>NC_069076.1:29077646-32054918 GCF_025698485.1 Gossypium arboreum
CGATTTAGTCCCTACTTTCAATTTAAGCACTTTAGGCATAGAATTTCATCACGAAATTTTCACACAATCATGCAATCATATCATAAACATCAAAATCATTGTAAAATAATTATTTCTATCTCGGATTTATGGTCACAAAACCACTATTCCTATTAAGCCCTAATTCAGGATATTACAAAATTAGTACCCAGTATGAATATGTCTGCTGAGTCGACCAAATTTGTGATAAAAGCGTCAAACCCATTAGGCAGGCATATGATAGTGGATAAAGTGTGTAGAGATTTTCCTTCGATGATTAGAGGTTATTGTTTTCCAGCTAACCTCATGCTACTACTGTTTGATGAATTTGACCTAATTCTTGGCATGATTGGTTAATTGCTCATAATGTGGTAGTGAATTCTGGTAGCAAGTTCATTGAAATGAAATGTGAGAATGGGGATCTTCTTCGAGTAGAATCAGGTGAACCGGATAACTCACTAGTACTGATTTCGTCTTTGATTGCCGAGAAATATTTAAGAAAAGGGTATGAATCCTACCCAGCATATTTGTTGAACACTAAAGAGTCAGAAGTGAAAATTGAGATAGTGTCGGTGGTATGTGAGTATCTGGATGTGTTTCCGGAAGAGTTGCCCAGATTACCTCCAACTAGAGAAGTCGAGTTTGGCATCGACTTGGTCTCTGGTACGACACCTATCTCGATTGCTCCGTATAGAATGGCTCCAATAGAGTTAAAGGATTTGAAGGCTCAGTTACAAGAGTTAAAGAATAAAGGTTTTGCAAGACTGAGTTATTCATCGTGGGGTGCTCTGGTACTTTTTCTGAAAAAGAAAGACGGGTTGATGAGATTGTGTATAGACTACCGACAACTCAACAAGGTAACTGTGAAGAACAAGTATCCTTTGACAAGGATCGATGATCTGTTCGATCAGTTGAGAGGAGCCACCTTGTTTTCTAAGATCGACTTAAGGTCGGGCTACTATCAGTTAAGGGTTAAGGAGTAAAATGTGTCAAAAACTACATTTAGGACGAGGTATGGGCATTATAAGTTTCTTGTTATGCCCTTCGGTTTAACAAATGCTCCTGCGATGTTCATGTATTTGATGAACTGTATTTTTTGACCGTATTTGGATAAGTTTGTAGTGGTCTTTATCAACGACATACTAATTTACTCGCGTGATGAGAGTGAGCACGTGGAGCATCTGAGAACTATTTTACAAACCTTGAGAGATAAACAATTATATGCCAAGTTCAGTAAGAGTGAATTTTGGCTTAAAGAAGTTAGATTCCTAGGACACATCGTGTTGAGAGATGGAATCAGAGTTGACCCAAGCAAAATCTCGGCCATTGTTGAGTGGAAATCACTGAGGAATGTAATATAAGTTTGAAGCTTTTTGGGTTTAGCTGGATACTACAGAATATTTGTAAATGGGTTTTCAATAATAGCGACTCCGATGACAAAGTTGTTATAAAAGGATGTCAAGTTTGAATGGACAGAGAAGTGCCAACAAAGTTTCAAGAAATTAAAGGCCTTGTTGACCGAGGCTTCAATTCCAATACAACCAGAATCGGGGAAAGAATTCGTGGTATATAGTGACGCCTTCTTAAATGGATTGGGGTGCATACTCATGTAAGAAGGAAAAGTGA
This sequence comes from Gossypium arboreum, assembly GCF_025698485.1. Taxonomy (NCBI): domain Eukaryota; kingdom Viridiplantae; phylum Streptophyta; class Magnoliopsida; order Malvales; family Malvaceae; genus Gossypium; species Gossypium arboreum. The sequence goes on from NC_069076.1 coordinate 29,079,291, forward strand.
TAGCAAATGCCTCAAGACAGCTAAAGCCACACAAGAAGAATTACCCGACGCACGATTTAGAGTTGGCCGCCATTGTGTTTACGCTGAAAATTTGGAGACACCATTTGTATGGCGAGAGATGCCGACTGTTCACTGACCATAAGAGTCTAAAGTATTTGATGACTCACAAGGAGCTGAATTTATGGCAACGAAGGTGGTTGGAGTTGATAAAGGATTACGAATTGGTGATTGACTACCACTCCGGAAAGGCGAATGTAGTCACTGATGCTTTGAGTAGGAAATCATTGTTTGCCCTGAGGGCTATGAATACTCAACTGACCATGATTGATGATGGCTTGATTCTAGTAGAGATGAGAGCTAGACCTATGTTCCTTTAAGAGATTTGTAAGGCTCAGAAAAGTGATGAGGACTTGCAAGCTAAAATGGCTCAGTGTGAGACGAGAAGTGAATTAGAATTTCGTATTAGTGCCAACGGTTGTATGATGTACTGAGATAGGATTTGTGTACCCAAGGATAAGGAGCTTATTCAGAAGATTTTACGAGAGGCACATAGTGGCTGCTTGGCTATCCATCCGAGTAGTGTGAAAATGTACAATGACTTGAAGAAAATGTACTGGTGGCCGAGAATGAAAGGAGACATTTCTGAGTTTGTCTCTAAGTTGTCAACAAGTGAAGGCCGAACACCAAGTACACTCAGGTTTTCTCTAGCCTGTGATGGTTATCAAGTGGAAATGGGACCGAGTAACCATGGATTTTGTGACAGGGTTGCCTTTGACGCCAAAGAAAAAGGATTCCGTTTGGGTCATTGTTGATAGACTTACCAAATCGACACATTTTTTACCGGTGCGTACCGACTACTCCCTTGAGAACTTGGCTAATTTATATGTTTTAGAGATAGTGAGACTTCACGGGGTGCCCTTATCGATTATTTCAAATAGAGATCTGAGGTTTACTGTAACACCCCAAACCCGACCTAGACATTAGGGCCGAATCTAGCGTGTCACATCAAAGCGTCATTCAAAAAAAATGAGTTGTCATTGAAAGTTCATTTCTAAAACTAAAACCTTTAGCACGAGGTTAGCAAATCTTCTCGTCAAAAACGTTTGCTTAATGTCTGGCATTGATACTTTAAGTTATTTCAAATTGCGGAAGTTACTAAAATTTGAAATATAAAAAGTTTATTTTTAAGTGTTTTTGAAAATAGTTATTATTTTTTTGAAAATTCGTGTTTAGCAATTTTAAATAAGAAAATCAAAAGCCCAATTAAAAATTTAATCCCTTAGAGGCCTTATTATAGAATTAAAACCCCAAAATATAAAATTTAAATAAAAAAGTCTTCAACAGAGCATCAGCGGTCGTGTGGCCACCTCTGAGTCCCTCGCGACTCCAAATTGTCTGAGGCTGGGGATTACCTGCGCAGTTAAAAGAAAGGGTGAGTTTACAAAAACTGAGCGTGTAATCCCTTATCAGCCAGACAGAAAACAGCGCATGCAGTAGCAGTCTAGGCTAGAGCCCTATTCAGTAACAGTACAGTCTGGGCCTTAGCCCTATACAGAAACAGTGTGGGCCTAGGCACAAATACAGTATCAATACAGTGCAAACATGCAACTATGCATCCCACCCAAATCCAGCCAGTACACCATTTGTACCAACCAACACTCCATGTGGGGATATAAATCGACCCACCCAACTAGCACACCAATATCGCATCAAATGTGCTAGTAATAATATCGCAGCATAGCTGCCAGAACAGTAAATGTGGCAAAGCCACCAGTATCAGTAATTGTGGCATAGCCACCAGTAATAGTGAATGTGACATAGTCACCAATACAGTACTTCCTCCATATAAAAATCCTAACTCCATGCAGTATGTCATGTCATAAATATTACGTGTATGTAAAGTCATACTCAGTACAATCATATATGTAAATCATAAGCACATCAGTCATACGGAACATAAGGGCATAATTGTCATATTACCATATAGGGGTATTACGATCATTTTACCCTACAGGGGTATTACGGTCATTTTATCCAATAGGGGTATTACGGTCATTTTAGCCTACAGGGGTATTACGATCAGATAACGATTTCTCTGAAGGTCTACAGTCGCCTCGAGCAACACAAACAACCTAAATGATCATAACGGTGTAAATGGACCCAAGGCCCATTACTCGGCCCAAGTGGACCCACAAGCTCGTGTGGCCTATTTAGCCCAATTCCAGTCACAGCTATGCGAACACCATAGCCTAGTCCATTAATAGGCACTTACCGCAGATTTTATCTATGTGGGCCTACGAGCCTATTGGGCTTATCGCAGATTATAGTTATGAAAATGGTTCATCTAGTCTTAAAGAGTAAAGAAATTGAATAAAAATCATTTTACGAGCCTAGGGGCAATTTGGTAATTTTGGCAAAATAGAGGGGCAAAATTGTAAAATTTTCCAAAGTGTGTCAATGGACTCATTTGATTAGTACATTGTTTTAATTAGCTAAATGTGATATTTTAGATGTTGAAAAATGCGATTTGGGCCTAGAACGGGGAAAATTAATTTATGGACGATTACGTCTTTTTCACCTTTGTAGTGTCGAGGCAAGTTCATATGTAAATAATACCATGCTATACATGTATTTAAATGTTATCATCACATGAATTGTACAAATATTAATGTGTATGTGATTAATATAAATATGATGAGACAAAACCTTGATAAGCGAGGAAAAATCTCGTTTTAACCTTAAGAATAAAATAGGATACGAGTGACATGTCACTAGGAATTATGAGTCTAGATGACTAGCTCGAGAGTGAGCATTTAAATGTCATGAGCATTTAAATGTCATGAGATATGAGGTGGCTCTAGCTACAGTTGAGGCACTTATGTGCAAAGGTTTTTCCGAGTATCCAATTAGTATTCCAAGTGTTCAACGGGTAATCCGAGGAAAGAGTTGATGATGGTCCCAATGAGGTAAGTCATTGGTGAGTATGCACTTGAGCTATGTTATGAGTTTTGCAGGTATGTACAATAACCTTTGAGAATGCCTTGGAATGTGATGATCTATGATGCATAAATATGTGTTCTTACCATGATGGATGAAATGATATTGTATTAAATTTGTAAATAATGATCATGAATGAGTAACTTAGCCTTAACAGATTTGACTTACTGCAGTAGTGTAACTTTGAAAATACACTAAAATAATGGAAAACGCATTAGAAGCTTAATAAAATATTGAAATAAAGCTTATTGAGTCTAGCTTCTTATAAAAGAAACTGTGTAAGCAAAAGAATTTCCTATAATGAGATATTTGAAGTTATGTGGGACAGAGTTAGAATGACTTCAAAATACCCTGTCCTGATTTGAGAAAATCATTATAAATTGTAAAAAAAAATGGTTATGAGTTATTATTTATATGCTTAGAATTCTTAATGAGTATAGTTTCAAGAGAAATAGATGAGAACATTATTCGAGTCCTGTACTATGAGATAATTCAACTTTAGTACAGAAGGGTCTGAACTGTCAGACAGTGAATCAGGGATAACTTTGAGGAATAAACTGTACTAATTGGCTAAGCTAAAAATTATTTAAATTTTATGGTAAAAAGGTATCTACTTTCAAAGAAAATTAACGAAACTTAATTTGGAGCTTCGTAGCTCCAGATATAAATAATTTAGTGACTGTTGCTCAAGAAGACAGCTTGTCATGAATTTGAGAATATGTTGTAAACATTGATAAAACATGTTAATGAATTGCTTATTGTTTTCATATGAACTTACTAAGCATAAAGCTTACCCCCTTTTCTTTCCCATGTTCCCTAGAGTTTCCAGGTTAGCTCAGGTTGGAGGCTATCAGAGATATTATCACACTGTCAAGTTAACGCTATCGGCGTAAGTAAATCCTAGTGTTTTGAGTCTATGGCATGTATAGGGTTTTAATGTTGAGTATGTGATATTATGATATAGCCAAAGGCATTGGCTTGTTCTTAAGGTAGTATATAGTCATGCGAATGGGCCTATGTCGGCTAATGACGTTATGGGCCTATATGATTATTCTTATGCATGTATGTTATTATCTCTTGTAATGTGGTTTACAGCTTGTATGCCTAGAGATTAAATTGAGATTCATTGATGAGTTAATAACTAATGCAAGATTAAGTGATTGGTAAATAGTTAATAATGCCTCATGAATGGTTTGTGGATATGATTATGCATGCTTAGTGATGGACATGAGGTTTGTGACGGAATGGTAGTTATGACAAGTATGTGGTAATGATTTGAGTAAATTCTATGATATTTATTGCATAAGAAATTGACATGAGCATAACATGTCTGTAGATGTTTAAGAGCTCATTTATGCCATGTTGTATATTATTGGATAAGTATGTGTGCATATGTTGTGAGGGTGACAAAATGGCTTGGAAAATAGCCTTGTAATTTGTCTACACGGGTAGACACACGGTCTACCCCCATGGGAGTGTGCCATGGCCGTGTTTTAAAGTCAGTGTTACATACGGGTTAAGGGCACGGGCGTGTCCCAAGCCACACAGGCATGTGTGACTACACGGTCTGTATCCATACGGACGTGTGGAGCCTTAAAGCATGAAATTTTTTTAAGTTTTTCTTAAGTTCTCGGTTTAGTCCCGAACCGCCTCTAATGCATGTTTTGGGCCTCGTGAGCCAGTTTAAGGGACAAAATGTATGTGAAATGAAAATTTTTAAATTAATCAAAATTTTACGGCCTGATTTTTGTGTGATTGGTTGAGTTTAAGTTAGGTAACACCTCAAACCCTGTCCCGACATTGGATAAGGGCGAGGGGTGTTACATTTAGTGGTATCAGAGCATGGTTTAGTCAATTCTCGGACTAACCTAGCGTAAGAGAGTCTAGCTATACATGCCATAGTATTACTAGTGATATTGTGATATCTCCCGGCCTAACAAAACTGTTGGTTAAGACAGGAATGAGTTCCAATCGAGCAAATCTTTATAGAGATAAGAGTAAAGTTGAGATTATTGAATCATGCTTGTGATATGCTGAAAATGGGAAAGGTATGAAAAGAAATTCATGATTTTTACATGAACTAGTATCCATTATGTGATACTCTTGAGTTAAAGAATATGAAATAGTAGAATAAAACAAAGTTAAGTTGTGAAAAGCTCTTTTATGCATGTTAGTATTCATGCGATGTTAAATGTCCAACTTGATTGGCCAAGTGTTTATAAAAAAAATTGCTTGAAATGGCAAAATGTATGTATGAATGCTTTTATTGCACGATTAATAATCAGTATATACATGAGGTTGACATTTATGTCTAGATTAATGAAGTCAAGATGTCGTAATGTTATGCTTTATAATCTCAGTTACAGAATCATAAATGTCACAATAGCATGAAAGTTGTAATGAAAGATCAAATTGGGTGGAACGCAAGAATGAGTACGATCGTTCACTAATGAATTGACAGAAAAGACCATGGCTGGACCATGGCAATACATAAGATATGTGCGCCAATGTTAGACATGTTTGGGACATGCATCGGCCACATAATGAGAGCCAGTGTAAGACCATGTCTGGGACATGGCATCGGCATTGAGATGAGTGCTAGTGTAAGCCATATTTGGGACATGCATAGGCCTCGAGATGTTAGCCAGTGTCAGACATGTCTGGGACATGCGTTGGCTACGAGATGTGCTAGTGTAAGACATGTCTGGGACATTCATCGGCACAGTTACATGTGTCAGTGTAAGACTTGTCTGGGACACGGCATCGACACAAATGGACAGAGCTAGTATAAGACCATAGTTGGACTATGGCATCAAGTAAGCGATGTACTCAAAACCGTAAGATGTCCTCCAATTTGATAAATACTGGCAAGTGATTAAGAATAAATGTAGGAACTTGATAAGACATTAATGATAGTTCGAGTAAAGGAAATAAAAATGAGTATTGTGATAAATTCATTGATGTTTGGCTAGTATTCATGTGTAATAAAGTTGCATGTGTTACTACGATATGTGAAAGTGTGTTTATAACAAGTTAGAAATTTGAAATGTTTGAATCAGATGTGCATGATGCTGTGCTGCTGTTAAATGTGTATTTGTGTAAGAGTCGAGAAGTTTAAAGGCTTTACAATCTTCACCCCTTACCAGAATAGAGTTATATGATGAAATTCACGAGAGATAAGTTGCATGAGTTTGCAAATGTGAACTAAAGAGTGCAATAATAGAATATTATGGGATTAGTGAGGACAGGATTAATCAGAGGAATGAGGTCGAATTTGCAAAGATGTCTGTGTATGATGGATTCAATTAAGTAAAATTTTAGCTACCTCTCTCTTTTGAGTATTCTGTATTTTCCTCTATCCTTGGGAATATGTATGGTTATCCATTCCTAGTGAAAAATTTATTGGATGAGATTGTTAGCAATTGTGATATTAGACGGGAAGTTTTGTTAATCTGGTTGGTTATGATCAACATTCGTTATATTTCAGAATTCTTTTCTGATATGCTGGAAAGAAGTCGAAGATGAAAATTCAGGTGAGATCATCCTAATGTTTCTATTGATTATGATTTTATATATATATGGAAATATATTCTCCCTGTTATGATGGAATTCTAGAGCGTATGGATGGTAGTTTCCTTCTGGTTTTCTCTGAGGGAATTTTCAGATTTTCCTCTTATTTTCTTCTGGATTATGTTCTCGGATTTCTGGTATAATCCTATATCTTGGAATTTCTTATATTGGTTTTTCTCTCATTCTTGTTTCGAGAATTATCAAGCTTGGCTTATCTTTACGTAATCTTTGACTTGCGATATTAGAATTTGTTATGATTATGCTTCTTGCTTGACTATAGAAGTGCGGGGATTTCAGTGTCAAGATTTCTTTAAAATTCTTGGGGTAAAGAATGGTTATTCTGCAAAAGTAAATTTGAGTTATGTGCATCTAAGTTTATTCTTTAGCCTGGGAATAATGTTGCACATTCATTGGTAAGTAAATGTGTAGTTGGAAATGAAGGAATTGTATTCTTGAAAGTATGATATGGAAATATATTAGTTTGATTTTTCTTATTCAAGTGATGTGGTTATAAGTATAGTTGTCCTGATTAATAAAGAGACTAAATCTATGAAGTTGAAATCATTTGATTCATGTTAGTAAAGTTTCTAAACAGTTGATGGCCAGAGTATAGAAATGTGGCTATAAGTGGTAAATTAAACTAGTACAGCATGATTCGATTTTCAATTTGGAATTTCAGAGAGGACCTGATTTTTTATTTCTGTTATTATTATTTTCGAGTAAGATATGAGTACCAAGAAACTCCAGGTTACGCAAAAAATTGAGTACAGAGTTCACAGTAGTATTTTATCTATTTTTCCAAAGGATGTTGAATTGTCTACCGAGTAAAGCCAAATATTGAATGTATTCGAGATTATTACTGTCAGTGATGACAGTGGAAAGAAAATGAGAAAGGGGTTATTATGACTTTCGTATTGGGATATCACTTATCCCCGAGAAAAAGGAGGGATGCAAGTTGAATTGTGATAGATTGATGATGAAATTCCGCATGGTTATGGTATGTACAAATATGTTATTCGACAGATGTAACTGAATCGTATGTTTTTGAGTTTATAGTTCCTAGAATGTCAGCCTTTAGTGTTTTAAATTAAGTTGAGGTTTATACCGCAACTATAGAAAGGCTACAAGAAATCCTGAGTATGAGACTGAGTTAATTTGTAATCTTGAGAAAAGAGTGGTAGTAACTTGTGAAAGTTGAAAGCAACTCTTTCTTGTAAGATTTTTGGGGACGAAAATGTGACAGCCCAAAATTGACCCTAGTCGGGAAGTGGTTTCGGGACCGCTAAACTGAGTCACCGAAATGTTCTAACGTAATATTTATTGTCTAGAATATGTGAATATGAATGTGTGAAAAATTGAATGTTTGGATTTTGTTAATTGTAAGTGAATTTTATCAAATAGGACATATGTGAGAAAATTTAAAAATGTGCTAGGCAAATGTAAGGTGGCCTATTAATACATGTGGGAGAATGGTTGTCCTTGCATGTCAAATAACCCCCTTTCCTAAGGTGAGTGGCCGGCCATGACAAGATTATGGGCAAAGGAAACATGTTTCCAACATGTTTTGCTAGTGGTGTATGTAGGAAGCCATAAAATAAAAACTAGCATTAAAGAAATGAAAAAAAATGAGCATGGATGCCCCCATTGTGCGTAGTAGCTAAAGAGAAAGAAAATAAAAAAAGGTTTTGTTCATTCATTGTTCATTCTTTTGGTTGTTCTTGAAAAAAAAGTGAAAGGAAGGAAGATTACCTAGGTCAATTCGGCAAGTATCTTTGACTACTAGGAGGTAAGCATTGAATTTGTTGATTTGGTTTTGTAATATGCTAAGTTGAATGGTGGATGCACTCTTGGTAAGGTCAAGGAAGTTGAGATTTCTTGTGTGTGTCTAGGCAAAATGCCAAATGATTAAGTGTTGGAGATAGGAGCTTACTTAGAATGATAAATTCTTCTCCTATGATTATTTTTCTTGCATGTTAAATGGCTCCTACTTAGCCATGCAAAAATTTGTAATTTGTATGGATGATTGGAGCATTCGGCTAGGGTATAAAGGAAGGATTTTGGTTGTTTCATCTAAGTATGGATGATGAATGTGCTATGGAAAGAAATTGGTCTTCCTATGAATATGATTCGTGAATGTTTATATTAGTAAAATAATTTATGTTCAAACACTTGAGGATTCGGCATTGTCCATGACTATTGTGTTTAGGATGTGATTTTGAATATTTGAATATTGGAAAGTAAGAATAGGTGTGATCGGTCATGGGAATTTGAGATGTTGTACATTAGAATTGAAAATACTTGAGACTAGATTACCTTAATAGTGATAATACATTCGGCCTTGATGCATTAATTGAATGTTGGCTAAGGTTTTGATATTTTGAACAAGGATAGTTGTGAATGGAGTGAAAACCATTAAATTATACACATAAGTATCCAGCAAGAAATTTAACTACTAAATGTATTTATACTAGGAGATCAAGACATCAAAAGGGGAGAATCAAACAAAGGCAAAACAAAGATAATCGAGTAGTCGATTGGAAATCGTTTCATCCAATATAAGGTAAGTCATTAAGCATATATTTGATATTGCTTAAATGATTGTAAAAATCTATGCAATTGTGTTTAATGGGATGATATATATATATATAAATGAAATGTATGTGTATGGAGTGATGACATTTGTTGAATGTAAAAGAAATAGTGAAATGTGCAGAAAGTTGCTTTCGGCACTAAGTGTGCGGGCAATACGTGTGTACGGTGACGAGATTGGCACTAAGTGTGCATGCTGAAAATATATGGCACTAAGTGTGCATGCTGGAAATATATGGCACTAAGTGTGCATGCTGGAAATATCTGACCTTTGGGTGTGCGAGCTCAAGGGTATGGCACTAAATGTTGGGTTTAAAATTGTACAGCACTAAGTGTGCGAGTTTGATTATATAGCACTAAGTGTGCGAGTTGAATACATATAGCACTAAGTGTGTGGATTCACTATATGCTCTTGCATTACAATTGGCACTGAGTGTGCGACATCATCGAGCTAATCCCGGACAGCGGATCGGGTAAGTACCTTGAGCTCATGACGAATAGAAAATAAGTTCATGCTCGGGGTTAGTGTGTGATGATTGAAATTGTCTGATTATGGTGGAAATGAGTTAGTGTGTGAAAATGCCTCAAATATCTTGTTGTATAGAATATGAAATGTGGATGTATGACTTGGTATGAGATTGAACCGAAAGGTCCGAGGATTTATGGTATAGTTTCAATATGGATGAGTACCTAGCCTCGTTTATTGTTCATGTTGTGATAACTTTATCAATGGATGATTGTTGAATGCTTATGACTTACTGAGTTATAAACTCACTCGGTGTTTTCTTGTCACCCATTTTAGGTCTCTCGGACTCGTATTGTTTGCGTGATCGGAACCGTTGTTGAAGTCATCACACCGGCTGAAATCTTTTGGTATTGTCTTCGTTGTTGAAGAACATTTGGCATGTATAGGCTATTATATTTTGTTGAACTGTGGGTTGTAAACTTTAAGCCATATGAAAATGGCCTATGCGGTCGTCGAGTGGGATGCTAGAACCTATAGCCACGAGTCTTAGAAACTTTAAATTTTAATAAGGTGGCCATAATTTGTGTCATGTATGATGGATGATTAAGGCCAAGGAAAGATTCATGAAATTGGCATAGTTCATCGCAGTAACTGTTGCGGACAGCAGCAGTGAGATGAGATTGAAAAATCACTAAAAATAGTAGAAGTAGAATTAAATAGTGAGTAAATTATGAAATTGAACCTTGATGAATCTATTTTTATATGGACAAAACGAAACGACCATATGAGCAGTATACTGAGAAATATTAAAGTTCTCGTGAGACAGGGCCAGAACGGTTTCTGGGTCCCCTGTTGCGACTTTGAAAATTTACCATAAATTATCCAGAAACAATTAGAAGTCATGCCTTATATTAATAGATTCCCCTTTGAGTCTAGTTTCATTAGGAACAAACGGCATGAGCATCAGAGCTCTGTACGAGATGATATTCAAGTTGTAACGCGCAAAGGTCAGTGTAGTCGACCCCTGTAACATGGGTGACTTTAACTAATAAACTGTACCAATTGGCCCGACCAAAAATTCTAGAAATAAATCCATGGATGGATATATGAGTCTAAATTCAGGGAAAATTTACAGAATCAGTTTCCGAGTTTTGGAACTCAAGATATGATTTTTAAGGCGACAGTGATGCAGTTTTCCAGCCTGTCTGGAAATGCCAAATTGGTTGGTACCTTGAGAGGATTTGGCCCGTTAACCCCTCGTGTCCGACACCGGCGACGGTCACGAGTATGGGGTGTTACAATTTTATTGGTATCAGAGCTATGGTTTAGTCGGTTCTAGGACTACCATAGAGCGTGTGAGTCTAGCTATACATGCCAAATTGTTAGTGCTTAATAATGTGATGACTTCTGACGGTTGAAATTTTTGTTTTGATTAGCGATGGAACCCGGGATAGAGAGACCCTTGGCGGATGACGTTGTGTGACAACCCGAATTAGGGCCTAATCGGAATAGTGGTTTCGTGACCACAAATCCGAGATAGAAATAATTGTTTTATAAATATTTTGGGGTTTATGATATGATTGCATGATTGTGTGAAAATTTCGTGATGAAATTCTATGCCTAAAGTGTTTAAATTGAAAGTAGGGACTAAATCGAATAAGTTGCAAAATTTGCATACTAGAAATTTTAGTATGAAATTTTTTGAAATATTTATTAGGAGGTCTTAAATAGCAATTCTACCAATTTTAAGTTCATGGACAAATTTAGGACATGGAAGGAATTTTGGAAAGTTTAGTAGTAAGGGTATTTTAGTCATTTTGATATTAAATGAAATAAAATGGGAAAAATAACACAAAATAGTCATCTTCCCATTTAGTTGCTGCCAAACTTCACTCTCTCCATAGCTAGGGATTCTTCAACTTTCAAGCTCCATAGTAAGTGATTCTAAGCCCGCTTTTAATGTTCTTTACGTTTTTGGAATCCCTAAGCTCGATTAAGCTTATGCTAGTAATAATTTAACCTAGGGTTCATATTTGGAAAAATACCCATAGGTGAAATTTGTGTATTTTGATGTTTTATGATAGAATATGAGGTTTTAAATTGTGTTAAATAATTTGTGCTACTCGGTTTTAAGTGAAAACGAGTAAAAGCAGCATAATCGGTAAAAATACCTAATGTTCATAACTATATGATAGAGTGGGAATTTGATGTTGTTGTAGAAGAGAAAATGTTCAGCATATCATAAAACATAAGAATAAGGGCTGAAATTAAATTCCGAGCCTAGGGGCAAAATTGTAATTTTGTAAAAGTTAGGGGCAAAATGTAATTTTTCTACAATGTGATTTTGGATTGAAATAAATAGTATGAGTATTAAATGAGCTAAATGTGTTATTATAGATCAAGAAAGGCGCTGAACCCGACCTCTAAGCGGGGAAAGAAAAAGTTTTGGACTAAATTGCAAAATTTCCATATTTTGCACCAAGGTAAGTTGTATGTAAATATTACAATAATTTCATGTACATTCTTATATTTCAGCCTATTATATAAATATACTAGCTGATGTTAAAATATAAATTGACTATGGGAAGAATGGAAATAAATATAGAGAGAGATCCCGGTTGAACATTGGAGAGATCGAATGAAATAGAGGAGCGTAGCTAGGTCACATGTATGATGCTGAGTGCACATCATGTGTACAAGAAAGCTACGAGACACCTCAGTAGTAGCTAGGTCACATGCGTGATACGAGATGTATCCCATGTAGACAAGAGAGCTACGTGAAAGATAAATGTAGCTAGGTCGCATGCGTGATTCCAAGTGAAGGACACCATGTAGACAAGAGAGCTACGTGAAAGATAAATGTAGCTAGGTCGCATGCGTGATTCCAAGTGAAGGACACCATGTAGACAAGAGAGCTACGAGACAAATCGGCTAGGTCGCATGAGTGGTACTAAGTGTTCCTCATGTGTACAAGAGAGCCGAACTAAATGAAGTATGATGGTGGGGTGTGTGTCTTTGAAACCGTTAAATATCGAGGATTGATCCGAATTGTTCAACGGGATGGTTTTGTGGTGACATTGTGGTTTGGACCTACACTTATAGTGAATGAAATGTGGTGAAAATGAATTGTGGCATATACATATATACGATAAAATGAGGTTAGCATAAAGAATGTGTGAAAGAGTGAAATTAGTATTAAAAGCTGTTTTTAGATGGCAAGAGTGACGTGATTTTGAAAAATCACCAAAAATAGGAGGAATATAATTAGAGGTTGAATGAGATGTGAAAAGTGTACTTTCATATAAAAGAAGCGAGGCAAGCAAAGGAATTCTATATTTTGAGATATTTACAATTGTAACCGACTTGCTCAGATGAATACGTGATCCCTGTTTCCACTTTGAAAAATCATTAAAATTGTACAAAGAAAACTAAGAAATATAGTTTACATGCCTAAATTCCTTATTGAGACTAGTTTTAAATACAACAGACTTCAGGGTTGTTTGAGTTATGTACTGAGAGAAATTCAATTCGTAGTGGACAGAGGTCAGGCCGGTCGAGTGTGTAACAGGGAAACTTTAACTAATAAACTGTACTAATCTGCTGAACCAAAATTATAAAAAAATTTAGCAAGAATTTTTATGAGTCTAGATTCAGGAAATTTTACGGATATGAATTTCAAGTTTTGTAACTCGAGTTATGATTTATTTAGTGAATATGACACAGCAGAGACAAAGCTTAATCGAAGTGGAATAAGTAGTGAAGTTAAAGTAGACATACTTGAATTGTTGTGTAAACATGTTAGATTCTTAAATTAGTATTTACATACTACTTACTAAGCTATAAGCTTACTTCGTTTTCTCTCTTTTGTCTTATAGTGTTCTCCACTTGCTCAGAGTCAAGGATCGTGAAGATCTACCCGCACTATCATACTTTGGGGTATTTGAACTAAATGTTTTGAATTATGGCATGTATAGTAGGCAAAAATTATTTTGTTATGTGTCATATTTGTCTAGGTTTAAAATATTAGTTACAAGATTACTCGACCGATTACTTTGTACAAGCCATAAAAGTTGGCTAATATTGTTCAAGATATATGTTATACGATGCATTATCAAATGGGATGACATATTTCTATCTTGGTATATGTTATGTTCGGTAATACCTTGTATCTGTTAAAGCTGATTTCAGAACGGGTAAGGGTGTTACATTTAGTGGTATCGAGCTATAGTTTAGTCGGTTCTCGGACTAATAAAGTGTGTGTAAAAGTCTAGCTATACATGCCATAAAAATATTGTGATAGTGTGGTGACTCTGATTATTCTAAACTGTGTTTTATTTTAATATAGTAATGGATCCTGAAGGAACTGCGGTGATGATCTTTTTAGTAATGCATGGCTCCGCACAAGGGACCGCTACTGTGGAAAGTAGACACGAGACATTGGGACAAGGAGATGAGGCTCGGACGCCTTTCTCCAAATGATGAACAATTGGTATCTTGAATTTATTCGAGCAAATCCAAATGCTCAACCTCCTCCACCCCTCCTATACCTCGACGATTCTCTGAGTCGCCAAGGTATAAATTTGGTAAGAATGAACAAGCCTCCGGTTGACAAGATTCAAAACAAGGGGCCAAGAGTTTAGAGCAAAGGTTGATGATGATCCGAGAAAGCGGAATTCGGCTTGAAAATTCTACCGTGTATTTGATGAGCTCTCATGTACACCGAGGAATGCTTAAAGTGTCAGATCACTTTTGAGAGATTGACCTACCACCGGTGGAAGACTTTGGTTGCAGTGGTGCCAAAAGAAAAAGTTACTTGGGATTTCTTCCAGAAGAATTTAGAAAGAAATACATAAGTCGGCGATTTATTGATCAAAAACGGAAGGAGTTCCTTGAATTGAAGCAAGGAAAATGTCTGTCGCAGAGTATGAACGCAATTTGTAAGACTAAACAAGTATGCCCGTGAATGTGTGTCCACCGAGGCCATTATGTGTAGAAGATTTGAAGATGGGCTGAATGAGGACATTAAAGTGTTTGTAGGGATTTTGGAGTTGAAAGAATTTGTAGTATTGGTTGATCGAGCTCTTAAAGTAGAAGAATTGAACAAAGAAAGAAGAAAAGTCGCTATTGAGGCTCGAGATGTCGAAAAAGACAGATAAGTAAGCCATTTCAATCTCAACCAAAGAGGTCCAAAGAGACAAACCCTCGAATGACGGTTTCAATTGGGGATTTACAGAGATCATGGTAGAGCATATTCGGGTCTAAAGCTCAAGCTACTTGGTGGCAAGTGTGGGTAATGTGCGACCTAGAAAGCCCGAGTGTCGACAATGTGGCGAGCAACATTATGGTGAGTGTTGGGGACCGAGCGAGCTTGTTTCAGTCTTGTTCTCGCGAGCATTTTATTAGAGACTGTCCGGAGAAGGTTAAAGAAGAAAGATTTGAGTGTTAGATGAATACCACCGCTAGTAGAGGTAGACCACCGAGAAATACTGGAGGTGGGACTAGTAGTAGAACTGTGATGAAAGATTTAACGGCAAGATCGAAGCTAGAGCACCTGCTAGAGCTTATGCTATACGTGCTCGAGAAGATGCATCATCTCCGATGTCATTCTTGGTACATTTTCTCTTTATGATACTATTGTTATTGCATTGATTGATCCCGGGTCCACCCATTCCTATATTTGCATGAATTTAGTATCCAATAAAAGTTGCTGTTGAATTTCTTGAGTTTACGATTAAAGTGTCGAACCCTTAGGCCAATATGTGCTAGTTGACAAGGTTTGCAAGAATTGCCCATTAATGATTCAAGGTCACTATTTTCCGGCCAACTTGATGTTGTTACCATTTGGTGAGTTTGACGTTATCTTGGGAATGGACTGGTTAACATTGTATGATGCTAAGGTAGATTGTAAACAAAAGACACTAGAGTTAAAATGTGAAAATGGAGAAATTTTGTGGGTTGAAACAGACGAATCAAATAAATTGCCTATGGTGATTTCGCACATGTCTGCACAGAAATACATGAGAAAAGGGTGTGAAGCTTATCTGGCTTATGTAATGAATGTTGAGATGTCTCAACTGAAATTTGAATCAGTACCTATAGTCTGTGAGTTTCGGATGTATTTCGGAGGAATTGCAGGTTGCCTCCAAACAGAGAGATAGATTTTGCCATTGATTTGTTCTTTGAGTCTTGCACCGATCTCGATTGCTCCATATAGAATGGCTCATTGAATTAAAAGAATTGAAGGCTCGATTGCAGGAGTTAACAGACAAGGGATTTGTGAGACCGAGTTTCTCTCCTGGGTGCTCTGTATTATTCAGTAAAGAAGAAGGATGGTTCAATGAGACTTTGCATTGATTATCGACAATAAGGTGACTATAAAGAACAAGTACCCATTGCCGAGGATTGATGATTTATTCGATCGTTAAAGGGGGCCACAGTGTTTTCAAAGATTGATTTGAGGTCCGGTTACTATCACCGAGAGTCAAGGAGTCGATGTGCGAAAACCGCCTTTAGGACAAGGTATGGACATTATGAGTTTCGGTGATGCCTTTTGGCTTAACAAATGCTCCACCATATTTATGGACTTAATGAATCGGATTTTCCGCCATATTTGGATAAGTTTGTAGTAGTGTTTATAGATGACATTTTAATTTATTCTCGAGATGAGTTTGAACATGCGAACACTTGAGAACTATATTGCAGATCTTGAGAGAAAAGAAACTGTTTGCCAAGTTTAGTAAAAGTGAGTTCTGGCTTCGTGAAGTCGGATTTTTGGGGCATATAGTCTCAGGTGATGGTATTCGGGTGGATCCAAGCAAGATTTCTGCGATCGTTGATTGAAACCGCCAAGAATGTATCTCGAGGTTAGAAGCTTTTAGGCTTGGCCGGGTATTATAGGCGTTTTGTTGAAGGATTTTCGATAATTGCCTCTCCTATGACTAAATTGTTGCGTAAGAATGTTGAGTTTGAATGGGTGATAAATGTCAACGAGTTTTGAAAAGTTGAAAGCACGATTGACTGAAGCACCAATTTTAGTACAGCCCGAGTCAGGAAAGGAGTTCGTAATTTATAGTGATGCATCATTGACAGGCCTTGGATGTGTGTTGATGCAAGAGGGCAAAGTAGTAGCTTATGCTTCAAGGCAGTTAAAACCGCATGAGAAGAACTATCCTACACATGATTTGGAACTGGCCGCTGTTGTTTTTGCCTTGAAGATTTGGCGACATTATTTATACGGTGAAAAATGCGAATTTTACCGATCACAAAAGTTTGAAGTACTTGATGAATCAAAAGGACCTAAATTTGCGACAGCGAAGATGGCTTGAATTATTAAAGGATTATGATCTAGTGATTGATTATCATCCGGAAAAGCAAATGTAGTTCTTGACGCCTTGAGCGTAAAATTTCTTTTCACTTTGAGAGCCATGAACACGGGTTAGCATTGTCGATGACGGGTCAATTTTAGCAGAGATGAGAGCTAAACCGTTATTTCTCCAGTTGATTTGTGATGCTCAAAAGAATGATAGTGAGTTGCGGATCAAGAGAACTCAATGCGAATCGAGTTATGACTCGATTTTCGAGTTGGACCAGATGACTTTTTGATGTTTCGAGACGAATATGTGTGCGAAAAATGATAAATTGATTGAAAATATTACATGAGGCGCACAATGGTCATTTATCGATTCACCCTGGTAGCACAAAAATGTATAATGATTTAAAGAAGTCAGTATTGGTGGCGGTATGAAAAGGACATTTTGAATTTGTAACTAAGTGTTTGATCATCAACAAGTAAAAGTGAACATCAAGTACCTTGAGGATTACTTCAACCGTAATGGTGCTCGAGTGGAAATGGGACAAGATTACCATGGATTTTGTAACCGGTTTGCCTTTAACTCCTAAAAGAAGGATCTTTGTTTGGGTAGTGGTTGATAGATTAACAAAGTCACCCACTTTATACCAAGACGTCTCGATTACTCACTTGATAAATTAGCGAATTATATATTGCTGAAATTGTGAAGTTGCACGGAGTACCTATGTCTATAATATCGATAGAGATCCAAGATTTACCTCGAGATTTTGGAAAAAGTTACAAGAAGCTTTGGGTACAAAATTGAACTTTAGTACCGCATTTCATCCACAAACAGATGGTCAAGCGGAAAGAGTAATCCGTACTCAAGATATGCTTAGATCTTGTGTTTTAGAATTTGGAGGTAGTTGGGAGAAATATCTATCTTTGATTGAGTTTGCCTACAATAACAGCTTATCAATCAAGTATACAAATGGCACCGTCTGAAGCCTTATATGGTCGTAAGTGTCGGACTCCTTTATATTGGACCGAGCTTAGTGAGAAGCAGATTCACGGAGTTGATCTAGTTAAAGAAACCAAGAGAAAATAAAAGTAATTCGGGATTGCTTGAAAGTCGCTTCAGATCGACAAAAGTCATATGCGATTTAAAAGAAAAGAGATTGAATTTCAAGTGGGTGATAAAGTGTTCTTGAAGGTGTCACCATGGAAAAAGATTCGAGATTTAGTCGAAAAGGCAAGTTGAGTCCGCGTTTTATTGGGCCGTCTGAGATTCTTGAGAGAATTGGACCAATGGCATATCGGTTGGCCTTACCGGCAGAGTTAGAAAAGATTCATAACGTGTTTCATGTATCAATGTTGCGACGTTATCGTTCGATCCTTCACATGTGATTTCCCAATGAAATTGAGATTCGATCGGATATGACCTATGAGGAGGAACCAATAAAGATTTTGGCTCGAGAAGTTAAGCAGTTAAGAAACAAAAGTATAGCCTTAGTGAAAGTATTGTGGCACAGACATGGGATAGAAGAGGCTACGTGGGAACCGAGGAAGCTATGAGGAAACAGTACCCAAACCTCTTTCTGGGTAAGATTTTCGGGACGAAAATCTCTAAAGGGGAGAATTGTGACAACCCGAATTAGGGCCTAATCGGAATAGTGGTTTCGTGACCACAAATCCGAGATAGAAATAATTGTTTTATAAATATTTTGGGGTTTATGATATGATTGCATGATTGTGTGAAAATTTCGTGATGAAATTCTATGCCTAAAGTGTTTAAATTGAAAGTAGGGACTAAATCGAATAAGTTGCAAAATTTGCATACTAGAAATTTTAGTATGAAATTGTTTTGAAATATTTATTAGGAGGTCTTAAATAGCAATTCTACCAATTTTAAGTTCATGGACAAATTTAGGACATGGAAGGAATTTTTGGAAAGTTTAGTAGTAAGGGTATTTTAGTCATTTTGATATTAAATGAAATAAAATGGGAAAAATAACACAAAATAGTCATCTTCCCCATTTAGTTGCTGCGAAACTTCACTCTCTCCATAGCTAGGATTCTTCAACTTTCAAGCTCCATAGTAAGTGATTCTAAGCCCCGCTTTTAATGTTCTTTACGTTTTGGAATCCGGAAGCTCGATTAAGCTTATGCTAGTAATAATTTAACCTAGGGTTCATATTTGGAAAAATACCCATAGGTGAAATTTGTGTATTTTGATGTTTTATGATAGAATATGAGGTTTTAAATTGTGTTAAATAATTTGTGCTACTCGGTTTTAAGTGAAAAGCGAGTAAAAGCAGCATAATCGGTAAAAATACCTAATGTTCATAACTATATGATAGAGTGGGAATTTGATGTTGTTGTAGAAGAGAAAATGTTCAGCATATCATAAAACATAAGAATAAGGGCTGAAATTAAATTCCGAGCCTAGGGGCAAAATTGTAATTTTGTAAAAGTTAGGGGCAAAATGTAATTTTTCTACAATGTGATTTTTGGATTGAAATAAATAGTATGAGTATTAAATGAGCTAAATGTGTTATTATAGATCAAGAAAGGCGCTGAACCGACCTCGAGCGGGGAAAGAAAAGTTTTGGACAAAATTGCAAAATTTCCATATTTTGCACCAAGGTAAGTTGTATGTAAATATTACAATAATTTCATGTACATTCTTATATTTCAGCCTATTATATAAATATACTAGCTGATGTTAAAATATAAATTGACTATGGGAAGAATGGAAATAAATATAGAGAGAGATCCGGTTGAACATTGGAGAGATCGAATGAAATAGAGGGCGTAGCTAGGTCACATGTATGATCTTTGAGTGCACATCATGTGTACAAGAAAGCTACGAGACACCCTGTAGTAGCTAGGTCACATGCGTGATACGAGATGTATCCCATGTAGACAAGAGAGCTACGTGAAAGATAAATGTAGCTAGGTCGCATGCGTGATTCCAAGTGAAGGACACCATGTAGACAAGAGAGCTACGTGAAAGATAAATGTAGCTAGGTCGCATGCGTGATTCCAAGTGAAGGACACCATGTAGACAAGAGAGCTCTGAGACAAATCGGCTAGGTCGCATGAGTGGTACTAAGTGTTCCTCATGTGTACAAGAGAGCCGAACTAAATGAAGTATGATGGTGGGGTGTGTGTTTGAAACCGTTAAATATCGAGGATTGATCCGAATTGTTCAACGGGATGGTTTTGTGGTGACATTGTGGTTTGGACCTACACTTATAGTGAATGAAATGTGGTGAAAATGAATTGTGGCATATACATATATACGATAAAATGAGGTTAGCATAAAGAATGTGTGAAAGAGTGAAATTAGTATTAAAACTGTTTTAGATGGCAGCAGTGACGTGATTTTGAAAATCACCAAAAATAGGAGGAATATAATTAGAGGTTGAATGAGATGTGAAATTAAAGCTTAATGAGTGTACTTTCATATAAAAGAAGCAGGGCAAGCAAAGGAATTCTATATTTTGAGATATTTACAATTGTAACTGACTTGCTCAGGATGAATACGTGATCCCCTGTTTCCACTTTGAAAAATCATTAAAAATTGTACAAAGCAAACTAAGAAATATAGTTTACATGCCTAAATTCCTTATTGAGACTAGTTTTAAATACAACAGACTTCAGGGTTGTTTAAGTTATGTACTGAGAGAAATTCAATTCGTAGTGGACAGAGGTCAGGCCAGTCGAGCTGTGTAACAGGGAAACTTTAACTAATAAACTGTACTAATCTGCTGAACCAAAAATTATAAAAAAATTTAGCAAGAATTTTTATGAGTCTAGATTCAGGAAATTTTACGGATATGAATTTCAAGTTTTGTAACTCGAGTTATGATTTATTTAGTGAATATGACACAGCGAGAGACAGCTTAATCGAAGTGGAATAAGTAGTGAAGTTAAAGTAGACATACTTGAATTGTTGTGTAAACATGTTAGATTCTTAAATTAGTATTTACATACTACTTACTAAGCTATAAGCTTACTTGTTTTCTCTCTTTTGTCTTATAGTGTTCTCCACTTGCTCAGAGTCAAGGATCGTGAAGATCTACCCGCACTATCATACTTTGGGGTATTTGAACTAAATGTTTTGAATTATGGCATGTATAGTAGGCAAAAATTATTTTGTTATGTGTCATATTTGTCTAGGTTTAAAATATTAGTTCTGATACTCGACCAGTTACTTTGTACAAGCCATAAAAGTTGGCTAATATTGTTCAAGATATATGTTATACGATGCATTATCAAATGGGATGACATATTTCTATCTTGGTATATGTTATGTTCTGGTAATACCTTGTATCCTGTTCCGGCGACGGTAACGGGTAAGGGGTGTTACACGTTGAAAGTGTAGCGGCTGCTCCTGCGCAAGGGACACCGCCTGTTGAGCCTCAGTCATCCGCGAATAATCAAAATGAAGGGGCGAAACAAGCCTTCTTCACCATGATGAATGAGTGGGTCGCACAATATGCCCGAACCAATCCGGCTATCCAACCATTCCCGAATTTAAATAATCCACCCCAAGAGCCCGTGATGCCATCAGTTCCTGATCCTGTGAGGCTGAGTAAACCACCTGTAGACTTGATTAGGAAGCGTGGGGCCGAGGAGTTTAAGGCCATAGATACCGACGATGCCGAAAGGGCCGAGTTCTGGCTTGATAACACCATTAGAGTAATTGTCATGCACACCCGATGAATGTCTTAAGTGTGCTATATCTTTGTTGTGAGACTCAGCCTACTATTGGTGGAGGACCTTGATTTCCATAGTCCCAAAGGAACAAGTTACTTGGGATTTCTTTCAAACGAATTTCGGAAGAAATATATTAGTCAACGGTTCATCGATCGAAGCGTAAGGAGTTCTTGGAACTCAAGCAAGGCTGGATGATCAGATCGAATCTGAACATGAGTTCGTAAGACTTAGTCGGTATGCTCTGGAGTGTGTGGCTGATGAGGTTGCGATGTGCAAAAGATTTGAAGAAGGATTGAATGAAGAGTTAAAGTTACTAGTAGGAATTTTGGAGATAAAGGAGTTCGTGACACTAGTCGAACGAGCCTGCAAGGCGGAAGAACTTGGGAAGGAGAAGAAGAAGGCTGAATTTGAAGCAAGAGATTACCATAAAAGATCGACGAGTAAAGCTCCGTTCTCGGCTGTAAAGAGGTTCAGGGAGGACACTAGTAAGTCGAGGACGACTGCGAGAATTTTCATTAGAGCCCGACCATTGACGGACTCCCGAGCTACTTCAGTAGCTAGTGTGGGCAATAATCGTCAAGAGAGACCTGAATGCCCCCAATGTGGAAGACGACACCTAGGTGAATGTTGGGGTAAGTCATTAATAGGGCTCATTACGGATGTGGTTCGAAGGACCACTTCATTAGAGATTGCACGGAGCTAGATGAGGAGAATAAGATGCAAGGTGCAAGATCTAGTGGGGCGACGGCTAGAGGTAGACCCCCGAGGATTTCAGGAGGTAGGGGTGGTAATCAGAGAGGAGCCACTGATACGGCTGTTCGATCCGAGACCCGTGCTCCTGCTAGAGCATATGCCATCCGCGCACGAGAGGAGGCATCCTCCCCTGACGTTATCACTGGTACTTTTACTCTCTTTGATACTAGTGTGATTACATTGATTGACCCCGGCTCTACTCATTCATATGTATGTGAAACTTTAGCATCCAGTAAGACTCTACCTGTTGAGTCTACTGAGTTCGTAATTCGAGTGTCAAACCCTTTGGGTCAATACGTACTCGTTGATAAAGTGTGCAAGAGATGCCCCCTAATAATTCGAGAATCCTATTTTTCGGCCGATCTGATGCTTCTACCATTTGATGAATTCGATGTTATTCTTGGTATGGATTGGCTGACCGTACATGATGCGATGGTGGATCGCAAAGGAAGACCATTGATTTGAGGAGTGCAAATAATGAGGTAGTCCGAGTCGAGTCTACTGATTTAAAAGGAGTGCCAGCGATAGTATCTTCTATGACCGCTCGGAGGTACATGAAAAAGGGGTGTGAAACATACCTTGCGTATGTGTTTGAAAGTAAAGAGACGGAAAGGAAACTCGAATCGGTACAAGTGGTTTGTGAGTATTCAGATGTTTTTCCGAGGAGTTACCGGATTGCCACGGTTCGAGAAGTGGAATTGCATCGAAGTTGTACCGGTACTACGCCGATTTCAATAGCCCGTATCGTATGGCATTAACGAATTAAAGGAATTGAAGGTTCAATTGCAAGAATTGACGGATAGAGGTTTCGCTCGACCGAGTTTTTCTCCATGGGCGCTTTGTATTGTTTGTGAAAAGAAGGACGAACCATGAGGTTGTGCATCAACTATCGTCAACTCAATAAAGTGACGATAAAGAATAAATACCCATTGCCACGAATTGACGATTTGTTTGATCAATTAAAGGGAGCCTCGGTGTTTTCAAAGATAGATTTGAGGTCGGGTACTATCGGTTGAGGTCCGAGAATTGGACATACCCAAAGCGCTTTTAGAACGAGGTACGGTCACTACTGAATTCTTGGTGATGCCGTTTGGGCTCACTAATGCCCTCGGTGTTTATGGATTTAATGAATAGAATTTTCAGCCATACTTGGATCGGTTCGTAGTTGTATTTATCGATGACATTTTGGTCTATTCGAGAGATGAAACTGAACATGCTGAACACCTGAGGCTAGTGTTGCAAATCTTACGAGATAAGCAGTTATACGCAAAGTTCGGTAAATGTGAATTTTGGTTGAAAGAGGTTAGCTTCTTGGGGCACGTGGTGTCCGTGATCGGTGTCGTGGTGGACCGAACAAAATTTCAGCCATAGTCGATTGGAAACCACCAAGGAATGTTACCGAAGTTAGGAGCTTTTTGGGGCTTGCCGGTTATTACCGACGATTTGTAAAAGGTTTCTCGACGATAGCCACGCCAATGACGAAGCTACTCCAAAAGGATGTTAAGTTCGAATGGACGGAGAAATGTCAAAAAAGTTTCGATCAACTGAAAGCTTATTTGACTGAAGCCCCAATTCTAGTGCAACCCGAATCGGGCAAAGAGTTTGTCAATTATAGTGACGCATCCCTACTTGGGTTGGGTTGCGTATTGATGCAAGAAGGGCGAGTTGTGGCCTATGCGTCGAGACAATTAAAGCCACATGAGAAAAATTATCCGACCCATGATCTCGAATTGGCTGCCATCGTATTCGCCTTAAAGATATGGTGACATTACTTATTTGGTGAGAAGTGCCATGTGTATTCGGATCACAAAAGTCTCAAATATTTGATGACCCAAAGAGACTTAAATCTGCGACAAAGCGATGGCTCGAGTTGTTAAAAGATTATGAGCTCGTCATTGATTATCACCCGGAAAGGCTAATGTGGTTGCGGATGCCTTAAGCCTGAAATCACTTTGTTTGCTTTCTGAGCGATGAATGTACACTTGTCTATCCTACCCGACAATGTGTTAGTAGTGAATTGAAAGCCAAACCATTATTGATACGTCAAATTCGTGAAGCTCGTAAAGTCGACGATGAGTTGGTTGCAAAACGGGATGAGTGTGTTCGAACAAGGACTCGAATTTCAAATCGATGATGACGATTGTTTGAGGTTCGAAGTCGTCGTGTGTTCCAAAGAATTGAACTTATTCCAATAATTTTGAACGAAGCCCATTGTAGCCGAATGGCAATCCACCCGGAGTACGAAGATGTACAACGATTTGAAACGTCGGTTTTGGTGGCATGGTATGAAATGAGACATCTCGATTTTGTTTGAGATGTTTAATATGTCAACAAGTGAAAGCGGAACATCAAGTGCCCTCGGGATTACTTCACCGATCACGATACCCGAGTGGAAATGGGATCGAGTCACAATGGACTTTGTATCCGGACCGCCATTGTCGTGAGTAAGAAGGATGCGATTTGGGTCTTTGTCGATAGACCGACTAAGTCGGCTCACTTTATCCCCGACGTGCACGGATTTTCAATGGACAAACTAGCCGAATTGTACGTTTCTCAGTTGTGAGATTACACGGGTGCCTATTTCCATCGTGTCGGATAGAGATCCGAGATTTACCTCGCGATTTTGGAAGAAGTTGCAAGAAGCTTTGGGTACCAAGTTGCATTTCAGCACCGCCTTTCACCCCAAATCGATGGTCAATCCGAACGGATAATTCAAATACTCGAGGATATGTTGAGATGTTGCATCCTTGAGTTTAATGGTTCATGGGAGCAGTATCTACCTTTGATTGAATTCGCTACAACAATAGCTTTCAATCAAGTATTAAGATGGCGCCTTACGAGGCTTTATCGACGTCGTAAATGCCGTACCCCATTATTCTCGGTGAACTTCATGAAGGTAAAATCTTGGGTTGATTTGATTAGAGATGCTGAACGAAAGTGAAAGTAATCCGTGAAAGTCTGAAGATAGCCTCCGATCGTCAGAAGTCGTACGCGGATCTGAAGCGAAAGGATATCGAGTATCAGGTGGGAGATAAAGTGTTTCTCAAGGTATCGCCTTGGAAAAAGATACTCGATTTGGCCGTAAGGGCAAGTTGAGCCCGAGGTTCATTGGGCCATATGAGATATCCGGCGAGTCGGTCCGGTGGCATATCGTTTGATTTTGCCCCTGAACTCGAAAAGGTTCACGATGTCTTTCATGTTTCGATGCTTCGACGCTATAGATCCGATTCATCGCACGTGATTAGTCCATCAGAAATTGAAATTCAAGCCAATTTGAGTTATGAAGAAGAACCGATTCGCATATTGATGCGTGAAGTAAAGGAGTTGCGAAATAAGAAAATCCCATTAGTGAAGGTGTTGTGGCATAAACACGGAATCGAAGAAGCCACTTGGGAACTTGAGGAATCTATGAAAGAACGATACCCGGACCTATTTACCGGTAAGATTTTCGGGACGAAAATTTCTTAAGTGGGGGAGAGTTGTGACAGCCCAAAATTGACCCTAGTCGGGAAGTGGTTTCGGGACCGCTAAACCGAGTCACCGAAATGTTCTAACGTAATATTTATTGTCTAGAATATGTGAATATGAATGTGTGAAAAATTGAATGTTTGGATTTTGTTAATTGTAAGTGAATTTTATCAAATAGGACTTATGTGAGAAAATTTAAAAATGTGCTAGGCAAATGTAAGGTGGCCTATTAATACATGTGGGAAAATGGTTGTCCTTGCATGTCAAATAACCCCCTTTCCTAAGGTGAGTGGCCGGCCATGACAAGATTATGGGCAAAGGAAACATGTTTCCAACATGTTTTGCTAGTGGTGTATGTAGGAAGCCATAAAATAAAAACTAGCATTAAAGAAATGAAAAAAAAATGAGCATGGATGCCCCCCCATTGTGCCGTAGCTAGAGAGAAAGAAAAGAAAAAAAAAGGTTTTGTTCATTCATTGTTCATTCTTTTGGTTGTTCTTGAAAAAAAAAGTGAAAGGAAGGAAGATTACCTAGGTCAATTCGGCAAGTATCTTTGACTACTAGGAGGTAAGCATTGAATTTGTTGATTTGGTTTTGTAATATGCTAAGTTGAATGGTGGATGCACTCTTGGTAAGGTCAAGGAAGTTGAGATTTCTTGTGTGTGTCTAGGCAAAATGCCAAATGATTAAGTGTTGGAGATAGGAGCTTACTTAGAATGATAAATTCTTCTCCTATGATTATTTTTCTTGCATGTTAAATGGCTCCTACTTAGCCATGCAAAAATTTGTAATTTGTATGGATGATTGGAGCATTCGGCTAGGGTATAAAGGAAGGGATTTTGGTTGTTTCATCTAAGTATGGATGATGAATGTGCTATGGAAAGAAATTGGTCTTCCTATGAATATGATTCGTGAATGTTTATATTAGTAAAATAATTTATGTTCAAACACTTGAGGATTCGGCATTGTCCATGACAATTGTGTTTAGGATGTGATTTTGAATATTTCGAATATTGGAAAGTAAGAATAGGTGTGATCGGTCATGGGAATTTGAGATGTTGTACATTAGAATTGAAAATACTTGAGACTAGATTACCTTAATAGTGATAATACATTCGGCCTTGATGCATTAATTGAATGTTGGCTAAGGTTTTGATATTTTGAACAAGGATAGTTGTGAATGGAGTGAAAACCATTAAATTATACACATAAGTATCCAGCAAGAAATTTAACTACTAAATGTATTTATACTAGGAGATCAAGACATCAAAAGGGGAGAATCAAACAAAGGCAAAACAAAGATAATCGAGTAGTCGATTGGAAATCGTTTCATCCAATATAAGGTAAGTCATTAAGCATATATTTGATATTGCTTAAATGATTGTAAAAATCTATGCAATTGTGTTTAATGGGATGATATATATATATATAAATGAAATGTATGTGTATGGAGTGATGACATTTGTTGAATGTAAAAGAAATAGTGAAATGTGCAGAAAGTTGCTTTCGGCACTAAGTGTCTTGAGGCAATACGTGTGTACGGTGACGAGATTGGCACTAAGTGTGCATGCTGAAAATATATGGCACTAAGTGTGCATGCTGGAAATATATGGCACTAAGTGTGCATGCTGGAAATATCTGACCTTTGGGTGTGCGAGCTCGAAGGGTATGGCACTAAGTGTGCGGGTTTAAATTGTACAGCACTAAGTGTGCGAGTTTGATTATATAGCACTAAGTGTGCGAGTTGAATACATATAGCACTAAGTGTGCGGATTCACTATATGCTCTTGCATTACAATTGGCACTGAGTGTGCGACATCATCGAGCTAATCCCGGACAGCGGATCGGGTAAGTACCTTGAGCTCATGACGAATAGAAAATACGTTCATGCTCGGGGTTAGTGTGTGATGATTGAAATTGTATGATTATGGTGGAAATGAGTTAGTGTGTGAAAATGCCTCAAATATCTTGTTGTATAGAATATGAAATGTGGATGTATGACTTGGTATGAGATTGAACCGAAAGGTCCGAGGATTTATGGTATAGTTTCAATATGGATGAGTACCTAGCCTCGTTTATTGTTCATGTTGTGATAACTTTATCAATGGATGATTGTTGAATGCTTATGACTTACTGAGTTATAAACTCACTCGGTGTTTTCTTGTCACCCATTTTAGGTCTCTCGGACTCGTATTGTTTGTGTGATCGGAACCGTCGTTGAAGTCATCACACCGACTAAAATCTTTTGGTATTGTCTTCGTTGTTGAAGAACATTTGGCATGTATAGGCTATTATATTTTGTTGAACTGTGGGTTGTAAACTTTAAGCCATATGAAAATGGCCTATGCGGTCGTCGAGTGGGATGCTAGAACCTATAGCCACGAGTCTTAGAAACTTTAAATTTTAATAAGGTGGCCATAATTTGTGTCATGTATGATGGATGATTAAGGCCAAGGAAAGATTCATGAAATTGGCATAGTCTACTGCAGTAACTGTTGCGGACAGCAGCAGTGAGATGAGATTGAAAAATCACTAAAAATAGTAGAAGTAGAATTAAATAGTGAGTAAATTATGAAAT
This sequence comes from Gossypium arboreum, assembly GCF_025698485.1. Taxonomy (NCBI): domain Eukaryota; kingdom Viridiplantae; phylum Streptophyta; class Magnoliopsida; order Malvales; family Malvaceae; genus Gossypium; species Gossypium arboreum. The sequence continues at coordinate 29,107,725 of NC_069076.1, forward strand.
TGAACCTTGATGAATCTATTTTTATATGGACAAAACGAAACGACCATATGAGCAGTATACTGAGAAATATTAAAGTTCTCGTGAGACAGGGCCAGAACCGTTTCTGGGTCCCCTGTCGCGACTTTGAAAATTTACCATAAATTATCCAGAAACAATTAGAAGTCATGCCTTATATGAATAGATTCCCCTTTGAGTCTAGTTTCATTAGGAACAAATGGCGTGAGCATCAGAGCTCTGTACGAGATGATATTCAAGTTGTGACGCGCAAAGGTCAGTGTAGTCGACCCCTGTAACATGGGTGACTTTAACTAATAAACTGTACCAATTGGCCCGACCAAAAATTCTAGAAATAAATCCATGGATGGATATATGAGTCTAAATTCAGGGAAAATTTACGGAATCAGTTTCCGAGTTTTGGAACTCGAGATATGATTTTTAAGGCGACAGTGACGCAGTTTTCCAGCCTGTCTGGAAATGCCAAATTGGTTGGTACCTTGAGAGGATTTGGCCCGTTAACCCCTCATGTCCGACACCGGCGACGGTCACGAGTATGGGGTGTTACAGAAAATCCCTAAGAGCCGAGAATTGTAACAACCCGATTTTGGGCCTAGTCAGAACAATGGTTTCAGAACCACTGTTCTGAGGCCGGAGAAAATTATTTTGATATTATTTTATGTGATATAACATGTTTATAAAGGTGCATGAAAATTTTGGTATATTAATTTTAGCGATTTCTAGTCCAATTTCGAAAAAGGACTAAATCGCGTAAAAGGTAAAAGTTATATTTTAGTACCCAAATGTGTCTAATAGCTAGAGTATTAAATTGGGGGCCTTTAAAGTGAAATTATACCCCTAAATATGGCTTGGCCGGCCATGGGACAAGAAATTTCAAATGGTCAATGTATTTGGTAAGGATGTCATATTAGGTGATAAAATGGTACCCTAAGGACTTACCTTCAACTTTTTCATTTTCTTCCTTCTTATTTTTTACCAAAAATACCAGAAAAGAAAATGGTTTTGAATCTTTTAACTTTCAGCAAAGAAACTCCCTTGAAAGTAAGTGATTTTAATGTTTTTTCTTGAAGATTTTTACATTTTTGGAACCCCTAGAGCATGAGCTTTCATAAGAGAGGACTATTTTGTAAAATGATTAAGAGTCTAGGGTTTTGCCATGAAATCATATGTGTTTTTTTCTGAGTTTTTGTGAAAGAAAATGAGTCTCGGTGATGTTATAAACACTTTTTGTGAAGGAAGATTGCATGAAAACTCCTAAAAAGGGGATATTTTGCAAAGAAGTATAATAAGTGTAAGTGTATGAAATAGTTGATATTGTGAGTTGCTATAGTTATGAAAATGGTTCATATAGTCTTAAAGAGTAAAGAAATTGAATAAAAATCATTTTACGAGCCTAGGGGCAATTTGGTAATTTTGGCAAAATAGAGGGTCAAAATTGTAAATTTTTCCAAAGTGTGTCAATGGACTAATTTAATCAGTACATTGTTTTAATTAGCTAAATGTGATGTTTGAGATGTTGAAAAATGCGATTTGGGCCTAGAACAGGGAAAATCAATTTATGGACGATTACGTCTTTTTCACCTTTATGGTATCGAGGTAAGTTCATACGTAAATAATACCATGCTATACATGTATTTAAATGTTACCATCACATGAATTGTACAAATATTAATGTGTATGTGATTAATATAAATATGATGAGACAAAGCCTTGATAAGCGAGAAAAAATCCCGTTTGAACCTTAAGAATAAAATAGGATACGAGTGACATGTCACTAGGAATTATGAGTCTAGATGACTAGCTCGAGAGTGAGCATTTAAAAGTCATGAGCATTAAATGTCATGAGATATGAGGTAGCTCTAGCTACAGTTGAGGCACTTATGTGCAAGGGTTTTTTCGAGTATCCAATTAGTATTCCAAGTGTTCAACGGGTAATCCAAGGAAAGAGTTGATGATGGTCCCAATGAGGTAAGTCATTGGTGAGTATGCACTTGAGTTATGTTACGAGTTGTGCAGGTATGTACACTAAGCCTATGAGAATGCCTTGGTATGTGATGATTTATGATGCATAAATATGTGTTCTTACCATGATGGATGAAATGATATTGTATTAAATTTGTGAAAAAATGATCATGAATGAGTAACTTAGCCTTGACAGATTTGAGTTACTGCAGTAGTGTAACTTTGAAAATACACTAAAAATAGTGGAAAATGAGTTAGAAGCTTAATAAAATATTGAAATAAAGCTTATTAAGTCTAGTTTCTTATAGAAGAAACCGTGTAAGCAAAAGAATTTCCTATAATGAGATATTTGAAGTTGTGTGGGATAGAGTCATAATGACTTTGAAATCCCCTATTTTGATTGAGAAAATCATTATAAATTGTAAAAAAATGTTTTTGAGTTATTATTTATATGCTTAGAATTCTTAATGAGTCTAGTTTCAAGAGAAATAGACGAGAACATTATTCGAGTCCTGTGCTATGAGATAATTGAACTTTAGTTCAGAAGGGTTTGAACTGCCAGACAATAAATCAGGGGTAACTTTGAGGAATAAACTGTACTAATTGGCTAAGCCAAAAATTATTTAAATTTTATGGTAGAAAGGTATCTAGTCTCAAGGAAAATTATTTAAATAATTTAGTGATTGTTGCTCAGGAAGACAGCTTGTCGTGAATTTGAGAATATGTTGTAAACATTGATAAAACATGTTAATGAATTGCTTATTATTTTCATGTGAACTTACTAAGCGTAAAGCTTACCCCCCTATCTTTCCTATGTCCCTTAGGGTTGACAGGTTAGCTCGAGTTGGAGGCCGTCAGAGATATTATCACACTGTCAAGTTAACGCTATCGGCGTAAGTAAATCCTAGTATTTTGAGTCTATGACATGTATAGGGTTTTAATGTTGAGTATGTGATATTATGATATAGCTAAAGGCATTGGATTGTTCTTAAGGTAGTATATAGTCATGTGAATAGGTCTATGTTGGCTAATGACGTTATGGGCCTATATGATTATTCTTATGCATGTATGTTATTATCTCTTGTGATGTGGCTTACAGCTTGTATGCCTAGAGATTAAATTGAGATTCATTGATGAGTTAGTAACTGATGCAAGATTAAGTGATTGGTAAATAGTTAATAATGGCTCATGAATGGTTTGTGGATATGATTATGCATGCCTAGTGATGGACATGAGGTTTGTGACGGAATGGTAGTTATGACAAGTATGTGGTAATGATGTGAGTAAATTCTATGATATTTATTGCATAAGAAATTGACATGAGCATAACATGTTTGTAGATGTTTAAGAGCTCATTTATGCCATGTTGTATATTATTGGATAAGTATGCGTGCATATGTTGTGAGGGTGACAAATGGCTTGGAAAATAGCCTTGTAATTATCTACACGGGTAGACACACGGGCGTGTGTCTAGACCGTGTGTGACACATGGTCAACCCCCATGGGCGTGTGCCATGGCCGTGTTTTAAAGTTAGTGTTGCACATGGGCTAAGGGCACGGGCGTGTCCCAAGCCACAAGGGCGTGTGTGACTACAAGGTCTGTATCCACACGGGCGTGTGGAGCCTTAAAGCATGAAATTTTTTTAAGTTTTTCTCAAGTTCTCGGTTTAGTCCCGAACTGCCTCTAATGCATGTTTTGGGCCTCGTAAGCCCATTTAAGGGACAAAATGTATGTGGAATAAAAGGTTTTAAATTGATCAAATTTTACGGCTGGTTTTTGTGTGATTGGTTGAGTTTAAGTTAGGTAACACCTCAAACCCTGTCCCGGTGTCGGATACAGGCGAGGGGTGTTACAGCTCATACGTTGGATTTGTGGCCCTAAAACCACTATTATGACACTTTAGAAAAATGGACTGTTACAATTCTTATCAAGCTTGGCACGTTAGAAATAAATTTTGACGTTGTTTCGCTAAAATAATATGAAGAATGGATTGAATGGGGTGGAATTCGGGTTCGAAATTTGAATATAAAATTTCCAACAAAGAAGAGAAAATTTTATGAAAAGGAAAAGTGAGAAAAATAAGAGAAAAAGATGTGTTCAAAGAAGAGAGAGAAGAAATTCTAAAAAAGGTTGAAAAAGATAATCAAAATCCTAAATAGGAAAGGGACCAAATGAAAAAATTAAGCAAATTTTAGGGGTTGATTTGGTAAATTACCTAATTTGCAGAAATTTAATAAAAGAGGAAGGGAATTGACATGGATGAAACTTAGGACTCTAAGGAGGATGGAGTGATGCTTGGCCATTGGGCTATTACTCATTTCTTGGTCATTTTCTACCACATTTATTTCTTATACTAACTTGGTTTTCATCCTTAATTACTAAAAAATAAAGAGGAAAAATGCAAAAAGTGGGGCTTGAACTTGGTTCTCTAGGGGTTTTACTAAGTTCTTAACCACTAATACTAAGGCTCAATTCTTGATGATTTTTAAATTCTAACCCCTAATTTTTTAAGTGTTGCACTGCTTCTTGGGTGATGGTTTGATGCTCACATGATAGGTGAAATTTGTAAGTCACTAGCTACACGACATCACCATGAACCCAAACATAACTTAAAACTGAGACTATGTCTCTCTCAAAGAGAGGGGAATAAATCTTCAAACTTGAAAATTTCAAGATGTGGAAGAAAAAAAAAACAATTTAGAGATATGGGTGATTAGGTTTAGGTTTAGTGTATTTATATAGGGAATGGGGTAGGACAAAATGGGAATTTTTTATCACAGGAATCCCAGGTTACAGGTCTTAGACACAACCAATTAACTTTGGTTGGGGTTGAAACCCCCAGAGGCAAAATGCTCCCTGCAGGAGGCGTTTTTGTCTGACATTACAGTAAAAATGCTTTTTGCAATAGGTGTTTTCTCTTTGCATTTCTGAGTGAAAAATGCTTCCTGTAGGAGGCATTTTCAATAAATTCTAACATGTAATCTTGAAGCAGATATGGCTTTTCGTGATACTTGAATCAATCCATGTAATCCAAAGTTGTAGCCAACTCCAGCGTGAGAAATGGTTCACGCGTTCGCAAGTAATTGTACATGTGCTGCCAAATCTTGATATACTTCTTGTGGAATGTTGCCTAGTCTTCGTCAAGTCTCCATTGCATGTCGATCATGTTCAAGTCATTGAGCTCTTGATGTTGCGGCGGAATACACTACGTACACCCGAACTGTCGCATAACTCAGTCATATTAGTGAATCTCGATCGTTGCAAACACGATCAATGGCACTTACACATGCCAAATTTTGTGGTTGCCCAAAAATTCATCTGGGATACATTCTTGAATCCTTGGATCCTAATATGGCATCCATACGAACTACAATACGAATTTATAAATTTCAGCAAATGTAGAATATTTAATTTAAAATGTTGGAATAAAAAACTGATAACTATGAAATTAATAAATTAATCTCCTATTTTGTTTGTTGGTTTAAAACTAGTCGAATGTCTTTGAGCTCGGTCGGTATACCACTGTGTCTGGCGGGGTTGTTCCACTTGTAAAAAAATATGTTATTTCAAAATTACAACACTGAAAATTCCAATATTATAACAACATTATCAAAAGAATTTTACCATGTTATGAGTGAGAATTTGTAAGAGACTTGCACTTAAAGGCGTAGAAATGGTAATTGATACCATGCCCATAATTGAAGAAGTAGCACGCAACCGCCTATTTTAGCTTTTTTCAGTATTGTTACCTGACACATTTCTCGGTACAATGTCACCAGCACCGCTGATCCCTAGCTAAGTCGTCTCGCTTCTCTCAAGCCGACTACTAATAGTAGCCACCTTAAGTGTACTAGATTGAGAGATTTATTTGGCATTAGTAGACCTTCAATCAACCTCAATATGAATGCCCGCGCGTATTGCTCCTTTTCAGTGTCGATCGCTAAAGTGTCGATAGTTCAGAAGTTGTCCTCCAACTATCTCATCTCGATTTGGCTACCCTTAAACCTGTTTGGCACCTTCCCCAGTAGTTGCTCGCATGTTGCACTCCAATCGACACTAACAACTGGCTCATAAAGACATCCCCATCAACCAGTAGACTAATTTGTAAATTAGCGTCCTCAAGTGTAATTGTACACTTGCCGCAAGGGAGATAGAGCGTGTGCGTCTTCGGTCTCCATCTCTCACCAAAACACTGATGAGTGGGGGATCCAATTTAGTCCCCTTGGGCATGTGAGCAGCGTATAAAAAGCCTAAATCTCGCAAGTGTCCATGAATGACCTCCGGTGCACCTTCGCATAAGTTGTTTATTTACGTCTCAAGAATTTGATCTTCAGCCTAAGTAAATAAACATAAAAAATTATTAATCTAAACATCATAATAATTAACTATTTAAAATTAAGTAATTTGATATTTTTTCTTAATATCATAATTATTAACGGATTAAAATTAAATAATATTTCTTACCATTTGTAATTGAACGCTAGAGATGTGCTTGTCATCCAAATGAATATGTTGATATACCATCGGAAATTGAATAAAATAAAACAAAAGTTTTAGACTTTTTTTAAAAAAATAAAAAAAAAATTAGATTTGGAAATTTAGAATAAAAAAATCGAGAATAACAAATTGAGAACAATAAATCAAGAACAATAAGTTGAAAGTTAAGAGTTGAATTGAATGAAATGATAATTTGAGGGTTTATATAGGAAAAAAATAGTCGTTTGGATTTATGACCGCTGGGAAGTTATCATTGGACAAGGGCACGTTTTCACTAATGTTCCAAAGAAAACCCGCCACGTAGGCATTTTTAGGAAAAAGAAGAAAACGCGTCCTACGTAGGATGTTTTTTCTAGAATATCAGTGAAAAGGCACCCTGTAAGATACATCTTCTTTTCTCTCTCCAAAAATAATATAGATTAGTAAATTTTAAGAAAAATGACATAATTTCTCAATTTTTTTCCGCATAAATTTGCCTAACTTTTTCCTAATTTATAATATATAAAAAGATATAAAAAATTTAACATATAATTAAATTAGGTTATGCATTAACGCGAAAAAAGATGCAAAATATAGTACACTCCAATTACTGAATCTTCTCATTACATTTTTCCTAATGTATGTGTATGTGAATTAAGCTGTTGATTTGGTAAGCTTTTTCTTAAAATCCATCAATTAACAAATGGCTAATGATTCTCAAATCCAAGAATCAACTTTTCAAAGAAGTGAAAATGAATGAAATAAAAAATAAAATAAAATAAAATTAATAAGAAAAGCTGAAAGCCAGAATGGAAAAGCAAAAGAGAGGGACCGGAAGGGTTGTCAAGTCACCATCAAAGAACCCTAATTTGATCTCTTTTTCCCACTTTAAGTTTAAATTTCCTTCTTGTTAGGGCTCCCCATGATGTCTGCCACTGTTTCGCACACCTGTTCCATCATCATTCTTTTCTGTTTCACTTTAATTATAAAACCAAATAGAATCCCAGGTTTTCTATATAATATAACTAATCACAATGCTACCAACTTTCAGTATTTTTCTTTTATCATATTTAAGTGGCGATGGCAAACATTTTTTTATTCTATTTTCTTAAGTTATTTTATAAGTTATCTTTTATATTCCATTAATTACATTCATAAGATATTTTCTATATTCTATTTGCTTAAGTTTGCATTATAGTAATCAATGGAGCCAAGTTGGCTGCATCTTACTTTTAGATTAATAAAATTATATATTCTTTTAAATAAATAAAAAAGATAACTTTACCTTTTAGTCAAATTACCATTCTATTTTATTTGTGTTATCTTTCATCTTTGTATTCAATAATTTTCAATTAAAAATAATAAATATTTTAATTAATTATAAAATATTTTAATTAATATTAAATTATTATAAATTGTATTAATAATAAATCATTATTTTTCAATTAATATATATATAAGTTTTTTAGAAGATACACATATAGTCACAATTGTAATTACAAACAATATATTCGAATCATATAGTCACAATTGTAATTACAAACAATATATTCGAATAACTATAACTAGGGGTAAGCGTTCAATCGAATCAAATAAAAAAATTAAGTTAATCGAGTTGACAAATCCTATTTTATTATGCTAACTCGATTTGAAATTTTCTCGAGTTGAGTAGAGTGAGATGAAATTTGAATCGAATCAAATCGAATATATTTGTTCGAGTTAAATTAAAAAAATGAATTTGGGTCCTTGTAGCCACTATTACTCACCGTAATCAAATTTGTTGTTAATTTTCATCCCCTCATAATTTATTGATTAATCTTTTATATATGGGTTAGTTTCTTTGTTTGCTTAGTTGTTTCAATTATCTTTGATTTTTATAACAATGTATTTTGAAATTAAAAATATATTAAATGTAAAATGTGATCTTTTAATAAAAATTATTTTAATGATAAAATGTGAAATTGATATAAACAGAAAATTTTAACAAGAATATTTTATGACATCATTAATAATTCAATTTTAACAGAAATTGATAAAGATTCAACATGATTAAACATTTCAATAATACAAATAGTAAAAATGTAAAATTTAATTCAATAATATAAATAGTAAACATAAATTGAAAAAAAAATTGGGGTTTGGGGAGAAGTAAAAAATTTTGGGGAAAAGTAAAAGAAAAAGTTTTGGGGGGTTTGGGGGAAGTAAAATTTTTTAGGGTTAGTAAAAGTTTTGGGGTGAAAGTAAAAGAAAAAAAGTTTTGGGAATTTGAGGAGAAGTAAATTTTTTGAGGGGAAAAGTAAAAGGGTTTGGGGTAGGGGTGTTTAAATTTCGGTTAAAATAAAATTAATCGATCAAACCGATCTAATTTAGTTAATCGGTCAGTTAACTAATCTAATTCAGTTGGAGGTCGGTTAATGATTTTTTGAAAGTTCGGTTATCGGTTAATTCGATTTGAAATCGGGTAATTAATTGAATTAACTAGACTTAATAATTAATAATACAAATTATATGTAGATATAATTTGGTTAATTCATTAATTCAATCAAATGAACATTATCAATTTATTTTTATATGTTTTGTACTTGTTTTAAGAAAAAAAAACATAAATTTAGGTTAACCAACCAAATTAACCGAAATATTTTGGTTTGATTTTTTTGTTGAAAAAAATTTTGATTTGGTTAACAGTTAAAATATTAAAAAGTTCGGTTAATTCAATTAATACTAGTTCGGTTTGGTCAACGATTTGAACACACCTAATTTGGGGGTTGAAGGAAGGGAAGTAAAAGAGTTTTGTATTTGGTTTATTCGAATTCAAAAATTCAATTCGATTTGAACTCAAAATTTAAAAAAAAATCGAGTTGATTTTATTAACTTAATTAATTCGATTTGAATAATTCGAAATTCGAACATTTTCAATTTTTTGAGTCGAATCAAATTTTACTCACCCCTAAGTATAATAGAATTAATCATTACAAAATACTATTAGATCAAAATATACAAAATCTGCATATAATAAAACATAAATTAAAATAAATATAAATTAAAAATCCACACATGATTTATACAAATTCACCCTAACGTCTTAAAGTTTTCAAAACCATAACCTTAATGTTAAACTAAGTCTTCATTAACTATAAATTTATTTTTAAAAGTTGTTGTCAATGATGACTGTATTTTATTGTTTTTCTTCTTCTTTACTTTTATTTCTTATTTAATAATTTTTATGCAAATATATGTTGAATATTTCAATATTTAGTTATAATATTAAGTTTGAGTTTTTATGGTTGTATATTTTAATCAATTATTTTTCAATTAAAAGATTTTAAATAATGAAAATATTTAATTTTACATAAATTAATTTAATGAATTTATCTAAAGATTGATATATAATTTAATTAAATATAAATTTAAAATATTTATTTTAATTAAAGTAAAATAAATTTAATTTTATAATTCTTCAATATGTAATTAAATTTTTATTATGTTGTAGTTAAAACTAGAAAAATGAATAAACTAAATAGAAAATGTAAACAAATAATAAAAGGGTATAATTATTTTTTTACTTAAAATTTGTTTAGTAAAAAAATCGAGGGGGCTTATAAGTTTTTTCAAACCTGGGGCAAGTGAACCTTCTTGAAACTATAAGAAGGTAAGTGTAATTTATACTAAATTTGATGTGGGTAAGTGTTTTTGTCCTAGAAATTTATTGATTTAATAACAAGGTTTAAGTTCTATTAGCTTTGAGATTGCAAGTTTAGAGTGTCATTATATGTAAATAATGTGTATAAGATCTTTTAGATTTTATTTTGATTTAAATTTCACGATAAGAAGATATCATCTATACTTTTTACTATTTAGATTTAAATATATTTCAATTATCAACCCTTTTATTATAATTAGTTGAACACATATTTTTAAAACTAATTTGTAATATTTTCAAAAGAATTGAAAATAAATTATATGTATGGGTACTAGGTCCTAAGTACTTAGGTTCAAGATTTATCATGTGCAATTATATACATAAGTCTCCGAATCTAATTTTGTACAATTATCATATGTGAGTTTTAGTTCAATTACTCTAGTTTGTTAGGTTTAATTTAAATTATTCCAATTCTTAATTTTTTATACTGTAATAATTTAATTTTACTCTTTAATTACTCAATAATTTAATATTTGTGATTATATTTGTAATTGTATTTATAGTTTAATTGTAAAAAATAATCCTAATCTTCAAGAGCGCAATGTATTGATGTGGGCCAACACAAAATTATACAAAAGAATACATGCCCATCCACCTTACTCACATTGGGAGAATGGTGGGCCATCCTTTGCGCGTGATGCTGCCTAAATCAGCGCAAGTGTCCCTCACTCACACTCTTTATTATCTTCGCTCTTTAGTCTTTACACATAACAAATACAATTCGTTTTGGGTTAAGTGTGGAGGAAACAAATCTCACATCTATTAAAATTAAATTTTAATTTTATAAAACAAATATGATCATTTCTTTATCAAAAATTATTTTCTTAATCCATGGGTGACTTCCATTTTTAAGCAAGTAAATACTTACGTCAACTATGGTTAAATTTTAATTTTATAAAATTAATTAAGTATTATTAATATATCTGTAAATATTAAGATTCAAATCTCACAATAATATTTTTAATGAGTGATTTGTAAGTGCTATTTTCAAATCTCTATGAGATCAAAAGTATGCCGAATTGATATGACTCCCATCACCTATAATCTATCTGAAAAATATATATATTTACAAAAATGCTTTCCTTTTAATGAAAATATTTCATATAGTAAAAATCTATATCTATATTGTTGACCTAAATAAATATAATTGAAAGAAACAAAATATGGTTTTAAACCATTAATTTTATCTTTTAATTAAAATATTATTTAATTTTAGTATAACATTTTAATAAATATATTTTTATACAATTCTTTTCATCCACATCTTGAATGTGTAATAATTTAGTATCATTAAAATATTTTAACATTTTAATATTTATAGTAATTTTTACAATTATACCATATTCATACTTATACAAATTTTAAGTCATATTAAATTATGGCACACTTATTATATGGAGAAAAACATGTAAAAGTATATTTATGAAAGATTATATAAAATCAAAAGAGATTTGGTTGAAATGACAAAATTAAGACTTTAAAGATATTGATATTGTAAGTTTCAAATGGCTTTGAAGTTTTATTATGAGTTAAATTACTTTTTTATTTTTGTAAAATTTTATATAAAAAGCAAAAATACTTTTATTATAATTTTGTAACATTTTAAAATAGAAACGATTTTTAATTACTTTTAACTGAATTATTGAATGATTAATTTATGACAAATCAGAAACTTAAATAAAATCTAAATTTTGTAAATAATTTTTACCCAATTCTTTTCTATTAAACTAACCCTTACTCTTTACTCAAACAATTTTCCAATTAGATTAGGTTTTGGTCAATGAGTGTGGCAGAAGGAAAACGACTCTCTATTCTACTTTTAGTTGAGATTTATTTTTCAAAAATTAAATATGTTGAAAACGGCTTCATCAGTCATCACTCTTTGAAAATACTTCCAACAATTAGATTATTATTATAGAAAAATTAATAAAATAATAAATAAAAGAGGATGAAAATACGAGAGAATTTCATTATTTTATTTTCACTTACAAAGTGCTATTTATAAGCTCCTTTACATTCAATTAATAAAGGTATTATATTGAATGAATTAAAGTTTCTTAATTACTCTATTTAATAATCTCTTGATTATAAATTAAGTAAAGAGTTTCATCTAATTACTTTAATATGCTTAAAGGGGGTTATGACTCCATTTAATTTACAACACTCCCCCTTGGATGTCTTTTAAATAAGAATGTGCCTCATTAAAACCTTTATTAGGAAAAACTCTGTGGGATAAAAACCTAATGAAGGAAAAAGAGTACACAATCTCTTATTACAAGTTGCCTCGTTAAAAACCTTTAACAGGAAAACCTAGTGGGACAAAACCTTGGTTAAAGGAAAAGAGTACAACATGTTTTAGACTCCCCCTAATGGCGACATCACATTATATCTTTGAGTCGACGCATTCCAATCTTGTTTCGTAGTCTTTCAAATGTTGAAGTTGACAATGCCTTGGTAAAAAGATCTGCTAAATTATCACTAGAACAAATTTGTTGAACTTCTATGTCACCTTTCTTCTCAAGATCATGAGTGAAGAATAATTTTGGTGAAATATGTTTCGTTCTGTCACCTTTGATATAAACACCTTTTAATTGAGCTGTACATGCTGCATTATCTTCGTATAAGATAGTTGGCATATTTTCCTGTAAAGGCAAATTACATATCTTCTGGATATGTTGGGTTAATAACCTTAGCCAAACACACTCTCGGCTTGCCTCATGCATTGCAATTATTTCAGCATGATTTGAAGAGGCAGCAGCTAATGTTTGCTTTGTCGAACGCCATGATATGACAGTACCTCCACATGTAAATAAATATCCAGTTTGAGATCGACCTTTATGTGGATCCGATAAATATCCAGCATCAGCATAACCAACTAATAGGGATTTTGAATCATTTGAATAAAATAACCCCATATCAATGGTCCCTCTAAGATATCTAAATACATGTTTAATTCCATTCCAATGTCTACGTATTGGAGAAGAACTAAATCTTGCTAACAAGTTTATAGCAAAAGCTATATCAGGTCTTGTGTTATTTGCAAGATACATCAATGCTCCTATGGCACTTAGATATGGTACTTCAGGACCAAGAAACTCTATATCCTTAGGGATTTTAAATCCTTCTGGGATTTTCATATAAATTCCAGTATCAAGTGTACCATACAAATAGGCTGTAACAACATCCATTAGACGCATGTCAAGTTTTTCACGTACTGCTAAACTAATAAGGTATCTAAACGTGATTGCATCCACCACAAGAGAATATGTCTCTTCATAATCAATGCCGGGCCTTTGCGAAAATCCTTGTGCTACAAGTCGTGATTTATATGTTATGACTTCATTTTTCTCATTTCGTTTTTGCACAAATATCCATTTATATCCTACTGGCTTTACATATTTAGGTGTTTGTACTATAGGTCCAAAAACCTCACGTTTAGAAAGTGAATTTAATTCTGCTTGAATTGCGTCTTTCCATTTTGGGCAACCTTTTCTATTTCTACATTCCTCAATAGATTTAGGCTCAGGATCCTCATTTTCTTTTGCTATTTCAATAGCAACATTATAAGCAAAATTGTTGTCGACAACTATATTTTTTCAGTTCCATCTTTTTCCTGAAGTAACATAACTTATTGAGATTTTTTCATTATCACCATTTTCAGGTACCTGAACCTCTTCTGGGGTTTTTTGATTAGTTATATCTTTGGACTCTTCTGGGGCACTTGTCTCCACAATATTACCATCTTGAAGAATTGATCCTTTTCTTTTACGAGGATTTTTATCTTTGGAACCGATTGGCCTTCCACTCTTCAAGCGTGGATTACTTTCTTTTGCACTAACAATTTGCCTTATTGGGATATCAATTCGTATTGGAGCATTTTCAGCTAGTATGTGAGATTTTGTAATTCTCTTTAGGTCAGTAAATGAATCTGGCAGTTGATTGGCAATGTTTTGCAAATGTATAATCCTTTGAACTTCTTGTTCACATTGACTTGTACGAGGATCTAATTGAGATAATGACGATCCATTCCATGTAATTTCTTTAACCAGTTGTATTTTCTCTCCCCCTAATGTTGGGAATGTTGTCTCATCAAAATGACAATCAATAAATCGTGTAGTAAATAAATCTCCAGTTAATGGTTCAACATATTTAATTATAGAAGGAGATTCATAACCAACATATATTCCCAACCTCCTTTGAGGACCCATCTTTGTGCGTTGTGGTGGAGCAATTGGAACATATACTGCACATCCAAAATTCTAAAATGGGAAATATTTGGCTCCTGACCAAAAGCCGATTGTAATGGGGAGTACTTATTATAACTTGTTGGCCTTAAGCGCACAAGTGCAAGTGCTGCTGCATGCAAAATAGCATATCCCCAAGCTGTAACAGGGAGTTTTGTTTTCATAAGCAATGGCCGAGCTATTAGTTGGAGGCGTTTGATAAATGATTCAGCTAAACCATTTTGTGTATGAACATGAGCTACAGGATGTTCAACTTTTATCCCAATTGACATACAATAATCATTAAAAGATTGGGATGTAAACTCACCACATTATCAAGACGAATAGTTTTGATTGCATAATCTGAAATTGTGCTCTTAATCGAATTATTTGAGCAAGTAGTCTATAAGCGCCAGAGTTGCGAGTCGATAATAAGCATACATGTGACCACCTACTAGATGCATCTATTAATACCATAAAATATCTGAATGGTCCACATGGTGGATGAATGGGCCCACATATATCACCTTGAATACGTTCCAGAAATGTTGGAGATTCAATCCCAACTTTAGCTGGTGATGGTCTAATAATCAATTTTCCTTGAGAATAAGCGACACAAGATAAATCCTTGAATTCAAGAATCTTTTGGTTCTTTAATGGGTGTCCAATTGAATTCTCGATGATTTTTCACATCATAATAGATCCGGGATGGCCTAATCAGTCATGCCAAATAGTAAAAGTATGAGCTTCTACAAACTTCTGGTTTGTAGTAACATATGATTCAATTGCACTAATATGTGCATAATATAAACCTGATGAAAAAGCAGGTAGCCTTTCCAAAATATATTTCTTTCCACATTCAACATTTGTAATATATAGATATTCAACATTTTTCTCATTCATAGTCTCAATATGATATCCATTAAGACGAATATCTTTAAAACTCAATAAATTTCTTTGAGATTTGGTGGAATATAAAGCATCATCAATGATAAATTTTGTACCTTTAGGTAATAATATAATAGCTCTTCCAGAGCCTTTAATAAGTTTTGAACTACCCGATATTGTATTAACATGGGCATTACTCATTGTCAAATGAGAAAAATATTTTTTATCATTGAGTATCGTATGTGTTGTAGCACTATCTGCAAGACACATGTCTTCATTGATTTTGGGTCTATCGAAATTTTGTTGAATATTCATATTCTTCATAAAAACAAACAAAATATAATATGAGAAACATTACAAATATTTATTAAATATATCAATTATTTTTTATGCAAGAAAATAAAATATACTTAAAAAATGTCAAAATAACATCAATTTTTCTAATGATTCTCAAAGAAATCGCCACATCTAGATGAGTTATATTATTAAGGTCATTAAATTTATCATCCTTGTAGGCATGGTCAATTTTATTATTATAGTGAATATCTTCATCTTTTGCCTTGTCTTGATTAGATGCTTCTTTATCTGCTAATATAGCATTTCCTAGACCTTTAGCATCTAGGTGAATTTCACATCTAACACCCATGACAAATAGTTCTTGCACGAGATGTCTAAAATGACAAATTCAAGTTTGGCAAGATTTGACATTATAATCACTTGAATCAAAATAAAAAATATTAGTAAATTAATAAGTATTCTCAATCGTAAAATAATTCAATTATATATACCAAATTTGCTAAATAATAATATGTATGTCAAATATTGGCATAAAGAGGAATAGTCATTATAATAACTTAACACAAATTAAATTAATTGAAATTTCTTTTAATAAAAAAATGTATATATAATTATCATTATTAGATTTTAGTTGTAAAAATAAATATGCAAATGTTACCCAAAGCAAATATTTCATCTAGAAAATAAAATAAAAGAATTATGAAAATACATTATACCGTATATAGTTTAACAGGAGTTATACGGGCAAATTATAAAAAGTCGAAATGACGTAAACTTCACTATGAATTAAGTAGAAGCTCGTGCGATAACGTGTTGTAGAAAAATTAATAAAACAATAAATAAAGAGGATGAAAATACGAGAGAATTTCATTATTTTATTTTCACTTACAAGGTGCTATTTATAAGCTCCTTTACATTCAATTAATAAAGGTATTACATTGAATGAATTAAAGTTTCTTAATTACTCTATTTAATAATTTCTTGATTATAAATTAAGTAAAGAGTTTTATCTCATTACTTTAATATGCTTAAAGGGGTTATGGCATCCATTTAATTTACAACAATTATTTCTTAGCAAAATGTATAATTTTTAAAAATATTTTCTTCAAAAATATCATAAGAGCTATTTATTTATTTATTTGTGATAGATATATTTTTTGGTATAAAATAAACTTGGGCGATGCTATAGCAACAACTAAACTACTGCATTCTATTTTTTTATTGATTGACGAATATTCTCCTCCAACATAGGCTATTTTACTAAATTAACTTTAAAAATTTTGATATTTACAAAAATGACAAATTTAAAAATAATTACTAAAATAATCTGAAATGAACAGTAGAATGGGGTTTTGGCCTGTCAATGGCCGGCACCAACTCGTATTTTTTACCCATGATTTCTTGATAATTGTGTCAGGCTTTAAAAAATTGATTTTTTTAGATTTGGCCTATCAATGGCCGGCACCAAGTATTTTTTTTAAATTATATCATATTGGTTTGCAAAAATACGAGTTTTAAAAAAAAAAATTTTGTGCTGGCCTGTCAATGGACGGCACCATTATTAAAAATAAAAATTTAAATTTTTTTTGTGCTGGCTTGTCAATGGCCGACACCAAAATAAGAGTTTTTTAAAAAAAAATTAAAAACTCGTATTTTGGTGCCGGCCATTAACAGGCCAGCACCAAATTTTTTTTTTAAAAAACTCGTATTTTGGTGCTGGCCATTGACAGGCCAACACCAAAATTTTTTAAAAAAAAAACTCATATTTTGGTGCCGGCCATTGACAGGCCAGCACCAAATTTTTTTTTAAAAAACTTGTATTTTGGTGCCGACCATTGACAGGCAAGCACCAAATAATTTTTTTTTAAAAACCCGTATTTTTGTGCCGGTCATTGACAGGACAACACCAAATTTTTTTTAAAAAACTTGTATTTTGGTGCCGACCATTGACAGGCCAACACCAAATAATTTTTTTTTAAAAACCCGTATTTTGGTGCCAGCCATTGTTAGGCCAGCACCAAATTCTTTTTTTTTTAAAAACTCGTATTATGGTGCCGCCCATTGACATGCTAGCACTAAATAAAATTTTTTTTAAAAACCCGTATTTTGGTGCCGGCCATTGACAGGCCAGCACAAATTTTTTTTTTAAAAGAAACTCGTATTTTGGTGTCGGCCATTGACATGCCAGCACCAAATTTTTTTTTTAAAAAACTCGTATTTTGGTGCCGGCTATTGACAAGCCAGCACCAAAAAAATTTGAATTTTTTTTTAATACTGGTGCCGGCGGCTAGCACCAAATTTTTTTTAAAAAACTCGTATTTTTTGTATACCAGTATAATACAATTTTAAAAAAATAATACCCTGGTGCCGGTCATTGACAGACCAAAACTAAAAAAATCAATTTTTTAAAGCCTGACACAATTATCAGGCAATCATGGGTGCAAAATACGAGTTGGTGCTAGCCATTGACAGGCCAAAACCCCATTCTACTGTTCATTTCAGGTCATTTTGGTGATTGTTTTTGAACCTGGGTCATTTTTATAAATATCAAAATTTTTTAAGTTAATTTAGTAAAATAACCTCCAACATACCTTTTAGAGGTGGTGGTGGATCATCAAGAATAACTAATTAATTTACTTCGCCTTCATCTACTTTAGCTAGATAATTAACAACTTTGTTTCCATCCCTTTGAATGTGATGAAACTTAATTTGTCAATTCTTGGAGCACTAGTCATGTATCATTTTGATTTTATCAATGTTACTTACTGCTACGAGATCGTCCCGGAAAACATCAATTAATAATGCGGTGTCACTTTTCATTTCTTTTTTGTCTAAATCTTGTGATAGTAACACTTACCCCTAACAATGCATCTACATTAAATTAGTTATACATTTCACAAGTTAACCGGTTAGATAACATTTTTAAAATTAATAATTTTCATTAAAAGGATTTTTTTAATTTTGAATTTTTTTAACATTAATTTCATTATAAGTTCTTATTATGTCAGGTTTTTTTTATACAATACCTATAATTACTCATAGCCGCGTCCAACTTTTAATAATACGATAACGAGCTAAAGTGTATTCGAATCTACATCCTCTTGTACTGACAATAATATCGAAACAAATCGAATTAAATCTTAATAGGTTAAATTTGAGCTTTCTTTAAATATAGGATCCATTATTTTATTAATAATTTTACCGTCTATTTTTAACATTCACAGATACTCCTCTTAACAATATGTCTCCGACTAACATTGATATATGGGCTTCATTATTAGTATTTATTTTATATAAATTTTCTTTTCTTAATCTACAATGTGAAATGAAGGTATCATTACGCTAGCAAATTCAGTGTAAAATGATCATAAATATTGTATATACTGTAAAAGAAAAGTGAAACTCAAAATCTGTAAAAGAAGCGATCTTAGCTTCTCTTGAGACAATCATAGGTTTCTTTTGGCAGAAAGCAGAAAGACTGAAACCCTTACCGAACATTTTTATCGTTTTTTTTTCTTTTCCTCATCCTATCTGATTTTCTGTCTCTGGTAATAGCAAGAAGACAATAGCAACCAACCATGGCTGCTGGCAACAAGTTCGCTAGATTTTTGCATAAACACACCAGCAAAATCACTGTTATTTTAGTCTACGCTGTGCTTGAATGGATCCTCATCTTCCTCCTTTTACTCAACTCTTTCTTCACTTACTTGATTACTAAGTTTGCCAATTATTTTGGCCTTAAACCTCCTTGTCCCTGGTGTTCTAGAGTTGACCATGTCCTGGAGCCCAACAACAACAACTCCTCAAACTCTTACAGGGATCTTGTCTGTGACAAACATGGTTCCGAGATTTCCAAATTGAGTTACTGTTCAAGTCATGGGAAACTAGCGGAAACACATCTGATGTGTGAGGAATGCTTGGCTTCTAGGCCAACGCCTAGTGACGGTAAATCCATTGGAATGGCAAGGAGGATTGCTTTCATTTCATGGGTGAGTGGTGATCCCAAGCTTGACAATGGTGAAAAGGTTGTCCCTTGTTCTTGCTGCAATGGCACCAAACTTCATCCTCCATATTTCCTATTCAAGCCTAGTTGGGGTGCTTTGGATTGTGCAGAAAAAGGAAGTTTGATAATACAAGCAATCGAAGATGATGATGATAACGATGGCAGTGAAAGCGATCAGTGCAAAGATGGTGAGGATATGATTGAGATTAAACTCAACAACCAAGATGACGACGATGATGATGACGACCAAAACGATCAAAGGGCTAAAACTGAGCATCAGGTGCTTTTTGAAAAAGATGTACATGAAGATGACAGATCAGACGCCATCAATATTGCAGAGAAGCATTTCAGTAGTGCCACAAGTGGAATCGTTGAACCTTGTTTTGCTGGAGATTATATGCTAGACTTCATTAATCTGCATCATCAGAAATGTGTTTCAGATCGCTTATTTCCTGTTGAATTAATTGATTTATCAACATCTGCAAGCCATTTCTCAGAAAAGCAAGATAATGGAAGTGAAACTAGTGATTCTTCTAATGAAGAGACACCATTACATGCTATTGATGAGATTGCAGAGACTATTACCTGTCCCAGGGAGGCTGAAAACCTGGAGCTAGGTATGAAATTGCTATTCAGTTTATTTGCTTAACCATGATTTATTGTACTTACCATACAAGTATCATTTTCCGCTTTCAATGTGTTCCTTGATAGCAGATCATCAACTAGAAAAGAATGATCTTAATCTAATGGCTGAGCGACCAATTTCCGAGACCAAATTGTTAAGCACTCAAGACTCTGATCTGCCTCTAGTTCAAGTGTCAGATCCTTCATTGCAATGCTTACGAGAAGATGGCTTTTCAACATTTAAGGATCAAGCTAAAGGTGTTGATGGTCCTGAATCAAGCAAGACTCGTAAGACTATACTTGTGTTCATCGTTGTGGTCAAGCATTTGATCTTGTGAATGGTAATTATATTTAATATATGTATCATATGTTGTACAGAGATTCTTGGTTTTACACTAGGTACACATGAAGAGAAGAGCACAATGGATGAGAACGGAGAAAGGACAAACGCTTCTTTATCGGTTCATACGGATTGTAACAACAACGAAGCAGAGGAGGAAAAGTTCCCTGACACTCCAACTTCATCACACCAAGGTATGCATTACTTGCATAATAAATTGCTATTCTTCGAGAAAAGAGAATCGGGTATTGAGGTGTCTTTAGATAGGAGTGTAGTAACTGCGATGGAAAGTGGTGATCCGGTTCGAACCATTGAAAGGCTGAAAACTTCCTTAAAAGCTGAAAGAAAGGCATTGAGTGCTTTATATGCAGAGCTTGAAGAAGAGAGGAGTGCCTCTGCAATTGCTGCAAATCAGACAATGGCCATGATAACACGGCTTCAAGAGGAGAAGGCGGCAATGCAAATGGAAGCTTTGCAGTACCAGAGGATGATGGAAGAACAGTCTGAATATGACCAAGAGGCCCTTCAACTACTAAATGAGCTTATGATCAAACGAGAGAAGGAGAAGGAAGAACTCGAGAAAGAATTGGAAGTATACCGAAAGAAGGTTCTCTATTATGAGGCCAAAGAAAAGACGAGGATAATGAGGATAAGCAAAGATGGAAGCTTGGGAAGTGGGAAATCTTCGGCTGCTTGTAGCTATGCGGAGGATAGCGACGAGCTATCCATAGACCTGAATCGTGAAGCCAAGGATGAAGATAGCAGCTTCTCTGGCAACCAAGAAAGCAGCAGTGATGCAGTTGGTAACTTGGAAGAAATGGCACTGGATTGTGTAAACCATGTAAGTGCCCTTGATGAATCGTTGACAGAATTCGAGGAAGAGAGGCTGTCCATCCTGGATCAGCTTAAGGCATTGGAAGATAAGTTACTAACTATGGGGGATGATCAATTCATGGAGGACTTGAAATCAATTCAGAATTCCTTTGATGGTCTTGATGAGAAGAATGACCTGCGCAGCAAAGAAGGTAATGAATTTTCAAAAGAAACAAGTTGTGGCAAAACAATGGCTTCCATGGCAAAGAGTCTCCTTCCTTTCCTGGATGCAGCTGATAACGGGACTGAAGAAGGAACTATGTATGGAAAACAAGGAGAATCTGATTCTGAACCGGTAGTAATGCAGACATATCCTGGTCCAGAACTGGAGTTGGACCCCAAGAAACTTGCAATTGAAGAGGAGGTGGATCATGTTTATGAGAGGCTACAAGCACTTGAAGAAGACAAGGAATTTCTCAAGAACTGCATGAGTTCCATAAAGAAAGGAGACAAAGGGATGGATCTCCTCCAAGAAATCCTGCAACATCTCCGAGATCTGAGAGCCGTCGAACTCCGAACAAGGACCTTGTGTGGTGATGTGCAAGGGTGATCTTAGGCTTGCCATGCATAAAAGGAATCACCTGGACCTAGTAATTTCATATATATTCAAGTGTCTATAGGGAATATCTCCAGATTGATGGGGAGATTCCTTATCTTCCTTCCTTTTGGGCTTACAAGAATGATGCAAGTTCCCAAAATAGGAAGGATCTCCTCTTTATCTGCCTTATTTACAACCAAAAAAGAAAGAGTGGAAAATGAAGGAAAACATACCATTTACCTGGGTTGTTCATGTAGGGTAAGTACCTAGTAACATGTTTTTCTTATTTGTTTAGATTTCATTTACTCTTTTCTCCATAAGGTTTGGAGGAAGATTTGACAGGTGAGGGAAGAAGGCTTTATCGTTTACTCTCTTACTGTTTCCATCAGGGAATGTTATAAATTTCATGAATTTTTTTTTTCTTTTTTGGAACTCAAACATATGTGTTGACTTTCTATAGCTTTGTATGAAATTAATGTTGTTCTTTCTTCCTTGGGTTCTCTCCCTTAGTTAAACTGTCATGTGTATGGCTTCTCATTTAGAACAGGAAGAATTGCATATTCAAATTACTTGTGAATCTGATAGAAGATAATTTCTTGGTTCTTGGTTAGAACTTTCTGTTGTAAATATATTATATAGTATATTTCATATGTGAAAGATTGCAATTTTTGAGGTGACAATTATCTACCTATTGCTATATTACAAATGTCTTATATTAGAGTTGAAATATTCAATTCTGAGTGTATCTTTCTTTCTTTTAAAATGTTTTCTAGATGCATTTTAATTTGTAAGAACAATTTGAGTGGGCTTATATTATTTTAAATCAATATAAAAACATGGTATCATGAAAATAGCATTTTATTATTTTGCTTAATAAAAATAAATTATTTAAAATAGTTTCTCGAGAACGCCTTGCTTTTATTATTATTATTATTATTTTATAATTTCCGAGTTTTAAGTTCAACCATATATTTTATACAACACTTTTGACGTATATATAATTTTTGGTAGGGTTTATTTTTAAAAATATATACTTGTTTTAGATAAGAATTTTTCTTGTCGATTAAAGCAACGCTATCAAAATGGTCAATATTATATTATGTACATATATAAACTTGATATGGATATAATATATATTTAAAATTTTATATAATAAAATTTTAAAATAATAATTTTATATCTCAATGTATTAAGTTCAAATGTATTAACAAAAATAAAGAATGGAGTAGAATAGATAAAATGTAATATGAGCTTATATAATCATGCAACAAAGCAGTGGCTTAGTTGTTACCTAATCATAATTAGCAGACAGTGGAGTCCATATTAGATTCAGACTTTCCTTGAAACAAGTTCTCAACCCAAAAGCCAATGTGATATTTTCAGTGCTACAAGCAAAAGAGAGTGAAATACAATATGAAAATAAATAAATAATAGGTGTAAAATGGAGTGGTCCAAAAAAAAAAAAAACAAAAGCAAAAGGTGATTCTCAACTTCCATTTGTTTTATATTTACTAATATGGTTATTTTTATATTTTACATTAAGTTGATTATTTATTTGTGTTAAATTATAGAGTAAAATTTTAAAATTAAAATATGTTCTAAGTCTATATACATTCCGTATATTTGGATTTTAATCTCTCTTTTTATTTTAAGAAATTTAGTCTCTTTATTTTTGGATTTAAAATTTAAGTTTAATTGTTATCACCATTAAAACTTTTTGGTGTGACCTTTTGAAATTAAAAAAGAATATATATTCACTTGGTAGTCATGTAACAATAAAAGTAACGTTGAAAATAGTGATTAAGATTTTTGTATTCTTAAAAGCACTCATTCGAACTTGCCATGACAAAATAACTTTTTTGTTAAAATAGTGTTCTTAAAAAGAAATTGAAGGCATCATTTAGATTCAAATAGTTAACAATATTAACTATTTAGGCTTGCTAATGACACTATAAAAATAGAAAGACCAAATTATGTCAAAATTTAAAGTATATAGATGAAATCTCAAGTTTTAGCATAAGGCCAAAATTGAAAATTGACCATCATATTATAAAGTAAAAAA
The DNA here is from genome assembly GCF_025698485.1 of Gossypium arboreum. Classification (NCBI taxonomy): domain Eukaryota; kingdom Viridiplantae; phylum Streptophyta; class Magnoliopsida; order Malvales; family Malvaceae; genus Gossypium; species Gossypium arboreum. The sequence goes on from NC_069076.1 coordinate 29,131,727, forward strand.
AATCAATACAAACCTAAAAGAAATAGAAAGTCACATGTCAATCTCTAAAACTCTTAGAACATTCAAATTATGTTAGAATTTAAAGTATAAAAATTTAAACTTAAATTTAAGCATAATAGAGAGCTAAAACTAAAATGTAACCATTTTTTCTAAAATGTAAAAGAAAAAAATAAAAAGATAAAAAAAGGAGAACATTAGTACGTGTACCCATGTGTCAACAAATGAAGATCTTTTGGATCTTTCTTGGTCACCAAGTACTTAATAGCAGAGTGGTCTGTAAACACTATGACTTTAGTGCCCACGAGATAAGCTCTGAATTTGTCGAAGGCAAATACTACAACTAACACTCCTTTTTAGTGGTGGTGTAATTTAGTTGTGAATTTGTCAACGTACGACTGATATAGTATATAGTATGAAATACCTTGACTTTTCTTTGTCCCAGGATTGCTCCTACGAAAAAGTCACTTACAACACACATCAATTCAACGGTAAAGTCCAATCTGGTGTTGTAACAGCCCATTTTTTAGTAAAATCGGAACAGTAGGCTCAGGACCACGAATCCAATCCTAAAATAAGATTTATTTTTATTTTATAATATGATAGACATTTCGTATGAAAATTTTAATACGAAAATTTTATCGATTAAGTACTTAATTATAAGAAGGACTAAATCGCATAAAATGCAAAATTTAAATTCTAGTAGCTATAAGGATTAAATAGCTATGGAATTCAAATCTAGAGGTCCTTATATGGTAATTAGACCATTAAAGAAAAGTATGTAGATTTTTGGTGACTCATCCATGGAAAAATTAGAAAAGAGTAGGGACTAAATTGGAAATTGAGATAATTAATTAATTAAAAGATGACAAAAAGAAATATCATCTTATTTTTGTCATCTTCAACCCAACATCATATGAAAACCCTAAGAGAGAGAGAAGAAACTTTCAAGGCTTAATTGGGTAAGTTTTCTTGTCCTGTTTTTAGTAATTTTGATATTTTTAAAACCGAGATAGCTTAATCTATCTATTTGGGGGATTAATTTAAAAAGTTATCAAAGTATGGAAAATGAGTCATGGATGTATATGCTAAAAATTAGAAATTTAAGGTAGAAAATGAAAGATTGTTGATAGATCAACAACTTTTACAAAATGATTTTTGTAGAAAACATGATTTAGGGACTAAAATGTAAAAATTGAAGAAAAATGCTGAATTTTTATGAATACATGTGCCGTAAATTTTGTAATGGGATTTTATTTAGGCTTGGAATAAGGAGTAAGTTGCATAAGTATCATTTTCCGAGCCTAGGGACAAAATTGGAATTTACGAAAAAGTTAGGGACAAAATGGTAATTTTACCTAGAACATAAATTGAGTTCAACTAAATATGAAATAAGAGAAATTGATGATTAAAGCTATTTATTTAGATCCAGACAACACAAATTTGAGATTAGACTGAGGAAAAGAAAAGGTTTCGGATTAGTAGATTTTATACACGAACAAGTGTCGAAGTAAGTTCGTGTAACTTAATCGAGGATGGAATTATGTTAATTGAATGTTATGCTTGTATGTAATGTGACTTGTATTGAAATGCATTACTTGAATGCTATAATAGACAATTTAATACATGCTTGAAATGATGAAAAGGGGTTAAATCTCGATTGAATATTGAATTTCGATGAATATATGTGCTTCCCAAAATGGATGAGGTCCTGTATTTGTTGCGGACGGGATTTAGCTCAGACGAGTAATCCTATGGACATCATTATAGAAAGGATTTAGCCTGGACGAGTAATCCTGATATAATACCTCTCGAGTATACGTTATGATTAGGATTTAGCCTAGACTGGTAATCTTGTTATACGATATGTAGCTCGAGAGTGTGTTCCTTGAGTAAGAGCCCTAATGGGTATTCTTGAATAAGAATTGACAGATTATTAAATTGTACACCTTGAGTGTACTACTTGAACATCCATTGGAATTTCAATGATTTAATAGACACGACTCTTGACATGGTATGAGAATTTTGAGATGAAATGATAATGACTTGAAAGAATATTGCATGATGAGCTCATCTATGTTTACTTGATTGATATGAATATTTTGGTGACTAACATGTTGATTGAATGTATGTGTTTAGGGAATTTAACCAAATGGATGGAAAACATGATATTGTATGCTTAGATTTAATAAACGGGATTGGTAAGTTTAGTTCCGTTATACGAACTTACTAAGCATGTAATGCTTACTCCATTTTATTTTTCCCTGTTTTATAGTGCTCTGAAGCTCGCAAAGGTTGGAGATCATTGGAACATCATCACACTATCAACTAGCTTATATTGGGTATACATAGTAAAAATCATTTTGGTATAATGGCATGTGTAGGACAACTTAGCCATTAGTGGCATATTAATGATGCTTGTAATCTAGCCATTGGAATGACTAGTAATGGTTGTTTTGGTATACTTGTAATGTCATGCTATGGTAGCTAAATATATGTTAAGTAGTTAAACAAATTGTGTCTAATATATGGATTGAACCAAGGTAAGATTATAAGCAAGTATACATGTAATAGTATGCCATGATGAATAATGGAATTTGTTTAATTTGAATGCTTGGAATGTTTGGTATTGGATATATGTTTCAAGTGCAGGTCATGGGTGTGATATTGGGTGAGAAATGAAGCTAGAAATGACTTTATTTTGTCCACACGAGCGTGTGTCTAGACTGTGTGTGACACACGGCCTGGCAACATAGGCGTGTAGTTAGGATGTGTGTCTCCTGCACCTTAATTCTGAGAAATAGAATGCTCAGAATTGAGCACACGGGCAGAGACACGGGCGTATGTCTTAGCCGTGTGTGCTACATGGCCTAGAACACGGGCGTGTGTTTTGGCCATGTGAAACCTGCACCTAATTTCGAGTTAAATTAATTAACCACAAGGCCTAGCACACGGGCGTGCGGCATGGTCGTGTGTACAAGTCAGAGAGTTACTGTAACAGTCTGGTTTTGACCCTAGTCAGAATAGTGGTTTCGGGACCACAAATCTGAGTTAGAGAAATATTTTAATATTATTTTTCGTGTCTATTATAAGTAAATTGGCATGTGTAAAAATCTTATGTAAAAATTTAACTGTTTGTGTGCTTAATTTGAAAAAAGGACCTAATCGCAAAAAAGGTAAAAGCTGTGTGCTAGATATTAAAAGTGCTTAATTGACTTGGCTTTATAATTGTGAGGTCCTTAGGTAGTTATTTGACCAAATTTGTGGTTAAATGACAATAGTGGACATTAGTGGATGGCATATTAATGTTTTGATGCAAGGGTAATTTGGAAAATGTATATTTAAGTAATTAAAATAAAATAAAACATGAAACAAAGCCATTATCATCCTTGTTCTTGCTGAAAATACAAAGAAAATAAAAGGAAAAGAAGCCTTAAGGGTTCGGCTAGGTTAAAGCTCTATTGAGGTATAATTTTTGATCGGTTTTTGATAATTTCTACGTTTTTGTGATCGTTGCTTAGTGTACTATAAAGCCCATGTCTCAATTTTTGATTTTATTGATGATTTTGAGTTATGTCATTGATGAAACTATGAGCTTTGTGATGTTAGTTGATGAATTATGAAAGGTGTGTTTTGGGTTGCATATGTTGTCTTTGAATTTTTGATGAAGTTGAGTAAATTGGGCTAATTTGTAAAAAAATGTTATTTTGAGGGAATAAAATGTGAAATAAATGAAATGTGAGGGCTTATATGAACACCATGAATATTCGGCTAGGCATGTGTTCAAAGAAATTTTATGTATTTTATGATTTTCTGAAATAGGGACTAAAGTGTCGAAATGTAAAAATGTGAGGGCTAGTTTGCAAAATGCCCTAATTGTGTATATATGGATTTTTTTGAATGATTTGGTGAATAAAATGGTTAATTTTGAATACATTTAGATCAAGAAAAGAGGAATTCGAATTTAGACCGAGGGAAGTCGAAGATGGTAGAATAAACGTTCAAGTCAACAACTTCGAGTACGAGGTAAGTTCGTACGTAGAATATGGCATTATAAGTTCATATTTCTGTTTTGATTATACATAGATGTTTAAATAATTGAACTGAATGTATATGATGATGAATCAGAAGCTTTGGCACTAAGTGTGCGATTTAAATTAATTTTGGCACTAAGTGTGCAATTTAAACTAGCTTCGGCTACTTGAGGCACTAAGTGTGCGATACCGACTTAGTCTCGGTTATTTGAGATGGTACTAAGTGTGCTAAAATATTCTAGCTTCGGCTAACCTTATAGCACTATGTGTGCGGATGTTTAAAATACGAATAAACTATGGAAAGTCTTATAACCTTCAACAAGAGGTAAGTAGGAAAGTGAATAAGTATGGGAAGATCCATGTATGTCTGATGCCTAAGTAGTAGATGATATTATGTATGTGAATTTCATTGAGTTGATATGATCTTATGGATTGACATTGTACAAATACTCATATGTTTCATATAATGTTGATGATTTGAGTATGAGCTTACTAAGCTTTTGAAAGCTTACTGTGTATGTGTGTTTGAATTGTTTTGTAGATATCGAAGCTACTGCAAGCTCAGGGATCATCTAGGACAATCAGCACACTATCAAACTTCATTTTGGTACTTTTGAAAATGTATATATATTTGAAGTATGGCATGTATAGGCTAGTAGTTGTGGAAGTATGTTTTGTGATGTATATATATTTAGCCATGTGAATTGACTAATTTGTGTTTAAACTCTTAGTTGATAATGGTTTATGATATGTGATGTTAATTTGAAATTGTAGTATGCTTAGTTAGATAAAGAAAATGGTAAGTGTGGTGAATTCATGGAATGATATTATATGATGATTTGATATAATCTTACATTATGTTCATTATAAATAGGTGAGATTTATAAGTATGTAAATGGTTGATAATATTATGGTATGAATGAAATGTGTTTTAGCATGAAAAATTGGTTGATTGGATTGTACATATATGCTTGTTTCCATGCTTGTAGGTTGACCCAAAAAGGGGTGGTGATTTGGCTTAAACCAAGCCTGCATTGTACCACACGGCCGTAGAACATGGGCGTGTCTGTTGGTTGTGGGCTTAAGTCAGTAGCTAGCTAAGAACCACACAGCCATAGCACATGGGCATGTTTGTTGGCCGTGGGGAAAATACAGTATATAAGCTCTATTTTGGCACAATTGGGTTTCAAGGGTGTGTCTGGTGCCCGTGTGAAACACACGGCCTGGTTACTCGGACGTGTGACCTCAACAGAATGGAAAAATTTTCTATGTGATGAAATTTGTGAATGTGTTCGGTTTAGTCCCGACCTCTTACTAATGTATGTTTATGGTCTCATTGACCTAAGAAAGGGACTCAATGTTTATGTTTGATCATAATATGACGATGTTTGACTTTTGATTGTAAAGTGATTACGAAATGTTCTGATGTGTCCAATAATGCCTCATAACCCTAATCTGGTGTTGGATATGGATTAGGGGTGTTACACATACACATATTATGTTATCTTTACACAATATTTCAACTACTCAATTCCATAACCAAAATATACCAAATTCATTAATCTTGTATGACTTCTAAATGCATTTCATCATCACCTATTCATATCACAAAACTCATCATATCATCATCTCAAACCAAACCAATTCATAAAGCATTATATACATCACATATAACACTTACCAAACACATAATTCAAGCCAACTTAGATGGCTACACATACCACATTTACAAGCCAAATCTCATGGCTAATATTATGACTCAAAACATAACAAAATAACACTAGTCTATACATGCCATAAACTATATATACAAAGCTTAAAAAGTACCAACAAGTTGATTTGATAGTGTGATGATGGTTCCCTATGATCCTTGATGTCCGAGCTAGCTTCGATACTCTATAATAAAAAAGACAAATATCACACATGGTAAGCTTCATAGCTTAGTAAGTTCGTACCAAAAATACTTAACAATTCATAATATACAAAACATCAATTAATAAACACTTAATAGATCTTATATCATCATTCAATTCTAATCCATAACCATTTAACATGTATATACAAATTTATCAAGCTTCATATACATAGTATCAACTACCACATAGGTATCATACATACCTGAACTTTCCCGTATTTATTTATATCATTCTCACCTCTTTGTTCAACACATTGATTCGTTCGAAAGTCTTTCAATGCTCTAAGAACTCACACACTTAGTGCATCAGTGATTAGCCGAAGCTATAATGATCTCGCACACTTAGTGCCATCATATTTAACCGAAGCTATCTCTGTGTCGCACACTTAGTGCCTCATATAGCCAAAGCTATTCTAATTCGCACACTAAGTGTTATTTATAGCCGAAGCTATTTTGAAACGCACACTAAGTGCCAACATAGTCGATTTATCATCGTACGCAATCGTAGTCACATGTATACAATTTATCAATTATTAAAGCATTAAAAATATAATTGTAACAACATTTATCCCTTACAAACTTACCTCGTACTCGGAATTGACGAATCGGATCAATTACTTGATAACCTTCGATTTCCCCCGATCTAAATCCAAGTTCTTTCTTTCTTGTCTATATGTATTCAAAATTAATACATTTAATCACCGATTCATTCAATTTAATCCACAAACAAATATTTGGGCATTTTTGCACTTTAGCCCTTAAAGTTCCACATCTATTCAATTTAGTCCCTATTTCATAAAAGACAAATTAATCAAAATTCAATTAAACCCATGTTTACCCAAATTATCTATAGATCCCTAGCAGCCCAAAACTTTCATTTATTTCACAATTTAACCCCTCAATTTACACTGCTCTTAATTTAATCCCTATTTGACATATTTGTTAAAAATCACTTAACAAAACTTTAATATCTACCATCAACCTTTCATAATTCATCAAAAATCATTCAAAAGCTCAAGAATTGATCAATGAAAACTCACAAATTCATCAAGAAATTTAAAATTAGGGTACGGTCTAGCTAGTACTTAATGCAACGTTACAAAAACGTAAAAATCATCAAAAATCGAGCAACATGGATATACCTAATTAATCATGCAACGGCCGAATGTTAAAAAGCTTCACTGGATTCTTCTTCTTATGTTATTCGGTTGAAGAAAGATGAATGAAGCCATATTTTTATGTTTTATTTTATTTTATTAATAATACATTAATACATAGTTTACATTTTTACCTTTGATTATTAAACATTTAATCATCAAATATTAGGCTATTTATGTCCATTAACCTTATCAATGGTCTAATTACAACATAAGGAGTTCAAATTTAATAAGCCATATAAAATAAACACTTTTAACAAGTGGAATGCAACTTTTACATTTTACGCGATTAAGTCCTTTTCCTCAAATTGAGCTATTAAACGATAAAATTAGCCCACGGAATTTCACACACATATATTCACATGCTGTAAATACCAAAAATAATATTAAAATAATTTTACAATCTCGAATTTTTGGTCTCAAAACCATTATTTTGATTTAACTAAAACAAGCTGTTACAGTAACTTTGTTCCGGCGACGGATACGGGTTAGGGGTGTTTTAGCTGCTTTCATTTCCTACACTGTAGATGATCTTTTTCAATGTTTTAACCATATTTTTTAAATATGATACCTAAGCTATTAGAGATGTAATTGCATTAAGCTCCATTGCTCCTGTAACTCTTCTGCCAGTTCCAACTCTGATAGTGGGGTATTGATATTCGTTATTTGCTATCCTTTTCAGAATTTTATAAGCCTCGTTGTATGATTTATCGAGTAAAGTCCCATTGGAAGATGTGTGGACAACCATTCTTGTATGAGCATTCAATCCATTGTAAAACATTTCCATTTGCGTCCAATATTGGAAACCATGCATTGGGCATTTTTTCAATAGCTCCTTGAATCGCTCTCATGCTTCATATAATGTTTCATTCTTTGATTGTCTAAACGATGTAATGTTGTTCCTCAACTTGGCATTCATGTTAGGAGGATTATATCTTAGTAGAAACCTCTGACACAGTTCATTCCATGATGCCACCGTACCTAATAGCAATGCATTTAACCATGCTCTAGCATGATCTCGCAATGAGGAAGGAATAACTTCAGTTGCAAGGCATCTTCAAGAACACCTTACTGGCTGAATGAGTCGCAGACTTCCAGAAAAGGTCATAAGTGGAGTCGTGGATCTTCTATAGGCAAACCACTGAACTGCCCTACAGTTTGCAACATCTGAAATATAATTGGCTTTAATTCAAATTTTAAGCCTGAATGTGTGGCCTAACAATTCCTAGATTCAAATCATCTAAGATTGGTACTACATGTTCTTTGATGGGTCTATCTCTGTCATTTACAACTCGAGGAATACCAACATCCCTTCTATTCTAATGTAAAGGCTCTTTTCTAGCCTGATCGTTTCTAATTCTTTCCATCTCTCGCAACTCCTTTCTCCTCTGCCTTAAGGTTCTCTCAATCTCTTTATCAAAATAGTACTTTGTATTATCCAGAATATTTCTATGCATGTATTAGCACAGATCAAATGTAACACCCCTAACTCGAATCCATCGCCGGAATAGGGTTACGAGTATTACCAAAGTTTACGGGTCAAGTAACAGACATTTCATAAACGTTTAGCATTCATATTATATTTCAATAAAATTTAATCATATAGGCCCTTACATGAGCCTTCGAGGCCCAAATCATGCGTTAGAATCATGTCAGGACTAAACCGAGTGCTCAGAGAATTTTTCACAAAATCTCAAAATTTTTCCTAGGTGCAGGGGACACACGCCCATGTGGTCAGGCCGTGTGGCTCACACGGCCGGGGTCACGCCCGTGTCTCAGGCCGTGTAACTTTCTGACTTGGGTCATACGGTCAGGTCACATGCCCGTGTGCTAGGCCATGTGATCAAATTTGAGCATTCTGTTTTGACATTTTAAAGATGAAGGGGACACACGACCAGATCACACACCCATGTGCTAGGTCGTGTGTCACACACGACTGAGAGACACACTCATGTCTTTGCCCGTGTGGACAAAAATAGACTACTTTCTAAGTCACATTTCTCACCCAATTTGTCTTCCCCTTACTCCAATACTTAAACATAATCACAAGCCATTTTAAAACAATTAATTCAAATCAAAACCGAGTCTTATGCATGACATATCATCATATACAACTAATGTGTTTTTAAACATCTCAAATAACACTTTACCATCATGAAATTAAATATAGAATCTTACTTAACTTATATATGCATATTTTACCAAATATGCCAAAATTAATTTTCAATATGCCAACATGATTTCTACCAACCAATCATTTAAGCACACAACAAACATGTTAAAGCCTCATTTATACATATCAATACATATTTATCACAAGCCATTCCAATGGCTAGTTATAACCCGAACATTTACATGCCAACATTGGCTAATTAACCTATACATTCCATTATAACTATAATTAATTTACCATATATATATATATCAAGATGGGCCAATGGTTAGTGTGAGTGATCTTCGTTGATGCTTCCAATGTAACAGCCCAATTTAGACCCTAATTGGAACAGTAGTTTCGGGACCACGAATCTGAGTTAGAAAAATATTTTAAAATTATTTTTTGTTTTTATTTTGTGTGAATTTATATCTGTGAAATTTTCGTGATTTAATTTTGTCGTTTAGGTATCCGATTAAATAAAATGACTTAATCGCGTAAAAGGGAAATTTGGTGGTCATTTCTAAAAGGAACCTAATTGTTAATAGCTTTCTAAATTGGAGTGTTTATGTTGTAAATATTCCATTAGAATATTTTTTGGATGATAATAGGCATATGTTATAATGGTTTTATATTAATTTTAAAAGGTTAAATTTGTAAAATAGTTAATAACTTATATATGTTATAATAAAACATATAATTAAATATTAATGTTCATATTCTTGTTTCATCCATTGAAATAACAAATAAATAAAAAAAAAGAAAAAGAAGCTACGGTATTTGGCACTTTGGAAGCTCAATCAAGGTTCGTTTTTGCTCGGTTTTTGATAATTTTTACATTTTTGAGATCGTTGCTTTGAGTACTACAAAACCCATGCTTGAATTTTTGATTTTGCTGAATATTTTGAGCTATTCTATTGTTGAAAGCTTGTGATTTTTGTTGTTTGATGATGAAATATGAAAGATATGTTTTATATTAACATATTTTGTATTGGAATTTTTTATGATTTTGAGTAATTAGGCCTAAATTGCAAAAATAATAATTTGAGGGACTAAAATGTGAAATAAAATGAATTATATGGGCTTGTATAGACATGGGTAATATTCGGCCTAGCTTGGGTATGGAGAAATTTGGTGTATTTTGTGTTTTGTGCAATAGGGACTAAATTGTAAAAATTGTAAATGTTAGGGGTAAAATGGTAATTTTCCCATATTTTTTTTGTACTAAATTGAATGAAAATATGTTTGAATGAACTTAATTTAAATATGTTTAGATCAAGAACCAAAGAAATCAGATTTGGATCTGGGAAAAACGAAAGTCGTCGACTAGCTGCCCTGTTCTGTTTTATAACGTTTGAGGTAAGTTTATGAGCAAATAGACGTGTTTAATTGTAGTTAAATGCTATATATATATATATGCTGTTATGAAAGGTATGAATTTATATTTGTTATGGCTTAATATGAAAAGGCTTGACTACTATATTTCCAAATTCGTTTTGACCAAGTTACGACGTCTGAAAACCCTGTATGAACCTTAGGAATATTTAGGATACTATATCATGACATAGGATTCTGATATATGTGTGCGAGTAAGACCATGGAATTGATATGTGATTTCGATATATGTGTGCAAGTAAAACCCTGTCTGGGACAGTGCATCGATTTGTGATTACATGTAAGACCACGTCTAGGACGTTAGCATTGTACGATATATATGTGATTATCCGAGTGTCCTATCCAATTTCGAATGGTTCATCGGGCATAGATGAGTTGAGATCAAATGTGTAAAACGAGCTAAATAGCCAGGTATTGAATTAGTTTGTTGTTACCTAAAATAAGGTAAGTGTATTCGATCTTGAAACTATTATTGAAATGAGCCTTAAAATTTTGCATGTGTGATTACGTTTATTCGGTTACATAGTTTATATATGTATATGGAAGTATATTGTGACTCATGAGTTTCTGTGTTTGCATGTATGTGAATTAAGCTGATAATAATTTATTTGGCTTTGGAAATTAAATGGTAATATGATAATTTGGTGATATAAGCATTCGGTCATGATTTTGATTTTGGTGGATATGAACTTTATATGTTTGGATTTAAATGTGTTATAATATTATAAGTTTTCTTGGTTTAATTCAGTTGATAATGTTATAGAGTCGTTTATTTTCCTATGCCCTGTGTCTTTATTTGTGTTTCTATCTTATAGATTTCTTGGATTCAAGTTACTAGCTTGGGGATCATCAGCAAAGTCTATCACACTATCCACAACTTCGGTATTTAAATAGTTGAACTTGAACTATGGCATGTATAGGCTGGAACATAGTTTTGAAATTTGGAATTTGGTTATGTATATAAAACCATGCGAAAATGGCTTACTAATTATGCTTAGACTTGGTTTTACGTGTGTTTAATTATAATGTTTAGTGAACTTGGTTTTGTTAATTCAATTATGCTTAATTGTGGGTTAAGTTCATTTTACTTAAAGTATTAAGTATTATGAATAGATGTTGTTCTTGGTAGGTGTTTTACGCATTGAAATGGCTTAATTATTATGCTTGAGTTTGGTTTTGGTTAAATTATGGGTTGAGCTTATTTTAATTATCATGTTGTGTGCTATGGATGAGAGGCATTTATGATATGTGTTTTGAGTATTAAAATTGATTAATGACTTTGTAAGTGGTATGAATGTATTGGCCTTAATAAGTATATATATATTTATGGAATATTTGGATAATTTGAATGTGGTTAAATCTAAGATTAGATACTCATGTGAAGTTGATTTTTAATAATTAAGTTTAGTTGTTGGATATGTTCGATTATATGCTGAAAATAAAATAAGCTAGTTACTTGACTGGTAATCTGGTTCTTGATTGTATTAGTATGTTTTGGTTTATAATGTGGGAAAGACATATGCAGGTTCATAATCTATTGGATATATATATTTATAATGGTGTTGATCATGTCTTTTGGTTATAAAATAAAACTGGATGTGTGTTATGTTTTATTACATAATGCTCTAGCAAATTAAAATATATATGTCATTTATATGAGATATGTATTTGGTTTATGATTATTGAGTGAAGTAAAAGAATATGTTTGACTATGCGGTTGCTTGGTTAACCGAAATTAATAAATATGAATAAGAAGGTTTGGTTCCTAATGGTACATTATTTATAAGTTTTAGTTAGTTATTTGAGTAGTGTAATTATTTGAGTTGATGATATATATATAATTATTTATTATGGAATGTATCTTTTGTAGGTAAGTAAATGATATGCGGTTGCTTGTATAAGTATGTGCATGATTTGTATAAAATAGATTTAATATTTAGTAATGAAGTTTTTAATGTATTATATGTTACGTATATGTATAAATTGTTTTGATACATCTTGGATTATATTTTATTTGAACGTGTTGTGAATGACATAATTAATTTAGTCTTAATATTTGATTAAATTATAAGCTTTGAGGCGATTAAAATTTTGATTTGTAATATATATAGTGCATGTTTATATGAACTGTAAAATGTTCAGTAATGCCTCTTAACCCTAATTCGACGACAGACACGGGTTAGGGGTGTTACATCCAATTCAATGAGCTTCTGAAGTTACTATATGACACGAGAAAATAAAATAGAGTAAGCATGAAATGCTTAGTAAGTTCGTATAACATGGTAATAACTTACCATATATTTATATTCAAAAGAAACATGCAAGGCACTATCAACCAATTTGGTCACAGGCCTAAACACATATCCTCATCATGTTAGCCAAGTAATCACATATAATAATCCTTAATCATGGATGAACAAAGTCATCAAGCATGATCCACATTTATGTAACAACCAATTCATGCATCATTATATCAGGAAATATCCTTTCTATGTACTTCATGAACATACGGGTAATAGTTCATTTCTAAGTCATACTATCACGTATATACATCAAGAAACGTGTATGGGCTCAATAATAACCAAATTCCCATATACATATACTATTCATATCCCTGTATTTCAAGTACATTTTCATAATATTTTGTCCCAATTTCAGATTATTTCATATCAGGATTTTACTCATTAAATCAATTAAAATATCAATGGAAACTCGGGAAAATACACTCAAAGTGTATAAATTTATAATCATAGATGAACATATTCATCAAACAAGTTTCATGTTCATATATCACCATCTTATACTTCCATATATCATGTGTCATCATTTTCATGAATTTCAGGCAGATACATGTTCTCGTGTCAGGATTTTGCCCTTTGAATTTATTTGAAATAGCGATGGATACACATGTAGTACACTTGAAGTGTACAAAACTGTAATCCGTCAATTCATATTCGGGGGTACCTATTAGGGCACAAAATCAGGGAGCACACTCTCGAGCCACATATCAGGATGCTTAGATGAGCCATGTAACAGGATGCTTATCCGGCTAAACAGGAAACTCATAAGAGTTTTAATCTGGGTGCTCATAGAGCTTAACAGGTAACTCCAAAGAGTTAATATCAATGAGCACCGGATAAGGTAACATGGAGTTCAAGCGAGCCATATCAGGAAGCTCATAAAAGTCTATATCAAGACGCTCATGTAGAGTTGTGTTTGTGTCCGCATTATATGCCGGATCACAACCGATCGAATCATGTAACAGGACACTCACAAAGAGTTGCGGTAGTGTGCAACACATGAAGAATCATTACCGATCATGATGCTCGCAGGAACTATATAACAGGATGATCGAGAAAGCTTTTAACAGGTTGCTCGTCCGAGCTATAATGTCCGCAACATATGTAGTACTATAGTCAGTACGAGAAATCTTGTATTTATCGAATTTCATTATTCTAATGGGATTTAATATTCTTCGGCATTATTAGACATGTAATTAATTTCATGTCAATAACATTTACATAATTCATACATACAATATTCAATTCAATCATTTATCGGGATTTAACATTTATCGGGCTTTATTGGATATGTGATCATTTCATATGTTTATGACATTATATAATTCACATAAACATACTCAATTCAAACATATAAATATACACAATTTAGTTACACGAACTTACCTCAATAAATGTTTGTGTACGTAAAATCTATTATTTCAATATTTTCTCTCTTTCTCGTTCTAACTCCAAATTTGGTCTATCCAGATCTAAATAAATGAATTTAACATCAATTCATGTTCATTTCAATTCAATTTACATCTTAGGCAAAATTACCATTCTGCCCCTAAACTTTTAATTAATGACGATTTTGTCCCTAGGCTCGGAAAATGAAATTCATGTAATTTAATCATTGTTCCAAGCCTAGCCGATTTTTATATGTGACATTTACAGCTCATATATTTCAGAAAATTCAAAATTTTCCCATGACTTTTACATATTTACAATTTAGTCCCTAAATTACATTTTCATCAAAATTTACTTTACAAAAGTTGTTTATCTATCAACAACCTTTTATTTTCTACCATAAATTTCAAAATTTCAGCATAATCATCCATGGAAAAACTTTGAAACTTTGATATCTTTACAAATGATCTCCAAAATAGCTAAATTAAGTTATTCTGATCTTGAAAATATAAAAATTACTAAAATGAGATTTGAATACTTACCTAATTTGGCCAAATAAGTTTTCTCTTTCTTCCATTCTCCATGGCTAGGGTTTCCATATTTATTTGGGAAAGATGATGATAAAAAATGATGATATTTTCTTTATTTTATTATTTATCATCTTTCCAATTTTGTCTTTTTCTTTATTTTATTTTCCAAGGATGATTCATCATCTTTAACAACTAAGTATTTTTAATGGTCTATTTGCCACATAAGGACCTCAAATTTTGAATTCCATAGTTATTAATCCCTTTTTAGCTATTAGAACTCAACTTTTTCACTTTATGCAATTTGGTCCTTTATTAAATTAAACATGTAATCGATAAAATTTCTTTACGAAATTTTTATATGACATTATTATCATACTGTAGATAATAAAATAATATAAAAATAATTTCTTTTTCGGAATCAAATTTGTGGTCCCAAAACCCTTTATTCGATTTTACCGAAAGCGGAACATTACATCGAAAAAAGAAAAATCAAAACAACTAATTAAACTAAACTAGTAGAAATTAAACAGATAATAACAAACAAGTTTTCACCAATGTTGCCGATCCCCGACAATGATGCCAAAAACTTGTTGCGTGAAAATTTGTAATGCAAATGTGCAAGTGTACATATCGATTTAAGTAATATAATGATGAGTGAGTATCATCTCCACAAGGATCGAAAATTGATTACCATTGGTAAAGTATTACTGTAGATTTAAATAATTAAATTGTGCAAAAAAAACACAATATAAATTGAGGAAAGGAATTAATGAATGAACTAATAATATTTATTATAACTAAAAAAATGACAAAGAAATCTAAATGTCATGGAAATTCACAAAGAATAAGTAGAGAGTATTTCCATTGTTAAATGATAAATGTTGGAATTACTTAGGGAATATTTTCATAACATACTAATGTCATGGCAAAATTTTAACTAACTATTGCCTAGAGAATTACTACTGCAGTCTACTTCTTTCAAAAGTCAGACTTCAGCTATGATCCTGAGTCTGTGTATGTCTACAAGACTCATGAATGATAACCATACTAACGTTCTTCACCTATACAGATCGCAACTTTTATGTCTAGAGTGTTGAATTACTCTTTCGAATACTCGCATGTATCAATTGATTAATAATCTAATGTATTTAATCCTTTCAAATTCAAATCCATCTATGAACATAACATACAATCAACTATGACTAGAGCTTGTATGCATGCATTCAAAATAAGCATAAATTGAATGAAATGGTAATTTCAATCAAAATCATATACGGGCATTACAGATAATTTAGTATTGCCCAATTCCAACCCAAAGATAATTAGCTCATGGGTTGGACAATGAGATCCAAAATTAAATCATTCATCAACATTTTTCAAGTTTTATGAATTATAGAAATTAAAACCAATAAAAATAGAACAAATGAAAAACTACAAGAAGTTCTCACTACACTCCAGCTTCTTCTCAAGATTTTATGCAAAACCCAGGGTAGATTTCTCTTCTCCTTCTTCGCGTCTGTGATCTCCTCTTTTTAGCTACTACCCTCTTCTCTTTTGAATTTTTCATGCAATCTCTCTACAAGATTCTATTTCAAAGAAAGGAACCACTCTCTTTCTTTTCTTTTCTCCTCACAATCCGTGTCTCTTTCTTCTCTTCTCTCACCTCCTTTTATAAGGTAGATATGTCTCTCTTAGCACACATATTTTGCTCTTCTTTTTCAGGGTGATTTATCTAGTACACGTACAGCTGACTAAGAGTGACGTGGATTGAGTGCTGTGTTATCTTCCTAGAATTGCCATGACATTTTTGTTGGCAATCTACCCCACCATTTGCCATGGCAATGTTTCACCTCCTTCGTTCTCTTTTCCTTTTCCTCTTTTCCTTCTTCTTGCCTCTTTCATCCTAGCTACACCTACTACCAAAGACTACCAAACCTCTTTCCAGTAATTAAAAGTAAGATAAATTTACAGTTAAAACACAACCCAAGCTTTAGCATGTAGTGCTCTAGTAATAAGTCTAAAATACAAACATATTTCCTAAATTACAAGTAAATATTTCAGTTTAGAGGCCTGAAATATAACTCTTCTCAAGAGTAATCAATAACTTCAGTTTTAGGGCATCTTCAGGAACACCCTGTTGCCTGAATGAATCACAGGCTTCTAAAAAGAGTCTTAAGTGTAACCTTGGATCCTCAGTAGGCAATCCACTAAACTGCCTCACTGTTTGTAACATTTGAAACATCACCGACGTTAACTTGAAATGCTGAGCCTGAATATGCAGCTTGACAATTCTTGGATCAAATCATGTAGGATTGGCACTACATGTTCTCTGATGGGTTTGTCTCTGTCATCTATTATTCAAGGAATATCAGTATCCCTTCCTTCTTGATGTAACGACTCTTCTTTAACCTGATCATTTCTAATTCTTTCAATTTCTTGCAATTCTTCTCTCCTTCTTATCAAGGTTCTCTCAATTTCTGGATCAAAAGAATACTCTTCAATTGCTGAAGTATCTCTACTCAAACACCAACAAAAAATTCTTAAAAAAAAAACAAAAACACTAATTAATCTAAACTAATAAAATTAAAGAGATAATAACACACCAAATATTTCATCAAAATTATAGATCCCTGAAACGACACCAAAAACTTGTCATGTATGGATGTGTAATGTAACACCCCTCGCCCGTATTCAACGCCGGAATAGGGTTACAGAGCATTACCAGACTTATAACGCAAATAACATGCGTTATTCCTAAGGTTCAACCGGGATATCACACTTGCCGAATCGTAATCAAACATATCTGTAGTGTCGTATTCATAGTTTATGCAATACCAAAGCATTTAAAACACAAATACAACAATGCTTATTACATACGAACTTACCTCGAATGCAAAAATGACAAAACGAGTTGATAAGTCCAAAACCTTGTTCTTTCCCTGATCTAAATCCGTATTTCGCTTTTCATGATCTAAATATAATTAAAATTAACTTATTTAATTACCACTCTATTCAAATTAGTCCAAAATACACATTAAGTTAACTTTATACTTTTGCCCCTAATATTTCAACATTTTCACAATTTAGCCCTTATCTCATAAAAGTACAAATTCATGGAATTCAACCTATACATGCTAGTCGAATTTCAATTAGGTCCCTAGCAGCCCATATTTTCATTTATTTCACAAATTAACCTTGAATTTTACACATTTCACAATTTAATCCCTATTTGAACATTTTACTAAAAATCACTTAACAAATGTTGTTTATCTATCAACAAGCATACATTTTCTATTTTCAGACATCAAAACACATGCTCATTCATCAATGGAAAAACCCTAAACCTTTAACAATTTTGCAAATTAGTCCCTGGGCTAGCTAGATTAAGCTACAACGATCTCAAAAACATAGAAATCATTAAAAATCGAGTCAAAAATAGCTTACATGCACTTCCCCAAGCTAGTCGAATGCTCAAGCTTAAAAATGGTGTATTTTCTCCTTAGGAATTCAACAAGAGGAAGAAGATGGACAAAAGCTTTAAATTTTGTTTTATTTGTTTTTGTATTTATTTACTAATTTACTAATATAACTTTTATTAATCACACTAATGGTGTCCATAAATGTCAATTACCATTATTAATGGTTTAATTACCATTTAAGGCCAGCATATTAAAAATCCATAGCAATTTGATACTTTCTTCTCATAGAACTTAAATTTTACACTTTACGCGATTTATTCTTTTTTTAATCAAATTAAGCACTCAAACGATAAAATTTCTTAAAGAAAGTTTCACATAATCATATTATTATGTCGTAGACCTCAAAATAATAATAAAATAAATATTTTGACATCGAATTTGTGGTCCCAAAACCACTGTTCAGATTTGACTAAAAATGGGCTATTACAACTCTCCCTCTTAGGAATTTTCGTCCCTAAAAATCTTACCAGAAAAGAGCTTAGGGTATTATTTTCTCATAGCTTCCTTAGGTTCCCACGTAGCTTCTTCAACTCCGTGACGCTACCACAAAACTTTCACTAAAGTTATGTTTTTATTTCTTAACTTTTTAACCTCTCGAGCTAGAATTCTGATCGGTTCTTTGTTATACGTTATATTAGGTTGAATTTCAATCATTGTAGGAGAAATTACGTGTGATGGATCTGATCTATATCGGTGCAACATCGACACATGAAACACATTGTGAATCTTTTCTAACATAAATGGTAAGGCTAGTCGATATGCCACTGGCCCTATTCTTTCTGTGATCTCATACGACCCGATGAATGGCGGACTCAATATGCCTTTGCGACGAAATCGAAGGATTTTCTTCCACAGAGATACTTTCAAGAATACTGTATCGCCGATCTAAAATTTAATGTCTTTACATTTCAAATCCTCATATAATTTCTATTGATCTGAAGCTGCTTTCAAACTGTCACGAATTACCTTCACTTTATCTTCAGTCTCTCTAATCAAATCAACCCCGTGAATCTTTTTCTCACTAAGCTCGTCCAGTACAACTGTAACACCTTTACGTCTGAGACCATCGCCAGAGTCGAGCTTGAGGTGTTACTAAACTTAATTCATTAATTAAACAGCTCAAACAATTTATTTTTAAAATTTCCAGACAAGCTGGCCAACTACATCACAGTCGCTTAAAAATTCATATCCCGAGTTTCGAAACTCGAAATTAAGATCCGTAAATTTTCCTTGAAACTAGACTCATATATCTATCTACTAAATATTTTCTAGAATTTTTGGTGAAGACAATTAGTATAATTTATTAGTTAAATTCTCCCCTATTTTAGTGTTTGACCACTCTAACCCCTGTGTATTAAGAATTAGATATCTCCCTGTACAGAGTTTCAATGATTATGCCGTTTCAATAAGGATTTCATAAATGTAAGGTAAAACTCCTGATTATTTTTTTACAATTTTTGGTGAACTTTTAAATTCAGAACAGGGGATTCAGAGGCCACTATGACCCTGTTCCACCAAAACTTAAATATCTCATAAAAAATAACTCATTTACCTTTTTTGTTCCATCCATATGAAAATAGACTCATCACGCTTCGATTTCATAACTTATTCATCATTTAATTCCATTTCTACTATTTTTAGTGATTTTTCAAATTCACATCACTACTGCTATATGACTCTATTTTATGGCCAATTTTACCATTCTAAGGATTTTCATGGTTTAGTTAAGACATAAAGCATACATGTTATCATATATAAATTTGATTAGCCATTCCAATAGCTAATCATTTACAAACCCTTTTCTTACCAAACCATAACCATATCATATGATCATTTATACAAAGTGAGTATATTGCTATACATGCCACACTCAAAATATACAAGCCATTTTACCAATTTAGGTCTTCGGATAGTGTGAACGAGCCTTCGACCTATCCCGATTCTCAAGCCGGCTTGTCAAAACTACAATGAAGGAAAAGGAGAGAGTAAACATAAATGCTTAGTAAGTTTACATGCAAATAACAAGTAACATAATCATGCCATTCAACATAAACATTATTTGCATAAACAACACCAAGACATTCATGTTACATTTGCATTTAATATCTTACTACAATTTCATCATACTAAGTTCTCAACCCGAGGGTTTAAACACATACCTGTCAAATTTTCTTATTCACCACACTTACCAATATGTCACCTTCGTATTAGGCATTCTCTTTATTCTATTAGAGATCTCCCGTTGAACACATCGGAATATGATTTCGGATACACGGATAATGTGCACATCAGTGCTATACTCATAGCTAAACAAGCTCAATAGCTTTTGAAATCTATGTAGCCAAGCTACCATGTAACCCGTCCATAAACGAACTCG
This sequence comes from Gossypium arboreum, assembly GCF_025698485.1. Lineage (NCBI taxonomy): Eukaryota > Viridiplantae > Streptophyta > Magnoliopsida > Malvales > Malvaceae > Gossypium > Gossypium arboreum. Next base: position 29,152,452 of record NC_069076.1, read on the forward strand.
GACTCAACTCAATGAGCTCAGGCATTCGCATCCATAAGTGAACTCGAACTCAACTCAACGAGCTCGGATGCCTAGTTACATCTCACGAACTCGGACTCAACTCAACGAGTTCAGAACTCAACCATCCTAGTGACATGTCACTTGTACCCTAATCTATTCCCAAGGTTCAAATGGGATTCTTTTCAATTACACATTTCGATTGCCTTCTTCGGAATATAAAAATCGATATTTGCTAACATCTCATACTTATTAAATTATTCACATAATTTACGTATTACCAAATAATAATTCACAAAGCACAATATTTCATGATAATAAATATCACATCATAAAAATATCATTAAATCACTTAAAATAAAAATTATGTTACCTTATTTACACATGAACTTACCTCGATACAAAATATTAGCAATCGAGCCTATTCCTCGTAAACTTTGTTTTTCCCTTGATCGTGACTTGAATCTCGTTTCTCTTGATCTATAATGCCAAATTAATTTTATTTAATACATACATTCATCAAAACAGCCCTTAGTATGAACTTTATAAAAATTACCATTTTGCCCCTAAACTTTCACATATTTGCACTTTTTCCCCAAGGCTCGTAAATTAAACCTCATCCTATTTTCTTATGTTTTATGACATGCTGATCATTTTTCCCTTCTATGGCAGCATCAAATTCACACTCTAAAATGTACTTATGACTATTAGGTATTTTTACCGATTAAGCCCTTTTTCTCGTTTTCACTTAAAACCGAGTAGCACAAGTTGTCTAACATAATTTAAAACCTCATATTCTATCATAAAACACCAAAATACACAAATTTTACCTATGGGTATTTTTCCAAATATGAACCCTAGGTTGAATTATTGCTAGCATAATTTAATTCGAGCTACCGGGATTTCAAAAACATAAAAATCATTAAAAACGGGGCTTGAAATCACTTACTATGAAGCTTAGAAGTTGAAGAAACCCTAGCTATAGAGAGAGGTAAGATTCGGCCAAGGCATGGAGAAGATGAACACATTTTGGCCTTATTTTCCCTTTTAATTAATTTTAATTACAAAATGACTAAAATACCCTTAATACCTTTCTTTGAAAATTTTTATGTACAAGCCCATTTTTGTCCAAAATTTTAAAAATTGATCAAATTGCTATTTAAGACCTCCTCATTAATATTCCAAATCAATTTCATACTAAAAACTTCTAGAATATAGGTTTTGCAAATTATTCGGTTTAGTCCCTAATCTCAACTTAAGCACTTTATGCATTGAATTTCGTCACGAAATTTTCACACAATCATGCAATCATATCATAAACCTCAATAATTATAAAATACTTATTTCTATCTCGAATTTGTGGTCACAAAATGTGGCAGCCCTAATTTGACCCTAGTTGGAAAGTGGTTTCGGGACCACAAAATCGAGTTATAAAAATAATTAACCGTTATATTCTATGCTTATTATATGTGTAAATGCATTTGTGAAAGTCTCATGCTTTGATTTTGTCATTTGTATGTGAAATTTTAATAAGGGACTTATGTGAGACATTTGTGAAAAGTAATAGGTAAATTTTAAAGTGATCTATTAATTCATAATGTCAAAAAGGTGGACTTGCATGTCAATTACTCATTTTTTTTTGGTTAGTGACTGGCCATGATATGATTAATATATATATTATGTAATTTTTATAATAATAATTTAATTCACACAATGAAATAATGAATAAAGAATAATATCATGGGGTTAGTGGGAGAAGAAACCAAAGTAGGTTCATTTTGCCCTCTATTGCCGTAGCTTGAAGCAAGGAAAAAGAAAGGATTTTTGTTTGATTGTTCGGCTTAGATGATGGTTAGAATGAGGTAAGTATTATGCCATTCTTGAAAATTTATGCATAATTGAGATGATTAGTTGAATTCTACCTATTCCATGGATTAAATTTAGTCTATTTGGAGGTTTGAAATTTGGCTAGAAGCTTGAAATTTTAGTTGAAGCTTTGATGTCATTAGATAGGAATATTATGTTGGATGTGTTAAGTTACTTGTTATTTTAACTTAAAGGTTGAGGTTAGTATTTGGTTTGTTAAATATGACGAATGTGGATTTAGGGAGAAAAAAAATATAGGTAATCGGGCATGCTATATTCTTGATAAAAAAAAATTGTTAAATGCTTCATATGTTATATAAATTAGCTTGTAAGTGAATTTGAAGATTTGGAAAATTGTGGATGAGAAGTGCCGAATGTGATTTTTGGGTGTCACTTAAGGGATAAAAATATGGTGGCTTGAGTTTAGTAATATTCGGCCATATGTAATGATATAATGAATTTGGTATATCCGGTTATGTGACAGCCCAAAATTGACCCTAGTCGGGAAGTGGTTTAGGGACCGCTAAACCGAGTCACTGAAATGTTCTAACGTAATATTTATTGTCTAGAATATGTGAATATGAATGTGTGAAAAATTGAATGTTTGGATTTTGTTAATTGTAAGTGAATTTTATCAAATAGGACTTATGTGAGAAAATTTAAAAATGTGCTAGGCAAATGTAAGGTGGCCTATTAATACATGTGGGAAAATGGTTGTCCTTGCATGTCAAATAAACCCCTTTCCTAAGGTGAGTGGCCGGCCATGACAAGATTATGGGCAAAGGAAACATGTTTCCAACATGTTTTGCTAGTGGTGTATGTAGGAAGCCATAAAATAAAAACTAGCATTAAAGAAATGAAAAAAAAATGAGCATGGATGCCCCCCATTGTGCCAGTAGCTAGAGAGAAAGAAAAAAAAAAAAGGGTTTTGTTCATTCATTGTTCATTCTTTTGGTTGTTCTTGAAAAAAAAGTGAAAGGAAGGAAGATTACCTAGGTCAATTCGGCAAGTATCTTTGGCTACTAGGAGGTAAGCATTGAATTTGTTGATTTGGTTTTGTAATATGCTAAGTTGAATGGTGGATGCACTCTTGGTAAGGTCAAGGAAGTTGAGATTTCTTATGTGTGTCTAGGCAAAATGCCAAATGATTAAATGTTGGAGATAGGAGCTTACTTAGAATGATAAATTCTTCTCCTATGATTATTTTTCTTGCATGTTAAATGGCTCCTACTTAGCCATGCAAAATTTGTAATTTGTATGGATGATTGGAGCATTCGGCTAGGGTATAAAGGAAGGGATTTTGGTTGTTTCATCTAAGTATGGATGATGAATGTGCTATGGAAAGAAATTGGTCTTCCTATGAATATGATTCGTGAATGTTTATATTAGTAAAATAATTTATGTTCAAACACTTGAGGATTCGGCATTGTCCATGACTATTGTGTTTAGGATGTGATTTTGAATATTTGAATATTGGAAAGTAAGAATAGGTGTGATCGGTCATGGGAATTTGAGATGTTGTACATTAGAATTGAAAATACTTGAGACTAGATTACCTTAATAGTGATAATACATTCGGCCTTGATGCATTAATTGAATGTTGGCTAAGGTTTTGATATTTTGAACAAGGATAGTTGTGAATGGAGTGAAAACCATTAAATTATACACATAAGTATCCAGCAAGAAATTTAACTACTAAATGTATTTATACTAGGAGATCAAGACATCAAAGGGAGAATCAAACAAAGGCAAAACAAAGATAATCGAGTAGTCGATTGGAAATCGTTTCATCCAATAAGGTAAGTCATTAAGCATATATTTGATATTGCTTAAATGATTGTAAAAATCTATGCAATTGTGTTTAATGGGATGATATATATATATATATAAATGAAATGTATGTGTATGGAGTGATGACATTTGTTGAATGTAAAAGAAATAGTGAAATGTGCGAAAGTTGCTTTCGGCACTAAGTGTCTTGAGCAATACGTGTGTACGGTGACGAGATTGGCACTAAGTGTGCATGCTGAAAATATATGGCACTAAGTGTGCATGCTGGAAATATATGGCACTAAGTGTGCATGCTGGAAATATACGGCACTGGGTGTGCGAGCTCGAAGGGTATGGCACTAAGTGTGCGGGTTTAAAATTGTACAGCACTAAGTGTGCGAGTTTGATTATATAGCACTAAGTGTGCGAGTTGAATACATATAGCACTAAGTGTGCGGATTCACTATATGCTCTTGCATTACAATTGGCACTGAGTGTGCGACATCATCGAGCTAATCCCGGACAGCGGATCGGGTAAGTACCTTGAGCTCATGACGAATAGAAAATACGTTCATGCTCGGGGTTAGTGTGTGATGATTGAATTGTATGATTATGGTGGAAATGAGTTAGTGTGTGAAAATGCCTCAAATATCTTGTTGTATAGAATATGAAATGTGGATGTATGACTTGGTATGAGATTGAACCGAAAGGTCCGAGGATTTATGGTATAGTTTCAATATGGATGAGTACCTAGCCTCGTTTATTGTTCATGTTGTGATAACTTTATCAATGGATGATTGTTGAATGCTTATGACTTACTGAGTTATAAACTCACTCGGTGTTTTCTTGTCACCCATTTTAGGTCTTTTGGACTCGTATTGTTGCGTGCTCGGAACCGTCGTTGAAGTCATCACACCGGCTGGAAATCTTGTGGTATTGTCTTCGTTGTTGAAGAACATTTGGCATGTATAGGCTATTATGTTTTGTTGAACTGTGGGTTGTAAACTTTAAGCCATGTGAAAATGGCCTATGTGGTCGTCGAGTGGGATGCTAGAACCTATAGCCACGAGTCTTAGAAACTTTAATTTTGATAAGGTGGCCATAATTTGTGTTATGTATGATGGATGATTAAGGCCAAGGAAAGATTCATGAAATTGGCATAGTTCATCTGCAGTAACTGTTGCGGACAGCAGCAGTGAGATGAGATTGAAAAATCACTAAAAATAGTAGAAGTAGAATTAAATAGTGAGTAAATTATGAAATTGAACCTTGATGAATCTATTTTATATGGACGAAACGAAACGACCATATGAGCAGTATACTGAGAGATATTAAAGTTCTCGTGTGACAGGGCCAGAACGGTTTCTGGGTCCCCTGTCCCGACTTTGAAAATTTACCATAAACTATCCAGAAACAATTAGAAGTCATGCCTTATATTCATAGATTCCCATTTGAGTCTAGTTTCATTAGAAACAAACGTCATGAGTATTAGAGCTTTGTACGAGATGATATTCAAGTTGTAACGCGCGATGGTCAGTGTAGTCGACCCCTGTAACATGGGTGACTTTGACTAATAAACTGTACCAATTGGCCCAACCAAAAATTATAGAAATAAATCTATGGATGGATATATGAGTCTAAATTCAGGGAAAATTTACGTAATCAGTTTCCGAGTTTTGGAACTCGAGATATGATTTTTAAGGCGACAGTCACGCAGTTTTCAGCCTGTCGGAAAGGCCAAATTGGTTGGTACTTTGAGAGGATTTGGCCGTTAACCCTCGTGTCCGACAATCCGGCGACGGTCACGGGTTCGGGTGTTACAATTTTATTGGTATCAGAGCTATGGTTTAGTTGGTTCTAGGACTACCATAGAGCGTGTGAGTCTAGCTATACATGCCAAATTGTTAGTGCTTAAAAATGTGATGACTTCTGACGGTTGAAATTTTGTTGTGATTAGCAAATGGAACCCGGGGTAGAGAGACCCTTGGCGGATGACGTTGAAGGTGTAGCGGCTGCTCCGCGCAAGGGACACCGCCTGTTAAGCCTCGATCATCCGCGAATAATCAAAATGAAGGGCGAAACAAGCCTTCTTCACCATGATTAATGAGTGGGTCGCGCATAATATGCCCGAACCAACCCTACTGTCAAACCATTCCGAATTTAAATACTCCACCCCAAGAGCCCGCAATGCCTCCGATTCATCGATCCTGTAAGGCTGAGTAAACCACCGTGGACTTGATTAGGAAGCGTGGGGCAATGAGGAGTTCAAGGCCATAGTTCTTGATGATGCCGAAAAGGCCGAGTTCGCTTGATAACAAGATTCGAGTGTTAGATGAACTGTCACGCACACCCGATGAATGTCTTAAGTGTGCTATATCCTTGTTGCGAGACTCAGCTTACTATTGGTGGAGGACTTTAATTTCCATAGTCCCAAACGAACGAGTTACTTGGGATTTCTTTCAATCGAATTTGAAAGAAATACATTAGTCAACAGTTCATCGATCGAAGCGCAAGGAATTCTTGGAACTCAAGCAAGGCCGTATGACAGTATCTGAATACGAACATGAGTTCGTAAGACTCAGTCGGTATGCCCGGGAGTGTGTGGCTGATGAGGTTGCTATGTGCAAAGGATTTGAAGAAGGATTGAATGAAGAGTTAAAGTTACTAGTGGGAATTTTGGAGATAAAGGAGTTCGTGACACTAGTCGAACGAGCCTGCAAGGCGGAAGAACTTGGGAAGGAGAAGAAGAAGGCTGAATTTGAAGCAAGAGATTACCGTAAAAGATCAACGAGTAAAGCTCCATTCTCGACTGTAAAGAAATTCAGGGAGGACACTAGTAAATCGAGGGTGACTGCGGGAATTTCCATCAGAGCCCGACCATCGACGGACCCCCGAGCTACTTCGGTAGCTAGTGTGGGCAATAATCGTCAAGAGAAAACTGAATGCCCCAATGTGGAAGACGACACCTAGGTGAATGTTGGGGTAAGTCTCATTAATAGGGCTCATTACGGATGTGGTTCAAGGACCACTTCATTAGAGATTGCACGGAGCTAGATGAGGAGAATAAGATGCAAGGTGCAAGATCTAGTGGGCGACGGCTAGAGGTAGACCCCGAGGATTTCAGGAGGTAGGGGTGGTAATCGAGAGGAGCCACCGACACTACTGTTCGATCCGAGACCCGTGCTCTGCTAGAGCATATGCCATCCGCACGAGAGGAGGCATCCTCCCCGACGTTATCACTGGTACTTTTACTCTCTTTGATACTAGTGTGATTACATTGATTGACCCGCTCTACTCATTCATATGTATGTGAAACTTTAGCATCCAAGAAGACTCTCACTGTTGAATCTCGAGTTCGTAATTGAGTGTCAAACCCTTTGGGTCAATACGTACTCGTTGATAAAGTGTGCAAGAGATGCCCCTAATAATTCGAGAATCTGTTTTCCGCCGATCCGATGCTTCTACCATTTGATGAATTCTATGTTATTCTTGGTATGGATTGGTGACCGTACATGATGCGATGGTGGATCGCAAAAGGAAAACCATTGATTTGAGGAGTACAAATAATGAGGTAGTCCGAGTCGAGTCTCATCGATTTAAAAGGAGTGCCGCGATAATATCTTCTATGACCGCTCGGAGATATGTGAAAAGGGGTGTGAAACATACCTGCGTATGTGTTGGAAAGTAAAGAGATGGAAAAGAAACTCGAATCGGTATCGTTGGTTTGTGAGTATTCGATGTTTTTCGGAGGAGTTACCGGATTGCCACCGGTTCGAGAAGTGGAATTGACATCGGTTGTGCCGCACTACGCCGATCTCAATAGCTCCGATCGTATGGCATTAACGGAGTTAAAGGAATTGAAGGTTCAATTGCAAGAATTGACGGATAGAGGTTTCGCCGACCGAAGTTTTTCTCCATGGGCGCACCAGTATTGTTTGTGAAAAGAAGGACGGAAGCATGAGGTTGTGCATCGACTACCGTCAACTCAATAAAGTGACGATAAAGAATAAATATCCGTTGCCACGAATTGACGATTTGTTTGATCAATTAAAGGGAGCCTCGGTGTTTTCAAAGATAGATTTGAGGTCGGGATACTATCGGTTGAGGGTCCGAGAATCGGACATACCAAAACCGCTTTTAGAACAAGGTACGGTCACTACGAATTCTTGGTGATGCCGTTTGGGCTCACTAATGCCCTGCGGTGTTTATGGATTTAATGAATAGAATTTTCAGGCCATACTTGGATCGGTTCGTAGTTGTATTTATCGATGACATTTTGGTCTATTCGAGAGAAATCGAACATGCTCAACACCGAGGCTAGTGTTGCAAATTTTACAAGATAAGCAGTTATACGCAAAGTTCAGTAAATGTGAATTTTGGTTGAGAGAGGTTAGCTTTTTGGGGCACGTGGTGTCCGCATCGGGTGTCAGGGTGGACCCGAACAAAATTTCGGCCATAGTCGATTGGAAACCTCCAAGGAATGTTACCGAAGTTAGGAGCTTTTTGGGGCTTGCCGGATACTATCGACGATCTGTGAAAGGTTTTTCGATGATAGCTGCGCCAATGAAAAAACTACTCCAAAAAGATGTTAAGTACGAGTGGTCGGAACGCTGTCAAGAAAGTTTCGATCGACTAAAACCTGCTTAACCGAGGCCCCGATACTAGTACAGTGAGTCCCAGAAAGAGTTCATCATATCTGATGACGCATCCTTGCTTGGGTTAGGTTGTGTTTTGATGCAAGAAGGTCGAGTTGTGGCTTACGCGTCGAGACAACTAAAGCCGCATGAGAGAAACTATCCGACCCATGACCTTGAACTAGCGACCATAGTGTTCGCCTTGAAGATATGGCGGCATTACTTGTTTGGAGAAAGGTGTCACATTTATTCGGACCACAAGAGTCTAAAATATTTGATGACTCGAGAGATTTAAACCTGCGACAAAGACGTTGGCTTGAGTTGTTGAAAGACTATGAACTCATCATTGATTATCACCGGAAAGGCCAACGTGGTGGCCGATGCTTTAAGTCGCAAGGCAATCTGTTTGCTTTGAGAGCGATGGATGCTCATCTATCCGTTTCACCCGATGGGGTGCTAGTAGTCGAATTAGAGACCAAACCGTTATTGATTCAACAAGTACTTGAATCTCGGAAGGTCGACGCCGAATTGGTCGCTAAGCGAGCGAATGTGTTTCAAGGAGGAATCGAATTTCAGATTGACGACCATGATTGCTTGATGTTCAAGGGTCGATTATGTATTCCAAGGAATTGAACTTGTTTCGATGATTTTGAACGAGGCTCACATGAGTCGAATGTCAATCCACCCGGTAGTACTAAAATGTACAATGACCAAAGCGTCGGTTTTGGTGGCATGGTATGAAACGAGACATCTCGACTTTGTTTCGAGATGTTTAATATGTCAACAAGTGAAAGCGGAGCATCAAGTGCCATCGGGATTACTTGATCGATCACGATACCCGAGTGGAAATGAGATCGAGTCACCATGGACTTTGTATCCGGACCGCCATTGTCGCAAGTAAGAAGGATGCGATCTGGGTCATTGTTGATAGATCGACCAAGTCCGCTCATTTTATTCTGTCCGCACGGATTTTTCGCTTGATAAATTGGCGTAATTATCGTCTCCCAAATTATTCGATTGCATGGGGTGCCTATTTCTATCGTGTCGGATAGAGACCCAAGATTTACATCGCGATTTTGGAAGAAATTGCAAGAGGCTTTGGGTACCAAGCTGCATTTTAGCACTGCTTTTCACCCCCAAACCGATGGTCAATCCGAACGGATAATTCAAATACTCGAGGATATGTTGAAATGTTGCATCCTTGAGTTTAGTGGTTCATGGGAACGGTATTTACCTTTGGTTGAATTCACTTACAACAATAGCTTTCAATCAAGTATTAAGATGGCGCCTTACGAGGCTTTATACGGTCGTAAATGCCGTACCCCATTATTCGGGTGAACTTCATCAAGGTAAAATCTTCGGGTTGATTTGATTAAGGATGCCGAGCAGAAAGTTCGAGTAATTCGTGAAAGTTTGAAAGCTGCTTCGGATCGCCAAAAGTCATATGCGGACTTGAGAAGAAAAGACATTGAGTATCAAGTGGGAGATAAAGTGTTTCTTAAAGTTTCGCATTGGAAGAAGATACTCGATTCGTACCGTAGGGCAAATTGAGCCCGAGGTTCATCGGGCCATATGAGATATCCGAACGAGTCGGTCCGATCGCAGATCGTTTGATTTTGCCCCGAGCTCGAAAAGATTCACAATGTTTTCATGTCTCGATGCTTGACGATATAGGTCTGATCCATCGCACGTAATTGCTCCATCCGAGATTGAGATTCACCTAATTTGAGCTATGAAGAGGAACCGTTCGCATTATGAGGCGTGAAGTAAAAGAGTTGTGCAATAGGAAAATACCGTTAGTGAAGGTGTTGTGGCATAAACACGGAATGGAAGAAGCCACTTGGGAGCTTGAGGACTCTATGAAAGAGCGATACCGAGCCTATTTACGGTAAGATTTTCGGGCGAAAATTTCTTAAGTGGGGAGAGTTGTGACACCCAAAATTGACCCTAGTCGGAAGTGGTTTCGGACCACTAAACCGAGTCACCGAAATGTTCTAACGTAATATTTATTGTCTAGAATATGTGAATATGAATGTGTGAAAAATTGAATGTTTGGATTTTGTTAATTGTAAGTGAATTTTATCAAATAGGACTTATGTGAGAAAATTTAAAAATGTGCTAGGCAAATGTAAGGTGGCCTATTAATACATGTGGGAAAATGGTTGTCCTTGCATGTCAAATAACCCCCTTTCCTAAGGTGAGTGGCCGACCATGACAAGATTATGGGCAAAGGAAACATGTTTCCAACATGTTTTGCTAGTGGTGTATGTAGGAAGCCATAAAATAAAAACTAGCATTAAAGAAATGAAAAAAAAAAATGAGCATGGATGCCCCCATTGTGCCAGTAGCTAGAGAGGAAGAAAAGAAAAAAAGGGTTTTGTTCATTCATTGTTCATTCTTTTGGTTGTTTTGAAAAAAAAAAAGTGAAAGGAAGGAAGATTACCTAGGTCAATTCGGCAAGTATCTTTGGCTACTAGGAGGTAAGCATTGAATTTGTTGATCTGGTTTTGTAATATGCTAAGTTGAATGGTGGATGCACTCTTGGTAAGGTCAAGGAAGTTGAGATTTCTTATGTGTGTCTAGGCAAAATGCCAAATGATTAAATGTTGGAGATAGGAGCTTACTTAGAATGATAAATTCTTCTCCTATGATTATTTTTCTTGCATGTTAAATGGCTCCTACTTAGCCATGCAAAATTTGTAATTTGTATGGATGATTGGAGCATTCGGCTAGGGTATAAAGGAAGGGATTTTGGTTGTTTCATCTAAGTATGGATGATGAATGTGCTATGGAAAGAAATTGGTCTTCCTATGAATATGATTCGTGAATGTTTATATTAGTAAAATAATTTATGTTCAAACACTTGAGGATTCGGCATTGTCCATGACTATTGTGTTTAGGATGTGATTTTGAATATTTGAATATTGGAAAGTAAGAATAGGTGTGATCGGTCATGGGAATTTGAGATGTTGTACATTAGAATTGAAAATACTTGAGACTAGATTACCTTAATAGTGATAATACATTCGCCTTGATGCATTAATTGAATGTTGGCTAAGGTTTTGATATTTTGAACAAGGATAGTTTTGAATGGAGTGAAAACCATTAAATTATACACATAAGTATCCAGCAAGAAATTTAACTACTAAATGTATTTATACTAGGAGATCAAGACATCAAAAGGGAGAATCAAACAAAGGCAAAACAAAGATAATCGAGTAGTCGATTGGAAATCGTTCATCCAATAAGGTAAGTCATTAAGCATATATTTGATATTGCTTAAATGATTGTAAAAATCTATGCAATTGTGTTTAATGGGATGATATATATATATATATAAATGAAATGTATGTGTATGGAGTGATGACATTTGTTGAATGTAAAAGAAATAGTGAAATGTGCGAAAGTTGCTTTCGGCACTAAGTGTCTTGGCAATACGTGTATGCGGTGACGAGATTGGCACTAAGTGTGCATGCTGAAAATATATGGCACTAAGTGTGCATGCTGGAAATATATGGCACTAAGTGTGCATGCTGGAAATATACTGGCCTTTGGGTGTGCGAGCTCGAAGGGTATGGCACTAAGTGTGCGGGTTTAAAATTGTACAGCACTAAGTGTGCGAGTTTGATTATATAGCACTAAGTGTGCGAGTTGAATACATATAGCACTAAGTGTGCGGATTCACTATATGCTCTTGCATTACAATTGGCACTGAGTGTGCGACATCATCGAGCTAATCCCGGACAGCGGATCGGGTAAGTACCTTGAGCTCATGACGAATAGAAAATACGTTCATGCTCGGGGTTAGTGTGTGATGATTGAATTGTATGATTATGGTGGAAATGAGTTAGTGTGTGAAAATGCCTCAAATATCTTGTTGTATAGAATATGAAATGTGGATGTATGACTTGGTATGAGATTGAACCGAAAGGTCCGAGGATTTATGGTATAGTTTCAATATGGATGAGTACCTAGCCTCGTTTATTGTTCATGTTGTGATAACTTTATCAATGGATGATTGTTGAATGCTTATGACTTACTGAGTTATAAACTCACTCGGTGTTTTCTTGTCACCCATTTTAGGTCTCTTGGACTCGTATTGTTGCATGCTCGGAACCGTCGTTGAAGTCATCACACCGGCTAGAAATCTTGTGGTATTGTCTTCGTTGTTGAAGAACATTTGGCATGTATAGGCTATTATGTTTTGTTGAACTGTGGGTTGTAAACTTTAAGCCATGTGAAAATGGCCTATGTGGTCGTCGAGTGGGATGCTAGAACCTATAGCCACAAGTCTTAGAAACTTTAATTTTGATAAGGTGGCCATAATTTGTGTCATGTATGATGGATGATTAAGGCCAAGGAAAGATTCATGAAATTGGCATAGTCTACTGCAGTAACTGTTGCGGACAGCAGCAGTGAGATGAGATTGAAAAATCACTAAAAATAGTATAAGTAGAATTAAATAGTGAGTAAATTATGAAATTGAACCTTGATGAATCTATTTTTATATGGACGAAACGAAACGACCATATGAGCAGTATACTGAGAGATATTAAAGTTCTCGTGTGACAGGGCCAGAACGGTTTCTGGGTCCCCTGTCCCGACTTTGAAAATTTACCATAAACTATCCAGAAACAATTAGAAGTCATGCCTTATATTCATAGATTCCCATTTGAGTCTAGTTTCATTAGAAACAAACGTCATGAGTATTAGAGCTTTGTACGAGATGATATTCAAGTTGTAACGCGCGATGGTCAGTGTAGTCGACCCCTGTAACATGGGTGACTTTGACTAATAAACTGTACCAATTGGCCCGACCAAAAATTCTAGAAATAAATCCATGGATGTATATATGAGTCTAAATTCAGGGAAAATTTACGTAATCAGTTTCCGAGTTTTGGAACTCGAGATATGATTTTTAAGGCGATAGTGACGTAGTTTTCCAGCCTGTCTGGAAAGGCCAAATTGGTTGGTACTTTGAGAGGATTTGGCCCGTTAACCCCTCGTGTCCGACACCGGCGACGGTCACGGGTTCGGGGTGTTACAGGTTATATAGGTTAGCATTTATGGCGTGTTCCAATTGAACTTGTAATTTCGACCACATAGGTATTTATATAGATATAAATATATATTTGTAAAGATATGTTTGATCTTGCATATTCGGGTAAATAAGTGATGATGGTATATGAAGTTAAATGTGGTTTTGTAAGCTTGTATAGATGTGTGAAAGTGTGACACCCCTAAAGTGACCCTAGTCGGAAAGCGGTTTCGGGACCGCTAAACCGAGTCACCAAATTATTTGAATATGATATTTATTGTCTAAAATATGTGATTATGAATGTGTGAAAGTTTTAAGCTTCGATTTAGTAAGTTGCATGTGAATTTAGTCAATAGGACTTATGTGTGACACTTTTGAAATGTGATAGGTTAATCTATAAGGATCTATTAGTGCTTGTAATCAAAAGGGTGGACTTGCATGTCAATTTCCCCCATTTAATTACTAGTGGCTGGCCATGACAAAGGGTGATGGGCAAAACATGTCATAAAACATGTTGTGTTAATGGTTTATGTTAGAAATGATAAAATAATAATGGTTAGTAGGATGCTGAAAGAGAAAAAAAAAAGAGATCATCATTCATGCTTCTTCCTAGCCGAATAGAAGAAAGAAAAAGAAAGAAAGAAAAAAAAAAGCTCTCATGTTGTTCTTGGTCGAATAGAAGAAAGAAAAAGAAGGAAAAAGAGCTTTGAGGAAATCGGCTATGGTGGTTTGCTAGACTAAGGTATGTTTGATGATGTTCCATGAGATGCATGCATGTTTTAGTTGTTAGCTTGAGTTCTACCTAGCCAATGGTTCAAATCTTTGCTATGTCATGGAGATGATATTCGGCTAAGGTGGATTGGTGTTGATGTCAATTGCATGCTAAAAGTGAAGCTTTGTAATGATACATGTGATGGTGGATTGATGACTTTTGAATTTTCTTTTTAGCATTTTTGAGTTAGACATTAAGTTCTTTGTTTAACCATGACCAAAATTGAAATGGTATGGTGTTTTGATGCATTCGGCCATGGTAGGAAGTAGAAGAGAAATATAGTTGTTGTTCACGTTATTTGGATGAGAAATGGTAGTAAGGTGAAGTGCAAATGTTAGTGTTTGATTTACTAGTGTATATAGTTGTACTAGCGAGTTTTGAAATTGAAAAGGGTTTGAGCACCATGTGTGGTATTGAGATTGTTTGAGTAAATTCATAGTTATTTATATGATGAATTGGTTGTAGATATACATGCTTGAATAAGATGCACGCATGAATGAATAGATGGATTGGTGTTGCATGTGTTCGGTTATAGGTAAGCATGATGATGAATCTATCTTGACTTGGATAATCGGCTCAAGGAGAAATTGCTAAAGTGCTTAGTAATTGATATTAGGTTAATGATGTGTGTTTTCGGTCATAAAGGTGCACATGAGGAAATGTTAGATTAATAGTATTAAATTGCTCAATGTGATTAAAAATGCGTATGACCATTTTGTATTTGAACTAAAGGTGGCCATATGACCTATCAAACTCCTTGTCATATTCGGCCATAAGCTAGCATAATGAGACTTTAATAAGTTAAATTTGTTTGAATTAGCTCAAGAGCTTAGAGGACCAAAGTTGGATAAAGGAAAGGAAAAAGTGATCGAATAGCCGCCGAAATCGTTCGACAACATCCGAGGTAAGTTTTAAGTGATTAAACGTTGAGTAAATTCAATCATAATAGGACATAATGAGTTGATTTAATAAGATATGATGTGGCCATGATATGTCTTAAACTCAAATGGTAAGTTCATAAGTGTTTGGACTTGGAAATTTAATAGCAAATTGTAATAATTTGCTTTGGACAGCAGCAGTAATGTGATTTTAGAAAATCACTATAAATTGTTGGTATGGAATTATAGGCTGAATAAAATATGTAATCAAAGCTTAGTTAGTCTAGTTTCTTATAAAAGAGACCGTGGAAGCAAAGAAATTTCCTATAAAGAGATATTTAAAGTTGTGGGGGACAGTGTCAGAATGACTCTGAAATCCCCTGTTCTGTTTTTAGAAAATCATTATAATTTGTACAAAAATGGTTATAAGATAAAATTTATATTCTTAGACTCCTTAATGAGTCTAGTTTCAAATGAAATCAAATACAACATATTTTGAATTCTGTAAAATGAGAAATTTGATTCGTAGTGAGGAGTGGTCAGATTAGTCAAACAGTGAAACAGGAGAAACTTTAAGAAAAATCTGGTATTGATTAGCCAAACCAAAAATTCTGAAAATTTTATGGATGGAAGATTTATGAGTCTATATTCAGGGAAAATTAACGGAAATTTATTTGGAGTTTTGTAGCTCCAGTTATAAATAATTTAGTGACTATTGCTCAGGAATAACAGCTTGTGCTGAATTTGAGATTATGTTGTAAACCTTGATAAAACTTGTTTTAGTTGCTCATAAGCTATTGATTAAACCCATACGTGAATTCTAAATTGTGATATTGTAAAATGATATATGAGTGATAGATGGATCTTTGATATTAAAAATTTGTGAAATTGTAAGTTTATAAGTATTCGAATATGAAATGATAGTATGGCATGAAATTGGATTATTCATTGGAAAATGATAGATGTAGATTCAGCCAAGACAAAGTGTAAACGTGAAAGTATAAGTGGTATGTGAAGTGTATTTGGATAATTGTGATGTGAATACATGAAAATTTATATTTTGATTTAGGATTTTATGTGATGAATGTGAACATGCGTATGTGTGATAAGGCCGAATGGCCAATGTGATGAATGTGAACCTGTATATATATGCGTGATAAGGCCGAATGGCCAATGTGATGAATGTGAACATGCATATATGAGATAAGGCCGAATGGCCAATGTGATGAATGTGAACATGTATATATGTGGTAAGGCCGAATGGCTAATGCGAAATGTGTATGAGATAGATATGAGGTAAAGCCGAATGGCTAATGCGAAACGTGTATGAGATGGATATGTGGTAAAGCCAAATGGCTAATGTGAGATATGTATGAGATGTGTATATATATATATTGTGGCCAAATGACAAACGGCGGAAGGTGCGTTTTAATAGATATTTGATGAGGTAAATAAATTACAAATATGATAGTCGATGTGAATGCTGTAACATGTGAATAAATATGCATGAAACTCTGTGATGTAAATCCAGGATTTAAGGCCCGATGACTATATGTGGAGATTATGTCCGGGTAAAACCCGATGACTACGTGTGGAGATTATGCCCGGGTAAGACCCGATGACTTCGTGTGGAGATTTCGTCTGAGCTAAAGGTCTAGCTGATAATCCGAGTAGAGGTTAAAGCTATAAGACTTCGTAATAAGAATTGCTTATAAATATATTCAATGCGAAAGGTTAAGTAGGTATGTACTCCAAGTTTATATGTGAGCTTGATTTGAACTAAATCATAAGGTAGTTATGTAATGCATACGAGAGCAATCTATGAGACTATTCCTATGATTATGTGACATCGGATCAGTGCGAGAGGTTATGTGAAATCATACAATATATTTATGTCACATGAGCTCACTTTTATGTGAAAGTTTATCTGCCTATTGTATATGATGAGATGTGCATATTTGGTAAAGGGACGGTATGCCCGAAGGAAGAGTGAAATAAAATATACGAACAACTATGTTATAATTTGATTGTTATCTGTTGACACTGCTTAAAACTTACTAAGCATTGTAATGCTTACTCCGTTTACTCTGTTTCCTCTGTTTTATAGATCTCATTCTTGAAGCTACAGGCTCGGGATAAATCGACAACTAGTCACACTATCACTATCCACCGCTTGTTATTGTTATGTTTAGAATTATTTTATGACATGTATAGAATAGACTAGTGGCGGAAGAATATTTTTGGTTAATGTATATAAGCCATGCGAAAATGGCATCTTCTGAATGTTTACTTAGAGAAGTTTAAATTTAATCCTTGGCTGTGCTTAGTACTTATTTAAATGAATGATCTTTAATTCAAGAAAAAGTTCAAAATTTTACTGTTCTGACATGAGTTACAAGTCCGGTAATGCCCCTTACCTATTTCGGCAACGGTTACGGGATAGGGGTGTTACAGAAAGTATATTTATAATGATATTTGGCTTTGGAAGTGGTTTGAAAACTTGCAAAATGCTAATCTTATAAGTATTCAGCCAAATAGGTAGATATGATAATCATGTGTGGTTATGGAATTGTTAAGTTAAAATTTATTATTCATTGATTTAGTAAATTAGCTTATGAAATTCGAATATGCAAGGTAATAAGTTAGTAAAATGTTCCTTGATAGTTTTCATCTATTATATGGGGATAAATGTAGTTGTTGATTATAGCCTAGTAATATGTTCGATTGTGTATGAGTAGGGCATATGTATGATGTTTAAATAGCTAGTTAGTAAGGTCATTTGTACCTTAAAATATGTGATATACATGTATTAAATTAAAATTCTTAATTGATAAGTAATTGAATAAATCTATTTGTTTTAAATCAGGCTCAAGAGCAAAAAGGGTCGAAATCAGATAAGGGAAAAGAGAAAGCAATCGAGTATTCTATCCATAACCGTTCAAATATATCCGAGGTAAGTCTTTGAGTAATGGAACTTAGCTTATGATTTGATAAAATCATGATATATAAGGATAATATATAAATTGTGACCTAATGTTTCTACTTGAATTACGTAGTGAGATAAGTAATTTGTACATATGACTTGTATCCGAATGGTTATAGAAATCATGTTGGATAGTGAAACGAAATCGGGTTCTTTGTATGTGGCTATTAAGCCGAAAGTGAAATTATTGATAAGCATGTTGTGCTTGTGTTCTAGCAAGGTAAATGAAATGCTAATCTATTATGATATATATATATGTGAACGATAATTGAGGATTTTAACTGGGTTAAGACCCGCAGGCCTTGTGTGAGATATATATCCGGGCTAATTCCTGAAGGCGTTTGTGCTGGTGTTATATCCGGGCTAAGTCCCGAAGGCATTCGTGCTGGTGTTATATCCGGGCTAAGTCTCAAAGGCATTCGTGCTGGTGTTATATCCGGGCTAAGTCCCGAAGGCATTCGTGCTGGTGTTATATCCGGGCTAAGTCCCGAAGGCATTTGTGCTGGTGTTATATCTGGGCTAAGTCCCGAAGGCTTTGTGCTGGTATTATATCCGGGCTTAAAGTCCCACATGCTTTGTGGTGGTGATTGAATTTGGGTTTTAAACCTAGCAGACTTAATGCCGATGATTGGAGTAAGATTTTGATTTCGAATGTTCGTAGTAAACTACCATTGAATGTGTTCAATACATTAAGTTGGTCAGGTATGTATTATATACTTTTATATGTTAGATTGATCGGAATTGAATCATGAATGCGAAATGAGAAGTATATGTAAAAATCTCATATGTGTATGTGTGTATTCGGTTATGATGAAAGGTTATATGAGATTGATTTGGTGATATACATGCTAAATAATATGAATGCAAGAATGGGTAATAAATCTGCTTGGGACAGCAGCAGTAACGTGAATTCGGAAAATCACCATAAATTGTGGAAGTTGAGTTAAAAGCTGAATAAATTATTTCATGAGATCTTAATGAGTCTTGTATCTTATAAAAGAAACCGTGTGAGCAAAAGAATTGCCAATAATGAGATATTTGAAGTGGCGTGGAATAGAGTCAAAATGACTTTGAGGTCCCCAGTTCTGTTTTCAGAAAATAATTATAAATGGTACAAAAATGGTTATAGGATAAAATTTATATTCTTAGACTCCTTAATGAGTCTAGTTTTAAATGATGGGACTATGAATTGGTGTAATTACCTATAGTAAAATGATAAGGAATAAGTTACTTCTATGAGCCTTAGCCGATTGGTTATTAGAAAAGTGATATTTAAATTATGTTTTGTATGTGATAATAAGAAGTACTTATATATGATGATATGTTTTAAACTCAATGGTAAGTTCTTAAGTAATTGAGTTTGATTCCTTTGTAAGTTTTAAGTTTTAAAACGGGATGAATATGAGTTATGTATATACGTTAAGGTCAATGACTTTTCTAAATGACGGCATATATGATATTAGGTTTTAAATATGTGAATGAGAACTTTACAGAGTAAATTGTATAAATCTTCTAGGGACAGCAGCAGTAGCGTGTTTTGGAAAAATTACCATAAATTGTGGGAGTTGAGTTAAAGGCTGAATAAATTATGTAATTAAAGCTTGATACGTCTAGTTTCATTTAAAAGAAATCATGTAAGAAAAGGGGTTGACGGTAATGAGATTTTCAAGGTTGTGTGAGACAGAGTCAGAATGGCTTCGAAATCCCCTGTTCAGTATTTGGAAAATCATCATAAATCGTACAAAAATGATTATAAGATAAAATTATATGCTTAGACTCCTTAATGAGTCTAGTTTCAAACAAAATAAACGAAAACATATTTTGAATTTGGTACAATGAGAAATTAAATTCTTAGTGAAGAGTAGTCGGAGTAGTCAAGCAGTAAAATAGGGGAAACTTTAAGAAAAATCTGGTATTGATTGGCCAAACCAAAAATTCTGAAAATTTTGTCGATAGAGGATATACGAGTCTATTTTCATGGAAAATTAACGGAACATAATTTGGAATTTCGTAGCCCCAGTTACAAATAAATTAACGACTGTTGCTCAGGAAAAACAGCTTGTAGAGAATTTGTGGTTACGTTGTAAACATGGATAAAACTTGTTTTAGTTGCTCATAAGCTATTGATTAAACCCATACGTGAATTCTAAATTGTGATATTGTAAAATGATATATGAGTGTTAGATGGATCTTTGATATTAAAATTTGTGAAATTGTAAGTTAT
Source organism: Gossypium arboreum (assembly GCF_025698485.1). NCBI lineage: Eukaryota > Viridiplantae > Streptophyta > Magnoliopsida > Malvales > Malvaceae > Gossypium > Gossypium arboreum. The sequence goes on from NC_069076.1 coordinate 29,172,614, forward strand.
AAGTATTCGAATATGAAATAATAGTATGGCATGAAATTGAATTATTCATTGGAAAATGATAGATAAAGATTCAGCCAAGACAAAGTGTATACGTGAAAGTATATGTGGTATGTGAAGTATATTTGGATAATTGTGATGTGAATACATGAAAATTTATATTTTGATTTAGGATTTTATGAGATGACTGTGAACATGCATATATGTGATAAGGCCGAATGGCCAATGTGATGAATGTGAACATGCATATACGTGATAAGGCCGAATGGCCAATGTGATGAATGTGAACTTGCATATGTGTGATAAGGCCGAATGGCCAATGTGATGAATGTGAACATGCATATATGTGATAAGGCCGAATGGCCAATGTGATGAATGTGAACATGCATATATGTGATAAGGTAGAATGGCCAATGTGATGAACGTGGAAGTGTATATATGTGGCGAATCCGAATGGCTAATGCGAAACGTGTATGAGATGGAAATGAGGTAAAGCCGAATGGCTAATGCGAAACGTGTATGAGATGGACGGATATGAGGTAAAGCCGAATGGCTAATGCGAAACGTGTATGAGATGGATATGAGGTAAAGCCGAATGGCTAATGTGAGATATGTATGAGATGTGTATATATATATATACATTGTGGCCAAATGACAGACGGCGGAAGGTGTGTTTTATTAGATATTTGATGAGGTAAATGAATTACAAATATGATAGTCGATGTGAATGTTGTAACATGTGAATAAATATGCATGAAACTCTATGATGTAAACCTGGGATTAAAGACCAGATGACCATATGTGGTGACTATGTCTGGGTTAAGACCCGCTAACTTCGTGTGGAGATTTCATCTGAGCTAAAGGTCTCGCCGATAATCCGAGTAGAGGTTAAAGCTATAAGACTTCGCAATAAGAATTGCTTATAAATATATTCAATGCGAAAGGTTAAACAGGTATGTACTCCAAGTTTATATGTGAGCTTGATTTGAACTAAATCATAAGGTAGTTATGTGTTGCATACATGAGCAATCTATGAGACTATTCCTATGATTATGTGACATCGGATCAGTGTGAGAGGTTATGTGAAATTATACAATATATCTATGTCACATGAGCTCACTTTTATGTGAAAGTTTATCCGCCTATTGTATATGATGAGATGTGCATATTCGGTAAAGGGATGGTATGCCTGAAGGAAGAGTGAAATAAAAATACGAACAACTATGTTATAATTTAATTGTTATCTGTTGACACTGCTTAAAACTTACTAAGCATTGTAATGCTTACTCCTTTACTTTGTTTCCTCGTTTTATAGATCTCATTTGAAGCTACTGGGCTCGGGGATTGTCGACAACTAGTCACACTATCACTATCCTTTGCTTATTCTTGTTATGTTTTGAATTATTTTATGGCATGTATAGAATAGACCAAAGGGTCAAGAATATTTTGGTTAATGTATATAAGCCATGCGAAAATGGCATCTTTTGAATGTGTACTTATAGAAGTTTAAATTGTATCCCTGACTGTTTTTAGTACTTATCTAAAGGAATGTTCAAAAAAAAAAAATTTACTGTTCTGATATGAGTTTCAAGTCCGGTAATGCCCCTTTACCTATTCCGGCGACGGATACAGGATTGGGGTGTTACATGTACAATGTCCCGAAGGTTCTTCAGATTGAAATTGTCATTAGTAAAAGAAAGTTGGTCTGGTAATTTAATTCAATCAGATATGATGTCTAAGTATGTATCTGTTGGGAATTCTTCCTGAGTGGTTTTCATTAGTGAATGAAATAGAATGGAATTTGAAATGACGAATGAATAGTAAGAGTGCCTGAATTGGATAATTACAGTCAAGTGAATTTCGATGATTTCTTTTGAATATTCTGTATATTTCTTATTCTCAGAGACACATGTGTGATTGTTCCTTTTTCTGATGAAAATGTTATAAAGTGAGAATGTTATCTGACTCTGATGTTTAATAAAAGTATTGCTATTTTGATTGGTTTATAATCGGTATCATCGTATTCCTCTGTTTGAGAATTCATTGTAGTATGATCGGAATGAATTCGGGGATAGATTCACATGATGTTATTCTTCTGTTTCTATTGATTTACATTCCATCTTATAAAAATGTTGAAGAATGTGTTATTTCTATTATAGAGGAAATTTCAAGGTTATTAATTATAGTCTTCTTCTGGTATTCTCTGAGGAGTTATTTTGATCTTTATTTCTATGTTCTGGGAGATTCTATTCTAGGATTTCTGATACGACATTATTTTTTGGATTTCTGTATTCTAGTTTTCTTTTCATTTTTCTTATATGAATAATCAGATATGGCTCAGTTCTAAAGTGTATATATATATATTTTTTATCTGAAACAATTATGTTTATAATGATTATATATTTGGATTTCTCTGATTCTTATGAAAGGAATGGCCATAAATAAGGGTCTGAATGATAGAGAATTCAGCTCAGACCTGTGGATTGGTTTTCACTTTTATATCAATGAGTTAAAGATTGAGTGTTATGTTCTTTTGAGTTATGCAGTGATAATGAATTTTGATTAGTTATCTGAAGAGATCTAATAGAACATATATTTGAAGAGTTACGACATGCAGAAAGAAAAGTGGTCTTGAAAAGTTATTATTTGTTAGACAAGACTGATTCAGTTGTGTGTAACACCCGCACCGAGTCCGCTGCGGAATCGAACCACGAGGTTTAACGGCTTAAACCATTCACTTTCACGATCCATTTTAAAATTTTCCAGGCAGTTAGCTAACTGCGTCACTATCACTTTAAAAATCATATCTTGAGTTCCAAAACTCAAAAACCAGTTTCGTAATTTTTCCCTGAAACTAGACTCATATATTCATCTACAAATTTTTTTCTAGAATTATTGGTCAGGCCAATTAGTACAGTTTATTAGTTAAATTCTCCCCTGTTGCAGGGATCGACTACACTGACCTTCGTGCGTTACGAATTGGATATCTCCCTGTACAGGGCTTCAATACTGATACCGTTTGTTTCTATAGAAACTAGACTCAAATAGGAATCTATACATATATGGCATGACTCCTAATTATCTCTGCATAATTTACAATGAATTTCCAAAGTCGGAACAGGGAATCCAGAAACTGTTCTAGCCCTGTCTCACGAAAACTTAAATATCTCTTAACATACTGTTCATATGATTGTTTCGTTACTTTCCTACGAAAATAGATTCATCAAGGTTTGACTACATAATTTATTCACTATTTAATTCCCTTTCTACTATTTTTAGTGATTTGTCACATTCACGTCACTGCTGCTACCAGCATCTATTTTTAAGGTAAACTTTACCTATTTCATGATCCTCCATGGATCAACTAGAGTTTGTCATACATATACCAAAAGTGATCATGAATGACCATTCCCATGGCTAACCGTTACCAACATTTCCATACCTCTTGACAAACAACATACAACGATTATAATGCTATGATCAAAGTATATCTAAGCCATTTTCGCATGGCTATCCGAATTTACAAAAAACCGAAGGGTACATGACCTACACCAAAAGGGTAGTCCTATACATTAACCAAGATATCCTCTCACTACTAGTCTATTCTATACATGCCATAAGATATTCCAAAACATAGCAGTACCAAACAGTGGATAGTGATAGTGTGACTAGTTGCTGACTGTAACACCCCGAATTTGGGCCTAGAAGTATTGGGCCTTGAGTGCGGGTCCGTAAGGAGGTTGTATATAGGTATTTAATTGTGCAATGAAATGAAACAATTAAATGTTTGCTATTAGTGGTTAATGGCTTTGAGAAGTGTTGGAGAAATCTTGGGTTCAAACTTGGGCTTTAGCAAAATTTTGGTATTAAGTGAAAAAAACCGGATGCTTGGATGAGGGTTTTAAATTATTGTGTTAAATAAATGACACAAGGAAGCTTGTAGTCTAGTGGTTGTGGTGTCATTAAGGTTGTATGGGAGCCTGGGTTCAAGCCTTGGCTCTTGCAATTTATTTTGTTTTTTTTTAAAGGAACTGGACTTTGGCCTTTAGACCTTATAATTAATTGGGGATAAAATATGACACAAAAAGCCTTGTGGCTTAGTGGCAAGTAGCGTGTGGAGCATTTAAGGGAGGCATAGGTTGAATCCCATGGCAAGCAAAGAGCATTTATTTTGCTAACAGAGGCGGCAAGAGTTGGTGTTGAATTTAAACTCTAATGTTGGAGGATCCCACATCGGAAGCTAACATAAGAGTGGTTGTGAAGTCGGCTTTAAATAGAGGAACCATGAAGAGAGTAAATGTACCTTTCTTGGTGATCCCTTTCATTTGTATGGCGTGCTCGTTTGGGTTGGGCGTCGGCTAAGAGTGCTCGGAGTGTGGATTAACTCCAGTCTCCTATCAGGTGTGTATTTCTTACTACTTTAGCTGTAGGATGGCTACTTCGGGCCGCGATGGGTCGAAAGGGGTCATGTGGGCCTAATGGGCCTACAAGCCCAATTGGATAAGTTGTTTGATTGTGTAGTAAATTTGGACTAGGCTAGGTGAATCTAATATTTGTGGCTAGATTTGGGCTAAAAGGGCCACACGAGCGTGTGGGCCCATTTGGGCCGAGAATGGGCTTTAGAGCCATTAGTATTGTTATCCATGTTTAAAATACTTTGGTTTACAAAATTACCAAAATACCCTGCTTTGTAAAATTACTAAAATACCATTGGTTTATAAAATTACCAAAATACCCCTAGTTTGTAAAATTACCAAAATACCCCTAGTTTGTAAAATTATCAAAATACCCCTAGTTTGTAAAATTACCAAAATACCCCTAATTTGTGAAATTACTGAAATACCCTCGACCTGTAAAATTATTGAAATACCCTCGACTTGTAAAATTACCAAAGTACCCTCGATTTATAGAATTACCGTTTTACCCTCGATTTGTAAAATTACCGTTTTACCCTCGATTTATAGAATTACCGTTTTACCCTCAGTTTACAGAATTACTATTTTACCCTCGATTTATAGAATTACCGTTTTACCCCTAATTTACATAATTACCATTTTACCCCAGATTTACATAATTATCGTTTTACCCTCGATTTACAGAATTACCGTTTTACCCTCGATTTACAGAATTACCATTTTACCCTCGATTTATAGAATTACTATTTTACCCTTGATTTACAAAATTACTGTTTTACCCTTGATTTACAAAATTACTGTTTTACCCTCGATTTACAAAATTACTAAAATACCCTTGGTTTGTGAAATTACCGTAATACCCTCAATTTGTAAAACTACCAAAATACCCCTGTATGGTAAAATGACGAATATGCCCTTATGTTCCGTATGGTGATGTGCTTAGGATTTACATATATTGATATTGGAATAGTTAAGTTTGAGTGACGGTGGTGGTTATCGAGGTGATTGATTATGGAAACGTTTCAACTTCAACCCGTAATGTGTGTACTAACCTCGTAATAGCTTAGATTAATATTTCTTTGAAAAGCCGAAAGCTTCATATTTTAGTGATTTGGGAATTAATATTTAGATCTATTTTCACGCATGTTTAAGTTGGATTCACAACGGAATGGGGTAGGAAGGTATTTGGAACGTTCTTCAACGAGTAGATCTCTTGGTAAGTATTGAACCTTCTTTCCATTTGTATCTTGTGGTTTAAGAAAAGTGAAAACCCTCCGTCGACTAAGGCTAAAAGGGTTTTGGTGTTATTTGGTTTGTTGGTGCTAGTGAGGATTAAAGGCTACCGATCGAGGAGTGTGTGAAAAGCTTGGATCATCGGAGTGACTAAATCTAGTCATCAACTTGGCAAAGGTATGAACCCAAGGGCCATTGTGGATGGTGGCGAATGTGTAAGTGATGATAATAGGTAGTTTTCGATTTGGTTTAATATTAACATGGTCTAATCTATAAGTGGTTGATTATAGGAGAAATCGCATAGGAGATCTCGTCAAGGAATATCGCAAATCAGGTGTGTAACGAACCCTTTTCATAGTTTAAAGTGATGAATGCCGAAAAGCCGAAATGCCAAATTCGGCATTTCGAGGACTTGTGAGCAAGCTTAACGCTCACTAGTTAGTTAGAATCGATGAGATTATGATCGAAACATTGGAAAGCAGTAAGAACGTGATTTTTGGCATTCACGGTAAGTTGGGCCTCGAGGGGCTGCAATAGGGCCCAATAGGCTTTCGGGCCCATTTGGGTAAAATTGGTAGAAAACGGAAATCTATTAAATTGCATGATAAGACTGTTAAAACTGTTATGGAATATAGGCTAAGTGGGCCTAGACGACAGAATTGGCTAAGTAGGGCCCATTAGGGTTTTAGGCCCAATAACTCGATTTCGCTAAAATGGGCGAATCATTGTTTGCACCCATGGATTGTTAGTAATCGTTAATGAACATGGAAACCCTAATTTTGGTAAAATTATGAGATTACCCTTATACCATGAAAATGACCGTTTTACCCCTAGGTAAAATGACCATTATACCCCTAGGGTTTATGTATGATTTTAATACATGGGATTTTGATAAATATGGTATGTATGAGATGCACATGACATGTATGATATGCACATGATATGTATGATATGCACATGATGTAATCATAACGCATTGGGTTGGGTTTTATATGGATGGAGGAAGTGAAAAGGGCTTATGCCCCGATTATCAAAAGGGCTTATGCCCGCTTATCAAAAGGGCTTATGCCCCGATTATCAAAAGGGCTTATGCCCAGATTATTGAAAGGGCTTTTACCCCGATTATTAAAAGAGGCTAGGCCTCCGGTTATATGATAAAGCTATCTTGCCGATGGAGAGTATGGCGGGTGGGTCGAGTTAATCCCACATGGTGTGTTGGTTGGTACGGGTGGAGAGTAGCGGATGGTGGGTTGAGTAGTCTCCCAAATGGGTTGCATTCTTTTATTGAAATTATATTTGATATTGAAATGGGCCTAAGGGCCATACCGTTTCTGAGAAAGGCTTGCCCAAGAATATGAAATATGAAAAGGCTTGACCCGATGTTATGGAATATGAAACATGAAAAAGGGCTATGGCCCAAGATATGTTGAGATTGGATTTGGGCTTAGACCCAACAGTCGTTATTGTTTTTGGGCTCTGAAGGGCTTGTTGCACTGAGTTTCCAAACTCACCCCCCTTTCCTTAACCTTGCAGGTGAGCCTTGATGTGGGGACTTGGGCCGGAGAGGATTCAGAGTGGCCACGGTGATCATCTTTGGGCTTTTAAATAAGTGTTGGTTTTCATTTAATTTCCTTTAATTATTATTTATTTTGGGTTGTAATAAGGCCAATTTTAACTTTCCTTTTATTTCTTTTCGGAATTATACTAATTTTAATAACTTTAAAAATTGGTTAATAATTATTCAAATGGGCTAGACTTAGGACGTGTTTTCAAAATGATACTTGTTTTCAAAATATCTCAACACCACAATTAATCGATTTATCAAAGACGTCCACTTAAACAAATTTAAACTCGATATAACAAAGTGTGGCTATGGTTGTGGGCATGTCTAGGATTGGATCCAATTAAAGAGCTTGGTACTTAGCGACCTTCATGGCTCACCTCATCTGTCTCGGATACCTACGGTGCCCACTTCCATACACTTTGTTAACTCAATAAAATGTATGGTTTTAAAACACTAAAACGGAACGTGGGTTTTCAACTCCAATGTGGCACGTCAGATTCGGCCATAACGTCTGGGCCGGGTTTGGGGTGTTACACTGACGATCCCCGAGCCTGTAGCTTCCAAATGAGATCTATAAAACAGAGGAAACAAAGTACATGGAGTAAGCATTACAATGCTTAGTAAGTTTCAAGCAGTGTCAACAGATAACAATCAAGTTATAACATAGTTGTTCGTATTTTTATTTCACTCTTCCTTCGGGCATACCACCCCCTTTATCCAAATATGCACATCTCATCATAATCATAGGAATAGTCTCATAGATTGCTCTCGTATACATCACATAACTACCTTATGGTTTAGTTTAAATCAAGCTCACATATAAGCTTGGAGTACATACCTGTTTAACCTTTCGCATTGCGTATTTTTTTATAAGCAATTCTTATAAAAGAAGTCTTACCGGACATAATCTCCACACGTAGTCATCGGGTCTTACCGGTCATAATCTCCACACGTAGTCATCGGTCTCACCGGAACATATTCCAAGTTTCATGTACATTTAATCACATGTTACAACATTCACATTAGCCATTCGGCTTTACCACATATGCATATCACACATATATTTTACATTAGCCATTAGGCCTTATCACATATACATACACTTTCACATTCACCACATCGGCCATTAGGCCTTATCACATATACATACACTTTCACATTCACCACATCGGCCATTAGGCCTCATCACATATACATACACTTTCACATTCACCACATCGGCCATTAGGCCTCATCACATATACATACACTTTCACATTCATCACATCGGCCTTTAGGCCTTATCACATATACATACACTTTCACATTCATCGCATTGGCCATTCGGCCTTATCACACATATATGTATATCATACATATTTCATATTTTTCTTGTACATCAATTTCAGCAATAGCTTATAAGCAACTCAAATAGTTTCATTAAAGTTTACAACAAAATCACATATTCACTGCAAGCAGTTTTTCTGACCAACAGTCACTAAGTTGTTTATAACTGGAGCTACAAAACTCAAAATCAATTGCCGTTAATTTTCCCCGAATGTAGACTCATGTATCTTCCACCCATAAAATTTTCAGAATTTTAGGTTTGGCCAATCAATACCAGATTTTTCTTAAAGTTTCCCCTGTTTCACTGTTTGACTAATCTGACCACTCTTCATTACGAATCAAATTTTTCATTGTACAGAATTCATAATGTGTTCTATTTGACTCCATTTGAAACTAGACTCATTAAGGAGTCTAAGCATATAAATCTTATCTCATAACCATTTTTGTACGAATTATAATGATTTTCCAAAAACAGAACAGGGGATTTCAGAGTCATTCCGACACTGTCCCACACAACATTAAATATCTCTTTATAGGAAATTTCTTTGCTTCCACGGTCTCTTTTATAAGAAACTAGACCAACTAAGATTTGATTACATATTTTATTCAGTCTATAATTCCACACCAACAATTTATAGTGATTTTCTAAAATCACCTTACTGCTGCTGTCCAAGCAATTTATTACAATTTGCTCTTAAATTTCCAAGTCCAAACACTTATGAACTTACCATTTGGGTTTAAGACATATCATGGCCACATCATATCTTATCAAATCAACTCATTATGCCCTATTATGATTGAATTTACTCAATGATTTATCGCTTAAAACTTACCTCGAAAGTGGTCGACGACTAGATATCCACCGCTATTCGTTTACTTCCTCTTTTCCCTTATCCAACTTTGATCCTCTAGGCTCTTGAGCTAAATCAAACAATTTACTTCCCAATCAAACACCATCACACGGCATCCATATACATTTTAGAACCATTCTTAACATATTTACTACTCAAGCATGTAACTTAACAACTTAACCATTAGTTGTCGAACCACAAACAAAACATATTCATACGTCAATATCTCAAACCTTACCATAACAACCAATATGCAAGATATCACATATACATAACTTAGCTTATGAGAACATATGTATTACATCATAAACACATCTTTACCAATTACCTCACTTAAGCCAAATTTTTTATAATCAATCACAAAGAAAATATACCACAATCACACTTCCAAAATGAGCTACCTCCATGGCCGATTATACTTCATCATTGACATATCTCATTTTGAATCATATAATCAACATTTGTTCAAGACATCAAACCTCTTTAATTTCGCTATTACTAATATAAACATTCACAAATATATTCTTAGGAAGACCGATTTCTTTCCATAACACATTCATCATCAATACACCATCACATGCACCATTACAAAGCTTCACTTTTAGCATGCAAATGATATCAACACAACTTACCTTAGCGAATATCATCTCCATGACATAGTAAGGATTGGAACCATGGCTAGTTAGAACTCAAGCTAACTACTAAAATATACATGAATCTCATGGCAAAACATCAAACTTACCTTAATAGTGACCTAGGATAGCCGAATGCTTCACTCCTTCTTCCCTTTTTCCTTCAAATTTTCGCCAAAAGATGAATCAAAGGATGAACATTTTTTTTCTTCTTTGTTTTCTTTTTTCCATTCACGGCAAGGGAGGGGGAGCATGGATGAGACCATTTTTTTTCTTTCTTTGCCCATGCTCTTTAATTTATTTTTCCACCCATGATGCACCAACAAAACATGTCTAAGACATGTTTTGCCCATCATCCTTTGTCATGGCCAGCCACTAGCAATTAAAAGGGGAATTTGACATGCAAGTCCTCCTTTTGTTTACATGCACTATTAGATCCTTGTAGATTAGCCTATCACATTTCAAAAGTGTCACACAAGTCCTTTTGACTAAATTCACATGCAATTTACTAAATCGAAGCTTAAGATTTTTGCACATTCATATTCACATATTTTATACCATAAATATCACATCCAAATAATTTGGTGACTCGGTTTAGCGGTCCCGAAACCGCTTTCCGACTAGGGTCACTTTAGGGCTGTCACAGTGTGGTTTAACTCGGATTATATGTATGATTGAATTTGTTAAAAATTTAGAGACAAATGTTAAAGTTATTATAAAAAGAGCTATTCGGCTGATGATTAGAGATGATTGTGGTTGTGTCAGTGTTGCATATTTGACAGTTTCGAGTATTCGAGGGAAAAATTTGAATGTTTCTTGAACCAAGGAATAAAAGTATTGAACGTTAAGCAAGGTCTATTCATCTAGTGAAATTGAGAAGTATAAAAGTATATTGAGATGTGATAGTTCAAAATGAGTTCAGAGTAACAGTTATTCGATTATGGATGTCTGGACATATAAAATTCCTGTTAATGTTATTATTATTCTTATATAGAATAGGTATTCAGATGGGTTAAAGGATTTTTATATGAGCTCTGACTGTGAAATGTTTGTTTATCTGAGTTAAAATAAATAATACAGATATATGGATCAGGTGTATAAGTGACTGTGTATTGTAGCGTATTTCAGAACTATATTCAAATGACAAGTTGCTATCTGTCAGAGTTGAAATTTTGTGGATATAGAATAAAAGCAATCAGTGATGTTATAGAAGTGGTTATAAGATAGAATTGATATCCAAACCGAATAAAAATTTTATTTGTCTTCTGAAAAAGAAATGTCATTGGGTCATGATCGATCTTTTAACAAGGAAAAATCTGTGTCTTCAGTTTAGTATGTACAAAATTCCGATCGACAAAGTTGTTGAGATATTTATAATTTTGTCTGCCAATGTGATCTGTCAGTGTGAATTAAAGTTTAGAGATACATGTGATGAATGGAAATTTGTGATTCCGAAATTTTTGAAAACGTTTTCAGAATGGAAACTATTTTTTTGTTGTTGATAAGATTTTCGAGGACGAAAATCCCTAAGGGGGGAGAGTTGTGACAGTCCTAATTTAACCCTAGTCGGAAAGTGGCTTCGGGACCACGAAACCGAGTTATAAAAATAATTAACCGTTATATTCTATGCTTATTATATGTGTAAATGCATTTGTGAAAGTCTCATGCTTTGATTTTGTCATTTGTATGTGAAATTTTAATAAGGGACTTATGTGAGACATTTGTGAAAAGTAATAGGTAAATTTTAAAGTGATCTATTAATGCATAATGTCAAAAAGGTGGACTTGCATGTCAATTACTCATTTTTTTTGGTTAGTGACCGGCCATGATATGATTAATATATATATTATGTAATTTTTATAATAACAATTTAATTCACAAAATGAAATAATGAATAAAGAATAATATCATGGGGTTAGTGGGAGGAGAAACCAAAGTAGGTTCATTTTGCCCTCCATTGTCGTAGCTTGAAGCAAGGAAGAGGAAAGGATTTTTGTTTGATTGTTCGGCTTAGATGATGGTTAGAATGAGGTAAGTATTATGCCATTCTTGAAAATTTATGCATAATTGAGATGATTAGTTGAATTCTACCTATTCCATGGATTAAATTTAGTCTATTTGGAGGTTTGAAATTCGGCTAGAAGCTTGAAATTTTAGTTGAAGCTTTGATGTCATTAGATAGGAATATTATGTTGGATGTGTTAAGTTACTTGTTATTTTAACTTAAAGGTTGAGGTTAGTATTTGGTTTGTTAAATATGCAGAATGTGGATTTAGGGAGAAAAAAATATAGGTAATCGATCATGCTATATTCTTGATAAAAAAAAATTGTTAAATGCTTCATATGTTATATAAATTAGCTTGTAAGTGAATTTGAAGATTTGGGAAATTGTGGATGAGAAGTGCCGAATGTGATTTTTGGGTGTCACTTAAGGGATAAAAATATGGTGGCTTGAGTTTAGTAATATTCGGCCATATGTAATGATATAATGAATTTGGTATATCCGATTATATAGGTTAGTATTTATGGAGTATTCCAATTGAACTTGTAATTTCGACCACATAGGTATTTATATCGATATAAATATATATTTGTAAAGATATGTTTGATCTTGCATATTCGGGTAAATAAGTGATGATGGTATATGAAGTTAAATGTGGTTTTGTAAGCTTGTATAGATGTGTGAAAGTATATTTATAATGATATTTGGCTTTGGAAGTGGTTTGGAAACTTGCAAAATGCTAATCTTATAAGTATTCAGCCAAATAGGTAAATATGATAATCATGTGTGGTTATGGAATTGTTAAGTTAAAATTTATTATTCATTGATTTAGTAAATTAGCTTATGAAATTCGAATATGCAAGGTAATAAGTTAGTAAAATGTTCCTTGATAGTTTTCATCTATTATATGGGGATAAATGTAGTTGTTGATTATAGCCTAGTAATATGTTCGATTGTGTATGAGTAGGGCATATGTATGATGTTTAAATAGCTAGTTAGTAAGGTCATTTGTACCTTAAAATATGTGATATACATGTATTAAATTAAATTGCTTAATTGATAAGTAATTGAATAAATCTATTTGTTTTAAATCAAGCTCAAGAGCAAAAAGGGTCGAAATCAGATAAGGGAAAAGAGAAAGCAATCGAGTAGACTATCCATAACCGTTAAAATAAATCCGAGGTAAGTCTTTGAGTAATGGAACTTAGCTAATGATTTGATAAAATCATGATATATAAGGATAATATATAAAGTGTGACCTAATGTTTCTACTTGAATTAAGTAGTGAGATAAGTAATTTGTACATATGACTTGTATCCGAATGGTTATAGAAATCATGTTGGATAGTGAAACGAAATTGGGTTCTTTGTATGTGGCTATTGAGCCGAAAGTGAAATTATTGATAAGCATGTTGTGCTTGTGTTCTAGCAAGGTAAATGGAATGCTAATGTATTATGATATATATATATGTGAACGATAATTGAGGATTTTAACCGGGTTAAGACCCGCAAGCCTTGTGTGAGATATATATCCGGGCTAATTCCTGAAGGCGTTTGTGCTGGTGTTATATCCGGGCTAAGTCCCGAAGGCATTCATGCTGGTGTTATATCCGGGCTAAGTCTCGAAGGCATTCGTGCTGGTGTTATATCCGGGCTAAGTCCCGAAGGCATTCGTGCTGGTGTTATATCCGGCTAAGTCCCAAGGCATTCGTCTTTGGTGTTATATCCGGGCTAAGTCCCGAAGGCATTCGTGCTGGTGTTATATCTGGGCTAAGTCCCGAAGGCTTTGTGCTGGTATTATATCCGGGCTTAAAGTCCCACATGCTTTGTGGTGGTGATTGAATTTGGGTTTTAAACCTAGCAGACTTAATGCTGATGATTGGAGTAAGATTTTGATTTCGAATGTTCGTAGTAAACTACCATTGAATGTGTTCAATACATTAAGTTGGTCAGGTATGTATTATATACTTTTATATGTTAGATTGATTGGAATTGAATCATGAATACGAAATGAGAAGTATATGTAAAAATCTCATATGTGTATGTGTGTATTTGGTTATGGTGAAAGGTTATATGAGATTGATTTGGTGATATACATGATAAATAATATGAATGCAAGAATGGGTAATAAATCTGCTTGGGACAGCAGCAGTAACGTGAATTCGGAAAATCACCATAAATTGTGGAAGTTGAGTTAAAAACTGAATAAATTATGTCATGAGATCTTAATGAGTCTAGTTTCTTATAAAAGAAACCGTGTGAGCAAAAGAATTGCCAATAGTGAGATATTGGAAGTGGCGTGGAATAGAGTCAAAATGACTTCGAGGTCCCCTATTCTGTTTTCAGAAAATCATTATAAATGGTAAAAAAATGGTTATAGGATAAAATTTATATTCTTAGACTCCTTAATGAGTCTAGTTTCAAATGAAACAAACAATAACATATTTAAAATTCTGTATAATGAGAAATTTGATTCGTAGTGAAGAGTGGTCAGAATAGTCAAACAGTGAAACAGGGGACAATTCAATAAAAATCTGGTATTGATTGGTGAAACCAAAAATTCTGAAACTTCTATGGATGGAAGATATAGGAGTCTATTTTCAGGGAAAATTAACGGCACTTGATTTGGAGCTGCTTATATCCAGTTATAAATAATTTAGTGACTGTTGCTCAGGAAGACAGCTTGTAGTGAATTTGTGATTTTGTTGCAAAAATGGTTAAAACTTGTTAATGACATGCTTTTCGAGTTCTTATGATCTTATTTGTGATTTCAATATTTGGTGTAAATTGAGTTCAGATTCAAGTGAGGTGAATTTGCTAAATATGCATTATGTTCATGGATACTTGGCCAAAATGGGAATTATCTAAGAATGATTTCTTGAAAATTTGAAATAATGAATCTATGAATAAATTAATTGTTTGCATTGCTTAACACTTACTAAGTATTGAAGCTTACTCCGTGTTCTCTTTTCCATTTCTTATAGGTTTATACTTTAGCTCGTGTTGGAAGGGCCGGAGATATCATCACACTATCGAGTCATTATGTGAGTTGAGAAGATTGTATATCATCATGGTTTAAGGCATGAATAGGATAGACTATAGGTAGAATGATATTTCGACTTTGTATACATTATAGCCATGCGAAGATGTCTTGCTCATTTTGTTTAGAGAAGCCTTATAATTGAACTAATGTGGTGAAATGTTTTAGTTATAACTTGACAGTAGTTAATTTGTTATTAGATATTCGGTTATGTTTTGATAGTGAGTCATTTTGGAAATTTATAAGAGCTTTTGCATTGTTGATTATTTACGTCTAGTAGGTATCTTTGACCTTGTAGAAGTTTTGTTCAGTCAAGTAATACCTCATAACCTTATTCCGGCAACGGATACAGGTTAGGAGTGTTACATTTAGTGGTATCAGAGCTATGGTTTTGTCGGTTCTCGGACTAACATAGCAAGTGTAAGAGTCTAACTATACATACCGTAAGTAACGTGTGATAGTGTGAGGTCTCTCGGCTCTTATAAATTGTTTTGCTCAGGTAATGATGTGTTCCAACCGAGTTATTATTAATTGATTTGAAATTGATATTGAACTGATTGTAATATATATATGATATGATGGAATTGAAAAGGTATGAAAAGAATTTTATGATTTGTGTGCATCAGTGTAAAGATATGTATGAGATTGTATAAAGTAAATAGTAATGAAAGATCAAATTGGGTAGAACGCAGGGAATGAGTACGATCGTTCAATAATGAATTGACGGAAAAGACTATGGTTGGACCATGGCAATACATGAGACAGATGAGCTAGTGTAAGACATATCGGAAATAGGCATCAACATGGGCAGAGCAAAGTTAGTATAAGACCATAGTTGGGCTATGGCATCAAGTAAGCGATGTACTCAAAACCGTAACACATTTTTCAATGGGATAATTATTGACAAATGATCAAGACTAAATGTGGAAATTTGATAAGAAATTATTTGGTAATTTGAGTAATAGAAATGAAAGTTTGAATCGTGATAAATTCACTTATGTTTTGTTAATACTCACATGAAATAAAGTTGCATGTGAAACTGAGATATGTGAAAATGTGTTTGTAACAAGATGAAAAGTTGAAATGTTTGAATGAAGTGTTTGAATCAAGGTGTGTAATACTATGATGATAAGTGATGAATTTATCTGTGTATTCGAATATGAAACTCCCTTTCGAGGCTTAACGACCTCACCCCCTTACCAGTGATATGATTATAAGGTTTCAATGGAACAAAATAGAACGAGTTTGCAAAGAAAGATTAAAGAGTTAAATAGTGAGATAATGATAAAGTAAGCAAAGTTCAGAACGGTTTGGCAATGAATTAAGGCTGGAAGGACTTGTACAATGTCCCGAAGGTTCTTTAGATTGAATATTGTCATTAGTAAAAGAAAGTTGGTCTGGTAATTTAATTCAATCAGATATGATGTCTAAGTATGTATCTGTTGGGAATTCTTCCTGAGTGGTTTTCATTAGTGAATGAAATAGAATGGAATTCGAAATGACGAATGAATAGTAAGAGTGCCTGAATTGGATAATTACAGTCAAGTGAATTTCGATGATTTCTTTTGAATATTCTGTATATTTCTTATTCTCAGAGACACATGTGTGATTGTTCCTTTTTCTGATGAAAATGTTATAAAGTGAGAATGTTATCTGACTCTGATGTTTAATAAAAGTATTGCTATTTTGATTGGTTTATAATCGGTATCATCGTATTCCTCTGTTTGAGAATTCATTGTAGTATGATCGGAATGAATTCGGGGATAGATTCACATGATGTTATTCTTCTGTTTCTATTGATTTACATTCCATCTTATAAAAATGTTGAAGAATGTGTTATTTCTGTTATAGAGGAAATTTCAAGGTTATTAATTATAGTCTTCTTCTGGTATTCTCTGAGGAGTTATTTTGATATTTATTTCTATGTTCTGGGAGATTCTATTCTAGGATTTCTGTATTCTGGTTTTCTTTTCATTTTTCTTATATGAATAATCGATATGGCTTAGTTCTAAAGTGTATATATATATATTTTTTATCTAAAACAATTATGTTTATAATGATTATATATTTGGATTTCTCTGATTCTTATGAAAAGAATGGCCATAAATAAGGGTCTGAATGATAGAGAATTCAGCTCAGACTTGTGGATTGGTTTTCACTTATATATCAATGAGTTAAAGATTGAGTGTTATGATCTTTTGAGTTATACAGTGATAATGAATTTTGATTAGTTATCTGAAGAGATCTAATAGAACGTATATTTGAAGAGTTACGACATGCACAAAGAAAAGTGGTCTTGAAAAGTTATTATTTGTTAGACAAGACTGATTCAATTGTGTGGTTTAACTCGGATTATATGTATGATTGAATTTGTTAAAAATTCAGAGACAAATGTTAAAGTTATTATAAAAAGAGCTATTCGGTTGATGATTAGAGATGATTGTGGTTGTGTCAGTGTTGCATATTTGACAGTTTCGAGTATTCGAGGGAAAAATTTGAATGTTTCTTGAACCAAGGAATAAAAGTATTGAACGTTAAGCAAGGTCTATTCATCTAGTGAAATTGAGAAGTATAAAAGTATATTGAGATGTGATAGTTCAAAATGAGTTCAGAGTAACAGTTATTCGATTATGGATGTCTGGACATATAAAATTTCTGTTAATGTTATTATTGTTCTTATATGGAATAGGTATTCAGATGGGTTAAAGGATTTTTATATGAGCTCCGACTATGAAATGTTTGTTTATCTGAGTTAAAATAAATAATATAGATATATGGATCAGGTGTATAAGTGACTGTGTATTGTAGCGTATTTCAGAACTATATTCAAATGACAAGTTGCTATCTGTCAGAGTTGAAATTTTGTGTATATAGAATAAAAGCAATCAGTGATGTTATAGAAGTGGTTATAAGATAGAATTGATATCCAAACCGAATAAAAATTTTATTTGTCTTCTAAAAAAGAAATGTCATTGGGTCATGATTGATCTTTTAACAAGGAAAAATCTGTGTCTTCAGTTTAGTATGTACAAAATTCCGATCGACGAAGTTGTTGAGATATTTATAATATAGTCTGCTAATGTGATCTGTCAGTGTGAATTAAAGTTTAGAGATACATGTGATGAATGGAAATTTGTGATTCCGAAATTTTTGAAAACGTTTTGAGAATGGAAACTATTTTTTTTTTGTTGATAAGATTTTCGTGGACGAAAATCCCTAAGGGGGGAGAGTTGTGACAGTCCTAATTTGACACTAGTCGAAAAGTGGTTTCGGGACCACAAAACCGAGTTATAAAAATAATTAACCGTTATATTCTATGCTTATTATATGTGTAAATGTATTTGTGAAAGTCTAATGCTTTGATTTTGTCATTTGTATGTGAAATTTTAATAAGGGACTTATGTGAGACATTTGTGAAAAGTAATAGGTAAATTTTAAAGTGATCTATTAATGCATAATGTCAAAAAGGTGGACTTGCATGTCAATTACTCATTTTTTTTTGGTTAGTGACCGGCCATGATATGATTAATTTATATATTATGTAATTTTTATAATAACAATTTAATTCACAAAATGAAATAATGAATAAAGAATAATATCATGGGGTTAGTGGGAGGAGAAACCAAAGTAGGTTCATTTTGCCCTCCATTGCCGTAGCTTGAAGCAAGGAAGAGGAAAGGATTTTTGTTTGATTGTTGGGCTTAGATAATGGTTAGAATGAGGTAAGTATTATGCCATTCTTGAAAATTTATGCATAATTGAGATGATTAGTTGAATTCTACCTATTCCATGGATTAAATTTAGTCTATTTGGAGGTTTGAAATTCGGCTAGAAGCTTGAAATTTTAGTTGAAGCTTTGATGTCATTAGATAGGAATATTATGTTGGATGTGTTAAGTTACTTGTTATTTTAACTTAAAGGTTGAGGTTAGTATTTGGTTTGTTAAATATGCCGAATGTGGATTTAGGGAGAAAAAAAATATAGTTAATCGATCATGCTATATTCTTGATAAAAAAAATTGTTAAATGCTTCATATGTTATATAAATGAGCTTGTAAGTGAATTTGAAGATTTGGAAAATTGTGGATGAGAAGTGCCGAATGTGATTTTTGGGTGTCACTTAAGGGATAAAAATATGGTGGCTTGAGTTTAGTAATATTCGGCCATATGTAATGATATAAGAATTTGGTATATCCGGTTATATAGGTTAGTATTTATGGAGTGTTCCAATTGAACTTGTAATTTCGACCACATAGGTATTTATATAGATATAAATATATATTTGTAAAGATATGTTTGATCTTGCATATTCGGCTAAATAAGTGATGATGGTATATGAAGTTAAATGTGGTTTTGTAAGCTTGTATAGATGTGTGAAAGTATATTTATAATGATATTTGGCTTTGGAAGTGGTTTGAAAACTTGCAAAATGCTAATCTTATAAGTATTCAGCCAAATAGGTAGATATGATAATCATGTGTGGTTATGGAATTGTTAAGTTAAAATTTATTATTCATTGATTTAGTAAATTAGCTTATGAAATTGAATATGCAAGGTAATAAGTTAGTAAAATGTTCCTTGATAGTTTTCATCTATTATATGGGGATAAATGTAGTTGTTGATTATAGCCTAGTAATATGTTCGATTGTGTATGAGTAGGGCATATGTATGATGTTTAAATAGCTAGTTAGTAAGGTCATTTGTACCTTAAAATATGTGATATACATGTATTAAATTAAATTGCTTAATTGATAAGTAATTGAATAAATCTATTTGTTTTAAATCAAGCTCAAGAGCAAAAAGGGTCGAAATCAGATAAGGGAAAAGAGAAAGCAATCGAGTAGTCTATCCATAACCGTTCAAATATATCCGAGGTAAGTCTTTGAGTAATGGAACTTAGCTTATGATTTGATAAAATCATGATATATAAGGATAATATATAAATTGTGACCTAATGTTTCTACTTGAATTAAGTAGTGAGATAAGTAATTTGTACATATGACTTGTATCCAAATGGTTATAGAAATCATGTTGGATAGTGAAACGAAATCGGGTTCTTTGTATGTGGCTATTGAGCCGAAAGTAAAATTATTGATAAGCATGTTGTGCTTGTGTTCTAGCAAGGTAAATGAAATGCTAATGTATTATGACATATATATGTGAACGATAATTGAGGATTTTAACCGGGTTAAGATCCGCAGGCCTTGTGTGAGATATATATCCGGGCTAATTCCTGAAGGCGTTTTGCTGGTGTTATATCCGGTCTAAATCCCGAAGGCATTCGTGCTAGTGTTATATCCGGGCTAAGTCCCGAAGGCTTTGTGCTGGTATTATATCTGGGCTTAAAGTCCCGCATGCTTTGTGGTGGTGATTGAATTTGGGTTTTAAACCTACCAGACTTAATGCCGATGATTGGAGTAAGATTTTGATTTCGAATGTTCGTAGTAAACTACCATTGAATGTGTTCAATACATTAAGTTGGTCAGGTATGTATTATATACTTTTATATGTTAGATTGATTGGAATTGAATCATGAATGCGAAATGAGAAGTATATGTAAAAATCTCATATGTATATGTGTGTATTCGGTTATGGTGAAAGGTTATACGAGATTGATTTGGTGATATACATGCTAAATAATATGAATGCAAGAATGGGTAATAAATCTGCTTGGGATAGCAGCAGTAACGTGAATTCAGAAAATCACCATAAATTGTGGGAGTTGAGTTAGAAGCTGAATAAATTATTTCATGAAATCTTAATGAGTCTAGTTTCTTATAAAAGAAACCGTATGTGCAAAAGATTTACCAATAACGAGATATTTGAAGTGGTGTGGAATAGTGTCAAAAGGACTTCGAGGTCCCCTGTTTTGTTTTCAGAAAATCATTATAAATGGTACAAAGATGATTATAAGATAAAATTTATATTTTCAGACTCCTCAATGAGTCTAGTTTCAAATGAAATAAACGATAACATATTTCAAATTCTGTATAATGAGAAATTTGATTTGTAGTGAAGAGTGGTCAGAATAGTCAAACAGTGAAATAGGGGAAACTTCAATAAAAATCTGGTATTGATTGGTCAAACCAAAAATTCTGAAAATTTGATGGATGGAAGATATATGAGTCTATTTTCAGGGAAAATTAACGGTACTTGATTTGGAGTTTCTTATCTCCATTTATAAATTATTTAGTAACTATTTCTCAGGAAGACTGCTTGTAGCGAATTTGTGATTTTGTTGCAAAAATGGTTAAAATTTGTTAATGGCATGCTTTTCGAGTTCTTATGATCTTATTTTTGATTTCAATATTTGGTTTAAATTGAGTTTAGATTCAAGTGAGGTGAATTTGCTAAATATGCATTATGTTCATGGATACTTGGCCAAAATGGAAATTATCTAGGAATGATTTCTTGAAAATTTGAAATAATCGATCTATAAATAAATTAATTGTTTGCATTGCTTAAAACTTACTAAGCATTGAAGCTTACTCCGTGTTCTCTTTTCCATTTCTTATAGGTTTATACTTTAGCTCGAGTTGGAAGGGCCGGAGATATCATCACACTATCGAGTCATTATGTGAGTTGAGAAGATTGTATATCATCATGGTTTAAGGCATGTATAGGATAGACTATAGGTAGAATGATATTTCGACTTTGTATACATTATAGCCATGCAAAGATGGCTTGCTCATTTTGTTTAGAGAAGCCTTATAATTGAACTAATGTGGTGAAATGTTTTAGTTGTAACTTGATAGTAGTTAATTTGTTATTAGATATTCGGTTATGTTTTGATAGTGAGTCATTTTGGAAATTTATAAGAGCTCTTATGGAAAATCAATGAGACATGTTTGCATTGTTGATTATTTACGTCTGGTAAGTATCTTTGACCTTATAGAAGTTTTATTCAGTCAAGTAATACCTCATAACCTTATTCCGGTAACGGATACGGGTTAGGAGTGTTACACGAAACCACAATTCTAATTAGGCCCTAATTCAGGATATTACAACTCTCCCCTCTTTAAGGATTTTCGTCCTCGAAAATCTTACCAGTAAACAGGTGTGGGTATTGATTTCTCATAGTTTCCTTAGGTTCCCATGTAGTCTCTTCTACCCCGTGCTTTTGCCACAATTCTTTCACGAGAGAGAAATTTTTATTTCTTAGTTGTTTGACCTCTCGAGCTAAAATCTTAATCGGTTCTTCTTCGTAAGTTATATCCGGTCGTAGCTCAATTTCTGTCGGTGAAATTATATATGAAGGATCCAAACGATACCGACGTAACATAGATACGTGGAACACATCATGCATCTTCTGTAATTCAGATGGCAATGCTAGCCGATAAACTATTGGTCCAACTTTTTCAATTATTTCATACGGTCCAATAAAACGCAGATTTAACTTGCCCTTCCGTCCAAATCTAAGAACTTTCTTCCACGGAGACACTTTTAAAAATACCTTATCACCAACTTGAAACTCGATTTCCTTTCGTTTCAAATCTGCATAAGATTTCTGTCTATCTGATGCAGCTTTCAAACAATCTCAAATCACTTTCACTTTTTCTTCGGTTTCTTTTATTAGATCAACACCATAAATCTCATTTTCCTTGAGTTCAGTCCAATACAATGGCGTTCGACATTTACGACCATACAATGCTTCATAAGGTGCCATCTTCAAACTCGTCTGATAATTTTTATTATAAGCAAATTCTACTAACAGTAAATACCTTTCCCAACTACCTTGAAATTCCAATACACAACATCTGAGCATGTCTTCAAGAATCTGAATCACTCTTTCTAACTGTCCATCAGTTTGTGGATGAAAGGTAGTACTGAAATTCAACTTCATACCTAATGCCTCTTGTAACTTTTGCCAAAACCGCGAAGTAAATCTTGGATCTCTATCCGAAATGATTGAAAAAGGTATTCCGTGAAGTCTAACAATCTCACTGATATACAATTCAGCCAACTTATTAAGAGAATAATCCGTACGTACCGGAATAAAATGAGCCGGTTTAGTCAGTCTGTCAACTATTACCCAGATGGCATTTTTCTTCCCTGGAGTTAACGGTAACCCTGACACAAAATCCATAGTAATCCGATCCCATTTCCATTCAGGAATCATGATAGGCTGGAGTAGTCCCGAAGGTACTTGGTGTTCAGCTTTCACTTGTTGACAAATTAAGCACTTTGATACAAACTCAGAGATATTTTTTTTCATTCCACTCCATCAATGCATTTTCTTCAAGTCATTATACATTTTCGTACTGCCCGGGTGAACTGCTAAACAACCATTATGTGCTTCATGCAAAATCTTTTGAATCAATTCATCATTTTTTGGTACATAAATCCGGTTTTTAAACATCAAGCAACAATCAGAACCGATTCTGAAATCTGATCCTGTATCAGCTTCACACTGCTTTCTCTTGGCTTGCAAATCTTGGACATTTTTCTGAGCTTCACAAATCTCTTGTAAAAACATCGGCCTTGCTCTTAACTCTACTAGAATCGAACCATCATCTAATATCTTTAACTAAGTATTCATAGCTCTCAAAGCAAATAGAAACTTTCTGCTCAAAGCATCGGCAACCACATTCGCTTTTCCCGGATGGTAGTCAATAACAAGCTCGTAATCTTTCAATAACTCCAACCATCTTCGCTGTCTCAAATTCAAGTCTTTTTGTGACATCAAGTACTTAAGACTTTTATGGTCGGTATATACTCGACACTTTTCACCATACAGATAATGTCACCAAATCTTCAAAGCAAACACTATAGCAGCCAATTCCAAATCATGAGTTAGATAATTCCTTTCATGAGATTTTAATTGCCTCGAAGCATAAGCCACCACTTTTCCTTCTTGCATAAGTACACATCCTAAGCCATTTCGAGAAGCATCACTATACACCACAAATTCTTTACCCGATTCGGGTTGTACCAACACCGGTGCTTGATTAATAACTTTTCAATTCTTCAAAACTCGTTGACATTCTTCCGTCCACTCAAATTTAACATCCTTTCGGAGTAGTCTAGTCATAGGAGCAGCAATTATAGAAAATCCATTTACAAACCGCCGATAATACCCAGCTAGCCCCAAGAAACTTCTAACCTCAGTTACATTTTTCGGTGGTTTCCAATCAACAATGGCTGAAATTTTACTAGGATCAACCCGTATACCATCACCTGAAACAATATGACCCAAAAATCCAACTTTTCGAAGCTAAAATTCACTTTTACTAAACTTGGCATATAACTGCTTATTTCTCAAAGTTTGCAAAACTATCTTCAAGTGTTTGGCATGCGCGATCTCATCTTTCAAATAAATTAAGATGTCATCTATAAATACCACAACAAATTTGTCCAAGTATGGCCGAAATATGCGATTTATCAAATCCATAAACACAGCAGGAGCATTTGTTAACCCGAATGGCATGACTAAAAATTCATAATGATCTTACCTTGTTCTAAAAGCAGTTTTAGGTACATTTGACTTTTTTACTCGCAGCTGGTAGTATCCAGATCTAAAGTCAATCTTTGAAAACCATGTTGCTCCTTTTAGTTGATCAAACAAATCATCAATCCTCGGTAACGGATACTTGTTCTTGATTGTCACCTTGTTTAATTGCCGATAGTCAACACACAATCTCATAGAACCATCCTTCTTTTTCACAAATAACACTCGAGCACCCCAAGGTGAAACACTCGGTCTCACAAAGCCTTTATCAGTCAACTCTTGCAATTGCGACTTTAATTCTTTCAACTCTGCTGGTGCCATTCTATACGGAGCAATCGAGATCTGAGCTGTTCCCGGTATCAACTCAATACCAAATTCTACTTCCCTGATTGGAGGCAAACCCGACAACTCTTCTGGAAATACATCCGTGAATTCACACACAATTGGCACTGATTCAACTTTCTTTTCAATTTCTTTCGTATTAATTACATATGCCAAATAAGCCTCATAACCTTCCTCAAATATCTCTGAGCCGACATCAAAGAAATCACGCTAGATAATGCGTCTGATTTGCCTGATTCAACCCGCAGAATTTTACCACTTTCACACTTTAATTCTATAACCTTTTCTTTGCAATTTACTATAGCATCATGCAATGTCAACCAATCCATACCCAAAATAACATCAAATTCATCAAACGGCAACAACATCAAGTCGGCCGGAAAGTAATGACCCCGAATCATTAAAGGATATTTCTTGCATACTTTATCAACTATCACACATCTGCCTAATGGATTCAACACTCTAATCATAAATTCTGTGTAATCAACAGCTATATTCATACTAGACACCAATTTCATGCACACATATGAATGAGTAGAACCGGGATCAATCAAAGCATTAACATTAACATCATAAAGAGAAAATATACCAGTAATCACGTCAGGTGATGAAGCATCTTCACGTGCCTTTATGGCATAAGTTCTAACTGGAGCCCTTGCTTCAGGTTTAGTTGCTGAATCTTTGACTACATTCTTGCTGCTTGCTTCATTTCCAGCTTTTCTCGAATATCTTCCCCTCAAGTCCGCACCACTAGCTTTTACACTCTAAAATTCTTCCTTCTCAACTCTCTCTGGGCAGTCTCTAATAAAATGATCCGGAGAACCACACCGAAAACATTCATTCGCTCTACATGGGCCAAAGTGATTTCTACCACACCGCTGGCAGTCGGGCTTAACAAATCTCTAATTCCCCACACTAGCCACAGAAGTAGTCTGAGATTTAAGACCCATATTTTTCTTCTTAAAATTTCCATATGATTGTCCAGCCGAAACCTGAGAACGAGGATTCATATTTCTAGATTTTCTAGGTTGCTGTGAGAATGAACTGCTCATCGATCTTTCTTCCAATTTCTAGTCTCAGCCTCTACTTTTTTCTTCTCTTTAAGTAGTTCTTCAGCCTTACAAGCCCGATCAACAAGTACTACCATTTCTTTTAATTTGAGAATCCCAACAAATACTTTAATGTCTTTATTAAGTCTATCTTCAAATCGTCTACACATTTTAGCCTCTGTAGGAATATAGTCTCTAGCATACTTACTCAACTTGACGAACTCCCTTTCGTATTCAGTAACTGTCATGTTCCCCTGCTTCAATTCAAGAAACTCTTCACGCTTTTGATCAACAAATCTTTCGCGATGTATTTCTTCCAAAATTCTTCTTGAAAGAACTCCCAAGTTACTTTCTCTTTCGGTACTACTGAAATCACCGTCTTCCACCAATGATAGGCTGAATCCCTCAACAATGATATAGCACATTTCAAGCATTCCTCAGGTGTACAAGACAATTCATCAAATACCCGAATAGAATTCTCAAGCCAAAACTCTGCTTTCTGAGCATCATCATCAACATTTGCCCTGAATTCATTGGCCCCTTGCTTACGGATTCTGTCAACTGGAGTTCTGTGAAATTTCATCAGATCTACACCTTAAGGCATCGGGGGTACAGGTTGAGGAATCGGGGGAGGTTGTGCATTCAGTTCGCATTTAACGAACTCAAGATACTGTGCATTCATCATCTGGAGAAAGGCTTCCCGAGCCCCTTCTCCTCCTCCTTGACCAATAGTAGGAGGTGGATTTTCAGTTGGCACCGCCCCTTCAGCCGAAGCTAGTGCGTTACTCTCTACATCATCAGCCACAACTGGATCGGGATCCATTTACTATAAAAAAATCATTTAAAAGGTCAGAAGTCGTCACACTATCACAATATATATAGCATGGTATGTATAACAAAACCCGTACATACAACACGTTAATCCGAGAACCGACTAAACCTACTCTGATACCACTAAATGTAATGCCCTCACGCCCGAGACCGTTGCCAGAGTTGAGCTTGAGGTGTTACTAAACTTAATTCATTAATTAAACAACTCAAACAATTTATTTTTAAAATTTCCAGACAAGCTAGCCAATTGCGTCATAGTCGCTTAAAAATTCATATCTCAAGTTCCAAAACTCAAAATTAAGATCCATAAATTTTCCTTGAAACTAGACTCATATATCTATCTACTAAATTTTTTATAGAATTTTTGGTCAAGCCAATTACTACAGTTTATTAGTTAAAGTCTCCCTTGTTTCAGTGTTTGACCACTCTGACCCCTGTGTATTAAGAATTAGATATCTCCGTGTACAAAGTTTCAATGATTATGCCGTTTGTTTATAATAAAACTAAACTCAATAAGATTTTCATAAATGTAAGGTAAGACTCCTAATTATTTTGTACAATGTTTGGTGAATTTTTAAATTCAGAACAGAGGATTTAGAGGCCACTATGACCCTGTTCCACCAAAACTTAAATATCTCATAAAATATAACTCATTTACCTATTTTGTTCCATCCATATGAAAATATACTCATCAAGCTTCGATTTCATGACTTATTCATCATTTAATTCCATTTCTACTATTTTTAGTGATTTTTCAAATTCACATCACTGCTGCTGTATGACTCTATTTTATAGCCAATTTTACCATTCTAAGGATTTTCATGGTTTAGTTAAGACATAAAGCATACATGTTATCATATATAAATTTGATTAGCCATTCCAATAGCTAATCATTTACAAACACTTTTCTTACCAAACCATAACCATATCATATGATCATTTATACAAAGTGAGTATATTGCTATACATGCCACACTCAAAATATACAAGCCATTTTACCAATTTAGGTCTTCGGATAGTGTGAACGAGCCTTCGACCTATCCCGATTCTCAAGCCGGCTTGTCAAAACTACAATGAAGGAAAAGGAGAGAGTAAGCATAAATGCTTAGTAAGTTCACATGCAAATAACAAGTAACATAATCATGCCATTCAACATAAACATTATTTGCATAAACAACACCAAGACATTCATGTTACATTTGCATTTAATATCTTACTACAATTTCATCATACTAAGTTCTCAACTCGAGGGTTTAAACACATACCTGTCAAATTTTCTTATTCACCACACTTACCAACATGTCACCTTCGTATTAGGCATTCTCCTTATTCTATTAGAGATCTCCCGTTGAACACATCGGAATATGATTTCGGATACACGGATAATGTGCACATAAGTGCTATACTCATAGCTAAACAAGCTCAATAGCTTTTGAAATCTATGTAGCCAAGCTACCATGTAACCCGCCCATAAATGAACTCAGACTCAACTCAATGAGCTCGAGCGTTCACATCCATAAGTGAACTCAGACTCAACTCAATGAGCTCGGATGCCTAGTTACATCTCACGAACTCGGACTCAACTCAACGAGTTCAGAACTCAACCATCCTAGTGACATGTCACTTGTACCCTAATCTATTCCCATGGTTCAAACGAGATTCTTTTCAACTACACATTTCGATCGCCTTCTTCAGAATATAGAAATCGATATTTGCTAACATCTCATACTTATTAAATTATTCACATAATTTGCGTATTACCAAATAATAATTCACAAAGCACAATATTTCATGATAATAAATATCATATCATACAAATATCATTAAATCACTTAAAATAAAAATTATGTTACCTTATTTACAGATGAACTTACCTCGATACAAAATATTAGCAATCGAGCCTATTCCTCGTAAACTTTGTTTTTCCCTCGATCACGACTTGAATCTCGTTTCTCTTGATCTATAATGCCAAATTAATTTTATTTAATACATATATTCATCAAAACAGCCCTTAGTACGAACTTTGGCAAAATTACTATTTTTCCCCTAAACTTTCACATATTTGCACTTTTGCCTCAAGGCTCGTAAATTAAACCTCATCCTATTTTCTTATGTTTTATGACATGCTGATCATTTTTCCCTTTTATGGCAACATCAAATTCACACTCTAACATGTACTTATGACTATTAGGTATTTTTATCGATTAAGCCCTTTTTCTCGTTTTCACTTAAAACCGAGTAGCACAAGTTGTCTAACATAATTTAAAACCTCATACTCTATCATAAAACACCAAAACACACAAATTTCACCTATGGGTATTTTTCCAAATATGAACCCTAGGTTGAATTATTGCTAGCATAAGTTAATTCGAGCTACCGGGATTTCAAAAACATAAAAATCATTAAAAACGAGGCTTGAAATCACTTACTATGAAGCTTGGAAGTTGAAGAAACCCTAGCTATGGAGAGAGGTAAGATTTGGCCAAGGCATGGAGAAGATGAACACATTTTGGCCTTATTTTCCCTTTTAATTAATTTTAATTACAAAATGACTAAAATACCCTTAATACCTTTCTTTGAAAATTTTTATGTATAAGCCCATTTTTGTCCAAAATTTTAGAAATTGGTCAAATTGCTATTTAAGACCTCCTCATTAATATTCCAAAGCAATTTCATACTAAAAAATTCTAGAATAGAAGTTTTGCAAATTATTCAATTTAGTCCCTAATCTCAACTTAAGCACTTTATGCATAGAATTTCGTCACGAAATTTTCACACAATCATGCAATCATATCATAAACCTCAAAATAATTATAAAATAATTATTTCTATCTCGGATTTGTGGTCACAAAACCACTATTCCGATTAGGCCCTAATTCGGGATATTACAACAACAGAGTTTGGCATTTACAACCATACAATGCTTCATACGGTGCCATTTTTATGCTTGATTGGAAACTGTTATTATACGTGAATTCAACCAATGGTAGATATTTCTCCTAGTTGCCTTCAAACTCTAACACACAACAATGAATCAAATCTTCGAGAATCTGAATTACTCTCTCAGATTGACCGTCGGTTTGCGGATGAAATGCAATACTAAAGTGCAATCGTGTACCCAAAGCTTATTGCAATTTGTTCCCAAATCGCAACGTAAACCTTGGATCTCTATTCGAAATAATAGAAACTGGCACCCCATGCAATCTAACAATCTCAGAAATGTACAATTTAGCCAATTTATCAAGTGAATAGTCTGTACGTACGAGAATGAAATGTGTAGATTTTGTCAGTTGATAACGACAACCCAAATAGCATCTTTCTTTTTCAGAGATTGGGGTAATCCTGATACGAAATCCATCATAACTTTATCCCATTTCCATTATGGTATCATCACAGGCTGTAGTAATACCAATGATACTTGATGTTCGGCTTTGACTTGTTGATAAACTAAACATCTTGATACAAACTCTGAAATGTCTCGTTTCATACTCAACCAGCAATACAACTGTTTTAAATCATTATTCATTTTAGTACTCCCTAGATGAACAGATAAACAACCACTATGTGCTTTATGTAGAATTTTCTAAATGATTTCAGGATTCTCTGGTACACATATTTTATCTCAAAACATTAAAAAATCATTGAATCCCATTTGATAGTCTGAATCAGTAGTCGACTCACATTGCACTCTTTTAGCTTGCTATTCATTATCACACTTTTGAGCTTCATAAATTGGTTGAATAAATAACTGTGTAGCTTTTAACTCAGCTAAAATTGAACCATCATCAGACAAGGTTAACTGTGTATTCATTGCTCACAACACAAACAAAGATTTTCTACTTAAAGCATCCGTGACTACGTTTGCTATCCTCGGATGATAATCAATTACTAATTCATAATCTTTCAACAACTTGAGCCATCTTTTCTGTCACAAATTCAAATCTTTTTGAGTCAATAAATACTTCAAACTCTTGTGGTCAGTAAAGATATGGTACTTCTCACCAAATAGATGATGTCGCCAAATTTTCAATGCAAAAACAATAGCGACCAACTCTAAATTGTGCATCGGATAATTCTTTTCATGCAGTTTCAACTGTTTGGAGGCATAACCTATTACTTTACCCTCTTGCATCAAAACACAACCCAAACTTTTCAATGACACGTCACTGAAAATAACAAACTCTTTACTCGACTCAGGTTGAACTAAAACTGGTGCCTCAGTTAACAATGCTTTCAACTGTTCAAAACTCTATTGACATTTCTCAGACATATTTCTATAGAAATCTTGTCATCAGTGTAGCAATTATCGAGAATCCTTTAACAAAATGCCGATAATAGCCAGCTAATCCCAGAAAGCTTCTGACTTCATATACGTTTCTTGGTGGTTTCCAATCAACAATTGTTGAAATTTTGCTCGGATCAACTCTGATGCCTTTCACTGAAACAATATGTCCCAAAAATCCAACCTCTCGGAGCCAAAACTTGCATTTGCTGAATTTAGTGAATAATTGCTCGTCTTTCAATGTTTGTAGCATAATCCTCAAATGTTCGGCATGCTCAGACTCATCTCGGGAATAGATTAGAATGTCATCGATAAATACTACAACAAATCTGTCTAAATGCGGTCTAAATATTTGATTCATCAAATCCATAAAAACTGCAGGAGCATTAGTTAATCCGAAAGGCATAACAAGAAATTCATAATGCCCGTACCTTGTTTTGAATGTAGTTTTTGGCACATTTGAATCTTTAACTCGCAACTGATAATAGCCAGATCTTAGATTAATCTTTGAAAATATTGTTGCCCCTTTCAACTAATCGAATAAATCATCAATTCCCGACAAAGGATACTTATTCCTTACCATAACCTTATTAAGACGACAATAATTAATACACAATCTCATTGATCTATCTTTCATCTTTAACAACACTGTTGCACCCCAGGGTGAAAAATTAGGTTATGTGAAACCTCTATCTGTTAACTCTTGCAACTAAGATTTTAACTCTTTTAATTCTATCGGAGCCATCCTGTACAAAGCTATAGATATTGGTGATGTTCCTGGTACTAATTCAATAGTAAACTCAACTTCTCTGATCGGTGGTAACCAAGACAACTCTTCTGGAAACACATCTGAATACTTACAAAACACCGGTACTGTTTCAATCTTCAATTCAGACACTTTTGTACCCAGTACATACGCAAGATAAGCATCACAACCATTTCTCACATATCTCTGAGCTGGCATCGATGAAATCACATCAGGCAATCCACTCGACTCATCAGAGTCAATTTGAAGGATTTCATTATTCTTACATTTCAATTCAATGGCCTTTCATCTATAATTCATAACTGCATCATGCAGAGTCAACCAATCCATACCCAGAATCATATCAAATTGACCAAACAATAAAAGCATCAAATTTTCTGGAAAATAGTAACCCCGAGTAATTAAAGGATAGTTCTTGCAAACTTTATCAAGAAGGACATATTTGCCTACGGGGTTTGATACTTTAATCACAAATTCGGTAGACTCAACAAGCAAACTCTTACTAGACACTAAATTCATACAAATATATGAATGAGTCGATCCAGGATCAATCAACACAATTACATAAGTGTCATAGAGAGAAATGTACCAGTGATAACATCTGGTGATCACTCATCTTTGCGAGCGCGAATAGCGTAAGCTCTGACTGGTGCTCTAGCCTCAGATCTCAT
The DNA here is from genome assembly GCF_025698485.1 of Gossypium arboreum. NCBI lineage: Eukaryota > Viridiplantae > Streptophyta > Magnoliopsida > Malvales > Malvaceae > Gossypium > Gossypium arboreum. The sequence continues at coordinate 29,205,061 of NC_069076.1, forward strand.
AGTCGAATCCTTTGTCATTCCTTTACTACTATTCACATTACCTGCATTTCTAGGTGGTCTCCTTCTAGCTGATATGTTACTCGATCTTGCATTCTGAAATTTATCTTTCTCAGCTAAATCAGGGCAATCTCGGATAAACTGATCTAATGAACCACATTTGAAACAAGCTTTAGTGTTCATCCAGTAATCTCCAAAATGTCATCGTCAACACTATTGACACTTGGGTTTATTGTTTCTCACACTACCAACACTTGACATCGAAGTAGCTTGAGCTTTAGAACTCGCATATTGCTTCCCACGGTCTCTATTAGCATATCCCACTGAAGCATTTGGATGACTATACGAATCTCGTGATTTCTTTGACGAAGATTGATAGTGTAACAACCCATTTTTTGTGAGATCGAAATAGTGATTTCGAGACCATGAATTCGAGCCAAAAATAATTTTTTTTTATTTTTTTTATTTTATGGTTGGCATCATGATAGGAATGTCACATGAAAATTTTGATACGAAAATGTTACTGATTTTGTGTTTAATTAAGGAAAGGACTAAATTGCATAAAATGCAAAAGTTGGGTTCTAGTAGCTATAGGTATCAAATAGCTATGGAATTCAAAACTTGAGGTCCTTATATGGTAATTAGACCATTAAAGAAAAGTATGTAGATATTTTGGTAACTCATCCATAGAAAAATTAGAAAAGAGTAGGGACTAAATTAGAAATCAATAAATTAATAGATGATAGTTAATTAAAAAAAAAATCATCTATTTTCATATCATCTTCCCCAATAACCGTAAAAGAGAGGAAGAAAACTTTTGAAGCTTAAAAAGGTATGAAATCAAGTCCGTTTTTAGTAATTCCTATATTTTTAGAATCGGGATGTCTAATCTTTCTATTTAGGGGATTTGTTTGATAAGTTATCAAGGTATGAAATTTGGGTCTTGGATAATATGTTGAAAATTAGAAATTTATGGTGGAAAATGAAAAGTTATTAATAGATAAACAACTTTTACAAAGTAATTTTTTATGAAAACTTGATTTAGGGACTAAAATGAAAAAAATGGTAAAACCCATGGAAAATTCTGAAATTTGTGAAATGTATGTGCTGTAAATGTAGTATATAAATTTTGGATAGGCTTGGAAAGAGGGTTAAATTTCATGAATTTCATTTTCCGAGCCTAAGGACGAAATCAAAATTTTTGAAAAAGATAAGGCAAAATGATAATCTTGCCTAAGATGTAATAGGATGCAAATGTAAATGAAATGTGATAGATTAATAGTTAAATTTACCCATACAGATTCGGAAAGACCAGCTATGGAATTGATCGAGGAAAGCAAAATTTTTTGGATTAGTTGAAATTCAAATACGAACCATTAAAGGTAAGTTCTGTAACTTAAATATGTATGTTAATATGCTTGAATTGAATTGTATGATTGTGTTGATATGTATGAAATGATATGCATAATGAAATAGTCATAAGTTGTGAAATATGGACTGTAACACCCCTAGCCCGTGTCCATCACCAGATTAGGGTTAAGATGTATTACTGATAAAACACAACATTGATCAAACATTCAATTCAATATCACATATCATTCATTCACATACACAAAGTCCCTTAAATAGGTCTACAAGACCTTAAAACATGCTTAAGAGTGGTTCGGGACTAAACTGATTACATATAAAAATTTCTGATCATTTAGAAAAATTTCATAAAATCATAGGTCACAAACCCGTGTGAATAGGCCATGTGCCTCACACGGCCACCAGACACGCCCGTGGCACAAGCTGTGTGAAAACAGGGCATACATACTGACTTGTACCACACAGCCGAGGACACCTCGTGTGCCAGGCAGTGTGAAATCTAACGGGGTTACTGACTTGGGTCACATGGCCGACCATACGCCCATGTGCCAGCCTGTGTGCCACACATGCTCGTGTGTCTAAGCCTGTCAAAACTATAGGGTATACTGACTTTAAATTGAAGGGTACCCTAAGGAACACACGGCCATGTAAGTGGACAAAAATAGGCTATTTGCAAAGCCAATTTGCCACCCTAACCATAAGCACACATAGCAACCAAAATAGTACCATTTCAATACATCTTTAAGCAACCAAAAACATACCAATTCATACTCATATCATGCCATCTATTCATAGCCATTCAACCACTCAAATCCATATTCAAAACATACCAAAATAATTTACCATAATCATCACAATTTATCTCATTTCCAAATACATTAACTTATCAACCTATGATCTATTTCAAGTCACTTAATATACCATATGGTCATCTTAAATAAAAAATAATATCTCAACTTCCAAACATTATTACCACAATTAACAACCAATCAAAAGAGCAACCATTCCAAAGAAACCAATACTTAGAACATTATATACACTCATATATCATTTATCAAGCATATAATTCAAACCAACTTAAATGGCCATATACCAACATTTATAAGTCAAATCACATGGCTAAAATCATAACTCAAAACATATCAAGAAGACACTAGCCTATACATGCCATATACCATTTGTACAAAGCTTCCAAAAATACCAACGAGATGATCAATAGTATGATGACGTATTCCTGATGTTCCCCGAGTCGGAACTAGCTCTGATAATCTATAAAACATGGGAATAACACATAAAGTAAGCTTTAAAAGCTTAGTAAGCCATATACAAATAAAACTATCATATGAATCACAACATTTCCATCACTAGTCCAATTACAAGTAAACATATATAGTTACACAAACCTTTCTCATTGAATACATATTCATTTTCTCATGTAAACTCATCAATTACTTCACTTTTCCACACTCGTATAACTTTCATACATACCTGAGTCATTTAACTCATTAGCACATTCTTTCTTGACTTGTCTTTGCCCGTTGAACCATTTGGAATTGTTAAGGATACTCAAAAATCACATAAGCTCATACAATGCCATATCCCAGATATGGTCTTACATGTTATCACATATCGATGCCACTGTCCCAGACAGGGTCTTACACGAAATCAATTAACGATGCCAATGTCCAGACATGGTCTTATACGTAATCTCATACAATGCCAATGTCCCAGACATGGTCTTACATGTAATCACATCTCGATAACCTAATGTCATGACATTCGTATCCTGTACTATTCCTAAGGTTTGTACCAGACTTTTGGATATCGTAACTCTGTCAATTCTTGCTTGTAAGTTCTCGTTCAACATTTATAACAATTCAATAGCAAGTAAGCACATATAATTCAATTTAAAAAAAAATTATTTCCATATGAATTTACCTTGTAGTCAGAATAGACGAATTGGATCAATTACTCAATAACTTTTGGTTTTCCTCGATCTAAATCTGATTTCTTTCTTTCAGGATCTTAATCAAGCTTCAAAGGTGCTGAATTTCACAAGACCTAAATGTTTTCTTCTCTCTTTTATTTTCGGTTAAAAGATGATAAAATGACCATCTTTTTATTTTGTTTTAATGTAATTATTATTATTTCACTAATTACTATTTTAACCTTATATTATAGTACCAAAAATTCACTTAATGGATGACTATTTTTGTCCATCCATTAGCCAAAAGTCAAATAACCACATAAGGACCTACACGTTTAAATTCATAGTAATTAAATCACTTTAACAAATAGAATGCAACTTTTGCATTTTACGCAATTTAGTCCTTTAGTCAGATTAACCACTTAAACGATAAAATTATCACATGAAACTTTCACACATATATAATCATATACTGTAAAAACCAAAAGTAATATTGAAATAATATTACGACCTCAGATTTGTGGTTCTGAAACCACTATTTTGATTTAAGCTAAAACTGGGTTGTTACATGGACAAATTGTCATGTTCCGGTTGAATGTTGAATTTTGATGGATTAAGTTGATATCTTGAATAAGAATAATATTGCATATGTTGCATATAGAATTTAGACCAGATGGGTAATTCTAATGTAAGCCGTCTTGAGCTTATGTTATGTATTGGATTTAGCTCGGATGGTTAATGTAACACCCCTAACCCTAACCGACATTGGATTAGGGTTGCTAGGCATTACCAGATAGATAGAACATTTCGGACCAATCCAGAATCATAGATACTAGTTAGCATCATTTCATAAACAATCACCTCTAATTATGGTTTACGAGACCTAAAATATACATTTAAAGAAAGGTCAGAATTAAACCAAACTTATTCAGAATTTTCAGAACTTAACCAATTCTTCCAAACTGTTAAAGTCACACACCCTTGTGACTAGGCCGTGTGGTACACACGAGCACTAGACACGCCCATGTGAACTAGCCGTGCCAAAAATAGGTCCTATACTGACTTTTTCACACGACCAATAGGCACTCTCGTGTACTATGGCCGTGTGATACTTAGCTAGCTACTGACTTTAGCCCACGGCCATATGACACGCCCATGTGTCGAGACCGTGTGATTCTCAGAAGAATACTGCTTGTCTTACACAGCCACAAGGCACGCCCGTGTACCCTGACCGTGTGGCACCAAACAGGCTTGGTTAAAGCCAATTTGCCACCCCTTTTGGGTCCAATCCTAGAAGCAATAATATACAACATTCATACCAAAATTTCCAACCAATTCCATGCTTAAGAATGACCAAAACACATTAGAACTTAGCACATTACAAACATACACCAAAACTATACACAACTCACCATTGTTAGCCAACTCCCATGGCACAATATATACACATCAAAACTTATATACGTAGTCCTTCTAGCCTATACATGCCATACTTTAAAATATTTACACTTTCAAAAGTACCAAAATGAGATCGATAGTATGGTGACGATCCACGACTATCCCCGAGCCTTCAGTAGCTACGATAACTGTAAAACAGACAGTAAACATACAGAGTAAGCTACAAAGAGCTTAGTAAGCCAAATACAATTGGTCTAACTACTAAAGCATATATATACAATTCAACCATATAGATTCATAACCATTTCAGAAAATAATTCATAAACTTAACCATGCTCCTTTGTTGGCATATATGTCATGCTTCATTTCCATACATATTTCACAGAGACAGAATTTTTCATATTCAAAAATTTAGTACGATACAAACGTACCTGCATAGGTTATACATTTCATATACTCAATCTCAGATTTCGTACGCTATAATCAGACGGGTAAAAAATGATACAGATACTTTTAATCAAGTACAATGTCGACATCCCAGACGTGGTATTACATGTAATTCAATATCGATGCTTCTGTCCCAGACAAGGTCTTACACGAAATCAGATACGATGTCGATGTCCTAGACATGGTCTTATACGTAAATCTCAATCGAGGCCTATGTCCCAGACACGGTCTTACACGTTGTCACAGACATATGTCAACTTTGCTTAGGAACATACAGAGTTTTTCAGATATTAACATATTATCATACTTTACTCTAAAGATATACATCAGGCAATAAGGCCATCCAATACAGATTACAATTTATATGTGCAGAATTTATTTCAATTAACACATAATTGTAATTTGACTTACCTCTGACGAATTTCAGATAAAATGAATCGTCTATTCAACTATTTTAGATTTCCCCCGATCTAAGTCCGATTTTCTTTATTCTTGATCTAACACAATACAAATTCAACCATTCAATCATTCATTTCATTCAGTTTAATCCATATACACATATTTAGGGCACTTTACATTTTAGCCCTTACATTTTCACACTTTGACAATTTAGTCCATTTTTCACAAAATCACCAATATGCAAAATTTCTTTACAACATGGGCTAGCCGAATTTTCATGGCTTCTATATAAGCCCCTACAACATGTTCAATTCACAATTTAGTCCTTCAAAACCTCATTTTCAAAATTTAACCCAAATAGCTCAATTTCATCAAAAGCTCAAAGACAAAACTTATGAACCATCTACCAAGCCTTCATAATTCATTCAAAAATATCACAACACTCATGATATCAACAATGGCGTTTCATGAAATCTTTAACAGAAACAAAAATTTAGACATGGGCTTTGAAGAACACGAAGCAACGATCACAGAAACATAGAAACTATAAAAAACGAACGAAAATTCATACCTTAATCAATGATTAAGCTAGCCGAATATAAAAACCCCAATTTGATTCTTTTTCTTGCTTCAATCGGCCAAGAGAATGGTAAAAATGAATACCATTTTATGTTATAATTATTTAACATATGTTTAATTTACAATTGACCAAAATGCCCTTTAGTTATAATTCATTAAAGCTTACCTAACATGTGCATAATTGTCCACCATTAACATAAATGGTAAATTTGACATGCAAGGACCCATATTCTAAAAGCCAAGCCAATTAGGTGCTTTAACATTTAGCACTCAACTTTTACACTTTACGCGATTTAATCATTTTTCATAATTAAGCACAGAAACAGACAAATTTAATCACAGAAATTTCGCAGATGTAAATTCACATATCACAGGCACAGAAAATAATATTAAAATATTTTTTTAGACTCAAATTTGTGGTCCCGAACCCACTATTTTAACTAGGGTCAAAATAGAACTATTACAATTCTCCCCCTTGGGGATTTTGGTCCCCAAAAATCTTACCGTTAAACAGATTCGAATATTGTTGTCTCATTGAATCTTTAGGCTCCTATGTAGCCTTTTCTACTCCGTGTCTATGCCACAGCACTTTGACTAATAGAATTCTCTTATTACGTAATTCTTTGATTTCATGAGACAGAATATGAATCGACTTTTCTTCAAAGGTCATATCAGAATGGATTTCAATATCAGATGGAGAAATTACATGCGAAGGATCAGATCTGTACCGTCAAAGCATCGATACGTGAAATACATTATGTATCTTTTCTAAATCAGATGGTAGCCTTAATCTATAAGCAACCGGCCCAACTCGCTCGGTGATTTCATACGGTCCAATGAACCTCGGACTCAACTTCCCCTTTTTACCAAATCAGAACAGTTTCTTCCACAGAGATACTTTCAGAAACAGTTTATCACTGATCTTAAATTCGATATCTTTTCATTTTAAATCTGCATAAGATTTCTGATGATCAGAGGCAACTTTCAAACTATCTCGGATTACTTTCACTTTCTGTTCTGTTTCTTTGATCAAATCAACCTCGTGAATCTTATTCTCACTGAGCTCAGACTAGTATAACGGAGTTTTACACTTTCTACCATATAAGGCTTCGTACGGTGCCATTTTGATACTCGATTGAAAGCTATTATTATAGGCGAATTCAATTGAAGGTAAATACTATTGCCATGCACCTTCAAACTCGAGAATGCAACTTCTCAACATATCCTCAAGTATTTGAATAATCCGTTTAGATTGACCATCCGTTTGCGGATGAAAAGTAATGCTAAAATGCAATTTAGTACCCATAGCATCTTGCAATTTCTTCCAGAATCGTGATGTAAATCTCAGGTCTCTATTAGACACTATTGACAATGGCACACCATGCAATCTCACAATATCAGAAATATACAACTCAGCTAGCTTATCAAGCGAATAATCAAACCGAATTGGAATAAAATGAGCTGATTTCATCAAACGATCAACTACAACCCAAATTGCATCTTTCTTTTTCGAAGACTGAGGCAAACCCAAAATAAAATCCATGGTCATGTGATCTCGTTTCCACTTCGGAATCATAATTGGTTGTAATAACTCAGATGGCACCTGATGCTCAGCTTTAACTTGCTAACAGATCAAACATCTAGAAACAAAGTCAGAAATATCTCTTTTCATTCCCGGCTACCAATATAGTTGTTTCAAATTGTTATACATTTTTGTACTTCCCGGATGTACAAAAAATCTACACTGTAGGCTTCACTCAAAATCATTTGAATCAAATCTGGATTTCCTGGAACACAAAGACTATTTCTGAACCTTAGACAGTCATCAACTTCTATCCGAAATTCAGAATCAGAATCAGAATTACACTGAGTTTGTTTAGCCATAATCTCATTATCAATCTTTTGAGCTTCGATAATCTGTTGTAGAAACGAAGGTCTCGGTTTTAATTAAGCTAAAACTGAACAATCATAAGACAAAACTAAATGAGCATTCATTGCAAATAACAATTTTCGACTCAAACAATCAGCAACCACATTTACTTTTCCTAGGTGATAATCAATCACAAGTTCGTAGTCTTTTAACAATTCTAACCATCTTCTCTATTGTAAATTCAAATCTTTTTGCGTCATTAAATACTTCATATTTTTATGATCAGAAAACACGTGACATTTCTCACCAAATAGATAGTGACGCTAGATCTTCAAAGCAAACACAATGGCAGCTAATTCAAGGTCGTGTGTCAGATAGTTCTTCTCATGTGGCTTTAATTGTCTCGAAGCATAAGCAACAACTTTTCCTTCTTGCATTAAAACACAACCGAGTCCATTCAACAAAGCAACATTGTAAACAACAAATTCTTTACCTGACTCAGGTTGTACCAATACCGGAGCTTCAGTTAACAGAGCTTTTAACCAATCAAAACTTTTCTGACATTTCTCAGACCATTCAAATTTCACATCTTTCTGAAGCAATTTTGTCAACGGAGTTGCTATCGCAGAGAAATCTTTTACAAATCGTCTGTAGTAACCGGAAAGTCCCAGAAAACTGCAGACTTCAGATACATTCCTCAGAGGCTTCCAATCCAGAATAGCTAAAATCTTGCTCGGATCAACTCGGATACCGGAAGCTGATACAATATGACCCAAAAAACCAACTTCTCGCAACTAGAATTCATATTTACTAAACTTTATATACAACTGTTTATCTCGCAGAGTCTGTAGTACTATTTTCAGATGTTCAGCATGCTCAGATTCATCATGTGAATAAATCAATATATCATCAATGAATACAACAAAAAATTGATCTAGATACAGTTTGAAAATTCTATTCATTAAGTCCATAAATACAGCAGGTGCATTCGTTAAACCAAAAGGCATAACTAAAAATTCATAGTGCCCGTACCTCGTTCTGAAAGTAATTTTGGGAATGTCAAAGTCGTTTACCCGTAACTGATAGTTAACCCGATCTCAGATCTATCTTAGAAAACACAGTAGCACCTTTCAACTGATACAATAAATCATCAATTCTAGGCAGAGGGTATTTGTTCTTTACTGTCACTTTATTAAGCTGTCTATAATCAATACATGTTCTCATTGTGTCATCTTTCTTTTTCACAAACAGAACAGGATCACCCCAAGGTGAGAAACTCTGTCTAGAAAATCCTCGACCGGTCAATTCTTGCAACAGAGATTTTAATTCCTTTAACTCGGTCGGAGCTATTCTATATGGAGCTATTGAAATCGGAGTAGTACCAGGTACTAGTTCAATGCCAAACTCGACTTCTCGAATCAGAGGCAAACCAAGTAGTTCTTCAGGAAACACATCAGAGAAGTCACAAACAACAGACACTGGTTCAACTTTCTTATCATTCACTTTCGAATCTAACACATAAGCTAAGTAAGCTTCACAACCTTTCTTCACATATTTCTGTATTTTCATTGCAGATACCACAGCTGATAGTCCATTCAGATCACCAGACTCAATTCGGATTATTTTATCATTCTTACACATTAAATCAATGACTTTTCATTTGCAATTCACAATAGCATCATGCAGAGTTAACCAATCCATTCCCATAATTATGTCAAATTCATCGAAAAGGTAAAAGCATCAGATCAGCAAGAAAACAGATATCTCGAATCATTAACGGGCAATTCTTGCAAACTTTATCAACCAAGACACTTTTGCCTAAGGGGTTCGATACTCTAATTACGAATTCAGTAGACTCTACAGGTAAAGTCTTACTATGCACTAAATTCATACAAATATAAGAATGCATTGATCCAAGGTCTATCAATGCAATCAAAAAAGTATTATAGACAATAAAAGTACCAGTAATAAGGTTTGGAGACGAGGCTTCCTCACGAGCTCGGATAGCATAGGCTCTGGCAGGTGCTCTTGCCTAGGATCTAACAGCAGTATCCCCAATAGCTCTTTGACCACTACTTGCATTTCTGGAAGGTCTACCTCTAGCGGAGGTGTTGCTCAGTTTTAGATTCTGTACATTCTCTTGCTCAGCAGGTTCAGAACAATCTCTTACAAAATGGTCCAGAAATCCACATCGGAAACAGGCTCAGTCATTCAATCTACAATTTCCCAGATGTCTTTTACCACAGTGTTTACATTTAGGTCTCTCAGATCAGACATTCCTGAGACTTGCAACAGAAGTAGCAGGGACTCTGAAGTTTGAATGCGATCTAACTCGATCTCGATTTGATTGTCCCACATTAGCATTTGAACGGCTTTGGTCATCTTAGAATTTCTTTGGCATAGACTGAAATGATCTACTTGAAAATCTCTTTCTAACATCTCTAGCTTCAGAATCAGCTTTCCTTTTCTCTTTACTTAATTCTTTAGCTTTACAAGCTCGCTCAATGAGCACAACCATTTCTTTAAATTCTAAAATTCCAACTAACAGACGGATATCTTCGTTTAGTCCATCTTCAAACCTTTTGCACATTTTTGCTTCATTTGATACACATTCACGGGCATACTGGCTCAATCTCATAAATTCACATTCGTATTCAGTAATAGACATACGTCCTTGTTTAAGCTTAAGAAACTTTTTGCGTTTCTGATTAATGAATCTCTGACCGATATATTTCTTTCAAAATTCAGATTGAACGAAATCCCACGTAACTCGTTCACTTAGAACCATAGATATTAAAGTTTTCCACCAATGGTAAGCCGTATCTCTCAGAAGTGAAACAACACATTTTACACATTCCTCAGGACTCAGAAACATTTCATCAAACACTCTTATTATATTTTCCAGCCAGAATTCAGATCTTTCAGCATCATCATCGGTGGTAGCTTGGAACTCTTCAGCCCCATACTTTCTAATCTTATCAACTGGTGGTTTACTCAACTGTACCGAATTTACTCATGGCATATCAGGAAATTGAGAAGGAATAACTGGGGGTGGAGGTTGTTGTACAGTCGGATTGGTTCTAATATATTGAGTGAACCAATTGTTCATTATCTGATAAAAGGCTTGCTTAGCCTCGCTATCACGGCTACTCATAGCCGGTCGTGAATCATCTTGCACCGTCTCTTGCGCGGGAGTAGGCGCATTGCTTTCAACATCATCAGCTACAGCTCTATTGGGATCTATTTTCTATATAAAAGCACATTTCAATGTCAAGAGTCATCAAACTATCACAGATTCAGATATATGGAATGTATAGCTAGACTTAAATGCACTATGGTAGTCCTTGAACCGACTAAACCATAGCTCTGATACCAATAAAATGTAACACCGCTAACCCGTAATCAACATCAGATTAGGGTTATGAGGCATTACCAGACAAACAGAACATTTTGGACCAATCCAGAATCACAGATACTATTTAACATCATTTCATAAACAATCATCTCTAATTATGGTTTACGAGACCTAAAATATACATTTAAAGAAAGGTCGAAACTAAACCAAACTTATTCAGAATTTTTAGAACTTAACCAATTCTTCCAAGCTGTTAAAGTCACAGGCCCGTGTGACTTGGCCGTGTGGTACACACGAGCACTAGACACGCCTATGTGAACCAGCCGGGCCAAAAATAGGTCCTATAGTGACTTTTTCACACGGCCAATAGGCACGCCCGTGTACTATGGCCATGTGATACTTAGCTAGCTACTGTCTTTAGCCCACGGCCATATGACACGCCCATGTGTCGAGACCGTGTGATTCTTAGAAGAATACTGCTTTTCTTACACGGCTACAAGGCACGCCCGTGTACCCTGACCGTGTGGCACCAAGCAGGCTTGGTTAAAGCCAATTTTCCACCCCTTTTTGGGTCTAATCCTACAAGCAATAATATACAAAATTCATACCAAAATTTCCAACCAATTCCATGCTTAAGAATGACCAAAACACATTAGAACTTAGCACATCACAAACATACACCAAAACTATACACAACTCATCATTGTTAGCCAACTCCTATGGCATAATATATACAAATCAAAACTTATATATGTAGACCTTCTAGCCTATACATGCCATACTTTAAAATATTTACACTTTCAAAAGTACCAAAATGAGATTGATAGTGTCGTGACGATCCTAGACTATCCCCGAGCCTTCAGTAGCTACGATAACTGTAAAATAGACAGTAAACACACAAAGTAAGCTACAAAGAGCTTAGTAAGCCAAATACAATTGGTCTAACTACTAAAGCATATATATACAATTCAACCATATAGATTCATAACCATTTTATAAAATAATTCATAAACTTAACCATGCTCCTTTGTTGGCATATATGTCATGCTTCATTTCCATACATATATCACAGAGACAAAATTTTTCATATTCAGAAATTTAGTACGATACAAACGTACCTGCATAGGTTATACATTTCATATGCTCAATCTCAGATTTCATACGCTATAATCAGACAGGTCAGAAACGATACAGATGCTCATAATCCAGTACAATGCCGACGTCCCAAATGTGGTCTTACATGTAATTCAATATCGATGCTTTTGTCTCAGACAGGGTCTTACACAAAATCAGATACGATGTCGATGTCCCAAACATGGTCTTAAACATAAATCTCAATCGAGGCCTGTGTCCCAGACACAGTCTTACACGATGTCACAGATAGATGTCAACTTTGCTTAGGAACATACAGAGTTTTTTAGATATTAACATATTATCATACTTTACTCCAAAGATATACATCAGGCAATCAAGGCCATCCAATACAGATTACAGTTTATATGTGCAGAATTTATTTCAATTAACACGTAATTGTAATTTGACTTACCTCAGACGGATTTCGGATAAAACAAGTCATCTATTCAACTATTTTGGAGTTCTCCCGATCTACGTCTGATTTTCTTTGTTCTTGATCTAACACAATACAAATTCAACCATTCAATCATTCATTTCATTCAGTTTAATCCATATACACATATTTAGGGCACTTTACATTTTAGCCCTTACATTTTCACACTTTTACCATTTAGTCTATTTTTCACAAAATCACCAATATGCAAAATTTCTTTACAACAAGGGCTAGCTGAATTTTCATGGCTTCTATATAAGCCCCTACAACATGTTCAATTCACAATTTAGTCCTTCAAAACCTCATATCAAAATTTAACCCAAATAGCTCAATTTCATCAAAAGCTCAAAGACAAAACTTATGAACCATCTACCAAGCCTTCATAATTCATTCAAAAACACCACAACACTCATGATACCAACAATGGAAGTTCATGAAATCTTTAACAGAAATAGAAATTCAGACACGGGCTTTGAAGAACACGAAGCAACGATCACAGAAACGTAGAAATTTTAAAAAAATAGACGAAAATTCATACCTTAATCAAGGATTAAGCTAGCCGAATATAAAAACCCCAATTTGATTCTTTTTCTTGCTTTAATCGGCCAAGATAATGGTAAAAATGAATACCATTTTATGTTATAATTATTTAACATATGCTTAATTTACAATTGACCAAAATACCGTTTAGTTATAATTCATTAAAGCTTACCTAACATGTCCATAATTGTCCACCATTAACATAAATCGTAAATTTTTCATGCAAGGACCCATATTTTAAAAGCTAAGCCAATTAGGTGCTTTAACATTTAGCACTCAACTTTTACAATTTACGCGATTTAATCCTTTTTCATAATTAAGCACAAAAACAGATAAATTTAATCACAGAAATTTCACAGGTGTAAATTCATATATCACAGACACAAAAAATAATATTAAAATATTTTTATACTCGAATTTGTGGTCCCGAACCCACTATTCTGACTAGGGTCAAAATCAAACTATTACAGTTAATTCCAAATTAAGCTCTTTAGAGCATATGCTACGGATAGGATTTAGCCTGGATTGGTAATCCTGCTATAAAATGTGTGGCTCAAGAGTGTGCCTTCTTATTATGTACCCTAATGGGTACTTTTGCACATAAGTATATTACTTGAACATTTATCGAAATTTCAATAGTTCAACGGAAAAGACACTTGAAGTGTGGAAAAGTGAAATGAATGGAAGCTGGTATTGTGATGAGCTCATCTATGTTTACTTGATTTTTATATGAGGTTATGTGATTAACTTGTTTGATTAAGTGTTTGTGTTTAGGTAAACTCACCTAAAATTTATGGAAAGTATGACTATGTATGCTTGTATTGATAAATATGATTGGTAAGTTTATTTTCCATTATACGAACTTATTAAGCATAAAATGCTTACTCCATTTAATTTTCCTTATTTTATAGTGCTCAAAAGCTCACGAGGTTGGAAGTCGGTCGGAACAATCATCACTCTATCCACTATCTCATTTTGGTATACATAGAAATCTCATTTTGGTATAATGGTATGTATAAGCTTAATTGGCCAATGATGGCTTGTAATTGTTGTTTTGTAATCTAGCCATTGGAGTGGCTAGTGATGATCTAATTTGGTTATCTTAAAAGTTATGTTTTGGTAATTACACAAATGCTTATTGTGTGTTGGTTTGGTGGAATTATGTGAGCTTATATGTTTATGATAGGAGTAAGTTTATATCCATCATATCCATTGATGCATGAGATAATACCACATGATTGATGACTAATTTTATGTTTATATGATGTTGGATTGGTGGATATTGTAACGAGTAATTTGTGCAAGTGTACACAGTTGTTATCAAGTAATCAGTAAGTATCAAGTTATCGTCTCCACAGGGATTGTATTTGTGATTAAAATCACTTAATTGTAAAATTATACTAACAACCTGGTAAATAAAAACACTATGGGTGAGAAGTGATGATTAAAATTAAATATATTAAACTAAATGCAATGATCCCTAATGCAATTTATCCTAAGTATGCAAACTATATGAATGAAATAGATTTTAGCAAAATTAAAAACAATTTGCAAGAATTATAACATAAATAAACTAGGACAATTACTTTAATTAAACTCAATTTATTATCAACATGCTTAATAACATTCGGAAAAACATTCCATGGCAACTCGATCTTTCATGAGTTTGGAAACCACATTAGGTCCTTTCGAAATCCCTTACTTAGTAAAGATGCATTTTACTGATCCTTATTTACTAAGGGTTTCTTAGCATTCGTGTGAGGTAATAGGGACATGTTAGGTTTGAAACAGTTTAATCACCCAAATCTAAAAATTATATAGATAACGAAGCTTGGTTAAAGTTGTTATGCAACCTGCAATTTAATCGGGTTAGGATGTGACAGCCTTAAAACGACCCTAGTCGAAATGTGGTTTCGGGACCACAAAACCAAGGCATAAAAATAATTTAATATTTATTTTATTGCCTATAATGTGTGTTAACTCATGTGTGATATTTTTATGCTTTGATTTAGAATTATAGATGTGAATTTCACTAGAAAGGACCTAGTAATAAACTTTGAAAGTATGAGGGAAATGTGTGATGACTAATTAAAGGATGCATGCAAAACAATGGACTTGCATGTCAAATTTCCCCATAGCTAGTGGCCGGCCATGACAAGGATTTATGGGCAAAAATCATGTCATGAAACATGTTTGGTAAATGGGTTATGATGGAAAGAATAAAATAAGGGTATGGAATAAACAATTAATGTTAGTAGATGAGAAACAAAAAAAAGTGTCCATCTTCCTCCATAGCTTGGCCG
Source organism: Gossypium arboreum (assembly GCF_025698485.1). NCBI lineage: Eukaryota > Viridiplantae > Streptophyta > Magnoliopsida > Malvales > Malvaceae > Gossypium > Gossypium arboreum. The sequence goes on from NC_069076.1 coordinate 29,220,811, forward strand.
AATGTCCTAAAGGAAGAAAGAAAAATTTTGTTCATCTCTTTTCACTCTCTTGTTGGCCGAAAATACTAAGGTTAAGGAAGGAGTTTTGCTTCATACTTGGTTTGGAAGAGGATTAGGAAGAGGTTGGCTAAACTTGCATCAAGATTAAGGTATGTTTGAGGTTCATGCATGTTTTTAGTTGCTAGCTTAATGTTCTTGTTAGCCCATGGTTCAAATCCTTGTTATGTCATGGGAATGAAATTCGGCCAAAGTGAATGTGGTGTTAATGCCATTGCATGTTAAATGACAAGCTTGAAAGTGATACATGTGATGGAGGATTGAAGATTCTTAGATTTTCTTTTAGCATTTTTTTTTTGAATGAGATACTAAGTTCTTTGTTTCACCATGACCAAATTGAAATGGTGTGGTGTTGTGGTATTCGCCATGATATATCCATAAGTATAATTCATGCATGTTGCATGGTAAGTAAGATTTAAGCTTTGGAAATGTGTATATATTTGGATATAAGCCATTTGAGAATTCGCCCTTGCACCTACATGAATATATGTTTGCACATGATGGATTGGTATGACATATATACTAATTCAAAGTGTATATTTGCTTGTGATGATGTGTTGATTATGAAGTAAATAAGAGATGTGCAATGAATTACGATATGTAATGTGTTAGTAGTAAAATGTATGCTGTTTTTTTTGTGTGGTATTAAGTGTATATTCGCCACATGAGGGTAATTAGTGTGCATGCATTCGGTTTGAGGCAAGCATATTGATGCCTATTCTTGGCTTAGAAAATTGACTAAGAGGAATATTAACTAATGTGTTGAGTTCGATTTATGATTTCGTACATATGCAACTTTGATGCCTAATGTATATAAGGGCCAAGTACTTTGAACTTCACGTTGATGTTTGAATGTATTGAATTGCTTGTTGTGATGTAAAATGTGCATGACCATTGTGTATTTGAGCTAAAGGATGGCCATATGACCATTTACACTCCTTGTCATATTCGCCATAAGCTATCATGATGAGATTTTAATAAGTTAAATTTGTGTGAATTAGCTCAAGAGCAAAGGGAGCTAAATCCGATAAAGGGAAGGAAAAGTAGTTGAATAGCCGTTAAATCGCTCGACAACATCCAAGGTAAGTCTTCGAGTGATGACCCTACTTGAATTATATCAAAATTATGCTCCTTGTTTGTGTGGCCATTGAGCGAAATAGTAAAGGTTGATAAATATTTTGTGTTAGAGCTTTAGTAATGTGAAAATGAACTATGGACGTGTCTTGAATATTGATATATGTGTAAGTGAACATTGAAAATATATCCGGGCTAAGACCAAGGCATTTAAATGCGAAGTTGATATATCCGGCTAAGACCGAAGGCATTCGTGAGTTGATATATCCGGGCTAAGACCAAGGCCTTTGTGCAAGTCACCAAATCCGGTTATGACCGAAGGCAATCGTATGAGTCGCTATATCGGTTAAATCCGAAAGTATGTGATTCGAAGTGAGCAATCTTGCTGTGAAAATTTCAGCTTATACACTTGTGAAAATTCCAGCAATGAGGTATGTTTGTGTGTACTTGTACTAATTGAATTCTTACAAGTAAGTATGCGCTAAGTTGATAAACGAGCTACCGCCTTGGGCTAAGTTGTTCTTTTGTGTATGAACATAAGGGTCGGTGATGTGAAATAAGTATGAGTATGGGAATGTGAATTAGTAAAGTGGTTTAATTAGCCATGTGAATAAAATACCTTAGTCAAAGCTGATTTCATTGCTTGAGACTTACTAAGCATTAAAATGCTTACCCGTTGCTTTGGCTCTCTGTTTTATAGGTTTCGCTCGTTAGCTATCGGATTCGGGATCAAAGAAGTCGAAGTCATCCACACTATCGAAGCCCCATTTTGGTACAAATTTTGGTTGAACTTTGAAATGGCATGTATAGGACCATCCTTTGTTGAAGGTCATGTACCTTCCGGTTTGTGTAAACTTGGATAGCCATGCGAAAATGGCTTATATCGTTTTAGCATAGAACTATAATCGTTAGTATGTTGACCCTTATGAGGTATGGAATTATTTTGAAACGATTAGCCATTGGAATGGTTAATCATGATCACGCTTTGTGCTATGTATGTAAAAAGGGCCAATTGAATCATGGAAAGTATGAAATAGGTAAAGCCTACTAAAGGCAGATGCTGACAGCAGCAGTGACGTGGATGTGAAAATCACTAAAAATAGTAGGAATGGTATTAAATAGCAAATAAATTATGTAAGTGTACCTTGATGAATCTACTTTCATATGGAAGAAACGAAATGGTCATATGAGTTATAAGCTAACAGATTTTAAAGTTCTTGTGAAATAGGGCCAGAACGGTTTCTGGATCCCCTGTTCCAACTTTGGAAAATCATTGTAAATTAACCAGAGATAATTAGGAGTCATTCCATATATGTGTAGATTCCTCTCTGAGTCTAGTTTCTATAGAAACAAACGGCATTAGTATTGAAGCCCTGTACAGGAGATATCCAATTCGTAACGCACAAAGGTCAGTGTAGTCGATCCCTACAACAGGCGAGACTTTAACTAATAAACTGTACTAATTGGCTCGACCAAAAATTCTAGAAAAAAATATGTAGATGGACATATGAGTCTAGTTTCAGGAAAAATTTACAGAACTGATTTTCGAGTTGTAAAACTCAAGTTATGAATTTTGGAGCGACTAGTACTCAGATTGGCAGCTTGTCTGAAAATTGTCAATAAGTGGGTTGAAGTCTGTTAACACCTCGCGTTCGACTCCGGCGACGGTCTCGGGTTCGGGGTGTTACATAGGATCTAAATTGAGCATGTACATTTCAATTATGTGTCCACTAGTAGTCGTCTGGTTAGGATCACTCATCTAATTCAAGTGCATTTCAATCACGTATGAACGAAATACAAACTTGATTTTAATTGAAAACATGATCGATTGAGGCACAAACATTAAAAGCATGGATCAAATAAACATTATTTAATCAAAACAATCATCCTAGCTTAAATAAAATTAGGCTAACATTGTTGTAAACAAGAACAAAGAACACATAGCAAACATTTTTAGATTAAATTAAAGAAAAGAAAGATTGGCTGTCACCCAAGACTCTGACTGACGAGGCTCCTCCGTTCCTTCGCTTTGCTCCTTTACTGATGGCTCTCCAAGGTGGCCGACCAAGGGCTCTTTAAGAGGATTTAATTGTTAAAATCTCTATGAAGAGATGATGCTAGGCGTGGGAAAAGGAAAATGCTAAGAGAATTGAGAGAGAAGAGAGAATGATGATGGATGAGGGATGATGAATGAGGGAATGAAAGGGTCTTATTTAAAGGTGAAGAGAGGTGGATATTTGCTAAAAATAGATGGGTTTAGTCTCTTCACACTTCTTCCATGAGTGGCCAGCCACAATTACTGGAATTTGAGCTAATTTTTGCTTGATTTTTAAGAAATTTAAATGCCATAATAACTCAGGACTGAGACTCGGTCCAATGAAAATCTTTGGGCAAATCTCTAATTTCTTCAACAATGCAATGACCTTGTGTAATTAAACCAAAAAGTGGTTTAAGTGGACAGGGATGTGTAGCTGAATTAGGGTTGACTTGGTCTTCAATCTGGAGGTTTTTTGTAATCCAACAAAGCTATCAGACCTGTCCAAAATAAATCAATAAGTTAAAGGACCAAGGAATAAAATTTATCCAATTTAAATGATTAATTACAACCCAAATTATTAATGAAACATTTCAAATGATTTATTAAATATAATTTTATATTTTATTATTTAATTTAATCATGCATGGCCCATTTTATGTCTTAAAAATATAATATGTTCAAATAAATATAAAATAAGCCATTTTATGCATGAAAACTATATAATAAAGCATAAAATCACATTTTAATAATTTCTATGTCCTAATTTCATATTTTCACATATTTCATTAATTTATTAAACAATTACTTAGTTTTAACAAAGAATTTAAGTAAAAAGATGATAAATTACATAGGAAAAATCCTATATATTTTTCAGTTTACACACCCTCAAACTTAAATCATTGCTCGTGCCGAGTAATGTTTATGCACAGCAAAAAGGTCTTGCTAAGGCAAAATTTCTAACTATGTAAGTAGCATCAATCTTTTCCCCATAATCATGCATTAATACCTTCATGTTCATAGATCTTCTTTATTAACAAGTAGTTCATATGCAAAAAATTATAGAATTTTATACTAAATTTCAAAATATGCCAACATAAATCATAGTTTGTATGTATGTCACAGCCATAGGTAACATTCTTCATTCAACATAATTTCTTATCAATCAAGCAATCAGACATAAGGTTTATTTATGATCTTCATATGTTGAACTTAGTACTTCCTCTCCACTAATGTAGGTGGCATAATCATCAAATCGATAGGTCTTTTATAAGGTTGTAATGGGGCTCGATTAAAGGTAGGGATTTTAAGAGATGAGACATTTTGGTTTCAAAATCTCAACCTTTAACTTTGTCTCGGATTTCTTGAATTATAGCCTTTTTCTTTAAGTGAACCTTTGGAACACCCCCAAAATTATTTTGAGCTCAAGCTCATACATTTTCCTTTTTGGAGACTGAGCAAACTTTTCTTCGCTCTTCCTTCGTCTCTTTTTTTTTAAGCACGAGCACATACATCTTTTCGAAAATTTCCTCAAGTGTTGATTACCAAGACAACTTTACTTAAGATGGGTGCACAAAATTAGGATAACTTAAAAAGATGGTAATGTGGCTTATAATGTAGGTTCATTGCAATAAATAGGCCTTCAAGCTCAAAATTATAGTTTTAAGGGTCTAATATCATAGGGTTGGCTTGAAAAGGCTCAAACGATCCAAAGAAATAGTGCCTATATCATTTTAGATTTTTATGTCCCCTAGGATTTCGCCTCAAGAAGTTACTAAGTCAATTTTAAAGATATAAACCTTTATGCATGTCTAATCTCAAGAGAAACTAAGTTCTAATGGAAAACATTACTAAGGCTAAGATCATACAAGCATTCCATTCTTCATAATAACGTACTTTCGCTCAGATAAAACCATTATTCATACTTGCATACAAACTATCTCATTAACAAAAAATATCTCTAAACATTCATTTATTAAAACATACTTATGAAAGAAATGATTGAAACATACTTGAAAATTTTAAAAATTTGAGCAATTTATTTGTCTTAACCGCTTTAAAAAGAAATCAATGTTCTCATTGCAAGAATAAAGTAATGAAAGAAAACTGAACACCAGGTAGAGCTGTAAAGAAAGAGAGGTGAGTCATTAAGACTACTTAAATACCAAGTCTTTCCTAATAACCCTGTATCACCCCTAACCTGTAACCATCGCCAGAATAGGTGAAGAGGCATTACTAGATTTTTAACTCAATTCAAGACAATCATATATCCAATAACATCTTATTTCATTCAATATTATTCATGTAACACCCTAAATTTGGGCCTAGAAGTTTTGGGTCTTGAGCATGGGAGCGGTTGAAGGCAGCTTATAATATTTTGTTGTGCATGTAAATTTCGTTAATGAAGGCTTATTTTAGTGGTTAAGTGTCCTGGAAAGGTGTTGAAAAGTCCTGGGTTCAAACCTAGACTCTAGCAAAAATTTTGGTTTAAGGTGAATCAAACCCTGGGTGTAGTAGGTAGGCCTTAAGAATATTGTTGGAGAAATTGTGCCACAAAAGCCTTGTGGTCTAGTGGCAAAGTAGCGCCACATAAGTGGCAGGAAGGTGGCGTCATAGAGTTGGCAAGGAGGTCTAAGGTTCAGAAATCATGGCAATCAAAGAGCATTTATTTTGCTAACAGGGGGCGGCAAGAGTTGGTGTTGAATTTAAACTCTGATGATGGAGGGATCCCACATCGGGAAGCTAACATAAGAGTGGATGTGAAGCTGGCTTTGAATGGAGAGAACCATGAGGAGAGTAAAGGTACCTTTCTTGGCTGATCCCTTTCGCTTTATGGCATGCTCGTTTGGGTTGGGCGTCTGCTAAGAGTGCTTGGAGTGCGGATTAACTCCAGTCTCCTATCAGGTGTGTACTTCTCACTACTCTAGCTGTAGGATGGCTATTTCAGGCCGCGATGGGCCGAAATGGGCCATGTAGGCCCAATGGGCCTACGGGCCCAATTGGATAAGTTGCTGATTGTGTAGTAAATATTAGACTAGGCTAGGTGAATCTCATATCTGTGACTAGATTTGGGCTAAAGGGCCACACGAGCGTGTGGGTCCATTTAGGCCGAGAATGGGTTTTAGGCCCATTCGTATTGTTATCCCTGTTTAGAATACTTTACTTTACCAAATTATTGAAATACCCTCAACTTGTAAAATTACCAAAGTACCCCCGATTTACAGAATTACCGTTTTATCCTTGATTTACAAAATTTCTAAAATACCCCTGTAGGGTAGAATTACTGAAATACCCTTATAGGGTAGAAATACCGAAATACCCCTGTAGGGTAGAATTACTGAGATACCCTCGTGGGGTAAAATTATCATTTTGCCCCTAGGGTGTTAAATGACTGTTTTGCCCTTGTGGGCAAGTGACTGACTTGGACTGTGTGGCTGACGGATTTGATTGTGAATATATGTTGGTGATATGAATGACTTGACTGTGATTTTTTGATTCAAATATGGGCATGACATTCTACATACATGACATATTGCATGGGTTGGGATTTAAATGCGGAGGAAGATCTCGATCATTAAGGTTGCACGGTCGCCGAGACAAGCGTGGACCGATTGATGGCTGAGTGTCGATCATGTTACCGAAGGCTGTGTGCCGTTATTGTGGGCTTTGTGCCAATTATAGACCCGTTATCGATGGCTCTGTGCCAACCTAAATATGGCTTTGTGCCATCTTGACTATGGCTTCGTGCCAAACATATTTACCTGTGGCTATGTGCCGTGTCGATCATATTTATCGAAGGTTGTGCGCCAATTATATTACCGTCACTGATGGCTATGTGCCGAAGTTATTATAGTTATCTATGGCTTTTTTCCATGTATTCTGTTAAGTGGCTTTGCCACATTATCTGATTCTGATGGCTATGCCACAAATATCTGTATCTGGTGACTCTGTCACAATATCTGTTCTAGCAGCCATGCTGCAATTTCTGTGGTGTGTAGCGGATGGGTGGGTCGAGTTGTCTCCCTACATGGTGTAAGGTTGGTACGGGGGTGTATACGGGATGGATATGGGTTGGGTTTTCTGCATACATGAAATATCTATTCTGTATCTGTTATGGGCCTATGGGCTTTATTCTGAATTCTATAATGGGCTAAGGCCCATCTAGTACTGTCTGTTATAATGGGCTAAGTCCCAATTGATACTGAAACTGTAAGTAGGGCTGGGGCCAGACTTTTAATTCTTTTATATGATTGACTGTTCCTTTATATAGTAGGGGATTTCACACTGAGTTTTCGTAAACTCACCCCGTTTATTAACCTTTCAGGTAATTTCCAGACTTAGACGGATCGGAGTTGCGAGGGGCTCAGAGGAAGCCACACCCACTGTTTATGTTACAGTTTTGATTATTACTTTTAAATGTTTTTATATGGGTTGTAGTAAAGCCATTGTAATTTTCTGGATTTCAAATTTGGAATTTTATTTATTGTTCTTATAATTGCTAGTATTAGAACACGATTTTCCAAAGCAACTACTGTTGTTCAAAATATCGCGTATCCACAATTGTTTTTAAATTAAGCTTCCACAACTACCAGGATTTTTACAAAGTTGTTAAGAATGTTATTCAGCTGAGGTTTTCTAACAAGGTTTAAAAAGGGTATAAGTTTTTAATTATTAAGAAGGGTTTTTAATGGAAACATGGTTTTTGAAAAACACTTCAATGTGACACGCTAGATTCGAGCCAAACTTCTAGGCTAGGTTTGGGGTGTTGCATTTAGTGGTATTAGAGCCTGGGTTGCAACAACTCGGCTGTGGATTGGGTTTTCAAAGGTTGAATTTCAGAAAATTATTTTCAACCACATGGTCTGTTTGAAGTATTTCTCTTAAAAAGTGTGGCACACCGAGTCTCCGGCGCTGAATCTGTAAGTCTTCTAAATACTTTTGTCTGTTTAGAAATTGAAATACTGTGGATTCCTTAGATATTGGTCTGAATTTAAATTTGGTATTTATTTTATGTGGATGTGATGTTTGGATATAGAAATTGTATATATGTGTGATAAATATGTGTCTACTTCAGTGAATAAGTGTTGTATGTATGAGCTGTTTCAAGTTCTAGTTGAAGTGTGATAGTGGTAGTAGGATCAGCGTGCGCAGCAGTAGCGTAGTGGGGTAGATGTTACACGACTACCCTGTTAGATGGAAATTTCGAGGACGAAATTTCTTTAAGGGAGGTAGAGTTGTAACACCCTAAATTTGGGACTAGAAGCTTTGGGCCTTGAGCATGGGAGCAGTTGAAGGCAGCTTATAATATTTTGTTGTGCTTGTAAATTTCGTTAATGAAGGCTTGTTTTAGTGGTTAAGTGTGCTGAGAAGTGTTGGAGAAGTCCTGGATTCAAACCTAGACTCTAGCAAAAATTTTGGTTTAAGGTGAATCAAACCCTGGGTGTAGTAGGTAGGCCTTAAGAATATTGTTAGAGAAATTGTGCCAACAAAAGCCTTGTGGTCTAGTGGCAAAGTAGCGCCACATAAGAGGTAGGAAGGTGGCGTCATAGAGTTGGCAAGGAGGTCCAGGGTTCGAAACTCATGGCAATCAAAGAGCATGTATTTTGCTAATAGGAGGCGATAAGAGTTGGTGTTGAATTTAAACTCTGATGATGGAGGGATCCCACATCGGGAAGCTAACATAAGAGTGGATGCGAAGTTGGCTTTAAATGGAGAGAACCATGAGGAGAGTAAAGGTACCTTTCTTGGCTGATCCCTTTCGCTTTATGGCATGCTCGAAACGCAGATTAACTCCAGTCTCCTATCAGGTGTGTATTTCTCACTACTCTAGCTGTAGGATGGCTATTTCGGGCCGCGATGGGCCGAAAGAGGCCATGTGGGCCCAATGGGCCTACGGGCCCAATTGGATAAGTTGTGGATTGTGTAGTAAATATTGGACTAGGCTAGGTGAATCTCATATTTGTGGCTAGATTTGGGCTAAAGGGCCACACGAGCGTGTGGGCCCATTTGGGCCGAGAATGGGCTTTAGGCCCATTCGTATTGTTATCCCTATTTAGAATACTTTAGTTTACCAAATTACTGAAATAACCTCGACTTGTAAAATTACCAAAGTACCCCTGATTTATAGAATTACCGTTTTACCCTCGATTTATAAAATTACTGAAATACCCCTGTAGGGTAGAATTACGGAAATACCCTTGTAGGGTAGAAATACCGAAATACCCCTGTAGGGTAGAATTACCTAGATACCCTCGTAGGGTAAAATTACCATTTTTCCCCTAGGGTGTTAAATGACTGTTTTGCCCTTGTAGGCAAGTGACTGACTTGGACTGTGTGGTTGACGGATTTGACTGTGAATATATGTTGGTGATATGAATGACTTGACTGTGATTGTTTGATTCAAATATGGGCATGACATTTTGCATACATGACATGTTGCATGGGTTGGGATTTCGTACGGAGGAAGATCTGATCTGTTAAGGTCACACGGGTTACCCGAGACGACTGTGGACCGATCGATGGCTGAGTGCTGATCATGTTACCAAAGGCTGTGTGCCATTATTATGGGCTTCGTATCGATATTGTGGGCTTCGTGCTGATTATAAACCCATTATCGATGGCTCTGTGCCAACCTAAATATGGCTTTGTGCCATCTTGACTATGGCTTCGTGCCAAACGTATTTACCTGTGGCTATGTGCCTAACATATTTGTTGACGACTCTGTGTCGATCATATTTATCGAAGGCTGTGCGCCAGTTATATTACTGTCACTGATGGCTATGTGCCGAAGTTATTACAATTATCGATGGCTTTGTGTCACGTATTCTGTTAAGTGGTTTTGCCACATTATTTGATTCTGGTGGCTATGCCACAAATATCTGTATCTGGTGACTCTGTCACAATATCTGTTCTGGCAGCCATGCTGCAATTTCTGTGGTGTGTAGCGGATGGTTGGGTCGAGTTGTCTCCCTACATGGTGTAAGGTTGGTACGGGGGTGTATACGGATGGATATGGGTTGGGTTTTCTGCATACATGAAATCTCTATTCTGTATCTGTTATGGGCCTATGGGCTTCATTTTAAATTCTATAATGGGCGAAGGCCCATTTGGTACTGTCTGTTATAATGGGCTAAGGCCCAATTAATACTGAAACTGTAAGTAAGGCTGGGGCCATACTTTTAATTCTTTTATATGACTGATTGTTCCTTTTATATAGTAGGGGATTTCACATTGAGTTTTCGTAAACTCACCCCGTTTATTAACTTTTCAGGTAATTTCCAGCCTTAGATGGATTGGAGCTGCGAGGGGCTCAGAGGAAGCCACACACACTGTTTATGTTACAGTTTTGATTATTACTTTTAAATGTTTTTATATGGGTTGTAGTAAAGCCGTTGTAATTTTCTGGATTTCAAATTTGGAATTTTATTTATTTTTCTTATAATTGCTAGTATTAGAACACAGTTTTCCAAAGCAACTACTGTTGTTCAAAACATCACGTATCCGCAATTGTTTTTAAATTAAGCTTCAAGAATCGCCGAGATTTTTACAAAGTTGTTAAGAATGTTATTCAGTTGAGGTTTTCTAACAAGGTTTAAAAAGGGTATAAGTTTTTAATTATTAAGAAGGGTTTTTAATGGAAACATGGTTTTTGAAAAACACTTCAATGTGACTTGCTAGATTCGAGCCAAACTTCCAGGCCGGGTTTGGGGTGTTACAATTCATTCACATTTAATATGTACTTAAATCAAGCATACAAAGCTTTAATCATGCATTTGGAATTGAATCAGTAAAATATTAAAATTTTGGAAACTTAGAAAAATTTCAACATTTCAAATATCACACGCCCGTGTGAATAGGCCGTGTGCCTCACACAACCAATAGACACGCCCGTATCTTAGACCGTGTGAAAACAGGGCATACTGTAACAGCCTGATTTTGGGCCTAGTTGGAACAATGGTTTCGGAACCACCATTATGAGGCTGGAGAAAATTATTTTGATGTTATTTTATGTGTTATAATATAATTTTATAAGTGTATGAAAATTTTGGTAAGTTAATTTTTGCGATTTCTAGTCCAATTTCGAAAAAGGACTTAATCGCGTAAAAGGTAAAAGTTGTATTTTGATGCTTTAAAGAGTTAAATTGCTTTGTATCTTAAATTGGGGGTCTTTAAGGTGAAATTAGCCCCATTTTAAGTGTAGTGGTTGGCCATGAGACAAGATTTTTCAAATGGTCAATGTATTTGGTAAAGTGATGTCATATTAGGTGATAAAATGGTACCCTAAGGACTTAGCTTCATCTTTTTCATTTTCTTCCTTGATCTTTGACTGAAAATACCAGAAATGAAAGGGTTTTGAGAGCTTGAAACTTTCAGCCATTTAGTCTCTCTTCTAGTAAGTGATTTTAATGCTTTTTCTTGAAGATTTTTACATTTTTAGAACCCCTAAATCTTGAGCTTTCATAAGAGGGGACTATTTTGCAAAATGATTAAGAGTCTAGGGTTTTTACATGAAAGTATATGTGTTGTTTGGTGAGTTTTTATGGAAGAAAATGAGTCTTGGTAGTGTTATAAACACTTTTTGTGAAGGAAGATTTCATGAAAACTCCTAAAAATGGGATATTTTGCAAAGTAGTATAATAAGTGTAAGTGTATGAAATAGTTGATATTGTGAGTTGATATAGTTATGAAAATGGTTCAGATAGTCTTAAAAAGTAAATAAATTTAATAAAAATCATTTTTCGAGCCTAGGAGTAATTTGGTAATTTTGGCAAAATATAGGGGCAAAATTGTAAAAATTGCCGAAGTGTGTCAATGGACTAATTTGATTAGTACATTGTTTTAATAAGTGTTGTTATAGATGATGAAAATCGAGATTTGGACTTAGAACAAAAAGAAATCGATTAAGGGATGATTACGTCTTTTTCACCTTTGTCGTATCGAGGTTAGTTTGTATGTAAACAATACCATGCTATACATGTATTTAAATGTTATCATTACATGAATTGTACAAATATTAAGTGTTTGTGATTAATAGAAATATGATAAGAGAAAGCCTTAATAGGCGAGGAAAAATCCCATTTGAACCTTAGGAATAGAATAAGATACGAGTGACATGTCACTAGGAATTATGAGTCTAGATGACTAGCTCGAGAGTGAGAATTTAAATGTCATCAGTTATGAGGTAGCTTTAGCTACAATTGAGTCACTTATGTGCAAAGGTTTTTCCGAGTATCCAATTAGTATTCCGAGTGTTCAACGGGTAATTCGAGGAAAGAGTTTATGGTGGTCCCAATGAGGTAAGTCATTGGTGAGTATGCACTTGAGTTATGTTATGAGTTGTACAAGTATGTACACTAAGCCTATGAGAATGCCTTGGTATGTGAATGATCTATGATGCATAAATATCTATTCTTACCATGATGGATGAAATGATGTTATATTAATTTTGTGAGCAATGATCGTGAATGAGTAACTTAGCCTTGACAGATTTGAGTTACTACAGTAGTGTAAATTTGAAAATACACTAAAAATAGTAAAAAAATGAGTTAGAAGCTTAATAAAATATGGGAATAAATCTTATTGAGTCTATTTTCTTATAAAAAAAACCGTGTAAGAAAAAGAATTTCCTATAATGAGATAATTGAAGTTGCATGGGACAGAGTTAGAATGATTTCGAGATCCCTTGTTCTAATTTGATAAAATCATTATAAATTGTAAAAAAATGTTTATGAGTTATGATTTATATTATTAGAATTCTTAATGAGTCTAGTTTCAATATAAATAGACAAGAACATTATTCGAGTCTTGTGCTATGAGATAATTGAACTTTAGTGCAGAAGGGTCAGAACTGCCAGACAGTGAATTAGGGGAAACTTTTAGGAATAAAATTTACTAATTTACTGAACCAAAAATTCTGGAAATTTTATGGTAGAAAGGTACATGAGTCTAGTTTCAAGGAAAATTAACAGAACTTAATTTGGAGTTCCGTAGCTCTAGATATAAATAATTTAGTGACTATTACTTAGGAAGACAACTTGTCCTGAACTTGAGAATATGTTGTAAACATTGATAAAATATGTTAATGAGTTGCTTGTTGTTTTCATATGAACTTACTGAGTTTAAAGATTACCCCCCTTTCTTTCCCATGTTCCCTAGGGTTGGCAGGTTGGCTCGGGTTGGAGGCCGTCAGAGATATTATCAAACTATCGAGTTAACGCTATCGGCTTAAGTAAATCCTAGTGTTTTGAGTCTATGGCATCTATAGGGTCTTAATGCTGAGTATGTGATATTGTGATTTAGGCAAAGGATTGGCTTGTTATTAAGGTAGTATGTAGTCATGTAAATTGGCCTATGTCGACTAATGACGTTATGGGCCTATATGATTATTCTTATGCATGTATGTTATTATCTTTTGTGATGTGGCTTACAACATGTATGCCTAAAGATTGAATTGAGATTCATTGATGAGTTTGTAACTGATACAAGATTAAGTGATTAGTAAATAGTTAATAATGCCTCATGAATGGTTTGTGAATATGATTATGCATGCCTAGTGATGGACATGATGTTTGTGACATAATGATAGTTATAACAAGTATGTGGTAATGATGTGAGTAAATTCTATGATATTTATTGCATAAGAAATTAACATGAGCATAACATGTTTGTAGATGTTTAAGAGCTCATTTATGCCATGTTGTATGTTATTAGATAAGTATGTGTGCATATGTTGTGAGGGTGACAAATGGCTTGGAAAATAGCCTTATAATTGTCTACAGAGGTAGACACACGGGCATGTGTCCAGACCGTTTGTGACACACGGTCTGTCACCATTGGCGTGTGTCATGGCCGTATTTTAAAGTCAGTGTTGCACACTGGCTAAGGGCATAGGCGTGTCCCAAGCCACACAAGCGTGTGTGATTACACGGTCTATATCCACACGGGCGTGTGGAGCCTTAAAGCATGAAAATTTTCAAGTTTTTCTTAAGTTATCGGTTTAGTCCCGAACCGCCTCTAATGCATGTTTTGGGTCTCGTAAGCTTGATTAAGGGATGAAATGTATGTGAAATGAAAAGTTTTAAATTGATTGAAATTTTACGGCCTAGTTTTTGTGTGATTGATTGAGTTTAAGTCAGGTAACACCTCGAACCCTGTCCCGTCGGATACGGGCAAGGGGTGTTACACATACATACTGACTTGTACCACACGGCCGAAGACACGCTCGTGTGCCATGGCCATGGGAAAACTGGAGGGGTTACTGACTTAGGTCACATGACCGACCACATGCCCATGTGCCAACCCGTGTGTTACACATGGCTAGTAAACACGCCCATGTGTTTAGGTTGTGCCAAACTTGTAGGGTATACTGACTTAATTCGAAAGGGTACCCTAGGGGACACACGGCCGTGCAACATGATCGTGTGTCACACACAGCTGAGACACACACCCGTGTCCCTGCCCTGTGGACAAAAATAGGCCATTTGTAAAGCCATTTTGCTACCCTATAAACACAAGCATTCATAAGCATAGATAACCACATTTTTACAAATCAATAGGCAGGCAAGATAACCATTTCAATACACATTATTTGCCATATCAAAACCTAACAATTACATGCCCAAATACCTATTTAACATCATGCATAATCCATTCATTTAACAACAACATATTAAAACTTCACTTGCATAATTTCATTCCATCATTACCTTGCCAAATCATGCTATAATTGAACACTTATACACAACCAAATATGATACCAAAATAAGCCAAATCACATGGCTTAACTTATATACAAAATATACCAAAACCATGATATCAAGTAACTTAGTTATCATCTTTTAAACTAGCTTATACATGCCATATTTACAAATATCCACAAGTTTAAAAGTACCAATCAGAAATTGGATTGTGTGATGTGCAACTCTGACTTGTCTGAAACGAGCGAGCTAACGAGCCTCTATAAAACATAGAAAAAGAAATAGAGTGAGCTTTATAGCTTAGTAAGCCCGTATAATTTAGAATTAAACTTACCATTTATACATAATCAAAGCAATACTTAAAGTGCAACCAATTCAATTCACAAACACCTAATTATAAGTATTCATCACATGTTAGTTATTGTAGAAATATATGAAACCATCCATTAATACAATACTTTGCATCATTCCAAATTCATATATCATATATAACATTAGTAACATTTATAAACCGTAACTCATCCGTATAAACAATATTTTTGTGCCTGTTGAACCTATTAGAAATTCAAAGGATACTCGGATGAATAACATTAGCAATTCATCAATTCATTATCATTTATGCTCTTTTAAGCTATGATCGGTAAGCTCCTCCTGAGCTGATGAACAGTAAGCTCTATTGAGCTGAAATCGTAAGCTATATCGAGCTGAACAGCAAGCTCATACGAGCTGAAACGGTAAGCTCCAATGAGTTGAAACTGTAAGCTCTTACGAGCTAATATATCGGTAAGCTCATATGAGCTGTAGTGAGTCTACAACAAATGCAGGAGCTTGAAAAAAACGGTAACCCTAGTGATAAGTCACACATATCCTATGAATTCATATAGTTCAAACGGGGCTCGATAACAAATATAATATATCAATAGAGCATTTCTATTTCAATTACAAATATTCATTCCAAATATTTTTAAATATATAAAAGTTCGATTCTAATTATATAAACTTACCTCGTATCCTCAGATAAAACTATCGGCTATTGGTCCACTTTTCGTTTTCCTCGGTCTAGTTCTGGTATTTGCTTATCTTGATCTATATAATATCAAATTAACATATTCAAATTTTCATACAATTCAATTTAGCCTAAAACATTCATTTCGGCTAATTTACAATTTTACCCCTAGACTTTTGACTATTTTACAATTTAGTCCTTAACACATAAAAATGAAAAATTGCACAATTAAACCATAACCCATTGTAGCCGAATTTACTAGATACCACTAGCAAACCAAATATTTCATTTTCCACACTTTTAACCACATAATTTTACATTTTCTCAATTCAACCCCTATTTGACATTTTTGTCAAAAATTATTTTAGAAAACTTGTGTATCTATCATTAAACCTTCATAATCTATCATTAAACATTTAAATACTCAATCATTCAACAATGGCATCATCCAAAATTTATAACCGTTTCAAAAACAAAGGTACGGGCTAGCTAGATCAAGCTACAATGATTACAAAAACATAGAAATCATAAAAAATCGAGCTAAAACAGACTTACATGCTTAAGGTGAAGTGACTGAATGTCTGAAGCTTTAAAACTGGCTATTCTTTGCCCTTCATTCGGTTGAGAAGATGAATGAAGAATAAAATTGCATTTTGTTTATTAAATTAAACTTTATTAACTAAGTTACCATTATAACCTTATTATAAAACATTAATATACCATATAATTCATGGAAATAAATGTCCACTAACTTTAATCATGGTATAATAACATTATAAGGACCGTTGATTTAATAAATTAGAGCAATAAACACCTTTAACAATTAGAACTCAACTTTTACGCGTTAAGCGATTTAGTCCTTTTTACTGAATTAAGCATTTAAACATTAAAATTTCTTTATGAAACTTTTACATAATTAATCTATCATGCTGTAGACCTTATTAAAATAATAAAATAAATATTTTGACTTCAAATTTATGGTCTCGAAACCACTATTCTGATTTGACCCAAGATCGGGCTGTTACAACTCTCTCCTTTTAGGGATTTTCGTCCCCGAAAACCTTACCAGTGAAAAGGTTATGGTACTGTTTTCGTATAGCTTCCTCGGGTTCCCACGGAGCTTCCTCTATCCTGTATTTATGCCAGAGAACTTTTACTAAAGTTATGCATTTATTTCTCAATTCTTTGACTTCACGAGCTAAAATCCGGATTGGTTCTTCATTATACGACATATCGGGTTGAATTTCATCATCTAACGGAAAGATCACATGTGATAGATTGGATCTGTAATGACATAGCATAGAAATGTGAAAGACATTATGGATCTTCTCAAGTTCTGACGATAAAGCAAGTCGATATGAGACCGATCCTATTCTCTCAATAATTTCATACGGCCCAATCAATTGCGGAATTAACTTTCCTTTACGGTCGAATCAAAGAACCTTTTTCCACGGTGACACTTTTAGAAACACTCTGTCTCTGACTTGAAATTCAATCTCTTTACGTTTCAAATCAGAAGCTGCTTTTAAATTGTTGTGAATCGTTTTCACATTTTCTTTAGTTTCTCTGATTAATTCAACCCCATGTATCTTTTTCTCACTCAATTCAGTCCAGTATAATAGAGTTCGACATTTTCAACCGTACAAAGCTTCATACGGTGCCATCTTTATACTCATTTGGAAGATATTGTTGTATCTGAATTCAATCAACGGTAAGTATTTTTCCCAACTGCCCTCAAACTCTAAAATACAACATCTCAACTTGTCTTCGAGAATCTGAATAACTCTCTTGGTCTGGTCGTTAGTCTGAGGATGAAAAGCTGTACTGAAATTCAACTTTGTTCCCAGAGCCTATTGCAGTTTCTTCTAGAATTGTGATGTAAATCTCAGATCTCTATAAAAAATAATAGATAATGGCACCCCGTGTAACCGAAAAACTTTAGAAATATACAATTCAGCTAATCTATCAAGTGAGTAATTTGTACGTATCGGTATGAAATGAGTAGGCTTCGTTAGTTGATCAACGACAACCCATATAGCATCTTTCTTTTTCAGAGTTTGAGGAAATCTTGACACAAAATCCATTGAAACTCTATCCCATTTCCACTCAGGAATCATTACAGGCTGTAGTAAACCTGATGGTACTTGATGTTCAGCTTTGACTTACTGACATATCAAACATTTCGATACAAACTCTAATATATCCCATTTATACCCGACCACTAGTACAGCTATTTTAGATCGTTATACATCTTGGTACTACCCGGATGAACTTAGAAATGACTACTGTGTGCTTCACGCAGAATTTTTTGAACAAGCTCTGTATTTTTCAGTACACAAATTCTATTTCGAAACATTAAACAGTCATCAGTTTCAATATAAAATTCTGAATCAGAATTATACTCACATTGAATTCGTTAGCTTGTAATTCACGATCATTTTTTTGAGCTTCACAGATTTGTTGAAGAAATACTGGTTTAGCTTTTAATTCGGCTAAAATAGACCCATCATCACAAATCATCAACTAGGTGTTCATTTCTCTTAATGCAAACAAAGATTTTCGACTCAGGGCATAAGCAACAACATTAGCTTTTCCCGTGTGATAATCAATCACAAAGTCATAATCTTTTAATAACTTGAACCATCTTCGTTTTCGTAAATTCAAATCTTTCTATGTCATCAGATATTTTAAGCTCTTGTGATCCGTATAAATGTGGCATTTTTCACTGTATAAGTAGTGTCGCCAAATCTTCAACGCAAACACAATTGCAGCCAACTCTAATTCATCTATCGGATAGTTCTTTTCATGCGGTTCCAATTTTCGAGAAGCATAAGCTATAACTTTTCCTTCTTGCATCATAACACATCCCAGACCATTTAATGATGCATCACTGTAGATCACGAACTCTTTACCCGATTCAGGTTGTACTAAAACTGGTGCTTCAGTTAACAACACTTTCAACTATTGGAAACTCTGTTGACATTTTTCTGACCAATTGAACTTCAAATCTTTTTGTAACAGTCGTGTCATCAGTGTCGCAATCATTAAGAATCCTTTTACGAATCTTCAGTAACAACCCACTAAGCCCAAAATACATTTCTCGTAGATTTCCAATCAACAATAGCAAAAATCTTGCTCGGATCAACTTTAATATCGTCAAATGAAACAATGTGCCTTAGAAATCCAACCTCTTTGAGCCAAAACTCACATTTATTGAACTTTGCAAATAAGTACTTATCACGTAGAGTTTGTAACACAATTCTCAAGTGTTTTGTATGCTCAAATTCATCTCGTGAATAGATTAGAATATCGTCAATGAATACAACAACAAATCTATCTAAATATGGTTTGAATATTCAATTCATCAAGTCTATAAAAATAGCAGGAGCATTAGTTAAATCGAAAGGCATAACAAGAAATTCATAATGTCCATACCTCATTCTGAACGCTATTTTCAGCACCTCCGACTCTTTGACTCGCAACTGATAATAACCCTATCTCAGATCAATCTTTGAAAATACTGTAGCCCCTTTCAACTGGTCAAATAAATCATCAATATGCGGTAGAGGGTATTATTCTTTATAGTCACTTTATTGAACTATCTGTGGTCGTTACACATTCTCATTGTACCAGATTTGTGACACCCCTAGCCCGTATCTGTCACCGGATTAGGATTATGAGGCATTACTGATCAACAGTTCAATTCCAAACATTTATTTATATTCACTCAGTCAAACTCATTTATAATTAAAAAAAAATTAATTCACATTTCAGAACATACATTGATATATATCTCGCATACACAAGTTGCAACTAAACTCAACGTGTTGCTTACTGCATCAATGTATTTATATACACGATATTAACTATTACCAACATGGTCAAACATACTTCTAATACCAGTTATGTGATTATTCATATAGCCACCAAATCACATGCACATTTTTAGAACTTAATAAGCCATAATTCATATCTTAAACCACTACATATGTGGCTTAGGTAATAGTCAATTTGAACTTGCATGCTTTTCCCTTTAATACAAAATGAAACAACCTCGTTAATAATAATGCATTTCCATATAATTCTTTTAAGTATTAATCAGTAAAGACTATTCATATCTACTATAGTCATTAAAATATATACATTTGGTCTTAGAAAATTTAACCATTTCATGCACACACTACTAAAAGTACACTTATTATATATGCCTAAAGTTACGTAGTCAATAACAAAGTAGTAATCAATATTTGGACATCTTAACTCTTGTTCACTTAATGTCATTCATGATTTAACATTAAAAGCGAATTCTTAGTAACTATATCTAATCATTTAATCATATTATATAATTTAATAAGTAATCACATATAAATATTTAATACATTGCACCATGACCGAATATGCTAATAATGTACATATACATAATACGCAACCAACCCTGAAGTAACAATCACATTTAGCACAGAATACATAATAAAAGAATCAACCAAATATTCATGAAACACATGCAATACTTACCATAAGCATCAAACTTAACAATGTTATAATTCACTATTAACCACCGAATCTACCTCATGCAATTATATGTATTTTCAATACATTATACCATAATCGAACCTGTTAATGATGTACATATATAATATATGCAACTTTCCTAAAATTTATATCATACTTAATATAATATGTTTACCACACATTTAACCGAATTCTATTCATGAAGCATACACAATATCTATCAACACCCAAGCTCAATAGACATTTGACCAAACCATGTGAAACCGAATTCAAACATATCAAGTAAACCATTTCCAAGCATGTGGTACCTAACACAAACTATATACGTCTACGACACATAGCTATAGGACTAAAGTGAACATAAATTGAACATATGACCAAAATTTAAAGGTAAAAGCATAGCCATTTTCGTATGGCTTATATATATACACACCACATTACTCTTATCCAAAACTAAGCTAGCTTATACATGCCATAGATCCAAGTTTAAACTTATATTGTACCAAAAATGGTCGATTGTGTGATAAACTTTGACGATGATCCCCGAGCTCTTATCTTGACTCCAAAATCTATAAAACAAAGACAAATATACACACCATAAGCTATTTAAGCTTAGTAAGTCATAAGCAAACAAACAAATCGATAATATAATTAGCTTATTTTGACCAACCAAATTACAATATCAATATCAAGCTTATTCTCAACTTTCAAATTCAATAATAATATACCTGAACACATACATCCATTACCTTAGCCGAGTGCTTACAAGATTAATTCATCAAGTCAATGTTCAAATTTTCAAAAGCCAAATTATCAAAATAAACCAAATATACATACCTTTGTACAAATAAGCTTTTAAATCAAGATAAAATTTATATACACACATTAACTAAGTAACCGAATATGCAAGAACATTATATATATATATGTGAAAATAAAATCACAGCAACAAGAATCATATTTCTTACCCATAAGGCCGAATACACATGACATAATTATACATATACTTTTCATTCATGTTACACATGCTTGTATCTAATATCGTAACATTCACTTACCTTGTTGCAAATGAATACCAAACTAATACATATCGTTTAGCTAATTTTACACATTTTTTCTCCACTTATCGATGCTCGATGAACCATTCGAAATCGGATAGGACACTCGAATAATCACATAAATCGTACAATGCCAACGTCCCAGACGTGGTCTTACATGTAACCACATATTGATGCCATTATCCCATACAGGGTCTTACTCGTAAACACATATCAATGTCATGGTCTTACTCGCACAAATATATCAGAATCCTCTATCATGACATATGTATCCTAACTATTCCTAAGGTTCATACAGGGCTTTCGGACATCGTAATTCAATCGAAACAAATTTGAAAACATGGCAACCAAGCTTAGTCATATTCGGCTGTGACATGTATAAAATCATGTTTTTCATTTCAGCATATATATATATATATATATATAGATTACATTTAATTGAAGTTAAGTACGTCTATTTGCTTATAAACTTACCTCGGACAATGAAAAACTGGTACGGATCGACTAGCGATAACTTTCGTTTTCCCCCGATCCAAATCTGACTTCTTTGGTTCTTGATCTAAACATTCAAATTAAGCTCATTCAAACATATTTTCATTCAATTTAGTCCAAAAACACATAAATGGGAAAATTACCATTTTACCCCTGACATTTATAATTTTTACAATTTAGTCCCTATTGCACAAAACACAAAATATTCAAAATTTCAAAATACCCATGTTTGGCCGAATACTCCTAATGTTCATACAAGCCCATATATTTCATTTATTTCACATTTTAGTCCCTTAAATTATTATTTTTGCAATGTAGTCCTAATTACTCAAAATATCAAAAACTCCAATACAAAATATGTTAATCTAAAACATATCTTTCTTATTTCATCATCAAACAATAAAAATCACAAGCTATCAACAATAGAACAACTCAAAATATTTATCAAAATAAAAAATTAAAGCTTGGGTCTTGAAGTTTACTAAGCAACGATCTCAAAAACGTAGAAATTATCAAAAACTGAGCTAAACTCATACCTTGATTGAGCTTTAAAATTTTCTGAATCCTAGCTCTTGTTCTTTCTTTTTCTTTTCTTTAGTTTGGTTAAAGAGAAAATGTATGAAAGCTTAGTTTAGTCATGGTATATTATAACATATATATTACATATTATTTAATTTACCTAACTAACCTTCTTATATAATATAATTTCTTTTTATTGGTTGTCTACAACCGTCCAACATTTATTATGTTGGTCTTATTGCAACTTAAATGCCTTCCTTTAAAAAGACATCAACAATTTGGCCCTTTTTTCAATTAACCATCAAATTTTCATTTTAGGTGATTAAGTCCTTTTATTTAATCAGAGACTCAAACGATAAAATTAAATCACGAAAATTTCACAGATATAAATTCACATAAAATAAACACGAAAAATAATTTAAAAATATTTTTTTGATTTGGATTCGTGGCTCTAAAACCACCGTTTCGATTAGGATCAAAATCGGGCTGTTACAATATTTCTTTTTCACGAACAATACCGGTGTACCCCAGGGAGAATAACTTGGTTGTACAAAACCTTTGTATGTTAATTCTTGCAATTGAGCTTTCAACTCTTTTAATTCTATTGGAGCCGTTCTGTATGGAGCTATCGATATCAGTGTTGTTCTGGGTACTAATTTAATACAAAATTCAACTTTTCTGATCGGAGGCAAACCCGATAATTCTTCTAGAAAACATCCCGAAACTCACAAACAATAGGTAGAGATTCATTCTTTGATTCAGGCACTTTTGTATCCAGTACATATGCAAGATATGCATCATAACCCTTTTTCAAATATTTTTGAGCTAACACAGATGTTATCACAATAGGTAATTCATTGAAATCATCAAACTTAATCCGAAGAATCTTACCACTTTGACATTTCAATTCGATAATCTTCTATCTACAATTCACAACCGCATCATGCATACTTAACCAGTCTATAAACAAAATCACATCAAATTCATCAAACGGTAGAAGCATCAAGTCAGCTCGAAATTAGTAATCCCGGATTACTTCAGCCGATTTTGTTTCGAAGTGTTTAATATGTCAACAAGTGAAAGCGGAACATCAAGTGCCTACAGGTTTACTTCAGCCGATCATGATACCTGAATGGAAATGGGAACGAATCACGATGGATTTTGTATCTGGGTTGCCATTGTCGGAAAGTAAGAAAGATGCGATTTGGGTTGTTGTTAATAGATTGACTAAGTCGACTCATTTTATTCCCGTACGTACGAATTATTCACTTGATAAACTAGCTGAACTGTATGTTTCTCAGATTGTGAGATTACACGGGGTACCTATTTCTATTGTGTCGGATAGAGATCCGAGATTCACCTCGCGATTTTGGAAGAAATTGCAAGAAGCTTTGGGTACCAAGTTGCACTTTAGCACCGCTTTTCATCCACAGACTGATGGTCAATCCGAGCGGATAATTCAGATACTCGAGGATATGTTGAGATGTTGCATCCTTGAGTTTAGTGGTTCATGGGAGCGGTATTTACCTTTGATTGAATTCGCATACAACAATAGTTTTCAATCAAGTATTAAGATGGCACCTTACGAGGCTTTGTACGGTCGTAAATGTCGTACACCATTGTTTTGGACCGAGCTCGGTGGAAGTAAAATTTTGGAGTTGATTTGATTAAAGATCTTTGAGAAGAAAGTAAAATAATTCATGAAAGTCCAAGGCGACATCGATCGTCGTAAGTCGACGCGGATTTAAAACGAAGAGATATTGGGTATCAGGTGGGAGACAAAGTGTTTCTTAAAGTTTCACCTTGGAAAAAGATACTCAAATTTGGCCGTAAGGGCAAACTGAGTCCGAGGTTCATAGGGCCGTATGAAATATCCGAACGAGTTGGTCCAGTGGCATATAGATTGATTTTACCCCCTGATCTCGAAAAGATTCACAACGTTTTTCATGTTTCGATGCTTCGATGTTACAGATCCGATCCTTCGCACGTAATAAATCCCTCCGAGGTCGAAATTCAAGCCGATATGAGTTATGAACAAGAACCGATTCGTATCTTAGCCCGTGAAGTGAAAGAGTTGCGAAACAAAAGGGTTCCGTTAGTAAAGGTGTTATGGCTCAAACATAGGGTCGAAGAAGCTACTTGGGAAACTGAGAACTCTATGAAATAACGATACCCAAACTTATTTACCGGTAAGATTTTCAGGGACGAAAATTTCTTAAGTGGGGGAGAGTTGTGACAGCCCTAAATTGACCTTATTCGGAAAGCGGTTTCGGGACCGCTAAACCAAATCACCGAAGTATTTGAATATAATATTTATTGTCTAAAATATGTGGATATGAATGTGTGAAAGTTTTAAGCTTCGATTTAGTCGATTGCATGTGAATTTAGTTAATAGGACTTAGGTGTGACACTTTTGAAATGTGATAGGTTAATCTATAAGGATCTAATAGTGCATGATGTCAAAAAAAGTGTACTTGCATGTCAAATTAGCCAAATCTTGGATAGTGGCCGGCCATGGTATGGGCTATTAATGGTAATATGTATTTTTCTATTAACATTTTTTAGTTACAAAATAAAATAATGAATTAAGAATAATAAAACATGAGGTGAGTGGGAGGAGAAACCAAAGTTGTTTCATCCTTGCTCCTCCATTGCCGTGACTTGAAGGAGGAAGAAGAAAAGAATTCTCTTGCTTCATGTTCGGTTGGTTGATGATTAGGAAGAGGTAAGTTTGATGTTATTCCATGAAATTCATGCATATTTTTAGTTGTTAGTTTGAATTCTACCTAGCCCATGGTTTAAATCTTTGCTATTTGATGGAGATGATACTCGGCCATGGATGTTGTCTTTCTTGGTTGGTGTTTGATGTTGTGTTGATGAGGTATGAAGATGATAGAGTTAAGTGCTTAACAAAAAGGATTGGATGTGAGTGTGTGTGAGAATTTGAAAAGGATGGGTCTTAGTAACTTCATGAAGTGTTCGACCATGGTGCTAAAATGTTATATTGTGTTTAAACTTAGAATTTTTAGTTATATGGTTAGTATAGGTATGGATAAACGAATATGAGAGCATGAATAGATGAAGAGTTTTGTAATTATAAAAAAAAAATGGGTTAATTGATATGTGGTAAATGTTAAGTGTTAAATGAAATGGAAATGATATCATATTGGAATATGTATACTCGACCACATGAATGAATACATAGATTGGTGTTGCATGTATTCGGCTATAGGTAAGCATATTGATGATTCTATCTTGACTTAGATAATCGGCTAAAGGAGAATATTAGCTAATATGTTGAATTTGATTCATGATTTCATATATATGACTCTAATGTCTAATATATATATGGGATAAGTACCTTGAATTTCTCTTGATGTTCAAGACGATTAAATCAATTTATTTGTTAAATTAAGCTCAAGAGAAAAGGGGATCTAAATCCGATAAAGGAAAGGAAAAAGTAATTGAATAGCCGTTGAAGTCGTTCGACAACATCCGAGGTAAGTCTTCGAGTAATGGAACTTAGTTTATGATTTGTTTAAGTCATGACACATAAGCATAACAAATAAACGGTGATATAATGATTCTACTTGAGTTATATATTGAGGTAATTAGTTTATACTTATGACGGGCAGCCGAATGTGTATAGAGATCATGTTATCAAGTAAATCAAAATCATGCTCTTTGTATGTGGCTATTGAGACGAAAATGGTAATGGTTGATAAGTGTCTTGTGTTTGAGTTCTAGTAATGAAAATGAAATATAGATGTGTTATGATTTATTGATATATGTGCATGATTATTCGAATGATAACCGGACTAAGATCCGAAGGCATTTGTGCTAGTGATTATATCTGGGCTAAGTCCCGAAGGCATTTGCGCTAGTGACTATATCCGGGCTAAGTCCCGAAGGCATTTGTGCTAGTGACTATATCCGGGCTAAGTCCCGAAGGCATTTGTGCTAGTGACTATGTCGGGCTAAGTCCCAAAGGCATTCGTATGAAGTTGCTATATCCGCTAAATTCAAGGTACTTGGGTTTGGAAATGAGCGATCTTGCTGTAATAATTTCAATTAATACGCTCATAAAATCCAAACGATAAGGTATGTTTCGTATATGCATCGGAAAAGTTGATTCCTTTTTAATAGTATTCGCTCAATTGATTAACAATCTTTCGGCCTTTAGATAGGTTTGATTCCCTGTGTATGAATATAATGGTTGAACGTGAAGTAAGTATGATTTTGAGAATATGCATATATCCAATTATTCATTTGGTCATATGAACGCTATACTTTAGTCGTAAATAATTTCATTACTCAAAACTTACTAAGCATTAAATGCTTATTCTGTTTCT
This sequence comes from Gossypium arboreum, assembly GCF_025698485.1. Lineage (NCBI taxonomy): Eukaryota > Viridiplantae > Streptophyta > Magnoliopsida > Malvales > Malvaceae > Gossypium > Gossypium arboreum. Next base: position 29,247,612 of record NC_069076.1, read on the forward strand.
TTAATTCTCTATTTTATAGATTTTGTTCGTCAGCTATCGGACTCGGGATTGTCAAAGTCGAAGTCACCCACACTATCTAAGCCCTTTTGGTACTCTTTTAGTTGAACTTCGATAGTGGCATGTATAGGACTGACCTTTGTTGTTAATTAAGTACCTTTTGGTAATGTATACATTCGGATAGCCATGCGAAAATGGCTTATATATTTTGAGCATAGCATTATAATCGTTTTGTATATATGGTTATTGAGTGGTATGGAAATGCTTGGTAATGACTAGCCATTGGAATGGTTAATCATGATCATATTTGGTGCTATGTATGTCAAGTGGCTAGATGAATCATGGAAACTATGAAATAGGTGAGATTTACCTTAAAGTAGATACTGACAGCAGCAGTGATGTGAGTTTGAAAAATCACTAAAAATAGTAGAAATGTAATTAAATAATGAATAAATTATGTAATCGAATCTTGATGTGTCTATTTTCATATGAAAGAAACAAAACGACCATATCAGCCGTATTTTATGAGATGTTTAAGTTTTCGTGAAACAGGGCCAGAGTGATTTCTGGATCCCCTATTCTGATTTTGGAAATTCACCATAAATTAACCAGAGATAATTAGAAGTCATTCTTTATATTTACAGATTCCTTTTTGAGTCTAGCTTCATTAGAAACAAACGGTATAAGTATTGAAGCCCTGTACAGGGATATATCTAAGTCGTAATGCATGAAGGTCAGAGTAGTTGAACCCTGAAACAGGGGAGACTTTAACTAATAAACTGTACTAATTGGCTAGACCAAAAATTCTAGAAAAACATTTGTAGATGGATAAATGAGTCTAGTTTTAGGGAAAATTTACGGAATCAGTTTTTGAGTTTTGGAACACGAGATATGATTTTTAAAGTGACTGTGATGCAGTTAACCAGCTTGTCTCGAAATTTTAAAATGAAATGTGTAAATAAAGGAATTAAGTCTGTTAACACCTCGTGTTCGACTCCGGCAACGGTCTCGGGTACGGGGCGTTACAATTTTATTGGTATCAGAGCTACGGTTTTTCGATTCTAGGACTACCGTAATACGTCCGGGCCTATCTATACATGCCATTATGTGTTTATTTGATAGTGTGGAGATTTCTGACAGTTAAAATTGTGTTTATTTATAGTAATGGATCCCGATCCCAATCGAAGCGGTAGTGATGATCTTGAGAGTGTAGCGCTGCTCCCGACAAGGACATGCCGAGGACTCTCAACCTATTACTAGTAATCGAATGATGAAGCTAGACAGGCTTTTTATAGCGTGATGAATGATTGGTTCAATTAGTATATTCGAACTAAAACGGCTGTTCCACAACCTCCATTCCCGACTAATACACCCCCACACTGCGATACCTCCGAGAATCGACGAGATAAGGTTAAATAAGCCCCAGTTGATGTGAATCCGAAAACACGGCTATGAATTTAAAGCTACAGATAGCGACGATGCCGAGCAAGCTGAATTTTGGTTGGACAACACTATTCGGTACTTGATGAACTATCTTGCACACCGATGAATGCCTAAAGTGTACGATCTCTTTGCTACGTGATTCGCCTACTATTGGTGGAATACGTTGATAAGCAGTCGAGAGAGCAAGTAACTTGGGAGTTTTTCCAAACCGAGTTTCGAAAAAAGTATATCAGCCAGAGATTCATTGATCAAAAACAGAAAGAATTTCTTGAACTTAAACAAGGTTCCATGTCAGTTACTGACTATGAACGAAAGTTTGTAAGGCTTAGCCGGTACGCGCGAGAATGCATTTCTTCAGAAGCTGTGATGTGCAAACATTTCGAAGATGGACTGAACGATGATATAAAGCTGTATGTTGGCATTTTAGAAATCAGAGAATTTGTAGTGCTTGTCGAGCGAGCTTGCAAAGCCGAAGAGCTCAGTAAGGAGAAAAGAAAAGATGATATGGGAGTAAAGGAGTTTTGTAAGAGATCTTCGGGAAAGCCCTTTCAACAGTCATCGAAGAAATTTAGAGATGATTTAGGCCGATCTAAAGACACTTCGGGCTTTTCTAGACGAGATCGTGATCGACCCCCTGTGAGTACACGAGTCACTTCGGTTGCCAGTGTTGGAAATGATTGTCGAGACAGAACAGAGTGCCAGTATTGTGGTAAATGGCATTCGGGGAGTTGTAGATTCCATGGCCGCTCCTGTTATAAGTGTGGATCAGCTGACCACTTTATTAAGGATTGCCCGAGACTGTCTGAACAAAATGTAAATCAGAGTGGGAAACCAAGTGCTACTACTGCTCGGGGTAGACCATCTAGAAATACGGGGAATGCTAGTGGTGGTCAGAGAGGATCTAGAGATGCTACAACCAGATCTGAGGCTCGTGCTCCTGCTAGAGCTTATGCTATACGCGCACGCGAGGAGATGTCTCCTCGCCGATGTTATTACCGGTACTTTCACTCTCTTTGATACTAATGTGATTGCTTTGATTGACCCTGGTTCTACTCATTCATATGTATGTGAGACCTTAGCATCCAGTAAGACTTTACCTGTTGAGTCTATTGAGTTTGTAATTCGAGTGTCGAATCCCTTGGGTCATTATGTGCTTGTTGATAAGGTGTGTAAGAAATGCCCCCTAGTAATCAGAGGTTCCTGCTTTCCGGCCAATTTGATGCTTTTACCGTTTGATGAATTTGATGTTATTCTCGGTTTGGATTGGTTGACCGTACATGATGCAATTGTGAATTGCAAAAGTAAGACTATTGATTTGAGGTGTGCAAATAATGAGATAATCCGAGTTGAGTCTACTGTTTTGAATGGATTGCCAACAATAATATCCTCGGTGTTAGCTCAAAAATATGTGAGAAAGGGGTGTGAAGCGTACCTTGCATACGTACTTGATAATAAATAGTCAGAAAAGAAACTTGAATCGGTAGCAGTGGTTTGTGAATATCTAGATGTTTTTCCCGAAGAATTACCGGGTTACCACCTGCTCGGGATGTAGAGTTTGGCATCGAACTTGTACCTAGGACTACACCGATTTCGATAGCTCCGTATCGTATGGCACCAACAGAATTAAAGGAATTGAAAGCTGAGTTTCAAGAGTTGATGGATAGAGGTTTCGCTCGACCGAGTTTCTCACCTTGTGGTGCACCAGTATTGTTTGTGAAAAAGAAGGACGGAACCATGAGGTTGTGTATCGACTATCGTCAGCTGAATAAAGTGACAATAAAGAATAAATATCCGTTACCGCGTATTGATGATTTTTTTGATCAACTAAAGGGAGCCTCAGTGTTTTCAAAGATAGATTTGAGATCGGGTTATTATCGATTCATGAGTTCGAGACTCGATATACCCAAAGCGCTTTTTAAGCGAGATACGGTCACTACGAGTTTTTAGTGATGCCGTTTGGGCTCACTAATGCCCAAAGATTTATGGATTTGATGAATCGATCTTCGCACCATATTTAGATTGATTTGTAGTCGTGTTTATCGATGATATCTTGGTCTATTCGAGAAATGAAACCGATCATCTTTGAACACCGGGATTAGTGTTGCGATTTTACGGATAAGTAGTTATATGCTAAGTTCAAGAAGTGTGAGTTTTGGTTAGAGAGGTTAGCTTCTTGGGTCATGTGGTATCTGCGTGACGGTATTCGAGTTGATCTGAGCAAAATTTTGGCCATACTTAACTGGAAGCCTCAGAAATATTATCAAGTTCGAGCTTTTGGGACTTGCCGATTATTACAGACGCTTTGTAAAGGGTTTCTCGATGATAGCCACACCAATAACGAAACTACTTGTAAAGATGTTAAGTTTGAATGGACGAGAAAAGTGTCGTGAAAGTTCGATCAACTGAAAACTTATTTGATCAAGCTCAAAGATTAGTGCAACCGAATCGTGCAAGGAGTTTGTCATTTACAAAGTGATGCATCCTTACTTGGGTTGGGTTGTGTATTGATGCAAGAAGGTCGAGTTGTAGCTTATGCGTTGAGACAATTGAAGCCACATGAGAAAAATTATCCAACCCATGATCTCGAACTAGCTGCCATCGTATTCGCTTTGAAAACATGGCGACATTACTTATTTGGTGAGAAGTACCATGTATATTCGGATCACAAAAGTCTCAAATATTTGATGACTCAAAGAGACTTGAATCTGCGACAAAGACGTTGGCTTGAGTTATTAAAAGATTATGACCTTGTCATTGACTATCACCCGGGAAAGGCTAATGTGGTTGCTGATGCTTTAAGTCGTAAATCACTGTTTGCTTTACGAACGATGAATGTACACTTGTCTGTTCTATCCGACAATGTGTTAGTAGCTGAATTAAAGGCCAAACCCTTGTTGATTCATCAAATTCATGAAGCTCAGAAAGTCGATGATGAATTGGTTGCAAAACGGGCTGAATGGGTTTCGAACGTGGAATCAGAGTTTGAAATTGACGATGACGATTGTTTGAGGTTCAGAAGTCATTTGTGTGTCCCAAGAAATTCAGAACTTATTTCGATGATTCTGAACGAAGCTCACTGTAGTCGAATGTCAATTCACCCGAGAAGTACGAAAATGTACAACGATCTGAGACGTCAGTTTTGGTGGCATGGTATGAAACGAGACATTTCCGATTTTGTTTCAAAGTGTTTAATATGTCAACAAGTGAAAGCGGAACATCAAGTGCCTACAGGTTTACTTCAGCCGATCATGATACTTGAATGGAAATGGGAACGAATCACGATGGATTTTGTATCTGGGTTGCCATTGTCGGCAAGAAAGAAAGATGTGATTTGGGTTGCTGTTGATAGACTGACTAAGTCGACTCATTTTATTCCAGTACGTACGGATTATTCACTGGAGAAACTAGCTTAATTGTATGTTTCTCAGATTGTGAGATTACACGGGTACCTATTTCTATTGTCTCGGATAGAGATTCGAGATTCACCTCGCGATTTTGGAAGAAATTGTAAGAAGCTTTGGGTACCAAGTTGCATTTTAGCACCGATTTTCATCCACAGACTGATGGTCAATCCGAGCGGATAATTCAGATACTCGAGGATATGTTGAGATGTTGCATCCTTGAGTTTAGTGGTTCATGGGAGCGGTATTTACCTTTGATTGAATTCGCATACAACAATAGTTTTCAATCAAGTATTAAGATGGCACCTTACGAGGCTTTGTACGGTCGTAAATGTCGTACACCATTGTTTTGGACCGAGCTCGGTGGAAGTAAAATTTTCGGAGTTGATTTGATTAAAGATGCTGAGCAGAAAGTAAAAATAATTCGTGAAAGTCCAAGGCAAGATCGATCGTCAAGTCGACGCGGATTTAAAACGAAGAGATATTGGGTATCGTGGAGACAAACTGTTTCTTAAAGTTTCACCTTGAAAAAGATACTCGACGGCCGTAAGGGCAAACCGAGTCCGAGGTTCATAGGGCCGTATGAAATATCCGAACGAGTTGGTCCAGTGGCATATAGATGGATTTTACCCCCTGATCTCGAAAAGATTCACAACATTTTTCATGTTTCGATGCTTCGACGTTACAGATCCGATCCTTCTCACATAATAAATCCCTCCGAGGTCGAAATTCAAGCCGATATGAGTTATGAAGAAGATCCGATTCATATCCTAGCCCGTGAAGTGAAAGAGTTGCGAAACAAAAGGGTTCCGTTAGTAAAGGTGTTATGGCTCAAAAACGGGGTCGAAGAAGCTACTTGGGAAACCGAGAACTCTATGAAAGAACGATACCCAAACTTATTTACCGGTAAGATTTTCAGGGACGAAAATTTCTTAAGTGGGGGAGAGTTGTGACAGCCCTAAATTGACCTTAGTCGGAAAGCGGTTTCGGGACCGCTAAACCAGATCACCGAAGTATTTGAATATAATATTTATTTTCTAAAATATGTGGATATGAATGTGTGAAAGTTTTAAGCTTCGATTTACTCGATTGCATGTGAATTTAGTTAATAGGACTTAGGTGTGACACTTTTGAAATGTGATAGGTTAATCTATAAGGATCTAATAGTGCATGATGTCAAAAAAAGTGTACTTGCATGTCAAATTAGCCAAGTCTTGGATAGTGGCCGGCCATGGTATGGGCTATTAATGGTAATATGTATTTTTCTATTAACATTTTTTAGTTACAAAATAAAATAATGAATTAAGAATAATAAAACATGTGGTGAGTGGGAGGAGAAACCAAAGTTGGTTCATCCTTGCTCCTCCATTGCCGTGACTTGAGGGAGGAAGAAGAAAAGAATTCTCTTGCTTCATGTTCGGTTGGTTGATGATTAGAAAGAGGTAAGTTTGATGTTATTCCATGAAATTCATGCATATTTTTAGTTGTTAGTTTGAATTCTACCTAGCCCATGGTTTAAATCTTTGCTATTTGATGGAGATGATACTCGGCCATGGATGTTGTCTTTCTTGGTTGGTGTTTGATGTTGTGTTGATGAGGTATGAAGATGATAGAGTTTGAGTGCTTAACAAAAAGGATTGGATGTGAGTGTGTGTGAGAATTTGAAAAGGATGGGTCTTAGCAACTTCATGAAGTGTTCGGCCATGGTGCTAAAATGTTGTATTGTGTTTAAACTTAGAATTTTTAGTTATATGGTTAGTATAGGTATGGATAACCGAATATGAGAGCATGAATAGATGAAGAGTTTTGTAATTATAAAAACAAATGGGTTAATTGATATGTGGTAAATGTTAAGTGTTAAATGAAATGGAAATGATATCATATTGGAATATGTATACTCGACCACATGAATGAATACATAGATTGGTGTTGCATGTATTCGGCTATAGGTAAGCATATTGATGATTCTATCTTGACTTAGATAATCGGCTAAAGGAGAATATTAGTTAATATGTTGAATTTGATTCATGATTTCATATATATGACTCTAATGTCTAATATATATATGGGCTAAGTACCTTGAATTTCTCTTGATGTTCAAGATGATTAAATCAATTTATTTGTTAAATTAAGCTCAAGAGCAAAGGGGAACTAAATCCGATAAAGGAAAGGAAAAGTAATTGAATAGCCGTTGAAGTCGCTCGATAACATCCGAGGTAAGTCTTGAGTAATGGAACTTAGTTTATGATTTGTTTAAGTCATGACACATAAGCATAACAAATAAACGGTGATATAATGATTCTACTTGAGTTATATATTGAGGTAATTAGTTTATACTTATGACGGCAGCCGAATGTGTATAGAGATCATGTTATGAAGTAAATCAAAATCATGCTCTTTGTATGTGGCGATTGAGCCGAAAATGGTAATGGTTGATAAGTGTCTTGTGTTTGAGTTCTAGTAATGAAAATAAAATATAGATGTGTTATGATTTATTGATATATGTGCATGATTATTCAATGATAATCGGACTAAGATCCGAAGGCATTTGTGCTAGTGATTATATCCGTGCTAAGTCCCAAGGCATTTGTGCTAGTGATTATATCCTGCTAAGTCCCAAGGCATTTGTGCTAGTGACTATATCCTGCTAAGTCCCAAGGCATTTGTGCTAGTGACTATGTCCTGCTAAGTCCCGAAGGCATTAAATGCGAAGTTGTTATATCCGCTAAATTCGAAGGTACTTGGGTTTGGAAATGAGCGATCTTGTTGTAATAATTTCAATTAATACGCTCATAAAATCCAAATGATAAGGTATGTTTCAGATATGCATCGGAAAAGTTGATTCCTTTTAATAGTATTCTCTCAATTGATTAACGATCTTCCGCCTTTAGATAGGTTTGATTCCCTGTGTATGAATATAATGGTTGAACATGAAGTAAGTATGATTTTGAGAATATGCATATATGCAATTATTCATTTGGTCATATGAACGCTATACTTTAGTCGTAAATAATTTCATTACTCAAAACTTACTAAGCATTAAATGCTTATTCATTTTTTAATTCTCTGCTTTATAGATTTTGTTCGTCACCATCGGACTCGGGATTGTCAAAGTCGAAGTTGCCCACACTATCGAAGCCCTTTGGTACTCTTTTAGTTGAACTTCGATAGTGGCATGTATAGGACTGACCTTTGTTGTTAATTAAGTACCTTTTGGTAATGTATACATTCGGATAGCCATGCGAAAATGGCTTATATATTTTGAGCATAGCATTATAATCGTTTTGTATATATGGTTATTGAGTGGTATGGAAATGCTTGGTAATGACTAGCCATTGGAATGGTTAATCATGATCATATTTGGTGCTATGTATGTCAAGTGGCTAGATGAATCATGGAAACTATGAAATAGGTGAGATTTACCTTAAAGTAGATGCTGACAGCAGTAGTGATGTGAGTTTGAAAAATCACTAAAAATAGTATCAATGTAATTAAATAATGAATAAATTATGTAATCGAATCTTGATGAGTCTATTTTCATATGAAAGAAATAAAACGACCATATCAGTCGTATTTTATGAGATGTTTAAGTTTTCGTGAAATAGGGCTAGAGCAATTTCTGGATCCCCTATTCTGACTTTGGAAATTCACCATAAATTAACCAGAGATAATTAGAAGTCATTATTTATATGTACAGATTCCTTTTTGAGTCTATTTTCATTAGAAACAAATGGTATAAGTATTGAAGCCCTGTACAGGAATATATCTAAGTTGTAATGCATGAAGGTCAGAGTAGTCAAACCCTGAAACAGGGGAGACTTTAACTAATAAACTGTACTAATTGGCTAGACCAAAAATTCTAGAAAATTTTTTTAGATCAATATATGAGTCTAGTTTTAGGGAAAATTTACGGAATCAATTTTCGAGTTTTGGAACACGAGATATGATTTTTAAAGTGACTGTGATGCTGTTAACCAGCTTGTCTAGAAATTTTAAAATGAACTGTGTAAATAAAGGAATTAAGTCTGTTAACACCTCGCGTTCGACTCCGGCAACGGTCTCGGGTACGGGGCGTTACAATTTTATTGGTATCAGAGCTACGGTTTAGTCGATTCTAGGACTACCGTAATACGTCTGGGTCTATCTATACATGCTATTATGTGTTTATTTGATAGTGTGGAGATTTCTGACAGTTAAAAATGTGTTTATTTATAATAATGGATCCCGATCCCAACCGAGCGGTAGCTGATGATCTTGAGAGTGTAGCGCTGCTCCCGACAAGGGACAATGCCGGGGACTCTCAACCTATTGCTAGTAATCGAATGATGAAGCTAGATGTGCTTTTTATAGCGTGATGAATGATTGGTTCAATCAAGATATTCGAACTAATACAAATTGCTCCACAACCTCCATTCCCGACTAATACAAATTTCACACTGCGATACCTCCAGAATCGACAGATAAGGTTAAATAAGCCCCAGTTGATGTAATTCGAAAACACGGGCTATCAATTTAAAGCTACGAGATAGCGGCGATGCCGAGCAAGCTGAATTTTGGTTGACAACACTATTCGGTACTTGATGAACTATCTTCCACACCGATGAATGCCTAAAGTGTACGATCTCCTTGCTAAGTGATTCTCGCCTACTATTGGTGGAATACGTTGATTTCATTGTCCGAGAGAGCAAGTAACTTGGGAGTTTTTCCAAACCGAGTTTCAAAAAGTATATCACCCGAGATTCATTGATCAAAATGGAAAGAATTTCTTGAACTTAAACAAGGTTCCATGTCGCCATCGACTATGAACGAAAGTTTGTAAGGCTTAGCCGGTACGCGCGAGAATGCATTTCTTCAGAAGCTGTGATGTGCAAACGTTTCGAAGATGGACTGAACGATGATATAAAGCTGTATGTTGGCATTTTAGAAATCAGAGAATTTGTGGTACTTTTCGAGCGAGCTTGCAAAGCCGAAGAGCTCAGTAAGAAGAAAAGAAAAGCTGATATGGGAGCAAAGGAGTTTCGTAAGAGATCTTCAGGAAAGCCCTTTCAATAGTCATCGAAGAAATTTAGAGATGATTTAGGCCGATCTAAAGACACTTCGGGCTTTTCTAGACGAGATCGTGATCGACCCCTTGTGAGTACACAAGTCACTTCGGTTGCTAGTGTTGGAAATGATCGTCGAGACAGAACAGAGTGCCAGTATTGTGGTAAATGGCATTCGGGGAGTTGTAGATTCCATGACCGCTCCTGTTATAAGTGCGGATTAGCTGACCACTTTATTAAGGATTGCCCGAGACAGTCTGAACAAAATGTAAATCAGAGTGGGAAACCAGGTGCTACTACTGCTCGGGGTAGACTATCTAGAAATACGGGGAATGCTAGTGGTGGTCAGAGAGGATCTAGAGATGCTACAACCAGATCTGAGGCTCGTGCTCCTGCTAGAGCTTATGCTATACGAGCCGCAAGGATGCTTCCTCGCCAGATGTTATTACCGGTACTTTCACTCTCTTTGATACTAATGTGATTGCTTTGATTGACCCTGGTTCTACTCATTCATATGTATGTGAGACCTTAGCATCCAAAGAAGACTTTACTGTTGAGTTCATCGAGTTCGTAATTCGAGTGTCGAATCCCTTGGGTCGTTATGTGCTTGTCGATAAGGTGTGTAAGAAATGCCCCCTAGTAATCAGAGGTTCCTCGCTTCCGCCGATTTGATGCTTTTACCGTTTGATAAATTTGATGTTATTCTCGGTTTGGATTGGTTGACCGTACATGATGCAATTGTGAATTGCAAAAGTAAGACTATTGATTTGAGGTGTGCAAATAATGAGATAATCCGAGTTGAGTCTCACTGCTTTGAATGGATTGCCAACAATAATATCCTCGGTGTTAGCTCAAAATATGTGAGAAAGGGTGTGAAGCGTACTTGCATACGCATTTTGATAATAAATAGTCAGAAAAGAAACTTGAATCGGTAGCAGTGGTTTGTGAATATCTAGATGTTTTTCCCGAAGAATTACCGGGGTTACCACCTGTTCGGGATGTAGAGTTTGGCATCGAACTTGTACCTGGGACTACACCGATTTCGATAGCTCCGTATCGTATGGCACCAACAGAATTAAAGGAATTGAAAGCTTAGTTTCAAGAGTTGATGGATAGAGGTTTCGCTCGACCGAGTTTCTCACCTTGTGGTGCACCAGTATTGTTTGTGAAAAAGAAGGACGGAACCATGAGGTTGTGTATCGACTATCGTCAGCTGAATAAAGTGACAATAAAGAATAAATATCCGCTATCAGCGTATTGATGATTTTTTGATCAACTAAAGGGAGCCTCAGTGTTTTCAAAGATAGATTTGAGATCGGGTTATTATCGATTCTTGTAGTTCGAGACTCGAGATATACCCAAAACCGCTTTCGTAATCTAGATACGGTCACTACGAGTTTTTAGTGATGCCGTTTGGGCTCACTAATGCCCCGGCAGTATTTATGGATTTGATGAATCAGATCTTCAGACCATATTTAGATTGATTTGTAGTCGTGTTTATCGATGATATCTTGGTCTATTCGAGAAATGAAACCGATCATGCTGAACACCTGGGATTAGTGTTGCAGATTTTACGGGATAAGTAGTTATATGCTAAGTTCAGTAAGTGTGAGTTTTGGTTAAGAGAGGTTAGCTTCTTGGGTCATGTGGTATCTCAGACGGTATTCGAGTTGATCTCGAGCAAAATTTTGGCCATACTTAACCGGAAGCCTCCGAGAAATATTCAAGTTCGAGCTTTTGGGACTTGCCGCCATTACTACAGACGCTTTGTAAAGGGTTTCTCGATGATAGCCACACCAATAACGTAAACTACTTCGTAAAGATGTTAAGTTTGAATGGATGTAAAAGTGTCGAAAGTTCGATCAATCGAAAACTTATTTGATCAAGCTCAAGATTAGTGCGGCCGAATCGTGCAAGGAGTTTGTCATTTACAAAGTGATGCATCCTTACTTGGGTTGGGTTGTGTATTGATGCAAGAAGGTCGAGTTGTAGCTTATGCGTTGAGACAATTGAAGCCACATGAGAAAAATTATCCAACCCATGATCTCGAACTAGCTGCCATCGTATTCGCTTTGAAAACATGGCGACATTACTTATTTGGTGAGAAGTGCCATGTGTGACAACCCGAATTAGGGCCTAATCGGAATAGTGGTTTCGTGACCACAAATCTGAGATAGAAATAATTGTTTTATAATTATTTTGGGGTTTATGATATGATTGCATGATTGTGTGAAAATTTCGTGATGAAATTCTATGCCTAAAGTGCTTAAATTGAAAGTAGGGACTAAATCGAATAAGTTGCAAAATTTGCGTCCCAGAAGTTTTTAGTATGAAATTGTTTTGGAATATTAATTAGGAGGTCTTAAATAGCAATTTGACCAATTTTAAGTTCATGGACAAAATTAGGACATGGAAGGAATTTTTGAAAGTTTAGTAAGGAGGGCATTTTGGTCATTTGGATATTAAATGAAATAAAATGGGAAAAATAACACAAAATTGATCATCATCCTCCTTAGTTGCTGCCGAATTCTCCTCTCTCCATAGCTAGGGTTTCTTCAATTTTCAAGCTCCATAATCAAGAAAGACGCGAATTGATCTCGAACGGGGAAGGAAAAAGTTTTGGACTAAATTGCAAAATTTCCACATTTTGCACCAAGGTAAGTTTGTATGTAAATATTACAATAATTTCATGTACATTCTTATATTTCAGCCTATTATATAAATATACTAGCTGATGTTAAAATATAAATCGACTATTGGAAGAATGGAAATAAATATAGAGAGAGATCCTGCTGAACATTCGGAGAGATCGAATGAAATAGAGGGCGTAGCTAGGTCACATGTATGATGCCGAGTGCACATCATGTGTACAAGAAAGCTACGAGACACCTCAGTAGTAGCTAGGTCACATGTGTGATACGAGATGTATCCCATGTAGACAAGAGAGCTACGTGAAAGATAAATGTAGCTAGGTCGCATGCGTGATTCCAAGTGAAGGACACCATGTAGACAAGAGAGCTACGAGACAAATCGGTTGGGTCGCATGAGTGGTACTAAGTGTTCACCATGTGTACAAGAGAGCCGAACTAAACGAAGTATGATGGTGGGGCTGTAAGTCAAACCATTAAATATCGAGGAATGATCCGAATTGTTCAACGGGATGGTTTTGTGGTGATATTGTGGTTTGGACCTACACTTATGGTGAATGAAATGTGGTGAAAATGATTTGTGGTATATACATATATAAGATAAAATGAGGTTAGCATAAAGAATGTGTGAAAGAGTGAAATTAGCATTAAAACTGTTTTTAGATGGTAGCAGTGACGTGATTTTGAAAATCACCAAAATAGGAGAAATATAATTAGAGGTTGAATGAGATGTGAAATTAAAGTTTAATGAGTCTACTTTCATATAAAAGAAACAGAGCAAGCAAAGGAATTCTATATTTTGAGATATTTACAATTGTATGTGACTTGCTCAGGATGAATACGTGATCCCTGTTCCAACTTTGAAAAATCATTAAAAATTGTACAAAGCAAATTAAGAAATATAGTTTACATGCCTAAATTCCTTATTGAGACTAGTTTTAAATGAAACAGACTTCAGGGTTGTTTGAATTGTGTAATGAGAGAAATTCAATTTGTAGTGAACAGAGGTCAGATCAGTCGAGCTGTGTAACAGGGAAATTTTAACTAATAAACTGTACTAATCGGCTGAACCAAAAATTATAGAAAAAATTAACAAAAAGCTTTATGAGTCTAGATTCAGGAAATTTTACGGATTTGAATTTCGAGTTTTGTAACTCGAGTTATGATTTATTTAGTGAATATGACGCAGCAGAGACAGCTTAATCAAAGTGGAATGAATAGTGAAGTTAAAGTAGATATACTTGAATTGTTGTGTAAACATGTTAGATTTTTTTAATTAGTATTTACATACTTACTTACTAAGCTATAAGCTTACTTTGTTTCTCTCTTTGTCTTATAGTGTTCTTCGCTTGCTCAGAGTTAAGGATCCGGAAGATCTACCCGCACTATCATACTTTAGGTATTTGAACTAAACGCTTTGAATTATGGCATGTATAGTAGGCTTAATTATTTTGTTACGTGTCATATTTGTCTAGGTTTAAAATATTAGTTACAAAGACTCGACCAGCTAATTTGTACAAGCCATTAAAGTTGGCTAATATTGTTCAAGACATATATTATACGATGCACTATCAAATTGGATGACATATTTATATTTTGTTATGTTTAATGGTATGTGTTATGTTCGTAATACCTTGTATCTGCTCCTACGACGTAACGGGTAAGGGTGTTACATTTAGTGGTATCGAGCTATGGTTTAGTCGGTTCTCGGACTAATAAAGTGTGTGTAAAAGTCTAGCTATACATGCCATAAAAATATTGTGATAGTGTGGTGACTCGATTATTCTAAACTGTGTTTTGTTTTAATATAGTAATGGATCCTCAAGGAACTGCGGTGATGATGTTTAGTAATGCGCCGGCCCCGCACAAGGGACCGCTACCTGTGGAAAGTAGACTGAGACATTGAGACAAGGAGATGAGGCTCGGGATGCCTTTCTCCAAATGATGAACAATTGGTATATGAATTTATTCGAGCAAATCCAAATGCTCAACCTCCTCCACCCCTCCTATACCTCGCACGATTCTCAGAGCTGCCAAGGTATAGATTTGGTAAGAACGAACAAGCCTCCGGCTGACAAGATTCAAAACAAAGGGTCAAGAGTTTAGAGCAAAGGTCGATGATGATCCCGAGAAAGCGGAATTTTGGCTTGAAAATTCTACCCGTATTTGATGAGCTCTCATGTACACCCGAGGAATGCTTAAAGTGTGTCAGATCACTTTTGAGAGATTCGCCACCAACGGTGGAAGACTTTGGTTGCAGTGGTGCCAAAAGAAAAGTTACTTGGGATTTCTTCCAGAAGAATTTAGAAAGAAATACATAAGTCAGCGATTTATTGATCAAAACGGAAGGAGTTCCTTGAATTGAAGCAGGGAAAATGTCTCAGAAAGTAGTATGAACGCGAATTTGTAAGACTCAGCAAGTATGCCCAGAATGTGTGTCCACCGAGGCCATTATGTGTAGAAGATTTGAAGATGGGCTGAATGAGGACATTAAAGTGCTTGTAGGAATTTTGGAGTTGAAAGAATTTTGGAGTTGAAAGAATTTGTAGTATTGGTTGATCGAGCTCTTAAAGCCGAAGAATTGAACAAAGAAAGAAGAAAAGCTACTATTGAGGCCCGAGATGTCAGAAAAAGACAGATAAGCAAGCCATTTCAATCTCAACCAAAGAGGTCCAAAGAGACAAACCCTCGAATGACAGTTTCAATTGGGGATTCACACAGAGATCGTGGTAGAGCATATTCGGGTCTAAAGCTCAAGCTACTTGTGGCAAGTGTGGGTAATGTGCGACCTAGAAAGCCCGAGTGTCAAAGAATGTGGCGTGCAACATTATGGTGAGTGTTGGGGGACCGAGCGAGCTTGTTTCAAAAGGTTCTCGCGAGCATTTTATTAGAGATTGTCCGGAGAAAGTTAAAGAAGAAAGATTTCAGAGTGCTAGACAGAATACCACCGCTAGTAGAGGTAGACCACCGAGAAATACTGGAGGTGGGACTAGTAGTAAACCTGTGATGAAAGATTTAACGGCAAGATCGAAGCTAGAGCACTGCTAGAGCTTATGCTATACGTGCTCGAGAAGATGCATCATCTCCGATGTTATTATGGTACATTTCTCTCTATGATACTATTGTTATTGCATTGATTGATCCCGGTCCACTCATTCCTATATTTGCATGAATTTAGTATCCAATAAAAAGTTGCTCGTTGAATTTATCGAGTTTACGATTAAAGTGTCGAACCCTTAGGCCAATATGTGCTAGTTGACAAGGTTTGCAAGAATTGCCCATTAATGATTCAAGGTCACTGCTTTTCCCGCCAACTTGATGCTATTACCATTTGGTGAGTTTGACGTTATCTTGGGAATGGACCGTTAACATTGTATGATGCTAAGGTAGATTGTAAACAAAAGACACTAGAGTTGAAATGTGAAAATGGAGAAATTCGTGGGTTGAAACAGATGAATCAAATAAATTGCCTATGGTGATTTCGCACATGTCCGCACGTAAATACATGAGAAAAGGGTGTGAAGCTTATCCGCTTATGTAATGAATATTGAGTTACCTCAACTGAAATTTGAATCAAGATCGATAGTCTGTGAGTTTCGGATGTATTTCCGAGGAATTGCCGGGTTGCCTCCAACGAGAGAGATAGATTTTGCCATTGATTTATTGCCTGCATCGCACCGATCTCGATTGCTCCATATAGAATGGCTCGATCGAATTAAAAGAATTGAAGGCTCGATTGCAGGAGTTAATGGACAAGGGATTTGTGAGACCGAGTTTCTCTCCCGGGTGCTCCTCAGATTATTCAGAAGAAGAAGGATGGTTCAATGAGACTTTGCATTGATTACCGTACACTTAATAAGGTGACTATAAAGAACAAGTACCGCTGTCGAGGATTGATGATTTATTCGATCGTTAAAGGGGGCCACAAGTGTTTTCAAAGATTGATTTGAGGTCCGGTTACTACCAAATGAGAGTTAAGGAGTCGATGTGCCGAAAACCGCCTTTTAGGACAAGGTATGGACATTATGAGTTTCTTGTGATGCCTTTTGGCTTAACAAATGCTCCAACTATATTTATGGACTTAATGAATCGGATCTTCCTAGCCATATTTGGATAAGTTTGTAGTAGTGTTTATAGATGACATTTTAATTTATTCTCGAGATGAGTCGAACATGCCGAACACTTGAGAACTATATTGCGATCTTGAGAGAAAAGAAACTGCTTGCCAAGTTTAGTAAAAGTGAGTTCGCTTCGTGAAGTCGGATTTTGGGGCATATAGTCTCAGTGATGGTATTCGGTGGATCCAAGCAAGATTTCGCGATCGTTGATTGGAAACCGCCAAGAATGTATCCGAGGTTAGGAGCTTTTAGGCTTAGCCGGTATTATAGACATTTTGTCAAGGATTTTCGATGATTGCCTCTCCTATGACTAAGTTGTTGCAAAAGAATGTTAAGTTTGAATGGTGATAAATGTCAACAAAGTTTTGAAAAATTGAAAGCACGATTGATCAAGCACCAATTTTAATACGTACCGAGTCAGAAAGGAGTTCAGTAATTTATAGTGATGCATCATTGATGTGCCTTGGATGTGTGTTGATGCAAGAGGGTAAAGTGGTAGCTTATGCTTCGAGACGCTTAAAACCGCATGAGAAGAACTATCCTACACATGATTTGGAACGTCACGTTGTTTTTGCCTTGAAGATTTGGCGACATTATTTGTACGGTGAAAATGCCAAATTTTTACCGATCACAAAAGTTTGAAGTACTTGATGAATCAAAAGGATCTGAATCATGACAAATAAGATGGCTTGAATTATTAAAGGATTATAATTTAGTGATTGATTATCATCCTGAAAAGCAAATGAAGTTTCGACGCTTTGAGCGTAAAATTTCTTTTACTTTGAGAGCCATGAACACGGGTTAGCATTGTCTCGATGATGGGTCAATCTTAGCAGAGATGAGAGCTAAACCGTTATTTCTCCAGCTTGATTTGTGATGCTCAAAAGAATGATAGTGAGTTGCGGATCAAGAGAACTCAATGCGAATCAAAGTTACGACTCGATTTTCGAGTTGGACCAGATGACTGCTTGATGTTTCGAGACAGGATATGTGCCAAAAATGATAAATTGATTCGTAAAATATTACATGAGGCGCACAATGGCTGTTTATCGCTCATCCTGGTAGCACAAAATGTATAATGATTTAAAGAAGTCAGACAGGCGTGTATGAAAAGAGACATTTCAATTTGTAACCAAGTGTTTGATCATCAACAAGTAAAAGTGAACATCAAGTGCCTTCGTGATTACTTCAACCAAGAATGGTGCTCGAGTGGAAATGGGACAAGATTACCATGGATTTTGTAACCGGTTTGCCTTTAACTCCTAAAAAGAAGGATGCTGTTTGGGTAGTGGTTGATAGATTAACAAAGTCAGCCCACTTTATACCAGTACGTACTGATTACTCACTTGATAAATTAGCCGAATTATATATTGCTGAAATTGTGAAGTTGCACGGAGTACCTATGTCTATAATATCAGATAGAGATCCAAGATTTACCTCGAGATTTTGGAAAAAGTTACAAGAAGCTTTGGGTACAAAATTGAACTTTAGTACCGCATTTCATCCACAAACAGATGGTCAAACGGAAAGAGTAATCCGTACTCAAGATATGCTTAGATGTTGGTTTTAGAATTTGGAGGTAGTTGGGAGAAATATCTATCTTTGATTGAGTTTGCCTACAATAAGCTTATCAATCAAGTATACAAATGGCACCGTCTGAAGCCTTGTATGGTCGTAAGTGTCGAACTCCTTTATATTGGACCGAGCTTAGTGAGAAACAGATTCATGGAGTTGATCTAGTTAAAGAAACCAAGAGAAAATAAAAGTAATTCGGGATTGCTTGAAAGTCGCTTGATTGAAAAAGTCATATGCGATTTAAAAAGAAAAGAGATTGAATTTCAGATGGGTGAAAAGTGTTCTTGAAGGTGTCACCATGGAAAAGATTCGAGATTTAGTCGAAAAGGCAAGTTGAGTCCGCGTTTTATTGGGCCGCACGAGATTATCGAGAGAATTGGACCAATGGCATATCGGTTGGCCTTACCGCAGAGTTAGAAAGAATTCATAACGTGTTTCATGTATCAATGTTATGACGTTATCGCTCGATCCTTCACATGTGATTTCCCAATGAAATTGAGATTCGATCGGATATGACCTATGAGGAGAAACCAATAAAGATTTTGGCTCGAGAGGTTAAACAGCTTAAGAAATAAAAGTATAGCTTTAGTGAAAGTATTGTGGCACGTACATGGGATAGAAGAGGCTACGTGGGAACCCGAGGAAGCTATGAGGAAACAAAGACCCAAACCTCTTTATCGGTAAGATTTTCGGGACGAAAATCTCAAAAGGGGGAGAATTGTGACAACCCTAATTAGGGCCTAATCGGAATAGTGGTTTCGTGACCACAAATCCGAGATAGAAATAATTGTTTTATAATTATTTTGGGGTTTATGATATGATTGCATGATTGTGTGAAAATTTCGTGATGAAATTCTATGCCTAAAGTGCTTAAATTGAAAGTAGGGACTAAATCGAATAAGTTGCAAAATTTGCATCCCGTAAGTTTTAGTATGAAATTGTTTTGGAATATTAATTAGAGGTCTTAAATAGCAATTTGACCAATTTTAAGTTCATGGACAAAATTAGGACATGGAAGGAATTTTTGAAAGTTTAGTAAGGAGGGCATTTTGGTCATTTGGATATTAAATGAAATAAAATGGGAAAAATAACACAAAATTGATCATCATCCTCCTTAGTTGCTGCCAATTCTCCTCTCTCCATAGCTAGGGTTTCTTCAATTTTCAAGCTCCATAATCAAGAAAGACGCGAATTGATCTCGAACGGGGAAGGAAAAAGTTTTGGACTAAATTGCAAAATTTCCACATTTTGCACCAAGGTAAGTTTGTATGTAAATATTACAATAATTTCATGTACATTCTTATATTTCAGCCTATTATATAAATATACTAGCTGATGTTAAAATATAAATCGACTATTGGAAGAATGGAAATAAATATAGAGAGAGAGATCTCTGCTGAACATTCGGAGAGATCGAATGAAATAGAGGAGCGTAGCTAGGTCACATGTATGATGCCGAGTGCACATCATGTGTACAAGAAAGCTACGAGACACCTCAGTAGTAGCTAGGTCACATGTGTGATACGAGATGTATCCCATGTAGACAAGAGAGCTACGTGAAAGATAAATGTAGCTAGGTCGCATGCGTGATTCCAAGTGAAGGACACCATGTAGACAAGAGAGCTACGAGACAAATCGGTTGGGTCGCATGAGTGGTACTAAGTGTTCACCATGTGTACAAGAGAGCCGAACTAAACGAAGTATGATGGTGGTAATGTGTGTCAAACCATTAAATATCGAGGAATGATCCGAATTGTTCAACGGGATGGTTTTGTGGTGATATTGTGGTTTGGACCTACACTTATGGTGAATGAAATGTGGTGAAAATGATTTGTGGTATATACATATATAAGATAAAATGAGGTTAGCATAAAGAATGTGTGAAAGAGTGAAATTAGCATTAAAACTGTTTTTAGATGGTAGCAGTGATGTGATTTTGAAAAATCACCAAAAATAGGAGGAATATAATTAGAGGTTGAATGAGATGTGAAATTAAAGTTTAATGAGTCTACTTTCATATAAAAGAAACAGAGCAAGCAAAGGAATTCTATATTTTGAGATATTTACAATTGTATGTGACTTGCTCAGGATGAATACGTGATCCCCTGTTCCAACTTTGAAAAATCATTAAAAATTGTACAAAGCAAATTAAGAAATATAGTTTACATGCCTAAATTCCTTATTGAGACTAGTTTTAAATGAAACAGACTTCAGGGTTGTTTGAATTGTGTAATGAGAGAAATTCAATTTGTAGTGAACAGAGGTCAGATCAGTCGAGCTGTGTAACAGGGGAAACTTTAACTAATAAACTGTACTAATCGGCTGAACCAAAATTATAAAAAAATTAGCAAAAAGCTTTATGAGTCTAGATTCAGGAAATTTTACGGATTTGAATTTCGAGTTTTGTAACTCGAGTTATGATTTATTTAGTGAATATGACGCAGCAGAGACAGCTTAATCAAAGTGGAATGAATAGTGAAGTTAAAGTAGATATACTTGAATTGTTGTGTAAACATGTTAGATTTTTTTAATTAGTATTTACATACTTACTTACTAAGCTATAAGCTTACTTTGTTTCTCTCTTTGTCTTATAGTGTTCTTCGCTTGCTCAGAGTTAAGGATCGTGAAGATCTACCCGCACTATCATACTTTAGGGTATTTGAACTAAACGTTTTGAATTATGGCATGTATAGTAGGCTTAATTATTTTGTTACGTGTCATATTTGTCTAGGTTTAAAATATTAGTTACAAGATTTCGACCAGCTAATTTGTACAAGCCATTAAAGTTGGCTAATATTGTTCAAGACATATATTATACGATGCACTATCAAATTGGATGACATATTTATATTTTTGGTTATGTTTAATGGTATGTGTTATGTTCGTAATACCTTGTATCTGCTTCTATGACGTAGAACGGGTAAGGGTGTTACATTTAGTGGTATCGAGCTATGGTTTAGTCGGTTCTCGGACTAATAAAGTGTGTGTAAAAGTCTAGCTATACATGCCATAAAAATATTGTGATAGTGTGGTGACTCTGATTATTCTAAACCGTGTTTTGTTTTAATATAGTAATGGATCCCAAGGAACCGCTGCGATGATGTGCTAGTAATGCGCCGGCCCCGCACAAGGGACCGCTACTGTGGAAAGTAGACCTGAGACATTGAGACAAGGAGATGAGGCTCGGATGCCTTTCTCCAAATGATGAACAATTGGTATAATGAATTTATTCGAGCAAATCCAAATGCTCAACCTCCTCCACCCCTCCTATACCTCGACGATTTCTGTAGGTGCCAAGGTATAGATTTGGTAAGAACGAACAAGCCTCCGGTTGACAAGATTCAAAACAAAGGGTCAAGAGTTTAGAGCAAAGGTCGATGATGATCCCGAGAAAGCGGAATTTTGGCTTGAAAATTCTACCCGTATTTGATGAGCTCTCATGTACACCGAGGAATGCTTAAAGTGTGTCAGATCACTTTTGAGAGATTGACTTACCACCGGTGGAAGACTTTGGTTGCATGGTGCCAAAAGAAAAGTTACTTGGGATTTCTTCCAGAAGAATTTAGAAAGAAATACATAAGTCAGCGATTTATTGATCAAAACGGAAGGAGTTCCTTGAATTGAAGCAGGGAAAATGTCTCAGAAAGCAGTATGAACGCGAATTTGTAAGACTCAAACAAGTATGCCTGTGAATGTGTGTCCACCGAGGCCATTATGTGTAGAAGATTTGAATATGGGCTGAATGAGGACATTAAAGTGCTTGTAGGAATTTTGGAGTTGAAAGAATTTGTAGTATTGGTTGATCGAGCTCTTAAAGTCAAGAATTGAACAAAGAAAGAAGAAAAGTCGCTATTGAGGCCCGAGATGTCGAAAAAGACAGATAAGCAAGCCATTTCAATCTCAACCAAAGAGGTCCAAAGAGACAAACCCTCGAATGACAGTTTCAATTGGGGATTCACACAGAGATCGTGGTAGAGCATATTCGGGTCTAAAGCTCAAGCTACTTGGTGGCAAGTGTGGGTAATGCGACCTAGAAAGCCCGAGTGTCAACAATGTGGCGAGCAACATTATGGTGAGTGTTGGGGACCGAGCGAGCTTGTTTCAAAGCGGTTCTCACGAGCATTTTATTAGAGATTGTCCGGAGAAAGTTAAAGAAGAAAGATTTCAGAGTGCTAGAGCGAGAATACCACCGCTAGTAGAGGTAGACCACCGAGAAATCTTGGAGGTGGGACTAGTAGTAAACCGTGATGAAAGATTTAAAGGCAAGATCGTGGCTAGAGCACTGCTAGAGCTTATGCTATACGTGTTCGAGAAGATGCATCATCTCCGATGTTATTATGGTACATTTTCTCTATGATACTATTGTTATTGCATTTATTGATCCGGGTCCACTCATTCCTATATTTGCATGAATTTAGTATCCAATAAAAAGTTGCTCGTTGAATTTATCGAGTTTACGATTAAAGTGTCGAACCCTTAGGCCAATATGTGCTAGTTGACAAGGTTTGCAAGAATTGCCCATTAATGATTCAAGGTCACTTTTCCCGCCAACTTGATGCTATTACCATTTGGTGAGTTTGACGTTATCTTGGGAATGGACCGTTAACATTGTATGATGCTAAGGTAGATTGTAAACAAAAGACACTAGAGTTGAAATGTGAAAATGGAGAAATTCGTGGGTTGAAACAGATGAATCAAATAAATTGCCTATGGTGATTTCGCATATGTCCGCACGTAAATACATGAGAAAAGGGTGTGAAGCTTATCCGCTTATGTAATGAATATTGAGTTGCCTCAACTGAAATTTGAATCGATCGATAGTCTGTGAGTTTCGGATGTATTTCCGAGGAATTGCTCGGGTTGCCTCCGAACGAGAGATAGATTTTGCCATTGATTTGTTGCTTGCATCGCACCGATCTCGATTGCTCCATATAGAATGGCTCGATCAATTAAAAGAATTGAAGGCTCGATTGCAGGAGTTAATGACAAGGGATTTGTGAGACCGAGTTTCTCTCCCGGGTGCTCTGTATTATTCAGAAGAAGAAGGATGGTTCAATGAGACTTTGCATTGATTACCGTCACCTTAATAAGGTGACTATAAAGAACAAGTACCGTTCGAGGATTGATGATTTATTCGATCGTTAAAGGGGCCACAGTGTTTTCAAAGATTGATTTGAGGTCCGGTTACTACCAAATTGAGAGTTAAGGAGTCGATGTGCGAAAACCGCCTTTAGGACAAGGTATGGACATTATGAGTTTCTTGTGATGCCTTTCGCTTAACAAATGCTCCAACTATATTTATGGACTTAATGAATCGGATCTTCCTACCATATTTGGATAAGTTTGTAGTAGTGTTTATAGATGACATTTTAATTTATTCTCGAGATGAGTCCGAACATGCCGAACACTTGAGAACTATATTGCAGATCTTGAGAGAAAAGAAACTGCTTGCCAAGTTTAGTAAAAGTGAGTTCGCTTCGTGAAGTCGGATTTTTGGGGCATATAGTCTCGGTGATGGTATTCGGTGGATCCAAGCAAGATTTCGCGATCGTTGATTGAAACCGCCAAGAATGTATCCGAGGTTAGAAGCTTTTAGGCTTAGCCGTATTATAGACGTTTTGTTGAAGGATTTTCGATGATTGCCTCTCCTATGACTAAGTTGTTGCAAAAGAATGTTAAGTTTGAATGGACTGATAAATGTCAACAAAGTTTTGAAAAATTGAAAGCACGATTGATCAAGCACCAATTTTAATACAAACCGAGTCGGGAAAGGAGTTCAGAATTTATAGTGATGCATCATTGATGTGCCTTGGATGTGTGTTGATGCAAGAGGGTAAAGTGGTAGCTTATGCTTCGAGACGCTTAAAACCGCATGAGAAGAACTATCCTACACATGATTTGGAATCGCCGTTGTTTTTGCCTTGAAGATTTGGCGACATTATTTGTACGGTGAAAATGCCGAATTTTACCGATCACAAAAGTTTGAAGTACTTGATGAATCAAAAGGATCTGAATCTGCAATAAGATGGCTTGAATTATTAAAGGATTATAATTTAGTGATTGATTATCATCGGGAAAAGCAAATGTAGTTCCGACGCCTTGAGCGAAAATTTCTTTTTACTTTGAGAGCCATGAACACGGGTTAGCATTGTCTCGATGATGGGTCAATCTTAGCGAGATGAGAGCTAAACCGTTATTTCTCCAGATTGATTTGTGATGCTCAAAAGAATGATAGTGAGTTGCGGATCAAGAGAACTCAATGCGAATCAAAGTTACGACTCAGATTTTCGAGTTGGACCGGATGACTGCTTGATGTTTCGAGACGGGATATGTGTGCCGAAAAACGATAAATTGATTCGTAAAATATTACATGAGGCGCACAATGGCATTTATCGTTCATCCTGGTAGCACAAAAATGTATAATGATTTAAAGAAGTGTATTGGTGGCGTGTATGAAAAGAGACATTTCAATTTGTAACCAAGTGTTTGATCTGTCAACAAAGAGACATTTCTGAATTTGTAACCAAGTGTTTGATCATCAACAAGTAAAAGCTGAACATCAAGTGCCTTCGTGGATTACTTCAACCCAAGAATGGTGCCCGAGTGGAAATGGGACAAGATTACCATGGATTTTGTAACCGGTTTGCCTTTAACTCCTAAAAAGAAGGATGTTGTTTGGGTAGTGGTTGATAGATTAACAAAGTCAGCCCACTTTATACCAAGACGCGTCGATTACTCACTTGATAAATTAGCGAATTATATATTGCTGAAATTGTGAAGTTGCACGAGTACCTATGTCTATAATATCGATAGAGATCCAAGATTTACCTCGAGATTTTGGAAAAAGTTACAAGAAGCTTTGGGTACAAAATTGAACTTTAGTACCGCATTTCATCCACAAACAGATGGTCAAATGGAAAGAGTAATCCGTACTCAAGATATGCTTAGATGTTGTGTTTTAGAATTTGGAGGTAGTTGGGAGAAATATCTATCTTTGATTGAGTTTGCCTACAATAATGCTTATCAATCAAGTATACAAATGGCACCGTCTGAAGCCTTGTATGGTCGTAAGTGTCGAACTCCTTTATATTGGACCGAGCTTAGTGAGAAAGCAGATTCATGGAGTTGATCTAGTTAAAGAAACCAAGAGAAAATAAAAGTAATTCGGGATTGCTTGAAAGTCGCCTGATTGACAAAAGTCATATGCGATTTAAAAGAAAAGAGATTGAATTTCGGATGGGTGAAAAGTGTTCTTGAAGGTGTCACCATGGAAAAGATTCGAGATTTAGTCGAAAAGGCAAGTTGAGTCCGCGTTTTATTGGGCGTCTGAGATTCTTGAGAGAATTGGACCAATGGCATATCGGTTGGCCTTACCGGCAGAGTTAGAAAGAATTCATAACGTGTTTCATGTATCAATGTTATGACGTTATCGTTCGATCCTTCACATGTGATTTCCCAATGAAATTGAGATTCGATCGGATATGACCTATGAGGAGAAACCAATAAAGATTTTGGCTCGAGAGGTTAAACAGTTAAGAAATAAAAGTATAGCTTTAGTGAAAGTATTGTGGCACGTACATGGGATAGAAGAGGCTACGTGGGAACCCGAGGAAGCTATGAGGAAACAAGACCCAAACCTCTTTTACGGTAAGATTTTCTGGGACGAAAATCTCAAAAGGGGGGAGAATTGTGACAACCCGAATTAGGGCCTAATCGAATAGTGGTTTCGTGACCACAAATCCGAGATAGAAATAATTGTTTTATAATTATTTTGGGGTTTATGATATGATTGCATGATTGTGTGAAAATTTCGTGATGAAATTCTATGCCTAAAGTGCTTAAATTGAAAGTAGGGACTAAATCAAATAAGTTGCAAAATTTGCATCCCGTAAGTTTTAGTATGAAATTGTTTTGGAATATTAATTAGGAGGTCTTAAATAGCAATTTGACCAATTTTAAGTTCATGGACAAAATTAGGACATGGAAGGAATTTTTGAAAGTTTAGTAAGGAGGGCATTTTGGTCATTTGGATATTAAATGAAATAAAATGGGAAAAATAACACAAAATTGATCATCATCCTCCTTAGTTGTCAGCCAATTCTCCTCTCTCCATAGCTAGGGTTTCTTCAATTTTCAAGCTCCATAATCAAGAAAGACGCGAATTGATCTCGAACGGGGAAGGAAAAAGTTTTGGACTAAATTGCAAAATTTCCACATTTTGCACCAAGGTAAGTTTGTATGTAAATATTACAATAATTTCATGTACATTCTTATATTTCACCTATTATATAAATATACTAGCTGATGTTAAAATATAAATCGACTATTGGAAGAATGGAAATAAATATAGAGAGAGAGATCCCGGTTGAACATTCGGAGAGATCGAATGAAATAGAGGGAGCGTAGCTAGGTCACATGTATGATGCTGAGTGCACATCATGTGTACAAGAAAGCTACGAGACACCCAGAGTAGCTAGGTCACATGTGTGATACGAGATGTATCCCATGTAGACAAGAGAGCTACGTGAAAGATAAATGTAGCTAGGTCGCATGCGTGATTCCAAGTGAAGGACACCATGTAGACAAGAGAGCTACGAGACAAATCGGTTGGGTCGCATGAGTGGTACTAAGTGTTCACCATGTGTACAAGAGAGCCGAACTAAACGAAGTATGATGGTGGGGTGTAGTCAAACCATTAAATATCGAGGAATGATCCGAATTGTTCAACGGGATGGTTTTGTGGTGATATTGTGGTTTGGACCTACACTTATGGTGAATGAAATGTGGTGAAAATGATTTGTGGTATATACATATATAAGATAAAATGAGGTTAGCATAAAGAATGTGTGAAAGAGTGAAATTAGCATTAAAACTGTTTTTAGATGGTAGCAGTGATGTGATTTTGAAAAATCACCAAAAATAGGAGGAATATAATTAGAGGTTGAATGAGATGTGAAATTAAAGTTTAATGAGTCTACTTTCATATAAAAGAAACAGAGCAAGCAAAGGAATTCTATATTTTGAGATATTTACAATTGTATGTGACTCGCTCAGGATGAATACGTGATCCCCTGTTCCAACTTTGAAAATCATTAAAAATTGTACAAAGCAAATTAAGAAATATAGTTTACATGCCTAAATTCCTTATTGAGACTAGTTTTAAATGAAACAGACTTCAGGGTTGTTTGAATTGTGTAATGAGAGAAATTCAATTTGTAGTGAACAGAGGTTAGATCAGTCGAGCTGTGTAACAGGGAAACTTTAACTAATAAACTGTACTAATCGGCTGAACCAAAATTATAGAAAAAATTAGCAAAAAGCTTTATGAGTCTAGATTCAGGAAAATTTTACGGATTTGAATTTCGAGTTTTGTAACTCGAGTTATGATTTATTTAGTGAATATGACGCAGCAGAGACAGCTTAATCAAAGTGGAATGAATAGTGAAGTTAAAGTAGATATACTTGAATTGTTGTGTAAACATGTTAGATTTTTTTAATTAGTATTTACATACTTACTTACTAAGCTATAAGCTTACTTTGTTTCTCTCTTTTGTCTTATAGTGTTCTTCGCTTGCTCGGGAGTTAAGGATCGTGAAGATCTACCCGCACTATCATACTTTAGGGTATTTGAACTAAACGTTTTGAATTATGGCATGTATAGTAGGCTTAATTATTTTGTTACGTGTCATATTTGTCTAGGTTTAAAATATTAGTTACTGATTTCGACCAGCTAATTTGTACAAGCCATTAAAGTTGGCTAATATTGTTCAAGACATATATTATACGATGCACTATCAAATTGGATGACATATTTATATTTCGGTTATGTTTAATGGTATGTGTTATGTTCTGGTAATACCTTGTATCCTGTTCCGGCGACGGTAACGGGTAAGGGGTGTTACACCATGTATATTCGGATCACAAAAGTCTCAAATATTTGATGACTCAAAGAGACTTGAATCTACAACAAAGACGTTGGCTTGAGTTATTAAAAGATTATGAGCTTGTCATTGACTATCACCCGGGAAAGGCTAATGTGGTTGCGGATGCTTTAAGTCGTAAATCACTGTTTGCTTTACGAGCGATGAATGTACACTTGTCTGTTCTATCCGACAATGTGTTAGTAGCTAAATTAAAGGCCAAACCCTTGTTGATTCATCAAATTCGTAAAGCTCAGAAAGTCGATGATGAATTGGTTGCAAAACGGGCTGAATGTGTTTCGAACGTGGAATCAGAGTTTCAAATTGACGATGACGATTGTTTGAGGTTCAAAAGTTGTTTGTGTGTCCCAAGAAATTCAGAACTTATTTCGATGATTCTGAACGAAGCTCACTGTAGCCGAAAGTCAATTCACTCGGGGAGTACGAAAATGTACAACGATCTGAGACGTCAGTTTTGGTGGCATGGTATGAAACGAGACATTTTCGATTTTGTTTCGAAGTGTTTAATATGTCAACAAGTGAAAGCGGAGCATCTAGTGCCTACAGGTTTACTTCAGTCGATCATGATACATGAATGGAAATGGGAACGAATCACGATGGATTTTGTATCTGGGTTGCCATTGTCGGCAAGAAAGAAAGATGTGAATTGGGTTGCTGTTGATAGACTGACTAAGTCGACTCATTTTATTCCCGTACGTACGGATTATTCACTGGAGAAACTAGCTTAATTGTATGTTTCTCAGATTGTGAGATTACACGGGGTACCTATTTCTATTGTGTCGGATAGAGATTCGAGATTCACCTTGCGATTTTGGAAGAAATTGCAAGAAGCTTTGGGTACCAAGTTGCATTTTAGCACCGCTTTTCATCCACAGACTGATGGTCAATCCGAGCGGATAATTCAGATACTCGAGGATATGTTGAGATGTTGCATCCTTGAGTTTAGTGGTTCATGGGAGCGGTATTTACCTTTGATTGAATTCACTTACAACAATAGTTTTCAATCAAGTATTAAGATGGCACCTTACGAGGCTTTGTACGGTCGTAAATGTCGTACACCATTGTTTTGGACCGAGCTCGGTGGAAGTAAAATTTTCAGAGTTGATTTGATTAAAGATGCCGAAAGAAAGTAAAATAATTCGTGAAAGTCCAAGGCGCATCGATTTTCGTAAGTCGACGGATTTAAAACGAAGAGATATTGAGTATCGTGGGAGACAAAGTGTTTCTTAAAGTTTCACCTTGGAAAAAGATACTCAGATTTGGCCGTAAGGGCAAACTGAGTCCGAGGTTCATAGGGCCGTATGAAATATCCGAACAAGTTGGTCCAGTGGCATATAGATTGATTTTACCCCCTGATCTCGAAAAGATTCACAACGTTTTTCATGTTTCGATGCTTCGACGTTACAGATCCGATCCTTCGCACGTAATAAATCCCTCCGAGGTCGAAACTCAAGCCGATATGAGTTATGAAGAAAAACTGATTCGTATCCTAGGCCGTGAAGTGAAAGAGTTGCAAAACAAAAGGGTTCCGTTAGTAAAGGTGTTATGGCTCAAACACGGGGTCGAAGAAGCTACTTGGGAAACCGAGAACTCTATGAAAGAACGATACCCAAACCTATTTACCGGTAAGATTTTCGGGGACGAAAATTTCTTAAGTGGGGGAGAGTTGTGACAGCCCTAAATTGACCCTAGTCAGAAAGCGATTTCGGGATCGCTAAACCGAATCACCGAAGTATTTGAATATAATATTTATTGTCTAAAATATGTGGATATGAATGTGTGAAAGTTTTAAGCTTCGATTTAGTCGATTGCATGTGAATTTAGTTAATAGGACTTAGGTGTGACACTTTTGAAATGTGATAGGTTAATCTATAAGGATCTAATAGTGCATGATGTCAAAAAAGTGTACTTGCATGTCAAATTAGCCAAATCTTGGATAGTGGCGGCCATGGTATGGGCTATTAATGGTAATATGTATTTTCTATTAACATTTTTAGTTACAAAATAAAATAATGAATTAAGAATAATAAAACATGAGGTGAGTGGGAGGAGAAACCAAAGTTGTTTCATCCTTGCTCCTCCATTGCCGTGACTTGAGGAGGAAGAAGAAAAGAATTCTCTTGCTTCATGTTCGGTTGGTTGATGATTAGGAAGAGGTAAGTTTGATGTTATTCCATGAAATTCATGCATATTTTTAGTTGTTAGTTTGAATTCTACCTAGCCCATGGTTTAAATCTTTGCTATTTGATGGAGATGATACTCGGCCATGGATGTTGTCTTTCTTGGTTGGTGTTTGATGTTGTGTTGATGAGGTATGAAGATGATAGAGTTTGAGTGCTTAACAAAAAGGATTGGATGTGTGTGTGTGAGAATTTGAAAAGGATAGGTCTTAGCAACTTCATGAAGTGTTCGCCATGGTGCTAAAATGTTGTATTGTGTTTAAACTTAGAATTTTTAGTTATATGGTTAGTATAGGTATGGATAACCTAATATGAGAGCATGAATAGATGAAGAGTTTTGTAATTATAAAAAAATGGGTTAATTGATATGTGGTAAATGTTAAGTGTTAAATGAAATGGAAATGATATCATATTGGAATATGTATACTCGACCACATGAATGAATACATAGTTTGTTGTTGCATGTATTCGGCTATAGGTAAGCATATTGATGATTCTATCTTGACTTAGATAATCGGCTAAAGGAGAATATTAGCTAATATGTTGAATTTGATTCATGATTTCATATATATGACTCTAATGTCTAATATATATATGGGCTAAGTACTTTGAATTTCTCTTGATGTTCAAGATGATTAAATCAATTTATTTGTTAAATTAAGCTCAAGAGCAAAGGGAACTAAATCCGATAAAGGAAAGGAAAAGTAATTGAATAACCGCTGAAGTCGCTCGACAACATCCGAGGTAAGTCTTGAGTAATGGAACTTAGTTTATGATTTGTTTAAGTCATGACACATAAGCATAACAAATAAACGGTGATATAATGATTCTACTTGAGTTATATATTGAGGTAATTAGTTTATACTTATGACGGGCAGCCGAATGTGTATAGAGATCATGTTATGAAGTAAATCAAAATCATGCTCTTTGTATGTGGCTATTGAGCCTAAAATGGTAATGGTTGATAAGTGTCTTGTGTTTGAGTTCTAGTAATGAAAATGAAATATAGATGTGTTATGATTTATTGATATATGTCCATGATTATTCGAATGATAACCGGACTAAGATCCGAAGGCATTTGTGCTAGTGATTATATCCAGGCTAAGTCCCGATGGCATTTGTGCTAGTGATTATATCCGGGCTAAGTCCCGAAGGCATTTGTGCTAGTGACTATATCCGGGCTAAGTCCCGAAGGCATTTGTGCTAGTGACTATGTCCTGCTAAGTCCCGAAGGCATTCGTATGAGTTGCTATATCCGCTAAATTCAAGGTACTTGGGTTTGGAAATGAGCGATCTTGCTGTAATAATTTCAATTAATACGCTCATAAAATCCAAACGATAAGGTATGTTTCGTATATGCATCGGAAAAGTTGATTCCTTTTTAATAGTATTCGCTCAATTGATTAATGATCTTCCGGCCTTTAGATAGGTTTGATTCCCTGTGTATGAATATAATGGTTGAACGTGAAGTAAGTATGGTTTTGAGAATATGCATATATGCAATTATTCATTTGGTCATATGAACGCTATACTTTAGTCGTAAATAATTTCATTACTCAAAACTTACTAAGCATTAAATGCTTATTCTGTTTCCTTAATTCTCTGTTTTATAGATTTTGTTCGTCAGCTATCGGACTCGGGATTGTCAAAGTCAAAGTTGCCCACACTATCGAAGCCCTTTTGGTACTCTTTTAGTTGAACTTCGATAGTGGCATGTATAGGACTGACCTTTGTTGTTAATTAAGTACCTTTTGGTAATGTATACATTCGAATAGCCATGCGAAAATGGCTTATATATTTTGAGCATAGCATTATAATCGTTTTGTATATATGGTTATTGAGTGGTATGGAAATGCTTGGTAATGACTAGCCATTGGAATGGTTAATCATGATCATATTTGGTGCTATGTATGTCAAGTGGCTAGATGAATCATGGAAACTATGAAATAGGTGAGATTTACCTTAAAGTAGATGCTGACAGTAGCAGTGATGTGAGTTTGAAAAATCACTAAAAATAGTAGAAATGTAATTAAATAATGAATAAATTATGTAATCGAATCTTGATGTGTCTATTTTCATATGAAAGAAACAAAACGACCATATCAGCCGTATTTTATGAGATGTTTAAGTTTTCGTGAAACAGGGCTAGAGCAATTTCTAGATCCCCTATTCTGAATTTGGAAATTCACCATAAATTAACCAGAGATAATTAGAAGTCATTATTTATATGTACAGATTCCTTTTTGAGTCTAGTTTCATTAGAAACAAACGGTACAAGTATTGAAGCCCTGTACAGGGATATATCTAAGTCGTAATGCATGAAGGTCAGAGTAGTCAAACCCTGAAACAGGGGAGACTTTAACTAATAAACTGTACTAATTGGCCCGACCAAAAATTCTAGAAAAAATTTTTTAGATCGATATATGAGTCTAGTTTCAGGGAAAATTTATGGAATCAGTTTTCAAGTTTTGGAACACGAGATATGATTTTTAAAGTGACTGTGATGCTATTAACCAGCTTGTCTAGAAATTTTAAAATGAACTGTGTAAATAAAGGAATTAAGTCTGTTAACACCTCGTGTTCGACTCCGGCAACGGTCTCGGGTACGGGGCGTTACACTAGAAGCCGTGTTACTCATTTTCACTGGTTGATCTCTATCAAGCAATCCACATTTAAAGCTAGCCCAGCTCACTAATCTACATTCACCATAATGCTTCTTATTGCAATGTTTACATTCAGGTCCAGCATTTCTAATACTTACCACACTAGCAACGGATGTCGCTTGAGGTTTAGAACTGAATTGTCTCACATCTCTATCTCTAATCGAAATTCCCATAGAAGCCATAGAACAAGGATGATATTCTCTAAATTTCTTTGATGCCGACTGATGTGATTTGCCCGCAAATCTCTTTCTAGAATCTAGCCACAGAATTAACTTTTATTTTCTCTTTGCAAAGCTCTTCGGATTTACAAGCTCGATCAAACAAAACAACAAACTCTTTCAACTCAAAAATTCCAACTAACACTCTGATTTCTTCATTCAATCCATCCTCATATCTTTTACACATTATAACTTTTGAAGAAACACACTCACGAGCACATTTACTGAGTCATACAAACTCTCTCATATTCTGTGACCGACATACGACCCTACTTCAATTCAAGGAATTCTTTTCTCTTCTAACCGATGAACCTTTGACTGATGTATTTTATTATAAATTCAACTTGAAAAGAATCCTAAGTGACTCTTTCTTATGGAACTACGGATATTAAGGTATTCCACCACTGATACGCAGTGTCTCTCAATAGTTATACAACATACTTTAAACATTCTTTAGGTGTGTAAGATAATTCGTCAAATATCCGAATCATGTCTCAAGCCAAAACTTGGCTCTCTCAGGATCATCATTAACAGTGGCTATAAATTCCTCAACTTCGTGTTTTCGTATCTTATCAGTAGGTGGTTTATTTAATCGTACAGGATCAATACCTTGAGGAACCCCAGGGATTGGTTGGGGAATAGGTGGGGGTGGAGGGTGCTGAACAGCTTGGATTGTAAGAATGTACTGTGTGAACCACCCGTTCAATATCTGAAAGAAGGCTTCTTTAGCCTTACCCTCATGTGTAACACCCCTTACCCGTGTCTGGTGACGGGACAGGATATGAGGCATTACCAAACTTAAACTCACACAATCATACAAAATCGAGACATGAATTTTTGCCCAAATTTAAAACATTTCAATCACCTGCAACTTATCCCTTATAAGGGCCTACGAGGCTTAGAACATACATCGAAAGTAGTTTGGAACTAAACCGAGAACTTCCGAAACCTTTTTGACACTTAGAAAATTTTCTTGTTTTGGAGAGTCACACGCCCGTATGGGTAGGCCGTGTGATCACACACGCTCGTGTGGCTTGGGACACACCCATGTCCTCAGATTGTGTAACCCTCTGTTTGTGATGTCATCAGTCAAATAAGGTCATACGCCCATGTGCTCAGGCCTTGTGCTGAATTAAATTCCAAAAATCAAGTGCAGACTTCGCACGGCCTGGGCACACACCCATATACTGAGGCCGTGTCCTTCACATGGCTGAGACACACGACCATGTCTCTACCCGTGTGTTTATTATTGGGCATTCTATTTTGCATTTAATAGGGTACATGGGACACATGGCTGGATCACACACCCATGGGGCAGACCGTGTGTCACACACGGCCTAGACACAAGCCCGTGTTTCATATACGGCCTAGACACACGTCCGTATGTCTACCTGTGTAGAAAACTTTGAGGCTATATTCCAAGACTATTGCCACCCTTAGTTGCACAACCACATACATAATATCAAGGGAACTTGACATGGTAAAATTGAACACTTAAACATTATCAAACAAGTTATGGTCATGGCTTTATCATGTTAGCCTTTACATACACAAGATACCACACTTTATCAACCCTACTTACCAATCCTCATTTAAGTCAAGGTTATCATCATACTGTAACGCCCCAAATTTTGGCCCTAGAAGTTTAAGTCTTGAGTGGGTGCAGTTAGGAGACTGCACATATTTATTTGTGTAAGAAAGTGACACACGTGTGTGTCTGCTTTAGTGGTTAAGTGCTTTGGGAAGTGTCTGAGAAGTCCTGAGTTCAAGCCTTGGCTTATGCAAAATTTTGTTTCTTATTTGAATAAACCCTGTCTTTAGTCAGTAGGCTTTTTAAATAAAAATGGATAAAACATGACATAAAAAGCTTACCAGTCTAGTGGTAAGTTGCGTGTAGAGTGTTCCAAGAGGTCTGAGGTTCAAGTCCTGCTGACGTATGGGATTGTTTATTTTGCTGCTGATGCTGTGGGGGTGTTGTAGTTTGATCGAAACACTGAGGTGATGGAGTGGATTTCAAACTAAGTAGTTGAGGGAGGAATGATCAGTTGAGGAATTTGAGGAGAAAATCATGGGGGTTTAGTGGTTGGAGAAGAGTTGGTGCTGAATAAGGATAGTAGGCACTAATGAATTCAGTTTGGGGTAGAACTCGACTTTGGAGTGTGCATTAGTTTGGGGTTTCTGTACACTTTTGTTGTTTTCTCTTATCATTTTTGGTTTTTGGCAGTTGCTTTTCGGGTTTTTCTGCATTTTTGTTGTTAGCCGATTTCTGCTAGGGGATTTTTTTCGAGTGCTTTCATTCTGTCTACTTCGGTCTTTGTTTTTCTACCCTTTTTCCTTTGAAATTGATTCCCTTTGTTACCTTTTGGTTGGCTGAATACCTTCCTTTCTCCTTCAATCCATTCAGTTTTTGTGGCTGATTTTCTTCTTCTTCGATCGAGTGCTTGTCTTTCTCTGATGATAGCTTGGCGAATATCACTCTTTCATCTACCCTCTCTGTGCCAAAAAACTTATTCCTTTTTGTCGATCTCTGTGGTAATTGCTGCTATTCAATCTTCCCACTCTTTTCCTCTCTGCCATATTTATGGTTCCCATCTAACACTTTCTTTTACTGTTGACAATTGCTAGGGGTGTGGTTGTTCTAGCCTTTGTCTCTGTCGCATAAGGTGATTGTCATGGAGTTAGACCGATTGCTTCCTTTTGGTTTATAAGTGGTTTTACGTTCTGACAAGTTATTTATGCTTGGTTTAATTTATGTGTGCGAGTAATATGAATAAGGTTGATAAGTTTGGGTGAAATACAGGTGATCTCTAGGGGCCTATGGTTAGTTTCTTGCAACGATTGAAGGGTGCAAGCCTAAATCGGTGATTAAGGCAAGGGATAATCAATCCTATTTGGGATAACTATTGGAAAGAGCCGTTAACTCTATTAGCAGTTGATTAATGGAGAAGTTTGATCGAATGTAGGTTTTGGTGCTCGTGGGCTGGTTTCGCACGTTTTCCCAAACAGGTGTGTAAAACATTGCCTCTACTCATAAATCAACAAAAGCCAAAATAAGAAACTATCGCGCCACACGAACGTGCGCTCGCTTGTGTGGTAGTTTGAACTTATAAACATGGGCGTTGGATCGTAGAGGCCGCCATGAGCGATTTCATGGGCTTAGGCCATTTTGGGCCATGTTGCGGGTAAACCACATGGACGTGTGGATAATATTGGGCTAGGCTATGTAATTCACACAGCTAAGGCCATTTTTGGGCTATGTGGGCCATACGAGCGTGTGGGCCCACATGGGCCCGTAATATGGGCTGTGGGCCCATTATCACTGATTGACTGTTAAGGTTGGACGGTCGCCCAAGACGACTGTGGACGTACTGTTGGGCCGGTAAGTGTACCCAGACCCTTATTTTTATAAATGACTGATATACCCCTGTGTGATGTATGAATATTTGAGCATGCCATTTTTACTGTATATACATTTATATTATGTTGCATTGCATGGGTTTGGATATATGATATTGGAGGAAGTGTACTGAAAGGCTATAAGACTATTACTGGAAGCTTTGTTGTAAATACTGTTTTAGTACTGCAACTGGTGCTACTTTGTGTGTAGGGATGGGTGGGTCAATTTTATCCCCACATGGTGTGTAAGGTTGGTACGAAGATGGTGAGTCGAGGTTGGATTGGGTAGGATTTTTGGATTGCATACTATACTGATTCTGTAATTGGCTTAGGTCCCACTGATACTGTTACTGGAATGGGCTAAGGCCCTAACTGAAATTGAAAGGGCTTAGGCCCAAATTGTGTTTACTTTGATTGTTTGCTTATATGGGATTACACACTGAGTTTTCGTAAACTCACCCTTCTGTTTATCTATGCAGGTAATCCTAAGGCAGATTGGTGCTGCGAGGGACTCGAAGGTGGTGACATAACAGCTCATGCTTCCGAATTTATCTTTTAAACTATAAGTAGTTTAATTTGGGTTTTTTTTATGTAATAAGGCCTCTCTAGATTTTATTTTAATTTGGGGATTTATATTTGATTTGCTTTAATACTGCTAGCAATAGGAAAAGCACACGGGTTTTCAAAACGATAAATGATTTTGAAAAATACCACGATTACGTAAACGGTTTTAAGAGCTACCGCAAGGAAACAACGTTTTGCAAGTCAACGCTAGAACGTGACTGTTTTAAAAAGCTTTCGCTACAATCGAGACTTTGAAATTAATAACGTTTTAAAGTAAATACTTTTGATAGCGACATAAGTTTTAAATCTTCTTTTTGAGCACACAAAGTGTAACACCCCGAACTCATGGCCGTTACCGGAAATCGAACACGAGGTGTTACCGGCTTACTTCATTTATTTCCCCCTATTTTTTTTTTGTTCCAGGCAAGCTGGCTACTGTATCGTGGTCGCTTTAAAAATCATATTTTGAGTTATGAAACTCGAAATCCAATTCCGTAAATTTTCCCCAAAACTAGACTCATATATCTATATGGGGGAATTTTTGTAGAATTTTTTTGTTGGGCGAATTAGTACAGTTTATTTGTTAAAGTCTCCCCTGTTTCAAGGTTCGACTACACTGACCTCTGTACCTTACGATTTAAATATCTCCCTGTACAGGGCTTCAATGCCTATGCCGTTTGTCTCTAATGAAACTAGACTCGATAATTAATTTGTACATATAAGGCAAGACCTCTAATTATCTTGATAAAATTTACGGTGAATTTTCTAAATCAAAACAGGGGATCCAGAAATCGCTCTGGCCCTGTTTCACAAGAATTTAATTAACTCCTAACATACAACTCATATGGTCATTTCATTTCTTCCATATGAAAATAGACTCATCAAACTTCGATTTCATAATTTATTCATTATTTAATTCCATTTCTACTATATTTAGTGATTTTTCAATCTCACATCACTGCTGCTGTCAGCATCTGTTACTAAAACAAACTATGCCTATTTCATGATTTTTCCTTGATCTAACTAATAATTCATCATACATGTCACAATTTATGACCATGACTAGCCATGCCAAAGGCTAATCATCACCGAGCATCTCCCCACTACACTATTACCAAATCATGAATTTAACACCGAAAATAATCAGCCATGACATATGGCATAATAATCGAGTAGGCCTCAACCAATACTCAACCAAAACCGAATTACCAAGACTTGTGTCCAAACATCATAGAACCAATTCCAACAGAACATTTATGCCATTTTTGCATGGCTAAAAGTTTACATACCAAATTTCAACAAAACATAATAGCCTATACATGCCGAAATGTTCTCCTAGACCAACTAAGAAGAAAATACCAAAAGTTGCTAGCCGGTGTGATGACTTCGATGACGGTCCCGAATACGCAAAAAGTCGAGTCCAAGAAACCTAAAATAGGTGACAAGCAAACACCGAATGAGTATATAACTCAGTAAGTCATAAGCATTACACTACCATCCATTAATAAAATTTTCACAAGAGGAAACAACGAAATGAGGCTAAGTACTCCATCCATACCGAACTATGCCATAGTTTCTTAGACCTTACGATTCAATCTCATTCCAAGTCCTACATTGACATTTCATACGCTATTCAATAGAATAATTGAGGCATTTCCATACATCATTTTATTTTCGTTACAATCATACAACTAAGCAAACTTTCACCTATTCCACGATGAACCTTATGTACGTGACTTCAATTATAATCATCACATAGGTTCAAAACTTACCACGCTCAACTCCAAATATAAACATAGCACCTATTAGCCATGAACTCAAGGTACTTGTAACACCCCTAACTCGTGACCGTCGCCGGTGTCGGACACGAGGGGTTAACGGCCAAATCCTCTCAAGGTACCAACCAATTTGACATTACCAGTCAGGCTGGAAAACTGCGTCACCGTCGCCTTAAAAATCATATCTCGAGTTTCAAAACTCAGAAACTGGTTTCGTAAATTTTCCCTGAATTTAGACTCACATACCCATCCCTGGATTTATTTTTAGAATTTTTGGTCGGGCCAATTGGTACAGTTTATTAGTTAAAGTCACCCATGTTACAGGGATCGACTGCTCTGACCTTCGCACGTTACAACTTGAATATCTCACCGTACAGGGCTTTAATACTGGTTACGTTTGTTTCTAATAAAACTAGACTCAAAATGGAATCTGTACATATAAGGCATGACTCCTAATTCTTTCTGGATAATTTATGGTAAATTTTCAAAGTTGCGACAGGGGACCCAGAAACCGTTCTGGCCCTGTCTCACGAGAACTTTAATATTTCTCAGTATACTGCTCATATGGTCATTTCGTTTCGTCCATATAAAAATAGATTCATCAAGGTTCAATTCCATAATTTACTCACTATTTAATTCTACTTCTACTATTTTTAGTGATTTTTCAATCTCATCTCACTGCTGCTGTCCGCAACAGTTACTGCAGTAGACTATGCCAATTTCATGAATCTTTCCTTGGCCTTAATCATCCATCATACATGACACAAATTATGGCCACCTTATCAAAATTAGAGTTTCTAAGACTCGTGGCTATAGGTTCTATCATCCCACTCGACGACCACATAGGC
Organism: Gossypium arboreum; assembly: GCF_025698485.1. Taxonomy (NCBI): domain Eukaryota; kingdom Viridiplantae; phylum Streptophyta; class Magnoliopsida; order Malvales; family Malvaceae; genus Gossypium; species Gossypium arboreum. The sequence continues at coordinate 29,287,424 of NC_069076.1, forward strand.
CATTTTCACATGGCTTAAAGTTTACAACTCAGTAAGTCATAAGCATTCATCAATCCACTGATAAAGTTACTACAACATGTACAACAAACGAGGCTAGGTACTCATCCATATCGAATCTATACCATAATACCTCGGACCTTTCGGTCCAATCTCGTACCAAGTCATACATCCACATTTCATATTCTACACAACAAGATAATCGAAGCATTTTTGCACATTAACTCATTTTCCAGCACAACCATACAATTTCAATCATCACATAGATTTAAGGCTTACCAAATTCAACCCCAAGCATGAATGTATTCTCTATTCGTCATGAGCTCAAGGTACTTACCCGATCCGCTGTCAATACTCAATTCAATGGAGACACACCCTCCATATATATAGAGTACGCACATACAGTGCTTACTACTCAATTTCGCACACTTAGTGCCACGTAATTTAAGCCCGCACACACAGTGCCATACCCTCCGAGCTCGCACACCCAAAGGTCAGTATTTTTCCAGCTTGCACACATAGTGTCATATTTTTCCAGCATGCACACTTAGTGCCTTATATTTCCAGCACGCACACTTAGTGCCATATATTTCCAGCACGCACACTTAGTGCCAATCTCGTCACCATACACACGTATTGTTCAAGACACACACAGTCAGAAAGCAAACTTTCTACACATTCCACTATTTCTTTTACATTCAACAATTATCCTCACTCCATACACATACAATTTCATTTATACATATATAGCATTCCATTAAACACAATTGCATGGATTTTCCAATCATTTAAGCAATATCAAACATATGTGCTTAATGACTTACTTTGTTTGGGGTAGAACGGTTCCAAATCGGCTACTCGTTTGCTTTCTCCTTTCCTTTGTCCAATCTAGTTCCCCTTTGCTCTTGAGCTTCTTGTATCAAAACACCTTAGTCTAGTAAGCTCCCATGGCTGATTTTCTCAAGCTTTTTCCCCCCTTTCTTCTTAGTATATTCGGCCAAGCAAGGAGAAAATGAGAGAATGAACACTTTTTTTTTTCTTTTGTTTTCATCATATCCCTATTTTTTTTCAATTTCATTTCTTTATTCTTTCAAGCATAATCCATTAGCTAAACATGTTTGAAACATGTTTTCCCTTGCCCATCACTCTTGACATGGCCGGCCACTACCCTTAGGAATGGGCTATTTGACATGCAAGTCCATTTATTTTACTTCATCCTTTTATTAATCTCTTAAAATTAGCCACATCTATTTAAATCCTTTCACATGAGTCCTTTTTCTTTCAATTCACAATCAAATTAACTAAATCAAAGAATTCAAAATTCACACATGCATTTTCACATATTCTAGACAATAAATATTACGTTCGAACATGTCGGTGACTCGGTTTAGCGGTCCCGAAACCACTTCCCGACTATGGTCAATTTTGGGATGTCACAACTCTCCCCCACTTAAGAAATTTTCGTCCCCGAAAATCTTACCGGTGAATAGGCTCGGGTATCGCTCTTTCATAGAGTCCTCAAGCTCCCAAGTGGCTTCTTCCATTCCGTGTTTATGCCACAACACCTTCACTAACGGTATTTTCCTATTGCGCAACTCTTTTACTTCACGCCTCATAATGCGAACGGTTCCTCTTCATAGCTCAAATTAGGTGAATCTCAATCTCGGATGGAGCAATTACGTGCGATGGATCAGACCTATATCGTCAAGCATCGAGACATGAAAACATTGTGAATCTTTTCGAGCTCGGGGCAAAATCAAACGATACGCCGTTGGACCGACTCGTTCGGATATCTCATATGGCCCGATGAACCTCGGGCTCAATTTGCCCTACGGTAGAATCGAGTATCTTCTTCCAAGGCGAAACTTTAAGAAACACTTTATCTCCCACTTGATACTCAATGTCTTTTCGTTTTAGATCCGCGTCGACTTCGACGATCGAGGCTATCTTGATTTTCACGGATTACTTTTACTTTGCTCAGCATCTTTAATCAAATCCACTCCAAAAATTTTGTTCTCACCGAGCTCGGTCCAAAACAATGGTGTGCGGCATTTACGCCGTACAAGGCCTCGTAAGGCACCATCTTAATACTTGATTGAAAACTATTGTTATAAGCGAATTCAATCAAAGGCAAATATCTTTCCCATGAACCACTAAACTCAAGGATGCAACATCTCAACATATCCTCCGAGATTTGAATTATCCGTTCGGATTGACCATCGGTTTGGGGATGGCGATTGCTAAAATGCAGCTTGGTACCCAAAGCCTCTTGCAACTTCTTCCAAAATCGCGAGGTAAATCTCGGATCTCTATCCGACACGATGGAAATAGGCACCCGTGTAGTCTCACAATCGAGAACGCGTACAATTCGGCTAGTTTGTCCATTGAAAAATCCGTGCGTCTGGGGACAAAGTGAGCCGACTTAGTCAATCTATCTACAACGACCCAAATCGCATCCTTCTTACTTGCGACAATGGCGGTCCGGATACAAAGTCCATTGTGACTCGATCCCATTTCCACTCGGGTATCGTGATCGGTGAAGTAATCCCGATGGCACTTGATGTTCCGCTTTCACTTGTTGACATATTAAACATTTCAAACAAAATCGAGATGTCTCGTTTCATACCATGCCACCAAAACCGACGCGTTTCAAATCGTTGTACATCTTCGTACTCCCGGGTGGATTGCCATTCGGCTACAATGGGCTTCATTTAGAATTATCGAAATAAGTTCAATTCTTTGGAACACACAGACGACTTCGAACCTCAAACAATCGTCATCATCAATTTGAAACTCGATTCCTTGTTCGAACACACTCGGCCCGTTTTGCAAGCAACTCCTCATCAACTTTACGAGCTTCCGAATTTGATGAGCCAATAATGGTTTGGCCTTTAATTGGCTACTAACACATTGTCGGGTAGAATAGACAAGTGTACATTCATCGTCAGTAAAGCAAGCGGTGATTTTCGACTTAAGGCATCCGCAACCACATTAGCCTTTCCGGGTGATAATCAATGACGAGTTCATAATCTTTTAACAACTCGAGCCATCGTCTTTGTCGCAGATTTAAGTCTCTCCGAGTCATCAAATATTTGAGACTTTTGTGATCCGAATACACATGGCACTTCTCACCAAATAAGTAATGTCGCCATATCTTTAAAGGCGAATCGATGGCGACCAATTCGAGATCATGGGTTGGATAATTTTTCTCATGTGGCTTTAATTGTCTCGACACATAGGCCACAACTCGACCTTCTTGCATCAATACGCAACCTAACCCAAGTAGGGAGGCATCACTATAGATGACAAACTCTTTGCCGATTCGGTTTGTACTAGAACCTGGAGCTTTTCGTCAAATGGGTTTTCAATTGGTGAAACTTTTCGACACTTTTCCGTCCATTCAAATTTGACATCTTTCAAGCGGTTTTGTCACGGGTGTGGCTATCATCGAGAATCCTTTTACAAACCGTCGGTAGTAAAGCAAGCCCCAAAAGCTCCTAACTTCGGTAACATTCCTTGGAGGTTTCCAATTGACTATGGCGAAATTTTGTTGGGTCCACCACGACACCGATGCGGACACCACGTGCCCCCAAAAGCTAACCTCTTTCAACCAAAATTCACATTTCTTGAACTTTGCGTATAATCGCTTATCTCGTAAGATTTGCAACACTAGCCTTAGGTGTTCAAACATGTTCGATTTCATCTCTCGAATAGACCAAAATGTCATCGATAAATACAATTACGAACCGATCCAAGTATGGCCTAAAAATTCTATTCATTAAATCCATAAACACCGTAGGGCATTAGTGAGCCCAAACGGCATCACCAAGAATTCAGAGTGACCGTACCTTGTTCTAAAAGCGGTTTTGGGTATGTCCGATTCTCGGACCCTCAACTGATAGTATCCGACCTCAAATCTATCTTTGAAAACACCGAGGCTCCTTTAATTGATCAAACAAATCGTCAATTCGTGGCAACGGATATTTATTCTTTATCGTCACTTTATTGAGTTGACGGTAGTCGATGCACAACCTCATGCTTCCGTCCTTCTTTTCACAAACAATCTTGGTGCGCCCATGGAGAAAAACTCGGTCGAGCGAAACCTCCATCCGTCAATTCTTGCAATTGAACCTTCAATTCCTTTAACTCCGTTAATGCCATACGACACGGAGCTATTGAGATCGGCGTAGTGCCGGTACAACCGATGCGAATTCCACTTCTCGAACCGGTGGCAATCCCAGTAACTCCTCGGGAAAAACATCTCGAATACTCACAAACCATCGATACCGATTCGAGTTTCTTTTCCGTCTCTTTACTTTCCAACACATACGCAAGGTATGTTTCACACCCCTTTTCACATATCTCCGAGCGGTCATAGAAGATATTATCGCGGCACTCCTTTTAAATCAAGAGACTCGACTCGGACTACCTCATTATTTGCACTCCTCAAATCAATGGTTTTCCTTTTGCGATCCACCAATGCATCATGTATGGTCACCAATCCATACCAAGAATAACATCAATTCATCAAATGGTAGAAGCATCGGATCGGTAGGAAAAAGATTCTCGAATTATTAGGGGCATCTCTTGCACACTTTATCAACAAGTACGTATTGACCCAAAGGGTTTGACACTCGAATTACGAACTCGGAGACTCAACGGTAGAGTCTTCTTGGATGCTAAAGTTTCACATACATATGAATGAGTAGAGCCGGGTCAATCAATGCAATCACACTAGTATCAAAGAGAGTAAAAGTACCGTTGATAACGTCGGGGAGGATGCCTCCTCTCGTCTTGCAGATGGCATATGCTCTAGCAGGAGCTCGGGTCTCGGATCGAACAGCCGTGTCGGTGGCTCCCCTCCGATTACCACCCCTACCTCCTGAAACCCTCGGGGTCTACCTCTAGTTGTCGCCCCACTAGATCTCGCACCTTGCATCTTATTCTTCTCATCTAGCTCGTGCAATCCCTAATGAAGTGGTCCTTGAACCACATTCGTAACAGAGCTTGTTAACAGACTTACCCCAACATTCACCTAGGTGTCGTCTTCCACATTGGGGACATTCGGTCTCTCTTGACGATTATTGCCCACACTAGCTACCGATGTAGCTCAGGAGTCCGTCAATGGTCGGGCTCTAATGGAAATTCCTGATCGCCTCGACTTACTGGTGTCCTCCCTGAACCTCTTTACAGTCGAGAATGGAGCTTTACTCGTTGATCTTTTACGGTAATCTCTTGCTTCAAATTCAGCCTTCTTCTTCTCCTTCCCAAGTTCTTCCGCCTTGCAGGCTCGTTCGACTAGTGTCACGAACTCCTTTATCTCCAAAATTCCCACTAGTAGCTTTAACTCTTCATTCAATCCTTCTTCAAATCTTTTGCACATAGCAACCTCATCAGCCACACACTCCCGAGCATACCGACTAAGTCTTACGAACTCATGTTCAGTATTCGAGATCTGATCATCTGGCCTTGCTTGAGTTCCGTGAACTCCTTACACTTCGATCGATGAACTGTTGACTAATATATTTCTTCCGAAATTCGTTTGAAAGAAATCCCAAGTAACTTGTTCCTTTGGGACTATGGAAATCAAGGTCCTCCACCAATAGTAGGTGAGTCTCTTAACAAAGATATAGCACACTTAAGACATTCATCGGTGTGCATGACAGTTCATCAAACACTTTAATGGTGTTATCAAGCGAACTCGGCCCTTTCGGCATCGATCGGTAACTATGGCCTTAAACTCCTCGCCCCACGCTTCCTAATCAAGTCCACGGTGGTTTACTCAGCCTCACAGGATCGAGAATCGATGGCATCACGGGCTCTTGGGGTGGATTATTTAAATTCGGGAATGGTTGGACACCCGGATTGGTTCGGGCATATTGCGCGACCCACTCATTCATCATGGTGAAGAAGGCTTGTTTCGCCCCTTCATTTTGATTATTCGCGGATGACTGAGGCTCAACAGGCGGTGTCCCTTGTGCAGGAGCAGCCGCTACACTTTCAACGTCATCCGCCAAGGGTCTCTCTATCCCGGGTTCCATCGCTAATCAAAACAAAAATTTCAACCGTCAGAAGTCATCACATTATTAAGCACTAACAATTTGGCATGTATAGCTAGACTCACACGCTCTATGGTAGTCCTAGAACCGACTAAACCATAGCTCTGATACCAATAAAATTGTAACACCCCTAACTCGTGACCGTCGCCGGTGTCGGACACGAGGGGTTAACGGCCAAATCCTCTCAAGGTACCAACCAATTTGACATTACCAGTCAGGCTGGAAAACTGCGTCACCGTCGCCTTAAAAATCATATCTCGAGTTTAAAAACTCGGAAACTGGTTTCGTAAATTTTCCCTGAATTTAGACTCACATAATCATCCCTGGATTTATTTTTAGAATTTTTGGTCGGGCCAATTGGTACAGTTTATTAGTTAAAGTCACCCATGTTACAGGGATCGACTGCTCTGACCTTCGCACATTACAACTTGAATATCTCTCTGTACAGGGCTTTAATACTGGTGTCGTTTGTTTCTAATGAAACTAGACTCAAAATGGAATCTGTACATATAAGGCATGACTCCTAATTCTTTCTGGATAATTTATGGTAAATTTTCAAAGTTGCGACAGGGGACCCAGAAACCGTTCTGGCCCTGTCTCACGAGAACTTTAATATTTCTCAGTATACTGCTCATATGGTCGTTTCGTTTCGTCCATATAAAAATAGATTCATCAAGGTTCAATTCCATAATTTACTCACTATTTAATTCTACTTCTACTATTTTTAGTGATTTTTCAATCTCATCTCACTGCTGCTATCCGCAACAGTTACTGCAGTAGACTATGCCAATTTCATGAATCTTTCCTTGGCCTTAATCATCCATCATACATGACACAAATTATGACCACCTTATCAAAATTAGAGTTTCTAAGACTCGTGGCTATAGGTTCTAGCATCCCACTCGACGACCACATAGGCCATTTTCACATGGCTTAAAGTTTACAACTCAGTAAGTCATAAGCATTCATCAATCCACTGATAAAGTTACTACAACATGTACAACAAACGAGGCTAGGTACTCATCCATATTGAATCTATACCATAATACCTCGGACCTTTCGGTCCAATCTCGTACCAAGTCATACATCCACATTTCATACTCTACACAACAAGATAATCGAAGCATTTTTACACATTAACTCATTTTCCAGCACAACCATACAATTTCAATCATCACATAGATTTAAGGCTTACCAAATTCAACCCCAAGCATGAACGTATTCTCTATTCGTCATGAGCTCGAGGTACTTACCCGATCCGCTGTCAATACTCAATTCAATGGAGACACACCCTCCATATATATAGAGTACGCACACACAGTGCTTACTACTCGATTTCGCACACTTAGTGCCACGTAATTTAAGCCCCACACACATTGCCATACCCTCCGAGCTCGAACACCCAGGTCAGTATTTTTCCAGCTTGCACACATAGTGTCATATTTTTCCAGCATGCACACTTAGTGCCTTATATTTCCAGCACGCACACTTAGTGCCATATATTTCCAGCACGCACACTTAGTGCCAATCTCGTCACCATACACACGTATTGTTCAAGACACACAAAGGTGAAAGCAAACTTTCTACACATTCCACTATTTCTTTTACATTCAACAATTATCCTCACTCCATACACATACAATTTCATTTATACATATATAGCATTCCATTAAACACAATTGCATGGATTTTCCAATCATTTAAGCAATATCAAACATATGTGCTTAATGACTTACTTTGTTTGGGGTAGAACGGTTCCAAATCGGCTACTCGTTTGCTTTCTCCTTTCCTTTGTCCAATCTAGTTCCCCTTTGCTCTTGAGCTTCTTGTATCAAAACACCTTAGTCTAGTAAGCTCCCATGGCTGATTTTCTCAAGCTTTTTCCCCCCTTTCTTCTTAGTATATTCGCCAAGCAAGGAGAAAATGAGAGAATGAACACTTTTTTTTTCTTTTGTTTTCATCATATCCCTATTTTTTTCAATTTCATTTCTTTATTCTTTCAAGCATAATCCATTAGCTAAACATGTTTGAAACATGTTTTCCTTGCCCATCACTCTTGACATGGCGGCCACTACCCTTAGGAAAGGCCTATTTGACATGCAAGTCCATTTATTTTACTTCATCCTTTTATTAATCTCTTAAAATTAGCCACATCTATTTAAATCCTTTCACATGAGTCCTTTTCTTTCAATTCACAATCAAATTAACTAAATCAAAGAATTCAAAATTCACACATGCATTTTCACATATTCTAGACAATAAATATTACGTTCGAACATGTCGGTGACTCGGTTTAGCGGTCCCGAAACCACTTCCCGACTATGGTCAATTTTGGGATGTCACAGTACTTACCCTTTCCGCTGTCCGAAATCGACTCGGTAAGGTCGCACCCTTAATATAAATAATTGATAGAAAATATATATATATATAGTGGGTTCGCACACATAGTGCTTAATAATCAACCACGCACACTTAGTGCCATGTACTTTAAACTCGCACACTTAGTGCCATGCATTTCAAGCCCGCACACTTAGTGCCAATCTCACAACCGTGAACACTTATTGCCCGCACACTTAGTGCCGAAAACCAGCCACTCTATATGCTTCACTTCCTTTTTACATTCGACAATTTCATCTCTACACACATATACATTTGTATACATTTCATCTCATTAAACACAATTGCATAGGTATTACGATCATTTAAATCAATACCAACTATATGCTTAATGACTTACCTTGTGTTGGGTAAAATAATTCCAAGTCGGCTACTCGATGACCTTCGATTTCCCCTTGTTGGACGCCTCTCCTTTAGGATCTTGAGCTTAAACAAATAAATTAACTCATTCAACCGCTTTGCTACATATATTGGTATTCACATTTTAATGGTTTTATGACATACGAAACGGCATGGTAAAATTTTTATCTTGCTACCTTATGTTCTTAGCTATGCGGCTAATAACCTTATGCAATTACCATACTGTCAATAATCCAATCACACATGCATATGTATACTTGGACATTCGGCAATCACCTTTGCTAGTTTTTCCCATTTTTTTGTCGGTTATATATACCTAGTCCTAAGGTAATATCACGAATGGGCTTACATATATATGTATATATAGCCGAATATGCAAAGCTTAAACTCAACATTACATAAGCTCCTAAGCGATGGCCGAATATGTATATCTATATATATATATATATATATATATCAACTATACTATTACTTTTAATTCATCTAATCACAAAATTTCATCTCATGAACACTTGACCCATTTCTCACAAAATGAAACAACAACTAAAATGAACATCCCATTTTTACCCCATATGGCCGATTGCTTCATTTGTTACCCAACTAACAATTCAACAATTTCAACCTCATTACAACCTCTACCTATCCAATATAACATGAACACAATCCTCCACCCCTAAATTAGATTCGGCAATCACTTAACCCATTTTATCCTCAAAATCCTAAGTCTAATCTATAGGATGAGTAGAATTTGAACTAACCATCTCAAACATGCATAGATTTTCAAGAATCATTCAATACATACCTCATTTTAGCCATCTTCCAAGCCAAAATCAAATAACCAAATCTCCCTTCCTTCTCCTCACTCACGGCAATAGCCAAAGAAAAAAAGATGAACACTCCTCTTCCCTCCTTATTTTATTCATCTTTTCCTTTTAATTCCTTTCTTTAATTTATTTTAATCTACTTACCAATATTAAATAATAAACAACATAAACTTGGAGGAATGGAACCATGCTTGGCGGCCACTTAACATGAATTGGGCACTTTGACATGCAAACCCAAACTTTCCTATTTTAATACTATTTGGTCCTTACTTATTTACCTATCATAATTTTCTAAGTCTCTCAACTTGATCCTTTCAAGCAAAATTCACATTCCTAAGATAAAATTAAAACATCAAATTTTTATACAAGTACTATCACACATATAAGATATGCAATTAAAATTTTAACTAAATTTTATGACTCGGTTTTGTGGTCCCGAAACCACATTCGACTAGGGTCAAATTAGATTTGTCACAACTCTCCCCACATAAGGAATTTTCGTCCCGAAAATCTTACTAGTGAAAAATTTAGGATATCAATCCTTCATAGAGTCCTCAAGTTCCCAAGTGGCTTCTTCGATTCCGTGTTTATGCCACAACACCTTCACTAATGGGATTTTCTTATTTCACAACTCTTTTACTTCACGCATCAAAATGCAAACCGGCTCTTTTCATAACTCAAGTTAGGCTGAATCTCGATCTTAGTTGGAGTGATTACGCGGCGACGGTCGGACCTATATCGTCAAGCATCGAGACATGGAAAACGTTGTGAATCTTTTCAAGCTCGGGGTAAAATTAACCGGTATCGATGGCCCAACTCGTTCGGATACTTCATATGGACCGATGAACCTCGGACTCAATTTGCCCTTACGGCCAAATCTAAGCACCTTCTTCCAGGGTGAAACTTTGAGAAATACCTTGTCCCCAACCTAATATTCAATGTCTTTTCTCTTTAAATCCGCATACGACTTTTGACGATCCGAAGCGACTTTCAAACTTTCACGAATTACTCGAACTTTACGCTCGGCATCTTTAATCAAATCAACCTCAAGATTTTACTTTCACTAAGTTCACCCAAAATAATGGGGTACGGCATTTACGATCGTATAAAGCCTCGTAAGGTGCCATCTTAATGCTTGATTGAAAACTATTGTTGTAAGCGAATTCAATCAAAGGCAACTATCTTTCCCATGAACCACAAAACTCTAAGACGCAACATCTTAACATATCCTCGAGTATCCGAATTATTCGTTCAGATTGGCCATCGATCTGGGGATGAAATGCAGTGCTAAAATGCATCTTAGTACCCAACGCTTCTTGTAACTTCTTCCAAAATCGCGATGTAAATCTTGGGTCTCTATCCGACACGATAGAAATAGGTACCCCATGCAATCGAACAATTTGGGAGATGTATAATTCGCCAATTTATCGGCGAAAAATCCGTGCAGACGAGGATAAAATGAGCGGACTTGGTCAATCTATCAACAATAACCTGCACCGAGTCTTTCTTACTCGAGTCAAAGGTAACCCGGATACAAAGTCCATTGTCACTCGATCCCATTTCCATTCGGGTATCATTGGTGAAGTAATCCCGATGGCACTTGATGTTCGCTTTTACTTGTTGACATATCAAACACCTTGAAATAAATTGAAATGTCTCGTTTCATACCCGCCACCAAAATTGACGTTTTGGATCGTTGTACATTTTAGTACTACCGGGTGGGTGACATTCGACTCTTGTGAGCCTCATTCAAAATTATCGAAATAAGTTCGAATTTCTTGGAACACATAATCGACTCTTGAGCGTCAAGCAATCATTGTTGTCAATCCGAAACTCGATTCCTCATTCGAGGCACATTCATTTCGTTTAGCGACCAATTCAACGTCGACTTTACGGGATTCAAGTATTTGATGAATCAATAATGGTTTGGCCTTTAATTCAACTACTAGCACCTCATCGGGCGAAGCGGATAGGTGAGCATCCATCGCTCTCAAAGTAAGCGATGCTTTATGACTCAAAGCATCGGCCACCACGTTAGCCTTCCCGGTGATAATCAATGACAAGTTCATAGTCTTTCAACAACTCAAGCCAACGTCTTTGTCGCAGATTTAGATCTCTTTGAGTCATCAAATATTTAAGACTCTTGTGGTCCGAATAAATATGACACCTCTCTCCAAACAAGTAATGTCGCCATATTTTCAAGGCGAACACTATGGCTGCTAATTCAAGGTCATGGGTCGGATAGTTTCTCTCATGAGGCTTTAATTGTCTCGACGCATAAGCCACAACTCGACCTTCTTGCATCAACACACAACCTAGCCCAAGCAAGGATGCATCACTGTAAATAACAAACTCCTTGCCGGACTCCGGCTGTACTAGCACTGGGGCCTCGGTTAAACAGGTTTTTAGTCGATCGAAACTTTCCTGACAGTGTTCTGACCATTCGAACTCAACATCTTTTTGAAGTAGTTTTGTCAATGGTGCAGCTATCATCGAAAAGCCCTTTACAAAACATCGGTAGTATCCGTAAGTCCCAAGAAGCTCCTAACTTGATAATATTCCTTGAGGTTTCCAATCGAGTATGGCGAAATTTTGTTCGGATCCACCACGACACCCGTCACGGACACCACGTGCCCCAAAAGCTAACCTCTCTCAACCAAAATTCACATTTCTTGAATTTTGCGTATAGCTTCTTGTCTCGTAAAATTTGTAATACTAATCTCAAATGCTCGGCATGTTCAACTTCACCTTGTAAATAAACTAAAATATCATCAATAAACACAACCACAAACCGATCCAAGTATGGTGCGAATACTCGATTCATTAAATCCATAAATACCGAGGGCATTAGTGAGCCCAAAGCGGCATCACTAAGAATTCGTAGTGACCGTACCTCGTTCTAAAAGCGGTTTTGGGTATGTCCGAGTCTCGGACCTCAAGCGATAATAACCGGATCTCAAATCTATCTTTGAAAACACCGAGGCTCCTTCAATTGATCAAACAAATCATCAATACGTGGCAATGGATATTTATTCTTTATTGTCACTTTATTCAACTGACGATAGTCGATGCACAATCTCATGGTTCCATCCTTCTTTTCACAAACAAGATCTTGCGCCCCATGGTGAAAAACTTCGGTCGACGAAACCTCTATCCGTCAATTCTTGCAATTGAACTTTCAATTCCTTTAATTCCGTTAATGCCATACGATACGGGGCTATTGAGATTAGCGTGGTACCAGGTACAATTTCGATGCCGAATTCCACCTCTCGAATCGGTGGCAACCCCGGTAACTCTTCGGGAAAAACATCTGAATACTCACAGACCACTGGTACTGATTCAAGTTTCCTTTCTGTCTATTTGCTATCAAATACATACGCAAGGTATGTTTCACACCCCTTTTTCACATATCTCTGAGCGGTCATTGAAGATATTATCGCTGGCACCCCCTTTAAATCAGTAGACTCAACTTGGACTACTTCATTATTTGTATTCCTCAAATCAATGGTTTTCCTTTTACAGTTCACTACTGCATCATGTACGGTCAACCAATCCATACCCAGAATAACATCAAATTCGTCAAACGGTAAAAGCATCAAATCGGTAGGAAACAGATTCTCAGTTATTAGAGGGCATCTCTTACACACTTTATCAACAAGTGCGTATTGACCCAAAGGGTTTGACACTCAATTACGAACTCAAGAGACTCGAAAGATAGAGTCTTCTTGGAGGCTAAGGTTTCACATACGTATGAATGAGTAGAGCCGTGGTCAATCAATGCAATCACACTAGTATCAAAGAGAGTGAAAGTACCGGTGATAACATCGGGGAGGATGCCTCCTCTCGTCTTGCGAATGGCATATGCTCTAGCAGAGTACGGGTCTCGGTTGAACAGCCATATCGAGGCCCCTCTCGACTACCACCCCTACCTCCTGAAATTCTCGGTGGTCTACCTCTAGTTGTCATTCCACTAGGTCTTGCACCTTGCATCCTATTCGTCTCATCAAGCTCGTGTAATCTCTAATGAAGTGGTCCTTGAATCGCATCGATGTGAGCCCTGTTAGTAGACTTACCCCAACATTCACCTATGTGTCGTCTTCTACATTGGGGGCATTCGGGTTTCTCTTGGCGATTATTGCCCACACTAGCTACCAAGTAGCTCGAGTCCGTCGATGGTCGTGCTCTAATGGAAGTTCCTTGATCGTCCTCGATTTATTAGTGTCCTCCACGAACTTCTTTACACCGAGAACGGAGCTTTACCCATCGATCTTTTACGATAGTCTCTAGCTTCAAATTCAGCCTTCTTCTTCTCCTTTCCAAGTTCTTACATCTTGCAGGCTCGTTCAACTAGTGTTACGGATTCTTTTATCTCCAAAATACCCACTAGTAGCTTTAAATCTTCATTCAATCCTTCTTCAAATCTCTTGCACATAGCAACCTCATCACCACACACTCCGGGCATCTTGGTGAGTCTTACGAACTCATGTTCGTATTCGACATCTTGTCATCTGGCCTTGCTTGAGTTCCAAGAATTCCTTACGCTTTTGATCGATGAACCGTTGACTAATATATTTCTTTGAAATTCGCTTGGAAGAAATCCCAAGTAACTCGTTCGTTTGGGACTATGGAAATCAAGGTCCTCCACCAATAGTAGGTGAGTCTCGCAACAAGGATATAGCACACTTTAGACATTCATCGGTGTGCATGACGTTTATCGAACACCGAATGGTGTTATCAAGCCAAAACTTCGGCCTTTCGGCATCATCAAGTAACTATGGCCTTGAACTCCTCGGCTCGCGCTTCCTAATCAAGTCTGGTGGTTTACTCACCTCACGGGATCGATGGCGATGGCATTACGAGCTCTTGGGGTGGATTATTCAAATTCGGGAATGGTTGGACAGCCGGAATGGTTCGGGCATATTGCGCGACCCATTCATTCATCATGGTGAAGAAGGCTTGTTTTGCCCCCTCATCCTGATTATTTGCAGAGGACTGAGGTTCAACAGGCGGTGTCCCTTGCGCAGGAGCAGCCGCTACACTTTCAACGTCATCCGCTAAGGGTCTCTCTACCCTGGGTTCCATTTGCTAATCAAAACAAAAATTTTAACCGTCAGAAGTGATCACATTATTAAGCACTAACATTAAGGCATGTATAGCTAGACTCATACGCGCTATGGTAGTCCTAGAACGGACTAAACCATAGCTCTGATACCAATAAAAATGTAACACCCCGAACTCATGGCCGTTACTGTAACACCCCAAACCCGTGACCGTCACCGGATTCGACCACGAGGTGTTACCGGGCTTACTTCCCTTATTTCCCTCTTGGAAATTATGAAATTTTTGTTTCAGCGAGGCTAGCTAAGCTGCGTCCTTTGTTACCTTAAAATCATATCTCGAGTTCCAGAACTCGAAAACCAATTCCGTAAATTTTCCCTGAAATATACTCATATATCCATCCATGGATTTATTTCTAGAATTTTTGGTCGGGCCAATTGGTATAGTTTATTAGTTAAAGTCACCCATGTTACAGGGGTCGACTACACTGACCTTCGCGCGTTACAACTTGAATATCTCTCTGTACAGGGCTTTAATACTGGTGCCGTTTGTTTCTAATGAAACTAGACTCAAAATGGAATCTTCACATATAAGGCATGACTTCTAATTATTTCTGGATAATTTATAGTAAATTTTCAAAGTCGAGACAGGGGATCCAGAAACTGTTCTGGCCCTGTCTCACCAGAACTTTAATATCTCTCAGTATACTGCTCATATGGTCATTTCGTTTCGTCCATATGAAAATAGATTCATCAAGGTTCAATTTCATAATTTATTCACTATTTAATTCTACTTCTTCTATTTTTAGTGATTTTTCAATCTCATATCACTGCTGCTGTCTGCGCAATTCATTGCGATGACTATGCCAATTTCATGAATCTTTCCTTGACCTTACTAATCATCCATCATACATGACACAAATTATGGCCACCTTATCAAAATTAAAGTTTCTAAGACTCGTGGCTATAGGTTCTAGCATCCCACTCAACGACCACATAGGCCATTTTCACATGGCTTAAAGTTTACAACCCATAATTCAACAAAACATAATAGCCTATACATGCCAAATGTTCTCCTTGTTCAACTACGAAGACAATACCAAAAGATTTCGGCGGTGTGATGACTTCAACGACGGTTCCGAGCACATAAACAATACGAGTCCAAGAGACCTAAAAGGGTGACAAGAAAACACCGAGTGAGTTTATAACTCGATAAGTCATAAGCATTCAACCACCATCCATTAATAAAGTTATCACAACATGAAACAATAAGCGAGGCTAGGTACTCATCCATACCGAAACTATACCATAATTCCTCGGACCTTTCGGTTCAATCTCATACCAAGTCATACATCCACATTTCATATTCTACACAATAAGATATTTGAGGCATTTTCACACACTAACTCATTTTCACCACAATCACACAATTGCAATCATCACATAGATTTAAAGCTTACCAAGCTCAACCCCGAGCATGAACATATTGCCTATTCGTCATGAGCTCAAGGTACTTACCCGATCCGCTATGCGGGATTAACTCGATAATGTCGCACACTCGATTGCCAATTGTAATGCAAGAGCATATAGTGAATCCGCACACTTAGTGCTATAAAATCAACTCGCACACATAGTGCTATATAATCAAATTCGCACACTTAGTCTTGTACAATTTTAAACCCGCACACGTAGTGCCAATCTTGTCACCGTGTCCATTTATACCCGCACACTTAGTGCCAATCTTGTCACCGTGTCCATTTATACCCGCACACTTAGTGCCGAGACCAATACTTTATGCAATTTACCACCTTTATACATTCAACGATGGCATCATTCCATACACATACATTTCCATTTACACATCAATTCATTAAACACAATTGCATATATATTATGATCATTTAAATCAATACCAAATATATGCTTAATGACTTACCTCGGATGTTGTCGAATGTCTTCAACGGCTATTCAATTACTTTTTCTTTCCCTTGTCCAACTTCGATCCTCTAAGCTCTTGGGCTTAATTCAAACAAATTTATCTTATTAAAGTCCCATCATGCTAGCTTATGGCGAATACCCATATCAAATAAGCAATTTACCTTAACTCGTAACCCACATAGCCAAGTTACACATATAACCCTTATGACCGAATATGAATATCACCAAAATCTCTATGACTTAACCTTCACCTTCATAGCCGAATATATATATAGCTTATCAAATAGACATTTATTCACCTTCCCTTAACACATATTAATCAATTAGTCCATGCATTATCCCTTGACACACCAGTCATTAAAGCAATAACCTATTAACATCCAAGCATATTATACTAAAATTTCTTCTAAGGTCAATTCATGTACCATCCTTAATACTCATACAATTATTTTATTTTAAATAATTTACACACACCATTTACCTAACATCAATTAACTAGACACTTTAAGGATTTCTTCTTTGACTATACACACATTCGGCAACTATCCATACACACACAAGCTGATTTTTTTCCTATCACCCAAACCATCTACATGAACACTTAACTAACTCAAATTTCACCCATCCACAAATACTCATTACAACACAAAGACAACAATCCTTTTTCCTCAATTTCTTCCATGGCCGATTACCCAATATTACCACACAACCAAGATTTTGACATGGCTAAGTAGGAAATTTTAGTAGCTAGCTTAAAGTATGCTAACCTTTCAAGAACCAACATGAACTCACTTACCTTAATTCAAGCTCAAGGGTGACCAAACCTTCTCTTGCTTTCTTCTTCAATTCGGCCAAGCATGTTCAAAGATGAACACTTTTTTTTTTCTTTTTCTTTGTTCACTTCACGGCAAATGGGGGAGGCATCCACACACTTTTTTTTGCTATCATCATTTTCCTTTTTTTTCCCTTTCTTTATTACTAGCTTTTATTCTATTGTTTTCTACATACCCCACTAACATAACATGTTGGAAACATGTTTCCTTGCCCATAATTTTGTCATGGCCGGCCACTATCCTTGTCAAATGGATTATTTGACATGCAACTCCATTTATTTTACTTCATTCCTTTATTAACCTCTTAAAATTAGCCACATATAATTGAATCCTTTCACATGAGTCCCTTTTCTTTCAATTCACATTCAAATTAACTAAATCAAAGAATTAAAAATTCACACATGCATTTTCACATATTTAGACAGTAACTATCATACTCAAATGATTTAGTGACTCGGTTTAGCGGTCCCGAAACCGCTTTCCGACTAGGGTCACTTTAGGGATGTCACAACTCTCCCCCACTTAAGAAATTTTCGTCCCCGAAAATCTTACCAGTAAATAGGTTTGGGTATCGCTCTTTCATAGAGTTCTCGGGTTCCCAAGTGGCTTCTTCAATTCCGTGTTTATGCCACACCACCTTCACTAATGGGATTTTCTTATTTCGCAACTCTTTTACTTCACGCATCAGAATGCTAACCGGCTCTTCTTCATAACTCAAATTAGGCTGAATCTCAATCTCAGATGGAGTGATTACGCGCGATGCCGGATCTATATCGTCGAAGCATCGAGACATGGAAAACATTGTAAATCTTTTCGAGCTCAGGGGGTAAAATTAATCGGTACGCTACTGGCCCAACTCGTTCAGATACTTCATACGGACCGATGAATCTCGGACTCAATTTGCCCTTACGGCCAAATCTAAGCACCTTCTTCCAGGGTGAGACTTTGAGAAATACCTTGTCTCCAACCTGATATTCCATGTCTTTTCTTTTCAAATCCGCATACGACTTTTGGCGATCCGAAGCAGCTTTCAAACCTTCACGAATTACTCGAACTTTCTGTAATGCCCCCACACCCGAGACCGTCGCCGGAGTCGAGTATGAGGTGTTACTAAGCTTAGTTTAACATTTTTAGAACTTTGAATTATTTGTTTCTACATTCACAGCTTTTAAGCTACTTGCGTCACAGTCACAAGAAAAATCATATCTCGAGTTACGAAACTCGAAATTAAGATCCGTAAATTTTCCATGAATCTAGACTCATAAAAATATCTACTAATATTTTTCTAGAATTTTTGGTTGGGCCAATTAGTACAGTTTATTAGTTAAAATTACCCCTGTTTCAAGACTCGACTGGTCTGACCTCTGTTTACTACGAACCACATTTCTCTCTGTACAAAATTCATATGACTATGAGGTTTGTTTATACTAAAACTAGACTCAATAAGGATTCTGAGGATATAAAATACACCACCTAATTATATCTTTACAATTTATGGTGAATTTCTAAAGTAGGAACAGGGGATTCAGAAACTGCTATGACTCTGTTTCACTAAAATTAAAATATCTTCTAACATATACTTCCTTTACTTGTTTCATTTGTTTCATGTGAAACTAGACATAATAAGCTTCAATTTGATATGTATTTCACCACCAAATTCAATT
This sequence comes from Gossypium arboreum, assembly GCF_025698485.1. NCBI lineage: Eukaryota > Viridiplantae > Streptophyta > Magnoliopsida > Malvales > Malvaceae > Gossypium > Gossypium arboreum. The sequence continues at coordinate 29,306,553 of NC_069076.1, forward strand.
TCTATGATTTTTAGTAAATTTTCAAGCTCGCGTTAGTGTTGCTCATGTATTCTGTTTATGGTAAATTTCATCCTTTTATGAGTTTTATGCACTAAGTATCTTAACAGTTTTCCTTAACATCAAACATAATCTAAACTAACCATTTTCATAATTTATCATTATCAAGAATTTCCTCAACCATTTCACAACCATACCATAAGATCATTTACACAAAATGGGTATATTGCTATACATGCCATACTTAAATTTACAAGCCATTTACCAAAAATCTTACGGATAGTGTGGTGAGCCTTCGACCTATCCCGACTCGAGCTGGCTTGTCCAAAACTACAATGAGTAAGAAGGAGGAGTAAGCATAAATGCTTAGTAAGTTCATATGCAAATAATAAGTAACATAACAACAGTTATACCGGTCAACATTAGCATACATCACTAAAACACATATCACATTTTTAATCATTCTTCATCATCTTATTACCTTATCGTGGTTGTATCAATACTCAACCCGAGGGTTAAATACATACCTGTCCAAAATATCCATTTCATATCACTTACCAATACGTCTCTTTACATCTCGAAATTTTCCTCCATTTGAGTAGAACTTTACCCGTTGAACACATCGGAATATAATTCAGATACATGGATAACTTGCACATAAGTGCCATATATGCAATCAAGCAATCATGTAACCCGCCCATAAGTGAACTCGGACTCAACTCAACGAGCTCGGGCGTTCGCATCCATAAGTGAACTCGGACTCAACTCAACGAGTTCGGATGCCTAGTTACATCTCACGAACTCGGACTCAACTCAACGAGTTCGGACATTCGCATCCATAAGTGAACTCGGACTCAACTCAACGAGTTCGGATGCTCAACCATCCTAGTGACATGTCACTTGTATCCTAATCTATTCCTAAGGTTCAAACGGGCTTTTCCTCGAACACTTATCCTTGTCGTCTTAGTAGAATGCGAAATCAATACTCAGTAACAATTATATTTAACAAGTAGTTCACATAGTTTACATATTATTTGAAATTAACCACAAAGCATACCTTTCATAATAAAATTCAGCATAACACATAATTAATATCAATAACTTAAAAATAACAATTATGCTACATTATTTACACATGAACTTACCTTGGTACCAAAATACAAAGATTTTGCAATTTAGTCCACAATCTTTTCTTTTCCTCGATTGAGGTCGATTCCACGTCTTTCTTGATCTAAAATAACACATTTAGCTTATTTAATACTCACATTATCAAATTAATCCTTAACTCAAATTTTGGCAAAATTACAATTTTACCCCTAACTTTTGCATATTTACATTTTTGCCCCTAGGCTCGGGATTAAACTTTATTCCTTATTCTTATGTTTTACAACATGCTGATCACTTTTCTATTCTATGGCAACATCAAATTCTCACTCTAACATGTACTTGTGACTATTAGGTATTTTTACCGATTAAGCCCTTTACTCGTTTTTGCTTAAAATCGAGTAGTACAAGTTGTCTAACATAATTTAAAACTTTATATTCTATCATAAAACATCAAAATACACAAATTTCACCTATGGGTATTTTTCCAAATATAAACCCTAGGTTAAATTATTGCTAACATAAGCTTTATCGAGTTAGGGATCTCAAAAGCGTAAAAATCATTAAAAGCGGGGCTTGGAATCACTTACTATGGAGCTTGGAAGCTTGAAACAAACCCTAGCTATGGAGAACCCTTGAAATTTCGGCCTAATGAAGAAGATGGACAAAATTGGCTTTTAATTTTGTTTTAATTCATTTTAATAACTAAATGACCAAAATACCCTTACTACTAAACTTTCCAAAATTCCTTCCATGTCCTAATTTTGTCCATGAACTTAAAATTGGTAAAATTGCTATTTAAGACCTCCTCATTAATATTCCAAAACAATTTCATACTAAAACTTCTAGAATGCAAGTTTTGCAACTTATTCGATTTAGTCCCTACTTTCAATTTAAGCACTTTAGGCATAGAATTTCATCATGAAATTTTCACACAATCATGCAATCATATCATAAACATCAAAATCATTGTAAAATAATTATTTATATCTCGGATTTGTGGTCACGAAACCACTATTCCGATTAAGCCCTAATTTAGGATATTACAACTCTCCCCCTTTTAAAGATTTTCGTCCTCGAAAATCTTCCAGTAAACAGTGTGGGTATTGGTTTCTCATAGTTTCTTGAGTTTCCCATGTAGTCTCTTCTACCCCATGCTTTTGCCACAACACTTTCACAAGTGTAACACTTTTATTTCTTAGTTGTTTGACTTCTCGAGCTAAAATCTTAATCGGTTCTTCTTCATAAGTCATATCAGGTCGCAGTTCAATTTCTGTCGGTGAAATTATATGTGAAGGATCTGAACGGTACCGACGTAACATAGATACGTGAAACACATCATGAATCTTTCCTAATTCGGGTGGTAAAGCTAGCCGATATGCTACCGGTCCAACTTTTTCAATTATTTCATACGGTCCAATAAAACGCGGACTTAACTTGCCCTTTCGTCCAAATCTAAGGACTTTCTTCCATGGAGACACTTTCAAAAATACCTTATCACCAACTTGAAACTCAATGTCCTTTCGCTTTAGGTGCGCATAAGTTTCGTCTATCGAAGCGACTTTCAAACAATCTCGAATTATCTTCACTTTTCTTGATTTCTTTTATTAAATCAACTCCATAAATCTGATTTTCCTTAAGTTCAGTCCAATACAAAGGCGTTCGACACTTGCGACCATACAATGCTTCATAAGGTGCCATTTTCAAGCTCGTCTGATAGCTATTGTTGTAAGCAAATTCTACCAACGGCAAATATCTTTCCCAACTTCCTTGAAATTCCAATACACAACATCTGAGCATGTCTTCAAGAATCTGAATTACTCTCTCTGATTGTCCATCAGTTTGTGGATGAAAAGCAGTACTGAAATTTAACTTCGTACCTAACGCATCTTGCAACTTTTGCCAAAACCGCGAGGTAAACCTTGGATCTCTATCTGAAATAATCGATAATGGTATTCCGTGTAATCTAACAATTTCTTTAATATACAGTTCAGCCAACTTGTTAAGAGAATAATTCGTACGTACCGGGATAAAATGAGCCGACTTAGTTAATTTGTCAACTATTACCCAGATGGCATCTTTCTTTCCGAGTCAATGGCAATCTGAAACAAAATCCATAGTAATCCGATCCCATTTCCATTCAGAACCATAATAGGTGGAGTAATCCCGAAGGTACTTGGTGTTCACTTTCACTGTTGACAAATTAAGCATTTGGACACAAACTCGATATATCTCTTTTCATTCCATTCCACCAATACATTTTCTTCAAGTCATTATACATTTTCGTACTACCCGGATGAATCGAGAAATAACCACTATGTGCTTCTGTAGGATCTTTTGAATCAATTCCTCATTCTTGATACACAAATCCGATCTTTAAACATTAAGCACCCATCGAACCAATTCGAAATCGATCCCAGATCGACTTCACTTTATTTTCTTTTGGCTAGCAAATCTTGATCATTTTACGAGTTTGAAATCTCTTGTAAAAACATTGGTTTTGCTCTTAACTCTGCTAGAATCGAACCATCATTTGACACTTTCAACCGAGTGTTCATAACTCTCAAAGCAAACAACAACTTTCGCTCAAAGCATCAAGAACCACATTCGCTTTTCCGGATGATAATCAATAACAAGCTCGTAATCTTTCAACAACTCCAACCATCTTCGTTGTCTCAAATTCAAGTCTTTTTGTGACATCAAGTACTTAAGACTTTTGTGGTCGGTATATGCCCGATATTTTTCACCATACAAATAATGTTGCCAAATTTTCAAAGCAAACACCACCGCAGACCAATTCCAAATCGTGAGTAGGATAATTCCTCTCATGAGGTTTTAAGCGCCTCAAGCATATGCCACCACTTTTCCTTCTTGCATGAGCACACACCCCAAACCATTTAGAGAAGCATCACTATACACCACTAATTCTTTACCCGATTCGGGCTGTACTAACACCTGGTGCCTCTGTTAATAACTTTTCAATTCTTCAAAACTCGTTGACATTTTTCCGTCCATTCAAATTTAACATCCTTTCGGAATAATCTAGTTATAGGAGCAGCAATTATAGAAAATCCATTTACAAACCGCCGATAATACCCACTAGCCCCAAGAAACTTCTAACTTCGCCACGTTTTGGTGGTTTCAATCAACAATGGCTGAAATTTTACTAGGATCAACCCGTATACCATCACGAAACAATATGACCCAAAAATCCAACTTCCGGAGCCAAAATTCACTTTTACTAAACTTAGCATACAGCTGCTTATCTCTCAAAGTTTGCAAAACTATCCTCAAATGCTCAGCATGTTCTGTCTCATCTTTTGAATAAATTAAAATATCATCTATAAACACCACAACAAATTTGTCCAAGTATGGCGAAATATGCGATTCATTAAATCCATAAACACAGTAGAGCATTTGTCAATCCGAATGGCATAACTAAAATTCATAATGACCATACCTTGTTCTAAAAGCGGTTTTAGGTACATCCGACTCCTTTACCCAGATTGGTAATACCGGATCTCAAGTCAATCTTTGAAAACCATGTCGCTCCTTTTAGGCGATCAAACAAATCATCAATTCTCGACAGCGGATACTTGTTTTGATTGTCACCTTGTTTAACTGCCAATAATCAACACATAATCTCATAGAACCATCCTTCTTTTTCACAAATAACACGGGAGCACCCCAAGGTGAAAAACTCGGTCTCACAAAGCCTTTATCAGTCAACTCTTGCAACTGCGACTTTAATTCTTTCAACTCTGTTGGTGCCATTCTATATGGAGCAATCGAGATCGGAGCTATTCCCGGTATCAAATCAATACCAAATTCTACTTCCCTGACTGGAGGCAAACCCGACAATTCTTCCGAAATACGTTCGCAAATTCACACACAACCAAAGACTCGATTCAACTTTCTTTTGAACTTCTTTTGTATTAATTACATACGCCAAATAAGCTTCATAACCCTTTCTCAAGATATCTTTGAGCCGACATTGAAGAAATCACACTAGGCAATGCCTCTGATTTATCGATTCAACCCGCAGAGTTTCACCATTTCCACACTTTAATTCTATAACCTTTTCTTTGCAATTTACTATAGCATCATGCAATGTCAACCAATCCATACCCAAAATAACATCAAATTCATCAAACGGAAACAACATCAAGTCGATTTGAAAGTAATGATCCCGAATCATTAAAGGACATTTCTTACATACTTTATCAACAATCACACATTTGCCTAACGGATTCGACACTCTAATCATAAATTTCGTATTCTCAACGGTATATTCATACTAGACACCAATTTCATGCACACATATGAATGAGTAGAACCGGATCAATCAAAGCAATAACATTAACATTATAGAGAGAAAATGTACCGGTAATCACATCGTGAGAAAGCATCTTCACGCGCTTTAATAGCATAAGTTCTAGCGGAGCCCTTCCTTCAGTCTAACGGTGCATCCTCGCTACATTCTTACTACTTGTTTCACTTCCAACTTTTCTGGATACCTTCCCCGAGTCGCACCACTAGCTTTTACATTCTAAATTTTTCTTTCTCACTCTCTCAGGCGGTCTCTAATAAAATGATCCGGAGAACCACATCGAAAACATTCATTTGCTCTGCACGGACCAAAATGATTTCTACCACACCGGCACTCGGGTTTAACAAATCTCGTATTTCCCACACTAGCCGCAGTAGTCCGAGATTTAGGACCCACATTTCGCTTCTTAAAATTTCCATATGATTGCCCATTGAAACTTGGGAACGAGGATTCATATTTCTTGACTTTCCGGTTTGTTGTGAGGGTGCATTACTCATTGGTCTTTTCTTCCAATTTCGTGTTTGATTCTACCTTTTCTTTTCCTTGAGAATTCTTCACCTTGCAAGCTCGATCGACAAGTACCACCATTTCTTTTAGTTCAAGGATCCCAACAAATACCTTAATGTCTTCGTTAAGCCCGTCTTCAAATCGTCGGCACATCTTGGCTTCAGAGGAACATATTCCCCGCATACTTACTTAATCGAACAAACTCTCTTTCATATTCGAGGCGTCATATTACCTTGCTTCACTCAAGAAACTCTTTACATTTCGATCAATAAATCTTTCACTAATATATTTCTTCCAAACTCTTCTTGAAAGAATTCCCAGTTACCCTCTCTTTCGGTACCACCAAATCAAAGTCTTCCACCAATTATAGGCTGAATCTCTCAACAAAGATGTAGCACATTTCAAACATTCTTCGTGTACAAGATAATTCATCAAATACCGGATAGAATTTTCAAGCGAACTCTGTTTTCTCGCATCATCATCAATATTTGCTCTAAATTCTTCAGCCCCTTGTTTACGAATTCTATCAACGGGGTTCTGTGAAATTTTATCATATCCACTCCTTGAGGCATTGGAGGCATAGGTTGAGGAATTGGGGAGGTGGGGAGGCAGTACATTTGGGTTCGTCTGAGCGAACTCAAGTGTACCATGCACTCATCATTTGGAGAAAGGCTTCCCGATCCCTTTCCTCCTCCCCGACCAACATGGGGGTGGGTTTTCATCGTGTTGCTCCATCAGCGGAGCTGGTGCATTACTCAGTACTTCATCTCGCCATTTGGATCGGGATCCATTTACTATATAAAAAATTTCATTTAAAAGGTCGAACAATTCATACATATGGCATGTATAGCAAAATCCGTACATACAACACGTAGTCCGAGAACCGACTAAACCTGCTCGATACCACTAAATGTAACGCCCCACACCCGAGACCGTCACGAGTCGAGTATGAGGTGTTACTAAGCTTAGTTTAACATTTTAGAACTTTGAATTATTTGTTTCTACATTCACAGCTTTTAAGCTACTTGCACCACAGTCACAAGAAAAATCATATCTCGAGTTACGAAACTCGAAATTAAGATCCGTAAATTCTCCATGAATCTAGACTCATAAAAATATCTACTAATTTTTTTCTAGAATTTTTGGTTGGGCCAATTAGTACAGTTTATTAGTTAAAGTTACCCCTGTTTCAAGACTTGACTGGTCTGACCTCTGTTTACTACGAACCACATTTCTCTCTGTAAAAAATTCATATGACTATGAGGTTTGTTTATAATAAAACTAGACTCAATAAGGATTCTGAGGATATAAAATACACCACCTAATTATATCTTTACAATTTATGGTGAATTTCTAAAGTAGGAACAGGGGATTCAGAAACTGCTATGACTCTGTTTCACTAAAATTAAAATATCTTCTAACATATACTTCCTTTACTTGTTTCATTTGTTTCATGTGAAACTAGACATAATAAGCTTCAATTTGATATGTATTTCACCACCAAATTCAATTTCTATGATTTTTAGTAAATTTTCAAGCTCGTGTTAGTGTTGCTGCGGTATTCTGTTTATGGTAAATTTCATCCTTTTATGAGTTTTATGCACTAAGTATCTTAATAGTTTTCCTTAACATCAAACATAATCTAAACTAACCATTTTCATAATTTATCATTATCAAGCATTTCCTCAACCATTTCACAACCATACCATAAGATCATTTACACAAAATGGGTATATTGCTATACATGCCATACTTAAATTTACAAGTCATTTACCAAAAATCTTACGGATAGTGTGGTGAGCCTTGACCTATCCCGACTCTGAGCTGGCTTGTCCAAAACTACAATGAGTAAGAAGGAGGGAGTAAGCATAAATGCTTAGTAAGTTCATATGCAAATAATAAGTAACATAACAAACAGTTATACCAGTCAACATTAGCATACATCACTAAACACATATCACATTTTTAATCATTCTTCATCATCTTATTACCTTATCGTGGTTGTATCAATACTCAACCCGAGGGTTAAATACATACCTGTCCAAAATATCCATTTCATATCACTTACCAATACGTCTCTTTACATCATGAAATTTTCCTCCATTTGAGTAGAACTTTACCCGTTGAACACATCGGAATATAATTCGGATACATGGATAACTTGCACATAAGTGCCATATATACCCGCACACTTAGTGCCAATCTTGTCACCGTGTCCATTTATACCCGCACACTTAGTGCCAATCTTGTCACCGTGTCCATTTATACCCGCACACTTAGTGCCGAGACCAATACTTTATGCAATTTACCACCTTTATACATTCAACGATGGCATCATTCCATACACATACATTTCCATTTACACATCAATTCATTAAACACAATTGCATATATATTATGATCATTTAAATCAATACCAAATATATGCTTAATGACTTACCTCGGATGTTGTCGAATGTCTTCAACGGCTATTCAATTACTTTTTCTTTCCCCTTGTCCAACTTCGATCCTCTAAGCTCTTGGGCTTAATTCAAACAAATTTATCTTATTAAAGTCCCATCATGCTAGCTTATGGCGAATACCCATATCGGATAAGCAATTTACCTTAACTCGTAACCCACATAGCCAAGTTACACATATAACCCTTATGACCGAATATGAATATCACCAAAATCTCTATGACTTAACCTTCAGCCTTCATAGCGAATATATATATAGCTTATCAAATAGACATTTATTCACCTTCCCTTAACACATATTAATCAATTAGTCCATGCATTATCCCTTGACACACCCGGTCATTAAAGCAATAACCTATTAACATCCAAGCATATTATACTAAAATTTCTTCTAAGGTCAATTCATGTACCATCCTTAATACTCATACAATTATTTTATTTTAAATAATTTACACACACCATTTACCTAACATCAATTAACTAGACACTTTAAGGATTTCTTCTTTGACTATACACACATTCGGCAACTATCCATACACACACAAGCGATTTTTTCCTATCACCCAAACCATCTACATGAACACTTAACTAACTCAAACTTCACCCATCCACAAATACTCATTACAACACAAAGACAACAATCCTTTTCCTCAATTTCTTCCATGGCCGATTACCCAATATTACCACACAACCAAGATTTTGACATGGCTAAGTAGGAAATTTTAGTAGCTAGCTTAAAGTATGCTAACCTTTCAAGAACCAACATGAACTCACTTACCTTAATTCAAGCTCAAGGGTGACCAAACCTTCTCTTGCTTTCTTCTTCAATTCGCCAAGCATGTTCAAAGATGAACACTTTTTTTTCTTTCTCTTTGTTCACTTCACGGCAATTGGGGGAGGCATCCACACACTTTTTTTTGCTATCATCATTTTCCTTTTTTTCCCTTTCTTTATTACTAGCTTTTATTCTATTGTTTTCTACATACCCCACTAACATAACATGTTGGAAACATGTTTCCTTGCCCATAATTTTGTCATGGCGGCCACTATCCTTGTCAAATGGATTATTTGACATGCAACTCCATTTATTTTACTTCATTCCTTTATTAACCTCTTAAAATTAGCCACATATAATTGAATCCTTTCACATGAGTCCCTTTTCTTTCAATTCACATTCAAATTAACTAAATCAAAGAATTAAAATTCACACATGCATTTTCACATATTTAGACAAGTAACTATCATACTCAAATGATTTAGTGATTTCGGTTTAGCGGTCCCGAAACCGCTTTCCGACTAGGGTCACTTTAGGGATGTCACAACTCTCCCCCACTTAAGAAATTTTCGTCCCCGAAAATCTTACCGGTAAATAGGTTTGGGTATCGCTCTTTCATAGAGTTCTCGGGTTCCCAAGTGGCTTCTTCAATTCCGTGTTTATGCCACACCACCTTCACTAATGGGATTTTCTTATTTCGCAACTCTTTTACTTCACGCATCAGAATGCTAACCGGCTCTTCTTCATAACTCAAATTAGGCTGAATCTCAATCTCAGATGGAGTGATTACGTGCGACGGGTCGGATCTATATCGTCGAAGCATCGAGACATGGAAAACATTGTAAATCTTTTCGAGCTCAGGGGGTAAAATTAATCGGTACGCTACTGGCCCAACTCGTTCAGATACTTCATACGGACCGATGAATCTCGGACTCAATTTGCCCTTACGGCCAAATCTAAGCACCTTCTTCCAGGGTGAGACTTTGAGAAATACCTTGTCTCCAACCTGATATTCCATGTCTTTTCTTTTCAAATCCGCATACGACTTTTGGCGACCAAGCAGCTTTCAAACCTTCACGAATTACTCGAACTTTCTAACGCCCCACACCGAGACCGTCACGAGTCGAGTATGAGGTGTTACTAAGCTTAGTTTAACATTTTAGAACTTTGAATTATTTGTTTCTACTGATCACAGCTTTTAAGCTACTTGCGTCACAGTCACAAGAAAAATCATATCTCGAGTTACGAAACTCGAAATTAAGATCTGTAAATTTTCCATGAATCTAGACTCATAAAAATATCTACTAATTTTTTTCTACAATTTTTGGTTGGGCCAATTAGTACAGTTTATTAGTTAAAGTTACCCCTGTTTCAAGACTCGACTGGTCTGACCTCTGTTTACTACGAACCACATTTCTCTCTGTAAAAAATTCATTTGACTATGAGGTTTGTTTATACTAAAACTAGACTAAATAAGGATTCTGAGGATATAAAATACACCACCTAATTATATCTTTACAATTTATGGTGAATTTCTAAAGTAGGAACAGGGGATTCAGAAACTGCTATGACTCTGTTTCACTAAAATTAAAATATCTTCTAACATATACTTCCTTTACTTGTTTCATTTGTTTCATGTGAAACTAGACATAATAAGCTTCAATTTTATGTGTATTTCACCACCAAATTCAATTTCTATGATTTTTAGTAAATTTTCAAGCTCGCGTTAGTGTTGCTCGTGTATTCTGCATTTATGGTAAATTTCATCCTTTTATGAGTTTTTATGCTCTAAGTATCTTAATAGTTTTCCTTAACATCAAACATAATCTAAACTAACCATTTTCATAATTTATCATTATCAAGCATTTCCTCAACCATTTCACAATCATACCATAAGATCATTTACACAAAATGGGTATATTGCTATACATGCCATACTTAAATTTACAAGCCATTTACCAAAAATCTTCGGATAGTGTGGTGAGCCTTCGACCTATCCCGACTCTCGAGCTGGCTTGTCCAAAACTACAATGAGTAAGAAGGAGGGAGTAAGCATAAATGCTTAGTAAGTTCATATGCAAATAATAAGTAACATAACAAACAGTTATACCAGTCAACATTAGCATACATCACTAAAACACATATCACATTTTTAATCATTCTTCATCATCTTATTACCTTATCGTGGTTGTATCAATACTCAACCCGAGGGTTAAATACATACCTGTCCAAAACATCCATTTCATATCACTTACCAATACGTCTCTTTACATCTCGAAATTTTCCTCCATTTGAGTAGAACTTTACCCGTTGAACACATCGGAATATAATTCGGATACATGGATAACTTGCACATAAGTGCCATATATGCAATCAAGCAATCATGTAACCCGCCCATAAGTGAACTCGGACTCAACTCAACGAGCTCGGGCGTTCGCATCCATAAGTGAACTCGGACTCAACTCAACGAGTTCGGATGCCTAGTTACATCTCACGAACTCGGACTCAACTCAACGAGTTCGGACATTCGCATCCATAAGTGAACTCGGACTCAACTCAACGAGTTGAATGCTCAACCATCCTAGTGACATGTCACTTGTATCCTAATCTATTCCTAAGGTTCAAACGGGCTTTTCCTCGAACACTTATCCTTGTCGTCTTTCGTAGAATGCCGAAATCAATACTCAGTAACAATTATATTTAACAAGTAGTTCACATAATTTACATATTATTTGAAATTAACCACAAAGCATACATTTCATAATAAAATTCAGCATAACACATAATTAATATCAATAACTTAAAAATAACAATTATGCTACATTATTTACACATGAACTTACCTTGGTACCAAAATACAAAGATTTTGCAATTTAGTCCACAATCTTTTCTTTTCCTTGATTGAGGTCGATTCCACGTCTTTCTTGATCTAAAATAACACATTTAGCTTATTTAATACTCACATTATCAAATTAATCCTTAACTCAAATTTTGGCAAAATTACAATTTTACCCCTAAACTTTTGCATATTTACATTTTTGCCCCTAGGCTCGGGATTAAACTTTATTCCTTATTCTTATGTTTTACAACATGCTGGTCACTTTTCTCTTCTATGGCAACATCAAATTCTCACTCTAACATGTACTTGTGACTATTAGGTATTTTTACCGATTAAGCCCTTTTACTCGTTTTTGCTTAAAATCGAGTAGTACAAGTTGTCTAACATAATTTAAAACTTTATATTCTATCATAAAACATCAAAATACACAAATTTCACCTATGGGTATTTTTCCAAATATAAACCCTAGGTTAAATTATTGCTAACATAAGCTTTATCGAGTTCTTGGGATCTCAAAAACGTAAAATCATTAAAAAGCAGGCTTGGAATCACTTACTATGGAGCTTGGAAGCTTGAAACAAACCCTAGCTATGGAGAACCCTTGAAATTTCGGCCTAATGAAGAAGATGCACAAAAATTGGCTTTTAATTTTGTTTTTAACTCATTTTAATAACTAAATGACCAAAATACCCTTACTACTAAACTTTCCAAAAATTCCTTCCATGTCCTAATTTTGTCCATGAACTTAAATTGGTAAAATTGCTATTTAAGACCTCCTCATTAATATTCCAAAACAATTTCATACTAAAAACTTCTAGAATGCAAGTTTTGCAACTTATTCGATTTAGTCCCGACTTTCAATTTAAGCACTTTAGGCATAGAATTTCATCATGAAATTTTCACACAATCATGCAATCATATCATAAACATCAAAATCATTGTAAAATAATTATTTCTATCTCGGATTTGTGGTCACGAAACCACTATTCCGATTAAGCCCTAATTTAGGATATTACACTTTCTGCTCGGCATCCTTAATCAAATCAACCCCGAAGACTTTACTTTCACTAAGTTTAGTCCAGAATAATGGGGTACGGCATTTACGACCGTATAAAGCCTCGTGAGGTGCCATCTTAATACTTGATTGAAAACTATTGTTGTAAGTGAATTCAATCAAAGGTAATTACTGCTTCCATGAACCACTAAACTCAAGGATGCAACATCTCAACATATCCTCGAGTATTTGAATTATCCGTTCGGATTGACCATCGGTTTGGTCTCTAATTCGACTACTAGCACCTCATCGGGTGAAACAGATAGATGAGCATCCATCGCTCTCAAAGCAAACAGTGCCTTGCGACTTAAAGCATCGGCCACCACGTTGGCCTTTCCCGGGTGATAATCAATGATGAGTTCATAGTCTTTCAACAACTCAAGCCAACGTCTTTGTCGCAGGTTTAAATCTCTCTGAGTCATCAAATATTTTAGACTCTTGTGGTCCGAATAAATGTGACACCTTTCTCCAAACAAGTAATGTCGCCATATCTTCAAGGCGAACACTATGGCTGCTAGTTCAATGTCATGGGTCAGATAGTTTCTCTCATGCGGCTTTAGTTGTCTCGATGCGTAAGCCACAACTCGACCTTCTTGCATCAACACACAACCTAACCCAAGCAAGGATGTGTCACTGTATATGACAAACTCTTTACCGGACTCCGGTTGTACTAGTACCAGGGCCTCGGTTAAACAGGTTTTTAGTTGATCGAAACTTTCTTGACAGCGTTCCGACCACTCGAACTTAACATCTTTTTGAAGTAGTTTTGTCATCGGTGCAACTATCATCGAAAAACCTTTCACAAATCGTCGATAGTATCCGGCAAGCCCCAAAAAGCTCCTAACCTCGGTAACATTCCTTGGAGGTTTCCAATCGACTATGGCCGAAATTTTGTTCGGGTCCACCCTGACACCCGATGCGGACACCACGTGCCCCAAAAAGCTAACCTCAAAACTTTCTTCCGCAGAGATACTTTCAAGAGTACCTTATCACTGACTTGAAACTCAATCTCTTTTCATTTCAAATCCACATAGGATTTCTGTCTATCTAAAGCAACTTTCAGACAATCACGAATTACCTTCACTTTCTCTTTGGTTTCTTTCACTAAATCAACTCTGTGAATCTAATTTTCTCTGAGTTCAGTCCAATACAAAGGCATCCGAAACTTATGTCTATAAAATGCCTCATAGGGCACCATTTTCAAACTCAATTGAAAACTGTTGTTGTAGGCAAATTCCAACAAGGGTAAATACTTTTCCCAACTATCTTGGAACTCAAGAACACAACACCGCAGCATATCTTCAAGAATTTGAATTACTCGCTCAAACTGACCATCAGTTTGCAGATGGAAAGCAATACTAAAATTTAGCTTTGTACCCAAAGCTTCTTGAAACATTTTCCAAAACCATGATGTGAATCTCGAATCTCTATCCTGTATAATCGACAAAGGCACTCCGTGCAATCTTAAAATTTTTGAAATGTACAATTTAGCAAACTTATCAAGTGAGTGATCAATACGTACCAGGATGAAATGAGTCGATTTTGTAAGCCTATCAACCATAACCCAAACAACGTCTTTCTTCCTCATAGTCAAAGGTAACCTTGTAATGCCCCGAATTTGGGCCTAGAAAGATTGGGCCTTGAGCGTGGGCACACATAAAAGTTTATGTGTGCAAGAAATATCACAAATTGCATGTTGGCTTTAGTGGCTAAGTATTTGGGCATATTTGGGAGTGTTGGAGAAGTTTTGGGTTCAAACCTAGGCTTTAGCTAAATTTTTGTTTTTAGTGAATAAAACCCTTGGTGCTTAGAAGTAGGATTTTTAAATATTTTTGGTTACAATATATATCAAAAAGAGCTTGTGGTCTAGTGGCAAGGTGGCGTGTGTGGTGTGCAAGAGGTCTAAGGTTCAATTCATGGCATAGGTAAAGGAATTATTTATTTTACTGGCTGAGCTTGGAAGGAGGTGGAGTTGGACTGAGACTCTGAGGTTGAATTTTTCATGAGTGTTTCAAGGAAAGTTGAAATGGATGTTGAGTGATTTGGGGAGAAAATCAAGGAATTTAAAATAGGAGAGTTGTATAGGAGGAGTCTTTATGCCGAATTGGGATGGTGGAAAGGGAGAATTTTGGCTAGGGGAAATTGTGGTCACATTTCGATTTTTCTTTGCTCAATTTTGGGTTTTTGGTGGTGTTTGACATCTAGTTTTGGTTTCTACTCCTTGTGTGCCGAATTCTCTGTTGTAACACCCCAAACCCGGCCTAGACGTTAGGGCCGAACCTGGCGTGTCACATTGAAGTGTTTTTCAAAAACCATGTTTTCATTGAAACCCTTCTTAATATTTAAATAACAACTTTTGGTCTTTAAAACTTGAATAAAACCCCAGTTTATGTTAGTCTAATTTCACAGCGTGGTTCATTGAAAAATACATAATTTTATTCCCAAAATCTCTCTTAATTGCGGAAGGTAGTTTTAAAATAATTACTAAAACTTGATGTTAAAAAGTTAAGTTGCGAAAGTGTTTTGAAAATGTTACAGAAACGTAGAGTTTGAAAACAGTTATTATTTTGGAAAACTGTGTCCTACTTCTAACAGATATTAAACATACTAAATAAATTTCCCAAATAAAAAGTTAAGAAAATAAAGAGGCCCTATTACAACCCAAATCAAAAACCAAAGTGCTTAACTAAATAAACGAAATAGAAAAACATGTGCAGATGTTTGGTCGTCTCTGAGTCCCTCTGCGACACCGATCCACCTAACGCTGGGGATTACCTACATAGTTAATAAACGGGGTGAGTTTACGAAAACTTAGTGTGTAATCCCCTTACTAGAGTAACAGTCAGTATACATAAATAGAAATAAAAACTGTAACACCCTAAATTTGGGCTTAGAAGTTTTGGGCCTTGAGCATGGGAGCGGTTGAAGGAAGCTTATAATATTTTGTTGTGCATGTAAATTTCGTTAATGAAGGCTTATTTTAGTGGTTAAGTGTGCTGAGAAGTGTTTTAGAAGTCCTGGGTTCAAACCTGGACTCTAGCAAAAATTTTGGTTTAAGGTGAATCAAACCCTGGGTGTAGTAGGTAGGCCGTAAGAATATTGTTGGAGAAATTGTGCCACAAAAAGCCTTGCGGTCTAGTGGCAAAGTAGCGCCACATAAGAGGCAGGAAGGTGGCGTCATAGAGTTGGCAAGGAGGTCTAGGGTTCAAAACTCATGGCAATCAAAGAGCATTGATTTTACTAACATGGGGCGGCAAGAGTTGGTGTTGAATTTAAACTCTGATGATAGAGGGATCCCACATCGGGAAGCTAACATAAGAGTGGATGCAAAGCTGGCTTTAAATAGAGAGAACCATAAGGAGAGTAAATGTACCTTTCTTGGCTGATCCTTTTCGCTTTATAGCGTGCTCGTTTGGGTTGGGTGTCGGCTAAGAGTGCTCGGAGCGCGGATTAACTCCAAGCTCCTATCAGATATGTATTTCTTACTACTCTAGCTGTAGGATGGCTACTTTGGGCCGCGATGGGCCGAAAGGGGCCATGTGGGCCCAATAGGCCTACGGGCCCAATTGGATAAGTTGTTTGATTGTGTAGTAAATATTGGACTAGGCTAGGTGAATCTCATATCTGTGGCTAGATTTGGGCTAAAAGGGCCACACAAGCGTGTGGGCCTATTTGGGCCAAGAATGGGCTTTAAGCCCATTCGTATTGTTATCCCTGTTTAGAATACTTTAGTTTACCAAATTACCAAAATACCCTTGGTTTGTAAAATTACCAAAATACCATTGGTTTGTAAAATTACTAAAATACCCTTGGTTTATAAAATTACCAAAATACCCCTGGTTTGTAAAATTACCAAAATACCCTTGGTTTGTAAAATTACTAAAATACCCTTGGTTTATAAAATTACCAAAATACCCCTAGTTTGTAAAATTACCAAAATACCCCTAGTTTGTAAAATTACCAAAATACCTCTGATTTATGAAATTACTGAAATACCCTCGACCTATAAAATTACTGAAATACCCTCGACTTGTAAAATTACCAAAGTACCCCTGATTTACAGAGTTACCATTTTACCCTCGATTTACAAAATTACCGAAGCACTATTATAGGGTAGAATTACCGAAATACCCCTGTAGGGTAGAAATTATTGAAATACCCTTGTAGGGTAGAAATACCGAAATACCCCTGTAGGGTAGAATTATCGAGATAACTTTGTGGGGTAAAATTACCATTTTGCCCCTACGGTGTTAAATGACTATTTTGCCCTTGTAGGCAAGGGACTGACTTGGACTGTGTGGTTGACGGATTTGATTATGAATATGATGCATGAGATATTGTTATACATGATAGGACGTGATATGCACATGATATGTTATGATATGCACATGATATGCTATGATATACTCATTATATGCATGGGTTGGGTTTTATAGAAATGGAGGAAGTGCAAAAAGGGCTTTGCCCCAGATATTAAAAGAGGCTAGGCCTCCAGTTATATGATAAAGCAGCTATGCTGCCAGTGGAGAGTTTGGTTGGGTGGGTTGAGTTATTCTCTACATGGAGAGCTTGGTTGGTACGGGTGAAGAGTAGCGGATGGTGGGTTTAGTAGTCTCCCCAAATGGGCTTGCATACATCCATTGGTATTACATGTGATATTGAAATGGGCCTATGAGCCATACCATTTACAGTAAAGGCTTCAGCCTAGTTATATGATTTATGAAAAGGCTTGACCCGAAGAAGTTAAACAAAAGGCTTGCCCAAGATATGTCGAGGCCGAATAGGGCTTTGGCCCGAGTGTCTTGATACCGTGTTATTCACTGTTTGTTTGTTATTGGGATTACACACTGAGTTTTCGTAAACTCACCCCGTTTATTAACCTTTCAGGTAATTTCCAGCCTTAGACGGATCGGAGCTGCGAGGGGCTCGGAGATGGCCACACTACTATTTCTATTTCTTTTAATTGCAATTAGATTTCATTTTGGGTTTTTTTTTATGTAATAAGGCCGTTGGTGGGTTTTAAGTTTTAATTTGGATTGTGATTTCTTATACAAAACTACTAGTCTAGGAAAACTCGAGATTTCAAAATGGCATGATTTTTCTAAGGAATACGAGCTTCCAACAACAAAGTTTTCAAAATGCTTCCACGATTTTAAATGAGGTAATATACCAAAGGCAAAAAAATTGGTAAACGTTTTGATGGGAACTATAGTTTAATAATAAATTTAGATTCAGTAATGGATTTTCACCGGAAAGATCAAATTTGAAAAATGGTTTGATGTGACGCACCAGATTCGTCATAATGTCTAGGCCGGGTTTGGGGTGTTACAGAAATAGTCTGGTCTAGAGCCCTTTAACGGTAACAGTACAGTCCAGTTTAGAGCATACGTGGGCCAAAGGCTATTACAAATCACTTGGGTTTCAGCCCATAACGGAACCAATTGGGCCTAGCCCATATCAGTAAACAATGTCAAGTGGGCCTTAGCCCATTACAGAATCAGTAACAGAATTAGGTGTATAGTATGTATAATGTATGAATGATGCATACGATCCCATCCAACCCTGCACTTGCCTCGGTCCAACCCTGCACTACCTGTGGGAAATAACTCACCCATGCCATCCCTGCACTCCAGAATTAGCACCTATTGCGGCACTATACAGTATTTACAGTAGAGCTGCTAGTATATATATGACTTTAAGCCTTTAGTAACGATCTTATTATTGGCACAAATCCATCGGTAACTGTATTATGTTAGGCACATAGCCATCAACTAGAGTAACATAACCAACACACAGCCCTAAGTAAATGTGATCGACACAGAGTCGTCAATAATCATATATTGGCACATAGCCTTGGGCAAATACGTTTGGGACACAACCATAATTAGGTTGGCACAGAGCCATATGTAGGTTGGCTCAAAGCCATAATCAGAATAATTGGCTTTAAGCCATCGGTAGCTATATCATGTTAGGCACATAGCCATTAGCGACGGTAATATAGTTGGCACACAACCTCGGGTAAATATGATCGATACAGAGTCATCAATAATCATATATTGGGCTTAAAAGCCACCGGTGGATCAATGATCGTCAAGCAACCATCGATCCTTAATTGGTGGATCTACGGTTGTCAAGCAACCATGCAATCCTCAGTTTCTTCCTCTATTTCATAATCACCACCCATGTGCAACATAATATTATATGAATGCAGCAAATATACACACGGCATACAAAATCATACAAATCAAAGTCACAACAGTCCAATCAAAGTCATACATTCTCAGTCAAAACATAGTCAAATCAATCAAATTGTATTATCAGTGAGTCATATACCCTAGAGGGGCAGAACGGTCTTTTTACCTATGAGGGGTATTTTAGTCATTTCACCCTACAAGGGTGTTTTGGTAAATCTATAAATCAAGGGTATTTCGATAATTTTCCAAATTAGGGGTATTTTGGTAATTTTACAAATCAAGGTATTTTAGTAATTTTACAAGTTAAGGGTATTTTGGTAATTTCACAAATCAGGGGTATTTTGGCAATTTTACAAACCAGGGGTATTTTAGTAATTTTACAAACCAGGGGTATTTTGGTAATTTTCTAATCAGGGGTATTTTCGTAATTTTGTAAACCAAGGGTATTCAGTAATTTTGTAAACCAAGGGTATTTCAATAATTTTGTAAATCAAGGGTATTTCAGTAATTCTACCCTACAGGGGCATTTCAGTAATTCTATCCTACAGGGGCATTTCAGTAATTCTACCCTACAGGGATATTTCAATAAGACTAGCCTACAGATATGAGATTCACATAGTCCAATCCAATATTTACTACACAATCATACAATTTATCCATTTAAGCCCATGGGCCCATTGGGCCCACATGGCCCATCCTGGCCCATCGTGGCCCGAAGCAACCTAACCCACGAGAGCACTCATGATGGCCTCAACCATCACGTCAAAGCTCCCACGCGTGCGCTCGCACGCTCGTGTGGCTTCCATTGCCGTGTGACTGGTATTTCGGTATTCCGGCATTTGCCGTTCTACAGCTAGAGTAGTGCGAAATACACACTTGTTTACGAGAACGCACCGAAGTCCATGATCGCCAACCTTGGTTAAGCAGGTATGAAATAATCCCGCCTACAACCAGTAATCACCAATCCTTGGCACATCCTGCATTGAGTTCTCATGTTAGCTTCCCGGTGTGGGATTACTTTCAACCATTAGGAAAATTCCTTAATTTTTTTATGACCACTTCAACCACAGAGTTCCAATCCAACTCCACCTCCTACACAGCTTAAATAGAAAAATAAATACTCCATTGTGCATCCCAAAACTTGAACCTCAGACCTCACAATTACACAACACGCCACCTTGTCACTCCACTACAGGCTCTTTCTATGTTATAATTTCATCAAAAATATTCTTAAAGCTTACCCACTAACATAAAGGCTCATTTAAGAGAAAAACATAAATTTTTGCTAAAGCCCAAGTTTGAACCCAAGATTTCTCCAACACTTCTCAGGGCCATTAACCACTAAAGCAGACATTCATTTTGTGATATTTATTCCACACATAAACTTTTATGTGTAGTCTCTTAGAGGCTCCCGTGCACAAGGCCCAATACTTCTAGGCCCAAATATTTGGGGCGTTACATCTGTTGCCTTTTCTCTTGTGTTTCTTGCTCAATTTTTGGGATCGAATATTGACTTCTTTTCTTGCTTTGGCTGAATAGGCACTCTCATTTTGGGCATTCTTATTTCATTCTTTAAGCCGAATTTGGTTTCTTCTTCTCAATCTTTTCTCTTAATTACCGAATCTCTGCTCTCCTCCTCCTCTGATATTTCCTTTTCAAACATTGGCCGAATACTTCTTCTTCTTTTTTTCTCCTCTCAAACCCCTTTCGATTTAGCCTTGGTTTAACAGATTCTCTGCTTCTACATCCCATACTCTCTCATTTTCTGTTCTCGTTTTGGCAAGTAATCTCTGTTAATCGAACTCGCGATGAGCAAAGGGGGTTCTAGCCATAAAGTGATGACAGTGGTGCCGACTGGGAGTGGATGCATAGCCTCTGCCCCCAATTTTAAGCGACGTAGGGTATCGGCAGTTTGGGACTTTCCTCCAGGTTACTGATGGGTGACTACACCAAACTTTGGATTAAGTAGGCAAATCAGAGTTAACCGTTCAAGTCAAGGCAAGTGGTAGTCGATCCTTCAGCTAGGGGTTTGGTTAATATTCTTTTAAATTTGTTGATAAGTGATTAACCGTTGTTATATTTTAATAGGTTCTGACGCTCGAGAATTCTTAGTACTCTATGTGATCAGGTGTGTAACTGTATGCTATGTTTGATGATCGGCTAAAAACCTGAAAGTATGTGTTGTTTACACTACTATGACTGTAGATCGGCGAAATGCTGAAAAGCCAAAAATATGGCGTATGATGCCACACGAGCGTGTATAGCACGTGTGGTGAACCGAGCCTACGAACATGGGCATTAGATTATAGAGGCCACCACGAGCGCTCTTGTGGTATTGGGCTGTTCTGGGTCTCGTTAGGCCGAAATGGGCCGAGCGGGCCTATTAGGCTTGTGGGCTCATACGGATAAAATGTATGTGATGTGGTAAGTGTTGTTTGGACAGTGACGTTTGCATAGCTGTGGCTATTTCTGGGCCCACTTGGGCCGAGTATGGGCCTTAGACTCATTTACATTATTACGTCTGTTTAGGTTACTTAACCCGCTCGAGGCGACGGTGGACCATCTGTTGGGTTGTTAAGACCCCGGTTTGTAAAATTATTGAAATAACCTCAGTTTGTAAAATTATCGAAATACCCCCGGTTTGCAAAATTACCAAAATGCCTCAGTTTGTAAAATTACCGAAATACCTCTAGTTTGTAAACTTACCGAATACCCCCGATTTGTAAAATTATTGAAATACCCCCTATTTGTAAAATTATCGAAATAACCCAGTTTGTAAAATTACCAAAATACCCTTGTAGTGTAAAATTACAGAAATACCCCTGTAGAGTAAAATGACTGTTTTGCCCTTGTGGGTAAATGACTGACTTAGACTATGAATTTGACTGATTTGAATGTGATTGTATGACTATGTTTTAACTGACTTGATTGTGGCTGTAAAACTGATATGCTTTTAATATATGTTTAAATGACTATTATTGAGCATGGCCATTCTGCATACACGTGTGATGATTGAGCATGACATACACGACATATTGCATGGGGTTGGGACATTGATACGGAGGAAGTTCTGACAGGATCGTACGGGTCGCACGAGGTGACTGTGGATCCAGTATTAATCTGTTAAGGTCGCACGGGTCGCACGAGACGACTGTGGACCGATGGAAGGCTTAGTGCTGCTTAATCTGTTTATGGCTCTGTGCCAGCCTAAATATGGCTCTGTGCTATCTTGATTATGGCTTTGTGCCAATTGTATTTACTTGTGGCTATGTGCCTATCATATTTTATTGATGAGTCTGTGTCGATCATATTTACCCATGGCTGTGAGCCGATTATATTACCGTCGTTGATGGCTACGTGCCAAACTTATTACAGTTACCCATGGCTTTGTGCCAATTATAATACTTCTACTGAAGGCTTAAAGCCGTATATGTACTAGCAACTTTGCTGCGATTTCAGTTAGTGTCGTAACTGGTGCTAACATTGTAAGTATAGGGATGGCGTGGGTGAGTTATTCCCCACAGGTGGTTCAGGGTTGGACAGAGGCAAGTGCAGGGTTGGATGGGATTGCATGCATCCATGCATTCACACATTCTGTTTTATTACTGAGATGGGCTAGGCTCAACTGATTCTGTTATAGGCTGTGACCCAAATGATATTGTAATGGGCTTTGGCCTACGTATACTCTGAATTAGACTATACTGTTACTGTTAACAGGCTCTGGCCTAGACTGTTTCTATTTCTGTTTGAGTATACTGACTGTTACTCTAGTAAGGGTATTACATACTGAGTTTTTGTAAACTCACCCCGTCTATTAACTGTGCAGGTAATCCCCAGCATTATGAGAATCGGTACTGCGAGGAACTCGGAGATGGTCACATGATTGCAACTTTTAATGCTTAACTTTATTTATATTTAAAATTTCACTTTGGGTTTTGATTTTGTAATAAAGCCTCTTAAACTTAAGTTTTTTTTTTTGGGCTTTATTTATTTGATACTTAACTGATAGTGATAGAACGCTCATTTTCGAAAAGATTAACTATTTTCAAAACACTGTGTTTTTGCAACATTTTTGGATATTGCTTCCGCAAAAAAAATTGTTTTTAAAGTAAAGATGTTTTAAATGGTTAATAAATGGTTTAGATGATTTGAGTTTTTAACAAAGAGATTTTAACTCAGAAACGAATTTCTACCAACAAGTCTAATTTTCGAAAGACACTTCAATGTGACATGCCAGGTTCGGGCCTAACATCTAGGCCGGGTTTGGGGTGTTACAAACCTTATCACAAAATCCATAGTAATATGATCCCATTTCCACTTAGGAACCATCACAGGTTGAAGTAAACTAGAAGGTACTTGGTGTTCAGCTTTTACTTGCTGACAAATCAGACATCTCGAAATAAACTCAAAGATATCTCTTTTCATACCCGGCCAACAATATAATTTCTTCAAGCCATGGTACATTTCCGTACTACCGGGGTGAATAGACAAGCAACCACTATGTGCCTCACACAAAATCTTCTGAATCAACTCAGTATTTTTAGGAACACAAATTCTATCTCAAAACACCAAGCAACCTTCAGAACCAATCCGAAAATCTGATTCAATACTTGACTCGTAGTGAACTCTCTTATCTTGCAACTCACTGTCAATTTTTTGAGCTTCATAAATCTCTTAAAGAAACATCGATCTAGCTCTTAACGCAGCTATAATAGAACCATCATCTAATAAAGTCAACTAAGTGTTCAAAGCTCTCAGAGCAAATAATGACTTTCTACTCAAAGCATTAGCGACCACATTCGCCTTTCCCGGGTGGTAGTCAATCACTAACTCATAATCTTTTAACAACTTCAGCCATCTCCTTTGCTGTAGGTTCAAATCTTTTTAAGTCATCAAATACTTTAGACTTTTATGACCAATGGATACTCGACATTTCTTGCCCTACAAATGGTGTCTCCAGATCTTCAATGCAAACCCAATGGCGGCTAGCTCCAAATCATGTGTTGGATAATTTTTCTCATGTGACTTCAACTGCCTCGAGGCATACGCTATCACTTTGCCTTCTTGCATAAGTACACAACCCAATCCATTCAAGGATGCGTCACTATAAACCACAAATTCTTTTCCCGGTTCAGGCTGTACTAAAACTAGAGCCTTAGTCAACAATGTCTTCAATTTCTCAAAACTCTGTTGGCACTTTTCTGTCCATTCGAACTTGACATATTTCTATAATAACCTCGTCATCAGAGTAGCAATCATGGAAAATCCTTTAACAAATCGTTTGTAATATCGACCAAGCCTAGAAAGCTTTTAACCTCAGTTACATTCCTCGGCAATTACTGTGACAGCCCTAATTTGACCCTAGTCGGAAAGTGGTTTCGGGACCACAAAATCGAGTCATAAAAATAATTAACTGTCATATTCTATGTTTATTATATGTGAATATGCATGTGTGAAAGTTTCATACTTTACTTTTGTCATTTGTATGTGAAATTTATTAGTTGGGACTTAAGTGAGACAATTGTGAAATGTGTTAGGCAAATGTAAAAGTGATCTAATAGTTCATGTTGTCAAAAAGGTTGGACTTGCATGTCAAATTAGCCAATTCTTTTAGATAGTGGCCGGCCATGTTATTGATTAAAACATATTATATTTATTTTATGTTAATATTTTATATTTCAAAAGGAAATAATGAATAAAGAAAAATAAAATATTGATTAGTGGGAGGAGAAATCAAAGTTAGTCCATGTTTGCTCCTCCATTGCCGTAACTAGAAGAAGAAGAAGAAGAAAATCTTTGGGAAAATTCGGCTATGGTGGTTGGCTAAATTAAGGTAAGTTCAATGTTAATCTTGGAAACTTAAGCATCATTTGGATGATTAGTTTAAATTCTACCTATTTTATGGTTTGAAGGTAGGTTTTGAACAAGTTAACATTCGGCTAAG
The DNA here is from genome assembly GCF_025698485.1 of Gossypium arboreum. Lineage (NCBI taxonomy): Eukaryota > Viridiplantae > Streptophyta > Magnoliopsida > Malvales > Malvaceae > Gossypium > Gossypium arboreum. The sequence goes on from NC_069076.1 coordinate 29,331,756, forward strand.
GTGTTTTTTTTTTAAAAAAGAAAAAAATTATGGTGGATTACTTTGATGTCATTAGCATGCTAATTGTGAAGCATTAAGTAGATGATACATAAGATTGTGAAGTGGCTATTCGGGTTCTATAATGAAATTTTGCCAAAGCCGAATGTGTCATGAAGAAAAATGTTATATGTGCATTATATAAGTATATGTGTATTCGGCCAAATGAATTTGATTTGAAGTTTTGATAGGTTGGGGGATGAATGGTCGAATAAGCTATAGGCTATGTAAGGATAAATTTTGTATATAAGTTGTGTGTGTATGTGTGGCTTTATTAGTTAATGGCATTCGGCATTATTCTTCATTTATATATATGTGCATTCGGTCTTTGGGAGTAAATAGATGAAGTTAAAATGATAAAGAATGTTTCTAAGACTTGTTAAGTCGTTGTGGCTATTGCCAAATGTATGTTTGGTTAAAGGAAATTTTCAATTATTTATGCATGAGTATGTGAACTAAATATTTAATGAATATTCGACAAAATGGGGTTAAGGGTTAAGTCATAAGAATTTTGGGTGGTATTCATATTTGGACATTAAGGTTATATATACTTTGGCTATGTGAGTTAGGTGTTAAGTAACCTAATTATTTGATATGCATATTCGGTCATTGTTTGGCAATGATATAACCTATGTGTAATTTGCTACATTTGATCATGAGATGGAATTTGTATATGAAAGTTTAAGCTTGAGTAGTTAGGGTTAAATGGGTCATATAATGATCTTAAATGGATTGTATGCATATGAGTGTGTAGGTATTTGTGTCTGCAGCATTAAAGCTAAATGGAAATTGGTATTGTGGTAAATGTTGATAAGATGACATTCGGAGTTAGCTATATGTTTTGGAACTATACTGTAATTTGAAAATAAAAGTGTATAATATTAAAGTATACATTATATATATATATGCATGTGTATATGCGGTTGTGCATAATTATGAGTAAATGATTAAGTGATGATAATCATATATAGGTATGAATATATATATATATCTTATGTATGTACCATGTACTTATAGTGACAATCGGATGTATGATTGAATTCATGCATATGAGAGCATGATAAGTTATATGAATCTTTGTTTATGTATGCGAATTAGATATTGATTAAATAAGTATGAAATCGATTCATGACATATTTTATAAAATATAATATGTATTGGAGTTTTATATGATTGTCAAATGTGACTACTAAGAAGTAAAGTTGAGTAAGTAATTCAAATAAATCTATTTGTTTTAATTAAGATTAAGAGCAAAGGGAGTCTAAATCAGATAGGGGAAAGGAGAAAACAGTCGAGTAGATTATCCGCAACTGTTCAAAATATCCGAGGTAAGTTTTAAGTAGTCTCATTTAGTATATAATTGACAATGTCTTTATAAGAGTATATTAGGTGAATTACAATCTTTGGTTTGCACTTGAATAAAGTTGAATAATAGATAATACATGTATTTGACTTATAGTCTGATGGTCACTTTGAGTTTAAGATTGAATGGTGAAAAGAATGAGTGATATGAGATATAACTCTTGAGCTGAAATGTGAATGATGATGTGCATATTGAGTTCATATTCAAATGTAATATATGACTATTAAGTGATAAGATGGCTGAGATGTGTTATAATATGACCAAGTATGTATGAGACTAGAAATATATCCAGACATGAGGTCCGCAGGCTATATGCTAGAAATATATTCAGACATGAGGTCCGCAGGCTATATGCTGGAAATATATCCGGACATGAAGTCCGCAGGCTATATGCTAGAAATATATCTAGACTTGAGGTCTGCAGGCTATGTGCTGGAAAAATATCCGGGTTAAAGACCTGCAGGCTTATGCTAGTAATGTATTTCGAGCTCTAAGACTTGACAGAACCGATGCCAGTAAGTTAAGTAAGATTACGACTTCGAATGTCCGTGGTAAACATCGCTGTGTAAGTATTATATATTTTACATGTTAAGGTTCGTGTTATGTGCTCATATTTGAATTGATTTCTAAGTGATTTATTAGTATCTAAGATTGATATAATATATATGTATGTGAATGAGTTTGGTGTTTGAGGATAAGATAATGATATATATATATTTGGTCAATGTAAGTCATCATATGAAAGAATATGACTAAAAGTAGTAGTATAAGCTATGTAGATAGTGAAATATGTGTTAGAAGTTTTCTTGTGTATACATATATACATACATATTCGGCCAATAGGATTTATAACTAAGGTACTGATGTATATTTGGCCAAGTGAATTGCAATTAGAATACGAGTTTTGTGATGCTCAATGTTCAATTTTAATGACAAGCTTTAATAGTATGAATTGCTTAAAACTTACTAAGCCTCGAAAGCTTACTCTGTTTCTTATTTCTTTGTTTTATAGATTGTTGATTTTGGCTATCGACTCGGGGATCGTCAACAGTTCTTCATACTATCAATCTTTTTGGTACAGTTATATTTTGGACTCGATATGGCATGTATAGGTTAGGCTGTTGACAAATATGTTTTGTAATCGTAAATATTTTGGCCATATGAAAATGGCATATATAACTCAAGGTTCAGTATGTATTCAGCTAAATTTCTGCTTTTATTGTTAAATTTATGTGAACGAAAAATTAAATGTTTAGCTCGGTAATACCTTGTAGCCTAACTGGCGATCGGACTCGTGCTTGGGGTGTTACAATTTCTATTCCATAATAGTCGAAATCTTACTCAGGTCAACTCTAATACGATCACCCGAAACAATGTGCCCCAAAAATCCAACTTCTCTAAGCCAAAACTCACTTTTACTAAACTTAGCATACAACTGTTTGTCTCTTAAAGTTTGCAAAACCGTCCTCAAGTGCTCGGCATGCTCAGTCTCATCACGAGAATAAATCAATATATCATCAATGAAAACAACAACAAATTTATCCAAATACATTCAGAAAATACGGTTCATTAAGTCCATAAATACAGCAGAAGCATTTGTTAAACCAAAAGGCATGACAAGAAATTCATAGTGACCATACCTTGTCCGAAATGGAGTTTTTGGCACATCTTGCTCCTTAACTCTCAACTGGTAGTAACCTGGCCTTAATTCTATCTTCGAAAACATTGTGGCTCCCTTCAATTGGTAAAACAAATCATCGATCCTTGGCAAGGAATATTTGTTCTTTATGGTTACCTTATTGAGCTATTGGTAGTCAATGCATAATCTCATTGAACCATCTTTCTTTTTCACAAATAGTACTGGTGCTCCTCACAGAGAATAACTACGTCTCGTGAAACCTTTATCCATTAACTCTTGTAACTAAACCTTTAACTCTTTTCATTCCATCGGAGCCATCCTGTACGAAATAATCAAAATAGGTGCAGTACTAGGAATCAAATCAAAACCAAATTCAACTTCTCTAATAGGAGGTAATCTGTAACACCTCTTACCTGAGACCATCACCGGAGTCGAGCACGAGGCGTTACCCGACTTAGCTTACTAATTTGGGGCATAAAAATTTGCTTTTAAAATTAATTTAGTTTCATTCATTCAATATGTCCTTAAAAAGGGTCCTTGAGACCCTAAAACATGAAATTGAAATGGTTCGAGAACAAATCGAAATCAATAAAATTTTTTTGATCACTTAAACAAATCAAAACAATTTATTTCATCTTTCATAAATAAACTGTCCATCTGCGTCATCTTTACTAAATAAATCATAACTCGAGTTACAAAACTCGAAATCCAAAATCCGTAAATTTTCTCTGAAACTAGAGTCATATATCCTTACTAATTTTTTTCAGAATTTTTGGTCTAGCCAATTAGTACAGTTTATTAGTTAAAGTTTCCCCTGTTTCAGTGTTTGGCTGCTCTAACCTCTGTTCACTACGAATTAATTTTCTCCCTGTAAAGAATTCAAATGACCATGCGGTTTATTTTCTTTAAAAGTAGACTCAATAAGGAATCTATACATATAAAATATAACTACTAATTATTTTTGTACAATTTTTAGTGAATTTCTAAATTCAGAATAGGGGATTCAAAAATCACTCTGACCTTGTCTCACCAAAATTTAAATATCTCGTAAAATACAACTCATTTATTTACTCTGTTTCTTTCATATGAATATAGACTCAATAAGATTTAATTCTATATCCATTCACTATCTAAATCCATTTTTACAATTTTTTGTAATTTTCCAAATTCACGTCATTACTGCTGTCCGATACTGTTTTAAAGCTAATTTCACCTTTTTTATGATTTCCATGGAATAACTAGCATTTAGGCATACATAACACGAAACATGTCCTTGATTAGCCATTCCAACAGCTAATCATTATCAAGCATTTGTATACCATTCATCAGCCATATCATAAGATCATACACACAAAATGGCTACGATGCTATACATGCCATACTCAAAATGAAACATCTAGCTATACCAAAATAATCCTTGTGATAGTGTGCCCAGACCTCCGACATACTTTACGATCCTCGAGTTAGCTTGAAAAAACTATAAAAATAAGGAAAATAAAGGGGGTAAGCATTAAGCTTAGTAAGTTTGCATGCAAATAAATAACAACATTCATAAGAATTATCTTACTACTTGGCATGATACTACTTAATGCAATTTCATTAATTGTCATAGACATATTTTAAACTTCTTCACTTACTCACTTACTTAAATACTTACTTACTTAATCAAATTTATTAATACATTTTACTTACCTTTTTCCTTGCCAAGCATACATGAACATTATATACTTACCTTTGCTCTTCTAGCATGAACTTGTCTTACCTTTTTAGCATAACTCATCTTACCTTACTTTACCTTGACATTCTCTTTAAATTTTCCCGTTGAACCACTTGGAATACTAAGGATTCACTGGTACCTTACCATTTCCATGACTTGTCATGGTCTTATGTGGTATCCTTTTGAAACTTACCATTGTCATGTCTTGACATGGTATCCTTGCCTTATGAACTCACCAATGCCATGCCTTGGCATGGTCTTACATCGGACCTTTGCCTTATAGTAACTTATCAATGCCATGTCTTGACATGGTCTTACATGATTTCCTTTCCTTAGAAACCTTATCGATTGTCATGCCTTGGCATGGTCTTACATGGTATCCTTAAACCCTAATGTCATTACATTTGTATCCTACACATTCCTAAGGTTCAATCGGGACTTTCTGAAATTACTTCTCCGTCAATTCATGCTTGAGTCTTTTTTGAATAATTTCATAAAATAAATATACACATTCTGGAAATTAACAACATTACCATAAAATAATAGAATATTACATTTATTTACCGCAAACTTACCTCGAAACAAAATACGATCAACTATATCGATTTAGTCCACTATCTTTTTCTTTCCCCGGTCTAACTCCAGATTTCATTCTTCTTGATCTATAATAAAACAATTTAGCTTATTTAACACTCACATTTATTTAAACAGTCCTTGACTCAAACTTCTAAAAATTTACATTTTTGCCACTAAAATTTTATATATTTACACTTTTTCCCCAAGGCTCAGAAATTAAACTTCATCCTATTTTCTTATGTTTTATGACATGCTGATCATTTTTCCCTTCTATGACAACATCAAATTCTCACTCTAATATGTACTTATGAACATTAGGTATTTTTACCGATTATGTCGTTTTACTCGTTTTCACGTAAAATCGCTTAGCAAAAGTTGTTTAACACAATTTCAAGCTTTATATTCTACAATAAAATATCAAAATAAACACATTTCACCTATGGATATTTTTCCAAATATAAACCCTAGGTTAAATTATTGCTAGAGTAAGCTTAATCAAGTTACCGGGACTCCAAAAACGTAAAGAACATTAAAAATGGGGCTAAAAAGGACTTACAATCGAGCTTGGAAGCTTGAAAAACCCTAGCTATATATTTCTCATGTGAAATTCGGCCAAGGGGTTGAAGATGGACAAAAATTGGCTTTTAATTTTGTTTTTAATTCATTTTAATAACTAAATGACCAAAATGCCCTTAATTAAAAACTATGGTGTTTTATCTTCCTTTAGGTATTTTTGTCCAAACTAGTATAATGGTCTAATTCCTATCCAAGGACCTCCACTTTAAAAACCCATTACTCACAAGTACTTAGTACCTTTGTGAACTAGAACACACATTTTACAACTTTTGCAATTTAGTCCTAAATATCAAATTGGACCCTCTATCGATAAAATTTCTAAACGAAATTTTCACACAATCATGCAATCATGCCATAGACCTTAAAGTGATAATAAAATAAATTTTTCTACCTCAGATTTGTGTTTTCACAACCACTGTTCCGTTTAGGCCCTATTTCAGGATGTTACATAATCCGAGCAACTCTTTCAAAAACACATCCGGATACTCACATACCACCGACACTGATTCAATTTTCAACTCAGATTCTTTTGTATTCAATACAAATGCAAGATAAGCTTTATAACCCTTCCTTATACATTTCTGGGCAGACATAGAAGAAATCATTACAGGCAAGTTATCTAATTCATCTGATTCAATCCGAAGAATGTCACCACTTTTACATTTCAACTCAATGATTTTTCTTTCACAATTTACTATCACACCATGAACGATCAACCAATCCATACCAAGAATTATATCGAATTCATCAAATGGAAAAAGCATAAGATTAGCCGGAAAACAGTGACCTCTAATCATCAAAGGGCAATTCTTACATACTTTGTCAACTAGTACATACTTACCTAGAGGGTTTGACACTTTTATCATAAATTCTGTAGACTCAACAAGCATGTTCATGCTAGATACCAATTTCATGCAAATATAAGAATGGGTTGATCCAAGATCAATCAAAGCAACAATATGAGTATCATAGAGAGAAAATGTACCTATAATCACATCAGGAGATTGAGCCTCTTCATGAGCTCGAATGGCATAAGTCCTCGCAGGTGTTCTACCCTTGGTCTCACAGCCGGGTCTCTAGGTGCACTCTTGCTACTCACCCCACTTCTCAGATTTCTCTATGGCCCCCTCTAGAAGCAACATTACCAGATTTCGCACTCTAGAATTTCTCTTTCTCAACCATTTCAGGACAATCCTTGATAAGATGATCATGTGATCCGTATTTAAAACATGCTCAGCTATTCATCCAGCACTCATCGGGGTGACGTCTACCATAATGTTGACACTCAAATCTCTTAGGCCGAGCATTACCCACACTCACTATCGAAGTAGTCTGAGCCTTATGACTTGAATACTATTTCCCATGGTTTCTATTTGAGAACCCAACTGAAGCACTTGATCTCGTATTAAATTCTCTCGGTTTCTTAGATGAAGATTGAAATGACTTACCTGTCTACCTCTTCTTCAAATGTCGAGACTCTAACTCAACTTTCCTTTTCTCTTTAGCCAATTCCTCAGCCTTACAAGCTCTCTTTGAGAGCACAACAAATTCTTTCAGTTCAAGGACACCAACCAACAGTCAGATGTCTTCATTTAATCCATCTTCAAATCTCTTGCACATGATGGCCTCAGTCAATACATATGCTCGAGCATATTTGCTCAGTCTCATAAATTCATGCTCATATTCCATTACAGTCATTCCTCCCTGTTTTAACTCGAGGAATTCCTTCCTTTTCTGATCAATAAATCTCTAGCTAATATGTTTCTTATGGAATTCTTCTTAGAAAAATTCCCAATTAATTATCTCCTTTGGTACCACCACTGATAAGCCGAGTCTCTCAAGAAGAACACAACACACTTCATGCATTCCTTAGGTGTGCATGATAACTCATGAAACACTCTAATGGTATTCTCGAGCCAGAACTCTGCCCTCTCAGGGTCATCATCTTTATTATCTCGAAACTCTTCGGCCCCTTGCTTTCGAATCTTATCAACTGGAGGTCTATTCAGCCTCACGAAATCCTTACCTTGGGGTGCTACAGGAACAGGCTGAGGGATAGGTGGGGGTGGAGGGGGTTGAGTGTTCGGGTTCGATCGAACGAACTCCGTATACGAGGCATTCATCATATGGAGAAAGGCTTCCTAGCCTCATCTCCTCCTCTCTTACTCACAGGCATGGGTCTACTCTGAATTGGCGCTACCCCTTGAGCGAGAGCTTGTGCATTACTTTCTACATCATAAGCTATAGCTCAATTGGGATCCATTGCTATATGAAAATACAATTTAAAAAGGTCAGGAGTCGTCACACTATCATAATTCATTTATGGCATGTATAGCTAGACTCTCACATATGCCACGTTAGTCTGAGATTTGACTAAACCGTAGCTCTGATACCACTAAATGTAACACCATTTACCTCGTGTCTGACGTTGGGACAGGATACTTCGCATGGCCTGGGCATATGCCCATATCCTGAGGCCGTGTCCTTCACATGGCTAAGACACATGACCTTGTCTTTGCCTGTGTGTTTATTACTAGGCATTCTATTTTGCATTTAATAGGGTGCAGGGGACACACGACTGGATCACACGCCCATGGGGCAGATCGTGTGTCACACACGGCTTAGACACACGCCCGTGTGTCTACCTGTGTGAACAACTTTGAGGCTATATTCCAAGCCTTTTGCCACCCTTAGTTGCAAAACCACATAAATAATATCAATGGCACTTGACATGGCATAATTGAACACTTAAACATTATCAAACAAGTTATGGTCATGGCTTTATCATGTTAACCTCTACATGCACAAGATACCATATTGTAATAGTCTGGTTTTGACTCTAGTCAGAGTAGTGGTTTCGGGACAACAAATCCGAGTTAGAGAAATATTTTAATATTATTTTTCGTGTCTAATTATAAGTAAATTGACATGTGTAAAAATCTTGTGTAAAAATTTAACTGTTTGTGTGCTTAACTTGCAAAAAGGACCTAATCGCGAAAAAGGTAAAAGTTGTGTGCTAGATGTTAAAAGTGCTTAATTGACTTGGCTTTATAATTTTGAGGTCTTTAGGTCGTTATTTGACCAAATTTATGATTAAATGACAATAGTGGACATTAGTGGATCGCATATTAATATTTTGATGCAAGGGTAATTTGGGAAAATGTATAGTTAAGTAATTAAAATAAAATAAAACATGAAAAAAAGCCATTATCATCCTTGTTCTTGCCAAAAATACAAAGAAAATAAAACAAAAAGAAGCCTTAAGGGTTCGGCTAGGTTAAAGCTCTATTGAGGTATAATTTTTTATCAGTTTTTGATAATTTCTACGTTTTTGTGATTGTTGCTTAGTGTACTATAAAGCCCATGTCTCAATTTTTTATTTTGTTGATGATTTTGAGCTATGTCATTAATGAAACTATGAGCTTTGTGATGTTAGTTGATGAATTATGAAAGGTATGTTTTGGGTTGACATATGTTGTCTTTGAATTTTTGATGAAGTTGAGTAAATTGGGATAATTTGTAAAAAATGTTATTTTTAGGGACTAAAATGTGAAATAAATGAAATGTGAGGGCTTATATGAACACTATGAATATTCAGCTAGGCATGTGTACAAAGAAATTTTGTGTATTTTGTGATTTTGTGAAATAGGGACTAAAGTGTGGAAATGTGAAAATGTGAGGGCTAGTTTGCAAAATGCCCTAATTGTGTATATATGGATTATTTTGAATGATTTGGTGAATAAAAGGGTTAATTTTGAATACATTTAGATCAAGAAAAGAGGAATTCAGATTTAGACCGAGTAAAGTCGAAGATGGTAGAATAAACGTTCAAGTTGACAACTTCGAGTACGAGGTAAGTTCGTACGTAGAATATGGAATTTTAAGTACATATTTCTATTTTGATTATACATAGATGTTCAAATAATTGAGCTTAATGTATAAGATGATGAATCAGAAGCTTTGGCACTAAGTGTGCTTTTAAATTAATTTTGGCATTAAGTGTGCAATTTAAACTAGCTTCGGCTACTTGAGGCACTAAGTGTGCAATACCGACTTAGTCTCGGTTATTTGAGATGGCACTAAGTGTGCTGAAATATTCTAGCTTCGGCTAACCTTATAGCACTATGTGTACGGATGTTTAAAATACAAATAAGCTACGGAAAGTCTTATAACCTTCAACAATAGGTAAGTAGGAAAGTGAATAAGTATGGGAAGATCCAGGTATGTATGATACCTAAGTGGTAGATGATATTGAGTTGATATGATCTTATGGATTGACATTGTGCAAATACTCATATGTTTCATATAATGTTGATGATTTTAGTACGAGCTTACTAAGCTTTTGAAAGCTTACTGTGTATGTGTGTTTGAATTGTTTTGCAGATATCGAAGCTATTGCAAGCTCGGGGATCATCTAGGATCATCAGCACACTATTGAACTTCATTTTGGTACTTTTGGAAATGTATAAATATTTGAAGTATGGCATGTATAGGCTAGTAGTTGTGGAAGTATGTTTTGTGATGTATATATATTTAGCAATGTGAATTGGCTAATTTGTGTTTAAACTCTTAGTTGATAATGGTTTATGATATGTGATGTTAATTTGAAATTGTAGTATGCTTAGTTGGATAAAGAAAATGGTAAGTGTGGTGAATTCATGGAATGATATTATATGATGATTTGATATAATCTTACATTATGTTCATTATAAATAGGTAAGGTTTATAAGTATGTAAATGGTTGATAATATTATGGTATGAATGATATGTGTTTTAGCATGAAAAATTGGTTGATTGAATTGTACATATATGCTTGTTTCCATGCTTGTAGGTTGACCCAAAAAGGGATGGTAATTTTGCTTAAACCAAGCCTGCATTGTACCACACGACCATAGAACATGGGCGTGTCTGTTGGCCGTGGGCTTAAGTTAGTAGCTAGCTAAGAACCACACGGCCATAACACACGGGCATGTCTGTTGGCCGTAGGAAAAAGACAGTATATAAGCTCCGTTTTGGCATGGTTGGGTTTTAAGGGTGTGTCTGGTGCCCGTGTGAAACAGACGGCCTAGTTACACGGGCATGTGACCTCAACAGAATGGAAAAGTTTTCTATGTGATGAAATTTGTGAATGTGTTCGGTTTAGTCCCGACCTCTTACTAATGTATGTTTATGGTCTCGTTAACCTAGGAAAAGGACTCAATGTTTATGTTTGATCATAATATGAAGTTGTTTGACTTTTGATTGTAAAGTGATTATGAAATGTTCCGATGTGTCCAGTAATGCCTCATAACCCTAATCTGGTGTTGGATATGGGTTAGGGGTGTTACACATACTTTATCAACCAAACTTACCAATCATTATTTAAGTTAAGGTTATCATCATACAAGACAAATCTCAATCAAACCATCAACCATTCATAGCCATAACACATCTCATCACATACACACATCCACCAACCACATCACACAAGGACATAGGTACATGCATGCTTGAACGAATAGGCTTACAACCCAATAATCATTATAAGCCATGTCATATGGCCATACACGAAATAAATCAAATATCATCATAAGCAAACACATTTGGCTAAACCAATATGACATATAACAAAAAGACCAAGTCCCTATACATGCCATACTCAACATGTTGAGACTAACTATACCCAAATTTTCCAATTGATAGTGTGATCGAATCTCTGATGTCCTCCGATCCTTGAGCTAGCTTGGCGACACCATAAGAAATTGAAAGAAAAAGGGAGTAAGCTTAAAGCTTAGCAAGTTCACATGCAAATAATAATTAACATAAGGTAAAGTCTCATAAAAGTCATCAAGTCTCACAAGAATAACCTTCCTATTTGCATTCTTACCACATGTTCATAGTAATACCGAGGTCTTACTCAAGAGTTTTACGTACATACTTGTACCAACTCGTAGCACATTCTCATCTTTCCTCATCGTTGACTTGTCGAATTACTCACTGATTTACCCATTGAACACTTGGAATACTATTGGATACATGAAAAGCTTGTACATAGTCTTCATACGTAGCCATATGCTACCTCATATCACACATTGCTCACTCTCAAGCTAATCACGGGCCTGCTCACACAAGCTGACAATTAGGACGTAACTACATGGGCTGCTCACACAAGCTGATAGGTACCCACAACACTTGCTGAGCTACCTAGCCATCAGTAGAACGTACAAGACCAGCACCCAGATTCACATAAACACATATCACATATCTCATGAGCTCCTAATCACATAGTTCCTAGTGACATGTCACTTGTATCCTAAACTATTCCTAAGGTTCAAACGGGATTTTTCTTGACGTCTCATCTTTGTCGAACTCGTTCTCAATGTCATTCTCATTGACCATAATATCATTCATACACTCACTGCAACAATTAAACATAGAAATTCATACATTAATTAAGCATTAAAACATGATACAACATTATATTATTTACACACGAACTTACCTAGGTATAAAAATAGTAAGAATGAATCTAATCAACATACACCTTGTTTTCCCCCAGTCAAGGTCCGTTCCTAATTTTTCTTGCTCTATAATACCAAATTTCACTTATTTAATTATCACATAATTCAAAACAGTCCCTAAATTTAACTTGGAAAAATTATAGTTTTTCCCTTAAACTTTCACATATTTACAAATTAGTCTCTAGGCTCGTAAAATGAAATGTGTCCATTTTCTTTGTCACCCAAGCCTAGCCAAACTTATAACATGTTCATAGTAGCCCACATTTCGCATCAAATCATACATCTTTCTACCCATTTTACAAACTTTGCAAATTAGCCCATTTTTAACCATTTTCACTAGAAATCATTTAGTAAAAGTTGTTAAACACACATCAAACTTTCATAAGCTACCATGAAAAATCAAAATACATGCGTGTCACTCATGTGTAGATTTTTGAACATAAACCCTAGCTCAAAATATCGCTAGAAATAGGTAGATCAATTGATGACAACTTCAAAAATACAAAGAACACTAAAAACGGGGCTAGGATGCACTTACTATTGAGCTTAAAAGTGGAAGAAACCCTAGCTATGGTGACCTTAGGAATTTCGACTATGGCATGGAGAAGATGAGAAAATTTTGCTTGATTTTTCCCTTTTTATTCTTTTATTAACAAAATGAAAAAAATGCCATTAAGGCCTTTCTTTCAAATTTTTCCTATCCACGCCCATTTTTTTCCATAAAATTAGAAATTGGCAAATTGCTATTTAAGACCCTTTTATTAAAAATCCATTGCAATTTCATGCTCAAAGCTTCTAGAATATGTATTTTACAACTTATTAAATTTAGTTCTAATTATCAAATTGGACACTTTATGCATAAAATTTCTTCATGAAATTTTTACACAAGCATGTAATCATATCATAGATCTCATAATGATCACAAAATAAATATTTCTACTTCAGATTTCTGGTCTTAAAACCACTATTCCATCTAGGCCCTAATTCAGGATGTTACACCGTGACTACTTGTCACGGGTCTAGATTCTGTAGGCGCTATCCCTTGAGTGGGAGCTGGCGCGTTACTTCTACATCATCCGCTACAGCTCGTTCATGATCCATTACTGTATAAAAACATATTTGGAAATGTTAGGTGCCATCACATTATCACAATTTTATATATGACATATATAGTTGACTCACATATACTACGTTAGTCCTAGAATCAACTAAATCGTAGCTCTGATACCAAAAAATGTAACACCCCTAAATCGTAACCGTCGCCATAATAGGTTAAGAAGCATTACTAGACTTTTAACTCAATTCAAAACAATCATATATCCAATAACATCTTATTTCAGTCAATATTATTCATTCACTTTCAATATGTACTTAAATCAAGAGTACAAAACTTTAATCATGCATTCAAAACTGAATCAGTAACATATTAAAATTTTGGAAACTTAGAAAAATTTCAACATTTCAAATATCACATGCCCGTGTGAAAATAGGGCATGCATACTGACTTGTACCACACGGACGAAGACACGCCCGTATGCCACGGCCGTGGGAAAACTGGAGGGGTTATTGACTTGGGTCACACGGCTGACCACATGCCTATGTGCCAGCTCGTGTGCCACACAAGACCAGTAGGCACACCCGTGTGTCTAGGCCATGCCAAACCTCTAGGGTATACTGACTTAATTCGAAAGGGTACCCTATGTAACACCCCTATAACTCGTATCCGTCGCTGGAGTGGGTTATGAAGAGTTACTAATCCAAAACTCAACATTTGTACATTCACATTTACATAAGGTCATTAGAAATTATATGCATAGCCAAACACAATCAAAGATCGAAATTCAAAATTATACCGACATTCAAAAGTTGCCATATTCACATGGCTTATATACAACGACATCTCAAAATATCATTCACTTAAGTCTATTCTATACATGCCATACTAGCTCTAAAATACAGTAGTACCAAAATGATAGATAGTGTGACGAGTTGCTGACGATCCCCTCTCGAGCAGGTGACTGCAGTCAACAATCTATAAAACATAGAAATGTAACAAACAGAGTAAGCTTTCATAAGCTTAGTAAGTTTTAAGCAGTGCAAACAATTAAACTCAATTATACTTCGATCATTCATTTTCTCAAGAGGCCACTTTCTAGGTATATTGTCATTTGGCCAAATATACACAAGAACATAATGCACATTTAGTATTCTTATTTCACTTAAACTAAATTCATATATCATAAATAAATCAAATACTTTCACATACTTTCACATCTTGACCGAATGTATCATGATCATAGATATAGTTATAACATTTATTCACATAAGTATCACATTATACACTTATGATTCAATTCCAATCAAATTGACATATAAATACATAATACGTATCTGGCCAACTTAACGTATTAAATGTATTCATTTTTCGTTCTAACACAAGGTATCTTAGTCTTATTAGACTTTTATCAAATCACCGGCATTTAGCCTGCTAGGTTTTTTTTAACCCGAATTTATTCACTGGCATTTCGCCGCTAGGCTTGAAGCCGAATAGTATCTCACCAAAGATCATAGCTCGCTAGGCTCAAAGGCCGAATAATCTGCACGATATTCAAATCAACAAGTTTCATATAACACAATAACACCAAATTAGGCACAAACATCATTCGAATATATCATCCTACATTTTATTCACATTTATTTCATTTCATCATTCACACTTATCATTAGATAGTTTACACATGACATCTCACTCATATTCATCTATCACTTATCATTTGATCATAAAAACATATCACATTTTAATTCCATATTATAATTGCCATTCGACCATATACATATATTACAAGTAATACTTAATTCTCATAATATGTAATGTCATTATCGAATATTATTTATGTTTATCTACTTAAAACTTACCTCGAATATTTTCTAACAGTCTCGGATCGGCTATTCAACTACTTTCTCTTTTCCCTTGTCCAACCTTGGTTCTCTATGCTATTGAGCTTAATTCCAGCTTAAAGGTGACCAAATGGCTATCTCCCTTTTTTTTCTTTAAGATTCGCCTAAGCTAAGGAAGAAGATGAACTAAAACATTTTTTTTTCTTTTTATCATCTTTTCTTATTTTAATTAATTTTTATTTCATAATTTAAGCCATTAACTATTATAATATTAATATATAATCAATATATGGCTATTCAACCATCATCATGGTCGACTACTTACTTAAAAATGGGGAATTTGACATGCAAATCCCCATATTTTAAGCCATGCAATATTTGACCACTACACTTCAACCTATCACACTTTCAATATTTCTCACATAAGTCTTTTTTAATTAATTTCACATCTAAAAGACAAAATTAAAGCATGAAATTTTCACACATACACTTTCACTTATAATAGGCATAGAATATAACATTTAATTATTTTTTTGACTCGATTTTGTGGTCCCGAAACCACTTTTCGACTAGGGTCAAGTTAGGGCTGTCACAACTCTCCCCCCTTAAGAATTTTCGTCCCCGAAAATCTTAACAGTGAAAAGTTTAGGATAACGTTCTTTCATTGAGTCCTTTGACTCCCAAGTCGCTTCTTCAACCCCGTGTTTGAGCCACAGTACTTTCACTACTGAGATTTTCTTATTTCGTAATTCTTTTACTTCACGAGCCAAAATACGAACTGGTTCCTCTTCATAACTCAAATCAGACTGAATTTCAATCTCTGATGGATTAATCACATGAGAAGGATCGGATCTGTACTGACGGAGCATCGAAACATGAAAAAAATCATGAATCTTTTCAAGTTCAGGTGGAAAAAGTAGTCTATAAGCAACCGGCCTAATCCGTTCTGTAATCTCGTATGGTCCGATAAATCTCGGGCTCAATTTGCCTTTACGGCCAAATCTGAGTACCTTTTTCCACGGTGAAACTTTAAGAAACGCTTTGTCTCCGAATTGATACTCAATATCTTTCCGTTTCAAGTCTGCATATGATTTCTAACAATCTGATGCTACTTTCAGACTTCCACAGATCACGTTTACTTTCTGTTCGGCCTCTTTAATCAAATCAACTCCGTAAATCTTATTCTCACTGAGTTCGGTCCAAAACAAAGGTGTACGACATTTACGACCGTACAAAGCCTTGTAAGGTGCCATCTTGATGCTCGATTGAAAACTATTGTTATATGTGAATTCAACCAAAGGCAAATATCTTTCCCACGAGGCACTAAACTCAAAGATGCAACATCTCAACATATCCTCGAGTATCTGAATAATTCGCTCGGATTGACCATCAGTCTGGGGATGAAAAGCGATGCTAAAATGCAACTTAGTACCCAATGCTTCTTGCAATTTCTTCTAAAACCGCGAAGTGAATCTCGGATCTCTATCCGACACAATAGAAGTAGGTACCCCGTGTAACCTTACAATCTAAGAAACATATAATTCGGCTAACTTATCAAGTGAATAATCCATACGTACGGGAATAAAATGAGCTGAATTTGTCAACCTATCAACCACAACCCAGATCGCATCTTTCTTGCTTGGTGATAATGGTAACCCAGATACAAAATCCATCGTGACTTGATCCCACTTCCATTCAGGTATCATGATCGGCTGAAGTAATCCCGATGGCACTTAATGTTCCGCTTTCACTTGTTGACATATCAAACACTTCGAAACAAAGTCAGAAATGTCTTGTTTCATACCATGCCACCAATACTGATGTTTCAGATCGTTGTACATTTTCGTACTACCTGGGTGAACTGACATTCGGCTACTATGAGCCTCGTTCAAAATTATCGGAATGAGCTCTGAATTTCTCAAAACACATAATCAATTTCTGAACTTCAAACAATCATTGCTATCGATTAAAAACTCTGAATCCTCTTTCGAAACACATAATACTCGCTTTGCAATTAATTCATCATCAACTTTTTAAGCTTCACGGATTTGTTGCATCAATAACGGTTTTGCTTTTAATTCTGCTACTAACACATCATCAGTGGACACAGACAGATGCACATTCATTACTCGCAAAATAAATAGTGATTTACGGCTTAAAGCATCAGCAACCACGTTAGCCTTTCCCGGATGGTAATCAATGACAAGCTCATAATCTTTCAATAATTCTAGATAACGTCTTTGTCTCAAATTCAAATCTCTTTAAGTCATCAAGTATTTGAGGCTTTTGTGATCGGAATACACATGGCATTTTCCCCGAACAAGTAGTGGCGCCAAATTTTTAAAGCGAAGACAATAGCAGCTAACTATAGATCATGAGTCGGATAATTTTTCTCATGTGGCTTCAATTGTCTGGAAGCATACGCTACAACTCTACCCTCTTGCATCAACACACAGCCCAAACCATTTAGAGACGTATCACTAAAGATCACAAATTCTTTACCAGATTCTGGCTGAACTAACACTAGGGCTTCAGTCAAAAGAGTTTTCAATTGATCAAAACTTTTTTGGCACTTTTCTGACCACTCAAACTTGATATCTTTTTGAAGCAACTTTGTCATCGGTGTTGCTATCATTGAGAAACCTTTCACAAACCGTTTGTAGTACCCGACAAGTCCCAAAAAGCTTCGAACTTCTAAAACATTTCTCGGAGGCTTCTAATCGAGTATAGCTGAAATTTTACTCGGATCAACTCGGATGCCTGATGCGGATACAATATGCCCCAAAAAACTGACTTCTCTCAACAGAATTCACATTTACTGAACTTCGCATATAATTGCTTGTCTCGTAAAATCTGCAATACTAACTTCAAGTGCTCGGCATGATCAGTTTCATCGTGTGAATAGATTAAAATGTCATTTATAAACACGACTACAAACCAATCCAAATACTGTCTGAAAATCCGATTCATTAAATCCATGAAAATAGTAGGGCATTAGTGAGCCCAAACGGCATCACTAGGAACTCATAATGTCCGTACCTCGTTCTGAAAGCAGTTTTAGGCACGTCAGAGTCTCTAACTCGCAACTGATAATAACCCGATCCCAAGTCTATCTTCGAAAATACTGAGGCTCCTTTCAGTTGATCAAACAAATCGTCTATTCGCAGCAACGGATATTTATTCTTTATCGTTACCCTATTAAGCTAACGATAATCAATGCACATTCTCATGGTTCCGTCTTTCTTTTTCACAAACAGCATTGGTGCACCCCAGGAAGAAAAACTCAGTCGAGAAAAACCTCTATCTGTCAACTCTTGCAACTGAGATTTCAATTCTTTTAATTCAGTTGGTGCCATACGATACAGAGCTATCGAAATATGTGTAGTCCCTGGTACTAGTTCAATACCAAACTCTACCTCCCGAACAGGTGGTAATCCAGGTAATTCCTCGGGAAACACATCCGGATATTCACAAACCACGGGCATAGTCTCGAGTTTCTTTTTTGATTCTTTACTATCTAGTACGTACGCAAGATATGCTTCCACCCCTTTTTCACATATTTCTGAGCCAACATCGAGGATACCACTGCTGGTGATCCATTCAAATTGGTAGACTCAACACGAATTATCTCATTATTTGAACACCTCAAATCAATTGTCTTTCGCTTGCAATTCACTACTGCATCATGTACAGTTAACCAATCCATACCGAGAGTAACATCAAACTCGTCAAACGATAATAACATTAAATCAGCCAGAAAGTAAGAATCTCGAATCATCAGGGGACATTTCTTACATACTTTGTCAACTAGCACATAACGGCCCAAAGGATTCTACACCCGAATTACAAACTCAATAGACTCAACAGGTAGAGTCTTACTAGATGCCAAAGTTTCACACATAGACGAATGAATAGAACTAGGATCAATCAAAGCAATAACATTAGTATCAAAAAGAGTGAAAGTACCGGTAATAACATCTGGCGATGAAGCATCCTCACGTGTGCGTATAGCATAGGCTCTGGAAGGAGCACGAGCCTCAGAACGTACGGCAGTATCTTTGGTCCCTCTCTAATTTCCACTAGCATTACCCGCATGTCTAGGTGGTCTACCTCGTGTTGCAGTGTTACTAGGTCTCCCACTCGGATCAGTATTCTGTTCAGCTAATTTTGGACAGTCTCTAATAAAGTGATCAGCTGATCCACACTTGAAACAAGAGCGGTCATGAAATCTACAGCTTCTTGAATGCCATTTACCACAATGCTTGCACTCAGATCTGTCTTGACCATCATTGCCAACACTGGCAACAGAGGTGGCCCGCGTACTCACAGGGGGTCGATCACGATCCCGTCTGGAAAAACTCAAAGTATGCTTAGATTGGCCTGAGTCATCTCTAAATTTCTTCGATGACTAATGAAAGGATTTTCCCGAAGATCTTTTACGGAACTCTCTAGCTCCATCATCAGCTTTTCTTTTCTCTTTACTAAGCTCTTCGGCTTTACAAGCTCACTCGACAAGCACTACAGACTCTTTGATTTCCAGAATACCCACCAACAGTTTGATGTCTTCATTCAACCCGTCCTCGAAGTGTTTACACATGATAGCCTCAGACAAAACACATTTCCGAACATATCTACTAAGTCTGACAAACTTTCGCTCGTAATTGGTAATTGTCATAGAACCCTGTTTGAGCTCGAGAAATTCCTTCCGTTTCTGATCGATGAATCTTTGACTGATATATTTCTTGCGGAACTCAGTTTTGAAGAATTCCCAAGTAACCCTTTCTCTCGGCACAACTGAAACCAAGGTATTCCACCAATAGTAGGCAGAATCACGTAACAGAGATATAGCACATTTTAAGCATTCATCGGGTGTGCACGATAATTCATCGAACATGCGAATGGTATTATCGAGCCAAAACTCAGCCTGCTCGGCATCATCATTGTTAGTAGCCTTAAACTCAGTAGCCTCGTGCTTTCGAATTCTATCAACCGGGGACTTGCTCAACCTCAATAGGTAAACTACAAGAGGTACCACAGGTATAGGGGTTGTATTAGTCGGGGGTGGGGGATGTGAAACAACCGGATTAGTCCAGATATACTAAGTAAACCAATCGTTCATCATAGTATAGAAGGCTTGTTTAGCCTCATCATTTTGATTACTAGCATTCGGTTGAAAGTCCAACAACGCTATCCCTAGCGTGGGAGCAGGCGCTACACTCTCTACGTCGTCAGCTACCGCTCAATCAGAATCAAAATTCATTACTATACGAAAAACACATTTCAACTGTCAGAAATAATCACACTATCATATTAACACTTTATGGCATGTATAGCTAGACTCACACGCGCTACATTAGTCCTAGAATCGACTAAACCGTAGCTCTGATACTAATAAAATGTAACACCCCTATAACCCGTATCCGTCGCCGGAGTGGGTTATGAAGAGTTACTAATCCAAAACTCAACATTTGTTCATTCACATTTACATAAGTTTATTAGAAATTATATGCATAGCCAAACACAATCAAAGATCGAAATTCAAACTTATACCGACATTCAAAAGTTTCTGTATTCACATGGCTTATATACAACGACATCTCAAAATATCATTCACTTAAGTCTATTCTATACATGCCATACTAGCTCTAAAATATAGTAGTACCAAAATGATAGATAGTATGACGAGTTGCTGACATCCTGTAATAGCCCAAAATTGGGTCTAGTTGGAACAGAGGTTTCGGGACCACAAAATCTGAGATAGAAATAATTATTTTATGATTATTTTGAGGTCTATGATATGATTTCATGATTGTGTGAAAATTTCGTGAAGAAATTCTATGCATAAAGTGCTCAATTTGAAGTCAGGGACTAAATTGAATAAGTTGCAAAACATGCATTCTAGAAGTTTCTAGTATGAAATTGCTTTCAAATATTAACTAGGATGTCTTAAATATTAATTTTACCAATTTCTAAGTGATGGAAAAAAATTGGACATGGATGGAATTTTTGAAAGTTTAGTAAGGAAGGGCATTTTGGTCATTTGGTAATTAAAAGAAATAAAAAGGGAAAATAAAGCCAAAATTGACTCATCTTTTTCATGGAGGCCGAAATTAGAATGGGGGAAGCCATGGCTAGGGTTTTCAAGCTTTCCAAGCTCAACAGTAAGTCCGTTCTAACCCCGTTTTTCAAGTTCTTTACGTTTTTAGAATCCCGGTAATTTGTTTAAGCTTATTCTAGCAATAATTTAAGCTAGGGTTCATATTTGGAAAAATACCCATAGGTGAAATGTGTTTATTTTTCTATTTAAGGATAGAATATGAGGATTTAAATTATGTTAGACAACTTGTGCTACTCGGTTTTGAGTAAAAACGAGTAAAAGGGCTTAATCGGTAAAAATACCTAATAGTCATAAGTATATGTTAGAGTGAGAATTTGATGTTTCCATTGAAGGGAAAAGTGATCAGCATGTCATAAAACATAAGAATAAAGGATGAAGTTTAATTCCCGAGCCTAGGGGCAAAAGCGTAAATATGCAAAAGTTTAGGGGCAAAATTGTAATTTTTCCAAAGTTTGAGTTAAGGACTGTTTTGAATAGTACATTAACTAAATAAGTAAAATATGATGTTTTAGATCCCGAAAAATGAGATTTGAACCTCGAATGAGAGAAAAATCGAAAGTTGGGAAAGTTGGTAAAATGGCCATTTTAGTATCGAGGTAAGTTCATATGTATAATAAGCATTAATTTATGCATGTTTCAATGTAAAATTGATATATTTATTCTAATTTCGAGGTGTTGAAAGTATGTAAGTTGGTATGATAATAATACAACAATAATGTTTGTAATTTATATTTGAAAGTTAAATTTAGTGAATTAATTGAATTATGTTAAATTAAACGATTATGGTGCCAAGTTTATGAATTGATTTAAAATATGTCTATGGTACATGAAGTGCATTGAATTATCATACATAAATGTGATTTCTATGATTATGAATATTATGGTAAATTGTAAGTTAATATGATTTTTAATAAGGCAATGTGTAATTTAATGTTATTGCCTTGATATTAAATGAGATGCAAGTTTATATGTAAGTAATACATCAATATTACTTGTATTATGATATTTTATAATAATATTGGAAATATGTATGTGGATAATTACTTGATTGGTGAAATTGTTGGAAAAAGAGAGAAATCCGGTTGAACCTTCTGGAAGATTGGATGATGAGATAGTATGTAGCTAGGTCACATGTATGGTCTTGGGTGCACATCATGTGTACAAGAGAGCTACAAGACATTATGATGTAGCTAGGTCGCATGGGTGATACTATGTGTACACCATGTAGACAAGAGAGCTACGGATATATGTAGCTAGGTCGCATGCGTGGTTCCGTGAAGGACACCATGTAGACAAGAGAGCTACGAGATAAATTGGCTAGGTCACACGGGTAGTACTGAATGTTCACCATGTGTACAAGAGAGCCGAACTATATGATGGGTGGAGCTATGTGCTGAAACCACCAAGTATCGAGGATTGATCCGAAGTGTTCAACGGGAGACTCTCTATGTATTGCTTTGTGAGTTTTGTGATGAATAAGTGCAGGAACTTGGTTATGTGAAGATGTGTTCATTAATTGACCAGGATGTGGTAAGGTTATAAACAAGTAAGTTATACATGAGGATAATTTTATGGTGACCTTGTGATCATGGGCCTATACTTGTGATGTATGAAATGTGGTGAAAATGATTTGTCATATGTATGTTAAAATGAGGTTAATACAAAGAAAGTGTGAAAGAGTGAATTAGCAATAAAACTGTTTTGGACAGTAGCAGTGATATGATTTTGAAAAATCACTAAACATAGTATAAATTGAATCAGAGCCTGAATGAGATATAAAATTAAATCTTAATGAGTCTATTTTCATATAAAAGAGACATAGAAAGAAAAAGAGTTCTATATTTTGAGATATTTATGTTTTTGTGAGACTGGTTCAGAATGATTATGTGATCCCCTGTTCTGACTTTGGAAAATCAGAAGAATTTGGATAAAAATAATTATAGGCTTAAACTTATATTTTTAAAATCCCTAATGAGTATATGTTCAGGATAAATCAACAAGAACATTATCCGAGTTCTCATCTTGTGAGATAATTAATTTTTAGTGAAGAGAGGTCGAATCGAGAATGTGAAACAGGGGAAATTTTAATGAATAAACTATATTAATTGGCTAAACCAAAAATTATTAAAATTTTATAGTGGAAAGATATGTGAGTCTAGTTTCAGGAGAAATTTACGGATCTTAATTTGGATCTCTGTAGCTCAAATTATAAATAAGTAATAGACTATGACTCATGTGAGCAGTTTGATGTGAGCATTTATTAGTAAATTGTGAAATCGTACTTACAAGAATGCTATATACATTAAGGATGTGGAATGGAGAGAAGGAGGAGAAAATAAATATATGTGGAATACATGGAAACTATGGTATATGAAATATTGATATAATGAAATAAATGATATGTGTTTATAAGAAAAAGAAAGAGAATGATATGTATCATAACATGTATATATATATATATATATATGACTATTCTCAATGTAATGCTTGTTGGGTATGGAGTTGAATTGAAATGTTTCAGAGCAAACATGTTATTTTATGATCCGAATTGTGGTATTTTATAAAGATATGATCTAGTTTTAAATATGAATGCTTGATGATTAAGCTAAAGATATTTGGTAAGATGATAATCTTGGTATAAATGTATAAGTAGTACTATAATAAACAAGGTAAAAGGAGTATGAGATACACATGTATTATGACATACAAATGCTATGTTTGTGGTTTAATTGAAAATATTTAATCATTAAATGAATACCATGTTATATGCTTTTGATTTTGTATAAGTGTGTAAGAGATTAAGGTTGACCAAAGCTTGGAAAATAGCCTAGGTATATTCCACACAGCAGAGACACGACCATGTGTCTCGGTGTGTATGGAATTTCTGACTTTGGGACACGGCGTGTGGAGCCTTAAAGCATGAAATTTCCAAGATTTTTGTAAGTTCTCGGTTTAGTCCTGAATCCTTTCTAAAGCATGTTTTGGGCTTCGTAGACTCAAATAAGGGACTATGTGTAAGTGAATGAACGTTTTGAAAAATATAATGAAATTTTATGGCCCGTATTTTAGTTTAATGTTTGTATGTTTGTTCGGTAATACCTCGTACCTTATCCCGGCCTCAGGCACGGGTAAGGGGTGTTACATTTAGTGGTATCAGAGCAGGTTTAGTCGATTCTCGGACTAACATAGCAAGTGTGAGAGTTTAGTTATACATGCTACAAATATGTGATAGTGTAATGTCTCCCGACACTAATGAGGACCATTTTGTTTAAAATGAAGTATTCTCCAACTGAGCTACATTTGACCATTTAATAGTAATATTGAAGTATTTGAATAAAGTGTGGCTATGATGTGTTAAACTCGGGAAGGTATGAATAAGAATTCGTGATATATGTATTTGTGATAATATGTGAGATGAAAGTTTATATAGTGATATATTTATTCATATTTGTTTGGCCTACATATGCTGTTGCATGTTTGACTAAATTAATTAGTAAATGTGATTACTAAAGTTATTCAAAATTCATAGAATGCACTTGTTTGAAATGAGATAATTGGAAATTTTATGTAAGACAGATATGAATAATAAATTGTTTGAAGTGGATAGTATGATTATAATGACATATCTGGATAATGAAAAAAAAATGTATATATAGATATATGTCAGAATCGAGTTAGAGACTGTACGACCTCACCCTATTACCGATGAGGTGTATATAACGAAAATTCATGAGAATCATGTTGACTAAGTTCCTAAGTGTGGAATCAAAGAGTTCAGTGATAAAATAATTATAGATATGACCAGAGACTGAGAATGGTTGACAAGTGAAGGACAGAGTTAGAGAAATATCAGAGTTGACTAAGTTATCTTGGGATTCAAATTGATGACAGAGTGTTTCTGAAAGTATCGTCTTGAAAACAATTAGTTAGTAATGCTGAAAATTATGAGAAAGATACTAAACTTCACTCCGGTAAGATTTTCGAGGACGAAAATCTCTAAAGGGGGGAAGTTGTAATAGCCCAAAATTGGGTCTAGTTGGAACAGAGGTTTCGGGACCACAAAATCTGAGATAGAAATAATTATTTTATGATTATTTTGAGGTCTATGATATGATTTCATGATTGTGTGAAAATTTCGTGAAGAAATTCTAGGCATAAAGTGCTCAATTTGAAGTCAGGGACTAAATTGAATAAGTTGCAAAACTTGCATTCTAGAAGTTTCTAGTATGAAATTGCTTTGAAATATTAATTAGGAGGTCTTAAATATAAATTTGACCAATTTCTAAGTGATGGACAAAAATTGGACATGGATGGACTTTTTGAAAGTTTAGTAAGGAAGGGCATTTTGGTCATTTGGTAATTAAAAGAAATAAAAAGGGAAAATAAAGCCAAAATTGACTCATCTTTTTCATGGAGGCCGAAATTAGCATGGAGGAAGCCACGGATAGGGTTTTCAAGCTTTCCAAGCTCAATAGTAAGTCCGTTCTAACCCCGTTTTTCAAGTTCTTTACGTTTTTGGAATCCCGGTAATTTGTTTAAGCTTATTCTAGAAATAATTTAAGCTAGGGTTCCAAATAGGTGAAATGTGTTTATTTTGCTGTTTTATGAAAGAATATGAGGTTTTAAATTATGTTAGACAACTTGTGCTACTCAGTTTTGAGTGAAAACGAGTAAAAGGGCTTAATCGGTAAAAATACCTAATAGTCATAAGTATATGTTAGAGTGAGAATTTAATGTTTTCATAGAAGGGAAAAGTGATCAGCATGTCATAAAACATAAGAATAAGGGATGAAGTTTAATTCCTGAACCTAGGGGCAAAAGCGTAAATATGCAAAAGTTTAGGGGCAAAATTGTAATTTTTCCAAAGTTTGAGTTAAGGACTGTTTTGAATAGTAAATTAATTAAATAAGTAAAATATGATGTTTTAGATCCCGAAAAATGAGATTTGAACCTAGAATAAGAGAAAAATCGAAAGTTGGGAAAGTTGGTAAAATGGCCGTTTTAGTATCGAGGTAAGTTCATATGTATAATAAGCATTAATTTATGCATGTTTCAATGTAAAATTGATATATTTATTATAATTTCCGAGGTGTTGAAAGTATGTAAGTTGGTATGATAATAATACAAACAATAATGTTTGTAATTTATATTTGAAAGTTAAATTTAGTGAATTAATTGAGTTATGTTAAATTAAACGATTATGGTGCCAAGTTTATGAATTGATTTAAAAATATGTCTATGGTACATGAAGTGCATTGAATTATCATACATAAATGTGATTTCTATGATTACGGATATTATAAGAAATTGTAAGTTCATATGATTTTTAATAAGCCAATGTGTAATTTAATGTTATTGCCTTGATATTAAATGAGATGTAAGTTTATATGTAAGTAATACATCACTATTACTTGTATTATGATATTTTATAATAATATTGGAAATATGTTTGTCGATAATTACTTGATTGGTGAAATTGTTAGAAAAAAGAGAGAGAAATCCCGGTTGAACCTTCGGAAAGATTGGATGATACAGATAGTATGTAGCTAGGTCACATGTATGGTGCTGGGTGCACATCATGTGTACAAGAGAGCTACAAGACATTATAATGTAGCTAGGTCGCATGGGTGATACTATGTGTACACCATGTAGACAAGAGAGCTACGGGATATATGTAGCTAGGTCGCATGCGTGGTTCCAGGTGAAGGACACCATGTAGACAAGAGAGCTACGAGATAAATTGGCTAGGTCACACGGGTGGTACTGAGTGTTCACCATGTGTACAAGAGAGCCGAACTATATGATGGGTGGAGCTATGTGCTGAAACCACCAAGTATCGAGGATTGATCCGAAGTGTTCAACGGGAGACTCTCTATGTATTGCTTTGTGAGTTTTGTGATGAATAAGTGCAGGAACTTGGTTATGTGAATGATGTGTTCATTAATTGACCAGGATGTGGTAAGGTTATAAACAAGTAAGTTATACATGAGGATAATTTTATGGTGACCTTGTGATCATGGGCCTATACTTGTGATGTATGAAATGTGGTGAAAATGATTTGTGATATGTATGTTAAAATGAGGTTAATACAAAGAAAGTGTGAAAGAGTGAATTAGCAATAAAATTATTTTAGATAGTAGCAGTGACGTGATTTTGAAAAATCACCAAAAATAGTAGAAATTGAATCAGAGACTGAATGAGATATAAAATTAAATATTAATAAGTCTATTTTCATATAAAAGAAACATTGCAAGAAAAGGAGTTCTATATTTTGAGATATTTATGCTTTTGTGAGACTGGTTCAGAATGATTATGTGATCCCCTGTTCTGACTTTGGAAAATAACAAAACATTGGATAAAAATAATTATAGGCTTAAACTTATATTTTTAAAATCCCTAATGAGTATATTTTCAAGATAAATCAACAAGAACATTATCTCGAGTTCAGATTGTGAGATAATTAATTTTTAGTGAAGAGAGGTCGAATCACGAATGTGAAACAGGGAAATTTTAATGAATAAACTGTACTAATTGGCTAAACCAAAAATTATGAAACTTTTATGATGGAAAGATATGTGAGTCTAGTTTCAGGATAAATTTACGGATCTTAATTTGGAACTCTGTAGCTTGAATTATAAATAAGTAAGTGACTATGATTCGTGTGGGCAGTTTGATGTGAACATTTATTAGTAAATTGTGAAATCGTACTTACAAGAATGCTATATACATTAAGGATGTTGAATGGAGAGGAGGAGGAGGAAAATAAATATATGTGGAATACATGGAAACTATGGTATATGAAATATTGATATAATGAAATAAATGATATGTGTTTATAAGAAAACAGAAAGAGAATGATATATATCATGACATGTATATATATATATGACTAGTCTCAATGTAATGCTTGTTGGGTATGGAGTTAAATTGAAATATTTCAGGCAAACATGTTATTTTGCGCATCTGAATTGTGGTATTTTATAAATATATGATCTTGTTTTAAGTATGAATGCTTGATGATTAAGCTGAAGATATTTGGTAAGATGATAATCTTGGTATAAATGTATAAGTGGTACTATAATAAACAAGGTAAAATGAGTATGAGATACACATGTATTATGACATACAAATGTTATGTTTGTGGTTTAATTGAGAATATTTAATCATTAAATGAATACCATGTTATATGCTTTTGATTTTGTATAAGTGTGTAAGAGATTAAGGTTGACCAAAGCTTGGAAAATAGCCTAGGTATATTCAACACAGGCAGAGACACGACCATGTGTCTCGGCCGTGTATGGAACACGACTTTGGGACACGGGCATGTGGAGCCTTATAGCATGAAATTTCCAAGATTTTTGTAAGTTCTCAGTTTAGTGCCGAACCCTTTCTAAAGTATGTTTTGGGCTTCGTAGACTCAAATAAGGGACTATGTGTAAGTGAATGAACGTTTTGAAAAATATAATGAAATTTTATGGCCCGTATTTTAGTTTAATGTTTGTATGTTTGTTCGGTAATGCCTCGTACCTTATCCCAACCTCGGGTACGGGTAAGGGGTATTACACATCCCCTCCCGAGCAGGTGACTGGAGTCAACAATCTATAAAACATAGAAACGTAACAAACAGAGTAAGCTTTCATAAGCTTAGTAAGTTTTAAGCAGTGCAAACAATTAAACTCAATTATACTTCGATTCTTCAATTTCTCAAGAGGCCATTTTCTAGGTATATTGTCATTTGGCCGAATATACACAAGAACATAATGCACATTTAGTATTCTTATTTCACTTAAACTAAATTCATATATCATAAATAAATCAAATACTTTCACATACTTTCACATCTTGACCGAATGTATCATGATCATAGATATAATTATAACATTTATTCACATAGGTATCACGTTATACACTTATGATTCAATTCCAATCAAATTGACATATAAATACATAATACGTACCTGGCCAACTTAAGTATTGAATGTATTCATTTGTCGTTCTAACATGAGGTATCTTAGTCTTAGACTTTTATCAAATCACCGGCATTTAGCCTGCTAGGTTTTTTTTAACCCGAATTTATTCATCGGCATTTCGCCTGCTAGGCTTAAAGCTCGAATAGTATCTCACCAGCATCATAGCCTACTAGGCTCAAAGGCCCGAATAGTACTGTACGATATTCAAATCAACAAGTTTCATATAACACAATCACACCAAATTAGGCACAAACATCATTCGAATATATCATCCTACATTTTATTCACATTTATTTCATTTCATCATTCACACTTATCATTAGATAGTTTACACATGACATCTCACTCATATTCATCTATCACTTATCATTTGATCATAAAAACATATCACATTTTAATTCCATATTATAATTGCCATTCGTCTATATACATATATTACAAGTAATACTTAATTCTCATAATATGTAATGTCATTATCGAATATTATTTATGTTTATCTACTTAAAACTTACCTCAAATATTTTTGAACAGTCTCGGATCGGCTATTCAACTACTTTCTCTTTTCCCCTGTCCAACCTTGGTTCTCTATGCTCTTGAGCTTAATTCCAGCTTAAAGGTGACCGAATGGCTATCTCCCTTTTCTTTGTTTAAGATTCGGCTAAGCTAAGGAAGAAGATGAACCAAAACATTTTGTTTTTCTTTTTATCATCTTTTCTTATTTTAATTAATTTTTATTTCATAAGTTAAGCCATTAACTATTATAATGTTAATATATAATGCATATATGGCTATTCAACCATCATCATGGCCGACCACTTACTTAAAAATGGGGAATTTGACATGCAAATCCCCATATTTTAAGCCATGCAATATTTGACCACTACACTTTAACCTATCACATTTTCAATATTTCTCACATAAGTCCTTTTTATTTAATTTCACATCTAAAAGACAAAATCAAAACATGAAATTTTCAGACATAACTTTCACTTATAATAGGCAGAATATAACATTTAATTATTTTTGTGACTCAGTTTTGTGGTCCCAAAACCACTTCCTGTCTAGGGTCAAATTAGTGCTGTCACACCCCAAGGGACACACGGCCGTGCAGTATGACCGTGTGTCACACACGGCTGACACACACACCCGTGTCCTTGGCTGTGTGGACAAAAATAGGCCATTTGTAAAGCCATTTTGCCACCCTACAAACACAAGCATTCATAAGCATAAATAACCACTTTTTTTACATCTTAACATTTACATGCCCAAATACCTATTTAACATCATGCATAATCCATTCATTTAACAACTACATATAAAAACTTCACTTGCATAATTTCATTCCATCATTACCTTGCCAAACATGCCATAATTGAACACTTATACACAACCAAATATGATACCAAAATAAGCCAAATCACATGGCTTAACTCATATACAAAATATACCAAAACCATGATATCAAGTAACTTAGTTATCATCTTTTAAACTAGCCTAACATGCCATATTTACAAATATCCACAAGTTCAAAAGGACCAATCAAAAATTGGATAGTGTGATGTGCAACTCTGACTTGTCTGAAACGAGCGAGCTAACGAGCTTATATAAAACATAGAAGAAGAAACAGAGTAAGCTTTATAGCTTAGTAAGCCCGTATAATTTAGAATTAAACTTACCATTTATACATAATCAAAGCAATACTTAAAATGCAACCAATTCAATTTACAAACACCTAATCACAAGT
The DNA here is from genome assembly GCF_025698485.1 of Gossypium arboreum. Taxonomy (NCBI): domain Eukaryota; kingdom Viridiplantae; phylum Streptophyta; class Magnoliopsida; order Malvales; family Malvaceae; genus Gossypium; species Gossypium arboreum. The sequence continues at coordinate 29,362,893 of NC_069076.1, forward strand.
ATTCATCACATGTTAGTCATTGTAGAAATATATGAAACCATCCATTAATAGAATACTTTGCATCATTCCAAATTCATATATCATATATAACATTAGTAACATTTATAAATCGTAACTCATTCGTATAAACAATATTTTTGTGCCCGTTGAACCTATTAGAAATTCAAAGGATACTCGGGTGAATAACATTAGTAATCCATCAATTCATTATCATTTATGCTCTTTCGAGCTATGATCGATAAGCTCCTCCTGAGTTGATGAACAGTAAGCTCTATTAAGCTTAAAAGGTAAGCTTTATCGAGCTGAACAGTAAGCTCATACAAGCTAAAAGGGTAAGCTCCAATGAGCTGAAATAGTAAGCTCTTACGAGTTGATATATCGATAAGCTCATACAAGCTGTGGTGAGTCCGCAACAAATGCAGGAGCTCGACCAAAACGATAACCCTAGTGACAAGTGTAACACCCCTAACCTACATCCTTCGTCGGAATAGGGTTATGAGGTATTACCGATCAAAAATAACTCAGATCAAATTCAAATATTAATTATCTAACAAAAATTTGTATATACAAAATTATCATACTTCGATTCAATTTTACAAATGATCCCAGAGTTTAGTATACTACAATGCCAACAAGAACATGTGAATATTAAACATTAAACTTCTAACCACAAACATATTTTGGTTTACAACTTATCATATATGTATATCATAACTTTTATAGCCTTTGAATCATGCTAACAAAAAATATCTTAAAACCATGTATATGTTATGCGCATGTCCTATGCAACCAAATACACACTTTTCATTTCATAAAATAAAATATTGCATAATGGCATTTGCTCATCAATTTACAAAATTTACAATTCATGAATACATGGTTATAATTAAATCTCCAGCTCAAACATTTGAACTACTCAAGTAAACCAACCAAATTGTTAAAATAATGCACCATATAATTTCCAATACATAATCATATTCACCTTTCCTTTATTCGGTTAACACATTTTACCCATACCGAAATACAAATTTAAAAACGTATTACATATATATGCTTCCTAGGATCATGTACATGCATGTTTTAAACCACATTAAAAACCCAAAATATATCAATGTGGACAAGTACTAAATCATAGTCAAGTCATTTCATTATATGCATAAATAACTGTATGTACAAATACCGATCATCAAGTTAATCATAGCCATCTCATTCAATCACATTTTATAACTGATCATACACTTACATTTTTTTTTCAAATAAATGCCAAATTAGTTTACATTGCAAATCCTATTTCATAAGAGTAAGTCATTAACCACATTTAGACCTGTTAAAAAAAATATGAATCTTATATACCATGTAATAACGTACCAAACATATTTATCTCACATTCGAATATAACTAATTGATTTTTTTTTCTTAAAGCCAAACTACATAATTATACCTTGTTTAAACATATGAACTGAATGATCAAATACTTAAACTTAACAAAAATCATAATCAAAATCATCGAGTTTACCTAGGTATATACATACTGTCAATATATTCATACCATATACAAGTCATTAATCCACTCTAATGCACAACAAGGTACATTTCATAAATAATATTCACCCATTTAACTAGTCCATAATTCAAATGAACTTTTCTTTCAAACATGAACATATCTGAAGCTTGCTCATAAATATTTAAATTCATCATCCTTTCAAGTATATAATACCTACCACAATACCATGCATTCAAGGCACGCAACATTTAACTAAAACATACACAAACTATAAGCAATATAACCCACATTAAACATAAAAATCAAGCCATTTTTGCATGGCTTTATACACAACCAAAATTCATCATTTCAAAAACACACTTCAGCCTATACATGCCATAATTCGAGTTTAACTTATAAAAATACCAAAATAGTAGGTAGTGTGATGAGCTTTGCTGACGATCCCCGAGCTTGTAACTTGATCCCAAAATCTATAAATCAAAGACAAAAACACTCGCAATAAGCTATTTAAGCTTATTAAGCCATAAGCATACCACAAACCGATAATATAATCAACTTAGTTTAACAAGTCAAATTACAATATCATTATCAAGCTTATTTTCAACTTTCAATTTCAATAATATTATACCTACACATAATCATTTACTACTATAGCCGAATGTTCATAAGGCTAAGTCATCAAACTATTGTTCAAATTTTCAAAGCTAAATTACCATCATAAAACCTAGTTCAAAATCCATAAACACATAAGCCAATGTATCACCATATGGTTTCATATGTACATATTAATTATGTGGCCAAATGTATAAAATCACACATGCATATAATGGTAACTCATTCAATAGTATTCATAAGGTCGAATACACTTACCTCATTTAATTAGTATTAAGCTAATACATACCTGTCTATTTATCTCGTTTACACAATTGAGCATAACTTATTTTTTCCGGATGAACCATTCAGAATTGGATAGGACACTCGGATAATCACACAAGTCATACAATGCCAATGTTCCATATGTGGTCTTACATGTAGTCACATATCAATGCCACTATCCCAAATAGGGTCTTACTCATAAACACATATCGGAACCACATATTGATGCCATGGTCTTCATATCAATGCCATGGTCTTACTCGCACACATATATCAGAATCCTATGTCATGACATATGTATCCTAACTATTCCTAAGGTTCATACGGGGCTTTCGGACATTGTAACTTAGTCGAATTGAAAGCTTGAACATTAGTACTAAGCTTATTCTCATTCAGCAATAACACATAGGAATTCATGCTTTTCAAACCAGCATATATATATATATATTTAACATTTATCTAAAATTAAACACGGCTTTCTACATATAAACTTACCTCAGACAACGAAAAATCAGCACGGATCGACTAGTCGACAACTTTCGATTTTCCCCTATCCAAATTCGATTTCTTTGGTTCTTGATCTAAACATATTCAAATTAAGCTCATTCAAACATATTTTCATTCAATTTAGTCCAAAAACACATAAATGGGCAAATACCATTTTACCCCTGACATTTACACTTTTTACAATTTAGTCCCTATTGCACAAAACGCAAAATATACAAAATTTCAAGACACTCATGTTTGGCCGAATCTTACCCATTACCATACAAGTCCATATATTTCATTTATTTCACATTTTAGCCCTTCAAATTATTATTTTTTAATTTAGTTCTAATTACTCAAAATCATCAAAAACTTCAATACAAAACATGTTAATCTAAAGCATATCTTTCATTTTTCATCATCAAACAACAAAAATCACAAACTATCAACAATGACACAATTCAAAAGATTCATCAAACTCAAAAATTAAAGCATGGGTCTTGAAGACTACTAAGCAACGATCTCAAAAACGTAGAAATTATCAAAAATCGAACAAAAACGAACCTTGATTGAGCTAGAGTATAAGCTGAACCCTAACTTGTATTCTTTCTTTTTCTTTTATTAAGTTTCAGCAATGGAAAAAGTATGAGCACTATGGTATTTGTTTTTATTTTTTATGGTATATTTTATATTATAACATATTACTACATAGTTTCCTATTTTACCCTTAGCTTAAGTTATATATATATCACCTACTAATGACCAAATGTGTCCATGCAAGGATGGAAAGGTACATTTTCATTATAGGTGCCTCCATTAATAAAGACAACAACAATTAAGTACTTTCACATTTAACCACTAAATTTTTATCTTACGCGATTAAGTCCTTTAATTTAATCGAACACTCAAACGATAAAATTAAATCAAGAAAATTTCACAGTTATGAATTCACACAAAATAAACACCGAAAATAAGTTTTAAATATTTTTTGACTCGGATTCGTGGTCCCAAAACCACTGTTCCAATTAGGGTCTAAATCGGGCTGTTACAACAAGTCACTCGTATCCTATGAATTTATATAGTTAAAACGGGGCTCGGTAACAAATATAATATATCAATAAAGCATTTTTATTTCAAGCATATCAATTGCTCAATTACAAATACTCATTCCAAATATTTTTAAATATATAAAAGTTCGATTCTAATTATACGAACTTACCTCGTATCCTCAGATAAACCTACTGGCTATTCGTCCACTTTTCGTTTTCCCCGATCTAGTTAAGGTATTTTCTTATCTTGATCTATATAATATCAAATTAACTCATTCAAACTTTCATTCAATTCAATTTAGCCTAAAACATTCATTTTGGCTAATTTACAATTTTACCCCTAAACTTTTGACTACTTTACAATTTAGTCTTTAACACATAAAAATGCAAAATTGCACAATTAAACCATAACCTCATTGTAACACCCGAACCCGAGACCATCGCCGTGTCGGACACGAGGGTTAGCAAGCCAAGTTCACTTGTTTTGCCCATCCATTGGACATTTCAGTCAGGCTGGAAAAACTGCGTCACTGTCGCCTTAAAATCATATCTCGAGTTTCAAAACTTGGAAACTGGTTTCGTAAATTTTCCCTGAATTTAGACTCATATATCCATCCATGGATTTATTTCTAGAATTTTTGGTCGGGCCAATTGGTACAGTTTATTAGTTAAAGTCACCCATGTTACAGGGATCGACTGCTCTGACCTTCGCGCGGTATAACTTGAATATCTCTCTGTACAGGGCTTTAATGCTGGTGTCGTTTGTTTCTAATGAAAATATACTCAAAATGGAATCTGTACATATACGGTATGTCTCCTAATTCTTTCTGGATAATTTATAGTAAATTTTTAAAGTTGCGACAGGGAACCCAGAAACCGTTCTGGCCCTGTCTCACAATAGCTTTAATATCTCTTAACATGTAACTCCTATGACCATTTCGTTTCTTCCATATGAAAATAGACTCATCAATGTTCATTTACATAGCTGATTCACTATTTAATACCATTCCTACAAATTTTGGTGATTTTTCACATTCACGTTACTGCAGCTGGCAGCATCTGTTTTAAGGTAGGTCTTACCTATTTTGTAGTCTCCATGAACCAACTAGTCTTGCCTTACATAGGTCCACATATGATCATTTTAACCATGCCAATGGCTGATCATGTGACCAACATTCCCATTTCCAATTCATAGTCACATCATGACACCATATATATATATACAAACCGCAAATAGTTTAAGTTGATACTTCACTATTACGAGCCATTTTCGCATGGCCGTACACATATACATCATAACATATTTAAACCAACAAGGGTAGTCCTATACATGCCATTTCAAGTTCAACCAAGAATTTATACCAAAATGGGGGCTTGATAGTGTGGATGACTTCGACTTCAACGATCCCGAATCCGATTGCTATCGAGCGAAATCTAGAAAACCGAGAGCCAAAGCAATGAGTACGCATTTTTATGCTTAGTAAGTCTCAAGGAATATAATCAACTCTAATTACAGCAATACATTCACATAGTTAAATGCATCATTTCATTAATGCACATTCACATAATCATACTTACTTCACCATCCCAACTCTTATGTTCATACACAAATAACGGCTTCATTAAGGCCGATAACTCGTTCCATCATAGGAGCGGATATTCACACGCTCTTACTCCTAGCGCGCAAAGCACACACCGCACTTACCTTGTCATTGGGAAATTTCACAAGTGCATTAGCTGAAATTTTCCAGCAAGCTTATAATTTTCAAATCACATACCTTCGAGTTTAACCGGATGTCGCTACTCGATCAATCGCCCGGGACATAGCCCGGTTATGGTAACCCGCACCAAGGCCTACGGGACTTAACCCGGATATCACGATTTGCACAAATGCCTTGGTCTTAGCCGGATAGAATGACTCGCACGAATGCCTTCGGTCTTAGCCGGATGTAGCCACTAGCACAATTGCCTTGGTCTTAACCCGGTTATAATTTCCAGCATAATTGTCTTGGGCTTAGCCGGATATCATTCAATTTCTCGTGCACACATACATCAATAATCATTGGACATACATATTTATTTTCGTTACTAAGGCTCAAACACAATTATAATCACTAACATAATCGCCTTCGGGACTTAGCCCGGTATCATTCGAATACTCATACACACATAAATCAATAATCAATACATCCATATTTCATTCCACATAATTCAAGTAAGGTCACTTCTTGAGGACTTACCTCGGATGTTGTCGAACGGCTTTTACGGCTATTCGATTACTTTTTCCTTCCCTTGTCCAATTGTGGCCCTCTTAGCTCTTGAGCTAATTCAAACAAATTCAATTTATCAAAACCTCATTGTGCTAGCTTATGGCGAATATGACAAGGAGTTTAAATGGTCATATGGCCACCCTTTAGCTTGAATACACAATGGTCATGCACATTTTATACTACATCAAGCAATTCAATACAATTTATTCGAGCATCAAGGAAATGCTAAGGCCTTCAATAGGCTACCCAAGGCCGAATATTCATGTACATGTTGAGGTCAATTTTGCACTTAATACCTCACAAAAACAGCATGCAATTTACTAATTAATGCTTTGCACATTGTGGCCCAAAACTTATAATATAGCATCAAGCACTTATATGTGTGCTAGGCCGAATTGTGCTTGCAATTTCACAAGCATTCTTCCACATTTTCTTCTTTAAACCAATATATTCATCACTTAGTTCATAACCAAACATAATGTGCAATCATATATATGCATATATGAGCATGGCCGAATTTTCAAGGTGTCCATAGCCATCCAAAACACAAATTTTAACTAACATGCAAGAAGCATGAATCATGCTCAAGAATGCATCATGGCCGAATATGACAATCATGCTCCTTTTCAACTTCAATCATGATAAAACAAAGAGAAAACTCAAAATCTTACTCAAGAGTAGACAATCCATCATTGCATGCATCATCATCAAGCTTCACACTTAGCATGCAATGGCTTTATCACCATAACAACTTTGGCCAAATACCATTTCCATGGCATAACAAAGATTTAAGCCATGGCTAACATGCACATCAAGTTAGCAACCAAAACATGCATTAAACTCCCAACACAACCTCATACATACCTTAATCTTGATGCAATTTAGCCAAATCTCCTTCTAGATCTCTTCTAAACCAAGCATGAAGCAAAAATCCTCCCCCTTTTTCCTTAGTATTTTCGGCCAAGAAGTGAAAATGGATGAACAAAAATTTCCCCTCTCTTTTCCTCTACTCACGGCAACAAGGGGCATCCAAGCTCATCTTTCTCTTTTTTTTTTTTTCATTTTTTTATGCTTATTTTTATTATAATACTTCCTACATAACTCACTAGCCAAACATGTTGGAAACATGTTTTCCCTTGCCCATCATGCCCACCTTGGCGGCCACTATAGTCAAATTTGGGGAATTTGACATGCAAGGACAACATTTCCTAGTGTGCATCAATAGGCCACTTCCACATTTGCCTATCTCAATTCTAAATTTTCTCACACAAGTCCTTTCTAGTGAAATTCACCTTTATAACACTAAATCAATCATCATAAAATGTCATACATGAGCACACACATATTATAGGCATCAAAATAAATTTTTAATTATTTTTATGCCTCGGTTTTATGGTCCCGAAACCACATTCCGACTAGGGTCAATTTTGGGCTGTTACAACTCTCCCCCACTTAAGAAATTTTCGTCCCCGAAAATCTTACCGGTAAATAGGTTTGGATATCGCTCTTTCATAGAGTTCTCGGTATCCCAAGTAGCTTCTTCTATCCCATGCTTGAGCCATAACACTTTTACTAGCGGAACCCGCTTGTTTCACAACTCTTTCACTTCTCGTGATAGGATACGAATCGGTTCTTCCTCATAACTCATATTAGCTTGAATTTCAATTTCTGATGGACTAATCACGTGCGATGGATCGGATCTATAGCGTCGAAGCATCGAAACGTGAAAGACATCGTGAACCTTTTCGAGTTCGGGGCAAAATCAAACGATATGCCCTTGGATCGACTCGCTCGGATATCTCATATGGCCCAACGAACCTCGGGCTCAACTTGCCCTTACGGTAGAATCGAGTATCTTTTTCCAAGGCGATACCTTGAGAAACACTTTATCACCCACCGATACTCGATATCCTTACGCTTCAGTCCGCGCACGACTTCGACGATCGGAGGCTATCTTGAGACTTTCACGGATTACTTTCACTTTCATTCAGCATCCCTAATCAAATCCACCGAAAATCTTGCTTTCACCGAGCTCGGTCAAAACAATGGTGTACGGCGTTTACGACCGTATAAGGCCTCGTAGGGTGCCATCTTAATACTTGATTGAAAGTGTTGTTGTAAGCGAATTCAATCAACGGCAAATACCGTTCCCATAAACCACTAAACTCGAGGACGCAACATCTTAACATATCCTCAAGTATCTGAATTATCGCTCGGATTGACCATCGGTTTGGGGGTGAAAGGCGGTCTGAAATGCAACTTGGTACCCAAAGCTTCTTGCAACTTTTTCCAAAATCGCGAGGTAAATCTCGGATCTCTATCCGACACGATGGAAATAGGCACCCGTGTAATCTCACAACCGAGAAACGTATAATTCAGCTAATTTGTCAATTGAAAAATCTGTACGACGGGGACAAAGTGGGCCGACTTAGTCAATCGATCTACCACGACCCAAACCGCATCCTTCTTACTTGCTGACAATGGCAGTCCGGATACAAAGTCCATTGTGACTCGATCCCATTTCCACTCGGGTATCGTGATTGGCTGAAGTAATCTCAAGGCACCGATGTTCCGCTTTCACTTGTTGACATATTAAACATCTCGAAACAAAGTCGGAGATGTCTCGCTTCATACCATGCCACCAAAACCGACATTTCAAATCATTGTACATCTTCGTACTCCCCGGGTGGATTGCCATTCGGCTACAATGGGCTTCATTCAGAATTATCGAAATGAGTTCCGAATTCTTTGGAACACACAGACGACTTTTGAACCTCAAACAATCGTCATCATCGATTTGAAACTCAATCCTTGTTCAAACACACTCGGCCCGTTTTGCAGCCAACTCGTCGTCGACTTCCTGAGCTTCTCGAATTTGATGTATCAATAGTGGTTTGGCTTTCAATTCAGCTACTAACACACTATCGGATCGAACAGACAAGTGCACGTTCATCACTCGTAAAGCGAATAATGATTTACGACTCAAGGCATCCGCAACCACATTCGCCTTTCCCGGATGATAGTCAATGACCAGCTCGTAATCCTTTAACAGCTCGAGCCAACGTCTTTGTCGCAGATTTAAGTCTCTTTGGATCATCAAATATTTGAGACTTTTGTGATCCGAGTATACATGGCACCTTTCACCAAATAAGTAATGTCGCCAAATCTTTAAGGCGAATACGATGGCGGCCAATTCGAGATCATGAGTCGGATAATTTTTCTCATGTGGCTTTAATTGCCTCGACGCATAGGCCACAATTCGACCTTCTTGCATTAATACGCAACCTAACCCAAGTAGAGAGGCGTCGCTATAGATGACAAACTCTTTGCCGGATTCGGGTTGCACTAGAATTGGGGCTTCATCAAATAAGTTTTCGATTGATCGAAACTTTTTGGCATTTCTCAAATCCATTCGAACTTAACATCCTTTTGGAGTAACCGTCATCGGCGTGGCTATCGTTGAGAAGCCTTTACAAATCGTCGGTAATAACTAGCAAGCCCCAAAAGCTCGAACCTCAATAATATTTCTGAGGCTTCCAATTAAGTATGGCTGAAATTTTATTCGGGTCGACTCGAATACCCGATGCAGATACCACATGACCCAAGAAGCTAACCTCTCTTAACCAGAACTCACACTTGCTGAACTTAGCATATAATTGCTTATCCCGTAAAATTTGCAGCACTAACCGCGGTGTTCAAGATGTTCGGTCTCATTTCTTGAATAGACCAAGATGTCATCAATGAACACGACTACGAATCGATCCAAATATGGTCTAAAGATCCGATTCATTAAATCCATAAATACCGTAGGGCATTAGTGAGCCCAAACGGCATCACTAGGAACTCATAGTGACCATATCTCGCTCAAGGCGTCTTGGGCACGTCCGAATCTCGGATTCGCAATTGATAGTAGCCCGATCTCAAATCTATTTTCGAGAACACCGAGGCTCCCTTCAGTTGATCGAACAAGTCGTCAATACGTGGCAACGGATATTTGTTCTTTATCGTCGCTTTATTAAGCTGACGATAGTCGATGCACAGTCGCATGGTTCCATCCTTCTTCTTCACGAACAACACCGGCGCACCCCAAGGCGAAAAACTCGGGCGAGCAAAACCTCTATCCACCAATTCTTGCAACTGAGCTTTCAACTCCTTTAATTCCGTTGGTGCCATACGATACGGAGCTATCGAATTGGAGTGGTACCGGTACCAATTCGATGCCAAATTCTATTTCCGAACAGTGGTAAACCCGGCAATTCTTTGGGAAAACATCCGGTATTCACAAACCACGCGCACAGATTCGGGTTTCTTTTCGATTCCTTGTCATCGAAAGCACGACGCAAGGTACGCTTCGCACTCTTTTCTTACATATTTTCGGGCCAACATTGCGATATTACGGTGGCAACCCCTTTAAGTCCGTAGACTTAACCCGAATTATCTCGTTATTCGCGCACCTCAAATTGATAGTCTTGCTTTTGCAATTTACGACCGCATCGTGCATGGTCAACCCATCCAAACCAAGAATAACGTCGAATTCATCGAACGGCAAAAGCATCAAGTCCACCGGGAAACAAGAACCTTGGAACACTAGGGGACTTTTCTTGCACACTTTGTTGACAAGCACGTAATGACCCAAGGGGTTTGACACCGAATTACAAACTCGAGAGACTCAATAGGCAAAGTCTTTTTGGATGCTAAGGTTTCACATATATATGAATGAGTAGAACCAGGTCAATCAAAGCAATCACATTTGTATTGAAAAGAGTGAAAGTACCAGTAATGACATCTGGAGAGGCAGCATCCTCACGTGCCGCGTATGGCATAAGTCCTTGCAGGAGCACGAGCCTCAGATCTGATGGGAGCATCTCTAGATCCTCTCTGACCGCCACTGACATTGCCCATATTTCTAGGTGGCCTACCTCGGGCAGTGGTAGCACCCGGGTTTCCACTCTGACTCACATTCTGTTCAAGCATCCTCGGGCAATCCTTCATAAAGTGGTCGGCCGATCCACACTTATAGCAGAGCGATCACGAAACCAACAGCTCCCGAATGCCATTTGCCACAATGTGGACACTCCGCCCTCTCTCGCGATCATTTCCACCATCAGCGATCAAGTGACTCGTGTGGTCACAGGGGTCCATCGCGTCCTCGTCTAGAAAAGCCCGAAATGCCTCTAGACCGCTCGTATCATCTCGAAATCTCTTCGATGCTTGTTGAAGAGACTTTCCGAGGACCTCTTCGAATCCTCCGGTTCCCACATCAGCTTTTTGTTTCTCCTTTCTAAGCTCTTGACTTTACAAGCTCGCTCAACAAGTACCAGGAACTCTCGTATCTCGAGAATGCCAACAAACATCCTTATATCATCATTCAGCCCATCCTCGAAGCGTTTACACATAATAGCTTCGGACGAAATGCATTCTCGCGCGTACCGGCTAAGCCTCACAAACTTTCGTTCGTAGTCGGTAACGGACATAGAACCTTGCTTAAGATCAAGAAATTCCCTCCGCTTTTGGTTGATGAATCTCTGACTGATATACTTTTTTTTTTTTTTCGGAACTTGGTTTGAAAGAATTCCCAAGTCACTTGCTCTCTAGGTACCACAGAAGTCAGAGTACTCCACCAATAGTAGGTGGAATCACGTAGCAAGGAGATGGTACACTTTAAGCACTCATCGGGTGTACAAGATAGCTCATCGAGCACCCGGATAGTGTTGTCCAACCAAAATTCAGCTCGTTCGGCATCATCATCATCCGTAGCTTTAAATTCAGTGGCCCCATGTTTTCGAATCCTATCGATTGGGGGCTTACTTGACCTTATTTGGTCGGTTACCGGAGGTATAGTAGGTGCGGGGGTTGCATTTGTCGGGAATGGAGGTTGTGGGACAGCCGTGTTAGTTCGAATGTATTGATTAAACCATTCGTTCATCACACTATAAAAGGCTTGCCTAGCCTCATCATTCGGATTGCTGGCCATAGGTTGAGAGTCATGGCGCTGTCCCTTGTGCGGAGCAAGCGCCACACTCTCCACATCATCAGCTATTGCTCGGTTGGGATCGGGATCCATTGCTATAAACAAACTCAAAGTCAAATTGTCGTAAATCACCACACTATCGATTCATCATTTAATGGCATGTATAGCTAGACCCCAAACACCTCACGGTAGTCCTAGAATCGACTAAACCGTGGCTCGATACCAATAAAATTGTAACACCCGAACCCGAGACCATCGCCGTGTCGGACACGAGGGGTTAGCAAGCCAAGTTCACTTGTTTTGCCCATCCATTGGACATTTCCAGTCAGGCTGGAAAAACTGCGTCACTGTCGCCTTAAAAATCATATCTCGAGTTTCAAAACTCAGAAACTGGTTTCGTAAATTTTCCTGAATTTAGACTCATATATCCATCCATGGATTTATTTCTAGAATTTTGGTCGGGCCAATTGGTACAGTTTATTAGTTAAAGTCACCCATGTTACAGGGATCGACTGCTCTGACCTTCGCGCGGTATAACTTGAATATCTCTCTGTACAGGGCTTTAATGCTGGTGTCGTTTGTTTCTAATGAAAATAGACTCAAAATGAAATCTGTACATATAAGGTATGTCTCCTAATTCTTTCTGGATAATTTATAGTAAATTTTTAAAGTTGCGACAGGGAACCCAGAAACCGTTCTGGCCCTGTCTCACAATAGCTTTAATATCTCTTAACATGTAACTCCTATGACCATTTCGTTTCTTCCATATGAAAATAGACTCATCAATGTTCATTTACATAGCTGATTCACTATTTAATACCATTCCTACAAATTTTGGTGATTTTTCACATTCACGTTACTGCAGCTGGCAGCATCTGTTTTTAAGGTAGGTCTTACCTATTTTGTAGTCTCCATGAACCAACTAGTCTTGCCTTACATAGGTCCACATATGATCATTTTAACCATGCCAATGGCTGATCATGTGACCAACATTCCCATTTCCAATTCATAGTCACATCATGACACCATATATATATATACAAACCGCAAATAGTTTAAGTTGATACTTCACTATTACGAGCCATTTTCGCATGGCCGTACACATATACATCATAACATATTTAAACCAACAAGGGTAGTCCTATACATGCCATTTCAAGTTCAACCAAGAATTTATACCAAAATGGGGGCTTGATAGTGTGGATGACTTCGACTTCAACGATCCCGAATCCGATTGCTATCGAGCGAAATCTAGAAAAGCGAGAGCCAAAGCGGCGGAGTAAGCATTTTTATGCTTAGTAAGTCTCAAGGAATATAATCAACTCTAATTACAGCAATACATTCACATAGTTAAATGCATCATTTCATTAATGCACATTCACATAATCATACTTACTTCACCATCCCAACTCTTATGTTCATACACAAATAACGGCTTCATTAAGGCCGATAACTCGTTCCATCATAGGAGCGGATATTCACACGCTCTTACTCCTAGCGCGCAAAGCACACACCGCACTTACCTTGTCATTGGGAAATTTCACAAGTGCATTAGCTGAAATTTTCCAGCAAGCTTATAATTTTCAAATCACATACCTTCGAGTTTAACCGGATGTCGCTACTCGATCAATCGCTTCGGGACATAGCCCGGTTATGGTAACCCGCACCAAGGCCTCACGGACTTAACCCGGATATCACGATTTGCACAAATGCCTTGGTCTTAGCCGGATAGAATGACTCGCACGAATGCCTTGGTCTTAGCCCGGATGTAGCCACTAGCACAATTGCCTTCGGTCTTAACCGGTTATAATTTCCAGCATAATTGTCTTCGGGCTTAGCCGGATATCATTCAATTTCTCATGCACACATACATCAATAATCATTGGACATACATATTTATTTTCGTTACTAAGGCTCAAACACAATTATAATCACTAACATAATCGCCTTCGGGACTTAGCCGGGTATCATTCAATACTCATACACACATAAATCAATAATCAATACATCCATATTTCATTCCACATAATTCAAGTAAGGTCACTTCTTGAGGACTTACCTCGGATGTTGTCGAACGGCTTTTACGGCTATTCGATTACTTTTTCCTTCCCTTGTCCAATTGTGGCCCTCTTAGCTCTTGAGCTAATTCAAACAAATTCAATTTATCAAAACCTCATTGTGCTAGCTTATGGCGAATATGACAAGGAGTTTAAATGGTCATATGGCCACCCTTTAGCTTGAATACACAATGGTCATGCACATTTTATACTACATCAAGCAATTCAATACAATTTATTCAAGCATCAAGGAAATGCTAAGGCCTTCAATAGGCTACCCAAGGCCGAATATTCATGTACATGTTGAGGTCAATTTTGCACTTAATACCTCACAAAAACAGCATGCAATTTACTAATTAATGCTTTGCACATTGTGGCCCAAAACTTATAATATAGCATCAAGCACTTATATGTGTGCTAGGTCAATTGTGCTTGCAATTTCACAAGCATTCTTCCACATTTTCTTCTTTAAACCAATATATTCATCACTTAGTTCATAACCAAACATAATGTGCAATCATATATATGCATATATGAGCATGGCGAATTTTCAAGGTGTCCATAGCCATCCAAAACACAAATTTTAACTAACATGCAAGAAGCATGAATCATGCTCAAGAATGCATCATGGCGAATATGACAATCATGCTCCTTTTCAACTTCAATCATGATAAAACAAAGAGAAAACTCAAAATCTTACTCAAGAGTAGACAATCCATCATTGCATGCATCATCATCAAGCTTCACACTTAGCATGCAATGGCTTTATCACCATAACAACTTTGGCCAAATACCATTTCCATGGCATAACAAAGATTTAAGCCATGGCTAACATGCACATCAAGTTAGCAACCAAAACATGCATGAAACTCCCAACACAACCTCATACATACCTTAATCTTGATGCAATTTAGCCAAATCTCCTTCTAGATCTCTTCTAAACCAAGCATGAAGCAAAAATCCTCCCCCTTTTTCCTTAGTATTTTCGGCCAAGAAGTGAAAATGGATGAACAAAAATTTCCCCTCTCTTTTCCTCTACTCACGGCAACAAGGGGCATCCAAGCTCATCTTTCTCTTTTTTTTTTCATTTTTTTATGCTTATTTTTATTATAATACTTCCTACATAACTCACTAGCCAAACATGTTGGAAACATGTTTTCCCTTGCCCATCATGCCCACCTTGGCCGGCCACTATAGTCAAATTTGGGGGAATTTGACATGCAAGGACAACATTTCCTAGTGTGCATCAATAGGCCACTTCCACATTTGCCTATCTCAATTCTAAATTTTCTCACACAAGTCCTTTCTAGTGAAATTCACCTTTATAACACTAAATCAATCATCATAAAATGTCATACATGAGCACACACATATTATAGGCATCAAAATAAATTTTTAATTATTTTTATGCCTCGGTTTTGTGGTCCCGAAACCACATTCCGACTAGGGTCAATTTTGGGCTGTTACACTCATGGTAGCCGAATTTACTATATACCACTAGCAGCCCAAATTTTTCATTATTCCACACGTCTAGCCACATAATTTTACATTTTCTCAATTCAATCCCTATTTGACATTTTTATCAAAAATCACTTTACAAAACTTGTATATCTATCATTAAACCTTCATAATCTATCATTAAACATTTAAATACTCAAGCATTCAACAATGAAATCATTCAAAATCCATAATAGTTTCAAAAACGAAGGTACGGGCTAGCTAGATTATGCTACAACGATTACAAAAACATAAAAATCATCAAAAATCGAGCTAAAACGAACTTACATACTCAAGGTGAAGTGACCGAATGTTTGAAGATATAAAAATAGTTATTCTTTGACCTTTATTCGGTTGAGAAGATGAATGAAGAATAAAAATGCATTTTTTATTAAATTAAACTTTATTAACTAAGTTACCATTATAACCTTATTATAAAACATTAATATACCATATAATTCATGGACATAAATGTCCACTAACTTTAATCATGGTATAATAACATTATAAGGAGCTTTGATTTACTAAATCATAGCAATTAAACACCTTTAACAATTAGAACTCAACTTTTAGGCGTCACGCTATTTAGTCCTTCTTACGGAATTAAGCATCTAAACGGTAAAATTTCTTTACGAAACTTTCACATAATTAATCTATCATGCTGTAGACCTTATTAAAATAATAAAATAAATATTTTGACTTCAAATTTGTGGTCTCAAAACCACTATTCTAATTTGACCCAAAATCGGGCTTTTACAAACCCAATCCTAGACATATTCATTCCCATTACCACACACTTATTCTTTTTCTTTCTAAAGAAGTGTTTAGTTTATTCATGCTTGCTATGTTTTATTCTGCAGAAATTAAATCCTAATTATAAAAGAAATAAATTCCTAAAGACCTAAAAATGATTAACTAAATAACAATACAAGAATCCCCCATTTTATTTTTCTGACTCATCCCCTTGTCTTTTTCAGCTCCATCTTTGCTTGCATAGTCAGTACCTTCCGTCCATGTCTCAAAGATAATGTCTAGGAACTCAGGAACAAAAGTATTAGAGATATTCTCAAAAGCATTTGGAATTGAGTCATCTCTAATTTTTGCATATTTCCAGTAAGTTTGTTGTTGATTGTGCATGAACTTGCACATATCCATCAAAATTGACAACTCTGATTTCTTTGAAGCACTTGTAGAAGCCAGCATAGGAGTTGTAGATTCAGGTTCAACACTTAGCTTGACTGGTCCTTCTTCTGGCTCAACCTCTGGTTCAGGGGTTACAGATCCTTCAACTGGTTTAGGACTATTCGGTTCCTTGTCAGATTCTTCTTCTTCAATGTTTGTACCTAAATTAGCTTCAATTTTAATTTCATTGTTGACTCCTCAGTATCTGACTCAGTTGGCTCTTCTTGATCGCCTTGATTCAGCTCATGCACCTTCTCTACTAACCTTTCAAGATCATGATTTGTAATACACCCTCGAACATATCGCACCTTCAGATTTGCTTGTGTTTTAACATAGACCCTTAAGCAAAGTGAAGTGATTGATGATGGGAAATAAGCACTTCCTGTCTTCTTTTTATCACAATCATGAATCTCCTTAAGAATAATTTTCCTAACATTAATGGACTTTTCTGTCAAAGATTGCATATAATAAGAGCATCCATTCCATCGAGATGTTGGAACTATATGAGATAGGCATAAAACTATAGCAAACGAAATAAAACCATACCTTTGCTACTGGTTTTAGGTATTCCCTTCAGCCAGAATGGCTCCCATACTTTCTTATAATCCATTGGGATCCTGGATTTTTCATAACATCAAGCACTTGTTGAAGAAAATCTGTGACAGCCCAAAATTGACCCTAGTCGGAATGTGGTTTCGGGACCACAAAACCGAGGCATAAAAATAATTAAAAATTTATTTTGATACCTATAATATGTGTGTGCTCATGTATGACATTTTATGATGATTGATTTAGTGATATAAAAGTGAATTTCACTAGAAAGGACTTGTGTGAGAAAACTTAGAAATGAGATAGGCAAATGTTGAAGTGGCCTATTGATGCACACTAGGAAATGTTGTCCTTGCATGTCAAATTCCCCAAATTTGACTATAATGGCCGGCCAAGGTGGGTATGATGGGCAAGGGAAAACATGTTTCCAACATGTTTGGCTAGTGAGTTATGTAGGAAGTATTATAATAAAAATAAGCATAAAAAAAAAAAAGCATGTTAGCCATGGCTCAAATCTTTGTTATGCCATGGAAATGGTATTTGGCCAAAGTTGTTATGGTGATAAAGCCATTGCATGCTAAGTGTAAAGCTTGATGATGATGCATGCAATGATGGATTGTCTACTCTTGAGTAAGATTTTGAGTTTTCTTTTTGTTTAATCATGATTGAAGTTGAAAAGGAGCATGATTGTCATATTCGGCCATGATGCATTCATAAGCATGGTTCATGCTTCTTGCATGTTAGTTAAAATTTGTGTTTTGGATGGCTATGGACACCTTGAAATTCGGCCATGCTCATATATGTATATATATGTTTGCACATGATGTTTGGTTATGAACTAAGTGATGAATATGTTTGTTTAAAGAAGAAGATGTTGAAGAATGAATGTGAAATTGCAAGCACATTCGGCCTAGCACACATATGATTGCTTGATGCTATATTATAAGTTTTGAGCAACAATATGCAAAGCATTAACTAGTAAAATGCATGCTGTTTTTGTGAGGTATTAAGTGCATAATTGGCCTCAACATGTACATGAATATTCGCCTTGGGTAGCCTATTGAAGGCCTTAGCTTTTCCTTGATGCTCGAATAAATTGTATTGAATTGCTTGATGTAGTATAAAATGTGCATGACCATTGTGTATTCAAGCTAAAGAGTGGCCATATGACCATTTAAACTCCTTGTCATATTCGCCATAAGCTAGCACAATGAGGTTTTAATAGATTGAATTTGTTTGAATTAGCTCAAGAGCTAAGAGGGCCACAATTGGACAAGGGAAGGAAAAGTGATCGAATAGCCGTAAAAGCCGTTCGACAACATCCGAGGTAAGTCCTCAAGAAGTGACCTTAATTGAATTATGTGGAATGAAATATGGATGTATTGATTATTGATTTATGTGTATGAGTATTCGAATTCTACCCGGGCTAAGTCCCAAGGCGATTATGCTAATGATTATAATTGTGTTTGAGCCTTAGTAACGAAAATGAAATATGTATGTCCAATGATTATTGATGTATGTGCGTATGAAGTCATTCTATCCGGCTAAGCCCCAAGACAATTATGTTGAAATTTTATCCGGTTAAGACCAAGGCAATTGTGCTAGCGGCTATATCCGGCTAAGACCAAGGCATTCGTATGAAGTCATTCTATCCGGGCTAAGACCAAGGCATTTGTGCACATGCTTATATCCGGTTATATTCAAGAATCTTGGGCTGGAGGTGAGTGTTGGTTGCTGTAATAAATTCAATTAGTACACTCGAGAAGCCCAAAGAATAAGGTACGTTTATATGTGCATTGGAAAGTCGACATGTTTGAGCAACATTCGCTCAATCGACTAATGAATTTCAGTTATTGAATTGATTGATACTTTGTGAAAGTATATAATGATGAAGTGTGAAGTAAGAATGTGTATTAATGAAATGATGCATTTGGCTATGTGAATGTATTGCTGTAATTAGAGTTGATTATATCCCTTGAGACTTACTAAGCATAAAAATGCTTACCCCGTTACTTTGGCTCTCTGTTTTATAGATTTTGCTCGATAGCAATCGGATTCGGGATCAATAAAGTCAAGTCATCCACACTATCAACGCCTCTATTTTGGTATAAATTTTGTTTGAACTTTGAAATGGCATGTATAGGACTACCCTTGTTGGTTTAAAAATGTGGTGATGTATATGTATACGGCCATGCGAAAATGGCTCGTAAAAGGAAGCATGAACTTGGACTATTTTTGGTTTGTATGTATATATATGGTGTCATGATGTGATTATGGATTGAAATGGGAGTGTTGGTCACATGATCAGCCATTGGTATGGTTAAAATGATCATATATGAACCTATGTATGGCAAGACTAGTTGGTTCATGGAGACTACAAAATAGGTAAGACCTACCTTAAAACAGATGCTGCCAGCTGCAGTGACGTGAATGTGAAAAATCACCAAAATTTGTAGGAATGGTATTAAATAGTGAATAAGCTATGTAAATGAACCTTGATGAGTCTATTTTCATATGGAAGAAACGAAATGGTCATAGGAGTTACATGTTAAGAGATATTAAAGCTATTGTGAGACAGGGCCAGAACGGTTTCTGGGTCCCCTGTCGCAACTTTAAAAATCTACTATAAATTATCCAGAAAGAATTAGGAGTCGTGCCTTATATTTACAGATTCCATTTTGAGTCTAGTTTCAGTAGAAACAAACGGCACCAGTATTAAAGCCCTGTACAGAGAGATATTCAAGTTATAACGCGCGAAGGTCAGAGCAGTCGATCCCTGTAACATGGGTGACTTTAACTAATAAACTGTACCAATTGGCCTGACCAAAAATTCTAGAAATAAATCCATGGATGGATATATGAGTCTAAATTTAGGGAAAACTTACAAAACCAGTTTCCAAGTTTTGAAACTCGAGATATGATTTTTAAGGCGATGGTGATGCAGTTTTCCAGCCTGACTGGAAATGTCAAATTGGTGGGCAAAACATGTGAACTTGGCTTGTTAACCCCTCGTGTCCCGACACGGCGATGGTCTCGGGTTCAGGGTGTTACAATTTTATTGGTATCGAGCCACGGTTTAGTCGATTCTAGGACTACCGTGATGTGTTTGGGGTCTAGCTATACATGCCATTAAATGATGACTCGATAGTGTGGTGATTTCGACAATTTGACTTTGTGTTTGTTTATAGCAATGGATCCGATCCCAACCGAGCGATAGCTGATGATGTGGAGAGTGTGGCGCCTACTCCGCGCAAGGGACAGCGCCGGACTCTCAACCTATGGCCAGCAATCCGAATGACGAGGCTAGGCAAGCCTTTTATAGTGTGATGAACGAATGGTTTAATCAATACATTCGAACTAACACGGCTGTTCCACAACCTCCATTCCCGACAGATGCAACCTCCGCACCTACAATACCTCCGGTGACTGACCAAATAAGGTCAAGTAAGCCCCCAGTCGATAGGATTCGAAAACATAGGGCCACTGAATTTAAGAATACGGATGATGATGATGCCGAGCGAGCTGAATTTTGGTTGGATAACACTATCCGGGTGCTCGATGAGCTATCCTCAGACACCCGATGAGTGCTTAAAGTGTACCATCTCCTTGCTACGTGAGTCGCCTACTATTGGTGGAGTACTCGACTGTGGTACCTAGAGAGCAAGTGACTTGGGAATTCTTTCAATCCGAGTTCCGAAAAAGTATATCATCAGAGATTCGTAATTCCTTGACCTTAAGCAAGGTTCTATGTCGCCATCGACTACGAACGAAAATTTGTGAGGCTTAGCCAGACGCGAGAATGCATTTCGTCCAAGCCATTATGTGTAAACGCTCGAGGATGGGCTGAATGATGATATAAGGATGTTCGTTGGCATTCTCGAGATACGAGAGTTCGTAGTACTTGTTGAGCGAGCTTGTAAAGTCAAGAGCTTAGAAAGGAGAAACAAAAAGCGATGTGGGAAATGGAGAATTCGAAAGAGGTCCTCGGAAAGTCTCTTCAACAAGCATCAAAGAGATTTCGAGATGATGCGAGCCGGTCTAGAGGCGTTCGGGCTTTTCTAGACGAGGACGCGATCGACCCCTGTGACCACACGAGTCACTTCGATCGCGATGGTGGAAATGATCGCCGAGAGAGGGCGGAGTGTCCACATTGTGGCAAATGGCATTCGGGAACTGTTGGTTTCGTGATCGCTCTCGCTATAAGTGTGGGTCGGCCGACCACTTTATGAAGGATTGCCCGAGGATGCATGAGCAGAATGTAAGTCGAGTGGAAACCCGGTGCTACCATCGCCGAGGTAGGCCACCTAGAAATATGGGCAATGTCGTTGGCGGTCGAGAGGATCTAGAGATGCTACCATCAGATCCGAGGCTCGTGCTCTCGCAAGGACTTATGCCATACGCCGCACGTGAGGATGCTGCCTCCGGATGTCATTACGGTACTTTCACTCTTTTCAATACAAATGTGATTGCTTTGATTGACCCCGGTTCTACTCATTCATATATATGTGAAACCTTAGCATCCAAAGAAGACTTTGCCTATTGAGTCTCTTGAGTTTGTAATTCGGTGTCAAACCCTTGGGTCATTACGTGCTTGTCAACAAAGTGTGCAAGAAAAGTCCCCTAGTGTTCCGAGGTTCTTGTTTTCCGGCGGACTTGATGCTTTTGCCGTTCGATGAGTTCGACGTTATTCTTGGTTTGGATTGGTTGACCATGCACGATGCGGTTGTAAATTGCAAGAGCAAGACTTTCGATTTGAGGTGCGCGAATAATGAAATAATTCGGGTTGAGTCTACGGACTTAAAGGGTTGCCACCTGTAATATCGCGATGTTGGCCCGAAAATATGTAAGAAAAGGGTGCGGCGTACCTTGCATACGTGTTTCGATGACAAGGAATCGAAAAGAAACCCGAATCGTGTCGTTGGTTTGTGAATACCCGGATGTTTTCCTCAAGAATTGCGGGTTTACCACTGTTCAAGAAATAGAATTTGGCATCGAATTGGTACTGGTACCACTCCAATTTCGATAGCTCCGTATCGTATGGCACCAATGTAATTAAAGGAGTTGAAAGCTCGGTCCCAAGAATTGGTGGATAGAGGTTTTGCTCGCCGAGTTGTTCGCCTTGGGTGCGCCGGTGTTGTTTGTGAAAAGAAGGATGGAACCATGCGGTTGTGCATCGACTATCGTCGACTTAATAAAGCGACGATAAAGAACAAATATCCGTTACTACGTATCGATGACTTGTTCGATCAACTCAAGGGAGCCTCGGTGTTCTAAAAATAGATTTGAGATCGGGCTATTATCAATTGCGAATCCGAGATTGGACGTACCCAAGACGCGCCTTGAGCGAGATATGGTCACTATGAGTTCCTAGTGATGCCGTTTGGGCTCACTAATGCCCTCGCGGTATTTATGGATTTAATGAATCGGATCTTCGACCATATTTGGATCGATTCGTAGTCGTGTTCGTTGATGACATCTTGGTCTATTCAAGAAATGAGATCGAACATCTTTGAACACCTGCGGTTAGTCTTTGCAAATCTTACGGATAAGCAATTATATGCTAAGTTCAGCAAGTGTGAGTTCGTTAAGAGAGGTTAGCTTCTTGGGTCATGTGGTATCTCAGACGGTATTCGAGTCGACCGAATAAAATTTCAGCCATACTTAATTGGAAGCCTCAGAAATATTCTTGAGGTTCTGAGCTTTTTGGGGCTTCTTGGTTATTACCGACGATTTGTAAAGGCTTCTCAACGATAGCCACGCCGATGACGGCTACTACCCAAAAGGATGTTAAGTTCGAATGGACGGAGAAATGCCAAAAAGTTTCGATCAATGAAAACTTATTTGATGAAGCCCCAATTCTAGTGCAACCCGAGTCCGCAAAGAGTTTGTCATCTATAGCGACGCCTCCCTACTTGGGTTAGGTTGTGTATTGATGCAAGAAGGTCGAGTTGTGGCCTATGCGTCGAGGCAATTGAAGCCACACGAGAAAAATTATCCGACCCATGATCTCGAATTGGCCGCCATCGTATTTGCCTTAAAGATTTGGCGACATTACTTATTTGGTGAAAGGTGCCATGTGTACTCGGATCACAAAAGTCTCAAATATTTGATGACCCAAAGAGACTTAAATCTGCGACAAAGACGTTGGCTCGAGTGTTAAAGGATTATGAGCTGGTCATTGACTATCACCGGGAAAGGCGAATGTGGTTGCAGATGCCTTGAGTCGTAAATCATTATTCGCTTACGAGCGATGAACGTGCACTTGTGCATTCGATCCGATAGTGTGTTAGTAGCTGAATTGAAAGCCAAACCACTATTGATACATCAAATTCGAGAAGCTCGAGAAAGTCGACGACGAGTTGGTGCAAAATGGGCTGAGTGTGTTCGAACAAGGACTCGAATTTCAAATCGACGATGACGATTGTTTGAGGTTCAAAAGTCGTCTCATGTGTTCCAAAGAATTGAACTCATTTCGATAATTCGAATGAAGCCCATTGTAGCCGAATGGCAATCCACCCGGGAGTACGAAGATGTACAATGATTTGAAACGTCGATTTTGGTGGCATGGTATGAAGCGAGACATCTCGACTTTGTTTGAGATGTTTAATATGTCAACAAGTGAAAGCGGAACATCGGTGCCTTGAGATTACTTCACCAATCACGATACCCGAGTGGAAATGGGATCGAGTCACAATGGACTTTGTATCCGGACCGCCATTGTCGCAAGTAAGAAGGATGCGGTTTGGGTCGTGGTAGATAGATTGACTAAGTCGGCCCACTTTGTCCCCTCAGACGCACGGATTTTTCAATGGACAAATTAGCCAATTGTACGCTTCTCGATTGTGAGATTACACGGGTGCCTATTTCCATCGTGTTGGATAGAGATCCGAGATTTACCTCGCGATTTTGGAAAAAGTTGCAAGAAGCTTTGGGTACCAAGTTGCATTTCAGACCGCCTTTCACCCCAAACCGATGGTCAATCCGGCGGATAATTCAGATACTTGAGGATATGTTAAGATGTTGCGTCCTCGAGTTTAGTGGTTCATGGGAACGGTATTTGCCGTTGATTGAATTCGCTTACAACAACAGCTTTCAATCAAGTATTAAGATGGCACCCTTCGAGGCCTTGTACGGTCGTAAATGCCGCACACCATTGTTTTGGACTGAGCTCGGTGAAAGCAAGATTTTCGGGGTGGATTTGATTAGAGATGCTGAACAGAAAGTGAAAGTAATCCGTGAAAGTCTGAAGATAGCCTCCGATCGTCAGAAGTCGTACGCGGATCTGAAGCGTAAGGATATCGAGTATCAGGTGGGTGACAAAGTGTTTCTCAAGGTATCGCCTTGGAAAAAGATACTCAAATTCGGCCGTAAGGGCAAGCTGAGCCCGAGGTTCATTGGGCCATATGAGATATCCGAGCGAGTCGGTCCAGTGGCATATCGTTTGATTTTACCCCCTGAACTCAAAAAGGTTCACGATGTCTTTCATGTTTCGATGCTTCGACGCTATAGATCCGATCCATCGCACGTGATTAGTCCATCAGAAATTGAAATTCAAGCTAATATGAGTTATGAGGAAGAACCGATCCGTATCCTATCACGGGAAGTGAAAGAGTTGCGAAACAAGCGGGTTCCGCTGGTGAAAGTGTTATGGCTCAAGCACGTGATAGAAGAAGCTACTTGGGAGACCGAGAACTCTATGAAAGAGCGATATCCAAACCTATTTACGGTAAGATTTTCGGGACGAAAATTTCTTAAGTGGGGAGAGTTGTGACAGCCCAAAATTGACCCTAGTCGGAATGTGGTTTCGGGACCACAAAACCGAGGCATAAAAATAATTAAAATTTATTTTGATACCTATAATATGTGTGTGCTCATGTATGACATTTTATGATGATTGATTTAGTGATATAAAAGTGAATTTCACTAGAAAGGACTTGTGAGAAAACTTAGAAATGAGATAGGCAAATGTTGAAGTGGCCTATTGATGCACACTAGAAATGTTGTCCTTGCATGTCAAATTCCCAAATTTGACTATAATGGCCGCCAAGGTGGGTATGATGGGCAAGGAAAACATGTTTCCAACATGTTTGGCTAGTGAGTTATGTAGGAAGTATTATAATAAAATAAGCATAAAAATGAAAAAAAAAGAGAAAGATGAGCTTGGATGCCCTTGTTGCCGTGAGTAGAGGAAAAGAGAGGAGAAATTTTGTTCATCCATTTTCACTTCTTGGCCGAAAATACTAAGGAAAAAGGGGGAGGATTTTTGCTTCATGCTTGGTTTAGAAGAGATCTAGAAGGAGATTTGGCTAAATTGCATCAAGGTTAAGGTATGTATGAGGTTGTGTTGGGAGTTTCATGCATGTTTTGGTTGCTAACTTGATGTGCATGTTAGCCATGGCTCAAATCTTTGTTATGCCATGGAAATGGTATTTGGCCAAAGTTGTTATGGTGATAAAGCCATTGCATGCTAAGTGTAAAGCTTGATGATGATGCATGCAATGATGGATTGTCTACTCTTGAGTAAGATTTTGAGTTTTCTTTTTGTTTAATCATGATTGAAGTTGAAAAGGAGCATGATTGTCATATTCGCCATGATGCATTCATAAGCATGGTTCATGCTTCTTGCATGTTAGTTAAAATTTGTGTTTTGGATGGCTATGGACACCTTGAAATTCGCCATGCTCATATATGTATATATATGTTTGCACATGATGTTTGGTTATGAACTAAGTGATGAATATGTTTGTTTAAAGAAGAAGATGTTGAAGAATGAATGTGAAATTGCAAGCACATTCGCCTAGCACACATATGATTGCTTGATGCTATATTATAAGTTTTGAGCAACAATATGCAAAGCATTAACTAGTAAAATGCATGCTGTTTTGTGAGGTATTAAGTGCATAATTGGCCTCAACATGTACATGAATATTCGCCTTGGGTAGCCTATTGAAGGCCTTAGCTTTTCCTTGATGCTCGAATAAATTGTATTGAATTGCTTGATGTAGTATAAAATGTGCATGACCATTGTGTATTCAAGCTAAAGAGTGGCCATATGACCATTTAAACTCCTTGTCATATTCGGCCATAAGCTAGCACAATGAGGTTTTAATAGATTGAATTTGTTTGAATTAGCTCAAGAGCTAAGAGGGCCACAATTGGACAAGGGGAGCCGTAAAAGCCGTTCGACAACATCCGAGGTAAGTCCTCAAGAAGTGACCTTAATTGAATTATGTGGAATGAAATATGGATGTATTGACTATTGATTTATGTGTGTATGAGTATTGAATTCTACCGGGCTAAGTCCCAAGGCGATTATGCTAATGATTATAATTGTGTTTGAGCCTTAGTAACGAAAATGAAATATGTATGTCCAATGATTATTGATGTATGTGTGCATGAGAAATTGAATGATATCCGGCTAAGCCCTCAAGACAATTATGCTGAAATTTTATCCGGGTTAAGACCCAAGGCAATTGTGCTAGCCGCTATATCCGGGCTAAGACCAAGGCATTCGTATGAAGTCATTCTATCCGGGCTAAGACCAAGGCATTTGTGCACATGCTTATATCCGATTATATTCAAGAATCTTGGGCTGGAGGTGAGTGTTGGTTGCTGTAATAAATTCAATTAGTACACTCGAGAAGCCCAAAGAATAAGGTACGTTTATATGTGCATTGGAAAGTCGACATGTTTGAGCAACATTCGCTCAATCGACTAATGAATTTCAGTTATTGAATTGATTGATACTTTGTGAAAGTATATAATGATGAAGTGTGAAGTAAGAATGTGTATTAATGAAATGATGCATTTGGCTATGTGAATGTATTGCTGTAATTAGAGTTGATTATATCCCTTGAGACTTACTAAGCATAAAAATGCTTACCCCGTTACTTTGGCTCTCTTTTTATAGATTTCGCTCGATAGCAATCGGATTCGGGATCAATAAAGTCGAAGTCATCCACGCCTCTATTTTGGTATAAATTTTGTTTGAACTTTGAAATGGCATGTATAGGACTACCCCTTGTTGGTTTAAAAATGTGGTGATGTATATGTATACGGCCATGCGAAAATGGCTCGTAAAAGGAAGCATGAACTTGGACTATTTTTGGTTTGTATGTATATATATGGTGTCATGATGTGATTATGGATTGGAAATGGGAGTGTTGGTCACATGATCAGCCATTGGTATGGTTAAAATGATCATATATGAACCTATGTATGGCAAGACTAGTTGGTTCATGGAGACTACAAAATAGGTAAGACCTACCTTAAAAACAGATGCTGCCAGCTGCAGTGACGTGAATGTGAAAAATCACCAAAATTTGTAGCAATGGTATTAAATAGTGAATAAGATATGTAAATGAACCTTGATGAGTCTATTTTCATATGGAAGAAACGAAATGGTCATAGGAGTTACATGTTAAGAGATATTAAAGCTATTGTGAGACAGGGCCAGAACGGTTTCTGGGTCCCCTGTCGTAACTTTAAAAATCTACTATAAATTATCCAGAAAGAATTAGGAGTCGTGCCTTATATGTACAGATTTCATTTTGAGTCTAGTTTCATTAGAAACAAACGGCACCAGTATTAAAGCCCTGTACAGAGAGATATTCAAGTTATAACGTGCGAAGGTCAGAGCAGTCGATCCCTGTAACATGGGTGACTTTAACTAATAAACTGTACCAATTGGCCTGACCAAAAATTCTAGAAATAAATCCATGGATGGATATATGAGTCTAAATTCAGGGAAAATTTACGAAACCAGTTTCTGAGTTTTGAAACTCGAGATATGATTTTTAAGGCGACGGTGATGCAGTTTTCCAGCCTGACTGGAAATGTCAAATTGGTGGGCAAAACATGTGAACTTGGCTTGTTAACCCCTCGTGTCCGACACCGGCGATGGTCTCGGGTTCAGGGTGTTACAAAATCCCAATTGATATTGTTCATCATAGGGTAGTACTCATCTTCTTCAACATCAGGAAAGTTAAACAAATCATTAATGGACTTAGAAGTAAAAGGTACCTTTTTCTTTCGAATAATGACCTCAATAGCATCTTGCATAGTCAAACTAGCATAGAATTCTCGAACTAGTTCATCATCGGGAAGTGAACGAGCATCACAAAATTGTTCCCACTTGAGAGCATTGATTTTCTTTCTAATCGGTATAGGAACAATCATCAAATCATTACTCTTCAAGTTAAAACCTTTTTCCGGCATCATAGGTTGATGTTTGAAGATTGAATCAAATTTCTCTTTCACTTCTTCATCGATCAAAATCGAGTTTTCAGGAGCAGTTTTTGAAGATCTAGTTCTTTTATGAGACATGGTATCTTTTCTTAAAAATTGGCAAAGTTTCTGCACAAGGGGAAAAAAATCGGCAATGTGGTAAAGACTTGCTAATGCAAAAATCTTGCGACCGCAAGAATAGTATGACAGCAACAACAGCGTACGACAGGAACGACAGTGCTTTAACAATCTTTTTACCGTGGCAGTAGATGGTTTGGATAAAAAAGGGAAGAGAACTAGGGTTTCTTTTGGGATTTGAGGTTGATGGTAAAAAAAAAAGAGATTTAGGGATTTTTTAAGGGTTAAGCAAATTACTTTGAGGGATATGAAAATTAGTAGAATGGAGAGGGGTTTATATAGGGAAGAATTAGGGCAGCATGTAGCGAAAATTTAGCTACATTAGAGTTACTTGGGCAGCAAGCAATGAGAGTGGCAGCAAAGTGTGAAATTTTCCTTCCTTTTTGCTGTCTTAGACCTCAAACTCAAGACTGTATTTATAAACTTACTCAAGAAAAAAATTGATTATTACTTGGGTCAAATTTGAACCCCTTTATTAACATAAAAATTAAAATGTAAACAAAACAAAACAAATGAAACTTAAAAATTTTAAATATTAATTAGAAAATTTCTTCTAAACAAATTACATTAAATTAATTCCCGTGAAAATTTGGAGGGGTCATAGCGGTCCTGCTTAAGTTCCAATCCTTAGAATTAATTAAATGTAATAAGTTAAGAAAGTAAGTTCTAATTATTTATTTATTTACAAAATGAGTTCATGGAAAATCAAGGGTCTGTTAATTTGAACGAGGCTTCAACACGCTCAGCTTCACCATCCCAGTAGTGTTTGAGACATTGACCATTAACTTTAAACGTACCTCCATAATTGTCGTATAACTCAATAGCTCCATAAGGATAAACTCGATAGATGGTATAGGTTCCTTTCTATTGGGATTTAAGCTTCCCAGGAAATAACTTCAAACTTGTAATAAACAGCAAAACCTGTTGACTTTCTTTAAACCATGAGGTTGTATATGGAACAGCCTGTTTTTAGTCAAATCAGAACAGTGGTTTTGGGACCACAAATCTGAGGTCAAAATATTTATTTTATTATTAATTTAATGTTTACAACATGATTGAATGATTGTGTGAAAGTTTCGTTTAAAAATTTTATCGTTTGATTAGTCAATTTGATAAAAAAGACTAAATCTCATAAAATGTAAAAGTTGTGTTATATTAGCTAAAGGTGTTTAATAGCAATATAACCTTAAAGTTAAGGTCCTTAAGTGGTAATTGGACCATTTTATTTATGAATGGACTATTATGGGCATATAATTAGTGATTATAATGTTTATTAATTAAGGTTAAATAAGTAAATGTGTAAATAAGATTAAAATAAATAAAACAAAAACCATATTCATCTTTAATTCTTCATCTTCAACCGAAAATAACAAGGAAGGAAGCCATTTTTATCCATTTTAAGGTTCGGCCATATGCAAGCTTGATTTTAAGTCCATTTTTGATCGATTTTAGTGATTTCTATGTTTTTAAGATCGTTGCAGCTAGGTCTAGCTAGCCCAGGGACTAATTTGCAAAATTGCTAAAGGTTTTGAATGATTCTATTGGTGAATACATGAGTGTAACACCCCAAACCTGACCCAGACGTTATGGCCGGATCCGACGGTAGTTTTTGAGAAAATCCAAAACCTCTTTCAACGTCCCTCTTAGTGATTTAAAAGATAGTCTTTGCTAAGTTAATAAAGTGAATGGAAGCTGTGCATCAGGTAGGTATCCGAAACAAAGGAGGTGAGCCATGAAGGCTGTTTAAGTACCAAGCTCTTGATTGGATCCAATCTTAGACATGCCCACAACCATTTCCACACTTTGGTGCGAGGTTAGGTTTTGGGAAAATAAAAATCGCGTTGGAATTTATTGAAGTAGATATTTTGATAACCGATTAATTATATCGTTGTGTTATTTGAAAACAAGTATCATTTTGAAAACGCGCCCTAAGTCCAACCCATTTTAGATTATTATCAGTAAATATAAAGTATAAAATAAAATAATCCCAAAAAAATAATTAAAATGGCCTTATTACAACCCAAAACCAAATAATAGTAATAATTAAAATAAAATTTAAAAAAAACCGGTTACTTATTGCAAAGTTCGAAAGCGATCACCACAGCCACTCTGAATCCCCCTCTGGCTCGAAGTCATCACATCAAGGCTCACCTGTAAGGTTAAGGAAAGGGGTGAGTTTGGAAACTCAGTGTGCAACAAGCCCCTTCCAGAGCCCAAATTAATATCAGTATACTGGGCCTAAGCCCTAGTTCAGTCACGGCATATACTGGGCCGAAGCCTTTCATTTATCGGTTATTAGACCGAAGCATTTTCATAAATCATAACACTGGGCCGAAGCCTTTACTATAAATGATATGGCCCATAGGCCTATTTCAATATCACATGAAATACCAATGAATATGTGCAAGCCCATTTGGGGAGACTACTCAACCCACCATTCGCTACTCTCCACCCGTACCAACCAAGCTTTCCATGTGGGGAATAACTCAACCCACCCAACCAAACTCTCCACTGGCAGCATAGCTGCTTCATCATATAACTGGAGGCCTAGCCTCTTTTAATAACTGGGCCTTTCGCAATTCCTCCATTTATACAAAACCCAACCCATGCATAAAATGAGCATATCATAGCATATCATGTGCATATCATAACATATCATGAGCATACCATGCCATATCATGTATAACAATATCTCATGCATCATATTCATAATCAAACCCTAGGGGTAAAATGGTTATTTTTACCTAGGGGCAAAATAGTCATTTTTCATATTATAAGGGTAATTTCGTAATTTTACCAAATATCATGAGATTTCCATGTTCATTAACAATTATTAATATTTCTGAATGTTTAAACAATGGTTTTTAACCCACATTATCAAATTCGGGCTTTTGGGCCCAAACCCCTAATAGGCCCTATGAATGCCGATTTAGCCCACTAAGCCTACTTAACCCAAATTTTACAACAGTACTAACCGTGTCAACATGCAACTTTTCCAAATTCCATTTTCTGTCCATTTTACCCAAATGGGCCTGAAAGCCCCTTGGGCCCAATTCTAGCCTATTGGAGCCCTACTTACCATCGGGCACCAAATTGCGCTCTTACCTGCTCCATCGATCCAAACACCGATCATATCGTATCTATCACATCTCTAGCCAAAGGCAAAATCTCCAGTTCCCGAAATGCCAAAATTTTAGCATTTCGGCTTCTCGGCGAATATTAATCTAAGCTACTGCGAGGGTTATTACACACCTGTTTGGAGAAGAGATCACTACACACCACGTGCTTCACTACCAGTAGGGTTCAAACCACCCTTAACCAACAACTTTCACCTATTGGCGACAATCTACACAAAAATCCCATCCATTAGCAACCTTACAAGTAATAAACTTAGACTAAGTGTACTCCTTACTGAAATGCGAACCAAAGAGGAGAATAATAACTTTCGTCCAACCCTAAAACCACCTATAATCAAAGCATGCGATGTCACGAATGTTCTCCTGACAGCAATCGATACAAAAAAAGGATTAAAGAGGGAGGCCACCATAGAAAGAAGAAAGAGAACGACACCACAGTGAACCCAAAAATGAGGACAGCCTTAGCAAGGCTCTACAATCGCTAAAAACTCGGCAAACCAAAAAGAGTTCACTTACCTTGATCGAAGTACGGAAAGATTCGGTAGAGAAAGGAAGATATTCGGCTAGCACCAAGATAAGCCTGAATGAGATGAAAGGGAGAGGGGTAAGTGGTATTCGGCCAAAACTCCAAGGAAAGAAATGTAACTGAGAAATAGAGAAGAGTCAGAGAGAAAAGAAGAGAACGAAGAGATTTTTGGTACAGGCTTGAGAGTGAGCTAAAGAAGTGTATTCGGCACACAATGAAAACAAAAGGGTGAAATAAAATAAAAGAATTTTGGTTTAATCCCGAAAGGCACCAAAAGGAGTCGGCAAAAGAAAGAAATGGTAACAAAAGGAAAGAAAACAAAACCCGAAATAGGTTATGAACAATTCGGCACCTATACTCTTCTCAATTGCCAAAAACACACTCCCCAAAACCCCTTGGCCGAATTTACACTCACAAGCACCCCTATTCGGCTCCAACTCCTTCCAATTCAAATTCCCTCAAACAAAACCAAGATTTTCTCCCCTTATCCCTTCTTAATTCATGCATTTGACTGATTCAAACTCTCTCCAACAGAGTTTCATTCGGCCTCAAACTCCTGCATGCTCAAGTCATAAAAATAATTCACAATTGCCAGCTTAGTGAATCGAACCTTGGCCTTCCTCCAACCACTGACACGCCACTTTTTTAGCTCCTTAGTGGCGTCACTTAACCACTTTGCCAGGGGCACTCTTGTGTTACATTTTACCCACATCTATTGATAAGGCCACCTATCCAATGCCCTTAACTCCTTAAGTCCAAACTTCAAAAATTCTACCAGTTTTGGCCAACACATGGGCCTTCCATAGGCCCATTTACACACTCCAATTATGAATTTCACAACCAAATACCAAATTTTAAAAAAACTTTACCATATTCTCAGAAATTACGAAAATCTCGAAAATCAGGGTGGTACTACTCTACCCTTCTTAAAGAAATTTTGGCCTCGAAATTTTACCTGATCCAAATAGTTGAGGGTATTGTTGACGCATCGCCTCCTCTGACTCCCAAGTAGCTTCTTCTTTGCCATGGTTTCTCCAAAGTACCTTCACCAATTGGACTGACTTTCTTCTCAACACCTTGATGTCATGATCAAGTATCTACACAAGTTCTTCTTCGAAGGTCAAATCCGACTGTACCTCAATTTATACAACTGGCACGATATGAGTAGGGTCAGAATGATATCGCCTTAGCATGGACACAAGAAAGACATCGTGAATACGGTCCAGCTCTGGACGTAACTCTAGCTGATAAGCCACCGGCCCTATCCGCTTAAGGATCCGATAAGGCCCAATGAACCGTGGACTCAACTTGCCCTTCTTACCAAACCTCAAAATTTTCAACCAAGGTGAAACCTTCAAAAAGACCATGTCCCCTACAGCATACTCACTATCCTTACGCTTCAGATCAGCATAAGACTTTTGTCGA
The DNA here is from genome assembly GCF_025698485.1 of Gossypium arboreum. Lineage (NCBI taxonomy): Eukaryota > Viridiplantae > Streptophyta > Magnoliopsida > Malvales > Malvaceae > Gossypium > Gossypium arboreum. The sequence continues at coordinate 29,396,786 of NC_069076.1, forward strand.
TCTGCTACCTCCTTTAACCGATTCCTGATCACCTTAACTTTGTCTTCAGTATCCGCTACTAACTCCGGTCCAAGTACTTGCCTTTCCTTCAACTCTGCCCAACAAGTAGGCGAACGACACCTTCGCCCATACAGTGCCTCGAAAGGAGCCATCTGAATACTTGCTTGGTAATTGTTGTTATACACGAACTCCGCCAACGATAAGTAATCCTCCCAACTGCCCCTAAAGTCGATAACACAACCCCTCAACATATCTTCTAGAATCTGAATGACCCTCGCTGACTGCCCATCCGACTGAAGATGAAAAGCCGTACTAAAATCCAATCGCATTCCCAACACCTCGTGCAACTTCTGCCAAAACCGAGATGTAAACCTTAGGTCTCGGACAGAAATTATCGATACTGGCACCCCATACAACTGCACTATCTCTGCCACATACAACTTGGCCAACCTCTAAAGTGAGTAATCGGTTCAGACAAGTATGAAATGGGCAGATTTCGTCAGCCTATCCACAATCACCCAAACTGAGTCCTTCTTGGAAGGTGTCAATGGCAGACCACTCACAAAATCCATGGTTACCCTTTCCTATTTCCAAAGTGGTATCTTCATTGGCTGCAATAATCCTGAAGGTAGTTGATGCTCGGCCTGTACTTGTTGACACGTCAAACATTTCCCCACAAATTCGGTCACTTCTCGCTTAAGCCCAGGCCACCAATATAGCTCTTGCAAGTCTCGATACAACTTACTCCCTCTTGGATGCATAGCACAAGGTCCACCATGAGCCTCTCTCAAAATCATCAATCTCAAATCAGAATCCTTCGACATACAAATTCTTCCTCGAAAGCAAAGAACCCCATCACCATTTAATCCAAGGTCTACATTCTCCCCCTTCTCAGCTTGCTGAAATTGAGAAACCAACGACTTATCCACCAATTGCTGCTTCTTAATCTGCTCCACCTAAGTTGGTCTCACTTGTAATTCCGCCAATAAGCTTCCATCGTCATACAAGCTTAAACGAGCAAACATTGCCTTCAACTCCGCCACAGTCCTTCGACTCAATGCATCAGCCATGACATTTGCCTTACCTGGATGGTACTCAATCGAACAGTCATAGTCCTTTAACAACTCTATCCACCTTCACTGTCTAAGATTCAGCTCCTTTTAAGTCAGCAAGTACTTAAGACTCTTATGATCCGTATAGATAATGCATCTCTCTCCATACAAGTAGTGCCTCCATATCTTAAGCGCAAAGATCACAGCTGCCAACTCTAAGTCATGAGTAGGATAGTTTACCTCATGAGGCTTCAGCTGTCGTGAAGCATAAGCGACCACTTTACCCTTTTGCATCAACACACAGCCCAAGCCTACATGTGACGTGTCACTGTACACAGTGAAATCCTTACCAGACTCTAGTTGAATCAACATTGGTGCCTCAGTCAGAACCTTCTTTAACTTCTCAAAAGCCTCTTGCTGCTTATTTGACCAAACAAATGGTGCTCCCTTCCTTATAAGTTTAGTTAACGGTGCTGCCAACACAGAAAATCCTTCCACAAATCTAATAACCTGCCAACCCCAGAAAACTTCAGATTTCTATTACTGACCTCGATGGCCTCCACTTCAGAATCGCCTCAATCTTCCGAGAGTCTACCTTGATCCCCTGAGCAGACACAACATGCCCCAAGAAAGTTACTTCACTCAACCAAAACTCGCATTTACTGAACTTTGTATAGAGTTGCTTTTCCTTTAGCACTTGCAGCGCAATACGAAGATGCTCGTCATGCTTCTCTTCCATTTCTGAGTACACCAGGATATCATCGATAAAAACGACTACAAACTGATCCAAGTGCGGCTGAAATACCCGATTCATCAAATCTATGAATGCTACTGGTGCATTAGTCAAACCAAAGGGCATAACCAGAAACTCGTAATGACCATATCGAGTTCTGAATACCGTCTTATGAATATCCTCTTCTTTGACTCTCAACTGATGATATCCTGACTGAAGGTTGATCTTAAAAAATACTGAAGCTCCTTTCAGTTGGTCGAACAGATCATCGATTCTTGGCAAAGGATACTTGTTCTTAATCGTCAGTTTGTTCAACTGCCGATAATCAATACACATCCGCATGGTCCCATCTTTCTTCTTTACGAACAACACTGGTGCGCCCCACGGAGAAATACTTGGTCTTATAAACCCTCTATCCAATAGTTCTTGAATCTGAGCTTTCAGTTCCACCAACTTCTTTGGTGCCATCCGGTAAGGTGCAATGGACACTGGGGCTGTTCCAGGTAACAAGTCGATTTCGAACTCGACTTCTCTATTCGGAGGTAGTCTAAGAAGCTCCTTAGGAAAAACATCTTGAAATTCTTTGATGGTCCTAACTGACTCCACAGTCATCCCCTCAGGTTCAGTTTGACTTACAAATATTAAAAACACCTCACAACCTTTCTGAATCAACTTCTCAGCCCTTAAAGCCAAAACAACATTGGAAAAATAGTTCTTTCGCTCCCCTATGACCATTATCTCCTTATCCTCACAGTTCTTAGCACTATTCTCTTAACAGCACAATCCAACGTCGGCCTATGCTTAGTTAGCCAGTCCATTCCCAAAATAAGATCAAATTCCCCAAATGGCAGCTCCATCAAATCTCCTACAAATATCCTATCTTGTGTCTCTAAAGGCACCTCCCTAAAGAGTTTATCTACCTTAACCGAGTGTCCCAAATGACTTATCACTGATACCCCACTCACAGTCTCTTCAGGAAGCTCACTCGATGCCCCAGATACATTACAAGAAACATACAAATGAGTGGAACCAACATCAATCAAAGCAGTGTAAGGCGTGCTATGAATGAAGAACGTACCGGTTATAACATTAGGAGCATCACCCTCCTCACGACGTCGTGCAACATAAACCAACGCCGGCTGTCGAGCTTCAGCATGTCCAGCACCCCTGCCAGGTGCCCCACGTCCTCATCCATTACCATTGCCACCTCTACCTTGCCCATGGCCTCTTTGTGGTGGTGGTCCTCCTCGTAGTGGTTGGACACCTCTTTGCTCTGCAACTTGATCTTGAGCTGCTCTCCGAGGACACTCTTTGAACTTATGTTCCTTTGACCTACATCGAAAACATGCTCCAGTTCATTTCCAGCACTCCCCTATATTCACTCTGTCACAGTCGCTGCAAGCCTGCGGTCTAAAGGTATTCAACGGAACTGCTCGAAGTGGTTCCTCCATTCTAGCTCTTTTAACATTTCTATATGCAACACCCGAGGGTCTAGAATCCCTCCTGAATCTGGGTCGATCCCTCTCACGATTCTGTCGTTCAGTTCATTTTACTTCCTCGACTATCTTAGCCTTCACTACCAACGTAGCGAAATCACGCTCCCTCTGTGGAGCTATTAGCACCCTAAGCTCATTCCGGAGGCCATCCTCGAATTGAACACTGCGCTCATATTCGGTCGCAACTATCCCACTAGCATATCGACTCAGCCTCAATAATTCCGCCTCATACTCCGCAACAGTCTTATTACCCTGAGCTAGATTCAAAAATTCCTTTCGACGGGCATCCACATAACTACCCCCAACATACTTCCCCTTAAAAGCAGTCTTGAACAGTTCCCAGGTTACTCGTTTGATCGGGGTACTCTCCCTTACAGTGATCCACCACTGGTATGCCTCATCCTATAGCAACGACACGGCCCCCTTCAGCTTTTGCTCTGCAGAGCAATCTAGGTCGTCCATAATCCGCTCTGTTGCCTCTAGCTAATATTCAGCTACGTTTGGGGCTACTCCAGATACGCCCCTAAAAACCTCTGCTCCGTTGGCCTAGAGTCGCTCAGAGATGGATCCCCTATTCACTGTCCCAGTGTTAGCTCCAGCAACCCTTTCCAAAACCCTTAACATCGCTTGGGACAAAGCATCATCCCCCGCAGCCCGATCATGTGACCCAGTCTCAGTTGCTAGTGGCACGGATGCCTCCTCAGCTGGCCTATGCCCTGAGGATGAAGATTCAAGTTACACCCTTCCGCGACCACGTCTGCGGCCTCATCCACGAGTTCCTCTTGTATTCATTTCAAATTATCTGATTATGAATTTTATGATATTAGTTTAATATTTCAATTTTTTTATTATGAGATGTCTTATGGAAATATAGCAGTTCAGGAATTATTTTCGCAATGTCGTAGCATAGCTACAGTCTCAATCCTACTGTTTTACAGCTCTACCCTATCTAAAGTATCATAGTAGGGTCTCAGTTCTATTTATAGCATCAACATCACACGGGGTAAAAAAAGGTATACTTACAGACTTGGTGCCAGGGATTCAGTGTGCCACTTCTTTCTCCAAACCATTTAAAACTTAAAAACATGTATTTGGTCATAGAAAATAAAATAAAAAAATAGATTTTCTCCCCTTATCCCTCCTTAATTCATGCATTTGACTGATTCAAACTCTCTCCAACAGAGTTTTATCCGGCCTCAAACTCCTACATGCTCAAGTCATAAAAATAACACACAATTGCCATCTTAGTGAATCAAACATTGGCCTTCCTTCAACCACTTACACGCCACTTTTTTTTCTCCTTAGTGGCGTCACTTAACCACTTTGCCAAGGGCTCTCTTGTGTCACATTTTACCCACATCTATTGATAAGGCCACCTATCCAATGCCCCTAACTCCTTAAGTCCAAACTTCAAAAATTCTACAGGGTTTTGGCCAACACATGGGCCTTCCATAGGCCCATTTACACACTCTAATTATGAATTTCACAACCAAATACCAAATTTTAAAAAAACTTTACCATATTCTCGAAAATTATGCAAATCCTAAAAATTAGGGTGTTACAATGAGTATTTTGATGTTTGATGATAGATTTTGAATAGTTGTTGATAGTTAAACAAGTTTTGTTAAGTGATATTTAGTGAAAATGCAAAATAGGGATTAAATTGTGAAATGTGTAAAGCTAGTGATTAAAATGTGAAATAAATGAAAAATATGGGCTGCTAAGGGCATAATAGTAATTCAGCTAGCATGGGTTTATTGTGAATTTCATTAATTTGTGATTTTATGAAATGAGGACTAAATTGTGAAAAATGTGAATTATTAGGGGTAAAAATGTAAATGTGTTTTAAAGTGTATTTTATACTAAATTGAATCAATAGATGATTGAATAAGTCAAATTTGAATATATTTAGATCAAGAAATGAGAAATACGGACTTAGATCAGGGAAAGAATAAAGTTATGGATTAGTTGACTTGATTCACCGTTTTAGCATCCGAGGTAAGTTCGTATGTTATAATTTCATTTCAAATATATTTTATATGCTTTGATATAGCATAAATTGTGATTATGTGACTTCAGACAAGTTTGGGAATGATTCGACGATGATTCGATAGTTGGAAGCCCGGTTGAACCTTAGGAATAGTTTAGGATGCTAGTGACATGTCATTAGGGATACTTTGAGTTGGCTTCGGGCCTTGATATATGTAACACCCCGTACCCGAGTCCACTGCCGGAGTCGGACACGAGGGGTTAACGGCTTAAACCATTCACTTTCACAGTCCATTTAAAAAAAATTTCCAGGCAGTTGGCTAACTGCGTATCTGTCACTTTAAAAATCATATCTTGAGTTCCACAACTCAAAAATCAGATTCATAATTTTTCCCCGAAACTAGACTCATATATCCATCTACAGATTTTTTCTAGAATTTTGGTCGGGCCAATTAGTGCAGTTTATTAGTTAAAGCCTCCCTGTTACAGGGTGCGACTACACTGACCTTCATGCGTTACGATTTGGATATCTCCTGTACAGGGCTTAAATACTGATGCCGTTTGTTTCTATAGAAACTAGACTCAAAGAGGAATCTATACATATATGGCATGACTCCTAATTATCTCTGGTTAATTTACAATGAATTTCCAAAGTCGGAACAGAGAATCCAGAAACCGTTCTGGCCCTGTTTCACGAAAACCTAAATATCTCTTAACATACAACTCATATGACCGTTTCGTTTCTTCCATATGAAATTATATTCATCAAGGTTCATTTACATAATTTATTCGCTATTTAATTCCATTCCTACTATTTTTAGAGATTTTCACATTCACATCACTGCTGCTGCCAGCATTTATTTTTGAGGTAAACTTTACCTATTTCATGATCCTCCATGGATCAACTAGAGTTTGTCATACATATACCAAAAATGATCATGAATAACCATTCCCATGACTAACCGTTACCAACATTTCCATACTTCTTGATGGACGACATACAAAATGATTACAGTGCTATGATCAAAGTATACTTAAAGCCATTTTCGCATGGCTTATATACATTAACCAGAATATCCCCCCTCGCTACTAGTCTATTCTATACATGCCATAAGATATTCCAAAACATAGCAGTACCAAACAGTGGATAGTGATAGTGTGACTAGTTGCTGACGATCCCCGAGCCTGTAGCTTCCAATTGAGATCTATAAAACAGAGGAAACAAAGTACACGGAGTAAGCATTACAATGCTTAGTAAGTTTCAAGCAGTGCCAACAGATAACAATCAAGTTACAACATAGTTGTTCGTATTTTATTTCACTCTTCCTTGGGCATACCACCCTTTACCCAAATATGCACATCTCATCATAATCATAGGAATAGTCTCATAGATTGCTCTCAGATACATCACATAACTACCTTATGGTTTGGTTTAAATCAAGCTCACATATAAACTTGGAGTACATACTGTTTGACCTTTGGCATTGCGTATTTTTATAAGCAATTCTTATAAAAGAAGTCTTACCCGGTCATAATCTCCACACGTAGTCATCGGGTCTTACCGGTCATAATCTCCACACGTAGTCATCGGGTCTCGCCGGAACATATTCCAAGTTTCATGTACATTTAATCACATGTTACAACATTCACATTAGCCATTCGGCTTTACCACATATGCATATCACACATATATTTTACATTGGCCATTAGGCCTCATCACATATACATACACTTTCACATTCACCACATCGGCCATTAGGCCTCATCACATATCGTACACTTTCACATTCACCACATCGGCCATTAGGCCTTATCACACATATATGTATATCATACATATTTCATATTTTCTTGTACATCAATTGCAGCAATAGCTTATAAGCAACTCAAATAGTTTCATCAAAGTTTACAACAAAATCACATATTCACTACAAGCAGTTTTTCTGACCAACAGTCATTAAGTTGTTTATAACTAGAGCTAAAAAACTCAAAATCAATTGCCGTCAATTTTCCCCGAATGTAGACTCATGTATCTTTCACCCATAAAATTTTCAGAATTTTAGGTTTGGCCAATCAATACCAGATTTTTGTTAAAGTTTCCCCTGTTTCACTGTTTGACTAATCTGACCACTCTTCGCTACGAATCGAATTTTTTATTGCACAGAATTCATAATGTGTTCTATTTGATTCCATTTGAAACTAGACTCATTAAGGAGTCTAAGCATATAAATCTTATCTTATAACCAATTTTGTACAAATAATAATGATTTTCCAAAAACAAATCAGGGAATTTCGGAGTCAATCCGACACTGTCTCGCACAACTTTAAATATCTCTTTATAGAAAATTTCTTTGCTTCCACAGTCTCTTTTATAAGAAACTAGACCAACTAAGCTTTGATTACATATTTTACTCAGCCTATAATTCCACACCGACAATTTATAGTGATTTTCTAAAATCACATTACTGCTACTGTTCAAGCAAATTATCACAATTTGCTCTTAAATTTCAAGTCCAAACACTTATGAACTTACCACTTGGGTTTAAGACATATCATGGCCACATCATATCTTATTAAATCAACTCATTATGTCCTATTATGATTGAATTTACTCAACGTTTAATCACTTAAAACTTACAAAGGAATCAAACTCATATACTTAATAACTTACCTCGGGAATTGCCGAACGGTTACAAATCGACTATTCGGTTAGGTAGCTTGTTCTCTTTTTCCGAATTAGACTCCTAAGCTCTTGAGCTTGCATAAACAAATTTAATCTATTACTAACCAATTATACAAACTCATGGCGAATATAACAAGAAGACTACTAGATTCTACTAGCCACTCATTGCTCTATTATTAACCTTACTTAATTATAAACGATTCGCAATTTGATAATTAAGTTCATTTCATGGTATCATAACTCAACATTTATCAATATATCATTAACAAAATATGCTCATGTCAAATTCACTCCCAATCACATCTCAAAATTCAGCAAGCTTAGAACTCATTTAATAATTAAATTCGTAGCTTAACCACTTTGCTAACTACTTATGCATATAAGACTAATTTTTCATACTCGTCAACTTGAACCTAAAACAATAGCCGAATGCTCACGTACATATTATCTATTATTTCCATCACATAAATCATGCCATAAAACACTTTTAAAACAACTCACCATCATAGCCAAATATACATTTAATGAACATTACTCCTTTACCAAAGCTACTAATAACTATCACAAATACAAAACATATCAATATGTCAAACTCATTACCTCACCTATTTAGTCAAGCGAATAATAGAATCACTCACACTTAATCCATCCCATTATCTAATTTTTTTTCTCCAAAATGAACTAACCATAATACCGATTGTATATTATACCTAGCATTTCTCATTACCAAATCACAAAACCAAACACCACAAGCATATTTACCATAAAACATATCTCCAAAATAGTTGAAAACACAAACAATAAACACAACATTGGCATTATGCTCAAATCACCATAAGAAATCTCAACTTTCTTGACATTACCAAGAGTGCATCCACAACTTAACTTAGCATATTATAAAGCCAAATCAACAAATTCAAAGCTTACCTCCTAATAGCTAAAGATGAAGGCGAATTGCTCTAGGTAAGTTTTCCTTCCTTTCATCTTTGTTTCGGTTAGAGAGTGGCATGAGAAGAAGATGAGCACCATCCTCCTTCTTCTCTTTTCAATTCGCCAAAGAGAACCGATTTCTCTTTTAGCCTTCTACTTGAAAATTTCAACTTAGAAGCAAACAAATTCCATGGTTTTCCACTACATGCAGTAGGCCTATCTTCTCTAGCTTCCTTTGCAAGAGACAAGGAAGCAAGATAGAAAATGAAAGTTGAGTCTTTCTTTCTTCCATTCACGGCAAGGGGGAGACAACTTTGGTTTCTCCTCCCACTCCCTTCTTTATTTATTATTCTTCCCACACCTTTTAACATAATATGTCTACAATATGCCTTACCCCATAGCATGGCCGGCCACCATTTAGATTTTTGGCTAATTTGACATGCAAGTCCCTCATGTCAATAGTTCATGCATTAGTTGGCCACTTTAAATTTCACCTATCACATTTTCAAGTCCTATCACATGGGTCCTTTCTTATAAATTAGCACCTAATTGATAAAATCAAGGCACGAAATATTCACACATACAAATCCCACATATAATAAGCACAGAATATAACATCTAATTATTTTTGTGACCCGGTTTTGTGGTCCCGAAACCACTTTCCGACTAGGGTCACATTAGGGGTGTCACAATATAACACTTCGGGTGCAAGATATATCAATTTTTCTTCGGGCCATGATATCAGTATTTTAGATAAGTTACCTTAATTTGGCTTCGGGCCATGGTATAGGTACTTATCATGTGAGACCCTTGAGTATCCGACTTCTATTTCGAATGGTTCAACGGGTAAATAAAAGGCAATAATTTATATGAGATTGGTAAGAGATGGTACAGGTATGTATATAAACTATTTTAGCATTGAATCAAAGAAATGATGATGAAAGTATATAGTTTTGTGAATGAGTATTTGAAGGGTTTGATAGTCAAGTAAAACTACATAATGATGTATTCAAATTATTGAGTTATGTTTTTGTGATTGCATTAAGTTTATCTCATACGAGCTTACTAAGATTTATAGCTTACTTTGTTTATTTTTCTGTGTTTTATAGTGAATTCAAAGCTAGATCAGATTCAGGGGTCGTCGGAGATCGCTTCACACTATCTACCTATCACTTGGTACCTAAAAACTTTGGTATTTTAAGTATATGGCATGTATAGGTATTTTGAGTCATTTTGATTATGGGTTGATAGTGATTTTGGTTATTTGAAATGACTTGTAATGAAATATGTTTTTGTTTGTAAATATGGCCATGAGTGATGGCTTAATTTGGTGGATTTGGTTATGTGCATATATGTGCATATATGGTTGATATGGAAATTGTTAAATAGTTGAATGTTGATATTGGTAATGTTAGTTGTTAGTAAACCAAAGTAAAGAATGCATGTTTTTGAGTAGCTATATTGATGATTTAAGGTTGTGGGATTTTGGTATAAATGAATTGGTCTATTTGACTACTTGTGTGTATTAAGAAATGTAGTATAGAATATGCATGATTCATGTTTGAATTGGCTGGTTTAAATACCTATTTCTGTATTGAGATGGTCCAAACTGATTCCTTGTAAGTACATTTAAATTTGGGTGGCAAATAGGCTTGATAAATAGCCTTTTTTTGTCCATACGAACAGAGACACGGGTGCGTGTCTTAGCTGTGTGTGACACATAGTTATATTACACGGTCGTGTGTCCCCTGCTATGGTTTTAGAAATCATGTCATTATGCTCCACATGGTCTCACACTCGGGCGTGTGACTTGGACATGTGGCATAAGTTAGTATACCCTATAGGTTTGGCACAGCCTAGCACACGACCTGGCACACGGGCTTATGTGACAATTTTTAGGGCACATGAGCTAGCCATACTGGTGTGTGTGTTGGTCGTGTGACCTAATTTAGAGAGTTACTCAGGGTTAGACACGAGCTGAGACACGGCCATATGCTTCCATTTTGAATGTCTACATGGCTTGTGACACGAGCATGTCTGGTGGCCCTATAAGGCACACAGCCTGGCCACACGGGCATGTGTGTCCCCTCTTTTGGGGAAAATTTTCTAAGTTTTGTAAATATTTTATAATTTATTGGTTTAGTTTGAACCACTCCCAAAGCATGTTTAGGGCCACATAGGTTCGTATTAAAGAAGAATTGATTTAGATTGAATGACGATTGTATGATTTGATGAAATAAATGTGAAAAGTGTTTTAAAATGTGTTGTAAGTCCAGTAATACTTCGTAACCTTATTCCAGCATTGAATACGGGTGAGGGGTGTTACAGTATATGACTATCATGCCATCTCTTTGATCTTTCTTTACACATTTTGGCATTCTCATAGGAAAACAACCTCAGCTCTTCCAACTCACCAAGTTGTAACATCCTTCTCTCACCGGCTTGCTTAAGATTAAAGTTCAATTGCTTCAAAGCCTAGTGAGCTCTATTCTCCAACTCTAATGGTAGATGACATGTCTTTCCAAAGACTAACCGATAAGGAGTCATTCCTAACAGTGTCTTAAATGTTGCTCGATAGGCCCATAATGCATATCAAGCCTTCGAGACCGATCTTTTCTGCTAGGGCATACTATTCTTTCAAGAATACCTTTGATTTCACGGTTCACTCTTTCAACTTGCCCATTAGACTTGGGGTGATAGGCAGTAGCAATCTTGTGATTCACATCATATTTTTCAAGCAACCACTTAAGCCATTTGTGCACAAAGTGAGCACCTTCATCACCAATAATAGCTCTTGGTATCCCAAATCGTGTAAACACGTGCTTATGTAGGAATCACATGACTACCTTAGCACTATTTGTAGGGTATGCTTCAGCTTCAACCCACTTGGATACATTGTCTAGAGCAACTAAGATCTATTTGTTCCCATACGAAGAAGAAAATGGGCCTAAGAAGTCAATGCCCCATACGTCGAATAATTCAATCTCCAAAATGTTTGTCAAGGGCATCTTATTCCTTCTTGATATATTTCCAGTCCTTTGGCATTTGTCATAGTTCTTCACATAAGCATAAGCATCTTTAAATAGTGTAGGCCAAAAGAAACCTGTTTGCAAAATCTTTGCTGCAGTCTATGTACCACCAAAGTGTCTCCCACTTGGAGATGAATGGCAATGATATAAGATCTCAACAATCTTACTTTCAGCTACTCACTTTCGGATTATATTATCTGCACACTATTTAAATAAAAATGGATCCTCCTAAAAATAATACCGACTATCATGAAGGAAATTTTTTCATTTGTTGGTATGTCATTTCTCGAGAAATTTTTCAACATGCAAGATAATTGGCAAAATCATTAAACCAAGGTGTTTCATGAATTCGATTTACCTCAAATAAATGTTCACTTGGGAAATTCTCGTTGATAGGCACACATGATCAAGTTATTTTACCTCGTCTTGTTCCAACCTCGACATATGATCAACTATTTGATTTTCGACACCTTTTCTATCTTGGATCTCAAGGTCAAATTCTTAGAGTAAAAGTATCCAATGAATTAGCCTCAGTTTCGCATTTTCTTTATGAGAAAGTATTTAATGGCCGCATGGTTAGTAAATACTATAACTTTGGTACCTATAAGATATGAGCGAAATTTTTCAAAAGCAAAAACTATAGCAAAGAGTTCCTTTTTAGTTACCGTATAATTGAGTTGGGCTCCCGTTAAAGTTTTACTTGCATAGTAAATAGGGTGAAACACTTTGTTTCTTCCTTGACCCATCACAGCTCCAACGACATAATCACTTGCATCGCACATCAACTCAAAAAATGAGCTCCAATCAGGTGTAACGATTATTGGGGCTAAGATTAACCATTTTTTCATATCTTCAAAAGCTTCCAAACATGCTTTGTTGAAATCAAACACTGTATCTTTCTTTACCAACAAATACAACGACTTAGAAATTTTCGAGAAATCTTTGATAAACCTTCGGTAAAAACTGACATGGCCTAAGAAATTCTTACTCCTTTCACATTAATTGGAGTCGGTTATCTTTCAATTATGTCCACCTTTGCTTTATCGACATTAATTCCTCTTTTTGAGATTTTATGCCCTAAAGCAAGCCCTTCCTTAACCATAAAATGGCTTTTTTCCCAGTTAAGGACAAGATTCGTCTCTTCGCATCTCTTCAATACCTTAGCCAAATTACTCAAACAAAAATCATAAGTGTTACCAAAAATAGAAAAATCATCCATGAAAACCTTAACAAAATTTTCAACCATATTAGTGAATATTATCATCATGCATCGTTGAAATGTTGCAAGTGCATTTCATAAACCAAAAGGCATTCGCCTAAAAGCAAACATACTGTATGGACAAGTAAAGGTTGTTTTATGTTAGTCCTCCAGAGCTACAATTATTTGGTTATATCCCGAATAGCCATCTAAAAAAACAATAGAATTCATTACCTGCCAGTCGATCTAATATCTGATCCATAAAAGGCAACGAAAAATGGTCCTTCCAAGTGGCTTTATTCAATTTTCTATAATCAATTCAAATTCTCCAACCAGTAATAGTTCTCGTCGGAATCAACTTGTTATGCTCATTTTCAACAATCATGATTCCACCTTTCTTCGGCACACACTGCACCGGACTTACCCACGAACTATCTGAAATAGGATAGATGATTCCTACATCTAATCATTTGATCACTTCTTTTCTCACAACTTCTTTCAAAATAGGATTGAGCCTCCTTTGCCAATCAATTTGAGCTCTTTCACCTTCTTATAAAATAATTTTATGCATGCAAAAAGGACTTATACCTCGAATATGAGCTATGGTCCAACAAATTGCTTTCTTAAATTTCTTTAGAACAACAATTAGTTGCTCCTCTTGATCTTTGTCGGTTCTGCTGAAATAATCACCGAAAAAGTGGAACAATCAACTAAATATACGTATTTCAAATGGGAAGGAAGTACCTTTAGTTCAAGTTTAGGTGGTTCTTCAATTGACAACTTAGGTTGCACAAATTTTCTGACTTCTAACTCCAACGGTTCAAACCATGTGGATTGAATAAAATCTCTCGAATTGGCTTTCATCAAAGCCATGTTTTCTTCACCTTCTTTATCCTTCAAAGGGTCAAGATCTAAGGCTTTCTCCAATGGATCTTCTTCAAAATTACTTTCAATAGAAACCATGGTTTCTATCTCTTCCATAATTGAACACTCTTCTGTCAGATCGGGAAATTTCATTGCTTTAATAATGTTAAAGGTTACCTAATCATCCTGAACTCGCATGGTGAGTTCACCTTTCTACACATCAATTAACATTCTTCTGTGGCTAAGAAAGGTCTCCCAAGGATGATCGACACTTTCTTATTTGTTGCAAAATCTAAGACAATAAAATCAGTAGGAAATATAAATTTATCGACTCTTATCGAAACATCCTCGATCTTTCCCTAAGGATATGCTAAAGATCGATCTACTAGCTAAAGCGTCATGTAAGTCTTACTTCACCTATACTAGCATCTTGAAAATAGACTTAGGCATCAAGTTGATACTCGATCCTAAATCACACAAAGCTTTACCACAGTAAGATTCACCAATGTTACAGGGTATAGTAAAGTTTCCTGGGTTTTTCAATTTCGGTGGCAGTTTGTTCTGCAGGGACGCACTGCACTCCTTTGTCAAGGCAATAGTCTCATGCTCACTTAGTTGTTTCTTCTTAGACAGTATATCCTTCATAAACTTCACATAATTTGGCATTTTTTCTAAAGCCTCCACCAACGAAATACTGATGTGTAACTGCTTCAGAACATCCAAAAACTTCTTGAATTGCACCTCCTATAACACCCCTCACCCGTATTCAATGCTGAAATAGGGTTACCGAGCATTACCAGACTCACAACACATTAAAGCATACTTTTTGCATACATTTGGTTAAAAACTTTTAATCTCAATTAATTTCAATCAATTTTTCCTTTATACAAGCCTACGAGACCCTAGACATGCACTGGGAGTGGTTCGAGACTAAACCGATAACATTGTAAACTTTTAAAACACAGTGACAATTTTCTCAAAAATGTCGATAATAACCAGCTAGTCCCAGAAAACTTTAGACTTCAGATACATTTCTCGGAGGTTTCCAATCTATAATTGTAGAAATCTTGCTTGGGTCAACTCTAATACCTTTTGTTGAAACGATATGTCCCAGAAATCCAACCTCTCGGAGCCAAAACTCACATTTGCTGAACTTTGCAAACAATTGTTTGTCTCTCAAGGTTTGTACCACTATTTTCAAATGTTTGGCATGCTTGGATTCATCTCAAGAATAAATCAGAATATCGTCAATAAATAAAACAATGAATCTGTCTAAATACGATCTGAAAATCTGATTCATCAAATCCATAAAGACTGCAGGTGTGTTAGTTAATCCGAAAGGCATAACAAGGAATTCAAAATATCCATACCTCATTCTAAACACTGTCTTCGGCACATTAGTATCTTTAATTCGAAACTGATAATAGCTAGATCTTAAATCAATCTTAGAAAATACTGTAGCTCCCTTTAACTGATGAAACAAATCATTAATTCTCGGTAAAAGGATATTTAGTTTTGATTGTCACTTTGTTGAGCTGTTGTTAGTCTATACACATTCTCATAGAACCATCCTTTTTCTTCACAAACAACACTAGTACACCCCAGGGTGAGAAAGTAGGTCGTGCAAATCCTCTATCAGTTAATTCTCGTAACTGAGCATTAACTCTTTCAACTCTGTCAGAGCCATTCTATACGGAGCTATAGATATCGGTGAAGTTCCCGTTACTAAATCAATATCAAATCCAACCTCTCTGATCGGTGGCAAACCTGGTAACTCTTTTGGAAACACATCTGGATACTCACAAACAACTGGTATTGATTCAATCTTTGATTCTAACACTTTCGTATCGAATAGAAATGAAAGATATGTGTTGCATCCCTTTTTCACATATTTTTGAGCAAACACTGACGAAATTATAGTTGATAAACCACTCAAATCATTTGATCCGTTTTGAAGAATCTCATTATTCTGACATTTCAACTCAATTTTCTTTCGTCTACAATTTACTACTGCATCATGCAATGTCAACCAATCCATACCCAGAATTACATCATCAAACGACAACAACATCAAATTAGCCAGAAAACAGTAACCCCGAGTCATTAACGGGCAATTCTTGCAAACTTTGTCAACTAGGACATATTTTCCTAAGGGGTTGACACTTTTATAACAAACTCAATAGAATCAACAAGTAAATTCTTACTAGACACTATGTTCACACATATATATGAATGAGTTGATCTGGGGTCCATCAATGCAACTACATCAGTGCCATAAAGAGAGAATGTATCGGTAATAACATCTGGAGATGACACTTCTTTGCGAGTGTAAATAGCATAGGTTCTGGCAGGTGCTCTAGCCTCAGATCTCATAGTAGTATCTCGTGTTGCACCTCTGCTACCACTCACATTTCCAACATTATGAGGTGGTCTTCCTCTCACAGTCGTGTTGCTTGATCTTACATTCTGAGATTTATCTTTCTCATCTAACTCAGGACAATATCGGATGAAATGTTCATGCGAACCACATATAAAACAAGCTTTTTCATTCATTCTACTCTCTTTAAAATTTCATTTTCCACATCGTCCACATTCGGGTTTATTCGATTTAGCATTACCCATACTTGCCATTGACATAGCTAGAGTTTTTTAACTCGTAAATTGCTTTCC
This sequence comes from Gossypium arboreum, assembly GCF_025698485.1. Classification (NCBI taxonomy): domain Eukaryota; kingdom Viridiplantae; phylum Streptophyta; class Magnoliopsida; order Malvales; family Malvaceae; genus Gossypium; species Gossypium arboreum. Next base: position 29,413,430 of record NC_069076.1, read on the forward strand.
ACGATCTCTATCAGAGTGCTCCATCAATGTATTTGATTGACTATAAACATCTCGTGATTTCTTGGATAAAGAGTGATAGGGTTTATTCATCAATCTCTTTCTCGAATCTCTAGCTTCAGAATCAGCCTTTCTCTTTTCTTTGCCCAGTTCTTCAGCTTTGCAAGCACGATTGACGAGTACCACAAACTCTTTCAACTCTAGAATTCTGACCAGCAACTTGATATCTTTGTTCAATCCATCTTCAAACCTTCTGCACATAATAGCTTCTGTTGAAACACATTCTCGTGCATATTTATGAGCCTCAGGAATTCTTGTTCATATTCTGTCACGGACATACGACTCTATTTTAATTCTAGAAACTTCTTGCATTTCTGATCAATGAACCTCTGGTTGATATATTTCTTTCTGAAATCAGATTGAATGAAATCGACATAACTCATTCTTTCAGTACCACTGATGTCAAAGTATTCCACCATTGATACGCAGTGTCTCTTAACAAGGATATAACACATTTAATACACTCTTCAGGTGTACATGACAACTCATCAAATACTCTGATTGTATTTTCAAGCCAGAACTCAGCTCTTTCGGGATCACTATCAACTGTGGACTTGAACTCTTCAACCCCATGTTTACAAATTTTATCAACTGGCAGCTTATTCAATCTTAAAAGCTCGACACCTTGAGGAACTATAAGTATCGGTTGGGGATTAGAAGGGGGTGGAGGTTGTTGAGTAGCTGGGTTCATTCGGATATATTGTGTAAACCACTCATTCATCATTTGGAAGAAGGCTTATCTAGCCTTTCCTCTTTGGCTACCCGTCACAAGTCTAGCATTACTTTCAACCTCATTAGCTATAGCTTGATTGGGATCCATTACTATACGAAAACATAGTTATATATGGCATGTATAGCTAGACTCTCACACACGCTACGTTAATCCTAGAATAGACTAAACTATAGCTTTGATACCAATAAATGTAACACCTCTCACCTGTATTCAATGCCAAAATAGGGTTACAGAGCATTACCAAACTCACAACACATTTAAAACATACTTTTCGCATACATTTAATCAAATCATACAATTATCAATTAATCTCAATCAATTTGTCCCTATTACGAGCCTACAAGACCCTAAACATGCATTAGGAGTAGTTCAGGACTAAACCGATAACATTGTGAACTTTTAAAACACAATGAATTTTTTCTCAAAAATAGGGGACACACGCCTTTGTGGCCTGATCGTGTGTCTCACACGGCTACCAGACACGCCCGTGTCACAGGCCGTGTGGACATTTGAAATAGGAGCACATGGCCATGTCCCAACCTGTGTCTGACACCGTGTAACTCCCTAATTTGGGACACACGGCCAATACACACGCCCGTGTGCTTAGCCCGTGTGCCCTAAAAATGGCCATACACGCCCATGTGCTAGGCCGTGCCAAACCTGTAGGGTATACTGTAACACCCCTAACCCGTATCCGTCGCCGGATTAAGGTCATGAGGCATCACTGAACAAAAGCACAATTCTGAACATTCACACATTCACACAAGTCAAATATTACTCATGATTTTATTAATTGATAATAGATATATATAAATTATATATTCAACACTTTAATGATATTTGAATACCTAATAAACATCAAACATTTTAATTCATATTTCTATACATGTACATATTAAATAAAATAAAATATGTCACATGGCATTTAATCCATTAGCATATACGACATTAATAATTTCACCAAATGATCAAACATGTTTCATTAAACAAATAAATCCTTATTCACATTTAATCATATCAAATTTAAACCATTTTTAACCTTAATAATACAACATATCAAGCCTAGTTCACATATTAAAAATTATGGGCAAATCATCTATATATAGTTAACCATTTTATACCACTAGTAAAAACTTAAAGTACACTCAATTTATATGCCAATTATCATACCTAAAATTCATATACACAACCAATCTATTTTTGACCAATTCAGACATTTTTACTTCACATAAAACTCATATAATCTTCTTGATTTACTAATGCAAAAATCACTATTCATTTGGCCATTCATTCCAAAGCATTAACCGAATATAAACATGCTTAATATTCATGTTATGCTCAAAGTTACATTTTACCCATCATTTCATATGCATATATCCTACCATGGAAATGAATTAATATACATATACATATACAATTGCCGAAACATAATTAGCTCATAACTATCACTTACATTTTATCATCTAACCATGTGACAGCCCAAAATTGACCCTAGTCGGAAGGTGGTCTCGGGACCACAAAACCGAGGCATAAAAATAATTTAAAATTTATTTCGATGCCTATAATATGTGTGTATTCATGTATGACATTTTTTTGATGATTGATTTAGTGTTATAAAGGTGAATTTCACTAGAAAGGACCTAGTAGTGAACTTTGAAAGTATGATGGGGAAATGTGTGATGACTAATTAAAGCATGCATGCAAAATAATGGACTTGCATGTCAAATTCCCCTTTGTACAAGTGATGGCCGGCCATGACAAAGAGATATGGGCTAAACATGTCATGAAACATGTTTTGTTGGGCATTAGGGAGAAATAATAAACAAATAAGCATGGGTAAGAAAAGAAGGAAAAAAAATGTGTGTGAGTGTGGTAATCCCCCTTGCCGTGAGTTGAGAAAGAAGGAAGAAAAAATTTGTTGTGTTCATCCTTTCTCATCTTTTGGCCGAAAATCATAAGGAGGAAGAAAGAGGATTTTTGCTTCATGCTTGGTTTAGAAGAGATCTAGAAGGTGATTTGGCTAAATTGGCATCAAGATTAAGGTATGTATGAGGTTGTGTTAGGAGTTTCATGCATGTTTTGGTTGCTAACTTGATGTGCATGTTAGCCATGGCTCAAATCTTTGTTATGCCATGGAAATGGTATTTGGCCAAAGTTGTTATGGTGATAAAGCCATTGCATGCTAAGTGTGAAGCTTGATGATGATGCATGCAATGATGGATTGTCTACTCATGAGTAAGATTTTGAGTTTTCTTTTGTTTAACCATGATTGAAGTTGAAAAGGGCATGATTGTCATATTCGCCATGATGCATTCATGAGCATGGTTCATGCTTCTTGCATGTTAGTTAAAATTTTTGTTTTGGATGGCTATGGACACCTTGAAATTCGGCCATGCTCATATATGTATATATATGTTTGCACATGATGTTTTGGTTGTGAACTAAGTGATGAATATGTTTGTTTAAAGAAGAAGATGTTGAAGAATGATTGTGAAATTGCAAGCACATTCGCCTAGCACACATATGAGTGCTTGATGCTATAATATAAGTTTTGAGCTACAATATGCAAAGCATTAACTAGTAAAATGCATGCTGTTTTTGTGAGGTATTAAGTGCATAATTGGCCTCAACATGGACATGAATATTCAGCCTTGGGTAGCCTATTGAAGGCCTTAGCTTTTCCTTGATGCTCGAATGAATTGTATTGAATTGCTTGATGTAGTATAAAATGTGCATGACCATTGTGTATTCAAGCTAAAGGGTGGCCATATGACCATTTAAACTCCTTGTCATATTCGCCATAAGCTAGCACAATGAGGTTTTAATAAATTGAATTTGTTTGAATTAGCTCAAGAGCTTAGAGGGCCACAATTGGACAAGGGGAAGGAAAAAAGTGATCGAATAGCCGTAAAAGCCGTTCGACAACATCCGAGGTAAGTCCTCAAGAAGTGACCTTAATTGAATTATGTGGAATGAAATATGGATGTATTGATTATTGATTTATGTGTGTATGAGTATTGAATGATACCGGGCTAAGTCCCAAGGCGATTATGCTAATGATTATAATTGTGTTTGAGCCTTAGTAACGAAAATGAAATATGTATGTCCAATGATTATTGATGTATGTGTGCATGAGAAATTGAATGATATCCGGGCTAAGCCCCAAGACAATTATGCTGGAAATTATAACCGGGTTAAGACCGAAGGCAATGGTGCTAGTGGCTATATTCGGGCTAAGACCGATGGCATTCGTCTGAGTCATTCTATCCGGCTAAGACCGAAGGCATTTGTGCAATCGTGATATCCGGGTTAAGTCCCGTGAGGCCTTGGTGCGGGTTACCATATCGGGCTATGTCCCAAGGCGTTTGAACAGTAGCTATATCCGGTTAAGCTCGAAGGTATGTGATTTGAAAATTATAAGCTTGCTGGAAAATTTCAGCTAATACACTTGTGAAATTTCCCAATAACAAGGTAAGTGTGGTGTGTGCTTATGCGCTAGGAGTAAGAGCGTATGCATATCCGCTCCTATGATGGAACGAGTTATCGGCCTTAACGAAGCCGTTATTTGTGTATGAACCTAAGAGTTGGGATGGTGAAGTAAGTATGATTATGTGAATGTGTATTAGTGAAATGATGTATTTGGTTATGAGAATGTAATGCTTTAATTAAAGCTGATTTTATTCCTTGAGACTTACTAAGCATAAAAATGCTTACCCGTTGCTTTGGCTCTCGGTTTTATAGATTTTGCTCGATGGCAATCGGATTCGGGATCATTAAGGTCGAAGTCATCTACACTATCAAAGCCTCCATCTTGGTATAATTTTGGTTGGAATTTGAAATGGCATGTATAGGACTACCCTTGTTGGTTTAAAATGTGGTGATGTATATGTATACGGCCATGCGAAAATGGCTCGTAAAAGGAAGCATGAACGTAGACTATTTTTGGGTTGTATGTATATATATGGTGTCATGATGTGATTATGGATTGGAAATGGGAGTGTTGGTCACATGATCAGCCATTGGTATGGTTAAAATGATCATATATGAACCTATGTATGGCAAGACTAGTTGGTTCATGGAGACTACAAAATAGGTAAGACCTACCTTAAAACAGATGCTGCCAGCTGCAGTGACGTGAATGTGAAAAATCACCAAAATTTGTAGGAATGGTATTAAATAGTGAATAAGCTATGTAAATTAACCTTGATGAGTCTATTTTCATATGGAAGAAACGAAATGGTCATAGGAGTTACATGTTAAGAGATATTAAAGCTATTGTGAGACAGGGCAGAACGGTTTCTGGGTCCCCTGTCGAAACTTTAAAAATTTGCTATAAATTATCCAGAAAGAATTAGGAGTCATGCCTTATATGTACAGATTCCATTTTGAGTCTAGTTTCATTAGAAACAAACGGCACCAGTATTAAAGTCCTGTACAGTGAGATATTCAAGTTGTAACGCGCGAAGGTCAGAGCAGTCGATCCCTGTAACATGGGTGACTTTAACTAATAAACTGTACCAATTGGCCCGACCAAAAATTCTAGAAATAAATCCATGGATGGATATATGAGTCTAAATTCAGGGAAAATTTACGAAACTAGTTTCCGAGTTTTGAAACTCGAGATATGATTTTTAAGGCGACGGTGACACAGTTTTCCAGCCTGACTGGAAATGTCAAATTGGTGGGCAAATAGCTGGACTTGGCTTGTTAACCCCTCGTGTCCGACACCGGAAACGGTCTCGGGTTCGGGGTGTTACAATTTTATTGGTATCAGAGCCACGGTTTAGTCGATTCTAGGACTACCGTGAGGTGTTTGGGGTCTAGCTATACATGCCATTAAATGATGAATCGATAGTGTGGTGATTTCTGACAATTTGACTTTGAGTTTGTTTATAGCAATGGATCCCGATCCCAACCGAGCAATAGCTGATGATGGGGAGAGTGTGGCGCTGCTCCGCACAAGGGACAGCGCCGGCGGACTCTCAACCTATGGCCAGCAATCCGAATGATGAGGCTAGGCAAGCCTTTTATAGTGTGATGAGCGAATGGTTTAACCAATACATTCGAACTAACACTACTGTTCCACAACCTCCATTCACGACAAATGCAACCCCGCACCTACAATACCTCCGAGAATCGACCAAATAAGGTCAAGTAAGCCCCCATCGATAGGATTCGAAAACATGGGGCCACTGAATTTAAAGCTACGGATGATGATGATGCGAACGAGCTGAATTTTGGTTGGACAACACTATCCGGTGCTCGATGAGCTATCTTGTACACCGATGAGTGCTTAAAGTGTACCATCTCCTTGCTACGTGATTCCGCCTACTATTGGTGGAGTACTCTGACTTCTGTGGTGCCTAGAGAGCAAGTGACTTGGGAATTCTTTCAAACCGAGTTCCGAAAAAAAAAAGTATATCAGTCAGAGATTCATCGACCAAAAGCGAAGGGAATTTCTTGATCTTAAGCAAGGTTCTATGTTGGTTACCGACTATGAACGAAAATTTGTGAGGCTTAGCCGATACGCACAAGAATGCATTTCGTCCGAAGCTATTATGTGTAAACGCTTCGAGGATGGGCTGAATGATGATATAAGAATGTTCGTTGGCATTCTCGAAATACGAGAGTTCGTAGTACTTGTTGAGCGAGCTTGTAAAGCCGAAGAGCTTAGGAAGGAGAAACAAAAAGCTGATGTGGGAACTGGAGAATTCCGAAAGAGGTCCTCGGGAAAGTCTCTTCAACGGGCATCGAAGAGATTTCGAGATGATGTGAACCGGTCTAGAGGCGCTTTGGGCTTTTCTAGACGAGGACGCGATCGACCCCCTGTGACCACACGAGTCACTTCGATCGCCAGTGGTGGAAATGATCGCCGAGAGAGGGCGGAGTGTCAACATTGTGGCAAATGGCATTTGGGGAGCTGTTGGTTTCGTGATCGCTCCTGCTATAAGTGTGGATCGGCCGACCACTTTATGAAGGATTGCCCGAGGATGCTTGAGCAGAATGTGAGTCGAGTGGAAACCCGGTGCTACCATTGCTCGAGGTAGGCCACCTAGAAATATGGGCAATGTCGTTGGCGGTCGAGAGGATTTAGAGATGCTACCATCGATCCGAGGCTCGTGCTCTGCGAGGACTTATGCCATACGCGCACGCGCGAGGATCTGCCTCTCCGGATGTCATTACGGTGCTTTCACTTTTTCAATACTAATGTGATTGCTTTGATTGACCCCGGTTCTACTCAATCTTATATATGTGAAACCTTAGCATCCAAGAAGACTTTGCCTATTGAGTCTCTCGAGTTTGTAATTCGGTGTCAAACCCTTGGGTCATTACGTGCTTGTCAACAAAGTGTGCAAGAAAAGTCCCCTAGTGTTCCGAGGTTCTTGTTTCGGCGGACTTGATGCTTTTGCCGTTCGATGAATCGACGTTATTCTTGGTTTGGATGGGTTGACCATGCACGATGCGGTCGTAAATTGCAAAAGCAAGACTATCGATTTGAGGTGCTTGCGAATAACGAGATAATCCGGTCAAGTCTACGGACTTAAAGGGTTGCCATTGTAATATCGCAATGTTGGCCGGAAATATGTAAGAAAAGGGTGCGGCGTACCTTGCGTATGTGCTCGATGACAAGGAATCAGAAAGGAAACCCGAATCTCTGCCCGTGGTTTGTGAATACCCGGATGTTTTCCCTGAAGAATTGCTGGATTTACCACCTGTTCGGGAAATAGAATTTGGCATCGAATTGGTACCTGGTACCACTCCAATTTCGATAGCTCCGTATCGTATGGCACCAACGGAATTAAAGGAGTTGAAAGCTCGGTTGCAAGAATTGGTGGATAGAGGTTTTGCTCGCCGAGTTTCTCGCCTTGGGGTGCGCCCGGTGTTGTTCGTGAAGAAGAAGGATGGAACCATGCGGTGTGCATCGACTATCGTCGACTTAATAAAGCGGCGATAAAGAACAAATATCCGTTACCACGTATCGATGACTTGTTCGATCAAGCGAAGGAGCCTCGGTGTTCTCGAAAATAGATTTGAGATCGGGCTATTATCAATTGCGAATCCGAGATTCGGATGTACCCAAGACCGCCTTGAGCGAGATATGGTCACTATGAGTTCCTAGTGATGCCGTTTGGGCTCACTAATGCCCTGCGGTATTTATGGATTTAATGAATCGGATCTTCGACCATATTTGGATCGATTCGTAGTCGTGTTCATTGATGACATCTTGGTCTATTCAAGAAATGAGATCGAACATCTTGAACACTGCGGTTAGTGCTGCAAATTTTACGGGATAAGCAATTATATGCTAAGTTCAGCAAGGGTGAGTTCGGTTAAGAGAGGTTAGCTTCTTGGGTCATGTGGTATCTGCATCGGTATTCGAGTCGACCTAATAAAATTTCAGCCATACTTAATTGGAAGCCTCCAGAAATATTAATGAGGTTCGAGCTTTTTGGGGCTTCCGGTTATTACCGACGATTTGTAAAGGTTTCTCAACGATAGCCACGTCGATGACGGCTTACTCCAAAAGGATGTTAAGTTCGAATGGACGGAGAAATGCCAAAAAGTTTCGATCAATGAAGACTTATTTGGTGAAGCCCCAATTCTAGTGCAACCCGAATCGGCAAAGAGTTTGTCATCTATAGTGACGCCTCCTCCTTGGGTTAGGTTGCGTATTGATGCAAGAAGGTCGAGTTGTGGCCTATGCGTCGAGGCAATTGAAGCCACACGAGAAAAAATTATCCGACCCATGATCTCGAATTGGCGCCATCGTGTTCGCCTTAAAGATTTGGCGACATTACTTATTTGGTGAAAGGTGCCATGTGTACTCGGATCACAAAAGTCTCAAATATTTGATGACCGAGAGACTTAAATCTGCGACAAAGACGTTGGCTTGAACTGTTAAAGGATTATGAGCTGGTCATTGACTATCACCCGGAAAGGCGAATGTGGTTGCGGATGCCTTGAGTCGTAAATCATTATTCGCTTACGAGCGATGAACGTGCACTTGTCTGCATTCGATCCGATAGTGTGTTAGTAGCTGAATTGAAAGCCAAACCACTATTGATACCTCAAATTCGAGAAGCTCGAAAGTCGACGACGAGTTGGCTGCAAAGAAATTTGAGTGTGTTCGAACAAGGACTCGAATTTCAAATCGATGATGACGATTGTTGGAGGTTCAAAAGTCGTCGTGTGTTCCAAAGAATTGAACTCATTTCGATAATTTTGAATGAAGCCCATTGTAGCCGAATGGCAATCCACCCGGGAGTACGAAGATGTACAATGATTTGAAACGTCGATTTTGGTGGCATGGTATGAAGCGAGACATCTCCGACTTTGTTTGAGATGTTTAATATGTCAACAAGTGAAAGCCAGAACATCAGGTGCCTTCAGGATTACTTCAGCCAATCACGATACCCGAGTGGAAATGGGATCGAGTCACAATGGACTTTGTATCCGGACTGCCATTGTCAGCAGGTAAGAAGGATGCGGTTTGGGTCGTGGTAGATCGATTGACTAAGTCTGCTCACTTTGTCCCCATACGTACGGATTTTTCAATGGACAAATTAGCCGAATCGTACGTTTCTCAGATTGTGAGATTACACGGGGTGCCTATTTCCATCGTGTCGAATAGAGATCCGAGATTTACCTCGCGATTTTGGAAAAAGTTGCAAGAAGTTTTGGGTACCAAGTTGCATTTCAGCACCGCCTTTCACCCCCAAACCGATGGTCAATCCGAGTGGATAATTCAGATACTTGAGGATATGTTAAGATGTTGCGTCCTCGAGTTTAGTGGTTCATGGGAACGGTATTTGCCGTCGATTGAATTCGCTTACAACAACAGCTTTCAATCAAGTATTAAGATGGCACCCTACGAGGCCTTGTACGGTCGTAAATGCCGTACACCATTGATTTGGACTGAGCTTGGTGAAAGCAAGATTTTCGGGGTGGATTTGATTAGAGATGCTGAACAGAAAGTGAAAGTAATCCGTGAAAGTCTGAAGATAGCCTCCGATCGTCAGAAGTCGTACGCGGACCTGAAGCGTAAGGATATCGAGTATCACGTGGGTGATAAAGTGTTTCTCAAGGTATCGCCTTGGAAAAAGATACTCAGATTCGGCCGTAAGGGCAAGTTGAGCCCGAGGTTCGTTGGGCCATATGAGATATCCGAGCGAGTCGGTCCAGTGGCATATCGTTTGATTTTGCCCCCTGAACTCGAAAAGGTTCACGATGTCTTTCACGTTTCGATGCTTCGACGCTATAGATCCGATCCATCGCACGTGATTAGTCCATCAGAAATCAAAATTCAAGCTAATATGAGTTATGAGGAAGAACCGATTCGTATCCTATCACGAGAAGTGAAAGAGTTGCGAAACAAGCGGGTTCCGCTAGTAAAAGTGTTATGGCTCAAGCACGGGATAGAAGAAGCTACTTGGGAGATCGAGAACTCTATGAAAGAGCGATATCCAAACCTATTTACCGGTAAGATTTTCGGGGACGAAAATTTCTTAAGTGGGGGAGAGTTGTGACAGCCCAAAATTGACCCTAGTCGGAAGGTGGTCTCGGGACCACAAAACCGAGGCATAAAAATAATTTAAAATTTATTTCGATGTCTATAATATGTGTGTATTCATGTATGACATTTTTTTGATGATTGATTTAGTGTTATAAAGGTGAATTTCACTAGAAAGGACCTAGTAGTGAACTTTGAAAGTATGATGGGGAAATGTGTGATGACTAATTAAAGCATGCATGCAAAATAATGGACTTGCATGTCAAATTCCCTTTGTACAAGTGATGGCCGGCCATGACAAAGAGATATGGGCTAAACATGTCATGAAACATGTTTTGTTGGGCATTAGGGAGAAATAATAAACAAATAAGCATGGGTAAGAAAAGAATGAAAAAAAAATGTGTGTGAGTGTGGTAATCCCCCCCTTGCCGTGAGTTGAGAAAGAAGGAAGAAAAAATTTGTTGTGTTCATCCTTTCTCATCTTTTGGCCGAAAATCATAAGGAGGAAGAAAGAGGATTTTTGCTTCATGCTTGGTTTAGAAGAGATCTAGAAGGTGATTTGGCTAAATTGGCATCAAGATTAAGGTATGTATGAGGTTGTGTTAGGAGTTTCATGCATGTTTTGGTTGCTAACTTGATGTGCATGTTAGCCATGGCTCAAATCTTTGTTATGCCATGGAAATGGTATTTGGCCAAAGTTGTTATGGTGATAAAGCCATTGCATGCTAAGTGTGAAGCTTGATGATGATGCATGCAATGATGGATTGTCTACTCATGAGTAAGATTTTGAGTTTTCTTTTGTTTAACCATGATTGAAGTTGAAAAGGGCATGATTGTCATATTCGCCATGATGCATTCATGAGCATGGTTCATGCTTCTTGCATGTTAGTTAAAATTTGTGTTTTGGATGGCTATGGACACCTTGAAATTTGCCATGCTCATATATGTATATATATGTTTGCACATGATGTTTTGGTTGTGAACTAAGTGATGAATATGTTTGTTTAAAGAAGAAGATGTTGAAGAATGATTGTGAAATTGCAAGCACATTCGGCCTAGCACACATATGAGTGCTTGATGCTATAATATAAGTTTTGAGCTACAATATGCAAAGCATTAACTAGTAAAATGCATGCTGTTTTTGTGAGGTATTAAGTGCATAATTGGCCTCAACATGGACATGAATATTCGCCTTGGGTAGCCTATTGAAGGCCTTAGCTTTTCCTTGATGCTCGAATGAATTTTATTGAATTGCTTGATGTAGTATAAAATGTGCATGACCATTGTGTATTCAAGCTAAAGGGTGGCCATATGACCATTTAAACTCCTTGTCATATTCGCCATAAGCTAGCACAATGAGGTTTTAATAAATTGAATTTGTTTGAATTAGCTCAAGAGCTTAGAGGGCCACAATTGGACAAGGGGAAGGAAAAAGTGATCGAATAGCCGTAAAAGCCGTTCGACAACATCCGAGGTAAGTCCTCAAGAAGTGACCTTAATTGAATTATGTGGAATGAAATATGGATGTATTGATTATTGATTTATGTGTGTATGAGTATTCGAATGATACCCGGGCTAAGTCCCGAAGGCGATTATGCTAATGATTATAATTGTGTTTGAGCCTTAGTAACGAAAATGAAATATGTATGTCCAATGATTATTGATGTATGTGTGCATGAGAAATTGAATGATATCCGGCTAAGCCCAAGACAATTATGCTGGAAATTATAACCGGTTAAGACCAAGGCAATGGTGCTAGTGGCTATATCCGGGCTAAGACCAAGGCATTCGTGCGAGTCATTCTATCCGGCTAAGACCAAGGCATTTGTGCAATCGTGATATCCGGGTTAAGTCCCGAGGCCTTGGTGCAAGTTACCATATCCGGCTATGTCCCAAGGCGTTTGAACGAGTAGCTATATCCGGTTAAGCTCAAGGTATGTGATTTGAAAATTATAAGCTTGCTGGAAAATTTCAGCTAATACACTTGTGAAATTTCCCAATAACAAGGTAAGTGTGGTGTGTGCTTTGCGCGCTAGGAGTAAGAGCGTATGCATATCCGCTCCTATGATGGAACGAGTTATCGGCCTTAACGAAGCCGTTATTTGTGTATGAACCTAAGAGTTGGGATGGTGAAGTAAGTATGATTATGTGAATGTGTATTAGTGAAATGATGTATTTGGTTATGAGAATGTAATGCTTTAATTAAAGCTGATTTTATTCCTTGAGACTTACTAAGCATAAAAATGCTTACCCCGTTGCTTTGGCTCTCAGTTTTATAGATTTTGCTCGATGGCAATCGGATTCGGGATCATTAAGGTCGAAGTCATCTACACTATCAAAGCCTCCATCTTGGTATAATTTTGGTTGGAATTTGAAATGGCATGTATAGGACTACCCCTTGTTGGTTTAAAAATGTGGTGATGTATATGTATACGGCCATGCGAAAATGGCTCGTAAAAGGAAGCATGAACGTAGACTATTTTTGGGTTGTATGTATATATATGGTGTGATGATGTTATTATGGATTGGAAATGGGAGTGTTGGTCACATGATCAGCCATTGGTATGGTTAAAATGATCATATATGAACCTATGTATGGCAAGACTAGTTGGTTCATGGAGACTACAAAATAGGTAAGACCTACCTTGAAAACAGATGCTGCCAGCTGCAGTGACGTGAATGTGAAAAATCACCAAAATTTGTAGGAATGGTATTAAATAGTGAATAAGCTATGTAAATTAACCTTGATGAGTCTATTTTCATATGGAAGAAACGAAATGGTCATAGGAGTTACATGTTAAGAGATATTAAAGCTATTGTGAGACAGGGCCAGAACGGTTTCTGGGTCCCCTGTCGCAACTTTAAAAATTTGCTATAAATTATCCAGAAAGAATTAGGAGTCATGCCTTATAGTTACAGATTCCATTTTGAGTCTAGTTTCATTAGAAACAAACGGTACCAGTATTAAAGTCCTGTACAGTGAGATATTCAAGTTGTAACGCACGAAGGTCAGAGCAGTCGATCCCTGTAACATGGGTGACTTTAACTAATAAACTGTACCAATTGGCCCGACCAAAAATTCTAGAAATAAATCCATGGATGGATATATGAGTCTAAATTCAGGGAAAATTTACGAAACCAGTTTCCGAGTTTTGAAACTCGAGATATGATTTTTAAGGCGACGGTGATGCAGTTTTCCAGCCTGACTGGAAATGTCAAATTGGTGGGCAAATAGGTGGACTTGGCTTGTTAACCCCTCGTGTCCGTCACCGGCAACGGTCTCGGGTTCGAGGTGTTACAAACCAAAAACAAATATATTTACCCAAACACAAAACTTACATACCATGAAACAAACATATCAAATTAATCTTTTACCATGTTCGAACATAATCAACTATTCATTGATGCTAAATCACATGTAATTCTTTAACTGAATTTAACAATCAAGTTCACATGTATATTTTGTCTACACATAACCATAGTCAAATCAACCATAATTTCATCCAAAATCATCAACCATTTCCAAAGCATATAACACTTATAAGCTTAACCAAAGTTTCATATTCTCACATAATATGTTAGCCATTTTCGCATGGCTTTATATACATACACATTCAAAATAAACTAACTCCAAGGCTAGCTTATACATGCCATAATTTCAAGTTCAACTTATAAAGTACCGAAACAATCGATAGTGTGATAGACTTTGTTGACGATCCCCAAGCTCGTAACTTGATCCAAAATCTATAAAAAAAAGACAAACATTCACAAACAATAAGCTATCATATCTTAGTAAGTCATAAGCAAATAAATAGCTCAATGATATAATCAATTTGTAACACCCTAAAAATTGAAGTATTGATTTTGTATGTTGTGTTGCATAAATGTATACTTGTTTCAGTGGTCGAGTGTCCTGAGGAGTGTTGGAGAGGTCTTGAGTTCAAGCCTGGGCAATTGCTAAAACTTTGTTTTTAAGAATAACTATTGCCTTTTGTTAGTAGCCTTTTAAATTATTATGAGTAACCTTTGTCATAAAAAGCACATTGACCTAGTGGTTGAAGGCGTGTGGAGTGTTCCTTGGTGTCTGAGGTTCGAGCATTGGCAAGGTGGAAGGAGCGTTTCATTTTTGCTACAAGTGCTAAGGAGGTATCCTAGGTTGACCGAAACTGTGGTGTTGGTAGGGGTTTGAATGGGCGGTTGAGTAGAATAAGGTGGAGAGATTTTCGAAGAGGGATAAGGGGAGGAAAAAGTGGAGTTTGAGGTGTAGTGGAGTTATGACTGAATGGGGCATTGATCACTCATGAGAATCGATTTTTGGGGAAAAAGAATTCGGCTTTGGGGTGGATTCATTCTCTTCAGTTTCTACCAAAGAATTCCTTTTTGCTTCTTTGCATTTCTTGATTGGGGCTAAATATTGCTTATTCATTCGGGTATCTTTTTCTATGCTTGTTTTGGTGCTCTCTTTTCGACCATCTTCCCTCTTGCAATTGACTTCTTTTCCTTTCTTTTTGGTCTTCCTCTTTTGACTGATTTTCCTTAACTCCTTTCTCCCCCTCCACACTTTCGAATCTAGCAAGTACTCTCTTGGCTTTTTGGCTATTTTTATGACCTTCTTAATCGATTATACCACCTTCTCCCTCCCATTTGTTCTCAGGCCGAATATCTTATCTCTTCTCCCCTTCTCTTTCTTTTCTCTCTTTCCCTTCCATTTTCTCTTGGTGTGTTGGCCAAATAGTGATTGGTAAGTTTCAGTTTTGTTTCTCTATTTTTGGCTTTTCCCTTATTTTCTCTCGTTTGTGGTGCTCTTTCGGGTTTTAGAACTTATTGGGGAGTGAAAGAGTCTACAAGGGTTGTGGAATCGTTCAAAACCTTTCTCTTATCACTCGATTAAAGGTAATGTGAGCCTTAGTTATCACATGGTGGTTTTGATACATGACTGGTGTTATAAGGTGTTAGCTGATTGTCTTATTTTTCTTATATCTGGTTGTGTATTTTCTATAAGCCTATTTATGATTCAAACCGTACGTGTATGTAATCATCAGTAATGGATTTCATTGGTAATGCAATTTCTCGACAATGAGGGTGTAGTCAAACTTTATCAATGGATTAAGTAATCACTGTAACACTCCTAACCCGTATCCGTTTCCGGAATAAGGTTATGAGGTATTACTTGACTGAACAAAACTTCTATAAGGTCAAAGATATTTACCAGACATAAATTATCAACAATGCAACCTGTCTCATTGATTTTTTCATAAGAGCTCTTATAAATTTCCAAAATGACTAACTATCAAAACATAACCGAATATCTAATAACAAATTAACTACTATCAAGTTATAACTAAAACATTTCAACACATTAGTTCAATTATAAGGCTTCTTTAAACAAAATAAGCGAGCCATCTTCGCATGGCTATAATGTATACAAAGTCAAAATATCATTCTGCCTATAGTCTATCCTATACATGCCTTAAATCATGATGATATACCATCTCCTCAACTCACATAATGACTCGGTAGTGTGATGATATCTCCGGCTCTTCCAACTCGAACTAAAGGATAAACCTATAAGGAATGGAAAAGAGAACACGGAGTAAGCTTCAATGCTTAATAAGTTTTAAGCAATGCAAACAATTAATTTACTTATAGATCGATTATTTCAAATTTTCAAGAAATCATTCCTAGGTAATTGCCATTTCGGCCAAGTATCCATGAACATAATGCATATTTAGCAAATTCACCTCACTTGAATCTGAACTCAATTAAAACCAAATATTGAAATCACAAATAAGATCATAAGAACTCGAAAAGTATCTCATTAACTAGTTTTAACCATGTTTGCAACAAAATCACAAATTCACTACAAGTTGTTTTCCTGAGCAATAGTCACTAAATTATTTATAACTGGAGATAAGAAACTCCAAATAAAGTGCCGCTAATTTTTCCTGAAAATATACTTATATATCTTCCATCCATAAAAGTTTCAGAATTTTTGGTTTGACCAATCAATACCAGATTTTTATTGAAGTTTCCCCTGTTTCACTGTTTGACTATTCTGACCACTCTTCACTACAAATCAATTTTCTCATTACACAGAATTCGAAATATGTTATCGTTTACTTCATTTGAAACTAGACTCATTAAGGAGTCTAATAATATAAATTTTATCTTATAATAATCATTGTAAAATTTATAATGATTTTCTAAAGACAGAACAGGGGATTTCAAAGTCATTTTGAATCTGTCTCACTCTACTTCAAATATCTCATTATCTAAAATTCTTTTGCTTACACAGTTTCTTTTATAAGAAACTAGACTCATTAAGCTTTAATGTCATAATTTATTCAGCTTCTAATTCAATTTCCACAATTTATGGTGATTTTCCAAAATTATGCTACAGTTGCTGTCCCAAGCAGATTTATTACAAATTTGCTCTTTCACACATTCCTTGCATTCAAATTATCTAAACATGTATATCATGTCATTCAAGATTGAACTCATATAACATAGGCATTAAAATGCTTCACTATCAGCTTTAGTTCAATTGAAATGAATGAAATACAATATCATATTCACATTTAATTTTCCAAGATCGTAATCACCTAAAAATAAAATCATATACTTCCACAAACCTTTCCACAAGGACCAAGTGTTTATATTTGAATATAAACATAGAATCACTTCACATAACTTCACATATTTACCGAATATATCACAATCACATTTATAGTCATAACACTTATTCACAGATGCATCACTTTATATATATTTACAATTTAATTCAAATCAAAATCGCATACGAGTACATGATACATACCTGGCCAACTTAATATGTAATGCACTTTCAATTTGTCAACTTAGTGTAGGATCTTGTAATTGTATACTTTTATCAAATTCATCGGCACTTGGCCTGCTAGGTATAAAACCCGAAATTATATTATCAGCACAAAGCCTGCGGGACTTTAACCCGGATACATTTCCAGCACGAAGCCTGCGGGACTTTGGTCCGGATACATTTCCAGCATGAAGCCTGCGGGACTTTGGCCCGGATATATTTCCAGCACGAAGCCTGCGGGACTTTAGCCCGGATAAATTTCCAGCACAAAGCCTGCGGGACTTTGGCCCGGATATATTTCTAGCACGAAGCCTGCGGGACTTTAGCCCGGATACATTTCCAGCACGAAGCCTGCGGGACTTTAGCCCGGATACATTTCCAGTGTCTTGCATATTTATTCACATGTTAACGCATTTCACATAATATTTCACATTAACAATTTAATTGCTTCATTCGAATATAAGCACAAAATGTACACCTACCTTTTAACTTCGGTTCAATAATCATACACAAGGAACACATAATCTTTTCATTATCCTGGTTTCACTTTTAATAACCATTCGACTATATGCCATATTCACAAATTATTTCACACACAACCTCGATCAAGTAGGAACAATAGTCACAATTCATCTATTATACAAATATCCCATTCTTTGACTTTGTTTCATAATAGCTATTCTGTCACCACATATATACCATTCAATTCACCTTCGACTTTATACAAACAAGTACAATAAAATTGTATACACATATTACACACTTTCACATCATCACTTAATAGTCATTCGGCCACATTAT
Source organism: Gossypium arboreum (assembly GCF_025698485.1). Classification (NCBI taxonomy): domain Eukaryota; kingdom Viridiplantae; phylum Streptophyta; class Magnoliopsida; order Malvales; family Malvaceae; genus Gossypium; species Gossypium arboreum. The sequence goes on from NC_069076.1 coordinate 29,431,367, forward strand.
ATACATAAATCATCCATTTCATATTAGGCTTTATAGCCGAAATTCAATATACTTATTGCAAACCGAACTTTTAAACATCAAATAATTACTTATCATATTATATAATCTTAAGCGCGCCGTAAATCAAATATAATTACTTAAGGACTTACCTCGGAAGACGATAATCAGAACGAGACGACTAATCGACCATTTTGATTTTCCCCCCGATCCAAATCCGAATTCTACTTTTGCCAATCTAATTAATATCAAAATTAACTCACTTATTCAACATTTCATTAAATTTTATCTAAAGACACATAATTTGGGCATTTTGCATTTTATCCCCTAACATTTCACATTTTTACAATTTAATCCCTATTTCAAAATAACACAAATTACTCAAAATTTCATCAAACCCATGTTAGGCCGAATTTACCTTAGGTCTCTAGCAACCCATTTCTTTTATTTATTTCACGTTTTGACCCCTCAATTTACAAATTTCTAAATTTAGTCCTTAATACACATTTTTATCAAAAATCACTTAATCAATCATGAAAATCAAACATCAAAGATTTATTACTCATCATCAAACAACAAGATACTCAAACATTCAATAATGGCATCATCCAAATACTTTAACAATTTTAAAATTAGAGGTACGGGCCAGCTAGATTACGAAGCAACGATCTCAAAAACGTAAAAATTATTAAAAACCGAGACGACATGGACTTACATGCATGAACAACCATGGCCGAACCTTCAAAGCTTTGAGAACCTTATTTTCTTTCTCACATTCGGCTATTGATGAAGATGATAGCATGTAATTTGGCTTTTGTTTTATTTTATTTTATTATAATTACCAAATACCATATTTAACCTTAATATACATTAATAATTTCCATTATACCAAGCCATGGAATTCCACTATCAACAATTATGGAATAATTACCACTTAAGGATTCCCATTATTTAATTCCATAGCTATTTAATATCTTTAACTTATAGAACACAACTTTTACGCTTTGTGCGATTTAGTCCTTTTTGCTTAATTAACTATCAAAACAATAAAATTTTTCAACGAAACTTTAATATCATCTTATTGGCACTACGTAAATATTTATAAAAATATTTACGACTCGGTTTATAGTAATGAGGTCTCGATACCTCATTTTCTAAACCCACTTGACCTTAGGGTCATACCACTTGAGCTTAATAAATCGCTTATAAAACAAAAATCACAATATCAAAAACCTTTTTTAAACTCACAATTAACTCATAAATATTAAATATAATATTTACAAACCTACTCATCGGATTTAGTGGCCCGAAACCACTGTTCTAATTAACCCTAAAAATGGGTTGTTACAATCACGCTCGCAAGTAGCAACTATTATTTTGGATTTAGAGTTAAAAGAGGGAGATTAACCTTATTGACTAATGGAAAGCCTTATATGAATGTAGGTTTTGGTGCTCGTGGATTATTGGCACTTTCCGCAAGCAAGGTGTGTAATTACACTACTTCAATTGTAAAACAGCAAAAGCCAGAAAACTGGTACCATCGATGTCGCACGAGCGTACACTCACTCGTGTGGGCATCTAAGCGCATAAGCACGAGCATATGATTATAAAGACCACCACGTACGATTTCGTGGGCTTGGGTCATTTTAGGGCACGTTCGGCCGAAATGGGCCGTGTGAGCCACACACAGGTATACCACACTGTTGTGTGGAGATAATTGGGCCGGCTATGTAGCTTACATGGCCAAGGCTATTATTTGGGCTTATTGGGCCACACGAGCGTGTGGGCCCACTTGGGCCATATTATGGGCTCTGGGCCCATTTCCACTGTTTTACTGTTAAGGTCGCATGGTTCGCCTAAGATGACTGTGGGCCTACTGATGGGTCAATAAGCACACTTAGACCCCATATTGATGAAATGACTGTTATACCCCTAGAGGTAAAATGATTGATATACCCCTATGTTATATTTGACTGTATTCGAGCATGACATTTTGCATACACGTATATATTATGACATGACATGTTGCATGGGGTGGGGTTTGATATGTTTGGAGGAAGTGTTTTGTACTGACAGCTCTGCTGCATATACTATTTAGTGCCACAACCGGTGCTATATTCTGGACTGTAGCGATGGGTGGGTCGACTTTATCCCCACATGGAGTGTAGGGTTGGACGGAGTGGAGTGTAGAGGATCGATGGGTAGGATATTTGTTTGCATCTCTAATACTGTACTGAATTGGGCTAAGGCCCACACTGCTACTGTTACTATAATGGGTTAAGGCCCATATTGATATTGCTATGAATAAGGGCTTAGGCCCAGACTGTTTACGGTGCATGATTTACTGTTTGATAAATAGGGATTACACACTGAGTTTCCATAAACTCACTCTTCTGCTTATCTACACAGGTAATCCCTAGGCGGGTCGGTGCTGCGAGGGGCTCGGATATGGCCACACCACTGTTTATGTTTTTCGTTTTTGATTTCCAGTAAAGGTAGATTTATTTGGGTAAATTTAATGTAATAAGGCCGTTTTATGTTTTTATTTTTATTTGAGGGTTTATTTAAATTGACTTAAATCTGTTAGCACTAGGACTCGGGTATTCAAAAGGTAAATGATTTTCAACTACCACGTCACGTATCTTGTTTTAAAAGCTTCCTCAACGAACAATGTTTCAAAGTGTAATAACAACTAGTATGAAACATGTATTACTAGACAAACCTGTAACTTGAAAAATGAATAAAATAAGTTAGCTTCTCATAAAGATCACAAACGAGGCTTTTTTTCTAATAGAACTACACTTTTCAAAACACACTCCAATGTGACATCACAGATTCGGCCATAACATCTAGGCCGGGTCTGGGGTGTTACACAATTCATTTAAACTAAACCAAATTATAATATCGTTATCACATTTAGCCTTAAACCTATGATTTCATATATATATATATCATATACTTTCACATATAAATGTTACCTTGGCTGAATGCTCATATATGACATATTAACAATTATCATTCAGCTTTCAAAGCCAAAATGTCATTATATAACCAAGTATACTTACACTCATATACATAAGCTCATGAATCAAAATATAACATTATATGCATACACATAGCATATGGCCGAATATACTATACAATGCTCATATGTTTACTTAGGTAACTTGTATACTTTGTATTTCATATCAAATAATCAACTTACCTTATTTTCAAATAAGTAATTAACTAGCTCATACCTGATCGTTTTAGCTCATTTTACATCTTTGGTCACAAATTATCATTGCCTATTGAACCATTCGGAATCGAATAGAATACTTGGATAATCACATATACTGAACAATGCCAACGTCCCAGACGTAGTCTTACATGCTATCTCATATTGATGCCACTGTCCCAGACAGGGTCTTACATGAAAACACATATTGGAATCCTATGGTTCGTACGGGGCTTTCAGACATCATAACTCAGTTAAAACAAATTCGTTAACATAGCTCCAAGCTTATGCACATTCGGCTAACTCATATATATAATCACATATTTCATTTCAACATATATAACTCAAATTTAATTAAAATTAACAACCTCTATTTGCTTATAAACTTACCTCGGATGATGAAAAACGGAACGGAACGACTAGTCGACAACTTTAGTTTTTTCCCGATTCAAATCTGATTTCTTTGGTTCTTGATCTAAACATATACAAATTAAACTCATTCAAACTTATTTTCATTCATTTTAGTCCAAAAACACATAAATGGGAAAATTACCATTTTACCCTGACATTTTACAATTTTTACAATTTAGCCCCTATGCACAAAACACAAAATTTGCAAAATTTGCACACACCATGCTTAGGCTGAATATTCCTAGTGTTCATACAAGTCCATACATTTCATTTATTTCACATTTTATCCTTCAATTTATTATTTTTTTAATTTAGTCCTAACTACTCAAAATCATCAAAAATTCCAATACAAAACATATCAATCCAAAACATATCTTTCATATTTTATCAACTAACATCACAAAACTCAAATATTCATCAATGGTATAAGTCAAAATATTCATCAAAATTAAAAATTCAAGCATGGGCTTCATAGATAACATAGCAACAATCTCAAAAATGTAAAAATTATCAAAAACAGAACTAAAAGTCACCTTGAATCAATCTTGAGAATGGCTTAATAACCTAGGCTTTAATTCTTTCTTTTTCTTTTTATTATTCGCTCACAAGAAAGTATGAACAAAGTTATTTTAATTATGTATATTTTAACATATATTATTATTTAATTTACCTATTTAACCTTTATTATATATTATAAAACATTTATAAATCATGGCCATTACTGTCCACTTAAATTGTCAATGGCTTAATTGCATTATAAGTGCTTCACATTACAAAGACAACATCAAATAAGCACTTTCACATTTAACCACCAAATTTTTATTTTACGCGATTAAGTCCTTTTTATTTCATCGGGCATTCAAACGATAAAATTAAAGCACAAAAAATCACCCAAATAAATTCACACATAATAAACATAGAAAATAATTTCAAAATATTTTTCTGACTCGGATTGGTGGTCTCAAAACCACTGTTCCAAATAGGGTCTAAATCGGGCTGTAAAATATACTAACTTATGCCACACGGCCAAGTCACACGCCCGTGAGTGAGGCTGTGTGGAGCATACTGACTTGATTTCAAATTCAACACCAGGGGACACACGGCCATGTAACATGACCGTGTGTCATACACGGCTGAGACACACGTCTGTGTCTCTACCCATGTGGACAAAAGTAGTCTATTTACTAAGCCAATTTGGCACCTAAATTTTCATACACCTACATAACTCTAATGGTACCATTTCAAAACACAAGTATGAAACCAAAAGTCATCAACCAATATACAAGTCATACTATATCTATTTCAACAATTTCAATACTGAATTGAATGCCATTTGCCTATTTAAATACCTATCAATTCATTTTTCTTTACTAGATATAACTCACATATATATATCATGTACCATAATTCATCTAATTCATCATCCAAAACCAATCCATAAAAAACATATGTCAACCGAATAAATACCTCATACCACAATAAACATTTGATTCTTATAAATCAACTCAACCATATCACATGGCAATATTTATAACAAACTATATAACTTTCATAAGCTACCTTTAATGACCAAAATGCATTTCCATCAAACATACCAAAATGAGCAAAGCCTATACATGCCATATACCATATATACACAACTCAAAAGTACCAAAATAGATGCCTGATAGTGCGATGAAGTCCCTGATGATCCATGTAACACCCTTTACCTGTATCCGTCACCGGAACAGGGTACAAGGTATTACCGAATCATAAAACATACCATTAAATAAAACCAAAACAAAAAATATGGCATACAATTAGATCATGAATCATTATAACATTGCCTTCAATAATATTAGCCAATTTCAAAGGCTTCGTACAAAATAATCGGTCAAATACTATACTTAATATTTTAAGACCTAGACAATTATGACACATAACAAAATAACTAAGTCTACTATACATGCCATAATTCAAAATGTTTAGTTCAAATACCGAAAAATATTGATAGTGCAGGTAGATCTTCAACGATCCTTGACTCCTGTGCAAGCTGGACGACACTATAAGACAAAAGAGAGAAAAGAGGGTAAGCTTATAGCTTAGTAAGCAAGTATGTAAATAATGAATAAGAATCTAATATGTTTACACAATAATTCAAGTGTATCAACTTTTAATTTCACCATTTACTCCTCTTTTGTCAAGCTGCCTCTACTGCGTCATACTCACTAAATAAATCATAACTCGAGTTACAAAACTCAAAATTAAATTCCGTAAAATTTTCCTGAAACTAGACTCATATTAATTTTCACTAATTCTTTTCTAGAATTTTTGTTCCAGCCAATTAGTACAGTTTATTAGATAAAGTCTCCCCTATTATACAGCTCGACTGATCTGACCTCTGTTCACTACAAATTGAATTTCTCCCAGTACACAATTCAAACAGCCATGAAATATATTTCATTTAAAACTAGACTCAATAAGGAATCTAGACATATAAACTGTATTTCTTAATTAATTTTGTACAATTTTTAATGATCTTTCAATGTAAGAACAGGGGATCACATAGTCATTCTGAGCAAGTCGCACACAATTATAAACATCTCAAATTATAGAGTTCCTTTACTTGCTCTGTTTCTTTTACATGAAAATAGACTCATTAATATTTAAATGCATATCTCATTCAGCCTCTAATTAAATTCCTACTATTTTTGGTGATTTTTCAAATTCATGTCACTGCAACCGTCCAAAACAGTATTATTGCTAATTCACTCTTTCACACTTTCTTTGTATTTACCTCATTTAGCCTACATATCACAATTCACTTTCACCACATTTCATACATCACAAGTGTAGGTTCATGATTACAATGTCACTATAAAATCATCCCGTTGAACAATTTGGATCAATCCTCGTACTTAGTGGTTTTAGCACACAACTCCACCATCATATTTCATATAATTCGGCTCTCTTGTACACATGGTGAACACTTAGTACTACCCATGTGACCTAGCCAATTTATCTCGTAGCTCTCTTGTCTACAAGGTGTCCTTCACTTGGAATCACACATGTGACCTAGCTACATTTATCCTCTCCCGTAGCTCTCTTGTCTACATGGGATACATCCCGCATCACACATGTGACCTAGCTACTACATAGTGTCTAGTAGCTCTCTTGTACACATGATGTGCACTTAGCACCATACATGTGACCTAGCTACATTTCATCTATATTATTCAATTTTTCTGAAAGTTCAACCGGGATTTCTCTCACTATTACTTATTTCCATTCTTCCAATAGTCGGTTTATGATTCAAAATCAACTAAAATATATAAAATAGGCTGAAATACAAAAATGTAAATGAAGTTAATGTATTATTTACATACAAACTTACCTCGGTTCAAAATATGGAAATTTTGCAATTTAGTCCAAAACGTTTTCCTTCCCTCGTTGGAGGTCGATTCCACGCCTTTCTTGATTATTGAGCTTGAAAGCTTGAAACAAACCCTAGCTATGGAGAACATGCAAGTTTCGGCCAAGTTAAATGAGGATGAACACATTTTTGTGTTATTTTTCCCATTTTATTTCATTTGTTATGCAAATGACCAAAATGCCCTTACTACTAAACTTTCTAAAAATTCCATCCATTTCTAAATTTTTGTCCATATAAAGTATAATGGTCTAATTGCCATTTAAGGACCTTTAATTAAAACCCCCCATTTCAATCAAGTGCTTTATGAACTAGAACACACACATTTTTCACCTATTTCAATTTAGTCCTAAACGTCAAATTAAACACCCAATCGATAAAATTTCGCAACGAAATTCTCACACGATTATGCAATCATAATATAAACACTAAAACTTAATCAAAATAATAAATTCTCAGATTCGTGGTTTCAAAACCACTGTTCCATTTTGGCCCTAAATCGGGCTGTTACAACTCTCCCCCTTTAGGGATTTTCGTCCCTGAAAATCTTACCAGTAAAAAGGTTTGGGTACTATTTTCTCATGGCTTCCTTCAGTTCCCACATAGCTTCTTCTACTCCATGTCTTTGCCATAACACTTTCACTAATGCTATAACTTTTCTTTCTCAATTGTTTTACTTCTCGAGCCAAAATCTTAATCGGTTCCTCATCATAGGTCAAGTCCGAACGAATCTCAATTTCTGTTGGAGAAATCACATGTGAAGGATTAGAACGATAACATCGCAACATTGATACATGAAACACGTTATGAATTCTTTCTAATTCTGCCGGTAATGCCAACCGACATGCCACTGGTCCAATCCTCTCAATAATCTCGTACGGCCCAATAAAACGCGGACTCAACTTGCCATTTCGGCCAAATCTCAGAATCTTTTTCCATGGTGACACCTTCAAGAACACTTTATCACCCACATGAAATTCAATCTCTTTTCTTTTTAAATCTCCATATGACTTTTGTCGATCTGAAGCAGCTTTCAAGCAATCCCGAATTACTTTTACTTTCTCTTCAGTTTCTTTAACCAGATCAACTCTGTGAATCTGTTTCTCACTAAGGTCGGTCCAATATAAAGGAGTCCGACACTTGCGACCATACAAGGCTTCGTATGGTGCCATCTCAGATACTCGATTGAAAATCGTTATTGTAGGCAAATTCAACCAAAGGTAGATATTTCTCCCAACTGCCTTGAAATTCTAAAACACAGCATCTAAGCATATCTTCGAGTACTTGGATTACTCTTTCCGACTGACCATCTATTTGTGGATGAAACGCGGTACTAAAGTTCAATTTTGTGCCCAAAGCTTCTTGTAACTTTTTCCAGAATCTTGAGGTAAACCTCGGATCTCTATCTGATATTATAAACATAGGTACCCCGTGCAACCGCACAATTTCAGCAATATATAATTCAGCTAATTTATCAAGTGAGTAATCGGTACGTACCGGTATAAAGTGAGCCGACTTTGTTAACCTATCAACTACTTCCCAGACAGCATCCTTCTTTCTAGGAGTCAGTGGCAAACCAGTTACAAAATCCATGGTAATCCTATCCCATTTCCACTTAGGCACCATTACCGGTTGGAGTAATCCTGAAGGCACTTGATGCTCAGCTTTTACTTGTTGACAAATCAAACACTTAGTTACAAATTTAGAAATGTCCTTTTTCATGCCTGGCCACCAATATAACTTCTTTAAATCATTATACATTTTTGTGCTACCAAGGTGAACTGACAAACAGCTATTATGCGTCTCATGTAATATTTTTTGAATCAATTCATCATTTTTCGGTACACATATCCTGTCTCGAAACATCAAACAGTCATCTGGTCCAACTCGAAAATCTGAGTCGTAACCTGATTCACACTGAGTTCTCTTGGTTTGCAACTCACTATCGTTCTTTTGAGCATCACAAATCAGCTGGAGAAATAACGGTTTAGCCCTCATCTCTACTAAGATTGACCCATCATCAGACAATGCTAACTCCGTATTCATGGCTCCCAAAGTAAACAGAGATTTCCTGCTCAAGGCGTCAGCAACTACATTTGCTTTTCCCGGATGATAATCAATCACTAGCTCATAATCCTTCAATAATTCAAGCCATCTCCGCTATTGCAGATTCAAATCCTTTTGATTCATCAAATACTTCAAACTTTTGTGATCAGTAAAAATTCGGCATTTTTCACCATACAAATAATGTCGCCAGATCTTCAAGGCAAAGACAATAGCGGCCAATTCCAAATCATGTGTAGGATAGTTCTTCTCATGCGGCTTTAACTGTCTCGAGGCATAAGCTACCACTTTACCCTCTTGCATCAGTACACATCCAAGGCCTATCAATGATGCATCACTATAAATTACGAACTCCTTCTTGGCTCGAGCTGTACTAAAATTGGTGCTTTAGTCAATCATGCTTTCAGCTTTTCAAAACTCTGCTGACATTTATCAGTCCTTTCAAACTTAACATTCTTTTGCAGCGATTTAGTCATAGGAGAGGCAATCATCGAAAATCCCTCGACAAAACGTCTATAATACCTGGCTAAGCCTAAAAAGCTTCTAACCTCGGATACATTCTTTGGCGGTTTCCAATCAACGATCGCGGAAATTTTGCTCGGATCCACCCGAATACCATCACCTGAAACTATATGCCCCAAAAATCTGACTTCACGAAGCAAGAACTCACTTTTACTAAACTTAGCAAACAATTTCTTTTCTCTCAAGATCTGCAATATGGTTCTCAAGTGTTCGACATGCTTAGACTCGTCCCGAGAATAAATTAGAATGTCATCTATGAACACTACTACAAACTTATCCAAATATGGCTGAAAGATTCGATTCATCAAGTCCATAAATATAGCTGGAGCATTTGTTAAGCCAAAAGGCATCACAAGAAACTCATAATGTCCATACCTTGTCCTAAAGGCAGTTTTCGGCACATCAGACTCTTTAACTCTCAATTGGTAGTAACCAGACTTCAAATCGATCTTTGAAAACACTGTTGCCCCTTTTAACTGATCGAATAAATCATCAATCCTCGGTAACGGGTACTTGTTCTTTATAGTCACCTTATTGAGCTGACGGTAATCAATGCAAAGTCTCATTGAGCCATCCTTCATCTTTACAAACAATACAGGAGCACCCTAGGGAGAGAAACTCGGTCTCACAAATCCCTTGTCTGTTAACTCTTGCAACTAAGCCTTCAATTCTTTTAATTCAGTCGAAGCCATTCTATATGGAGTAATCGAGATCGGTACAGTCCCCGGCAACAAATCAATGGCAAATTCTATCTCTCTGTCTGGAGGCAACCCTGGCAATTCCTCTGGGAATACATCCGAAATTCACAAACTATAAGACCGATTCAAGCTTCAATTCGTACATCTCAAGATTCATTACATAGGCAAGATAATCTTCACACCCTTTCCTTATGTATTTCTGAGCAGACATGCACGAAATCACCATAGGCAATTTATTTGATTCATCTGTTTCAACCCACAGAATTTCACCATTTTCACATTTCAACTCTAGTGTTTTCTGTTTACAATTTACCTTGGCATCATACAATGTCAACCAGTCCATTCCCAAGATAATGTCAAAATCATCAAATGGTAACAGCATCAGATTAGCTGAAAAACAGTGACTTGAATCATTAATGGGCAATTTTTGCAAACCTTATCAACTAGAACATATTGGCCTAAGGGGTTTGGCACTTCAATCGTAAACTCAGTATATTCAACAAGCAACTTCTTATTAGATATCAAATTCACACAAATATAGGAATGAGTAGACCCGGGATCAATCAATGCAATAACAATAGTATCATACAGAGAAAATGTACCAGTAATGACATCAGGAGATGATGCATCCTCTCGGGCACGTATGGCATAAGCTCTAGCAAGCGCTCTAGCTTCTGATCTCGCCACTGAATCTTTCATTACAGTTTTACTGCTAGCTCCACTTCCAGTATTTCTCGATGGTCTACCTCTGCTAGCGGTAGTACTCTGTCTAGCACTTTGAAATTTTTCTTCTTTACCTTTCTCCGGACAGTCTCTGATAAAATGCTCGCGAGAACCGTACCTGAAACAAGCTCGCTCGTTTCCCTAACACTCACCATAATGTTGCCTGCCACATTGTTGACATTCGGGCTTTCTAGGATGCACATTACCCACACTTTCCACTGAAGTAGCTTGAGCTTTAGACCCCGAATATGCCCTGCCACGATCTCTGTGTGAATCCCCAGCTGAAACTGTCATTCGAGGGTTTGTCTCTTTTGACCTCTTTGATTGAGATTGAAATGACTTGCTTATCGGCCTCTTTCTGCCATCTCGAGCCTCAATAGTAGCTTTTCTTCTTTCTTTGTTCAATTCTTCAGCTTTAAGAGGTCGGTCAACCAATACTACAAATTCTTTCAGCTCCAAAATTCCCACAAGCACTTTAATGTCCTCATCTAGCCCATCCTCAAATCTCTTGCACATAATAGCTTCGACGAACACACATTCCTGGGCATACTTACTGAGTCTTACAAATTCGCGTTCATACTCTGCCACAGACATCTTGCCCTGCTTCAATTCAAGGAACTCCTTCCGTTTTTTATCAATAAATCATTGACTTATGTATTTCTTTCTGAATTCTTCCTGGAAGAAATCCCAAGTAACATTTTCTTTTGGCACCACTGCTACCAAAGTCTTCCACCAATGGTAAGCCGAATCTCTCAAAAGTGATACAACACACTTTAAGCACTCCTCGGGTGTACATGAAAGCTCATCAAATACACGGATAGAATTTTCAAGCCAGAACTCCGACTTCTCGGGATCATCATCGATCTTTGCTCTAAACTCTTCGGCCCCTTGTTTTCGAATCTTGTCAACCGGAGGCTTGTTCATTCTTACCAAATCTATGCCTTGAGCAACTACAAGAACCGTCTGAGGTATGGGATGGGCTGGAGGAGGTTGAGCATTTGGGTTTGCTCGAATAAACTCAGTATACCAATTGTTCATCATTTGGAGAAAGGCATCCCGAGCCTCATCTCCTTGTCTCAATGTCTCGTGTCTACTTTCTCTGAGCACGGTCCCTTGTGCAGAGCAGCGACATTAGCAAAGCATCATCACCGCAGATTCGTCAGATCCATTACTATATTAAAATAAAACACAGTTTAGAATAATCAGGAATCTACTATATTAAAATAAAACACAGTTTAGAATAATCAGGAATCACCACACTATCACAGTATATTTATGGCATGTATACCTAGACTTTTACACACACTTTATTAGTCCGAGAACCGACTAAACCATAGCTCTGATACCACTAAATGTAACACCCCTTACCCGTATCCGTCACCGGAATAGGGTACGAGGTATTACCGAATCATAATACATACCATTAAATAAAACCAAAACAAAAAAATATGGCATATAATTAGATCATGAATCATTATAACATATGCATTTAATAATATTAGCCAATTTCAAAGGCTTCGTACAAAATAATTGGTCAAATGCTATACTTAATATTTTAAGACCTAGACAATTATGATACGTAACAAAATAACTAAGTCTACTATACATGGCATAATTCAAAATGTTTAATTCAAATACCCAAAAATATTGATAGCGCAGGCAGATCTTCAACGATCCTTGACTCCTGTGCAAGCTGGACCACACTATAAGACAAAAGAGAGAAAAGAGGGTAAGCTTATAGCTTAGTAAGCAAGTATGTAAATAATGAATAAGAATCTGTTTTAATTTCACCATTTACTCCTCTTTGGTCAAGCTGTCTCTACTGCATCATACTCACTAAATAAATCATAACTCGAGTTACAAAACTCGAAATTCAATTCCGTAAAATTTTCCTGAAACTAGACTCATATTAATTTTTACTAATTAGTTTCTAGAATTTTTGGTCCAGCCAATTAGTACATTTTATTATTTAAAGTTTACCCTTTTATACATCTCGACCGATCTGACCTCTGTTCACTACGAATTGAATTTCTCCTAGTACACAATTCAAATATCCATGAAATCAGTTTCATTTAAAACTAGACTCAATAAGGAATCTAGAAATATAAACTATATTTCTTAATTAGGTTTGTACAATTTTTAATGATTTTTCAAAGTAAGAACAGGGGATCACATAGTCATTCTGAGCAAGTCACACACAATTATAAATATCTCAAATTATAGAGTTCCTTTACTTGCTCTGTTTCTTTTACATGAAAATAGACTCATTAAGATTTAAATGCATATCTCATTCAGCCTCTAATTAAATTCCTACTATTTTTGGTGATTTTCTCAAATTCACGTCACTGCAACCATCCAAAACAGTATTATTGCTAATTCACTCTTTCACACTTTCTTTGTATTTACCTCATTTAGCCTACATATCACAATTCACTTTCACCACATTTCATACATCACAAGTGTAGGTTCATGATTACAATGTCACTATAAAATCATCCCATTGAGCAATTCGGATCAATCCTCAATACTTAGTGGTTTCAGCACACAGCTCCACCATCATATTTCATATAATTCGGCTCTCTTGTACACATGGTGAACACTTAGTACCACCCATGTGATCTAGCCAATTTATCTCGTAGCTCTCTTGTCTACAAGGTGTCCTTCACTTGGAATCACACATGCGACCTAGCTACATTTATCCTCTCCCGTAGCTCTCTTGTCTACATGGGATACATCCCGTATCACACATGTGACCTAGCTACTACATAGTGTCTAGTAGCTCTCTTGTACACATGATGTGCACTTAGCACCATACATGTGACCTAGCTACATTTCATCTATATTATTCAATCTTTTCGAAAGTTCAACCGGGATTTCTCTCACTATTACTTATTTCCATTCTTCCAATAGTCGGTTTATGATTCAAAATCAACTAAAATATATAAAATAGGCTGAAATACAAAAATGTAAATGAAGTTAATGTATTATTTACATACAAACTTACCTCGGTGCAAAATATGAAAATTTTGCAATTTAGTCCAAAACCTTTTCCTTCTCTCGTTCGAGGTCGATTTCACGCCTTTCTTGATTATTGAGCTTGAAAGCTTGAAACAAACCCTAGCTATGGAGAACATGCAAGTTTAAGCCAAGTTAAATGAGGATGAACACATTTTTGTGTTATTTTTCCCATTTTATTTCATTTATTATGCAAATGACCAAAATGCCCTTACTACTAAACTTTCTAAAAATTCCATCCATGTCCAAATTTTTGTCCATATAAAGTATAATGGTCTAATTGTCATTTAAGGACCTCTAATTAAAACCCCCATTTCAATCAAGTACTTTATGAACTAGAACACACACATTTTTCACCTATTTCAATTTAGTCCTAAACGTCAAATTAAACACCCAATCGATAAATTTTCGCAACCAAATTCTCACACGATTATGCAATCATAATACAAACACTAAAACTTAATCAAAATAATAAATTCTCAGATTCGTGGTTTCGAAACCACTTTTTCGTTTTGGCCCTAAATCAGGCTGTTACAATCCATGGATCCAAGCAAGCTTTAAAATACTATAAAACATAGAAAAATAAACAAAAGTAAGCTATAAAGCTTAGTAAGTTTGTATGTAAATATGAAATAATCTCATCATTCATTAGCATTTCAAAATAGATAAAATAAATAACATTTAAAACATCAATCAGTGAGTTAACATAAAGTTTAACCACATAGTTTTCTGTACAGTTTTCCATACATACCTATACCCATACGTATCTATTTCTCCAAATTCTCTTACCAAACCACTCCGACTTATAAATGCTTACGGTACGAGTACATCAATTTTCCAATGCCATAGTCCAACTATGGTCTTACACATACGTTTTCATGGCCCTGCTGTGGTCTTACATTCACATGCCATAACCCGGTTATGGTCTTATATTCTGATTGCCATAGCTAGCTATGGCCTTAATTAACAACTTGTCTTATTTAACCGTACATTTAATTTAAGATATCCAAATTTAACTAATAGGATAAATAAAATCTCAATTCCATCCATTAATTAAATACACATTTAAGTTCAATTATACGAACTCACCTCGTGTATGGAAATGACGAAACGGACTGACTATTCGATTACTTTACTTTTTCCCCGATCTAAGTTCGAATTCCTCTTTTCTTGAACTATAAGTAATCAAAATCAGATTATTTATTCCTCTATTTATTCAATTCAATCCAATGTATGCATTTAAGCTATTTTACACATTAGCCCCTAAACTTTCACATTTTTACAATTTAGTCCTTATTTCACAAAATCACAAATTCATGAAATTCAAGACTAACCCATACTAGCCGAATTACCATTGTAACCCTAGCAATCCATATTTTTCATTTATTGCACATTTCTACCACACAATTTACATATTTCTTAATTTAATCCCTATTTTGCATTTTTCTCAAAAATTCACTTAACAAAACTTGTATATTTATTAACAGGCATTCGTAATCTATCAAGAAACTTCAAAACACATGCTTATTCATCAATGGAAACTTTCAAAATCTTTAACAGTTTTACAAATTTGTAACGCCCCAAAATCCTAAATAATTATTTTTGTATGTTTGTGACACACAAATGTGTATCTGCTTCAGTGGTTAAATGTGTAACACCCCGTGCCCGAGACCGTTGCCGGAGTCGAACACAAGGTGCATATAGACTTAACTTAATTAATCTCACAGTCCATTTAAAATTTTCCAGGCAGGCTGGCAAGCTGCGTCACTGCCACCCTAAAAATCATATCTTGCGTTCCACAACTCGAAAATCAGTTTCGTGATTTTTCCCTGAAACTAGACTCATATTTGCATCTACAATTTTTTTTCTAGAATTTTTGGTCGGCCCAATTAGTACAGTTTATTAGTTAAAGTCTCCCCTGTTTCAGGGCTCGACTACCCTGACCTTTGCGCATTACGACTTGGATATCTCCCTGTACAGGGATTCAATACTGGTACCGTTTGTTTCTATAGAAACTAGACTCAAAAAGGAATCTATGAATATATGGCATGACTTCTAATTACCTCTGGTTAATTTACAATGAATTTTCAAAGTTGGAACAGGGGATCCAGAAACCGTTCTGGCCCTGTCTCACAAAAACTTAAATTTCTCTTAACATACTGTTCACATGCTCATTTTCTTGCTTTCCTATGAAAATATATTCATCAAGGTTCATTCACATAATTTATTCACTATTTAATTCCATTCCTACTATTTTTAGTGATTTTTCAAATCTACATCACTGCTGCTGTCAGCATCTGTTTTTAAGGCAACTTTACCTATTTCATGATCCTCCATGGATCAACTAGAGTTTGTCATACATATACCAAAAGTGATCATGAATGACCATTCCCATGGCTAACCGTTACCAACATTTCCATGCTTCTTAATGAACATATACATTCAAGATGACTATAACATTATGCTCAAAACGTATATAAGCCATTTTCGCATGGCCATCCAAAGTTTTACATACCAAGTTCAAACAAAACATAATAGCCTATACATGCCGAAATGTTCTCTTAGACCATCTAAGAAGAAAATACCAAAAGTTGCTAGCCGGTGTGATGACTTCAACGACAGTCCCGAGCACGCAAAATGGATCAAGAACCTAAATAAGCAACAATAAGCACCAAATGAGTACATAACTCAATAAGTCATAAGCAATGCACTACCATCCATTAATAACATTATCATAAGAGGAAACAAAATGGAACGATGCTAATTACTTCATCCAAACCGAACTATACCATAGTTCCTTAGACCTTTCGGTTCAATCTCACACCAAGTTACACATTCACATTCCATATACTAATCAATAGGATATTTGAAGCGTTTTTATACATCATTTTGTTTTCGTTACAATCATACAACTAAATGGCCTTTCACTTATTCCACGATAATTCTCATGTACGTGACTTCAATTAAAATTGTCACATAGGTTCAAAACTTACCAAGCTCAACTCCAAATATAAACATAGCGCCTATTAGCCATGAACTCAAGGTACTTACCCGATCCGCTGTCCGTGATCAACTTAATAATGTCGCACACTCAGTGTCAATAGTGATTCAAAAACATATAGTGAGTCCGCACACTTAGTGCTATAAAATCAACTCGCACACCTAGTGCTATATAATCAAACTCGCACACTTAGTGCTGTACAAATTTAAAACCCGCACACTTAGTGCAATCTCATGATCATAAATGTTTATACCCGCACACTTAGTGCCGAGATCCACAACTCAATACATCTCACCTCTTTTCTTTTCATTCAATACTTTCATCACCACATACATACATGTATATAAATTTATCATTCCATTCGGCATAATTACATAGACATCATGTCTATTTAAATCGATACAAAATATACGCTTAGTGACTTACTTGTGTTGGGTGAATTAATTCCAAGTCGGCTACTCGATGACCTTCGATTTCCCCTTGTTGGACGCCTCTCCTTTAGGATCTTGAGCTTAAACAAATAAATTAACTCATTCAACCCCTTTGCTACATATATTGGTATTCACATTTTAATGATTTTATGACATACGGAATGGCATGGTAAAATTTTTATCTTGCTGCCTCGTGCTTTTATCTATTCGGCTAATAGCCATATGCTATCGCCCTACTATCAATAATCCAATCACACATGCATATATGTATATGGCCGAATGTACAAAGCTTAGACTCATCATCACCTATGCTCTTAATTGATAGCTGAATATGCATACATATATATATATATGATATCAACTATACTATCATCTTTAATTCACCTAACACAAAATTTCATCTCATGAACACTTGACCGAATTTTTCCTAACCTAACATGGCTTTACATATACTTGTAACATCCTATAAATCCATATTTCTACCTAAATTTTCTTTTACCTTTCCTCTACTTCCATTCACAACATCAAGAGCACCATACACGTGCATCATTACAAAGCTTCACACTTAGCATGCAAATGACATCAACACAAACCTACCTTAGCCGAAACTTAACTCATCTTCATGCCTCATCACCACAACATCAAACATCAAACATCAAACAAGAAGACAACACCCATGGCCGAATATCATCTCCATCTCATAGCAAAGATTTAAACCATGGGCTAAGTAGAACTCAAACTAACAACTAAAACATGCATGAATCTCATGGACAACATCAAACATACCTTAGTCTAGCAAACTCCCATGGCTGATTTTCTCAAGCTCTTCCCTCCCTTCTCCTTAGAACATTCGGCCAAGCAAAGAAAATGTGAAAGGATGGACACTTTTTTTTTCCTTTGTTTTCATCATATTTTCTTTTCTTTTTTTTCATTATTTTATTCTTTCTAACATAACCACTAACCCAACATGTTTGCAACATGTTTCCACCCATAGCATGGCCGGCCATCATGCTTAAATTTGGGTAAATTGACATGCAAACCCACCATTTTCACAACATGCACTTATAGGCCACCCTACATTTGCCTAGCACATTTCTAAATTTTCTCACATAAGTCCTATTTGATAAAATTCACTTACAATTAACAAAATCCAAACATGAAATTTTCACACATGCATATGTACATATAATGAGCATCAACTATGACAGTTAATTATTTTTATGACTCAGTTTAGTGGTCCCGAAACCACTTTCCGACTAGGGTCAATTTAGGGCTGTCACAAAATGTCCTGGGAATAGTGTGAGAAGTCTTGGGTTGCCTTGGCTTGTGCAAAAGTTTTGTTTTTAGAGGAATAAACCCTGTCTCTAGTCAGTAGGTCTTTTAAATTAGTGTGTTTATAACATATCAAAAAAGGGCCTGCTGGTCTAGGGGATAAGTGGCGTGTGGTAGTTGCTTGAGGTCTGAGGTTCGAATCCTGATGGGCGAGGTGGAGTGTTTATTTTGGTACTGTGCCGTAGGAGTGATGTAGGTTGACCGAAACACTGAAATGTTTGAATGGATTTTGAATTGATTATTTGAGAGGGGAGTGGACGACATGGAGGGATTTTAGGAGAAAATCATGGGGAGTTGAGGTGAGAGGAGCTAGTGTGCCAAATTTGAACTTTAGCCACTCAAAGAAATCGATTTTAGGGAAGAATTCAGCTTTGGGTGAGTTTTAGTTTTGGTGGCTGTACATTTTTTTTGTTGCTTTCTCTCCTCAATTTTGGTTTTTCACAATTGCTTTTGGGTTCTTTTCTACACTTTTTGGATAGCCAAATTCTACATTTTTCATTTTGTCTATTTTGATTTTTGCTCTTCTCCCTCTACTCCTTTAGCAATCATTTTTTGAATACTTTCCTTTCTCTCTCTCCAATCCTTTCAACTTTTATTGGCTAATTCTCTTCTTCTTCTTCCCTCTTCCAACCAGTTTCTTATTGACCAATTGCTTCTCTTTTTCTGGCTTTCTTAATCGATTGTGCTTGGTCGAATACCACTCTCTCTTT
Source organism: Gossypium arboreum (assembly GCF_025698485.1). Taxonomy (NCBI): domain Eukaryota; kingdom Viridiplantae; phylum Streptophyta; class Magnoliopsida; order Malvales; family Malvaceae; genus Gossypium; species Gossypium arboreum. Next base: position 29,450,897 of record NC_069076.1, read on the forward strand.
TACCCTCTCTATGCCGACTCTTCTCTCTTCTTCTGTAACACCCCTTACCCGTGTTTGACTCCGGAACAGGGTACGAGGCATTATCGCACTTAATCACTAATCATTGTATAAAAATCGAGTCATAATTTCACTCTAATTTAAAACCTTTTCAAATACATTCAAGCTGTCCCTTAAAAAGAGCTTGCAAGGCCCATATCACGCTTTAATTCAACCACACACATAGGCAAGCATGCACATTCATAAATTGCATCATTTAATTAATAACATAATCAAGACTATCTACATTAAATGACTTTATACAATAGAGACCTTCAAATAACATAGGTCAGTATTTTAAGCCAATTCCTAGCAACTTAATAATAACTAAATGAGTCTCCATACATGCCAAATATTTAAAATACTTTAAAACCTTTATATTTCGATCAATAGTTTGATAGTGTGATTTAACCTCTGGCGACCTCCAACTCGAGCTAACATCTACGACACTATAGGAAAAAGGAAAGGAAGGGAGTAAGCATTATAGCTTAGTAAGTAAGTATGTAAATATTAATAAACAATACATTATCATTCTTTAAACAAAGTCACAATATGTTCCCAAAATATTACCATCACAAACACACATACTTTCACTATTACAATCATAAACAAGTTCAAAATAAGTTGTCTAGCAGAGTACCAGCAACTAAATTATTTATTTCTGGAGCTAAAAAACTCCAAATTACAAACCGTTAATTTTCCTTGAAACTAGATTCACATATATTCTTACCATAAAATTTTCAGAATTTTTGGTCTAGTAAATTAGTGCAGTTTATTCATTGAATTTACCCCTATTTCACTACTCAACTATTCTGACCACTCTTCACTACAAATCAATTTTCTCCTTGTACATAATTCAAAGGATATTCTTATTCATTTCATTTTAAACTAGACTCATTAAGGATTTCAAGCATATAAATTATATCCCATAATTATTGTTGTACAATTTTTAATTATTTTTTCAAGTCAGAATAGGGGATCATGTAGTCATTCTGAACCAGTCTCTCAAAAACTTAAATATCTCATAATATAGAATTCCTTTGCTGCTCTGTTCCTGTTATATGAAATAAGACTCATTAAGCTCTAATTTGATATCTCATTCAACCTCTGATTCAATTTCTACTATTTTTGGTAAATTTTTAGATTCACGTCACTACAACTATCCAGAACAGTTTTATTGTCAATTTTTATCTTTCACAATTCAATTGTATTCATCACTTTCCCATAACAATCTTTCCAATTTCCAATCACATATCGAGCATATTGCTCATAAGTTACACACGTATATAGTTACACTTATCATCACAAAGTCATACACAATTTCATTTAATCAATTTCCCAGTTGAATGCTTCGGAATAATAACAGATACGCGATGGTATCGCACACAACCCACCTTTAAAATCAAAGCTCTCTTGTACACATAGTGGCCTTCACTTAGCACCACTCATGTGACCTAGCTCGATTGTACACATAATTTTGGCTCTCTTGTACACATGGTGAACACTTAGTACCACCCATGTGACCTAGCCAGTTTATCTCGTAGCTCTCTTGTCTACATGGTGTCCTTCACCTGGAACCACGCATGCGACCTAGCTACATATATCCCGTAGCTCTCTTGTCTACATGGTGTACACATAGTATCACCCATGTGACCTAGCTACATCATAATGTCTCATTGCTCTCTTGTACACATGATGTGCACTCAGCACCATACATGTGACCTAGCTACATACCATCTATATCATCCAATCTTTCTAAAGGTTCAACCGGGATTTCTCTCTCTTTCTAATACTTGATTCCATACTTCCAATAGTCAATTATGATTCAAAAATCAGCTACAATACATAAAATATGCTGAAATACAAAAACATAATAAACATAATGTATTATTTACATACAAACTTACATACTTTCTCATTTCCATGTCGAATTAATATTGAACATTTAAATCATCATAATTATACTTACTTTCAACACCTCGGAAATCATAGCAAATATATCAATTTTACATTGAAACATGCATAAATTAATACTTATTATACATATGAACTTACCTCGATACTAAAACGGCCATTTTACCAACTTTCCCGATTTTCAATTTTTCTCCCATTCTAGATTCAAATCTCATTTTCCGGGATCTAAAACATCATATTTTACTTATTTAATTAATTTACTATTCAAAACAGTCCTTAACTCAAACTTTGGTAAAATTACAATTTTGCCCCTAAACTTTTGCATATTTACACTTTTTCCACTAGGCTCGGGAATTAAACTTCATCCTTTATTCTTATGTTTTATGACATGCTGATCATTTTTCCCTTCTATGGAAACATCAAATTCGCACTCTAACACATAGTTATGAACAATAACAACTTTTACCAATTAAGCCGTTTTACTTGTTTTTGCTTAAAACCGCTTAGAAAAAGCTATTTAACATAATTTCAGCCTTCATATTCTACCATAAAACATCAAAATAAACACATTTCACCTATGGGTATTTTTCCAAATATGAACCCTAGCTTAAATTATTGCTAGAATAAGCTTAATCAAGTTATCGGGATTCCAAAATCGTAAAGAACTTGAAAAACGGGGCTAGAACGGACTTACTATTGAGCTTGGAAAGCTTTAAAACCCTAGCCATGGCTTCCCCCATGCTAATTTCGGCCTCCATGAAAAGGATGAGTCAATTTTGGCTTTATTTTCCCTTTTTATTTCTTTTAATTACCAAATGACTAAAATGCCCTTAAGGCCTTTCTTTAAAATTTGTCCTATTCATGCCCAGTTTTTTCCAAACGAAATATAATGGTCTAATTTCCATTTAAGGACCTCCTCTTTAAACCCCCACTTCAATCAAGTACTTATGAATTAGAACACATATTTTGCAACTTTTTCAATTTAGTCCTAAAAGTCCAATTAAACACTTTATCAGTAAAATTACTTAACGATATTTTTACACAATATTTTAATCAATAAATAAACCTTAAAAATTAATCAGAATAAATTTTTTGACTTCAAATTCATGGTTCTAAAACCACCGTTCTGTTTAGGCCCTAAATTGAGCTGTTACAGCAACTTTTGCAAATAAGCCCTAATAGGCAAATTAAACATGCAATCTATAAAATTTCTTAACAATACTCTAACACATGCATCTAATCACTCGGTAAATCATAAAAATTAATCAAAATAAACTTTTCTATCTCAGATTTGTGGTTTCACAACCACTATTCCATTCAGGTCCTATTTCGAGATGTTACATCTTCTATATCGATCTTAGTGGTAATTGCTGCTATTTGGTTTTTCTCACTATTTTTCCTTTTCTACCGTATGAATAGTTTTCATCTAACACCTTCTTTTGCTGCCGACTATTGCTAGGGTTGTGGTTGTGCTAGCTTTGTCTCTATCGTAGTGGGTGATCATTCTGGGGATAGTAGGCCGATTCTTTCCCTTCCCTATTCTCGGTTTCACACCTTCGATAAGTGGTTGTGCGCTTGGTTCAAGCTATGTACGTGTACTATGTTAGTTAATAAGTTCGCTTGGAATGCAGGTAATCTCTAAAAGATTTTGTAACTGGTCTCTGTATCAAATTAAGTGTGTGACCTTCACTTGTTGAATCAAGGCAAGTATTACTGAATATTTAGGGATAAATATTAAGAGGATATGTTAACCCTATTGTCAAATGATTAATGAAGTATCTTGATTGAATATAGGTTTTGGTGTTCGTGTGCTTTTCGAACATTTTCGTAGCAAGGTGTGTAAAAACACTACCCTTAATCGTAGATCGGCAAAAGCCGAAATATGTGATCGTTGATATTACAAGGGCGTGCGGTCGTTCGTGTGGTAGTTTGAATGCCTAAACATGGGCGTATAATTGTTGAGACCGGCCATGAGCGATTTCATGGGCCGAGGTTGTTTTGGGCCATTTTGGGCCGAACTGGGCCGTGTGAGCCCCACAGCCACGTGGGCCCCACACAGTAAACCACACGAATGTGTGGTAAATATTGGGCCAGGCTGTGTAATCTACATGGACAAGGCCATTTCTGTGCTATGTGGGCCACTCAGGCGTGTGGGCCTAGATGGGTCGCAATATGGGCCGTGGGCCCATTTTCACCGTTTGACTATTAAGGTTGCACGGGTTTCCCAAGACGACTGCGGACTTACTGTTGGGTCTGTAAGTGTACCTAGGCACCGTAATTGACAAAATCACTAAAATGCCCCTACATTGTAAAATGATTGATATGCCCCTATAAGATATATGATTATATTTGAGCATGCCATTTTATATATATATATTGATCACATGTATGATATTATGACATGATGCATGATATGTTGCATAGGGATGGGATTTATTGTGATTGGAGGAAGTGTACTGTACTGGCAGCTCTGCTACAAATACTGATTAGTGCTGCAATCGATACTACTTAGAGTGTAGGGATGGGTGGGTTGATTTTATCCCCATATGGAGTGTAGGGTTGGACGAAGATAGAGTGTAGGATTTATTGATTGCATATCTGCACTGTACTGTTTCTAAGATGGGCTCGTGCCCACACTGATATTGATACTATAATGGGCTAATGCCCTAATTGAAACTGAACCATGACTAAATTGGGCTTAGGCCCAGAGTATATATGCTCTCTAGTTGATTATCTAATATGGGATTACATACTAAATTTTCAAAACTCACCCATCTGTTATCTGTACAGGTAATCCCCAAGCTTAGGTGGGTCGGTGCTGCGAGGGACTCGAAGGTGGCCACACAACAGCACAGACTTTCTTATTGGGTTTTAAATTACAAATAGTTTTATTTTGGGTGTTTTAAATGTAATAAGGCTTGTATAATTTTTTTAATATTTAAGTTTGGGGTTTTATTTATTTTGATTTATATTTGCTAGTAGTAGGATGCGGGTTGTCAGAAAGATAAATATTTTTTTTCAAATCACCACATTTACACAACCTGATTTTAGAAGCTTCCATAGGAAATAATGTTTCAAAATTAATAACAAATTCAACATGGTTAAGTTTTTGTCAAGCGACTTGAGCTTTGACAATAAACGGGATATCCTTAAATCTTTGCTAAAAATCACAATGAGGTTAAATATAGAACGAGATTTTCAATGATATTATACTTTGAGAAAAACACTTCAATGTGACATCGCTAGATTTGGCCATAAAGTCTAGGCCAAGTTTTGTGTGTTACATTTAGTGGTATCAGAGTCAGGTTGCAAAACTTGCCTGTAGATTTAGGTTTTCTCTAAAGTTTGAAATTTCCAAAAAGAACTAGTTTAAATGAATTGAAAGTATTTTGAAAAGTTTTACTGAATGTATGGCCCACCGAGTCTCCGGCGCCGATTCTATAAGTCTTCTAAAATTGTTGCTTGCTTTAAACTGAAATGCAAAGACTACTATAGGTAGTAGACTGTACTGAAATACTCTATTTAGGGTAAACTAAAACTGTAATAATACTGCAATCTGCGAAAACAAACTCTAAATTACTAATACTGTGTTCATAAAATATTCTTAATAAATACTGGAACTGTAAAACTAATACATAAAATTGTTAATACAGATAAAGCGTAATTCAAAAATGAGCATTAGAGGTACTCATGGAAGGGGTAAAGGGGCCGCGGTAGGGGCTGTGGAGGTGCTCAAGCTGGGTCTTCGTCATCTAGCCACATGTCGAATGTTGAAGTTAGAGAGGCACCAACTTCACCTGTGACTAAGACTAGGTCTCATGATTGTGCGGCTGGGGACGACATATTGTCCCAGGCCATGTCACAGATTCTAAAGAGGGTTGCTAGACCCAATACTGGTGTTATGGGCCATGGGTCAGTTTTGGAATGACTCCGGTCCAATGGAGCTAAGATTTTTAGGGGAATTACTGGAGTTGCCCCTAATGTGGCTGAATATTGGATTGAGGGCATGGAAAGGATTATGGATGATACTGCACTAATAGATATAGGATCTACTCATTCCTATATAGCTTGTAATGTGTCTGAGACTTTGGATATCTTGGTTGAGAGTACTGTAAGTGAGGTTACTATGTTGAGTCCATTGGGGCAGTCTGTAAGGGTAGATAAACTATTCAAAGATGTAGAGTTATCTTTTTAGCAGATTTGATGGATGTAACATCCTGATTTTCGGGTTTTCGCGATTCTTGATATTTTAAGTAAATTTCTAAAATTTGGTATGTGATTATGGAATTCATAATGTGGGTATGTTAATGGGCTTATGGAAGGCCCATGAGTTGGCCAAAACCCGGTAGAATTTTTAAAATTTTGGACTTAGGAGTTAGGGGTTCTGGCTAGGTGCCCTTATATTAAATTGTGGGTAAAATGTATCACAAAAAAAAAACTGTAGTAAAGTGGCAAGGGTGACGCCATTAAGCTCCTAAAAGGTGGCGTGTGGAGCATAAGGAAGTCTGGGTTCGATTCCTGTGTTGGCAAATAAGAGGATTTATTTTTATGTGCGGGAAGGGTAAGTGTTGGAACCTAAGTGGATTACGTAAGAGGAGAGTTGGATCAAGTCAAATGCATAAATTGAGGAGGGATAAGGGAGAGATTTTAGGATTTGAGAGAAGGATAGAGCTTAGCCGTTTGGAAGGGAGATTTGAGAGGGATTTTCGGAGAAGGGTATTAGGCTAGTTAATTTCGGCATTAGGGTCCTGAGTGTGCCGATTTCTTTTTGGTATGTAGCCTTCTTCTCTTTTCTTTCTCCTCTTGCCGATTGTTCTTAAGCTAATCCTCTCTTTTCTCTTTCGTTATTTCTTCCACAAACTCTCTACTTCTTATTCTTCCTCTCTTTCGTTTATAGTAAAAGCCGAACCTATCATTCTTCTCGTTTCTAACCGAATATCAATAAGCCAAACTCAAGGAGTCAAAGGAAGTCGATTGCTCTATAAAGGTATACACTTGTTCTTTTTCTTTTAGCCGATTCTTGTTATTTTAAAAGCCTTTCAACTCTTTTGTCAACACCCTTTTGGTCCATAACCACTTTTTCTTCAAAGGACCCAAAAGCCAAAAGCATAGCACCCTTGGGTGACTTGGTGGCCGATTCGTAGGATCCTTGTGGTACGGGTTTCGCTAGTGTTTTAGAGTGCATGATGCGTTGAATCGGAGTTAACACGGATTGAAACCGTTTGGGTAAGTGAACCTTGGTAAGTGCTCGTAGCTTTAATCAATTCAATATTAGGGAGTTTAAGAAAAGCGAAACCTCTCTAATTTAGGAGATGGCGAATATGGGCATAGACTTTATGGGGTCTTCTTTTAATATTTTGGTTTATTTATTGAAGGAGCAGCAAGGTGTAGTGTCGTTTTGGAGTAGCTTGGATCACGGAGTAGCTAGGCCTAGTCATCAATCGCGACAAAGGTAAGGTGCCTAAGGCCATTATGGATGGTGGCCGAATGTGTAAGTGTTAATATTGGAAAGTTCTTATTTTGGTTCAATTATTGCGAAATGATATAGTTAAACAATTGATTATAGGAGAAATCGCATAGGAGATCTCGTCAAGGAAAATCGCAAATCGTGTGTAACGAACCCTTTTTCATAGCTTAAAGCGATAAATGCGAAAAGTCAAATGCCAAATTCGCATTTCGAGGACTTGTGAGCAAGCTTAACGCTCCCTAGTTAGTTAGAATCGATGAGACGATGATCGAGAACGATGGAAACGGTAAGAGTGTGATTTTGGCGTTCTTGGTAAGTTGGGCCTCGAGGGTCGGTGGGGCCCATTGGGCTTCGGGCCCATTTGGGAAAAATTGGTAGTAAACGAAATCATTATATGGCATGATAAGACCGTTAAAACCATTATGGAATATAGGCTAAATGGGCCGAGATGACGAAATTGGCTAAGTAGGGCCCATTAAGGGTTTTAGGCCCAATAACTCGTTGTCGCTAAAATGGGCCATAATCACTGCTTGCACCCATGAATTGTTAAGTAATCATTAATAAACTTGGAAACCCTAATTTTGGTAAAATTACAAGATTACCCTTATAATATGAAAATGACCGCTTTGCCCCTAGGTAAAATGACCATTATACCCCTAGGGTTTATGTATGATTTTAATACATGGGATTTTGATAAATATGGTATGTATGATATGCACATGAAATGTATGATACGCACATGATATGTATGATATGCACATGAGGTAATCATAAATGCATTGGGTTGGGTTTTATATGGATGGAGGAAGTGAAAAGGGCTTATGCCCTGATTATCGAAAGGGCTTATGCCCCGCTTATAAAAGGGCTTATGCCCTGCTTATTGAAAGGGCTTTGGCCCGATTATTAAAAAGAGTCTAGGCCTCCGGTTATATGATAAAGCAACTATGTTTGCCGTGGAGAGTTTGGCGGGGTGGGTCGAGTTAATCCCACATGGTGTGTTGGTTGGTACGGTGGAGAGTAGCGGATGGTGGGTTGAGTAGTCTCCCAAATGGGTTGCATTCTTTCATTGAAATTATATGTGACATTGAAATGGGCCTAAGGGCCATACTGCTTCTAAAGAAAGGCTTCGCCCAAGAATATGAAATATGAAAAGGCTTCGCCTAGTATTATGAAATATGAAACATGAAAAGGCTTCGCCCAAGATATGAGATATGAAATATGAAAAGGGCTACTACCAAATGCATGATTGAGATTGGATTTGGGCTTAGACCCAATAGGCCGTTATTGTTTTGGGCTCGAAAGGGCTTGTTGCACATCGAGTTTCCAAACTCACCCCTTCCTTAACCTTGCGGTGAGCCTTGATGTGAGGACTTCAATGAGAGGATTCAGAGTGGCCACGGTGATCATCTTTGGGCTTTTAAACAAGTATTGGTTTTCATTTTAATTACTTTAAATATTATTTACTTTTGGGTTGTAATAAGGCCAATTTTAACTTTCCTTTCATTTTTTCGGATTATTTTAATTTTAATAACTTTAAAAAATTGGTTAATAATTATTCAAATGGGCTAGACTTAGGACGTGTTTTCAAAACGATATTTGTTTTAAAATATCTCAACATCACGATTAATCGATTTATCAAAGACGTCTACTTAAACAAATTTAAACTCGATATAACAAAGTGTGGCTATGGTTGTGGGCATGTCAGGATTGGTTCCAATCAAAGAGCTTGGTACTTAAGCGACCTTCATGGCTCACCTCCTCTGTCTCGGATACCTACCGGTGCCCACTTCCATACACTTTGTTAACTCAATAAAATATATGGTTTTTAAAACATTAAAACGAAACGTGGGTTTTCAACTCCAATGTGGCACGTCAGATTCGGCTATAACGTCTGGGCCGGGTTTGGGGTGTTACATTTAGTGGTATCAAAGCCTAGGTTGCAACAACTCGGCTGTGGATCGGGTCCAAAAATGTTTTCGAAAACTTAGGCCTAAGAAGGGTATTTTTGGAAAATAGTTTTTGAAAAGTTCATTTTAAATATGGTTGCGGAGAAATATAGGTAAAAAGGGTACCAATTTTTCTGTTTTAAAACAAGAGTTCAAAATAAAGGGAGTTTTCAAATCAAAGTTTTCGAATTTCTATTTTCGATAATCAAAAACATGTTTTTCTAAATGGATTGAGAAAGAAGTGGCGACCTGAATCCCGGCACCAAGTCTGTAAGTATATTTTCCTTACAATATATGATATTGATATTATGAATAGTCTTTGAGACCCTACTATGAGACTTTAGCTAGGTAGAGCAGTAAACAGTAGGAATGAGGCGTAGCTAGGCTACGATGATACGAAAATCCTTGAACCGCTATATCTACATAAGACATTTTCTTAATAAATAGTGGAACGTTATACTAATTGCATAAAATTAAGTAAATCGATAATTCGATATGAGTACTAGAGGAGCTCGTGGACGAGGCCGCAGACGTGGTCGTGGAAGGGTGCAAGTGAATCTTTATCCTCGGGGCATAGGCCACCGAGGAGCCACCGTGCCGCAAGCAACGGAGACCGGGTTTTATGATCGGTCATGGGGATGACGCTTATCCCAAGCCATGTTAAGGGTTTTAGAAAGAGTGGCTGGAGCTAGTACTGGGACGGTGAATAAGGGGTCTATATCGGAGCGACTCCGGGCCAACGGAGTGGAGGTATTTAGGGGTGTATCTGGAGTGGCCCCGAATATGGCAGAATATTGGCCGGAGGCAATGAATGGATCATGGACGACCTAGATCGCCGGTGGAGCAAAAGTCGAGAGGAGTCGTGTCGCCGCCACGTGACGAGGCATACCGATGGTGGATCACCGTAAGGGAGAGTACCCCAATTGAGCAAGTAACCTGGGAATTGTTCAAAACTGCCTTTAAAAGGAGGTATGTTGGAGCAAGCTATGTGGATGCTCGTCGAAAGGAATTCTTGAATCTGATTCAAGGTGATAAGACTGTAGCAGAGTATGAGGTAGAATTTTTGAGGCTGAGTCGATATGCTAGTGGTATAGTGGCAACCAAATATGAGCGCAGTGTCCGCTTTGAGGATGGTCTCCGCGATGAGCTTAGGATATTGATAGCTCCACAGAGGGAGCGTGGTTTTGCTGCGTTGGTAGAAAAGGCTAAGATAGCCGAGGAGGTGAAGCTGAGTGAGCGATAGAATCGTGAGAAGGATCGACCCAGATTCAAGAGGGATTTCAGACCCTCGAGTGCCACGAATCGAAGTGTTAAAAGAGCAAGGATGGAGGAACCGGTTCGAGCAGTTCCAAGAATACTTATAGACCGCAGCTTTGGTGGACTGTGGTAGGGTGCACATGGGGAGGCCGAAACGAATCGGAGCATGTTTTCGATATGGGTCAAAAGAGCATAAGTTCGAGAGTATCTCGGAGGATGCTCAGAGTGGCGGCAGAGCAAAGGGATGTCCAACCACGGCGAGGAGGACCACCACCACGTAAGGGTCGTGGGCAAGGTAGAGGTGGCAATGGTAATGGACGAGGACGTGGGGCCCCGGCAGAGGTGCTGGTCATGTCAAGCTCGACAACCTGGCGTTAGTTTATGCTTGCACGACGTCGTGAGGAGGGTGACGCTCCGATGTTATAACTGCACGTTCTTCATTCATAGTATGCCTTACACTGCTTTGATTGATGTGGGCTCCACCCACTCGTATGTTGCTTGTGATGTATCAGGGGCTTTGGATATGCTTCCTGAGAAGACTGTGAGTGGGGTATCAGTAATAAGTCCATTAGGACATTCGGTTAAGGTAGATAAAATTTTTAGGGCAGTACCGTTAGGGACACAAGATAAAATCTTTGAAGGAGATTTGATGGAGCTGCCATTTCGGGATTTTGATGAATGGATTGGTTAATTAAGCACAAGGCGACGTTGGATTGTGCGGCAAAGAGGATGGTACTAAGAACTACCGAAGATGAGGAGATAATGGTCATAGGGGAACAAAGAGATTATTTATCCAATGTTGTTTCGGCGTTAAGAGCCGAGAAGTTTATCCGGAAAGGTTGTGAGGCGTACTTGGCCTTTGTGAGTCAAACGGACTTGAGGAGATAACGGTGGAATCGGTTAGGACTATTAGGGAATTTCGTGATGTATTCCTGATGAACTTCTGGATTACCCCGAATAGAGAAGTCGAGTTTGGAATCGACTTACTACCGGAACGACTCTCGTGTCCATTGCACCTTATCGGATGGCACCAAAGGAGTTGGTAGAATTGAAAGCTCGATTCAAGAGCTATTGGATAGAGGGTTTATAAGACCAAGTGTTTCCGTGGGTGCACCGTCTTGATCGCTCAGAAGAAGAAAGATGGGACTATGCGCATGTGCATTGACTATCGGCATTGAATAAGTCGACTATTAAGAACAAGTATCCGTTACCAAGAATTGATGATCTGCTCGACCAACTAAAAGGAGCCTCGGTGTTTTCTAAAATCGACCTTCGGTTGGGATATCATCAATTAAGAGTTAAAGAGGGGATATTTATAAGACGATGTTCGGGACTCGATACGGACATTACGAAGTTTCGGTAATGCCATTTGGGTTGACTAATGCACCGCGGCATTCATGGATTTGATGAATCGGGTATTCCAAACCATACTTGGATCGGTTCAGTAGTCATCTTTATTGATGATATCTTAGTGTATTCGGAAACGGAAGAGAAGCATGATGAGCATCTTCGTAGTGTGCAAGTGTTAAGGGAGAAGCAACTTTATGCAAAGTTTAGTAAGTGCGAGTTTTGGTGAAGGAAGTTACCTTCTTGGGGCATGTTGTGTCCGCCGAGGGATCAAGGTGGACCTCGAAAGATTGAAGCAATTCGGAATGGAAGCCACCAAGTCGATAACGGAGATTCAAGTTTTCGGGGTTGGCGTGTTATTATCGGAGATTCGTGGAAGGATTTTCGTGTTGGCAAGACCGTTAATCTAAACTTATAAGGAAGGGAGCACCTTTTGTTTGGACAAATAAGCAAGAAGAGGCTTTTGAGAGATCAAGAAGGTTTTGACTAAGCGCCGCTTTGATTCACCAGAGTCCGGTAAGGATTTCACTGTGTATGATGATGCGTCACATGTAGGTTTGGGTGCGTGTTGATGCAAGAGGGTAAAGTGGTCACTTATGCTTCACGACAGCTTAAGCCACATGAGGTGAACTACCCTACTCATGACTTGGAATTGGCAGCAGTAATCTTTGCACTTAAGATATGGAGGCATTACCTGTATGAGGAGAAATACATCATCTATACGGATCACAAGAGTCTTAAGTACTTGTCGACTCAAAAGGAGTGAATCTTAGGCGTGAAGGTGGATAGAGTTGTTAAAGGACTATGACTGTTCGATCGAGTATCATCCAGGTAAGGCGAATGTCGTGGCTGATGCGCTAAGTCGAAGGACGGTGGTAGAATTAAAGGCGATGTTTGCTCGTCTAAGTTTGTATGACGATGGAAGTTTATTGGCGGAGTTACAGGTAAGACCGACTTGGGTAGAACAGATTAAGAAGCAACAGTTGGAGGACGAGTCCTTGGTTGCTCAGGTTCGGCAAGTTGAGAAGGGGGAGAATCCTGACTTTGGGTTAAATAGTGAGGGAGTTCTTTGTTTTCGAGGAAGAATTTGTATGCCGAAAGACTCGACTTGAGATTGATGATTTTGAAAGAGGCACATAATGGACCTTGTGCTATGCATCCGGAGGGAGTAAATTGTATCGAGACTTGCGAGAGCAATATTGGTGGCCCTGGGCTTAGCGAAGTGACCGAATTTGTTGGGAGATGTTTGACATGTCAACAAGTGAAGGCCGAGCATCAACTACCTTCGGGATTGTTACAGCCGGTAAAGATACCACTTTGGAAGTGGGAAAGGGTAACTATGGACTTTGTAAGTGGGTTGCCGTTGACACCTTCTAGGAAGGATTCGGTTTGGGTGATTGTGGATAGACTCACGAAATCTGCTCATTTCATACCTGTCCGAACCGATTACTCACTTCAGAAGTTGGCCAGATTGTATGTGGCGGAAATAGTGCGATTCCATGGTGTGCCAGTATCGATAATTTCAGACCGAGACCCAAGGTTTACATCTCGGTTTTGGTAGAAGTTGCATGAGGCATTGGGAACGTGATTGGATTTCAGTACGGCTTTTCACCCTCAGTCAGATGGGCAGTCAGAGAGGGTTATTCAGATTTTAGAGGATATGTTGAGGGGTTGTGCTATTGAGTTTAAAGGCACTGGGAGGACCATTTGCCCTTAGCGGAGTTCACAGATAACAACAGATTACCAAGCAAGTATTCAGATGGCTCTATATGAGGCACTATATGGGCGAAGGTGTCGCCGCTTACTTGTTGGGCGTAATTGGGGAAAGGCAAATACTTGGGCGAGTTGGTGGCGACATCAAGACAAGATTAAGGTGATCGAAGCGGTTAAAGAGGCGGCGGATCGACAAAAGTCTTATGCCGATCTAAAGCGTAAGGATATTGAATATGCGGTAGGAGACATGGTCTTTTGAAAGTTTCGCCTTGGAAGAAGATCTTGAGATTTGGAAAGAAGGGTAAGTTGAGCCCACGGTTTATTGGACCTTATCGAATCATTAAGCAGATAGGGCGGTGGCTTATCAACTAGAGTTTCCTCCGAATGGATCGCATTCACGATGTATTTCATGTGTCCATGCCAAGGCGATATCGTTCGACCCAACTCATATCGTGCGATTGCGTAAATTGAGGTACAATGGATTTGACCTTTGAAGAGGAACTCGTGCAAATACTTGATCGTGATGTCAAGGTGTTGAGAAGGAGGTCATCCGTTGGTGAAGGTACTTTGGAGGAACCATGGCAAGGAAGAAGCTACTTGGGAGACCGAAGAGGCAATGCGTCGTGATACCCTCAACTGTTTGGACTGTAAATTTCGAGGCGAAATTTCTTTATGGAGGGTAGAATTGTAACATCCTGATTTTCGGGTTTTCGCGATTCTTGATATTTTAAGTAAATTTCTAAAATTTGGTATGTGATTATGGAATTCATAATGTGGGTATGTTAATGGGCTTATGGAAGGCCCATGAGTTGGCCAAAACCCGGTAGAATTTTTAAAATTTGTTAGGGGTTCTGGCTAGGTGCCCTTATATTAAGTTGTGGGTAAAATGTATCACAAAAAAAAAACTGTAGTAAAGTGGCAAGGGTGACGCCACTAAGCTCCTAAAAAGGTGGCGTGTGGAGCATAAGGGAAGTCCTGGGTTCGATTCCCTGTGTTGGCAAATAAGAGGATTTATTTTTATGTGCAGGAAGGGTAAGTGTTGGAACCTAAGTGGATTCTGTAAGAGGAGAGTTGGATCAAGTCAAATGCATAAATTAAGGAGGGATAAGGGGAGAGATTTTAGGGATTTGAGAGAAGGATAGAGCTTAGCCGTTTGGAAGGGAGATTTGAGAGGGATTTTCAGAAGGGTATCAGGCTAGTTAATTTCGGACATTAGGGTCTGAGTGTGCCGATTTCTTCTTTGGTATGTAGCCTTCTTCTCTTTTCTTTCTCCTCTTGCCGATTGTTCTTAAGCTAATCCCTCTCTTTTCTCTTTCGTTATTTCTTCCACAAACTCTCTACTTCTTATTCTTCCTCTCTTTCGTTTATAGTAAAAGCCGAACCTATCATTCTTCTCGTTTCTAACCGAATATCAATAAGCCAAACTCAAGGAGTCAAAGGAAGTCGATTGCTCTATAAAGGTATACACTTGTTCTTTTTCTTTTAGCCGATTCTTGTTATTTTAAAAAGCCTTTCAACTCTTTTGTCAACACCCTTTTGGTCCATAACCACTTTTTCTTCAAGAACTCAAAAGCCAAAAGCACAAAGACCCTTGGGTGACTTGGTGGCCGATTCGTAGGATCCTTGTGGTACGGGTTCGCTAGTGTTTTAGAGTGCTGATTGCGTTGAATCGGAGTTAACACGGATTGAAACCGCTTGGGTAAGTGAACCTTGGTAAGTGCTCGTAGCTTTAATCAATTCAATATTAGGGAGTTTAAGAAAAGCCAAACCTCTCTAATTTAGGGAGATGGCGAATATGGGCATAGACTTTATGGGGTCTTCTTTTAATATTTTTGGTTTATTTATTGAAGGAGCAGCAAGGTGTAGTGTCGTTTTGGAGTAGCTTGGATCACGGAGTAGCTAGGCCTAGTCATCAATCGCGACAAAGGTAAGGTGCCTAAGGCCATTATGGATGGTGGCCGAATGTGTAAGTGTTAATATTGAAAAGTTCTTATTTTGGTTCAATTATTATGAGCTGATCTAGTTAAACAATTGATTATAGGAGAAATCGCATAGGAGATCTCGTCAAGGAAAATCGCAAATCGTGTGTAACGAACCCTTTTCATAGCTTAAAGCGATAATGTTGAAAAGTCAAATGCCAAAATTCGCATTTCGAGGACTTGTGAGCAAGAGAACGATCACTAGTTAGTTAGAATCGATGAGACGATGATCGAGAACGATGGAAACGGTAAGAGTGTGATTTTGGCGTTCTTGGTAAGTTGGGCCTCGAGGGTCGAAGTGGGGCCCATTGGGCTTCGGGCCCATTTGGGAAAAATTGGTAGTAAAATGTAAATCTGTTATATGGCATGATAAGACTGTTAAAATCGTTATGGAATATAGGCTAAATGGGCCGAGATGACGAAATTGGCTAAGTAGGGCCCATTAAGGGTTTTAGGCCCAATAACTCGTTGTCGCTAAAATGGGCCGAATCACTGCTTGCACCCATGAATTGTTAAGTAATCATTAATAAACTTGGAAACCCTAATTTTGGTAAAATTACAAGATTACCCTTATAATATGAAAATGATCGTTTTGCCCCTAGGTAAAATGACCATTATACCCCTAGGGTTTATGTATGATTTTAATACATGGGATTTTGATAAATATGGTATGTATGATATGCACATGAAATGTATGATACGCACATGATATGTATGATATGCACATGAGGTAATCATAAATGCATTGGGTTGGGTTTTATATGGATGGAGGAAGTGAAAAGGGCTTATGCCCTGATTATCGAAAGGGCTTATGCCCCAGCTTATAAAAGGGCTTATGCCCTGCTTATTGAAAGGGCTTTGGCCCTGATTATTAAAAGAGGCTATGCCTCCGGTTATATGATAAAGCAAACTATGACTATCTTTGCAAAGGAGAGTTTGGCGGGGTGGGTCGAGTTAATCCCCACATGGTGTGTTGGTTGGTACGAGTGGAGAGTAGCAGATGGTGGGTTGAGTAGTCTCCCAAATGGGTTGCATTCTTTCATTGAAATTATATGTGACATTGAAATGGGCCTAAGGGCCATACCGTTTCTGACAAAGAAAGGCTTCGCCCAAGAATATGAAATATGAAAAGGCTTCGACCCAAGATATGAAATATGAAACATGAAAAGGCTTGCCCAAGATATGAGATATGAAATATGAAAAGGGCTACTACCAAATGCATGATTGAGATTGGATTTGGGCTTAGACCCAATAGGCCGTTATTGTTTTGGGCTCGAAAGGGCTTGTTGCACATCGAGTTTCCAAACTCACCCCTTCCTTAACCTTGCAGTGAGCCTTGATGTGAGGACTTGGGCCGAGAGGATTTGAGTGGCCACGGTGATCATCTTTGGGCTTTTAAACAAGTATTGGTTTTCATTTTAATTACTTTAATTATTATTTACTTTTGGGTTGTAATAAGGCCAATTTTAACTTTCCTTTCATTTTTTTCGGGATTATTTTAATTTTAATAACTTTAAAAAAATGGTTAAAAATTATTCAAATGGGCTAGACTTAGGACGTGTTTTCAAAACGATATTTGTTTTTAAAATATCTCAACATCACGATTAATCGATTTATCAAAGACGTCCACTTAAACAAATTTAAACTCGATATATGGTTGTGGGCATGTCTAGGATTGGTTCCAATCAAAGAGCTTGGTACTTAAGCAGCCTTCATGGCTCACCTCCTCTGTCTCGGATACCTACCTGGTGCCCAGCTTCCATACACTTTGTTAACTCAATTAAATATATGGTTTTTAAAACATTAAAACGAAACGTGGGTTTTCAACTCCAATGTGGCACGTCAGATTCGGCCATAACGTCTGGGCCGGGTTTGGGGTGTTACAATGGAACTTTCTTTTGGAGAACTCAACTTAATTCTGGGAATGCATTGGCTGGTGAAACATCGTGGAAACTTGGACTGTGGTACTAAACAGAAGTTACCGAGAACTGCCGGGGATGATGAGGTAGTTGTAATTGGGGAGTGTCAGAATTACTTGTCAAATGTGATTTCTGTATTAAGGGTTGAGAAATTGGTTCACAAGGGTTGTGAGGTGTATCTAGCTTACATCGGTGTTTCAGACTCTGGGGTTTCTTCTATTGAGGATATCAGAACAGTTAAATACTTTTCGAATGTTTTTCCTGATGAATTACCTAGGTTACCTTCAAACCTTGAAGTTGAGTTTGGGATTGAGCTCCTACCTGGTACAGCTCCTGTGTCCATCACCCCTTTTAGAATGGCACTGAAGGAGCTTGTGGAGATTAAGGCTCAGATTCAAGAATTATTGGATTGTGGGTTCATCTGACCTAGTGTGTCTCCATGGGGAGCACCAGTTTTATTTGTGAAAAAGAAGGATGGATCCATGCGAATGTGCATCAATTATCAGCAACTGAATAAATTGACCATTAAGAATAAGTGCCCTTATCGAGGATTGATGATCTATTTGACCAGTTTCGCGGAGCTTCGATTTTCTCTAAGATTGATCTCCGATTAGGGTACCATCAACTAAGGGTTAAAGATACTGATGTTTATAAGATAGCGTTTAGGACTTGCTATGATCATTATGAGTTCGTACTGATGCCATTTGGATTGATGAATGCACTAGCAGCTTTTATGGATCTAATTAACTGAGTGTTCCAGCCTTGTCTGGATCGGTTCGTAGTGGTTTTTATTGATGACATTCTAGTGTATTTATAGGATTGAAGATGAACATGATGAACATCTCTGAGTTGTACTGCAGATTCTGAGGGTGAAACAACTGTACGCCAAGTTCAATAAATCAGAATTTTGGTTGCGAAAGGTAACATTTCTAGGCCATGTGGTATCTGCTGAAGGAATTAGAGTTGATCCTAAAAAAATGAAGCTGTTTTGGATTGGAAACTACCTAAGACTTTATCAGAGATTTGCATTTTTTAGGGACTGGCAGGGTATTATCAACGATTTGTTGAGGGGTTTTCATTGATTGTTGCATCTCTGATGAAGTTGTTGTGTAAGAGTGTGTCGTTTAATTGGATTGATGCACAGCAAGAGAGTTTTAAGAAGCTTAAGAAAGTTCTAACTGAGGCCCCTGTCTTGATTCAGCTAGAGTCTGGGAAAGACTTCACTGTCTATAGCGTTGCATCACATGTTGGGTTGGGATGTGTGTGATGTAAGTGGGTAAGGTGGTTGCATATGCGTCTCATCATCTTAAGACTCATGAGGCGAATTATCCAACACATGACTTGGAATTGGCCGTAGTGGTATTCGCACTGAAAATTTGGAGGCATTACCTGTACGGTGAGAAGTGTATTATTTACACGGATCATAAGAGCCTAAAGTATCCCCTTGCTTAGAAGGAGCTAAATCTTAGGCAGTGTAGATGGATTGAGCTGCTTAAAGACTATGACTGTACGATTAAATACCATCTTGATAAGGCCAATGTGGTGGCTAACTCTTTGAGCCGTAGGGCTATGGCTGATCTGAGAATGATATTTTCTCTTCTCATCTTATTTGATGATGGTAGCTTTTTGGCTGAGTTCCAAGTTAAACCAATGTGGATTTTACAGATTAAGGGTAAACAGTTGGAAGATGAGTCACTAGGACATCGGTTCCGGTAGGTTGAGAGTGGGGATACTGTGGATTTTGGGCTGAATAGTGAAGGGGTACTCTGTTTCCATAGGTGAGTTTGCGTATCGAAAGATGCTGATTTGAGGCAGTCTATACTGCGAGAGGTGCATAGTAGCCCTTATGCTATGCATCCTGGTGAAAATAAGATGTACAGAAACCTTTGAGAGATAAATTAGTGGCCGGGTCTTAAGCGTGAAGTTACTGATTTTGTGGGTAAATGTCTAACTTCCTAGAAGGTTAAGGCTGAACATCAGTTATCTTCAGGGTTGCTTCAGCTAATTAAGATTCCGCTTTGGAAGTGGGAGAGAGTGACTATGGACTTTGTTAGTGGGCTACCCCTAACGCCTACTAAGAAGGATTCGATATGGGTCATCATGGATTTATTGACCAAGTCTACTCATTTCATACTAGTTCGTACCGATTACTCTTTGCAGAAGTTGGCTAAACTGTATGTGTCTAAGATAGTGAGACTGCATGGGGTATCGATTTCCATAATATATGATAGGGATCCTCACTTCACGTCTCGGTTCTGGAATAAGTTGCATGAAGCTCTAGGAGCAAGGTTGGACTTCAATACTGCATTCCATCCTCAGACAGATGGTCAGTCAGAGAGGGTGATTCAAATACTAGAGGACATGTTAAGGAGTTGTGTGATAGATTTCTGAGGCAGTTGGGAGGACTACTTGCTGTTTGCAGAGTTTGCGTATAACAATAGTGACCAGTCTAGCATACAGATGGCACCTTACGAGGCATTATATAGTCGTAGGTGTCGTACTCCTTGTTGTTGGACTGAGTTAGGTGAGCGGCGTGTTCTGGGCCCTAAGTTAGTTTCTGATATCAAGGATAAAGTTAGACTAATTCGGGATCGACTAAAGGTGTTATCAGACAGACAAAAGTCGTATGAGGATCTAAAATGTAAGGAGATTGAGTATTCTGTGGAGGACTTCATTTCTCTCAAGATCTTACCATGGAAGAAGGTACTGAGATTTGGACAGAAGGGCAAGCTGAGCCCTAGGTTCATTGGGCCTTATTGCATATTGAAACGTGTAGAACTAGTTGCCTATCTGTTAGAGTTACCTCTAGAGTTGGACAAGATTCATGATGTGTTCCACGTCTCTATGTTGTGGCGCTACCGCTCTGATCCTACACATGTTATCTCGATCGAGGAGATTGAGGTTAGGCCAGACCTGACTTTTGAAGAGGAATTGGTTTAGATATTGAAGCGTTATGTAAAGATTCTAAGGAGGAAGTCTATTCCACTGGTCAAGGTACTTTGGCGTAATCACAGTTCTGAGGAGGCCACGTGTGAACCTAAAGAGGCGATGCGACAACAATACCCTCATCTGTTCTGATTAGGTAAATTTCGAGGCCAAAATTTTCTTTTAGGGGGTAGAGTTGTAACGTCCCAAAATCCTAAATAATTATTTTTTTTATGTTTGTGACACATAAATGTGTGTCTGCTTCAGTGGTTAAGTGTCTTGGGAAGATTCTGAGAAGTCTTGGGTTCAAGCCTTGACTTGTGCAAAAGTTTTGTTTTTAGAGGAATAAACCCTGACTCTAGTCAGTAGGTCTTTTAAATTAGTGTGTTTATAACATGTCAAAAAAGGGTCTGCTAGTTTAGGGGATAAGTGGCGTGTGGTAGTTGCTTAAGGTCTAAAGTTCGAATCTTGGTGGGCGCGTTGGAGTGTTTATTTTGCTGTTGTGCTGTGGGAGTGTTGTGGGTTGACCAAAACACTGAAGTGTTTGAATGGATTTTAAATTGAGTAGTTCAGAGGAGAGTGGACGACATGGAGGGATTTTAGGAGAAAATCATGGGGATTTGAGGTGAGAGGAGCTGGTGTGCTGAATTTGAACTTTAGGCACTCAAAGAAATCAGTTTTAGGGAAGAATTCGGCTTTGGGTAAGTTTTAGTTTTGGTGGTTGTACATTTTTTTGGTTTCTTTCTCTCCTTACTTTCGATTTTTGACAATTGCTTTTGAGTTCTTTTCTACACATTTTGGATAGTCGAATTCTACTAGAGGGTCATTCGGGTACTTTTCATTTTGTCTATTTTAGTTTTTGCTCTTCTCCTTCTACTCCTTTAGCAATTGTTTTTCCCCTTGTTACCTATTTTTTTGGCCGAATACTTTCCTTTCTCTCTCTCAAATCCTTTCAATTTTTGTTGGCTAATTCTCTTGTTCTTCTTCCCTCTTTCAATCGGATTATTATTGACCAATTGCTTCTCTTTTTCTGGCTTTCTCAGTCAGTTGTGCTTGGTCGAATACCACTCTTTCTTTTACCCTCTCTGTGCTGACTCTTCTCTCTTTTTCTGTGTTGATTTTGGTGGTAATTGCTTCTATTTAGTTTTTCTCACTCTTTTTCTCTTTCGGTCGTATGAATAGTTTTCATCTAACACCTTCTTTTGCTACCAACTATTGCTAAGGTTGTGGTTGTAATATCTCTGTCTCTGTCGTAGTGGGTGATCATTCTGGGGATAGTAGGCTGATTGCTTCCCTTCCCTATTCTTGGTTTTACACCTTTGGTAAGTGGTTGTTCGCTTGGTTCAAGATACGTGCGTGTACTATGTTAGTTAATAAGTTCGTTTGGAATGCAGGTAATCTCTAAAGGAGTTCATAATTGGTCTCGTGTATCGGATTAAGTGTGTGACCTTTATTCGTTCAATCAAGGAAAGTATTAGTGAATATTTTGGGATAAATATTAAGAAGAGATGTTAAACTTGTTGTTAAATGGTTAATGGAGTATCTTGATGAATGTCGGTTTCGGTGTTCGTGTGCTTTTCGCCCATTTTCATAGCAAGGTGTGTTAAAACACTGCCCTTAATCGTAGATCGGCAAAAGCAAAATCAGTGATCGTTGACGCTACACGGGCGTGCACTCGCTCTTGTGGTAGTTCGAATGCCTAAACATGGGAATATAATCATTGAGACCGACCATGAGCGATTTCATGGGTCGTGATCATTTTGGGCCATTTTGGGCCGAACTGGGCCATGTGGGCCCCACGAGCACATGGGCCCTACACGGGTAAACCACACGAACGTGTGGAGAATATTGGGCCAGGCTGTGTAATCTACATGGCCAAGGCTATTTCTGGGCTATGTAGGCCAGCGGGCGTGTGGGTCTACATGGGCCGTAATATGGGCTGTAGGCCCATTTTCACCGTTTGACTGTTAAGGTTGCACGGTTCGCTCGAGAGGACTGTGGACCTAGTGTTGGGTCGATAAGTGTATGTAACGCCCCTAACCTGAATCTGATCACTGGATTAAGGCTAAGAGGTATTACCGAAATAAACATTTAATTATCTCATTCACATTGCAAATAAATATAAACAGAGATCGAGCTGAAATACATACTGATATTTAAGTTATATGCCATTTTCATATGGCCAAAATATTTACAAATTCAAAACATCTTTATCATCAGCCTAACCTATACATGCCATATCGAGTCCAAAATATAAATGTACCAAAAAGGTCGATAGTATGATGAACTGCTGACGATCCCCGAGTCGGTGGCCAAAATCAACAATCTATAAAACAGAGAAATAGGAACTGAGTAAGCTTTCGAGGCTTAGTAAGTTTTGAGCATTACAAACATTTAAAAACTTATCATTTACTCAAACATTAAGTATCACCAAACTCATATTCTAATTATAAATCACTTGGCTGAATATACTCAAGTATACTAATTATGAAGCCAATTAGCCGAATATATATATACACACAAAGAAAATCTTCAGCACATACTTCGTTCCACTATATGATTCATACAATTAATTTAAGTCACATACTTTCCTATAATGGCAGACATTGACTGAATAGGTCATTCTTTTATTCATAGATACAATAATCATCCACACATATATATTGTTCTTTGATACTAATAATTCATTTTAAAATCAATTCACATATGAGTACATAATACGTACCTGGCTATTATAATGTATCATACATAATCAATAGTAGTTTATATCGAATATTTGAATTCATAATCTTACTTGAATCATTGGCGTTAAGCCTGCTAGGTTTAAAACCCGAGTCTAGCCACTAGCACAAAGCCTTCAGAACTTTAAGCCCGGATATATTTCCAGCAGGTAACCTGCGAACCTTAAGTCTAGATTATAACTCCAGCATATAGCCTACGGACCTTAAGTCCGGATATATTTCCAAATATCATGCATATTTCGTCATACTTTAACACATCTCATTCTACTTATCACTTTAGTAGTCATTTGTTACATTCGGATCTAATACTCAATATGCACACCATCATTTACATTTCGGCTCAAAAATCATACATAAATATCACATATCCATTTCACCATTCAAGCTTAAATCCAAGTGACCATTAGACTATAAGTCATATACATGAATTATTTATTTCACAACTTCATTCAAGGAAAAGTCAAAAGATTACAATTCACCTAATATACTCATATAAAAACATCATCAATTATATATTAAAGGAGACTACTCAAAACTTACCTCGGATATATTTGAACATTTGCGGATAGGCTACTCGATTGCTTTCTCCTTTCCCCTATCTGATTTAGATCCTCTTTGCTCTTGAGCTTAATTTAAACAAATGAATTTGTTTAATTACTTACTCAATTTTACTTCTTAGTAGTCATATTTGACAATCATATAAAACTCCAATACATATTATATTTTATAAAATATGCCATGACTCGATTTCATGCTTATTTAATCTATATCTAATTGGTATACACAAACAAAGATTCACATAACTTATCATGCTTTCTTATACATGAATTTAACTATATATATATATATATCCGAATGTCTCTATAACACAAGGTACATACATAAGGCATATATATACCTATGTGACTGTCACAATTTAATCGTTTACTCATATTTATGCACAACCACGTATACACATGTATATATATTTATTGCATGCTTTAATATCATATATAACCCATTCGGCCCTAACTACTCAAACTTAGCCTTCATATTCAATTCTGATTTATGACCAAATGTAGCAAATTCATATAGGTCACCTAAGCCAAACGATGACCGAACCATTCAATCATGTTTAAAGCCGATTCTATCTTGTTCATATTAAGGTCATATCTCACTTAAAAGAAATTTTAACCTCTCGCACTTTCATATCTAATGTTATAAGTAATGTCGAATGCTCAAACTTAACTAAACTAAAAATTTACTCTACCTCACCTTAATTAATCACTACCTATTCTTCAAAACATCGAATACAAGGTAATTAACACATATACATTTATACCGAATTTGCTAGCACTTATAGTCCTTGGCCGAATGTTATTAACTCAAGCCACAGATATTATTCCTTAAGTCATATTCAAAGACCACATTTGGCATCCCCCTATAAACACATACTAACCTCAACTTTCAAGTTAAAAACAACTAACAACTCATCATACCCAGCATTACTATCCATTCTAACGATAGTAAAGTATCTACTAAGAGTTTCAAGCTCCTTGGCCGAATTTCAAACCTCCAAATATCCTAAATTCAAACCATGAAATTGGTAGAATTCAAACTAATCATCCCAATTATGCATAAATTTCTAAGAGTTGCATTGTACATACCTCATTCAAGCAATCACCTAAGCCGAAATTCAAACAAGAATTTTCTTCTTCTTCCTCTCTTCTAGCTACGGCAATGGAGGAGCAAAGATGAACCAACTTTGGTTTCTCCTCCCACTAACCATTATTCTATTATCTTTTATTCATTAATTCATTTAGTAAATTAAATAAAATGTTAATATAAAACATATATAATATATATTAAACAATATCATGGCCCGCCACTAACAAAAAAGTGGATAATTTGGCATGCAAGTC
The DNA here is from genome assembly GCF_025698485.1 of Gossypium arboreum. Lineage (NCBI taxonomy): Eukaryota > Viridiplantae > Streptophyta > Magnoliopsida > Malvales > Malvaceae > Gossypium > Gossypium arboreum. The sequence goes on from NC_069076.1 coordinate 29,476,042, forward strand.
CACCTTTTTGATAACATGCATTATTAGACCATTTTAAAATTAACGTATCACATTTCAAAAATGTCTCACATAAGTCCTATTTATTAAATTTCACACACAAATGACAAAATCAAAGCATGAAACTTTCACACATGCATTTACACATATAATAAGCATAGAATATAATGGTTAATTATTTTTATGACTCAGTTTTATGGTCCCGAAACCACTTTCTGACTAGGGTCAAATTAGGGCCGTCACAGTGTACCTAGACCCCCTAATTGATAAAATGACTGAAATGGCCCTACATGGTAAAATGACTTATATGCCCCTATGAGATGTATGATTATGTTTGAGCATGCCATTTTATATATATTGATCACATGTATGATATTATGACATGATGCATGATATGTTTCATGGGGATGGGATTTATTGTCATTGGAGGAAGTGTATTGTACTGGCAGCTCTGCTGCAAATACTGATTAGTATCGCAACCATGACTACTTGGAGTGTAAGGATGGGTGGTTTGATTTTATCCCCACATGGAGTGTAGGGTTGGACGGAGATGGAATGTAGGGGCTAGTGGGGTAGGATTTATTGATTGAATATCTGCATTGTACTGTTACTGAGATGGGCTCAGGCCCACACTGATACTAATACTGTAATGGGCTAAGGCTCTGACTGAAACTAAACCATGACTGATTGGGCTTAGGCCCAGGCTATATATGCTATATGGTTGATTATCTGATATGGGATTACACACTGAGTTTTCAAAACTCATCCATCTGTTTATCTGTACTGGTAATCCCTAGGTTTAGGTGAGTCAATGCTGCGAGGGACTCGAAGGTGGCCACACAACTGCACGGACTTTCTTATTGGGTTTTAAATTATAAATAGTTTTATTTTAGGTGTTTTAAATGTAATAAGGCCTCTATAATTTTTTTAATCTTAAAGTTTGGGGTTTTATTTATTTTGATTTATATCTGCTAATAGTAATATGCTTGTTTTTAGAAAGATAAATATTTTTTTTTCAAATCACCACATTTACACAACCTATTTTTAGAAGCTTCTGCAATAAATAATGTTTTAAAATTAATAACAAATTTAACATGGTTAAGTTTTTGTCAAACGACTTAAGCTTTGAAAATAAACGGGATATCCTTAAATCTTTACTAAAAATCACAATGAGGTTAAATATAGAATGGGTTTTTTAATGATATTATACTTTTGCGAAAAACACTTCAATGTGACATCACCAGATTCGGCCATAACGTCTAGGCCGGGTTTGGGTGTTACAAAATTAGTCCATGGGCTAGTTAGTACTAGCTGCAACAATCTAAAAAACATAGAAATCATTAAAAACGGGACAAAAATCGTACCTTAATAGCCAAGATTGAAGTTGCTAAATTTCAAACCTTAAAATGGTTCTTTCTTTTGTTGAAAATCGGCTAGGAAGATGATAGCCAACAAAATTTTGATTTTGTTTTATTTACTATACTTAAATAACCAAATTACAATATTAACCTTTAATATAAACCATTAAAATTCATTTTTGCATGCCCATGTTTGTCCACTAACACTAAAAATGGTTTATTTACCACATAAAGACCTTAACTTTAAGGATCTATAGCTATTAGACCCCTTTAGCTATTAGAACTCCACTTTTACACTTTACGCGATTTAGTCTTTTTTATCAAATTCACCATTCAAACGACAAAATTTCTTAAAAAAATTTTCACACAATCACATATTCATGCTATAGACCTTACAATAATAATAAAACAAATATTTCAATCTCAGATTTGTGGTTCCAAAACCACTATTCTGATTTGATTAAAAACGGGCTGTTACAGCTCTCCCCCTTAGGGATTTTCGTCCCCGAAAATATTACCAGTGAATAGGTTCGGGTGCCATTTTCTCATAGCTTCCTCAGGCTCCTATGTAGCCTCTTCAACCCCATGACATTGCAACAATACTTTCACTAAAGCTATGCATTTATTTCTCAGCTCTTTAATCTCCTGAGCTAAAATTCTGATTGGCTTTTCACTGTAGTTCATATCGGGTTGAATTTCGATATCTGACGGAGATATCACATATGATGGGTGAGATCTATAACGACGTAACATCAACACGTGAAATACATTATCAATCTTTTCTAACTCTGATGGTAAAGCTAGTCGATATGCCACTGGCCCTATTCATTTGATGATCTCGTACGGCCCGATGAGACGCGGACTCTGTTTACCTTTACGACCAAATCAAAGGATTTTCTTCCATAGAGACACTTTTAGAATACTTTATCATCGATCTGAAATTCAATATCTTTTCTTCTTAAATCCGCATACAATTTCTAACGATCTGAAGCTATTTTTAAATAGTTGCAAATTACTTTCACTTTCTCTTCTGTTTCTCTAACCAAATCAACCCTGTGAATTTGTTTCTCGCTAAGTTCGGTCCAGTACAATGCAGTTTGGCATTTTTGACCATACAAGGCTTCGTACGGTGCCATTTTTATACTTGATTGAAAGCTATTATTATATGCAAATTCAACCACGGTAAATATTTCTCCCAGTTGCCTTCAAATTCTAAAACACAATATCAGAGCATATCTTCAAGAACTTGAATTACTTGCTCAGACTGTCCGTCAGTTTCCAGATGAAAAGCTATACTAAAATTTGACTTCGTACGCAGAGCTTCTTGTAATTTCTTCCAAAATCGTGATGTAAATCTTGGATCTCTATTTGAAATAATCAAAATTGGCATCCCATGCAATATAACGATTTTAGAAATATACAACTCAACCAATTTATCAAGTGAAAAATCAGTACGTACCAGGATGAAATGTGCTAATTTTGTTAATCGATCAATAACAACCCAAATAGCATCTTTCGTTTTTAGAGACAAAGGTAATCTCGATATGAAATCCGTCGTAATTCTGTCCCATTTCCACTCTGGTATCACCACAAGTTGAAGCAAGCCTGAAGGCACTCGATGCTCAGCTTTCACTTGCTGACAAATCAAACACTTTGATACAAACTTAAAAATGTCTCGTTTCATACCCAACCACCAATACGACTTCTTCAAATCATTGAACATTTTGGTACATCTAGGGTGAGCAGATAGGCATCCACTGTGCGCTTCATGTAAAATTTTCTGAATAAGCTCATAATTTCTCGGTACACAGATTCTGTTTTGGAACATTAAACAATCATCGGTTTTGATTTGGTACTCTGAATCACTAGTCGACACACTTTGCACTCTTTTAGCTTGCAATTCACTACCACATTTCTGAGCTTCACGAATTTGCTGAAAAAATAATGGTCTCGCTTTCAACTTAGCTACAATCGAACCGTCATTAGACAAAAATAACTGTGTATTCATTGTACGCAAAGCAAATAATGACTTTCTGCTCATAGCATCAGCAACTACGTTCGCTTTCCCGTGATGATAATCAATTACTAGCTCATAGTCTTTCAGTAATTCAAGTCATCTTCGTTGTTGCAAATTCAAGTCTTTCTGATTCATTAAATGTTTTAAGCTCTTATTATCTGTATAAATGTGACATTTCTTACCAAACAAGTGATGACGCCAAATCTTTAATGCGAACACAATCACAGCCAACTATAAATCATGCGTCGAATACTTCTTTTCATGCGGCTTCGACTGTCTATAAGCTATTACTTTTCCATCCTGTATCAATACACAACCCAGACCGTTCAATGACACATCTCTGTAAATTATGAATTCTTGCCATGTAGATACGAAACTTGATGGCAATGAATTGAGCCATGGTCGCGCTCGATCTCGCAACGAGTATGGAAACAACTTCAACCTCAGTGTGTCTTTAGTCACACCGGCTATCTTGAATGAATCAGTCACCTTCATAAGCAATCGAAGGTGGAGATGTGGATCTTCCATGGGCATACCACTGAATTGGCCTACCATTTGGAGCATTTGAAACATCACTGGTTTCAATTCAAATTGGGTTGCCTCAATATCTGGCCTTCTAATTCCTAGATTTAACTTATTGAAAAGCGGCATAGCATATTATCTAATGCATCGATCCTTATCATCGACAATGAGGATGGGATTTCGTACATGATCAGCTTCATTACCTTGGTCTTGATTCTAATTTCCAAGGTCCATCTCGACTTGTCTTTTGAGCTGTTTGTTCACGTCTTCTTCGTCTATAAGTTCATTAAATTTCAAGGTCTATAGGGAGTAAATCAATAATTTGATCTATGCTCATAAACACTTGAAAAAAATCACAAAATTAGAAAGAATAAGTTAGTAATGTTAGAAATAAACCAAATTGGAAGTAAAGAATTTCACAAAAAAATGACTATGGCAACAGTTAACAATCCCCGACAGCAGTGCCAAAAACTTGTAATGCGTAGGTTTGTGCAAGTGTACACAGTCGTTATCAAGTAATAAGTAAGTATCGAGTTATCGCCTCCATAGGGATTGTATTTGTGTTAAATCACTTAATTGTAAAATTATACAGACAACTTGGTAAATATAAACAAAATATGGGTGAGAGGTGATGATTAAAAATAAATATATTAAACTAAATGCAAAGATCCCTAATGCAATTTATCCTAAGTATGCAAACTATATGAATGAAATAGATTTTAGCAAAATTAAACACAATTTGCAGCAATTAAAACATAAATAAACTAGACAATTACTCTAATTAAACTCAATTTACTATCAACATGCTTAATAACATTCGAAAAAACATTCCATGGCAACTCGATCTTTCATGAGTTTGGAAATCACATTAGGTCCTAGCGGAATCATTTACTTAGTAAATATGCATTTTACTGATCCTTATTTACTAAGGGTTTCTTAGCATTCGTGTGAGGTAATAAGGACATGATAGGTTTGAAACAGTTTAATCACACAAATCTAAAAACTATGCAGATAACAAAGCTTGGTTAGAGTTGTTATGCAACCTGCAATTTAATTGGGTTAGGATCTAAATTGAGCATGCACATTTCAATTATGTGTCCAGTAGCCATCGTCTGGTTAGGATCGCTCAGCTAATTCAGCTGCATTTTAATCATGTATGAACGAAATGCAGACTTGATATTAATTGAAAACATGATCGATTAAGGCACAATCATTATAAGCATGAATCAAATAAATATTATTTAATCAAAGCAATCATCTTAGCTTAAATAAAATTAAGCTAACATTGTTGTAAACAAGAACAAAGAACACATTGCAAACATTTTTAGATTAAATTAAAGAAAAGAAAGATTAAACCCAAATCAAAGTGGCTGTCACCCAAGACTCTGACTGACGAGGCTCCTTTATTCTTTCGCTTTGCTCCTTTGCTGATGGCTCTCTATGGTGGCCGACCAAGGGTTCTTTTTAAGAGAACTTAATTGCTAAAATATCTATGAAGAGATGATGCTAGGTGTGGTAAATGGAAAATGCTAAGAGAATTGAGAGAGAAGAGAGAGTAATGATGGATGAGGGATAATGAATGAGGGAATGAAGGGGTCTTATTTATAGGTGAAGAGAGGTGGGTAGTTTGCTAAAAAGCTGGGTTTAGTCTCTTCACACTTCTTCCATGAGTGGCCGACCACAATTAGTAGAATTTGAGCTGATTTTTGCTTAATTTTTAAGCAATTTAAATGCCATAATAACTCTGGACCGAGACTCGGTCCAATGCAAATCTTCAGGCAAATCTCTAATTTCTTCAAAAATGCAAGGACCTTTGTAATTCAACCAAAAAGTGATCTAAGTGGACAATCATGTGTAGCCGAGTTTGGGTTGACTTGGTCTTCAATTTGGATGGTTTTTGTAATCCAACAAAGCTATCAGACCTTTCCAAAATAAATCAATAAGTTAAAGGACCAAGGAATAAAATTTATCCAATTTAAATAATTAATTACAATCCAAATTATTAATGAAATACTTAAAATAATATATTAAATATAATTTTATATTTTATTATTTAATTTAATCGTGCATATGTGACAGCCCTAAAGTGACCCTAGTCAGAAAACGGTTTCGGGACTGCTAAACCAAGTGACCAAATTATTTGAATGTGATGTTTATTGTCTAAAATATGTGAATATGAATGTGCGAAAATTTTTAAGCTTCGATTTAGTAAATTGCATGTGAAATTAGTCAATAGGACTTATGTGTGACACTTTTGAAATGTGATAGGTTAATCTAAAAGGATCTAATAGTGCATGTAATCAAAAGGAGGACTTGCATGTCAATTTTCCCCTAATTAGTAGTGGCCGCCATGAGCATGGGTGGACAAAATGTTATAGCTAAAAACATGTCATAGACATGTTGGGTTAATGCATTATGTAAGGAATAATATAATAAAGAGCATGGGCAATAAAGTATTAGTGTTAGTAGGATGAGAAAAAAAAAAAGAAAGAATGTGTGTGATTGTTCCCCCATTGCCGTGAGTTGAAGGAAAGAAAACAAAAAAAAGTGTTCATCCTTGAACATCTTTGGCCGAAAATTTTAAGGAGAAAAGAAGAAGAAAGGTTGAAGAGGTTCGGCCATGCATGTAACTAGGCTAAGGTATGTTTGATGTTGTGCCATGAGATTCATGCATGTTTTAGTTGTTAGCTTGAGTTCTAGCTAGCCCATGGTTCAAATCTTTGCTATGTCATGGAGATGGTATTCGGCTAAGGTGGATTGGTGTTGATGTCATTTACATGCTAAAAATGAAGCTTTGTAATGATGCATGTGATGGTGGATTGATGACTTTTGAATCTTCTTTTTAGCATTTTTGAGTGAGACATTAAGTTCTTTGTTTAACCATGACCAAAATTGAAATGGTATGGTGTTGTGATGCATTCGGCCATGGTAGAAAGTAGAGGAGAAATATGGTTGTTATTCATGTTGTTTGGATGAGAAATGGTAGTAAGGTGAAGAGCAAATGTTAATGTTTGATTTACTAGTGTGTATATGTGTATTAGCTAAGTTTTGAATTTGAAACAAATGGTATGTAGTCAATACAAGCAACCATATTTGTAGGAAGTATTAAGCATATAATCGGCCTCAACCTAGACATGTATATTCGGCCACATGAAATAGATTTGTGTTGTATGTGTTCGGTTAGAGGCAAGCATATTGATGCTTTTATCTTGACTTAGAAAATTCGGCAAAGGGGAATATTAGCTAATATGTTGAATTCGATTCGTGATTTCGTACATATGTGACTCTAATGTCTAATGTATATATGGGCTAAGTACCTTGAGCTTCTCTTTTGATGTTCATATGAATTGTGTTAAATTGCTTAATGTGATTAAAAATGCGCATGACCATTGTGTATTTGAGCTAAAGGGTGGCCATATGACCTATTAAACTCCTTGTCATATTCGCCATAAGCTAGCATAATGAGACTTTAATAAGTTAAATTTGTTTGAATTAGCTCAAGAGCTTAGAGGACCACAGTTGGATAAGGAAAGGAAAAAGTTATCGAATAGCACTTGAAATCGCTCGACCACATCCGAGGTAAGTTTTGAGTAATGGAACTTAGATTATGATTTGATTAGATCATGTTTTAAGCAAATCAAAATCATGCTCTTTGTATGTGGCTATTGAGCCGAAATTGCAAGTGTGATAAGTGTCTTGTGTTTGAGCTTTGGTAATGAAAATGAAATACGGATGTGTCATGATTTATTGATAAATGTGCATGGTTATTTGAATGATGTCCGGCTAAGTCCCAAGGCTTTGTGCTAAGTGACTATATCCGGACTAAGATCCAAGGCATTTGTGCGAGTTACTAAATCGGGTTAAGTCCCAAGGCATTTGTGCGAGTTACTATAACCGGCTATGTCCCAAGGCATTTGAACGAGTAGCTATATCCGTTAAATTCAAGGTACGTGATTCGGGAATGAGCGATCTTGCTGTAAAAATTTCAGTTAATACGCTTGTAAAATCCCAACAATGAGGTATGTTTCAGTATGTGCATTGGAATAGTTGATTCCTTGAATAATATTCGCTCAGTCGAGTAATGAGCTTCCGGTATATGGCTAAGATGATCCCTTATGTATGAATATAGGGGTTGGAATGTGAAGTAGGAATGATTTGAGATTATGTATATATGGAATTATCCGTTTAGTTATATGAATGCTATACTTGCTTGTGCTTAAATTCTTTGCTCAAAACTTACTAAGCATTTAATGCTTACTCCGTTTATTTTAATTCTCTGTTTTATAGATTTTGGTCCTTCAGCTATCGGACTCGGGATTTTTGAAGTCGAAGTCGCCAACACTATCAAAGCTCCTTTTGGTATATTTTTGGTTGAACTTTGAAATGGCATGTATAGGACTACCCTTTTGTTGTTGGTCATGTACCTTTCGGTTTTGTGTAAATTTGGATAGCCATGCGAAAATGGCTTAGGTATACTTTGATCATAGCATTATAATCGTTTTGTATGTTGTCCGTCGAGAGGTATGGAAATGTTGGTAACGGTTAGTCATGGGAATGGTTATTCATGATCACTTTTGGTATATGTATGACAAACTCTAGTTGATCCATGGAGGATCATGAAATAGGTAAAGTTTACCTTAAAAATAGATGCTGGCAGCAGCAGTGATGTGGATGTGAAAAATCACTAAAAATAGTAGGAATGGAATTAAATAGTGAATAAATTATGTAATCGAACCTTAATGAATCTATTTTCATAGGAAAGTAACGAAACGTTCATATGAACAGTATATTATGAGATGTTAAAGTTTTCGTGAGACAGGGCCAGAAAGGTTTCTGGATCCCCTGATCTGACTTTGGAAATTCATTATAAATTAACCAGAGACATTTAGAAGTCATGCCATATATGTATAGATTCATTTTTGAGTCTAGTTTCTATAGAAACAAACAGCATCAGTATTTAAGCCCTGTAAAGGGAGATATCCAAGTCGTAATGCATGAAGGTCAGTGTAGTCGCACCCTGTAACAGGGGAGACTTTAACTAATAAACTGTACTAATTGGCCCAACCAAAAATTCTAGAAAAAATCTGTAGATGGATATATGAGTCTAGTTTCAGGGAAAAATTACGAAACTGATTTTTGAGTTTTGGAACTCAAGATATGATTTTTAAGGTGACAGTGATGCAGTTACCCAACTGCCTAGAAATTTTTAAATGGACTGTGAAAGTAAATGAATTAAGTCGGTTAGCACCTCGTGTTCGACTCCGGCAAAGGTCTCGGGTACGGGGTGTTACAGCATAGCCCATTTTATGTCTTAAAAATATAATATGTTCAAATAAATATAAACTAAGCCATTTTATGCATGAAAACTATATAATAAAGCATAAAATCACATTTTAATAATTTCTATGTCCTAATTTCATATTTTCACATATTTCATTAATATATTAAACAATTTCTTATGTAATGACCTGGTTTTGGCTAAATCAGAACAGCGGTTTCGGGACCACAAATATAAGGTCGTAAAATTATTTTAATATTATTTTTTGTGTTTATAGCATGTGAATATATGTGTGTGAAATTTTCATGAGCTAATTTTATCGTTTAATAGCTCAATTTAAGAAAAAATACTAAATTGCATAAAATGCAAAAGTAGCATGCTATAAGTTAAAAGTGCTTAATTGCTATGGTTGATTAAATGTGAAGTCCTTATGATGAAATTAGACCATTGATAGTGGATATGGACATTAATGGCCTTATAATTGATGATTAAATGGTTTAATAACCAAGGGTAAAATGGTAAACTATGAATTAAGTTATATTAAATAAAATAAAAACAATTTTAATGCTCAATGGTCATCTTCTTCAACCGAAAATAGAGAAAAGAAAGAAGCCATTGAAGCTTTAGGTATTCGGCCATTGTTCATCTTAATTGAGGTATGAAATTTTTTCAGTTTTTGATGATTTCTACATTTTTCTGATTATTGCTTTGAGTACTAGCTAGCTCGTGCCTTAATTTTTGATTTTGTTGATGGTTTTATAAAATTCCATTGATAATAGCTTGATGTTTTTGAATGTTGATGATGAAATATGAAAAAGTGATTTTCAGTAAAAATGCATTTTAGGGATTAAATTGTTAAAAGATGAAAATATGGGGTTAAAAGTGTGAATAAATGTGAAATATGGGCTGCTAGGGGTATTATGGTAATTTTTCTAAGCTTGGATTAAATTGAATTGTGTGAATTTGATGTATTTGAGAAATAGGGACTAAATTGATTAAATGTGAAAGTCTAGGGGATAATGTGTAAAAATGCCCAAATGTGTGTTGTGGATTAAATTGAAAGATTATATGATTAAATGAGTTGAATTTGTTATAATATAGATCAAGAGGAACCTGGACTTAGCTCGAGGCAAGAACAAAGTACTCGACTAATCGACTAGTTTCGTTGTTTTTATGTCCGAGGTATGTATGTGATAGACATTGTTACAATTATGTTTTTAATGCTTTATTATTGCATAAATTATATATATGAGATGATGGTTGTGTACGATGATGAATCGATTATATTTGGCACTTAATATGCGTATCGATATAGCTTTGGCTATATAAAGCACTCAGTGTGTGCATCGGAATAGCTTCGGCTATAAATGGCACTTAGTGTGTGAGACTGAGATAGCTTCGGCTATGAAAGGCACTTAGTGTGCGAGTTTATAATAGCTTCAGCTATGCTTTGGCACTAAATATACTCAACAGTTCATATATACAAATACATACAGTAAGCTTCAAAGCTTCATAGAATCAAAGATAACTTGGACTCGGGGATCGTCAGGAAGTATCATCACACTATCGATCATTTTGTTGGAACTTTTGAAGCTTTGTATATATGGTATATGGCATGTATAGGCTAGTGTCATCTTGGTATATTTTGAATTATGATATTAGCCATGAGATTTGGCTTCTAAATGTTGGTATGTATGGTCATTTAAGTTGGCTTGGATTGTGTTTGGTAAGTGATATATATGTATGATGTATATAATACCTTATATGTTGGCTTGTTTGGTATGGTTATGTGTTGGCTATTATGGATAGTTGTAAGTTGGTGTATTAATGCTTAAGGAATAGTATATTATGGTATGATTTATAGATAATGAATTGGTATGTTTTGAGTATGGAATTGAGTAGTTAAATTGGTTATGGATGGATGGCATGATATATGTATGGAATAGCATATTTGGGTTGCTTAAATATGTATTTACTTGGTACGAATTTGGCTACTATGTGTGCATGCGAAAACGGTGGCAAATTGGTTTTACAAATGGCCTATTTTTGTCCACACGGGAAGAGACACGGGTGTGTGTCTCAGTCGTGTATGATAGACGGTCGTGTTACATGACTGTCTCCCCTGGGGTACCCTTTTGAATTAAGTCAGTATACCCTACAGGTTTGACACAACCTAGACACACAGACTGGCACATGGTCGTGTGGCCGGCCATGTGACCCAAGCCAGTAACCCCTCCAGTTTTTCCACGGCCAAGGAACACGAGCGTGTCTTTGGCCCTGTGGTTCAAGTCAATATGCATGCCCTATTTTCACACGGCCTGTGACACTGGCGTGTCTAGTGGTCGTGTGAGGCATACGGCCTGTTCACATGGGCATGTAACCCTTAAATACATAAAAAATTTCTAAGTTTCCTAAAATTTGCAAATGTTATCAATTTAGTCCCGAACCTTTTCCAAGCATGTTTTAAGGCCTCATAGAGCCTTGAAAAGGACAATGTGAATGTGTTGGGTGGGTTTTATATATGAATGCATACATGTATGTATTATGTATGTAAATGATGTGTATTGATCGGTAATGTTTTGTAACCCAATTTCGGTGTCAGATACGGGTTAGTGGTGTTACAACTTAGTTTTAACAACATATTTAAGTAAAAAATTATGATAAATTACATAGGAAAAATCCTATATATTTTTCAGTTTACAGATATATACTTATGAGTTTTGGTGCAGGAAAATGGTAAGTTTTGGGTGACAAATGAGGCTAGGAAATGGCTTTATTTTATCCATATGAGTAGACACACGGGTGTGTGTCTTGGCTGTGTGTGACATACAGCTCGTCCCATGGGCATGTGGCCGCCCGTGTGTCCCCTGCATCTTAAAAATAAGAAACAGAATATTCAGAATTGGGCACACGAGTAGAGACATGGGCATGTGTCTCAGCTGTGTGATTGACACGGCCTTAAACACGGGCGTGTTACACGAAAATGTGAAAATTGCACCTAAATTTTGAAAATAAAATTTGCCACACGGCCTAGCACACTGGCGTGTAACCTGGCCGTGTGACTTCAATTTCTTTGTGCCTTATAAGTTAGGGAGTTACATGGGTTAGGGACACAGGCATGTGTAGTCACACGGCCCGACCACACGGGCATGTCCCTAGACCACACGGGCGTGTAGGTACTATTCATAAGAAAACTTTCAAAATTTTGAGGAAAAATTTTATGAGATCTCGATTGAGTCCCAATTTATTTCTACTGTTCATTTTGGGCCTCGAGGGTCCATTTAAGGGACGTTATGATTGATTTCGAAAAATGTTTAGTAGCTAGTATAAATTATCTGTGACTGTTTTGTAAACTCTGGTAATACTCCGTAACCCTATTTTGGAGATTAAGGGTGTTACATTTAGTGGTATCAGAAACGTAGCAAGTATGAGTCTAGCTATACATACCATTATATAAATTATGATAGTGTGATATCTCTTGACCATTTTTAAATGTATTTTCATATAGTAATGTCTTCCAGCCAAGCTAGAGCCAAGACTGAGGAAGCTGAGATCGCCGCTCAAGCTTCTGTGCAACGAGCTGCATCTAGTGGCAGTTGAAGGCTCGTATTTGAGAGCCGAAGTTAGGTGGAAAAAGTAGCTTTCTTTGAATTGATGGATGAATGGTTTAGTATATGAGAACAAACCATGTTGTTCAACGACCTCCCCCACCTGCTTCATAACATGATGAAACGCCATAAGATGATAAACCAGTTAGAATTGGTAAGGCCTCAATAGATAAAATCAGAAAACATGGGGCTGAAGAATTTAGGGCTACGGCTGATGACGATCCAGAGAAGGTCGAGTTCTAGCTGAAAAATACTATTCGGGTTCTAGATGATTTATCATGTACACCAGCCGAATGTCTGAAATGTATGGTATCTTTATTGAAAGACACAACCTACCATTGGTGGAAAACCATATATTCTGTGGTACCAAGGGAAAATATTACAAGGGAATTTTTCCAAACAGATTTCAAAAAGAAGTATATTAGTCAGAGATTCCTGGATTAGAAAAAGAAGGAATTTTTATAGCTCAAATTGAGAAATATGACAGTGTCCGAGTATGAGCGAGAATTTGTTAGATTGAGCAAGTATGCTAGTGAATGGGTTTAGACTAAAGCCAAAATATGCAAACAATTTAAAGAAGGGCTAAACGAAGATATCAGGCTGTTGATTGAAATTCTAGAATCAAGAGAATTCGTGGTGTTGGCTGAACGAGCACACAAGGCCGAGGAATTAAGCAAAGAAAAGAGGCAAGCGAAAAGGGAAGCTCGGGTTACGAGTAAAAGATTTATGATCAAGATGCAATCATCTACTTCAAAGAAATCAAAAAATTATCATGAGCGTTTTGCTACATCAAGGGAGTATTCAGGAAAGGAACGAAGTTCTAAATGCACCAACCTGAGGGTTTCGTCTACCTTAACAACCAGTGTTGATATCTGTAACAAATTACATTTCAGAGAGTGCTGGATGAGAAGTGGGGCTTGCTTTAAGTGTGGTTCTCTCGACCATTTTCTTAAAGATTGCTCAGACCCCAAAGTCGAGTAATCCTGTCTCAAGGGGTAGATCACCACATTATTCTGGAGTCGTAGTGCCGCAAAAGATTCAACAGCTAAACCCGAGGCTCAGGCTCCAGTAAGAACATAGGCAATACGTTCAAAAGAAGATGCTTCGACACCAGATTTATCACTGGTACATTTTCTCTACTTGATACTGACATTATTGCTTTGATTGATCTTGGCTCCACACATTCATATGTATGCACAAAATTTATGTCTCTTAAAAATATGATTATTGAATTCATCGAATTTGTGGTTAAAGTTTCAAACCCCTTGGGTCAGCATGTTATTGTGGATAAAATTTGTAAAAATTTCCGATTGATGATAGAGGGTTACTATTTTCTGGCTAATTTAATGTTGGTACCCTTTGATGAATTTCATGTAATATTGGGAATGGATTAGTTAACCCAACATGATGCAGTGGTAAATTGTAAACTTAAAAACATTGTATTGAAGTGTTAGAATGATGAGTTACTTCAGGTTGAATATGAAAAACTAGATGAGTTGTCAAATGTGATTTCAGGAATATCAGCATGAAGATATCTTAAGAAGGGGTATGAGGCTTATCTTGGTTACGTATTGGATACCAAAGTATCAGAGTTGAAAATCCAGTCGGTACCGGTTGTTTGTGAGTTTCCTGAGGTATTTCCAGAAGAACTACCTAGTTTACCTCCTGCTAGAGAAGTGGAATTTTCTATAGACCTTGTGCCAAGGACGACGTTGATATCTATAGCACCATATAGAATGGCTTATGCTAAATTGAAAGAGCTGAAGGTATAGTTGCAAGAGTTGATTGATAGAGGATTTGCCCGACCCAGCTTTTCACCATGGGGTGCACCGGTATTGTTTATAAAGAAGAAATATGGATCATTGAGATTACACATTGATTACAGACAGTTTAATAGAGTCACAGTAAAGAAAAAGTACCTGTTGCCTCGTATAGATGACTTGTTTGATCAATTAAAAGGTGCCTCTGTATTCTCAAAAGTTGATCTTCGTTCTGGTTATTACCAATTACGGGTAAAGGACTCGGACCTGCCAAAGACAACTTTCAAAACTAGATATAGGCACTATGAGTTTTTGGTGATGCCATTCGAATTAACTAATGCCCTAGTGGTATATATGGATTTAATGAACAAAATTTTTAGACCTTACCTGGATAGGTTCGTGGTTGTTTTCATTGATGATATTTTAGTTTACTCTCGAAACGAAAATGAGCATACTGAACATTTGAGAATTGTATTGCAAACTCTGCATGAGAAACAATTGTATGCTAAATTCAATAAATGTGAATTCTGGCTCTAAGAAGTTGGTTTCCTTGGAGATATTGCATCTGCAGAAGGTACTTAGGTGGATCCAAACAAAATTTTAGCTACTGTAAGTTGGAAGCCACCTAAGAATGTCTTAGAAGTCAGAAGTTTTCTGGGACGAGCAAGATATTATCAGAGATTTGTTAAAGGGTTTTCAATGATAGCTTCTCCGATGACATGATTGCTGTAAAAAGAAGTGAAATTCAAGTAGACTGATAAGTGTCAGCAGAGTTTTGATAGATTGAAAGCTTTATTGACAGAAGCGCCAGTATTAGTCCAACCTGAATCGAGTAAAGAATTTGTAACCTACAACGACGCCTCATTGAATTGTTTGTGATGCGTATTAATGAAGTTGGTAAAGTAGTGGCTTATGCATCTAGGTAGCTAAAATTGCATGAAAGAAATTACACGATACATGATCTTGAATTGGCAGCCATTGTCTTCATATTGAAAATATGGTGACATTATCTTTTTGATGAAAAATGTCACATTTTTATGGATCGCAAAAGTCTGAATTATTTAATGACACAAAAAGAATTGAATTTGAGACAACTTAGGTGGTTGGAATTATTGAAAGATTATGATCTCATTATTGATTACCATCTGGGGAAGGCTAATGTAGTGGCAGATGCCTTAAGCCGAAAATCCTTATTTTCCTTATAGGCGTTGAACACCTAGTTGTCTTTAACTGATGATGGTTCAATCATAGTTGAATTAAAAGCTAGACCGACATTTTTGCAATAGATTTCTGAGGCTTAGAAAGATGATAGTAAGTTGTAAGCAAAACGGATGCAGTGCGAATTGACTGCTGACTCAGAATTCTAGGTTGGGATCGATGGTTGTTTGTTATTTAGAGGCAGAGTCTATGTACCAAAATGTTCAGAACTAGTACAGAAGATTTTGAATAAAGCTAGTAATGGTAACATGTCTATTCATCCTGGTAGTAATAAGATGTATAGTGATCTAAAAAAAATGTACTGGTGGCCAGGAATGAAATGGGATATTTCTAAATTTGTATCAAAGTGTTTGATATGTCAGCAAGTGAAGCCTGAACACCAAGTACCTTTGGGATTATTGAAGCCAATTACAATACCAGAATGGAAATGGGAAAGAGTTACCATGGACTTTGTAATGGGATTACCTTTGTCACCGAAATGAAAAGATGTCGTCTAGGTAATTGTCTATCATTTAATGAAGTTTCCACACATTATCCTAGTACGTATGGATTTTTCATTGGATAGGTTGGCTGAATTATATGTTTCTAAAATTGTACGACTACATGGAGTGCCAATTTCAATTATTTAAGATAAAGATCCTTGGTTTACATCTCGATTTTGGAGAAAGTTGCAAGAAGTTCTGGGCACTCATTTACACTTTAGTACTGCATTCCATCCTCAAATAGATGGACAATCTGAATGTGTGATATAGATTTTAGAAGACATGCTTCGGTGTTGTGTACTTGAGTTTGGAGGTAACTGGGAAAAATACTTGCCTTTAATTGAATTTGCTTACAATAATAGTTATCAGTCCAGTATTAAAATGGCACCGTATGAAGCTCTATATGGTCGCAAATGTAGAACTCCATTGTATTGGATAGAGTTAAGTGAGAAAAAGATACATGGAGTTGACTTGATCCAAGAGACCGAAGAAAAGGTGAAGATAATTAGAGACAGTTTGAAAGCAACATCAGACCGTCAAAAGTCCTATGCTGATTTAAAGCGAAAAGAGATAAAATTGTAGGTTGGTGATAAAGAATTCTTGATAGTGATAAAATTGTTGGTTGGTGATAAAGAATTCTTGATAGTGTCACCTTGGAAGAAGGATCTCCTATTTGGTCATAAAGGAAACCTGAGTCCACAGTTCATTGGGCCATATGAGATCATTGAAAGAATCGGGCTTGTTGTTTATTGGTTAGCATTACCACCAGAGCTTGATAAAATTTATAATATGTTTCATGTGTCCATGCTATGATGATATCGGTCAAATCTTTCACACGTTATTACTCCAAAAAAAGTTGAGATTCAGCTTGATATGACTTACAATGAGGAACCGATTAAAATACTGGCATATGAGACGAAAGAGTTAAGAAATAAAAATGTGGCATTGGTAAAAGTTCTCTAGCAATGGCATTGTAACACCCTTCACCCATATTCAACACTGGAATAGGGTGACAGAGCATTACCAGACTTACAACACATATAAATGTACTTTTCTCATGCATTCAGTCATTTCATACAATCATCATTCAAGTTCAATCAATTTGTCCCTTATAATAGCCTACGAGGCCTTAAACATGCTTTAGGAGTGCTTCGAAACTAAACTAGTAACTCAAGAAACTTCCACAAAACATTGAAAATTTTTCTCAAAATAGGGGACACATGCCCGTGTGGCCAGGCCGTGTGTCTCACTCGGCCACCATACATGCCCGTGTCAAAAACCGTGTGGACAAAAATAGGCTATTTGCAAAGCCATTTTGCCACCCCATTTTTACATACTTGCACAAGCATAAATTGCAACATTTTATAACTCAATAGGCAGCCAATCCATAACATTTCATTCACATATTAGACCAAATTAAACCAAAACACATGGTTTTATCTTATACCACAACATATACCTAAATCACTAGTTTAAGTAACCATAACTATCATCTTTATAATGAGCATATTCATGCCATATTTACATATATCCATGAGTTCAAAAGTACCAATCGGCAACTGGATAGTGTGATGCATATCTTCAACTTTATTTGAATCGAACGAGCTATCGAACCTCTATAAAACATGGAAAAGAAGTAGAGTAAGCTTTATAGCTTAGTAAGCTCATATAATTTAGAATTAACTTACGATTTATACATAGTCAAACAATTAAACAAAGTATATCAAATTTACTTGCCAAATGCCTATACACAAGCATTCATCAATATGCTAGTCTCATAAGTACATATAATCAACATTTATCTCAATTTCATACATCAATATATTATATCATACCAACTTCATGTAACATGTATAACATATTTAACAATTCATCCTCATTTATATAATTGAAAATCCATTTATATAACCAATAATTCATCCGTATAACCATTAGCAGAATTATGCCCGTTGAACCTATTAGAATATCGATAGATATATGGGTGATACACGTTGAGTGTATTAATTGGTAATTCGTCAATTCATCATCGTATTCACTCTTTCGAGCTATGATTAGTAAACTCCTCCTGAGCTAATGAGCAGTAAGCTCTATTGAGCTAGAAACAGTAAGCTCTTATGAGCTAAGAATAGTAAGCTCTTACGAGCTGATATATCGGTAAGCTCATACGAGCTGCGGTGAGTCCACAACACATGCAAGATATCAACCTAAATGGTAACCCTAGTGACATGTCACTCGTATCCTACGAATTCCTACGGTTCAAACGGGACTCGGTAACCATCAGATTATATCAATAGGGCATTCAAATTTCAAGTATATCATTTACTCAATTACATACATTCATTCCAATAATTACAAGTATTTAAAAGTTCTATTCTAGTTATACGAACTTACCTCTTATCGCTCGGATAACAAATATCGGCTAACCATCAACCTTTTTTCCTCGATCTAGAGTTAATCCTTACTTATCTTGATCTATATATATTTCAAAATTAGCATATTCAGTATCCGATCTATTCAATTTAACCTTTAATTCATATTTTGACAAATTTATACATTTGCCCCTAATGTTTCACACTTTTACAATTTAGTCCCTATCACATAAACTTGCAAATTCATGCAACTAATCACAAACCCATGCTTAGCCGAACTTTAACCCTAGCAGCCCATATCTTTTATTTATTCACACTTTTACTCACATAATTTTACATTTTCACAAATTAATCGCTTTTTGACATTTTTGTCAAAAAATCACTTTACAAAACTAGTAAATCTATCAATAAACCTTCATAATCTATCATCAATATCAATTTACTCAAACATTCAACAATAACAATATGCTAAATCTTTAACAGTTTCAAAATTTAAAGTACGGGCTAGCTAGAATACAAAGCAACAATCACAAAAACATAGAAATCATTAAAAGCCGAGCAAAAATGAACTTACATGCTTCAACAAGAGCTAGCCAAACTTTGAAGCTATTTTAATGGCTATTTCCTCTTTATTTTCGGCAAGAAGATGATGATAATGGGTGGGAATTTTTGTTTTATTTAACTTACTATTACATAATTTATAAATTACAAAAATAACTTTAATAAATAACATCAAAGTTAACCTAATACATGTCCAAACATGTCCACTCAAATAACCATTGGTCTAATTGCTATTTAAGGACCTCTATTTAAAATTCTATAGCTATAAAACAATTTAGCTATTAGAACATCACTTTTACACTTTACACGATTTAGTCCTTTTTATCAAATTGACCATTTAAACAATAAAATTTCTTCATGAAATTTTCACACAGTCATTCAATCATACTATAAACATTAAAATAATAACAAAATAAATATTTTGACTTTAGATTTGTGGTCCCGAAACCACAGTTCTAATTTGACTAAAAACAGTTTGTTATAACTCTCCCCTCTAAGGGATTTTTGTCCCTAAAAATCTTACCAGTAAATAGGTTAGGGTACTATTTTTGTATAGCATCCTATGGTTCCTACATAGCTTCCTCAATCCTATGTTTATGCTAAAAAACCTTCACTAGAGCTATGTGTTTATTTCTCAATTCTTTGATTTCATGAGCTAAAATCCTAGTCGGTTCTGTAACACCCCAAACCTGGCCCAGACGTTATGGCCGGATCCGACGTGTCACATTGAAGTTTTTTAAGAAAACCCATGCCTCTTTCAACGTCCTTCTTGTTTTAAAAGATAGTCTTTCCCAAGTTAATAAAGTGAATGAAAGCTGTGCACCAGGTAGGTATCCGAAACAGAGGAGGTGAGCCTAGAAGGCTGCTTATGTACCAAGCTCTTGATTGGATCCAATCCTAGACATGCCCACAACTATTGCCACACTTTGGTGCTAGGTTAGGTTTTGAGAAAAACGAGTTGGAATTCATTTAAATGGATATTTTTGATAAACCGATTAATTGTATCGTTGCGTTATTTTGAAAACAATTATCATTTTGGAAACGTGCCCTAGGTCTAACTCATATTGTTATCAGAAAAATATAGGGTATAAGATAAAATAATCTCAAAAAAAATAATTAAAATGGCCTTATTACAACCCAAAACCAAATAATAATATTAATAAGATAAAACTTATAAAGAAAAAAATCAGCTACTTATTGTAATTAAAAGAAACAGAAATAGTAGTGTGGCCATTCCGAGTCCCTCGCAGCTCCAAACCATCTAAGCTTAGGGATTACTTGCACAGTTAGAAACGGGGTGAGTTTACGAAAACTCAGTGTGTAATCCCAATAACAAACAAACAGTAAATAACACAGTATTAGTACAATTTGGGCCAAAGCCCTATTTAGTCTTCACATATACTGGGCCGAAGCCTTTCCATAAATCATATCACTGAGCCGAAGCCTTTTCATAAATCATATCACTGGGCCAAAGCCTTTTCATAAATCATATCATTGGGCCGAAGCTTTTACTGTAAACGGTATGGCCCTTAGGCCCATTTCAATATCACATGTAATGTCAATGGATGTATGCAAGCCCATTTCAATATCACATGTAATGTCAATGAATGTATGCAAGCCCATTTGGGGAGACTACTCGACCCACCATCCGCTACTCTCCACCCGTACCAACCAAGCTCTCCATGTAAGGAATAACTCAAACCACCCACCCAAACTCTCCTTTGGCAAGATAGTTGCTTTATCATATAACGGAGGCCTAGCCTCTTTTAATAATCGGGCAAAGCCCTTTCGATAAATCGGGCAAAGCCCTTTTAAATCAAGCAGAGCCCTTTAGCACTTCCTCCATCAATATAACCTATATCCCATGCAATATGTCATGTATGCAGAATGTCATGCCAATATTTGAATTAAACAATCACAGTCAAGTCATTCATATCACCAACATATATTCACAATCAAATCTGTCAACCACACAGTCCAAGTCTGTAACATCCTGATTTTCGGGTTTATTTGCGATTTTCAATATTTTGTAAAGATTTTTTTTAATTTTGAGTTTGGATGTGGAATGAGTATTTTGAGTAGGTAAATGGGCTTATAGAAGGCCCATGAGTTGGCCAAAACCCAGTTGAATTTTTGGAATTTTAGACTTAGGAGTTAGGGGTTCTGGCTAATTGGCCTTAAGTGGAGTGATGGGTAAATTGCATCACAAATGAGCCTTTCGTAAAGTGGCTAAGTGACGCCACTAGGGAGCTATGAAGGTGGCGTGTAAGTGTTGGGGGAAGACCTGGGTTCGATTCCCTTTGTTGGCAAATAGATGCATTTATTTTTTAGTGCAGGAGGGGTAAGTGTTGGAGTTCAGGTGGATTCTGCTAGAGGAGAGTTGGATCAGTTTAACTGCTTGGATTAAGGAGTGATAAGGGAGAGATTTAAGGATTGGGATGAGGCTAGGAGTTAGCCGAATGGGGGAATAGAAGAGGAAAATCGGCAGGGGATTATGAGGTTAGTATTTCGGCACTTAGGGTATGTTGGTGCCGCTTTTCCGCTTTTACACCTTCTGGATTGTTCTTTTTCTCTTTTCCTCTCTACCCAAACTACCACCTCCCTACTCTTCTTCTTCTATTTTTCTTCTTCAAACTATTCATCATACCTACTATTCATCAACACTTTTGCGAATCCATAAAAGCCGAAATCTCGGGATCACCGCTTGTGCCGATTTCTTCAAAGCCGTGTTCTCCTATGTTCTTTTGCTTTTATTAATTTACAAATTATCTTTTCTTAATCTCGGATTCCGACCGCAATTCTACTTCAAGGTTGTAGCCCGCATTATCATCTCCTTCATCACACAAAAGCCGAAAAACCATAGAATTGGGGCTTATAGCGAAACTTCGTAACTCCGGAGTCGAAGTTTTTACCATCGCTTGAAAGATAAATCGCACTGATTGCATGGAGATCAAAAAGGAGTAAGGGTAAGTGTTCATCATCTCAAATCTGGTTATATTTTACAAAGTTAGGAAAAGCCGAAGTCTCTAAAATATAGAGAGGCTGTCGAATTGGGCATGTGGCTCTAAAGGTTTTTAACTGACGTTTTCTGTCAATGATTAGTGTCTTCTTAAGTGTTGGATTAAAGGCGTGGGTTGTTGGAGCAATCGGATTCGGAGCTAGCTACTGTTTTTGGCAAAGAAGGTAAGGTTTCAAAGGCTTTTAGGGATATGGTTTGAGCATGGATGAGTAAGTTTGGGGTTTAGTGATTATGGTTTGTAAATAAGAACTGTGCTAATCAACTGTAGGATATCGGAAGGGATCTCAGTAGCAGTCGTCGCAAATCAGGTGTGTACCGAACACCCTTCTTTAGTTCAATTCGGCAAAAGTCGAAATGACGAAATTCCGGCATTTCATGGTCATGTGGGTATGCGAATGCTCTCAAGTCATAGAATAATTGTTAGATCTGGCACCGCAAGGTGGTAAGCACGTTCGCGTGACATTTTAGCGTATTTCGGAAAAAGGGGCTCGATGGGCCAAAACTGGGTCCAATGGGCTTACGAACCAATATGGGTAAGAGATGGGCAAATTAGCCTGTTAGGTAGATGGTGGAATCAAATTGCATAAAACTGATAAAAATTACTGAATTAGCTTGTGCAGTAACGTAGAGCACGAAATTACCCCTAAAAAGCAAAATTACCGAAATTACCGAAATTACCCCTAAAGAGCAAAATTACCGATATACCCCTAGGGTTTTAAATTGGCTGAACTGCTTGATTGATTACTACTGTATTTTGCATGATATGCATTTATTAATATCTGTTGCATGGGATTGGGGTATTAATGGAGGAAGTACTGAAAGTGGTTCATCCACGTACTGGAGGCTTTGCCTCAACTGACTGAAATTTGAGCAACGTTGCTGCAACTGTGGTGTGTAGGGTTGGGTGGGTTGAGATATTCCCCACATGGTGTGTAGGGCTGGTACGGGGCAGTGTAGCGGCTGGTGGGTTGAGTAGTCTCCCTAGATGGGCTTGCATTTATTATTACTGTTGTTACTCATATTACTGAACTGGGCCTATGGGCCACACTGTTATGTAAAAAGGGGCTAAGGCCTTGCTATTGTATTCTGAAAAGGGCTTTGGCTATCTTGTAATCGTTGTTATCGAATAGGGCTCAGCCCAATGGGCTCGAGCTGAATTGGGCTTTGGATGGGTTTTGTATACACTGAGTTTTCCCAAACTCACCCTCTTCCTCTTCCATCCTTGCGGTGAGCCCTAGAATTGGTGGACTTGGAGTCAAGGGATTCAGAGTGGCCATGAAGATTGATTGCCGATTTTAAATAAGTTTAGCATTTATTTTGGATTATTTTTATTATGCTTAAAGTTGTAATAAGGTCGCTCTTTTTAATTACTTATATTTTGGGGATTATTAAACTGGCTAGCACTAGGGTTCGTTTTATAAAATCTACTTGTTTTAAAAAAGATCACGATGACGCGCAAAGTTTCCGCAAAGTAAATGTTTTCCCAAGAAAAATAAATATTTTTAAGCAAACGATTTGCAACCTTAATCATTTTCTTAAGTTTGGTCATAATCAAACGGTTTTCTCAAAATTATACGAGATGTTAGAGTGTGGCAATGGCGGTGTGCATGTCTAGGATTGGATCCGAAGAGAGAGCTTGGTACTTAAGCAGTCCGACGGACTCACCTCCTCTTCTTCTTGGTTTCCTACCTGGTGCGCAGCTTCCATTCACTTTAACTTACCTTTAAAAGTGTCTTTTACAACACCAACTTAGCTTTTCCAAACTAAGTGTTTTGAACGCATCAATGTGGCACATCAGATCCGGTCATAACATCCAGGCCGGGTTTGGGGTGTTACATTTAGTGGTATCAGAGCCTAGGTTGCAACAACTCGGCTGTGGATCGGGTCCGAAAATCTTTTCAAAAACTTGGGCCTAAGAAGGGTATTTTTGGAAATGGTAAGTTTCTCGAAGATATTCAAGTTTTTTTTGGGGTTAAATCAATAGTTTTAAAATAAAAGTGTTTCCAAATGAAATCTTTTTATTTTCGGTAAACAAAAACATGGTTTTTAATTTTTACATGGACTGATAAGGAAGTGGCTGCTGAATCCCAAGCACCAAGTCTGTAAGTGATCTTTTTCGCTTTAAGTATTTATATGGAACTCATTGTAAATAATACGCAAATAGTCTTGAGCCTTAGAGATAGAACTATTGATGATGTAGTATTAGGACTACAAGACTGAAACCGTAGCTAAATTATGATTTGCGAAATAACTCGAAACTCTATCATTCATAAGATATTCGTAATAAAGCAGTGAAACCAATAAACTAATGTCATAAAATTCGTGAATCGATAAATCGTTATGAGTACAAGGGCTACTCGAGGAAGAGGCCGTGGTCGAGGCCGAGGTAGCACTCAAGTCGGATCTGCGTCATCGAACACATTCCATTTGGCGGTACGCCCATCACCGATTAATGAAAATGGGCCGTATGACCGGCTGCAGGGATGACGCTTTGTCTCGTGCCATGTTGAGGGTTTTGGAAAGGGTGGCCGGAGCTAACGTCGGGCCCATGAATAGGGGTCCATTTCTAAACGACTTGCCAATCTGATGAGATTTTTAGGCGTATCTAGAGTGGCCCCAAATGTGGTTGAATCTTGGTTGGAAGCCACAGAGCGGATCATGGGCGACCGGACCGCTCGGGAGAGCGAAGTTGAAAAAGGCGATGTCGTTGTTTGCGGGATGAAGCGTATCGATGGTGGATTATTGTGAGAGAAGGTACCCCGGTGAGAGGGTAACATGGGAGCTGTTCAAAGCAGACCTTTAAGGTAAAATATGTTGGAGCTAGCTATGTAGATGCACGCAGAAAGGAGTTCTGAATCGACTCAGGAAATAAGACCATTCTTTGAATATGAGGCGGAGTTTCTACGATTGAGTCGGTATGCTAATGGCATCGTTTCCACTTGAATCTGGCGCAGCGTACATTTTGAGGATGGCCTTAGAGATGAGTTAAAGGTGCTCATAGCTCCGCAGAGGGAGCGAGATTTCGCCGCACTAGTAGAGAAGGCTAAGATAGCCGAAGAAGTGAAGCAAACCGAACGGAGGAATCGTGATAAGGATCGAATCGGTTCGGGAGGGATCTTTGGACCGGTGTCAGAAGCGGAATGTTAAGAGAGCTAGGATGGAGGAACCGGTTCGAGCGATTCCGGTGAACACGTAGACCGCAAGCTTGTGGAGATTGCGGCGTAATGCATCAAGGAGAGTCTTGGAAGCGTTAAGGGCTTGTTTTCGTTGTGGGTCTAAGGAGCATAGGATTAAGGATTGTCCTAGAAGGGCCACTCGGTGCTCGTGTGGCGAACAAGGGTGGCGACCGGCTCAACTTGTGAGGGAGGGACCGCCACGCTAAGAGGTCGTGGACAAGGTCGCGATGGTAATGGCCATGGACGTGGGGCACCGGTAGGGTATTGGTAACGCGGATGCTCGTCACCAGATTTGGTGTATCTTTGCTCGTCGCATGCGAGGAGGGTGACCTTTTGATGTCATAAGCTGTACGTTTTTATCTATGGTGTACCTTATCTTTGCTCGATTGATGTGGGATCAACCCATTCGTATGTGGCATATAACATTTACGGGGCACCGGGCGTGCACTTCGAGGAGACTGTATGTGGGGTGTCGTGATAAGTCCTTTAGGTCGATCGGTTAAGGTAGAGAAACTCTTCAAGGAGGTGCCTCTGGAGATTCAAGGCGGGGTTTTCGTGGGGATTTGATGGAGTTACCGTTTGAGGAATTCGATTTGATACTAGGGATGGATTGGTTGACCAAGCATAAGGCAACTTTGGATTGTGCAACTAAGAGGATGGTGTTAAGAAGCATCAATGATGAAAAGGTTATGATTATTGGAGAACGAAGGGATTACTTATCCAATGTAGTATCGGCGTTGAGGTTGAAACCGATGCGCAAGGGATGCGAGGCATATCTGGCGTTGGTAAGTCAAGTTTTGGCGAGGATCCGATCGTGAAGACCATCGCTGTTAGGGAATTAGGGATGTTTTTCGGAAGAGCTTCTGGATTACCTCCCAATCGGGAAGTTGAGTTTGGAATCGATTTATTCACGGAACACTCCAATTATCTATTGCACCCTATAGGATGGCTCGAAGGAGTTGGTGGAAGCGAAGGCTCAAATTCAAGAGCTATTAGATAGAGGCTTCATTAGGCCTAGTGTGTCTCCTTGGGGAGCACCGGTCTGCTTTGTGAAGAAGAAGGACGGAACGATGCGCATGTGCATCGATTATCGCCAGATTGAACAACCGACGATTAAGAATAAGTATCCACTACCAAGGATTGATGACTGTTCGATCAACTTAGGGAGCTTCGGTATTCTCCAAAATCAATCTTCGCTCGGATACCATCAACTAAGGGTAAAAGAAGGGATATTCATAAGACAAACATTTGAACTCGATATGGACATTATGAGTTTGTGGTCATCTTGTTTGGGCTAACGAACGCACTGCGGCTTTTATGGATCGATGAATCGAGTATTCCAACCTTACTTGGATCGGTTTGTAGTCGTCTTTATCGACGATATCTTGGTATACTCAAACGCGGGCGAAGCATGATGAGCATCTCCGATTGTCTGCAAGTGTTAAGGAAAAGGAGCTCTATGCGAAATTTAGCAAGTGTGAATTCGGTTGAGGAGGTAACTTTCCTAGGGCATGTGGTCTCTGCCGAGGGGATTAAGGTGGATCCTCGTAAAATTGAAGCGATTCGGAATGGAAGCCACCTAGGTCGATATTGAAAATTCGAGTTTCCTAGGGTTGGCGGGTTACTCTGAAGGTTTGTGGAGGGTTTCTCGGTGATGGCGCGCTTTGACAAAGCTCATAAGGAAAGGAGTACCATTTGTGCGGACCGAGAAACAACAAAAAGCTTTTGAACGGTTGAAAAGGTATTAATCAAGCGCCGGTGTTGATTCAACCGGTGTCCGGGAAGGACTTCACCGTATATAGCGACGCGTCGCATGTGGGGTTAGGTTGCGTCTTGATGCAAGAGGGCAAGGTGGTCGCTATGCATCACGACGACTTAAGGCTTATGAGGTGAATTACCCTACGCATGATTTGGAGCTAGCGGTGGTTTTTTGCGTTAAAAATTTGGAAACATTACTTATATGGGGAGAAGTGCATCATATACACGATCATAAGAGCTTAAAGTATTTGTTGACTCGAAGGAGTTGAACCTTAGGCAACGAAGGTGGGTGGAGTTGCTTAAAGACTACGATTGTTCGATAGAGTACCACCCAGAAAGGCTAATGTGGTGGCGGATGCATTGAGTCGAAGGGTTGTTACGGATTTGAGAGCCTTGTTCGCACGATTAAGTCTATACGATGATGGAAGCTTGTTGGCGAAGCGCAAATAAGGCCTACTTGGACCGAAAGCAGATTAAGGAAAAACAATTGAAGGGCGATTCATTAGCTCTTGGTTCCAACAAATTAAGAGTGGTGAGAACAAGGATTTTGGGTTGAACGATGAAGGAGTTCGTGTTTTTCGTGGAAGGGTTTGTATTCCAAAGGACCACGAATTGAGGCGATTAATTCTAAAAGAGGCTCATGGTGGACTCTGTGCCATGCATCTGGAGGGAATAAGTTATACCGAGACTTTCGAGAGGTGTCTTTGGTGGCGGATTAAAGCAAGGTTAAGGCGATAAAGGGTCGGTTAAAGGAGGCATCCGATGAAGTAAGTCGATCTGGATTTGAAGCGCAAAGAGATTGAGTTATTTGTGGGGATATGGTTTTCTTGAAGGTTTCCCTTGGAAGAAAATTTTGAGATTTGGTAAGAAGGGTAAGTTGAGCCCACGGTTTATTGGGCCTTACCGGATTGTTAAGCGGGTTGGACCGGTGGCTTATCACTAGAGTTACCACGTAATCGCATCGTATCCACGACATTTTCCATGTATCCATCTTTGGCGGTATCGATCGACCCAACTCATATCATACCGATTCTTTGAAATCGAGGTGCAGTCGATTTAACTTTCGAGGAGGAACACGTGCAAATACTTGATCGTGACGTCAAGATGTTGAGAAGGAAATCGGTTCCACTAGTGAAAGTACTTTGGGAAACCATGGCAAGGAAGAAGCTACTTGGGAGATCGAGGAGGCGATCGTCAACAATACCCTCAACTGTTTCGATAAGGTAAAATTTCGAGGTCGAAATTTCTTTAAGGAGGGTAGAGTTGTAACATCCTGATTTTCGGGTTTATTCGCGATTTTCAATATTTTGTAAAGATTTTTTTTAATTTTGAGTTTGGATGTGGAATGAGTATTTTGAGTAGGTAAATGGGCTTATAGAAGGCCCATGAGTTGGCCAAAACCCAGTTGAATTTTTGGAATTTTAGACTTAGGAGTTAGGGGTTCGGCTAATTGGCCTTAAGTGGAGTGATGGGTAAATTGCATCACAAATGAGCCTTTGGTAAAGTGGCTAAGTGACGCCACTAGGAGCTATGAAGGTGGCGTGTAAGTGTTGGGGAAGACACAGGTTCGATTCCCTTTGTTGGCAAATAGATGCATTTATTTTTTAGTGCGGGAGGGTAAGTGTTGGAGTTCGTGGATTACGCTAGAGGAGAGTTGGATCGGTTTAACTGCTTGGATTAAGGAGTGATAAGGGAGAGATTTAAGGATTGGGATGAGGCTAGGAGTTAGCCGAATGGGGGAATAGAAGAGGAAAATCGGCGGGGGATTATGAGGTTAGTATTTCGCACTTAGGGTATTGTTGGTGCCGTTTTCTTCTTTTACACCTTAGGATTGTTCTTTTCTCTTTTTCCTCTCTAGCCGAAACTACCACCTCCCTACTCTTATTCTTCTATTTTTCTTCTTCAAACTATTCATCATACCTACTATTCATCAACACTTTTGTTGAATCCATAAAAGCGAAATCACGGGATCTTTGCTTGTGCCGATTTCTTCAAAGCCGAGTTCTCCTATGTTCTTTTGCTTTTATTAATTTACAAATTATCTTTTCTTAATCCTGGATTCGACCGCAATTCTACTTCAAGGTTGTAGCCCGCATTATCATCTCCTTCATCACACAAAAGCGAAAAACCATAGAATTGGGGGCTTATAGCGAAACTTGTAACTCCGGAGTCGAGTTTTACCATCGTTTGAAAGATAAATCTGCACAGTTTGCGTGGAGATCAAAAAGGAGTAAGGGGTAAGTGTTCATCATCTCAGATCTGGTTATATTTTACAAAGTTAGGAAAAGCCGAAGTCCCTAAAATATAGAGAGGCTGTCGAATTGGGCATGTGGCTCTAAAGGTTTTTAACTGACGTTTTCTGTCAATGATTAGTGTCTTCTTAAGTGTTGGATTAAAGGCGTGGGTTGTTGGAGCAATCGGATTCGGAGCTAGCTACCGTTTTTGGCAAAGAAGGTAAGGTTTCAAAGGCTTTTAGGGATATGGTTTGAGCATGGATGAGTAAGTTTGGGGTTTAGTGATTATGGTTTGTAAATAAGAACTGTGCTAATCAACTGTAGGATATCGGAAGGGATCTCAGTAGCAGTCGTCGCAAATCAGGTGTGTACCGAACACCCTTCTTTAGTTCAATTCGGCAAAAGCCGAAATGCCGAAATTCCGGCATTTCATGGTCATGTGGGTATGCGAATGCTCTCAAGTCATAGAATAATTGTTAGATCTGGCACCGCAAGGTGGTAAGCACGTTCGCGTGACATTTTAGCGTATTTTGGAAAAAAGGGCTCGATGGGCCAAAACTGGGCCCAACGGGCTTACGAACCAATATGGGTAAGAGATGGGCAAATTAGCCTGTTAGGTAGATGGTGGAATCAAATTGCATAAAACTGATAAAAATTACTGAATTAGCTTGTGTAGTAGCGTAGAGCACGAAATTACCCCTAAAAAGCAAAATTACCAAATTACCAAATTACCCTAAAGAGCAAAATTACCGATATACCCCTAGGGTTTTAAATTGGTGAATCGCTTGATTGATTACTACTGTATTTTGCATGATATGCATTTATTAATATCTGTTGCATGGGATTGGGGTATTAATGGAGGAAGTATGAAAGTGGTTCATCCACGTCTCGGAGGCTTTGCCTCAACCGATCGAATTTGAGTGCGTTCTTTGTAATTGTGGTGTGTAAGGGTGGGTGGGTTGAGATATTCCCACATGGTGTGTAAGGCTGATGCAGGCGGTGTAGCGGCTGGTGGGTTGAGTAGTCTCCCCAGATGGGCTTGCATTTATTATTCTTGTTGTTACTCATATTATCGAACGGGCCTATGGGCCACATTGTTATGTAAAAAGGGGCTAAGGCCTTGCTATTGTATTCTGAAAAGGGCTTCGACTTTCGTGTGTAATCGTTATCTCGAATAGGGCTCAGGCCCAATGGGCTCGAGCTGAATTGGGCTTTGGATGGGTTTCTATATACACTGAGTTTTCCCAAACTCACCCCCTTCCTCTTCCATCCTTGCAGGTGAGCCCTAGAATTGGTGGACTTGGAGCTTGGCGGGATTCAGAGTGGCCATGAAGATTGATTGCCGATTTTAAATAAGTTTAGCATTTATTTTGGATTATTTTTATTATGCTTAAAGTTGTAATAAGGTCGCTCTTTTTAATTACTTATA
Source organism: Gossypium arboreum (assembly GCF_025698485.1). Taxonomy (NCBI): domain Eukaryota; kingdom Viridiplantae; phylum Streptophyta; class Magnoliopsida; order Malvales; family Malvaceae; genus Gossypium; species Gossypium arboreum. The sequence goes on from NC_069076.1 coordinate 29,506,828, forward strand.
TTTTGGGGATTATTAAACGGCTAGCACTAGGGTTCGTTTTATAAAATCTACTTGTTTTTAAAAGATCACGATGACGCGCAAAGTTTCCATAAAGTAAATGTTTTCCCAAGAAAATAAATATTTTAAGCAAACGATTTGCAACCTTAATCATTTTCTTAAGTGGTCATAATCAAACGGTTTTCTCAAAATTATACGAGATGTTAGAGTGTGGCAATGGCGGTGTGCATGTCTAGGATTGGATCCAAGAGAGAGTGTGACACCCGAATGTGACCCTAGTCGGAGAGTGGTTTGGGACCACGAAACCGAGTCACAAGAATAATTAAGTGTTATATTCCGTGCTTATTGTATGTGGAATTGGTATGCGTAAATATTTCGTGTCTCGATTTTTATTAATTAGGTGCTAATTTATAAGAAAGGACTTAGTAGTGAACTTTGAAAGTACGATAGGGAAATATGTGATGACTAATTAAAGCATGCATGCAAAATAATGGACTTGCATGTCAAATTTCCCTTTTTACAAGTGATGGCCGCCATGACAAAGAGATATGGGCTAAACATGTCATGAAACATGTTTTGTTGGGCATTAGGGAGAAATCATAAACAAATAAGCATGGGTAAGAAAAGAATGAAAAAAAAAATGTGTGAGAGAGTAGCATTCCCCCCATTGCCGTGCAACCAAGAAGAAAACAAAAAAATTGTTCATCCTTTCTCATCTTTTTGGCGAAAATCATAAGGAGGAAGAAAGGATTTTGCTCCATTTTTGGTTTAGAAGAGAACTAGAAGGAGATTTGGCCATACTTGTACCAAGATTAAGGTATGTATGAGGTTGTGTTTGGAGTTTCATGCATGACTTGGTTACTAACTTGATGTGCATGCTAGCCATGGCTCAAATCTTTGTTATGCCATGGAAATGGTATTTGGGCAAAGTTGTTATGGTGATAAAGCCATTGCATGCTAAGTGTGAAGCTTGATGATGATGCATGCAATGATGGATTTTCTATTCATGAGTAAGATTTTGAGTTTCTCTTTGTTTTATCATGATTAAAGTTGAAAAGGAGCATGATTGTCATATTCGCCATGATGCATTCTTGAGCATGATTCATGCTTCTTGCATGTTAGTTAAAATTTGTGTTTTGGATGGCTATGGACACCTTGAAAATTCGCCATGCTCATATATGCATATATATGATTGCACATTATGTTTGGTTATGAACTAAGTGATGAATATATTGATTTAAAGAAGAAAATGTGGAAGAATGCTTGTGAAATTGCAAGCACAATTGCCTAGCACACATATAAGTGCTTGATGCTATATTATAAGTTTTGGGCCACAATGTGCAAAGCATTAATTAGTAGATTGCATGCTGTTTTGTGAGGTATTAAGTGCAAAATTGACCTCAACATGTACATGAATATTCGCCTTGGGTAGCCTATTGAAGGCCTTAGCATTTCCTTGATGCTCAAATAAATTGTATTGAATTGCTTGATGTAGTATAAAATGTGCATGACCATTGTGTATTCAAGCTAAAGAGTGGCCATATGACCATTTAAAATCCTTGTCATATTCGCCATAAGCAAGCACAATGAGGTTTTAATAAATTGAATTTGTTTGAATTAGCTCAAGAGCTAAGAGGGCCACAATTGGACAAGGGAAGGAAAAGGTGATCGAATAGCCGAAAAAGCCGTTCGACAACATCCGAGGTAAGTCCTCAAGAAGTGACCTTACTTGAATTATGTGAGATGAAATATGGATGTGTATGATTATTGATTATGTGTGTATGAGTATTTGAATTCCACCCGTGCTAAGTCCCGGCGAATATGCTAATGATTATAATTGTGTTTGAGCCTTAGTAACGAAAATGAAATATGTATGTCCAATGATTATTGATGTATGTGTGCATGAGAAATTGAATGATATCGGGCTAAGCCCAAGACAACTATGCTGGAAATTATATCCGGGTTAAGACCAAGGCAATTGTGCTAGTGGCTATATCCGGGCTAAGGCCCAAGACATTCGTATGAAGTTATTCTATCCGGGCTAAGACCAAGGCATTTGTGCATGTGATTAAATCCGGTTATATTCAAGAATCTTGGGCTGGAGGTGAGTGTTGGTTGCGAAATGAATTTAATTAGTACACTCGGAAAGCCCAAAGGATAAGGTACGTTATATGTGCATTGGAAAGTCGACGTGTTTGAGCAACATTCGCTCAATCGACTAATGAATTTCAGTTATTGAATTGATTGATGCTTTGCGAACTTATATAATGATGAAGTATGAAGTAAGAATGTGTATTAATGAAATGATGCATTTGGCTATGTGAATGTGTTGCTGTAAATTATAGTTCATTATATTCCTTGAGACTTACTAAGCATAAAAATGCTTACCCGTTGCTTTGGCTCTTAGTTTTCTAGATTTCGCTCGAGGCAATCGGATTTGGGATCGTTGAAGTCAAGTCATCCACACTATCAAGCCTCCATTTTGGTATAAATTTTGGTTGAACTTGAGATGGCATGTATAGGACTACCCCTTGTTTGTTTAATATGTTGTAATGTAAGTATGTACGGTAGTGCTAAAATGGCTCAAAAGGAAGCATGAATTTAGACTAATTGTGGGTTGTATGTATATATTTTGTGTCATGATGTGGCTATGGCTTGGAAATGGGAATGTTGGTCATATGATCAGCCATTGGAATGGTTAAAATGATCATATATGTACCTATGTATGGTAAGGCTAGTTGAATCATGGAGACCACCAAATAGGTAAGTCCTATCTTGAAACAGATGCTGCCAGCTGCAGTGGCATGAATGTGAAAAATCACCAAAATTCATAGGAATGGAATTAGATAGTGAATAAGCTATTTAAATGAACCTTGATGAGTCTATTTTCATATGGAAGAAACGAAACGGTCATAGGAGTTACAGGTTAAGAGATATTAAAGCTATTGTGAGACAGGGCCAGAATGGTTTCTGGGTTCCCTGTCGCAACTTTAAAATTCACTATAAATTATCCAAAAGAATTAGGAGATATACCTTATATGTACAGATTCCATTTTGAGTCTAGTTTCATTAGAAACAAACGACACCAGCATTAAAGCCCTGTACAGAGAGATATTCAAGTTATACCGCGCGAAGGTCAGAGCAGTCGATCCCTGTAACAGGGTAACTTTAACTAATAAAATGTACCAATTGGCCCGACCAAAATCCTAGAAATAAATCCATGGATGGATATATGAGTCTAAATTCAGGAAAATTTACGAAACCAGTTTCGAGTTTTGAAACTCGAGATATGATTTTAAGGCGACAGTGACGCAGTTTTCCAGCCTGACTGGAAATGTCAAATTGGTGGGCAAAAACATGTGAACTTAGTTTGTTAACCCTTGGGTCCGACACCGGCGATGGTCTCGGGTTTGGGGTGTTACAGAGAGCTTGGTACTTAAGCAGTCTGACGGACTCACCTCCTCTTCTTCCTGGTTTCCTACCTGGTGCGCAGCTTCCATTCACTTTAACTTACCTTTAAAAGTGTCTTTTACAACACCAACTCAGCTTTTCCAAACTAAGTGTTTTGAACGCATCAATGTGGCGCATTAGATCCGGTCATAGCATCCAGGCCGGGTTTGGGGTGTTACAAAGTCAGTCACTTGCCCACAAGGGCAAAACAATCATTTTTCATATTATAAGGGTATTTTCATAATTTTACCAAAAATAAGGGTTTTCCATGTTCATTACAATTGTCAATATTTCTGAGTGTTTAAACAATGATCTTTAACCCACTTACCAAATTCGGGCTTTTGGGCCCAAAACCCTTAATGGGCCCTACGAATGCTGATTTAGCCCACTAAGCCTGCTTAACCCAAAATTTACAACAATACTAACCGTGTTAACATGCAACTTTCCATTTTCTATCAATTTTACCCAAATGGGCCCAAAAGCCCATTTGGCCCAATTCCTGCCCATTGAGGCCCAACTTACCATCGTGCACAAAATTGAGTTCTTACCCGTTCCATCGATCCAAACTCTGATCTTATCTTATTTATCGCATCTATACCCACACACAACATTACAAGTTCTCGAAATGTCGGTATTTTAGAATTTCGGCTTCTCAGCAGATATTAATCTAAGCTACTACGAGGGTTAGTACACACCTGTTATGGGTTGAAGTTGAAACGTTTCCATAATCAATATCCTACGATAACCACCACCTGTCACTCAAACTTAACTAATCCAATATCAATATATGTAAATCCTAAGCACATCAGTCATACGGAACATGAGGGCATATTCGTCATTTTACCATACAAGGGTATTACGGTCACTTTACCCTATAGGGGCTTTACGGTCTTTTTACCTATTAGGGGTATTTTAGTCATTTCATCCTACAAGGGTGTTTTGGTAAATCTACAAACCAAGGGTATTTCAGTAATTTTGTAAACCAATGGTATTTCTATAATTTTTAGAAAGTCAAAGGTATTTCTGTAATTTTGTAAATCAAGGGTATTTTGGTAATTTTACAAATTGAGGGTATTTTGGTAATTTTACAAACCAGTGGTATTTTGGTAATTTTACAAACTAGGGGTATTTTGGTAATATTACAAACTAGGGGTATTTTGGTAATTCTATCCAACAGGGGTATTTCAGTAATTTGACAATCGAGGGTAAAACAGTAATTTTGTAAACTGAGGGTAAAATGGTAATTTTGTAAATCGAGGGTAAAATGGTAATTCTGTAAATCGAGGGTAAAATGGTAATTGTATAAATCGAGGGTAAAACGGTAATTTTGTAAATTGAGGGTGAAATGGTAATTCTATAAATCGATGGTAAATTTGTAATTCTACAAATCGAGGGTATTTTAGTAATTTGGTAAACTAAAGTATTCTAAACAGAGATAACAATACCAATGGGCCTAAAGCCTATTCTCGGCCCAAATGGGCCCACACGCTCGTGTGGCCCTTTTGGCCCAAATCTAGCCACAAATATGAGATTCACCTAGCCTAATCCAATATTTACTACACAATCAAACAACTTATCCAATTGGGCTCGTAGGCCCATTAGGCCCACATGATCCCTTTCAACCCATTGCGGCCCGAAGTAGCCATCCTACAGCTAGAGTAGCGAGAAAATACACACCGATAGGAGACTGGAGTTAATCCATGCTCCGAGCACTCTTAGCCGACGCCCAACCCAAACGAGCACGCTATACAGCGAAAGGGATCAGCCAAGAAAAGGTACCTTTACTCTCCTCATGGTTCCCTCTATTTAAAGCCAGCTTCGCATCCACTCTTATGTTAGCTTCCCGATATGGGATCCCTCCAACATCAGAGTTTAAATTCAACACCAACTCTTGCCGCCCCTTGTTACCAAAATAAATGCTCCTTGCTTGCCATGGGATTCGAACCCATGCCTCCCCTCAGATGCTCCACACGCTACTTGCCACTAAGCCACAAGGCTTTTTGTGTCATATTTTATCCCCAATTAATTATAAGGTCTAAAGGCCAAAGTCCAGGTTCCCTTAAAAAAAACCCAAAATAAATTGCAAGAGCCAAGGCTTGAACCCAGGCTCTCATACAACCTTAATGACGCCACAACCACTAGACTACAAGCTTCCTTGTGTCATTTATTTAACAAAATAATTTAAAAACCCTCATCCAAGCATCTAGGTTTTTTTTCACTTAATACCAAAATTTTTGCTAAAGCCCAAGTTTGAACTCAAGATTTCTCTAACACTTCTCAGGGCCATTAACCACCGAAGCAGACATTTAATTGTGTTATTTCATTGCACAATTAAATACCTATATACAACCTCCTTACGGACCCACACTCAAGGCCCAATACTTCTAGGCCCAAATTTAGGGTGTTACAATTCTACCCCCTTAAAGAAATTTCGTCCTCGAAATTTTCCACTCTCAGACTACACCACCACACTTCCGCTGTGCACTCTGATACTAATAATACTAACATACACCCAAAACATTTGTCCATTGGAGCGGATAGATTTCATATGCAACCAATTTCTACATTTCCAGAACATACACCAAATAAATACTAAATCTAAATTCAGGTGTTACAGTTTACTCTAACTAGAAAGTTCCAGTATAGTGCTACTATCTATAGTGGTTTCTCAATATAGCATTTCAATCTATAACAGTAAACAGAGTTAGAGAACTTACAGATTTGGTGCCGGAGACTCGGTGTGCCACACTTCCAATAACATCTTTCCAGAAACAAGCCAAGTTTTGTTGATAAATTTCAAAACAAATTTTTTAGAAAAACCCTTTTCAAACCCCAATTTCGGAAAAAGGAAAAAAAACAATAATAATTTTCTGCTACCCATACCCCAGCCGAGTTTTGTAACCTAGCTCTGATACCACTAAATTTAACACCCCAAACCCGGCCCAGAAATTATGGCCGAATTCGACGTGTCACATTGAAGTTTTTTAAGAAAACCCATACCTCTTTCAACGTCCTTCTTAGTGTTTTAAAAGATAATCTTTGCTAAGTTAATAAAGTGAATGGAAGCTGTGCACCAGGTAGGTATTCGAAATAAAGGAGGTGAGCCTAGAAGGCTGCTTAAGTACCAAGCTCTTGATTGGATCCAATCCTAGACATGCCCACAACCATTGCCACACTTTAGTGCTAGGTTAGGTTTTGAGAAAAACGAGTTGGAATTCATTTAAATAGATATTTTTTATAAATCAATTAATTGTATCGTTGCGTTATTTTCAAAACAATTATCATTTTGGAAATGCGCCCTAGGTCTAACTCATATGGTTATCAGAAAAATATAGGGTATAAGATAAAATAATCCCAGAAAAATAATTAAAATGACCTTATTACAACCCAAAACCAAATAATAATATTAATAAGATAAAACTTATAAAGAAATAAATCGGCTACTTATTGCAATTAAAAGAAAGCGAAAATGTAAATGAGTGTGGCCATCTCTGAGTCCCTCGCAGCTCCAAACCATCTAAGCTCCAAACAGTCTGAGGATGAAAGGCTGTACTAAAGTTCAACCGCGTACCCAACGCCTCATGCAACTTTTAGGATCTCGATCAGAAATAATCGACACTGGCACTCCATGAAGTCGCACTATTTCTGCCACATACAATTTGGCTAACTTCTGAAGTGAATAATCAGTGCGGACAGGTATGAAATGAGCAGATTTGGTGTAACACCCCTTACCCGTTACCGTCGCCGGAACAGGATACAAGGTATTACCAGAACATAACACATACCATTAAACATAACCGAGATATAAATATGTCATCCAATTTGATAGTGCATCGTATAACATATGTCTTGAACAATATTAGCCAACTTTAATGGCTTGTACAAAAAAGCTGGTCGAGTATCAGAACTAATATTTTAAACCTAGACAAATATGACACGTAACAAAATAATTAAGCCTACTATACATGCCATAATTCAAAACGTTTAGTTCAAATACCCTAAAGTATGATAGTGCGGGTAGATCTTCACGATCCTTAACTCCTGAGCAAGCCGGAGGACACTATAAGACAAAAGAGAGAAACAAAGTAAGCTTATAGCTTAGTAAGTAAGTATGTAAATACTAATTAAAGAATCTAACATGTTTACACAACAATTCAAGTATATCTACTTTAACTTCACTATTCATTCCACTTTGATTAAGCTGTCTCTGTTGCGTCATATTCACTAAATAAATCATAACTCGAGTTACAAAACTCGAAATTCAAATCTGTAAAATTTGCCTGAATCTAGACTCATAAAGCTTTTTGCTAATTTTTTTCAATAATTTTTGGTTCAGCCGATTAGTACAGTTTATTAGTTAAAATTTCCCCTGTTACACAGCTCGACTGATCTGACCTCTGTTCACTACAAATTGAATTTCTCTCAGTACACAATTCAAACAACCCTGACGTATGTTTCATTTAAAACTAGTCTCAATAAGGAATTTAGGCATGTAAAATATATTTCTTAATTTGCTTTGTACAATTTTTAATGATTTTTCAAAGTTGGAATAGGGGATCACGTATTCATCCTGAGCAAGTCACATACAATTGTAAATATCTCAAAATATAGAATTCCTTTGCTTGCTCTGTTTCTTTTATATGAAAGTAGACTCATTAAACTTTAATTTCACGTCTCATTCAACCTCTAATTATATTCCTCCTATTTTTGGTGATTTTTCAAAATCACGTCACTGCTACCATCTAAAAACAGTTTTAATGCTAATTTCACTCTTTCACACATTCTTTATGCTAACCTCATTTTATCTTATATATGTATATACCACAAATCATTTTCACCACATTTCATTCACCATAAGTGTAGGTCCAAACCACAATATCACCACAAAACCATCCCGTTGAACAATTCGGATCAATCCTCGATATTTAATGGTTTCAGCACACATCCCTACCATCATACTTCATTTAGTTCGGCTCTCTTGTACACATGGTGAACACTTAGTACCACTCATGCGACCTAGCCGATTTGTCTCGTAGCTCTCTTGTCTACATGGTGTCCTTCACTTGGAATCACGCATGCGACCTAGCTACATTTATCTTTCACGTAGCTCTCTTGTCTACATGGGATACATCTCATATCACACATGTGACCTAGCTACTACTGTGGTGTCTCGTAGCTTTCTTGTACACATGATGTGCACTCGGCATCATACATGTGACCTAGCTACGCCCTCTATTTCATTCGATCTCTGAATGTTCAACCGGATCTCTCTCTATATTTATTTCCATTCTTCCAATAGTCGATTTATATTTTAACATCAGCTAGTATATTTATATAATAGGCTGAAATATAAGAATGTACATGAAATTATTGTAATATTTACATACAAACTTACCTTGGTGCAAAATGTGGAAATTTTGCAATTTAGTCCAAAACTTTTTCCTTCCCCTGCTCGAGATCAATTCCGTGTCTTTCTTGATCTATAATAACACATTTAGCTCATTTAATACTCATACTATTTATTTCAATCCAAAATCACATCATGGAAAAATTACATTTTGCCCCTAACTTTTACAAAATTACAATTTTGCCCCTAGGCTCGGAATTTAATTTCAGCCCTTATTCTTATGTTTTATGATATGCTGAACATTTTCTCTTCTACAACAACATCAAATTCTCACTCTATCATATAGTTATGAACAATAGGTATTTTTACCGATTATCTTGCTTTTACTCGTTTTCACTTAAAACCGAGTAGCACAAGTTATTTAACATAATTTAAAACCTCATATTCTATCATAAAACATCAAAATACACAAATTTCACCTATGGGTATTTTTCCCAATATGAACCCTAGGTTAAATTATTACTAGCATAAGCTTAATCGAGCTTCCGGGATTCCAAAAACGTAAAGAACATTAAAAATGGGGCTTGAAATCACTTACTATGGATCTTGAAAATTGAAGAAACCCTAGCTATGGAGAGAGGGAGGATTCGGCAGCAACTAAGGAGGATGATGATAAATTTTGTGTTATTTTTCCCATTTTATTTCATTTAATATCCAAATGACCAAAATGCCCCTCCTTACTAAACTTTCAAAAATTCCTTCCATGTCCTAATTTTGTCCATGAACTTAAAATTGGTCAAATTGCTATTTAAGACCTCCTAATTAATATTCCAAAACAATTTCATACTAAAAACTTCTGGGATGCAAATTTTGCAACTTATTCGATTTAGTCCCTACTTTCAATTTAAGCACTTTAGGCATAGAATTTCATCACCAAATTTTCACACAATCATGCAATCATATCATAAACCCCAAAATAATTATAAAACAATTATTTCTATCTCGGATTTGTGGTCACGAAACCACTATTCCGATTAGGCCCTAATTCGGGTTGTCACAATTCTCCCCCTTTTGAGATTTTCGTCCCGAAAATCTTACCAGAAAGAGGTTTGGGTCTTGTTTCCTCATAGCTTCCTCGTGTTCCCACGTAGCCTCTTCTATCCCATGTCGTGCCACAATACTTTCACTAAGGCTATACTTTTATTTCTTAACTGCTTAACTTCTCGAGCCAAAATCTTTATTGGTTCCTCCTCATAGGTCATATCCGATCGAATCTCAATTTCGTTGGGGAAATCACATGTGAAGGATCGAACGATAACGTCGCAACATTGATACATGAAACACGTTATGAATTCTTTCTAACTCGCCGGTAAGGCCAACCGATATGCCATCGATCCAATTCTCTAAGTAATCTCAGACGGCCCAATAAAACGCGGACTCAACTTGCCTTTTCGACTAAATCTCGTAATCTTTTTCCATGGTGACACCTTCAAGAACACTTTATCACCCACCGAAATTCAATCTCTTTTCTTTTAAATCAGCATATGACTTTTGTCGATCTGAGCGACTTTCAAGCAATCCCGAATTACTTTTATTTTCTCTTGGTTTCTTTAACTAGATCAACTCCGTGAATCTATTTCTCACTAAGCTCGGTCCAATATAAAGGAGTCCGACACTTACGACCATACAAGGCTTCAGACGGTGCCATTTGTATACTTGATTGATAACTGTTATTGTAGGCAAACTCAATCAAAGATAGATATTTCTCCCAACTACCTCCAAATTCTAAAACACAAAGATCTAAGCATATCTTGAGTACTTGGATTACTCTTTCCGTTTGACCATCTGCTTGTGGATGAAATGCGGTACTAAAGTTCAATTTTGTACCCAAAGCTTCTTGTAACTTTTTCCAAAATCTCGAGGTAAATCTTGGATCTCTATCGATATTATAGACATAGGTACTCGTGAAACTTCACAATTTCAGCAATATATAATTCGCTAATTTATCAAGTGAGTAATCGGTACGCATTGGTATAAAGTGGGCTGACTTTGTTAATCTATCAACCACTACCCAAACAAAGATCCTTCTTTTAGGAGTTAAAGGCAAACCGTTACAAAATCCATGGTAATCTTGTCCCATTTCCACTCAGCACCATTACGGTTGAAGTAATCTCAAGGCACTTGATGTTCAACTTTTACTTGTTGATGATCAAACACTTGGTTACAAATTCGAAATGTCCTTTTCATACCGCCACCAATCTGACTTCTTTAAATCATTATACATTTTGTGCTACCAGATGAACCGATAAATGACCATTGTGCGCCTCATGTAATATTTTCTCGAATCAATTTATCGCTTTTCGACACATATCCTGTCTCAAAACATCAATCACCATCCGTCCAACTCGAAAATCTGAGTCGTAACTCGATTCGCATTGAGTTCTCTTGATCCGCAACTCACTATCATTCTTTTGAGCATCACAAATCAACTGGAGAAATAATGGTTTAGCTCTCATCTCTGCTAAGATTGACCCATCATCAGACAATGCTAACCCCGTGTTCATGGCTCTCAAAGTAAAAAGAAATTTTCTACTCAAGGTGTCAGCAACTACATTTGCTTTTCCCGGATGATAATCAATCACTAGATCATAATCCTTTAATAATTCAAGCCATCTTCACCGCCGCAGATTCAGATCCTTTTGATTCATCAAGTACTTCAAACTTTTGTGATCGGTAAAAATTCGCATTTTCACCGCACAAATAATGTCGCCAAATTTTCAAGGCAAAAACAATAGCGGCCAGTCCCAAATCATGTGTAGGATAGTTCTTCTCATGCGGTTTTAACTGTCTCGAAGCATAAGCTACCACTTTACCCTCTTGCATCAACACACATCCAAGGCCCATCAACGATGCATCACTATAAATTATGAACTCCTTTCCGACTGGCAGTACTAAAATTGGTGCTTCATCAATCGTGCTTTCAACTTTTCAAAACTTTGTTGACATTTATCAGTCCATTCAAACTTAACATTCTTTTGCAACAACTTAGTCATATGAGAGGCAATCATCAAAATCCTTCAACAAAACGTCTATAATACCCGGCTAAGCCTAAAAGCTTCTAACCTCGGATACATTCTTGGCGGTTTCCAATCAACGATCGCGAAATCTTGCTTGGATCCACCGAATACCATCACCGAGACTATATGTCCCAAAAATCCGACTTCACGAAGCCGAACTCACTTTTACTAAACTTGGCAAAGTTTCTTTTCTCTCAAGATCTCGCAATATAGTTCTCAAGTGTTCGCATGTTCGGACTCATCTCGAGAATAAATTAAAATGTCATCTATAAACACTACTACAAACTTATCCAAATATGGCGGAAGATCCGATTCATTAAGTCCATAAATATAGTGGAGCATTTGTTGTCGAAAGGCATCACAAGAAACTCATAATGTCCATACCTTGTCCTAAAGGCGGTTTTCGATACATCCGACTCCTTAACTCTCAATTGGTAGTAACCGGACCTCAAATCAATCTTTGAAAACACTTGTGGCCCCCTTTAACCGATCGAATAAATCATCAATCCTCGGCAATGGGTACTTATTCTTTATAGTCACCTTATTAAGTCGACGGTAATCAATGCAAAGTCTCATTGAACCATCCTTCTTCTTTACGAATAATACAGAGCACCCTGAAAGAGAAACTCGGTCTCACAAATCCCTTGTCCGTTAACTCCTGAATCGAGCCTTCAATTCTTTTAATTCGATCGAGCCATTCTATATGGAGCAATCGAGATCGGTGCAAGACGGCAATAAATCAATGGCAAAATCTATCTCTCGTTCGGAGGCAACCTGTGCAATTCCTCCGAAATACATCCGAAACTCACGGACTATCAGTCGATTCAAATTTTAGTTGAGGCAACTCAATATTCATTACATAAGCGAGATAAGCTTCATACCCTTTTCTCATGTATTTACGTGCGGACATGTGCGAAATCACCATAGGCAATTTATTTGATTCATCTGTTTCAACCCACGAATTTCTCCATTTTCACATTTCAACTCTAGTGTCTTTTGTTTACAATCTACCTTAGCATCATACAATGTTAACGGTCCATTCCCAAGATAACGTCAAACTCACCAAATGGTAATGACATCAAGTTGGCGGAAAAAAGTGACCTTGAATCATTAATGGGCAATTCTTGCAAACCTTGTCAACTAGCACATATTGGCCTAAGGGGTTCGACACTTTAATTGTAAACTCAAGAATTCAACAGCAACTTTTTATTGGATACTAAATTCATGCAAATATAGGAATGAGTGGACCCGGATCAATCAATGCAATAACAATAGTATCATAGAGAGAAAATGTACCAAGAATGACATCGGAGATGATGCATCTTCTCGGCACGTATAGCATAAGCTCTAGCAGTGCTCTAGCTTCCGATCTTGCCGTTAAATCTTTCATCACAGCTTTTACTACTAGTCCCACCTCCAAGATTTCTCGGTGGTCTACCTCTACTAGCGGTGGTATTCATCTAGCACTCTGAAATCTTTCTTCTTTAACTTTCTCGGACAATCTCTAATAAAATGCTCACGAGAACAAGACTGAAACAAGCTCGCTTGGTCCCCAACACTCACCATAATGTTGCTCGCCACATTGTCGACACTCGGGCTTTCTAGGTCGCACATTACCCACACTTGCCATCAAGTAGCTTGAGCTTTAGACCCGAATATGCTCTACCACGATCTCTGTGAATCCCCAATTGAAACTGTCATTCGAGGGTTTGTCTCTTTGGACCTCTTTGGTTGAGATTGAAATGGCTTGCTTATCTGTCTTTTTTTCGACATCTCGAGCCTCAATAGCGACTTTTCTTCTTTCTTTGTTCAATTCTTCGACTTTAAGAGCTCGATCAACCAATACTACAAATTCTTTCAACTCCAAAATTCCTACAAGCACTTTAATATCCTCATTCAGCCCATCTTCAAATCTTCTACACATAATAGCCTCGGTGGACACACATTCTCGGGCATACTTGTGAGTCTTACAAATTGCGTTCATACTGCTACTGAGACATTTTCCCCGCTTCAATTCAAGGAACTCCTTCCGTTTTTGATCAATAAATCGTGACTTATGTATTTCTTTCTAAATTCTTCTGGAAGAAATCCCAAGTAACTTTTTCTTTTGGCACCATGCAACCAAAGTCTTCCACCGGTGGTAAGTCGAATCTCTCAAAAGTGATACAAGACACTTTAAGCATTCCTCGGGTATACATGAGAGCTCATCAAATACACGGGTAGAATTTTCAAGCCGAATTCCGCTTTCTCGGGATCATCATCGACCTTTGCTCTAAACTCTTCGCCCCTTGTTTTGAATCTTGTCAACCGGAGGCTTGTTCATTCTTACCAAATCTATACCTTGAGCAGCTACAGAATCGCCCGAGGTATAGGAGGGGTGGAGGAGGTTGAGCATTTGGATTTGCTCGAATAAATTCAAGATACCAATTGTTCATCATTTGGAGAAAGGCATCCCGAGCCTCATCTCCTTGTCTCAATGTCTCAGTGTCTATTTTCCACAAGCGGTCCCTTGTGCGGGAGCCGCGACATTACTAAAGATCATCACCGTAGCTTCCTTGGGATCCATTACTATATTAAAACAAAACACGCTTTAGAATAATCAGAGTCACCACACTATCACAATATTTTTATGGCATGTATAGCTAGACTTTTACACACACTTTATTAGTCCGAGAACCAACTAAACCATAGCTCGATACCACTAAATGTAACACCCTTACCTGCTATGTCAGGAACAGATACAAGGTATTACCGTAACATAACACATACCATTAAACATAACCGAGATATAAATATGTCATCCAATTTGATAGTGCATCGTATAACATATGTCTTGAACAATATTAGCCAACTTTAATGGCTTGTACAAAGTAGCTGGTCGAGCATCAGAACTAATATTTTAAACCTAGACAAATATGACACGTAACAAAATAATTAAGCCTACTATACATGCCATAATTCAAAACGTTTAGTTCAAATACCCTAAAGTATGATAGTGCGGGTAGATCTTCACGATCCTTAACTCCTGAGCAAGCCGGAGGACACTATAAGACAAAAGAGAGAAACAAAGTAAGCTTATAGCTTAGTAAGTAAGTATGTAAATACTAATTAAAGAATCTAACATGTTTACACAACAATTCAAGTATATCTACTTTAACTTCACTATTCATTCCACTTTGATTAAGTTGTCTCTGTTGCGTCATATTCACTAAATAAATCATAACTCGAGTTACAAAACTCGAAATTCAAATCCGTAAAATTTCCCTGAATCTAGACTCATAAAGCTTTTTGCTAATTTTTTCTATAATTTTTGTTCAGCCGATTAGTACAGTTTATTAGTTAACGTTTCCCTGTTACACAGCTCGACTGATCTGACCTCTGTTCACTACGAATTGAATTTCTCTCAGTACACAATTCAAACAACCCTGAAGTCTGTTTCATTTAAAACTAGTCTCAATAAGGAATTTAGGCATGTAAACTATATTTCTTAATTTGCTTTGTACAATTTTTAATGATTTTTCAAAGTTGGAACAGGGGATCACGTATTCATCCTGAGCAAGTCACATACAATTGTAAATATCTCAAAATATAGAATTCCTTTGCTTGCTCTGTTTCTTTTATATGAAAGTAGACTCATTAAACTTTAATTTCACATCTCATTCAACCTCTAATTATATTCCTCCTATTTTTGGTGATTTTTCAAAATCACATCACTGCTACCATCTAAAAACAGTTTTAATGCTAATTTCACTCTTTCACACATTCTTTATGCTAACCTCATTTTATCTTATATATGTATATACCACAAATCATTTTCACCACATTTCATTCACCATAAGTGTAGGTCCAAACCACAATATCACCACAAAACCATCCCGTTGAACAATTCGGATCAATCCTCGATATTTAATGGTTTCAGTACACATCCCCACCATCATACTTCATTTAGTTCGGCTCTCTTGTACACATGGTGAACACTTAGTACCACTCATGCGACCTAGCCGATTTGTCTCGTAGCTCTCTTGTCTACATGGTGTCCTTCACTTGGAATCACGCATGCGACCTAGCTACATTTATCTTTCACGTAGCTCTCTTGTCTACATGGGATACATCTCGTATCACACATGTGACCTAGCTACTACTGTGGTGTCTCGTAGCTTTCTTGTACACATGATGTGCACTCAAGATCATACATGTGACCTAGCTACGCCCTCTATTTCATTCGATCTCTCAGAATGTTCAACCGGATCTCTCTCTATATTTATTTCCATTCTTCCAATAGTCGATTTATATTTTAACATCAGCTAGTATATTTATATAATAGGCTGAAATATAAGAATGTACATGAAATTATTGTAATATTTACATACAAACTTACCTTGGTGCAAAATGTGGAAATTTTGCAATTTAGTCCAAAACTTTTCCTTCCCCGCTCGAGATCAATTCCGTGTCTTTCTTGATCTATAATAACACATTTAGCTCATTTAATACTCATACTATTTATTTCAATCCAAAATCACATCATGGAAAAATTACATTTTGCCCCTAACTTTTACAAAATTACAATTTTTCCCTAGGCTCGGAATTTAATTTCAGCCCTTATTCTTATGTTTTATGATATGCTGAACATTTTCTCTTCTACAACAACATCAAATTCTCACTCTATCATATAGTTATGAACAATAGGTATTTTACCGATTATGCTGCTTTTACTCGCTTTCACTTAAAACCGAGTAGCACAAGTTATTTAACATAATTTAAAACCTCATATTCTATCATAAAACATCAAAATACACAAATTTCACCTATGGGTATTTTTCCCAATATGAACCCTAGGTTAAATTATTACTAGCATAAGCTTAATCGAGCTTCCGGGATTCCAAAAACGTAAAGAACATTAAAAATTCGGCAGCAACTAAGGAGGAGGATGATAAATTTTGTGTTATTTTTCCCATTTTATTTCATTTAATATCCAAATGACCAAAATGCCCCTCCTTACTAAACTTTCAAAAATTCCTTCCATGTCCTAATTTTGTCCATGAACTTAAAATTGGTCAAATTGCTATTTAAGACGTCCTAATTAATATTCCAAAACAATTTCATA
The DNA here is from genome assembly GCF_025698485.1 of Gossypium arboreum. Taxonomy (NCBI): domain Eukaryota; kingdom Viridiplantae; phylum Streptophyta; class Magnoliopsida; order Malvales; family Malvaceae; genus Gossypium; species Gossypium arboreum. The sequence continues at coordinate 29,523,803 of NC_069076.1, forward strand.
CTAAAAACTTCCGGGATGCAAATTTTGCAACTTATTCGATTTAGTCCCTACTTTCAATTTAAGCACTTTAGGCATAGAATTTCATCACCAAATTTTCACACAATCATGCAATCATATCATAAACCCCAAAATAATTATAAAACAATTATTTCTATCTCGGATTTGTGGTCACGAAACCACTATTCCGATTAGGCCCTAATTCGGGTTGTCACATTTGGTCAACCTATCCACAATTACCCAAATCGATTCCTTCTTGGACGATGTCAAGGGTAACTCACTCACAAAATCCATGGTTCCTCTCCCACTTCCAAAGTGGTACTTTCACTGGCTGCAAAAGTCCGAAAGGTAATTGATGTTCAGTTTTCACTTGCTGACAAGTTAGGCATTTTCCCACAACTTCCGTTACCTCTCGCTTCAATCCAGGCCACCAATACAACTCCTTTAATTCGCGATACATTTTACTCCCTCCATGATGCATAGCACACAGACCTCCATGAGCTTCTTTCAAAATTGCTTGCCTCAAGTCAGAGTCCTTCGGAATACAAACTCTACCTCAGTAACACAGAACTCCCTCACTGTTCAGTCTGAACTCAGAAGTATCCCCATTCTTAACCTGTCGGAATCGAGAAACCAGGGACTTATCCCTCGACTATTTTTCCTTAATCTCATCCACCCAGGTCGGCCTAACTTGCAGTTCTGCTAACAGATTACCGTCATCATGCAGACTCAAACGAGCAAACATGGCTCTCAGATCAAATACAGTTCTACGACTTAGGGCATTAGCCACCATATTAGCTTTGCCTGGGTGATACTTAATCGCGTAGTCATAATCCTTAACCAACTCTATCCATCTCCGCTGCCTAAGGTTCAGCTCCTTCTGAGTCAGCAAGTACTAAGACTCTTATGATCTGTGTATATAATACACCTTTCTCCGCATGTAATGTCTCCAAATCTTAATCGAAGATTACGCGCTAACTCGGATCATGAGTAGGATAGTTAACTTCATGTGGTTTAAGTCGTCATGATGCATAAGCAACCACTTTACCCTCTTGCATCAGCACACAGCCTAACCCTACATGTGATGCATCACTGCATACGGTAAAATATTTTCCAGACTCTGGCTGAATCAGTACAGGTGCCTCGGTCAGAACTTTCTTTAGCTTCTCAAAAGATTCCTGTTGTTTCTCAGTCCAAACAAATGGTACTCCCTTCCTTATAAGCTTTGTCAAAGGCGCTGTCATCATAGAAAATCCTTCCACAAACCTTCTATAGTACCCAGCTAAACCTAGAAAACTTCAAATTTTTGACACTGACCTCAGTGGATCCTATTCCAGAATCGCTTCAATCTTTCGAGGGTCCACCTTGATCCCTTCGGTAAAGACAACATGCCCTAAGAAAGTTACCTCTCTCAACCAGAACTCACACTTACTGAATTTCGCATAAAGCTCCTTCTCCCTCAACACTTGCAGCACAATACGAAGATGGTCATCATGCTTCTCCTCAGTCTCAGAAACTCAGACTCATACTCAGCCACTGACTTACTCCCTTGGACCAAGTTTAGAAATTCTTTCCGACGAGCGTCCACGTAACTAGCCTCATCATACTTTCCTTTGAAGGCTGTTTTAAATAGCTCCCAAGTCACACTATTAGTAGGAGTTCCATCTCTCACTGTGAGCCACCATTAATAAGCCTCATCCCTGAGTAACGACATGGCTCCCTTCAGCTTCTGCTCTACAGAGCAGTCCAAATCATCTATAATCCGCTCTGTGGCTTCTAACCAATACTCAGCCACATTCAGAGCTACACCAGATACGCCCCTAAATATCTCTGCTCCATTGGCCCGGAGCCGCTCAGAAATAGACCTCTGAATTCTGTTTCCTGTACTTGCCCCAACAGCCCTTTCCAAAACTTAGAGCATTGCCTGGGACAGAGCATCGTCCTCGGCACCTCGATCATGAGACTCTACCTCCGTTGCTGATGGTACCGGTGCATCTGCTGTCGGCACATGTCCTGAAGACGAAGATTCAGCCTGAGCATTACCTCGGCCACGTCCACGGCCTCTTCCACGAGCTGCTCGTGTACTCATTTTGTATTATCTGATTAAGAATTTTATGAATCAGTTTAATATTTCAGTGTTTATTACAGATGTCTTATGGATAACAGTAATTCAGAGTTTCAGTTTGTTTCCTTTTGCGGTAGCCTAGCTACAGTCTTAGTCTACTTATCAGAGTTTTTATAGTTCCAGTGTTACCCTAACTAAAGTACCATGATAAGATTTTGTACAAGCATATAACAGATATTTCAGAAATAATTAGAAAGGCTCAGAAAAGTTACAGACTTGGGCCGGAGATTCGGTGTGCCAACTTCTAAAAAACTGAATTTTAGAAAATCGATTTTAATCTTTAAAATCATCTATTTGTAAAGAGAAAATATTGGAAACATTCTCAAAAACAATTTATAATCAAGTTCCAAAAAAAAATGATTTTTTAAAACCTTTATTCAGTGTTTCTTTACAAACTCCCATTTTTAGACCCGTTCCACAGCCGAGTTGTTGCAACCTGGCTCTGATACCACTAAATGTAACACCCTAAACTGGCCTAGACGTTATGGCTGAATCTGACGTGTCACATGGACTTACGACTTAGTGTGCATTTGTTAGTTTAAGTGATTGCGGTGGTCTTTGTAAAAACAACGGTTGAATGAAAAGCCGGTTTATCAATCTTTAGGCTATCCATTTGTTGTGCTTGTTGAGTCTTGAAAATGTTCATTAATTTTGAAAACCCGCGCAGCCTAACACTAGCAGTTTCTTCATAGTTTAAATATAATCAGAAATTAAAACCATAGCGAAAAAAAGAAATTTAAATACCGACCTTATTACAACTTAAAACCCAAAATTAAATCAGAATATAAAAATAATAAAAATAAACTAACTTAGAAAAACCAACTTTGCAGATGATGTGGCCACTCCGAATCCCTCACAGCTCCAAGCCCACTATGGTTGGGGATTTCTTGCAGAGATGAAAACAAAGGGTGAGTTCGGTAAACTCAGTGTGTAACATAACCCAACCATAGCCCAAAACAGATCAAACCTCAGAGTCAGACTTATCTGGGCCTTGGCCCAGTACATAAATCAGAATGAAACCCATAGGCCCATAGCAGATACAGAACAAATATATCACGAATGCAAAAATCCCAACCCAGAGCCATCCATAACACCCCTATACCAGCCTTACACCATGTGGGGAGACTACTCGACCCACCCAACCGCTACACAGCATAGAAATTGCAGCGAGGCTGCCAGATATTGTGACGAAGTCACCAGATACAGATAACAGATATATATATATATATATATATGTGGCGAAGCCACTAGATTGCAGCGAGGCTGCCAGATATTGTGACGAAGTCACCAGAACAGATATATGTGGCAAGGCCACCAAATTGTAGCAAGGCTGCCAGAACGCTTCCTCCATCAATATAAACCTATGTCCCATGCAACAGAAATAATATGTCATGGCATACGTATACAGAAACAGAACATCATGCTTTTCAGAAAAAAAATAACCCTAAAGGTAAAATCGTAGTTTTGCATGCATAATGGTATTTTAGTAATTATTACCTATTGCTAAGGTTTCATGCTCATTCTAACGTTTACCGAGTAATCAGAAGTATTACCTCGTTTTTTACGAAAGTGGGGGCCGTTGGCCCATTAGCCCGTTTTCGGCCCATTAAGCCCAAAAATATTGTTGTGCACGAAAATGCACACTCTGCACTCTAATCATCCAAATACACCATATTTATTAACAACTGTCTCACGAGCGCCTGGACACTCGTGAGTTCACAAAATACCAACGTTTCGGTATTTTGGCTTTTACCGATTCAGTCTAAGGGAGGGTGTCGTTTACAGACCTGGTTAATGATGATTAATGACGATATCTCTCACGCAATAATCCTACAATCGATCACTAACACATTAGACTTACAAATTAACGATAACTAACATAAATCCACGTCAACTAACCCAATCATCCTACAAGTTAGTCATTTACGCACGAAGGGCAAAATAGTCATTTTACCCTCCAGGGGTAAATCGATAGTCCTACCCTACAGGGGTATTTTAGTAATTCTACAACTTATATCCACTTGGGCCTACGGATCCATTGGGACCACATGGCCCATTTCAGCCCATCGCAACCCGAAATAGCCGTCCTACTGCTAAAGTAATGAGAAATACACACCTGTTAGGAGACTGCAGTTAATCCGCGCTCCAAACACTCTTAGCTGACACCCAACCCAAATGAGCACGTCATAAAGCAAAAAGGATCAGCCAAGAAGGGTATGCCTACTCTCATCATGGTTTGCTCTATTTAAAGCCAGCTCTCCAACTACTCTTATGTTAGCTTCCCGATGTGGGATCCCTCCATCACCAGAGTTTAAAACCAACACCAACTCTTGCCATCCCAACATAGCAAAATAATCAACCTTTGCGTGTCAAGGGATTCAAACCAAAGTCCTCTCACATGCCAACTCACGCCACCACAACTAGGCCATCAACTCATTTGTGTCATAAATCCAACACATTAAACTTTAAAGTGCACCTACTTGCTTCCAGATTTATTGAAAAGAAAAACCAAAATATATTGCAAGAGCCAAGACTTGAACCTTGGACCCCTTGCTTCCTCTATGGCGTCACTTCCTTGTCCCCTAAGTGGCGCCACCTTGCCACTACACCACACTCTTTTTTATGTCATCTTTTACCCCTTTACTCTTAAAAGCCCAAATGCCAATTGCATCACTTGTTCATAAAATTAAAATTTCGAAAACTACCACGTATTTAACTTAAATTTGGGCCTTCCAAAGGCCCACTAACCTACTAAAATATATATTTTAACTAACTAGAACACACACAAATTTTAAAAATCACAGAAACACAGAAAACCCAAAAATTAGGGCGTTACACGTACGGTGCCATCTTTATACTCTTTTAAAAACTGTTGTTATACACGAATTCAATCAACGGTAAGTATTTTTCCCAACTGCCCTTAAACTATAAAATACAAAATCTCAACATGTCTTCGAGAATCTGAATAACTCTCTCGATCTGACCATCAGTCTGAGGATAAAAAGTAGTACTGAAATTCAACTTCGTACCTAGGGCTTCTTGCAATTTCTTCTAAAACTGTGATGTAATCCTCAGATCTCTATCCGAAATAATTGATGGTGGCACCCTGTGGAATCGAACAATCTTAGAAATGTACAATTTAGCTAGTCTATCAAGTGAGTAATCTGTATGTACCAGTATGAAATAAGCAGATTTCGTTAGTCGGTCAATGACAACCCAGATATCATCTTTCTTTTTCGAAGTTAAGGGTAATCCTAACACAAAATATATTGTAACTTTATCCTATTTCCACTCAGGAATCATCACATGCTGTAATAAACCAGATGGTACTTGATGTTCAACTTTGACTTGCTGATGATCAAACATTTAGAAACAAACTCTAAATATCTCGTTTTATGCCTTGCCACCAGTAAAACTATTTTAAATCGTTGTACATTTTGGTACTTCCCAGCTGAATCGATAAGCAACTATTGTGTGCTTCGTGCAAAATCTTCTAAATGAGTTCTGAAATTTTCGGTATGCAAATTCTATTACGGAACCTTAAACAATCATCGATTCCAATTTGAAACTCTGAATTAGGGATAGCCTCACATTGAATTCATTTAACTTGCAATTCACGGTTATCTTTCTGAGCTTCTCTGATTTGTTGAAGAAATACCGATTTAGCTTTTAATTCAGCTAAAATAAACCCATCATCATAAATCATCAATTAGGTATTCATTGCTTGTAATGCAAACAATGATTTTCAGCTCAAGGCATCAGCAACAACATTAGCTTTTCCAGGGTGATAATCAATCACAAATTCATAATCTTTCAATAACTCAAGCCATCTTTGTTTTTGCAGATTCAAATCTTTCTATGACATCAAATATTATATAAATGTGGCATTTTTCACCATATAAATAGTGAACACAATTACAACCAACTCCAAGTCGTGTGTCGGATAGTTCTTTTCATGCAATTTCAATTGTCGAGAAGCATAAGCTATAACTTTTCATTCTTGTATTGGAACACATCCCAAACCATTTAATGATGCGCCACTATAAATCACAAACTCTTTCTCCGATTTAGGTTGAACCAGAACTGGTGCTTCAGTTAACAGTAATTTCAGCTATTCGAAACTCTGCTGACATTTTTCTGACCATTCGAATTTCACATCTTTCTGAAGCAGTCGTGTCATCTATGTCACTATCATAAAAAATCCTTTCACTAATCTTCGATAATATTCTGCTAAACCCAAAAAACTACAGACTTCAGACACATTTCTCAGAGATTTCCAATCAATAATAACAGAAATCTTACTCGGGTCAATTCTAATACCTTTAGCTAAAACAATATGCCCCAGAAATCCAACCTCTCAGAGCCAGAACTCACATTTGATGAACTTTGCAAATAATTGATTATCACGTAGAGTTTGTAACACAACTCTCAATCTCGTTATGTTCATATTCATCTCGCGAATAGATCAAAATGTCGTCAATTAATACAAAAACAAATCTGTCTAAATACGATCTGAATATCCGGTTCATCAAGTCCATGAAAACTATATCATAAAAGGCATAACAAGGAAGTTATAATGTCTGTACCTCATTCTGAACGCAGTTCTCGGCACATCCGACTCTTTAACTTGCAACTGATAATAACCCGCTCTCAAATAAATTTTTGAAATGATTAAATAAATCATCAAACCACGGTAGAGGGTATTTGTTCTTTATAGTCACTTTATTCAGCTGTCTGTAATCGATACACATTCTCATCATGCAGTCTTCCTTCTTTACAAACAATACCGATGCACCCTAGGGCGAATAACTCAGTCGTGCAAAACCTCTATTTGTCAATTCTTGCAACTGAGTTTTCAACTCTTTTAATTCTATTGGAGCCATTCTGTATGGAGCTATGGATATCAGTGTTGTTCCCAGTACTAATTCAATACCAAATTCAACCTCTCTAATTGGTGGCAAACCTAGTAATTCTTCTGGAAATACATCCGAAAATTTACAAACAACAAGTATAGATTCAATCTTTGATTCAGACACCTTAGTATCTAATACATATGGAAGATATGCATCATAGCCCTTTTTCACACATTTCTAAGCTAACATAGACGATATCACAATAGGTAATCTACTCGAATCATCAGACTCAATCTAAAGAATTTCACCATTTTGACATTTCAATTCGATAGTCTTTCGTCTACAATTTACAACTGCATCATGCATAGTCAGGCAGTCTATACCCAGAATCACATCAAACTTATCAAATGGTAGAAGCATCAAGTTAGCCAGAAAACAGTAACCCCAAGTGATCAAAGGACAATTCTTACAAATTTTATCAACTAAAACAGACTTGCCTAAGGGGTTCGATACTTTAATTACAAACTCTATAGACTCGACATTTAAACTCTTTTTAAATACTAAATTCATATAGATATATGAATGGGTTGATCTAGGATCTATCAATGCAACTACATTAGTATCGAAAAGAGAAAAAGTACCAGTAATAATGTTTGGTGATGTTGCCTCCTCCCGTGCACAGATAGCATAAGCTTAGGCAGGTGCTCACGCCTCAGATCTCACAGCAAAATCTCTTGTAGTACCTTGGTTACCATTCGTATTTCCATTGTTTTAGGCTAGTCTCCCTCTAGTTGCAGTATTACTTACTTTCACCGGTTGATCTCTTTCAGCTATAGACTTTTCTAGACAGACCCAGAGATAATGATCAAGAGATCCTATAATAGCCTGATTTTAGACAAATCAGAACAATGGCTTTGGGACCATGAATCTGAGGCCGTATAATTAATTTAATATTATTTTTGGTGTTTGTAACATTTGATTATATATATGTGAAAAATTTGTATGTTAATTTTATCGTTTAAGTGGTTAATTTGAGAAAAATGACCCAATCGCGTAAAATGCAAAAGTTTCATTCCACTTGTTAAAAGTGCTTATGTGTTAAGATTTATTAATTACGAGGTCCTTATGTTGATATTATACCATTGGTTGGGCTAATGGACATTTATGGCCTTATAGTTAAGTGATTTTATAATGGCTACTAAAGGTTAAAATTGGTATTTAGTAAATTAGGTATTAAAAACATAACAAAATGAATTTTAGTCATCTTTTCTCCCTTTGGCCAAATATTGAAGAGGAAAAAGAACCATTGTTGCTCATTAGGGTTCGACAATTGCATAGCTTGATTAAGGTACGATTTTAGCTCATTTTTTGATAATTTTTATGTTTTTGTGATCGTTGTTTTGAGTACTAGCTAGCCCGTGACTTAATTTTCAAAATTTACGATGATTTTGTAAAGTGTAATTGATGAATGCTTGAGTTTTTGAATGATTTTTGATGAATTATGGAAGCTTAATGATAGATATTAAAGTTTTTTTAAGTGATTTTTGACAAAAATGTCAAATAGTGATTAAATTGAGAAAAGTGTAAATTGAAGGGTTAAATATGGAATAAATGAAAAATATGGGTTGTTAGGGAGCTATAAAGGATTTGGCTAAGTATTGAATTTTGTGAATTTTTTGTATTTATAAAATAGGGACTAAATTGAATAAATGTGAAACTTTAAGGGCTAAAATGAAAAAATGCCCAAATATGTGTTTGTAGATTAAATTGAATGAATTGGTGATTAAATGCATTAATTTTGAATACATCTAGATCAAGAAAAGGGGAACTCAGACTTAGATCGAGGCAAGAACAAAGTACTCGATTAATCGGCTAGTTGTTTGTACGACTGAGGTAAGTTTGTAGGTGCTAATTTCATTATAAATCAATGTTATATGCTTTGATATTGCATAAAATGTGTTTATGAGATTGCAGATAATGTTTGAACTATGAATAAGACTATTCGGAAGTGTTCGACGATGAAATCGACAAGCAAAACTTCTCAGTTAAACTTTAAGTGCAGTTATAATGATAATGTAATGTCATTAAGCTAATGCATTGGCTTCGGGCCATGATATCGGCACTTCGGGTGCAAATAATACCTTGATTTGGGTACGGGGCCACAATATAGGTATTTTGAGAGGAGTTACCTAGATTTGGCTACAGGCCATGGTATAGGTACGTATCAATTGTGATTCTTGAGTATTCAATTTCTACCCCTAGTGGTTCAACAGATAAATGAATGCCGTGGTTGAGAAAGAGTTTAGTACGAGGTGATATGGGTACGTATGAAACCTATTCAAGTATTACATTGAGAAAGTTTAATCATGTTTGAGACATGAATAAGGTTTTTATTAATGTAATGTTGATTTGTTAATGTGCAAGTAGTTGAGCTATATATATTATTTGATGAATTGAGTTATTTACTTACGAATTTACTAAGCTATGAAGCTTACTGTGTGTTATTTGTCTATGTTTTATAGATAATCAGAGCTAGCTTGGACTTGGGGATTATCGGGAGACATCATCACACTATCAATCATTTTGTTGGTACTTTTAAAACTTGTATATATGGTATATGGCATGTATAGGCTAGTATTTTTGTGATATGTTTTGGAGACTTGATATTAGCAATGAGATTTGACTTGTAAATGTGGTATGTATAGCCATGTAAGTTGGCTTGAATTATGTGTTGGGTAAGTATTATTTGTGATGTATATAATGCTTAATGAATTGGTTTTGTTTAGAGATAATGATATGATGAGTTTTGTGATATGAAATAGATGATATTATGATGAATTAGTGAATATGAAGTATATGCAAGTTGTGATGATTTTGACATAATGATTTGGTGTATTTTGAATGTAGAATTGAGTAGTTTAAATGGTTGATGATAGATGGTATGTTATGTGTGTAAATTTGGTATGCTTTGGGTTGCCTATAAGTGTATAGAAATGGTGCCAAATTGGTTACTATTTGTGCATGAGAGTAGGGTGGAAAATTGGCTATGCAAATGCCCTATTTTTGTCCATACGGGTAGAGACATGGGCATGTGTCTCAGCTGTGTGAGACACGCGATCATGTTACATGGCCATGTGTCCCCTGGGGTACCCTGTGAATTAAAGCCAGTATACCTTACACTTTTGACACACGAGCGTGTCTATTGGCCGTGTGTGGCACACAGGCTGGCACATGGGCGTGTGGTTGGCAATGTGACCCAAGTTAGTAACCTCCCTTAGATTTCACACGGCTTGGCACACGGACTTGTCCTCGGCCGTGTGGTACAAGTCAGTATGTATGCCCTGTTTTCACACGGCCTGCACCATAGGCTTGTCTGGTGGCCGTGTGAGGCACACGGCCTGTTCACACGGGTGTGTGACTTGTGATTTCATGAAATTTTTATATATGATTAGTCTCGAACCACTTCTAAGCATGATTTAAGGTCTAGTAGAACCTTTTAAGGGACAATGTGAATGTTTGTGAATAGTTTATAGAATTGAATACATAAATGTATTAGAATATATGTATTATCCAGTAATACCTCGTAACCCTATTCTAATAACGGATACGGGTTAGGGGTTTTACATTTTATTGGTATCAGAGCTACGGTTTAGTCTATTCTAGGACTAACGTAGCGAGTGAGAGTCTAGCTATACATGCCATATATGTAAACTGCGGTAGTGTGATGATTCTTAATAGTTGAAATATGTTTTTCGTATAGCAAATGGATCCTGGTCAAGCTATAGCTGACTATGTGGAAAGTAATGCGCCCGCTCCCGCTCAAGGGGTAGTGCCAGTCAATTCTAGGCCTATTTCTAGTAGTCAGGGAGGAGAGGCTAAGCAAGCATTCTTCCAAATGATGACTGAGTGGCTGACAAAATTCGTACGAACGAATCCGACTGCTCAACAATCTCCACCCCCACCTGCTCCTAAAAAATTTGCAATTGTGCCGCAAGTGATAGATCTAATCTAATTTAGTAAGCCACCTGTTGATAAGATTCAGAAACACGGGGCTGAAGAGTTTTGGACTACAGTTGATGATGATGTTGAGAGAGCTGAATTTTGGCTTGAGAACACTATCAGAGTATTCGATAAATTATCCTGTACTCTGGAAGAATGTATCAAATTTATGGTATCTTTACTCAGAGATAATACATATCACTGGTGGAAAACGTTGATATCGATGGTTTCTAGTGTAACGCCTCGAATTTTGGGCCTAGATGAATTGGGCTTTGGGCTTTGGGTTTCATAAAATTTTTAAGTGAGCAAGAAAATGACAAATGACATGTTGGCTTTAAGGGTTTAAGGAATTTGAAGTGTCTAGGTGTGTTGGAGAAGTACTGGGTTCGAGTTTTGTGGTGGAATAATTTTAATTAAATTATTAAAAGAATCAGGGTTGGGAGTAGATGGGCTTTTAAATAAAGATAGGGAAAATGGCATCAAAAAGCCTCGTGGAGCAGTGGCTAAGTGACGCCACTAAGGGTGTAGGGAGGTGGCATTAGTGGCTATTAAGGAGATCCGAGGTTCGAATCCTAGCTTAGTATTTTTAAGAGTTTAATTTTGGCCTTCTAAAAGGTTGGAAGTGGCGTGAAGATGGACTCTAAGGGGAGTGTTCAGAAGAGAAAATTTAGGAAATAGATTGGGGAGTTATCAGGGAGAAAAACGAGGAGATGAGAAGGGGAAAGTGATGGAGCTGAATTGGGAATTGAGGGTCAGGCAATTTGGCTAGAGGATATAAATATGTGCTGAGTTTGGGATCCTAGGCTGATGCCAAATTCTTCATTTTTTTTAGTGCCGATTGGCTTTTCCATCTTTGCTAGATGATTCTTTTGCCATTCTTTCTCTGCTCAGATCTTTTTTGATTTACCCTTTGGGTTAGCCGTTTCCTTCTTCTACCCTTCTTCTTTAATTTATGCCAAATAAACCTTATTCACCATATTAGTTTGAAAGCCAAAAAGCCGAATCTCCCTTGGTCTGATTACTCTTTTGGGGGAATTAGTATCGGATCTCAGATTTTAGCTCTCTGCCGAATTGCTCCTTAGGTGTTTTGCGATTTTGATCTAAGGAGTACGTGATCAAGGGAAAGCTATTAGGGATTGGCGTGTAAGGTTTGGGGCTAAGGAAATCGCAGCACACTTTATTACTAGGTGTGTACATACATTGCACACACAAGTAGATCGGCAAAAGCCGAAATGCTGAAAGCCAAAAGTTTGGCTACAGAAGTCTTACGAGTGCACGAAGACTCGTGAAAAAAACCCGATAGGTTATCTGAGGCCCATGGGGGACTCCATGGACTTGGGCTGTGAATTGGCCAACCGAGCCAGAATAGGCTTAATGGGCCCGATGGGTTGTTGGGCCCATAATAGGCCAAAAATTGATCATTGATGCTATGTGATAGAAATTCGTATGTGAGCACGAATATAGTGTGATTTTGGCCTAATGGGCCACATAAATGTGATTTTGGCCTAAAGGGCCATATAAATGTGATTTGGGCCTAATGGGCCATGTGAATATAATTGGGTCTAGTGGGCCATATACAAGTATGTGAATTTGTCTGGGCTTTGTAAGGGGATTTGGGTCTAATATATGATGACTACATAAAACTTAATTAATTTAATGCGACCGTGGACAAGTCATAGGGTTAAGGTGTGGCAACGGGTATACGCATGTCTAGGATTGGATCTAGGGAGAGCTTGGTACTTAAGCAGTCTTAATGACTCACCTCCTCTTCTCTAGAATCCTACCTGGTGCATAGTATTCGTTCATCTTAGCTCACAGGATTTGTTAACAGGCCAAGGTAAGTGAAAACCATAATAATAGGAAAATTACCAAAATGCACCTAAGGGCGAAGATGATCAAAATACCCCTATGTGTTAAATGTAAGTTTTATGGATATGACATGCATATCTGCTGCATACTTATGATATTCTGCTTAGGTTGCATATGGGTTGGGAAATATGGAACGGAGGAAGTATATGAGGATCGTATGGTTGCTTGACAATCGTGGATCCGCCGACGAATTTTAAGCCCAATGTATAAATGAAGGTAGTTCTACAACCGGGCTACCATGGATGTGTATCAGTTGGGTGGGTAGATATTTATATACCTACATAATGTGTATCGGGGGACAGAGTTGGTGTGTAGCAGATGGATTATTAGGATGGGATTGCACTGCATTACATTGCATGTTTGATGTATGGTGATTATTGAATGCTTATTACTCGTCGAGCGTTGTACACACTGAGTTTGTGAAAACTCACCCCCTCTTTTATTTTATTTTCAGTTGATGCTCAGTAGAAGATTCGACGTTTGGAGGGACTCTGGGTGGCTAGCTAGCAAGACAACTTTGGCTTGTTTTTCTTTTAAAAGGATATAAGTTTCTATTTTATTAAGTACTTTTTAGACCAGAATATAATAAGGCTTCCATTTTGTTATTATCTGGATTATTATTTTTCTATATTGTAATTACGAGAAATTGAATATAGACTTCCCAAATCATAGTATGTTTTCTACGTTTCCGCAACGAAATTTTGAAATGATAGGTTTTCATAGGTTTTCATAAAATCATATGTTATAAACAGGTTTATATGTGATTGAAAAGGGTTTTTAATGAAAACAAGGTTTTTGCTAAAACACTTCTATGTGATGCGCCAGATCCGGTCATAACGTTTGGGTCGAGTTTGGAGTGTTATATTTAGTAGTATCAGAGCCAAGTTACAAAACTTGAGCTGTGAAGTGGGCATTATTATTATTTGGCTTCTTTTTCTACTTTAAAAAAAATCTTGGATCACACCGTTTTCGAAAAAATCTTACTGATCGGTACACCGAGTCTCCGACATCGAACCAAGTAAGTTCTTTTGTTCTTGAGCCTGTTTAAATTGCTTTACATTAGATAGTCAGAGGGCTACTTTAGACGATTATGTTAGAATGGAACTGAAACCCGTAGGATCTTGAAACTGTAGAAGATTTACGAAAACAACTCTCTCTTTAAATACTTTCATAAAACATCGGGTTAATTATTGAAACTAACTAAAACTTCATAAAATTTTTAATCCAGAAAATACGTGAATTGATGATGAGTGCTAGAAGATGTAATTGATTTTGGGCCTAGTCGGAATAGTGGTTTCATGACCACAAAATCTGAGATAGAAATAATTATTTTATGATTATTTTAAGGTCTATGATATGATTGCATGATTGTGTGAAAATTTCGTGAAGAAATTTTATGCATAAAGTGCTTAAATTGAAATTAGGGACTAAATCGAATAATTTACAAAACTTGTATTCTAGAAGTTTCTAGTATGAAATTGTTTTGAAATATTAATTAGGAGGTCTTAAATAGCAATTTTACCAATTTCTAAGTCTATGGACAAAAATTGGACATGGATGGAATTTTTGGAAAGTTTAGTAGTAAGGGCATTTTGGTCATTTAGGGGTAAAATGAATTAAAATACAAAATTAAAAGCCAATTTTGCTCATCTTCAACCCCATGGCCGAATATAGCAAGGAGAAACCATGGCTAGGGTTTTTCAAGCTTCCAAGCTCGATTGTAAGTCCGTTCTAGCCTCGTTTTTAATGATTTTTACGTGGAAGTTGTCTAACATATTTGGAAAAATACCCATAGGTGAAATTTGTGTATTTTGGTGTTTTATGATAGAATATGAGGTTTTAAATTATGTTAGACAACTTGTGCTACTCGGTTTTAAGCGAAAACTAGCAAATGTGCTTAATGGGTAAAAATACCTAATAGTCATAAGTACATGTTAGAGTGAGAATTTGATGTTGTCATAGAAGGGAAAAATGATCAGAATGTCATAAAACATAAGAAAATAGGCTGAAGTTTAATTTACGAGCTTTGGGGCAAAAGTGTAAATATGCAAAAGTTTAGGGGCAAAACTATAATTTTGCCAAAATATGATTTTGGGTCAATTTGAATAATATGAGTCCTAATTAGACTATATTTTAAATGATAGAGCAAGGAAAACTAAAATTCAAGCTAAAATGGGGAAAATACCAAGTTGTGGACGAAATGGTAAAAGTAGCCATTTTCGCATACGAGGTAAGTTCATGTGTAAATGTAGTAACATAATTGTCATTTTAAGCAATTTAATGTTGTTTATATGATATGATGCTGATTATTATCATGAAATATTATGCTTTGTGGTTATTGTTGAATAATATGTAATTATGTGAATTACTTGATGAGTATGAATTATCACCGAAGTATCAATTTTGATATTCCGTGGAAGATGGCAAAGATGTGTGATCGAGGAAAACACCCGTTTGAACCTTAGGAATAGATTAGGATACAAGTGACATGTCACTAGGATGTTTGGGCATCCGAACTCGTTGAGTTGAGTCCGAGTTCACTTATGGATGCGAGCGTCCGAACTCGTTGAGTTGAGTCCGAGTTTGAGAGATGTAACTAGGCATCCGAGCTCGTTGAGTTGAGTCCGAGTTAACTTATGGGCGGGTTACATGGTAGCTTGGCTACATATGTGGCACTTATGTGCAAACTTTCCATGTATCTGAATTATATTCCAATGTGTTCAACGGGTAAAGTTCTACTAAAATGGAGGAATAATCAAGATGAAAGGGACGTATTGGTAAGTATTTTGAAATGGGTACTTTGAACAGGTATGTACTTAACCCTGGGGTTGAAAAATCGATATAACAACAATATGGTAAGATGATAAATGAAAATGTGATATGAATGTCTTGGTGATGATTATGCAAATGATGTTTTATGTTTGCTTATATGGTTATGTTACTTGCTATTTGCATGTGAACTTATTAAGCATTTATGCTTACTCCTCCTTTTCATTCCTTGTAGTTTTGACAAGCCATTTCGAAATCGAGGAACGGATTGGAGGCTTGCTCACACTAGCCAGTATACCATCTTGGCATAATGGCTTGTATATTTTGAGTATGGCATGTATAGCATTATAATCATTTTGTATATATGGTCTTATGATATGGTTATTGAGTGGTATGGAAATGCTTGGTAATGATTAGCCATTGGAATGGCTAATCATGATCATATTTGGTGTTATGTATGTCAAATTGCTAGCTAATCCATGGAAACCATGAAATAGGTAAAATTTACCATAAAATAGATTTAGACAAAGATAGTGACGTGAATTTGAAAAATCACTAAAAATATTAGAAATGGAATTAAATAATGAATAAGTTATGGAATCGAAGCTTGATGAGTCTATTTTCATATGGAACAATGAAACAGTATATGAGCTATATTTTATGAGATGTTTAAATTTTTTTGAAACAGGGCCAGAGCGATTTCTGGATCCCCTGTTCTGACTTTGGAAATTCACCATAAATTTTACAAAGATAATTAGAAGTCATTCTTTATATTTAAAGATTCCTTATTGAGTATAGTTTTATTAGAGACAAACGATATAGTCATTTAAGCTCTGTACAGGGAGATATCTGATTCGTAATACACAGAGGTCAGAGTAGTCGAACCCTGAAACAGGGGAGACTTTAACTAATAAACTGTACTAATTGGCCCAGCCAAAAATTCCAGAAAAAAATTAATAGATAGATATATGAGTCTAGTTTCAGGAAAAATTTACAGAATTGGATTTTGAGTTTTGGAAATCGAGATATGATTTTTAAAGCGATGTGATGCGATTAGCCGACTTGTGCGAAATTTTAAAATAAATTGTTTGAGCTGTTTAAGTAACGAATTAAGTCCGTTAACACCTTGTGTTCGACTCCGGAAACGGTCTCTAGTACGGGGCATTACAGAAGAGGTGCGAGAGGCTGTGGCCGAGGCCTCAAAAGTGTGAGGGTTGAATCGTCGGCATCGGCCATGTGCCCAATGTTGGAGTAGAAGAGGCTCCGGCCTCACCCGTGGCTGAAAATGGACAGTACGATTGGGCCGCGTGGGAAGATGCATTTTCACAGGTAATGCTCAGGATTTTGGAGAGGGTTTCTAGGCCCAATAATGGCATGAGAAATCAGGGGTCCATTCTGGAGCGACTTTGATCAAATGGGGCTGAGATCTTTAAGGGAGTGCTGGTGTGGCTCCTAACGTGGTTGAATACTGGTTAGAGGCCACCAAAAGGATAATGGAGGATTTGGATTGTTCACCAGAACAAAAGCTGAAAGGAGCAGTCTCACTGCTTAGGGAAGAAGCTTACCAGTGGTGGCTGACAGTGAAAGAGGGCACTCAACCCGAGCAAGTCACTTGGGAGTTCTTCAAAGCTGCGTTCCAAGGAAAGTATGTAGGTGCGAGCTATGTGGATGCTAGAAGGAAGGAGTTTCTGAACTTGACTCAGGGGAACAAATCTGTGGCAGAGTACGAGGTGAAATTTCTACGCCTTAGTAGGTACGCAAGAGTTATGGTGGCAACGGACTACGAGTGTTGCGTTAGGTTTGACGATGGACTAAGAGATAGCCTCAGGGTATTGATAGCTCTACAAAGGGAGCGAGTTTTCTCGGAGTTGGTGGACAAAGTAAAGATAGCGGAGGAGGTGAAGCACACTGAGTGCCTAAATCGATAAAAGAAAAGGGGTAAGAATAAGAGGGAGGCTAAGACTCCTGATGTTGGACAGATGCCTAGGGCTAGGGCCAGAGTTAATGGGCCAGTTAGAGTAGGGCCCCCTGCTGCTAATCCAAGGGTGCCACCTTGTGCTGATTGTGGGAGAAACCATGGAGGAAAGTGTTGGAAGAGGACGGGAGCTTGTTTAGCTTGTGGATCTATGGAGCATAGGATCAGGAATTGCCCTAGAATGTCAGGTCAGGTGCCAGACGTGGACTGAGGTGGTGTGCAGCCATCGAGGGGTGGTCAGCAACCGTCAAGAGGCTGTGATCAGGTCAGGGGTGGAAACGGTTTGGGTCGTAGAGCACCGGGCAGAGGTGCTGGTTATGCTGAGGCGAGACAGCCAGCTTTGGTCTATGCAGCACATCGACAAGAGGGTAGAGACGCTCAAGAGGCGAATAATGGTACGTACTTACCCATAGTATGCTATTTACCTAAGTTGGAATTAGAGTGCGTAGAAAAAATGTGGTGTGGTAGTCTGTGGTAGTAGTTGGAAATTTCGAGGACAAAATTTCTTTCAGGGGGTAGAGTTGTAACGCCTCGAACTTTGGGCCTAGATGAATTGGGCTTTGGGTTTTGGGTTTCATAAAATTTTTAAGTGAGTAAGAAAATGACAAATGACATGTTGACTTTAAGGGTTTAAGGAATTTGAAGTTTCTAGGTGTGTTGGAAAAGTTCTGGGTTCGAGTTTTGTGGTAGAGGAATTTTAATTAAATTATTAAAAGAATCAGGGTTGGGAGTAGATGGGCTTTTAAATAAAGATAGGGGAAAATGACATCAAAAAGCCTTGTGCAGGAGTGGCTAAGTGACGCCACTTAGGGTGTAGAGAGGTGGCATTAGTGGCTAGTAAGGAGATTCGAGGTTTGAATCCTAGCTTAGTATTTTTAAGAGTTTAATTTTGGCCTTCTAAAAGGTTGGAAGTGGCGTGAAGATGGACTCTAAGGGGAGTGTTCAGAAGAGAAAATTTAGGAAATAGATTGGGGAGTTATCAAGGAGAAAAATGAAGAGATGATAAGGGGGAAGTGATGGAACTGAATTGGGAATTGAGGTTCAGGAAATTTGGCTAGAGGCTATAACTATGTGATGAGTTTAGGATCCTAGGCTGATGCCAAATTCTTCATTTTTTTTAGTGTAACATCTTGAAATAGGGCCTAAATGGAATAGTGGTTGCGAAACCAAAAATTTGAGATAAAAAAAGTTTATTTTGATTAATTTTTATGATTTACCGAGTGATTAGATGCATGTGTTAGAGTATTGATAAGAAATTTTATAGATTGCATGTTTAATTTGCCTATTAGGGCTTATTTGCAGAAGTTGCTGTAACAACCCGATTTAGGGCCTAAACGGAATGATGGTTTTAGAATCATGAATTTGAAGTCAAAAAATTTATTCCGATTAAGTTTTAAGGTTTATTTATTGATTAAAATCTTGTGTAAAAATATCGTTAAGAAATTTTACTGATAAAGTGCTTAATTGGACTTTTAGGACTAAATTGCAAAAGTTGCAAAATATGTGTTCTAATTCATAAGTACTTGATTGAAATGGGGGTTTAAAGAGGAGGTCCTTAAATGGCAATTAGACCATTATATTTCGTTTGGACAAAAATGGGCATGAATAGGACAAAATTTTAAAGAAAGGGCTTAAGGGCATTTTAGTCATTTGGTAATTAAAAGAAATAAAAAGGGAAAATAAAGCCAAAATGACTCATCCTTTTCATGGAGGCCGAAATTAGCATGGGGGAAGCCATGGCTAGGGTTTTCAAGCTTTCCAAGCTCAATAGTAAGTCCGTTCTAGCCTCGTTTTTCAAGTTCTTTACAATTTTGGAATCCCGATAACTTGATTAAGCTTATTCTAGCAATAATTTAAGCTAGGGTTCATATTTGGAAAAATACCCATAGGTGAAATGTGTTTATTTTGATGTTTTATGGTAAAATATGAAGGCTGAAATTATGTTATACAACTTTTGCTAAGCGGTTTTAAGCAAAAATGAGTAAAATGGCTTAATCGGTAAAAGTTGTTATTGTTCATAACTATGTGTTAGAGTGAGAATTTGATGTTGCCATAGAAGGGAAAAATGATCAGCATGTCATAAAACATAAGAATAAGGGATGAAGTTTAATTCCCGAGCCTAGGGGAAAAAGTGTAAATATGCAAAAGTTTAGGGGAAAAATTGTAGTTTTGCCAAAGTTTGAGTTAAGGACTGTTTTGAATAGTACATTAATTAAATAAGTAAAATATGATGTTTTAGATCTCGGAAAATGAGATTTGAATCTAGAATGGGAGAAAAATTGAAAATCAGGAAAGTTGGTAAAATGACCGTTTTAGTATCGAGGTAAGTTCATATGTATAATAAGCATTAATTTATGCATGTTTCAATGTGAAATTGATATATTTACTATGATTTCCGAGGTGTTGAAAGTAAGTATAATTATGATGATTTAAATCTTCAATATTAATTCGACATGAAAATGAGAAAGTATGTAAGTTTGTATGTAAATAATACATTATCTTTATTATGTTTTTGTATTTCAGCATATTTTATGTATTTTAGCTGATTTTTGAATCATAATTGACTATTGGAAGTATGGAATCAAGTATTAGAAAGAGAGAGAAATCTCGGCTGAACCTTCGGAAAGATTGGATGATACAAATGGTTTGTAGCTAGGTCACATGTATGGTGCTGAGTGCACATCATGTGTACAAGAGGGCTACGAGACATTATGATGTAGCTAGGTCGCATGGGTGATACTATGTGTACACCATGTAGACAAGAGAGCTGCGGGATATATGTAGCTAGGTCGCATGCGTGGTTCTAGGTGAAGGACACCATGTAGACAAGAGAGCTACGAGATAAACTGGCTATGTCACATGGGTGGTACTAAGTGTTCACCATGTGTACAAGAGAGCCAAAATTATGTGTAGAATCGAGCTAGGTCACATGAGAGGTGCTAAGTGAAGGCCACTATGTGTACAAGAGAGCTTCGATTTTAAAGGTGGGCTGTGTGCGATACCATCGCGTATCTGTTATTATTCCGAAGCGTTCAACTAGGAAATTGATTAAATGAAATTGACTTTGTGATGATAAGTGTAAGTATATATGTGTGTAACTTATGAGCAATATGCTCAATATGTGGTTGGAAATTGGAAAGATTGTTATGGGAAAGTGATGAATACAATTGAAGTGTGAAAGATCAAAATTGATAATAAAACTATTCTGGATAGTTGCAGTGACGTGAATCTAAAAATTTACTAAAAATAGTAGAAATTGAATAAGAGACTGAATGAGATATCAAATTAGAGCTTAATGATTCTATTTTCATATAACAGAAATAGAGCAAGCAAAGGAATTCTATATTATGAGATATTTAAGTTTTTGAGAGACTGGTTCAGAATGACTACGTGATCCCCTGTCTAACTTGGAAAAATCATTAAAAATTGTACCAAAATAATTAGGGTATATAACATGCTTGAAATCCTTAATGAGTCTAGTTTCAAATGAAATAAATGAGAACATTCTTTGAATTCTTTACAGGGAGAAAATTGATTCATAGTGAAGAGTGTTCAGAACAGTTGAGTAGTGAAATAGGGGTACATTCAATTAATAAACTGTACTAATTGGCTAGACAAAAAATTCTGAAAATTTTATGGTAAGAATATATGTGAATCTATCTTTAAGGAAAATTAATGGTTTGTAATTTTGAGTTCTGTAGCTCCAGAAATAAATAATTTAGTTGATGGTACTCTGTTAGATCGCTTATTTTGAACCTGTTTATGATTGTAATAGTGAAAGTATGTGTGTTTGTGATGGTAATATTCCAGGAACATATTGTGACTTTGTTTAAAGTATGATAATGTACTGTTTATTAATATTTACATACTTACTTACTAAGCTATAATGCTTACTCCCTTCCTTTCCTTTTTCATATAGTGTCGCAGATGTTAGCTTGAGTTGGAGGTCGCCGGAGGTTAAATCACACTATCAAACTATTGATCGATATATAAAGGTTTTGTAACACCCCGAACCCGAGACCATCGCCGGTGTCGGACACGAGGGGTTAACAAGCCAAATCCACATATTTCACCCACCAATTTGACATTTCAGACATGTGCTGGAAATCTGCGTCACTGTCACCTTAAAAATCATATCTCGAGTTTCAAAACTCGAAACTGATTCCGTAAATTTTCCTGAATTTAGACTCATATATCCATCCATGGATTTATTTCTAGAATTTTGGTTGGGCCAATTGGTACATTTTATTAGTTAAAGTCACCCATGTTAAGGGATCGACTGCTCGACCTTTCGCGTTACAACTTGAATATCTCTCTGTACAGGGCTTTAATACTGGTGCCGTTTGTTTCTAATGAAACTAGACTCAGAATGGAATCTGTACATATAAGGAATGACTCCTAATTCTTTCTGGATAATTTATAATATTTTTTTTAAAGTTGAAACAGGGGACCCAGAAACCGTTCTGGCCCTATCTCACAATAGCTTTAATATCTCTTAACATGTAACTCCTATGACCGTTTCGTTTATTTAACATGAAAGTAGACTCATTAAGGTTCATTTACATAATTTATTCACTATTTAATACCATTCCTACAAATTTTGGTGATTTTTCAAAACCACACCACTGCTGCTGCCAGCATCTGTTTTCAAAGTAACCATTACCTATTTCATGATTTCCACGATTCAAATGGCCCTTTTTGCAAACATAGCACAAAGTGTGATTATGATTAACCATTCCAATGGCTAATCCTTTCAAACAATTTCATACCCCATAATGATTATCATACAAACTATTATAGAATCATACTAAAACGATATAAGCCATTTTCGCATGGCTATCCAAGCTTACACAAAACCAAAAGGTACATGACCTTCAACATTAGGGTAGTCCTATACATGCCATTTCAAAGTTCAACCAAAATTATACCAAAATGGAGGCTTTGATAGTGTAGATGACTTTGACTTTAATGATCTCGAATCCGATTGCTACCGAGGAAAATCTATAAAACAGAGAGCCAAAGCAACGGAGTAAGCATTTTTATGCTTAGTAAGTCTCAAGCAATAAAATCAGCTTTAACCAAAGCATTACATTCACATAGCCAAATGAATCATTTCATTAATACACATTCACATAATCATACTTACTTCACCATCCCAACTCTTATGTTCATACACAAATAACGGCTTCGTTAAGGCCGATAACTCGTTCCATCATAGGAGCGAATATTCATACGCTCTTACTCCTAGCGCATAAAGCACACACAACACATACCTTGTTATTGGGAAGTTTCACAAGTGCATTAGCTGAAAATTTTCCAGCAAGCTTATAATTTTCAAATCACATACCTTGAGTTTAACGGATATAGCTACTCGTTCAAACACCTTGGGACATAGCCTGTTATGGTAACCCGCACAAAGGCCTTCGGGACTTAACCCGGATTTCACAATTTGCACAAATGCCTTCGGGTCTTAGCCCGGATGTAGTCACTAGCACAATTGCCTTCGGGTCTTAACCCGGATGTAATTACCAGCATAAATGTCTTCGGACTTAGCCGGATATCATTCAATTGCTCATGCACACATATACATCAATAATCATTTCCCATTCATATTTCATTTTCGTTACTAAGGCTCAAACACAAACATATCACTAGCATAATCGCCTTGAACTTAGCCCGGTATCATTCAAATACTCATACACACATAAATCAATAGTCATTACACATCAATTTTTCATTTCACATAATTCGAGTAGAGTCATTTCTTGAGGACTTACCTCGGATGTTGTCGAACGGCTTTGACGGCTATTCGATCACTTTTTCCTTCCCTTATCCAATTGTGGCCCTCTAAGCTCTTGAGCTAATTCAAACAAATTCAATTTATTAAAGTCTCGCCATAGCCTTGGCGAATACACATATCATTGATTCAACATCACATAACTAAGCACTTTAGTCAATTTTCTTTAATTACGCACACATTCGGCCTTAGCTCACAACAAGGTAGCCAATTACCTAAGTCAAGAATAGGCATCATTAAGCTTGCCTCTAACCGAATGCATGCACAATAATTCCCCTCATGTGGCCGATTATGCTTAGTCATTCTTGCATAAAATCAAAAATAAATTGCAAGATTTTCACATCATATGTGTACTAGGCCGAATGTACATGCAAATTTCACAACATTCTTCAACAAACTTCTTCTTTAAACAACATATTCATCACTTTCTTCATAATCAAAATATCATGTGCAATCATATATACACATATAAGTGCAAGGTCAATTTCAA
This sequence comes from Gossypium arboreum, assembly GCF_025698485.1. Classification (NCBI taxonomy): domain Eukaryota; kingdom Viridiplantae; phylum Streptophyta; class Magnoliopsida; order Malvales; family Malvaceae; genus Gossypium; species Gossypium arboreum. Next base: position 29,547,677 of record NC_069076.1, read on the forward strand.
GGTGTCCATAGCCATCCAAAACACAAATTTTAACTAACATGCAAGAAGCATGAACCATGCTCATGAATGCATCATGGCGAATACATCACAATCATGCCCCTTTCAACTTCAATCATGGTTAAACAAAAAAACTCAATGTCTTACTTAAAATTGGTACAAAGAAGTTTCAAGAGTAGTCAATCTATCATTGCATGCATCATTAGCAAGCTTCACATTTAGCATGCAATGGCTTTAACACAATAACAACTTTGGCCAAATGCCATTTCCATGGCATAACAAGGATTTGAACCATGGCTAACATGCACATCAAGTTAGCAACCAAAACATGCATGAAACTCCTAACACAACCTCATACATACCTTAATCTTGATGCAAATTTAGCCAAATCTCCTTCTAGATCTCTTCTAAACCAAGCATGAAGCAAAAATCCTATCTCCTCCTTAGTATTTTCGGCCAAAAGGAAAGAACAAGGATGAACAATTTTTTCTTGTTTTTCTTTCACTTGCACGCAATGGGGAAAGGATGAGCTATTTTTTGATTTTTTGTTTCTCATCCAACATCATTAATTATTTTATCATTTAATTCATCATGCATTAACAAAACATGTTTCAACATGTTTTCTTTGCCCATAAACCATGTCATGGCTGGCCACTAGCTTGTTTTGGGGAAATTTGACATGCAAGTCCATAGTTTTGCATGCATGCTTTAATTAGTCATCACACATTTCCCCATCGTACTTTCAAAGTTCACTACTAAGTCCCTTCTAGTGAAATTCACCTTTATAACACTAAATCAATCATCAAAAATGTCACAAATGAGCACACACATATTATAGGCATCAAAATAAATTTTAAATTATTTTTATGCCTCGGTTTTGTGGTCCCGAAACCACATCCCGACTAGGGACAATTTTGGGCTGTCACAACTCTCCCCCACTTAAGAAATTTTCGTCCCCGAAAATCTTACCGGTAAATAGGATTGGGTATCGCTCTTTCATAGAGTTCTCGGTTTCCCAAGTAGCTTCTTCTATCCCGTGTTTGAGCCATAACACTTTCACTAGCGGAACCCGCTTGTTTCGCAACTCTTTCACTTCACGTGTCGGGATACGAATCGGTTCTTCCTCATAACTCATATTGGCTTGAATTTCAACTTCGATGGATCAATCACGCGATAGATCGATCTATAGCGTCAAGCATTGAAACATGGAAGACGTTGTGAATCTTTTCGAGTTCGGGGCAAAATCAAACGATACGCAACTAGGCCAACTCGTTCGGAGATTTCAGACGCCCAATGAATCTCGGCTCAACTTGCCCTTACGGCTGAATCGAGTATCTTTTTCCACGGCGAAACTTTAAGAAACACTTTATCTCCCACCGATACTCAATGTCCTTTCGTTTCAAATCGCATCGACTTCGACGATCGGAGGCTATTTTCGACTTTCACGGATTACTTTTACTTTACATTCAGCATCTTTAATCAAATCCACTCGAAAATTTTGTTTTCGCGAGCTCGGTCCAAAACAATGGTGTACGGCATTTATGCCCGCACAAAGCCTCATAAGGCGCCATCTTAATACTTGATTGAAAACTATTGTTGTAAGCGAATTCAATCAAAGGTAGGTACCGCTTCCATGAACCATCGAACTCGAGGATGCAACATCTCAACATATCCTCAAGTATCTCGAATTATCCGCCGGATTGACCATCGGTTTGGGGTGAAAGGCGGTCTTTGAAATGCAACTTGGTACCCAAAGCTTCTTGCAATTTCTTCCAAAATCGCGAGGTGAACCTCGGATCTCTATCGACACAATAGAAATCAGACCGTGTAATCTCACAATCGAGAAACGTACAATTCAGCTAGTTTATCCAATGAAAATCCGACGACACAGGATAAAGTGAGCCGACTTAGTCAATCTATCAACAACAACCCAAATCGCATCCTTCTTACTTGCGACAATGGCGGTCGGACACAAAGTCCTTGTGACTCGATCCCATTTCCACTCGGGTATCGTGATCGGCTAAAGTAATCTCAAGGCACTTGATGTTCCGCTTTCACTTGTTGACATATTAAACATCTCAAACAAAGTCGAGATGTCTCGTTTCATACCATGCCACCAAAACCGACGTTTCAAATCGTTGTACATCTTCGTACTCCTCGGGTGGATTGCCATTCGGCCACAATGGGCTTTGTTCAGAATTATCGAAATAAGTTCCTAATTCCTTGGAACACACAGACGACTTCTGAACCTCAAACAATCGTCATCATCGATCTGAAACTCCGATTCCTTGTTCGGAACACACTCGACCCGTTTTGCAACCAACTCATCGTCGACCTTCTGAGCTTCACAAATTTGATGTATCAATAATGGTTTGGCTTTCAATTCAGCTACTAGCACGTTGTCGGATCGAAGCGGACAAGTGCACATTCATCGCTCGAAGCTTAATAATGATTTACGACTCAAGGCATCCGCAACCACATTCTCCTTTCCCGGGTGATAGTCAATGACCAGCTCATAATCCTTTAACAGCTCGAGCCAACGTCTTTGTCGCAGATTTAAGTCTCTTTGGGTCATCAAATATTTGCGACTTTTGTGATCCGAGTACACATGGCACCTCTCACCAAATAAGTAATGTCGCCAAATCTTCAAGGCGAATACGATGGCGCCAATTCGAGATCATGGGTCGGATAATTTTTCTCGTGTGGCTTTAATTGCCTCGACGATAGGCCACAACTCGACCTTCTTGCATCAATACGCAACCTAACCCAAGTAGGGAGGCGTCACTATAGATGACAAACTCTTTGCCGATTCGGGTTGCACTAGAATTGGGGCTTCACCAAATAAGTTTTCAGTTGATCGAAACTTTTCGACATTTCTCCGTCCATTCGAACTTAACATCCTTTTGGAGTAAGCCGTCATCGGCATGGCTATCGTTGAGAAACCTTTTACAAATCGTCGGTAATAACCTAAGAAGCCCCAAAAAGCTCGAACCTCAAGAATATTTCTGAGGCTTCCAATTAAGTATGGCTGAAATTTTATTCGGTCGACTCGAATACCCGATGCAGATACCACATGACCCAAGAAGCTAACCTCTCTTAACCGAACTCACACTTCTTGAACTTAGCATATAATTGCTTATCCCGTAAAATTTGCAAAGACTAACCTCGTGTGTTCAAGCATGTTCGGTCTCATTTCTTGAATAGACCAAGATGTCATCAATGAACACGACTACGAATCGATCCAAATATGGTCTCAAGATCCGATTCATTAAATCCATAAATACCGTGAGGGCATTAGTAAGCCCAAACGGCATCACTAGGAACTCATAGTGACCATATCTCGCTCAAGGCGGGTCTTGGTACGTCCGAATCTCGAATTCGCAATTGATAATAGCCCGATCTCAAATCTATTTTCGAGAACACCGAGGCTCCTTCAGTTGATCGAACAAGTCATCGATACGTGGTAACAGATATTTGTTCTTTATCGCCGCTTTATTAAGTCGATGATAGTCGATGCACACCTCATGGTTCCATCCTTCTTTTCACAAACAACACCGGCGCACCCAAGGCGAAAAACTCGAGCAAAACCTCTATCCACCAATTCTTGCAACCGAGCTTTCAACTCCTTTAATTCGTTGGTGCCATACGACACGGAGCTATCGAAATTGAGTGGTACCGGTACCAATTCGATGCCAAATTCTATTTCCACGGTGGTAAACCCGCAATTCTTCAGGAAAACATCCGGTATTCACAAACCACGCATCGATTCGGGTTTCTTTTCGATTCCTTGTCATCGAGCACATACGCAAGGTACGCCGCACCTTTTCTTACATATTTCGGGCCAACATTGCGATATTATATTTGGTAACCCCTTTAAGTCCGTAGACTCAACCCGAATTATCTCGTTATTCGCACACCTCAAATCGATAGTCTTGCTTTTGCAATTTACAACCGCATCGTGCATGGTCAACCAATCCAAACCAAGAATAACGTCGAATTTATCGAACGGCAAAAGCATCAAGTCTGCCGGAAAACAAGAACCTCGGAACACTAGGGGACTTTTCTTGCACACTTTGTTGACAAGCACGTAATGACCCAAGGGTTTGACACCGAATTTCAAACTCGAGAGACTCAATAGGCAAAGTCTTCTTTGGATGCTAAGGTTTCACATATATAAGAATGAGTAGAACCGGGGTCAATCAAAGCAATCACATTAGTATTGAAAAGAGTGAAAGTACCGGTAATGACATCCGGTGAGGCAAGATCCTCGCGGCGCAGATGGCATAAGTCCTAGCAGAGCACGAGCCTCGGATCTAATGGTAGCATCTCTAGATCCTCTCGACCGCCACTAACATTGCCCACATTTCTAGGTGGCCTACCTCGAGCAAATGGTAGCACCGGGTTTCCACTCGACTTACATTTTGTTCAAGCAACCTCGGGCAATCCTTCATAAGGTGGTCGCCCGATCCACACTTATAGTAGGAGTGATCACGGAACCAGCAGCTCCCCGAATTCCATTTGCCACAATGCGGACACTCCGCCTCTCTCGGCGATCATTTCCACCATGGCGATCAAGTGACTCGTGTGGTCACGGGGTCGATCGCGTCCTCGTCTAGAAAAGCCCAAGCGCCTCTAGACCGGCTCACATCATCTCGAAATCTCTTCGATGCTGTTGAAGAGACTTTCCGAGGACCTTTTCGAATTCTCCAGTTCCCACATCAACTTTTGTTTCTCCTTTCTAAGCTCTTGGCTTTACAAGCTCGCTCAACAAGTACTACGAACTCTCGTATTTCGAGAATGCCAACGAACATCCTTATATCATCATTCAGCCTATCCTCAAGCGTTTACACATAATAGCCCGGACGAAATGCATTCTCGCTGCGTCTGGCTAAGCCTCACAAATTTTCGTTCAGAAGTCGATGGCGACATAGAACCTTGCTTAAGATCAAGAAATTCCTTCGCTTTTGGTCGATGAATCTCGATCGATATACTTTTTTCGGAACTCGGTTTGAAAGAATTCCCAAGTCACTTGTTCTCTAGACACCATAGAAGTCAGAGTACTCCACCAATAATAGGTGGAATCGCGTAGCAAGGAGATGGTACACTTTAAGCACTCATCGGGTGTACAAGATAGCTCATCGAGCACCCGGATAGTGTTATCCAACCAAAATTCAGCTTGCTCGGCATCGTCGCTATCCGTAGTCTTGAATTCAGTGGCCCCATGTTTACGAATTCTGTCGATTGGGGGCTTACTTGACCTTATTTGGTCGATTCGGAGGTATTGTAGGTCTTGGGGTTGCATTAGTCGGGAATGGAGGTTGTGGAATAGTAGTGTTAGTTCGAATGTATTGGTTGAACCAATCATTCATCACACTATAAAAGGCTTGCCTAGCCTCATCATTCGGATTCTTGGCCATAGGTTGAGAGTCCATGGCATTGTCCCTTGCGCGGGAGCAGCGCCACACTCTCCACATCATCGCTATTGCTCGATTGGGATCGGGATCCATTGCTACAAACAAACACAAATTCAAATTGTCAAAAATCTCCACACTATCAATTTATCACTTAATGGCATGTATAGCTAGACCCCAAACATATTACGGTAGTCCTAGAATCGACTAAACCGTGGCTCGATACCAATAAAATTGTAACACCGAAACCGAGACCATCGCCGGTGTCGGACATGAGGGTTAACAAGCCAAATCCACATATTTCACCCACCAATTTGACATTTCAGATGTGCTGGAAATCTGCGTCCTTGTCACCTTAAAATCATATCTCGAGTTTCAAAACTCGAAAACTGATTCCGTAAATTTTCCTGAATTTAGACTCATATATCCATCCATGGATTTATTTCTAGAATTTTGGTCGGGCCAATTGGTACAGTTTATTAGTTAAAGTCACCCATGTTACAGGATCGATCGCTCGACCTTCGTGCGTTACAACTTGAATATCTCTCTGCAGGGCTTTAATCTGGTGCCGTTTGTTTCTAATGAAACTAGACTCAAAATGGAATCTGTACATATAAGGACTCCTAATTCTTTCTGGATAATTTATAATAATTTTTTTAAAGTTGCAACAGGGGACCCAGAAACCATTCTGGCCCTATCTCACAATAGCTTTAATATCTCTTAACATGTAACTCCTATGACAGTTTCGTTTATTCCACATGAAAGTAGACTCATTAAGGTTCATTTACATAATTTATTCACTATTTAATACCATTCCTACAAATTTTGGTGATTTTTCAAAACCACACCACTGCTGCTGCCAGCATCATTTTCAAAGTAACCATTACCTATTTCATGATTTCCACGATTCAAATGGCCCTTTTTGCACACATAGCACAAAGTGTGATTATGATTAACCATTCCAATGGCTAATCCTTTCAAACAATTTCATACCCCATAATGATTATCATACAAACTATTATAGAATATACTAAAACGATATAAGCCATTTTCGCATGGCTATCCAAGCTTACACAAAACCGAAAGGTACATGACCTTCAACATTAGGGTAGTCCTATACATGCCATTTCAAAGTTCAACCAAAATTATACCAAAATGGAGGCTTTGATAGTGTAGATGACTTGACTTTAATGATCCCGAATCCGATTACTACCGAGCAAAATCTATAAAACAGAGAGCCAAAGCAACGGAGTAAGCATTTTTATGCTTAGTAAGTCTCAAGCAATAAAATCAGCTTTAACCAAAGCATTACATTCACATAGCCAAATGAATCATTTCATTAATACACATTCACATAATCATACTTACTTCACCATCCCAACTCTTATGTTCATACACAAATAACGGCCCGTTAAGGCCGATAACTCGTTCCATCATAGGAGCAAATATTCATACGCTCTTACTCCTAGCAAGCAAGCACACACAACACATACCTTGTTATTGGGAAGTTTCACAAGTGCATTAGCTGAAAATTTTCCAGCAAGCTTATAATTTTCAAATCACATACCTTCGGAGTTTAACCGGATATAGCTACTCGTTCAAACACCTTCGGGACATAGCGCGGTTATGGTAACCCGCACAAAGGCCTTCTGGACTTAACCCGGATTTCACAATTTGCACAAATGCCTTCGGGTCTTAGCCCAGATGTAGTCACTAGCACAATTGCCTTCGGGTCTTAACCCGGATGTAATTACCAGCATAAATGTCTTCGGGACTTAGCCCGGATATCATTCAATTGCTCATGCACACATATACATCAATAATCATTTCCCATTCATATTTCATTTTCGTTACTAAGGCTCAAACACAAACATATCACTAGCATAATCGCCTTGAACTTAGCCTGTATCATTCAAATACTCATACACACATAAATCAATAGTCATTACACATCAATTTTTCATTTCACATAATTCGAGTAGGGTCATTTCTTGAGGACTTACCTCGGATGTTGTCGAACGGCTTTGACGGCTATTCGATCACTTTTTCCTTCCCCTTATCTAATTGTGGCCCTCTAAGCTCTTGAGCTAATTCAAACAAATTCAATTTATTAAAGTCTCGCATAGCCTTGGCCGAATACACATATCATTGATTCAACATCACATAACTAAGCACTTTAGTCAATTTTCTTTAATTACGCACACATTCGGCCTTAGCTCACAACAAGGTAGCCGATTACCTAAGTCAAGAATAGGCATCATTAAGCTTGCCTCTAACCGAATGCATGCACAATAATTCCCCTCATGTGGCCGATTATGCTTAGTCATTCTTGCATAAAATCAAAAATAAATTGCAAGATTTTCACATCATATGTGTACTAGGCGAATGTACATGCAAATTTCACAACATTCTTCAACAAACTTCTTCTTTAAACAACATATTCATCACTTTCTTCATAATCAAAATATCATGTGCAATCATATATACACATATAAGTGCAAGGTCAATTTCAAGGTGTCCATAGCCATCCAAAACACAAATTTTAACTAACATGCAAGAAGCATGAACTATGCTCATGAATGCATCATGGCGAATACATCACAATCATGCCCTTTCAACTTCAATCATGGTTAAACAAAAAAACTCAATGTCTTACTTAAAATTGGTACAAAGAAGTTTCAAGAGTAGTCAATCCATCATTGCATGCATCATTAGCAAGCTTCACATTTAGCATGCAATGGCTTTAACACAATAACAACTTTGGCCAAATGCCATTTCCATGGCATAACAAGGATTTGAACCATGGCTAACATGCGCATCAAGTTAGCAACCAAAACATGCATGAAACTCCTAACACAACCTCAGACATACCTTAATCTTGATGCAAATTTAGCCAAATCTCCTTCTAGATATCTTCTAAACCAAGCATGAAGCAAAAATCCTATCTCCTCCTTAGTATTTTCAGCCAAAAAGGAAAGAACAAGGATGAACAATTTTTTCTTGTTTTTCTTTCACTTGCACGGCAATGGGGAAAGGATGAGCTATTTTTTGATTTTTTGTTTCTCATCCAACATCATTAATTATTTTATCATTTAATTCATCATGCATTAACAAAACATGTTTCAACATGTTTTCTTTGCCCATAAACCATGTCATGGCGGCCACTAGCTTGTTTTGGGGAAATTTGACATGCAAGTCCATAGTTTTGCATGCATGCTTTAATTAGTCATCACACATTTCCCCATCGTACTTTCAAAGTTCACTACTAAGTCCCTTCTAGTGAAATTCACCTTTATAACACTAAATCCATCATCAAAAATGTCACACATGAGCACACACATATTATAGGCATCAAAATAAATTTTAAATTATTTTTATGCCTCGGTTTTGTGGTCCCGAAACCACATCCCGACTAGGGTCAATTTTGGGCTATCACAGGTTTTAAAGTATTTTAAGTCTTTGGCATGTATGGAGACTCGTTTAATTGTTATTAAGTTGCTAGGAATTGGCTTAAAATACTGACCTATGTTATTTGAAGGTCTCTATTGTATAAAGTCATTTAATGTAGATAGTCTTGATTATGTTATTAATTAAATGATGCAATTTATGATTGTGCATGCTTGCGTATGTGTGTGGTTGGAATTAAAGCATGATATGGGCATTGTTAGTTCTTTTTAAGGGACAACTTTAATGTGTTTGAAAAAGTTTTAAATTAGAGTGAAATTATGAATCAGTTTTTATACAATGATTAGTGATTAAGTCTGGTAATGCCTCGTACCCTGTTCCAGCGTCAAACACGGGTAAGGGGTGTTACATTTAGTGTCGGTTGGCTTTTTCATCTTTGCTAGCTGATTCTTTTGCCATTCTTTCTCTCCTCAGATTTCTTTTGATTTACCCTTTGGGTTAGCCGATTCCTTCTTCTACCCTTCTTCTTGAATTTGTGCCAAATAATCCTTATTCACCATATTAGTTTGAAAGCCGAAAAGCAGAATCTCCCTTAGGCCGATTACTCTTTTGGGGGAATTAGTATCGGATCTCAGATTTTAGCTCTCTACCGAATTGCTCCTTAGCTGTTTTGTGGTTTTGATATAGAGAGTACATACTCAAGGAAAAGCTATTAGGGATTGGTGTTCAAGGTTTGGGGCTAAAGAAATCGCAACACACTTTATTACCAGGTGTGTACATACACTGCACACACAAGTAGATCGGTAAGAGCCAAAATGCCGAAATGCCGAAATGCCGAAAAGCTAAAAGTTTGGCTACGGTAGTCTTGCGAGTGCGTGAACACTCGTGAGGAGAAAACCGATAGGTTATTTGAGGCCCATGGGCGACTCCATGGACTTGGGCTGTGAATTGGCCAATCGAGCCATAATAGGCTTAATGGGCCCGATGGGCTGTTTAGCTCATAATAGGCCAAAAATTGATCATTGATGCTATGTGATAGAAATTCGTATGTGAGCACGAATATAGTGTGATTTGGGCCTAATGGGCCACATAAATGTGATTTGGGCCTAATGGGCCATGTGAATATAATTGGGTCTAGTGGGCATATACAAGTATGTGAATTTGTCTGGGCTTTGTAAGGGGATTTGGGTCTAGTTTATGATGACTACATAAAACTTAATTAATTTAATGCGACCGTGGACAAGTCATAGGGTTAAGGTGTGGCAACGGGTATATGCATGCCTAGGATTGGATCTAGGGAGCGCTTGGTACTTAAGCGGTCTTAATGACTCACCTCCTCTTCTCTGGAATCCTACCTGGTGCATCGTATTCGTTCATCTTAGCTCACGGGATTTGTTAACAACCAAGGTAAGTGAAAATAGTAATAATGGGAAAATTGCTAAAATGCCCCTAAGGGCGAAGATGACCAAAATACCTCTATGTGTTGAATGTAACTTTTATGGATATGACATGCATATATGCTGCATAATTATGATATTCTGCTTAGGTTGCATATGGGTTGGGAAATATGGAACAGAGGAAGTATATGAGGATCACATGGTTGCTTGATAATCGTGGATCCACCGACGGATTTTAAGCTCAATGTATAAATGAAGGTAGTTCCGCAATCGGGCTACCATGGATGTGTATCGGTTGGGTGGGTCGATATTTATATCCCCACATGATGTGTATCGGGGGACAAAGTTGGTGTGTAGTGGATGGATTATTGGGATGGGATTGCACTGCATTGCATTGCATGTTTGATATATGGTGATTATTGAATGCTTGTTACTCGTCGAGGGTTGTACACACTGAGTTTGTGAAAACTCACCCCTTCTTTTATTTTATTTTCAGGTGATGCTCAGTAGAAGGTTCGACGTTTGGAGGGACTCTGGGTGGCCAGCTAGCAAGACAACTTTGGCTTGTTTTTCTTTTAAAAGCATATAAGTTTCTATATTTTAAGTACTTTTCAGACCGAAATGTAATAAGGCTTCCATTTTGTTATTATCTAGATTATTATTTTTCTACATTGTAATGGCGAGAAATTGAACATAGACTTCCCAAATCATAGTATGTTTTCTACGTTTCCGCAACTAAATTTCGAAATGACAGGTTTTCATAGGTTTTCATAAAATCATATGTTGTAAACAGGTTTTTGTGATTGGAAAGAGAGTTTAATAAGTTTATTAAGGTTTCCTATTTTTTTCAAGGAAGGGTTTTCAATGAAAACAAGGTTTTCGCTAAAACACTTCAATGTTATGCGCCAAATCCGGCCATAAAGTCCGAGCCGGGTTTGGGTGTTACATCTAGTGAACAAGTCACTTGGGAATTCTTTCAGATTGAGTTTCGGAAGAAGAACATAAGCCAAAGATTTCTTGATCAGAAACATAAAGAGTTTCTGGAGTTGAAATAGGGCCGAATGACAATGACTGACTATGAAAGAGAATTTGTACGATTGAGTAAACATGCTTGGGAATATGTTTCTACTGAAGAGATTATGTGTAAACGGTTAGTTGATAGGTTGAATGAAAATATAAAGCTATTAGCTGGAATTCTGGAAATTAAAGAATTTGTTATTTTAGTTGAAAGAGCTTGTAAAGCTAAAGATCTCAGCAAAGAAAAGCAGAAACCAGATTCAAAAGCTAGAGCACCAGAAAAAGATTGATGAATAAACTGTATCAATCTTCATCGAAGAAATGTAAAAATTCGTATAATCGTCTGAATGCTTCAATAGGATATTTGAACAAGGATCGTGCTAAACAACACTCTGGTTCTAAAGCTCAAGCTACATCATTAGCTAGTGTTGGCAGTGTGAGAGACAATAAACCTGAATGTCAGCACTATAAACGATGAAATTTTGGAGAATGTTGGAAAAAAGAAATAAAGTGTGTTACAAATGTGCATCGATGGATCATTTTATGCGAAACTGTCCAGAGTTGATGGAAAAAGAGGATGTTCAGAATACGAGGCTGAGTAACACTGCAGCTAGAGGTAGACCACCCAGAAACACGGGAAATGTGAGTGGTGGTAGAGGTGTGACACGAGATATTGCTGTGAGATCTGATGCTAGAGCACTTGCCCAAGCCTATGCTATTTGCACTCGCGAAGAAGCGTCATCGCCAGATCTTATAACTGGTACTTTTACTCTCTATGATACTACAATTATTTCATTAATAGATCTAGGATTAACTTATTCATATATATATATATGTGAATATAGTATCCAATAAGACTTTGCCTATAAAGTCTACTGAATTTGTAATTAGAGTATCGAACCCCTTAGGCAAGTGTGTGTTGGTTGATAAAGTGTGTAAAAACTGCCATTGATGAATCAGGATGATTGTTTTCTGGCTGATTTGATGTTGTTGCCATTTGACGAATTTGATATAATTCTAGGTATGGATTGGCTAACATTGCATGATGCTGTTGTGAATTGCAAAAGAAAGACGATTAATTTGAGATGTCAGAATAATGAGATTATTTGAATTGATTCAGATGATTTGAATGGATTGCCGGTAGTGATTTCTTCGATGTTAGCTCAGAAAGATGTGAGAAAGGGTTGTGAAGTTTATTTTGCTTATGTGGTTCATACGAAAGCGTCTGAAAAGAGAATTGAATTAGTGCCAGTTGTATGTGAGCATCTAGATGTGTTTCCTGAAGAGTTACCAGGTTTACCACAGATCCAAGAGGTTGAATTTGGTATTGCGTTAGTTCCTAGAACAACTCCAATATCAATAGATCGGTACAGGATGGCACCGACTAAATTAAAAGAGTTGAAAACTCAGTTGCAAGAGTTAACTGATAGAGGTTTCGCACGACCGAGTTATTCTCCTTAGGGTGCGCCGGTTTTATTTGTGAAAAAGAAAGATGGAACTATAAGAATGTGCATCGACTATCGACAACTCAATAAAGCGACTACCAAGAATAAATACCCTCTGCCATGATTAGACAATTTGTTTGATCAGTTGAAAGGGGCTACAGTGTTTTCAAAGATAGATTTGAGGTTGGGATATTATCAGTTGAGAGTTAAAGACTCTAATGTGCCGAAAACTGCTTTTCGAATGAGGTGTGGACATTATGAGTTTTTAGTTATGCCTTTCGGATTAATGAATGCACCTACTATTTTTATGTATTTAATGAATTAGATTTTCAGACTGCATCTAGATCGATTTGTTGTTGTGTTTATTGATGATATTTTAATCTATTTGAGAAATGAAACTGAGCATGCCGAGCATTTGAGAATTGCTTTGCAAACTCTGCGTGATAAACAACTTTATGCAAAGTTTAGTAAATGTGAATTCTGATTGCGTGAAGTTGGTTTTCTAGGGCATATTATGTCAGCATCCGGTATCCGAGTCGATCTGAGCAAGATTTCTAGGATTATGGATTGGAAGCCTCTAACAAATGTATCTGAAGTTTGTAGTTTTTTGGGACTTGCTGGTTATTACAGACGATTCATAAAAGGTTTCTTTATGATTGCAACCCTAATGACGAGACTTGTAACACCCCTAACCCGTACTCGTCACCGGAGTAGGGTCACGGGGCATTATCGAAAAAGATACAACTTTCATGTATTCACACAATCATTCAGATTAAATTTGAAAACATACATTTATAGCTTTAATTTAACAAATCTTGAATCATTAATACACAAAGCACAAAACAATTTATTAGATTCTCATATAACCATTTGGTTATCTTATAGCAAGAACTACTTTAAATATAGTCAATTTCCAATGTAATAACCGAAAGATAAAACATGCTAAATCCAAATACTTTATTCAATGTCTACTTTCATTTTACCTATTACCTTACATGCATGAAACATTTTATATAGCCAACCAGTAAGTTACTCACAAAACCAATTACATATGATCATATCATTTCGACCAAACTGAACATATATGCATCATATAAAATTCATATTACCTTTTTGTTTTACCAATACAAAATTCACTATTCATTTGGTCATTTATTTCAATGCATTACCGTATATAAACATACCTAATAATCAAGCTATGTTCAAAGTTACATTTTCTTCATTTTACTCTATCATTCCATATGCATAAAACCTTCCATGGAAATGAATTAATATACATATATACCAACCATAATTTATCAAATAAAATACATTACAAATATATCTTATCATATACATAAATATCATATCAAAACATTATATAATTATATATATACAAATGGCGAATCACAACTAGTTCACAACCATCATTTATATTTTATCACCTAACCAAATACAAAAATATTTATTGAAACACATAACTTACATACCATGTAATAAATATATCAAAGTAAATTCTTACCATGTTCGGTCATAACCAAATATCCATTGATGCTAAATCACATATACCATATTAACCAAACATATCAACCAAGTTTACATGCATATTTTATCTTAGCATGAATCATAGTCGAATCAACCAAACATGCTTATGAATATATATACCATAGCCGATTTATCAACCACATATATATCCAAAATCATCAACCATTTCTAAAGCATATAACACATATCAGCAATAGATGAACACCAACATCAAGCATAACCACCACCTAAACAAAACATTAAATCCAAACTTATCAAAGTAATAAGCCATTTTCGCATGGCTCATACTTACATAAACAAAATTCAACATTTCAAAATATAATCCAGCCTATACATGCCATAAGTTCAAAAATTCAACTTATAAAATACCAAATATAGTCGATAGTATGATAGACTTTGTGGTTGATCCTCGAGCTCGTAACTAGATCTCGAAATCTATAAAACAGAGATAAACATAACATACAGTAAGCTATTTAAGCTTAGTAAGTCATAAGCAAATAATTAACTCAAAGACATAATCAAATCATTAAAACTAAACCAAATTATACTATCATAATCACATTAAATCTCAAGCTTACAACTTCATGTATTATAAATATACTTTCACCGATTGAACATATATATATTAACAAAGTATCATTCAATTTCCAAGCCAAAATATCATTATCATACTAAGTACATATACACTTATATGCATACACTCATAAATCAAAGTATATCAACCATACATATATTTATATCTTATGGCCGAATATACCATATAAATGCACATATGTTTACATTAGTAACTTGTATAATTTACATAACATATTAAATGGCCAACTTACCTTATTTTCAATTAGGTATTTAACTAACTCATACATGATAATTTTAGCTCATTTTACACCTTCGCTCACAACTTATCATTGCCCATTGAACCATTTGGAATTGAATAGATACTCGGATAATCACATATATAATACAATGCCAACGTCCCAGACGTGGTCTTACATGCTATCTCATATCGATGCCACTGTCCCAGATAGGATCTTACATGAATAAAAAACGATGCCAATGTCTCATACATGGTCTTACTCGTAACCACATATCGAAGCCAACGTCCCAGGCATAGTCTTACTCGAGAACACATATAAAAAATCCTATGTCATGACATTTGTATCCTAGCTATTCCTAAGGTTTGTACGGGGCTTTCGGACGTCGTAATTCGATCGAAACGAACTCGTGAGCTTAGTTCCCATACACATGTACATTTGGCTTTCACATATATAATTTTCACAATTCAATTTCAGCATATAAACTCATACATAATTAAAATTAATTATATCTATTTGCTTATAAACTTAACTCGGACGATGAAAATCGGAACGGGACATCTAGGCGACAACTTTAGTTTTCCCTCGATTCAAATCCGATTTCTTTGGTTCTTGATTTAAATATATTCAAATTAAACTCATTCAAACATATTTTCACTCAATTTAGCCCAAAAACACATAACTAAGCAAATTACTATTTTACCCCTAACATTTTGCACTTTTTACAATTTAGTCAAATATGCACAAAACACAAAACATACAAAATTTACATATACCATGCTTAGGCCGAATCTTCATTATGTTCATACAAGTCCATACAATCCATTTATTTTACATTTTATCCCCTCAATTTATTATTTTTGCAATTTAGTCCTAATTACTGAAAATTACCAAAAATTCCAATACAAAACATGTTAATGCAAAACATATCTTTCATATTTCATCAACTAACATCACATAGCTCAAATATTCATCAATGGCATAACTCAAAATATTCATCAAAATAAAAAATTCAAGTATGGGCTTTGTAGATAACAAAGCAACTATCTCAAAAACATAAAAAATTATCAAAAATCAAGCTTGTTACATACCTTGATTGAGCTTGCTAATGGCTGAACCTTTAAACCCTTTGTTTTCTTTTCTTATTTTGTTATTTCGCAAGAACAATAATGTATGAAAGCTTATTTTAATTTTTATGTTTTCTTATTACATATATTATTACATGTTTTACTAAATTAACCTTTATAAATATATATAAAACTATTATAATTCATGGTCTTAGCCGTCCACTCAAATTGTTAATGGCTTAATTGCATTATAAGTTCTTCACATTACAAAGACAACAACAATTAAGAACTTTCACATTTAACCTTCAATTTTTCATTTTACGCGATTAAGACCTTTTATTTAATTGGATACTCAAACAACAAAATTAAATCACGAAAATTTCACACATATAGATTTACACATAATAAACATAGAAAATAATTTTAAAATATTTTTTGACTATGATTCATGGTCCTGAAACCACCATTTCGATTAGGGTCTAAATCGGGCTATTACAACTCTTCCCTCTTAGGGATTTTCGTCCCTGAAAATCTTACCGGTGAATAGGTTCGGATAACACTCTTTCATAGCATCCGCTGGCTCCCACGCTGCTTCCTCAACTCCGTGTTTATGCCACAGTACTTTAACTAACAAAATTTTCTTATTTCGCAATTCTTTAACCTCGTGAGCCGAATGCGAATCGGTTCTTCCTCATATGTCATATCGGACTTAATCTCAATCTCTAACAGACTAATCACATGTGAGGGATCAGATCGATATCTACGAAGCATCGAAACATGAAATACATTATGGATCTTTTCTAACTCAGATGGCAACAACAGCCTATAAGCAACTGGCCCTACACGCTCTATAATCTCATGCGGCCCAATAAATCTCGGACTTAATTTGCCTTTATGACTGAATCTGAGTATTTTCTTCCACGGTGAGACTGTCAAAAAGACTTTTTCCTCGATCTAAAACTCTATATCTTTTTGTTTCAAGTCCACATATTTCTAACGATCTGATGCTGTTTTCAGACTTTCACGGATTACTTTCACTTTCTATTCCATCTCTTTGATCAAATCGACCCCGTGTATCTTGTTTTCACTGAGCTCAGTCCAATACAATGGTGTACGAGATTTACGACCATACAATGCCTCGTAAGGTGCCATTTTGATACTCGATTGAAAGCTATTATTCTACGTAAATTCAATCAGTGGTAAATATCATTCCCACATACCATCAAACTCGAGATGCAACATCTCAACATATCCTCAAATATCTGAATGATTTGTTTGGATTGACCATCTATTTGAGGATGGAAAGTAGTGCTAAAATGCAATTTCGTACCTAATGCATCTTGCAGTTTCTTCCAAAACCGTAATGTAAACCTCGGATCTCTATCCGAAACAATAGAAATAGGCACTTCGTGTAATCTCACAATCCGAGAAACATATAACTCAGCAAGCTTATCAAGCGAACAATCTGTATGAACCGGAACAAAATGAGCCAATTTAGTTAATCTGTCTACAATAACCCAGATTGCATCTTTCTTGCTCAGTGTCAATGGTAAGCTAGATACAAAATCCATCATGAGTCTGTCTCATTTCCACTCATGCATCATGATCGGCTGAAGCAACCTAGAAGGTACTTGATGCTCAGCTTTTACTTACTGACAAACTAAACATTTCGAAACAAAGTCAGAAATGTCTCATTTCATACCAAGCCACCAGTAAAGCTATTTTAGATCATTATACATCTTCGTACTACTCAGGTGAACAGATAACCAACTGCTATGAGCTTCGTTCAAAATCATCTGAATCAACTCTGAATTTCTCGGGACACATATTCGATTTCTAAACCTAAGACAATCCTCAGCATCAACTCAAAACTCGGATTCAACATTCGGATCACATTGAGCTCGCTTTGCTAACAAACCATCATCAACTTTCTGAGCATCACAAATTTGTTGAACAAATAATGGTCTTGCTTTTAATTCAACTATTATTAAACCATCATCAGACATAGCCATATGCGCATTCATTACACGCAAAGCAAACAGTGATTTTTGGCTTAGAGCATCAGCAGCAACATTAGCCTTTCCCGGATAGTAATCAATCACAAGCTCGAAGTCTTTTAGCAACTCTAACCATCAGTGTTGTCTCAAATTCAGATCTTTCTGAGTCATCAAGTATTTCAGACTTTTGTGATCAGAATAAACATGACATTTCTCACCGAATAGATAGTGACACCATATCTTCAATGCAAACACAATAGCTGCCAATTCTATATCGTGTGTCGGATAGTTCTATTCATGCGAATTTAACTGTCTCGAGGCATAAGCTATGACTTTTTCTTCCTACATCAAAACACAATCCAAGCCATTTAAAGATTCATCACTATAAATAACAAATTCTTTATCTGATTCTGGCTGAAATAACACTGGAGCTTCGGTCAAAAGGTCTTTCAACTGATCAAAACTTTTTTGGCACTTTTCTGACCATTCAAACTTAACATCTTTCTGTAATAGCTTTGTCATTGGGGTTGCAATCATAGAGAAACCTTTCACGAGTCGTCTACAGTAACCAGCAAGTCCTAGAAAACTTCAGACTTCAAAAACATTTCTCGGAGGTTTCCAATCAAGTATAGCTGAATTTTTACTCGGATCAACCCGAATACCCGATACTGATACAACATGTCCCAAAAAACTGACTTCACATAACCAAAACTCACATTTACTGAACTTCACATACAACTGTTTATCTTTAAAGTCTGTAACACAAGTTTCAGATGTTTGGCATGCTCGGTTTCATCACGGGAATTGATCAAAATATCATCTATAAACACAACCACAAACTGATCCAAATACTGTCTGAAGATTCGATTCATTAAATCCATGAAAATAGCAGGTGCATTAGTAAGTCTGAAAGGCATAACTAAAAACTCATAGTGTCCCTACCTTGTTCGAAAAGCAGTCTTTGGCACATCGGAGTCTTTAACTCGTAACTAATAGTAGCCTAATCTCAAATCTATCTTTGAAAATACTGTAGCCCCTTTTAGCTGATCGAACAAATCGTCAATCTGTAACGCCTTAAAAACCCCAAATCTTGAAAACTCCGTTAAAAATTATTTCATGTGTTTGTGACATGGATGTATGTTTGCCTTAGTGGTTTAGTGCTCTGGGAGTGTTTGGGAAGTCATGGGTTCAAGCCTTGGCCTGAGTAAAATTTTGCTCCTAATTGAGTAAACCCTTGTCTCTAGATAGTAAACTCTTAAATTGATAAGAGTGTTGCATGACATAAAGGGCTTCCTAGTGTAGTGGCGAGGGGGTGTGGAGTGTTAAGGAGGATCTGGGTTCGAGGCCTGTCAACGCAAAAGAGTATTTTCTTTTTTGTTTTGCTCCTGACATAGAAAGGTGTTGTAGTGGGATTGAAATTGGAGTGTTGGAGGAGTGGAAGGAGATGTGGCCGAATTCTAAGGAGTGGTTGGAGGGATTTTTGGTTGGTAGGGATTTGGGTGAGTAGGTTATGGTTGAATGATCTTAAGACCGATAGGGGGAGAGAAATTAGGAGTTTTGAGTGGAGTGGTAGTGGGTGTGTCGATTTTAGAATATCACCTTTGGCATTTTTGACTTTTGAGCAAAAGCTGGGGGGGTTGGTCATTATTTTTTTAGTTCTTTTCTCCTTGGTGTGAATTGTAACCTTTTTGTTTTGGTCGTTTTGTTTTTGGTCATTTTTGGTCTTTCTCGGATTGTTCTCTATTAACATTTTGGTCACCGATTTCTTTTGCTCCACTTCTCAATAGTATCAAGTTCTTTGGCCGAATATCTCCCTTTCTTTCTCTCCCTCACTCCAACGCTACCCCTCTTGACCGAATACACTTTTTTCCTTCACCTTTCCTCTCTTCTTCTTACTTGACTAAATATACCATCTCCCCTCTTTCGACTCTCGAGTTCATCAAAGTTTATTTCTATCCATCTGGCTAGTGACACCAAATACTCCATCCTTTTTGGGTTGCGGTTTGGTGTTGTTCTTCAATAGGTTGGTATGTACTCTTACACTGCTAAAAGCCGAATACTTTTTCCCTTCTTCTCGATTCTTACCCTCCTCTTTCCTAAGTGTGGTGTTTCTTTCAGTTTCTAGAGTCTTGGAGAGTGAAGGAGTTGCTAGTGATTACTGAGAAGTCGAACCTTTCCCTCTTTACTCGATCAAGGTAATTATGTTTATGATTATGGTGTTCAACTGGTGCATGACATTTTTAGGAAGATGATGGTCGATTGCCTATTTCCTCTTGCCCTTAGGTTGTGTTTTAATAAGTTGTATTTTAGTCTCACATCATGTGTTTTTGCTGGTCATCGTTAATAGGTTTTACTGTCAATGCAGCTATTCGATTAGGAGAGTAAACCAGCCTTTTTCAACGGTTCTAGCAAGGCTAATCACTCCTACGATCAAGGCAAGTATCAGATGATATTTTAATATGGGAATAAAGAAGGGTGATTAACCCTAGTATTAATCGAATAACGGATAATCGTGACTGAATGTAAGTTTGGGAAACTCTTGGGGTAGACGTACATTTAGCAACAGGTGTGTAATCACACTACTTAAAACGTAAATCAACAAAAGCCAAATATTATTACCATAGATGCTACACAAGTGCGCGTTTGCTCGTGTGGTCATCTGAACGCATAAGCGTGTACATTTGATCGTAGAGGCCACCGCGAGTGGTTTCGTGCGCTTTGGGCCACGTTGGGCCAAAATGGGTCTTGTAGGCCCCAGGGATAATGGGCCCCACACGGGTAAAGCCACACAGACGTGTGAAGACTATTGGGCCAGGCTGTGTAGTTCACATGGCCAAGGTCACTTTGGGATTAATGGGCCAAACGGGCGAGTGGGCCCACATGGGCCGTGTTATGGGCTTTGGGACCATTTTCACTGTTTGATTGATTAAGTTCGCACATGTTAGCCAAGACGATTATGGACCTATTGTTGGGTCAGTAAGTACACTGTGACCCCATACTGATGAAATGAACATTATACCCCTAAGAGGTAAAATGACTAATATGCCACTATGATATGTTTGATTGTATTTGAGCATGACAATTTTTGCATACACGGATGATATTATGACATGAAATGTTGCATAGCGGTGGGTTTGATATATTTGGAGGAAGATTTACTTGATCAAAATAGATGAGGGTATTGTCCCCGCATCGCCTCCTTGAGGTCATGTGTCTTCCTTAGAATTGTGATTACGCCATAGTACCTCAACCAGTGGAACAGACTTCTTCCTCAGAATTTTCACATCAGGGTCTAAAATTTGAACCGGTTATTCCTTAAAGGTCAGATCTGGCCTACCTCAATCTCCTAGTTAAGACAATGTGCACAGTATTAGAGCGATATCGCCTTAGCATAGAGACGTGGAACACATCATGAATCTGGTCCAACTCTAGAGGTAACTCTAGTTGATAGGCAACCGGCCCTACTCGCTTCAATACACGGTATGACCCAATGAACCTACGGCTCAGCTTGCCCTTCTATCAAAACCACAGTACCTTCTTCCATGATGAAACCTTGAGAAAAACTAAGTCTCCCATAAAAAACTCAATCTCCTTACACTTCAGTTCCGCATATGACTTCTGTTTGTCTGATGCTGCCTTCAGTCGATGTAACAACCCGATTTAGGTTCTAATCAGAATGGTGGTTTTGGGACCACAAATCTGAGTCAAAAAAATATTTAAAAATTATTATTTGTTTTTATTTTGAGTGAATTTATATCTGTGAAATTTTTGTGATTTAATTTTAACATTTAGGCGTCCGATTAAATAAAAAGACTTAATCGCGTAAATTGAAAATTTGATAGTTTAAAATAAAAGGGCCAAATAGTTAGTGGTTTTCTAAGTTGGAGTATTTATAATGTAATTATTGCATTAACATGTGGCTTCTACAGTAATGAACATAGGTTATATAATTTTATTATTATTTCATTAAGGTTAGTTAGGTAAATTAATAATAAATTAATATATGTTATTATATCATAAAATAATAAGCCATATTCATGTTACTTTCTTCATCTTTGCACCGAAACTAAAACAAAGAAAAAGAAAGAAAACAAAGTAGGGTTCGGTCTTGTTCAAGCTAGATTAAGATCAAGAACTAAAGAAATCGGATTTGGATCAGGGAAAAATGAAAGTTGTCGACTAGCAACCCCATTCCGTTTTATGATGTCTGAGATTTGGAGTCAAGCTACAAGCTCGGGGATTGTCAGCCAAGCTCATCACACTATCTACTATTTTGGTACCTTATAAGCTAAACTTAAATTATGGCATGTATAGACTGGTTTTGGGATTAATTATTTTGAATGTGTTTGTATATTAGCCATGTGAAAATGGCTTGCTATTTATGTTTAAGTTTGACTTTATGTGGGCTTTGTTATAATGTCTTGTGGTCTTGGTGTTTGATAATTTTGGTCGTATTTTTGGATTGTGGTTTGATCTAACTTTTGCTTAAATGCTATAAGCTATGCAAGAATAATTCACATGATAGACGCTATATGTGTTAGTAATGGTTTGACAATTGTTGGTAAACTTAAAATGGATGGTGTAATGATCATTGTGTGTATGCATTTTCAAGCATGTTAAATTGATTTGGTCAAGGTTTTGAATAGGTAAGACATACATAAATTAGTTTGAAACTAACTCAATAATATATTGGTATATTCAGTTATAAGATGTAATTGAATTAGAAAATTTGATTTATTTGTGGCTTGGCATTGCTTCTATGAATATTTTTGTATATGATAATTTGACTTGATATATTTGATATAAAGTATGTAATAGTTACGTTCTATATATGTCTATATGCATGATTAATATTTTGAAATTTCAGGAATAATCTCTTTTAGTTATTAAGTATTTTCGATCAACTAGTTGAACTATGCGTGCATGTTTTTGGATGGGTATAAGCTGTTTAAATTCGGTTGTGGAAGCTAATCAATGCCTTGATCTAATAATGACAAGTTGGGATTATTATATGAAATCATTAATTTATATTGTATCATATTTCGTTAAATGTAATTAATATAGGTAGTTATAGTAAATTTGCATCCAACTGTAGCATATTAAACGTTGTAATATTATATTATAGAATAAGTATAATGATTTAAACAATTAAAGTATATATAATTATAAGTCAATTGATTTGAACCGTGAATGAGTAATAGTTAAAATCAAACTTGGCTTAGCTAAATGCATGAAAGAATGACTAGATGAATAATGGCATATGCAATAATAAATTATAATAATTATATGTGTTTTGGTGTGGTGAATAAGTGTTTAGCTTAATATTAAATGAATGCCGAATTTGATATGATTTTATAAAAAAAATAGTGGTACATTTGTGTAATGTAATTGTATATGGTTACAATGTGCGATTAAAGTGTAATGAGATCTGTATATTTGCATGTATTATGAGTTTGAATTAAAAGTATATTCAACTCTGAAGTACTAGTAATTAAATAGACTATGAAATTATTTAACGATTGTTTATATATATTTTTTAGTTATTATAAGTGTGTGTGTACGTGATTATCTGAAAATGTGTTTTTGACTAGTGATACCCTGTAACCCTAACTTGGCGACGGATAAGTGTTAAGGGTGTTACAGTCGATCCCAAATTAGTTTTACCTTTTTCTCAGTATCAGAAATCAATTTAGGGCCCAAAACACGCTGCTCACCCAACTCAGTCCAACACGAAAGAGTACGACACCTACGACCATATAGTGCCTCGTAGGGTGCCATCTATATGCTAGACTGGTAGGTATTGTTATACACAAACTCTGCTAGCGGCAAGTAGTCCTCCCAACTGCCTCAGAAATCTATTACAAAACTTCTTAACATATCCTCCAATATCTGAATCACCCTATCTGACTGGCCATCTGTATGATGGTGGAACGCAGTACTGAAGTCTAACATTGTACACAGTACTTCATGCAGCTTCTTCCAAAATCGAAACTTGAAGCGAGGATCTCTGTCAGATATTATAGAGACCGGTACCCCATGCAGTTGCACTATCTCCTACACATACAACTTAGCTAGTTTCTACAGCGAGTACTCAGTACTAACCGGTATGAAATGGGCAGACTTGGTCAATCGATCCACGATGACCCATACTGCATCCTTTTTAGAAGGCGTTAGGGGTAACCTACTAACAAAGTCCATGATTACTCTCTCCCACTTTCAAAGTGGAATCTTAACTGGCTGAAGCAATCTAGAAGGTAACTAATGCTCAGCCTTAACCCGCTGACAAGTAAGGCATTTACTCACAAAGTTGGTAACCTCTCGTTTAAGACCTGGCCACCAGTATATCTCACAAATATCTCTGTACATCTTATTCCCATCTAGGTGCATAGCATAGGGGCTACTATGCACCTTTCACAATATAGACTGCCTCAACTCAGTATACTTAGGCACACAAATTTTGCCTGGGAGACAAAGTACCCTTTCACTCTTCAGCCCAAAATCCACAGTATCACCATTTTTTACCTGACGGAATCGAAGTCCCAATGACTCATCCTCCAACTGTTTATTCTTAATCTATTCAGTCCATGTCAGTTTAACCTGAAGTTCGGCCAGCAGACTACCATCATCGAATAAGTTGAGACGAGCAAACATCACCCTCAAATCAGTCACAGCCCTACGGCTCAGTATGTCGGCTACCATGTTAGCCTTACCTGGATGGTATTCAATCGAACAGTCATAATCCTTAAATAGCTCAATCCATCTACGCTGCCTAAGATTTAGCTCCTTCTGAGTGAGGAGATACTTCAGGCTCTTATGATCCGTGTAAATGATACACTTCTCACCGTACAAGTAATGCCTCTAAATTTTCAGTGCAAATACCACCGCAGTCAATTCCAAGTCATGCGTCGAATAGTTCGCCTCATGTGTCTTAAGCTAGCTAGATGCACATGCTACTACCTTACCTTCTTGCATCAACACACATCCTAAATCAATCTGTGATGCATTGCTGTAGATTGTGAAATCTTTCCCAGACTCTGGCTGTATCAAGATAGGCGCCTCAATTAGAACTTTCTTGAGCTTCTCAAATCTCTCTTGCTGCGCGTCAGTCCAGATAAATGGCATGCCCTTACATAGTAGCTTAGTCAAGGGAGTGGTAATCAGTGAGAACCCTTTTACAAATCTTCAATAATACCTAGCCAGTCCTAGAAAACTACAAATTTTTGATACAATCTTAGGCTGCTTCCAATCCAAAACAACCTCAATTTTCTGAGGATCAACCCTAATCCCCTCAGTAGATACCACATGACCCAGAAATGTCACCTCTCGTAACCAAAATTCACACTTACTGAACTTGGCATACAATTGCTTTGCTCTCAAAATCTATAGAACCACTCGAAAATGTTCATCATGCTCAACCTCGATCTTCGAATACACCAGAATACCATCTACAAACACCACTACGAACCGATCTAGATAGGGCTAGAACACACAGTTCATTAAATTCATAAAAGCAGGTGGTGCATTCGTCAACCCAAACAACATCACTAGAAACTTGAAATGACCATACCAAGTCCTAAATGTCGTCTTATGCACATCAGTCTTTTTGACCCTCAATTGATGGTACCTAGATCGAAGATTATTTTTTGAAAAATTTGATACTCCACGAAACTGGTCAAATAGATCATCAATCCTTGGTAGAGCGTACTTAATCTTAACAATCAGTTTATTCACTTGCTAGTAGTCAATGCACATCTGCATGGATCCATCCTTCTTTTTCACAAACAAAACCGGTGCTCCCCACGGAGACACACTAGGGCAGATGAACCTTCAATCCAGTAACTCTTGAATTTGAGCTTTGAGTTCTACAAGCTCTTTCAGTGCCATTTTATAAGGGGTGATGGACACTGGAGCTATACCAAGCAGGAGCTCAATACCAAATTCAACTTCATGGTTTGGAGGTAACCCAGGTAGCTCATCAGGAAAAACGTCCAAAAAATCTTTGATTGTTCTAATATCCTTAGTAGAAGAACTCTTGGATTCTGAAACACTGATATAAGCTAGATATGCCTCACAACCCTTACGAACCAATTTCTCAGCCCTTAATGCATAAATTACATTACTCAAGTAATCTCGTCGTTCCCCAATTACCACTACCACTTCGTCCTCCTCAGTTCTTAGTGCTACCCATTTAGTGGCATAGTCCAAAATCACTCGGTGTTTTACTAACCAATCTATGCCCAGTATCAAATCAAATTTTCTAAAAGGGAGTTCCATAAGATCTACTAGAGAGATAACCCCTTATACCTCTAAAGGAACGTCTCTAAATAATTTATTAATTCTGATGGACTGCCCCAATGGACTCAATGCAGTAATTCCACTCGAAGTATTCTCAACCAGAATCCCCAAGTTCGTATTAACAATACAGGCAACATAGGAATGGGTAGATCCTACATCTATCAATGCAGTATAGGTACACTGAAAATAAAAAATGTACCCGTAATAACATCTGGGGCATCTTCGTCCTCTCGGTGACGAGCAGCATAAACCAGGGCTGGCTGCCTCGCCTCAGTGTGGCCAGCACCTTTGCCTGGTGTTCCATGGCCACAGCTCATACCATTTCCATCCCAAGCCTGACCACGGCCTCTCAATGACAGCTGAACTGTAACACCCCAAACTCGGGCCAGAAGTTATGGCTAGATCTGACGTGTCACATGGACTTACGACTTAGTATGCATTCGTTGGTTTAAGTGATTGGGGTGGTCTTTGTAAAAACAGCGGTTGAATGAAAACCGGTTTATCAACCATTAGGCTATCCATTTTTTGTGCTTGTTGAGTCTTGAAAACGTTCAATAAGTTTGAAAACCCGCGCAGCCTAACACTAGCAGTTTCGTCATAGTATAAATATAATCAGAAAATAAAACCATAGCGGAAAAAGGAAATTTAAATAGCGACCTTATTACAACTTAAAACCCAAAATTAAATCAGAGTATAAAAATAATAAAAATAAACTAACTTAGAAAAACCCACTTTGCAGATGATGTGGCCACTCCGAATCCCTCACAGCTTTAAGCCCACTATGGTTGGGGATTTCCTGCAGAGATGAAAATAAAGGGTGAGTTCGGTAAACTTAGTGTATAACATAACCCAACCATAGCCCAAAACAGATCAAACTTCAGAGTCAGACTTATCTGGGCCTTGGCCCAGTACAGAAATCAGAATGAAACCCATAGGCCCATAGCAGATACAGAACAAATATATCATGAATGCAGAAATCCCAACCCAGAGCCATCCATAACTGTAATATCCTGATTTTGGGCCTAGTTGGAATAGTGGTTTCGTGACCACAAAATCTGAGATAGAAATAATTATTTTATGATTATTTTAAGGTCTATGATATGATTGCATGATTGTGTGAAAATTTCGTAAAGAAATTTTATGCATAAAGTGCCTAATTTGAAATTTGGGACTAAATTGAATAAATTGCAAAACTTGTGTTCTAGAAGTATTTTGCATAAAATTGAATTAGATTATTAATTAGAGGTCCTTAAAGAGTAATTTTACCAATTTCTAAGTCTATGGACAAAAATTGGACATGGATGGAATTTTTGGAAAGTTTAGTAGTAAGGGCATTTTGGTCATTTAGGGTAAAATGAATTAAAATACAAAATTAAAAGCCAATTTTGCTCATCTTCAACCCCATGGCCGAATATAGCAAGGAGAAACCATGGCTAGGGTTTTCAAGCTTCCAAGCTCGATTGTAAGTTCGTTCTAGCCTCGTTTTTAATGATTTTACGCTTTTGGAGTCCGTAGCTCGATTTAGCTTATGCTAGCAATAATTTAACCTAGGGTTTATATTTGGAAAAATACCCATAGGTGAAATTTGTGTATTTTGGTGTTTTATGATAGAATATGAAGTTTTAAATTATGTTAGGCAACTTGTGCTACTCGGTTTTAAGTGAAAACGAGCAAAAGGGCTTAATCGGTAAAAATACCTAATAGTCATAAGTACATGTTAGAGTGAGAATTTGATGTTGCCATAGAAGGAAAAATGATCAGCATGTCATAAAACATAAGAAAATAGGCTGAATTTTAATTTACGAGCTTTGGGGCAAAAGTGTAAATATGCAAAAGTTTAGGGGCAAAATTGTAATTTTACCAAAATATGATTTTGGGTCAATTTGAATAATGTGAGTCCTAATTAGACTATATTTTAAATGATAGAGCAAGGAAAACTGAAATTGGGCTAAAATGGGGAAAATACCAAGTGGTGGACGAAATGGTAAAAATAGCCATTTTCGCATACGAGGTAAGTTCATATGTAAATGTTGGTAACATAGTTATTATTTTAAATGTTTTAATGTTTTTAAATGATATGATAATTATTATGAAATATTATACTTGTGATAATTGTTTGATAATATGTCAAATTATGTGATATACTTGGAAAATGTGAAATACTACCGAGTATCAGTATCGGCATTCCGTAGAAGATGGTTGAGACACATGATTGGGAAAAAGGTCCCGTTGAACCTCGTGAATGGATTAGGATACAAGTGACATGTCCTTTGGGATATTTGGGCATCCGAACTCGTTGAGTTGAGTCCGAGTTCACTTATGGATCTGAGCGTCCGAACTCGTTGAGTTGAGTCCGAGTTCGTGAGATGTAACTAGGCATCCGAACTCGTTGAGTTGAGTCCGAGTTCACTTATGGGCGGGTTACATGGTAGCTTGGCTACATATGTGGCACTTATGTGCAAACTTTCCATGTATCCGAATTATATTCCGATGTGTTCAACGGGTAAAGTTCTACTCAAATGGAGGAATACTCAAGATGAAAGGGACGTATTGGTAAGTGTTGCGAAATGGATAATTTGAACCGGTATGTACTTAACCCTCGGGTTGAAAACTCGATATAACAACAATATGGTAAGATGATAAATGAAAAGGTGATATGAATGTCTTGGTGATGATTATGCAAATGATGTTTTATGTTTGCTTATATGGTTATGTTACTTGCTATTTGCATGTGAGCTTACTAAGCATTTATGCTTACTCCTCCTTTTCATTCCTTGTAGTGTTGACAAGCCAGCTCGAAATCGGAAGCGGTCGGAGGCACGCCACACTATCCGTATACCATCTTGGCATAATGGCTTGTATATTTTGAGTATGGCATGTATAGCATTATAATCATTTTATATGTATGGTCTTATGATATGGTTATTGAGTGGTATGGAAATAGAAATGCTTGGTAATGATTAGCCATTGGAATGGCTAATCATGATCATATTTGGTATTATGTATGTCAAATTGCTAGCTAATCCATGGAAACCATGAAATAGGTAAAATTTACCATAAAATAGATTCAGACAGCAGCAGTGACGTGAGTTTAAAAAATCACTAAAAATAGTAGAAATGGAATTAAATAATGAATAAGTTATGGAATCGAAGCTTGATGAGTCTATTTTCATATGGAATAAGAAAACAGGTATATGAGCTATATTTTATGAGATGTTTAAATTTTTGTGAAACAGGGCCAGAGCGATTTCTGGATCCCCTGTTCTGACTTTGTAAATTCACCATAAATTTTACAAAGATAATTAGAAGTCACACTTTATATTTACAGATTCCTTATTGAGTCTAGTTTTATTAGAGACAAACGGCATAGTCATTGAAGCTCTGTACAGGGAGATATCTGATTCGTAATACACAGAGGTCAGAGTAGTTGAACCCTGAAACAGGGGAGATTTTAACTAATAAACTGTACTAATTGGCCCAACCAAAAATTCTAGAAAAAAATTAGTAGATATATATATGAGTCTAGTTTCAGGAAAAATTTATGGAATTGGATTTCGAGTTTCGTAACTCGAGATATGATTTTCAAAGCGACTGTGATGCAGTTAGCCAGCTTGTCTGGAAATTTTAAAATGAATTGTATGAGCTGTTTAATTAATGAATTAAGTCCGTTAACACCTCGTGTTCGACTCGGAAACGGTCTCGAGTGCAGGGTGTTACATTTAGTGGTATCGAGTAGGTTTAGTCGGTTCTCGGACTAACCTAGCATGTGTAAAAGTTTAGCTATACATGCCAGCGATGCGTGATAGTGTGATGTCTTCCGACGGCGTATAAGTACCGTCTTATTTAGGCAGGTACTCTCCAACCGAAGCTGCGCCAACCATGTTCAATGTTAAGTAAAGGTATTTGAGTAAAATTATGATTATGATAAGTCTCGGTTCAGAAAAGTATGAATAAAGGTTTATGATACATATGTGATAATATGTGAGATGAAAGTTCATGTTGTGATAAATATTCATATTTGCTTAATGCTCATATGATGTAGTGTATGTGGCTCACTTGATAAGATGAACGGAATAAATAGAAAGTAGTAGAGGTATGAATAAAGGTCATAATATTATGATCTGAATGAAAATGTCCTTGTCTTGATTGGATGTCGAATGTTGATGAATGTTAATGGTATATAATTTTTATGAGATAAAGGATTATAATGAAATGAACTTATCTATGTTAAATTGTTGGACTGAATTGTATGATTGTAATGATATGTACATGATGATGCACGAAATGAAAGTTGTGATTGTGATGCAAATATTTATGTTTGTTTGGCCTTATATAATGTCATGAGCATGAATTAATTTAATTAAATGAATGGATAAGTAAAGCTATCTAGAAAACATAGAATGTATGCATAAGTATATTGTCTAAATGGGACAATAGGAAAATTGGTGTAAGCCAACATGAATGAATGACATGATTTTGATGATGTTACTATGATGATGGAAGTTGTGTCATATGTGTATGTATAAGAAAGTCGAGTCAGAGGTCCTACAACCCCTCCCCCTTACCAAAGTGGTACTTATAATGGAATTTCATGAGATTTGTATTGAATAAGTTTCCTGTTGAAAACCCAAAGAGTTCAGTGATAGAATAATTATAAGTATGATCCGAGATGTAAAATGAGCTGATAAGTAAAGTCGAGAGCGAAAGTATCTCGATTGATATAAAGATTATTGGAATTATGCATTGTCCCGTTAGAGAAGGAATTCTCTTTGGTAAATTGAAATTTATTTGAAGCCGACATTCTTTAGTGAATGATTTAATATGAAATTTGTGACGGCAGAACTAGTTCGAGAAATGATATTTCAAATGTGAATTATCCGAGTGTGACAGATTATGACCGGACAGATTTAGCGATCTCTTTTGAGATGTTCTATGTGTTCACCCGTTCTCGAAATATTTCTATGGCTATTGATCTTCGAAGAAATTCTTGTTATATGGGAATGTCTTCTAATTTGGTGTTGGATGAAAGCATTGGTAGTCTGATTGGTTTATAATTTATATTGCTCTATTTCATCGGGTATTCTATTTCATTTCGATCGATAAGAATTGATGAGAGAATTCATATGATATTATGATTCTGTTTCTTCTACTTGATGCTTCATCGATATATATGTATGGGAAGATATATTGATCTTGTTATATTTGATTTTAGTGGGATTAAATGATGTTTTCTTGGACTTTCTTTCTTTGAAGAATTATCGGGTATTCTGTATTTTCTCTATGAATTTGGTTTTCGATTCTCGGCATAGTATCGTATCTTGGGTTTCTTTATCCTGGATCTCTTTATTCTGGATTTCTTTATTCCGGGTGTCTCTATCTTGGATTTCTTTATTCGGTTTTCTTGTTATCTTTGTTCCATAATTTGTCAATTACGACTCATGTTCGAAGTGGGTTCTTCAACTCGTGATAATCATGTAAAATATGACTATACTTCTAATTTGATATTAGTAATGTGGTGATTTTAGTATTGGGATTTTTTCTAATTTCTATGTAAGGATTTGACATCAGTAAAGGCATAGGTGATAAAAGCGAGTTTTAGTCGGTATGGTAAATTATTTATTTGAAAGATTTCATGTGACAATTATGTCGGGATTATTTTCCCAAGTCGATAATAGAATTTCATTTTGTACGGATAAAAGAGTAAATAGTTTTAACGAGAAGTGTATATTTATTAGAAAAGAGTTGGATATTAGTTTATGTCACTCTGAATGATAAGGTTTCCATCTTGTGAAAGCTAAAAGTTTATTACATGTTGTGAGTTCGGATAGATGAGAATATTGGTAAGCAAGCGTCGAACTAGACTAGTCTACATTGAGCAAAGACTTCGACTTTCAAGAATGTATTGTTGTATGAATTGTGATGTGTTTCAAGACGGTGAGGTAATGTGATAGTTTAGAGCATCGATGTTACATAAAATCGGAGTTGTTAAAGGGTTAAAGTCGAGCATTGGGATCTATCAAAATTATCCTTGTCAGTGTTGATATTAGGATGGAAATGAGAAGGATTATTCTTGAGGCCATATCAAAATCATTTCTATGGCGGAAAGAGGAAAATGTGATGTATCCTATTATTAAATGTTTGGCGAGATCTATAAATCATATCTCGTATTGAATGAATTCCTACTCATCAGATTCATGGAACTTCGTGTCTCTTTGATTGTTGGATTTCTTGAAATTTTGGTCTCCATTAAATCAAGTTGAGATCCGGGTTTTATGTCATGATATCATGGGAAGCGAGAAGGGTTGAAAGTTTAAGAACGGTTGAGAGTTGAGGCTGTAAGATTTTAGATCATATGAGAAATTGAAGAGATGTATTGGAGGTACAGTCTAAGTGCAAGTTCTTGGCACCAAATATGAGATTAAAAGTGAAGGCCACTTTTTCGGTAAGATTTTCGGGACGAAAATCCACGAGGGGGAGAGTTGTAATATCGATTTTGGGCCTAGTCGGAATAGTGGTTTCGTGACCACAAAATCTGAGATAGAAATAATTATTTTATGATTATTTTAAGGTCTATGATATGATTGCATGATTGTGTGAAAATTTCGTGAAGAAATTTTATGCATAAAGTGCCTAATTTGAAATTTGGGACTAAATTGAATAAATTACAAAACTTGTGTTCTAGAAGTATTTTGCATAAAATTGAATTATATTATTAATTAGAGGTCCTTAAAGAGTAATTTTACCAATTTCTAAGTCTATGGACAAAATTGGACATGGATGGAATTTTGGAAAGTTTAGTAGTAAGGGCATTTTGGTCATTTAGGGTAAAATGAATTAAAATACAAAATTAAAAGCCAATTTTGCTCATCTTCAACCCCATGGCCGAATATAGCAAGGAGAAACCATGGCTAGGGTTTTCAAGCTTCCAAGCTCGATTGTAAGTTCGTTCTAGCCTCGTTTTAATGATTTTTACGTTTTGGAGTCCCGTAGTTCGATTTAGCTTATGCTAGCAATAATTTAACCTAGGGTTTATATTTGGAAAAATACCCATAGGTGAAATTTGTGTATTTTGGTGTTTTATGATAGAATATGAAGTTTTAAATTATGTTAGACAACTTGTGCTACTCGGTTTTAAGTGAAAACGAGCAAAAGGGCTTAATCGGTAAAAATACCTAATAGTCATAAGTACATGTTAGAGTGAGAATTTGATGTTGCCATAGAAGGAAAAATGATCAGCATGTCATAAAACATAAGAAAATAGGCTGAATTTTAATTTACGAGCTTTGGGGAAAAAGTGTAAATATGCAAAAGTTTAGGGCAAAATTGTAATTTTACCAAAATATGATTTTGGGTCAATTTGAATAATGTGAGTCCTAATTAGACTATATTTTAAATGATAGAGCAAGGAAAACTGAAATTGGGCTAAAATGGGGAAAATACCAAGTGGTGGATGAAATGGTAAAATAGCCATTTTAGCACACGAGGTAAGTTCATATGTAAATGTTGGTAACATAGTTATTATTTTAAATGTTTTAATGTTTTTAAATGATATGATAATTATTATGAAATATTATACTTGTGATAATTGTTTGATAATATGTCAAATTATGTGATATACTTGGAAAATGTGAAATACTACCGAGTATCGGTATCGGCATTCCGTAGAAGATGGTTGAGACACATGATTGGTAAAAGGTCCGTTGAACCTCGGGAATGGATTAGGATACAAGTGACATGTCACTGGGATATTTGGGCATCCGAACTCGTTGAGTTGAGTCCGAGTTCACTTATGGATCTGCGTCCGAACTCGTTGAGTTGAGTCCGAGTTCGTGAGATGTAACTAGGCATCCGAACTCATTGAGTTGAGTCCGAGTTCACTTATGGATGCGAATGCCCGAGCTCGTTGAGTTGAGTCCGAGTTCACTTATGGGCGGGTTACATGGTAGCTTGGCTACATATGTGGCACTTATGTGCAAACTTTCCATGTATCCGAATTATATTCCGATGTGTTCAACGGGTAAAGTTCTACTCAAATGGAGGAATACTCAAGATGAAAGGGACGTATTGGTAAGTGTTGCGAAATGGATAACTTGAACCGGTATGTACTTAACCCTCGGGTTGAAAACTCGATATAACAACAATATGGTAAGATGATAAATGAAAAGGTGATATGAATGTCTTGGTGATGATTATGCAAATGATGTTTTATGTTTGCTTATATGGTTATGTTACTTGCTATTTGCATGTGAGCTTACTAAGCATTTATGCTTACTCCCTCCTTTTCATTCCTTGTAGTGTTGACAAGCCAGCTCGGAAATCGGAAACGGTCGGAGGCACGCCACACTATCCAGTATACCATCTTGGCATAATGGCTTGTATATTTTGAGTATGGCATGTATAGCATTATAATCATTTTATATGTATGGTCTTATGATATGGTTATTGAGTGGTATGGAAATAGAAATGCTTGGTAATGATTAGCCATTGGAATGGCTAATCATGATCATATTTGGTATTATGTATGTCAAATTGCTAGCTAATCCATGGAAACCATGAAATAGGTAAAATTTACCATAAAATAGATTCAGACAGCAGCAGTGACGTGAGTTTAAAAATCACTAAAATAGTAGAAATGGAATTAAATAATGAATAAGTTATGGAATCGAAGCTTGATGAGTCTATTTTCATATGGAATAAGCAAAACAGGTATATGAGCTATATTTTATGAGATGTTTAAATTTTTGTGAAACAGGGCTAGAGCGATTTCTGGATCCCCTGTTCTGACTTTGGAAATTCACCATAAATTTTACAAAGATAATTAGAAGTCACACTTTATATGTACAGATTCCTTATTGAGTCTAGTTTTATTAGAGACAAACAGCATAGTCATTGAAGCTCTGTACAGGGAGATATCTGATTCGTAATACACAGAGGTCAGAGTAGTTGAACCCTGAAACGGGGGAGATTTTAACTAATAAACTGTACTAATTGGCCCAACCAAAAATTCTAGAAAACAATTAGTAGATATATATATGAGTCTAGTTTCAGGAAAATTTACGGAATTGGATTTCGAGTTTCAGTAACTCGAGATATGATTTTTAAAGCGATGTGATGCGCTTAGCCGACTTGTCGGAAATTTTAAAATGAATTGTATGATTTGTTTAATTAATGAATTAAGTCCGTTAACACCTCGTGTTCGACTCCGGAAACGGTCTCGGGTTCGGGGTGTTACAATAACACCCCCGTACCAGACTTACACCATGTGGGGAGACCAGTCGACCCATCCAACCGCTACACACCACAGAAATTGCAGCGAGGCTGCCAGATATTGTGACGAAGTCACCAGATACAGATATTGTGGCTAGGTCACCAGAATAGATATATATATATGTGGCAAAGCCACCAGATTGCAGCGAGGCTGCCAAATATTGTGACGAAGTCATCAGAACAGATATATGTGCCGAGGCCACCAGATTGCAGCGAGGCTGCCAGAACGCTTCCTCCATCAATTTAAACCCATGTCCCATACAACAGTAATAATATGTCATGGCATACGTATACAGAAATAGAACTTCATGCTTTTCAGAAAAAAATAACCTTAGGGGTAAAATCGTAATTTTGTATGCATGAGGGTATTTCAGTAATTATTACCTATTGCTAAGGTTTCATGCTCATTCTAACGTTTACCAAGTAATCAAAAGTACTTACCTCATCTTTTTACCAAAGTGGGTCTGTTGGCCCATTGGCCCGTTTTCGGCCCATTAAGCCCAAAAATACCGTTGTGCACGAAAATGCACACTCTACACTCTAATCATCCAAATGCACATATTCATTAACAACTGTCTCACAAGCGCTCGCACGCTTGCGAGTTCACAAAATACCAACGTTTCGGTATTTCAAATTTTACCGATTCAGTCTAAGGGAGGGTGTCGTTTATACACCTAGTTAATGACGATTGATGACAATATCTCCCACGCGATAATCCTACAATCGATCACTAACACATTAGACTTACGAATTAATGATAACTAACATAAATCCATGTCAACTAACCCAACCATCACGCAAGTTAGTCATTTACGTACGAGGGGCAAAATAGTCATTTAACACCCTAGGGGCAAAATGGTAATTTTACCCTATAAGGGTATGTCGATAATTCTATCCTATAGGGGTATTTCGGTATTTCTACCCTACAAGGGTATTTTGGTAATTCTATCCTACAGGGGTATTTCGGTAATTCTACCCTACAGGGGTATTTCGGT
Source organism: Gossypium arboreum (assembly GCF_025698485.1). Lineage (NCBI taxonomy): Eukaryota > Viridiplantae > Streptophyta > Magnoliopsida > Malvales > Malvaceae > Gossypium > Gossypium arboreum. Next base: position 29,584,306 of record NC_069076.1, read on the forward strand.
AATTCTACCTTACAAGGGTATTTTGGTAATTCTATAACTTGTCCACTTGGGCCTACGGACTCATTGGGACCACATGGCCCATTTCAGCCAATCGCGGCCCGAAAAAGCCGTCTTACTGCTAGAGTAATGAGGAATACACACCTGTTAGGAGACTGCAGTTAATTCGCGCTCCAGACGCTCTTAGCTGACGCCCAACCCAAACGAACATGTCACAAAGTAAAAGGGATCAGCCAAGAAGGGTATGCCTACTCTCCTCATGGTTTGCTCTATTTAAAGCTAGCTCTCCATCTAGTCTTATGTTAGCTTCCCGATGTGGGATCCCTCCATCACCAGAGTTTAAAACCAACACCAACTCTTGCCATCCCAACATAGCAAAATAATCAACCTTTGCGTGCCAAGGGATTCAAACCAAAGTCCTCTCACATGCCAACTCACGCCACCACCACTAGGCCATCAACTCATTTGTTCATAAATCCAACACATTAAACTTTAAAGCGCACCTACTTGCTTCCAGACTTATTGAAAAGAAAAACCAAAATATATTGCAAGAGCCAAGACTTGAACCTTGGACCCCTCGCTTCCTCTATGGCGTCACTTCCTTGTCCCCTAAGTGGCGCCACCTTGCCACTACACCACACTCCTTTTTGTGTCATCTTTTACCCCTTTACTCTTAAAAGCCCAAATGCCAATTGCATTACCTGTTCATAAAATTAAAATTCCGAAGACTACCACGGATTTAACTTAAGTTTGGGCCTTCCAAAGGCCCACTAACCTACTAAAATATATATTTTAACCAACCAGAACACACACAAATTTTACAAATCACAGAAACACAGAAAACCCGAAAATTGGGGCGTTAAAACTACCCTCCTTAAAGAAATTTCGTCCTCGAAATTTTACATGAATCAAACAAATAAGGATATTGTTGACGCATCGCCACTTCTGGCTCCCAAGTAGCTTCCTCTCTGCCATGATTAAGTCACAGCACCTTTACTAGCGGAACTGATTTCCTCCTCAAAATCTTAACATCTCGTTCCAAAATCTACACAGTCTGTTTGGACCTCGATCTCTGCAACCGGCATAACATGAGTAGGGTCAGAACGATACAGCCTTAACATGGAGACGTGAAAGACATCATGAATCCTATTCAACTTTGGAGGTAGCTCCAACTGATAAGCCACTGGACCCACTCGCTTAAGAATCCGATAAGGCCCAATGAACCGTGGACTTAACTTGCCTTTCCTCCCACACCTTAATATTTTCTTCCAAGGCGAAACCTTCAAGAAGACCATATCACCCACAGAGTACACAATTTCCTCGCGCTTCAAATCTGCATATGACTTCTGTCTATCAGATGCTTCTTTGAATCGGTCTCTAATCAACTTGACCTTATCCCCAGTATCTGCCACCAACTCAGGTCCAAGAACCTATCGTTCACCCAACTCGGTCCAACAACTAGGTGTACGACATTTTTGCCCATACAGTGCCTCATAAGGATCTATTCGAATACTTGCCTGATAACTGTTATTGTATGCAAACTCTGCCAACGGTAAGTAATCCTCCCAACTACCTTGAAAGTCGATAACGTATCCCCTCAACATGTCTTTTAGAATCTGAATAACCCTTTCTGACTGACCATCAGTCTGAGGATGAAAGGCTGTACTAAAGTTCAATCGCGTACCCAACGCCTCATGCAACTTTTGCCAAAACCGAGATGTGAATCTAGGATCTCGATCAAAAATAATCAACACTGGTACTCCGTGAAGTCGCACTATTTTCGCCACATACAATTTTGCTAACTTCTGAAGTGAATAATCAGTGCGGACAGGTATGAAATGAGCAGTTGGTCAACCTATCCACAATTACCCAAATCGAGTCCTTCTTCGACGGTGTCAAGGGTAACCCACTTACAAAATCTATGGTTACCCTCTCCCACTTCACAAGTGGTACTTTCACTGGCTGCAAAAGTCCAGAAGGTAATTGATGTTCAGCTTTCACTTGCTGACAAGTTAGACATTTTCCCACAACTTCCGTTACCTCTCGCTTCAATCCAGGCCACCAATACAACTCCTTTAGTTGCGATACATTTTACTCCCTCCAGGATACATAGCACATAGACCTCCATGAGCTTCTTTCAAAATTGCTAGCCTCAAGTCAGAGTCCTTCGGAATACAAACTCTACCTCGGTAACATAGAACTCCCTCACTGTTCAGTTCGAACTCAGAAGTATCCTCATTCTTAACCTACCGAAATCGAGAAACCAGGGACTCATCCCTCGACTGTTTTTCCTTAATCTCATCCACCTAGGTCGGCCTAACTTGCAGTTCTGCTAACAGACTATCGTCATCATACAGACTCAAACGAGCAAACATGGTTCTCATATCAGATACAGTTCTACGACTTAGGGCATCAGCCACCACATTAGCTTTACCTGGGTGATACTCAATAGCGCAGTCATAATCCTTAAGCAACTCTATCCATCTCCGTTGCCTAAGGTTCAGCTCCTTCTAAGTCAGTAAGTACTTAAGACTCTTATGATCTGTGTATATAATACACCTTTCTCCATACAGATAATGTCTCCAAATCTTAAGCGCAAAGATTACCGCTGCCAACTCCAGATCATGAGTAAGATTGTTAACTTCATGTGGTTTAAGCTGTTGCGATGCATAAGCAACCACTTTACCCTCTTGCATCAGTACACAACCCAACACTACATGTGATGCATCACTCCATATGGTAAAATCTTTTCTAGACTGCAACTGAATCAGTACAGGTGCCTCGGTCAGAACTTTCTTCAGCCTCTCAAAAGATTCCTGCTGTTTCTCAGTCCAAACAAACGGTACTCCCTTCCTTATAAGCTTTGTCAAAGGCGCTGCTATCACAGAAAATCCTTCCGCAAACCTTCTATAGTACCTAGGTAAACCCAGAAAACTTTGAATTTTTGACACTGACCTCGGTGGCTTCCATTCTAGAATCGCTTCAATCTTTCGAGGGTCCACCTTGATCCCTTCAGCAGAGACAACATGCCCCAAGAAAGTTACCTCTCTCAGCCAGAACTCACACTTACTGAATTTCGTATAAAGCTCAATCTCCCCCAGCACTTGCAGCACAATACGAAGATGCTCATCATGCTTCTCCTCAGTTTCAGAATAAACCAGAATATCATCGATAAAGACGACCATGAATCGATCCAAGTATGGCTGGAACACTCGATTCATCAGATCCATAAATGCCGCAGGTGCGTTCGTCAACCCAAATGGCATAACCAAGAACTCATAGTGACCATACCAAGTTCTGAATGCCGTCTTGTGAATATCCACCTCCTTAACACTCAACTGATGATACCCAGATCGAAGGTCAATCTTGGAAAATACTGAAGCTCCTCTAAGTTGGTCGAATAAATCATCGATTCTCGGTAGTGGGTACTTGTTCTTAATTGTCAGTTTGTTCAACTACCGATAATCGATGCACATTTGCATTGACCCATCTTTCTTCGTTACGAACAACACTGGTGCTCTCCATGGAGACACACTTGGTCTAATGAAGCCTCTATCCAATAACTCTTGAATTTGGGCTTTCAGCTCCACCAACTCCTTCGGTGCCATCCTATAAGGTGCAATGGACACCGGTGCCATTCCAGGTAACAAGTTGATTCCAAACTCAACCTCTAGGTTCGAGGGCAAACCTGGAAGCTCTTCTGGAAAAACATCTTGAAAATCCTTGATGGTTCTAATTTTATCCACTGTCAGATCCTCAGTTCCTTATTGGCTTACAAATGCCAAATAAGCCTCACATCCCTTTCGAATCCACTTCTCGACCCTCAATGCAGACACCACATTAGACAGATAATCCCTACGCTCGCCTATCACCAAAACCTCCTCATCCTTTGTGGTCTTTAACATTATTCGCTTAGCAACACAATCCAGAGTAGCCCTATGCTTAACAAGCCAATCCATTCCCAAAATGAGATCGAATTCTCCGAAAGGTATCTCCATCAGATCTCCAGAGAAAAATTTTCCTTGAGTTTCTATAGCCACATCTCTATACAGTTTATCTACCCTAACCGAGTGACCCAGAGGACTTAGTACAGATACCCCACTCACGGTCCCCTCAGAGCGCACAACCAACGACCCAGATATAGCACAATCAACATATGAATGGGTAGATCCAACATCTATTAACGCAGTGTATGGCATACTGGAAATCAAAAACGTACTAGTTATGACGTCAGGTGCATCACCCTCCTCTCGACGACAAGATACATACACCAACGTCGACTGACGAGCCTCAACAAATCTAGCACCCCTGCCAGGCACTCCTCTTCCTCGACCGTTTCAATTACAACCACTGCCTTGCCCACGTCCTCTCAGAAATTATGGTCCACCCCTCACTGGTTGAGCGACCCTCTGCTCTAAAACTCGAACCTAATCTGGTTCCTGGGGACAATCCTTAACCCTATGCTCCATAAATTCGCATTGGAAACAAGCACCAGAATGTTTCTGACACTCGCCCATATGCATCTTCCCACAATTCCTACAACCATGCCGTCTAACAAAGATTCATCAGATCTTTTCGGCGGCTCTATTACCCTTGCTCTCTTAACATTCCTGTTCATACCACCTGAAAGTCCTGAATCTCTCCTAAAATAGTTTCGATCTTTCTCACGATTACGCTCTTCTCAGATGCTTCACTTCCTCAGCTATCTTAGCTTTCTCCACTAAAGTAGCGAAGTTACGCTCCCTCTGCGAAGCAATCAGCACCCTAAGTTCAACTTTCAGACCATCCTTGAAGTGTACGCTACGCTCATACTCTGTAGCGACAATCCCAGAAGCATACCGGCTCAGTCTCAGAAACTCAGACTCATAATCAGCCACTGACTTACTCCTTTGGACCATGTTCAGAAATTCTTTCCGGCGAGCGTCCACGTAACTAGCCCCAACATACTTTCCTTTGAAGGCTATCTTAAACAGCTCCCAAGTCACACTGTCAGTAGGAGTTCCATCTCTCACCGTGAGCCACCACTGATAAGCTTCATCCCTGAGTAACGATATGGCTCCCTTCAGCTTCTGCTCCACAGAGCAGTCCAGATCATCCATAATCTGCTCTGTGGCTTTTAACCAATACTCAACCACATTCAGAGCTACACCTGATACGCCCCTAAATATCTCTACTCCATTGGCCCGGAGCCGCTCAGAAATAGACCCCCTAATTTCATTTCCAATACTTGCCCTAGCAACCCTTTCCAAAACTTGGAGCATTGCCTGGGACAGAGCATCGTCCCTGGCACCTCGATCATGAGACTCTACCTCCATTGTCGGTGGTACTGGTGCATCTGCTACTGGCACATGTCCTGAAGACGAAGATTTAGCCTGAGCACTACCTCGGCCACGTCCACGGCCTCTTCCACGAGCTGCTCGTATACTCATTTCGTATTATCTGATTAAGAATTTTATGAATCAGTTTAATATTTTAGTGCTTATTACAGATGTCATATGAATAACAGTAATTCAGAGTTTGAGTTTGTTTCCTTTTGCGGTAACCTAGCCATAGTCTCAGTCTACTTATCAGAGTTTCTATAGTTCCAGTGTTACCCTAACTAAAGTTCCATGATAAGGTTTTGTACAAGCATATAATAGATATTTCAGAAAAAATCAGAAAGGCTCAGAAAACTTACAAACTTGGGCCGGACATTCGGTGTGCCACCTTCTAAAAAAAACCTAATTTTAGAAAATCAATTTTAATCTTTGAAATCATCTATTTGTAAAGAGAAAATATTGGAAAAATTCTCGAAAACAATTTATAATCAAGTTCCAAAAAATATGATTTTTGAAAACTTTTATTCAGTGTTTCTTTACAAACTCCCGTTTTTAGACCCATTCCACAGTCGAGTTGTTATAACCTGGCTCTGATACCACTAAATGTAACACCCCAAACCCGGCCCAGACGTTATGGCCAGATCTGACGTGTCACATGGACTTACGACTTAGTATGCATTCGTTGGTTTAAGTGATTGGGGTGGTCTTTGTAAAAATAGTAGTTAAATGAAAAGCCGGTTTATCAATCTTTAGGCTATCCATTTGTTGTGCTTGTTGAGTCTTGAAAACGTTCAATAATTTTGAAAACCCGCGTAGCCTAACACTAGCAGTTTCGTCATAGTATAAATATAATCAGAAAATAAAACCATAGCGAAAAAAAGAAATTTAAATAGCGGCCTTATTACAACTTAAAACCCAAAATTAAATCAGAATATAAAAATAATAAAAATAAACTAACTTAGAAAAACCAACTTTGCAGATGATGTGGCCACTCCGAATCCCTCACAGCTCCAAGCCCACTATGGTTGGGAATTTCCTGGAGAGATGAAAATAAAGGGTGAGTTCGGTAAACTCAGTGTGTAAATAACCCAACCATAGCCCAAAACAGATCAAACCTCAGAGTCAGACTTATCTGAGCCTTGGCCCAAGATGTAAATCTGAATGAAACCCATAGGCCCATAGCGAGATCTGAACAAATATATCATGAATACGTAAATCCCAACCCAGATCCATCCATAACACCCCGCACCGGCCTTACACCATGTGGGAGACTACTCGACCCACCCAACCGCTACACACTACAGAAATTGCAGCGAGGCTGCCAGATATTGTGACAAAGTCACCAAATATAGATATTGTGGCTAGGCCACCGAGCAGATATATATATATCCGCGCGGCCACCGACCTGCAATGAGGCTACCAGATATTGTGACGAAGTCACCAGAACAGATATATGTGGCAAGGCCACCAGATTGCAGCGAAGTTGCTAGAACGCTTCCTCCATCAATATAAATCCATGTCCCATGCAACAGTAATAATATGTCATGGCATACGTATACAGAAACAGAACTTCATGCTTTTCAGAAAAAAATAACCCTAAGGGTAAAATCGTAATTTTGCATGCATAAGGGTATTTCAATAATTATTACCTATTGCTAAGGTTTCATGCTCATTCTAACGTTTACCAAGTAATCAGAAGTACTTACCTCGTCTTTTTACCAAAGTGGGCCCGTTGGCCCATTGGCCTGCTTCGACTATTAAGCCCAAAATACCCGCAGTACCTAAAATGCACACTCTGCACTCTAATCATCCAAATGCACCATATTCATTAACAACTGTCTCACAAGCGCTCACACGCTCGCAAGTTCACAAAATACCAACGTTTCGATATTTCGACTTTTACTGATTCAGTCTAAGGGAGGGTGTCCTTTACACACCTGGTTGATGACGATTGATGACGATATCTCCCACGCGATAATCCTACAATTGAGCACTAACACATTAGACTTACGAATTAATGATAACTAACATAAATCCACGTCAACTAACCCAACCATCACACAAGTTAGTCATTTACGCATGAGGGGCAAAATAGTCATTAAACACCCTAGGGGCAAAATGGTAATTTTCCCCCACAAGGGTATCTCGGTAATTCTACCCTATAGGGGTATTTCAGTATTTCTACCTTACAAGGGTATTTCGATAATTCTATCCTATAGGGGTATTTCAGTAATTTTACCCTACAGGGGTATTTCAATAATTCTATCCTACAGGGGTATTTTGGTATTTCTATCCTACAAGGGTATTTCGGTAATTCTATCCTACAGGGGTATTTCGGTAATTCTACTCTACAAGGGTATTTCAATAATTTACCCTATAGGGGTATTTTGGTAATTCTACCATACAGGGGTATTTCGGTAATTCTACAACTTATCCACTTAGGCCTACGGACCCATTGGGACCACATGGTCAATTTCAGCCCATCACGGCTCGAAAAAGCCATCCTACTGCTAGAGTAATGAGGAACACACACCTGTTAGGAGACTATAGTTAATCCGCGCTCCAAACACTCTTAGCTGACGCCCAACCCAAACGAACACGTCACAAAGCGAAAGGGATCAGCCAAGAAGGGTATGCCTACTCTCCTCATGGTTTGCTCTATTTAAAGCCAGCTCTCCATCTACTCTTATGTTAGCTTCCCAATGTGGGATCCCTCCATCAGTAGATTTTAAAACCACCACCAACTCTTGTCGTCGCGACATAGCAAAATAATCAACCTTTGCGTGCTAAGGGATTCGAACCAAAGTCCTCTCACATGCCAACTCACGCCACCACCACTAGGCCTTCAACTCATTTGTGTCATAAATCCAACACATTAAACTTTAAAGTGCGCCTACTTGCTTCCAGATTTATTGAAAAAAAAACCAAAATATATTGCAAGAGCCAAGACTTGAACCTTGGACCCCTTGCTTCCTCTATGGTGTCACTTCCTTGTCCCGTAAGTGGCGCCACCTTGCCACTAGACCACACTTCTTTTTGTGTCATCTTTTACCCCTCTACTCTTAAAAGCCCAAATGCCAATTGCATCACTTGTTCCTAAAATTAAAATTCCAAAGACTATCACGGATTTAACTTAAGTTTGGGCCTTCCAAAGGCCCACTAACCTACTAAAATATATATTTTAACCAACCAGAACACACACAAATTTTAAAAATCACAGAAACACAAAAAACCCAAAAATTAGGGCATTACATGAACACCCCTCGGTGGCTGACCAGTACCCAAACTCGTAGTTTGCATCTGATCGAGCCTACGTGGACAATCTTTGATGCGATGCTCTAAAGATCCGCATCTCAAACACATCCCCGTCTGCATCCAGTACTCGCTTTGATGGTGTTTCCCACAAATAGCACAAGACTGCGGCTCAAAAGCAGCAACAGGGGGCCCAACTGTGACTGACCCATCAAATCTGGCCTTTTTCTTAGGCCTTCCAACTAAACATGAGGGCTCCCAAACCTTCTTGTTCCTTCTCTTGTCCAACTCACGACTCTAGCGCTCAGTGTGCTTCACATCTTCTATGATCTTCACCTTTTCCACTAACATAGCAAAATCTCGCTCCCTTTGTGGAGCTATTAGAACTCGTAAATTATCTCTGAGGTCGTCCTCAAAAAGAACACAACACTCATATTACGTTGCCACCATCCCACGCGCATAACGTCTAAGTCTCAAAAACTCTAACTCATATTTAGCTACTGATTTATCCCCTTGAGTCAAATTTAGAAACTCTCTCCTCCGAGCGTCTACATAACTAGCGCCCACGTATTTCCCTTGGAATGCAATTTTGAAGAATTCCCAAGTCAGTCGGTGTTCCCTCTTTAACAATAAGCCACAACGCGCCTTTTAGCTTTTGCTCAGGAGTGTGGTTGAGGTCATCCATGATCCTCATAGTGGCCTTAATCCAATATTGGGGGCAACTCCAGTGATACCTCTAAAAATCTCAGCTCCATTAGACTAAAGTCGTTCCGTAACCGACCCACGGACCACAGTACTAGTATTGGGCCTAGCGACCCTTTCCAGAATTCTTAAATGTCTTGGGATAGTGCATCATCCCCCGCCACACAATCGTGAGACCCAGTCACGGTCATAGGTGAAGCCAGTGCCTCTCTATTTTCAACGTTGGGCAAGTGGACCAATGCCGAAGACCCAGCCCGAGCACTTCCACAGCCTTTGTCACGGCCTCTTGTACCCCTTCCACGAGTACCTCTGGTGCTCATATCATTTTGCGTTTTATCTGTATTGAAAATTTTATGCATTAGTTTACAGTTCCAGTGTTTATTAATGGATGTTTTATGAAAAACAGTATCAATAATTCAGAGTTTTTGTTATCGCAGCTCGTAGTTCCACTATAGTTTCAGTTTACTATAAATAGAGAATTTCAGTAAATTCTATTGCCTACAGTAATCTCAATCTTTCAATTTCATCAAGCAATAGTTTAGGGAACTTACAGGTTCGGCGCTGGAGACTCGGTGTACCACACTTTTCGATAAAATATTTCCAAGTATTTTAAATCATTTGGAACAGTTCTTTCTCAAAATTTTTAAGTTTTAAAGAGAAACCCAAATCCACAGTTGAGTTTTTCAACTTGACTCTGATGCCACTAAATGTAACACCCCAAACCCAGCCTGGACATTATGGCCAAACATGTGATGTCACATTGGGTGTTTTGAAAAGCACTGATTTGTTTGAAAGTCCTTACTATATTAAAACACCACGCCTACACTGTGGCAGCCCTAATGTGACCCTAGTCGGGAAGTGGCTTCGGGGCCACAAAACCGAGTCATAAAAATAATTAGCTGTCATATTTAATGCTTATTATATGTATATATGCATGTGTGAAAATTTTATATGTGAATTTTGTTTAATTGTAGGTGAATTTTAGTAAATAGGACTTATGTGAGAAAATTTAGAAATGTGCTAGGCAAATGTAAAGTGGCCTATTAATGCATGTTATAGAAATGGTGGGTTTGCATGTCAAATTGCCCAATATTTGAGCTAGTGGCCGGCCATGCTATGGGGCATAGCATATTTTAAGCATGGTGTGCTAATGTGGTATGTAGGAAACAATAAAATAAAAAGCTAGTAATAAAGAAATGGAAAAGGAAAATGATGAAAACAAAGGAAAAAAATGTCCATCCTTTTTCATTCTTCTTGACCAAATTCAAAAGGAAAGAAAGGAGGAAATGTTAAAGAGATTCGGCCATGCTTGTAGCTAGGTTAAGGTAAGTTTGATGTTGTTCCATGAGATTCATGCATATTTTTGATGTTAGTTTGAGTTCTACCTAGCCCATGGTTTAAACCTTGCTATGTGATGAAGATGATACTCGGCCATGGGTGTTGTTTTCTTGGTTGGTGTTTGTTTCATGCTAAATCTAGATGAACAATGGGGGTTGTCATTTAGGTTAAGATCAAAGAAATTAATCTTGTTAAAGCTTTGAACTAATAATGCCCATATGTGTGATAGCCGAACATAGACTTTGTTTAAAGTCTTAGCCAAAGGCCGGTTAAGTGTTTTGGAAATGATTAAGCTAGGTGTTTGATCTTTTTGGTTCGGCATAGTACATAAAATATTGCTAGATGGAGAAAAATTCGGCCAGCAAGATGTGTGCTAAGGCCGAATATAATTTTGTATATTAATGAGTAATGCATGTGTTGAATTGATGGAATGGAGAGGATGCTTTAATAGTGCATATATGTGTATTAGCCAAGTTTTGAACTTGAAACAAAATGGTATTTGGTCAATACAAGTGACCATACTTGTAGAATGTATTAAGTATGCAATCAGCCTCAACATAGACATGCATGTTCGGCCACACGAATGAATGCATAGATTGATGTTGTACATTCGGCTATAGGTAAGCATAATGATGATCCTATCTTGACTTAGACAATCGACTCAAGGAGAATTTGTTAAGTGCTTAGTTAATTGATATTAGGTTAATGATGTGTGTATTTGGTCATAAAGGTGCACATGAGGAAATGTTTGATTGAATTGTACTAAATTGCTCAATGTGATTAAAAATGCCTATGACCATTTTGTATTTGAGCTAAAGGTGGCCATATGACCTATCAAACTCCTTGTCATATTCGGCCATAAGCAAGCACAATGAGACTTTAATAAGTTAAATTTGTTTGAATTAGCTCAAGAGCTTAGAGGACCACAGTTGGATAAGGGAAAGGAAAAAGTGATCGAATAGCACGAAATTGTTCGACCACCTCCGAGGTAAGTTTTCGAGTAATGGAACTTAGATTATGATTCGATTAGATTATGTCACAAGCAAATCAAAATCATGCTTTTGTATGTGGTCATTAAGCCAAAATTTGTAAGTGTGATAAGTTTCTTGTGTTTGAGCTTTGGTAATGAAAATGAAATATGGATGTGTCATGATTTATTGATATATGTGCATGGTTATTCGAATGATATCCTGCTAAGTCCCGAAGGCTTTTGTGCTAAGTGACTATATCCGGACTAAGATCTGAAGGCATTTGTGCGAGTTACTATATCCGGCCAAAACCCAAGGCATTTGTGCTAGCGACTATATCCTGGCTAAGTCCCAAGGCATTTATGCTAGTGACCATATCCGGCTAAGACCAAGGCCTTGTGCGAGTGGTTATATCCGCTAAATCTCAAGATACTTGGGTTGGGAATGAGCGATCTTGTTGTAATAATTTCAATTAATACGCTCGTAAAATCCCAACAATGAGGTATGTTTTGTACATGCATTGGATTAATTGATTCCTTTTAAGTAGTATTCGCTCGATCGATTAATGAACTTAGGCCTTCGCTAAGTTGATCTTTGTGTGTGAATATAAGGGTTGGTAATGTGAAGTAAGTATGATATTGAGAATTTGTGCATATGAAATTATCCGCTTAGCCATATGAATGCTACATTTTAGTTGTGTCTAATTTTATGGCTCAAAACTTACTAAGCATTAAATGCTTACTCCGCTTCTTTGAACCTCTGTTTTATAGATTTTGGTTCGTCACCATCGGACTCGGGATTATTGAAGTCAAGTCGCCCACACTATCAAAGCCCCTTTTGGTACACTTTTGGTTGAACTTTGAAATGGCATGTATAGGACTACCCTTTTTGTTGTTGGTCATGTACCCTTGGGTTTTGTATAAATTTGGATAGCCATGCGAAAATGGCTTAAATATACTTTGATCATAACATTATAATCGTTTTGTATGTTGTTCGTTGAGAGGTATGGAAATGTTTGGTAACGATTAGCCATTGGAATGGTTAATCATGATCATTTTGGTGCTATGTATGACAACCTCTAGTTGATTCATGGAAAACCATGAAATAGGAAAAGTTTACCTTAAAAATAGATGCTGACAGCAGCAGTGGTGTGGATTTGAAAAATCACTAAAAATAGTAGGAATGGAATTAAATAGTGAATAAATTATGTAATCGAACCTTGATGAATCTATTTTCATATGGAAGAAACGAAATGATCATATGAGTCGTATGTTAAGAGATATTTAAGTTTTCGTGAAACAGGACCAGAACAGTTTCTGGATTCCCTGTTCCGACTTTGGAAATTCATTATAAATTAACCAGAGATAATTATAAGTCATGCCATATATGTATAGATTCCTTTTCGAGTCTAATTTCTATAGAAACAAAAAGCATCAGTATTGAATCCTTGTACAGGGAGATGTCCAAGTCGTAATGTGTGAAGGTCAGAGTAGTCAAACCCTGAAACAGGGGAGACTTTAACTAATAAACTGTACTAATTGGCTCAACCAAAAATTCTAGAAAAAAATTTGTAGATTGATATATGAGTCTAGTTTCAGGAAAATTTACGAAACTGGTTTTCGAATTTTGAAACTCAAGATATGATTTTTAAGGCGACAGTGACGCAGTAACCCGTTTGTCTGGAAATTTTTTTTAAATGAACTATGGAAATAAATGTATTATGTCTGTTAGCACCTCGTGTTCGACTCCGGCAACGGGCTCGGGTACGGGGTGTTACATACACAATATCTTTCAAAAGCTTGCGCATCAACAATGTTTTCAAAATATAATAACAACCTAAAATGATTAGACCTTCTTGAGTCTTTAATAACAAATAAGATACTTAAAGGTTTTATTAAAGATCACTGTGAGGGTTTTAATATAGTAAGGAATTTCGAACAAATTAGTGCTTTTCAAAACACCCAATGTGACATCGCAGGTTCAGCCATAATGTCCTGGCTGGGTTTGGGGTGTTACACAATCCGTGGCAATAGATGTTTATGCTTAATAGTTACCTTATTGAGTTGTCTATAACCGATGCACATTCTCATAGTTCCGTCTTTCTTTTTCACAAATAAAACTAGTGCACCCCAGGGAGAAAACTTGGTCACGCGGAACCTCTATCTATCAACTCTTATAACTGAGCTTTCAATTCTTTTTATTCAATATGTGCCATTTTGTACGGAGTAATCGATATCGGAGCTGTCCCTGGCACTAACTCAATACCAAATTCTACCTCCCAAATAGGTGACAAACCTGGCAATTCTTCTGGAAACACATCCGGATACTCGCACACAACAGGTACTGAGTCAATCTTTCTTTCGGCCACTTTACTATCAAATAGATAGGCAAAATAAGCTTCGCAACTTTTTCTCACATATTTCTGAGCTAACATCGAAGATATCACTACTGGTAAACCATTCAGATCATTAGATTCAATCCGAATAATCTCATTATTCTGGCACCGCAAATCAATAGTCTTTCTTTTGCAATTTATGACAGCACCATGCAAAGTTAACCAATCCATACCCAGAATTATGTCAAACTCGTCGAATGGCAACAATATCAAATCAGCTAGAAAACACAAATCTCGAATCTTCAAAGGACAATTCTTACACACTTTATCAACCATTACACACTGGCCCAAGGGGTTCGATACTCTAATCACAAACTCAACAGGAAAAGTCTTACTGAATACTAAAGTCTCACACACATAAGAATGAGTCGAACGAGGATCAATCAATTCAATTACACTAGTATCATAGCGAGTGGATGTACCATTAATAACATCTGGGGATGAGGCCTCTCGCGTGTGCAAATAGCATAGGCTCTGACAGGTGCACGAGCCTCGGATCTAACTGCTGTATCTTTAGTCTCTCTCTGACTACTACTCACATTACCCGTATTTCTAGGTGGTCTACCTCGAGCTGCAGTGTTACCTGATCTCGTATTCTGTACTGGATTTTGTTCAGCTAACTCAGGGCATTCATGAACAAAATGATCCGTCGATCCGCATTTAAAACAAGCCTAATCATTCAATCTACAACTGCCAGGATGTCGTTTACCACAATGTTTACACTCGGGTTGATTCGATATAACATTACAAACACTAGCTATTGAGGTAGCTTTCGAGCTCACAGGCGGTCTATCACGATCCTATCTAGAATAACCCAAAGTAGCCTTAGAACGGCTAAAATCATCTCCGAACTTCTTCGATGCTGACTGAAATGACTTATTCGATGATCTTTTACATGAATCTTTAGCTTCAAAATTAACTTTTCTTTTCTCCTTCCCTAGCTCTTCAGCTTTGCAATCTCGCTCAACCAATACTACGAACTATTTTATCTCAAGTATGCCAACTAACAATTTAATGTCTTCGTTCAACCCGTCTTCAAATCTTTTACACATTATAGCTTCAGTTGAAACTTACTCTTAGGCATATCGACTGAGTCTCACAAATTTCTATTCATATTCCGTCACGGTCATCCGACCCTGTTTCAACTCTAGAAATTCTTTACACTTTTGATCAATAAATCTCTGGCTGATGTATTTCTTACGGAACTCAGTCTGAAAGAAGTCCCAAGTCACCCATTCTTTTGGAACCACCGATACTAGTGTATTCCACCAGTGATATGCGATGTCTAGTAGTAAAGATATGGCACATTTTAAGCATTCATCCGGGGTATAAGATAGCTCATCAAACACACGGATAGGATTATCAAGCCAGAATTCAGCTCACTCAGCATCATCATCATCAGTAGCTTTGAATTCTTCAGCCTCGTGTTTTCTAATTTTATAAACAAGAGCCTTATATAATCTCAATGTATCACTCACTTAGGGCATAGCAGGTATCGGAGAAGGATTAATCGACAGTGGAGGTTGTTGTACAGCTGGATTTGTCTGGATATACTGAGTAAACTAGTCGTTCATCATTTGATAAAAGGCTTGCTTAGCCTCTCCTTCTTGATTACTTGAGGTTGGTCGAGGATCAATCGGCATTGTCCCTTGCACGGGAGCAGGCGCTATACTCTCAACATCATCATCTACGACTCTATCGGGATCCATTTACTATATGAAAACACATTTTCAAATGTCAGAAGTCATCACGCTATTGCAGTAGATAATATGGCATGTATAGCTTGACTCACACGTGCTACATTAGTCCTAGAATCGACTACACTATAGCTCTGATACCAATAAAATATAACACCTCTAACCCGTATTCGTCACGAGAATAGGGTTATAGGGCATTACTGGAAAAGATACAACTTTCATGTATTCATACAATCATTTAGATTAAATTTGAAAAAATACATTTATAACTTTAATTTAACAAATCTTGAATCATTAATACACAAAACACAAAACAATTAATTAGATTCTCATATAACCATTTGGTTATCTTATAGCAGAAACTACTTTTAATATAGTCAATTTCCAATGTAATAACCGAA
Source organism: Gossypium arboreum (assembly GCF_025698485.1). Classification (NCBI taxonomy): domain Eukaryota; kingdom Viridiplantae; phylum Streptophyta; class Magnoliopsida; order Malvales; family Malvaceae; genus Gossypium; species Gossypium arboreum. The sequence continues at coordinate 29,600,374 of NC_069076.1, forward strand.
AGATAAAAATACTAAATCCAAATATTTTATTCAACGTCTACTTTCATTTTACCTATTACCTTACATGCATGAAAAATTTCATATAACCAACCAAAAAGATACTCACAAAACCAATTACACATGATCATATCATTTTGACCAAACCGAACATATATGCATCATATAAAATTCATATTACCTTTTTGTTTTACCAATACAAAATTCACTATTCATTTGGTCATTTATTTCAATGCATTACCTTATATAAACATACCTAATAATCAAGCTATGTTCAAAGTTACATTTTCTTCATTTTACCCTATCATTCCATATGCGTATAACCTTCCATGGAAATGAATTAATGTATATATATACCAACCATAATTTACACATCAAATCAAATACATTAAAATATATCTTATCATATACATAAATATCATATCAAAACATTATATAATTATATATATATATAAATGGCGAATCACAACTAGTTCACAACCATCATTTATGTTTTATCACCTAACCAAATACAAATATATTTATTGGAACACATAACTTACATACCATGTAATAAATATATCAAAATAAATTCTTACCATGTTCGTTCATAACCAAATATCCATTGATGCTAAATCACATATAACATCTTAACCAAACATATCAACCAAGTTTACATGTATATTTTATCTTAGCATGAATCATAGTCGAATCAACCAAACATACTTATGAATATATATACCATAGCTGATTCTTCAACCACATATATATCCAAAATCATCAACCATTTCCAAAGCATATAACATATATAAGCAATAGCCGAACACCAACATCAAGAATAACCATCACCTAAACGAAACATTAAATCCAAACTTATCAAAGTAATAAGCCATTTTTGCATGGCTCATATTTACATAAACCAAAATTCAACATTTCAAAATATAATCTAGCCTATACATGCCATAAGTTCGAAAATTCAACTTAAAAATACCAAAGATAGTCGATAGTATGATACTCTTTGCGGTTGATCCCCGAGCTCGTAACTAGATCTCAAAATCTATAAAACAGAGACAAACATAACATACAGTAAGCTATTTAAGCTTAGTAAGTCATAAGCAAATAATTAACTCAAAGACATAATCAAATCATTAAAACTAAATCAAATTATACTATCATAATCACATTAAATCTCAAGCTTACAACTTCATGTATTATAAATATACTTTCACATATTATTTATTCATGACCAATTGAACATATATATACATTAACAAAGTATCATTCAATTTCCAAGCCAAAATATCATTATCATACCAAGTACATATACACTTATATGCATACATTCATAAATCAAAGTATAACAATCATACATATATTTATATCTTATATCCTAATATAAAATATAAATTCACATATGTTTACATTAGTAACTTGTATAATTTGCATCACATATTAAATGGCCAACTTACCTTATTTTCAATTAGGTAATTAACTAACTCATACCTGATTGTTTTAGCTCATTTTACACCTTCGCTCATAACTTATCATTGCCCGTTGAACCATTCGAAATTGAATAGGATACTCAGATAATCACATATATCATACAATGCAAACGTCCCAGACGTGGCCTTACATGCTATCTCATATCGATGCCACTGTCCCAGAGAGGATTTTACACGAATCAAATACGATGCCAATGTCACAGACGTGGTCTTACTCGTAACCAAATATCAAAGCCAACGTCCCAGACGTGGTCTTACTCGAGAACACATATCAAAAATCCTATGTCATGACATTTGTATCCTAGCTATTCCTAAGGTTCGTACGGGGCTTTCGGACACCGTAATTTGATCGAAACGAACTTGTGAGCTTAGTTCCCATACACATGTACATTTGGCTTTCACATATATAAATTCCATAATTCAATTTCAGCATTTAAACTCATACATAATTAAAATTAACGATATCTATTTGCTTATAAACTTACCTCGGACGATGAAAATCAGAACGAGACAATTAGTCGACAACTTTAGTTTTCCCTTTATCCAAATTCGATTTCATTGATTCTTGATCTAAACAGATTCAAATTAAACTCATTCAAACATATTTTCACTCAATATAGTCCAAAAACACATAAATGAAAAAATACCCCTAACATTTTGCACTTTTTACAATTTAGTCCAATTTGCACAAAAAATAAAACGTACAAAATTTGCATATACCATGGTTAGGCCGAATCTTCCTTATGTTCATACAAGTCCATACATTCCATTTATTTCAAATTTTAGCCCCTCAATTTATTATTTTTGCAATTTAGTCCTAATTACTCAAGATTACCGAAAATTCCAATACAAAACATGTTAATCCAAAACATATATTTCATATTTCATCAACTAACATCACATAGCTCAAATATTCATCAATGGCATAACTCAAAATATTCATCAAAAAAAAAATTCAACTATGGGCTTTGTAGATAACAGAGCAACTATCTCAAAAACGTAAAAATTATCAAAAATCGAGCTAGTTACATACCTTGATTGAGCTTGCTAATGGTCGAACCTTTAAACCCATTTTTTTTCTTTTCTTATTTTGTTATTTCGGTAAGAACAAGAATGTATGAAAGCTTATTTTAATTTTTATGTTTTATTATTACATATATTATTACATGTTTTACTAAATTAACCTTTATAAATATGTCTAAAACTATTATAATTCAAGGTCTTAACCGTCCACTCAAATTGTCAATGGCTTAATTACATTATAAGTGCTTCACACTACAAAGACAACAACAATTAAGCACTTTCACTTTAACCTTCAAATTTTTATTTTACGCGATTAAGCTCTTTTATTTAATCGGATACTCAAACGACAAAATTAAATCATGAAAATTTCACACATATAAATTAACACATAATAAACATAGAAAATAAATTTAAAATATTTTTCTAACTCAGATTCATGGTTACGAAACCACTGTTTCTATTAGGATCTAAATCAGGCTGCTACAAGACTACTACAGAAAGATGTTAAGTTCAAATGGTCAGAAAAGTGCCAGAAAAGTTTCGATCAACTGAAAGTATTATTGACTGAAGCTCCAGTGTTAATTCAGCCAGAATCGGGCAAAGAATTTGTAATCTATAGTGATGCATCATTGAATGGACTGGGATGTGTTTTGATGTAGGAAGGCAAAGTCATAGCTTATGCCTTGAGACAATTAAAGCCATATGAAAAGAATTACCCGACGCGCAATTTGGAATTAGTAGCTACCATATTTGCATTGAAGATTTGGCTCCATTAATTATTCAGTGAAAAATTTCATGTTTATTCTGATCACAAAAGCTTAAAATACTTAATGACTCAAAAAGATCTGAATTTTTAACAGCGGAGATGGTTAGAATTGTTGAAAAATTACGAGCTAATGATTGACTACTATCTAGGAAAGGCCAATGTCGTTGCTGATGCTTTGAGCTAAAAATCCATATTTGCTTTACGTGCAATGAATACTCAATTAGCTCTATCTAACGACGGCTCAATTGTAGCTGAGTTGAAAGCGAGATTATTGTTTTTACAACAGATTCGTGAATGTAAAAGCCCAGTTTAGACCCTAGTCAGAATAGTGGTTTCAGGACCACAAATCCAAGTTAGAAAAATATTTAATATTATTTTCCATGTTTATAATATGTGAATTAATATGTGTGAAAATTTCATACAAAAATTTGATCGTTTGTGTGCTTAATTTAGAAAAAGGACTTAATCACGTAAAATGTAAGAGTGGTATTCCATATGTTAAAAGTGCTTAAGTGTTATGGCTTTTTTAATAAAAGGTCCTTATGATGATATTAGACCATTTGAGTGATGGATGGACATAAATGGGCTTGTATTAACTGATTTTTATATGGTTTAATAAAGGGTAAAATTGGTATTTGATTATTAATGTTATATTAAATAAAGTCATTATATGCTTAAATTATCATCACTATTGTAATAGTCTGGTTTTGACCCTAGTCGGAACAGTGGTTTTGGGACCACATAATCGAGTTAGAAAAATAGTTAAATATTATTTTTCGTGCTTATGATGTGTGAATTAGCATATGTGAAAGTTTCGTCTGAAAATTCGATTGTTTGTGTGCTTAATTTTGAAAAGGGACTCAATTGCGTAAAATATAAAAGTTGCCTACTATTTGTAAAAGTGCTTATTTCATTTGTCATTATTAATGAGAGGTCCTTATGTGGATATTAAGCCATTCACATGGATGATGGACATTTATGGCCTTAATATATATGAATTTATAATGGTTTATAAAAGGGTAAAATAGGAAAATTATTCTTTAAAGTTATTATTAGCAAAAGAAAAACATGAATTAGGTGATATATTCATCACCATTGCTGAAATTTACAAAAGAAAAAGAAAGAAATAAGCTTGCTAGGGTTCGGCTATCTATTTTTGTGATTGAGGTATGTGTTTTGATCGGTTTTTGATAATTTCTACGTTTTTGTAATCGTTGCTTCATATACTATCAAGCCCATGCCTCAATTTCTGATTTTGATGATGATTTTGAAATGATTCATGGATGAATTCATGAGCTTTATGTTGTTAATTGATGAAATATCAAAGTTTGATGTTGGGTTTATATGTTTTGTCTTTTGATTTTTGATGATTTTGAGTAAAATGGGCTAAATTGTAAAAATGTTATTCTGAGGGACAAAATGTGAAAATGAAATGTGGGGACTTGTATTGGTGCTATGAATATTCGTCCAAACATGATTATATGCAAATTATGTGTATTTTGTGGTTTTGTGAATTAGGGACTAAAGTGTCAAAATGTGAAAATGTGAGGGCTAGTTTGCAAATTAACCTAAATATATATCTATGGATTTTTTTGAATGAATATGTGATTGAATAAGTTAAATTTGAATTGATTTAGATCAAGAACTAAAGAATATGAAATTAGATCAGGGAAAGTAGAAAGTCGTCGAGTAACCGATTCCATTTATCAGAATTCGTACGAGGTAAGTCAATATACAATAAACGTGTTTAAATTGAATTATTATTGTTCATATGATATTGAATTGTGATGAATGAATATTCAGGCTCAACATGTGCTATTTGATAAAGTAACGATAAAGTTACGACGTCCGAAAAGCCCCGTACGAGCCCTAGGAATAGTTAGGATACATATGTCATGAAATAGGATCCGATATGTGTTTTCGTGTAAGACCACGTCTAGGATGTTTTACATGTCAAACCATGTCTGGGATATTGGCATCTTATCTGATTTCGTGTAAAACCCTATTTGGGACAGTGGCATCGATGTTTGATTACATGTAAGACCATGTTTGGGACGTTGGCATTGTATATGTTCTTTGAGCTATCTGCGTATCCTTACGTTTCTGAATAGTTCAAATAGGCATTCTGAGAAAATGAATAACTTTGTGAAATCATATCAAATCTAGGTATGCTTACTTTGTATAGCCTATTTGTGAATGAAAGGTAAGTATTTGAATATGAGATTTGTGTTAACATTGGTATACAAAGTATAAATTATTTGATGATACTTTTTTGCTTTGAATGACAAGTTTATTTGTATATGGCTTAGTAAGCTTTTGAAAGCTTACTTTGTGTGTGTTTACATTGTTTTATAGATATCGAAGCTACTGTGAGCTCGAGGATCTTCGAGGATCGTCACCACAATATCGAACCTTATTTTGGTACTTTGAAAATGTATATATTAAAGTATGGCATGTATAGGCTAGAAGTTGTGGAATTATGTTTTGTGATGTACAAATTTAGCCATGTGATATGGCTAGTTTGTGTTTGTACTTATAGTTTGATAATGGTATATGATATGTGATGCTAAAGTGGAATTGTGATATGTTTTGGTTGGCCAAAAGAAATGGTCAATGTTGAAAAGTTTTGGTGAGTTTTGAGTATTTGATTGAATGATGTATTAGTCATATGTTTAGGTATGATTCTAGTTTAAGTTTTGGTATGAATTGATTGATGAATTGAGATTTGAAATGATTGGTAATGTTATAGCATGAATTATGTAGGTTTGGTATAGATATTGCTGAAATGGTTGTGCATATATGCTTGGTTTGGTTCTTGTAGGTTGACCCAAATTGGGGTGGCAAATTGGCTATTCAAATGGCCTATTTTTGTCCACACGGGTTGTAACACCCCTTACCCGTACCCAAGGCCGGGATAAGGTACGAGGCATTACTGGACAAACATACAAGCATTAAACTAAAATACGAGCCATAAAATTTCATTCATATTTCAAAACGTTCATTCACTTACACATAGTCCCTTATTTGAGTCTACGAAGCCCGAAACATACTTTAGAAAGGGTTCGAGACTAAACTGAGAACTTACGAAAATCTTGGAAATTTCATGCTTTAAGGGTCCACATGCCCGTGTCCCAAAGTCGTGTTCCATACACGGCTGAGACACATGGTCGTGTCTCTGCTTGTATGGAATATACCTAGGCTATTTTCCAATCTTTGGTCAACCTTAATCTCTTACACACTTATACAAAATCAAAAGCATATAACATGGTATCCATTTAATGATTAAATATTCTCAATTAAACCACAAACATAGCATTTGTATGTCATCATTCATGTGTCTCTCATACTCATTTTACCTTGTTTATTATAGTACCACTTATACATTTATACCAAGATTATCATCTTACAAAATATCTTCAGCTTAATCATCAAGCATTCATATTTAAAACTAGATCATATCTTTATAAAATACCACAATTCAAATACACAAAATAACATGTTTTCTGAAACATTTCAATTCAACTCCATACCCTACAAGCATTACATTGAGACTAGTCATATATATATATATACATGTTATGATACATATCACTCTCTTTCTTTTCTTATAAACACATATTATTTATTTCATTATATCAATATTTCATATACCATAGTTTCCATGTATTCCACATATATTTATTTTCCTCCTCCTCCTCTCCATTCCACATCCTTAATGTATATAGCATTCTTGTAAGTACGATTTCATAATTTACTAATAAATGCTCACATCAAACTGTCCACATGAGTCATAGTCACTTACTTATTTATAATTTTATCTACAGAGCTCCAAATTAAGATCCGTAAATTTCCCCTAAACCTACACTCACATATCTTTCCACCATAAAATTTTCATAATTTTTGGTTCAGCCAATTAGTACAGTTTATTCATTAAAATTTCCCCTGTTTCACTTTTTGACAGTTCTGACCTCTCTTCACTAAAAATTAATTATCTCATAGTACAGAACTCAAATAATGTTCTTGTTGATTTATCTTGAAAAATACTCATTAGGGATTTTAAAAATATAAGTTTAAGCCTCTAAGTATTTTTATCCAAAATTTTGTGATTTTCCAAAGTCAGAACAGGGGATCACATAATCATTCTGAACCAGTCTCACAAAAACATAAATATCTCAAAATATAGAGCTCCTTTTCTTGCTCTGTTTCTTTTATATGAAAATAGACTCATTAAGATTTAATTTGATATTCATTCAGTCTCTGATTCAATTTATAATATTTTTGGTGATTTTTCAAAATCATGTCACTGCTACTGTCCAAAACAGTTTTATTGCTAATTCACTCTTTCACACTTTCTTTGTATTAACCTCATTTTAACAAACATATCACAAATCATTTTCACCACATTTCATACATCACAAGTATAGGTCCATGATCACAAGGTCACTATAAAATCATCCTCATGTATAACTTACTTGTTTATAACCTCACCACATCCTGGTCACTTAATGAACACATCATTCACATAATCAAGTTCCTGCACTTATTCATCACAAAACTCACAAAGCAATACATAGAGAGTCTCCCGTTGAACACTTCATATCAATCCTCGATACTTGGTGGTTTCAGCACATAGCTCTACCCATCATATAGTTCGGCTCTCTTGTACACATGGTGAACACTCAGTACCACCCATGTGACCTAGCCAATTTATCTCGTAGCTCTCTTGTCTACATGGTGTCCTTCACCTGAAACCATGCATGCGACCTAGCTACATATATCCCGTAGCTCTCTTGTCTACATAGTGTACACATAGTATCACCCATGCGACCTAGCTAAATCATAATGTCTTGTAGCTCTCTTGTACACATGATGTGCACTCAGCACCATACATGTGACCTAGCTACATACTATCTGTATCATCCAATCTTTCCGAAGGTTCAACCTAGATTTCTCTCTCTTTTCCAACAATTTCACCAATCAAGTAATTATCCACAAACATATTTCCAATATTATTATAAAATATCATAATACAAGTAATATTGATGTATTACTTACATATAAACTTACATCTCATTTAATAGTAAGACAATAACATTAAATTACACATTGCCTTATTAAAAATCATATGAACTTACAATTTAGCATAATATCTATAATCATAGAAATCACATTTATGTATGATAATTCAATGCACTTCATGTACCATAGACATATTTTTAAATCAATTCATAAACTTGGCACCATAATCATTTAATTTAATATAATTCAATTAATTCACTAAATTTAACTTCCAAATATAAATTACTGACATTATTGTTGTATTATTATCATATCAACTTACATACTTTCAACACCTCGAAATCATAATGAATATATCAATTTTACATTGAAACATGCATAAATTAATGCTTATTATACATATGAACTTACCTCGATACTAAAACGACCATTTTACCAACTTTCCCAATTTTCAATTTTTCTCTCATTCTAGGTTCAAATCTCATTTTCCAGTATCTAAAACATCATATTTTACTTATTTAATTAATGTGCTATTCAAAACAGTCCTTAACTCAAACTTGGGAAAAATTACAATTTTGCCCTAAACTTTGCATATTTACACTTTTGCCCTAGGCTCGGAATTAAACTTCATCCCTTATTCTTATGTTTTATGACATTCTGATCACTTTTCCCTTCTATGGAAACATCAAATTCTCACTCTAACATATACTTATGACTATTAGGTATTTTTACCGATTAAGCCCTTTTACTCGTTTTCATTCAAAACCGAGTAGCACAAGTTGTCTAACATAATTTAAAACCTTATATTCTATTATAAAACAGAAAAATAAACACATTTCACCTATGGGTATTTTTCCAAATATGAACCCTAGCTTAAATTATTGCTAGAATAAGCTTAATCAAATTATCGGGATTCCAAAAACGTAAAGAACTTGAAAAATGGTAACGGACTTACTATTGAGCTTGGAAAGCTTGAAAACCCTATCCATGGCTTCCCCCATGCTAATTTCGGCCTCCATGAGAAAGATGAGTCAATTTTGGCTTTATTTTCCCTTTTTATTTCTTTTAATTACCAAATGACCAAAATGCCCTTCCTTACTAAACTTTCAAAAATTCCACCTATGTCCAATTTTTTTCCATCACTTAGAAATTGGTAAAATTTCTATTTAAGACCTCCTAATTAATATTTCAAAGCAATTTCATACTAGAAACTTCTAGAATGCAAGTTTTGCAACTTATTCAACTTAGTCCCTAACTTCAAATTAAGCACTTTATGCATAGAATTTCTTCACGAAATTTTCACACAATCATGCAATCATATCATACACCTCAAAATGATCATAAAATAATTATTTCCACCTCAAATTTTGTGGTCCCGAAACCTTTGTTCCAACTAGACCCAATTTTGGGCTATTACACGGGTAGAGACTGTGACAGCCCTAATTTGACCCTAGTCAGAATGTGGTTTCGGGACAACAAAACCGAGTCATAAAATTTAGTTAAAATTTTAATTGCATATCTTATATGTGTGATAGTACTTGTATAAAAATTTGATGTTTTAATTTTATCTTAGGAATGTGAATTTTGTTTGAAAGGATCTAGTTGAGAGACTTAGAAAATTATGATAGGTAAATAAGTAAGGACCAAATAGTATTAAAATAGGAAAGTTTGGGTTTCCATGTCAAAGTGCCCAATTCATGTTAAGTGGCCGGCCAAGCATGGTTCCATTCCTCCAAGTTTATGTTGTTTATTATTTAATATTGGTAAGTAAATTAAAATAAATTAAAGAAAGGAATTAAAAAGGAAAAGATGAATAAAATAAGGAGGGAAGAGGGAGTGTTCATCTTGTTTTTTCTTTGGCTATTGCCGTGAGTGAGGAGAAGGAAGGGAGATTTGGTTATTTGATTTTGGCTTGGAAGATGGCTAGAATGAGGTATGTATTGAATGATTCTTGAAAATCTATGCATGTTTGAGATGGTTAGTTCAAATTCTACTCATCCTATAGATTAGACTTAGGATTTTGAGGTTAAAATGGGTTAAGTGATTGCCGAATCTAATTTAGGGGTGGAGGATTGTGTTCATGTTATATTGGATAGGTAGAGGTTGTAATGAGGTTGAAATTGTTGAATTGTTAGTTGGGTAACAAATGAAGCAATCGGCCATATGGGGTAAAAATGGGATGTTCATTTTAGTTGTTGTTTCATTTTGTGAGAAATGGGTCAAGTGTTCATGAGATGAAATTTTGTGATTAGATGAATTAAAAGTAATAGTATAGTTGATATATATATATATATATATATAGATATACATATTCGCCATCACTTAAGAGCTTATGTGATGTTGAGTTTAAGCTTTGCATATTCGGCTATATATACATATATATGTAAGCCCATTCGTGATATTACCTTAGGACTATGTATATATAACAGAAAAAAATGGGAAAAACTAGCAAAGGTGATTGCCGAATGTCCAAGTATACATATGCATGTGTGATTGGATTATTGAAAGTATGGTAATTGCATAAGGTTATTAGCGAATAGCTAAGAACATAAGGTAGCAAGATAAAAATTTTACCATGCCGTTCAGTATGTCATAAAATCATTAAAATGTGAATACCAATATATGTAGCAAAGCGGTTGAATGAGTTAATTTATTTGTTTAAGCTCAAGATCCTAAAGGAGAGGCGTCCAACAAGGGAAATCAAGGTCATCGAGTAGCCGACTTGGAATTATTTTACCCAACACAAGGTAAGTCATTAAGCATATAGTTGGTATTGATTTAAATGATCGTAATACCTATGCAATTGTGTTTAATGAGATGAAATGTATACAAATGTATATGTATGTAGAGATGAAATTGTCGAATGTAAAAAGGAAGTGAAGCGTATAGAGTGGCTGGTTTTCGGCACTAAGTGTGCGGGCAATAAGTGTTCACGGTTGTGAGATTGGCACTAAGTGTGCGGGCTTGAAATGCATGGCACTAAGTGTGCGAGTTTAAAGTACATGGCACTAAGTGTGCGTGGTTGATTATTAAGCACTATGTGTGCGAACCCACTATATATATATATTTTCTATCAATTATTTATATTAAGGGTGCGACCTTACCGAGTCGATTTTGGACAGTGGAAAGGGTAAGTACCTTGAGTTCATGGCTAGTAGGTGCTATGTTTATATTTGGAGTTGAGCATGGTAAGTTTTGAACCTATGTGATGATTATAATTGAAGTCACGTACATAAGGTTCATCGTGGAATAGGTGAAAGTTCGCTTAGTTGTATGATTGTAACAAAAATAAAATGATGTATGGAAATGCCTCAATTATTCTATTGAATAGCGTATGAAATGTCAATGTAGGACTTGGAATGAGATTGAATCGTAAGGTCTAAGAAACTATGGCATAGTTCGGTATGGATGGAGTACTTAGCCTCATTTAGTTGTTTCCTCTTTTGAAAATTTTATTAATGGATGGTAGTGTAATGCTTATGACTTACTGAGTTATATACTCATTCGGTGTTTGCTTGTCACCTATTTTAGGTTTCTTGGACTCGACTTTTTGTGTATTCGGGACCGTCATCGAAGTCATCACACCGGCTAGCAACTTTTGGTATTTCCTTCTTAGTTGGTCTAGGAGAACATTTCGGCATGTATAGGCTATTATGTTTTGTTGAAATTTGGTATGTAAACTTTTAGCCATGCGAAAATGGCATAAATGTTCGGTTGGAATTGGTTCTATGATGTTTGGACACAAGTCTTGGTAATTCAGTTTTGGTTGAGTATTGGTTGAGGCCTACTCGATTATTATGCCATATGTCATGGCTGATTATTTTCGGTGTTAAATTCATGATTTGGCAATAGTGTAGTAGGGAGATTCTCGGTGATGATTAGCCTTTGGCATGGCTAGTCATGGTTATAAATTGTGACATGTATGATGAATTATTAGTTAGATCAAGGAAAAATCATGAAATAGGCATAGTTTGTTTTAGTAACAGATCTTGACAGAAGAGTGATGTGAGATTGAAAATCACTAAAAATAGTAGAAATGGAATTAAATAATGAATAAATTATGAAATCGAAGTTTGATGAGTCTATTTTCATATGGAAGAAATGATACGACCATATGAGCTGTATGTTAGGAGTTAATTAAAATCTTGTGAAACAGGGCCATAGCGATTTCTGGATCCCCTGTTTTGATTTAGAAAATTCACCGTAAATTTCATCGAGATAATTAGAGGTCGTGACTTATATGTACAAATTCATTATCGAGTCTAGTTTCATTAGAGACAAACCGTATAGGCATTGAAGCCCTGTACAGGGAGATATTTAAATCGTAAGGTACAGAGGTCAGTGTAGTCGAAGCTTGAAACAGGGGAGACTTTAACAAATAAACTGTACTAATTGGCCCAACAAAAAAATTCTAAAAAAATTCTCCCATATAGATATATGAGTCTAGTTCCGGGAAAATTTACGGAATTGGATTTCGAGTTTCAGAACTCAAAATATGATTTTTAAAGCGACCACGATACAAGAGTGACTTGCACGGAACAAAAAAAATAGGGAAATAAATGAAGTAAGCGGTAACACCTCGTGTTCGATTTCCTAGAACGGCTATGAGTTCGGGGTGTTACATTTTTATTGGTATCAGAGCTATGGTTTAGTCGGTTCTAGGACTACCATAGCGCGTATGAGTCTAGCTATACATGCCTTAATGTTAGTGCTTAATAATGTGATGACTTCTGACGGTTAAAATTTTTGTTTTGATAAGCAAATGGAACCCGGGGTAGAGAGACCCTTAGCGGATGACGTTGAAAGTGTAGCAGCTGCTCCTGTGCAAGGAGCACCGCCTGTTGAACCTCAGTCATCTGCAAATAATCAGGATGAGGGGGCAAAACAAGCCTTCTTCACCATGATGAATGAGTAGGTCGCGCAATATGCCCGAACCATTTCGGCTGTCCAACCATTCTCGAATTTGAATAATCCACCCCAAGAGCCCGTAATGCCATCAGTTACTGATCCTGTGAGGCTGAGTAAACCACCTGTAGACTTGATTAGGAAGCGCGGAGCCGAGGAGTTCAAGGCCATAGTTACTGATGATGCCGAAAGGGCCGAGTTCTGGCTTGATAACACAATTTGGGTGTTCGATGAACTGTCATGCACACCCGATGAATGTCTAAAGTGTGCTATATCCTTGTTGCGAGACTCAGCCTACTATTGGTGTAGGACCTTGATTTCCATAGTCCCAAACGAGCGAGTTACTTGGGATTTCTTCCAAGCAGAATTTCGAAAGAAATATATTAGTCAACGGTTCATAGATCAAAAGCGTAAGGAATTCTTGGAACTCAAGCAAGGCCGTATGACAAGATCTCGAATACTGAACATGAGTTCGTAAGACTCGATCGGTATGCCCGGAGTGTGTGGTGATGAGGTTGCTATGTGCAAGAGATTTGAAGAAGGATTGAATGAAGATTTAAAGCTACTAGTGGGTATTTTGGTGATAAAAGAATTCGTAACACTAGTTGAACGAGCCTGCAAGGCGGAAGAACTTGGAAAAGAGAAGAAGAAGGCTGAATTTGAAGCTAGAGACTATCATAAAAGATCGATGGGTAAAGCTCTATTCTCGGCTGTAAAGAAGTTCAGGGAGGACACTAATAAATCGAGGACGACTGCGGGAACTTCCATTAGAGCACGACCATCGACGGACTCCCGAGCTACTTCGGTAGCTAGTGTGGGCAATAATTGCCAAGAGAAACCTGAATGCCCCTAATGTGGAAGACGACACATAGGTGAATGTTGGGGTAAGTCTACTAACAGGGCCTGTTACGGATGCGGTTCGAAGGACCACTTCATTAGAGATTGCACGGAGCTTGATGAGAAGAATAGGATGCAAGGTGCACGACCTAGTGGAATGACAGCTAGAGGTAGACCACCGAGAATTTTAGGAGGTAGGGGTGGTAGTCAGAGACAGGCCTCTGATACGGCTGTTCGAACTGAGACCCGTACTCCTACTAGAGCATATGCCATTCGCGCTCGAGAGGAGGCATCCTCCCCTGATGTTATCATTGGTACTTTCACTCTCTTTGATACTAGTGTGATTGCATTGATTGACCCTGGCTTTACTCATTCATACGTATGTGAAACCTTAGCATCCAAGAAGACTCTATCCGTCGAGTCTCTCGAGTTCGTAATTGAGTGTCAAACCCTTTGGGTCAATACGCACTTGTTGATAAAGTGTGTAAGAGATGCCCTCTAATAATCCGAGAATCCTGTTTTCCGGCTGATTTGATGCTTTTACTGTTTGATGAATTTGATGTTATTTTGGGTATGGATTGGTTGACCGTACATGATGCAGTGGTGAACTGTAAAAGGAAAACCATTGATTTGAGGAGTACAAATAATGAAGTAGTCCAAGTTGAGTCTACTGATTTAAAGGGGGTGCCAGCGATAATATCTTCAATGACCGCTCAGAGATATGTGAAAAAGGGGTGTGAAACATACCTTGCGTATGTATTTGATAGCAAAGAGACGGAAAGGAAACTTGAATCAGTACCAGTGGTCTGTGAGTATTCAGATGTTTTTCCCGAAGAGTTACCGGGGTTGCCACCGGTTCGAGAGGTGGAATTCGGCATCGAAATTGTACCTGGTACCACGCCAATCTCAATAGCCCCGTATCGTATGGCATTAACGGAATTAAAGGAATTGAAAGTTCAATTGCAAGAATTGACGGATAGAGGTTTCGCTCGACCGAGTTTTTCACCATGGGGCGCACCAGTACTGTTTGTGAAAAAGAAGGATGGAACCATGAGATTGTGCATCAACTATCGTCAGTTGGATAAAGTGACAATAAAAAATAAATATCCGTTGCCACGTATTGATGATTTGTTTGATCAATTGAAGGAGCCTCGGTGTTTTCAAAGATAGATTTGAGATCTGGTTATTATCGGTTGAGGTCCGAGACTCGGACATACCAAAAGCGCTTTTAGAGCGAGGTACGGTCACTACGTAATTCTTAGTGATGCCATTTGGGCTCACTAATGCCCTGTGGTATTTATGGATTTAATGAATCGAGTATTCAGACCATACTTGGATCGGTTTGTGGTTGTGTTTATTGATGATATTTTAGTTTATTCACAAGGTGAAGCTGAACATGCCGAGCATTTGAGATTAGTATTACAAATTTTACGAGACAAGCAGTTATATGCAAAATTCAGTAAATGTGAATTTTGGTTGAGAGAGGTTAGCTTTTTGGGGCACGTGGTGTCCGCATCAGGTGTCAGGGTGGATCCGAACAAAATTTCAGCCATACTCGATTGGAAACCTCCAAGGAATATTACTGAAGTTAGGAGCTTTTTGGGACTTGCCGGATACTACCGACATTTTGTAAAGGGCTTTTCGATGATAGCTGCACCGTTGACAAAACTACTTCAAAAAGATGTTGAGTTCGAATGGTCAAAACACTGTCAGGAAAGTTTCGATTGACTAAAAACCTGTTTAACTGAGGCCCCGAGTGCTGAAAGTACAATGAGTCCGGCAAGGAGTTTGTTATTTTG
This sequence comes from Gossypium arboreum, assembly GCF_025698485.1. Lineage (NCBI taxonomy): Eukaryota > Viridiplantae > Streptophyta > Magnoliopsida > Malvales > Malvaceae > Gossypium > Gossypium arboreum. The sequence goes on from NC_069076.1 coordinate 29,616,201, forward strand.
AGTGATGCATCCTTGCTTGGGCTAGGTTGTGTGTTGATGCAAGAAGGTCGAGTTGTGGCTTACGCGTCGAGACAATTAAAGCCGCATGAGAGAAACTATCCGACCCATGACCTTGAATTAGCAGCCATAGTGTTCGCCTTGAAAATATGGCGACATTACTTGTTTGGAGAGAGGTGTCATATTTATTCGAACCACAAGAGTCTTAAATATTTGATGACTCAAAGAGATCTAAATCTGCGACAAAGACGTTGGCTTGAGTTGTTGAAAGACTATGAACTTGTCATTGATTATCACCCGGGGAAGGTTAACGTGGTGCCTGATGCTTTGAGTCGTAAAGCACTGTTTACTTTGAGAGCGATGGATGCTCACCTATCCGTTTCGCCCGATGAGATGCTAGTAGTTGAATTAAAGGCCAAACCATTATTGATTCATCAAATACTTGAATCCCAGAAAGTCGACGCTGAATTGGTCGCTAAAAGAGCTGAATGTGCCTCGAATGAGGAATCAGAGTTTCGGATTGACAACAATGATTGCTTGACGTTCAAGAGTCGATTATGTGTTCCAAGAAATTCAGAACTTATGTAGTCGAATGTCAGTCCACCCGGGTAGTACTAAAATGTACAACGATCTGAAACGTCAATTTTGGTGGCCGGGTATGAAACGAGACATTTCTGAATTTGTTTCAAGGTGTTTGATATGTCAACAAGTAAAAGCAGAACATCAAGTGCCATTGGGATTACTTGACCAATCATGATACCCGAATGGAAATGGGATCGAGTGACAATGGACTTTGTATCCGGGTTACCTTTGACTCGAGTAAGAAAGACTCGATGCAGGTTATTGTTGATAGATTGACCAAGTCCGCTCATTTTATCCTCGTCTGCACGGATTTTTCGCTCGATAAATTGGCGAATTATACATCTCCTAAATTGTTCGATTGCATGGGGTACCTATTTCTATCGTGTCGGATAGAGACCCAAGATTTACATCGCGGTTTTGGAAGAAGTTACAAGAAGCGTTGGGTACTAAGATGCATTTTAGCACCGCATTTCATCCCAGATCGATGGCCAATCTGAGCGAATAATTCGGATACTCGAGGATATGTTGAGATGTTGCGTCTTAGAGTTTTGTGGTTAATGGGAAAGATATTTGCCTTTGATTGAATTCGCTACAACAATAGTTTTCAATCAAGCATTAAGATGGCACCTTACGAGGCTTTATACGGTCGTAAATGCCGCACCCATTATTTTGGACTGAACTTAGTGAAAGTAAAATCTTCGGGTTGATTTGATTAAGGATCTTTGGCGAAAGTTCGAGTAATTCGTGAAAGTTTGAAAGTCGCTCGGATCGTCAAAAGTCGTATGCGGATTTAAAGAGAAAAGACATTGAATATCAGGTTGGGGACAAGGTATTTCTCAAAGTTTCACCCTGGAAGAAGGTGCTTAGATTTGGCCGTAAGGGCAAATTGAGTCCGAGGTTCATCGGTCCATATGAAGTATCCGAACGAGTTGGGCGATCGATACCGGTTAATTTTACCCCCTAAGCTTGAAAAGATTCACAACGTTTTCCATGTCTCGATGCTTCGACGATATAGGTCCGACCCGTCGCACGTAATCACTCCATCTAAGATCGAGATTCAGCCTAACTTGAGTTATGAAGAAGAGCCGGTTCGCATTTTGATGCGTGAAGTAAAAGAGTTGCGAAATAAGAAAATCCCATTAGTGAAGGTGTTGTGGCATAAACACGGAATCGAAGAAGCCACTTGGGAACTTGAGGACTCTATGAAGGATCGATATCCTAAATTTTTCACTGGTAAGATTTTCGGGGACGAAAATTCCTTATGTGGGGGAGAGTTGTGACAGCCCTAATTTGACCCTAGTCGGAATGTGGTTTTGGGACCACAAAATCGAGTCATAAAATTTAGTTAAAATTTTAATTGCATATCTTATATGTGTGATAGTACTTGTATAAAAATTTGATGTTTTAATTTTATCTTAGGAATGTGAATTTTGCTTGAAAGGATCTAGTTGAGAGACTTAGAAAATTATGATAGGTAAATAAGTAAGGACCAAATAGTATTAAAATAGGAAAGTTTGGGTTTGCATGTCAAAGTGCCCAATTCATGTTAAGTGGCCGGCCAAACATGGTTCCATTCCTCCAAGTTTATGTTGTTTATTATTTAATATTGGTAAGTAAATTAAAATAAATTAAAGAAAGGAATTAAAAGGAAAAGATGAATAAAATAAGGAGGGAGAGAGAGTGTTCATCTTTTTTTTCTTTGGCTATTGCCGTGAGTGAAGAGAAGGAAGGAGATTTGGTTATTTGATTTTGGCTTGGAAGATGGCTAGAATGAGGTATGTATTGAATGATTCTTGAAAATCTATGCATGTTTGAGATGGTTAGTTCAAATTCTACTCATCCTATAGATTAGACTTAGGATTTTGAGGTTAAAATGGGTTAAGTGATTGCGAATCTAATTTAGGGGTGGAGGATTGTGTTCATGTTATATTGGATAGGTAGAGGTTGTAATGAGGTTGAAATTGTTGAATTGTTAGTTGGGTAACAAATGAAGCAATCGGCCATATGGGGTAAAAATGGGATGTTCATTTTAGTTGTTGTTTCATTTTTGTGAGAAATGGGTCAAGTGTTCATGAGATGAAATTTTGTGATTAGATGAATTAAAAGTAATAGTATAGTTGATATATATATATATATATAGATATACATATTCGGCCATCACTTAAGAGCTTATGTGATGTTGAGTTTAAGCTTTGCATATTTGGCTATATATAGATATATATGTAAGCCCATTCGTGATATTACCTTAGGACTATGTATATATAACCGACAAAAAAATGGGAAAAACTAGCAAAGGTGATTGCCGAATGTCCAAGTATACATATGCATGTGTGATTGGATTATTGAAAGTATGGTAATTGCATAAGGTTATTAGCCGAATAGCTAAGAACATAAGGTAGCAAGATAAAAATTTTACCATGCCATTCCGTATGTCATAAAATCATTAAAATGTGAATACCAATATATGTAGCAAAGCGGTTGAATGAGTTAATTTATTTGTTTAAGCTCAAGATCCTAAAGGAGAGGCGTCCAACAAGGGGAAATCGAAGGTCATCGAGTAGCCGACTTAGAATTATTTTACCCAACACAAGGTAAGTCATTAAGCATATAGTTGGTATTGATTTAAATGATCGTAATACCTATGCAATTGTGTTTAATGAGATGAAATGTATACAAATGTATATGTATGTAACACCCCTAACTCGTGACCGTCGCCGGTGTCGGACACGAGGGGTTAACGGCCAAATCCTCTCAAGGTACCAACCAATTTGACATTTCCAGTCAGGCTGGAAAACTGCGTCACCGTCGCCTTAAAAATCATATCTCGAGTTTCAAAACTCGGAAACTGGTTTTGTAAATTTTCCCTGAATTTAGACTCACATACCCATCCATGGGTTTATTTCTAGAATTTTTGGTCGGGCCAATTGGTACAGTTTATTAGTTAAAGTCACCCATGTTACAGGGATCGACTGCTCTGACCTTCGCGCGTTACAACTTGAATATCTCTCTGTACAGGGCTTTAATACTGGTACCGTTTGTTTCTAATGAAACTAGACTCAAAATGGAATCTCTACATATAAGGCATGACTCCTAATTATTTCTGGATAATTTATGGTAAATTTTCAAAGTCGCGACAGGGGACCCAGAACCCGTTCTGGCCCTGTCTCGCGAGAACTTTAATATTTCTCAGTATACTGCTCATATGGTCGTTTCGTTTCGTCCATATAAAAATAGATTCATCAAGGTTCAGTTCCATAATTTACTCACTATTTAATTCTACTTCTACTATTTTTAGTGATTTTCAATCTCATCTCACTGCTGCTGTCCGCAACAGTTACTGCAGTAGACTATGCCAATTTCATGAATTTTCCTTGGCCTTAATCATCCATCATACATGACACAAATTATGGCCACCTTATCAAAATTAGAGTTTCTAAGACTCGTGGCTATAGGTTCTAGCATCCCACTCGGCGACCACATAGGCCATTTTCACATGGCTTAAAGTTTACAACCCACAATTCGACAAAATATAATAGCCTATACATGCCAAATGTTCTACAACAACAAAAACAATACCACAAGATTTCAGCCGTTGTGATGACTTCAGCGACGGTCCCGATCACATAAACAATATGAGTCCGAGAGACCTAAAATGGGTGACAAGAAAACACCGAGTGAGTTTACAACTCAGTAAGTCATAAGCATTCATCAATCCACTGATAAAGTTACTACTACATGTACAACAAATGAGGCTAGGTACTCGTCCATATCGAATCTATACCATAATACCTCGGACCTTTCGGTCCAATCTCGTACCAATTCATACATCCACATTTCATATTCTACACAACAAGATAATCGAAGCATTTTTACACATTAACTCATTTTCCAGCACAACCATACACATTTCAATCATCACATAGATTTAAGGCTTACCAATTTCAATCCCCAAGCATGAACGAATTCTCTATTCGTCATGAGCTCGAGGTACTTACCCGATCCGCTGTCCATACTCAATTCAATGGAGACACACCCTCCATATATATAGAGTACGCACACACAGTGCTTACTACTCGATTTCGCACACTTAGTGCCACGTAATTTAAGCTCGCACACACAGTGCCATACCCTCCGAACTCGCACACCCAGTGCCGTATTTTTCCAGCTTGCACACTTAGTGCCAAATATTTCCAGCACGCACACTTAGTGCCATATATTTTCAGCATGCACACTTAGTGCCATATATTTCCAGCACGCACACTTAGTGCCAATCTCGTCACCATACACACGTATTGCCCGCACACATAGTGCCGAAAGCAAACTTTCTACACATTCCACTATTTCTTTTACATTCAACAATTATCCTCATTCCATACACATACAATTTCATTTATACATATATATATAGCATTCCATTAAACACAATTGCATAGATTTTCCAATCATTTAAGCAATACCAAACATATGTGCTTAATGACTTACCTTGTCTTTGGGTAAATAATTCCAAGTCGGCTACTCGATGATCTTGATTTCCCTTGTTGGACACCTCTCCTTTAGGATCTTGAGCTTAAACAAATAAATTAACTCATTCAACCGCTTTGGTACATATATTGGTATCCACATTTTAATGATCTTATGACATACGGAACGACATGGTAAAATTTTATCTTACTACCTTACGTTCTTAGCTATTCGCTAATAGCCTTATGCAATTACCATACTATCAATAATCCAATCATACATACACATATACATATTAGTATATTAGGTAACCACCCTTACTAATTACCCATTTTAGTCAATTTTATACAATCAAGGCAATATCATAAATGGGTATACTTATATAGCCGAATGTGCTAAATTTGATCTAACATCACCTATACACTTGATTGAATGGCCGAATACCTATACTATCAATTATAGTGTCACTTTTATTCTTTCAAGCACATAGTTTCCTCCCATGAACACTTGGCTGAATTTTCTTTTCTCTTCTAGCATAGCTTCACATCTCAAAATTAAGAGTTGCAAATTACAATTAGGTTACAACAATGCCCATAATTGACCGAATGCTTAAGCTCAACTAAGCCAAAAATTCATTCAACATCTTTTTAATTTGCCCTTCACTATTTTCTTCAATTCATCAAATACAAAGTGGTTTACATCTAATATTAAACCAAACTTGCTAGCACACAACATTCCTTAACCGAATGTTATAAACCCAAGCTACATATATTGTTCATTAAGACCCTTCGATGGCCACATTCGGCACCCCCCCTTATGAACAAACCAATTTCAACCTTCAAAAGAAAAAAAAACATATGTACCAAGAGCTTCAACTACTTGGCCGAATATCAAACCTCCAAACAACAAAATTTAATCCATGAAATGAGTAGAACTTGAACTAATCACCTCATTTATACCTAAATTTCCAAGGATTTCAAAGTGCTTACCTCTTCCTAAGCATCATCCAAGCCAAATCATGAACCAAAGAATTCCATTCTTCTTCCTCCTTCAAGTCACGGCAATGGAGAAAAGATGAGCATTCTTTTTTTTTTTTTTCTTCTTTTACTAACATTATTTTATCTCCAATGACCCATTCCTTATTATTAAAATCTAATTAAACATATATATTGCCCATCAATATCCCATCTTGGCCGGCCACCATTAATAAATTGGGCAATTTGACATGCAAGTCCACCTTTGTGTTAACATGCACTAATAAGCCATTTAAAACTAGCCTATCATATTTCACCATGTCTCACATTGATCCCTATTTAATAATTTCTCATACAATTGGTAAAATTAGAGAATGAAACTTCCACATGTGCATGTACACACACAATAAGCATAGAATATAACAATTAATTATTTTTATGACTCGGTTTTGTGGTCCCGAAACCACTTTCCGACTAGGGTCAATTTTGGGCTGTCACAATGTATGTAGAGATGAAATTGTCGAATGTAAAAAGGAAGTGAAGCATATAGAGTGACTGGTTTTCGGCACTAAGTGTGCGGGCAATAAGTGTTCACGGTTGTGAGATTGGCACTAAGTGTGCGGGCTTGAAATGCATGGCACTAAGTGTGCGAGTTTAAAGTACATGGCACTAAGTGTGCGTGGTTGATTATTAAGCACTATGTGTGCGAACCCACTATATATATATATTTTCTATCAATTATTTATATTAAGGGTGCGACCTTACCGAGTCGATTTCGGACAGCGGAAAGGGTAAGTACCTTGAGTTCATGGCTAATAGGTGCTATGTTTATATTTGGAGTTGAGCGTGGTAAGTTTTGAACCTATGTGATGATTATAATTGAAGTCACGTACATAAGGTTCATCGTGGAATAGGTGAAAGTTCGCTTAGTTGTATGATTGTAACGAAAATAAAATGATGTATGGAAATGCCTCAATTATTCTATTAAATAGCATATGAAATGTCAATGTAGGACTTGGAATGAGATTGAATCGTAAGGTCTAAGAAAGTATGGCATAGTTCGGTATGGATGGAGTACTTAGCCTCATTTCGTTGTTTCCTCTTTTGAAAATTTTATTAATGGATGGTAGTGTAATGCTTATGACTTACTGAGTTATATACTCATTCGGTGTTTGCTTGTCACCTATTTTAGGTTTCTTGGACTCGACTTTTTGTGTATTCGGGACCGTCATCGAAGTCATCACACCGGCTAGCAACTTTTGGTATTTCCTTCTTAGTTGGTCTAGGAGAACATTTCGGCATGTATAGGCTATTATGTTTTGTTGAAATTTGGTATGTAAACTTTTAGCCATGCGAAAATGGCATAAATGTTCGGTTGGAATTGGTTCTATGACGTTTGGACACAAGTCTTGGTAATTCGGTTTTGGTTGAGTATTGGTTGAGGCCTACTCGATTATTATGCCATATGTCATGGCTGATTATTTTCGGTGTTAAATTCATGATTTGGTAATAGTGTAGTGGGGAGATGCTCGGTGATGATTAGCCTTTGGCATGGCTAGTCATGGTTATAAATTGTGACATGTATGATGAATTATTAGTTAGATCAAGGAAAAATCATGAAATAGGCATAGTTTGTTTTAGTAACAGATGCTGACAGCAGCAGTGATGTGAGATTGAAAATCACTAAAAATAGTAGAAATGGAATTAAATAATGAATAAATTATGAAATCGAAGCTTGATGAGTCTATTTTCATATGGAAGAAACGAAACAACCATATGAGCTGTATGTTAGGAGTTAATTAAATTCTTGTGAAACAGGGCCAGAGCGATTTCTGGATCCCCTGTTTTGATTTAGAAAATTCATCGTAAATTTTATCGAGATAATTAGAGGTCTTGCCCTATATTTACAAATTCATTATTGAGTCTAGTTTCATTAGAGACAAACGGCATAGGCATTGAAGCCCTGTACAGGGAGATATTTAAATCGTAAGGTACAGAGGTCAGTGTAGTCGAACCTTGAAACAGGGGAGACTTTAACAAATAAACTATACTAATTGGCCCAACAAAAAAATTCTAAAAAAATTCCCCCATATAGATATATGAGTCTAGTTTCTGGAAAAATTTATGGAATTGGATTTCGAGTTTCAGAACTCAAAATATGATTTTAAAAGCGACCACGATACAGAGCCAGACTTGCTGGAACAAAAAAAATAGGGAAATAAATGAAGTAAGCCGGTAACACCTCGTGTTCGATTTCCGGTAACGGCCATGAGTTCGGGGTGTTACAGAGACACAGGCGCGTGTCTCAGCCATGTGCGACACACGGTCATGTTACATGGCCGTGTGTCCCTTGGGGCACCCTACGAATTAAAGTCAGTATACCCTCTAGTTTTGACATGGCCTAGACACAATGGTGTGTCTACTGGTCGTGTGTAGCACATGAGCTGACACACGGGCGTGTGGTCGGCCGTGTGGCCAAGTCAGTAGCCTCCCTAATTTTCACATGGCATGACACATGGTTGTGTCTTGTGGCCTTGTGGATAAGTCTGTAACATCCTGATTTTCGGGTTTTCGCGATTCTTGATATTTCAAGTAAATTTCTAAAATTTGGTATGTGATTATGGAATTCATAATGTGGGTATGTTAATGGGCTTATGGAAGGCCCATGAGTTGGCCAAAACCCGGTAGAATTTTTAAAATTTTGGACTTAGGAGTTAGGGGTTCTGGCTAGGTGCCCTTATATTAAGTTGTGGGTAAAATGTATCCCAAAAAAAAGCGTAGTAAAGTGGCAAGGGTGACGCCACTAAGCTCCTAAAAAGGTGGCGTGTGGAGCATAAGGGAAGTCCTGGGTTCGATTCCTGTGTTGGCAAATAAGAGGATTTATTTTTATGTGCGGGAAGGGTAAGTGTTGGAACCTAAGTGGATTCTGTAAGAGGAGAGTTGGATCAAGTCAAATGCATAAATTAAGGAGGGATAAGGGAGAGATTTTAGGGATTTTAGAGAAGGATAGAGCTTAGCCGTTTGGAAGGGAGATTTGAGAGGATTTTCAAGAAGGGTATTAGGCTAGTTAATTTGGCATTAGGGTGCGAGTGTGCCGATTTCTTCTTTGGTATGTAGCCTTCTTCTCTTTTCTTTCTCCTCTTGCCGATTGTTCTTAAGCTAATCCCTCTCTTTTCTCTTTCGTTATTTCTTCCACAAACTCTCTACTTCTTATTCTTCCTCTTTTTCGTTTATAGTAAAAGCCGAACCTATCATTCTTCTCGTTTCTAACCGAATATCAATAAGCCAAATCCCGAAGGAGTCAAAGGAAGTCGATTGCTCTATAAAGGTATACACTTGTTCTTTTTCTTTTAGCCGATTCTTGTTATTTTAAAAGCCTTTCAACTCTTTTGTCAACACCCTTTTGGTCCATAACCACTTTTCTTGATGACCCAAAGCCAAAAGCACAGGACCCTTGGGTGACTTGGTGGTCGATTCGTAGGATCCTTGTGGTACGGGTTACGCTAGTGTTTTAGAGTCTGCATTGCGTTGAATCGGAGTTAACACGGATTGAAACCGTTTGGGTAAGTGAACCTTGGTAAGTGCTCGTAGCTTTAATCAATTCAATATTAGGGAGTTTAAGAAAAGCGAAACCTCTCTAATTTAGGGAGATGGCGAATATGGGCATAGACTTTATGGGGTCTTCTTTTAATATTTTTGGTTTATTTATTGAAGGAGCAGCAAGGTGTAGTGTCGTTTTGGAGTAGCTTGGATCACGGAGTAGCTAGGCCTAGTCATCAATCGCGACAAAGGTAAGGTGCCTAAGGCCATTATGGATGGTGGTAGAATGTGTAAGTGTTAATATTGGAAAGTTCTTATTTTGGTTCAATTATTGCGAGCTGATCTAGTTAAACAATTGATTATAGGAGAAATTGCATAGGAGATCTCGTCAAGGAAAATCGCATAAGCGGTGTGTAACGAACCCTTTTCATAGCTTAAAGCGATAAATGCCGAAAAGCGAAATGCCAAATTTCGGCATTTCGAGGACTTGTGAGCAAGCTTAACGCTCACTAGTTAGTTAGAATCGATGAGGCGATGATCGAGAACGATGGAAAGCGGTAAGAGTGTGATTTTTGGCGTTCTTGGTAAGTTGGGCCTCGAGGGGTCGAAGTGGGGCCCATTGGGCTTTCGGGCCCATTTGGGAAAAATTGGTAGTAAACGGAAATATGTTATATGGCATGATAAGACTGTTAAAACCGTTATGGAATATAGGCTAAATGGGCCGAGATGACGAAATTGGCTAAGTAGGGCCCATTAAGGGTTTTAGGCCCAATAACTCGTTGTCGATAAAAATTGGCCAGAATCACTGTTTGCACCCATGAATTGTTAAGTAATCATTAATAAACTTGGAAACACTAATTTTTGGTAAAATTACAAGATTACCCTTATAATATGAAAATGACCGTTTTGCCCCTAGGTAAAAATGACCATTATACCCTAAGGGTTTATGTATGATTTTAATACATGGGATTTTGATAAATATGGTATGTATGATATGCACATGAAATGTATGATACGCACATGATATGTATGATATGCACATGAGGTAATCATAAATGCATTGGGTTGGGTTTTTATATGGATGGAGGAAGTGAAAAAGGGCTTATGCCCCGATTATCGAAAGGGCTTATGCCCTGATTATAAAAGGGCTTATGCCCTGATTATTGAAAGGGCTTTGGCCCAGTTATTAAAAGAGGCTAGGCCTCGGTTATATGATAAAGCGACTATCTTTGCCATTGGAGAGTTTGGCGGGTGGGTCGAGTTAATCCCACATGGTGTGTTGGTTGGTACGGTGGAGAGTAGCGGATGGTGGGTTGAGTAGTCTCCCAAATGGGTTGCATTCTTTCATTGAAATTATATGTGACATTGAAATGGGCCTAAGGGCCATACCGTTTCTGAGAAAGGCTTCGCCCAAGAATATGAAATATGAAAAGGCTTCGCCCAAGATTATGAGATATGAAATATGAAAAGGGCTACTGACCCGATGCATGATTGAGATTGATTTGGGCTTAGACCCAATAGGCCGTTATTGTTTTGGGCTCGAAAGGGCTTGTTGCACATGAGTTTCCAAACTCACCCCTTCCTTAACCTTGCGGTGAGCCTTGATGTGAGGACTTGGGCGGAGAGGATTGGAGTGGCCACGGTGATCATCTTTGGGCTTTTAAACAAGTATTGGTTTTCATTTTAATTACTTTAATTATTATTTACTTTTGGGTTGTAATAAGGCCAATTTTAACTTTCCTTTCATTTTTTCGGGATTATTTTAATTTTAATAACTTTAAAAAATTGGTTAATAATTATTCAAATGGGCTAGACTTAGGGCGTGTTTTCAAAACGATATTTGTTTTAAAATATCTCAACATCGAGGATTAATCGATTTATCAAAGACGCCCACTTAAACAAATTTAAACTCGATATAACAAAGTGTGGCTATGGTTGTGGGCATGTCAGGATTGGTTCCAATGAAGGAGCTTGGTACTTAGCGACCTTCATGGCTCACCTCCTCTGTCTCGGATACCTACACGGTGCCCGACTTCCATATACTTTGTTAACTCAATAAAATATATGGTTTTAAAACATTAAAACGAAACGTGGGTTTTCAACTCCAATGTGGCACGTCGATTCGCCATAACGTCTCGGGCCGGGTTTGGGGTGTTCCATTTAGTGGTATCGAGCCTAGGTTGCAACAACTCGGTACGTGGATCGGGTCCAAAATGTTTTGAAAACTTAGGCCTAAGAAGGGTATTTTTGGAAAATAGTTTTGAAAAGTTCATTTTAAATATGGTTATGGAGAAATATAGGTAAAAAGGGTACCAATTTTTCATTTTAAATCAAGAGTTCAAAATAAAGGAGTTTTCAAATCAAAGTTTTCAATTTCTATTTTCGATAATCAAAACATGTTTTTCTAAATGGATTGGAGAAAGAAGTGGCGCACTGAATCCCCGACACCAAGTCTGTAAGTATATTTTCCTTACAATATATGATATTGATATTATGAATAGTGCTGAGACCCTACTATGAGACTTTAGCTAGGGTAGAGCTGTAAATGGTAGGAATGAGGCTGTAGCTAGGCTACGATGATACGAAAATCCTTGAACCGCTATATCTACATAAGACATTTTCTTAATAAGCGGTGGAGCGTTATACTAATTGCATAAAATTAAATAAATCGATAATTCGATATGAGTACTAGAGGAGCTCGTGGATGAGGCCGCGGACGTGGTCGCGGAAGGGTGCAAGCTGAATCTTCATCCTCGGGGCATAGGCCGGTGAGGAGCCACCGTGTGCAAGCAACGGAGACTGGTCTTATGATCGGGTCTGCGGGGATGACGCTTTATCCCAAGCCATGTTAAGGGTTTTAGAAAGAGTGGTGGAGCTAATCTTGGGGACGGTGAATAAGGGTCTATATCGGAGCGACTCAAGGCCAACGGAGCGGAGGTATTTAGGGTGTATCTGGAGTGGCCCGAATGTGGCGTAATATTGGTGGAGGCAAGAGCGGATCATGGGCGACCTAGGCGCTCGGTGGAGCAAAAGCCGAGAGGAGGCGTGTCGCCGCTACGTTTGAGGCATACCGATGGTGGATCACCGTAAGGAGAGTACCCCAATTGAGCAAGTAACACAGGAATTGTTCAAAGCGCCTTTAAAGGGAGGTATGTTGGAGCAAGCTATGTGGATGCTCGTCGAAAGGAATTCTTGAATCGATTCAAGGTGATAAGACCTATGTGAGTATGAGGCGTAATTTTGAGGTGAGTCGATATGCTATGGTATAGTGGCAACCGAATATGAGCGCGATGTCCGCTTTGAGGATGGTCTCGCGATGAGCTTAGGATATTGATAGCTCCACGGAGGGAGCGTGGTTTTGCTGCGTTGGTAGAAAAGGCTAAGATAGCCGAGGAGGTGAAGGTGAGTGAGCGAGAATCGTGAGAAGGATCGACCAGATTCAAGAGGATTTGAGACCCTCGAGTGCCACGAATCGAAGTGTTAAAAGAGCAAGGATGGAGGAACCGGTTCGAGCGGTTCGATAAATACTTATAGACCGCAGCTTGCGAGGGACTGTGGTAGGGTGCATATGGGGAGTCTTTGAAACGAATGGAGCATGTTTTCGATGTGGGTCAAAAGAGCATAAGTTCGAGAGAGTGTCCTCGGAGGACAGCTCAGAGTCTGGCAGAGCAAAGGATGTCCAACCACGGCGAGGAGGACCACCACCTCGGAGGGTCGTGGGCAAGGTAGAGGTGGCAATGGTAATGGACGAGGACGTGGGGCCCTGGCAGAGGTGCTGGTCATCTTGAAGCTCGACAACCGGCGTTAGTTTATCTTTGCGACGACGTCGTGAGGAGGGTGACCCTCGATGTTATAACTGCACGTTCTTCATTCATAGTATGCCTTACACTGCTTTGATTGATGTGGGCTCCACCCACTCGTATGTTGCTTGTGATGTATCGGGGGCTTTGGATGTGCTTCCTGAGAAGACTGTGAGTGGGGTATCAGTAATAAGTCCATTAGGACATTCGGTTAAGGTAGATAAAATTTTTAGGGCAGATTAGGGACACAAGATAAAATCTTTGAAGGAGATTTGATGGAGCTGCCATTTCGGGATTTTGATCTTATTCTGGGAATGGATTGGTTAATTAAGCACAAGGCGACGTTGGATTGTGCGGCAAAGAGGATGGTACTAAGAACTACCGAAGATGAGGAGATAATGGTCATAGGGGAACGAAGGATTATTTATCCAATGTTGTTTGGCGTTAAGAGCCGAGAAGTTGATCTGAAAGGTTGTGAGGCGACTTGGCCTTTATGAGTCAAACGGACTTGAGGAGATAACGGTGGAATCGGTTAGGACTATTAGGGAATTTCGGGATGTATTCCCGGATGAACTTCTGGATTACCCCGAATAGAAAAGTCGAGTTTGGAATCGACTTACTAGGGGGAACGACTCGTGTCCATTGCACCTTATCGGATGGCACCAAAGGAGTTGGTAGAATTGAAAGCTCGATTCAAGAGCTATTGGATAGAGGGTGTATAAGACCAAGTGTTTCCCGTAAGTGCACGTCTTGATCGCTCAGAAGAAGAAAGATGGGACTATGCATGTGCATTGACTATCGGCGATTGAATAAGTGACTATTAAGAACAAGTATCCGTTACCAAGAATTGATGATCTGTTCGACCAACTAAAAGGAGCCTCGGTGTTTTCTAAAATCGACCTTCGGTCGGATATCATCAATTAAGAGTTAAAGAGGGGATATTTATAAGGCGGCGTTCAGGTCTCGTCACGGACATTACGAGTTTACGGTAATGCCATTTGGGTTGACTAATGCACCAGCAGCATTCATGGATTTGATGAATCGGGTATTCCAAACCATACTTGGATCGGTTCGTAGTCGTTTTTATTGATGATATCTTGGTGTATTCGGAAGCGGAAGAGAAGCATGATGAGCATCTTAGTGTAGTCTTGCAAGTGTTAAGGGAGAAGCAACTTTATGCAAAGTTTAGTAAGTGCGAGTTTTGGTGAAGGAAGTTACCTTCTTGGGGCATGTTGTGTCTGCCGAGGGGATCAAGGTGGACCCTCGAAGATTGAATCAATTCGGAATGGAAGCCACGAAGTCGGTAACGGAGATTCAAGTTTTCGGGGTTGGCGAGGTTATTATCGGAGATTCGTGGAAGGATTTTACGTGTTGGCAAGACAGATAATCTAAACTTATAAGGAAGGAGCACCTTTTGTTTGGACAAATAAGCGACAAGAGGCTTTTGAGATCGAAGAAGGTTTTGACGAAGCGCCAGTTTGATTCACCAGAGTCCGGTAAGGATTTCACTGTGTCAATGATCGTCACATGTAGGTTTGGGCTGCGTGTTGATGCAAGAGGGTAAAGTGGTCGCTTATGCTTCACGACGCTTAAGCCACATGAGGTGAACTACCCTACTCATGACTTGGAATTGGCAGTGATAATCTTTGCACTTAAGATATGGAGGCATTACCTGTATGGGGAGAAATGCATCATCTATACGGATCACAAGAGTCTTAAGTACTTGCTGACTCAAAAGGAGCTGAATCTTAGGCAGCGAAGGTGGATAGAGTTGTTAAAGGACTATGACTGTTCGATCAAGTATCATCCAGGTAAGGTGAATGTCGTGGCTGATGCGCTAAGTCGAAGGACGGTGGCAGAATTAAAGGCGATGTTTGCTCGTCTAAGTTTGTATGACGACGGAAGTTTATTGGCGGAGTTCTGAGTAAAACCGACTTGGGTAGAACAGTTAAAGCAAGCAGTTGGAGGGCGAGTCGTTGGTTGCTCGGGTTGACAAGTTGAGAAGGGGAGAATCGACTTTGGGTTAAATAGTGAGGGAGTTCTTTGTTTTCGAGGAAGAATTTGTATGCCGAAAGACTCGACTTGAGATTGATGATTTTGAAAGAGGCACATAATGGACCTTGTGCTATGCATCCGGGAGGGAGTAAGTTGTATCGGACTTGCGAGAGCAATATTGGTGGCCCGGGCTTAAGCGAGAAGTGACCGAATTTGTTGGGAGATGTTTGACATGTCAACAAGTGAAGGCCGAGCATCAACTACCTTCGGATTGTTACGGTAGGTAAAGATACCACTTTGGAAGTGGGAAAGGGTAACTATGGACTTTGTAAGTGGGTTGCCGTTGACACCTTCTAGGAAGGATTCGGTTTGGGTGATTGTGGATAGACTCACGAAATCTGCTCATTTCATACCTGTCCGAACCGATTACTCACTTCAGAAGTTGGCCAGATTGTATGTGGCGGAAATAGTGCGATTGCATGGTGTGCCAGTATCGATAATTTCAGACCGAGACCCAAGGTTTACATCTCGGTTTTGGCAAAAGTTGCATGAGGCATTGGGAACGCGATTGGATTTCAGTACGGCTTTTCACCCTCAGTCGGATGGGCAGTCAGAGAGGGTTATTCAGATTTTAGAGGATATGTTGAGGGGTTGTGCTATTGAGTTTAAAGGCAGCTGGGAGGACCATTTGCCCTTAGCGGAGTTCGCGTATAACAACAGTTACCAAGCAAGTATTCAGATGGCTCCATATGAGGCACTATATGGGCGAAGGTGTCGCTTCGCCTACTTGTTGGGCGTAATTGGGGAAAGGCAAATACTTGGGCGAGTTGGTGGCGAATCAAGACAAGATTAAGGTGATCAGGAAGCGGTTAAAAGAGGCGGCGGATCGACAAAAGTCTTATGCCGATCTGAAGCGTAAGGATATTGAATATGCGGTAGGAGACATGGTCTTTTTGAAAGTTTCGCCTTGGAAGAAGATCTTGAGATTTGGAAAGAAGGGTAAGTTGAGCCCACGGTTTATTGGACCTTATCGAATCATTAAGCGGATAGGGTCGGTGGCTTATCAACTAGAGTTACCTCCAGAACTGGATCGCATTCACGATGTCTTTCATGTGTCCATGCTAAGGCGATATCGTTCTGACCCAACTCATATCGTGCCAGTTGCAGAAATTGAGGTACAGTCGGATTTGACCTTTGAAGAGGAACCTGTGCAAATACTTGATCGTGATGTCAAGGTGTTGAGAAAGAGGTCAGTCCCGTTGGTGAAGATACTTTGGAGGAACCATGGCAAGGAAGAAGCTACTTGGGAGACCGAAGAGGCAATGCGTCAGCAGTACCCTCAACTGTTTGGACCAGGTAAATTTCGAGGCTGAAATTTCTTTAAGGAGGGTAGAATTGTAACATCCTGATTTTCGGGTTTTCGCGATTCTTGATATTTTAAGTAAATTTCTAAAATTTGGTATGTGATTATGGAATTCATAATGTGGGTATGTTAATGGGCTTATGGAAGGCCCATGAGTTGGCCAAAACCCGGTAGAATTTTTAAAATTTTGGACTTAGGAGTTAGGGGTTCTCGCTAGGTGCCCTTATATTAAGTTGTGGGTAAAATGTATCACAAAAAAAAAACTGTAGTAAAGTGGCAAGGGTGACGCCACTAAGCTCCTAAAAAGGTGGCGTGTGGAGCATAAGGGAAGTCCTGGGTTCGATTCCCTGTGTTGGCAAATAAAAGGATTTATTTTTATGTGCAAGAAGGGTAAGTGTTGGAACCTAAGTGGATTCGTAAGAGGAGAGTTGGATCAAGTCAAATGCATAAATTAAGGAGGGATAAGGGAGAGATTTTAGGATTTGAGAGAAGGATAGAGCTTAGCCGTTTGGAAGGGAGATTTGAGAGGGATTTTCGTGAGAAGGGTATTAGGCTAGTTAATTTCGGCATTAGGGTCCGAGTGTGCCGATTTCTTCTTTGGTATGTAGCCTTCTTCTCTTTTCTTTCTCCTCTTGCCGATTGTTCTTAAGCTAATCCCTCTCTTTTCTCTTTCGTTATTTCTTCCACAAACTCTCTACTTCTTATTCTTCCTCTTTTTCGTTTATAGTAAAAGCCGAACCTATCATTCTTCTCGTTTCTAACCGAATATCAATAAGCCAAATCCCGAAGGAGTCAAAGGAAGTCGATTGCTCTATAAAGGTATACACTTGTTCTTTTTCTTTTTAGCCGATTCTTGTTATTTTAAAAAGCCTTTCAACTCTTTTGTCAACACCCTTTTTGGTCCATAACCACTTTTTCTTCAGTGACCCAAAAGCCAAAAGCACAGGACCCTTGGGTGACTTGGTGGTCGATTCGTAGGATCCTTGTGGTACGGGTTCTGCTAGTGTTTTAGAGCTGCGACTGCGTTGAATCGGAGTTAACACGGGATTGAAACCGTTTGGGTAAGTGAACCTTGGTAAGTGCTCGTAGCTTTAATCAATTCAATATTAGGGAGTTTAAGAAAAGCCGAAACCTCTCTAATTTAGGGAGATGGCCGAATATGGGCATAGACTTTATGGGGTCTTCTTTTAATATTTTTGGTTTATTTATTGAAGGAGCAGCAAGGTGTAGTGTCGTTTTGGAGTAGCTTGGATCGCCGGAGTAGCTAGGCCTAGTCATCAATCGCGACAAAGGTAAGGTGCCTAAGGCCATTATGGATGGTGGCGAATGTGTAAGTGTTAATATTGGAAAGTTCTTATTTTGGTTCAATTATTGAAGCTGATCTAGTTAAACAATTGATTATAGGAGAAATCGCATAGGAGATCTCGTCAAGGAAAATCGCAAATCGGTGTGTAACGAACCCTTTTCATAGCTTAAAGCGATAAATGCCGAAAAGCGAAATGCCAAATTTCGGCATTTCGAGGACTTGTGAGCAAATAACGCTCACTAGTTAGTTAGAATCGATGAGACGATGATCGAGAACGATGGAAACGGTAAGAGTGTGATTTTGGCGTTCTTGGTAAGTTGGGCCTCGAGGGTCGAAGTGGGGCCCATTGGGCTTTCGGGCCCATTTGGGAAAAATTGGTAGTAAACGGAAATCTGTTATATGGCATGATAAGACTGTTAAAACCGTTATGGAATATAGGCTAAATGGGCCGAGATGACGAAATTGGCTAAGTAGGGCCCATTAAGGGTTTTAGGCCCAATAACTCGTTGTCGCTAAAAATGGGCCAGAATCACTGTTTGCACCCATGAATTGTTAAGTAATCATTAATAACCTTGGAAACACTAATTTTGGTAAAATTACAAGATTACCCTTATAATATGAAAATGACCGTTTTGCCCCTAGGTAAAAATGACCATTATACCCCTAGGGTTTATGTATGATTTTAATACATGGGATTTTGATAAATATGGTATGTATGATATGCACATGAAATGTATGATACGCACATGATATGTATGATATGCACATGAGGTAATCATAAATGCATTGGGTTGGGTTTTATATGGATGGAGGAAGTGAAAAGGGCTTATGCCCTGATTATCGAAAGGGCTTATGCCCAGCTTATAAAAGGGCTTATGCCCCGCTTATTGAAAGGGCTTTGGCCCGATTATTAAAAGAGGCTAGGCCTCCGGTTATATGATAAAGCGATTATCTTGCCGGTGGAGAGTTTGGCGGGGTGGGTCGAGTTAATCCTACATGGTGTGTTGGTTGGTGCGGGTGGAGAGTAGCGGATGGTGGGTTGAGTAGTCTCCCCAAATGGGTTGCATTCTTTCATTGAAATTATATGTGACATTGAAATGGGCCTAAGGGCCATACTGTTTCTGATAAAGGCTTGCCCGATAATATGAAATATGAAAAGGCTTGCCTAGTATTATGAAATATGAAACATGAAAAGGCTTGACCCGATATTATGAGATATGAAATATGAAAAGGCTACTGACCCGATGCATGATTGAGATTGGATTTGGGCTTAGACCCAATAGGCCGTTATTGTTTTGGACTCGAAAGGGCTTGTTGCACATGAGTTTCCAAACTCACCCCTTCCTTAACCTTGCGGTGAGCCTTGATGTGAGGACTTGGTAGGAGAGGATTGAGTGGCCACGGTGATCATCTTTGGGCTTTTAAACAAGTATTGGTTTTCATTTTAATTACTTTAATTATTATTTACTTTTGGGTTGTAATAAGGCCAATTTTAACTTTCCTTTCATTTTTTGGGATTATTTTAATTTTAATAACTTTAAAAAATTGGTTAATAATTATTCAAATGGGCTAGACTTAGGGCGTGTTTTCAAAAGCGATATTTGTTTTAAAATATCTCAACATCGAGGATTAATCGATTTATCAAAGACGTCCACTTAAACAAATTTAAACTCGATATAACAAAGTGTGGCTATGGTTGTGGGCATGTCTAGGATTGGTTCCAATCAAAGAGCTTGGTACTTAAGCGACCTTCATGGCTCACCTCCTCTGTCTCGGATACCTACACGGTGCCACTTCCATACACTTTGTTAACTCAATAAAATATATGGTTTTAAAACATTAAAAGCGAAGCGTGGGTTTTCAACTCCAATGTGGCACGTCGATTCGGCCATAACGTCTGGGCTGGGTTTGGGGTGTTACATTTAGTGGTATCGAGCCTAGGTTGCAACAATTTCGGTACGTGGATCGGGTCCAAAATGTTTTCAAAACTTAGGCCTAAGAAGGGTATTTTTGGAAAATAGTTTTGAAAAGTTCATTTTAAATATGGTTGCGGAGAAATATAGGTAAAAGGGTACCAATTTTTACATTTTAAATCAAGAGTTCAAAATAAAGGAGTTTTCAAATCAAAGTTTTCAATTTCTATTTTCGATAATCAAAAACATGTTTTTCTAAATGGATTGGAGAAAGGCGTGGCGCATTGAATCCCGGCACCAAGTCTGTAAGTATATTTTCCTTACAATATATGATATTGATATTATGAATAGTCTTTGAGACCCTACTATGAGACTTTAGCTAGGGTAGAGTCAGTAAACAGTAGGAATGAGGCTGTAGCTAGGCTACGATGATACGAAAATCCTTGAACCGCTATATCTACATAAGACATTTTCTTAATAAGCAAAGTGGAGCGTTATACTAATTGCATAAAATTAAGTAAATCGGATAATTCGATATGAGTACTAGAGGAGTGGGACGAGGCCGCGGACGTGGTCGCGGAAGGGTGCAAGTGAATCTTCATCCTCGGGGCATAGGCCACCGGTGAGCCACCGTGTGCAAGCAACGGAGACCTGGTCTTATGATCGGCTACGGGGATGACGCTTTATCCCAAGCCATGTTAAGGGTTTTAGAAAGAGTGGCTGGAGCTAATCTTGGGGACGGTGAATAAGGGGTCTATATCGGAGCGACTCAAGACCAACGAGCGGAGGTATTTAGGTGTATCTGGAGTGGCCCGAATGTGGCGAATATTGGTGGAGGCAACAGAGCGGATCATGGGCGACCTAGGCGCTCGGTGGAGCAAAAGGCGAGAGGAGCGTGTCATTTGCTACGTGACGAGGCATACCGATGGTGGATCACCGTAAGGGAGAGTACCCCAATTGAGCAAGTAACACAGGAATTGTTCAAAGCGCCTTTAAAGGGAGGTATGTTGGAGCAAGCTATGTGGATGCTCGTCGAAAGGAATTCTTGAATCGATTCAAGGTGATAAGATCAGAGCAGAGTATGAGGCGGAATTTTGAGGCCGAGTCGATATGCTAGTGGTATAGTGGCAACCGAATATGAGTATGATGTCGCTTTGAGGATGGTCTCATGATGAGCTTAGGATATTGATAGCTCCACGAGGGGCTGGTTTTTTGCTGCGTTGGTAGAAAAGGCTAAGATAGCCGAGGAGGTGAAGTGAGTGAGCGACAGAATCGTGAGAAGGATCGACCCAGATTCAAGAGGATTTGAGACCCTCGAGTGCCACGAATCGAAGTGTTAAAAGAGCAAGGATAGAGGAACCGGTTCGGCGGTTCGATAAATACTTATAGACCATGAGCTTGCGGGGACTGTGGTAGGGTGCATATGGGGAGGCTGGAAACGAATGGAGCATGTTTTCGATGTGGGTCAAAAGAGCATAAGTTCGAGAGAGTGTCCTCGGAGGACACTCGGGAGTGGCGGCAGAGCAAAGGGATGTCCAACCACGGCGAGGAGGACCACCACCACAGAGAGGGTTGTGGGCAAGGTAGAGGTGGCAATGGTAATGGACAAGGACGTGGGGCCCTGGCAGAGGTCTTTGGTCATCTTTGAAGCTCGACAACCGGCGTTAGTTTATGCTTGCCTGACGTCGTGAGGAGGGTGACGCTCGATGTTATAAGCTGCACGTTCTTCATTCATAGTATGCCTTACATTGCTTTGATTGATGTGGGCTCCACCCACTCATATGTTGCTTGTGATGTATCGGGGCTTTGGATGTGCTTCACGAGAAGGCGTGAGTGGGGTATCGATAATAAGTCCATTAGGACATTCGGTTAAGGTAGATAAAATTTTTAGGCGATGCAATTAAGGACACAAGATAAAATCTTTGAAGGAGATTTGATGGAGCTGCCATTTCGGGATTTTGATCTTATTCTGGGAATGGATTGGTTAATTAAGCACAAGGCGACGTTGGATTATGCGGCAAAGAGGATGGTACTAAGAACTACCGAAGATGAGGAGATAATGGTCATAGGGGAATGAAGGGATTATTTATCCAATGTTGTTTCGGCGTTAAGAGCCGAGAAGTTGATCCGGAAAGGTTGTGAGGCGTACTTGGCCTTTGTGAGTCAAACGGGACTTTAGGAGATAACGGTGGAATCGGTTAGGACTATTAGGGAATTTCAGGATGTATTCCCAGATGAACTTCCTGGATTACCCCCGAATAGAGAAGTCGAGTTTGGAATCGACTTACTACCGGGAATAGCTCTGTGTCCATTGCACCTTATCGGATGGCACCAAAGGAGTTGGTAGAATTGAAAGCTCGATTCAAGAGCTATTGGATAGAGGGTTTATAAGACCAAGTGTTTCCCGTAGAGTACCGGTACTATTAGTAGAAGAAGAAAGATGGGACTATCGCATGTGCATTGACTATCGGCGATTGAATAAGTGACTATTAAGAACAAGTATCCGTTACCAAGAATTGATGATCTATTCGACCAACTAAAAGGAGCCTCGGTGTTTTCTAAAATCGACCTTGATTGGGATATCATCAATTAAGAGTTAAAGAGGGGATATTTATAAGGCGGCATTCGGGACTCGTCACGGACATTACAAGTTTACGGTAATGCCATTTGGGTTGACTAATGCACCGCGGCATTCATGGATTTGATGAATCGGTATTCCAGCCATACTTGGATCAGTTCAGTAGTCGTTTTATTGATGATATCTTGGTGTATTCGGAAGCGGAAGAGAAGCATGATGAGCATCTTAGTGTAGTTTGCAAGTGTTAAGGAGAAGCAACTTTATGCATGTGACACCCAAAATAGACCCTAGCCGGAGCGTGGTTTGGGACCACTAAACCGAGTCATAAAAATAATTAATTGTTATATTCTATGCTTACTATGTGTGTGCATGCATATGTGGAAATTTCATTCTCTAATTTTACCCATTTGTATGAGAAAGTATTAAATAGGGATCAAAGTGAAACATGGTGAAATATGATAGGCTAATTTTAAATGGCTTGTTAGTACATGTTAACAAAAGGTGGAGTTGCATGTCAAATAATCCCTTCCTAAGGAGGAGTGGCGGCCATGACAAATTATGGGCAAGGGGAAACATGTTCCCAACATGTTTTACTAATGGATGATGTTAGAAATGATAAAATAAGAGTATGGAAAAAAAATTAGTGTTAGTAGGATGAGAAACAAAAAAAAGTGTTCATCCTTCTCCATAGGCTTGGCGAATGTCCTAAAGAAAGAAAAGAAAAAATTTGTTCATCCTTTCTCATCTTCTTGGCGAAAATACTAAGGGAAAAGAGGAGGATTTTTGCTTCATGCTTGGGTTGGAAGAGATCTAGAAGGAGATTTGGCTAAGTTTGCATCAAGATTAAGGTATGTATGAGGTTGTGTTGGGAGTTTCATGCATGGTTTGGTTGCTAACTTGATGTGCATGTTAGCCATGGCTCAAATCCTTGTTATGCCATGGAAATGGTATTTGGCCAAAGTTGTTATGGTGATAAAGCCATTGCATGCTAAGTGTGAAGTTTGATGATGATGCATGCAATGATGGATTGTCTACTCTTGAGTAAGATTTTGAGTTTTCTTTTTGTGTGTTTAACCATGATTGAAGTTGAATGGAGCATGATTGTCATATTCGGCCATGATGCATTCATGAGCATGGTTCATGCTTCTTGCATGTTAGTTAAAATTTGTATTTTTGGATGGCTATGGACACCTTGAAATTCGGCCATGCTCATATTGTATATATATGTTTGCACATGATGTTTTGGCTATGAAGTAAGTGATGAATATATTGGTTTAAAGAAGAAGATGTGGAAGAATGCTTGTGAAATTATATAATGATGAAGTGTGAAGTAAGAATGTGTATTAATGAAATGATGCATTTGGCTATGTGAATGTATTGCTGTAATTAGAGTTGATTATATTCCTTGAGACTTACTAAGCATAAAATGCTTACCCGTTGCTTTGGCTCTCGTTTTCTAGATTTCGCTCAAGCAATCGGATTTGGGATCGTTGAAGTCGAAGTCATCCACACTATCAAGCCCCCATTTTGGTATAAATTCTTGGTTGAACTTGAAATGGCATGTATAGGACCACCCTTGTTGGTTAAATATGTTGTGATGTATATATGTACGGCCATGCGAAAATGGCTCGTAAAAGTGAAGTATCGACTTAGACTAATTGTGGTTTGTATGTATATATATTTGGTGTCATGATGTGGCTATGGCTTGGAAATGGGAATGTTGGTCACATGATCAGCCATTGGCATGGTTAAAATGATCATATATGAACCTATGTATGGCAAGACTAGTTGGTTCATGGAGACTACCAAATAGGTAAGACCTACCTTAAAACAGATGCTGCCAGCTGCAGTGACGTGAATGTGAAAAATCACCAAAATTCGTAGGATTGGAATTAAATAGTGAATAAGCTATGTAAATAAACCTTGATGAGTCTATTTTCATATGGAAGAAACGAAATGGTCATAGGAGTTACATGTTAAGAGATATTAAAGCTATTGTGAGACAGGGCCAGAATGGTTTCTGGGTTCCCTTTCGCAACTTTAAAAATTTACTATAAATTATCAAGAAAGAATTAGGAGACATAACTTATATTTACAGATTCCATTTTGAGTCTAGTTTCATTAGAAACAAATGGCACCAGCATTAAAGCCCTGTACAGAGAGATATTCAAGTTATACCACGCGAAGGTCAGAGCAGTCGATCCCTGTAACATGGGTGACTTTAACTAATAAACTGTACCAATTGGCCCGACCAAAAATCCTAGAAATAAATCCATGGATGGATATATGAGTCTAAATTCAGGAAAATTTACGAAACCAGTTTCCGAGTTTTGAAACTCGAGATATGATTTTAAAGGCGACAGTGACGCAGTTTTTCCAGCCTGACTGGAAATGTCAAATGGATGGGCAAAACAAGTGAACTTGGCTTGCTAACCCTCGTGTCGAACACGGCGATGGTCTCGGGTTCGGGTGTTACAATTTTATTGGTATCGAGCCACGGTTTAGTCGATTCTAGGACTACCGTGATGTGTTTGGGGTCTAGCTATACATGCCATTAAATGATGAATCGATAGTGTGGTGATTTACGACAATTTGACTTTGTGTTTGTTTAAAGCAATGGATCCCGATCCCAACCGAAAGCGATAGCTGATGATGTGGAGAGTGTGGCGCTGCTCCGCGCAAGGGACAGCGCCGCGGACTCTCAACCTATGGCCAGCAATCCTAATGACGAGGCTAGGCAAGCCTTTTATAGTGTGATGAGCGAATGGTTTAATCAATACATTCGAACCAACACTACTGTTCCACAACCTCCATTCCCGACAAATGCAACCCCGCACCTACAATACCTCCGGTGACTGACCAAATAAGGTCAAGTAAGCCCCGATCGATAGGATTCGAAAACATGGGGCCACTGAATTTAAGGCTACGGATGATGATGATGCCGAAGCGAGCTGAATTTTGGTTAGATAACACTATCCGGTGCTTGATGAGCTATCCTGTACACCGATGAGTGCTTAAAGTGTACCACCTCCTTGCTACGCGAGTCCGCCTACTATTGGTGGAGTACTCGACTGTGGTGCCTAGAGAGCAAGTGACTTGGGAATTCTTTCAAACCGAGTTCAAAAAGTATATCGATCGAGATTCATCGACCAAAAGCGGAGGAATTCCTTGATCTTAAGCAAGGTTCGATGTCGATTCTGATCACGAAAGAAAATTTGTGAGGCTTAGCCAGCAGCGAGAATGCATTTCGTCCAAGCTATTATGTAAACGCTTCGAGGATGGGCTGAATGATGATATAAGGATGTTTGTTGGCATCCTCGAGATACGAGAGTTCGTAGTACTTGTTGAGCGAGCTTGTAAAGCAGAAGAGCTTAGAAAGGAGAAACAAAAAGTGATGTGGGAACCGGAGAATTCGAAGAGGTCCTCGGAAAGTCTCTTCAACAAGCATCGAAGAGATTTCGAGATGATGTGAGCCGGTCTAGAGGCGTTTGGGCTTTTCTAGACGAGGACGCGATCGACCCCTGTGACCACACGAGTCACCTCGATCGCCGGTGGTGGAAATGATCGCCGAGAGAGGCGGAGTGTCCACATTGTGGCAAATGGCATTCGGGAGCTGTTGGTTTTGTGATCGCTCTCGCTATAAGTGTGGATCGGCCGACCACTTTATGAAGGATTGCCCGAGGATGCATGAACCGAATGTAAGTCAGAGTGCAAACCCGGGTGCTACCACTGCTCGAGGTAGGCCACCTAGAAATATGGGCAATGTCAGTGGTGGACAGAGAGGATCTAGAGATGCTACCATCAGATCTGAGGCTCGTGCTCCTACTAGGACTTATGCCATACGCGCACGCCGAGGATCTGCCTCTCCGGATGTTATTACCGGTACTTTCACTCTTTTCAATACAAATGTGATTGCTTTGATTGACCCCGGTTCTACTCATTCATATATATGTGAAACCTTAGCATCCGAGAAGACTTTGCCCATTGAGTCTCTGAGTTTGTAATTCGGTGTCAAACCCTTGGGTCATTACGTGCTTGTCAACAAAGTGTGCAAGAAAAGTCCCCTAGTGTTCCGAGGTTCTTGTTTTCCGGCGGACTTGATGCTTTTGCCGTTCGATGAGTTCGACGTTATTCTTGGTTTGGATTGGTTGACCATGCACGACACGGTTGTAAATTGCAAGAGCAAGACTATCGATTTGAGGTGCGCGAATAATGAAATAATTCGGGTTGAGTCTACGGACTTAAAGGGGTTGCCAGCCGTAATATCAGCGATGTTGGCCCAGAAATATGTGAGAAAAGGGTGCGGCGTACCTTGCGTCGTGCTTTCGATGACAAGGAATTAGAAAAGAAACCCGAATCTGTGCCCGTGGTTTGTGAATACCGGATGTTTTCCCGAAGAATTGCGGGTTTACCACTGTTCGGAAATAGAATTTGGCATCGAATTGATACCGGTACCACTCAATTTCGATAGCTCCGTATCGTATGGCACCAACGGAATTAAAGGAGTTGAAAGCTCGGTTGCAAGAATTGGTGGATGGAGGTTTTGCTCGCTTGAGTTTTTCGCCTTGGGGTGCGCCAAGATTGTTCGTGAAGAAGAAGGATGGAACCATGCGGTTGTGCATCGACTATCGTCGACAATAAAGCGACGATAAAGAACAAATATCCGTTGCCACGTATTGATGACTTGTTCGATCAACTGAAGGAGCCTCGGTGTTCTCGAAAATAGATTTGAGATCGGGCTATTATCAATTGCGAATCCGAGATTCGGACGTACCCAAGACCGCCTTGAGCGAGATATGGTCACTATGAGTTCCTAGTGATGCCGTTTGGGCTCACTAATGCCCCGCGGTATTTATGGATTTAATGAATCGGATCTTTAGACCATATTTGGATCGATTAAGTAGTCGTGTTCATTGATGACATCTTGGTCTATTCAAGAAATGAGACCGAACATCTTTGAACACTGCGGTTAGTCTTGCAAATTTTACGGGATAAGCAATTATATGCTAAGTTCAAGCAAGTGTGAGTTACGGTTAGAGAGGTTAGCTTCTTGGGTCATGTGGTATCAGACGGTATTCGAGTCGACCGAATAAAATTTCAGCCATACTTAATTGGAAGCCTCAGAAATATTCTCGAGGTTCGAGCTTTTTGGGGCTTAGGTTATTACCGACGATTTGTAAAGGCTTCTCAACGATAGCCACGCCGATGACGGCTACTCCAAAAGGATGTTAAGTTCGAATGGACGGAGAAATTCCAAAAAGTTTCGATCAATCGAAAACTTATTTGGTGAAGCCCCAATTCTAGTGCAACCCGAGTCCAAGCAAAGAGTTTGTCATCTATAGCGACGCCTCTCTACTTGGGTTAGGTTGCGTATTAATGCAAGAAGGTCGAGTTGTGGCCTATGCGTCGAGGCAATTAAAGCCACATGAGAAAAATTATCCGACTCATGATCTCGAATTGGCGCCATCGTATTCGCCTTAAAGATTTGGCGACATTACTTATTTGGTGAAAGGTGCCATGTATACTCGGATCACAAAAGTCTCAAATATTTGATGACCCAAAGAGACTTAAATCTGTGACAAAGGCGTTGGCTCGGCGGTTAAAGGATTATGAGTGATCATTGACTATCACCGGGAAAGGTTAATGTGGTTGCGGATGCCTTGAGTCGTAAATCGTTATTCACTTTCTGAGCGATGAATGTGCACTTGTCCGTCCGATCCGACGGTGTGTTAGTGGCTGAATTGAAAGCCAAACCATTATTGACACACCAAATTCGAGAAGCTCGAGAAAGTCAACGACGAGTTGGTAGCAAAACGGGCTGCATGTGTTCCGAACAAGGACTCGGAGTTTCAAATCGACGATGACGATTGTTTGAGGTTCAAAAGTAGTCTGTGTGTCCCAAAGAATTGAACTCATTTCGATAATTCGAATGAAGCCCATTGTAGCCGAATGGCAATCCACCGGGAGTACGAAGATGTACAATGAATTGAAACGTCGGTTTTGGTGGCATGGTATGAAGCGAGACATCTCGAATTTGTTTGAGATGTTTAATATGTCAACAAGTGAAAGCGGAACATCGGTGCCTTGAGATTACTTCACCAATCACGATACCCGAGTGGAAATGGGATCGAGTCACAATGGACTTTGTATCCGGACCGCCATTGTCGCAAGTAAGAAGGATGCGGTTTGGGTCGTGGTAGATCGATTGACTAAGTCACCCACTTTGTCCCCAGACGCACGGATTTTCAATGGACAAATTAGCGGAATTGTACGTTTCTCAGTTGTGAGATTACACGGGTGCCTATTTCCATCGTGTCGGATAGAGATCCGAGATTTACCTCGTGATTTTGGAAAAAGTTGCAAGAAGCTTTGGGTACCAAGTTGCATTTCAAGACCGCCTTTCACCCCCAAACCGATGGTCAATCCGAGCGGATAATTCGAGATACTTGAGGATATGTTAAGATGTTGCGTCCTCGAGTTTAGTGGTTCATGGGAGCGGTATTTGCCGTTGATTGAATTCGCTTACAACAACGACTTTCAATCAAGTATTAAGATGGCACCCTACGAGGCCTTGTGCGGTCGTAAATGCCGTACACCATTGTTTTGGTGAGCTCGGTGAAAGCAAGATTTTCGGTGGATTTGATTAGGGATGCTGAGCGAGAAAGTGAAAGTAATCCGTGAAAGTCGAAGATAGCCTCCGATCGTCGAAGTCGTGACGCGGATCTGAAGCGTAAGGATATCGAGTATCGGTGGGTGATAAAGTGTTTCTCAAGGTATCGCCTTGGAAAAAGATACTCGAGTTCGTACCGTAAGGGCAAGTTGAGCCCGAGGTTCATTGGACCATATGAGATATCGAGCGATTCGGTCCGATGGCATATCGCTTGATTTTGCCCCCGAACTCAAAAGGTTCACGATGTCTTTCACGTTTCGATGCTTGACGCTATAGATCGATCCATCGCACGTGATTAGTCCATCGAAATTGAAATTCAAGCTAATATGAGTTATGAGGAAGAACTGATTCAGTATCCTATCACGAGAAGTGAAAGAGTTGCGAAACAAGCGGGTTCCGCTAGTGAAAGTGTTATGGCTCAAGCACGGGATAGAAGAAGCTACTTGGGAGACCGAGAACTCTATGAAAGAGCGATATCCAAACCTATTAACGGTAAGATTTTCGGGACGAAAATTTCTTAAGTGGGGAGAGTTGTGACAGCCCAAAATAGACCCTAGCCGAACGTGGTTTGGGACCACTAAACCGAGTCATAAAAATAATTAATTGTTATATTCTATGCTTACTATGTGTGTGCATGCATATGTGGAAATTTCATTCTCTAATTTTACCCATTTGTATGAGAAAGTATTAAATAGGGATCAAAGTGAAACATGGTGAAATATGATAGGCTAATTTTAAATGGCTTGTTAGTACATGTTAACAAAAGGTGGAGTTGCATGTCAAATAATCCCTTCCTAAGGAGGAGTGGCGGCCATGACAAATTATGGGCAAGGGAAACATGTTCCCAACATGTTTTACTAATGGATGATGTTAGAAATGATAAAATAAGAGTATGGAAAAAAATTAGTGTTAGTAGGATGAGAAACAAAAAAAAGTGTTCATCCTTCTCCATAGGCTTGGCGAATGTCCTAAAGAAAGAAAAGAAAAAATTTGTTCATCCTTTCTCATCTTCTTGGCGAAAATACTAAGGGAAAAGAGGGAGGATTTTTGCTTCATGCTTGGGTTGGAAGAGATCTAGAAGGAGATTTGGCTAAGTTTGCATCAAGATTAAGGTATGTATGAGGTTGTGTTGGGAGTTTCATGCATGGTTTGGTTGCTAACTTGATGTGCATGTTAGCCATGGCTCAAATCCTTGTTATGCCATGGAAATGGTATTTGGCCAAAGTTGTTATGGTGATAAAGCCATTGCATGCTAAGTGTGAAGTTTGATGATGATGCATGCAATGATGGATTGTCTACTCTTGAGTAAGATTTTGAGTTTTCTTTTTGTGTGTTTAACCATGATTGAAGTTGAATGGAGCATGATTGTCATATTCGGCCATGATGCATTCATGAGCATGGTTCATGCTTCTTGCATGTTAGTTAAAATTTGTATTTTTGGATGGCTATGGACACCTTGAAATTCGGCCATGCTCATATTGTATATATATGTTTGCACATGATGTTTTGGCTATGAAGTAAGTGATGAATATATTGGTTTAAAGAAGAAGATGTGGAAGAATGCTTGTGAAATTATATAATGATGAAGTGTGAAGTAAGAATGTGTATTAATGAAATGATGCATTTGGTTATGTGAATGTATTGCTGTAATTAGAGTTGATTATATTCCTTGAGACTTACTAAGCATAAAAATGCTTACCCCGTTGCTTTGGCTCTCAGTTTTCTAGATTTCGCTCGAAGCAATCGGATTTGGGATCGTTGAAGTCGAAGTCATCCACACTATCAAGCCCCCATTTTGGTATAAATTCTTGGTTGAACTTGAAATGGCATGTATAGGACCACCCTTGTTGGTTAAATATGTTGTGATGTATATATATACGGCCATGCGAAAATGGCTCGTAAAAGTGAAGTATCGACTTAGACTAATTGTGGTTTGTATGTATATATATTTGGTGTCATGATGTGGCTATGGCTTGGAAATGGGAATGTTGGTCACATGATCAGCCATTGGCATGGTTAAAATGATCATATATGAACCTATGTATGGCAAGACTAGTTGGTTCATGGAGACTACCAAATAGGTAAGACCTACCTTAAAAACAGATGCTGCCAGCTGCAGTGACGTGAATGTGAAAAATCACCAAAATTCGTAGATTGGAATTAAATAGTGAATAAGCTATGTAAATAAACCTTGATGAGTCTATTTTCATATGGAAGAAACGAAATGGTCATAGGAGTTACATGTTAAGAGATATTAAAGCTATTGTGAGACAGGGCCAGAATGGTTTCTGGGTTCCCTTTCGCAACTTTAAAAATTTACTATAAATTATCAAGAAAGAATTAGGAGACATACCTTATATTTACAGATTCCATTTTGAGTCTAGTTTCATTAGAAACAAATGGCACCAGCATTAAATCCCTGTACAGAGAGATATTCAAGTTATACCGCGCGAAGGTCAGAGCAGTCGATCCCTGTAACATGGGTGACTTTAACTAATAAACTGTACCAATTGGCCCGACCAAAAATCCTAGGAATAAATCCATGGATGGATATATGAGTCTAAATTCAGGGAAAATTTACGAAACCAGTTTCCGAGTTTTGAAACTCGAGATATGATTTTTAAGGCGACAGTGGCGCAGTTTTTCCAGCTGTTGGAAATGTCAAATGGATGGGCAAAACAAGTGAACTTGGCTTGCTAACCCCTCGTGTCCGACACCGGCGATGGTCTCGGGTTCGGGGTGTTACAATGCAAAGTTTAGTAAGTGCGAGTTTTGGCTGAAGGAAGTTACCTTCTTGGGGCATGTTGTGTCTGCCGAGGGGATCAAGGTGGACCCTCGAAAGATTGAAGCAATTCTGGAATGGAAGCCACCGAAGTCGGTAACGGAGATTCGAAGTTTTCTGGGGTTGGCAGGTTATTATCGAAGATTCGTGGAAGGATTTTCTGTGTTGGCAGCACCGTTAACGAAACTTATAAGGAAGGGAGCACCTTTTGTTTGGACAAATAAGCAGCAAGAGGCTTTTGAGAGCGAAGAAGGTTTTGTAAGCGCCGGTTTGATTCACCGAGTCTGGTAAGGATTTCACTGTGTACAGCGATGCGTCACATGTAGGTTTGGGCTGCGTGTTGATGCAAGAGGGTAAAGTGGTCGCTTATGCTTCACGACAGCTTAAGCCACATGAGGTGAACTACCCTACTCATGACTTGGAATTGGCAGCAGTAATCTTTACACTTAAGATATGGAGGCATTACCTGTATGGGGAGAAATGCATCATCTATATGGATCACAAGAGTCTTAAGTACTTGCTGACTCAAAAGGAGCTGAATCTTAGGCAGCGAAGGTGGATAGAGTTGTTAAAGGACTATGACTGTTCGATCGAGTATCATCCAGGTAAGGCGAATGTCGTGGCTGATGCGCTAAGTCGAAGGACGGTGGCGAAATTAAAGCGATGTTTGCTCGTCTAAGTTTGTATGATGACGGAAGTTTATTGGCGGAGTTCTGAGTAAGACCGACTTGGGTAGAACAGTTAAGAAGCGGCAGTTGGAGGGCGAGTCGTTGGTTGCTCGGGTTCGGCAAGTTGAGAAGGGGGAGAATCCTGACTTTGGGTTAAATAGTGAGGGAGTTCTTTGTTTTCGAGGAAGAATCTCGTACTGTCTAATAAATCTCGAACTCAATTTACCTTTACGACCGAATCTGAGTATTTTTTTTCCATGGTGAGACTTTCAAAAACATTCTATCCCCGATCTGAAACTCTATGTCTTTACGTTTCAAATCTGCACATAATTTCTGACGATCTGATGCTTTTTTCAGACTTTTATGGATCACTTTCACCTTCTGCTCAGTTTCTCTGATCAAATCAACCTTGTGTATCTTATTTTCACTGAGCTCAGTTCAGTACAATGGTGTATGACATTTACAACCGTACAAAGCCTCATAAGGTGCCATTTTGATACTCGATTGAAAACTGTTATTATATGTAAATTCAATCAGAGGTAGCTATCGTTCCCACGTACCTTCAAACTCGAGAATGTAACATCTCAACATATCCTCAAGTATCTGAATGATTTGCTCAAACTGACCATCTGTTTGGGGATAAAAAGTAGTGCTAAAATGTAGTTTAATACCTAATGCATCTTGCAGTTTCTTCCAAAACCATGATGTAAACCTCGGATCTCTATCTGACAAATAGAAATAGGTACCTCGTGTAGTCTTACAATCTGATAAACATATAAGTCAGCAATTTTTTCGAGTGGATAATTTGGACTAACTAGAACAAAGTGAGCTGATTTAGTCAATCTATCCACAATAACCAAGATTGCATCTTTCTTGCTCAGTGACATTAGTAAACTAGATATAAAATCCATCGTAACTCTGTCCCATTTCCATTTAGGTATCATGATCAGCTGAAGCAATCTAGAAGGTACCTGATGTTCAGCTTTTACTTGTTGACAGACTAAACATTTCGATACAAAGTCAGAAATGTCTCGTTTCATACCTTGCCACCTATAGTGCTGTTTTAGATCATTATACATCTTCGTACTACTCGGATGAACAGATAGTCAACTGTTATGAGCTTCATTAAAAATCATCTGAATCAATTCTGTATTTCTCGGAACACATATTCGATTTCTAAACTGCAAACATCCCTCAACAACCACTTGAAATTCTGAATCAATATTCGAATCATATTGAGCTCATTTTGTTATCAAATCATTATCAACCTTCTGAGCTTTGCAAATCTGCTGAATAAATAACGGTCTTGCTTTTAATTCAGCTATCATCTCACCATCATCTGACATAACCATATGTGCATTCATTGCACACAAAGCAAACAGAGATTTTTGACTTAGAGCATCAGTAACAACATTAGCCTTTCCTGGGTGATAGTCAATCACAAGTTCATAAACTTTTAACAATTCTAACCATAAGCATTGTCTCAAATTCAGATCTTTTTAAGTCATCAAATATTTCAAGCTTTTGTGATCAGAATAAACATGACATTTCTCCCTGAACAGATAATGATGCCATATCTTCAATGCGAATAGAATAGCTGTCAATTCTAGATCATGTATCAGATAGTTCTTTTCAGGTGGCTTTAATTGTCTCGAGGCATAAGCTATAAATTTTCCTTCTTGCATCAAAACACAACCCAAACCATTTAAAGATGCATCACTATATATAACAAATTCTTTACTCGATTCTGGCTGAACTAACACTAGAGCTTCGGTTAAAAGGGTTTTCAACTGATCAAAACTTTTCTGGCACTTTTCTGACCACTCAAACTTAACATCTTTTTGCAAAAGCTTGGTCATCGGGGTTGCAATCATCGAGAACCCTTTCACAAATCGTTTATAGTAACTGGCAAGTCCCAGAAAACTTTGGACTTCAAAAACGTTTCTTAGAGGTTTCCAGTCAAGTATTGCTGAAATTTTGCTTGAATCAACCCGAATACTTGATACTGAAACAACATGTCCCAGAAAGCTAACTTCGCGTAACCAAAACTCACATTTACTAAACTTCGCATACAACTCTTTTTCTCGTAAAGTCTGTAACACAAGCATCAAATGCTCGGCATGTTCTGTTTCGTTACGAGAGTAGATCAGTATATCATTAATGAACACGACCACAAACTGATCTAAATACTTCCTGAAGATCCGATTCATCAAATCCATAAAAAATAGCAGGTGCATTAGTAGGTCCGGACAGCATAACTAGAAACTCATAATGTCTGTACCTCGTTCGAAAAGTAGTTTTTGGCACATCGGAGTCTCTAACTCGCAACTGATAATAATCCAATCTCAAACCTATCTTCAAAAACACTGAAGCCCCTTTCAACTGATCGAATAGATTGTCAATCCATGACAATGGATATTTATTCTTTATAGTCACCTTATTTAGCTGGCGATAATCAATACACGTTCTCATAGTTCCGTCTTTCTTTTTCACAAATAGTACTGGTGCACCCTAGGGAGAGAAACTTGGTCGTGCAAAACCTCTATCTGTTAACTCTTGCAACTGTGCTTTCAACTCTTTTAATTCAGTAGTTGCCATTTGATACAGAGATATTGAAATCAGAGTCATCCTCGGTATTAAATCAATACCAAACTCTACCTCTCGGATAGGTGGCAAACCCAACAATTCTTTAGGAAACACATCTGGATACTCGCACACAACTGGTACAGATTCAATCTTCTTTTCAGTTACTTTTACTATCAAGTACATAAGAAAGGTAAGCTTCACAACCTTTTCTCACATACTTCTGAGCTAACATTGAAGATATTACTGCTGGTAAACCATTCATATCATTAGATTCAATAAAAATAATCTCATTGCTCTGACATCTCAAATCAATGGCCCTTTTTTTGCAATTAACAACAGCATCGTGCAAAGTCAGCCAATCCATACCCAAAATTATACCGAACTCGTCGAAAGGTAACAACATCAAATTAGCTGGAAAGCACGAATCTCGAATCATCAACGGGCAATTTTTACATACTTTATCAACCAGAACACGTCGTCCCAGGGGGTTTGATACTCGAATCACAAACTCAGTAGACTCAACAAGTAAAGTCTTACTGGAAACTAATGTTTCACACACATATGAATAAATCGAACCAGGATCAACCAATGCAATAACACTAGTATTGTACAGAGTGAAAGTACCGGTAATAACATCTGGGGAAGAAGCATCTTCACGAGCGTGTATAGCATATGCTCTGGCAGGTGCACGAGCCTTAGATTTAACCGCTATATCTTTCATCCCTCTCTGACTACCACCTACATTACTCAAATGTCTGGGTGGTCTGCCTCGTACTGACATGTTACTCGGTCTCGCGTTTTGAACAGTGTTTTACTTGACTAACATCGAATAATCTCGGATAAAATGATCCATCGATCCACATTCAAAATAAGACCGATCATGCAATCTACAATTTCCAGAATGCCATTTACCATAATGCTTACAATCGAGTCTGTTATGCTGATCATTGCCAACACTAGCAATCGAAGTGGCTCGTGAACTCACAGGAGGTCGGTCTCGGTCTCGTCTAGAAAAGTTTGAAGTAGCTTTAAATTGACTAGAATCGTATCTGAACTTCTTCGATGCTGAGTGAAAAGTCTTACTCGTTGATCTCTTACGGGGATCTCTGGCTTCAAAATCAACTTTTCTTTTCTCTTTCCCAAGTTCTTCGGCCTTGCAAGCTCGTTTAACAAGTACCACGAATTCTTTGATTTCAAGTGTACCAACCAGCAATTTAATGTCTTCATTCAATCCATCTTCAAATCTTTTACACATGATAGCTTTGGTTGAAACATATTCACGAGCATATCGACTTAGTCTCACAAATTTCCGCTCATACTCAGTTACGGTCATATGGCCCTGTTTCAATTGCAAAATTTCTTTGCGTTTCTGATCGAGAAATCTCTGCCTGATGTATTTCTTACGGAACTTAGTCTGAAAGAACTCCTAGGTCGCTATCTCTTTTGGGGCCACCGATACTAGTGTATTCCACCAGTGATATGCAGTGTCTCGTAATAAAGATATGGCACACTTTAAACATTCATCTGGAGTACAAGATAGCTCGTTAAACACATAGATAGTATTATCAAGCCACAACTCAACCCGCTCATCATCATCATCATCATTAGCTTTAAACTCTTCAGCCCCGTGTTTTCTAATTTTATCTACAGGAGGCCTGTTAAATCTCATTGGATCAATCATTAGAGGTACCATAGGTATCAAAGATGGATTATTCGGGGGTGGAGGTAGTTGTGTAGCCGGGTCAGTTCGGATATATTGAGTAAACCACTCGTTCATCATTTGATAGAAGGCTTGCTTAGCCTCCCCCTCATGACTACTCAAGATCAGCCAAGATTCAACTGGCGTTGTCCCATGTGCGGGAGCAGGCACTACACTCTCAACATCATCAGCTACAGCTTTGTCGGGATCCATTTACTATACAAAAACACATTTTCAATTGTCAAATTCATCACACTATCGCAGTATATAATATGACATGTATAGCTAAACTCACACACGCTATGTTAGTCCTAGAACCGACTAAACCGTGCTCTGATACCAATAAAATGTAATGCCCCTAACCCGTATCCGTCGCCAGAGTAGGGTCAAGAGGCATTACTAAACATAAATATAGTTCCGAACATTCTCATGCTAACAGAGGTCATATTCATATTTACATGTAAAGCATATAATTAATTAAATATTAAACATACATTATAAAACATATTGTACATATGAATTATAGGTTCATCACTTTATTGATAAGCGAATACCAAAAATAAAAATCAAACTTTATTTTCTTAATTCTAAACGTGCGCATATTTAGCCAAATAAATAGTATTACAGGACATTTTATCTCTTAAATATATGGCATTATCTACCACCTACTCAATATTTAACTTCATCAATTATACCTATTATGCCAATCACATAAGCATCACATAAACATATTCACTTCCATTAAAAATCGAATCATAATGACAAGTATCATTTGATTATGCACAAATACATATATGCATATATATATAATCAACATCTTGCTCCTTTGTTAAGCCAACTTACAAGTCTTTTATAAAACCTAAAATATCATAATAATCTCTTACTATATATTCCAACTTAATATATATATTTATATCATCAAAAGCTCATTCACATATTAACACCTATATCAAACATAAAAACCAATTTCATATATATATACTTTTTCTATACCCAACCAAAACCGAATCATCTAAACATACTCATGACAATTTATACACACTATGACCGACTCAACAACCACAATCAAGTCCACCAATCATTTTCAAGCTATTTCCAAAATGCATAGCACCAATCACATATACCATTCACTCATTTCATATAACATTATAAACAAAACAGAATAAACCATTACCAAACGTAACCAAATTCAAAATTTGAAGTTAAGCCATATTCGCATGGCTCAAATTATACATATCCAAGGTTGAACAAAATACATATTAGCCTATACATGCCATAAGTTTGAAAATAGACTTTTAAAAGTACCGAAGGTTGACGGTAGTGTGGATGACTTCTCTGACGATCCCCGAGCTCGTAACTTACAACAAAATCTATAAAATAGAGTACCAAAGGCACACACAGAGTAAGCTAATTTAGCTTAGTAAGTCATAAGAAAATTTAACCATTCAAAATAATAATCAATACATTTTAAGCAAACCAAATTATAACATTAATGTAATACATTATCTCGATCATATCATCTCATTTATTTATTTATAACTTATACTTTTACACAAAAGGGTTACCTTGGCCGAATGCTAATATTTCACATTTAGCATAATATCATTCAACTTTTCATTCCCAAAATAACATTATCTCAAGTATGCTTACATTCAAATATATATACTCATGAATCAAACTCAACTTTATAAACCAACATCACTCATTTGGTCGATTGTAGAAAATTAAATATAATATCACATATGTGTATACCTATATGGCCGAATATGCAAGATCAAATTTAACATCAAATATGTACTTACTCATATGGCTAAATATACAAATTCAAATATAATATCACATTTGTGCATACCTTCATGGCCGAATATTCAAAATCCAATATAACATCACATATGTACATACCTATGTGGCCAAATATATACATAGTCATTTAGCTAAATTTTACTTGCTCAATTTCCACATCAACTTGAAATCTTATAAGCATAAGCTTTAAAATAAATCACCGGTATAAAACCTGCTAGGCATAAGACTGAATCACACACCGGCACAAGGCCTGCTAGACTCAAGGTCTGATACTATTCACTGGCAATAAGCCTGCTAGGCATAAAGCCCGATTACGTTCACCAGCATAAAGCTTGCTAGGTTTAAAGCCCAAATATCACTATTATAATGTTGTCTCGTACACAATTCATATAAAAAAATGTCCATATATTCCATATAGATCCTACGAACTTTTAAATGATATAACTCTATTGAATTAAACTCAAATACAATATTTCTATGCTCAAACACATTCGGCTAGCTCTTTTATGAATCTATAGATTCCAAAACAACATATTAAACTAAGTTACAATCAAGACAAATGATGTCTAATTGCTTAAAGAATTACCTCGGATATCGACGAACATTATAAATCGGCTATGAGACTATTTTTGCTTTTCCCCGATCCAAGTCCGATTTCCTTTGTTCTTGATCTATATAATTTCAAATTAACCTCATTTAAACACAATTTCATTCAATTTAATACAACAGCACATAAATGGAAAAATTACCATTTTACCCCTAATATTTCATACTTTTACAATTTATTCCTAATTGCATAAAACACAAAATACACAAAATCTCACAACAGTGTAGTTGAGCCGAATTTTCCATATACTCATACTAGTCCATATATTTCATCTATTTCATATTTTAGCCCCTCAATTTATTATTTTTGCAATTTAGTCCTAATTACTCAAAATCTTCAAAAACTCCAATACAAAACATGTTAATCTAAAACATATTTTTGATATTTCATCATCAAACATCACAAAACACAAATATTCATCAATGGCATAACTCAAAATATACATCAAAATCAGAAATTTAAGCGTGGGTCAGATAGTACTCGAAGCAATGATATCAAAAAAGTAAAAATTATCAAAAACCAAAATCAAACTAACCTTGAATCAAGCTTGACAAATGGCCGAATATACCAAGCTTTAGTTTCTTTTTATTATTTGGTCAAAGAGAAAGTATGAACACCATGGCTTTATTTTTTTATGTTTTATAATATATTAACTTTTTAATTCAATTACAAATTTAACCTTTCTTAACTAATATAAAAACATTATATTACATGACCACTATCGTCCATCTAATTAGACATGGTCAAATTACCACTTAAATACTTCAACTTACAAAGCCATCAATAATTTGGCCCTTATGCTTTTAACGACAAGTTTTCATTTTATACGATTAAGTCCTTTTATTAAATTAAGCACATAAACAATCAAATTTTCATATGAAACTCTCACACATGCAAATTCACATATAATAAACATGAAAAATAATATTTAAAATATTTTTCTAACTCAGATTCATGATCTCAAAACCACCGTTCCGATTAGGGTCTAAATGGGGCTGTTACATTGTATGCTCGATATAAGTTCTTATTGAATGTGCATGAATGAAATTTACTGTAATGATATGATTATTTGGTAATGACTGTTCTAAATGTTATTATAAGTCTGGTAATGACTTTTAACCTATTCCGGGGCAGTTATGGATTAGGGGTGTTACAACAATCACTGAGAATCAAACAAAAAGAAAAGATAAAAGTTCATTAAGGGTTGGGCTATGGTTGAGCTTAATTGAGGTATGTATTCTGCTCGATTTTTGATAATTTATACGTTTTTGTGATTATTGCTTTGTGTTCTATTAAGCCCATGCCTCAATTTCAGAATTTGATGATGATTTTCAGTTATGCCATTGTTGATTTTGTGACATTTGTAATGTTAATTGATGAAAAGTGAAAGACATGTGTTAGATTAATATGTTTTGTATTTGAATTTTTGATGAATTTGAGTAATTTGGGCTAAATTATGAAAATGAGAAATTGACGGATTAAAATGTAAAATAAATGAAAGATATAGGCTTATATGAACTACATGAATATTCGACTAAGTATGCATATAAGGAAATTTTGTGTACTTTATGATTTTGTTAATTAGGGACTAAAATGTCAAAATGTGAAAATATGAGGGCTAATTTGTAAAATGCCCCAATTATATGTTTTTGGATTGAATTGAATTATTTGGTGAATAAAGGATTTAAATTTGAATGTGTATAGATCAAGAACTAAAGAAAATAGAATTAGATCGGGGAAAGTCGAAAGTAGTTGAATAGCCGTTCGTTTCTGTTTATTCCTGTACGAGGTAAGTCTATATACATATGAATGTGTTCGAATTGATTTATTCATGCTTATATGATATTGAATTGTGATGGATAGTTATAGAAGCTGAATATGTGAAATTGAGAAAGTTTCGATAATGTGATGATGATCGAAAGCCCCGTACAAACCATAGGAATAGTTAGGATACATATGTCATGACATAGGATTCTGATAACCCGTAATTTATACATATTTTTCCCCTATGTTTAACGCATTTTATGGATGATTTTCCATTAGAATTGGTGAATTTGATGCTCCTAATTCTTTAATTTCATGTTATACACTTAGGAAAGCATAGGAGAGCGAAAGGAACAAGAAACGGGCCAAAAACGGAGAAAATATGCCAAAGTACGAAATCAACACGACCTGGACCTCCTCACACGCGCAGACCACACGGCCATGTCAATCTGGCAGAATTGGAGCACGACTCACACGGGCATAGCACACGCCCATGCCATTCTAACAGGCTCGAACACGGCCTGAAGTCATGAGGACTAAGCCAACAAAAATAGCCGGCGTTTATAACATCGACTCAGTTACTATGTTGTCAAATCAGGTAGAACTTATCAATAAAAAGATTGATGGTTTACTTGGTTCTACACAGGTACATCCAGTAATGAGGTGTGACTCAAGTGGATGAGGTGTGCATATAGAATATCAATCCTTAGAGGAACAAGTCAACTATATGGGTAACAATAACTTTAGATCTCAAAATAACCCATACAGTAATACATATAATACAGGTTGGAGGAACCACCCCAATTTCTCCTGGGGTGGTCAACGGAATCAAAAGCCACAAAATCCTCAGGGTTTTCAACAGCCACCTTATCAACAAGAGAAGAAATCAAACCTTCAGGAGATGCTCTCAAAATTCATATCAATGTCAGAAACCCGTTTCCAAAATACTGAGACAGCATCGATCCAAGGACACGAAACTCAAATAGGCTAGCTATCCAAACTAATCTCCGAACGACCACAAGGTAGCGTACCAAGTAATACTTAAGCTAACCCAAGGGAACACCTCAATGCAATTAGTACTCAAGATAAGGAAGGATTCATTACGCCTGAGCCAGAATTGATACTGTGGTGAGCAAGGGTAAAAGTGAGGTAAGTCATAACAAAACAGTGAATGAAGAATATAAACCTCGTGTCCCATACCCTAACGCGATAAGGAAAGACTGCTCAGACGAACAATTCGATATATTCCTCAAACTTTTGAAAAAATTACATATTAACTTACCATTTATTGAAGTTTTGTCGCAGATGCCAAATGCAATGAAATTTTTAAAAGAGCTTTTAGTAAATAAGTGGAAGTTGGACGAAGCGTTGCATGTGGAGCTAAACGCAGTCTGTTCAGCTATTCTATAGAATAAGCTACCCCACAAATTGAAAGATCTAAGGAGTTTTACAATTCCTTACTTAATTGGTAGTTTAGATATAAGTCATGCATTAGCTGATTTAGGGGCTAGTATTAACATCATGCCTTACAAAATGTTTAAGCAACTAGGTCTTGGGAAACCTAAACAAACTAGGATGAGTATTCAATTGGCAGATAAAACTATAAGATTCCGTAGGGGTATTATTGAAGATGTACTCGTCAAAGTAGATAAGTTCATATTCCCCGTTGATTTCGTTGTTCTAGACATAGAGAAGGATAATAACACCCCTTTGATTTTAGGGAGGCCCTTTTTAGTAACTGCTAAAACAATTATTGATGTTGGCACAGGTGAGCTCACGTTTCGTGTAGGAGATGACACAATCACCCTTCAAGCTCATAATTCTGGCATTACATCGAACATTGAAGGTAATAGTCCACACCAATCTACTAAAACTAACAATATGACTTTACAAAAATTGAGCTTCAAAGAAGTTCACGAGCCATGTTC
Source organism: Gossypium arboreum (assembly GCF_025698485.1). Taxonomy (NCBI): domain Eukaryota; kingdom Viridiplantae; phylum Streptophyta; class Magnoliopsida; order Malvales; family Malvaceae; genus Gossypium; species Gossypium arboreum. The sequence goes on from NC_069076.1 coordinate 29,659,217, forward strand.
CAGAAATGATAGAGGACACATTCATGAAGAACGAAGCCTACGGATACAGGAGCTAGACGAATGGCGAGCACACAAATTGAGAACACATGATAAACCGAAACTACGCCAAAACAAGGCCGATACCTCTCCAAATCAACTTAAGGTTGGCGATAAAGTCTTACTAGATGCCGCAGATCCTCACGTTGTCACTACCACACCGAATGAGGAAATCCCTCTTACGGTACTCAGTATTTTTCCATTCGGTATGGTGGAGGTGAGTCACCCCAAGTTCGGCACTTTTAAGGTAAACAACACCCGATTAAAACTCTATTTTGATGAGATCGATAGCAAGAATGAGGAGTATAAACTCCTCGAACCACCCTAACCATTCACTAGAGAGGTAACTCGAGCTTAGACTATAAATAAGCGCTTCTCAAGAGGCAACCCGAGCACTAACATTATTAATTCCTTTAAATTTTGGTATTTAACTCCTAATCTACTAATAGAGATCTTGAATACAGTTGTTTCCACAGAGACACGACCAAACACATAGGCGTGCTTAAGGTCGTGTGAAAACAGGGCAAAAGATTTCCCCAACACGAGCTACGGTAAAATGCCACGACCGTGCGACATGGCCGTTGTCGAACCTGCCAAAACAACACGGGCGTACGACATGCCCGTGTGATAGACCCATGGTTGAAACTGAGAAACTAGCACAGGAGTGAGACACGCTCGTATCTAATACCCGTGGTCGAACCTGTTAAATTAACACGGGCATGGAGCTTGAACACACGAGTATGGGAGAAGTAAACGAAGCTAGACACAGCCGTGCAACACGGCCATGCGAACCCACACGCCCGAGGAACAAGGGCTTGTACTAAATGTCAGACGTGCCCAAATTTAAAATTCGCGAATCACACGAGATGAAATTGGGGGACACGGGCGTGTGCCATGGCTGTGTGCCCCAAAATTTATAAATACCGTGCACTATTCACTTTCTTCCCCATTCAAAAAAAAACCCTAACCCTAGCCTTTGCAACTCCACACGGCCCCCTACCACTCCCGTGCGCCGCCTTCAACTTCGTTTTTAAAGCTCAATCTCTCTCCCTTAGCATTTGTGTACTCCTTTCCCTTCTATTTTACTCATTATTAATGCTTATTATTACAATAATCTCCATTACTTTTAAACTAGTTTTCATTTTTGTTTATTACTTTATCATTTAGTTTGCAATTTTTAGGTTCTTTATTATACATTTTGAATTAAATCAAGTTGTTAGACACACCTCATATCCATGACATTACTATGCTCATTTTCATGCAATTATCATGTCAGTGTCTATCATTTAAATTGCATTCCTATGTTAGTTACCATACAATTTATGTTAAATTGAGACTAGAAAAACCTTATACCCATTACATTTCTATTCTCATTCTCATTATTATTGTAGTTGAGTTTGCTTCATATTAGTAGTCTTGGCTGATAGTTTACTTCCCTTTCAAATATGTTTACCTATTATTATTATTCTCTATATTACAGGCCTTCAATGTCATCTTCAAGAGGAAAGAAAACCATCGTACCAGCTCAAAGAAGAGGAAGGGAGTGTCGTCTTCCGCGGGTCCAACCGCGGAAATTCGTCACCCTCTCCTACAGTTTCCACGAGGGCCTCAAGAAGAGCTCTTCCAAATACTTCGGGCCTGACCTTAGCAGCAGGCCACTGCATCGACTGGGCTACCTTAGAACAAGTCCAGATGGCTGATACAATTCGGGCTCTCTTAACCACTGACCCATGGAAGCTATTCTTCGGGATTATCGAGCCGACATACCTTGAGCTCACGATGGAACTCTACTCAACGTTTTATCTCCAGACCATAATGATAAGGTACAATGATCCCAGCACAGTCTAGTTTTTCCTAGGTGGATTAATCCACCAGCTAAGCGTCCCAGAGTTTGGTGCTGCACTAGGCCTATATACGGAGGAATCCAGGGAGGAGAATGAACTACATGCTCTCAGTCCCCACAAACATTTCTTGCCCTCGAAATGTTGGCACACTTTGGCCCTTAGCACGACCTCATACAATCCTAGCCGCTCAAAGGTATAAGTTCTCCCACCATCCTTGAGGTACTTACACGCTATTTTAGCTCACACGATTACAGGGAGGCGAGAGAGCACTGGCGTCGTCAACACCCATGACGTCTACTTCTTATGGTGCATGTTGTAAGGACATGTCATCGACCTTGCCTATTTCATCACCCTTACGATTCAGCACCAAACGGAGCGGTGTCGGAAGGGGGTCATCTCTATTAGCCCCTACATGACTAGGCTGGCGTGACACTTCGGGCTCCTCAACACCGCGGCCCAAGAATCATCCCTCACCCTCATCGGCTAGATGTCTCCACAAGGCATCTCGTGTTGGAATGCCAGTACCCCATGGCACAGCGAAAAAAAAAATATATATATATATATACATCCCGGTGATCCAAACCATGGATCCATGTGCGAGGAACGAATCGGGGTGAAAAAGTTTCAAAATTACCAAAATTTTGATCTGAGTAGACAGTGAAGCCTCGACAATGAGAATACTATTTTGATTTCAAATCCAAGCCGCAATCCTTATGATCCTGACCGCTACGCAATCCACCCAGTTGACAAAGAATGGAAGAAATCCCCAAAACCTATTTTCAGAGATATTTTGCTTGACAGCTGCTAGACCTAATAGCAAAGCTTCGGGTTTTATATATATATATATATTCACTTTTAGGGTTTTCCTCCTTTCTAAATATAACTCCTTTATAATTGGTATGTATATATCGAATTAAATTTTAATCCGAACATAATAATCATAATTAAAATAAATAAATATAATAATGTTTTAACCGAAAATTATAATTACATTAATTATAATAAAGATTTCGGAAAACTATATTTATTTAAATTTATATCTGAACCAAATTCATATATTAATAGAATTATGTTGTCCTTATATGTACAACATCCTTGTACATATAATATGTTCAATATTTGATTGCCCAATTAAATTAATTCTATAATTAATTTAATTCATGTGACAACCAAACACAATACCAACTATGTTTTATTCCATTCATTTCAACCATTGGGTGTGACCCTGTAGGTTCTTGTAACGTTCGCAGTAATACTAGAATAATTCTAATGTTACAAACAATGAGTGGCATCTAGCAATGCATCATTGCTACCTAAGTTACAAGAAGTCATGATTCGACATAACCTTTTGTGATTAATCTTTTATGCATTAATCCTTAAGTCCTTTATCTCTGGAATGGACACAAGTTATGGAATAGTCACACTTGCATAGTCCATCCCATGTTTCTTGATACCTTGAGTAGACTATGATACACAAATAAGTATGACATCTCATATCAACTTATTTGAGCATGGCCATGCATTTCTAGTCTCACTCAATCAAGTGGCCTAAGATATTACTCCTATTATGTAGGAGGGACTTATCCTATATTGATCAACCATATCCCTCTACATAGATTGTGGTATATCCAACATCAACCTTTATAAATCAACCAGTTATGGTGTATGTTTTACTGTATCAAAATATACAACTCACGATGTTGGGATAATGGTGATCTCAAGTCTGAGGATCATATACATATTAATCACTATGAGTAATGTTGTGACAATTACATAATAATCCAAGAAACATACTCATAGCGGGTCAGTCCAATATTGTAACACCCCGTACCCGAGTCCGTTACCAAAGTCGAACACAAGGTGCACACAGACTTAACTTAATTATTTTCACAGTCCATTTAAAAATTTCCAGACAAGCTGGTTACTGCATCACTGTCACCTTAAAAATCATATCTTGAGTTTCAAAACTCGAAAATCAGTTTCGTAATTTTTCCATGAAACTATACTCATATTTCCATCTACATATTTTTTTCTAGAATTTTTGGTCGAGCCAATTAGTACAGTTTATTAGTTAAAGTCTCCCCTGCTCCAGGGTTCGACTACACTGACCTTCATGCATTACGACTTGGATATCTCCCTGTACAGGGCTTCAATACTGATGCCGTTTGTTTCTATAGAAACTAGACTCAAAGAGGAATCTATAAATATATGGCATGACTCCTAATTATCTCTGGTTAATTTATAATGAATTTCCAAAGTCGGAACAGGGAATCCAGAAACCGTTCTGGCCCTGCTTCATGAAAACCTAAATATCTCTTAACATACAACTCATATGACCTTTTCGTTTCTTCCATATTAAAGTAGATTCATCAAGGTTAATTTACATAATTTATTCACTATTTAATTCCATTCCTAATATTTTTAGTGATTTTTCACATCCACATCGCTGCTGCTGTCAGCATCTGCCTTTAAGGTAGACTTTACCTATTTCATAGTTTCCATGATTCAATTAGCCCTTTTTGCATACATAGCACAAAGTATAATCATGATTAACCATTCCAATGGCTAATCGTTTCCAAACATTTCCATACCTCTTAGTGATCAACATACAAAACGATTATAGTACTATGCTAAAAACGTATATAAGCCATTTTCGCATGGCTATCCAAATTTACACAAAATCCATGGGTACATGACCAACAACAAAAAGGGTAGTCCTATACATGCCATATCCAGAGTTCAACTAAAAGAGTACCAAAAGGGCTTTGATAGTGTGGATGACTTGAATTTGATGATCCCGAATCCGATGGCTAACGAACAAAATCTAGAAAACAAAGAGCCAAAGCAGCGGGTAAGCATTTTAATGCTTAGTAAGTCTCAAGTAATGAAATCAGCTTTGACTAAAGTATTACATTCACATAGCTAAATGAATCACTTTATTGATACACATTCTCATAATCATACTTACTTCACACTTCATCAACATATACACACACAAGGTATCAACCTATCTAAGAGCCGAAAGTTCGTTAGTCGATTGAACGAATACTATTTAAAACGAATCAACTTTTCCGATGCACATGCAAACATACCTTATCGTTTGGGTTTTTCGAGCGTATTAATTAAAATTATTATAGCACAAATCACTTACCTTCAAACCCAAGTTTCTTGATTTAGCGGATATAACCACACGCCTAATTGCCTTTGGTCTTAACCCGGACATAGCAACTCGCACAAATGCCTTGGTCTTAGCCAGATATAACAACTCGCACAAATGCCTTGGTCTTAGCCGGATATCATTCAAATGCTCATGCACACATATATCAATATTCATGACACATCCATATTTCATTTCCGTTACTAAGGCTCAAACACAAATCATTTATCAAACCTTTCCAATTTAGGCTCAATAGCCACACACAAAACATGATTTCAATTGGCTTTATAACATAGGCTCTATGCACCTTGGCTATCCGCCATAATATGACAAATCATTTCAATATAAATCAAGTAGGGTCATTACTCGAGGACTTACCTCGGATGTTGTCGAACGATTTTAATGCTATTCGCTCACTTTTTCCTTCCCTTATCCAACTTTGGTCCTCTAAGCTCTTGAGCTTAATTCAAACAAATAGAGCTTATTTAATAATTTATCAATTTAACAATCCGATTAAATACATTTATATTATACAATTAGGCGCGAATAGCTTTATTGACTAGTTATTCAAGCATTATACATGTGCTCTACTCATGCACCACCGAATAATAGGACTAGCTTAATACCTTGCATTTTCAATTCATAGACATCATTTCGTTCCTCACAACACACATTTTGTCCCTAACCATCATAAGAGCCCAAGGCATCACTTACAATGCCGAATTCCAATTAAGTCTACCATCATAGCATTATCATATTTATGCACTTGGTAAGTTGCGTTTGAACATATTCGCACTAGGTGTCCAAACCAATGTTCCTCGAACATTAAACTCAATTTATAACCCATTCAAAATTCCTTAGCAACAAGCATTTAACAACAATGTACTTAACCAATTCCTAAGCACACATTCGGCAACATATATATATATATATGTTAATGACTAAAACACTTAGGCGATTCTTTCCATTTTGTATCTATGCACCTATTTGATCATTAGTTTAGTTCAAACACCCTTACACCAAGATTCATCCAATTTAACATGAAACACAAACCTAAATCCTCAATAGCTACCATGGCGAAAGTTCTAGTCATCCCAAAATCAAAATTCTTAGCATGGGCTACCTAGAGGATTTGATGACTAGTTCAAATCTCAAACCATTTAACATATTTATCAAAATATATAACATTACCACCATTTTTCTTTAACCTCTACCATGGCCGAATGTTCATATCACCATCCATCTCAAAGATTTCGGCATGGTTAAGTAAGGGACTTAGAATCTAGCTTGAGTTTAAAGGACTAGCTTGAGTTTCTTACCTTAATGAAGGCCTACCATGGCCGAATGGCTCCTCCTCTTCCTCTCTTAGAATCGGCCAAGAAGAAAACATGAGAAAGACTCCTTTGTTTCTTTTCTCTTTTCCTTATTTTATTTACTTATGTTATAAAATATAAGCTACTAACTAATAATTAATACATATTATGTGCATATAAGCCCATCATGGCCGGCCACTACTTATGATATATGGGAAATTTGACATGCAAACCCCTCATTTTTCCATGCATGATCAACTAGTCATCACACATTTCCCCATCATACTTTCAAAGTTTACTACTAGGTCCTTTCTAGTGAAATTCACATTTATAACTCTAAATAAAAACATCAAAAATGTCACACATGAGTTAACACATATTATAGGCATCAAAATAAATTTTAAATTATTTTTATGCCTCGGTTTTGTGGTCCCGAAACCACATTCCGACTAGGGTCGTTCTCTAACACACATATTCATGCATTGATTCTGACACTCCATATCAATGACAACACTTTATCATCAATCAACTACATGTTACTCTTAATGCATTATTGTTGTCCTAGTCAACAATAATACTTGACAAAAGACCTTTTAAGAATAATCATATTATTCTTAGGACATTATTATAAAATAGTTTATTTATACACATAGAAAAGAAACTGAAATAATAATGGCAACGCCTTATATTAATAAACATGGTAAATCAAGTATGTTATTACAACCATCTTGTAGCACCCCAAACCCGGCCCAGACGTTAAGGCCGAATCCGACGTGCCACTTTGAAGTCAAAAACCCGTGTTCCTTTTTAGTGTTTTAAAAGCCGACTTTAGTCAAACTAACCAAGTGAATGGAAGTGGGCACCGGTAGGTATCCATAACAGAGGAGGTGAGCCATGAAGGCTGCTTAAGTACCAAGCTCTCCGATTGGATCCAATCCTAGACATGTCCACATCCATTACCACACTTGGTTATAACAAGTTGAAATTTCTTTGGTAAATCGAATATTCGTGACATTGTGTTATTTTAAAAAAAACAAGTATCGTTTTGAAATCATGCCCTAAGTCTAGCCCATTTGAATTAGTATCCATCAATTTAAAGTTGTTTTTAATAATATAATCCCAGAAAAATCAAAGAAGAAAATAAAGTTAAAATGGCCTTATTACAACCCAAAAATTAAATAGTAATTAAAAATAACTTAAGAAAACTAGTCTCTTTTTCAAACCCAAAAGTATTCACCATGGCCACTTTGAATCCCCTCCGGCTCCAAGTCACCCACATCAAGGCTCACCTACAAGGTTAAAGAAGGGGTTAGTTTGGGGAAACTCAGTGTGTAAGGAAAACCCATTCAAAGCCCAAGTCAGCTCAAGCCCATTGGGCCTAAGCCCATTCAGGTAACAGTGGTATTGGGCCAGAGCCCTTTTCAGATTACAATAAACTGGGCCTTAGCCTCTTATTCAGATAACAGTATGGCCCATAGGCCCATTTCAAAATACATGCAACATCAGTAAACATATGCAAGCCCATTTGGAGAGACTACTCAACCTACCAACCACTACACTCCACCCGTACCAGCCATACACTCCATGTGGGGAATAGCTCAACCCACCCAGCCCAACACTCCACAGTTGCAGCATTGCTGCTCAGTTAACAGTAAATTGAGGCAAAGCCTCCAGTACGTGGACAAGCCACTTTCAGTACTTCCTCCGTCAATATCCCAGTCCCATGCATCAGATAATAACAACATGGCATGAAGTAAATAACAACAGTCAAACATGCATTTAGGTCAATTTAACCCTAGGGGTATTTCGGTAATTTATCTCCTAGGGGTAAAACTGTAAATTTTCCATTTTTAAAGGTATTTCAGTAATTTATCTATTTTAGGGTTTTTCATGCATATTCCTACCTTTCACGTACTAACAGAATCACTACCGAGGGTTCTTACCGAATTGGGCCCGTTGGCCCGTCATTCCAATTTTGTTCCATTAAGCCCAAAAATATCGAGGGCACAGAAATCATGCACTTTGCAGTCCAAACATTGCAGCTTACCAAAAACATTAATCGATTTACCTCATGAGCATTCGCACACTCACAAATCTACAAAATACCGGTTTTCAGCATTTCGGCTTTTCGGCTTTTGCCGATCTAGACTAAGAAAGAGGGTGTTAGTTACACACCTGTTTGCGGCGATATGCTGACGAGATCCACACACGAACCGCCTACAATTGGATTACTATCACGTTAATCTAACTATTCAAATACAAACTACGTATTAACCCCTTACAATATTCAGCCAACCACACCTACAGGTCATAGTAAGCTTATAAGAAATCAATAAGCAACTCATTAACAATTTTTTGTCAATGTTTACCACATAATCATAATTTCACTGCAAGCTGTCTTCCTAAGCAACTGTCACTAAATCATTTATAACTGGAGCTACGAAACTCCAAATCAAGTGCCGTTAATTTTCCCTGAAAATAGACTAATATATATTCTATTCATAAAATTTTCAGAATTTTTGGTTTAGCCAATCAATACCAGATTTTTCTCAAAGTTTCCCATGTTTCACTGCTTGACTAATCTGACCACTCTTCATTGCGAATCAAATTTCTCATTGTACAGAATTCAAAATATGTTCTCATTTATTTCATTTGAAACTAGACTCATTAAGCTTTAATTAAATAATTTATTAAGCTTCTAATTCATCTCCCACAATTTATGGTGATTTTCCAAAGTCACGTTACTGCTGCCGTCCCAAGCAGATTTATTACCAAATCACTCTTTCACACCTAACTTGCATGCTTGTTATTTAAACATGTGACACCCCTAATTTGACCCTAGTCAGAAAGTAGTTTCGGGACCACAAAACCGAGCCACAAAAAAATATTTAATTGTTATATTTTATGCTTATTAATTATGAATAAGTATGTGTGAAAATTTCATGCTTTAATTTTGTCATTTGGATGTGAAATAAATAAAAAGGGGCTTCTGTGAAAAATCTTGAAAATGTCATAGGTTAATTGGTAGTGGCTAAAAATTTGCATGGTTTGAAGCATGAGGGACTTGCATGTCAAACATTCCTTTTTCTTGGTAGTGGACGGTAAGGATGGGCATGAATGACACATTTTGGCATTTTGTATGTTATATTTTAGTTAAATAATATCAAATAGTTTTATAATAAATCAAGTTATTATATGTCATAAATTATAAGAGGAATTAAATAATTAAAAGGGTGAGAAAAAAAAAAACAAAAGTTGGGTCTTTCTTCTCCTCCATTGCCGTAGCCTAAAGGGGGGGGAGAAAGTTTGGTTGCTTTGATTTTTGGCTTAGAAGATGGCTAGAATGAGCTATGTATTGAATGGTTCTTGAAAATCTATGCATGTTTGAGATGATTAGTTCAAACTCTACTTATCCCATAGATTAAACTTAGAATTTTGAGGTTTGAGATTCGGTCAATAAGCTTGAAACACATAGTAGTTTGTTTTGGTAAGCTTGGTATACGGATGATAGATGTGTTTTGGTTTTGGTTTGATAATGATGTTAATGATGGTAATTTTCGGTCATGCATTAACTTAAATTGTAAGTATGATTTATGGTATAATTTGTGTGATGGAATGGTCTTGAGATTTGGCTTGATTAAATGGGTAAAATGCTAAGTGTTTTAAAGATGATGTAATGGTTATTTCGGTTTATGAGAAGTAAATATAGATGATGGTTATAACCTGTTTTATGATTTGATGATGGTGATTAAATCTTGTAGTTAAGTGTTTAGATATATATATATATATATATATATATATTAATAATGAATTTAGTTGTACTTGCTATGTGAGAAATGTGCAATGCTATAGGTATTTGATTATTAGTTATGGTTATTTTAAGTTGATTTGTAATGGTATGATTGCATTGATAAATTGGTTTGGAAATGGTGGGAAGAATTGGCTATTATGCTTGATACTAATGCCGAATATGAGAATGTTGTACTTGAAAAATGTAGGTGAACATGACAAGTGTATTCGGCTTAGGGCATAAAGGATATGAAAATTTGGTATTTATTTTTGATTGTGTGTGTATGACCATGAATAATTGGCTGCACAAATATTATGAATACATAATGTATGATAAATTTATTAAGCTACAAAACATTATACATGATCGGCCAATGTAAATTATTTGAGTAAAGTATATCTTGATGGTACATTCGGCTAGTATAAAATGTATATAGATGTCGTATGACTATATTTAATTTGGGAAGTAAATTGTTTGATTTAGCTCAAGAGCCTAGAGGATCAAAGTTGGATAAGGGAAAGGAAAAAGTGATCGAATAGCCGTCGTAATCGTTCGGCAACTTCCGAGGTAAGTTTTAAGTGATTAAACATTGAGTAAATTCAATCATAATAGGAAATAATGAGTTGATTTAATAAGATATGACGTGGCCATGATATGTCTTAAACTCAAATGGTAAGTTCATAAGTGTTTGGACTTGGAAATTTAAGAGCAAATTGTAATAACTTGCTTAGGACAGCGGCAGCAATGTGATTTTAGAAAATCACTATAAATTGTTGGTGTGGAATTATAGGCTGAATAACATATATAATCAAAGCTTAATTAGTCTAGTTTCTTATAAAAGAGACCGTGTAAGCAAAGAAATTTCCTATAAAGAGATATTTAAAGTTGTGTGAGACAGTGTTAGAGTGACCCCGAAATCCCCTGTTCTGTTTTTAGAAAATCATTATAACTTGTACAAAAATGGTTATAAGATAAATTTTATATGCTTAGACTCCTTAATGAGTCTAGTTTCAAATGAAATCAAATATAACATATTTTGAATTCTGTACAATGAGAAATTTGATTCGTAGTGAAGAGTGGTCAGATTAGTCAAATAGTGAAACAGGGGAAACTTTAAGAAATATCTGGTATTGATTGGCCAAACCTAAAATTCTGAAAATTTTATGTATGGAAGATATATGAGTCTATATTCATGAAAAATTAACAGAAATTGATTTTGAGTTTTGTAGCTCCAGTTATAAATAATTTAGTGACTATTGCTCAGGAAAAACAGCTTGTAGTGAATATGTGAATTTGTTGTAAACATTGATGAAACTATTTGAGTTGCTTATAAGCTATTGCTGAAATCGATGTACAAGATAAATATATATGTATATGTGGTAAAGCCGAATGACTAATGTGAAATATGTATGAGATATGTATATGAGGTAAAGCCGAATGGCTAATGTGAAATATGTATGAGATATGTATATGTGGTAAAGCCGAATGGCTAGTGTGAACTATGTATGAGATATGTATACGTGGTAAAACCGAATGGCTAATGTGAAATATGTATGAGATATGTATACGTGGTAAAACCGAATGGCTAATGTGAAATATGTATGAGATATGTATACGTGGTAAAGCCGAATGGCTAATGTGAAATATGTATGAGATATGTATATGCGGTAAAGCCATTCATGTATATGAGGTAAAGCCGAATGGCTAATGTGAAATATGTATGAGATATGTATATGCGGTAAAGCCGAATGGCTAATGTGAAATATGTATGAGATATGTATATGAGGTAAAGCCGAATGGCTAGTGTGAAATATGTATGAGATATGTATATGTGGTAAAGCCGAATGGCTAGTGTGAACTATGTATGAGATATGTATATGTGGTAAAGCCGAATGGCTAATGTGAAATATATATGAGATATGTATATGTGGTAAAGCCGAATGGCTAATGCGAAATATGTATGAGATATGCATATGTGGTAAAGCCGAATGGCTAGTGATTCGGCTAGTGTGAAATATGTAGGAGATGTGTGTATATTGTGGCCGAATGACCAAATGTGAAAGGTGTGTATTATTAGATATTTGATGAGGCAAATGAATTATAAATATGACAGTCGATGTGAATGTTGTAACATGTGAATAAATGTACATGAAACTTGGAAATATATTCCGGGTAAGACCCGATGACTATGTGTGGAGATTATGTTCGGGTAAGACCCGATGACTACGTGTGGAGATTTTGTCCGGGTAAGACCCGATAACTACGTGTGGGGACTATTCGAGCTAAAGGTTTCGCTAAAGATTCGAGTAAAACATAAGATTATACGACATCACAGTAACGATTGGTAATAAATATGTTCAATGCGTTAAGCTGGTTAGGTATGTAGTTTGAGATTATATTTAAGCTTGATTTGGACTAAAACACAAGGTCGTTATGTGATGCATATGTGAGTAAAGCAATAAGACTGTTCTATGATTATTGTGCGTTTGGTCAATGTGGAAAGTTAGGTGAAAATGTGTAATGTACCTATGTTTATAAGAGATCACTATCAAGTGAGAATTTATCTGCCTATTATATATGATGAGATGGGCATATTCGGTAAAGGGATGGTATGCCCGAAGGAAGAGTGAAATAAAAAAATATGAACAACTATGTTATAATTTGATTGTTATCTGTTGACACTACTTAAAACTTACTAAGCATTGAAATGCTTACTCCGTTTACTTTGTTTCCTCTGTTTTATAGATCTCATTTGGAAGCTACAGGCTCGGGGATCGTCAGCAACTAGTCACACTATCACTATCCACTGCTTGTTACTGTTATGTTTTGAATTATTTTATGGCATGTAAAGAATAGACCAGTGGCCGAAGAATATTTTTGGTTAATGTATATAAGCCATGCGAAAATGGAATCTTTTAAATGTGTACGTATAGCAGTTAAATTGTATCCCTGATTGTCTTTAGTATTTACCTAAAGGAACTTTCTTTATAAAAAATATATATATATATATATATATTCAAAATTTTTACTGTTCGGATATAAGTTTCAAGTTCGGTAATGCCCCTTTACCTATTCCGGCGACGGATACAGGATAGGGGTGTTACAAAACATGTATATCACCAATCAATCATCAAATATCTATGATTTTACTTAAGTATAATCTCCATTTCATCATTTTAAAGCACAACATGTTAGCCAATTTTTCCCCTTAGTATCTAAGGCACATGCATGCTCATTTGTTTGGCTCAACTTCACCTATCTTCCATTTTTCATCAAAAGAACATGAAACAACAACCAAAAACCAAAATATGCTTCATGAGTTAGGATAGAATCAAGAAGAACTCATGAACATCAAGATAGAAGCAAAGTACCAAGAACTTACCTTCAATTTTCCCCCTCCTAGTGACCGAATATTCAAGGGTTTCCTCCCCTATTTGCTCTCTCTCAAATTCGGCTATGAAGAACAAAGAATGAACAAAAACCTTCCTTTACTTCCTTTTTTATTCTTATCACTCAACATTTTATGACACATAAATGATATACTAATATTTGTGCCATACTCATGCCATAATTCCAATAAAAATATGCCCATAATGCTTACCATGCCCATCATCCATTAACTATTAAAATGCTAATGCCCATCATCCATTAACTATTAAAAATGTTAAAATGCATACATTATCAACTATCCATCACCTTGGCCGGCCACTACATTAAAAGTGGGGAATTTGACATGCAAATCCTCCTATTTTGCACTACTATTTATTTGGCCACTACAAATTAGCCTATAGCATTTTCAAACATTTTCACATAGGTCCTATTTCATAATTTCACTCCCTCTTTCTTATGGAACAAAAATTAACTAAAATTATCGGGTTCTATCTTAAGCTTGGGCCTTCTAGAGGCCCACTAACATAATTAAACCTATGCCAACATTTACAGAATTCGCGAAAATTGGGGCGTTACACATCTCATGATTGATCTTTGGGCATACTGTTACATCTCGAACATGCTTAGCATGAGAATGATTGAGAGGCGCCGAGGAACCTACCCTCCCCAGTATCATCTCGCCCAATCTACCGAGGAGGAGGCCTACGAGGACATTCCTGATGATGTCCCCCCACAGCACGAGGATCCATCGACTCAGCCACCACCAACCTCTCGTTCAGTTCATGCGACGGCTTCATATGTTGACATCTCTGAGCGCCTCACCCTATTCGAGCAATAGTTTTTCAATCATTTGACAACATTGATGCTACTCTACAGCAGATTCGTTAGCACCTCCACATCTCATCGCCAGTCCCACCTCGCGAACCATCCAGCGATGAAGATGATTAGAAATATTTATTTATTATTTTATGTTTTTAATTTTTATTGAAACTACTTTTTATTTTTGTTAGATTTTAGAATTTTATTTTTTAATTATTAATTTTGTTTATTTCTTTTTTAGTACTTATTCTTCCTAATATCCCCTAAAAGAGTTCCTGATTTTATCACAGTTATATAGAGCTCTTAAGCTCATCATCACATAGGAACTACAACTCCACCGGGAAAGGTTCTCCACGATTTCCATGTGCTGCTCGACCACGACCATAGCTACCACTAGATATAGTATTCTTTTGGCGTACGACTTAAGGCCTAACGAACCTCTACGACCGTCGGGGTATCCTCCTCCACTCTCAGACTGATCACTCTCCAAAACACTAGTTCGAGGAATTCATCATATAAGAAGTTTCACTTCTCTCCCTATCTTATTTTTATACTCTAACATCTATCTTTGTACATTGAGGGCAATGTACATCTTAAGTGTGGGGGTATTTATTTCATTGTCAGAAAAATCCTTGAATAATCATCTTGTTCTCTTGAAAAACTCTCATATCATATTTAGGATAAATTTTAATTAATTTATGATTTTGATTGATATATCTTGAATTAAAACATAGAGATTTATGCATTGATTATTTAAACTTTAAGACATTAGAGAATCAAGCATGATAAGTTGATATTTAAGAAATTAAAATTATAGGTTGTTTCCCCAAGTCTAGGTATTACTTTGAATTAGAATTCACGAGTCTAAACATCAAAAAGCCATAATTTTTGTGAGATTTTTGAGCCTTTTGAGCATCTATTAATTCTTTCATGCTCACTTTCATTATTGCTTTGAGTGCGTCAGTACTGAACTGTTATTCTAGAACTTGCTTGATTATGCATGTCAAAACCAACCATTTGATTTAATATGTCAAAATGATTAAGGCACTTAGGATTAACCCACTCATGCCATGAAAAGTCTACCTCCATGATTAACCCCTAGAAAACCGCCTTGAGCCTAACAAGCCATTTATTGATTACCCTTAATATTAACCTTTAACCCATTATTGTCGAAATCCCCTAAATTAATTCCTATTTTTGTCGATATTTGAGTTGAATGGACTGCCTAGCTATGTTTTGTTCTTAATAGTTGGTCTATATTATTTTAACTTGTTCTTAAAAAAAAAAACCTGTTGTACTTTCATATCTGCACTTTCATATTCTGAGAGAAGCTCTACTGTACGCAAGTGAAGATTAACGCTTTTTCTAGTTAGGTAAATTTTTCAATTCAATCTCGATTCTAACCCTTTCTGTGACAGCCCAAAATTGACCCTAGTCGGGATGTGGTTTCGGGACCACAAAACCAAGGCATAAAAATAATTTAAAATTTATTTTGATGCCTATGATATGTGTTAAATTGTGTGTGACATTTTTGATGATTTGATTTAGTGTTATAAATGTGAATTTCACTAGAAAGGGCCTAGTAGTAAACTTTGAAAGTATGATAGGGAAATGTGTGATGACTAATTAAAGCATGCATGCAAAACAATGGACTTGCATGTCAAATACCCCCTTTTTATAGGTGGTGGCCAGCCATGGCAAGAGAGGATGGGCAAAACATGTCATAAAACATGTTTTGTTGGTGCATTAGGGAGAAATAATAAACAAAGGAGTATGGGTAAGAAAAGAATGAAAAAAAAAATGTGTGTGAGTGTGGTATTCCCCCCCATTGCCGTGAGTTGTAGAGAAAGAAAGAAAAAAAAATTGTTCATCCTTTCTTTGAGCCAAAACTAAGGAAGAATGAGGGATTTTTGCTCCATTTTTGGTTTAGAAGAGATCTAGAAGGAGATTTGGCTATACTTGCATCAAGATTAAGGTATGTTTGAGGTTGTGTCATGAGATTCATGCATGTTTTAGTTGCTAACTTGATGTTCATGTTAGCCCATGGTCCAAATCCTTGTTGTGCCATGGAAATGGTATTTGGCCAAGTTTGATATTGTGTTAAAGCCATTGCATGCTAAATGTGAAGCTTGTTGATGATGCATGCAATGATGGATTGACTACTCTTGAAATTTCTTTTAGCATTCTTGAGTAAGACATTGAATCCTTTGTTTAACCATGACCAAAAAAATTAAAAGGGGTATGGTGTGTGATGTATTCGCCATGGTATGCTCATGAGCATGGTTTATGCTTCTTGCATGTTAGTTAAAATTTGTGTTTTGGATGGTTATGGACACCTTGAAATTCGCCTTGCACCTATATGTGTATATATGTTTGCACATGATGTTTTGGTTATGAAGTAAGTGATAAATATGTTTGTTTAAAGAAGAAAGTGTTGAAGAATGTTTGTGAAATTGCAAGTACATTCGGCCTAGTACACATATGATGTGAAAATCTTGCAATTTATTGTTGATTTTGTGCAAGTATGACTAAGTATAATCGGCCACATGAGGGGAATTATTGTGCATGCATTCGGTTAGAGGCAAGCTTAATGGTGCCTATTCTTGACTTAGGTAATCGGCTACCTTGTTGTGAGCTAAGGCCGAATGTGTGCGTAATTAAAGAAAATTGACTAAAGTGCTTAGTTATGTGATGTTGAGTCAATGATGTGTGTATTCAGCCAAGGCTAGCAAGCGAGACTTTAATAAATTGAATTTGTTTGAATTAGCTCAAGAGCTTAGAGGGCCACAATTGGATAAGGGGAAGGAAAAAGTGATCGAATAGCCGTTGAAGCCGTTCGACAACATCCGAGGTAAGTCTTCAAGTAATGACCCTACTTGAATTATGTGAAATGAAATTATGGATGTGTAATGATTACTAATATACGTGTGTATGAGTATTTGAATGGTACCCGGCCTAAGTCCCGAAGGCAATTACGCTAGTGATTATATTTGTGTTTGAGCCTTAGTAACGAAAATGAAACATGAATGTGTAATGATTATGGATGTATGTGTGCATGAGCAATTGAATGATATTCGGGTTAAGACCCGAAGGCAATTGTGCTAGTGAATTTATCCGGCTAATACCCAAGGCATTCGTGCAAGTTGTTATATCCAGGGCTAATACCAAGGCATTTGTGCGAGTCGTTATATCGGGCTAAGACCAAGGCATTAAATGCGTGTGGTTATATCTGGTTGTATTCAAGAAGCTTGGGTTGAAGGTGAGCGTTGGTTGCTTTAATACATTTAATTAGTACGCTCGAAAAGCCCAAAGGATAAGGTATGTTTACATGTGCAATGGAAAAGTCGATACGTTTGAATAATATTCGTCAATCGACTAACGAATTTTCAGCTCTTGAATTGGTTGATATCTTGTGAATGTATATGTTGATGAAGTGTGAAGTAAGTATGATTATGTGAATGTGTATAAATGAAATGATTCATTTGGCTATGTGAATGTAATGCTTTAGTTAAAGCCGATTTCATTGCTTGAGATTTACTAAGCATAAACATGCTTACCCCGTTGCTTTGGCTCTCTGTTTTATAGATTTTGCTCGCTAGCGATCAGATTCGGGATCATTGAAGTGAAGTCATCCACACTATCAAACCCCCTTTGGTACTCTTTTAGTTGAACTTTGGATATGGCATGTATAGGACTACCCTCGGTTGTTTTCAAGTGCTTTTGTGATGTATATGTGTACGGCCATGCGAAAATGGTTCGTAAAAGTGGAGTACGGAATTAGACCATTTGTGGTTTGTAATTTTATATGGTTTCATGATGTTATTATGGATTGGAATGGGAGTGTTGGTCACATGATCAGCCATTTGAATGGCTAAACATGATCATAGGTGGACCTATGTATGACTAGACTATAGTTGGTCCATGGAAACTACAAAATAGGTAAGGCCTACCTTAAAAACAGATGCTGCCAGTTGCAGTGACGTGGATGTGAAAAATCACCAAAATTTGTAGGAAGGGTATTAAATTGTGAATAAGTTATGAAAACGAACCTTGACGAGTCTATTTTCATATGAAAGTAACGAAACGATCATATGAACAGTATACCGAGAGATATTAAAGTTCTCGTGAGACAGGGCCAGAACTGTTTCTGGGTCCCCTGATGCGACTTTGAAAATTTACTATAAATTATCCAGAAAGAATTAGAAGCCATGCCTTATATGTGCAGATTCCATTTTGAGTCTAGTTTCATTAGAAACAAACGTCACCAGTATTAAAGCCCTGTACAGAGAGATATTCAAGTTGTAACGCGCAAAGGTCAGTGTAGTCGACCCCTGTAACATGGGTGACTTTAACTAATAAACTGTACCAATCGGCCCAACCAAAAATTCTAGAAATAAATCCATGGATGTATATATGAGTCTAAATTCAGGGAAAATTTACGGAATCAGTTTCCGAGTTTTGAAACTCAAGATATGATTTTTAAGGCAACAGTGACGCAGTTTTCCAGCCTGTCTGGAAATGCCAAATTGGTCGGTACTTTAAGAGGATTTGTCTCGTTAACCCCTCGTGTCCGACACCTGCGATGGTCTCGGGTTTGGGGTGTTACAATTTTATTGGTATCAGAGCTACGGTTTAGTCGATTCTAGGACTACCGTGATATGTTTGGGGTCTAGCTATACATGCCATTAAGTGATAATTGATAGTGTGGTGATTTCTGACATTCTGAATTTGTGTTTGTTTATAGAAATGGATCCCGATCCCAACCGAGCAATAGCTGATGATGTGGAGAGTGTGGCGCCTGCTCCCGCGCAAGGGACAGCGCCGGCGGACTCTCAACCTATGGCCAGCAATCCGAATGATGAGGCTAGGCAAGCCTTTTATAGCGTGATGAATGATTGGTTCAACCAATACATTCGAACTAACACGGCTGTTCCACAACCTCCATTCCCGACTAATGCAACCCAAGACCTACAATACCTCCGTGAATCGACCAAATAAGGTCAAGTAAGCCCCCAGTCGACAGGATTCGAAAACATGGGGCCACTGAATTTAAAGCTACGGATGACGACGATGCCGAGCAAGCTGAATTTTGGTTGGACAACACTATCCGGGTGCTCGATGAGCTATCTTGTACACCCGATGAGTGCTTAAAGTGTACTATCTCCTTGCTACGCGATTCCGCCTACTATTGGTGGAGTACTCTAACTTCGGTTGTGCCTACGGAGCAAGTAACTTGGGAGTTTTTCGAACCGAGTTCCGAAAGAAGTATATTAGTCAGAGATTCATCGACCAAAAACGAAAGGAATTTCTTGATCTTAAGCAAGGCTCTATGTCCGTTACTGACTACGAGCGAAAATTTGTTAGACTCAGTAGATACGCTCGGGAATGTGTTTCGTCCGAAGCTATTATGTGTAAACGCTTCGAGGATGGGCTGAATGATGATATAAGGATGTTTGTTGGCATTCTCGAAATACGAGAGTTCGTAGTACTTGTTGAGCGAGCTTGTAAAGCCGAAGAGCTTAGAAAGGAGAATCAAAAGTTGATGTGGGAACCGGAGAATTTGAAAAGGTCCTCGGAAAGTCTCTTCAACAGCATCGAAGAGATTTCGAGAAGATGTGAGCCGATCTAGAGGCGCCGGGCCTTTTAGACGAAATCGTGATCGACCCCAATGGGTATCGAGGCACTTCGGTCTCCGGTGTTGGGAATGATCGTCGAAACCGAATGGAGTGTCGACATTGTGGCAAATGGCATTCGGGAGTCAGAGGTTCCGTGATCGCTCTGCTATAAGTGTGGATCGGCCGACCACTTTATCAAGGATTGCCCGAGGTTGCTTGAACAAAATGTAAGTCGAGTGGAAACCCGGTGCTACCCTTTGCGTCAAGTAGGCCATCTAGAAATACGGGCAATGCTAGTGGCGGCCGAGAGGGTCGAGATGCTACAACAAGACCCGAGGCTCGTGCTCTGCTAGGACTTATGCCACACGCCAAGACGCGAGGATGCTGCCTCACCAGATGTCATTACCGGTACATTCACTCTTTTCGATACTAATGTGATTGCTTTGATTGACCCTAGTTCTACTCATTCTTATATATGCGAAACCTTAGCATCCAGTAAGAATTTGCCTATTGAGTCTACTGAGTTTTTAATTCGGGTGTCAAACCCCTTGGGTCATTACGTGCTTGTCAACAAAGTGTGTAAGAAAAGTCCCCTAGTATTTCGAGGTTCTTGTTTTCCGGCGGACTTGATGCTTTTGCCGTTCGACGAATTTGACGTTATTCTTGGTTTGGATTGGTTGACCATGCACGATGCGGTTGTAAATTGCAAAAGAAAGACTATCGATCTGAGGTGCCCGAATAACGAGATAATTCGGGTTGAGTCTACGGACTTAAAGGGGTTGCCAGCTGTAATATCAGCAATGTTGGCCCAGAAATATGTAAGAAAAGGGTGCGAAGCGTACCTTGCGTATGTGCTCGATGACAAGGAGTCAGAAAAGAGACCCGAATCTGTGCCAGTGGTTTGTGAATACCCGGATGTTTTCCCTGAAGAATTGCCGGGTTTACCACCTGTTCGGGAAATAGAGTTTGGCATCGAATTGGTACCTGGTACCACTCCAATTTCGATAGCTCCGTATCGTATGGCACCAACGGAATTAAAGGAGTTGAAAGCTCAGTTGCAACAATTGGTGGATAGAGGTTTTGCTCGTCTGAAGTTTTTCACCTTTGGGTGCGCCGGTGTTGTTTGTGAAAAGAAGGATGGAACCATGAGGTCGTGCATCGACTATCGTCGACTTAATAAAGCGACGATAAAGAACAAATATCCGTTACCGCGATCGACAAT
This sequence comes from Gossypium arboreum, assembly GCF_025698485.1. Lineage (NCBI taxonomy): Eukaryota > Viridiplantae > Streptophyta > Magnoliopsida > Malvales > Malvaceae > Gossypium > Gossypium arboreum. Next base: position 29,680,403 of record NC_069076.1, read on the forward strand.
TTGTTCGATCAACTGAAGGGAGCCTCAGTGTTTTCGAAAATAGATTTGAGATCGGGCTATTATTAGTTGTGAATTTGAGATTCGGACGTACCCAAGACTGCCTTCAGAACGAGATATGGTCACTACGAGTTCCTAGTGATGCCGTTTGGGCTTACTAATGCCCTGCGGTATTTATGGATTTGATGAATCGGATCTTCGACCATATTTGGATCGGTCAGTAGTCATGTTCATTGATGACATCTTGGTCTATTCAAGAAATGAGACCGAACATCTTTGAACACCGAGGTTAGTCTGCAAATTTTACGGGATAAGCAATTATATGCTAAGTTCACAAGTGTGAGTTCGGTTAGAGAGGTTAGCTTCTTGGGGCATGTGGTATCTGCATCGGGTATTCGAGTCGACCGAACAAAATTTCAGCCATACTTAACTGGAAGCCTCCAGAAATATTCTTGAGGTTCGGAGCTTTTGGGGCTTACCGGTTATTCTTGACGATTTGTAAAGGTTTCTCAACGATAGCCACGCCAATGACGAAGCTACTCCAAAAGGATTTTAAGTTCGAATGGACGGAGAAATGTCGAAAAGTTTCGATCAATGAAAACTTATTTGACTGAAGCCCCAATTCTAGTGCAACCCGAATCTGGCAAAGAGTTTGTCATCTTTAGTGACGCCTCCCTACTTGGGTTAGGTTGCGTATTGATGCAAGAAGGTCGAGTTGTGGCCTATGCGTCGAGGCAATTAAAGCCACATGAGAAAAATTATCGACCCATGATCTCGAATTGGTCGCCATCGTATTCGCTTAAAGATATGGCGACATTACTTAGTTGGTGAGAAGTGCCATGTGTATTCGGATCACAAAAGTCTCAAATATTTGATGACTCAAAGAGACTTAAATCTGCGACAAAGACGATGGCTCGAGCTGTTAAAGGATTATGAGCTGGTCATTGACTATCACCCGGGAAAGGCGAATGTGGTTGCGGATGCCTTAAGTTGTAAATCATTATTCGCTTTACGAGCGATGAATGTGCACTTGTCCGTTCGATCCGACAATGTGTTAGTAGCTGAATTGAAAGCCAAACCATTATTGATACATCAAATTTGTGAAGCTCAAAAAGTCGACGATGAGTTGGTTGCAAAATGGGCTGAGTGTGTTCCGAACAAGGAATCGGAGTTTCAGATCGATGATGACGATTGTTTGAGGTTCAGGGGTCGTCTGTGTGTTCCAAAGAATTCGGAACTTATTTCGATAATTCTGAATGAAGCCCATTGTAGCCGAATGGCAATTCACCCGGGGAGTACGAAGATGTACAACGATTTGAAACGTCGGTTTTGGTGGCATGGTATGAAACGAGACATCTCGACTTTGTTTGAGATGTTTAATATGTCAACAAGTGAAAGCGGAACATCAAGTGCCTTCAGGATTACTTCAGTCGATCACGATACCCGAGTGGAAATGGGATCGAGTCACAATGGACTTTGTATCCGGACTGCCATTGTCAGCGAGTAAGAAGGATGCGGTTTGGGTCGTGGTAGATAGATTGACTAAGTCGGCTCACTTTGTCCCCGTGACGCACGGGTTTTCAATGGACAAACTAGCCAATTGTACGTTTCTCGATTGTGAGATTACACGGGTGCCTATTTCCATAGTGTCGGATAGAGATCCGAGATTTACCTCGCGATTTTGGAAGAAGTTGCAAGAAGCTTTGGGTACCAAGTTGCATTTTAGCACCGCCTTTCACCCCAAACCGATGGTCAATCCGGCGGATAATTCAAATACTTGAGGATATGTTGAGATGTTGCATCCTCGAGTTCGGTGGTTCATGGGAGCGGTATTTGCCTTTGATTGAATTCGCGCACAACAATAGTTTTCAATCAAGTATTAAGATGGCACCCTACGAGGCTTTGTACGGTCGTAAATGCCGTACACCATTGTTTTGACCGAGCTCGGTGAAAGCAAAATTTTCGGGTGGATTTGATTAAAGATGCTGAATAAAAAGTGAAAGTAATCCGTGAAAATCAAGATAGCCTCCGATCATCGAAGTCGACGCGGATCTGAAACGAAAAGACATTGAGTATCGTGGGGATAAAGTGCTTCTTAAGGTTTCGCCTTGGAAAAGATACTCGATTCGGCCGTAAGGGCAAGTTGAGCCCGAGGTTCATTGGGCCATATGAGATATCCGAGCGAGTCGGTCCAGTTGCATATCGTTTGATTTTGCCCCCTGAACTCGAAAAGATTCACGACGTCCTTCATGTCTCGATGCTTCGACGCTATAGATCTGATCCATCGCACGTGATTAGTCCATCAGAGGTTGAAATTCAAGCCAATATGAGTTATGAGGAAGAACCGATTCGTATCCTATCACGTGAAGTGAAAGAGTTGCGAAACAAGCGGGTTCCGCTAGTGAAAGTGTTATGGCTCAAACACGGGATAGAAGAAGCTACTTGGGAAACCAAGAACTCTATGAAAGAGCGATACCCAACCCTATTTACCGGTAAGATTTTCGGGGACGAAAATTTCTTAAGTGGGGGAGAGTTGTGACAGCCCAAAATTGACCCTAGTCGGGATGTGGTTTCGGGACCACAAAACCAAGGTATAAAAATAATTTAAAATTTATTTTGATGCCTATGATATGTGTTAAATTGTGTGTGACATTTTTGATGATTTGATTTAGTGTTATAAATGTGAATTTCACTAGAAAGGGCCTAGTAGTAAACTTTGAAAGTATGATAGGGAAATGTGTGATGACTAATTAAAGCATGCATGCAAAACAATGGACTTGCATGTCAAATACCCCCTTTTTATAGGTGGTGGCCGGCCATGGCAAGAGAGGATGGGCAAAACATGTCATAAAACATGTTTTGTTGGTGCATTAGGGAGAAATAATAAACAAAGGAGTATGGGTAAGAAAAGAATGAAAAAAAAAATGTGTGTGAGTGTGGTATTCCCCCCCATTGCCGTGAGTTGTAGAGAAAGAAAGAAAAAAAAATTGTTCATCCTTTCTTTGAGCCAAAACTAAGGAAGAAGGAGGGATTTTTGCTCCATTTTTGGTTTAGAAGAGATCTAGAAGGAGATTTGGCTATACTTGCATCAAGATTAAGGTATGTTTGAGGTTGTGTCATGAGATTCATGCATGTTTTAGTTGCTAACTTGATGTTCATGTTAGCCCATGGTCCAAATCCTTGTTGTGCCATGGAAATGGTATTTGGCCAAGTTTGATATTGTGTTAAAGCCATTGCATGCTAAATGTGAAGCTTGTTGATGATGCATGCAATGATGGATTGACTACTCTTGAAATTTCTTTTAGCATTCTTGAGTAAGACATTGAATCCTTTATTTAACCATGACCAAAAAATTAAAAGGGGTATGGTGTGTGATGTATTCGGCCATGGTATGCTCATGAGCATGGTTTATGCTTCTTGCATGTTAGTTAAAATTTGTGTTTTGGATGGTTATGGACACCTTGAAATTCGGCCTTGCACCTATATGTGTATATATGTTTGCACATGATGTTTTGGTTATGAAGTAAGTGATAAATATGTTTGTCTAAAGAAGAAAGTGTTGAAGAATGTTTGTGAAATTGCAAGTACATTCGCCTAGTACACATATGATGTGAAAATCTTGCAATTTATTGTTGATTTTGTGCAAGTATGACTAAGTATAATCGGCCACATGAGGGGAATTATTGTGCATGCATTCGGTTAGAGGCAAGCTTAATGGTGCCTATTCTTGACTTAGGTAATCGGCTACCTTGTTGTGAGCTAAGGCCGAATGTGTGCGTAATTAAAGAAAATTGACTAAAGTGCTTAGTTATGTGATGTTGAGTCAATGATGTGTGTATTCGCCAAGGCTAAGCGAGACTTTAATAAATTGAATTTGTTTGAATTAGCTCAAGAGCTTAGAGGGCCACAATTGGATAAGGGGAAGGAAAAAGTGATCGAATAGCCGTTGAAGCCGTTCGACAACATCCGAGGTAAGTATTCAAGTAATGACCCTACTTGAATTATGTGAAATGAAATTATGGATGTGTAATGATTACTAATATACGTGTGTATGAGTATTTGAATGGTACCCGGGCTAAGTCCCGAAGGCAATTACGCTAGTGATTATATTTGTGTTTGAGCCTTAGTAACGAAAATGAAACATGAATGTGTAATGATTATGGATGTATGTGTGCATGAGCAATTGAATGATATTCGGGTTAAGACCCGAAGGCAATTGTGCTAGTGACTTTATCCGGGCTAATACCCGAAGGCATTCGTGCAAGTTGTTATATCCGGGCTAATACCCGAAGGCATTTGTGCGAGTCGTTATATCCGGGCTAAGACCCGAAGGCATTCGTGCGTGTGGTTATATCTGGTTGTATTCCGAAGAAGCTTGGGTTGAAGGTGAGCGTTGGTTGCTTTAATACATTTAATTAGTACGCTCGAAAAGCCCAAAGGATAAGGTATGTTTACATGTGCAATGGAAAAGTCGATACGTTTGAATAATATTCGTCAATCGACTAACGAATTTTCAGCTCTTGAATTGGTTGATATCTTGTGAATGTATATGTTGATGAAGTGTGAAGTAAGTATGATTATGTGAATGTGTATAAATGAAATGATTCATTTGGCTATGTGAATGTAATGCTTTAGTTAAAGCCGATTTCATTGCTTGAGATTTACTAAGCATAAACATGCTTACCCGCTGCTTTGGCTCTCTGTTTTATAGATTTTGCTCGCTAGCGATCGGATTCGGGATCATTGAAGTGAAGTCATCCACACTATCAAACCCCCTTTGGTACTCTTTTAGTTGAACTTTGGATATGGCATGTATAGGACTACCCTCGGTTGTTTTCAAGTGCTTTTGTGATGTATATGTGTACGGCCATGCGAAAATGGTTCGTAAAAGTGGAGTACTGGAATTAGACCATTTGTGGTTTGTAATTTTATATGGTTTCATGATGTTATTATGGATTGGAATGGGAGTGTTGGTCACATGATCAGCCATTTGAATGGCTAAACATGATCATAGGTGGACCTATGTATGACTAGACTATAGTTGGTCCATGGAAACTACAAAATAGGTAAGGCCTACCTTAAAAACAGATGCTGCCAGTTGCAGTGATGTGGATGTGAAAAATCACCAAGATTTGTAGGAAGGGTATTAAATTGTGAATAAGTTATGCAAACGAACCTTGACGAGTATATTTTCATATGAAAGTAACGAAACGATCATATGAACAGTATACCGAGAGATATTAAAGTTCTCGTGAGACAGGGCCAGAACGGTTTCTGGGTCCCCTGACGCGACGTTGAAAATTTACTATAAATTATCCAGAAAGAATTAGAATCCATGCCTTATATTTGAAGATTCCATTTTGAGTCTAGTTTCATTAGAAACAAACGGCACCAGTATTAAAGCCCTGTACAGAGAGATATTCAAGTTGTAACGCGTGAAGGTCAGTGTAGTCGACCCCTGTAACATGGGTGACTTTAACTAATAAACTGTACCAATCGGCCCAACCAAAAATTCTAGAAATAAATCCATGGATGGATATATGAGTCTAAATTCAGGGAAAATTTACAGAATCAGTTTCTGAGTTTTGAAACTCAAGATATGATTTTTAAGGCGACAGTGACGCAGTTTTCCAGCCTGTCTGGAAATGCCAAATTGGTCGGTACTTTAAGAGGATTTGTCTCGTTAACCCCTCGTGTCCGACACCGGCGATGGTCTCGGGTTTGGGGTGTTACACTTTCTTTCAGCTTGTGACCACACCCCCTAACCAAGCCTCATTACAACCCTCTAAAGACCTTTTGATTGATGTATCATCTTAAATTACAGTGGTGGAGATTTGATTTTCATGCAAGCCTATGGTATTGACTTTCCATTATTGACTATTGGGTGCTTCCTTTATTGTCCTTAAAACACCTCGAGTGATTTGAGTGAATCTTTAGTGAGGATGTAAAACTCTGTGATATTCTGAATTAAAGGTAATTACTTAGATAAGGGAAAACACCTATGTTTTCGGAATAAAATGCTCAACTTGGAATGATTGAAACGTTTATGTTCTTTTAGTTAAATTCTCAATGAATGATTACCTATGGATTAATTTGAGATATTATTGATAGAAATTATAAGTTGAGAAGAATTTATTTTGATTATGAGTTGAGGATTTTGCTTGAGGACAAGCAAATGCTTAAGTGTGCGGGTAGTTGATAAACCATAATTTATACATATTTTTCCCCCATGTTTAAATCATTTTATGGATGATTTTGCATTAAAATTTGTGAATTCGATGCTCCTAATGCTTTAATTTCATGTTTTACACTTAAGAGAGCATAGGAGAGCGAAAGGAACGAGAAACGGGCCAAAAATAGAGAAAATGGGCCAAAGTACGAAATTAGCACGGCCTGGACCTCCTCACATGGGCAGACCACACGGCCGTGTCAATCTGGTAGAATTGGAGCACCACTCACACAGGCATAGCACATGCTCGTGCCATTCTAACAGGCTCAAACACGGCCTGAAGTAATCATCCACGGGCGTGTCACACGGGTGTGTCCCTGTTGAGCCCAAGTTAAGTCCAATTCGGAAAAGGCCACTTTTTAGGGCTTGTAGGCAGTCCAAAGTCTATAAATACACCCTAGAAGAGGAGAAAAAGGGGCGTGGAGATTAAAGGGTAAGGAATTACTCCAAAGAAGCCGATTGATCCATCTCAGAAGCCGGATTCATCATCAAGGCTGAAGATCTCTCATCAAATTTCCTTTTAGGAGTTTTGGGTTTTCTTTATGTTTTGTATTCGTTATTCTTCTGAGATGTTTTCTTATTTAGTTATTAACTAAAACCCCTAAATACCTAAGGGGAATGAAACCTAAGACGAACCTTGTTATTATTTTCTGAATCGTATTAACTTGTTCTTAATTATGTGTTCTTAATTCTTGTTTTCATATCCCAGGATACTAATTCAAGACAAGCTCTTCCTCAGAGGAGGAATAGACCCTGTTTAAGAGTACTTTTGTCATAATTAAGCGAAGTTGATTGCGTGTTTAGAAATAGGGTGACAAGATTTTTCCAGATTAGGGTGAAACCTAATAGGGGGATCCATAGATCGAGTTAATGCAACCCTAGAGTGTTAATTAGAGAAAAGTCTCGGTTATTCAATATAGGGATTAGACATTATTAGTCTTGAATAGGGATAATAACATAACTTAGGGATCTCTACGAAACAAGTTGAATGAATAAATCGTCCGGTTTGGAGCCAGAATAACAAGTAAAGTCTAGGTGGATTTTTCCTTAGGTATTGTCTTAAGTCAATCGATTTTTCCCAAAAGCAATTCCCCAATTCTTTTCTCTGTGCGTTGTTAGATTAGATAATTAGTTAATTAAAACAAAACCCCATTATTCTTAGGCTAGATAATAAAAAGACAGACATTACTAGTACTTTTAGTTCATTTGGGTTCGATAATTCGATCTTGCTAAAACTATACTACTGTTCGATAGTTACACTTGCCTAGATTTTGATAATAGTTAGTTCAAGAATGTGTAATTATAAATATTTAAAACCTATCACGAAACCACGTGATAAGATTTCGATATATGATTTCGTGTAAGACAACATTTGGGACGTTGGCATCGATTTGAGATTTACGTGTAAGACTATGTCTGTCTGGGACATCGGCATCGTATTTGATTTAGTGTAAGACCCTGTCTGAGGATAGTGGCATCGATATTTGATTACATGTAAGACCCCATCGGGATGTTGGCATTGTACAAGCTTTTCAAGCTATCCACGTATCCTATATGATTCCGTACGGGTCAACGAGCACTCCGAGAAATGAATGAATATATGAAATGCATATCCGATTCAGGTACATTTAAAATGTGTATAAAGTTGAGAATGAGAAGTGAGTATATGTTTAATTGTGATTAAAAGATGAATATGATATTCATGAAAGTGAAATATGCTATATGTGTAAGTGAAATAAATTGGGATTATATGATTTGTATATGAACAAATGAGTATGATGTGCTTCATAAAATGGATATGTGAAATGATCATGAATCCTAAATGAATGAATTGAATTATGTTTTATTTATAAGTTGAATTTATTTGTATATGGCTTACTAAGCTTTGGAAAGCTTACTTTGTGTGTGTTTTTCATTGTTTTATAGATTATCAAAGCTACCGGAAGCTTGAGGATCGTCAAGGATCATCACCACACTATCAAACTTTATTTTGGTACCTTCTGAAAATGTGAATATTGAAGTATGGAATGCATAGGCTAGAAGTATTTAAATATGATTTGTGAATTGTATATCATGCCATGAGATATGGCTAGATTAAAGTTGCTATTTGGTTTGGTCTTTAGTAAGTTAATTATGTGAATTACTTATCGAAATGGTATGATTTTGATATGAGAATGTGTAACGCCCCCACGCCCGAGACCATCACCGGAGTCGAGCTTGAGGGGTTACCGAACATAATTTATTAATTTAAGAACTTCAAATCATTTGTTTCTACATTCACAGCTTTCTAGCTACTCGCGTCACAGTTACAAGAAAAATCATATCTCGAGTTATGAAACTCGAAATCAATATCCGTAAATTTTCCCTAAATCTAGACTCATATATATATTTACTAATTTTTTTATAGAATTTTTGGTTGGGCCAATTAGTACAGTTTATTAGATAAATTCTCCCCTGTTTCAGGGTTCGACTGCTCTGACATATGTGTATTACAAATCAGATATCTCTCTATACAGAATTTCAATGACTATAAGGTTTCTTTTTATTAAAACTAGACTCAATAAGGAATCTGTAAATATAAATAAAAGCTTCTAATTATTTTTTTAAAATTTATTATGAATTTTTAAAGTGAGAACAGGGGATCCAGAAATCACTCTGGCCCTGTTTCACAAAAGTTTAAATATCTCATAAAATATAATTTATATACCTGTTTTGTTCAATCCACATGAAAATAGACTCATTAAGATTCAATTTCATAACTTACTCATTATTTAGTTCCATTTATACTATTTTTAGTGATTTTTCAAATTCATGTCATTGCTGCAGCAATATTCTATTTTAAGGCAAGTTTCATCTTTCCATAAATTTTTATGAACTAGATAACCTATTAAACTTCCATAATATCAAACATGATCTAAATTAGCCATCACCATGACTTATCAATATCAAACATTTTCTCAACCAAACATGGCCATATCATAAAATTATTTACACAAAATAGGTATATTGCTATACATGCCATACTTAAGTAGTTGTACAAGCCATTTACCAAGATAAAAGTCCTTTGGATAGTGTGATCGAACTTTCGACTGTCCCGATTCTGAGCCGGCTTGTTCAAAACTACAGTGAATGAAAAGGAGGAGTAAGCATAAATGCTTAGTAAGTTCATATGTAAATAACAAGTAACATAACAATACAAATATACCAAACAACTTTAGCATGGTATCACCAAAACATATATCACATTTCTAAACATCATTCATCATCTTACCACCTTATCGTTGTTGTATCTATTTTCAACCCGAGGGTTAAGAACATACCTGTCCAAAGTGTCCATTTCACAACACTTACCAAAACGTCACTTGCATCTTAAGTGTTCTTCCATTTCACTAGAAATTTCACCCATTGAACACATCAGAATACAACTCGGATACACGGATAATTTGCACATAAGTGCCTCATATGTAATCAAGAAATCATGTAACCCGCCCCTAAGTGAACTCGGACTCAACTCAACGAGCTCGGGCGTTCGCATCCATAAGTGAACTCGGACTCAACTCAACGAGTTCGGATGCCTAGTTACATCTCACGAACTCGGACTCAACTCAACGAGTTCGGACATTCGCATCCATAGGTGAACTCGGACTCAACTCAACGAGTTCGGATGCTCAACCATCCTAGTGACATGTCACTTGTATCCTAATCTATTCCTAAGGTTCAAACGGGCGTTTTCCTCGATCACACATCTTTGCCGTCTTCCACGGAATATCGAAATCGGTACTTCGGAGATAGTTCATACTTATCAAGTAATTCACATAATTACATATTATTCAAAAATAACCACAAAGCATAATATTTCATGATAATAATCAGCATCATATCATATAAACAACATTAAATTGCTTAAAATGACAATTATGTTACTACATTTACACATGAACTTACCTTGGTACCAAAATATAAAGATTTTGCAATTTAGTCCACAATCTTTTCTTTTCCTCAATCGCGACTTGAATCTCGTTTTTCTTGATCTATAATACCAAATTAATCTTATTTAATACATACATTCATCAAAACAGCATTTAATACGAACTTTGGAAAAATTACACTTTTGCCCCTAAACTTTTGCATAATTACACTTTTGCCCCTAGGCTCGGGAATTAAACTTTATTCCTTATTCTTATGTTTTATAACATGCTGATCATTTTTCCCTTCTATGGCAACATCAAATTCTCTCTCTAACATATACTTGTGACTATTAGGTATTTTTGCCGATTAAGCCCTTTTACTCGCTTTTCACTCAAAACCGAGTAGCACAAGTTGTCTAACATAATTTAAAACCTCATATTCTATCATAAAACATCAAAATACACAAATTTCACCTATGGGTATTTTTCCAAATATAAACCCTAGGTTGAATTATTGCTAACATAAGCTTAATCGAGCTACGGATTCCAAAACGTAAAGAACATTAAAAGCGGGCTTGGAATCACTTACTATGGAGCTTGGAAGCTTGAAACAAACCCTAGCTATGGAGAACCCTTGAAATTTCGGCCTAATGAAGAAGATGGACAAAATTGGCTTTTAATTTTGTTTTAATTCATTTTAATAACTAAATGACCAAAATACCCTTACTACTAAACTTTCCAAAAATTCCTTCCATGTCCTAATTTTGTCCATGAACTTAAAATTGGTCAAATTGCTATTTAAGACCTCCTCATTAATATTCCAAAACAATTTCATACTAAAACTTCTAGAATGCAAGTTTTGCAACTTATTCGATTTAGTCCCTACTTTCAATTTAAGCACTTTAGGCATAGAATTTCATCACAAAATTTTCACACAATCATGCAATCATATCATAATCATCAAAATAATTATAAAATAATTATTTCTATCTCGGATTTGTGGTCACGAAACCACTATTCTGATTAAGCCCTAATTCAGGATATTACAGAATGGGTGTGAAAAATTGAGATAATGAAATATATGAATGAATGAGTTTGGTATGTGATTTTGTTATGTTTTAGTTTGGATAATAAGGATGAAATTGGTTGGTGATTATATGACATGAATGATGTATGTTTTGTGATTGAAATTGGTTGAAATTATGGTGTAAATGATGCTTAATTAATGCTTGTAGGGTGGACCCAAAATGGGTGGCATATTGGCCTTGTAAATGACCTATTTGTTTGCCCACATGGGCAGGGACATGGGCGTGTGTCTATGCCGTGTTACTCAAGGACCATTTCAAAATGAGCCTGTACAGATCACACGGTTGCACACACGGACGTGTACCAGGCTATGTGGGCAAGTTAGAGAGTTACACAGGCTAGACACGCGGGCTTGTCATGTGGCCGTGTTGATAAGTTAGTATGTATGCCCTATTTTGCCACAGCCTAGACACACGCGCATGTCTAATGTCATGTGACCTTTGTAACTTAGAATAATTGTTTAGTTTCGAAAAATTTTGTATGAGATCGGTTTAGTCCTAACCCCTTCCTAAAGCATGTTTAAGGTCTCGTTGACCTAAGAAAGGGACTCAGTGATGATGTTTGACTACGATGCTATGATGTGTGGATGATATTTATGAATTGATTATAAAATGTTCTGATATGTCTAGTAATGCCTCATAACCCTAGTCTGGTGATGGATATGAGTTAGGGGTGTTACAGTGATGCTCAGAAAATTGATAATGAAATGTTGGCAAAATGAGTTTAATGTAATTCGAACCTTGATTCAAAATTTCAAGTTGATTCGAATGATTTTTGAAGATTCAAAGGTCGAATATGTGTTCTGAGAAATTCAGAGTTGATTAAGATGATTTTGAACGAAGCACATAATAGTCGTTTATCTGTTCATTCGAGAAGTACAAAAATGTATAACAATTTGAAACAACTTTACTGGCGGTCTAGTATGAAGCGTGATATCTCTGGATTTGTTTCAAAATGTTTAATCTATCAACAAGTTAAAGCTGAGCATCAAGTACCGTCTGGATTACTTCAGCCGATTATGATTCTCGAGTGGAAATCGGACAGAATCACGATGGATTTTGTATCAGGTTTGCCTATGTCTTCGTGTAAGAAAGATGCGATATGGGTGGTTGTTGACAGACTGACTAAATCGGCTTATTTCATTTCGACACGCACGGATTATTCACTTGATAAACTTGCTCAGTTGTACATTTCTTAGATTTTAAGATTGCATATAGTACCATTTTCTATTGTTTCGGATAGAGATCTAAGATTTACATCACGATTCTGGAAGAAATTGTAGGATGCATTAGGTACAAAGCTACACTTTAGTATTGCATTTCACCCGCATACGGATGGTCAATCCGAGAGGATTATTCAGATGCTCGAGGATATGTTGAGATGTTGCATTCTTGAGTATGAAGGTACATGGGAACGATACCTACCATTGACTGAATTTACGTATAATAATAGTTTTCAATGGAGTATTAAAATGGCTCCGTATAAAGCTTTATACGATCATAAATGTCAAACACTGTTATATTAGACTAAATTAAGCGAGAATAAGATTCACGGGGTCAATCTAATTAGAGAAACAAAAGAAAAAGTGAAAGTGATTCATGAAAGTTTGAAAGTAGCATCGGATCGATAGAAATAATATGCAAACTTGAAAAGAAAAGATATTGAATTTCAGATTGGGGATAAAGTGTTTTTAAAAGTATCTCTATCGAAGAAAATACTTCGTTTTGGCAGAAAAGGCAAGTTAAGTCTAAGATTCTTTGGACCGTATGAGATTATTGAGCGTATTGGGCCAGTTGCGTATACATTGTAGTTGCCACCCGAGTTAGAAAATATCCATATTGTATTTCATGTATCGATGCTTCGACAATACAGATTAGATCCCTCTCATGTCATTTCCCCAACTGAGGTTGAAATTCAACCAGATTTATCATACAGTGAAGAACCGATCCAAATTCTAGCCTGCATTGTTAAAAAAATGAAAAATTAGAAAATTTTATTAGTGAAAGTCTTATGGCATCGACACGGGGTTGAAGAAGCTATGAGAGAACAATACCTAAACCTTTTCACTGGTAAGATTTCGGGGATAAAAATCCCTAACGAGGAAAGTTGTAACAACCCGGTTTTAGCCAAATCAGAACAGTGTTTCAAGACCACGAATCCAAGGTCATAAAATTCTTTAATATTATTTTTGGTGTTTGCAGCATCTGATTATATATGTGTGAAAATTTCGTGTGTTAATTTTATCATTTAAGTGGTTAATCTGAGAAAAAAGACCTAATCACGTCAAATACAAAAGTTGCATTCCACTTGTTAAAAGTGCTTATGTGTTATGATTTATTAATTATGAGGTACTTATGTTGATATTATACCATTGGTTGGGCTAATGGACATTTATGGCCTTATAATTAAGTGATTTTATAATGGTTACTAAAGGTTAAAATTGGTATTTAGTAAATTAGGTAATTAAAAACATAACAAAATGAATTTTAGTCCATCTTTTCTCCCTTTGGCCGAATATTAAAGAGGAAAAAGAATCATTGTTGCTCATTAGGGTTTGGCACTTGCATAGCTTGACTAAGGTAAGGTTTTAGCTTGATTTTTGATGATTTTTATGTTTTTGTGATCGTTACTTTGAGTACTAGCTAGCTCGTGCCTTAATTTTTGGAATTTATGATGATTTTGTAAAGTACCATTGATAAATGCTTAAGTTTTTAAATGATTGTTGATGAATTATGGAAGCTTAATGATAGATATTAAAGTTTTGTTAAGTGATTTTTGACAAAAATGTCAAATAGGGATTAAATTGAGAAAAGTGTAAATTGAGGGGTTAAATGTCAAATAAATGACAAATATGGGCTGCTAGGAAGCTATAAAGAATTCGGCTAAGCATGGGTCATATTGAATTTTGTGAATTTTGTGTATTTATGAAATAGGGACTAAATTGAATAAATGTGAAAATTTAGGGGCTAAAGTGAAAATATCCCCAAGTATGTGTTTGTGGATTAAATTGAATGAATTGGAGGTTAAATGGATTAATTTTGAATACATCTAGATCAAGAAAAGAGGAACTCAAACATAGATCGAGGCAAGAACAAAGTACTTGATTAATGGGCTAGTTTCGTTGTTTCTACGACTGAGGTAAGTTCGTAGATGTTAATTTCATTATAAATGAATGTTATCTACTTTGATATTGCATAAAATGTGCTTATGAGATTGCGAATAATGTTTGAATTGTGAATACGACTATTTACAAGTGTTCGACGATGAAATTGACAAGTGAAACTTCTCGGTTAAACCTTAAGTGCAGATATGATGATAATGTAATGTCATTAAGCTAATGCATTGGCTTTGGGCCATGATATTAGCACTTCGGGTGCAAATAATACATTGATTTGGGTACGGGCCATGATATAGGTATTTTGAGAGGAGTTACCTAGATTTGGCTACGGGCCATGGTATAGGTACTTATCGATTGTGATTCTTGAGTATTCTATTTCTACCCCTAGTGTTCAACGGATAAATGAATGTTGTGGTTGAGAAAGAGGTTAGTACGAGGTGATATGGGTACCTACGAAACCTATTCAAGTATTACATTGAGAAAGTTTAATCATGTTTGAGACATGAATAAGGTTAGTATTAATGTAATGTTGATTTGGTAATGTGCAAGTAGTTGAGCTATATATATATATTATTTGATGAATTGAGTTATTTACTTACGAACTTACTAAGCTATGAAGCTTACTGTGTGTTATTTGTCCATGTTTTATAGATAATCAAAGCTAGCTCGAACTCAGGGATCATCCGGAAACATCATCACACTATCAATCATTTTGTTGGTACTTTTAAAACTTGTATATATGGTATATGGCATGTGTAGGCTAGTATTTTCGTGATATGTTTTGGAGACTTGATATTAGCCATGAGATTTGGCTTGTAAATGTGGTATGTATAGCCATCTAAGTTGTCTTGAATTATGTGTTGGGTAAGTATTATATGTGATGTATATAATGCTTAATGAATTGGTTTGGTTTGAGATGATGATATGATGAGTTTTGTGATATGAAATAGATGATATTATGATGAATTAGTGAATATGGAGTATATGCAAGTTGTGATGATTTTGAGAGAATGATTTGGTATATTTTAAATGTGGAATTGAGTAGTTTAAATGGTTGATGATAGATGGTATGTTATGTGTGTAAATTTGGTATGTTTTGGGTTGCCTATAAGTGTATGTAAATGGTGCCAAATTTGTTATTGTTTGTGCATGAGAGTAGGGTGGCAAATTGGCTATGCAAATGGCCTATTTTTGTCCCCACGAGCAGAGACATGGGTGTATGTCTCAGCTGTGTATGACACAAGGTCATGTTACACTATCGTGTGTCCCCTGGGGTACCCTTCAAATTAAAGTCAGTATACCCTAGAGTTTTGACATGGCTTAGACACACGGGCGTGTCTATTGGCAGTGTGAGGCACACGGGCTAGCACATGGGCATGTGGTTGGCCGTGTGACCCATGTTAGTAACCACCTTTAGATTTCAGATGGCCTGGCACATGGGCGTGTCTTCGGCCATGTGGTACAAGTTAGTATGTATGCCTTATTTTCACACGACCTGCGCCATGGGCATGTCTGGTTCACATGGCCTATTCTCACGGGCGTTGGACCTAATATTTCATGAAATTTTTCTAAGTATTCAAAATTTTTTTTATGTGATCAGTTTAGTCCCGAACCACTTCTAAGCATGATTTAAAGTCTAGTAGAACCTTTCAAGGGACAATGTGAATGTTTGTGAATAATTTATAATATTGAATGCATAAATGTACGAGAATGTGATGTATTGTCTGGTAATGCCTCATAACCCTATTTCGATGATAGATATGGGTAGGGGTGTTACAAATCCACATTTAAAACAAGCTCCACTCATTATTCTACATTCACCGTAATATTGCTTATTGCAGTGCTTACATTTAGGTCCAACATTTCTAACACTATCCACATTGGCAACAGATGTCACCTCAGGTTTAGAGGTGAAATGTCTAGCATCAGTTATTCAATCATGCTGTAAACATTAAAATAATAATAAAATAAATATTTTGACTTCGAATTTGTGGTCCCAAAACCACTGCTTCGATTTGACTAAAAATAGACTGTTATAGGCATGGATTAGAGGAAGCTACCTAGAAGCCGAAGGATACTATGAGGAAACAATACCTTAACCTCTTTTCTGGTAAGAATTTTCAAGGACGAAAATTTCTAAAGGGGAAAGTTGTAACAGCCCCTTTTTGGTGAGATCAGAATAATGGTTCCGGGACCACGAATACGAGCCAAAAATAAAATTTTATTTTTTTATTTTATGGTTGAAATCATGATAGGAAGGTCACATGAAAATAGTGATGTGAAAATTTTACTGATTTTGTGTTTAATTAAGAAAAGGACTAAATTGCAAAAGTTGAGTTCTAGTAACTATAGGTATCAAATAGCTATAGAATTCAAATCTTGAGGTCCTTATATGGTAATTAGACCATTAAAGAAAAGTATGTAGATATTTTGGTGACTCATCTATGGAAAAATTAGAAAAGGGTAGGGACTAAATTGGAAATCAATAAAACTAATAGATGATAATTAATTAAAAAGAAAAAAAATCATCTATTTTAATATCATCTTCCCCAATTTTTCTATGGAAACCCTAGGAGAGAGGAAGAAAAAAAGTCTCGTTTTTAGTAATTTCTATATTTTTGGAATCAGGATAGTTTAATCTTTCTATTTAGGGGTTTTATTTGAAAAGTTATCAGGGTATGAAATTTGGGTCATGGATGAATATGCTGAAAAATAGAAATTTATGGTAGAAAATGAAAAGTTATTCATGATAAACAACTTTTACAAAGTAATTTTTTATGAAATCTTGATTTAGGGACTAAAATGAAAAAGTGGTAAAACCCATGGAAAATTTTGAAATTTGTGAAATGTATGTGCTGTTAATGTAGTATATAAATTTCGGCTAGGCTTGGAAAGAAGGTTAAATTTCATGAATTTCATTTTCCGAACCTAGGGACGAAATCAGAATTTTTAAGAAAGATTGGGGCAAAATGATAATTTTGCCTAGGATGTAATAGGATGCAAAAGTATATGCAATGTGATAGATTAATAGTTAAATTTACCCATATAGATCCGGAAAGGCCAACTACGAAACTAGATCGAGGAAAACAAAAGGTTTCGGATTAGTTGAAATTCAAATACGAACCATTATTAAGGTAAGTTTGTGTAACTTAAATATGTATGTTAATATGATTGAATTGAATTGTATGATTGTGTTGATATGTATAAGATGATATACATAATGAAATAGTCATAAGTTGTGAAATATAGACAAATTGTCATGTTCCGGTTGAATGTTGAATTTCGATGGATTAAGGTGATTTCTTGAATAAGAATAATACTACATATGTTGCAGATAGAATTTAGCCCGGACGGGTAATTCTAATGTAAGCCCTCTTGAGCTTATGTTATAGATTGGATTTAGCCCAGACGGGTAATCCCAAATTAAGCTCTCTAGAGCATATGCTACGGATAGGATTTAGCCTGGACTGGTAATCCTACTGTAAAATGTGTGGCTCAAGAGTGTGCCTTCTTATTATATACCTTAAACGGTACTTTTTAACATAAGTATATTACTTGAACATCCATCGAAATTTCAATAGTTCGACAAAAAATGTAACACCCCTAACCTGTATCCATCAGCAGAATAGGGTTACGAGGCATTACCAGATAATACACATTATTCAAATATATTTATGCAATCATAATCAAAATTCATTCATCTCAATCATATTGTCCCTACTAAGGTCATATGAGGCCTTAAAACATGTTTAGAAGTGGTTCGAGACAAAACTGATCACATATAAAAATTTCCAAAAACTTATAAAAATTTCATGAAATCATAGGTCACACGCTCGTGTGAACAGATCGTGTGCCTTACACAACCACCAGACACGCCCGTGTCACAACCCGTGTGAAACCAGGGCATACATACTGACTTGCACCACACAACCGAAGACACACCCATGTGCCAGGCTGTGTGAAATTTAGGGAGGTTACTGACTTAGGTCACACGGCCGGCCACATGCCCATGTGCCAGCCCGTGTGCCACACATGGCCAATAGACACGCCCGCGTGGCTAGGCCATGTCAAAACTGTAGGGTATACTGACTTTAATTTGAAAGGTACCCCAGGGGACACATGGCCGTGTAACATGATCATATGTCGCACACGGCTAAGACACACGCCCGTGTCTTTGCCCGTGTAACATCTCGAATTAAGGCCTAGTTGGAACAGTGGTTTCGAGACCACAAATCCAAGATAGAAATAATTATTTTATGGGTGTTATGAGGTCCATGATATATATGCATACCTGTGTGAAATTACCGATGAGAAATTTTATCGACAAGGTGTCCAATTGAATTCTTAGGACTAAATTGCAATAAGTGAAAAACATGTGTTCTAGTTGATTTAAGGGCTTAATTGTGGTGAGATTTCAAATTTGAAGTCCTTATTTGGCAGTTAGACCATTATATGTCATTATGGACATCAATGGACATAGGAGGGATATAATATCAAAGTTTTAATGGAAGGGCATTTTGGTCCATTGATTATTAAAAGAATTAAAAGGGAAAAATAGTCAAAATTTGTGTTCATCTTCATCCCCCTTGGCCAAATATCATAAGGAAGCCATAGCTAGGGTTCTTTCATCTTCAAGCTTAAAAGTAAGTGCATCATAGCCCCGTTTTTAATGTTCTTTATATTTTTGAAATCCTTGTAGCTCGATTTAGCTAATTCTACCTTTAATTTGAACTAGGGTTCATGTTCAAAAATATACTCATGAATAACATGCTTGTGCTTTGATGTCTTATGGAAGAATATGAAAGTTTGATGGGCGAAAAACAACTTTTACTAGTGGTTTTTGGTGAAATTGATAAAAATGACCTAATTGTAAAAGTTGTAAAAACTATGTGTAAATGTGCAAATAAATGAAAAATGTGGGTTATTATAAGAGACAAAATGATGCGGCTAGGATTACCATAGCGTATGTGAGTCTAGCTATACATGCAATATTTATGAACTGTGATAGTGTGATGAATCCTGACATTGAAATGTGCTTTTATATAGCAAATGGATCCCGAACAAGCCATAGCGGATGATGTCGAAAGCAATGCACCTGCTCCCACGCAAGGGACGGAGCCATCCGGTTCTAGACTAGCTACGAGTAGCCGTAAAGGTGAGGCTAGACAAGCCTTCTATCAGACGATGAACGATTGGTTTAGCTAATATGTTAGAACCAATCCGGCTGTTCAACAACCTCCACCTCTAGTTAATTCGCCACAAGCTCCTGTTATGTCGCTAGTGGATCCGGTTCAGTTAAGTAGACCACCAGTTGATAAGATTAGAAAATATGGGGCTGAAGAGTTCTGAGCTATAACAAGCGATGATGCTAAAAAAGCCGAGTTTTGGCTAGAGAACACGATAAGAGTGTTTGACGCATTATAATTAAATCCTGAAGAATGCATAAAATGTGTTGTTTCCCTTCTGAGAGATATAGCGTACCATTGGTGGAAAACTTTGACATCTATGGTTCCGAGTGAATGGGTTACTTGGGATTTCTTTCAAGCTGAATTTTGAAAGAAATACATCATTCAGAGATTCATCGATCAGAAACGTAAAGATTTTCTCGAGCTTAAGCAAGGCCGTATGTCTATCATAGAATACGAGAAGGAATTTATAAGAATGAGCAGTATGCTTGTGAATGTGTATCTACGAAAGCAATAACGTGCAAAAGATTTGAAGATGGTTTGAATTAGGATATTCGTTTGTTAGTCGGGATTCTAGAGATTAAAGAATTTGTTGTGCTTGTTGAACGAGCATGTAAAGATAAAGATCTCAGGAAAGAGAAAAGAAAAGTTGATTATGAAGCTAGAGAAGTACGAAAGAGATCATCGGACAAGTCATTTTTCAATTTGCATCAAAGAAATTTCAAGATGATAATAGCCATTTAAAGGCTAATGTGGGACATTCAAATAGAGACCGTACAAGATCACATTCGAGCTTTAAAGCTCCAGCTACATTTTTTGCCAGTGTCGGAAATGCTAAATATGATCACCTTGAGTGCAAGCATTATGGTAAAAGACATCCTGGTAATTGTAGACTGTATGATTGGGTTTATTTCAGATGTGGATCCTTAAAACATTTTATTCGTGATTGCCCGAATCTGTCGAGCAAGAAATTGTATAGAATTCGAGGCCAAGTGGCAATGCATCTCGTGGTAGACCTTCAAGAAATACGGGAAATGTGAGTGACAGTCAGAGGGGAACAAAAGACACAGCTGTTAGATTCGAGGCTCGTGCACCTGTCAGAGCCTATGTTATCCGAGCTCATGAGGAAGCTTCGTCGCCAGATGTGATTACGAGTACATTTACTCTTTATGGTACTTCTATGATTGCTTTGATAGATCCTAGATTGACACATTCGTATATATGCGTGAACTTAGTGAACAGTAAGACTTCACTTGTAGAGTCTGTTGAATTTGTAATTAGAGTTTTGAACCCCCTAGGCAGATGTGTTTTGGTTGATAAAGTCTGCAAGAATTGTCTGTTAACGTTTTGAGACACTTGTTTTCCGGCTGATCTGATGCTGTTACCTTTTGATGAATTTGATATAATTTTGGGCATGGATTGGTTAACTTTGCATGATGCTATTGTGAACTGTAAAAGGAAAACTATTTATTTGAGATGCAAAATGATGAAATAGTCAGAATTGAATGGATTGCCTGTTGTGATATCTTCGATGAAAGCTTTGAAAATTATGAGAAAGGGTTGTGAAGCCTATTTTGCTTATATGATTGATTCGAGAGTGTCAGAAAAGAAAGTTGAATCTTTGCATGTTGTCTGTGAGTTCTTGATGTATTTCCTGAAGAACTTCCGGGATTACCTCTGATTAAAGAAGTTGAATTTGGCATTGAATTAGTACCTGGAACTACTCCAATTTCAATAGCTCCGTTTAGAAAGGCTCCAACTGAACTGAAAGAATTAAAGTCTTAGTTGCAAGAATTAACCGATAGAGGGTTTGCTAGACTGAGTTTCTCACCTTGAGGTGCTCCGGTTCTATTCGTGGAAAAGAAAGATGGTACGATGAGAATGTGTATCGATTATAGTGAGTTGAACAAAGTGACTATTAAGAATAAGCATCCTCTACCCCGAATTGATGATCTGTTTGATCAATTGAAATGAGATTTTGTGTTTTCAAAGACAGGTTTGAGATCAAGCTATTATCAGTTGCAAGTGAAAGATTCAGACATTCCAAAAACTACTTTCAGAACGACGTACGACTACTATGAATTCTTAGTTTTGCCTTTTGGATTAACGCACCTGCTATCTTTATGGATTTGATGAACAAAATTTTTAGATCGTATTTTGATCGATTTGTTGTCATATTCATTGATGACATACTGATTTATTCACGTGCTGATCATATGAGATTAGTGCTACAGATTCTACGAGATAAATAGTTATATGAAAAGTTCAGTAAATGTGAATTCTGGTTGCGAGAAGTTGGTTTTCTGGGTCATATTGTATTAGCATTTGGTATTCGAGTTGATTCGAGCAAGATTTTGGCTATTTTGGATTGGAAACCTTCGAGGAATGTCTCTGAAGCCCGTAGTTTTTTGAGACTTGTCGGTTATTACAGAAGGTTCATAAAAAGGCTTTTCTATGACTGCAACTCTGTTAACGAAGCTACTTCAGAAAGATGTGAAGTTTGAATAGTCTGAAAAGTGTCAGAATAGCTTTGATCAGTTGAAAACTTTGTTAACTGAAGCTCTAGTAATGGTACAACCTGAATCGGGTAAAGAATATAAAAAAAAATCTATGTCATGGTTTCGTACGATTGCATGTGTTATGTTCCGGTAATGTCTCGTACCCTGTTCCGGCGTAGAACACAAGTAAAGGGCGTTACATGTAACACCCCTATCCCGTAACCGTCGCCAGAATAGGTAAGGGGCATTACCGGACTTGTAACTCATCTCAGAACAGTAAAATTTTGAACTTTTTCTTGAAATAAAGATCGTTCATTTAAATAAGTACTAAGCACAACCAGAGGTAAAATTTAAACTTCACTAAGTAAACATTCAAAAGATGCCATTTTCGCATGGCTTATATACATTAACCAAAAATATTCTTCCGCCACTAGTCTATTTTATACATGCCATAAAATAATTCCAAACATAACAAAGAATAAGCGGTGGATAGTGATAGTGTGACTAGTTCTTCGACGATCCCGAGCACAGTAACCGCAATGAGATCTATAAAAGCAGAGGAAACAGAGTAAGCGGAGTAAGCATTACAATGCTTAGTAAGTTTTAAGCAGTGTCAACAGATAACAATCAAATTATAACATAGTTGTTCGTATATTTTATTTCACTCTTCCTTCGGCCATACCATCCCTTTACCGAATATGCACAACTCATCATATACAATAGGCAGTTAAACTTTCACGTAAAAGTGAGCTCATGTGACAAAAATATATTGTATGATTTCACATAACCTCTCACACTGATCCGATGTCACATAATCATAGGAATAGTCTCATAGATTGCTCTCGTATGCATCACATAACTACCTTATGATTTAGTTCAAATCAAGCTCACATATAAACTTGGAGTACATACCTGTTTAACCTTTCGCATTGAATATATTTATAAGCAATTCTTATTACAAAGTCTTATAGCTTTAACCTCTACTCGGATGATTGGCGAGACCTTTAGCTCAGACGAAGTCTCCACACGAAGTTATCGGATCTTACCCGGACAAAATCTCCACACGTAGTCATCGGGTCTTACCTGAACAAAATCTCCACACGTAGTCATCGGGTCTTACCCGGACATAATCTCCACACGTAGTCATCGGGTCTTACCCAGACATAATCTCCACACGTAGTCATCGGGTCTTACCCGGAATATATTTCCAAGTTTCATGTACATTTAATCACATGTTACAACATTCACATCGACTGTCATATTTGTAATTCATTTGCCTCATCAAATATCTAATAATACACACCTTTCACATTGGTCGTTCGGCCACAATATACGCACATCGCCTACATATTTCACACTAGCCATTCAGCTTTACCACATATGCATATCTCATACATATCTCACATTAGCCATTCGGCTTTACCACAAATACATATCTCATACATATTTCACATTAGCCATTCGGCTTTACCACATATACATACCTCATACATATTTCACATTAGCCATTCGGCTTTACCACATATACATATCTCATATTCACCACATTGGCCATTCGGCCTTATCACACATATGCATGCTCACATTCATCACATTGGCCATTCGGCCTTATCTCTAATCTGACCACTCTTCACTATGAATCAAATTTTTCATTGTACAGAATTCATAATGTGTTCTATTTGATTTCATTTGAAACTAGACTCATTAAGGAGTCTAAGCATACAAATCTTATCTTATAAACATTTTTGTACAATTTATAATGATTTTCCAAAATCGAGCAGGGATTTCAGAGTCATTCGACCTTTGTCCCACACAACTTTAAATATCTCTTTATAGGAAATTTCTTTGCTTCCACGGTCTCTTTTATGAGAAACTAGACTAACTAATCTTTGATTACATATTTTATTCAGCCTATAATTCCACACCAAAAATTTATAGTGATTTTCTAAAATCACGTTCTTCTTCTTGTCCAAAGCAAATTATTACAATTTGCTCTTAAATTTCCAAGTCCAAACACTTATGAACTTACCATTTGAGTTTAAGACATGTCATGGCCACATCATATCTTATTAAATCAACTCATTATGTCTTATTATGATTGAATTTACTCAACGTTTAATCACTTAAAACTTACCTCGGATGTGGTCGACGATTAGATGTCCACGGCTATTCGTTTACTTTCTCTTTTCCCCTATCCGACTTTGATCCTCTTTGCTCTTAAGCTTAATTTAACAAATAAATTGATTTAATCACTTGAACATCAAGAAGAGAAACTCAAGGTACTTAACCCATATATACATTAGACATTAGAGTCACATATATATGAAATCATGAATCAAACTCAACATATTAGCCCACTCTCTCTTTTAGCCGATTATCTAAGCCAAGATAAAAGCATCAATATGGTTGCCTCTAACCGAATACATGCAACACCAATCCATCTCATGTGGCCGGATATGCAAGTCTATGTTGAGGCCAATTATATACTTAATACCACATATAAATGGCATACATTTTACTAACTAATGCATTACATATTATAACTCAATACGCATCCATCGTTTACTCCATAACTGAAACACCATTATATATAAATATATACCTTGAGATAATATATATTTCATACCAATACATCATGTGCAAATATATATATATGTGCAAGAGCCGAATCACAAAGTTGATTATAACCACCTCATATATTTTCATCACATACCCGAATGCACAAGTACATTAGAATAACTTCCAACTCAATTCATGTTACAAATTTATACTTCACAAGAACAAATCATTAACCAAATATAAACATATATCCAAAACACAAATCTTACCTACCATGTAATAAGCATACCAAAATAAACTCTTTCTATGTTCGAATCTAACCTAATATCATTTAATACCAAATCATGTATATTTTATTTTTACATGAACCATAGCCGAATCATTTTACCCATGAGTAACATAACAAGCATAAATCATACTTATGGATATACCATGGCCGATTCAATCTAATCACATCCAAAATCATCAACCATTTTCAATGCATATAACACATCTAAACATGAATAAGTTTCATATAATCACTTAACACATTAATTTCTTCCATTAACAATCTTTTTGTTTCTTTATCCATCAAAACGTAAAGGTAAGAAAAAATCAAGTTCTTCTCACACATACTATAACCGAAAGTTCCATCCAACACTCTAAATTCAAAATTTTAGTATGGCTAGGTAAGAAAAACATGATGATTAACCTGAACAAACTAAGATTTCAAAAGAAAGATAAACGAAATTTTCTAACCTTCTCTTCATTCAAAAGGCCAAATGCCCCCTCCTCTTTCTTCTTCTTCTTGTACGGCTAAGAAGAACAAGGTGATACCCTTTTTTTTCTTTCCTTCACCCTTTATCCCCCTTATTTTATTACTAACTCATTATTTTATTCTTTCCAACATGAACATTAGCACACCATGCTTAAAATATGTTATGTCCCATAGCATGGCCGGCCACTAGTTCAATTTTTGGGCAATTTGACATGCAAACCCCTCACTTCTATAACATGCATTAATAGGCCACTTTACATTTGCCTAGCACATTTCTAAATTTTCTCACATAAGTCCTAATCAATAAAATTCACTTACAATTAACAAAATTCAAACATGAAATTTTTACACATGCATATATACATATAATAAGCATCAACTATGACGGTTAATTATTTTTATGACTCGATTTTGTGGTCCCGAAACCACTTTTCGACTAGGGTCAAATTAGGGGTGTCACAACTCTTCCCCCCTTTAGGGATTTTCGTCCCCGAAAATTTCTACCGATGCATAGTTTAGGATAACGTCCTCTTATTGAATTATATTCATATAAACATTAGCTCATCGATAGCAATTGTAATTCATTATTAATTTCACATCGATCTATAAAATCATTTTCTTATCTTAAAACAAATACATAAACATTTCTACAAGTATGCACATATATCTCATTTTCTTGATTTCATAAGCAATAATCACTTAATTTAATTCACAAATGCATTTCAAACACATATTAAGCACATATTAACATGTATAATTCACATCATCAACCCACATTTTCATTCATGTATAAGTCAGAACTCAATTGAAAGTACACATATACTCAAACATCCCAATAAATATCCTTTATAACTCCATCATATCTCACTATTCAACTTAACCTATTTCCAATAGAAAATCAACTTCCACATACCTGAACATTGAATTCATTTAGCACATTCAATCACCGTTAACGATACCCGTATACAATCGATTTGGCATAAAGCCTCATATAGTATACCAGCATGGGATTTATTTTAGCACATAACCCATATATCCAAAATTATCAGCATTCATCAAAAATTCTTACAGACTTTCAAATGTCGAACTTAATCGAAATAATTTCTTGAATATGATTAACAAAAAAAATAGGGGTCATTTAGCAATAGCACATATGACTTCATATACCAAGCATTCCATAGACTAAATCCGTAACACATTTATAACATGAATTCATTTCTTAACAACATATCCACCATCTTTTTATGTATTCACTTATTTAGTATACATAACATAATATAATATGAACTCACAAATTTTTACTTTCATTTGATTTTCACATACCTTCCGTACATACCTGTATCACTTGTTTTACTTTATTTGCCATCTTAAATATCCCCGTTGAATCATTCGAAATCATTACGGATACTCATTAAGCACATATAGCTCTTACAATGCCATATCCTAGATATGGTCTTACATATTCTCACATATCGAGCCGATGCCATGTCCCAGACATGGTCTTACACACTATCTCAAATCAATGCCTTCGTCCCAGACGAGGTCTTACATGAATTCCACTTCACACACTTAGTGCCCACTGACCGATCTCGCACTCATAGTGCTCGGTTAAAGGAATTCACACACACGCAGTGCCTCTAATCATTCACACACATATTGTTCTTATTCATTCGTTATTACACATTGAAATGACTTAACCAAGTCTATAAACATCATGTATGTACACTTTTAAACATATCATCTCATTTAAGTTTGAATTAGTATAGTAATGAACACTTAAACTTTGCTCAAATTATCAAGACGAAGCCTACCGAGCACGAAGGTCGAATACACGTCACCAAAGATGATTACTCTTGGGACCTAGCCGGATATAACACCAACACGAATGCTCTTGAAACTTAGCCGGATACATCACTAGCACGAATGCTCTTGGGACTTAGCCGGATACATCACTAGCACGAATGCTCTTGGGACTTAGCCGGATATATCACTAACACGAATGCTCTTCGGGACTTAGCCCAGATATATCACTCTCAATTCTCATGTACATATACACATATGGCAATACACATTAGTGTATCATTTACATTACTTGAATACAAACACAACATGCTTATCGACCATTCAACTTCCAGTTCCATAGCCACATACAAAAATCACATTTATAGTCATAATACTCTTTCAAAATTGCATCACTTATATCCTTATAATTCAATCCAAATCGAAATTCAAATACGAGTACATGATACGTACCTGATCAACTTAATAATTTAGGCATATCTAAGTGTAGTTATATCGCAAATTCTCATAGTCAGAAGCTTGATACAACTCGATCGGGATCAAGATTCATTACAATACAGCAAACACATTTTAATAGTCAAAAATCATCACACTATCATTTTATCACTTTATGGCATGTATAAATAGACTCACGCGTGCTACGTTAGTCCTAGAATCGACTAAACCGTAGCTCTGATACCAATAAAATGTAACACCCTATCCCGTAATCGTCGCGCAGAATAGGTAAGGGGCATTACCGGACTTGTAACTCATGTCAGAACAGTAAAATTTTGAACTTTTTCTTGAAATAAAGATCGTTCATTTAAATAAGTACTAAGCACAACCAGAGGTAAAATTTAAACTTCACTAAGTAAACATTCAAAAGATGCCATTTTCGCATGGCTTATATACATTAACCAAAAATATTCTTCCGCCACTAGTCTATTTTATACATGCCATAAAATAATTCCAAACATAACAGTAACAAGCGGTGGATAGTGATAGTGTGACTAGTTGCTGACGATCCCCGAGCCTGTAGCTTCGCAATGAGATCTATAAAACAGAGGAAACAGAGTAAACGGAGTAAGCATTACAATGCTTAGTAAGTTTTAAGCAGTGTCAACAGATAACAATCAAATTATAACATAGTTGTTCGTATATTTTATGTGACAGCCCAAAATTGACCCTAGTCAGAATGTGGTTTCGGGACCACAAAACCGAGGCATAAAAATAATTTAAAATTTATTTTGATGCCTATGATATGTGTTAATTTGTGTGTGACATTTTTGATGATTGATTTAGTGTTATAAAGGTGAATTTCACTAGAAAGGACTTAGTAGTGAACTTTGAAAGTATGAAGGGAAATGTGTGATGACTAATTAAAGCATGCATGCAAAACAATGGACTTGCATGTCAAATTCCCTTTTATAGGTGGTGGCGGCCATGACAAAGAAATATGGGCTAAACATGTCATGAAACATGTTTTGTTGGGCATTAGGGAGAAATAATAAACAAATAAGCATGGGTAAGAAAAGAATGAAAAAAAAATGTGTGTGAGTGTGGTATCTCCCCCATTGCCGTGAGTTGTAAAGGAAGAAAGAAAAAAATTTGTTCATCCTTTCTTTGAGCCAAAACTAAGGAAGAAGGAGGGATTTTTGCTCCATTTTTTGGTTTAGAAGAGATCTAGAAGGAGATTTGGCTATACTTGCATCAAGATTAAGGTATGTTGAGGTTGTGTCATGAGATTCATGCTTGTTTTGGTTGCTAACTTGATGTGCATGTTAGCCATGGTTCAAATCCTTGCTATGCCATGAAAAATGGTATTTGGCCAAGGTTGATATTGTGTTAAAGCCATTGCATGCTAAATGTGAAGCTTGTTGATGATGCATGCAATGATGGATTGACTACTCTTGAAATTTCTTTTTAGTGTTCTTGAGTAGGACATTGAATTCTTTGTTTAACCATGACCGAAGTTGAAAGGGTATGGTTGTGATGTATTCGGCCATGGTGCATTCATGAGCATGATTTATGCTTGTTACTTGATTGGTAAAAAAAAAAAAATTGTGTTTGGATGGGTATGAACCCCTTGAGATTCGGCCTTGCACCTATATGTGTATACATGTTTGCACATGATGTATTGGCATGACATATATACTATTTCAAGGTATATATTTGCTTGTGATGATGTTTCGGTTATGAAGTACATGAGAGATGTGTATTGAGCTACAATATGTAATGCGTTAGTTAGTAAAATGCATGCTGTTTTTGTGTGGTATTAAGTGCATAATTGGCCTCAACATGGACATGCATATTCGCCACATGAGGGGAAATTGGTGTGCATGCATTCGGTTAGAGGCAAGCATATTGATGCCTATTTTGGCTTAGAAAATTCGCTAAGAGGAATATTAACTAATGTGTTGAGTTCGATTCGTGATTTCGTACATATGCGACTTTGATGCCTAATGAGTATATATATTGGCTAGGTATCTTGAATTCCCCTTTCGATGCTCAAATGATAAAACCAATTTATTTGTTAAATTAAGCTCAAGAGCAAAGAGGAGCTAAATCCGATAAGGGGAAGGAAAAAGTCATCGAATAGCCATCGAAATCGTTCGACCACGTCCGAGGTAAGTTTTCGATATCGAAACTTAGATTTTGATTCGATTGAATGAAGTAATAAGCAATCGAAATTGTGCCTTTGTATGTGGCCATTGAGCCGAAATGATATTTTGCTAAGTGAATTGTGCATAAAAGTTGTGTTATGAAGTTGAAACAAAGATGTGTATAAATGTTCGAGTGATATCCGGGCTAAGCCGAAGGCAATTGTGCAAATTGTGACATCGGGCTAAGCCCAAGGCAATTGTGCGAGTTATGATATCGGGCTAAGCCAAGGCAATTGTGCGAGTTGTGATATCCGGGTTAAGTCCGAAGGCATTTGTGCGGGTTACCATAACCGGCTATGTCCCAAGGCGTTTGAACGAGTAGCTATATCCGGATAAACTCGAAGGTATGTGATTCGAGAACTTTGAACTTGCTGTAAAAATTTTCAGTTAATACGCTTGTGAAATTCCCAACAACAAAGTGCGTTTCGTGTGTGCTTTGCACACTATGAGTAAGTGTATGTGCGTATTTGCTCGATGATAAATGAGTTATCGACCTTGACTAAGCCGTTATTTGTGTATGAATATAAGAGTTGGGATTGTGAAGTAAGCATGTCTTTGAGAAATTGTGCATATGAATTATTGTTTAGCTACTTGAATGCTATGCTTGGTTGTGTGTATATTATGGCTCAAACTTACTAAGCATAAATTGCTTACTCCGTTTCTTTGTTTCTCTGTTTATAGATTTTGCTCGTTAGCGATCGGATTCGGGATCATAGAAGTTGAAGTCAACCACACTATCAAAGCCCTTTTGGTACTCCTTTAGTTGAGTTTTGGATATGGCATGTATAGGACTACCCTCGGTTGTTTTAAGTACTTTGTGATGTATATAAAAGGGCATGCGAAAATGGTTCGTAAAAGTGGAGTATGGAATTTGACCATATGTGGTTTGTAATTATATTTGGTTTCATGATGTGATTATGGTTTGGAATGAGAGAGTCGGTCACATGATCAGCCATTGGAATGGCTAAATATGATCATATGTGGACCTAAGTATGACTAGACTATAGTTGGTCCATGGGAACTACAATATAGGTAAATCCTACCTTAAAAACAGATGCTGCCAGCTGCAGTGACGTAGATGTGAAAAATCACCAAAATTTGTAGGAATGGTGTTAAATAGTGAATAAATTATGCGATCGAACCTTGACGAGTCCGTTTTCATATGAAAGTAACGAAACGATCATATGAACAGTATACCGAGAGATATTAAAGTTCTCGTGAGACAGGACCAGAACGGTTTCTGGGTCCCCTGTCGCGAATTTGAAAATTTACCATAAATTATCCAGAATGATTTAGAAGTCATGCCTTATATGTGCAGATTCCTTTTTGAGTCTAGTTTCATAAGAAACAAACAGCATCAGTATTGAAACCCTGTACAGAGAGATATTCAAGTTGTAACGCGCGAAGGTCAGTGTAGTCGACCCCTGTAACATGGGTGACTTTAACTAATAAACTGTACCAATTGGCCCAACCAAAAATTCTAGAAATAAATCCATGGATGGATATATGAGTCTAAATTCAGGGAAAATTTACAGAATCAGTTTCCGAGTTGTGAAACTCGAGATATGCTTTTTAAGGTGACAGCGACGCAGTTTTCTAGCTTGCCTGGGAATGTCAAATTGGTCGGTGCCATAAGTGGTTTTGGCTTGTTACCCCTCGTGTCCGACACCGGCAACGGTCTCGGGTTCGGGGTGTTACAATTTTATTGGTATCAGAGCTACGGTGTAGTCGATTCTAGGACTACCGTGATATGTTTGGGGTCTAGCTATACATGCCATTAAGTGATAATTGATAGTGTGGTGATTTCTGACAATTCAAATTTGTGTTTGTTTATAGCAATGGATCCCGATCCCAACCGAGCAATAGCTGATGATGTGGAGAGTGTGGCGCCTACTCCCGCGCAAGGGACAGCGCCGGCTGACTCTCAACCTATTGCCAGCAATCCGAATGATGAGGCTAGGCAAGCCTTTTATAGCGTGATGAATGATTGGTTCAACCAATACATTCGAACTAACACGGCTGTTCCACAACCTCCATTCCCGACTAATGCAACCCAAGACCTACAATACCTCCCAGAATCGACCAAGTAAGGTCAAGTAAGCCCCAATCGATGAATTAGAAAACATGGGGCTACTGAATTCAAAGCTACGGATAGCGACGATGCCGAGCAAGCTAAATTTTGGTTGGACAACACTATCCGGGTGCTCGATGAGCTATCTTGTACACCCGATGAATGTTTAAAGTGTACTATCTCCTTGCTACACGATTCCGCCTACTATTGGTGGAGTACTCTGACTTCGGTTGTGCCTAGAGAGAAAGTAACTTGGGAGTTCTTCCAAACCGAGTTCCGAAAGAAGTATATCAGTTAGAGATTCATCGACCAAAAACGAAAGGAATTTCTTGATTTTAAGCAAGGCTCTATGTCCGTTACTGACTACGAGCGAAAATTTGTTAGACTCAGTAGATACACTCGAGAATGTGTTTCGTCCGAAGCTATTATGTGTAAACGCTTCGAGGATGGACTGAATGAGGATATAAGGATGTTCGTTGGCATTCTCGGAATATGAGAGTTCGTGGTACTTGTTGAGCGAGCTTGTAAAGCCGAAGAGCTTAGAAAGGAGAATCAAAAGGTTGATGTGGGAACTAGAGAATTTCTAAAAAGGTCCTCGGGAAAGTCTCTTCAACAGGCATCGAAGAGATTTCGAGATGATGTGAGCCGGTCTAGACGCGCTTCGGGCTTTTCTAGACGAAATCGCGATCGACCCCCTGTGACCACACGAGTCACTTCGATCGCCAGTGGTGGAAATGATCGTCGAGAGAGAACGGAGTGTCAGCATTATGGCAAATGGCATTCGGGGAGCTGTAGGTTCCGTGATCGCTCCTGCTATAAGTGTGGATCGGCCGACCACTTTATCAAGGATTGCCCGAGGTTGCTTGAACAAAACGTAAGTCAGAGTGGAAACCCGTGTGCTACCACTGCTCGAAGTAGGCCATCCAGAAATATGGGCAATACTAGTGGCGGTCAGAGAGGGGCGAGAGATGCTACAACAAGACCCGAGGCTCGTGCTCCCGCTAGGACCTATGCCATACGTGCACGCGAGGATGCTGCCTCACCAGATGTCATTACCGGTACATTCACTCTTTTCGATACTAATGTGATTGCTTGATTGACCCGGTTTTACTCATTCTTATATATGCGAAACCTTAGCATCCAAGAAGACTTTGCCTATTGAGTCTCATCGAGTTTGTAATTCGGTGTCAAACCCTTGGGTCATTACGTGCTCATCAACAAAGCGTGTAAGAAAAGTCCCCTAGTATTTCGAGGTTCTTGTTTTCCGGCGGACTTGATGCTTTTGCCATTTGACTAATTCGACGTTATTCTTGGTTTGGATTGGTTGACGATGCGATGCGGTTGTAAATTGCAAAAGCAAGACTATTGATCCGAGGTACACGAATAACGAGATAATTGAGTTGAGTCTACGGACTTAAAGGGTTGCCACTGTAATATCGCAATGTTGGCTCGTAAATACGTAAGAAAAGGGTGCGAAGTGTACCTTGCGTATGTGCTCGATGACAAGGAGTCGAAAAGAAACCCGAATTTGTGCGGTGGTTTGTGAATACCGGATGTTTTCCACGAAGAATTGCGGGTTTACCACCTGTTCGGAAATAGAGTTTGGCATTGAATTGGTACCGTACCACTCCAATTTTGATAGCTCCGTATCGTATGGCACCAACGGAATTAAAGGAGTTGAAAGCGCGATTGCAAGAATTGGTGGATAGAGGTTTTGCTCGTCCGAGTTTTTCACCTTGGGAGCGCCGGTGTTGTTTGTGAAAAGAAGGATGGAACCATGAGGTCGTGCATCGACTATCGTCGACTTAATAAAGTGACGATAAAGAACAAATATCCGTTATCACAGATCGACGATTGGTTCGATCAACTAAAGGAGCCTCGGTGTTCTCGAAAATAGATTTGAGATCGGGCTATTATCGATTATGAGTTCAAGATTGAACGCACCCAAGGCGCCTTGAGAATGAGATATGGTCACTACGAGTTCCTAGTGATGCCGTTTGGGCTTACTAATGCCCTGCGGTATTTATGGATTTGATGAACCGGATCTTCGGACCATATTTGGATCGGTTCGTAGTCGTGTTCATTGATGACATCTTGGTCTATTCAAGAAATGAGACCGAACATCTTGAACACCGAGGTTAGTCTGCAAATTTTACGGGATAAGCAATTATATGCTAAGTTCACAAGTGTGAGTTCGGTTAAGAGAGGTTAGCTTCTTGGGCCATGTGGTATCTGCGACGGTATTCGAGTCGACGAACAAAATTTCAGCCATACTTAATTGGAAGCCTCAGAAATATTCGAGGTTCGACTTTTTGGGGCTTGCCGGTTATTACCGACGATTTGAAAAGGTTTCTCAACGATAGCCACGCCAATGACGAAGTTACTCCAAAAGGATGTTAAGTTCGAATGGACGAGAAATGTCGAAAAGTTTCGATCAACTGAAAACTTATTTGATGAAGCCCCAATTCTAGTGCAACCCGAATCGGCAAAGAGTTTGTCATCTATAGTGACGCCTCCCTACTTGGGTTAGGTTGCGTATTGATGCAAGAAGGTCGAGTTGTGGCCTATCGTCGAGACAATTAAAGCCACATGAGAAAAATTATCCGACCCATGATCTCGAATTGGTCGCCATCGTATTCGCTTTAAAGATATGGCGACATTACTTATTTGGTGAGAAGTGCCATGTGTATTCGGATCACAAAAGTCTCAAATATTTGATGACTCAAAGAGACTTAAATCTGCGACAAAGACGTTGGTTCGAGCTATTAAAGGATTATGAGCTGGTCATTGACTATCACCCGGGAAAGGCGAATGTGGTTGCGGATGCCTTAAGTCGTAAATCATTATTCACTTTACGACGATGAATGTGCTCTTCTGCATTCGATCCGACAATGTGTTAGTAGCTGAATTGAAAGCCAAACCATTATTGATACATCAAATTCATGAAGCTCGAGAAAGTCGACGACGAGTTGGCTGCAAACGGGCAAATTTGAGTGTGTTCGAACAAGGACTCGGAGTTTCAAATCGATGATGACGGTTGTTTGAGGTTCAAAAGTCGATCGTGTGTTCCAAAGAATTGAACTTATTTCGATAATTCGAATGAAGCCCATTGTAGCCGAATGGCAATCCACCCGGGAGTACGAAGATGTACAACGATTTGAAACGTCGGTTTTGGTGGCATGGTATGAAACGAGACATCTCGACTTTGTTTGAGATGTTTAATATGTCAACAAGTGAAAGCGGAACATCAAGTGCCTTGAGGATTACATCACCGATCACGATACCCGAGTGGAAATGGGATCGAGTCACAATGGACTTTGTATCCGGACTGCCATTGTCAGCGAGTAAGAAGGATGCGGTTTGGGTCGTGGTAGATAGATTGACTAAGTCGGCTCACTTTGTCCCCGTATGTACGGATTTTTCAATGGTCAAACTAGCCGAATTGTACGTTTCTCGATTGTGAGATTACACGGGTGCCTATTTCCATCGTGTGGGATAGAGATCCGAGATTTACCTCGCGATTTTGGAAGAAGTTGCAAGAAGCTTTGGGTACCAAGTTGCATTTCAAGACCGCTTTCACCCCAAACCGATGGTCAATTCGATGCGGATAATTCAAATACTTGAGGATATGTTGAGATGTTGCATCCTCGAGTTCAGTGGTTCATGGGAACGGTATTTGCCTTTGATTGAATTCGCTTACAACAATAGTCTTCAATCAAGTATTAAGATGGCACCCTATGAGGCTTTGTACGGTCGTAAATGCCGTACACCATTGTTTTGGACCGAGCTCGGTGAAAGCAAAATTTTGGGGTGGATTTGATCGAGATCTGAAGCAGAAAGTGAAAGTAATCCGTGAAAGTCGAAGATAGCCTCCGACCGTCGAAGTTGTACGCGGATCTCAAACGAAAAGACATCGAGCATCGTGGGGATAAAGTGTTTCTCAAGGTTTCATTGTGGAAAAAGATACTCGATTCTACCGTAAGGGCAAGTTGAGCCCGAGGTTCATTGGGCCATATGAGATATCCGTGCGAGTCGGTCCAGTTGCATATCGTTTGATTTTGCCCCGAACTCGAAAAGATTCACGATGTCTTTCATGTTTCGATGCTTGACGCTATAGATCCGATCCATCGCACGTGATTAGTCCATCGAGGTTGAAATACAAGCCAATATGAGTTATGAGGAAAACCGATTCGTATCCTATCACGTAAAGTGAAAGAGTTGCGAAACAAGCGGGTTCCGCTAGTGAAAGTGTTATGGCTCAAACACGGATAAAAGAAGCTACTTGGGAAACCGAGAACGCTATGAAAGAGCGATACCCAAGCCTATTTACCGGTAAGATTTTCGGGGACGAAAATTTCTTAAGTGGGGGAGAGTTGTGACAGCCCAAAATTGACCCTAGTCAGAATGTGGTTTCGGGACCACAAAACCGAGGCATAAAAATAATTTAAAATTTATTTTGATGCCTATGATATGTGTTAATTTGTGTGTGACATTTTTGATGATTGATTTAGTGTTATAAAGGTGAATTTCACTAGAAAGGACTTAGTAGTGAACTTTGAAAGTATGAAGGGGAAATGTGTGATGACTAATTAAAGCATGCATGCAAAACAATGGACTTGCATGTCAAATTCCCCTTTTTATAGGTGGTGGCGGCTATGACAAAGAAATATGGGCTAAACATGTCATGAAACATGTTTTGTTGGGCATTAGGGAGAAATAATAAACAAATAAGCATGGGTAAGAAAAGAATGAAAAAAAAAATGTGTGTGAGTGTGGTATCTCCCCCATTGCCGTGAGTTGTAAAGGAAGAAAGAAAAAAATTTGTTCATCCTTTCTTTGAGCCAAAACTAAGGAAGAAGGAGGGATTTTTGCTCCATTTTTTGGTTTAGAAGAGATCTAGAAGGAGATTTGGCTATACTTGCATCAAGATTAAGGTATGTTGAGGTTGTGTCATGAGATTCATGCTTGTTTTGGTTGCTAACTTGATGTGCATGTTAGCCATGGTTCAAATCCTTGCTATGCCATGAAAAATGGTATTTGGCCAAGGTTGATATTGTGTTAAAGCCACTGCATGCTAAATGTGAAGCTTGTTGATGATGCATGCAATGATGGATTGACTACTCTTGAAATTTCTTTTTAGTGTTCTTGAGTAGGACATTGAATTCTTTGTTTAACCATGACCGAAGTTGAAAGGGTATGGTTGTGATGTATTCGGCCATGGTGCATTCATGAGCATGATTTATGCTTGTTACTTGATTGGTAAAAAAAAAAAAAAAAATTTGTGTTTGGATGAGTATGAACCCCTTGAGATTCGGCCTTGTACCTATATGTGTATACATGTTTGCACATGATGTATTGGCATGACATATATACTATTTCAAGGTATATATTTGCTTGTGATGATGTTTCGGTTATGAAGTACATGAGAGATGTGTATTGAGCTACAATATGTAATGCGTTAGTTAGTAAAATGCATGCTGTTTTGTGTGGTATTAAGTGCATAATTGGCCTCAACATGGACATGCATATTCGCCACATGAGGGAAATTGGTGTGCATGCATTCGGTTAGAGGCAAGCATATTGATGCCTATTCTTGGCTTAGAAAATTCGCTAAGAGGAATATTAACTAATGTGTTGAGTTCGATTAAGTGATTTCGTACATATGCGACTTTGATGCCTAATGAGTATATATATTGGCTAGGTATCTTGAATTCCCTTCGATGCTCAAATGATAAAACCAATTTATTTGTTAAATTAAGCTCAAGAGCAAAGAGGAGCTAAATCCGATAAGGGGAAGGAAAAAGTTGTCGAATAGCCATCGAAATCGTTCGACCACGTCCGAGGTATGTTTTCGAGTATCGAAACTTAGATTTTGATTCGATTGAATGAAGTAATAAGCAATCGAAATTGTGCCTTTGTATGTGGCCATTGAGCGAAATGATATTTTGCTAAGTGAATTGTGCATAAAAGTTGTGTTATGAAGTTGAAACAAAGATGTGTATAAATGTTCGAGTGATATCGGGCTAAGCCCAAAGGCAATTGTGCAAATTGTGACATCCGGCTAAGCCCAAGGCAATTGTGCGAAGTTATGATATCCGGGCTAAGCCCGAAGGCAATTGTGCGAGTTGTGATATCCGGGTTAAGTCCCGAAGGCATTTGTGCGGGTTACCATAACCGGGCTATGTCCCAAAGGCGTTTGAACGAGTAGCTATATCCGGATAAACTCCCAAGGTATGTGATTCGAGAACTTTGAACTTGCTGTAAAATTTTCAGTTAATACGCTTGTGAAATTCCCAACAACAAAATGCGTTTAGTGTGTGCTTTGCACACTATGAGTAAGTGTATGTGCGTATTCGCTCGATGATAAATGAGTTATCGACCTTGACTAACCCGTTATTAGTGTATGAATATAAGAGTTGGGATTGTGAAGTAAGCATGTCTTTGAGAAATTGTGCATATGAATTATTGTTTAGCTACTTGAATGCTATGCTTGGTTGTGTGTATGTTATGGCTCAAACTTACTAAGCATAAATTGCTTACTCCGTTTCTTTGTTTCTCTGTTTATAGATTTTGCTCGTTAGCGATCGGATTCGGGATCATAGAAGTTGAAGTCAACCACACTATCAAAGCCCTTTTTGGTACTCCTTTAGTTGAGTTTTGGATATGGCATGTATAGGACTACCCTCGGTTGTTTTTAAGTACTTTGTGATGTATATGTGTGCGGGCATGCGAAAATGGTTCGTAAAAGTGGAGTATGGAATTTGACCATATGTGGTTTGTAATTATATTTGGTTTCATGATGTGATTATGGTTTGGAATGAGAGAGTTGGTCACATGATCAGCCATTGGAATGGCTAAATATGATCATATGTGGACCTAAGTATGACTAGACTATAGTTGGTCCATGGGAACTACAATATAGGTAAATCCTACCTTAAAAACAGATGCTGCCAGCTGCAGTGACGTGGATGTGAAAAATCACCAAAATTTGTAGGAATGGTGTTAAATAGTAAATAAATAATTCGATCGAACCTTGGCGAGTCCATTTTCATATGAAAGTAACGAAACGATCATATGAACAGTATACCGAGAGATATTAAAGTTCTCGTGAGACAGGACCAGAGCGGTTTCTGGGTCCCCTGTCGCGACTTTGAAAATTTACCATAAATTATACAGAATGAATTAAAAGTCATTCCTTATATGTGCAGATTCCTTTTTGAGTCTAGTTTCATAAGAAACAAACGGCATCAGTATTGAAACCCTGTACAGAGAGATATTCAAGTTGTAACACGCGAAGGTCAGTGTAGTCGACCCCTGTAACATGGGTGACTTTAACTAATAAACTGTACCAATTGGCCCGACCAAAAATTCTCAAAATAAATCCATGGATGGATATATGAGTCTAAATTCAGGGAAAATTTACGGAATCAGTTTCTGAGTTGTGAAACTCGAGATATTCTTTTTAAGGCGACAGCGATGCAGTTTTCCAGCTTGCCTGGGAATGTCAAATTGGTCGGTGCCATAAGTGGTTTTGGCTTGTTACCCCTCGTGTCCGACACCGGCAACGGTCTCGGGTTCGGGGTGTTACATTTTATTTCACTCTTCCTTCGGCCATACCATCCCTTTACCGAATATGCACAACTCATCATATACAATAGGCAGTTAAACTTTCACGTAAAAGTGAGCTCATGTGACATAAATATATTGTATGATTTCACATAACCTCTCACACTGATCCGGTGTCACATAATCATAGGAATAGTCTCATAGATTGCTCTCGTATGCATCACATAACTACCTTATGATTTAGTTCAAATCAAGCTCACATATAAACTTGGAGTACATACCTGTTTAACCTTTCGCATTGAATATATTTATAAGCAATTCTTATTACGAAGTCTTATAGCTTTAACCTCTACTCGGATTATCGGCGAGACCTTTAGCTCAGACGAAGTCTCCACACGAAGTTATCGGGTCTTACCCGGACAAAATCTCCACACGTAGTCATCGGGTCTTACCCGGATAAAATCTCCACACGTAGTCATAGGGTCTTACCCGGACATAATCTCCACACGTAGTCATCAGGTCTTACCCAGACATAATCTCCACACGTAGTCATCGGGTCTTACCCGGAATATTTTTCCAAGTTTCATGTACATTTAATCACATGTTACAACATTCACATCGACTGTCATATTTGTAATTCATTTGCCTCATCAAATATCTAATAATACACACCTTTCACATTGGTCGTTCGGCCACAATATACGCACATCGCCTACATATTTCACACTAGCCATTCGGCTTTACCACATATACATATCTCATATATATATTTCACATTGACCATTCAGCTTTACCACATATGCATATCTCATACATATCTCACATTAGCCATTCGGCTTTACCACATATACATATCTCATACATATTTCACATTAGCCATTTGGCTTTACCACATATACATACCTCATACATATTTCACATTAGCCATTCGGCTTTACCACATATACATATCTCATATTCACCACATTGGCCATTCGGCCTTATCACACATATGCATGCTCACATTCATCACATTGGCCATTCGGCCTTATCACATATATGCATGTTCACATTCATCACATTGGCCATTCGGCCTTATCTCATATATACACATTCACATTCATCACATAAAATCCTAAATCAAAATATAAATTTTCATGTATTCACATCACAATTATCCAAATATACTTCACATACCACATATACTATCATGTATACACTTTGTCTTGGCCGAATCTACATCAATCATTTTCCAGTGAATAATTCAATTTCACGCCATACTATCATTTCATAATCGAATACTCATAAACTTAAAATTTCACAAATTTTAATATCAAAGATCCGTCTAACACTCATATATCGTTTTACAATATCACGATTTAGAATTCATGTATGGGTTTAATCAATAGCTTATGAGCAACTAAAACAAGTTTTATCCATGTTTACAACAAAATCACATATTCACTACGAGCTGTTTTCCTGAGCAATAGTCACTAAATTATTTATAACTGGAGCTACAAAACTCCAAATCACTTGCCGTAAATTTTCCCTGAATATAGACTTGTATATCTTTCATCCATAAAATTTCCGGAATTTTAGGTTTGGCCAATCAATACCAGATTTTTCTTAAAGTTTCCCCTGTTTCACTGTTTGACCAATCTGACCACTCTTCACTACGAATCAAATTTTTCATTGTACAGAATTCATAATGTGTTCTGTTTGATTTCATTTGAAACTAGACTCATTAAGGAGTCTAAGCATATAAATCTTATCTTATAACCATTTTTGTACAATTTATAATGATTTTCCAAAATCAGAACAGGGGATTTCGGAGTCATTCTGACACTGTCCCACACAACTTTAAATATCTCTTTATAGGAAATTTCTTTGCTTCCACGGTCTCTTTTATAAGAAACTAGACTAACTAAGCTTTGATTACATATTTTATTCAGCCTATAATTTCACACCAACAATTTATAGTGATTTTCTAAAATCACGTTACTGCTGCAGTCCAAAGCAAATTATTACAATTTGCTCTTAAATTTCCAAGTCCAAACACTTATGAACTTACCATTTGAGTTTAAGACATGTCATGGCCACATCATATCTTATTAAATCAACTCATTATGTCCTATTATGATTGAATTTACTCAACGTTTAATCACTTAAAACTTACCTCGGAAGTGGTCGACGATTAGATGTCCACGGCTATTCGTTTACTTTCTCTTTTCCCCTATCCGACTTTGATCCTCTTTGCTCTTAAGCTTAATTTAACAAATAAATTGATTTAATCACTTGAACATCAAGAAGAGAAACTCAAGGTACTTAACCCATATATACATTAGACATTAGAGTCACATATGTATGAAATCATGAATCAAACTCAACATATTAGCCCACTCTCTCTTTTAGCCGATTATCTAAGCCAAGATAAAAGCATCAATATGGTTGCCTCTAACCTAATACATGCAACACCAATCCATCTCATGTGGCCGAATATGCAAGTCTATGTTGAGGCCAATTATATACTTAATACCACATATAAATGGCATACATTTTACTAACTAATGCATTACATATTATAACTCAATACGCATCCATCGTTTACTCCATAACTGAAACACCATTATATATAAATATATACCTTGAGATAATATATATGTCATACCAATACATCATGTGCAAATATATATATATATATATATATATATATGTGCAAGAGCCGAATCACAAAGTTGATTATAACCACCTCATATATTTTCATCACATACCCGAATGCACAAGTACATTATAATAACTTCCAACTCAATTCATGTTACAAATTTATACTTCACAAGAACAAATCATTAACCAAATATAAACATATATCCAAAACACAAATCTTACCTACCATGTAATAAGCATACCAAAATAAACTCTTTCTATGTTCGAATATAACCTAATATCATTTAATACCAAATCATGTATATTTTATTTTTACATGAACCATAGCCGAATCATTTTACCCATGAGTAACATAACAAGCATAAATCATACTTATGGATATACCATGGCCGATTCAATCTAATCACATCCAAAATCATCAACCATTTTCAATGCATATAACACATCTAAACATGAATAAGTTTCATATAATCACTTAACACATTAATTTCTTCCATCAACAATCTTTTTGTTTCTTTATCCATCAAAACTTAAAGGTAAGAAAAAATCAAGTTCTTCTCACACATACTATAACCGAAAGTTCCATCCAACACTCTAAATTCAAAATTTTAGTATGGCTAGGTAAGAAAAACATGATGATTAACCTGAACAAACTAAGATTTCAAAAGAAAGATTAACGAAATTTTCTAACCTTCTCTTCATTCAAAAGGCCGAATGCCCCCCTCCTCTTTCTTCTTCTTCTTGTACGGCTAAGAAGAACAAGGTGATACCCTTTTTTTCTTTCCTTCACCCTTCATCCCCCTTATTTTATTACTAACTCATTATTTTATTCTTTCCAACATGAACATTAGCACACCATGCTTAAAATATGCTATGTCCCATAGCATGGCAGGCCACTAGTTCAATTTTTGGGCAATTTGACATGCAAACCCCTCACTTCTATAACATGCATTAATAGGCCACTTTACATTTGCCTAGCACATTTCTAAATTTTCTCACATAAGTCCTAATCAATAAAATTCATTTACAATTAACAAAATTCAAACATGAAATTTTTACACATGCATATATACATATAATAAGCATCAACTATGACGGTTAATTATTTTTATGACTCGATTTTGTGGTCCCGAAACCACTTTTCGACTAGGGTCAAATTAGGGGTGTCACATTACAAGGTAAACTCACCCAAAATTTATGGAAAGTACGACTAAGCATAAAATGCTTACTCTGTTTAATTTTCCCTATTTTATTGTGCTCAAAAGCTCGCAAGGTTGGAAGTTG
Organism: Gossypium arboreum; assembly: GCF_025698485.1. NCBI lineage: Eukaryota > Viridiplantae > Streptophyta > Magnoliopsida > Malvales > Malvaceae > Gossypium > Gossypium arboreum. Next base: position 29,723,747 of record NC_069076.1, read on the forward strand.
GTTGGAACAATCATCACATTATCCACTATTGCATTTTGGTATAAATAGAAATCTCATTTTGGTATAATGGCATGTATAAACTTACTTGGCCAATGATGGCTTGTAATTGTTGTTTTGTAATCTAGCCATTGGAGTGGCTAGTGATGATCTAATTTGGTTATCCTAAAAGTTATGTTTTGGTAATTACACAAATGCTTATTGTGTGTTGGTTTGATGGAATTATGTTAGCATATAAGTTTATATCCATTGGCGAAAATAAAATTCGCCACACGGCTTAACACACGGGTGTGTTACCTGGCTGTGTGACTTCAATTTCTTTGTGCCTTATAAGTTAGAGAGTTACATGGGTTAGGGACACGAGAATGAGTAGTCACACGGCCCAACCACATAGGCATATCCCTAGACCACACGAGCGTGTAGGTACTGTTCATAAACAAACTTTTAAAATTTCGAGGAAAAATTTTATGAGATCTCGATTGAGTCTCGATTTGTTTATACTGTTCATTTTGGGCCTTGAGGGTCCATTTAAGGGACTATATGAATTCTTATGAAAGTTTGAGGCTCCATAAAGTTTTTCAGAATTTTCAGTTTATAGAATAAGTACAGTTTATTCTTTAAAGTCACCCGCTATCTGATAGTTCTGACACCTCTGCACTAAAAATTAATCATCTCTTCGTACAAGATTTGGATAATGTTCCCATTTTGTTCTTTTGAAAATAGACTCATTACGGATTTTACGCATATAAATTGTATCCCATAATTATATCTGTACAATTTTTAATGATTTTTCCAAGTAAAATAAGGGGATTCCAAAATCATTCTGACCCTATCTCACAAAAATTCAAATATCTCATAAAATGAAATGCTTTTTCTTACATCGTTTCTTTTATATGAAAATAGACTAAATAAGCTTTGATTTCATATCTTATTCAACCTCTAATTCTATTTCCACGATTTTTGGTGATTTTTCAAAGTTACACAACTGCTGCTGTCCAATACTGTTTTATTACAAATTTCACTCTTACATAATTTCACCTACTCCATTCCATCTTACCGAAAGTTCACTCAACTATCGAGCACATTGCTCATAAATTTTCACAAACATATACCTGCACTTATTCATCACATGGTCATGTAACATGTATTTTCAATTAGTCGATTTCCCGTAGAACTCATCAGAATAATAATAGATACACGGTTGCCTGCACATATTATGTAACACCCCTAGCCCGAATCCGATCGCTGATTTTAGGTTAAGAGGTATTACCGAGCTAAACATTAAATTTTTCATTCACATTACCAATCGACATAAACAGAAATTGAGCTGATTACATATTGATTTATAAGTTATAAATGCCATTTTCATATGGCCAAAATATTTACAATACAAAACATAACTATCACCGGCCTAACCTATACATGCCATATGAATGCCAAAAATATGGTGAACTGCTGTTGATCCCCAAGTTGGTGGCCAAAATCAACAATCTATAAAACAAAGAAATAAGAAACAGAGTAAGCTTTCGAGGCTTAGTAAGTTTTAAGCATTTTAAACAATTAAAAACTTGTTATTTAAATCGAACATTAAGTATCACAAAACTCGTATTCTAATTGTAAATCACTTGACCGAATATACACAAGTACACTAGTTATAAAGCCTATTGGCCGAATATATATATATGAATACACAAGAAATTTCCTGCACATATTTCATTATACTATATGGCTCATACAATTACTTTAAGTCACATACTTTCATATAATGACATACATTGACCGAATAGGTCATTCTCTTATTCTTAGATACCGTATTCATCCACACGTATATATATATCGTTCTTTGATCCTAATAATTCACTTTAAAATCAATTCACATATGAGTACATAATACGTACCTTAACATGTTAAATATATAGTACTTACTCGACGGTGATTTTTTCGCAGATATTCAATGTCGTAATCTTACTTAATTTACTGGCATTAATCATGTCAAGTCTTAGAACTTGAAACAAATTTCTAGCACCAGCCTACGGGAATTTAAACCCGGTATAATACCAGCTCGTAGCCTGCGGGTCTTTAAGCCCAGATACAATTCCAGCACGAAGCCTGCGGGTCTTTAAGCCCGGATAACATTCCAGCATATTGCCTGCGGGTCTTTAAGCCCGGATACAATTCCAGCACGAAGCCTGCGGGTCTTTAAGGTCGGATAACATTCCTCAAGTATCATGCATATTTAATCATATATTAACACATCTCATTTAACATGTCACATTAGTAGTCATTCGCTACATGCGAATATAAGCTCGATATGAACACCATCAATTACATTTCAGTTTAAAATTTATACAAAAATATCTCATATACATTTCATTAATCAAGCTTAACCCGTATTGACCATTCGACCATAGTTCATATACTTAGATTATTTATCACACAACTTAGCTCAAGTAGACTCAAAAGTTCATAATTCATCTAATATACACATATCAAGGCATCATAAATTTTATACTAAAGGTGATTACTCAAAACTTACCTCGGATATTTTGAACAGTTGTGGATAGGCTACTCGATTGCTTTCTCCTTTCCCCTATCTGATTTAGTTCCTTTTGCTTTTGAGCTTAATTTAAACAAATGAATTTGTTTAATTACTTACTCAACTTTAATTCTTTAATAGTCACATTTGACAATCATATATAACTTCAATGCATATTATGTTTTATAAAATATGCCCTGACTCGATTTCATGCTTATTATATCAATATCTAATTCGCATACACAAACAAAGATTCACATAACTTACCATGCTTTCATATTCACGAATTTAACTATATATATAATATATATATATGTATATCCTAATGTCTCTATGTCACAAGGTACATACATAAGGCATATATATATATAGCTATGTGTGACTCTCACAATTTAATCGATTACTCATTTTATGCACAACCACGTATACACATATATATATTACATGCCTTAATATCATATATACCCCATTCGGCCCTAACTACTCAAACTTAGCCTTCATATTCAATTTCCATTTCATGACCAAATGTAGCAAATTGCACATAGGTTTAACCTATGCCAAACAATGACCGAATTACTCAATCACATTTATAGTCGATTCTATCTTGCTCATATTAAGGTCATAACTCATTTAAAATGATTTCTAATCTTTCGCACTCTTATATCCAATATTATAATCAATGCCGAATGCTTAAACTTAACTAAACTAAAAATTTACCCTACATCACCTTAATAAACCACTACCTATTCTTCAACACATCGTATGCAAAGTAATTAACACCTAAACATCATACCAAATTTGCTAACTCACATAGTCCTTGACCGAATGTTATCAATTCAAGCCACAAATATTATTCATTAAGACACCTTCAATGACCACATTCGCCACCTCCCTAAAAACACATACTAACCTCAACTTTCAAGTTAAAAATAATTAACAACTCACCATATCCTACATTACTATCCATTTTAATGACATTAAAATATCTACTAAGAGTTTCAAGCTTCTTGGCCGAAATTCAAACCATGGAATAGGTAGAATTCAAATTAATCATCTCAATTATGCATAAATTTTCAAGAATGGCATAGTACATACCTCATTCTAGCTATCATCTAAGCCAAAAATTAAACAAGAATTCTTCTTCTTCCTTACATCAAGTTCTGACAATGGAGGAGCAAAATGAACCAACTTTGGTTTCTCCTCCCACTAACCCAATATTTTATTACTCTTTATTCTTTAATTCATTTTGTAAATAAAATGTTAATATAAAAAATATATAATATATATTAATCAATATCATGGCCGCCACTATCCAAAAATGGGTAATTTGACATGCAAGTCCACCTTTTTGACATCATGCATTAATAGATCACTTTAAAATTTACCTATCACATTTCACAAATGTCTCACATAAGTCCTATTTAAAAATTTCACATACAAATGACAAAATCAAAGCATGAGACTTTAACAAATGCATTTACACATATAATAAGCATAGAATATAACGGTTAATTATTTTTATAACTCGATTTTGTGGTCCCGAAACCACTTTCCGACTAGGGTCAAATTAGGGCTATCACATATTATAACCCTTGTAACCGAAGCTATCTGGTATGCATAGTAGCCTGCACTTAGTACTACACATGCGACCAACAATCTAGTACACGTAGTAGCCTGCATTTAGTACTACACACGTGACCTAACCATCTAATACACGTAGTAGCCTGCACTTAGTACTATACACATGATTGAAGTTATGGGGTATGCATAGTAACCTGCACTTAGTACTGCACATGCAACCTAACTATCCGGTACTCGTAGTAGCTTGCACTTAGTACGACACACGTGACCTAAAACCATTTTAAACACATAGAAGCCTACACATAGTACTACACATGTGTTCTCTATAACAGTCTGATTTTGACCCTAGTCAGAATAGTGGTTGTCGAAACCACCCCTTTTTCAATTAAAATTTTGATTTTGATAAAAAACGGGGGATCGACTTTTTGGAAAACAAATACATGGAGTCGCCACCGATCTTCTTGTTTTGGTGTGATCGGGTCACCTAAGAATTTGGTTATTTTAAAAAAGCATTTTCGATTTACTAAAACACCGATTATGGTCTACGAAAGTTTTAGAAAACGGGTTCGGGAGTCGGTTACGTATGAGGAAGGGTTAGCACCTTCACTACGCCCAAAATTGGTACCCAATCGATTAAATACTATCCTTATGTCTAAAATTCAAAATGTCTTTTGAAATGTGGTTCTTTTTTAATAACGTTTGAGTAACTTGAATTGGTTGTCAAAATTTTTTGTTTCAATGTTCGAAAGTTTATAATTCAAGAATTTACAGAAGGATGCTCAACTATTTAGTCCAACGAAAAATCGAAACCCAGCACAGTAGGGTACGATTTCTCAAATTTCCAAATATTGACCATTGCCTTACTTTATAAAATACGTGTGAAAATTCCGAGGAGATATTCGATTATTTTGGGCGAATGAAAAGTGCAACCCAGTACGACAGGGCTCAATTCTCAGATCGCCAAACATTGAATATCGCCTTCATTTTGAGAGGTTTTAGAAAATGTAAGTGAAATTCTGAAGGGATCTTCAATTGTTTCGGACCAATGAAAAAGTGCAACCCAGCACGATAGGGCACGATTCTCAAATCGCCAAATATTGAACATGGTCTTCGTTTTTAAGTATATTATTTTTTTTATATATAAACATGAGTGAGAATATAAGGGAATGTTTGATTGTTTTGAACAAATGAGAAATCGCAACCCAGCACGATAGGGCATGATTCTCGAATTGGCAAACGCCGAATATTGCCTTTGTTTTAAATAATATTTAGAAGATATGAATGAAATTTTAAAGGGGTACTCGATTATTTTGAGCAAACGCGAAATTGCAACCCAACACGTTAGAGCACAATTCTGCGAATTGCTAAATATCAAACCTCGTCTTCATTTTGAGGAATTTCAAAAGACACGAATGAAATTTTGAAATGATATTTGATTACTTTGAGCAAACACGAAATTGCAACCGAACACGTTAGGGCACGATTCTGCGAATTTCCAAACATCGAATCTCGTCTTCATTTTGAAGAATTTTTGAATGAATGATTATAAAGCTAGCTTAAGACATATTAATTCGATTCGAAATAAGATGAAATTAATCATGAAAATTTGAATTTTATAAAACCACATTTCAAAAATTAAGTAAAAAAACAATGAATGGGGTAAACGTGCACATGAAATACAATCGATTGATGAACTAAAAATTAAGTATAGCTAACCTAAAAATGCAACCCGATTACAAAAGTGCATGGAGGATAATTGATATAATAATACAATGACAAAGATGATAATATAACAACCATTCAAGCAAAACAATACATACAATAATATGTCACAATAATATACAACATATGATATAGAATAACTAATACAAGACATAAAAATAATATAGCAATTAGAAACCAATGCGCTATAAAATGATTTTAAAGTAATAACGAATAAATGGACCCATACATAAGTTGACATATTTGCATGGGAGCTATAGATAGCTATATGATTTTTGGAACAGATATTGTAGAATAAAATTTGAATCAAATTGCATGTAAAATGTTTTAAACATGAATTTATTTAAAAGTTAACAAAATATATAATAGTACAAAAAATATATGTATATGATAAAAAAAATACATGACAAAAACATGAGGCCCAAAATAGATTTATATATAAAAAATGTACATATAAATTTATAAAAGAATGAGATTAAAATTAGTACATATATATAATTTTAAATTGGTTTTAAAAACATACATATCCTCATATCAAAATATTTAAATAATAGGCTATATAAAACACAAAAGCAATATAATACAAAGAAATCAAAAACATGGATAATGATAATAATTTTATAATTAAAAGCTTTTAAAATTATTTCATATATATATATATAAAGAAAATATTTGGTAAATTACAAAGCGAAAGGTGTTCTAAAATAAAATTTGTTAAAATATCAAGTGTATAAATTTAAAAGTGAGTACATGTAAATTCATATAGAGATGATAATATGTATAGGACCAAATTGGTTTTATTATAAATTACACAATAGATTTGAGAATATACTTATATACGTAGAAGGAAAAAATATGTATAAAATATGCGGGTTTAGTAACGTATAGATTAAGTACGAATGTCCACAAATGTATATACACATAATGAAAATAGCTTAGAAAACATTACATGGGGTTATATAATACAATACCGAATAAATTTTAAAAGAGTATGTAAACGAGATAAGGTTAATATATATATATATAAATTGACTTTAATATAAAGTATACGTGTATATATGTATATAAGTATGGATATTAATTTTGAGACAAGTGATTAGGTAGAAACGTTAAAATAGTTTAATGCAAAAAGGAATTCAAAGCGACTTTACAAAAGCGAGCGAGGTTGTGCATGTACAAATATATATATATATATATATATATATAGATTTGAAAAAAATTATGCAAGTAAAGTGACATGGAAACCATCATATGGGATGAGAATTAAATTTACCATGAGCTATATGAGTATGACAGTAATATATATATGGATATTTACAAAACATTATGTAAAATGTTGCAATAATATGACATATATATAAGAAACAATACAATAAGGATTTAAAAGACAACATAAAAGTATTGAAATAACCTAAGATATAAAATAGAGTAAACAAAGATAAACATGTCGAATACATTTTTAAGACAGTAATGAAGCATGAAATAAATAAAAATAAAATAAGTTAGGAGAGACTCAATTAGAAGAGAATTGAAGAAGAGGGGACAAATTAAAAAGAGAATGAACTATTAAAAAAAGGGACCTGCGTGCATTACGCGCGAACGGGTAGGGGGCAAGTCTAGAAATAATCCAGACCCCTAAAAACACAGCACACAAACGTGGACTAGAATGCGAGCACGCGCAAATTACAGGTTTGATTAAAAAAAAAAGAATACTAGACTCGGTCTGATTAAACACCAGCGCAATAGGAAGGGGCTAGATGCACAAATTTTCCTTTACCACGGCAAACGAGCAGATCCTGAGGGTAAGAACCGGATCGGGTCGGGTTTGGTGCATATGACACCGTTTTAGAGCAATCCAAGCATGTCCAAATGACGCCATTCCTGATTTGCTATAAAGACCCAATTAATCTTGCTCAGTCGAACCCTAGCCTCCTCCTCAAACTTTTTGCTGCCCTCTTCGTCTAGCCGAACCTTAAAATCCATTCTTAGACACCCAAATCGCCATTGAAACGGTGTTTCGTGCTTTTGGGCTTTGGCATATTATCCTTTGGCCTCAAAATCCTCTCCTTTCAACTCCGATTTCAATGAAGCAAGGAAGGATCGACGGCCTTGTAACGAGGTAAGTCCCCCTTTTCCTTTTCTTTTATTTAAATACAAAAAAAGGAAGAAAAACGAAGGGAATAGACCAAAAAAATATAATAATCTCAGAGGTTCAAAGCAGAAAATCACATTGCTTTGTTATTGTTTTCTATTGCTTCTGTATGCGTAAATGCACGTAACCTGTTACAAACAATTCTCTTTAGGCTTTATAGCCGAGAGACCAAAGAGAAAAGAAAAGAAAAAACGAAAATGAAAATATACAATTTCTTTGTTTTCTTGCACGTATTTGCTGTTGTGGTTTGTCCTTTCTTCTCAAGTGCAGGTGTGCGCTGGCGTACGGGGCATGGGCGTGGCGCCAAGAGGCTGGGGCGTACAGAGGTGTGGAGCTGCTAGGCTTGTTGGTTGCAGCGCATGGGAAAGAACCCTAGGGTTCTAAAATTTCTGGACCATTTGGGTATTCGGCTAAGTCATTGGGCTTGTGACTTGGTTTTAATTTTAGGTCTAGGTTATGTAATTGGTTTGGGCCATGTACTGATTTGGTTTGTAAAAAGACATTAATGGACTGTTATAATTTTATTTATTTTATGTTTATGCTTTTTTTTGGTTTATCTGGGCCGTTTAGGGTACTGGGTTAAATCAGTTCGTAAATGGGCTTAGGATTGGGTTTTAGGTTTTAAATTTGGATCATGTATTTGGACTTTAACCATTTAATGGACTGTGATGGTTTTATTTATTTTATGTTTTATGGTTTGTTTGTAACAGGCCCGGGCATATTTGGCCCACTACATCTGCCCTTCTTTGCTCATTGTCGTGGAACGAGAATAGAGTAAAGACTATAAATGGGCCAATTTTGCCAAGGCCTGCTGAGTTTCGACTTCTTGGCGTTTCTTTTCTTCAAGTAGCTTCAATATGCTCCACTACAACTTCAAGGAGACATGGTTCGTGTGTTTTTATCCTGCTCCACTGCAACTTCAGAGAGATAAGGATTGTGACTTTGATTTTGCTCCACTACAACTTCAGGGAGACAAAATCTTGCAATCTTCAGCCTGTTGCCCTACTACTTAGGGGGTTTAAGGCTCGTTTTCTTTGATCTGCTCCACTAGAGACGAGATCTACAACCGTCAGCCTACTCCACTACAACTTTAGGGAGCTAGGGTGATGGCTTAAATCTACTTCACTGCAACATCAGGAAGCCTAGATTCACCGTCTTTGATCTGTTCCACTGCAATCTCAAGGAAACAAAATCTACAATTCTCAGCCTACTCCACTACAACCTTAGGGAGCTAGGTTGGTGGCTTAAATCCGCCTCACTGCAACTTCAGGAAGCCTAGATTCGCCGTCTTTGATCTGCTCCACTGCAACTTCAGGGAAACGAGATCTAAAATTTCAGCCTACTCCACTACAACTTTAGGGAGTTAGGTTAGTGACTTAAATCTGCTTCACTGCAACTTCAGGAAGCCAAGATTCGTCATCTTGCTACACCGTCTTCTAAAGACATGACTTGTAGCATTGATTTCCTGTATTTGTGTATACCAAGTAATTAGGGTGCCATGATCAAAATGAATCAATGCCCCTGACTATACGTGGTGTTTATGTCAAATAACTAGAATGCTATGATCGAAATGAACCAAGTGCCCATGAATGATTATGAATGTAGAAATGTTATGAGAGTGATTCCTTTTTAAACACTTAAGGTATCATTATTCATAATTCGTCCGGGTTCCATCATTGATGTGCTATCGCGTCTTCTTGCTTAGCCGTTATCTCTGACAGAAAATTTGAAGAAATAGTCCTAATTTGGACTACTCTTTTTCCCATATTTTCCAACTTTGAACCTGGTTAGTTCTGACTAGTGGCCCTATTTCAGGTTCTTGTACTATTTAAAGACTTTCCAGAGTAATGTGCATAACATCTTTTGTGTGAATATTACATGTCCATAAATCGCGATGCTCGAAAGAGATTATCATAATGGACAAAAATGGAATTTTATTAAGAAAAATTTGATGTGAATACATAGGATAACGAATCTGATAAGGTGCAAAATAAAAATGAGAAAGGAGGTGCCCCAAATATCACAGCACAAGTTTCACTATTCCAATTTCTCAAAGGCTCCATCGAACCAGATATGTATTCAGGAGATTCTGCATATTTTGTTGATGCTCCAAGGTGTATTGTTCTCCTGTCTTGTTGATTTTGGAAGGACAAGACTACCATATGCCCCATATTCAAAATTTGAGCTGCCCGTTTTCGGGTTTTCAACTCAAAAGCCCATTTGGTTTCAAAGTGCCCTTTGCGGGTTTTCACCTTGGCCTCTCCGTTTTCTATTTTTTTTTTATTTCAGAGCGTCGTTTTACAGGTTTTCACTCCGACCTCTCTTCTTTAGGTAAAATACTTCTTGACCGAATCTAAATTTATAGGATTGGGCAAGTTTCTACCGTCCATCTCGGCTAGAATCAATGCTCCTCCGGAGAAAGCTTTCTTCACCACGTAAGGCCCTTCCAAATTGGGCATCCATTTCCCTTGAAAATCCTTCTGTATGGGAAGAATCTTTTTCAAAACCAGGTCTCCTTCGTGGAATTCTCTAGGGTGAACCTTTTTGTCATAAGCCCGCATCATTCGCCTTTAGTATGTCTAACCATGACAGATAGCTCTTAGCATCTTTTCCTCAATTAGGTTCAATTGATCATATCAAGACTGGATCCACTCGGCTTCTTCCAACTTTAACTCTGACAACACTCGAAAAGACGGGATCTCGACTTCGATCGGCAACACTGCTCCCATTCCGTAGACCAAAGAGAAAGGGGTTGCCCTGGTTGAGGTTCTGACTGACGTTCGATAAGCAAAGAGGGCAAACAATAACTTCTCGTGCCAATCTCTGTAGGTCTCGGTCATCTTCCCCACAATCTTCTTAATGTTTTTATTGGCTGCTTCCACCGCCCCATTCATCTTCGGGAGATATGGTAACGAGTTGTGGTGTCTGATTTTGAATGGACTACAAACTTCCGCTATCATACTATTGTTCAAGTTTAATGCATTGTCAGATATAATCCTTTCCGGCATTCCATATCAACATATAATTTCCTTTTTCAGAAACTTGCTCACTGTCGACTCTGTCACACTAGCATACGAAGTGACTTCTACCCATTTGGTGAAATAGTCGATAACCACAAAGATGAAACGATGCCCATTGGAAGCTTTCGGCGATATTGGTCCAATCACATCCATGCCCCACATAGAGAATGGCCATGGAGAAACCATGACTTGCAGCGGTGAAGGAGGCACATGAATTTTGTCTTCGTAGATTTGACACTTATGGCATCTCTTAGCGTAGTTGACACAGTCTCCTTCCATGGTGGACCAATAGTACCCGAATCTCATAATTTGCCTGGCCATTGTAAAGCCATTAACGTGTGTCCCACAGACACCTTCGTGGACTTCTTCCAAGATTTTCTTAGCCTCTACAGCATCTACACATCTTAGTAGTACTTGATCCTATCTTCTTTTATACAGGATATCCCCATCTAAGACATAGTCGATGGTCAATCTTCTTAGCGTTCTTTTGTCATTCTCGCTTGCCTGGTCCTAGTACTCACAATTCTTCACGTATTTCAATATATCGTGATACCAAGGGTGATCATCTTTCTCTTCATCTTCTTAAATATTGGAACAGTGGGCCGGAACTTCATAAATGCTCATCCGGATGGGTTTGACATCTTCTTGTTTGTTCACCTTGATCATGGAGTCTAAGGTAGCCAAAGCATCAGCCATCTAATTTTCATCTCGTGGAAGGTAGTGGAAGGTAATGTCATCAAACTCTTTAACCAATTCAAGGACTAGCCTTCGATAATCGATTAACTTGGGGTCTCTAGTCTCCCATTCTCCCTTGAGTTGATAAATCACTAGCGCAGAATCCCCAAATACCTCTAGCACTTTAATCTTGCGATCTATGGCTGCTCGGATACCCATGATGCACGCTTCGTATTCTGCCATGTTATTCGTACAATCAAAATCCAATTTACTATTGAATGGATAATGATCTCCATTTGGGGATACCAAGACGGCCCCGATTCCATTGCCCACAGCATTTGACGCCCCATCGAAGTTCAGTTTCCAATGAAGTTCTTCCAGGGCACCTTCTTCAGTGGTAGCAATACACATTAGGTATTCATTCAGAAAGTCGAAGTTTAGAGGCTCGTAGTCTTCCAAAGCTCTATTGGCCAGAAAATCTGCTATTGCACTTCCTTTTTCTGCTTTCTGGTTCACATAGACTATGTCAAATTCAGAAAGCAGAATCTGCCATCGGGCCATCCTTCCATTCAAGGCTGTTGACTCCATCATGTACTTTAAAGGGTCCAATTTTGATATGAGCCAAGTGGTGTGATACAACATATACTGCCTCAGTCTTCGGGTTGTCCAAATTAGGGCGCAACACAACTTCTCTATCGACGGGTACCTTGTCTCACATTCCGTGAACTTTTTACTGAGATAGTAAATAGCTTTTTCTTTCCTTCCTGACTCATCATGCTAACCCAATACGCACCCCATAGAGTTCTCGAATACTGCCAAATATAGTATCAACAGCTTATCGGGGTTCGATGGCATTAGCACCGGAGCGTTGGATAAGTATTGTTTAACCTTATCGAAAGCCCTTTGGCATTCTTCATCCCATTCACCTGGGTTGTGTTTCTTGAGGAGGCAGAAAACAAGATCACTTTTCTCGGTTAGTTGTGAAATAAACCGAGCGATGTAATTTAATCTTCCTAGAAAGCCTCGAACTTCTTTTTGAGTACACGGTGGAGATAACTCTTGTATGGCTTTGACTTTGTCTGGATCAATCTCAATCCCTTTCTCGCTAACCACGAATCCGAGCAACTTTCTAGACTTGGCTCTGAAGGTACATTTGGCGGGTTTGAGTTTTAGCTGAAACTTCCTCAACCTCAAGAACAATTTTCTCAGGACTTGTATGTACCCCTTCTCTGTTCGAGACTTAGCTATCATATCATCGACATAAACCTCGATTTTCTTATGCATCATGTCGTGGAAAAGGGTTACCATTGCTCTTTAATAGGTTGCCCCCGCATTCTTTAGTCCAAACGGCATCACATTGTAGCAAAACGTGCCCCACATGGTTACAAATATGGTCTTCTTCATATCTTCCGGATGCACCTTGATCTGGTTGTATCCGGAGAAACTATCCATGAATGAAAACAGTGAGTGTCCTGCCGTGTTGTCCACTAGGGTGTCGATATGAGGCAGTGGGAAATTGTCTTTCAGGCTGGCTTTATTCAAATCTCTGTAGTCCACACAAATTTGCACTTTTTCATCTTTCTTAGGGACAGGGACGATGTTGGCTACCCAATCTGAGTATTTTACCACCTTCAGGAATCCAGCGTCAAACTATTTTCGAACCTCTTCTTTTATTTTTAGCAAGACGTCGGGCCTTATTCTTCGGAGTTTTTGCTGAACTGGCTTACACTATTCTTTTATGAAGAGTCGGTGCACCACGATGTCAGTGTCCAACCCGGGCATATCTTGGTATGACCATGTGAAGACATCTTTGAATTCTTGAAGCAATTCAATGAGGTCTCGCTTCATCTCCGTAGTGATACACGTTCCGATCTTCACTTCTTGTCCTTCTCCTAAGCTCACAATTTCAACTGATTCTTTGTGAGGTAGGATTTGTTTCTCGTCTTGTCCTACCATTCTCAACAAATCAGGATATAGGTTACAGCCTTGGTCATCTTCAAAATCCTGACAATCATCCATACACATATCTTGCTCGAAAGTAAAATTTGAGTCGCTAGCAGTGTCACTCGTATCATTAATATCTGGGGACCTGTTATGAGGACGAAGGCAGATACAAAGAATAAAAAGAATTCGAAACATTTATTTACGTGGTAAGATTATGAATGACGAATGAAAGAATATTCAGAAGAATGTTTCAAGAATAAAAGAATCCGAAAGTAATCATTTGTATGGTTATGAATGAAATTGAAAAGACGAGAGAACATTTGCTCAAAATGATAATAACCGTGCATTTTATTGAAATATCATTTTTAAACATCGGCCTATTTCACAAAAGATTCTTATTACTCCTAGGCCTAGAGCAATAAGTCTGTTTTGGACATTACTCCGAATCCGTTCTAAAAACTACAGGAATCTCTTCCGTAGTCCAGTTGTCTAGAACACTTCCAAGCGTGTAAGGGCAAATGCCTGACAAATTCTCTTTTTCGGTCTCCTCTTCGCATATGACGTTGATGTCCAAGCTTTCTAGCCTTTCTTCTATAGCTCCTGTCGTCTCGGGATGAATGATTCCCCCAGACATAAATGTTTTCAATATATGGGGGAATATCATCGGTTCCCACTTGATTTCCTCCCCAGTTAACCGTACTCTTCTTCTTTCTTGCTTCTTTTCCAGCTCCTTTCTCCTTTGTTTTGCATCTGGCTTAAATCCTAAGCTGAAGTGGTCTCTCTTGTCTTTTAGCATTGGTGTTTCAATCCTTCCTTGTAGATGTCTCCCAAGTCCCCTTCCGGGTAGGGCCCCTTTGCCAATCGTCAACTGAAGGCTCATTCTCATGGTTTTGGACAATTTTGGCACCAAAATTTTGCTTCCTTCGGCGACAAACGTCACATTAACAAATTCTAAAGATCAAAATGAGCATTCGATCGCTTCATCATCTGTCTCCAAATAGGGTACGTTATTGCTCACAGTTGCAATAATATCCTCCTCGGCCTTGATCGTTATCAATCTCCCTTCCGATACTAGCTTCAATTTTTGATGCAATGAGGAAGGTACTGCCCCCGCTGAATGTATCCAGGGCCTCCCCAACAGGCAATTGTATGAGGGCTTGATGTCCATTACGAGGAAATCCACCTCATACATGTTTGGCCCAATCTGAAGAGGTTCCCCGATTCTGCCCATCACCTTTCTCTCCGTGCCATCGAATGCCTTCACGATGTTCTGGCACTCCTTCATGTGAGAGTTGTCTATAGGTAATCTGTTTAGCATGGTCAATGGCAGGACGTTCAGTGCCGATCAATTGTCAATCAGTATGCCTGGCAACGTATACCCTTTAGAGCGTATGGTGATATGCAGAGCTTTAGTCGACCCCATGCCCCTGGGTGGTATCTTATCATCATTAAAGAAGATATAGTTATCGGCACTGATGTTGCTAACCAAACGGTCCAACTTGTTAACAGAGATATCATTGGCCACATACGTTTTATTCAAGACCTTCATTAGCACATTGCGATGGACTTCCGAGCTCAGAAGCAAGGCCAGCACCGAAATACGGGCTGGTTGTTTACGAAGCTGTTCCACCACACTGTATTCGCTATGCTTTAGGAATTTAAAAACTTCTTAGCCTCCTCTTCGTTAACTGGCTCATTAACAAGTTTGGTTACTTTTCCCTTCATTTCCTCGACCACCTGGGCTTTTCCTTTTATGGGCTGTACCTCCTCATTCGCCGTATCATAATGCCTCCTGCTACGTGTATAGGAACCCCTGTTTTGATCCCCTCTTAAAGCGTCAACCAGGCTCTCTTTTCCCGGCATCGTCACACTGCAATCATAATTCCATGGGACCTTTTTGCTGTCTTTGTAGAGGAAGACTGCAGGTCTTTAGATTATGACCCTCGGTGGCATTTGAACTCCAACTTCATTATTTTTAGGTCTCGAAATGATCACCACAGGATAGTTAGGTGTTTGATTCTGCACCTTTGATTCTCCCTCAGATGCGCATATATCTCCCTTTATGGGGCTTTTAACTTCTTCATAGAATTCCATTTCTTTATTATCCATCATGTTTTGTATTAGGGCCCTAAACTCCACGCAATCTTGGATTTCATGCCCCACCTCGTCGTGAAACTCACAGTAGTTTCTCTCTTTTTCAGATTCTTCCCTCGAATCCAACGCGATCAATCCTCTCTTGGCCATCTCCTTCCATACCCGCCTCAACGAGGTCCTGACTTTTGCCACCTCATATTTGGTCTTCTTGTCCATGCCTTCACTTATCCCATTCACTCCTTGGTCGGTATGATTGGGGAGTGGGTTTCCTGCTACATTGGGAGTGGCTGGGTCGTCAAATCTCACAATCCCGACCTTAATGAGTCTTTCGACTACTTTCTTGAACGCAGTGCAATTTTCGATTGAGTGCCCGGTAATTCCTACGTGCTATTCACATTGGGCATTTGTGTCATACCATTTGGGATACGGAGGCTGCAGTAGCTCCAGGTAGAAAGGGGATACTACATGAGCGTTGAACAGGTTCTAATACAACTCCCTATACATCATGGGTATAGGGGTGAATTGTGGCCTTTCTGTGTTCTTCCTCCCGTTGGATTCTTGTCTTACAGGGCTTTGTTGATTGGTGGTCACCATTTTGGGTTGATTTATGATAAATGACTTGGATTGCCCCTTGTTGAATGTGCTCGTGTTGTTCACTTCATTTTCTCTTTTCGCTCTCTCCCGACTCTATCTTGCCGTTCCTCACAGCATTTTCGATCATTTACCCTGTCATCACTATGTCGGAGAAGCTTTTTGTGGCACTCCCTAACATATGAGTGATAAAAGGGGCTTTCAAGGTGTTGATAAAGAGCATTTTCGTCTCCTTTTCTAGAAGTGGTGGCTAAACTTGTATGGCCACCTCTCTTCACCTTTGTGCATACTGTCTGAAGCTTTCATTTGATTTTTCTCCATATTCTGGAGAGTGATTCTATCAGGAGTCATGTCTGTCACATGATTGTATTGCTTCATAAAGGCCTGAGCCAGGTCCTTCCATGAGTTAATTTTAGAGCGACTTAATTGGTTATACCACTTAGACGCCGCTCCGACCAGACTATCTTGAAAGCAGTGGATTAATAGCTGGTCATTGTTAACATATCCCGTCATTCGCCTGCAGAACATAGTGATGTGGGCTTCAGGGCAGCTCGTTCCATTGTATTTCTCGAACTCAGGCATTTTGAATTTGGGGGGAAGACTAAATCTCGGACCAAACTCAGGTCCTTGGCATCAATCCCTTGATGATGATCCGCGCTCTCCATGGCTTTGAATTTCTCCTCAAGGCATCTACACCGTTCTTCCAATTGTTTTTGCAAATACATCCTCGCCTTTTTTCTTCAGAAATTTCATCCAAGTCAGGAACGGGTGGATAGTTCGGGTTGTTGAAAAAGTTAGAGCCTGAGCCGATTTGGAAATTCATCGGTATTGAAGCTCCGACCTGAACCTGCTGGGGCATGATCATGACAGATTGCTTCAGTAAATTATACTCGGGCTTCATTGGTACAGGTGTCGGAGTGAAGCTAGAGGGGTATTGAGGATCCTCATTAGTTTCTTCAGCTTTGTCCATGGGGCCCTTTCCCTTATCCGTTCCTTCCAACAGCAATTGGGATAACTGACTCATCATTTCCCTCTGGGACTCCATCATTTGCTCTTTCATCTCTCGCTGAATCTTGGCTAGCTGCTCTTACATCTGAGACTGCATTTGTTATTGTATGTCTTTTTGCATCTGCTCCAATTTCTCGAGTCTCTTATCCATTTATTTTTTCCTTGTACCGTATGGGTGTGTGGTTGGTTGGTTTTCGTTGGTTTCCAGGTTACTGAAATAATTTTTAATTAATTAATTAGAAAACTCTTATGGCCTTTAATGCATAATGATATGATGTAATGCAAATGTATGAATGCAAAGGAGTCATCAATTTTGATTCAATTGCCATTAGAAAATTTCACTTAAAAATAAAATCTTTTACAAAAAGTCGAGTTACAAATAAAATTTCTCTCTAACACTCAAAGTCCTAATTTTTCTAAGCAATGAGGCCAGCTCTTGTCCGCGCTCCGACTCCAACTCATATTTCACGTTTAAAGTGTCTGCCTAAACTGCTAGAGTTTGCAAGTAGTCCGCTATCTCCCGAATCTGGGTTATGGCCTCCCCCATAAGGTAATCTCTATTTCTAACTTGGCCTTGCACATGGTGAAGCTGTTCTTTCCAACGATCCTCGTTTGCTTCTAAAACCTGGACCCGCATCTCATAGTTTTGCAGTGACACCTCTAAGTCTTCTATTTTTCCTTTCATTTCTTCTATCCTGATCAAGCTTCACCTCAATTCCATTTCGGTGTTACGGCTTCGATATTAATGTAGAGACTTCTCGAGTTCTGCCACTCTAGCCCTTAATTCCCCTCGCTCATTTTTGCTTTCCGACAGACTCTTCTCCAAATCTTCATTTTGTGCCTGAGCTTCTTGAAATTTCCTTTTCCACCGGTCGGTATTGGCCTTTTCTTCCCGAATTTCATGGCACCATTGTTCGGAAGTCTTACCTAAGCCCGCAGTCCTCATAGATAGGCGTAACTTCTTGTAGTCCGTTTTCAAACTGTCTAGATCTTCTTCAGCCTTAGTTTTTCCTTTTCTCCACTTCTCAGCCTTTGACCTCTGGACATCAACCTCTAACCTTAGGTGCATCTTCTCTTCCTCCAATTGTTCGATCTTCTTCCCAAGGTCCAAACTCTTCTTTCAAAATCTTGTCTTATAATCTCTAATTCTGATGGGGCGACTTGTAATTGTTCCCTGACAGGTTGAGCATTCTCCAAGCTTGGCCTAGGAATATTGTCATTAATCCTCTTCTTAAACCACTCGATGTACTCGGGTGTTACCATGGAACCGACGGCTAACCACTTCATCCAACAAGTTTGCTTCCAAGCATCTGATAATTCCCGAACTCTCTTCTTATAATGAGCACCTTTAAACGAGAATTCGCTCTAAGCAAGCCCATAGGTCGTGGGTACAAACTGCCTCGACTTATATTGCTTCAAGGCTATCAATGGAGTATACCCGGTAGCTCCCCAAATTCCTAACAACGGTACCCAATCGAAGTTACCACATCGGTACATGATCTCGTCAGGAACCATCCAATAAGCTCTCCACTCGATATCCCCCTCCTTAAAGTTCTGAAGGATGTCCATCCACTTCTCCTCCGAGATATCCTCTCTCCTCTGTATAGCTGCCTCTTCTTTCAACGGGGAATAACCCTAGGAAAAGACTCGATAAAAAACTTTGTCTACCTTCCAAAAGTGCCCGTAGAACCATACCATCAATAATTGTGCACATCCAATAAACCGCCCCTCGCCTGCCTTTCGACATGAGCTCAAAGATCTGAACGTTTCTGCCAATATCGTCGGTACCGGTGTGATTCCCTTTTCAAGGCGATCGAACAAGTCAATGACTGCTTCGTCCACGTGCCTCAAAGCCTTAGGAAAAATCACTAATCCGTAGATGCTTAAGGCAAATATGTCGACCCTCTTTCTTTCATCTGGATGAGTCTCAAATCTCACAAATTCTCCCAAGGGATACTGTCTCCTTTTTGCTGAATCCGAGCAGAAACCCAAGGCTCGCTCATCCGAGAGATTCTCATCAATTTCTTCAAGAAGGTTTGACTACTAAAAACCCGGGCATAAGTCTTTCAGACCTGAATTTTGGGACACCTAAGCAAAGTAGTGTATTCCTCCATGGTAGGTACCAAATCCACTTCTCCAAAAGTGAAACACTTGTACGTAGAATTCCAAAACTGCACCAAGGCTCGGAACAAATGCTTATCCACTCTAATGTCTAGCAGGTAGGGTATGTCACCATAACTTTGGTAAAACAACTGCTTGATCCTTTCATCCCAACTAACCCAAATGTCTCTCAACTCTTGCAGCTCATTCTGTACTACATTGACGCGAGTGAAATCCTGCAACTCTGACACATACCCTTCTGCCAAGCTATCCCCTCTCTTAGATTGTAGCCTCTCCGACCATGCACGAACAGCCGCATTATCCTCGGCTTTACTAAGAAATTCATTCTCTATGTCAAATTTTCTAACTTAGTAATTGAATATGGATTAACGCCCTTTTGGTATGCAATGTCATGCAAAAAAAACAATAAAAACAAAACACCGGTTAGTATCAAATAATAGCGATAGAACACAAGCACATAAACGATAATTATAACGCATATACGGGTAAGTACTAAGGCTCGACACAGCTTCACCCAAGGATAGCTCCTAAGGTTCACTATATGTGGTTTAGTTCTAGGAAAAGGGGTACCCGAACCAGCAAATTCCTCAATCCTCACCCATTATAGGCTCATATAGATCGAGTTCGGTTCGGGGGATACATTTCCCTATGACCATACGGAGATTAAAACCTCACGAAATCATAGGTACGAATGTACCCCGGAAGCAATCCACTAGCCCATGCGGAAGTGAAAACCTCACGAAAGCGTAGCTTCTTACTCCCACTTAGGAGGTGTGACCACAGTGGTCATGCAATAAAATGCAGTGCTATTCTACAAGACCCGTACAAACATACAATCAAATGCAATCGAAAGGTACATGATTTTTAAAATAAATTTTTGGTCTTTTAACAAAAGGACAGTAAATAATCGATATTTATGGCTTGACTCTCAAATCCCCAGCGGAGTTGCCAAGTTGTCGAAACCACCCCTTTTTCAATTAAAATTTTGATTTTGATAAAAAACGGGGGATCGACTTTTTGGAAAACAAATACATGGAGTCGCCATCGATCTTCTTGTTTTGGTGTGATCGGGTCACCTAAGAATTTGGTTATTTTAATAAAGCATTTTTGGTTTACTGAAACACCGATTATGGTCTACGAAAGTTTTAGAAAATGGGTTCGGGAGACAGTTACATATGAGGAAGGGTTAGCACCCTCACTACGCCCACAATTGGTACCCAATCGATTAAATACTGTCCTTATGTCTAAAATTAAAAATGTTTTTTGAAATGTGGTTCTTTTTTAAAAACGTTTGAGTAACTCGAATTGGTTGTCAAAATTTCTTGTTTCGATGTTCGAAAGTTTATAATTCGAGAATTTACAGAAGGATGCTCAACTATTTAGTCCAACGAAAAATCGAAACCCAGCACAGTAGGGTACGATTTCTCGAATTTCCAAATATTGGCCATTGCCTTACTTTATAAAATACGTGTGAAAATTTCGAGGAGATATTCGATTATTTTGGGCGAATGAAAAAGCGCAACCCAGCACGACAGGGCTCGGTTCTCAGATCGCCAAACATCGAATATCGTCTTCATTTTGAGAGGTTTTAGAAAATGTGAGTGAAATTCCGAAGGGATCTTTAATTATTTCGGACCAATGAAAAAGCACAACCCAGCATGATAGGGCACGATTCTCAAATCGCCAAATATTGAACATCGTCTTCGTTTTTAAGTATATTATTATTTTTATATTTAAACATGAGTGAGAATATAAGGGAATGTTCGATCGTTTTGAACAAACGAGAAATCGCAACCCAGCACGATAGGGCATGATTCTCGAATTGTCAAACGCCGAATATTGCCTTCGTTTTAAATAATTTTTAGAATATATGAATGAAATTTTGAAGGGGTACTCGATTATTTTGAGCAAACGCGAAATTGCAACCCAACACGTTAGAGCACGATTCCGCGAATTGCTAAATATCAAACCTCGTCTTCATTTTGAAGAATTTCAAAAGACAAGAATGAAATTTTGAAGTGATATTCGATTACTTTGAGCAAACACGAAATTGCAACCCAACACGTTAGGGCACGATTCCGCGAATTGCCAAACATTGAATCTCGTCTTCATTTTGAATAATTTTTGAATGAATGATTATAAAGCTAGCTTAAGACGTATTAATTCGATTCGAAATAAGATGAAATTCATCATGAAAATTTGAATTTTATTAAACCACATTTCAAAAATTAAGTAAAAAAACAATGAATGGGGTAAACGTGCACATGAAATACAATCGATTGACGAACTAAAAATTAAGTATAGCTAACCTAAAAATGCAACCCGATTACAAAAGTGCATGGAGGATAATTGATATATTAATACAATGACAAAGATGATAATATAACAACCATTCAAGCAAAACAATACATACAATAATATGTCACAATAATGTACAACATATGATATAGAATAACTAATACAAGACATAAAAATAATATAGCAATTAGAAACCAATGCGCTATAAAATGATTTTAAAGTAAAACGAATAAATGGACCCATACATAAGTTGACATATTTGCATGGGAGCTATAGATAGCTATATGATTTTTGGAGCAGATATTATAGAATAAAAATTTGAATCAAATTGCATGTAAAATGTTTTAAACATGAATTTATTTAAAAGTTAACAAAATATATGATAGTACAATATATATATATATATGATAAAAAAATAAATGACAAAAACATGAGGCCCAAAATAGATTTATATAAAAAAATGTACATATAAATTTATAAAAGAATGAGATTAAAATTAGTACATATATATAATTTTAAATTGGTTTTAAAAACATACATATCCTCATATCAAAATATTTAAATAATTGGCTATATAAAACACAAAAGCAATATAATACAAAGAAATCAAAAACATGGATAATGATAATAATTTTATAATTAAAAAGCTTTTAACATTATTTCACATATATATATATATAAAGAAAATATTTGGTAAATTACAAAGCGAAAGGTGTTTTAAAATTTATTAAAATAACAAGTGTATAAATTTAAAAGTGAGTACATGTAAATTCATATAGAGATGATAATATGTATAGGCCCAAATTGGTTTTATTATAACTTACATAATAAATTTGAGAATATACTTATATACGTAAAAGGAAAAATATGTATAAAATACGCAGTTTAGTAACGATAGATTAAGTACGAATGTCCACAAATGTATATACACATAATGACAATAGCTTAGAAAACATTACACGGGGTTATATAATACAATACCGGAATAAATTTTAAAAGAGTATGTAAACGAGATAAGGTTAATATATATATATATATATAACAAAATTGACTTTAATATAAAGTATACATGTATACATATATATATATAAGTATGGATATTAATTTTGAGACAAGTGATTAGGTAGAAACGTTAAAATAGTTTAATGCAAAAAGGAATTCAAAGCGACTTTACAAAATGAGCGAGGTTGTGCATGTACAAATATATATATGTATATAGATTTGAAAAGAAATTATGCAAGTAAAGTGACATGGAAACCATCATATGGGATGAGAATTAAATTTACCATGAGCTATATGAGCATGACAGGAATATATATATGGATATTTACAAAACATTATGTAAAATGTTGCAATAATATGACATATATAAGAAACAATACAATAGGGATTTAAAAGACAACATAAAAGTATTGAAATAACCTAAGATATAAAATAGAGTAAACAAAGATAAACATGTCGAATACACTTTTAAGACAGTAATGAATCATGAAATAAATAAAAAGAAAATAAGTTAAGAGAGACTCAATTAGAAGAGAATTGAAGAAGAGGGGACAAATTAAAAAGGGAATGAACTATTAAAAAAAAGGGACCCACGTGCATTACGGGCGAACGGGTAGGGGGCAAGTCTGGATATAATCCAGACCCCTAAAAACAGAGCACACAAACGTGGACTAGAATGCGAGCACGCACAAATTACAGGTCAGATTAAAAAAAAAAGAATACTAGACTCGGTCTGATTAAACACCAGCGCAATAGGAAGGGGCTAGATGCATAATTTTCCCTTTACCACGGCAAACACGCTGATCCTGAGGGTAAAAGCTGGATCGGGTTGGGTTTGGTGCGTACGGCACCGTTTTAGAGCAATCCAAGCATGCCCAAATGACGTCGTTCCTGATTTGCTATAAAGACCCAATTAATCTTGCTCAGCCGAACCCTAGCCTCCTCCTCAAACTTTTTGCTGCCCTCTTCGTCTGGTCTGTAACACTCTTTACCCGTATCCGTCGCCAGAACAGGGTACGAGGTATTAACAAATTATAGTATATGCTATTAAATAAAACCCAACAAAAATATGGCGTGCAATTTGATCATTATAACATATGCCGTTAACAATACAAATCAACTTCAAAGGCTTCGTACAAAATGATTAGTTTGATACTATAAGTAGTAATTTGAACCTAGACAATTATGACACGTAACAAATAACTAAGTCTACTGTACATGCCATATTTCAAAATGTTGAGTTCGGATACCAAGAGTATTGATAGTGCGGCGGATCTTCTACGATCTCGACTCTGTGCTAGCTGAATGACACTATAAGACAAAGGAGAAAAAGAAAGTAAGCTTATAGCTTAGTAAGTAGGTATATAAATAAAAATAAGAAATCTAATATGTTTACAACATAACTCAATTATGTCATATTTTTAATTTTAATTGTTTACTCCAATTTGATCAAGTTGTCCCTCCTGTGTCATGATCACTAAATAAATCATAACTCGAGTTACAAAACTCAAAATTCAAATCCGTAAAATTTCCCTGAATCTAGACTCATAACTAATTTTTTTATAGAATTTTTGGTTTAGCCAATTAGTACAGTTTATTAGTTAAAGTTTCCCCTGTTACACAGCTCAACTGATCTGACCCCTGTTCACTACGAATTAAATTTCTCTCAGTATACAATTCAAATAACCATGAAACCTATTTCATTTAAAACTAGACTCAATAAGGAATTTAGGCATATAAACTATATTTCTTAATTTGTTTTGTAAAATTTGTAATGATTTTTCAAAGTTGAAACAGGGGATTACATAGTCATCCTGAGCAAGTCTCACACAATTGTAAATATCTCAAAATATAGAATTCCTTTGCTTGCTCTGTTTCTTTTATATGAAAATAGACTCATTAAGCTTTAATTTTACATCTCATTCAACCTATAATTATATTCCTTCTATTTTTGGTGAATTTTCAAAATCACGTCACAGCTACTGTCCAAAACAGTTTTAATGCTAATTTCATTCTTTCACACATTCTTTATACTAACCTCATTTTAACTTACATATAAATATATATACCACAAATCATTTTCACCACATTTCATACATCACAAGTGTAGGTCCATGACTACAATGTTTCCACAAAACCATCCCGTTGAACAATTCGGATTAATCCTCGATACTTGATGGTTTCAGCACACAGCCCCACCATCATATTTCATTTAATTCATCTCTCTTGTACACATGGTGAACACTTAGTACCACTCATGCGACCTAGCCGATTTGTCTTGTAGGTCTCTTGTCTACATGGTGTCCTTCACTTGGAATCACGCATGCGACCTAGCTACATTTATCTCTCACGTAGCTCTCTTGTCTACATGGGATACATCCCGTATCACACATGTGACCTAGCTACTACATAGTATCTCGTAGCTTTCTTGTACACATGATGTGCACTCGGCATCATACATGTGACCTAGCTATGCTCCCTCTATTTTATTCGATTTTTCCGAATGTTCAACCGGGATCTCTCTCTCTATTATTTATTTCCATTCTTCCAATAGTCGATTTATACTTCAACATCAGCTAGTATATACATATAATAGGCTGAAATATAAGAATGTAAATGAAATTAATGTATTATTTACATACAAACTTACCTCGGTGCAAAATATGGGAATTTTGCAATTTAGCCCAAAACTTTCTCCTTTCCCTGTTCGAGATCGATTCCACGCCTTTCTTGATCTATAACAACATATTTAGCTCATTTAACACTCAAACTATTTATTTTAATCCAAAAATCAGATTATACAAAAATTACATTTTTGCCCCCTAACTTTTACAAAATTACAATTTTTCCCCAAGGCCCAGAAATTTAATTTCAGCCCTTATTCTTATGTTTAATGACCTACTGATCATTTTTCTCTTCTATGGCAACATCAAATTCTCACTCTAACACATAGTTATGAACAATAGGTATTTTTATCGATTATACCGCTTTTGTTCGTTTTGCTTAAAATCGCTTAGAAAAGATCGTTCCCTAACTTCAAACATTCATATTCTACCATCAAACAACAAAATACATGCCTACCATTCATGGGTAAATTTTTAAACATAAACCCTAACTCGAACTAATGGTAGAAATAAGTAAAACGAGCTACGAGGATTTCAAAAATATGAAGAACATTAAAAACGGGGCTTGAATTCACTTACTATGAAGCTTGAAAGTTGAAGAAACCCTAGCTATGGAGGAGAGCAATTTTCGACAGCAACTAATGAGGATGATAACCAATTTTGTGTTATTTTTCCCATTTTATTTCATTTAATATACAAATGACCAAAATGCCCTTACTACTAAACTTTCAAAAAAATTCCCTCCATGTCCAACTTTTTTCCATAACTTAAGAATGGGTCAAATTGCTATTTAAGAGCTCCTAATTAATATCCCAAAGCAATTTCATACTAAAAACTTCTAAAACACAAGTTTTACAATTTATTCGATTTAGTCCCTATTCTCAACTTAAGCGCGAAATGCACAGAATTTCATCACGAAATTTTCAAGAAATCATAAAATCATATCATAAACCCCAAAATAATTATAAAATGATTATTTCTATCTCGGATTTGTGGTCATGAAACCATTATTCTGATTAGGCCCTAATTCGGGTTGTCACATGGTCGAACCCTAGAATCCCTTCTTAGACACCCAAACTGCCATTGAAACGGCGTTTCGTGCTTTTGGGCTTCGGCATATTATCCTTTGGCCTCAAAATCCTCTCCTTTCAACTCCAATTTCGACGAAGCAAGGGAGGATCGACAGCCTTATAATGAGGTAAGTCTCCCGTTTTCTTTTTCTTTTTATTTAAATGCAAAAAAAGGAAGAAAAACGAAGGGAATAGACCAAAAAAACGTAATAATCTTAGAGGTTCAAAGCAGAAAATCACCTTGCTTTGTTATTGTTTTCTATTGCTTCTGTATGCGTAAATGCACGTAACCTGTTACAAGCAATTCTCTTCAGGCTTTATAGCCGAGAGACCAAAGAGAAAAGAAAAGAAAAAACGAAAATGAAAATATACAATTTCTTGGTTTTCTTGCACATATTTTCTGTTGTGGTTTGTCCTTTCTTCGCAGGTGCAGGTGTACGCTGGCGTACGAGGCGTGGTCGTGGTGCCAGCAGGCTGGGGTGTACGGAGGCGTGGAGTTGCTGGGCTTGCTGGTTGCGGCGCATGGGAAAGAACCCTAAGGTTTTAAAATTTCTGGACCATTTGGGGTATTCAGCTAAGTCATTGGGCTTGCGACTTGGTTTTAATTTTAGGTCTAGGTTATGTAATTGGTTTGGGCCATGTACTGATTTGGTTTGTAAAAAGACATTAATGGACTGTTATAATTTTATTTATTTTATGTTCAGGTTTTTTTTTTTGGTTTACCTGGGCCGTTTAGGGTACTAGGTTAAATGATTTTGTAAATGGGCTTAGGATTGGGTTTTAGGTTTTAAATTTGGATCATGTAATTGGACTTTAACCATTTAATGGACTGTGATGGTTTTATTTATTTTATGTTTTATGGTTTGTTTGTAACGGGCCCGGGCATATTTGGCCCACTACAATGGTTTCGGGACCACATATACTAGTTAAAAAATAGTTAAATATTATTTTCCGTTATTATGATGTGTGAATTAGCATATGTGGAAGTTTTGTATGAAAATTTAATCATTTGTATGCTTAATTTGATGAAAGGACCTAATCGCATAAAATGTAAAAGTTGCCTTCTATTTGAATAATGGCTTAATTTATGTGTCTTCTTAGATGTGAGGTTCTTATGATGTAAATAGACCATGGTTATAATTAAATGACATAGTTGGACATTAGAAAGTGGAATTCTAATAAAATTAGCAAGGGTAAAATGGTAAAATAATTATAAATGTTTATTAATTATAACAAAACATGGAAATTGTGCATTTTATCAGCTTGTGTGCCGAAATTGAAGAAACAAAAGCTAGGATTTATGTGTTTGAAGCATTCACCCAACATCTAGCTTGATTAAAGGTCCGTTTTAACTCTGTTTTTGGTAATTTTTACGTTTTTGAAACCGTTGCTTTGTATACTATCAAGCCCATGTATTAATTTTTGATTTTGATGATTATTTTGAGTTATGCCATTGTTGATTTTATAAGCTTTGTGAAGTTAGTTTATAGAAAATGAAAGATATGTTTTGGGTTAGTATATTTTGTCTTTGAATTTTTGATAAATTTGAGTAAAATGAACTAAATTGTGAAACTGAGTTTTTGAGGAATTAAAATGATGCAGCTAGGCTTGAATAATGAGAAAATTGGGGACTTTTCATTTTACGAGCCTAGGGGCAATTTTGTAATTTTGTGAAAGTTTAGGGGCAAAATTGTAATTTTGTTGTATCATGATTTTTGGACTGAATTGAATAGTGCATGTATTTAATGAGCTAAATGTGCTATTATAGATCAAGAGGGATGAGGGATAGACCTTAACCGAGGAAAAGGCAAGGTTGTAGATTAAATCACAAATAGTCATATTTTGTACCGAGGTAAGTTATTTGTAAGTAACCTAACAAACAATTTCATTATCATGCATTTTGTAATTGGTACTCTATGTTATATGTATGAATGCCCTAATGAAGTTGGCTTGTGACGATTTAATAAAAGTTTGGTGATAGATTTACATATCGGAAGTCCCAGATAACACTGAGGAATGCTTGGGATTCGAATATGATGACACCATGATTTGTGAGAACTAGTGTAAGACCATGTCTGGGACATGGCATCGTCATTGATATGTGTGCCAGTGTAAGACCATATCTGGGATATGGCATCGGCCACAGTATGTGATTTCATGTAAGACTATATCTGGGATATGGCGTTGATATGAGATTTTGTGTAAGACCATGTCTGGGACATGGCATCGGTACTGACATGAGATTTCTATAAGACCATATTTGGGATATCATTAGTACGTAGATCCATGTAAGACTATGTTGGGGATGTGGCTTTGGTATTTTATGTGTTGTATGATGATTCCCAATATCCTTTGGTATTTCGGGTAATTCAACAAACCGTTCAAGAAAATGATTGAGAATGTGGATAGAATGAGTAATAATGCATGGTACAGGTATGTACGTAGACCTCATGAGTATTATACTCGATACGTGTTGGGAAATTTGGTATGGGTATGAAAGAGTAAGATAAGCATGATGTTCAAATACATTTAGTACAAATTCTCAATATGTTCATTATGTGTAATATGATAAGGTGGTTGTCATTGATAGTATGTTTAATCCATGAGTTTCATGACCTATGTTGTTTATTATTTGCACATGACTTACTAAGCTATATGCTTACCCCTTTCTCTCTTTTCTTTTTTCTTTTAGCATCGTCAAGCTTGCTCGGGGATCGTGAATGTCGGAGCTCGAGTCACACTATCAGCAAATCTTTTGGAGTATAATTGGTTTATTACATTTAAGTATGGCATGTTGAGGGGACTTTGAATTTTGTTATATGTGTCATATTTGTTAGCCAAAGTGATGGCTCATTTTGGTACATTATTCCATTTTGTATATGGCCAAGAAATATGGCTCATAATGATTATAGGTGTGAAATCCCTAATTATGGATACATGCATGAAATGTGTTATTATTCTTGTGGTGTGTACCTAATTGGTAGTTAATAGGGGATAACGAAATCTGGAACTCATGCTTGATGGATAAAGGGTGCCAATTAGTATGGTCATAATATGAATAAAGGCAAAGAGATGGATTGAATGAACCTAACAAGTCATGGAGTCCCATGTATGTATACTTGACATAAATTTATCATGCATGAATGAAAGTTATGAATGTCTAAGTAGTCTATCTTTGCCACGATAATCACCATTACCACATGAGTATGTGCATGGGTTGTTAAGGGTGACAAAAGGGCTTGAAGAATAGCCTTAAAGTTGTCTACACGAGTAGATACACGGGTGTGTGTCTAGGCCATGTGTAACACATGGCCAGCCCCATGGGCGTGTTGTCCGACCGTGTGTCCCCTACACCCTAGTGCTACAAGACAGTGTGCATGGTAGTAAACACACGGGCAGAGACACGGCCGTGTGTCTCAGTGTGTGGAGAACACGGCCTTAGGACATGGGTGTGTGCCTAGGCTGTGTGAAGTTTGCACCTTAAATAAGAAAATTAAATTCACCACACAGCCTAGCATACAGGCGTGTGATTTGGCCGTGTGATCCTAAATTGATGCTGACGTTATAAACAGAGAGTTACACGGCCTGAAGACAAGAGCATGTCCTTGTGCCCACACGGGCGTGTAACCCTATTTTATGAAAAAATTTCTAAAGTTCACGGTTTAGTCTTAAACTAGCCCCAATGTATGCTTTTGGCCTCGTAGGCCCGTAACAGGGACCCGTTGCATGTGTATGTACAATTTTGTATTTAAAAGAAATTATATGGTTCGATTCTATATGTATGTTTATGTTTTAGTCCGGTAATGCCTTGTAACCATCTAGGCGTCGGACGCAAGTACGGGGTGTTACATTTATTGGTATCAGAGGAACGATTTAGTCGGTTCTAGGACTACATGGCGAATGTAAGAGTCTAGCTATACATGCCATACGTATATTATGATAGTGTGACAATTCCTGACAATTTAAATTGTGTTTTATATAGTAAATGGATCCTAAACGACCAGTTGCTGACGATGTACAAAGTAACGCGCCTGCTCCCACTGAAGGAGCTGTGCCATCCGATAGTAGACCCGAGATAGTTAATAGAGGAGAAGGAGGCAGAGAAGCCTTTCTACACATGATGAATAACTGGTACACTGAGTTTGTTCGGACAAACCCAGGTGTTCAACCTCCCCTACCCCCTATTCTTTAGCCTACCCCTGTAGCCCCCTAGGTTGTTGAAATGGTGAGGAGGGAAAGCCCTCCAGTTGACCGATTAGACAGCAAGGAGCTGAAGAGTTCCAAGCTAACATAGATGATGATCTAGAAAGAGTGGAGTTTTGGCTCGAGAACACCATTCGAGTCTTTGATTAGTTGTCATGCACACCGAAAGAGTGTATGAAGTGTGTAGTATTGCTTCTAAGAGATTCGGCCTATCAGTAGTGGAATACCATCGTATCAGTTTTGCCGAGAGAGAAAGTGACTTGGGAGTTTTTCCAAGAGGAATTTTGCAAGAAGTATATCAGTCAAAGGTTTATGTATCAAAAGAGGAAGGAGTTCCTCGAGTTGAAACAGGGTGAAATGGCAATTACCGAGTATGAAAGTGAGTTTGTGAGGCTTAGCAAATACATTCAGGAATGTGTATCTATTGAAGCCATCATGTTTAAAATATTTGTGGACAGGTTGAACGAAGACATTCGACTGTTGGTCGGTGTCCTTGAGTTGAAAGAGTTTGTTGTGTTGGTCGAGAGAGCATGCAAGGTTGAAAATTGCTAAGGAAAAGCAAAAAGCTAATCTGGAGTCTCGAGACTTGAGGAAGATGCAACTGAGTAAATCTTTTCAATCTTCATCTAAGAAGTTGAGAGAGTTTACTACTCGATCTAATGCATATGTTGGGTATCCATGATTGATTGTTTTAGCTGGATATTCTCATCGAGACCGTGGGAGATCATATTCGGGTTCTAAAGCTCAAGCTACTTCAATGGCAAGTATGGGTAATATGAGGTCTAATAGGCCCGAGTGTTAGCATTGTGGTAAGAAACATTACAGTGAGTATTAGGTGATTAGCCGAGCTTGTTTTAGGTGTGGTTCTCGAGAACATTATATTAAGGACTGTCCAAAAAGGGTTGCAGAAGAAAAATTTTAGAGTGTCAGACAGACTAGCACTGTTAATAGGGGTAAACCCCCGAGAAATACTGGAAGTGGAGCTAGCAGTAAAAGTGTGATAAAGGATTCAACTAGGAGACTAGAAGCTAGAGCACCTGCTAGAGCTTATGGCATACATGCTCGTAAGGAGGCGTCATCCACCGATGTAATTATTGGTACATTTTCCCTTTATGATACTACTATTATTGCATTGATTGATTCTGGATCTACTCATTCCTATGTTTGTGTGAATTTAGTATCTAGTAAGAGCTTGCCTGTAGAACTTACTAAATTTTTTATTAAAGTGTCAAACCCTTTAGGCAAATATGTGTTAGTAGATAAGGTTTGCAATAATTTTCCTTTAATGATTCAAGGTCACTGTTTTCTGGCTAATCTGATGTTGTTACCATTCAATGAGTTTGATGTCATTCTGGGTATGGATTGGTTGACATTACATGATGCCAAGGTAAATTGTAGACAAAAAACCCTTGAGTTGAAATGTGAAAATGGTAAGGTTCTTTGGGTTGAAACAGATGAATCAAATAAATTGCCTATGGTGATTTTGCACATGTCTGCTCAGAGATACATGGGAAAAGGGTGTGAAGATTATCTTGCATATGTATTGATTACTGGGATGTCTGAGTTGAAGCTTGAATTAGTGTTGGTAGTCTGTGAATTCCCAGATGTATTTCCAAAAGAATTGCCTGGGTTGCCTCCGATCAGAGGGATCGAGTTTTCCATTGATTTGTTGCCTGGGACTGCACCAATCTCGATTGCTTTGTATAGAATGGCTCCAACTGAATTGAAAGAATTAAAGGCTTAATTGCAAGAGTTAACAGATAAGGGGTTTATGAGACTGAGTTTCTCTCACTGGGGTACTCCCGTATTGTTTGTAAAGAAAAAGGACGGATCTATGAGACTTTGTACTGACTATTGATAGCTCAACAAGGTGACTATAAAGAACAGGTATCCGTTGCCAAGAATTGATGATTTTTTCAACCAATTGAAAGGGGCGACAGTATTTTCAAAGATCGATTTGAGATCTGGTTAATATTAGTTGAGAGTTAAAGAGTCTGATGTATCAAAAACTGCTTTCAGAACAAGGTATGGACACTATGAATTTCTTGTGATGCCTTTCGGTTTAACTAATGTTCCAGCTATTTTTATAGATTTGATGAACTTATCTTTCAACCATATTTGGATAAGTTTGTGGTTGTGTTCATAGATGATATTCTGATTTATTCTCGAGATGAGTCTGAGCATGCCGAAGAGAATGGTATTATAGCTTTTAAGAGAAAAGAAATTGTTTGCTAAATTTAGTAAAAGTGAATTTTGGCTTCATGAAGTCAGATTTTTGAGACATATAGTTTCAGGTGATGGTATTCGGGTTGATCCGAGCAAGGTTTAGATGATTGTTGATTGGAAACCGCCAAAGAATGTATCCGAGGTTAGAAGCTTTTTGGGCTTAGCCAGATATTATCGATGTTTTGTCGAGGGATTCTCAATGATTGCCTCTCCAATGAATAAATTGCTACAAAAGAGTGCTAAGTTCGATTGGATAGAAAAGAATCAGCTAAGTTTTGAGAAGTTGAAAGCGCGACTGACAGAAGCACCAGTATTATTGCAACCCGAGACGGGAAAAAAGTTTGTGATCTATAGTGATGTGTCATTAACTGGTCTTGGTCGTGTGTTGATGCAAGAAGGTAAAGTGGTAGCTTATTCCTCGAGACAGTTGAAACCGCACGAGAAGAATTACCCAATGCAAGATTTGGAATTGGCCGCTATTGTTTTTGCTTTGAAGATTTGGCATCATTTTTTGTATGGTGAGAAATGTTGAATCTTTACAGATCACAAAATTTTGAAGTATCTAATGAATCAAAAGGATTTGAATTTGTGACAACAGAGATGGCTCAGATTATTGAATGATTATGAGCTAATGATTGACTATCATCTGGGGAAAGCGAATGTAGTCGCAGATGCCTTGAGCAGAAAATCCTAGGTTGCTTTGAGAGCTATGAGTAAAAACTTGGTTGTGTCTGATGATGGTTTTATTTTGCCTGAGTTGAGGGCTAGGCCGTTATTTCTTCAGTAAATTTGGGAATGACAGTGAATTCCAAGCCAAGCGAGCTCAGTGTGAATTGTGTTGTAACTCAGATTTTCAAATCGGACTAGATGATTACTTAATGTTCTGTGATCAAATATGTGTACCAATAGATGCTGAGTTGATTCAAAAGATTTTACATGAGGCATATATTGGCTGTTTCTTCGTTCATCCGGGTAGTATGAAAATGTATAATGACTTGAAGAAAGTATATTGGTAGAATGGTATGAAAAGAGATATCTCTCAGTTTGTATCGAGATGCTTGATTTTTCAGCAAGTGAAAGCTGAACACCAGGTACCTTCAGGTTTACTTCAGCCAGTGATGGTTCCTGAGTGGAAATGGGACAGAATCACGATGGATTTTGTGACAAGTTTGCCTTTGACTCTGAAAAAGAAAGATGTCGTTTGGGTTGTGTTTTATAGATTGATGAAATCGGCTCACTTTATACCAGTACGTACTAAGTACTCACTTGATAAGTTGGTTGAATTATATATTACTAAAATTGTGAGATTACACGGAGTATCTATGTC
Source organism: Gossypium arboreum (assembly GCF_025698485.1). NCBI lineage: Eukaryota > Viridiplantae > Streptophyta > Magnoliopsida > Malvales > Malvaceae > Gossypium > Gossypium arboreum. The sequence goes on from NC_069076.1 coordinate 29,757,938, forward strand.
TATTATTTCAGATAGAGATTCGAGATTTACTTTGAGATTTTGGAAAAAGTTGCAAGAAGCTCTAGGTACGAAATTGAATTTTAGCACCGCGTTTCATCCTCGAACTGACGTTCAATCCGAAAGGGTAATCCATATACTTGAAGATATGCTCCGATGTTGTGTATTAGAATTTGAAGGTAGTTGGGCGAAATGCCTACCACTAGTTGAATTTGCTTACAACAACAATTTTCATTGAGTATAAAAATGACAGCTTATGAGGCATTGTATGGTTGCAAGTGCCGAACACCTTTGTATTGGAAGGAGCTTAGAGAGAAACAGATTCACAGAATTGATTTGGTTAAGGAAACTGAAGAGAAAGTAAGAGTACTTCGAGATTGTTTGAAAGCAGCTTTTGATAGACAGAAATCATATGCAAATTTGAAAAGAAAAGAGATTGAGTTTTAGGTCAGTGATAAAGTATTTTTGAAAGCATCTCCATGGAAGAAAGTTCTCAGATTTGGCCGGAAAGGCAAGTTGAGTCCACATTTTATTGGGTCGTACGAGGTTATTGAAAGAATAGGTCCAGTGGTATATCGATTAGCTTAGCTAACAAAGTTGGAAAAGATCCATAATATGTTTCATGTGTCGATGCTACGACGTTATCGTTCTGATCCTTCACATGCGATTCCTTTGACAAAGATTGAGATTCGACCGGATATGACCTACGATGAAGAACCGATTAAGATTTTGGCTCAGGAAGTTAAACAGTTGAGAAATAAAAATATAGCCTTTGTAAAAGTATTGTGGCATAGGCATGGAGTAGAAGAGGCTACATGGGAACTGGAGGAAGCCATAGGGAAACAATACCCAAACCTCTTTACCAGTAAGATTTTTGGGGACGAAAATCCCTAAAGAGGGAGAGTTGTAACAACTGGATTTAGGGCCTAAATAGAATAGTGGTTTTGAAACCACAAATTTGAAGTAGAAAATTTTTTTTATTATCATTTTAAGGTCTATGGCATGATTGCATGATTGTGTGAAAATTTCGTTTAGAAATTTTATCAATAGAGGGTTCAATTTGATATTTAGGACTAAATTGCAAAAGTTGTAAAATGTGTGTTCTAATTCACAAAGGTACTAAGTACTTGTGAGTAATGGGTTTTTAAAATAGAGGTCCTTGGATAGTAATTAGACCATTATACTAGTTTGGAAAAAAATACCTAAAGGAAGATAAAACACCATAGTTTTTAATGAAGGGCAATTTAGTCATTTGGTAAATAAAATAATAAAATGGGAAAACAAAGCCAATATTGGTATCATCTTCACCAAGCTTGGCCAAAACTCTCACAAACACCATAGCTAGGGTTTTGCCAACTCTCAAGCTCAATAGTATTTCATTATCAACTTTCTGAGCTTCACAAATTTGCTGTAAAAACAACGGTCTTGCTTTCAACTTAGCTACAATCGAGCCGTCGTCAGATAGAGCCAATTGAGTATTCATCGCATGTAAAGCAAATAAATATTTCCGTCTTAATGCATCAGCAACAACATTAGCCTTTCTCAGATGATAATTGATTTGTAACTAATAGTCTTCTAGCAATTCTAGCCATCTCTGCTGTCGCAAGTTCAAATCTTTCTGAGTAAACATGGCATTTCTCACCGAACAAATAATGGCACCAAATTTTCAATACAAATACAATGGCTACTAACTCTAAATCGTGCGTCGAGTAATTCTTTTCATGCTACTTCAACTGTCTCGAGGCATAAGCTATGACTTTGCTTTCCTACATCAAAACGTAACCCGAACCATTCAACGATGCATCACTGTAGATTGCAAACTTTTTTTATTTTAGTTTTGTTTAATTAGACTTAATTTTACAGCCTAATTTTAGCTAAATCGGAACAGTGGTTTTAGAACCACAAATTTGAGGTTGTAAAATTATTTTAATATTATTTTTCGTGATTATAGTATGTGAATATATATGTGTGAAAATTTCGTGAGCTAATTTTATCGTTTAATAGCTCAATTTGAGAAAAAGGACTAAATCGCATAAAATGCAAAAGTTGCAATCCACTTATTAAAAGTGTTTAATTGCCATGGCTTATTGAATGAAAGGTCCTTATGTTGCAATTAAATCGTAGTTAATGGAATTTGTCATAAATGACCAACCATTATGTGTTTTAATTAATGTATTCATAAAGGTTATTTTTGGTAATTGTAAAATTAAGTTTAACTAAACAAAACTAAAATAAAAAGATGATTCATTCATTCATCTGTTCAACTGAAAATAGAAAGAAAATAAGGGTTAGGAAGCTTTCTTGCATTCGACACTTTGATAGCTAGATTGAGGTATGCTATTTACTCAGTTTTTAATAATTTTTATGTTTTTGTGATCGTTGCTTCGAGTACTAGCTAGCCCGTGCCTTAATTTTTAAATTTTTTTTTAGTGATTTTAAAAAATTCCATTGATGAATCCTTAAGCTTTGTGTTAGATGATGATGAATAATGAAAGCTTGGTGCTTGATATATATGTTTTGCAAAGTGATTTTGACTTAAAATGCATATTAGGGATTAAATTAAGAAAAGTGTAAATTGAAGGGTTAAATTCTGAAATAAATGAAAGTTTTGGGTTGCTAGGGATCCCTAGGAAATTTGGGCATGCTTAGGTGTAGCTAAATTTTGTGTGAATTGTGTTTTTGTGAAATAGGGACTAAATTGAATAAATATGTAACTTCAGGGGCTAAAGTGCAAAAAAGCCCAAATATTTGTTGTGGATTAAATTAAATGAATTGGTGATTAAATGGGTTAATTTTGAATACATATAGATTGGATTTAGATCAAGGAAAATCGAAGGTTATGTAATCAATCCATTTCGTCCATTCTGAGTACGAGATAAGTTCGTACGTGATAAATGTTGATACAATTATGATTTTAATGCTTTGATAATGCATAAATTATATATATGACTACGACTATGTACGATGATAAATCTACTATGTTTGGCACTTAGTGTGCATTTTGAGACAGCTCAGCTATATACAACACTTTGTGTGCGAATTAAAAATTGCTTCGATTTTATGTGGCACTAAGTGTGAGATACGGAGATAGTTTCGTTTCAATGTGATGGCACTAAGTGTGCGATATAATTATAGCTTTGGCTAAACATTTATGCACTAAGTGTGGAGTTCTTAAAGCATTGAAAGTTTTTCGAACGATATAACGTATTGAACAAAGAGGTGAGAATGAAATAAATAAATATGGAAAGTACAGGTACATATGATACCTATGTGGTAGTTGATACTATGTGTATGAAGCTTGATGAAATTGTATATACATGATAAATGATTATGGATTAGAATTGAATGATGATATGAGAACTACTAATGTCTATAATTGATGATTTATATATTATGAACTGATGAGTATTTTTATACGAACTTACTAAGGTTTGAAGCTTACTATGTGTTATTTGTCTATGTTTTATATATTATCGAAGCTATCTTGGACTCAGGGATCGTCAGGAAACATCATCACACTATCGATCATTTTGTTGGTACTTTGAAAGCTTTGTATATATAGTACATGGCATGTATAGGCTAATGTCATTTTGAGTATGTTTTGAGTTGCGAATTTAGCCATGAGGTGTGGCTTGTAAATGGTGTTGTTTATGAAGTTGAATTTGGCTTGAATTAGGGGTTTAATATGTGATACATGAGTTGTATATAATGCTTTATGTGTTGTGGCTTGATTATGTGATGTTGAAATGGTAATTTTTGTGGCATGAAATATGTGATGATGAAATGCATTTAGAAGTCATACAAGTTTAATTATTTTTGTATATTTTAGTTATGGAATTGAGTAGTTGAAATGTTGTGTAAAGATGACATAATATGTGTATGAATTGGCTGGTTTTGGTTGCTCATAAATGTCTTGAAATGGTACCATTTAGGTTAATTTGTATGCATGAGAAAAAGGTGGCAAATTGGCTTTACAACTGACCTGTTTTTGTCCACACGGGCTGTAACACCCCTTACCCACGTCCGACGCCCAGACGGGTACAGGGCATTACTGGACTAAAATGTAAACATACATACAAAACTGAACCATATAATTTCTTTTAAATACAAAATTGTACATATGCATGCAATGAGTCGCTGTTATAGGCCTACGAGGCCCAAAGCATACATCGGGAGTGGTTTGGAGCTAAACCGTGAACTTCAAAAATTTTTAATAAAATAGGGTCACACGCCTGTGTAGGTACAAGGACATGCCCATGTGCCCTTAACATGCCCGTGTCTCCAGGCCGTGTAACTCTCTATTTATGACGTCAGCATCAATTTAGGATCACACGGCCAAATCACACGTTCGTGTGCTAGGCCATGTGGCGAATTTAATTTTCGTATTTAAAGTGCGAACTTCAGACGGTTTCGGCACATGCCCATGTCCTAAGGCCTTGTTCTCCACATGGTTGAGACACACTGATGTGATCCGGTTCAGGTGGTTGAGTCGAATTCACTTAGTTGCCCGATCATAGTCGAGAGAATCGTTCATGCCTCGAATTTTAGTAATAGAAGTAAAAAAATAGAATAGGATAAGCAAAAGGTTTTGAAGAAGGGTAAGTTTAATAGTAGGTTCGGCTATGGGTAGCAAAGGTGGGTGTTGGATAGTTGGCTTTGTTTGGTGAAAACAAGAAAGAAACTCAAAGGATGGGGATGGAAAACGAGCTTAACGTCAGGAATGATTCAACACTAGATAGTGTCACCCCGATTCCTATATTGTTAAGGTGAAAAGATGGATAGAAGGATAGGTGAACGCCACACCAAGATTGGTGATAAGTTCAGACAAGGACGATTGACGCCACTAGCACAAGCTAGATAAGTCTTTCGAAACTTGTACGAGATATGAGAGGAAGCAACCTTACAAGAACAAAAGTTCATTAACAAATTTGGAAAAAGTCCTTTTACAATGAAATGAGCAAACTATTTATAAGCTATCATGTAGTAACCAAATGGACTAACTAGCTAGCTTAAAGGCTAAGCATATTCGGTCATGAACTAACTAGAATGTTTTAGAATGAAAACATTAATTATCTAGTCTTGATTCGGATGATGGGGATGTGTTTGGATAGCTTTATGTATGAGCTTTAATCACTTGGATGAATGTGAACATTTAGGAGCTCAACGGGTTGTCTAGATTTGGCCATGGAGTGCATGAAGCTTCCAAGAGGTGTCTCTTGGCCGAAAAGGTGCTTAGAAACTCCAAGGGTCCTTCCACATTCATTCGGTTGTACATGGAACTTGGAAGGGAGCTTGAATCTAGCCGTACATGCACTTGCATTAATTGTCCTCCATTCATGCATGTGTGTCGTCCAAGGGAGATGTATTCTTCCATATCCATTGCATGCAATTAATCCTCCATGTACATGAATGTGTGACCTCCAAGCATTGAACCGATCCATGCATGTATCTTCCCGTTCAATGAACATTCCCATACATTCACCTTGACATGAATGAATCTCCACATTCGGCTGAACCTACATGAATTAAACATGCAATTAAATAAAATAAAACTATTCATATAATTATAATTAAAAATATTAACTAAACAACTTAATGATTCTAACAAAATTCAGACACATTAATTATAAGTCAACTATCAAATTAAATTCGGTAGCTCAAATAGTCAAAAACACTTAGTAAGCTAAGTTGAGCTAGAGAATTCGGCATGAGCTGTAGCAAACTTAGTTTAAACTTAGTTTATTGTAATGTAAAAGAAATGAGCTGAAACGAGCTAAATTCAAGCTCAAAGGAGCTAAATCAAGTTCAAGTGAGCTGATTAGAGCTAAATGGCGGAAAGAAGCTGAGATCGAATTGCAAAAGAATGCATCGAGTCTTCAAGGCGTTGTCCTTAGCTCCCCTAACATCATGGACCTTGTTGTCATCCCAAATGCGCAACACCAAGGCTGATAAAGCGTCTTGAATTTGCTTGGTTCGAGCTCGAGTCATGGGGCCTTTTGGAAGCTCGATTGAATCTTGTTTTGCATTCGAGGATGCCCCGAGTGTGCTCACATCACACACGACCGTTTCTCCGCCCATGTGTTTACTACCATGCATACTGTCTTGTAGCACTAGGGTGTAGGGGACACAAGGCCGGACAACACACCCATGGGGCTGGCCATGTGTCACACACGGCCTAGACACATGCCTGTGCGTCTACCCATGTGGACAACTTTAAGGCTATTCTCTAAGCCTTTTCGTCACCCTCAACAACCCATGCACACACTCATGTGACAACGGTGATTATCATGGAAAAAATAGGCTAATTAGACATCCATAACTTTAACTCATGCATGATAAATTTATGTCAAGTATACATACTTGGGACTCCATGACTTGTTAGGTTCATTCAATTCATCTCTTTGCCTTTATTCATATTATAACCATACTAATTAGCACCCTTTATCCATCAAGCATGAGTTCCAGATTTCGTTATCCCATGTTAACTACAAATTAGGTACACACCACAAGAATAATAACACATTTCATGCATGTATCCATAATTAGGGATTTCAAACCCATAATCATTATGAGCCATATTTCTTGGCCATATACAAAATGGAATAGTGTACCAAAATGAGCAATCACTTTGGCTAAAAATATGAAACATTTAACAAAATACAAAGTCCCCTATACATGACATACTTAAATGTAATAAACCAATTATACCCCAAAAGATTTGTTGATAGTGTGACTCGAGCTTCGACATTCACGATCCCCGAGCTAGCTTGACAATGCTAAAAGAAAAAGGAAAAGAGAGAAAGGGGTAAGCATATAGCCTATTTCTATTGTTTCGGATAGAGATCCGAGGTTTACATTGCGATTTTGGAAGAAACTGCAAGATGCACTAGGTATTAAATTAAATTTTAGCACTGCTTTCCATTCGTAAACAGATGGTCAGTCTGAGCGAGTCATTCAGATACTTGATGATATGTTGAGATGTTGCATTCTCGAGTTTGAAAGTACGTGGGAATAGTATTTGCCTTTGATTGAATTCGCTTATAATAATAGTTTTCAATCAAGTATCAAAATGGCACCATATGAAGCTTTATATGGTCGTAAATGCCGTACACCTTTGTATTGGACTGAGCTCAGTGAAAATAAAATTCACAGAATTTATTTGATAAAAGAAATTGAACAGAAAGTAAAAGTGATCCGAGATAGTTTGAAAGCAGCTTCCGATTGTTAGAAATCTTATGCGGATTTGAAAAGAAAAGACATTGAGTTTGAAGTCAACGACAAAGTGTTTTTGAAAGTACCTTCGTGGAAGAAAGTACTTCGATTCGGTAGAAAAGGCAAATTGAGTCAGAGATTCATCAGGCCGTATGGGATTACCAAGTGTATTGGGCCAGTAGCATATAGATTATTATTGCCACCAGAGTTAGAAAAGATTCATGATGTGTTTCATGTATCGATGCTTCGATGATACAGATCCGACCCTTCGCATGTGATTCCTCCGTCTGAGATTGAAATTCAACTTGATATGACTCACGAAGAAAAGTCGATCCGTATCTTAGCTCGAGAGGTTAAAGAGCTGCAAAATAAGAAAAGTTCATTAGTAAAAGTGATGTGGCATTGACACGGTATTGAAGAAGCCACGTAGGGGCCTGAAGATTCTATGAGATGACAATATCTGACTCTATTTAACGGTAAGATTTTCGGGGACAAAAATCCCTAAGGGGGAGAACTGTAACAGTTCGGTTTTGACCCTAGTCAGAATAGTGGTTTCGAGACCATATATCCGAGTAAAAAAATAGTTAAATATTTTTTTTTGTGATTATGATGTGTGAATTCGCATTGTGAAAGTTTTGTATGAAAATTTAATCGTTTGTGTGCTCAATTTGATGAAAGGACTTAATCGCGTAAAATGTAAAAGTTGCCTACTATTTGAATAATGGCTTAATTGATGTGTCTTCTTAGATGTGAGGTCCTTATGATGTAAATAGACCATGGTTACAATTAAATGACATAGTTGGACATTAGATAGTGGAATTCTAATAAAAATAGCAAGGCTAAAATGGTAAAATGATTATAAATGTTTATTAATTATAACAAAACATGGAAATTGTGCATTTTATCATCTGTGTGCCAAAATTGAAGAAACAAAAGCTAGGGTCTATGTGTTTGAAGCATTCGGCCAACATCTAGCTTGATTAAAGGTCCGTTTTAACTCAGTTTTTAAAATCATTACTCTGTACACTATCAGGCCCATGTACTAATTTCAGATTTTGATGATGATTTTGAGTTATGCCATTGTTGATTTTATAAGCTTTGTGAGGTTAGTTGATAGAAAATGAAAGATATGTTTTGGGTTAAAATATTTTGTCTTTGAATTTTTGATGAATTTGAGTAAAATGGACTAAATTGTGAAAATGAGTTTTTGAGGAATTAAAATGTAAAATAAATGAAATATGTGGGTTTATATGAGCTATAGGAATATTTGACCAAGCATATGTCTAAGGAAATTTGGTGTATTTTGTGATTTTTGTGATTAGGAACTAAATTGTCAAAATGTGAAAATATGAGGGTTAATTTGTAAAATGCCCTAAATGTATGTTGTGGATTGATTTGAATGATTTGGTGAATAAAATTGTTAAATTTGAATTTATATAGATCAAGAATTAAAGTTGTCGAGTAACCGATTTCATTCATCCGAATTCGTACGAGGTAAGTCAATATACAATAAACGTGTTTGAATTGATTTATTATTATTCATATGAACTTGTTTATTGAATCTACGATGTTGATTTTAGAATTGGTTGGTTAATTCGATAAAAAGGACTAAATCGAGTAAAGTGAAATATTGGAGTTCTATAAACTAAAAGGGTTTAATGGCTATGAAATTAAATAGAGGAGGTCCCTATGCTGTAATTTAACCATTTATAATGTAAGTGGACATTTTAGTGCATGGTTAAATGAATTTTAATTTTTAATAATAAAGGTTAAAATGGTAAAATAATTATTAATAACTTAAAATTAAAAGATACAAAATATGTATCATCTTCTTCTTCATTATTTGACTGAATTTAACAAGAAAGAAAGCCATTAGAATAGCTTCAAGGATCGGCTAGGTTTCTCCTCTTTCATGGTATGCATTTTTGCTCGATTGTTATTGATTTCTCCGTTTTTGAGATCATTGCATCTAGTACTAGCTAGCCCAGGACTATTTTGCAAAACTGTTAAAGATTTTGAATGATGTCATTGATGAATACATCTGTATTTTGAAGTTTCTTGATAGATTATGAATGCTTGTTGATAGATATACAAGTTTTGTTAAGTGATTTTTAGTGAAAATGCAAAATAGGGATTAAATTATGATTTGTGTAAAGTTAGTGGTTAAAATATGAAATAAATGAAAAATATAGGCTGCTAGGGGCATAATAGAAATTCAGCTAGCATGGGTTTAATTGAAATTTCATTAATTTGTGATATTATGAAATGAGGACTAAATTGTGAAAAATGTGAAATTGTGACAGCCTTGTTTTGACCCTAGTCGAGAAGTGGTTTCGGGACCGCTAAACCGAGTCACCGAAATATTTGAATATAATATTTATTGTCTAAAATATGTGTTTATGCATGTGTGAATTTTTAAATGTTTTAATTGTTGCAAATTGATATGAAATTAATTGAAATGGACTTGTGAGAAAATTTTAAGAATGTGTTAGGTAAATTTTGAAATGGCTTTGTATTATGTGACTTTAAAACATAAGGACTTGCATGTCAAATTGACATTTTTATTATGTAGTGGCCGGCCATGTGGAATGATCATTGAAGCGTATGTAATTTATACATATATTTGTATTATAATATAATTATAATAATATATGTTGTTGGTGTTATAATAAAAATAAATAAATAAAAGAGTGAAAGGTGAAAAGATCAAGGTTTAGCTCATCTTTTGTTCTTCATTGCCGAAAATAAGGGGGAAAGCTAGGCTTTCGGTCACACTTGATTTTTGCTTGATTAAGGTAAAATGTCATGTTATTTTCTTTAGTTTTTTTTTTAGTGTGGTTGATTGCTAATTATATGACTTAGCCCATTTTGAAATTTTGAATTCTATGGTGATTTTGGGGTATTCGGCCATGATATGGATGGTAAGAAATGGTGGTTGTTTTATGCTTTCATGAGTAAAGGTGGATAAGTGAGGTTTTAACTTGATAGATATGCATAGTAGTGGTTTAGGTGCTTTGGGAAATTTTTGGTTAATATGTTGGTGCTTGCCGAAATTGAGGTTGAGATTTTGAGCATAATTTGTGTAACTTGTGAATGAAATACTTGAAATTATGAATTAAGAACATGAATTTATATGGATACTCAAGACAAATTGTCAAATAATGCTCAAACTTAGTGTTATTTACTTAATTGGTAAATTGAGTTTAGAATAGGTGAATTCATAGGTATGGGGCAAAGAATTTATATTCGGTCATTAGATAGATTTTGTTAAGATTTGGATAATTGAGAATTTAGTCTATGTGCTTAAAAAGAAGTTTTCATGGTTGCCGAGTTATAGAGTGAGAGGTTGCTAAGTAAAAATTTTTGTTAAAATCAATGAAATTGATTTGGTGATATACATGTTTAAATAATATGTATACAAAGAATGTGTGAAAGAGTGAATTTGGAAAATCACTATAAATTGTGGGAGTTGAGTTAGAAGCTGAATAAATTATGTAATTAAAGCTTGATGAGTCTAGTTTCTTATAAAAGAACCTATAAAAGCAAAACAATTTTCGATAATGAGATAATTGAAGTAATGTGGGACAGAGTCAAAATGACTTCTAGATCCCCTGTTCTGTTTTTATAAAATCACTATAAAACGTATAAAAATAGTCAAATGATGAAATTTATATTCTTAGACTCCTTAATGAGTCTAGTTTCAAATGAAATAAATAAGGACATGATTTGAATTCTGTACAATGAGAAATTTATTTTGTAGTGAAGAGTGGTCAGATGAGTCAAACAGTGAAACAAGGGAAACTTTAGGAAAAATCTGGTATTTATTGGCTAAACTAAAAATTATGAAAATTTTATGGACAAAATATAAATGAGTCTATTTTCAAGGAAAATTTACGGCAATTGATTTGGAGTTTCGTAGCTCTAGTTATAAATAATTTAGTGACTATTGCTCAGGAAGTCAGCTTATAGTGAAATTGTGATTATATTGTAAACATTGATAAAAATTTTCTAATGAATTGCTTATTGATTTCTTATAAGCTTACAATAATCTGTATGTGTTAAAGTCAAGTATATATGTATTATATTCTGAAAATAATATTTGAATAGTCGATTAATGATTAGTTTAAAATTTGTTGAATTAAAGCTGAAGAGCATAAGGGGGCAATTTCGAATAAGGGAAAAGAGAAAGTAACCGAGTAGCCATTTCGCAACCGTTCAAATATATCCGAGGTAAGTTTTAAGTAGTTTTCTTTAGTATATAATTGACGATGCCACTATAATAGTATAGTGTGACAGCCCAAAATTAACCCTAGTCGGAATGTGGTTTCGGGACCACAAAACCGAGGCATAAAAATAATTAAAAATTTAATTTGATGCCTATGATATGTGTTAAATTGTGTATGACATTTTGATGTTTCAATTTAGAAATTATAAATGTGAATTTCACTAGAAAGGACCTAGTAGTAAACTTTGAAAGTATGATGGGGAAATGTGTGATGACTAGTTGAGCATGCATGGAAAAATAAGGGATTTGCATGTCAAATTTCCCCAAGGATGGTATAGTGGCCGCCATGACAAGGAATATGGGCAAGGAAGACATGTTATGACATGTTTTGTTAATGCATGATGTGATAAATGATAAAAAATTTAAGCATGTAGGAAGAGAAACAAAAATCAAAATTTGCTCATCCTTCCCCCTTTTGCCGTGAGTGAAAGAGAAGCAAAGAAAAATTTTGTTCACCTATTTTCTCTTCTTTGGCCGAAAATACTAAGGAAGAAGGAAGGATTTTTGCTTCATTTTCTTTGTTTAGAAGAGATCTAGAAGGAAATTTGCGAAACTTGCAACAAGAGTAAGGTATGTATGAGGTTGTGTTGGGAGTTTCATGCATGTTTTGGTTGCTAATTTGATGTGCATGTTAGCCATGGCTCAAATCTTTGTTATGCCATGGAAATGGCATTTGGCCAAAGTTGTTATGGTGATAAAGCCATTGCATGCTAAGTGTGAAGCTTGATGATGATGCATGCAATGATGGATTGTCTACTCATGAGTAAGATTTTGAGCTTTCTTTTTTGTTTTATCATGATTGAAGTTGAAAAGGAGCATGATTGTCATATTCGGCCATAAGCTAGCACAATGAGGTTTTAATAAATTGAATTTGTTTGAATTAGCTCAAGAGCTTAGAGGGCCACAATTGGACAAGGGGAAGGAGAAAGTGATCGAATAGCCGAAAAAGCCGTTCGACAACATCCTAGGTAAGTCCTCAAGAAGTGACCCTACTTGAATTATGTGAAATAAAGTATGGATGTGTATTGATTATTGATTATGTATGCATGAGTATTTGAATTCTACCTGGGCTAAGTCCCGAAGGCGAATATGCTTGTGACTATAATTGCGTTTGAGCCTTAGTAACGAAAATGAATTATGTATGTCCAATGATAATTGATGTATGTGTTCATGGGAAATTGAATGATATCCGGCTAAACTCAAGACAATTATGCTGGAAATTATATCCGGTTAAGACCAAGGCAATTGTGCTAGTGGCTACATCCGGCTAAGACCAAGGCATTCGTGCGAGACATTCTATCCGGGCTAAGACCCGAAGGCATTTGTGCACATGGTTATATCCGGTTATGTTCCGAAGAATCTTGGGCTGGAGGTGAGTGTTGGTTGCTGTAATAAATTCAATGAGTACACTCAAAAAGCCCAAAGAATGAGGTACGTATATATGTGCATTGGAAAGTCGACATGTTTGAGCAACATTCGCTCAACCGACTAATGAATTTCAGTTATTGAATTGATTGATACTTTGTGAAATTATATAATGATGAAGTGTGAAGTAAGAATGTGTATTAATGAAATGATGCACTTGGCTATGTGAATGTATTGCTGTAATTAGAGTTGATTATATTCCTTGAGACTTACTAAGCATAAAAGTGCTTACCCCGTTGCTTTGGCTCTCAGTTTTCTAGATTTCGCTCAAGTAATCGGATTTGGAATCGTTGAAGTCAAGTCATCCACACTATCAAGCCTCCATTTTGGTATAAATTTTGGTTGAACTTGAGATGGCATGTATAGGACTACCCTTGTTTGTTAAATATGTTGTGATGTAAGTATGTACGGCCATGCGAAAATGGCTCAAAAGGAAACATGAACTTAGAATAATTGTGGTTTGTATGTATATATTTGGTGTCATGATGTGGCTATGGCTTGGAAATGGGAATGTTGGTCATATGATCAGCCATTGGCATGGTTAAAATGATCATATATGAACCTATGTATGGCAAGACTAGTTGGTTCATGGAGACTACCAAATAGGTAAGACCTACCTTAAAACAGATGCTGCCAGCTGCAGTGACGTGAATGTGAAAAATCACCAAAATTCGTAGGAATGGAATTAAATAGTGAATAAGCTATGTAAATGAACCTTGATGAGTCTATTTTCATATGGAAGAAACGAAATGGTCATAGGAGTTACATGTTAAGAGATATTAAAGCTATTGTGAGACAGGGCCAGAATGGTTTCTGGGTTCCCTGTTGCAACTTTAAAAATTTACTATAAATTATCCAAAAAGAATTAGGAGACATACCTTATATGTACAGATTCCATTTTGAGTCTAGTTTCATTAGAAACAAGCGACACCAGCATTAAAGCCCTGTACAGAGAGATATTCAAGTTATACCGCGCGAAGGTCAGAGCAGTCGATCCCTGTAACATGGGTGACTTTAACTAATAAACTGTACCAATTGGCCCAACTAAAAATTCTAGAAATAAATCCATGGATGGATATATGAGTCTAAATTCAGGGAAAATTTACGAAACCAGTTTCCGAGTTTTGAAACTCGAGATATGATTTTTAAGGCGACAGTGACGCAGTTTTCCAGCCTGACTGAAAATGTCAAATGGATGGGCAAAACAAGTGAACTTGGCTTGTTAACCCCTCGTGTCCGACACCGGCGATGGTCTCGGGTTCGGGGTGTTACATATAGTAGGTAAATTGTGATCTTTGGCTTGCACTTGAATTAAGATGTATAATAGATAATGCATGTATATGACTTATAGTTTGATGGCCACTTTGAATTTAAGATTAAATGATAATGTGAATGATAATGTGCGTATCGAGTTTATATTCGAAGTTAATATACGACTATTAAGTGATAAGGTGTCTGACATGTGTTATGATCAAATGTGTATGAGATTGAAAATATCCGGACATGAGGTCCGCAGGCTATATATGCTGGAAAAATATCCGGACATGAGGTCCGCAGGCTATATGCTAGAAATATATCCGGACTTGAGGTCCGCAGGCTACGTGCTGGAAAAATATCCGGGTTAAAGACCCGCAGGCTTACGCTAGTGATGTATTCCGAGCTCTAAGATTTGACAGATCCTATGCCAGTAAGTTAAATAAGATTTCAACTTCGAATATCAGTGGTAAACATCGTTGCGTAAGTATTATATGTTTTACATGTTAAGGTTCGTGTTATGTGCTTATATATTGAATTGATTTTTTTTAAGTGATTTAATAGCATCAAGGCACGAAATATATATATGTGAATGAATTCGGTATCTGAGGATAAGATAATAATATAATTGGTAAATGTAAGTCACCATATGAAAGAATGTGATTAAAGGTATTAGTATAATCTATGTAAATAGTGAAATATGTGCAAGAAGTCTTGTGTATACATACATACATATTCGGCCAAGGGGTTTTGTAACTAATGTACTGGTGTATATTTGGTCAAGTGAATTACAATTAGAATACAAGTTTTGTGATACTCAGTGTTCAATTTTAATGATAAGCCTTAATAGTATGAATTGCTTAAAACTTACTAAGCCTCGAAAGCTTACTCTGTTTCTTATTTCTTTGTTTTATAGATTGTTGATTTTGGCTATCGACTCGGGGATCGTCGCAGATTCTTCATACTATCGATCTTTTGTTACGATTATATTTTGGACTCGATATGGCATGTATAGGTTGGACTGTTGACAAAAAAATATGTTTTGAAATTGTAAATATCTTGGCCGTATGAAAATGGCACTTATGACTTATAAATCTGTATGTATTCAGTTTGATTTATACTTGTGTGGGTAGATTATGTGATTGAAATTAAATGTTTAGCTTGGTAATACCTCATAGCCTATACCGGCAATCGGACACGGGCTAGGGGTGTTATAGAAATATTAGGGGAAAAGTGTAAATGTGTTTTAAAGTGTGTTTTGGATTAAATTGAATGAATAGATGATTGAATAAGTCAATTTTGAATATATTTAGATCAAGAAAGGAGAAATACGGACTTAGATCTGGAATTAGTTGACTCGATTCACCGTTTTATCATTCGAGGTAAGTTTGTATGTTATAATTTCATTTCAAATGTATTCTATATACTTTGATATAGCATAAATTGTGATTATGTGACTTCGGAAAAGTTTGGGAATGATTCAACGATGATTCAACAGTTGGAATCCCCGTTGAACCTTAGGAATAGTTTAGGATGCTAGTGACATGTCATTTGGGATACTTTGAGTTGGCTTCGGGCCAAGCATATGAACTGATTTGTGTTCGGGCCATTGTATAGTACTTATCGTGTGAGACCCTTGAGTATCCGACTTCTATTCCAAATGGTTCAGCGGGTAAATGAAAGATGAAAATGTATATGAGGTTGGTACGAGATGGTACAGGTATGTGTATAAACTATTTTGGTGTTGAATCAAAGAAATGAAAATGGAAGTATATAGTTTTATGAATGAGCATTTGAAAGGTTTGATAATTAAGGAAAACTACATATTGATGTACTCAAATTATTGATTTATTTTTATGTAATTGCATTGAGTTTATCTCATGCGAGCTTACTAAGCTTTATAGCTTATTTTGTTTACTTTTCTATGTTTTATAGTGAACTCAAAGTTAGCTCGGATTCGGGGATCGTCGCAGATTGCATCACACTATCCACCTATCTTTTGGTACCTTTAAACTTTGGTAAATTAGGTATACGGCATGTATAAGGACTTTGAGTTATTTTGGTATGTGTAGCATGGTTTTTGCCATTTGTGTTGGCTTGTAATTATTAAGTATTTGGTTTTGTGACAACCATGTAAGTTGGCTTATTTTGGAAATTATGTAATAGCCTAATTTAGACCCTAATCAGAACGATGGTTTCGAGACCATGAATCCGAGTCAGAAAAATATTTAAAAATTATTTTTTGTGTTTATTTTGTGTGAATTTGTATGTTTGAAATTTTCGTGCTTTAATTTTATCATTTGGGTGTCCAATTAAATAAAAGGACTTAATTGCGTAAAATGAAAATTTGGTGGTTAATTATAAAAAGGGGGCCGAATAGTGGTTGTTCTTTAAATGTGGAGGATTTATGTTGCAATTAGACCATTGGCAATTAGAGTGGACGGTAATAGCCAAGGTTTATAATGGTTTTAAATCATATTATAAAGGTTATATATGTAATTTAGTTAATATACTTTTATTAAATAAAACCTAAGTTAATATATTCATTATTTTACATTGTTCATCTTCTGAAATAAGAAACAAAAGAAAGAAATAAAAGAAAGCTAGGTTCGACCACCTTCCAAGCTTGATTCAAGGTTCGTTCTTACTCAATTTTTGATAATTTTTACGTTTTTGAGATCATTGCTAAGTTATCTTCAAGACCCATGCTTGAATTTTTTATTTTGATGAATATTTTGAGTCATGCCATTAATGAGAGCTTGAGATTTTTTTTGTTTAATGATGAAAAATGAAATATATGTTTTGGGTTAACATGTTTTGTATTGCAATTTTTGATGATTTTGAGTAATTAGGACTAAATTACAAAAAAAATAGTTTGAGGGACTAAAACGTGAAATAAATGAAATATATGGACTTGTATGAATATGGGTAAAATTCGGTCGAACATGGGTATAGTCAAATTTTGTATATTTTGTGTTTTGTGCAATAGGGACTAAATTGTAAAAAGTGTAAATGTCAGGGGTAAAATGGTAATTTACCATTTATGTGTTTTTGGACTAAATTGAATGAAAATATGTTTGAATGAGCTTAAATTGAATATGTTTAGATCAAGAACCAAAGAAATCGGATTTGGATCGGGGGAAAACGAAAGTTGTCGACTAGTTGTTCCGTTCCATTTTATATCGTCCAGGGTAAGTTTATAAGCAAATAGACGTACTTAATTTTAATTAAAAGCAAATTATATATGCTGAAATGAAATGTGAGAATATATACTTGCAAATGCCGAATGTGTATAAGCTTGGTAACCATGTTCACGTGTTCGTTTCGACCGAGTTACGAAGTCCGAAAGCCCGGTATGAACCTTAGGAATAGTTAGGATACATATGTCATGACATAGAATTTTGATTTGTGATGTGCAAGTAAGACCATGGCATTGATATGTGATTCCAATATATGTGTACGAGTAAGACCATGTCTGGGACAGTGGCATCAATATGTGATTACATGTAAGACCGCGTCTGGGACGTTGGCATTGTACGATACATATGTGATTATTCGAGTGTCCTATCTAATTTTGAATGGTTCATCGGGCATCGATAAGTTGTGATCGAAAGTGTAAAATGAGTTGGAATGACCAAGTATGAATTAGCTTGTTACCTACCTAAAATAAGGTAACTAACTTGATTATTTGTTACAAATCATGTGTAATGCAAATGAAGAATATATGTGATTATGGTATGTGTATTCGGTCCTACAAATTAAAGATATGAATATTATGGAATTGGTTTTTGAATATGTGTATACAAGACCATGTATATTCGGCCATATAGATAGTACATGTACACAATGTTATATTATAATTTTTGAGCTTGTAAATATAAGTGTATGTACATTTGGTTATACATATATTGACATTTTGGCTTTGAAGGTTGGATGATAATTAATTATCTTGATCATATGAGTATTCGGCCAAGGTAGTGTTTGAATATGAAATTATATTATTTATGAACCTTGGTAGTTTGAGACTAAATGTGATAAAGATGATATATTATAGTTTAGTTTAATTGAGTTGATAATATCATTTGCTTGTTTATATGCTTATTACTTACTAAGCTAAGATAGCTTACTGTGTGTATATTTGCTTCTGTTTTATAGATTTTGGATTCAACTTATGAGCTCGGGGATCATCACCAAAGTCTATCACACTATCCACTGTTTTAGTACTTAATAAGTTGAACTTGAATTATGGCATGTATAGGCCGGAATATACTTTTGAAATGTTGTATTTTGTTTATGTATAAGTGGAGCCATGTGAAAATGGCTTAACTTCTATGCTTGAAATCGGTTTTGGTTTAATTATGGTTTATGTCTATTTTGGTTATTATGTTGTGTGCTATGGATAATTATAATTTGTGTTATGTGGTGTATATTAAGGTTGGTGTTGAATTCGGATGTGGCATGAATAAATCAGCTATGTTATACATATGTTTGGTTTTGGTTTAAGCCTATATTGAAAGTGTATCCAAAATATATGATGTTTGTGAAGTTGCTATGTGTTTCGGCCATCTGGTTTATAATGGATGATAATTAAGCTAAGGTAGGTCATGTATTTGTTAGGTAATAGTCAAGACATTTGCATGGTATAAATTCGGTATACACTTATGGACTTTATTAGTGATATGAATGACATATGGTTTGTTGTAATGGTAAGTAAGACACATTGGGACATAGTTTTATTTAAGGAGTTTGAGTTAATGATAAAGGACATGTGCACTTGGTATTCGATCATGTCATGTTAGTTGAGTTTTTATATGTTTACATGTATGTATATTGTGCTTATATTATGGTTGACATGTATATGTGCATGGCTATATAGATCTGTTTGTTTTTTGTAAGTTTATGAATATGTATAAATGAATTGTGTTAGTCTAATGGACAAAGAAATGAAATGGGTTTACATATAATCGAATGCTTGTTTTAAATCTGTGTTAATATGCAAAACATATGAATTTTATATAGACTAATATATCAATGCAAAGCATATATGAATAAATGGGTTAGTAATGAAATTTATTTCAATTAATGTATATCTTGTGTATATGCATGGCTTATATAAAAATAGGTCTAATATTCCAATAATGAAGTTATTGATGTATTATATGTTCTATATATGTATAATTCGTTTTGATATATTTTGGATTATACTTTTTAAGCTGTGTTGTGAATGATATAATTATTTAAGATTTAATATTTGATTAAGTTATAAGCATTGATGTGATTAAAATCTCGATTTGTAATATATAATGCATATTTATATGAATTGTAAAAATGATCGGTAGTGCATCATAACCCTAAACTGGTGATGGATATGGGCTAGGGGTGTTACATTTTACTAGTTTTAGAGCTACGGTTTAGTCAATTCTAGGACTAACGTAGCGTGTGTGGGTCTAGCTATACATGTCATATTATATACAGCAATAGTGTGATGACTTTTGACTTTTGAAAATGTGTTTTCATAGAGTAAATGGATCTCGACAGAGTTGTAGCTGATGATGTCGAGAGCGTAGCGCTGGCTCCCGCATAAGGGATAGCGTCGGTTGATTCTCGACCGATTTCGAGTAACTAGGAGGGAAAGGCTAGACAAGCCTTTTACCAAATGATGAATGGCTGGTTTACTTAATATATCCGGACTAATCTGGCTGCACAACAACCTCCACCCCAACTAATCCATCTTCGATGCCTACTATACCTCAAGTAAGTGATCTGTTGAGATTATTTTAGCCACCTGTTGATAAAATCAGAAAACACGGGGCTGAAGAGTTTAAAGCTACTGATGATGATGATACTGAGAAGGATGAGTTCTGGCTTGATAATTCTATCCGTGTGTTTGATGAGCTATCTTGTACCCCTGATGAATGTTTAAAATGTGCCATATCTTTACTTCGAGACACTGCATATCACTGGTGGAATACACTAGTATCGGTAGTTCCAAAAGAGCGAATGACCTGGAAGTTCTTTCAGACTAAGTTCCGTAAGAAATATATCAGCCAGAGATTTATCGACCAGAAGTATAAATAATTTCTGGAGTTGAAACAGGGACGCATGACAGTGACAAAGTATGAGAAGAAATTCATGAGACTCAATTGGTATGCTCGGGACTGTGTTTCGACTGAAGGTATAATGTGTAAAAGATTTGAAGATGGACTGAATGAAGACATTAAATTGCTAGTTGGCATACTTGAGATAAAAGAGTTTGTGGTATTGGTTGAGTGAGCCTGCAAAGCTGAAGAGCTCAGGAAAGAGAAGAGAAAAGCTGATTTTGAAGCTAGAGATTCACGTAAGAGATCATTCGGTAAGTCATTTCAGTCGGCACCAAAGAAGTTTCGAGATGATTGTAGCTGTTCTAAGGCTACTTCAGGTTATTCTCGATGGGATCAGAATAGACCACCTGGGAGCTCAAGAGCTACTTCAGTAGCTAGTGTGGGTAATGTCAGATCAAATCAACCTGAGTGTAAACATTGCGATAAACGTCATCCCAGCAGTTGCAGATTGCATGATCGGGCCTGTTTTAAATGTGGATCAACGGATCATTATATTCGTGAATGCCCAGAGTTAGCTAAAGAAAATCCAGTGTAGAATATGAGATCGGGTAATACTGCAGCTCGAGGTAGACCACCCAAAAACACGGGTAATGTGAGTAGTAGTCAAAGAGGGACTAAAGATACGACAGCTAGATCTAAGGCTCGTGCACCTGCCAGAGCCTATGCTATTCACGCTCACGAGGAGGCTTCATCCCTAGATGTCATTACTAGTACATTTACTCTCTATGATACTAATGTAATTGCATTAATTGATGGTTTGACTCTTTCCTAAGTGTACGAGACTTTAGTATTCAGTAAGACTTTTCCTGTTGAATCTACTGAGTTTGTGATTAGAGTGTCAAACACCTTGGGTCTGTGTGTTATGGTTGATAAAGTGTGTAAGAATTGTCCCTTGATGATTTGAGATTCGTACTTTCTGGCTGATTTGATGTTGCTGCCATTTGATAAGTTCGACTAATTCTGGGTATGGACTGGTTGACTTTGTATGATGCTATTGTAAACTGCAAAAGAAAGACTATTGATTTACGGTGCCAGAATGATGAGATTATTTATATTGAAGCTAATGATTTGAATGGTTTACCAGCAGTGATTTCTTCGATGGTACCTCAGAAATATGTGAGCAAAGGTTGCGAAGCTTATTTTTTCTATGTGCTCGATAGCAAAGTGGTCGAAAGGAACATGAATCAGTACCTGTTCTATGCGAGTATCCGGATGTATTTCCTGAAGAAATTTCAGGTTTGCCACCTATTCGGGAGGTAGAGTTTAGTATTGAGTTAGTGCCGGGGACGACTCCAATATCGATAGCTCCGTATAGAATGGCACCTACTGAATTAAAAGAATTGAAAGCTCAGTTGCAAGAGTTGACAGATAAAGGTTTCGTGCGACTGAGTTTCTCCTGTGTTATTTGTGAAAAAGAAAGACGGAACTATGAGAATGTGCATCGACTATAGACAGCTCAACAAGGTGACTATAAAGAATAAGTATCCATTGCCATGGACTGACGATCTGTTTTATCAACTGAAAGGGGCTACAGTGTTTTCAATGATAGATTTGAGATCAAGCTACTATCAATTATGAGTTAAAGACTCCGATGTGCCAAAGACTGCTTTCCAAATGAGGTACAGACACTATGAGTTTTTGGTTATGCCCTTCGGACTTACTAATGCACTTGCTAATTTCATGGATTTGATGAATCAAATCTTCAAACAGTATCTGGATAGATTCGTGGTTGTATTCATAGATGACATTCTGATCTACTCCCGTGATGAAACAGAACATGCTGAACATTTGAGACTTGTGTTACAGACTTTGAGAGATAAGCTGTTGTATGCAAAGTTCAATAAATGTGAGTTTTGGTTGAGTGAAGTCAGTTTTCTTCGCCATGTTGTATCAGCATCATGTATTCGGGTTGATCCGAGTAAAATTTCAGCTATACTTGATTGGAAACATCTGAGAAACGTTTCTAAAGTTTGAAGTTTTTTGGTACTTGCTGGTTATTATAGACGGTTCGTGAAAGGTTTCTCTCTGATTGCAGCCTCGATGATGAAGCTATTATAGAAATTTTTAAGTTCGAGTGGTCAGAAAAGTGCCAGAAAAGTTTTGATCAATAGAAAACCTTTTTGACTGAAGCTCCAGTGCTAGTTCAGCCTAAATCGGGTAAAGAATTTGTTATTTATAGTGATGCATCTTCAAATGGTTTGGGTTGTGTTTTAATGTAGGAAGACAAAGTTATAGCTTATACTTCGAGACAATTAAAGCCACATGAAAGGAACTATCCGACACACGACTTAGAATTGGTAGCTATTATGTTTGCATTGAAAATATGGTGCCACTATTTGTTCGGTGAGAAATATCATGTTTATTCTGATCACAAAAGCTTGAAATACTTAATGACTCAGAAAGACTTGAATTTGAGACAACGCTGATGGTTAGAATTGTTAAAAGACTATGAGTTTGTAATTGATTACCACCCGGGAAAGGCTAATGTTGTTGCTGATGCTTTCAGCTGAAAATCACTGTTTGCTTTGCATGCAATGAATATGGATATGGCTATGTCTGATGATGGTTCGATAATAGCTAAATTGAAAGCAAGACCATTTTTGTTCAGCAAATTTATGATGCCCAGAAGGTTGATGATGATTTGTTAGCAAAGCGAGCTCAATGTGATTCAAATTTTGATTTAGAGTTCAGAGTGGATGCTGAGGGTAGTTTGAGATTTCAGGTTTGCCACCTATTCGGGAGGTAGAGTTTGGTATTGAGTTAGTGCCGGGGACGACTCCAATATCGATAGCTCCGTATAGAATGGCACCTACTGAATTAAAAGAATTGAAAGCTCAGTTGCAAGAGTTGACAGATAAAGGTTTCGTGCGACTGAGTTTCTCCCCCTGGGATACACCTGTGTTATTTGTGAAAAAGAAAGACGGAACTATGAGAATGTGCATCGACTATAAACAGCTCAACAAGGTGACTATAAAGAATAAGTATCCATTGCCATGGACTGACGATCTGTTTTATCAACTGAAAGGGGCTACAGTGTTTTCAATGATAGATTTGAGATCAAGCTACTATCAATTATGAGTTAAAGACTCCGATGTGCCAAAGACTGCTTTCCAAACGAGGTACAGACACTATGAGTTTTTGGTTATGCCCTTCGGACTTACTAATGCACTTGCTAATTTCATGGATTTGATGAATCAAATCTTCAAACAGTATCTGGATAGATTCGTGGTTGTATTCATAGATGACATTCTGATCTACTCCCGTGATGAAACAGAACATGCTGAACATTTGAGACTTGTGTTACAGACTTTGAGAGATAAGTTGTTGTATGCAAAGTTCAATAAATGTGAGTTTTGGTTGAGTGAAGTCAGTTTTCTTCGCCATGTTGTATCAGCATCATGTATTCGGGTTGATCCGAGTAGAATTTCAGCTATACTTGATTGGAAACATCTGAGAAACGTTTCTAAAGTCTGAAGTTTTTTGGTACTTGCTGGTTATTATAGACGGTTCGTGAAAGGTTTCTCTCTGATTGCAGCCTCGATGATGAAGCTATTATAGAAATTTTTAAGTTCGAGTGGTCAGAAAAGTGCCAGAAAAGTTTTGATCAATTGAAAACCTTTTTGACTGAAGCTCCAGTGTTAGTTCAGCCTAAATCGGGTAAAGAATTTGTTATTTATAGTGATGCATCTTCAAATGGTTTGGGTTGTGTTTTAATGTAGGAAGACAAAGTTATAGCTTATACTTGAGACAATTAAAGCCACATGAAAGGAACTATCGACCATACGACTTAGAATTGGTAGCTATTGTGTTTGCATTGAAAATATGGTGCCACTATTTGTTGGTGAGAAATATCATGTTTATTCGATCAAAAAGCTTGAAATACTTAATGACTCGAAAGACTTGAATTTGAGACAACACTGATGGTTAGAATTGTTAAAAGACTATGAGTTTGTAATTGATTACCACCCGGGAAAGGCTAATGTTGTTGCTGATGCTTTCAGCTGAAAATCACTGTTTGCTTTGCATGCAATGAATATGGATATGGCTATGTCTGATGATGGTTCGATAATAGCTAAATTGAAAGCAAGACCATTTTTGTTCAGCAAATTTATGATGCCCAGAAGGTTGATGATGATTTGTTAGCAAAGCGAGCTCAATGTGATTCAAATTTTGATTTAGAGTTCAGAGTGGATGCTGAGGGTAGTTTGAGATTTAGAAACCAAATATGTGTCTGGAGAATTTAGAGTTGATTCAGATGATTTTGAATGAAGCTCATAGCAGTCGGTTATCTGTACACCTGGGTAGTACAAAGATGTAAAATAATCTGATACAGCTTTACTGGTGGCATAGTATGAAACGAGACATTTCTGACTTTGTTTTGAAATGTTTAGTATGTCAACAAGTAAAAGCCGAACATCAGGTACCTTCTGGATTGCTTCATCCGGTCATGATACCTGAGTGGAAATGGGATAGAGCCACGATGGATTTTGTATCTAGTTTACCATTGTCACCGAGCAAGAAAGATGTAATCTGGGGTATTGTGGTTAGATTGAGTAAATCGGCTCATTTCGTTCCGATTCGTATAGATTATTCACTTGATAAGCTTACTGAGTTATATGTTCCTCAGATTGTGAGATTACACAGTGTGCTTATTTGTATTATTTCGGATAGAGATCAGAGGTTTACATTGCGGTTTCGGAAGAAACTGCAAGATGCATTAGGTACAAAATTACATTTCAGCACTGCTTTCCATCCTCAAATAGATGGTCAGTTCGAATGAATCATTCAGATACTTGAGGATATTTTGAGATATTGTATTCTCGAGTTTGAAGGTATGTGGGAATGATACTTACCTCTAATTGAATTTGCATACAATAATAGTTTTCAATTGAGTATCAAAATGGCACCTTATGAGGCTTTGTATGGTCGTAAATGTCATACACCATTGTACTGGATTGAGCTCAGTGAAAACAAGATACACGGGGTCGACTTGATCAGAGAGACCGAGCAGAAAGTAAAAGTAATCTGTGAAAGTCTAAAAACTGCACCAGATCGTTAGAAATCGTATGCGGACTTGAAGCGAAAAGATATAGAGTTTCAGATCTAAGACAAAGTATTCTTGAAAGTTTCACCATGGAAGAAAATACTCAGATTCGGTCGTAAATGAAAATTGAGTCCGAGATTTATTGGGCCGTATGAGATTATAGAGCGTATCGGGCCGATTGCTTATAGACTGTTGTTGCCACCAGAGTTAAAAAATATCCACAATGTATTCCATGTTTCAATGCTTCATAGATATAGATCGGATCCCTCACATGTGATTAGTCCATCTGAGATTGAGATTAAGTCTAATATGACATATGAGGAAGAACCTATTAGCATTCTGGCTCATGAGATTAAAGAGTTGCGAAATAAGAACATTCCATTAGTTAAAGTACTGTGGCTTAAACACGGAGTTAAGGAAGCAACATGAGAGCTAAAGGATGCAATGAGAGAACGTTATCCAAACTTATTCACTGGTAAGATTTTCGGGGACGAAAACCCCTAAGGGGGAGAGTTGTAACAGCTCGATTTAGACCCTAATTGGAATGGTGGTTTTGAGACCATGAATCCAAGTCAAAAAAAATAATTAAAAATTGTTTTCTGTGTTTATTTTACGTGAATTTGTATGTATGAAATTTTCGTGCTTTAATTTTATCATTTAGGTATCCAATTAAATAAAAGGACTTAATCGCGTAAAATAAAAATTTGGATGTTAATTATAAAAAAAGGGTCGAATAGTGGCTTTTCTTTAAATATGGAGGATTTATGTTGCAGTTAGACCATTGGCAATTAGAGTGGAGGGTAATAGCCAAGGTTTATAATGGTTTTAAATTATATTATAAAGGTTATATATGTAATTTAGTTAATAAACTTATATTAAATAAAACCAAAGTTAATATATTCATTATTTTACATTTTTCATCCACTGAAATAAGAAACAAAAGAAAGAAATAAAAGAAAGCTAGGTTCGACCACCTTTCAAGCTTGATTCAAGGTTCGTTCTTACTCGGTTTTTGATAATTTTTACATTTTTGAAATCATTGCTAAGTTATCTTCAAGACCCATGCTTGAATTTTTGATTTTGATGAATATTTTGAGTTATGCCATTGATGAGAGCTTGAGATATATTTTTTTAATGATGAAAAATGACAGATATGTTTTGGGTTAACATGTTTTGTATTGAAATGTTTGATGATTTTGAGTAATTAGGACTAAATTGCAAAAATAATAGTTTAAATGACTAAAATGTGAAATAAATGAAATATATGGACTTGTTTGAATATGGGTAAAATTCGGCCTAACATGGGTATAGTGAAATTTTGTATATTTTGTGTTTTGTGCAATAGGGACTAAATTGTAAAAAAAGTGTAAATGTCAGGGTAAAATGGTAATTTACCCATTTATGTGTTTTTGGACTAAATTGAATGAAAATATGTTTGGATGAGCTTAATTTGAATATGTTTAGATCAAGAACCAAAGAAATCAGATTTGGATGGGAGAAAATGAAAGTTGTCGACTAGCTATTCCGTTCTGTTTTATATAGCCCAAGGTAAGTTTATAAGCAAATAGACGTACTTAATTTTAATTAAATGAATATTATATATGCTGAAATGAAATGTGAGAATATATACTTGTAAATGCCAAATGTGTATAAGCTTGGTAACCATGTTCACGTGTTCGTTTTGACCGAGTTACGATGTCCAAAACCCCGTATGAACCTTAGGAATTGTTAGGATACATATGTCATGACATAGGATTCTGATTTGTGATGTGCAAGTAAGACCATGGCATCGATATGTGATTCTGATATATGTGTGTGAGTAAGACCTTGTCTGGGTGTAACACCCCGTACCCGAGACCGTTGCCGGAGTCGAACACGAGGTGCTAACAGACTTAATTCATTTATTTTCACAGTCCATTTTAAAAATTTCTAGACAAGCTGGCTAACTGCGTCACTGTCACCTTAAAAATCATATCTTGAGTTCCAAAACTAGAAAACCAGTTTTGTAAATTTTACCTGAAACTAGACTCATATATACATCTACAAATTGTTTTCTAGAATTTTTGGTCAAGCCAATTAGTAGAGTTTATTAGTTAAAGTCTCCCCTGTTTCAGAGTTCGACTACTCTAACCTTCATGCATTACGACTTAGATATCTCCTTGTACAGGGCTTAAATACTTATGCCGTTTGTTTCTAAAGAAACTAGACTCGAAAAGGAATCTGTACATATAGGGAATGTCTTCTAATTATCTATTTTAATTTATAGTGAATTTTCAAAGTCGGAACAGGGGATCCAGAAATCGCTCTGGCCCTATTTTATGAAAACTTAAGCATCTCATAAAATACGGCTCATATGATCGTTTCGTTACTTTCATATGAAAATAGATTCATCAAGGTTCGATTACATAATTTATTCACTATTTAATTTCATTCCTACTATTTTTAGTGATTTTTCAAATCCACACCACGCTCTTTGTCAGCATCTGTTTTTAAGGTAAACTTTACCTATTTCATGGTTTTCCATGAATCAACTAGAATTTGTCATACAAAGCACCAAAATGATCATGATTAACCATTCCAATGGCTAATCGTTACCAAACATTTCCATACCTCTCAATGAATAACATACAAAACGATTATAATGCTATGCTCAAAGTATATATAAGCCATTTTAGCATGGCTATCCAAATTTATACAAAACCAAAGGGTACATGACCAACAACAAAAAGGGTAGTCCTATACATGCCATTTTCGAGTTCAACCAAAAGTGTACCAAAAGGGCTTTGATAGTGTGGACGACTTCGACTTGACATTCCGAGTCCGATGGTGACGAACCAAAATCTATAAAGCAGAGATTCAACGAGCGGAGTAAGCATTTAATGCTTAGTAAGTTTTGAGCAATGAAATTAGGCACAATCAAGTATAGTATTCATATAACTAAGCGGATAATTTCATATACACATATTCTCAAAAATCAGTCCTACTTCACATTTCCAACCCTTATATTCACACATAAGGGATCAACTTAACCAAAGGCGGAAGCTCATTAATTGTGCGGCGAATAATATTTAAAAGGAATCAACTACTCCAATACATATCTGAAACGTACCTCATCGTTGGGATTTTACGAGCGCATTAATTGAAATTATTACAGCAAGATCGCTCATTCCCAAACCAAGTACCTTGAATTTAGCGGATATAGCTACTTGCTCAAATGCCTTGGGACTTAGCCGGTTATAGTAACTCGCACAAATGCCTTGGGACTTAGCCGGTTATAGCAACTTCGCACAAATGCCTTGGGACATAGCCCGGATATAGTAACTCGTACAAATGCCTTCGGGCTTAGCCCGGAATTAGTCACTAGCACAAATGCCTTCGGGACTTAGCCCGGTTATCATCCGAATATCCATGCACATATTAATAAATCATGACACATCTATATTTCATTTTCATAACTAGAATTCAAACACAACTCACTTATCAAGCATTATCATTTTCGACTCAATAGTTACATACAAAGAGCATGATTTTGATTTACTTAAAACATGATCTAATCGAATCATAATCTAAGATCCATTACTCAAAAACTTACCTCGGATGTTGTCGAACGATTTCGGCGGCTATTCGATCACTTTTTCCTTTCCATTATCCAACTTTGGTCCTCTAAGCTCTTGAGCTAATTCAAACAAATTTAACTTATTAAAGTCTCATTATGCTAGCTTATTGCCGAATATGACAAGGAGTTTGATAGGTCATATGGCCACCGTTAGCTCAAATACAAAATGGTCATACGCATTTTTAATCACATTGAGCAATTTAATACAATTAATCTAACATTTCCTCATGTGCACCTTTATGACCGAATACACACATCATTAACCTAATATCAATTAACTAAGCACTTTAACAAATTCTCCTTGAGCCGATTATCTAAGTCAAGATAGATTCATCATTATGCTCGCCTATAACCGAATACATGCAACACCAATCTATCTCATGTGGCCGATTATGCATGTCTATGTTGAGGCCAATTATATGCTTAATACTTCCTACAAATATGGTTACTTGTATTGCCTACATACCATTTTGTTTCAAGTTCAAAACTCGGCTAATACACATATATACACTAGTAATCAAATACTAACATTTGCATTTCTCCTTACTACCATTTTTCATCCAAATAACATGAATCAACAACCATATTTCTCTCCTACTTCCTACCATGGCCGAATGCATCAAGACACCATACCATTTTAATTTTGGTCATGGGTTAAACAAAGAACTTAATGTCTAACTCAAAAATGCTAAAAAGAAAATCCAAGAGTCATCAATCCACCATCACATGTATCATTACAAAGCTTCACATTTAGCATGCAAATGACATCAACACAAATCCACCTTAGCCGAAACTTTACTCATCTTCATGCCTCATCACCACAACATCAAACACCAACCAAGAAGACAACACCCATGGCCGAATATCATCTCCATCACATAGCAAAGATTTAAACCATAGGCTAGGTAGAACTCAAGCTAACAACTAAAAACATGCGTGAATCTCATGGAACAACATCAAACATACCTCCTCCTAAACACCAACCAACCGAACATGAAGCAAGAAAATCCTCTTCCTCTTCCTTCCTCAAGTCACGGCAATGGAGGAGTAGCCTAGCTCATTTTTTTTTCTTTTTCTCTTTCTCCTCCTACTAACCACTATTATTTTATTACCCATGCTCCTTATTTTATCATTCCTCCCATAAAACACTAACATAACATGTTTATGACATGTTTTACCTATCACATTTTGTCCACCCTCATTGTCATGGGTGGCCACTACCAATTAAGTGGGGAAATTGACATGCAAGTCCACCCTTTTTAATTACATGCACTAATAGATCCTTGTAGATTAACCTATCACATTTCACAAGTGTCACACATAAGTCCTATTAACTAAATTCACATGCAATTAACTAAATCAAAGCTTAAAACTTTCACACATTCATATTCACATATTTTAGACAATAATTATCATATTCAAATAATTTGGTGACTCGGTTTAGCGGTCTCGAAACCGCTTTCCGACTAGGGTCACTTTAGGGCTGTCACAACTCTCCCCCACTTAAGAAATTTTCGTCCCCGAAAATCTTACCGGTAAATAGGTTTGGGTATCGTTCTTTCATAGAGTTCTCGGGTTCCCAAGTAGCTTCTTCCATCCCGTGTTTGAGCCATAACACTTTTACTAAAGGAACCTTTTTGTTTCGCAACTCTTTCACTTCACGAGCTAGGATACGAATTGGTTCTTCTTCATAACTCATATCAGCTTGAATTTCAACGTCAGAGGGACTTATTATGTGCGAAGGATCATATCTGTAACGTCGAAGCATCGAAACATGAAAAACATTGTGGATCCTTTCAAGTTCAGGGGGTAAAAGCAACCTATATGCAACTGGACCAACTTGTTCAGAGATTTCATACCGCCCAATAAATCTCGGACTCAATTTGCCCTTACGGCCAAATCAGAGTATCTTTTTCCAAGGTGAAACTTTAAGAAACACTTTGTCTCCCACCTGATACTTAATGTCTTTTCGTTTCAAATCCGCGTACGACTTCTGACGATCTGTGGCAGCCTTCAGACTTTCACGAATTACTTTTACTTTCTGTTCAGCATCTTTAATCAAATCAACTCCGAAAATTTTACTTTCACTGAGCTCGGTCCAAAACAATGGTGTACGGCATTTACGACCGTACAAAACCTCGTAAGGTGCCATCTTAATACTTGATTGAAAACTATTGTTGTAAGCGAATTCAATCAAAGGTAAATACCGCTCCCATGAACCACTAAACTCGAGGATGCAACATCTCAACATATCCTCAAGTATCTGAATTATCCGCTCGGATTGACCATCGGTTTGGGGGTGAAAAGCGATGCTAAAGTGCAACTTGGTACCCAAAGCTTCTTGCAATTTCTTCCAAAATCGTGAGGTGAATCTCGGATCTCTATCCGACACAATAGAAATAGGTACCCCGTGTAATCTCACAATCTGAGAAACATACAATCCAGCTAGTTTATCCAATGAAAAATTCGTGCGTACGGGGATAAAGTGAGTCGACTTAGTCAGTCTATCAACAACAACCCAAATCGCATCTTTCTTACTTGCCGACACTGGCAACCCAGATACAAAATCCATCGTGACTCGATCCCATTTCCATTCAGGTATTATGATCGGCTGAAGTAAACCCGTAGGCACTTGATGTTCCGCCTTCACTTGCTGACATACTAAGCACTTCGAAACAAAATCGAAAATGTCTCGTTTCATACCATGCCACCAAAACTGACGTCTCAGATCGTTGTACATTTTCGTACTCCCCGGGTGAATTGACATTCGGCTACAATGAGCTTCGTTCAGAATCATCGAAATAAGTTCTAAATTTCTTGGAACACACAAACGACTTCTGAACCTCAAACAATCGTCATCATCAATTTGAAACTCTGATTCCATATTCGAAACACATTCAGCCTGTTTTGCAACCAGTTCATCATCGACTTTCTCAACTTCACGAATTTGATGAATCAACAATGGTTTGGCCTTTAATTCTGCCACTAACACATTGTCGGATAGAACAGACAAGTGTACATTCATCGCTCAAAAAACAAGCGGTGATTTACGACTTAAGGCATCTGCAACCACATTAGCCTTTCCCGGGTGATAGTCAATGAAAAGCTCATAATCTTTCAACAACTCGAGCCAACGTCTTTGTCGCAGATTCAAGTCTCTTTGAGTCATCAAATATTTGAGACTTTTGTGATCCGAATATACATGGCACTTCTCACCAAATAAGTAATGTCGCCATATTTTCAAAGCGAACACGATGGCGGCTAGTTCAAGATCATGGGTCGATAATTTTTCTCATGTGGCTTGATTGTCTCGACTCATAAGCTACAACTCGACCCTCTTGCATCAATACGCAACCCAACCCAAGTAGGGATGCATCACTATAAATGACAAACTCTTTGCACGATTCGGGCTACACTAGTATTGGAGCTTCATCAAACAAGTTTTCGATTGATCGAAACTTTTCGACACTTTTTCATCCATTCAAACTTAACATCTTTTCAAGTAGTTTCGTCATTGGTGTGGCTATCATCGAGAAACCCTTTACAAAGCGTCTGTAGTAATCGGCAAGTCCCAAAAAGCTCGAACTTCAATAATATTTCTGAGGCTTCCAGTTAAGTATGGCGAAATTTTGTTTGGATCAACTCGAATACCCGTCTGAATCGACATGACCCAAGAAGCTAACCTCTCTTAACCGAACTTACACTTCATCGAACTTAGCATATAACCGCTTATCCGTAAAATTTGCAACACTAATCCCGTGTGTTCAAAGATGATCGGTTTCATTTCTCGAATAGACCAAAATATCATCAATAAACACAACTACAAACCGATCCAAATACGGTCGAAGATCTAATTCATCAAATCCATAAATATCGCGGGGCATTAGTGAGCCCAAACGGCATCACTAAGAATTCAGAGTGACCGTATCTCGCTCGAAAGCGGTTTTGGGTATATCCAAATCTCGAATTCAAGAATCGATAATAACCCGATCTCAAATCTATCTTTGAAAACACCGAGGCTCCTTTAGTTGATCAAACAAATCATCAATACGATAACGGATATTTATTCTTTATTGTCACTTTATTCGGTGACGATAGTCGATGCACAACCTCATGGTTCCGTCTTTCTTTTCACAAACAAGATCTTGGTGCACCCCAAGGTGAGAAACTTGGTCGAGCGAAACCCTATCCGTCAACTCTTGCAACTGAGCTTTCAACTCTTTTAACTCGGTTGGTGCCATACGATACGAAGTTATCGAAATCGGTGTAGTCCCAAGTACAAGCTCAATACCAAACTCTACCTCCCGAACAGGTGGTAAACCCGGTAATTCTTTGGGAAAAACATCCGGGTATTCACAAACCACTGGCACAGATTCAGGCTTCTTTCCTAACTCTTTGTCATCAAGTACATACGCAAGGTATGCTTCACACCCCTTTCTTACATATTTCTGAGCCAACATCGATGATATTACACCTGGCAACCTATTCAAGTCAGTAGACTCAACTCGGATTATCTCGTTATTTACACACCTTAAATCGATGGTTTTTCTTTTGCAATTTACAATTGCATCATGTACGGTCAACCAATCCATACCGAGGATAACATTAAATTCGTCAAATGGTAAAAGCATCAAATCGGCCGAAAAATAGGAACCCCGGATTACTAGGGGACATTTCTTGCACACTTTGTCGACAAGCACGTAACGACCCAAAGGATTTGACACCCAAATTACAAACTCAGTAGAATCAACAGGTAGAGTCTTACTGGATGCTAAGGTTTCACATATATAAGAATGAGTAGAACCAGGGTCAATCAAAGCAATCACATTAGTATCAAAGAGAGTAAAAGTACCGGTAATAACATCCGTGAGGAAGCATCCTCGCGTCTTGGCGTATAGCGTAAGCTCTAGCAGGAGCACGAGCCTCAGATCTGGTTGTAGCATCTCTAGATGCTCTCTGACCGCCACTAGCATTGCCTGTATTTCTAGATGGTCTACCCCGAGTAGTAGTAGCACCAGGTTTCCCACTCTGATTTACGTTCTGTTCAGACAATCTTGGGCAATCTTTAATAAAGTGGTCAGCTGATCCACACTTGTAATAGGAGCGGTCATGGAATCTACAACTCCCCGAATGCCATTTACCACAATATTGACACTCCGTTCTATCTCGATGATCATTTCCAACACTGGCGACCGAAGTGACTCGTGCACTCATAGGGGGTCGATCACGATCTCGTCTAGAAAAACCCGAAGTGTCTCTAGATCGGCCTAAATCATCTCTAAATTTCTTCAATGATTGTCGAAAGGGCCTCCCCGAAGACCTCTTACGAAACTCCTTTGCTCCCATATCAGCTTTTCTTTCTCCATACTGAGCTCCTCGGCTTTGCAAGCTCGCTCGACAAGTACCACAAATTCTCGGATTTCCAAAATGCCAACATACAGCTTTATATCATCATTCAGTCCATCCTCGAAACGTTTACACATCACGGCTTCTGAAGAAATGCATTCTCGAGCGTACCGGCTAAGCCTTACAAACTTTCGTTCATAATCGGTAACCGACATAGAACCTTATTTAAGTTCAAGAAATTCCTTCCGTTTTTGATCCATGAATCTCTGACTGATATACTTTTTCCAAACTCGATTTGGAAAAACTCCCAAGTTACTTGCTCTCTGGGCACTGTGAAGTCAACGTATTCCACCAATAGTAGGCGTAATCACGTAGCAAGGAGATAGTACACTTTAGGCACTCATCGGTGTGCAAGATAGCTCATCGAGTACCGAATAGTGTTGTCCAACCAAAATTCAGCTTGCTCGGCATCATTGCTGTCCGTAGCTTTAAATTCATAGCCCGTGTTTTCGGATTCATCAGCTGGGGCTTATTTGACCTTATTTGGTCGATTCTTGGAGGTATTGTAGGTGCAGGTGGTATCGATCGGGAATGGAGGTTGTGGAACAGCCGTATTAGTTCGAATGTATTGGTTGAACCAATCATTCATCATGCTATAAAAAGCTTGTCTAGCTTCATCATTCGGATTACTAGCAATAGGTTGAGAGTCTGCCGGCGCTGTCCCTTGTGCGGGAGCAGGCGCTACACTCTCAAGATCATCAGCTACCACTCGGTTGGGATCGGGATCAATTACTATAAATAAACACATTTTCAATTGTCAGAAATCACCACACTATCAAATAATCACATAATGGCATGTATAGCTAGACCCAAACGTATTACGGTAGTCCTAGAATCGACTAAACCGTAGCTCGATACCAATAAATTGTAACACCCGTGCACCGAGACCGCTGTTCGGAGTCGAACACGAGGTGCTAACAGACTTAATTCATTTATTTTCACATCCATTTTAAAATTTCCAGACAAGCTGGCTAACTGCGTTACTGTCACCTTAAAAATCATATCTTGAGTTCCAAAACTCGAAAACCAGTTTCGTAAATTTTACCTGAAACTAGACTCATATATCCATCTACAAATGGTTTTCTAGAATTTTTGGTCTAGCCAATTAGTACAGTTTATTAGTTAAAGTCTCCCCTATTTCAGGGTTCGACTATTCTGACCTTCATGCATTACGACTTAGATATCTCCTTGTACAAGGCTTCAATACTTATGTCGTTTGTTTCTAAAGAACCTAGACTCGAAAAGGAATCTGTACATATAGATCATGACTTCTAATTATCCCTGGTTAATTTATAGTGAATTTCCAAAATCAGAACAGGGGATCCAAAAATTGCTCTGGCCCTGTTTCACGAAAACTTAAGCACCTCATAAAATATGGCTCATATGATCGTTTCGTTACTTTCATATGAAAATAGATTCATCAAGGTTCGATTACATAATTTATTCACTATTTAATTTCATTCATACTATTTTTAGTGATTTTTCAAATCCACACCACTGCTGCTGTCAGCATCTATTTTTAAGGTAAACTTTACCTATTTCATGGTTTTCCATGAATCAACTAGAATTTGTCATACAAAGCACCAAAATGATCATGATTAACCATTCCAATGGCTAATCGTTACCAAACATTTCCATACCTGTAACACCCCAAACCCGTGACCATCACCGGATTTGACCACGTGGTGTTACCGGGCTTACTTCCCTTATTTCTCTCTTGGAAATATTTAATTTCTGTTCCAGGCAGGCTAGCTAACTGCGTCACTGTCCTCTTAAAAATCATATCTCGAGTTCCAGAACTTGAAAATCAGTTTCGTAAATTTTATCTGAAACTAGACTCATAATCCCATCTACACATTTTTTTATAGAATTTTTGGTCGAGCCAATTAGTACAGTTTATTAGTTAAAGTCTCCCCTGTTTCAGGGTTCGACTACACTGACCTTTGTGCACTACGACTTAGATATCTTCCTGTACAAGGCTCCAACACTTATGCAGTTTGTTTCTAGAGAAACTAGACTCACAAGGGAATCTGTACATATGGATCATGACTTCTAATTATCTCTGGTTAATTTATAGTAAATTTTCAAAGTCGGAGAAGGGGATCCAGAAACCGTTCTTGCCCTGTTTCGCGAAAACCTGATTATCCCTTAAAATACAGCTCATATGGTCATTTCGTTTCGTCCATATGAAAATAGATTCATCATGGTTCAATTTCATAATTTATTCACTATTTAATTCTACTTCTACTATTTTTAGTGATTTTTCCATCTCACCTCACTGCTGCTGGCAGCATCTGTTACTAAAGCAAACAATGACTATTTCATAATTCTTCCATGCCCAACTATTTCATCATACATAATACAAACTATGGCCACCTTATCAAAATTAAGGTTTCTAAGGCTCGTGCCTATAGGTTTTAGATTCACACTCAACCGACCACATAGGCCATTTTCGCATGGCTTAAAGTTTACAACCGAAATTCAACAAAACAAAATAGCCTATACATGCCAAATGTTCTCCTAGTTCAACTACGAAGACAATACCAAAAGATTTCCAGCGGTGTGATGACTTCAACGACGGTTCCGAGCACGCATAAACAATACGAGTCCAAGCGACCTAAAATGGGTGACAAGAAAACACCGAGTGAGTTTATAACTCAGTAAGTCATAAGCATTTCACAACCATCCGTTACTAAAATTATCATAAAACGAAATAATGAAACAAGGCCCATTGTTCCAGCCATACCGAACTACCATAGTTCCTTAGACCTTTCGGATCAATGTCATACCAAGTCATACATTTACATTTCATATACTATTCAATAGGATATTTGAAGCAATTTCCATTCATCATTTCATTTCCGCAACAATCATGCAATTGAAATCATCACATAGATTTAAAACTTACCGACTCAACCCTGAGCATGAACATAGTATCTATTAGCCACGAACTCAAGGTACTTACTCTTTCCGCTGTTCATACTCCACTCGATGAAGACACACCCTCCATATAATTGTTCGATTGGAGATATATATATAGAGTACGCACACACGGTGCTTAATACTCGATTTCGCACACTTAGTGCCATGTGATTTAAGCCCCACACATAGTGCCATACCCTTCGAGCTCGCACACCAAAGGTCAGTATATTTCCAGCATGCACACTTAGTGCCATATATTTCCAGCATGCACACTTAGTGCCATATATTTCCAGCATGCACACTTAGTGCCAATCTCGTCACCGCACACACGTATTGTTCAAGACACTTAGTGCCGAAAGCAAACTTTCTACACATTTCACTATTTCTTTTACATTCAACAATGTCATCATTCCATACACATACATTTTCATTTACATATCATCTCATTAAACACAATTGCATAGATATTATGATCATTTAAAACAATACCAAATATATGCTTAATGACTTACCTTATATTGGATGAAACGATTTCCAATCGACTACTCGATTATCTTTGCTTTGCCTTTGTTTGATTCTCCCCTTTTGATGTCTTGATCTCCTAGTATAAATACATTTAGTAGTTAAAATTTCTTGCTGGATACTTATGTGTATAATTTAATGGTTTTCACTCCATTCACAACTATCATTGTTCAAAATATCAAAACCTTAGCCAACATTCAATTTATGCATAAAGGCCGAATGTATTATCACTATTAAGGTAACCTAGTCTCAAGTATTTTCAATTCTAATGTACAACATCTCAAATTCCCATGACCGATCACACCTATTCTTACTTTCCAATATTCAAATAATCAAAATCACCTCCTAAACACAATAGTCATGGACAATGCCGAATCCTCAAGTGTTTGAACATAAATTATTTTACTAATATAAACATTCACGAATCATATTCATAGGAAGACCGATTTCTTTCCATAGCACATTCATCATCCATACTTAGATGAAACAACCAAAATCCCTTCCTTTATACCCTAGCCGAATGCTCCAATCATCCATACAAATTACAAATTTTTGCATGGCTAAGTAGGAGCCATTTAACATGCAAGAAAAATAATCATAGGAGAAGAATTTATCATTCTAAGTAAGCTCCTATCTCCAACACTAAATCATTCGGCATTTTGCCTAGACTGTAAC
Organism: Gossypium arboreum; assembly: GCF_025698485.1. Classification (NCBI taxonomy): domain Eukaryota; kingdom Viridiplantae; phylum Streptophyta; class Magnoliopsida; order Malvales; family Malvaceae; genus Gossypium; species Gossypium arboreum. The sequence continues at coordinate 29,796,397 of NC_069076.1, forward strand.
ACCCCGAACCCGAGACCATCGCCGGTGTCGGACACGAGGGGTTAACAAGCCAAATCCACATATTTCACCCACCAATTTGACATTTCCAGACAGGCTGGAAATCTGCGTCACTGTCACCTTAAAAATCATATCTCGAGTTTCAAAACTAGGACACTGATTCCATAAATTTTCCCTGAATTTAGACTCATATATCCATCCATGGATTTATTTCTAGAATTTTTGGTCAGGCCAATTGGTACAGTTTATTAGTTAAAGTCACCCATGTTACAGGGATCGACTGCTCTGACCTTCACGCATTACAACTTGAATATCTCTCTGTACAGGGCTTTAATACTGGTGCCATTTGTTTCTAATGAAACTAGACTCAAAATGGAATCTGTACATATAAGGCATGACTCCTAATTCTTTCGGGATAATTTATAATAAATTTTAAAGTTGCGACAGGGGACCCAGAAACCGTTCTGGCCCTATCTCACAATAGCTTTAATATCTCTTAACATGTAACTCCTATGACCGTTTTGTTTATTCCACATGAAAGTAGACTCATTAAGGTTCATTTACATAATTTATTCACTATTTAATACCATTCCTACAAATTTTGGTGATTTTTCAAAACCACACCACTCCTGCTGCCAGCATCTGTTTTCAAAGTAACCATTACCTATTTCATGATTTCCACGATTCAAATGGCCCTTTTTGCACACATAGCACAAAGTGTGATTATGATTAACCATTCCAATGGCTAATCCTTTCAAATAATTTCATACCCCATAATGATTATCATACAAACTATTATAGAATCATACTAAAAACGTATATAAGCCATTTTCGCATGGCTATCCAAGCTTACACAAAACCGAAAGGTACATGACCTTCAACATTAGGGTAGTCCTATACATGCCATTTCAAAGTTCAACCAAAATTATACCAAAATGGAGGCTTTGATAGTGTAGATGACTTCGACTTTAATGATCCCGAATCCGATTGCTACCGAGCAAAATCTATAAAACAGAGAGCCAAAGCAACGGAGTAAGCATTTTTATGCTTAGTAAGTCTCAAGCAATAAAATCAGCTTTAACCAAAGCATTACATTCACATAGCCAAATGAATCATTTCATTAATACACATTCACATAATCATACTTACTTCACCATCCCAACTCTTATGTTCATACACAAATAACGGCGTTAAGGCCGATAACTCGTTCCATCATAGGAGCGAATATTCATACGCTCTTACTCCTAGCGCGCAAAGCACACACAACACATACCTTGTTATTGGGAAGTTTCACAAGTGCATTAGCTGAAAATTTTCTAGCAAGCTTATAATTTTCAAATCACATACCTTGAGTTTAACCGGATATAGCTACTGTTCAAACGCCTTGGGACATAGCCCGGTTATGGTAACCCGCACAAAGGCCTTGGGACTTAACCCGGATTTCACAATTTGCACAAATGCCTTGGTCTTAGCCGGATGTAGTCACTAGCACAATTGCCTTGGTCTTAACCGGATGTAATTACCAGCATAAATGTCTTGGGACTTAGCCCGGATATCATTCAATTGCTCATGCACACATATACATCAATAATTAATTCCCATTCATATTTCATTTTCGTTACTAAGGCTCAAACACAAACATATCACTAGCATAATCGCCTTGAACTTAGCCGGGTATCATTCAAATACTCATACACACATAAATCAATAGTCATTACACATCAATTTTTCATTTCACATAATTGAGTAGGGTCATTTCTTGAGGACTTACCTCGGATGTTGTCGAACGGCTTTGACGGCTATTCGATCACTTTTCCTTCCCTTATCCAATTGTGGCCCTCTAAGCTCTTGAGCTAATTCAAACAAATTCAATTTATTAAAGTCTCGCTTGCTAGCCTTGGCGAATACACATATCATTGATTCAACATCACATAACTAAGCACTTTAGTCAATTTTCTTTAATTACGCACACATTCGCCTTAGCTCACAACAAGGTAGCCGATTACCTAAGTCAAGAATAGGCATCATTAAGCTTGCCTCTAACCGAATGCATGCACAATAATTCCCCTCATGTGGCCGATTATGCTTAGTCATTCTTGCATAAAATCAAAAATAAATTGCAAGATTTTCACATCATATGTGTACTAGGCCAAATGTACATGCAAATTTCACAACATTCTTCAACAAACTTCTTCTTTAAACAACATATTCATCACTTTCTTCATAATCAAAATATCATGTGCAATCATATATACACATATAAGTGCAAGGTCAATTTCAAGGTGTCCATAGCCATCCAAAACACAAATTTTAACTAACATGCAAGAAGCATGAACCATGCTCATGAATGCATCATGGCGAATACATCACAATCATGCCCTTTCAACTTCAATCATGTTTAAACAAAAAAAACTCAATGTCTTACTTAAAATTGGTACAAAGAAGTTTCAAGAGTAGTCAATCCATCATTGCATGCATCATTAGCAAGCTTCACATTTAGCATGCAATGGCTTTAACACAATAACAACTTTGGCCATATGCCATTTCCATGGCATAACAAGGATTTGAACCATGGCTAACATGCACATCAAGTTAGCAACCAAAACATGCATGAAACTCCTAACACAACCTCATACATACCTTAATCTTGATGCAAATTTAGCCAAATCTCCTTCTAGATCTCTTCTAAACCAAGCATGAAGCAAAAATCCTATCTCCTCCTTAGTATTTTCGGCCAAAAAGGAAAGAACAAGGATGAACAATTTTTTCTTGTTTTTCTTTCACTTGCACGGCAATGGGGAAAGGATGAGCTATTTTTTGATTTTTTGTTTCCCATCCAACATCATTAATTATTTTATCATTTAATTCATCATGCATTAACAAAACATGTTTCAACATGTTTTCTTTGCCCATAAACCATGTCATGGCGGTCACTAGCTTGTTTTGGGGAAATTTGACATGCAAGTCCATAGTTTTGCATGCATGCTTTAATTAGTCATCACACATTTCCTATCATACTTTCAAAGTTCACTACTAAGTCCCTTCTAGTGAAATTCACCTTTATAACACTAAATCAATCATCAAAATGTCACACATGAGCACACACATATTATAGGCATCAAAATAAATTTTAAATTATTTTTATGCCTCGGTTTTGTGGTCCCGAAACCACATCCCGACTAGGGTCAATTTTGGGCTGTCACAACTCTCCCCCACTTAAGAAATTTTCGTCCCGAAAATCTTACTGTAAATAGGGTTGGGTATCGCTCTTTCATAGAGTTCTCGGTTTCCCAAGTAGCTTCTTCTATCCGTGTTTGAGCCATAACACTTTCACTAGCGGAACCCGCTTGTTTCGCAACTCTTTCACTTCACGTGCCGGGATACGAATCGGTTCTTCCTCATAACTCATATTGGCTTGAATTTCAACTTCTGATGGATCAATCACGTGCGATGGATCAGATCTATAGCGTCGAAGCATTGAAACATGGAAGACGTTGTGAATCTTTTCGAGTTCAGGGGGCAAAATCAAACGATACATGAATCGGGCCAACTCGTTCGGAGATTTCAGATAGCCCAATGAATCTCGGGCTCAACTTGCCCTTACTACGAATCGAGTATCTTTTTCCACGGCGAAACTTTAAGAAACACTTTATCTCCCACGATACTCAATGTCCTTTCGTTTCAAATCCGCGTCGACTTTCGACGATCGGAGGCTATTTTCGAGACTTTCACGGATTACTTTTACTTTACATTCAGCATCTTTAATCAAATCCACTCCGAAAATTTTGTTTTCACCGAGCTCGGTCCAAAACAATGGTGTATGGCATTTACGCCCGTACAAAGCCTCGTAAGGTGCCATCTTAATACTTGATTGAAAACTATTGTTGTAAGCGAATTCAATCAAAGGCAAATACCGTTCCCATGAACCATCGAACTCGAGGATGCAACATCTTAACATATCCTCAAGTATCGAATCATCCGCCGGATTGACCATCGGTTTGGGGGTGAAAGGCGGTCTTTGAAATGCAACTTCGTACCCAGAGCCTCTCGCAACTTCTTCCAAAATCGCGAGGTAAATCTCGGATCTCTATCCGACACGATGGAAATAGGCACCCCGTGTAATCTCACAATCCGAGAAACGTACAATTCAGCTAGTTTGTCCATTGAAAAATCCGTACGTACGGGGACAAAGTGAGCCGACTTAGTCAATCTATCTACAACGACCCAAATCGCATCTTTCTTACTCGCTGACAATGGCAGTTCGGATACAAAGTCCATTGTGACTCGATCCCATTTCCACTCGGGTATCGTGATCGGCTGAAGTAATCCTGAAGGCACTTGATGTTCCGCTTTCACTTGTTGACATATTAAACACCTCGAAACGACGTCGGAGATGTCTCGTTTCATACCATGCCACCAAAACCGACGTTTCAAATCATTGTACATTTTCGTACTCCCCGGGTGGATTGCCATTCGGCTACAATGGGCTTCTTTCAGAATTATCGAAATATGTTCCGAATTCTTTGGAACACACAGACGATTTCTCAACCTCAGACAATCGTCATCATCGATTTGATACTCCGATTCCTTGTTCGGAACACACTCAGCCTGTTTTGCAGCCAACTCATTGTCGACTTCCTGAGCTTCACGAATTTGATGTATCAATAATGGTTTGGCTTTTAATTCAGCTACTAACACATTGTCGGATCGAACGGACAAGTGCACGTTCATCGTCAGAAGCTAACAATGATTTACGACTCAAGGCATCCGCAACCACATTCGCCTTTCTCGGGTGATAGTCAATGACCAGCTCATAATCCTTTAACAGCTCGAGCCAACGTCTTTGTCGCAGATTTAAGTCTCTTTGGGTCATCAAATATTTGAGACTTTTGTGATCCGAGTACACATGGCACCTCTCACCAAATAAGTAATGTCGCCAAATCTTCAAGGCGAATACGATGGCAGCCAATTCGAGATCATGGGTCGGATAATTTTTCTCGTGTGGCTTTAATTGCCTCGACGATAGGCCACAACTCGACCTTCTTGCATCAATACGCAACCTAACCCAAGTAGGGAGGCGCCACTATAGATGAGAAACTCTTTGCCGATTCGGGTTGCACTAGAATTGGGGCTTCATCAAATAAGTTTTCATTGATCGAAACTTTTTCGACATTTCTCCATCCATTCGAACTTAACATCCTTTTGGAGTAAGCGTCATTGGCGTGGCTATTGTTGAGAAACCTTTTACAAATCGTCAGACGCTGTAAGCGGATATTTGTTCTTTATTGTCGCTTTATTAAGTCGACGATAGTCGATGCAAACCTCATGGTTCCATCCTTCTTTTCACAAACAACACTGGCGCACCCTAAGGCGAAAAACTCGGCGAGCAAAACCTCTATCCACCAATTCTTGCAACCGAGCTTTCAACTCCTTTAATTCCGTTGGTGTCATACGACACGGAGCTATCGACATTGGAATGGTACGGTACCAATTTGATGCCAAACTCTATTTCCGAGCAGTGGTAAACCCGGCAATTCTTGAGGAAAACATCCGGTATTCACAAACCATCGCGCAGATTCGGGTTTCTTTTCTAACTCCTTGTCATCTAGAACATACGTAAGGTATGCTTCACACCCCTTTCTTACGTATTTCTGAGCCAACATTGCTGATATTACAGCTGGCAATCCCTTTAAGTCCGTAGACTCAACCCGAATTATCTCGTTATTCGTGCACCTCAGATCAATAGTCTTGCTTTTGCAATTTACAACCGCATCGTGCATGGTCAACCAATCCAAACCAAGAACAACGTCGAATTAGTCAAATGACAAAAGCATCAAGTCCACGGAAAACAAGAACCTCAAAATACTAGGGACTTTTCTTACACACTTTGTTGACGAGCACGTAATGACCCAAGGGGTTTGACACCCGAATTACAAACTCGAGTAGACTCAATGGGCAAAGTCTTACTGGATGCTAAGGTTTCGCATATATAAGAATGAGTAGAACCAGGGTCAATCAAAGCAATCACATTAGTATCGAAAAGAGTGAGGATACCGGTAATAACATCCGGTGAGGCAAAGATCCTCACGCTTGGCAGTATGGCATAAGTCCTAGCAGAGCACGAGCCTCAGATCGATGGTGGCATCTCTAGATCCTCTCGACCGCCACTAGCATTGCCCGTGTTTCTAGACGGCCTACCTCGAGTTGTGGTAGCACCGGGTTCCCACTTTGATTTACGTTTTGTTCGAGATAAACTCGGGCAATCCTTAATGAAATGATCGACCGATCCGCACTTGTAATGAGAGCGGTCACGGAATCTACAACTCCTAGAATGCCACTTGCCACAATATTGGCACTCCGTTCATCTCGACGATCATTGCAAACACCGGCGATCAAGTGACTCGATGCCCATAGGGGGTCGATCGCGATCTCGTCTAGAAAAGCCCGAAATGTCTCTAGACCGCCTAAGCCATCTCTAAATTTCTTTGATGACTGTGGGAAGGGCTTCCCCGAAGACCTCTTACGAAACTCCTACTTCAGCTTTTCTTTTCTCCATACTGAGCTCCTCGGCTTTGCACGCTCGCTCGACAAGAGCCACAAACTCTCGGATTTCCAAAATGCCAACATACAGCTTATATCATCGTTCAGTCCATCTTCGAAGCGTTTACACATCACAGCTTCTGAAGAAATGCATTCGCGCGCGTACCAGCTAAGCCTCACAAATTTTCGTTCGTAGTCGGTAACCGACATGGAACCTTGCTTAAGATCAAGGAATTCCTTTCGTTTTTGGTCCATAAATCTCTGACTGATATACTTCTTTCGGAATTCAGTTTGGAAGAACTCCCAAGTTACTTGCTCTCTAGACACCACAAGTCGAGTACTCCACCAATAGTAGGCGGAATCCGTAGCAAGGAGATAGTACACTTTAAGCATTCATCGGTGTACATGATAACTCATCAAGCACCGGATAGTGTTGTCCAACCAAAATTCAGCTTGCTCGGCATCGTCGCTATCCGTAGCTTTAAATTCAGTAGCCCCATGTTTTGAATTCTGTCGATTGGGCTTACTTGACCTTACTTGGTCGATTCTCGGAGGTATTGTAGGTGCGGGGTTGCATTAGTCGGGAATGGAGGTTGTGGAACAGTAGTGTTAGTTCGAATGTATTGGTTAAACCAATCATTCATCACACTATAAAAGGCTTGCTTAGCCTCATCATTCGGATTGTTGGCAATAGGTTGAGAGTCCGCGCGCTGTCCCTTCTGCGGGAGCAAAGCGCCGACTCTCTACATCATCAGCTATTGCTCGGTTGGGATCGGGATCCATTGCTATAAACAAACACAAAATCATTGTCGAAATCACCACACTATCAATTTATCACTTAATGGCATGTATAGCTAGACCCCAAACATATCACGGTAGTCCTAGGATCGACTAAACCGTAGCTCTGATACCAATAAAATTGTAACACCCCGAACCCGAGACCATCGCCGGTGTCGGACACGAGGGGTTAACAAGCCAAATCCACATATTTCACCCACCAATTTGACATTTCCAGACAGGCTGGAAATCTGCGTCACTGTCACCTTAAAAATCATATCTCGAGTTTCAAAACTAGGACACTGATTCCATAAATTTTCCCTGAATTTAGACTCATATATCCATCCATGGATTTATTTCTAGAATTTTTGGTCAGGCCAATTGGTACAGTTTATTAGTTAAAGTCACCCATGTTACAGGGATCGACTGCTCTGACCTTCACGCATTACAACTTGAATATCTCTCTGTACAGGGCTTTAATACTGGTGCCATTTGTTTCTAATGAAACTAGACTCAAAATGGAATCTGTACATATAAGGCATGACTCCTAATTCTTTCGGGATAATTTATAATAAATTTTTAAAGTTGCGACAGGGGACCCAGAAACCGTTCTGGCCCTATCTCACAATAGCTTTAATATCTCTTAACATGTAACTCCTATGACCGTTTTGTTTATTCCACATGAAAGTAGACTCATTAAGGTTCATTTACATAATTTATTCACTATTTAATACCATTCCTACAAATTTTGGTGATTTTTCAAAACCACACCACTCCTGCTGCCAGCATCTGTTTTCAAAGTAACCATTACCTATTTCATGATTTCCACGATTCAAATGGCCCTTTTTGCACACATAGCACAAAGTGTGATTATGATTAACCATTCCAATGGCTAATCCTTTCAAATAGTTTCATACCCCATAATGATTATCATACAAACTATTATAGAATCATACTAAAAACGTATATAAGCCATTTTCGCATGGCTATCCAAGCTTACACAAAACCGAAAGGTACATGACCTTCAACATTAGGGTAGTCCTATACATGCCATTTCAAAGTTCAACCAAAATTATACCAAAATGGAGGCTTTGATAGTGTAGATGACTTGACTTTAATGATCCCGAATCCGATTGCTACCGAGCAAAATCTATAAAAGAGAGCCAAAGCAACGGAGTAAGCATTTTTATGCTTAGTAAGTCTCAAGCAATAAAATCAGCTTTAACCAAAGCATTACATTCACATAGCCAAATGAATCATTTCATTAATACACATTCACATAATCATACTTACTTCACCATCCCAACTCTTATGTTCATACACAAATAACGGCTTCGTTAAGGCCGATAACTCGTTCCATCATAGGAGCGAATATTCATACGCTCTTACTCCTAGCGCGCAAAGCACACACAACACATACCTTGTTATTGGGAAGTTTCACAAGTGCATTAGCTGAAAATTTTCTAGCAAGCTTATAATTTTCAAATCACATACCTTCGGAGTTTAACCGGATATAGCTACTGTTCAAACGCCTTGGGACATAGCCGGTTATGGTAACCCGCACAAAGGCCTTGGGACTTAACCCGGATTTCACAATTTGCACAAATGCCTTCGGGTCTTAGCCCGGATGTAGTCACTAGCACAATTGCCTTCGGGTCTTAACCCGGATGTAATTACCAGCATAAATGTCTTCGGGACTTAGCCCGGATATCATTCAATTGCTCATGCACACATATACATCAATAATTAATTCCCATTCATATTTCATTTTCGTTACTAAGGCTCAAACACAAACATATCACTAGCATAATCGCCTTCGGAACTTAGCCCGGGTATCATTCAAATACTCATACACACATAAATCAATAGTCATTACACATCAATTTTTCATTTCACATAATTCGAGTAGGGTCATTTCTTGAGGACTTACCTCGGATGTTGTCGAACGGCTTTGACGGCTATTCGATCACTTTTTCCTTCCCTTATCCAATTGTGGCCTCTAAGCTCTTGAGCTAATTCAAACAAATTCAATTTATTAAAGTCTCGCTTGCTAGCCTTGGCGAATACACATATCATTGATTCAACATCACATAACTAAGCACTTTAGTCAATTTTCTTTAATTACGCACACATTCGGCCTTAGCTCACAACAAGGTAGCCGATTACCTAAGTCAAGAATAGGCATCATTAAGCTTGCCTCTAACCGAATGCATGCACAATAATTCCCCTCATGTGGCCGATTATGCTTAGTCATTCTTGCATAAAATCAAAAATAAATTGCAAGATTTTCACATCATATGTGTACTAGGCCAAATGTACATGCAAATTTCACAACATTCTTCAACAAACTTCTTCTTTAAACAACATATTCATCACTTTCTTCATAATCAAAATATCATGTGCAATCATATATACACATATAAGTGCAAGGTCAATTTCAAGGTGTCCATAGCCATCCAAAACACAAATTTTAACTAACATGCAAGAAGCATGAACCATGCTCATGAATGCATCATGGCGAATACATCACAATCATGCCCTTTCAACTTCAATCATGTTTAAACAAAAAAAAACTCAATGTCTTACTTAAAATTGGTACAAAGAAGTTTCAAGAGTAGTCAATCCATCATTGCATGCATCATTAGCAAGCTTCACATTTAGCATGCAATGGCTTTAACACAATAACAACTTTGGCCATATGCCATTTCCATGGCATAACAAGGATTTGAACCATGGCTAACATGCACATCAAGTTAGCAACCAAAACATGCATGAAACTCCTAACACAACCTCATACATACCTTAATCTTGATGCAAATTTAGCCAAATCTCCTTCTAGATCTCTTCTAAACCAAGCATGAAGCAAAAATCCTATCTCCTCCCTTAGTATTTTCGGCCAAAAGGAAAGAACAAGGATGAACAATTTTTTCTTGTTTTTCTTTCACTTGCACGGCAATGGGGAAAGGATGAGCTATTTTTTGATTTTTTGTTTCCATCCAACATCATTAATTATTTTATCATTTAATTCATCATGCATTAACAAAACATGTTTCAACATGTTTTCTTTGCCCATAAACCATGTCATGGCGGTCACTAGCTTGTTTTGGGGAAATTTGACATGCAAGTCCATAGTTTTGCATGCATGCTTTAATTAGTCATCACACATTTCCTATCATACTTTCAAAGTTCACTACTAAGTCCCTTCTAGTGAAATTCACCTTTATAACACTAAATCAATCATCAAAATGTCACACATGAGCACACACATATTATAGGCATCAAAATAAATTTTAAATTATTTTTATGCCTCAGTTTTGTGGTCCCGAAACCACATCCCGACTAGGGTCAATTTTGGGCTGTCACATAGACACACACAAGAAATCTCAACTTCCTTGACCTTACCAAGAGTGCATCCACCATTCAACTTAGCATATTACAAAACCAAATCAACAAACTCAAAGCTTACCTCCTAGTAGCCAAAGGTACTTGCCGAATTGACTTGAGTAAATCTCCTTCTTTTCACCCTTTGTTTGGCTATAGCAAAAGAAAGAAAACATGAACACTTTTTTTCTTCTTCTCAATCCATGGCAATTGTAACAAAATGAGAAAGGATGAACAACAAAATTTTTTTCTCCTTTCTTTTCCTCAACTCACGGCAACAAGGGGGCATCCACACTCTTTTTTTTGTTCATCATTTCCCTTTTTCTCCATTTCTTTATTCTTTCTAACATGATCCATTAACTAGACATGTTTGAAACATGTTCCTTTGCCCATGCTCTTTATTTTATTATTTCTAACATCCACCATTAGCAAAACATGTTCAAGACATGTTTTCTTTTGCCCATCTTCATTACCATGGCCGGCCACTTCCTATAGTTGGCTAAATTGACATGCAAATCCTCATGTCTTTACTTCATGCATTATTTGGCCACTTAAAATTCACCTATCACATTTTCAAGTCCTAACACATGGGTCCTTTCTTATGAATTAGCACCTAATTAATAAAATCAAGGCACGAAATATTTACGCATACAAATTCCACATACAATAAGCATGAATATAACACCTAATTATTCTTGTGACTCGGTTTTGTGGTCCCGAAACCATTCTCCGACTAGGGTCACATTAGGGGTGTCACAATACCTCTCAATGAACAACATACAAAACGATTATTGTGACAGCCCAAAATTGACCCTAGTCGGAATGTGGTTTGGGACATTAAAACCGAGGCATAAAATAATTAAAATTTATTTTGATGCCTATAATATGTGTGTGCTCATGTATGACATTTTATGATGATTGATTTAGTGTTATAAAGGTGAATTCCACTAGAAAGGACTTAGTAGTGAACTTTGAAAGTACGATAGGGAAATGTGTGATGACTAATTAAAGCATGCATGCAAAATAATGGACTTGCATGTCAAATTCCCTTTTACAAGTGATGGCGGCCATGACAAAGAGATATGGGCTAAACATGTCATGAAACATGTTTTGTTGGGCATTAGGGAGAAATAATAAACAAATAAGCATGGGTAAGAAAAGAATGAAAAAAAATGTGTGAGAGAGTAGCATCCCCCCATTGCCGTGCAACCAAGAAGAAAAAACAAAAAATTTGTTCATCCTTGTTCTCTCCTTTTGGCCAAAAATACTAAGAGGAAGAAGGATTTTTGCTTCATTTCCTTTGTTTAGAAGAGATCTAGAAGGTGATTTGGCTAAATTTGCATCAAGAGTAAGGTATGTATGAGGTTGTGTTGGGAGTTTCATGCATGTTTTGGTTGCTAATTTGATGTGCATGTTAGCCATGGCTCAAATCTTTGTTATGCCATGGAAATGGCATTTTGCCAAAGTTGTTATGGTGATAAAGCCATTGCATGCTAAGTGTGAAACTTGATGATGATGCATGCAATGATGGATTGTCTACCTATGAGTAAGATTTTGAGCTTTCTTTTGTTTTATCATGATTGAAGTTGAAAAGAAGCATGATTGTCATATTCGCCATGATGCATTCTTGAGCATGATTCATGCTTCTTGCATGTTAGTTAAAATTTGTGTTTTGGATGGCTATGGACACCTTGAAATTGCCATGCTCATATATGCATATATATGATTGCACATTATGTTTTGGTTATGAACTAAGTGATGAATATATTGGTTTAAAGGAGAAGATGTGGAAGAATGCTTGTGAAATTGCAAGCACAATTCGGCCTAGCACACATGTAGGTGCTTGATGCTATATTATAAGTTTTGGGCCACAATGTGCAAAGCATTAATTAGTAAATTGCATGCTGTTTTTGTGAGGTATTAAGTGCAAAATTGACCTCAACATGTACATGAATATTCGCCTTGGGTAGCCTATTGAAGGCCTTAGCATTTCCTTGATGCTCGAATAAATTGTATTGAATTGCTTGATGTAGTATAAAATGTGCATGACCATTGTGTATTCAAGCTAAAGGGTGGCCATATGACCATTTAAACTCCTTGTCATATTCGCCAAAAGCTAGCACAATGAGGTTTTAATAAATTGAATTTGTTTGAATTAGCTCAAGAGCTTAGAGGGCCACAATTGGACAAGGGAAGGAGAAAGTGATCGAATAGCCAAAAAGCCGTTCGACAACATCCGAGGTAAGTCCTCAAGAAGTGACCCTACTTGAATTGTGTGAAATAAAGTATGGATGTGTATTGATTATTGATTGTGTATGCATGAGTATTTGAATTCTACCGGGCTAAGTCCTCAAGGCGAATATGCTTGTGACTATAATTGCGTTTGAGCCTTAGTAACGAAAATGAATTATGTATGTCCAATGATAATTGATGTATGTGTTCATGGAAATTGAATGATATCCGGCTAAATCAAGACAATTATGCTGGAAATTATATCCGGTTAAGACCAAGGCAATTGCGCTTAGTGGCTACATCCGGCTAAGACCAAGGCATTCGTGCGAGACATTCTATCGGGCTAAGACCAAGGCATTTGTGCACGTGATTATATCCGGTTATATTCCGAAGAATCTTGGGCTGGAGGTGAGTGTTGGTTGCTGTAATGAATTCAATTAGTACACTCGAAAAGCCCAAAGGATAAGGTACGTTATATGTGCATCGGAAAGTCGACATGTTTGAGCAACATTCGCTCAATCGACTAATGAATTTCAGTTATTAAATTGATTGATACTTTGTGAAATTATATAATGATGAAGTGTGAAGTAAGAATGTGTATAAATGAAATGATGCATTTGGCTATGTGAATGTATTGCTGAAATTAGAGTTGATTATATTCCTTGAGACTTACTAAGCATAAAAATGCTTACCCCGTTGCTTTGGCTCTCAGTTTTCTAGATTTCGCTCGAGGCAATCGGATTTGGGATCGTTGAAGTCGAAGTCATTCACACTATCAAGCCTCCATTTTGGTATAAATTTTTGATTGAACTTGAGATGGCATGTATAGGACTACCTCTTGTTTGTTAAATATGTTGTAATGTAAGTATGTACGGCCATGCGAAAATGGCTCGAAAAGGGAAGCATGAACTTAGACTAATTGTGGGTTGTATGTATATATTTGGTGTCATGATGTGGCTATGGCTTGAAATGGGAATGTTGGTCATATGATCAGCCATTGGCATGGTTAAAATGATCATATATGAACCTATGTATGGCAAGACTAGTTGATTCATGGAGACTACCAAATAGGTAAGTCCTACCTTAAAAACAGATGCTGCCAGCTGCAGTGGCATGAATGTGAAAAATCACCAAAATTCATAGGAATGGAATTAAATAGTGAATAAGCTATGTAAATGAACCTTGATGAGTCTATTTTCATATGGAAGAAACGAAATGGTCATAGGAGTTACAGGTTAAGAGATATTAAAGCTATTGTGAGACAGGGCCAGAATGGTTTCTGGGTTCCCTGTCGCAACTTTAAAAATTCACTATAAATTATCAAAAAATAATTAGGAGACATACCTTATATGTACAGATTCCATTTTGAGTCTAGTTTCATTAGAAACAAACGACACCAGCATTAAAGCCCTGTACAGAGAGATATTCAAGTTATACCGCGCGAAGGTCAGAGCAGTCGATCCCTGTAACATGGGTAACTTTAACTAATAAACTGTACCAATTGGCCCGACCAAAATCCTAGAAATAAATCCATGGATGGATATATGAGTCTAAATTCAGGAAAATTTACGAAACCAGTTTCCGAGTTTTGAAACTCGAGATATGATTTTTAAGGCGACAGTGACGCAGTTTTCCAGCCTGACTGGAAATGTCAAATTGGTGGGCAAAACATGTGAACTTGGCTTGTTAACCCCTCGGGTCCGACACCAGCAATGGTCTCGGGTTTGGGGTGTTACAATTTTATTGGTATCAGAGCCACGGTTTAGTCGATTCTAGGACTACCGTGATGTGTTTGGGGTCTAGCTATACATGCCATTAAATGATGAATCGATAGTGTGATGATTTCTGACAATTTGACTTTATGTTTGTTTATAGCAATGGATCCCGATCCCAACCGAGCGATAGCTGATGATGTGGAGAGTGTGGCGCCTGCTCCCTCACAAGAATGGACAGCGCCGGCGGACTCTCAACCTATGGCTAGCAATCCTAATGACGAGGGTAGGCAAGCCTTTTATAGTGTGATGAACGAATGGTTTAATCAATACATTCGAACCAACACTACTGTTCCACAACCTCCATTCCCGACAAATGCAACCCCAAGACCTACAATACCTCCGTGATCGACCAAATAGGTCAAGTAAGCCCCAATCGATAGGATTCGAAAACATGGGGCCACTGAATTTAAGGCTACGGATGATGATGATGCCGAGCGAGCTGAATTATGGTTAGATAACACTATCCGGTGCTTGATGAGCTATCCTGCATAACCGATGAGTGCTTAAAGTGTACCATCTCCTTGCTACGCGAGTCCGTCTACTATTGGTGGAGTACTCGACTTCGTGGTGCCTAGAGAGCAAGTGACTTGGGAATTCTTTCAAACCGAAGTTCAAAAAGTATATCACCGAGATTCATCGACCAAAAGCGGAGGGAATTTCTTGATCTTAAGCAAGGTTCTATGTCCGCTATCGACTACGAACGAAAGTTTGTGAGGCTTAGCCAGACGCGAGAATGATTTCGTCCAAGCTATTATGTGTAAACGCTCGAGGATGGGCTGAATGATGATATAAGGATGTTTGTTGGCATTCTCGAGATACGAGAGTTCAGAGTACTTGTTGAGCGAGCTTGTAAAGTCGAAGAGCTTAGAAAGGAGAAACAAAAAGCGATGTGGGGATTGGAGAATTCGAAGAGGTCCTCGGAAAGTCTCTTCAACAAGCATCAAGAGATTTCGAGATGATGCGAGCCGGTCTAGAGGCGTTTCGGCTTTTCTAGATGAGGACGCGATCGACCCCTATGACCACACGAGTCACTTCGATCGTGATGGTGGAAATGATCGCGAGAGAGGGCGAGTGTCCACATTGTGGCAAATGGCATTCGGGAGCTGTTGGTTTCGTGATCGCTCTCGCTATAAGTGTGGATCGGCCGACCACTTTATGAAGGATTGCCCGAGGATGCATGAATGTAATGTAAGTCGAGTGCAAACCCGGTGCTACCATCGCCGAGGTAGGCCACCTAGAAATATGGGCAATGTCGTATGGCGGTCGAGAGGATCTAGAGATGCTACCATCGATCTCGAGGCTCGTGCTCTCGCTAGGACTTATGCCATACGCGCACGCGAGGATGCTTGCCTCTCCGGATGTTATTACCGTACTTTCACTCTTTTCAATACAAATGTGATTGCTTTGATTGACCCTGGTTCTACTCATTCATATATATGTGAAACCTTAGCATCCAAAGAAGACTTTGCCTATTGAGTCTCATCGAGTTTGTAATTCGTGTCAAACCCTTGGGTCATTACGTGCTTGTTAACAAAGTGTGCAAGAAAAGTCCCTAGTGTTCCGAGGTTCTTGTTTTCCCGGACTTGATGCTTTTGCCGCTCGATGAGTTCGATGTTATTCTTGGTTTGGATTGGTTGACCATGCACGATGCGGTTGTAAATTGCAAGAGCAAGACTATCGATTTGAGGTGCGCGAATAATGAAATAGTTCGGGTTGAGTCCACGGACTTAAAGGGTTGCCATTTGTAATATATCGATGCCGCCCGTAAATATGTAAGAAAAGGGTGCGAAGTGTACCTTGCGACGTGCTTTCGATGACAAGGAATCGAGAAGAAACCCGAATCTGTGTCGTGGTTTGTGAATACCCGGATGTTTTCCCGAGGAATTGCCGGGTTTGCCACCTGTTCGGAAATAGAATTTGGCATCGAATTGGTACCGGTACCACCCCAATTTCGATAGCTCCGTATCGTATGGCACCAACTAATTAAAGGAGTTGAAAGCTCGGTTGCAAGAATTGGTGGATAGAGGTTTTGCTCGCTTCGAGTTTTTCGCCTTGGGTGCGCCGGTGTTGTTCGTGAAGAAGAAGGATGGAACCATGCGATCAGATCGACTATCGTCGCCTTAACAAAGCGACGATAAAGAACAAATATCCGCTGCCACGTATTGATGACTTGTTCGATCAATCAAGGGAGCCTCGGTGTTCTAGAAAATAGATTTGAGATCGGGCTACTATCAATTGCGAATCCGAGATTCGGGACGTGCCCAAAGGCGCCTTGAGCGAGATATGGTCACTATGAGTTCCTAGTGATGCCGCTTGGGCTCACTAATGCCCTCGCGGTATTTATGGATTTAATGAATCGAATCTTTAGACCATATTTGGATCGATTCGTAGTCGTGTTCATTGATGACATCTTGGTCTATTCAAGAAATGAGACCGAACATGCTTTGAACACATGCGGTTAGTGCTGCAAATTTTACGGACAAGCAATTATATGCTAAGTTCAGCAAGTGTGAGTTCGGTTAAGAGAGGTTAGCTTCTTGGGTCATGTGGTATTCGCAGACCGTATTCGAGTCTAATTCAATAAAATTTCAGCCATACTAAATTGGAAGCCTCGAGAAATATTCTCGAGGTTCAAGCTTTTTGGGGCTTCTTTGGTTATTACCGACGATTTGTAAAGGCTTCTCAACGATAGCCACGCCGATGACGGTTACTCCAAAAGGACGTTAAGTTCGAATGGACGGAGAAATGCCAAAAAGTTTCGATCAACGAAAACTTATTTGACCGAAGCCCCAATTCTAGTGCAACCCGAGTCCGCAAAGAGTTTGTCATCTATAGCGACGCCTCTCTACTTGGGTTAGGTTGCGATTAATGCAAGAAGGTCGAGTTGTGGCCTGCGCGCCGAGGCAATTAAAGCCACATGAGAAAAATTATCCGACTCATGATCTCGAATTGGCCGCCATCGTATTCGCCTTAAAGATTTGGCGACATTACTTATTTGGTGAAAGGTGCCATGTATACTCGGATCACAAAAGTCTCAAGTATTTGATGACCCAAAGAGACTTAAATCTGCGACAAAGACGTTGGCTCGAAATGTTAAAGGATTATGAGTGATCATTGACTATCACCCGGAAAGGCGAATGTGGTTGCGGATGCCTTGAGTCGTAAATTGTTATTCACTTTACGAGCGATGAATGTGCACTTGTCTATCCGATCCGACAGTGTGTTAGTGGCTGAATTGAAAGCCAAACCATTATTGACACACCAAATTCGAGAAGCTCAGAAAGTCGATGACGAGTTGGTTGCAAAACGGGCTGCGTGTGTTCCGAACAAGGACTCGGAGTTTCAAATCGACGATGACGATTGTTTGAGGTTCAAAAGTCGCCTCTGTGTCCCAAAGAATTGAACTCATTTCGATAATTCTGAATGAAGCCCATTATAGCCGAATGGCAATCCACCCGGGGAGTACGAAGATGTACAATGATTTGAAACGTCGGTTTTGGTGGCATGGTATGAAGCGAGACATCTCCGACTTTGTTTCGAGATGTTTAATATGTCAACAAGTGAAAGCGAACATCGGTGCCTTCAGATTACTTCACCAATCACGATACCCGAGTGGAAATGGGATCGAGTCACAATGGACTTTGTATCCGGACCGCCATTGTCGAGTAAGAAGGATGCGGTTTGGGTCGTGGTAGATCGATTGACTAAGTCGGCCCACTTTGTCCCCGTGACGCACGGATTTTCAATGGACAAATTAGCGGAATTGTACGCTTCTCGATTGTGAAATTACACGGGTGCCTATTTCTATCCTGCGGATAGAGATCCGAGATTTACCTCGCGATTTTGGAAAAAGTTGCAAGAAGCTTTGGGTACCAAGTTGCATTTCAAGACCGCCTTTCACCCCCAAACCGATGGTCAATCCGAGCGGATAACTCGAGATACTTGAGGATATGTTAAGATGTTGCGTCCTCGAGTTTAGTGGTTCATGGGAACGGTATTTGCCATTAATTGAATTCGCAACAACAACGACTTTCAATCAAGTATTAAGATGGCACCCACGAGGCCTTGTACGGTCGTAAATGCCGACGCCATTGTTTTGGACCGAGCTCGGTGAAAGCAAGATTTTCGGTGGATTTGATTAGGGATGCTGAATGTAAAGTGAAAGTAATCCGTGAAAGTCAAGATAGCCTCCGATCGTCAAGTCGTGACGCGGATCTCAAGCGTAAGGATGTCGAGTATCGTGGGTGATAAAGTGTTTCTCAAGGTATCGCTTGGAAAAAGATACTGTGTTCTACCGTAAGGGCAAGTTGAGCCCGAGGTTCATTGGACCATATGAGATATCAGAGCGAGTCGGTCCAGTGGCATATCACTTGATTTTGCCCCCTGAACTCAAAAAGGTTCACGATGTCTTCCATGTTTCGATGCTTCGACGCTATAGATCCGATCCATCGCACGTGATTAGTCCATCAGAAATTGAAATTCAAGCCAATATGAGTTATGAGGAAGAACCGATTCGTATCCTATCACGGGAAGTGAAAGAGTTGCGAAACAAGCGGGTTCCGCTAGTGAAGGTGTTATGGCTCAAGCACGGGATAGAAGAAGCTACTTGGGAGACCGAGAACTCTATGAAAGAGCGATATCCAAACCTATTTACGGTAAGATTTTCGGGACGAAAATTACTTAAGTGGGGAGAGTTGTGACCCAAAATTGACCCTAGTCGGAATGTGGTTTCGGGACCACAAAACCGAGGCATAAAAATAATTAAAAATTTATTTTGATGCCTATAATATGTGTGTGCTCATGTATGACATTTTATGATGATTGATTTAGTGTTATAAAGGTGAATTCCACTAGAAAGGACTTAGTAGTGAACTTTGAAAGTACGATAGGGAAATGTGTGATGACTAATTAAAGCATGCATGCAAAATAATGGACTTGCATGTCAAATTCCCCTTTTTACAAGTGATGGCCGGCCATGACAAAGAGATATAGGCTAAACATGTCATGAAACATGTTTTGTTGGGCATTAGGGAGAAATAATAAACAAATAAGCATGGGTAAGAAAAGAATGAAAAAAAAAATGTGTGTGAGAGAGTAGCATCCCCCCCCCATTGCCGTGCAACCAAGAAGAAAAAACAAAAAAATTTGTTCATCCTTGTTCTCTCCTTTTTGGCCAAAAATACTAAGAGGAAGAAGGGATTTTTGCTTCATTTCCTTTGTTTAGAAGAGATCTAGAAGGTGATTTGGCTAAATTTGCATCAAGAGTAAGGTATGTATGAGGTTGTGTTGGGAGTTTCATGCATGTTTTGGTTGCTAATTTGATGTGCATGTTAGCCATGGCTCAAATCTTTGTTATGCCATGGAAATGGCATTTTGCCAAAGTTGTTATGGTGATAAAGCCATTGCATGCTAAGTGTGAAACTTGATGATGATGCATGCAATGATGGATTGTCTACCTATGAGTAAGATTTTGAGCTTTCTTTTGTTTTATCATGATTGAAGTTGAAAAGAAGCATGATTGTCATATTCGCCATGATGCATTCTTGAGCATGATTCATGCTTCTTGCATGTTAGTTAAAATTTGTGTTTTGGATGGCTATGGACACCTTGAAATTGGCCATGCTCATATATGCATATATATGATTGCACATTATGTTTTGGTTATGAACTAAGTGATGAATATATTGGTTTAAAGGAGAAGATGTGGAAGAATGCTTGTGAAATTGCAAGCACAATTCGCCTAGCACACATGTAGGTGCTTGATGCTATATTATAAGTTTTGGGCCACAATGTGCAAAGCATTAATTAGTAAATTGCATGCTGTTTTTGTGAGGTATTAAGTGCAAAATTGACCTCAACATGTACATGAATATTCGCCTTGGGTAGCCTATTGAAAGCCTTAGCATTTCCTTGATGCTCGAATAAATTGTATTGAATTGCTTGATGTAGTATAAAATGTGCATGACCATTGTGTATTCAAGCTAAAGGGTGGCCATATGACCATTTAAACTCTTTGTCATATTCGCCAAAAGCTAGCACAATGAGGTTTTAATAAATTGAATTTGTTTGAATTAGCTCAAGAGCTTAGAGGGCCACAATTGGACAAGGGAAGGAGAAAGTGATCGAATAGCCAAAAAGCCGTTCGACAACATCCGAGGTAAGTCCTCAAGAAGTGACCCTACTTGAATTGTGTGAAATAAAGTATGGATGTGTATTGATTATTGATTGTGTATGCATGAGTATTTGAATTCTACCGGGCTAAGTCCCAAGGCGTAATATGCTTGTGACTATAATTGCGTTTGAGCCTTAGTAACGAAAATGAATTATGTATGTCCAATGATAATTGATGTATGTGTTCATGGAAATTGAATGATATCCGGCTAAACTCAAGACAATTATGCTTGAAATTATATCCGGTTAAGACCCAAGGCAATTGCGCTTAGTGGCTACATCGGGCTAAGACCAAGGCATTCGTATGCGAGACATTCTATCCGGGCTAAGACCAAGGCATTTGTGCACGTGATTATATCCGGTTATAATCCCAAGAATCTTGGGCTGGAGGTGAGTGTTGGTTGCTGTAATGAATTCAATTAGTACACTCGAAAAGCCCAAAGGATAAGGTACGTTATATGTGCATCGGAAAGTCGACATGTTTGAGCAACATTCGCTCAATCGACTAATGAATTTCAGTTATTAAATTGATTGATACTTTGTGAAATTATATAATGATGAAGTGTGAAGTAAGAATGTGTATAAATGAAATGATGCATTTGGCTATGTGAATGTATTGCTGAAATTAGAGTTGATTATATTCCTTGAGACTTACTAAGCATAAAATGCTTACCCCGCTGCTTTGGCTCTCGTTTTCTAGATTTCGCCGAGGCAATCGGATTTGGGATCGTTGAAGTCAAGTCATTCACACTATCAAGCCTCCATTTTGGTATAAATTTTGATTGAACTTGAGATGGCATGTATAGGACTACCTCTTGTTTGTTAAATATGTTGTAATGTAAGTATGTACGGCCATGCGAAAATGGCTCAAAAGGAAGCATGAACTTAGACTAATTGTGGGTTGTATGTATATATTTGGTGTCATGATGTGGCTATGGCTTGAAATGGGAATGTTGGTCATATGATCAGCCATTGGCATGGTTAAAATGATCATATATGAACCTATGTATGGCAAGACTAGTTGATTCATGGAGACTACCAAATAGGTAAGTCCTACCTTAAAACAGATGCTGCCAGCTGCAGTGGCATGAATGTGAAAAATCACCAAAATTCATAGGAATGGAATTAAATAGTGAATAAGCTATGTAAATGAACCTTGATGAGTCTATTTTCATATGGAAGAAACGAAATGGTCATAGGAGTTACAGGTTAAGAGATATTAAAGCTATTGTGAGACAGGGCCAGAATGGTTTCTGGGTTCCCTGTCGCAACTTTAAAAATTCACTATAAATTATCCAAAAATAATTAGGAGACATACCTTATATGTACAGATTCCATTTTTAGTCTAGTTTGATTAGAAACAAACGAAACCAGCATTAAAGCCCTGTACAGAGAGATATTCAAGTTATACCGCGCGAAGGTCAGAGCAGTCGATCCCTGTAACATGGGTAACTTTAACTAATAAACTGTACCAATTGGCCCGACAAAAAATCCTAGAAATAAATCCATGGATGGATATATGAGTCTAAATTCAGGGAAAATTTACGAAACCAGTTTCCGAGTTTTGAAACTCGAGATATGATTTTTAAGGCGACAGTGACGCAGTTTTCCAGCCTGACTGGAAATGTCAAATTGGTGGGCAAAACATGTGAACTTGGCTTGTTAACCCCTCGGGTCCGACACCGGCGGTGGTCTCGGGTTTGGGGTGTTACAATTATAATGCTATGCTCAAAGTATATATAAGCCATTTTCGCATGGCTATCCAAATTTATACAAAACCAAAGGGTACATGACCAACAACAAAAAGGGTAGTCCTATACATGCCATTTTCAGAGTTCAACCAAAAGTGTACCAAAAGGGCTTTGATAGTGTGGACGACTTCGACTTCGACAATCCCGAGTCCGATAGCTGACGAACCAAAATCTATAAAACAGAGATTCAAAGAACGGAGTAAGCATTTAATGCTTAGTAAGTTTTGAGCAATGAAATTAGGCACAACTGAAGTATAGCATTCATATAACTAAACGGATAATTTCATATACACATATTCTCAAAAATCAGTCCTACTTCACATTTCCAACCCTTATATTCACACATAAGGGATCAACTTAACCAAAGGCCGGAAGCTCATTAATTGTCTGAGCGAATAATATTTAAAAGGAATCAACTACTCCAATGC
Source organism: Gossypium arboreum (assembly GCF_025698485.1). Taxonomy (NCBI): domain Eukaryota; kingdom Viridiplantae; phylum Streptophyta; class Magnoliopsida; order Malvales; family Malvaceae; genus Gossypium; species Gossypium arboreum. The sequence goes on from NC_069076.1 coordinate 29,819,449, forward strand.
ATATACGAAACGTACCTCATCGTTGGGATTTTACGAGCGTATTAATTGAAATTATTACAGCAAGATCGCTCATTCCCAAACCAAGTACCTTGGGCATTTAGCCGGATATAGCTACTTGCTCAAATGCCTTCGGGACTTAGCCCGGTTATAGTAACTCGCACAAATGCCTTCGGGACTTAGCCTGGTTATAGTAACTCGCACAAATGCCTTCGGGACTTAGCCCGGTTATTGTAACTCGCACAAATGCCTTCGGGACTTAGCCCGGATATAGTAACTCGCAAAAATGCCTTCGGGCTTAGCCCAGAATTAGTCACTAGCACAAATGCCTTCGGGACTTAGCCTGGTTATCATCCGAATATCCATGCACATATCAATAAATCATGACACATCTATATTTCATTTTCATAACTAGAATTCAAACACAACTCACTTATCAAGCATTATCATTTTCGGCTCAATAGTTACATAGAAAGAGCATGATTTTGATTTACTTAAAACATAATCTAATCGAATCATAATCTAAGATCCATTACTCAAAAACTTACCTCGGATGTTGTCGAACGATTTCGGCGGCTATTCGATCACTTTTTCCATTCCCTTATCCAACTTTGGTCCTTTAAGCTCTTGAGCTAATTCAAACAAATTTAACTTATTAAAGTCTCATTATGCTAGCTTATGGCCGAATATGAGAAGGAGTTTGATAGGTCATATGGCCACCTTTAGCTCAAATACAAAAATGGTCATACGCATTTTTAAGCACATTGAGCAATTTAATACAATTAATCTAACATTTCCTCATGTGCACCTTTATGACCGAATACACACATCATTAACCTAATATCAATTAACTAAGCACTTTAACAAATTCTCCTTGAGCCGATTATCTAAGTCAAGATAGATTCATCATTATGCTCGCCTATAACTGAATACATGCAACACCAATCTATCTCATGTGGCCGAATATGCATGTCTATGTTGAGGCCAATTATATGCTTAATACTTCCTACAAATATGGTTACTTGTATTGACTACATACCATTTTGTTTCAAGTTCAAAACTCGCTAATACACATATATACACTAGTAATCAAATACTAACATTTGCACTTCACCTTACTACCATTTTTCATCCAAATAACATGAATCAACAACCATATTTCTCTTCTACTTCCTACCATGGCGAATGCATCAAGACACCATACCATTTCAATTTTGGTCATGGGTTAAACAAAGAACTTAATGTCTAACTCAAAAATGCTAAAAAGAAAATCCAAGAGTCATCAATCCACCATCACATGTATCATTACAAAGCTTCACATTTAGCATGCAAATGACATCAACACAAATCCACCTTAGCCGAAACTAAACTCATCTTCATGCCTCATCACCACAACATCAAACACCAACCAGGAAGAAAATACCCATGGCCGAATATCATCTCCATCACATAGCAAAGATTTAAACCATGGTGTAACACCCCAAACCCGAGACCATCGCCGGTGTCGGACACGAGGGGTTAACGAGACAAATCCTCTTAAAGTACCGACCAATTTGGCATTTCTGGACAGGCTGGAAAACTGCGTCACCGTCGCCTTAAAAATCATATCTCGAGTTTCAAAACTCGGAAACTGGTTTCGTAAATTTTCCCTTAATTTAGACTCATATACCCGTCCATGGATTTATTTTCATAATTTTTGGTTGGGCCAATTGGTACAGTTTATTAGTTAAAGTCACCCATGTTATAGGGATCAACTGCTCTGACCTTCGCGCGTTACAACTTGAATATCTCTCTGTACAGGGCTTTAATACTGGTACCGTTTGTTTCTAATGAAACTAGACTCAAAATGGAATCTTTACATATAAGGAATGACTCCTAATTCTTTCTGGATAATTTATGGTAAATTTTCAAAGTCGCGACAGGGGACCCAGAAACCGTTCTGACCCTGTCTCACGAGAACTTTAATATTTCTCAGTATACTGCTCATATGGTCGTTTCGTTTCGTCCATATAAAAATAGATTCATCAAGGTTCAGTTCCATAATTTACTCACTATTTAATTCTACTTCTACTATTTTTAGTGATTTTTCAATCTCATCCCACTGCTGCTGTCCGCAACAGTTACTGCAGTAGACTATGCCAATTTCATGAATTTTTCCTTGGCCTTAATCATCCATCATACATGACACAAATTATGGCCACCTTATCAAAATTTGAGTTTCTAGGACTCGTGGCTATAGGTTCTAGCATCCCACTCGGCGACCACATAGGCCATTTTCACATGGCTTAAAGTTTACAACCCACAATTCGACAAAATATAATAGCCTATACATGCCAAATGTTCTTCAACAACAAAAACAATACCACAAGATTTCAGCCGGTGTGATGACTTCAACGACGGTTCCGAGCACGCAACAATACGAGTCCAAGAGACCTAAAATGGGTGACAAGAAAACACCGAGTGAGTTTACAACTCAGTAAGTCATAAGCATTCCACAACCATCCATTAACAAAATTATTACAACATGAAATAATGAACGAGGCTAAGTACTCCATCCATATCGAACTATATCATAGTTCCTTGGACCTTTCGGTTCAATCTCATACCAAGTCATACATCCACATTTCATATTCTATACAATAAGATATTTGAGGCATTTTACACACCAACTCATTTTCACCACAATCATACAATTGCAATCATCACATAGATTTAAAGCTTACCAAGCTCAACCCCGAGCATGAACATATTACCTATTCGTCATGAGCTCAAGGTACTTACCCGATCCGCTGTCCATACTCAACTCGATGGAGACACACCTCCATATAATTGTTCGATCGGAGATATTTATATATATATATATAGAGTACGCACACACAGTGCTTAATACTCGATTTCGCACACTTAGTGCCATGCGATTTAAGCCCGCACACATAGTGCCATACCCTTCGAGCTCGCACACTTAGTGCCATATATTTCCAGCATGCACACTTAGTGCCATATATTTCCAGCACGCACATTTAGTGCCATATATTTCCAGCACGCACACTTAGTGCCAATCTCGTCACCGTACACACGTATTGCTCAAGACACTTAGTGCCGAAAGCAAACTTTCTACACATTTCACTATTTCTTTTACATTCAACAATTGTCATCACTCCATACACATACAATTTCATTTATATATATATATCATCCCATTAAACACAATTGCATAGATTTTACTATCATTTAAGCAATATCAAACATATGTGCTTAATGACTTACCTCGTGTTGGGTAAAATAGTTCCAAGTCGGCTACTCGATGACCTTCGTCTTTCCCTTGCTTGATTCTCCTTCTTTAACTCCTTGAGCTTAATCAATAAATCACTAGTTTAACCATCTTGCTAAACATTCATAATTCAACTACACATGCATATGTATGCTTGTATATTCGGCAACCATTCTTACTAATCGCCCATTTGGTCGATTATACACCTAACCGAATATGCACCAAAAACTTGATTCAACATTACCTACATACTCACTTTAATGGCGAATATATATATATATGTACAATGTCAACTAACATCTTTTAATCACCTAATTTCATCTCATGAACATTTAATCAAATTTTCCCAATCTAGCATATATTTTCACATCCATTTGTAACATCATGTACAAACACATATACACATATATCAAAACACAAATTTTTACCTATCATGCAACAAGCATAAATCGCACTTATGAGCATGCCATGGCGAATACATCCCACACCATCCCCTTTCAATTTTTGGTCATGGTTAAACAAAGAAAACTCCATGTCTTACTCAAGAATGCTAAAAGAAATTTCAAGAGTAGTCAATCCATCATTACATGTATCATCAACAAGCTTCACATTTAGCATGCAATGGCTTTAACACAATATCAACCTTGGCCAAATACCATTTCCATGGCATAACAAGGATTTGAACCATGGGCTAACATGAACATCAAGTTAGCAACTAAAACATGCATGAATCTCATGACACAACCTCAAACATACCTTAATCTTGACACAAGTATGACCAAATCTCCTTCTAGTTCTCTTCTAAACCAAGCATGAAGCAAAAATCCTTCCTTTTTCCCTTAGTATTTTCAGCCAAGATTTAAGAATGGATGAACAAATTTTTCCTTTCTTTTCCTCTACTCACGGCAACAAAAGGGGGGCATCCATGCTCATTTTTTTCATTTCTTTATTTTTTCTACATAATCCACTAACTAAACATGTTGGAAACATGTTCCTTGCCCATATTCTTGTCATGGCCGGCCACTCTTCCCTTTTTTGGGCAAATTGACATGCAAAACCACTCTTTTGCATGCATGTACTATTAGACCATTGTAAGATTAGCCTATCACCTTTCAAGAATGTTTCATACAAGTCCATTTTAATAAATTCACATAGAAATGATCAAATTAATGCATGAAACTTTCACACATGCATTTACTAACATCATAAACATAGAATATAACTTTTAATTACTTATAAGACTCGGTTTAGTGGTCCCAAACCACTTTCCGACTAGGGTCAAATTAGGGATGTCACAACTCTCCCCACTTACGTAAATTTTCGCCCCGAAAATCTTACGGTAAATAGGTTTAGGTATCGCTCTTTCATAGAGTCCTCGAGTTCCCAAGTGGCTTCTTCAATTCCGTGTTTATGCCACAACACCTTCACTAATGGGATTTTCTTATTGCGCAACTCTTTTACTTCACGCATCAGAATGCGAACCGGTTCCTCTTCATAGCTCAAATTAGGTGAATCTCAATCTCGACGGAGCGATTACGCGATGGATCGACCTATATCGTCAAGCATCGAGACATGGAAAACGCTAGGATCCTTTCAAGCTCGGGGTAAAATTAATCGAGACGCTCTTTGGTCCAACTCGTTCGGATACTTCATACGGACCGATGAACCTCGGACTCAATTTTCCCTTACGGCCAAATCTAAGCACCTTCTTCCAAGGTGAAACTTTGAGAAAGACCTTGTCTCCAACCCGATATTCAATATCTTTTCTTTTCAAATCCGCATACGACTTTTGGCGATCCGGCGACTTTCAAACTTTCACGAATTACTCGAACTCTTTGCTCGGCATCCTTAACCAAATCAACCTCAAGAATTTACCTTCACTAAGTTCACCGAGAATAATGGGGTACGGCATTTACGATCGTATAAAGCCTCGTAAGGCGCCATCTTAATACTTGATTGAAAGCTATTGTTGTGTTTAATTCAATCAAAGGCGATACTGCTTCCATGAACCACTAAACTCAAGGATACAACATCTCAACATATCCTCGAGTATTTGAATTATCCGTTCGGATTGACCATCGGTTTGGGGTGAAAGGCGGTCTTGAAATGCAACTTGGTACCCAAAGCTTCTTGCAACTTCTTCCAAAATCGCGAGGTAAATCTCGGATCTCTATCCGACACGATGGAAATAGGCACCCGTGTAATCTCACAATCGAGAAACGTACAATTCGCTAGTTTGTCCATTGAAAAATCCGACGACGGGATAAAGTGAGCCGACTTAGTCGGTCTATCGACAACGACCCAAATCGCATCCTTCTTACTCACTGACAATGGCAGTCCGGATACAAAGTCCATTGTGACTCGATCCCATTTCCACTCGGGTATCGTGATCGGCTGAAGTAATCCTGAAGGCACTTGATGTTCCGCTTTCACTTGTTGACATATTAAACATCTCAAACAAAATCGAGATGTCTCGCTTCATACCATGCCACCAAAACCGACGTTTCAAATCGTTGTACATCTTCGTACTCCCCGGGTGGATTGCCATTCGGCTACAATGGGCTTCGTTCAAAATTATTGGAATAAGTTTCGAATTCTTTGGAACACACAGACGACTTCTGAACCTCAAACAATCGTCATCATCGATTTGAAATTCGAGTCCTTGTTGGAACACACTCATCCCGCTTTGCAACCAACTCATCGTCGACTTTCTCGAGCTTCACGAATTTGACGTATCAATAATGGTTTGGCTTTCAATTCAGCTACTAACACATTGTCGGGTAGGATAGACAAGTGTACATTCATCGCTTCATAAAGCAAATAGTGATTTTCGGGTTAAGGCATCCGCAACCACATTAGCCCTTCCCGGTGATAATCAATGACGAGCTCATAATCTTTTAACAAATCGAGCCATCGCTTTGTCGCAGATTTAAGTCTCTTTGGGTCATCAAATATTTGAGACTTTTGTGATCCGAATACACATGGCACTTCTCACCAAATAAGTAATGTCGCCATATCTTTAAGGCGAATACGATGGCGACCAATTCGAGATCATGGGTCGGATAATTTTTCTCATGTGGCTTTAATTGCCTCGACGATAGGCCACAACTCGCCCTTCTTGCATCAATACGCAACCCAACCCAAGTAGGGATGCGTCACTATAAATGACAAACTCTTTGCCCGATTCGGGTTGCACTAGAATTGGGGCTTCGGTCAAATAAGCTTTCAGTTGATCGAAACTTTTTCGACATTTCTCCGTCCATTCGAACTTAACATCCTTTTGGAGTAGCCGTCATTGGCGTGGCTATCGTCGAGAAACCTTTACAAATCGTCGGTAATAACCGCAAGCCCCAAAAGCTCCTAACGGTAACATTCCTTGGTGGTTTCCAATCGACTATGGCTGAAATTTTGTTGGGTCCACCCGACACCGATGCGGACACCACGTGCCCCAAAAAGCTAACCTCTTTCAACCAAAATTCACATTTCTTTGAACTTTGCGTATAATTGCTTATCTCGTAAGATTTGCAACACTATCCTCGGTGTTCAAGATGTTCGGTTTCATCTCGAATAGACCAAAATGTCATCGATAAATACAACTATGAACCGATCCAAGTATGGCCTGAAAATTCTATTCATTAAATCCATAAACACCGCAGGGCATTAGTGAGCCCAAACGGCATCACCAAGAATTCAGTAGTGACCGTACCTCGCTCTAAAAGCGGTTTTGGGTATGTCCGATTCTCGGACCCTCAACCGATAGTACCCGACCTCAAATCTATCTTTGAAAACACCGAGGCTCCTTTTAATTGATCAAACAAATCGTCAATTCGTGGCAATGGATATTTATTCTTTATCGTCACTTTATTGAGTTGACGATAGTCGATGCACAACCTCATGGTTCCGTCCTTCTTCTTCACAAACAATACAAAAGCGCCCTATGGAGAAAAAACTCGGTCGAGCGAAACCTCTATCCGTCAATTCTTGCAATTGAACCTTCAATTCCTTTAATTCGTTAATGCCATACGACACGGGGCTATTGAAATCGGCGTAGTACCGGTACAACCGATGCAATTCCACTTCTCGAACCGGTGGCAATCCGGTAACTCCTCGGAAAAACATCCGAATACTCACAAACCACCGGTACCGATTCGAGTTTCCTTTCCGTCTCTTTACTTCCAAACACATACGCAAGGTATGTTTCACACCCTTTTTCACATACCTCCGAAGCGGTCATAGAAGATATTATCATTGGCGCTCCTTTTAAATCAAGAGACTCGACTCGGACTACCTCATTATTTGCACTCCTCAAATCAATGGTTTTCCTTTTGCGATCCACCTTGCATCATGTACGGTCACCAATCCATACCAAGAATAACATCGAATTCATGAAATGGTAGAAGCATCAAATCGGTAGGAAAAGCAGATTCTCCAATTATTAGGGGCATCTCTTGCACACTCTATCAACAAGCACGTATTGACCCAAAGGGTTTGACACTCGATTACGAACTCAAGAGACTCAACGGTAGAGTCTTCTTGGATGCTAAGGTTTCACATACATATGAGTGAGTAGATCCGGGGTCAATCAATGCAATCACAATAGTATCAAAGAGAGTAAAAGTACCGGTGATAACGTCGGGGAGGATGCCTCCTCTCGTGCATGCGGATGGCATATGCTCTAGCAGAGCACGAGTCTCGGATCGGACGGTAGTATTAGAGGCTCCTCTCGATTACCACCCCTACCTCCAGAGATTCTCTGGGGCCTACCTCCACCATCGCTCCACTAGGTCTTGCACCTTGCGTCTTATTCCTCTCATCTAGCTCCGTGCAATCTCTAATGAAGTGGTCCTTGAACCGCATCCATAACAGCCCTATTAACAGACTTACCCCAACATTCACCTAGGTGTCGTCTTCCACATTGGGGGCATTCGGGTCTCTCTTGACGATTATTGCCCACACTAGCTATCTGAAGTAGCTCGGAGTCCGTCAATGGTGGGGCTCTAATGGAAATTCCATGATCGTCCTCGACTTCTTTGGTGTCCTCCCCGAACCTCTTTCTGATGAGAACGAGCTTTACTCGTCGATCTTTTACGGTAATCTCTTGCTTCAAATTCAGCCTTCTTCTTCTCCTTCCCAAGTTCTTCCGCCTTGCGTGCTCGTTCGACTAGTGTCACGAACTCCTTTATCTCCAAAATTCCCACTAGTAACTTTAACTCTTCATTCAATCCTTCTTCAAATCTTTTGCACATCGCAACCTCATCAGCCACACACTCCGAGCATCTCGGCTAAGTCTTACGAACTCATGTTCAGTATTCGAGATCTGATCATCCGGCCTTGCTTGAGTTCCAAAAATTCCTTACGCTTCGATCGATGAACCGTTGACTAATGTATTTCTTTGAAATTCGGATTGAAAGAAATCCCAAGTAACTCGTTCATTTGGGACTATGGAAATTAAAGTCCTCCACCAATAGTAAGTCGAGTCTCATAACAAGGATATAGCACACTTAAGACATTCATCGGTGTGCATGACAGTTCATCTAACACTCTAATGGTGTTATCGAGCGTAACTTCGGCCTTTTCGGCATCATCGGTAACTATGGCCTTGAACTCCTCGGCCCCGCTTCCTAATCAAGTCCACGGTGGTTTACTCACCTCACGGGATCAATAGCTGGAGGCATTGCGGGCTCTTGGGGTGGAGTATTTAAATTCGGGAATGGTTGGACAGCCGGGTTGGTTCGGGCATATTCGCGACCCACTCATTCATCATAGTGAAGAAGGCTTGTTTCGCCTTCATTTTGATTATTCGCGGATGACTGAGGCTCAACAGCGGTGTCCCTTTGCGCGGAGCAGCCGCTACACTTTCAACGTCATCCGCCAAGGGTCTCTACCCGGGTTCCATTTACTAATCAAAACAAAAATTTCAACCGTCGAAGTCATCACATTTTTAAGCACTAACAATTTGGCATGTATAGCTAGACTCACACGCGCTATGGTAGTCCTAGAATCGACTAAACCATAGCTCTGATACCAATTAAATTGTAACACCCCAAACCCGAGACCATCGCCGGTGTCGGACACGAGGGGTTAACGAGACAAATCCTCTTAAAGTACCGACCAATTTGGCATTTCTGGACAGGCTGGAAAACTGCGTCACCGTCGCCTTAAAAATCATATCTCGAGTTTCAAAACTCAGAAACTGGTTTCGTAAATTTTCCCTTAATTTAGACTCATATACCCGTCCATGGATTTATTTTTATAATTTTTGGTTGGGCCAATTGGTACAGTTTATTAGTTAAAGTCACCCATGTTACAGGGATCGACTGCTCTGACCTTCGCGCGTTACAACTTGAATATCTCTCTGTACAGGGCTTTAATACTGGTGCTGTTTGTTTCTAATGAAACTGGACTCAAAATGGAATCTGTACATATAAGGCATGACTCCTAATTCTTTCTGGATAATTTATGGTAAATTTTCAAAGTCGCGACAGGGGACCCAGAAACCGTTCTGGCCCTGTCTCACGAGAACTTTAATATTTCTCAGTATACTGCTCATATGGTCGTTTCGTTTCGTCCATATAAAAATAGATTCATCAAGGTTCAGTTCTATAATTTACTCACTATTTAATTCTACTTCTACTATTTTTAGTGATTTTTCAATCTCATCCCACTGCTGCTGTCCGCAACAGTTACTGCAGTAGACTATGCCAATTTCATGAATTTTTCCTTGGCCTTAATCATCCATCATACATGACACAAATTATGGCCACCTTATCAAAATTTGAGTTTCTAAGACTCGTGGCTATAGGTTCTAGCATCCCACTCGGCGACCACATAGGCCATTTTCACATGGCTTAAAGTTTACAACCCACAATTCGACAAAATATAATAGCCTATACATGCCAAATGTTCTTCAACAACAAAAACAATACCACAAGATTTCAGCGGTGTGATGACTTCAACGACGGTTCGAAGCACTATAACAATACGAGTCCAAGAGACCTAAAATGGGTGACAAGAAAACACCGAGTGAGTTTACAACTCAGTAAGTCATAAGCATTCCACAACCATCCATTAACAAAATTATTACAACATGAAATAATGAAGCGAGGCTAAGTACTCCATCCATATCGAACTATATCATAGTTCCTTGGACCTTCGGTTCAATCTCATACCAAGTCATACATCCACATTTCATATTCTATACAATAAGATATTTGAGGCATTTTACACACCAACTCATTTTCACCACAATCATACAATTGCAATCATCACATAGATTTAAAGCTTACCAAGCTCAACCCCGAGCATGAACATATTACCTATTCGTCATGAGCTCAAGGTACTTACCCGATCCGCTGTCCATACTCAACTCGATGGAGACACACCCTCCATATAATTGTTCGATCGGAGATATTTATATATATATATAGAGTACGCACACGAGTGCTTAATACTCGATTTCGCACACTTAGTGCCATGCGATTTAAGCCCGCACACATAGTGCCATACCCTTGAGCTCGCACACTTAGTGCCATATATTTCCAGCATGCACACTTAGTGCCATATATTTCCAGCACGCACATTTAGTGCCATATATTTCCAGCACGCACACTTAGTGCCAATCTAAATCACCGCATACACGTATTGCCAAGACACTTAGTGCCGAAAGCAAACTTTCTACACATTTCACTATTTCTTTTACATTCAACAATTGTCATCACTCCATACACATACAATTTCATTTATATATATATATCATCCCATTAAACACAATTGCATAGATTTTACTATCATTTAAGCAATATCAAACATATGTGTAATGACTTACCTCGTGTTGGGTAAAATAGTTCCAAGTCGGCTACTCGATGACCTTCGTCTTTCCCTTGCTTGATTCTCCTTCTTTAACTCCTTGAGCTTAATCAATAAATCACTAGTTTAACCATCTTGCTAAACATTCATAATTCAACTAAACATGCATATGTATGCTTGTATATTCGGCAACCATTCTTACTAATCGCCCATTTGGTCGATTATACACCTAACCGAATATGCACCAAAACTTGATTCAACATTACCTACATACTCACTTTAATGGCGAATATATATATATATGTACAATGTCAACTAACATCTTTTAATCACCTAATTTCATCTCATGAACATTTAATCAAATTTTCCCAATCTAGCATATATTTTCACATCCATTTGTAACATCATGTACAAACACATATACACATATATCAAAACACAAATTTTTACCTATCATGCAACAAGCATAAATCGCACTTATGAGCATGCCATGGCGAATACATCCCACACCATCCCCTTTCAATTTTTGGTCATGGTTAAACAAAGAAAACTCCATGTCTTACTCAAGAATGCTAAAAGAAATTTCAAGAGTAGTCAATCCATCATTACATGTATCATCAACAAGCTTCACATTTAGCATGCAATGGCTTTAACACAATATCAACCTTGGCCAAATACCATTTCCATGGCATAACAAGGATTTGAACCATGGGCTAACATGAACATCAAGTTAGCAACTAAAACATGCATGAATCTCATGACACAACCTCAAACATACCTTAATCTTGACACAAGTATGACCAAATCTCCTTCTAGTTCTCTTCTAAACCAAGCATGAAGCAAAAATCCTTCCTTTTTCCCTTAGTATTTTCAGCCAAGATTTAAGAATGGATGAACAAATTTTTCCTTTCTTTTTCCTCTACTCACGGCAACAAAAGGGGGCATCCATGCTCATTTTTTTCATTTCTTTTTTTTTTCTACATAATCCACTAACTAAACATGTTGGAAACATGTTCCTTGCCCATATTCTTGTCATGGCGGCCACTCTTCCCTTTTTTGGGCAAATTGACATGCAAAACCACTCTTTTGCATGCATGTACTATTAGACCATTGTAAGATTAGCCTATCACCTTTCAAGAATGTTTCATACAAGTCCATTTTAATAAATTCACATAGAAATGATCAAATTAATGCATGAAACTTTCACACATGCATTTACTAACATCATAAACATAGAATATAACTTTTAATTACTTATAAGACTCGGTTTAGTGGTCCGAAACCACTTTCCGACTAGGGTCAAATTAGGGATGTCACAACTCTCCCCACTTACGAAATTTTCGTCCCGAAAATCTTACCGGTAAATAGGTTTAGGTATCGCTCTTTCATAGAGTCCTCGAGTTCCCAAGTGGCTTCTTCAATTCCGTGTTTATGCCACAACACCTTCACTAATGGGATTTTCTTATTGCGCAACTCTTTTACTTCACGCATCGAATGCGAACGGTTCCTCTTCATAGCTCAAATTAGGTGAATCTCAATCTCGAGACGGAGCGATTACGTGCGATGGATCGAGACCTATATCGTCAAGCATCGAGACATGGAAAAGCGTTGTGGATCCTTTCAAGCTCGGGGTAAAATTAATCGATGCGCTCTTGGTCCAACTCGTTCGAATACTTCATACGGACCGATGAACCTCGGACTCAATTTTCCCTTACGGCCAAATCTAAGCACCTTCTTCCAAGGTGAAACTTTGAGAAAGACCTTGTCTCCAACACGATATTCAATATCTTTTCTTTTCAAATCCGCATACGACTTTTGGCGATCCGGCGACTTTCAAACTTTCACGAATTACTCGAACTCTTTGCTCGGCATCCTTAACCAAATCAACCCGAAGAATTTACCTTCACTAAGTTCGGTCCGAGAATAATGGGGTACGGCATTTACGACCAGTATAAAGCCTCGTAAGGCGCCATCTTAATACTTGATTGAAAGCTATTGTTGTGGCGAATTCAATCAAAGGCGAATCTGTTCCATGAACCACTAAACTCAAGGATACACCATCTCAACATATCCTCGAGTATTTGAATTATCCGTTCGGATTGACCATCGGTTTGGGGGTGAAAAGCGGTCTTTGAAATGCAACTTGGTACCCAAAGCTTCTTGCAACTTCTTCCAAAATCGCGAGGTAAATCTCGGATCTCTATCCGACACGATGGAAATAGGCACCCGTGTAATCTCACAATCGAGAAGCGTACAATTCGGCTAGTTTGTCCATTGAAAAATCCGTGCGTCTGGGGATAAAGTGAGCCGACTTAGTCGATCTATCGACAACGACCCAAATCGCATCCTTCTTACTCGCGACAATGGCGGTCCGGATACAAAGTCCATTGTGACTCGATCCCATTTCCACTCGGGTATCGTGATCGGTGAAGTAATCTGAAGGCACTTGATGTTCCGCTTTCACTTGTTGACATATTAAACATCTCGAAACAAAATCGGAGATGTCTCGTTTCATACCATGCCACCAAAACCGACGCGTTTCAAATCGTTGTACATCTTCGTACTCCGGGTGGATTGCCATTCGGCTACAATGGGCTTCGTTCAAAATTATTGGAATAAGTTTGAATTCTTTGGAACACACAGACGACTTCGAACCTCAAACAATCGTCATCATCGATTTGAAATTTCGAGTCCTTGTTGAACACACTCATCCCGTTTTGCAACCAACTCATCGTCGACTTTACGAGCTTCACGAATTTGGCGTATCAATAATGGTTTGGCTTTCAATTCAGCTACTAACACATTGTCGGGTAGGATAGACAAGTGTACATTCATCGCTTCATAAAGCAAATAGTGATTTCGGCTTAAGGCATCCGCAACCACATTAGCCCTTCGGGTGATAATCAATGACGAGCTCATAATCTTTTAACAACTCGAGCCATCGCCTTTGTCGCATGATTTAAGTCTCTTTGGGTCATCAAATATTTGAGACTTTTGTGATCCGAATACACATGGCACTTCTCACCAAATAAGTAATGTCGCCATATCTTTAAAGGCGAATCGATGGCGACCAATTCGAGATCATGGGTCGGATAATTTTTCTCATGTGGCTTTAATTGCCTCGACACATAGGCCACAACTTCGCCCTTCTTGCATCAATACGCAACCCAACCCAAGTAGGGATGCGTCACTATAAATGACAAACTCTTTGCCCGATTCGGGTTGCACTAGAATTGGGGCTTGATCAAATAAGCTTTCGATTGATCGAAACTTTTACGACATTTCTCCGTCCATTCGAACTTAACATCCTTTTGGAGTAACCGTCATTGGCGTGGCTATCGTCGAGAAACCTTTACAAATCGTCGGTAATAACCGGCAAGCCCCAAAAAGCTCCTAACCCGGTAACATTCCTTGGTGGTTTCCAATCGACTATGGCGAAATTTTGTTGGGTCCACCCGACACCGTCACGGACACCACGTGCCCCAAAAGCTAACCTCTTTCAACCAAAATTCACATTTCTTTGAACTTTGCGTATAGCGCTTATCTCGTAAGATTTGCAACACTATCCTCGGTGTTCAAGCATGTTCGGTTTCATCTCTCGAATAGACCAAAATGTCATCGATAAATACAACTACGAACCGATCCAAGTATGGCTGAAAATTCTATTCATTAAATCCATAAACACCGCGAGGGCATTAGTGAGCCCAAACGGCATCACCAAGAATTAGTAGTGACCGTACCTCGTTCTAAAAGCGGTTTTGGGTATGTCCGATTCTCGGACCCTCAACCGATAGTACCCGACCTCAAATCTATCTTTGAAAACACCGAGGCTCCTTTTAATTGATCAAACAAATCGTCAATTCGTGGCAATGGATATTTATTCTTTATCGTCACTTTATTGAGTTGGCGATAGTCGATGCACAACCTCATGGTTCCGTCCTTCTTCTTCACAAACAATACAGGTCGCCTATGGAGAAAAAACTCGATCGGCGAAACCTCTATCCGTCAATTCTTGCAATTGAACCTTCAATTCCTTTAATTCGTTAATGCCATACGATACGGGGCTATTGAAATCGGCGTAGTACCGGTACAACCGATGCGAATTCCACTTCTCGAACCGGTGGCAATCCCAGTAACTCCTCGGGAAAAACATCGAATACTCACAAACCATCGTACCGATTCGAGTTTCCTTTCCGTCTCTTTACTTCCAAACACATACGCAAGGTATGTTTCACACCCTTTTCACATACCTCCGGCGGTCATAGAAGATATTATCATTGGCGCTCCTTTTAAATCGATGAGACTCGACTCGGACTACCTCATTATTTGCACTCCTCAAATCAATGGTTTTCCTTTGCGATCCACCTTTGCATCATGTACTGGTCACCAATCCATACCAAGAATAACATCAATTCATGAAATGGTAGAAGCATCGGATCGGTAGGAAAACAGATTCTCCAATTATTAGGGGCATCTCTTGCACACTCTATCAACAAGCACGTATTGACCCAAAGGGTTTGACACTGAATTCGAACTCGGTAGACTCAGCGGTAGAGTCTTCTTTGGATGCTAAGGTTTCACATACATATGAGTGAGTAGAGTAGGGGTCAATCAATGCAATCACAATAGTATCAAAGGGAGTAAAAGTACCGGTGATAACGTCGGGGAGGATGCCTCTCTCTCGTGCGCGGATGGCATATGCTCTAGCGAGAGCACGGGTCTCGGATCGGACGGCCAGTATTAGAGGCTCCTCTCGATTACCACCCCTACCTCCAGAGATTCTCGGGGCCTACCTCCACCATCGTTCCACTAGGTCTTGCACCTTGCGTCTTATTCCTCTCATCTAGCTCCGTGCAATCTCTAATGAAGTGGTCCTTGAACCGCATCCATAATGAGCCCTATTATGCAGACTTACCCCAACATTCACCTAGGTGTCGTCTTCCACATTGGGGGCATTCAGGTCTCTCTTGACGATTATTGCCCACACTAGCTCTTGAAGTAGCTCAGAGTCCGTCAATGGTGGGGCTCTAATGGAAATTCCCGATCGTCCTCGACTTCTTGGTGTCCTCCACGAACCTCTTTACAGCCGAGAAACGAGCTTTACTCGTCGATCTTTTACGGTAATCTCTTGCTTCAAATTCAGCCTTCTTCTTCTCCTTCCCAAGTTCTTCCGCCTTGCGGGCTCGTTCGACTAGTGTCACGAACTCCTTTATCTCCAAAATTCCCACTAGTAACTTTAACTCTTCATTCAATCCTTCTTCAAATCTTTTGCACATCATAACCTCATCAGCCACACACTCCAGAGCATCTGGCTAAGTCTTACGAACTCATGTTCAGATTGAGATCTGATCATCCGGCCTTGCTTGAGTTCCAAAAATTCCTTACGCTTCGATCGATGAACCGTTGACTAATGTATTTCTTTGAAATTGGATTGAAAGAAATCCCAAGTAACTCGTTCATTTGGGACTATGGAAATTAAAGTCCTCCACCAATAGTAAGTGAGTCTACATAACAAGGATATAGCACACTTAAGACATTCATCGGGTGTGCATGACAGTTCATCTAACACTCTAATGGTGTTATCGAGCGAACTTCGGCCTTTTCGGCATCATCGGTAACTATGGCCTTGAACTCCTCGGCCCCGCTTCCTAATCAAGTCCACGGTGGTTTACTCACCTCACGGGATCAATAGCGGAGGCATTGCGGGCTCTTGGGGTGGAGTATTTAAATTCGGGAATGGTTGGACAGTAGGGTTGGTTCGGGCATATTCGCGACCCACTCATTCATCATAGTGAAGAAGGCTTGTTTCGCCTTCATTTTGATTATTAGCGGATGACCGAGGCTCAACAGGCGGTGTCCCTTGCGCGGAGCAGCCGCTACACTTTCAACGTCATCCGCCAAGGGTCTCTCTACCGGGTTCCATTTACTAATCAAAACAAAAATTTCAACCGTCGAAGTCATCACATTTTTAAGCACTAACAATTTGGCATGTATAGCTAGACTCACACGCGCTATGGTAGTCCTAGAATCGACTAAACCATAGCTCGATACCAATTAAATTGTAACACCCCAAACCGAGACCATCGCGGTATCGCCACGAGGGGTTAACGAGACAAATCCTCTTAAAGTACCGACCAATTTGGCATTTCTGGACAGGCTGGAAAACTGCGTCACCGTCGTCTTAAAAATCATATCTCGAGTTTCAAAACTCGGAAACTGGTTTCGTAAATTTTCCCTTAATTTAGACTCATATACCGGTCCATGGATTTATTTTTATAATTTTTGGTTGGGCCAATTGGTACAGTTTATTAGTTAAAGTCACCCATGTTACAGGGATCGACTGCTCTGACCTTCGCGCGTTACAACTTGAATATCTCTCTGTACAGGGCTTTAATACTGGTTCTGTTTGTTTCTAATGAAACTGGACTCAAAATGGAATCTGTACATATAAGGCATGACTCCTAATTCTTTCTGGATAATTTATGGTAAATTTTCAAAGTCGCGACAGGGGACCCAGAAACCGTTCTGGCCCTGTCTCACGAGAACTTTAATATTTCTCAGTATACTGCTCATATGGTCGTTTCGTTTCGTCCATATAAAATAGATTCATCAAGGTTCAGTTCTATAATTTACTCACTATTTAATTCTACTTCTACTATTTTAGTGATTTTTCAATCTCATCCCACTGCTGCTGTCCGCAACAGTTACTGCAGTAGACTATGCCAATTTCATGAATTTTCCTTGGCCTTAATCATCCATCATACATGACACAAATTATGGTCACCTTATCAAAATTTGAGTTTCTAAGACTCGTGGCTATAGGTTCTAGCATCCCACTCGGCGACCACATAGGCCATTTTCACATGGCTTAAAGTTTACAACCCACAATTCGACAAAATATAATAGCCTATACATGCCAAATGTTCTTCAACAACAAAAACAATACCACAAGATTTCAGCCGGTGTGATGACTTCAGCGACGGTTCGAGCACATAACAATCTGAGTCCAAGAGACCTAAAATGGGTGACAAGAAAACACCGAGTGAGTTTACAACTCAGTAAGTCATAAGCATTCCACAACCATCCATTAACAAAATTATTACAACATGAAATAATGAAGCGAGGCTAAGTACTCCATCCATATCGAACTATATCATAGTTCCTTGGACCTTCAGTTCAATCTCATACCAAGTCATACATCCACATTTCATATTCTATACAATAAGATATTTGAGGCATTTTACACACCAACTCATTTTCACCACAATCATACAATTGCAATCATCACATAGATTTAAAGCTTACCAAGCTCAACCCCGAGCATGAACATATTACCTATTCGTCATGAGCTCAAGGTACTTACCCGATCCGCTGTCCATACTCAACTCGATAGAGACACACCCTCCATATAATTGTTCGATCGGAGATATTTATATATATATATAGAGTACGCACACACGAGTGCTTAATAGTCGATTTCGCACACTTAGTGCCATGCGATTTAAGCCCACACATAGTGCCATACCCTTGAGCTCGCACACTTAGTGCCATATATTTCCAGCATGCACACTTAGTGCCATATATTTCCAACACGCACATTTAGTGCCATATATTTCAGTATGCACACTTAGTGCCAATCTAAATCACCGTACACACGTATTGCCCGCACACTTAGTGCCGAAAGCAAACTTTCTACACATTTCACTATTTCTTTTACATTCAACAATTGTCATCACTCCATACACATACAATTTCATTTATATATATATAGCATCCCATTAAACACAATTGCATAGATTTTACTATCATTTAAGCAATATCAAACATATGTGCTTAATGACTTACCTCGTGTTGGGTAAAATAGTTCCAAATCGGCTACTCGATGACCTTCGTCTTTCCCTTGCTTGATTCTCCTTCTTTAACTCCTTGAGCTTAATCAATAAATCACTAGTTTAACCATCTTGCTAAACATTCATAATTCAACTACACATGCATATGTATGCTTGTATATTCGGCAACCATTCTTACTAATCGCCCATTTGGTCGATTATACACCTAACCGAATATGCACCAAAAACTTGATTCAACATTACCTACATACTCACTTTAATGGCGAATATATATATATATGTACAATGTCAACTAACATCTTTTAATCACCTAATTTCATCTCATGAACATTTAATCAAATTTTCCCAATCTAGCATATATTTTCACATCCATTTGTAACATCATGTACAAACACATATACACATATATCAAAACACAAATTTTTACCTATCATGCAACAAGCATAAATCGCACTTATGAGCATGCCATGGCGAATACATCCCACACCATCCCCTTTCAATTTTTGGTCATGGTTAAACAAAGAAAACTCCATGTCTTACTCAAGAATGCTAAAAGAAATTTCAAGAGTAGTCAATCCATCATTACATGTATCATCAACAAGCTTCACATTTAGCATGCAATGGCTTTAACACAATATCAACCTTGGCCAAATACCATTTCCATGGCATAACAAGGATTTGAACCATGGGCTAACATGAACATCAAGTTAGCAACTAAAACATGCATGAATCTCATGACACAACCTCAAACATACCTTAATCTTGACACAAGTATGACCAAATCTCCTTCTAGTTCTCTTCTAAACCAAGCATGAAGCAAAAATCCTTCCTTTTTCCCTTAGTATTTTCAGCCAAGATTTGAGAATGGATGAACAAATTTTTCCTTTCTTTTTCCTCTACTCACGGCAACAAAAGGGGGCATCCATGCTCATTTTTTTCATTTCTTTATTTTTTCTACATAATCCACTAACTAAACATGTTGGAAACATGTTCCCTTATATATTCTTGTCATGGCGGCCACTCTTCCCTTTTTTGGGCAAATTGACATGCAAAACCACTCTTTTGCATGCATGTACTATTAGACCATTGTAAGATTAGCCTATCACCTTTCAACAATGTTTCATACAAGTCCATTTTAATAAATTCACATAGAAATGATCAAATTAATGCATGAAACTTTCACACATGCATTTACTAACATCATAAACATAGAATATAACTTTTAATTACTTATAAGACTTGGTTTAGTGGTCCCGAAACCACTTTCCGACTAGGGTCAAATTAGGGATGTCACACATGGGCTAGGTAGAACTCAAGCTAACAACTAAAAACATGTATGAATCTCATGGAACAACATCAAACATACCTCCTCCTAAACACCAACCAACCGAACATGAAGCAAGAAAATCCTCTTCTTCTTCCTTCCTCAAGTCATGGCAATGGAGGAGTAGCCTAGCTCATTTTTTTTTCTTTTTCTCTTTCTCCTCCTACTAACCACTATTATTTTATTACCCATGCTCCTTATTTTATCATTCCTCCCATAAAACATTAACATAACATGTTTATGACATGTTTTACTCATCACATTTTGTCCACCCTCATTGTCATGGCCGGCCACTACCAATTAAGTGGGGAAATTGACATGCAAGTCCACCCTTTTTAATTACATGCACTAATAGATCCTTATAGATTAACCTATCACATTTCACAAGTGTCACACATAAGTCTTATTAACTAAATTCACATGCAATTAACTAAATCGAAGCTTAAAACTTTCACACATTCATATTCACATATTTTAGACAATAATTATCATATTCAAATAATTTGGTGACTCGGTTTAGCAGTCCCGAAACCGCTTTCCGACTAGGGTCACTTTAGGGCTGTCACACTTGGACAGTGGCATCGATATGTGAATACATGTAAGACTGCGTCTGGGACGTTGGCATTGTATGATACATGTGTAATTATCCGAGTGTCCTATTCAATTCTGAATGGTTCATTGGGCATCGGTAAGTTGTGATCGAAAGTGTAAAATGAGTTGGAATGACCAGGTATGAATTAGCTTGTTACCTACCTAAAATAAGGTAAGTAAGTAACTTGATTATTTGTCACAAATCATGTGTAATGCAAATGAAGAATATATGTGATTATGGTATGTGTATTCGGTTCTACAAATGAATGATATGAATATTATGGAATTGGTTTCTGAATATGTGTCTACAAGACCATGTATATTCGGCCATATAGATAGTACATGTACACGATGTTATATATATATTGACTTTTTGGCTTTGAAGGTTGGATGATAATTAATTATCTTGATCATATGAGTATTTAGCCAGGGTAGTGTTTGAATATGAATATATATTATTTATGAACCTTGGTAGTTTGAGACTAAATGTGATAAAGATGATATATTATAGTTTAGTTTAATTGAGTTCATAATATCATTTGCTTGTTGATATGCTTATGACTTACTAAGCTAAGATAGCTTACTGTGTGTATATTTGCTTCTATTTTATAGATTTTGGATTCAAGTTACGAGCTAGGTAATCATCAGCGAAGTCTATCATACTATCCACTATTTTGGTACTTAATAAGTTGAACTTGAATTATGGCATGTATAGGCTGAAATGTACTTTTGAAATGTTGTATTTTGTTTATGTATAAGTGGAGCCATGCGAAAATGGCTTAACTTCTATGCTTGAAATCGGTTTTGGTTTAATTATGGTTTAAGTCTATTTTGGTTATTATGCCTTGTGCTATGGATAATTATAATTTGTGTTATGTGATCGTATATTGAAGTTGGTGTTGAATTCGGATGTGGCATGAATGAATTGGCTGTGTTATACATATATTTGGTTTTGGTTTGAGCCTATATTGAAAGTGTATCCAAAATATATGATGTTTGTGAAGTTGCTATGTGTTTCGGCTATCAGGTTTAAAATGGATGATAATTGAGCTAAGGTAGGTCATGTATTTGTTAGGTAATAGTCAAGACATTTTCATAGTATAAATTCGGTATTCATTTATGGACTTTATTAATGATATAAATGACATATGATTTGTTGTTATGGTAAGTAAGACACATTGGGACTTAGATTTATATAAGAAGTTTGAGTTAATGATAAAGGATATGCGCACTTGGTATTCGGTTATGTCATGTTAGTTGAGTTTTTATATGTTTAAATGTATGTATATATGTTCTTACATTATGGTTGACATGTATATGTGCATGGCTTTTTAGATTCGTTAGTTTTTGTAAGTTTATGAATACATATAAATGAATTGTGTTGGCCGAATAGACAAAGAAATGAAATGGATTTACATATAATCGAATGCTGGTTTAAATCTCTATTAATATGTAGAACATATGAATTTTATCTGACTAATATATTCATCTTTGCATATATGAATAAATGGGTTAGTAATGAAATTTATTTCAATTAATGTATATCTTGTGTATGCGCATTATTTATATAAAAATAGGTCTAATATTCCAATAATGAAGTTTTTGATTTATTATATGTTCGTATATGTATAATTTGTTTTGATATATGTTGGATTATGTTTTATTTAAGCGTGTTGTGAATGATATAATTATTTAAGATTTAATATTTGATTAAGTTATAAGTGTGACATCCCTAATTTGACCCTAGTCGGAAAGTGGTTTCGGGACCACTAAACCGAGTCTTATAAGTAATTAAAAGTTATATTCTATGTTTATGATGTTAGTAAATGCATGTGTGAAAGTTTCATGCATTAATTTGATCATTTCTATGTGAATTTATTAAAATGGACTTGTATGAAACATTGTTGAAAGGTGATAGGCTAATCTTACAATGGTCTAATAGTACATGCATGCAAAAGAGTGGTTTTGCATGTCAATTTGCCCAAAAAAAGGGAAGAGTGGCCGGCCATGACAAGAATATGGGCAAGGGAACATGTTTCCAACATGTTTAGTTAGTGGATTATGTAGAAAAAATAAAGAAATGAAAAAAAAATGAGCATGGATGCCCCCCCTTTTGTTGCCGTGAGTAGAGGAAAAAGAAAGGAAAAAAATTTGTTCATCCATTCTCAAATCTTGGCTGAAAATACTAAGGGAAAAAGGAAGGATTTTTGCTTCATGCTTGGTTTAGAAGAGAACTAGAAGGAGATTTGGTCATACTTGTGTCAAGACTAAGGTATGTTTGAGGTTGTGTCATGAGATTCATGCATGTTTTAGTTGCTAACTTGATGTTCTTGTTAGCCCATGGTTCAAATCCTTGTTATGCCATGGAAATGGTATTTGGCCAAGGTTGATATTGTGTTAAAGCCATTGCATGCTAAATGTGAAGCTTGTTGATGATACATGTAATGATGGATTGACTACTCTTGAAATTTCTTTTAGCATTCTTGAGTAAGACATGGAGTTTTCTTTGTTTAACCATGACCAAAAATTGAAAGGGGGATGGTGTGGGATGTATTCAGCCATGGCATGCTCATAAGTGCGATTTATGCTTGTTGCATGATAGGTAAAAATTTGTGTTTTGATATATGTGTATATGTGTTTGTACATGATGTTACAAATGGATGTGAAAATATATGCTAGATTGGGAAAATTTGATTAAATGTTCATGAGATGAAATTAGGTGATTAAAAGATGTTAGTTGACATTGTACATATATATATATATTCGCCATTAAAGTGAGTATGTAGGTAATGTTGAAATCAAGTTTTGGTGCATATTCGGTTAGGTGTATAATCGACCAAATGGGCGATTAGTAAGAATGGTTGCGAATATACAAGCATACATATGCATGTGTAGTTGAATTATGAATGTTTAGCAAGATGGTTAAACTAGTGATTTATTGATTAAGCTCAAGGAGTTAAAGAAGGAGAATCAAGCAAGGGAAAGACGAAGGTCATCGAGTAGCCGACTTGGAACTATTTTACCCAACACGAGGTAAGTCATTAAGCACGTATTTGATATTGCTTAAATGATTGTAAAATTTATGCAATTGTGTTTAATGGGATGATATATATATATAAATGAAAATGTATGTGTATGGAGTGATGACATTTGTTGAATGTAAAAGAAATAGTGAAATGTGTAGAAAGTTTGCTTTCGGCACTAAGTGTCTTGGCAATACGTGTGTGCGGTGACGAGATCGGCACTAAGTGTGCGTGCTGGAAATATATGGCACTAAGTGTGCAAGCTGGAAAAATACTGACCTTTGGGTGTGCGAGCTCGGAGGGTATGGCAATGTGTGCGGGCTTAAATTACGTGGCACTAAGTGTGCGAAATCGAGTAGTAAGCACTGTGTGTGCGTACTCTATATATATGGAGGTGTGTCTCCATTGAATTGAGTATGGACAGCGGATCGGGTAAGTACCTCGAGCTCATGACGAATAGAGAATACGTTCATGCTTGGGGTTGAATTTGGTAAGCCTTAAATCTATGTGAAGATTGAAATTGTATGGTTGTGCTGGAAAATGAGTTAATGTGTAAAAAAATGCTTGATTATCTTGTTGTGTAGAATATGAAATGTGGATGTATGAATTGGTACGAGATTGGACCGAAAGGTCCGAGGTATTATGGTATAGATTCGATATGGACGAGTACCTAGCCTCATTTGTTGTACATGTAGTAGTAACTTTATCGGTGGATTGATGAATGCTTATGACTTACTGAGTTGTAAACTCACTCGGTGTTTTCTTGTCACCCATTTTAGGTCTCTTGGACTCGTATTGTTGCGTGCTCGGAACCGTCGTTGAAGTCATCACACCGGCTGAAATCTTGTGGTATTGTTTTTGTTGTTGAAGAACATTTGGCATGTATAGGCTATTATATTTTGTCGAATTGTGGGTTGTAAACTTTAAGCCATGTGAAAATGGCCTATGTGGTCGTCGAGTGGGATGCTAGAACCTATAGCCACGAGTCTTAGAAACTCAAATTTTGATAAGGTGGCCATAATTTGTGTCATGTATGATGGATGATTAAGGCCAAGGAAAAATTCATGAAATTGGCATAGTCTACTGCAGTAACTGTTGCGGACAGCAGCAGTGAGATGAGATTGAAAATCACTAAAAATAGTAGAAGTAGAATTAAATAGTGAGTAAATTATGAAACTGAACCTTGATGAATCTATTTTATATGGACGAAACGAAACGACCATATGAGCAGTATACTGAGAAATATTAAGGTTCTCGTGAGACAGGGCCAGAACGGTTTCTGGGTCCCCTGTCGCGACTTTGAAAATTTACCATAAATTATCCAGAAAGAATTAGGAGTCATGCCTTATATGTAAAGATTCCATTTTGAGTCTAGTTTCATTAGAAACAAACGGCACCAGTATTAAAGCCCTGTACAGAGAGATATTCAAGTTGTAACGCGCGAAGGTCAGAGCAGTCGGTCCCTGTAACATGGGTGACTTTAACTAATAAACTGTACCAATTGGCCCAACCAAAATTCTAAAAAAATCCATGGATGGGTATATGAGTCTAAATTCAGGGAAAATTTACGAAACCAGTTTCTGAGTTTTGAAACTCGAGATATGATTTTTAAGGCGACGGTGACGCAGTTTTCCAGCCTGACTGGTAATGTCAAATTGGTTGGTATCTTGAGAGGGTTTGGCCGTTAACCCCTCGTGTCCGACACCGGCGTCGGTCACGAGTTAGGGGTGTTACAATTTTATTGGTATCAGAGCTATGGTTTAGTCGATTCTAGGACTACCATAGCGCGTGTGAGTCTTGCTATACATGCCAAATTGTTAGTGCTTAAAAATGTGATGACTTCTGACGGTTGAAATTTTTGTTTTGATTAGTAAATGGAACCCGGGTAGAGAGACCCTTGGCGGATGATGTTGAAAGTGTAGCGGCTGCTCGCGCAAGGGACACCGCTGTTGAGCCTCGGTCATCCGCGAATAATCAAAATGAAGGGGCGAAACAAGCCTTCTTCACTATGATGAATGAGTGGGTCGCATAATATGCCCGAACCAACCCGGCTGTCCAACCATTCCCGAATTTAAATACTCCACCCAAGAGCCCGCAATGCCTCCAGTTATTGATCCTGTGAGGCTGAGTAAACCACCGTGGACTTGATTAGGAAGCGGGGCCGAGGAGTTCAAGGCCATAGTTCTTGATGATGCCGAAAAGGCCGAGTTCGCTCGATAACACCATTAGAGTGTTAGATGAACTCATCATGCACACCGATGAATGTCTTAAGTGTGCTATATCCTTGTTAAGAGACTCACTTACTATTGGTGGAGGACTTTAATTTCCATAGTCCCAAATGAACGAGTTACTTGGGATTTCTTTCAATCCAATTTCAAAGAAATACATTAGTCAACGGTTCATCGATCGAAGCGTAAGGAATTTTGGAACTCAAGCAAGGCCGGATGACCGATCTCGAATACGAATATGAGTTCGTAAGACTTAGTCGGTATGCTCTGGAGTGTGTGGCTGATGAGGTTGCGATGTGCAAAAGATTTGAAGAAGGATTGAATGAAGAGTTAAAGTTACTAGTGGAAATTTTGGAGATAAAGGAGTTCGTGACACTAGTCGAACGAGCCTGCAAGGCGGAAGAACTTGGGAAGGAGAAGAAGAAGGCTGAATTTGAAGCAAGAGATTACCGTAAAAGATCAACGAGTAAAGCTCCGTTCTCGGCTGTAAAGAGGTTCAGGGAGGACACCAGTAAGTCGAGGACGACTGCGGGAATTTCCATTAGAGCCCGACCATTGACGGACTCCCAGCTACTTCATTAGCTAGTGTGGGCAATAATCGTCAAGAGAGACCTGAATGCCCCCAATGTGGAAGACGACACCTAGGTGAATGTTGGGGTAAGTGCATTAATAGGGCTGTTATGGATGCGGTTCAAGGACCACTTCATTAGAGATTGCACGGAGCTAGATGAGAGGAATAAGACGCAAGGTGCAAGACCTAGTGGAACGACGGTGGAGGTAGGCCCCAGAATCTCTCGGAGGTAGGGGTGGTAATCGAGAGGAGCCTCTAATACGGCCGTCCGATCCGAGACCCGTGCTCTGCTAGAGCATATGCCATCCGCACGAGAGGAGGTATCCTCCCCGACGTTATCACCGGTACTTTTACTCTCTTTGATACTATTGTGATTGCATTGATTGACCCGGCTCTACTCACTCATATGTATGTGAAACCTTAGCATCCAAGAAGACTCTACTGTTGAGTCTCTTGAGTTCGTAATTCGAGTGTCAAACCCTTTGGGTCAATACGTGCTTGTTGATAAAGTGTGCAAGAGATGCCCCTAATAATTCGAGAATCTGTTTTCCTACCGATCTAATGCTTCTACCATTTCATGAATTGATGTTATTCTTGGTATGGATTGGCTGACCGTACATGATGCAATGGTGGACGCAAAGGAAAACCATTGATTTGAGGAGTGCAAATAATGAGGTAGTCCGAGTCGAGTCTCTTGATTTAAAAGGGCGCCGGTGATAATATCTTCTATGACCGCTTCGGAGGTATGTGAAAAAGGGTGTGAAACATACCTTGCGTATGTGTTTGGAAGTAAAGAGACGGAAAGGAAACTCGAATCGGTACCAGTGGTTTGTGAGTACTCGGATGTTTTTCCCGAGGAGTTACCGGATTGCCACCGGTTCGAGAAGTGGAATTCGCATCGGTTGTACCGGTACTACGCCGATTTCAATAGCCCGTGTCGTATGGCATTAACGGAATTAAAGGAATTGAAGGTTCAATTGCAAGAATTGACGATTTGTTTGATCAATTAAAGGGAGCCTCGGTGTTTTCAAAGATAGATTTGAGGTCGGGGTACTATCAGTTGAGGGTCCGAGAATCGGACATACCCAAAACCGCTTTTAGAACGAGGTACGGTCACTACGAATTCTTGGTGATGCCGTTTGGGCTCACTAATGCCCCTGCGGTGTTTATGGATTTAATGAATAGAATTTTCAGGCCATACTTGGATCGGTTCGTAGTTGTATTTATCGATGACATTTTGGTCTATTCGAGAGATGAACCGAACATCTTGAACACCGAGGCTAGTGTTGCAAATCTTACGAGATAAGCGATTATACGCAAAGTTCATAAATGTGAATTTTGGTTGAAAGAGGTTAGCTTTTTGGGGCGCGTGGTGTCCGTCGGTGTCGGTGGACCCGAACAAAATTCGCCATAGTCGATTGGAAACCACCAAGGAATGTTACCGAAGTTAGGAGCTTTTTGGGCTTGCGGTTATTACCGACGATTTGTAAAGGTTTCTCGACGATAGCCACGCCAATGACGGCTTACTCCAAAAGGATGTTAAGTTCGAATGGACGGAGAAATGTTAGAAAAGTTTCGATCAACTGAAAGCTTATTTGACTGAAGCCCCAATTCTAGTGCAACTCGAATCGGGCAAAGAGTTTGTCATTTATAGTGACGCATCCCTACTTGGGTTGGGTTGCGTATTGATGCAAGAAGGGCGAGTTGTGGCCTATGCGTCGAGACAATTAAAGCCACATGAGAAAAATTATCCAACCCATGATCTCAAATTGGCTGCCATCGTGTTCGCCTTAAAGATATGGCGACATTACTTATTTGGTGAGAAGTGCCATGTGTATTTGGATCACAAAAGTCTCAAATATTTGATGACTCAGAGAGACTTAAATCTGCGACAAAGACGATGGCTCGAGTTGTTAAAAGATTATGAACTCGTCATTGATTATCACCCGGAAAGGCTAATGTGGTTGCGGATGCCTTAAGTCGAAATCACTTTGTTTGCTTCTGACGATGAATGTACACTTGTCTATTCTACCCGACAATGTGTTAGTAGCGAATTAAAGGCCAAACCATTATTGGCTCATCAAATTCGTGAAGCTCGAAAGTTGATGAGGAGTTGCTTGCAAAAGCGGGTGAGTGTGTTTCGAACAAGGAATCGAGTTTCAAATTGATGATGACGATTGTTTGAGGTTCGAAGTCGTCGTGTGTTCCAAAGAATTGAACTTATTTCGATAATTCTAAATGAAGCCCATTGTAGTCGAATGTCAATCCACCCGGGTAGTACTAAAATGTACAATGACCAAACGCCAATTCGGTGGCCGGTATGAAACGAGACATTTCGAATTTGTTTCAAGGTGTCGATATGTCAACAAGTGAAAGCGGAACATCAAGTGCCTTGGGATTACTTCACCGATCATGATACCCGAATGGAAATGGGATCGAGTAACAATGGACTTTGTGTGCGGGTTACCATTGACTCGAATAAGAAAGACTCGGTTTGGGTCATTGTTGATAGGTGACCAAGTCCGCTCATTTTATCCTCGTCGCACGGATTTTACGCCGATAAGTTGGCGTAATTATCGTCTCCCAAATTGTTCGATTGCATGGGGTACCTATTTCTATCGTGTCGGATAGAGACCCAAGATTTACGTCGCGGTTTTGGAAGAAATTGCAAGAGGCTTTGGGTACCAAACGCATTTTAGCACTCTTTTCACCCCCAAACCGATGGTCAATCCGAACGGATAATTCAAATACTCGAGGATATGTTGAGATGTTGCATCCTTGAGTTTAGTGGTTCATGGGAATGGTATCGCCTTTGATTGAATTCGCACAACAATAGCTTTCAATCAAGTATTAAGATGGCGCCTTACGAGGCTTTATACGATCGTAAATGCCGTACCCCATTATTCGGGTGAACTTAGTGAAGGTAAATTCTTGAGGTTGATTTGGTTAAGGATGCCGAGCAAAAGTTCGAGTAATTCGTGAAAGTTTGAAAGTCGCCCGGATCGCCAAAAGTCGTATGCGGATTTGAAAAGAAAAGATATTGAATATCGGGTTGGAGACAAGGTCTTTCTCAAAGTTTCACCTTGGAAGAAGGTGCTTAGATTTGGTCGTAAGGGCAAATTGAGTCCGAGGTTCATCGGGCCATATGAAGTATCCGAACGAATTGGGCGATCGCATATCGATTAATTTTACCCCGAGCTTGAAAGGATCCTAGCGTTTTCCATGTCTCGATGCTTGACGATATAGGTCGATCCATCGACGTAATCGCTCCGTCGAGATTGAGATTCACCTAATTTGAGCTATGAAGAGGAACGGTTCGCATTCGATGTGTGAAGTAAAAGAGTTGCGCAATAAGAAAATCCCATTAGTGAAGGTGTTGTGGCATAAACACGGAATTGAAGAAGCCACTTGGGAACTCGAGGACTCTATGAAAGAGCGATACCCAAACCTATTTACCGGCAAGATTTTCGGGACGAAAATTTCGTAAGTGGGGAGAGTTGTGACATCCCTAATTTGACCCTAGTCGGAAAGTGGTTTCGGGACCACTAAACCGAGTCTTATAAGTAATTAAAAGTTATATTCTATGTTTATGATGTTAGTAAATGCATGTGTGAAAGTTTCATGCATTAATTTGATCATTTCTATGTGAATTTATTAAAATGGACTTGTATGAAACATTGTTGAAAGGTGATAGGCTAATCTTACAATGGTCTAATAGTACATGCATGCAAAAGAGTGGTTTTGCATGTCAATTTGCCCAAAAAAGGGAAGAGTGGCCGCCATGACAAGAATATGGGCAAGGGAACATGTTTCCAACATGTTTAGTTAGTGGATTATGTAGAAAAAATAAAGAAATGAAAAAAAATGAGCATGGATGCCCCCCTTTGTTGCCGTGAGTAGAGGAAAAGAAAGGAAAAAATTTGTTCATCCATTCTCAAATCTTGGCTGAAAATACTAAGGGAAAAAGGAAGGATTTTTGCTTCATGCTTGGTTTAGAAGAGAACTAGAAGGAGATTTGGTCATACTTGTGTCAAGATTAAGGTATGTTTGAGGTTGTGTCATGAGATTCATGCATGTTTTAGTTGCTAACTTGATGTTCTTGTTAGCCCATGGTTCAAATCCTTGTTATGCCATGGAAATGGTATTTGGCCAAGGTTGATATTGTGTTAAAGCCATTGCATGCTAAATGTGAAGCTTGTTGATGATACATGTAATGATGGATTGACTACTCTTGAAATTTCTTTTAGCATTCTTGAGTAAGACATGGAGTTTTCTTTGTTTAACCATGACCAAAAATTGAAAGGGGATGGTGTGGGATGTATTCGCCATGGCATGCTCATAAGTGCGATTTATGCTTGTTGCATGATAGGTAAAAATTTGTGTTTTGATATATGTGTATATGTGTTTGTACATGATGTTACAAATGGATGTGAAAATATATGCTAGATTGGGAAAATTTGATTAAATGTTCATGAGATGAAATTAGGTGATTAAAAGATGTTAGTTGACATTGTACATATATATATATATTCGCCATTAAAGTGAGTATGTAGGTAATGTTGAAATCAAGTTTTGGTGCATATTCGGTTAGGTGTATAATCGACCAAATGGGCGATTAGTAAGAATGGTTGCCGAATATACAAGCATACATATGCATGTGTAGTTGAATTATGAATGTTTAGCAAGATGGTTAAACTAGTGATTTATTGATTAAGCTCAAGGAGTTAAAGAAGGAGAATCAAGCAAGGGAAAGACGAAGGTCATCGAGTAGCCGACTTGGAACTATTTTACCCAACACGAGGTAAGTCATTAAGCACGTATTTGATATTGCTTAAATGATTGTAAAATTTATGCAATTGTGTTTAATGGGATGATATATATATACAAATGAAAATGTATGTGTATGGAGTGATGACATTTGTTGAATGTAAAAGAAATAGTGAAATGTGTAGAAAGTTTGCTTTCGGCACTAAGTGTCTTGGGCAATACGTGTGTACGGTGACTGAGATCGGCACTAAGTGTGCGTGCTGGAAATATATGGCACTAAGTGTGCAAGCTGGAAAAATACTGACCTTTGGGTGTGCGAGCTCGGAGGGTATGGCCTTGTGTGTGCGGGCTTAAATTACGTGGCGTAAGTGTGCGAAATCGAGTAGTAAGCACTGTGTGTGCGTACTCTATATATATGGAGGTGTGTCTCCATTGAATTGAGTATGGACAGCGGATCGGGTAAGTACCTCGAGCTCATGACGAATAGAGAATACGTTCATGCTTGGGGTTGAATTTGGTAAGCCTTAAATCTATGTGATGATTGAAATTGTATGGTTGTGCTGGAAAATGAGTTAATGTGTAAAAAAATGCTTGATTATCTTGTTGTGTAGAATATGAAATGTGGATGTATGAATTGGTGCGAGATTGGACCGAAAGGTCCGAGGTATTATGGTATAGATTCGATATGGACGAGTACCTAGCCTCATTTGTTGTACATGTAGTAGTAACTTTATCGGTGGATTGATGAATGCTTATGACTTACTGAGTTGTAAACTCACTCGGTGTTTTCTTGTCACCCATTTTAGGTCTCTTGGACTCGTATTGTTGCGTGCTCGGAACCGTCGTTGAAGTCATCACACCGGCTGAAATCTTGTGGTATTGTTTTTGTTGTTGAAGAACATTTGGCATGTATAGGCTATTATATTTTGTCGAATTGTGGGTTGTAAACTTTAAGCCATGTGAAAATGGCCTATGTGGTCGTCGAGTGGGATGCTAGAACCTATAGCCACGAGTCTTAGAAACTCAAATTTTGATAAGGTGGCCATAATTTGTGTCATGTATGATGGATGATTAAGGCCAAGGAAAAATTCATGAAATTGGCATAGTCTACTGCAGTAACTGTTGCGGACAGCAGCAGTGAGATGAGATTGAAAAATCACTAAAAATAGTAGAAGTAGAATTAAATAGTGAGTAAATTATGGAACTGAACCTTGATGAATCTATTTTTATATGGACGAAACGAAACGACCATATGAGCAGTATACTGAGAAATATTAAGGTTCTCGTGAGACAGGGCCAGAACGGTTTCTGGGTCCCCTGTCGCGACTTTGAAAATTTACCATAAATTATCCAGAAAGAATTAGGAGTCATGCCTTATATGTAAAGATTCCATTTTGAGTCTAGTTTCATTAGAAACAAACCGCACCAGTATTAAAGCCCTGTACAGAGAGATATTCAAGTTGTAACGTGCGAAGGTCAGAGCAGTCGGTCCCTGTAACATGGGTGACTTTAACTAATAAACTGTACCAATTGGTCCAAACAAAAATTCTAAAAATAAATCCATGGATGGGTATATGAGTCTAAATTCAGGGAAAATTTACGAAACCAGTTTCTGAGTTTTGAAACTCGAGATATGATTTTTAAGGCGACGGTAACGCAGTTTTCCAGCCTGACTGGTAATGTCAAATTGGTTGGTATCTTGAGAGGGTTTGGCCGTTAACCCCTCGTGTCCGACACCGGCGTCGGTCACGAGTTAGGGGTGTTACAATAAGCATTGATGTGATTAAAATCTCAATTTGCAATATATAATTCGTATTTATATGAATTGTAAAATAATCAGTAATGCCTCATAACCCTAATCCAACGACGGATACGGGCTAGGGTTGTTACAAATTATGTGATGTATATATATATGTATTAATACCTCCTAGTGATGTGGTTCATGTTATCTTGGTAATAAATTATTGAATGCAACATTCTAGGTAACTAATGGTTGATGAATTGAGGATGGTTGTACTTGTGGTTATAGGCTAAGAAATATTTAGTTGAAGTGGTGCATATTAATGTTTGAGAAATGTGAAATTGCATGATCTGAGTAGACCAAATTATGGTATTATAAGTATGTTAGTTATTGATATTGAAATGGTACATTTTAGTCTTGGTTGTGGTTGATTTGGATGCCCATTTATGCTATGATTTGGTGCCATTTTGGGTTATGTAGGTATATGCATATTTGGGTGGCAAATTGGCTACTTAAATAGCTTATTTTTCTCCACACGAGCAGAGACATGGGCGTATGTCTTAGCCGTGTGCAACACACGGTCAAGTACACGGCTGTGTGTCCCATGGTGTTGAATTTGAAATCAAGTTAATATGCTTCACATGGCCTCACACATGGGCGTGTGACTTGGCTGTGTTGCATAAGGCAATATACCCTATAGGTTTGGCACGGCCTAGCACATGGCCTAGCACATGGGCGTGTGTGGTCATTTTTAGGGCACACGAGCATTTATGTTGGCTGTGTGACCTAACTTAGAGAGTTACATGGGCTGGGACACGACCATGTGCTCCCATTTTGAATGTCTACACGGCTTGTGACACAGGCGTGCCTGGTGGCCGTGTGAGACACACGGCCTGGCAACACGGGCGTGTGTCCCCTGTTTTGAGAAAAATTTCAAAGTTTCGTGAAAGTTACTTGGGTCATCGGTTTAGTCCCAAACCACTTCCAAATCATGTTTAGGGCCTATTAGGCTCGTATTAGGGACAAATTGATTGAGATTGAGTGATGATTATATGAAATGATTAAATGTATGTGAAAAGTATGTACAAATGTATTGTGAGTCTGGTAATACTCCATAACCCTATTTCGATATTGAATACGGATAAGGGGTGTTACATTTATTAGTATTAGAGCTACGGTTTAGTCGATTCTAGGACAATGTAGCGTGTGTGTGAGTCTAGCTATACATGCCATATATAAACTGTGATAGTCTGATGACTCTTGACATTTTAAAATGTGTTTTCATATAGTAAATGAATCCCAACCGAGCTATAGCTAATTAGGTTCAGAGTAATAAGCCCGCTCCCGCTCAAGGAACAGTGCCGTCTAATTCTAAACCCGTGTCGAGTAGCCAGGGAAATGAGGCTAGAGAAGCCTTTCTCCAAATGATGAATGAGTGGTTCACATAGTATATCCGAACGAATCTGGCTGCTCAGCAACCTCCACCCCCTCTTAATCCCCAAATAGTTCTCGTAGCTCCTCAAGGTTTCGAGCTTTTAAGATTGAATAAGCCTCTAGTTGACAAGAACCGTAAACACGTGGCTGAAGAATTCAAAGTTAATGTTGATGATGATCTTGAGAGAGTAGAGTTTTGGCTTGAAAATACGATTCAAGTGTTTGATGAGCTTTCTTGCACACCGACTAAATGTTTAAAATGTGCTATATCACTATTGAGGGACATCGAGTATCAATGGTGTAATACGCTAGTATCAGTGGTGCCGAGAGAGAGAGTCACCTAAGAGTTCTTTTAGACCGAGTTCAAGAAGAAATATATAAGCCAATGATTTTTAGATAAAAAACATAAAGATTTTATAGAACTGAAATAGGACAGTATGACCGTAACAGAGGACGAGAGATAATTTGTGCGGTTGAGTAAATATACTCGAGATATGTTTCTACTGAAGAGATTATGTGTAAGCGATTTGCCAACGGGCTGAACGAAGACATTAAACTTCTGGTCGGGATTCTAGACTTGAAAGATTTGTTATTCTGGTAGATAGAGCTTGCAAAACCGAAGATTTTAGCCGAGAAAAGAAGAAAGTTGATTTAGAGGCTAGGGATTTGAAGAAAAGACCAATGAATAAACCTTATCAATCTTCGTTAAAGAAATTTTGAGATTCATATAGTCAATCAAATGCATCAGTGGGATATCAGAATAGAGATCATGCAAATCATCATGTGAGTCCTAAAGCTCAAGCTACTTCTGTCTCGAGTGTTGGCAGTATAGGAAATAACAAACCCGATTGTCAACAATGTGGGAGAAGACATTTTGGTGACTACTGGAATAAAAGTAGTAAAGCTTGCTTCAAATGTGGCTCGCTAGATCACTTTATTAGAGATTACCCAGAGTTATCCGAGAAAGATAAATTTTAGAATGCAAGATCGAGTAATATGACTGCGAGAGGGAGAGCCCCACGAAATACGGGGAATGTGTCTAGTGGCAAAGGTGTGACTAGGGACTTGATTTTGAGATTCGAGGCCAGAGCACCTACTAGAACCTATGTTATTCGTGCTTGTGAAGACGCGTCGTCCCCAAATGTTATTACTAGTACATTCTCTCTTTACGAAAATGATGTGATTGCTTTTATCGATCCTAGAGCAATACATTCGTATGTTTGTGAGAATTTAGTGTCTAGTAAGAAATTGCCTGTTGAGTCTACAGAATTTGTAATTAAAGTATCAAACCCCTTAGGCAAGTATGTTCTAGTTGACAAAGTATGCAATAACTATCCTTTAATGATTCGGGGTTACTGTTTTTCGACTAACTTGATGCTTTTACAATTTGATGAGTTTGATGTGATTTAGGGTATGGATTGGTTGACTTTACATGATGCCATTGTAAACTGTAGACGAAAGATTATAGAATTGAAATGTCAAAATAATGAAATTATTTAGATTGAATCTGAAAAACCTAGTGGATTACCAGTTGTGATATCGACTATGTCAGCTCAGAGATATGTGAGAAAAGGTTGCGATGCGTATCTAGCATATGTTTTAGATACTAAGGTGTCAGAAAAGAAGATTGAATCGGTGCCTGTGGTTTGTGAATACCCTAATGTATTTCCAGAAGAATTGTCTGGGTTGCCACCAGTCAGAGAGGTTGATTTTGCTATTGAATTAGTACCGGGAATATCTACAATATCTATAGCTCCATACAAAATAGCTCCATCAGAGTTGAAAGCTCAGTTGCAAGAGTTAATAGATAGAAGTTTTGTACGACCGAGTTTTTCACCCTAGGGTGCGCCAGTATTGTTTGTAAAGAAGAAAGACGGGTCAATGAGAATGTGTATTGACTATAGACAGCTCAACAAGGTTATAATAAAGAACAAATATCCGTTTTTGAGAATAGGTGATTTGTTTGATTAGTTGAAAGGTGCAACAATGTGTTCAAATATTGATTTGAGATCTGGCTATTTTTAGTTGCGGGTTAAAGACTCAAATGTGTCGAAAACTTCATTCAGAAAAAAGGTACGAACATTATGAATTCCTTGTTATTGCCTTTTCCATTGACTAATGCTCTTGCAATCTTTATAGATTTGATGAATCAGATTTTTAGATCGTATTTAAACAGATTTGTTGTTGAGTTCATTGACGACATTCTGATCTATGCACGAGATGAGTCTGAGCATGTCAAACACTTGAGGATTGTGTTTCAAACCTTGAACGATAAGCAACTGTATGCTAAATTCAGTAAATGTGAGTTTTGGCTCCTGGAAGTTGGATTTTTGGGACATATTGTTTCGGTAGATGGCATTCAAGTTGATCCGAGCAAGATTTCTATAGTTATTGACTGGAAACCACCTAGAAATACATCAAAAATCAGAAGCTTTCTGGGGTTGGCTGGTTACTATTGATGATTTGGAAAAGGGTTCTTGATGATTCCTACACCGATGACCAGATTGCTACAGAAAGATGTAAAATTTGAATGGTCCGAGAAATGTCAACAAGCTTCGATCAATTGAAAGCATTGTTAACTCAGGCACCAGTGTTGGTTCAACATGAGTCGGGTAAAGCATCTGTGATTTATAGCGATGCGTTCATTGAACGATTTGGGTTACGTACTAATGCAAGAGGAAAAGTTGTAGCTTATGCCTCCAAACAGTTGAAACCGCATGAAAAGAACTATCCAACGCATGATTTGGAATTGGCCGCTATTGTATTTGCATTAAAAACTTGGCATCATCATTTGTACAGTGAAATATGTCACATCTTTACTTATCATAAAAGCTTAAAGTATATTATGACTCAGAAAGGTTTGAATTTGTGACAACCGAGATGGCTTAAGTTATTAAAAGATTGTGAGTTAGTAATCGATTATCATCTAGGGAAAGCGAATGTAGTCGCAGATGCTTTCAGTAGAAATTCGTTGTTTGCTTTGAGAGCAATGAATACACGGTTGACAATATCTGATGATGGTTCGATGTTAGTTGCGTTAAAGCTAAACCAGTATTTCTTTAGCTGATTTACGAAGCTCAGATATGTGATAGTGAATTGCAAGCTAAAAGAATGCAATGCGAGTTGACTCGTGATTCAGATGCCAAATCAGATTCGATAATTGTTTGATGTTCCGAGATAGAATCTACATACCGAAAAACTCAAAGTTAATTCAGAAAATTTTACACGAGGCACATAGTGGTTGCTTATCTGTTTATCTGGGGAGTACCAAAATGTACAATGACTTGAAGAAGTTGTATTGGTGGTCAGGTATGAAATGAGATATTTCTGAGTTTATATCAAAGTGTTTAATTTGCCAGCAAGGGAGAGCTGAGCATCAAGTGCCTTCGGGTTTGCTTCAGCCTGTGATGATACCGGAATGGAAATGGGATAGAGTGACTATGGATTTTATGTCCGTATTACCCCTGTTTCTGAAAAAGAAAGATGTAATTTGGGTCGTCGTTGATCAACTGACGAAATCTGCACATTTCATCTCGGTATGTACTCACTTTTCACTTGATAAATTAGCTGAGTTTTACATTTCTAAGATCATTAAATTGCACGGGGTGCCAGTTTCGATTATTTCGGATAGAGATCTGAGGTTTACATCGCGATTTTGGAAGAAATTACAAGAAGCTCTGGGTACGAAATTGAATTTTAGTATAGCTTTCATTCGTAAATCGACGGTCAATTTGAGAGAGTAATTTAGATCCTCGCAGATATGCTTAGATTTTGTGTTTTAGAGCTTGGAAGCGGGATAAATATTTGCTACTGGTTGAATTTACGTATAGTAACAGCTTTCAATCGAGCATAAAGATGGCACCGTACGAAGCTTTGTATGCTCGCAAATGTCGAATTCCATTGTGTTGGACTGAACTTAACAAGAAATAGATTCATGGGGTTGATTTGGTTAGAGAAACTAAAGAAAAAGTAAAAATAATTCGCGATTGTTTGAAAGTATCTTCAGATCATCAGAAATCGTACGTGGATTTGAAACGAAAAGACATTGAATTTCAAATCAGTGACAAAGTGTTTTTGAAAGTATCTCCATGGAAGAAAATACTTCGTTTCGGTTGCAAAGGCAAATTGAGTCCGCGTTTCATTCGGCCGTATCAGATTATTGAATGAATAGGGCAAGTGGCATATCGACTAGCTTTACCAACTGAGTTAGAGAAAATCCACAATGTGTTTTATGTGTCGATGTTGTATCGATATAAATCGGATCCATCACATGTAATTTCTCTGTCCGAGATTGAAATTCAACCTGATATGACATACAACGAAGAACCGATCAGAATTCTAGCACATGAGGTTAAATAGTTGAGAAATAAAAGCATAGCTCTCGGGAAAGTACTTTGGTAATGACACGATGTCGAAAAGGCTATGTGGGAGCCTGAGGAAGCTATGAGAAAACAACCCCCTAACCTATTCAGTAGTGAGATTTTCGGGGACAAAAATCCCTTAGGGGAGAGTTGTAATAGCCAGTTTTTAGTCAAATCAGAACAGTGATTTTAGAACCACAAATTCGAGGTCAAAATATTTATTTTATTATTATTTTAATGTTTATAGCATGAGCGGATGATTGTGCGAAAATTTCATTAAGAAATTTTATAGTTTGCTTGGTTAATTCGATAAAAAGGACTAAATTGCATAAAGTAAAAATTAGAGTTCTATAAGCTAAAAGGGTTTAATAGCCATGAAATTAAATAGTGGAGGTCATTATGTTGTCATTTAACCGTTTATAATGTAAGTGGACATTTTTATGCATGGTTAAATGAATTTTAATGTTTAATAATAAATGTTAAAATAGTAAATTAATAATTAATAACTTCAAATTAAAAGATACAAAATATGTATCATATTTTTCTCCATTATTTGACCAAATTTAACAAGAAAGAAAGCCATTAGAATAACTTCAAGGTTTGGCTAGGTTCCTCCTCTTGCATGGTATGTATTTTTGCTTGGTTTTTAATGATTTTTATGTTTTTGAAATCGTTGCATCTAGTACTAGCTAGCCCAAGGACTATTTTGCAAAACTGTTAAAGATTTTGAATTTTCCATTGATGAGTACATGTCTATTTTGAAGTTTCTTGATAAATTATGAATGCTTGTTGATAGATATACAAGTTTCGTTAAGTGATTTTTAATGAAAATGCAAAATAGGGATTAAATTGTGGTACCTTTGAACTTTGGTAAATTAGGTATATGGCATGTCTAGGGGCTTTGAGTTATTTTTGTATGTGTAGCATGGTTTTTTCCATTTGTGTTGGCTTGTAATTTTTAAGTGTTTAGTTTTGTGATAGCCATGTAAGTTGGCTTATTTTGGCAATTATCTGATGTGTATATATATATGTATTAATGCCTCCTAATGATGTGTGGTTCATGTTAGCTTGGTAATAAATTGTTGAATGCAACATTCTAGGTAGCTAATGGTTGATGAATTGAGGATGGTTATTGTAACAGCCCGGTTTTAGCTAAATTGGGACAGTTGTTTCGGAACCACAAATCTAAGGTCATAAAATTATTTTAATATTATTTTATATGTTTAGAACATTTGAATAAGTATGTGTGAAAATTTCGTGAGCTAATTTTATCGTTTAATAGCTCAATTTGATAAAAAAGGACTTAATCGCGTTAAATGCAAAAGTAGCATGTTATAAGTTAAAAGTGCCAAATGGCTATGGTTTTGTAAATGGGAGGTCCTTATGTTGTTATTATACCATTAATAGCTTGAATGGACCATTATGGACATGTATTAGTTAATATTCATGCTTTATAATAAGGGTTAAAATTGGAAATTGATAATTAAAGTTTAAATAATTAAAAAAAAGCATTATCATCTTTATTTTCATCATCCATAACCAAATTTGAAGGAAAAGAAGAAGCTTGAATGTGTTGAGGGTTTCGGCAAGTAATTGGCTTGATTAAGCTATGATTTGAGCTCGGTTTTTGACGATTTCTACATTTTTGTGATCGTTGCTTAGTAATCTACCTAACTCGTACCCTAATTTCTAAAATTGTTGATGAATTTATGAGTTTCCATTGATGAGTGCTTGAGCTTTTGAATGTTTGATGATGGAAAATGAGTATTTGTTGATAGATTATCATGTTTTGTAAAATGATTTTTAGTGAAATTGCATAAAAAGGACTAATTTGTGAAAAGTGTAAATTAAGGGGTTGAAATGTGAAATAATTGTGAAATATGGACTGCTAGGGACCTATAGAGAATTCGGCCAAGCTTGGATTTTGTCAAATTTTGTGAATTTTGTGTATTTATGAAATAGGGACTAAATTGAATAAATGTGTAACTTTAGGGGCTAAAGTGCACAAATGCCCAAATATGTGTCTGTGGATGAAATTGAATGAATTGAGGAATAAAAGAGTTAATTTTGAATGTATATAGATCAAGAACGAAAGAAATCAGATTTAGATCGGGGGAAGTCAAAAGTTATTGAATAGTCTGTCCAGTCTGTTAATTTCGACTACGAGGTAAGTTCATATGCAAATAAATGTATTTGAATTGAATTATATATGTTTTATTATCATTGAATTGTTACGGATGTCAAACGAGCAAGTACGAGCGTGAATTTATGAAGTTTCGACATCTGAAAGCCCCGTACAAACCCTAAGAATAGTATAAGATATGAATGTCATGACATTAGGTTATCGTGATGTGATTACATTTAAGACCATGTCTAGGATATTGGCATTGTATTGATATTACGTGTAAGACCATGTCTGGGACATTGGCATCGTTAATCGATTTCGTGTAAGACCCTGTCTAGGACAGTGGCATCGATATGTGTTCACATGTAAGACCATATCTAGGATATGGCATTGTACAAGCTTATGCGATTTTCGAGTATCCTTAACGACTCCAAACATTTCAACAGGCAAAGTCAAGTCCCGAAATAATATGTGAATGAGTTAAGTGATTCAGGTATGTACGAAATTCATACGAGCTTTGAGAAAAGAAGGTAATTGATGAATTGGTATGATTGAGAAGTATAAATTGATTAATAGAGAGGTTTGTGATCTTGAATGTGTATTTAATTGTGTTTATTCATATCTTGTTTAATTGATAATAATGATATTGATTCATAAAATGATTTACTTGTGTATGGCTTACTAAGCTTTTAAAGCTTACTTTGTGTGTTCTTTCCTATGTTTATATAGATCATTGAAGCTAGCTTGGACTTTGGGATCGTCGAGATATGTCATCGCACTATCGATCATCTCGTTAATACTTTTGAAGTTTTGTATATATGATATATGGTATGTATAGACTAGTGTCAATTTGATATGTTTTGAGTTATGATTTTGGCCATGTGATTTGGCTTGTAAATGTTGATATGTATGGCCATTTAAGTTGGCATATTGTGGTTTGATTTGAGATGACTATATCGTATCTGTTGATGTATAAAATAGGTGATGAGTTGATGGATAAATGCATTTAGAAGTTATGTATGTTTGATTGATTTGGGCATAGTGAAATGGTATGTTTTGGTTGTGGAATTGAGTAGTAGAAATGGTTGTGCATAGATGGCATAATATGTGCATGAGTTGGTAGGTTTTTGGTTGCTCAAAGATGTATTAAAATGGTGTTATATTGGTTGATATATGTTCTTGTGATTAGGGTGGCAAATTGGCTTTGCAAATAGCCTATTTTTGTCCACACGGGTAGAGACACGGGCGTGTGTCTCAGCCGTGTGCGACACACGGTCATGTTACACGGCCGTGTGTCCCCTGGGGTACCCTTCAATTTAAAGTCAGTATACCCTACAGTTTTGATACGGCCTAGACACACGGGTGTGTCTACTGGCCATGTGTGGCACACGAGCTGGCACATGAGCATGTGGTAGGTCGTGTGACCCAAGTCAGTAACCCCCTTGGATTTCGCACAGCTTGGTGCACAGGTGTGTCCTCGGCCGTGTGGTGCGTGTCGTCGGCTGTGTGGTACAAGTCAGTATGTATGCCTTGTTTTCACACGGCCTGTGCCACAGGCAAGTTTGGTTGTCGTGTGAGGCACACGGCTTGTTCACACGGGCGTGTGACCTATGATTTCATGAAATTTTTCTAAGTGTTTGGAAATTTTTTTATGTGATCGGTTTAGTCCCGAACCACTT
Source organism: Gossypium arboreum (assembly GCF_025698485.1). Taxonomy (NCBI): domain Eukaryota; kingdom Viridiplantae; phylum Streptophyta; class Magnoliopsida; order Malvales; family Malvaceae; genus Gossypium; species Gossypium arboreum. The sequence continues at coordinate 29,862,217 of NC_069076.1, forward strand.
TTTGTAACACCCCGTACCCGAGACCGTTTCCGGAGTCGAACACGAGGTGCTAACAGACATAATACATTTATTTTCACAGTCCATAAAAATTTTCCAGACTAGCTGGTTACTGCGTCACTGTCGCCTTAAAAATCATATCTTGAGTTTTAAAGCTCGAAAATCAGTTTCGTAAATTTTCCGTGAAACTAGATTCATAAGTCCATCAACATATTTTTTTCTAGAATTTTTGGTCGAGCCAATTAGTAGAGTTTATTAGTTAAAGTCTCCCTAATCCAGGGTTCAACTACACTGACCTTCACGCATTACGAATTGGATATCTCCCTGTACAGGGCTTCAATACTGATGCTATTTGTTTCCATAGAAACTAGACTCAGAGAGGAATCTATACATATATGGCATGACTCCTAATTATCTCTGGTTAATTTACAATGAATTTCCAAAGTCGGAACAGGGGATCCAGAAACCATTCTGGTCCTGTTTCACGAGAACTTTAATATCTCTTAACATATAACTCATATGACCGTTTCATTTCTTCCATATGAAAGTAGATTCATCAAGGTTCATTTAAATAATTTATTCACTATTTAATACAGTTCCTACTATTTTTAGTGATTTTTCACATCCACATCACTGCTGCTGTCAGCATCTGCCTTTAAGGTAGGCTTTACCTATTTCATGATTTCCATGATTCAATTGGCCCTTTTGCATACATAGCACAAAGTGTGATCATGATTAACCATTCCAATGGCTAATCGTTTCAAAACAATTCCGTACCTCATAATGATCAACATACAAACGATTATAGTACTATGCTAAAAACGTATATAAGCCATTTTCGCATGGCTATCCAAGTTTACACAAAACCGAAAGGTACATGACCTACAACAAAAGGGTAGTCCTATACATGCCATTTCAAAGTTCAACCAAAATTGTACCAAAAAAGGGGGCTTTGATAGTTTGGGAGACTTCGACTTCCTAAAATCCCGAGTCCGATAGCTGACGAGCCAAAATCTATAAAACAGAGAACAAAGAAACAGAGTAAGCAATTTATGCTTAGTAAGTTTTAAGCAAAACAAAGTGTTCTCAATCACTATCATTGGTCATTCATTTCAACTGTTCGATGAAGTTAATCTAGAGCTTCATCTCGATCTATAATGTCATTAAACGCAACACTTGGCTGCCACATATATACTTTCGAATAATAATGACCTAGATGGTCAAATATTTCCAAAGCACATTCTTCATCGATTATCAGCTTTCAATAATCCTTTCCACTTGTTCATAATCACATCCATACTTAAGCTTACAAATCATAATCCTTACCAATTAGATCATTCTCATATTTGGAGTTATAATATTAATCACATTTACCTACCTCTTTGATACCGATAATTCACCTCGAAATCACTCCACCGATGAGTAAGTGATACGCACTGAACATCTTAAATACATAATACTTATTTGATGGTAACTTAATGCGATACTCAATATCAAAGTCTTACTTGAATCCTAGCATTTAGCCGTCGGGTCTTTAAAGCTCGGATATAGTACGAGCACGAAGCCTACGGACATTAATCAGATAATATTCTCGCATAAAGCTGCGGGGTTTTAACCCGGATATAGTCACCACATATAGTCATCGGCCTTAAATCCGGATTTACATCACGAGTTACATGCATATTTATTCACACGTTACAGCATTCACATCGACTATCATATTTGTAATTTATTTATCTCATCAAATATCTAATAAAACACACCTTCCGCCGCTTGTCATTTGGCACAATATATATATATATATATATATATATACATCTCATACATATCTCACATTAGCCATTTGGCTTTACCACATATCTATCTCATACACATTTCGCATTAGCCATTCGGCCTCACATTAGCCATTTGGCTTTACCACATATCTATCTCATACACATTTCGCATTAGCCATTCGGCCTTACCACATATATACATGTTCACATTCATCACATTGGCCATTCGGCCTTATCACACATACGCATGTTCACATTCATCACATTGGCCATTCGGCCTTATCACACATACGCATGTTCACATTCATCACATTGGCCATTCGGCCTTATCACACATACACATGTTCACATTCATCACATTGGCCATTCGGCCTTATCACATATATATATACAGGTTCACATTCATCACATAAAATCCTAAATCAAAATATAAATTTTCATGTATTCACATCACAATTATCCAAATATACTTCACATACCACATATACTTTCACGTATACACCTTGTCTTGGCTGAATCTACATCTATCATTTTCATATTCGAATACTTATAAACTTACAATTTCACAATTTCGAATTCACGTATGGGTTTAATCAAGAGCTTATGAGCAACTAAAACAAGTTTTATCAAGGTTTGCAACATAATCTCAAATTCAGCACAAGCTGTTTTTCCTGAGCAGTAGTCAATAAATTATTTATAACTGGAGCTACAAAACTCCAAATCAATTGCCGTTAAATTTCCCTGAATGTAGACTCATGTATATTTCATCCATAAAATTTCCAGAATTTTAGGTGTGGCCAATCAATACCAGATTTTTCTTAAAGTTTCCCCTGTTTCACTGTTTGACTAATCTGACCACTCTTCACTACGAATCAAATTTTTCATTGTACAAAATTCATAATGTGTTCTATTTGATTCCATTTGAAACTAGACTCATTAAGGAGTCTAAGCATATAAATATTATCTCATAAACATTTTTGTACAAATTATAATGATTTTTCGAAAACAGAACAGGGGATTTCGGAGTCATTCCGACACTGTCCCGCACAACTTTAAATATCTCTTTATAGGAAATATCTTTGCTTCCAAGGTCTCTTTTATAAGAAACTAGACCAACTAAGCTTTGATTACATATTTTATTCAGCCTATAATTCCACACCAACAATTTATAGTGATTTTCTAAAATCACATTACTGCTGCTGTCCAAGCAATTTATTACAATTTGCTCTTAAATTTCCAAGTCCAAACACTTATGAACTTACCATTTGAGTTCAAGACATATCCTGGCCACATCATATCTTATTAAATCAACTCATTATGTCCTGTTATGATTGAATTTACTCAATGATTAATCGCTTAAAACTTACCTCGGATGTGGTCGAACGATTTTGGCGGCTATTCGATCACTTTTCCCTTCCCTTATCCAACTTTGATCCTCTAGGCTCTTGAGCTAAATCAAACAAATTTACTTCTCAATCAAACACATACATACGGCAACCATATACATTTCAAAACCAATTCATTCGTATCATTTGTCCATATAGTAGCTTTTAGCATATTTGATCATTAGAGCGACCTATTTAACTTTCAAGCATTCATTTCTAATTTTAATTAAACAATGCCGAATGCCATTAACTACCAATGCCACACACACACATGCGCATAAAATTCATCCATACATAACCTATAGCTCATTCAGTCATTCATCTCTCAAACCTATCAAAGTTTCATGTCAAACTTCCTGGCGAATACACATAATTGAGCAATTTACCAATTTACCCCTAATATTATGCACTTTTACAATTTAATCCAATTTTCTCAAAACACAAAATATGAAGAATTTGCATATACAATGCTAGGGCCGAATGTTCACTAAGCTTATATAAATCCTCCCATTTCACTAATTTCACAATCTAGTCCTTCAATTTAGTATTTTTTTCAATTTAACCCTAAATGCTCAAAATTACCAAAAATCCCAATACCAAAATGTTAATCTAACACATTTATTTTATTTTCTCACATCAAACGTAAATTTTATCAAACTATTAACAATGACACTTCATGAATATATCATCAATTTCAAAATTTCAAGCATGGGCTTTATAGTATTCAAAGCAACTATCTCAAAAGTGTAAAAATTAACAAAAACCAAACTCAAATCACTTACCTAATTGAACATGCAAGGACCGAAAATATCAAAGCTGAAACTTTCTTTTCTTTCTCTTAGTTTCGGCCAAATAAAAATAAATGAAAGATGAACACTTTCATCTTTTATTAAATATAATATATTAACATATATTAAGGTATACCATAATGCCATAAAATATAACAAACAATTCAAGTCATTAATCCATGCATATTGGTCGGCCACCAATTCCTATTTATGGCCAAATTGCAACCTTAATATTCCATAATATAAAAACAATCATAAATTGGCCCTTATACATTAACCCTTAAATTTTCCATTTTACGCGATTAAACCATTTTTTTATCAATTGACCTCCAAACATTAAAATTTTTAAACGAAACTTTAATACCATCTTTTGCCACTTTGTAAATATTTATAAAAATATTTATGACTCAATTTATAGAAATGAGGTCCCGATACCTCATTTCCTAAACCCACTTGACCTTAGGGTCATACCACTTGAACTTAATAAATCACTTATAAAACAAATATCACAATATCAAAATATTTTTAAAAATCACAATTAACTCGTAAATATTAAATATAATATTTACAAACCTACTCGTCGGGTTTGGTGACCCCGAAACCACTGCTTCGATTAATCCTAAAACGGGCTGTTACAACTCTTCCCCTTAGGGATTTTCGTCCCGAAAATCTTAGTAGCGACTAAGTTAGGATAATGTCCTCTTATTGAATTATGTCCGTATAAATATTAGCTCATCAATAACAATTGTAATTCATTCTGCTTTCACATCGATCTATAAAATCACTTTCTTATCTTAAAACAAATCCATAAACATTTCTACAAGTATGCACATATATCTCATTTTCTTGATTTCATAAGCAATAATCACTTAATTTAATTCACAATTGCATTTCAAACACATATCAAGCACATATTAACATGTATAATTCACATCATCAATCCCACATATTTGTAACCCACATTTTCATTCATGTATAAGTCAGTAACTTTGACCGAAAGTACACATATACTCAAACATCCCATAGACTAAATCAGTAACACATTTATAACATGAATTCATTTCTTAACAACATATCCGCCATCTTTTACGTATTCACTTCCTTAGTATACATAACATAATATAATATGAACTCACAAAATTTTTACTTTCATTTGATTTTCACATACCTTCCGTACATACCCGTTGAATCATTCAAATCATTACGGTACTCATTACACATATAGCCCTTACAATGCCATATCCTAGATATGGTCTTACATATTCTCACATATCGAGTCGATGCCATGTCCCGGACATGGTCTTACACACTATCTCAAATCAATGCCTTCGTCCCTGACGAGGTCTTACATGAATTCCACTTCACACACTTAGTGCCCATCGACCGATCTCGCACTCATAGTGCTCGGTTAAAAGAACTCACACACACAAGTGCCTCTAATCATTCACACACATAGTGCTCTTATTCATTCTTTATTACACATTGAAATGGCTTATCCAAGTCGATAAACATCATGTATGTACTCTTTTAAACATATCATCTCATTTAAATTTGAATTAGTATAGTAATGAACACTTAAACTTTGCTCAAATTACGCAAGACGAAGCCTACTAGGTACGAAGGCCGAATACACGTCACCAGCATGATTGCTCTTCGGGACCCAGCTCGGATACATCACTAGCACGAATGCTCTTCGGGATTTAGCCCGGATACATCACTAGCACGAATGCTCTTGATTTAGCCGGATATATCACTAGCACGAATGCTCTTGAGTTTAGTCCGGATACATCACTAGCACGAATGCTCTCCGGGATTTAGTCCGGATACATCACTAGCACAAATGCTCTTCGGGATTTAGTCCGGATACATCACTAGCACGAATGCTCTTCGGGATTTAGTCCGGATACATCACTAGCACGAATGCTCTTCGAGATTTAGCCCGGATACATCACTAGCACAAATGCTCTTCGGGATTTAGTCCGGATACATCACTAGCACGAATACTCTTCGGGATTTAGCCCGGATATATCACTAGCACAAATGCTCTTCGGGATTTAGTCCGGATACATCACTAGCATGAATGCTCTTCGGGATTTAGTCCGGATATATCACTAGCACGAATGCTCTTTGGGATTTAGTCCGGATATATCACTAGCACAAATGCTCTTCGGGACTTAGCCCGGCTATACAACTCTCAATTCTCATGTGCATATACATATATAACAATACACATTAGTATATCATTTACATTACTTGAATACAAACACAACATGCTTATCGGCTATTCAACTTTTAGTTCCATAGCCACATACAAAGATCACATTTACAACAGTAACACTCTTTCAAAATTGCATCACTTATACCCTTATAATTCAATCCAAATCAAAATCCAAATACGGGTACATGATACGTACCTGATCAACTTAATGGTTTAAGCATATCCAAGTGAAGTTATATCGCAAATTCTCATAGTCAGAAGCTTGCTACAGCTCGATCGGGATCAGAATTCATTACAATACAACAAACACATTTTCAATTGTCAGAAATCACCACACTATCAAATAATCACATAATGGCATGTATAGCTAGACCCAAACGTAGTACGGTAGTCCTAGAATCGACTAAACCGTAGCTCTGATACCAATAAAATTGTAACACCCCGTACCCGAGACCGTTTCCGGAGTCGAACACGAGGTGCTAACAGACATAATACATTTATTTTCACAGTCCATAAAAATTTTCCAGACTAGCTGGTTACTGCGTCACTGTCGCCTTAAAAATCATATCTTGAGTTTTAAAGCTCGAAAATCAGTTTCGTAAATTTTCCGTGAAACTAGATTCATAAGTCCATCAACATATTTTTTTCTAGAATTTTTGGTCGAGCCAATTAGTAGAGTTTATTAGTTAAAGTCTCCCCTAATCCAGGGTTCAACTACACTGACCTTCACGCATTACGAATTGGATATCTCCTGTACAGGGCTTCAATACTGATGCTATTTGTTTCCATAGAAACTAGACTCAGAGAGGAATCTATACATATATGGCATGACTCCTAATTATCTCTGGTTAATTTACAATGAATTTCCAAAGTCGGAACAGGGGATCCAGAAACCATTCTGGTCCTGTTTCACGAGAACTTTAATATCTCTTAACATATAACTCATATGACCGTTTCATTTCTTCCATATGAAAGTAGATTCATCAAGGTTCATTTAAATAATTTATTCACTATTTAATACAGTTCCTACTATTTTTAGTGATTTTCACATCCACATCACTGCTGCTGTCAGCATCTGCCTTTAAGGTAGGCTTTACCTATTTCATGATTTCCATGATTCAATTGGCCCTTTTGCATACATAGCACAAAGTGTGATCATGATTAACCATTCCAATGGCTAATCGTTTCAAAACAATTCCGTACCTCATAATGATCAACATACAAACGATTATAGTACTATGCTAAAAACGTATATAAGCCATTTTCGCATGGCTATCCAAGTTTACACAAAACCGAAAGGTACATGACCTACAACAAAAGGGTAGTCCTATACATGCCATTTCAAAGTTCAACCAAAATTGTACCAAAAAGGGGCTTTGATAGTTTGGGAGACTTGACTTCCTAAAATCCCGAGTCCGATGGTGACGAGCCAAAATCTATAAAACAGAGAACAAAGAAACAGAGTAAGCAATTTATGCTTAGTAAGTTTTAAGCAAAACAAAGTGTTCTCAATCACTATCATTGGTCATTCATTTCAACTGTTCGATGAAGTTAATCTAGAGCTTCATCTCGATCTATAATGTCATTAAACGCAACACTTGGCTGCCACATATATACTTTGAATAATAATGACCTAGATGGTCAAATATTTCCAAAGCACATTCTTCATCGATTATCAGCTTTCAATAATCCTTTCCACTTGTTCATAATCACATCCATACTTAAGCTTACAAATCATAATCCTTACCAATTAGATCATTCTCATATTTGGAGTTATAATATTAATCACATTTACCTACCTCTTTGATACCGATAATTCACCTCGAAATCACTCCACCGATGAGTAAGTGATACGTACCTGAACATCTTAAATACATAATACTTATTTGATGGTAACTTAATGCAGATACTCAATATCAAAGTCTTACTTGAATCCTAGCATTTAGCCGTCGGGTCTTTAAAGCTCGGATATAGTACGAGCACGAAGCCTACGGACATTAATCAGGATAATATTCTCGCATAAAGCCTGCGGGGTTTTAACCCGGATATAGTCACCACATATAGTCATCGGGCCTTAAATCCCGGATTTACATCACAGAGTTACATGCATATTTATTCACACGTTACAGCATTCACATCGACTATCATATTTGTAATTTATTTATCTCATCAAATATCTAATAAAACACACCTTCCGCCGTTTGTCATTTGGCCACAATATATATATATATATATATATATATACATCTCATACATATCTCACATTAGCCATTTGGCTTTACCACATATCTATCTCATACACATTTCGCATTAGCCATTCGGCCTCACATTAGCCATTTGGCTTTACCACATATCTATCTCATACACATTTCGCATTAGCCATTCGGCCTTACCACATATATACATGTTCACATTCATCACATTGGCCATTCGGCCTTATCACACATACGCATGTTCACATTCATCACATTGGCCATTCGGCCTTATCACACATATGCATGTTCACATTCATCACATTGGCCATTCGGCCTTATCACACATACACATGTTCACATTCATCACATTGGCCATTCGGCCTTATCACTTATATATATACAGGTTCACATTCATCACATAAAATCCTAAATCAAAATATAAATTTTCATGTATTCACATCACAATTATCCAAATATACTTCACATACCACATATACTTTCACGTATACACCTTGTCTTGGCTGAATCTACATCTATCATTTTCATATTCGAATACTTATAAACTTACAATTTCACAATTTCGAATTCACGTATGGGTTTAATCAAGAGCTTATGAGCAACTAAAACAAGTTTTATCAAGGTTTGCAACATAATCTCAAATTCAGCACAAGCTGTTTTTCCTGAGCAGTAGTCAATAAATTATTTATAACTGGAGCTACAAAACTCCAAATCAATTGCCGTTAAATTTCCCTGAATGTAGACTCATGTATATTTCATCCATAAAATTTCCAGAATTTTAGGTGTGGCCAATCAATACCAGATTTTTCTTAAAGTTTCCCCTGTTTCACTGTTTGACTAATCTGACCACTCTTCACTACGAATCAAATTTTTCATTGTACAAAATTCATAATGTGTTCTATTTGATTCCATTTGAAACTAGACTCATTAAGGAGTCTAAGCATATAAATATTATCTCATAAACATTTTTGTACAAATTATAATGATTTTTCGAAAACAGAACAGGGATTTCGAGTCATTCCGACACTGTCCCGCACAACTTTAAATATCTCTTTATAGGAAATATCTTTGCTTCCAAGGTCTCTTTTATAAGAAACTAGACCAACTAAGCTTTGATTACATATTTTATTCAGCCTATAATTCCACACCAACAATTTATAGTGATTTTCTAAAATCACATTACTGCTGCTGTCCAAGCAATTTATTACAATTTGCTCTTAAATTTCCAAGTCCAAACACTTATGAACTTACCATTTGAGTTCAAGACATATCCCCGCCACATCATATCTTATTAAATCAACTCATTATGTCCTGTTATGATTGAATTTACTCAATGATTAATCGCTTAAAACTTACCTCGGATGTGGTCGAACGATTTTGGCGGCTATTCGATCACTTTTTCCTTCCCTTATCCAACTTTGATCCTCTAGGCTCTTGAGCTAAATCAAACAAATTTACTTCTCAATCAAACACATACATACGGCAACCATATACATTTCAAAAACCAATTCATTCAGTATCATTTGTCCATATAGTAGCTTTTAGCATATTTGATCATTAGAGCGACCTATTTAACTTTCAAGCATTCATTTCTAATTTTAATTAAACAATGCCGAATGCCATTAACTACCAATGCCACACACACACATGCGCATAAAATTCATCCATACATAACCTATAGCTCATTCAGTCATTCATCTCTCAAACCTATCAAAGTTTCATGTCAAACTTCCCGGCGAATACACATAATTGAGCAATTTACCAATTTACCCCTAATATTATGCACTTTTACAATTTAATCCAATTTTCTCAAAACACAAAATATGAAGAATTTGCATATACAATGCTAGGGCGAATGTTCACTAAGCTTATATAAATCCTCCCATTTCACTAATTTCACAATCTAGTCCTTCAATTTAGTATTTTTTTCAATTTAACCCTAAATGCTCAAAATTACCAAAATCCCAATACCAAAATGTTAATCTAACACATTTATTTTATTTTCTCACATCAAACGTAAATTTTATCAAACTATTAACAATGACACTTCATGAATATATCATCAATTTCAAAATTTCAAGCATGGGCTTTATAGTATTCAAAGCAACTATCTCAAAAGTGTAAAATTAACAAAACCAAACTCAAATCACTTACCTAATTGAACATGCAAGGACCGAAAATATCAAAGCTGAAACTTTCTTTTCTTTCTCTTAGTTTCGCCAAATAAAATAAATGAAAGATGAACACTTTCATCTTTTATTAAATATAATATATTAACATATATTAAGGTATACCATAATGCCATAAAATATAACAAACAATTCAAGTCATTAATCCATGCATATTGGTCGGCCACCAATTCCTATTTATGGCCAAATTGCAACCTTAATATTCCATAATATAAAAACAATCATAAATTGGCCCTTATACATTAACCCTTAAATTTTCCATTTTACGCGATTAAACCATTTTTTTTATCAATTGACCTCCAAACATTAAAATTTTTAAACGAAACTTTAATACCATCTTTTTGCCACTTTGTAAATATTTATAAAAATATTTATGACTCAATTTATAGAAATGAGGTCCCGATACCTCATTTCCTAAACCCACTTGACCTTAGGGTCATACCACTTGAACTTAATAAATCACTTATAAAACAAATATCACAATATCAAAAATATTTTTAAAAATCACAATTAACTCGTAAATATTAAATATAATATTTACAAACCTACTCGTCGGGTTTGGTGACCCCGAAACCACTGTTCCAGTTAATCCTAAAAACGGGCTGTTACACTTTTAACCATGATTTAAGGTCTCGTAGAACCTTTTAAGGGACAATGTGAATTTTTGTGAATAGTTTATAATATTGAATGCATAAATGTATGAGAATGTGATGTATTGTCCGGTAATGCCTCGTAACCATATTCCGGGGATGGATACGGGTTAGGGGTGTTGTAACACCCTAAATTTGGGCCTAGAAGTTTTGGGCCTTGAGCATGGGAGTGGTTGAAGGCATCTTATAATATTTTGTTGTGATTGTAAATTTTGTTAATGAAGGCTTGTTTTAGTGGTTAAGTGTACTGAGAAGTGTTGGAGAAGTCTTGGGTTCAAATTTGGACTCTAGCAAAAATTTTGGTTTAAGGTGGATCAAACCCTAGGTGTAGTAGGTAGGCCTTAAGAATATTGGTGGGGAAATTGTGCCACAAAAAGCCTTGCGGTCTAGTGGCAAAGTAGCGCCACATAAGAGGCAGGAAAGTGGCATCATAGAGTTGGCAATGAGGTCCAAGGTTCGAAACTCATGGCAATCAAAGAGCATTTATTTTGCTAACAAGGGGTAGCAAGAGTTGGTGTTGAATTTAAACTCTAATGATGGAGGGATCCCACATCGGGAAGCTAACATAAGAGTGGATGCAAAGCTGGCTTTAAATAGAGAGAACCATGAGGAGAGTAAAGGTACCTTTCTTGGCTGATCCCTTTCGCTTTATGGCGTGCTCGTTTGGGTTAGGCGTCGGCTAAGAGTGCTCGGAGCGCGAATTAACTCCAGTCTCCTATCAGGTGTGTATTTCTCACTACTCTAGCTGTAGGATGGCTACTTGAGACATGATGGTAGAAAGGGGCCATGTGGGCCCAATGGGCCTACGGGCCCAATTAGATAAGTTGTTTGATTGTGTAGTAAATATTAGACTAGGCTAGGTGAATCTCATATCTGTGACTAGATTTGGGCTAAAAGGGCCACAAGAGCGTGTGGGCCCATTTGGGCCTAGAAGGGCTTTAGGCCCATTCGTATTGTTATCCCTATTTAGAATACTTTAGTTTACTAAAATTACTGAAGTACCCCCAGTTGTAAAATTACCAAAGTACCCCCGGTTTATAAAATTATCGAAATACTGTCAATTGTAAAATTACTGAAATACCCTCGATTTGTAAAATTACCAAAATACCCTTAGTTTGAAAAATTACTAAAATACCCTCGATTTGTAAAATTACTGAAATACCTTTGTAGGGTAGAATTACCGAAATACCCTTGTAGGGTAGAAATACCAAAATACCCCTGTAGGGTAGAATTACTAAAATACCCCTATAAGGTAGATTTATCGAATACCCCTGTAGGGTAGAATTACTAAAATACCCCTGTAAGGTAGAATTACCGAAATACCCCTGTAGGGTAGAATTACTGAAATACCCCTGTAAGGTAGAATTATTGAAATACCCCTGTAGGGTAGAATTACTGAAATACCCCTGTGGGGTAGAATTACCGAGATACCCTTGTGGGGTAAAATTACCATTTTGCCCCTAGGGTGTTAAATGACTGTTTTGCCCTTATGGGCAAGTGAGTGACTTGGACTGTGTGGTTGACGGATTTGATTGTAAATATATGTTGGTGATATGAATGACTTGGCTGTGATTGTTTGATTCAAATATGGGCATGATATTCTGATTTTGTATGTTGTTTGCCATGACATATATATCTGTTGGATGGGATATGGGTTATATTGATGGAGGAAACGTTCTGGTGGCTATGCCACAAGTATCTGTTCTGATGGCTCTGCCACAATATCTGTATCTGGTGACTTTGTCACAATATTTGTTGACTGATCAATGGATGAGTGCCAATCATGTTACCGAAGGTTGTGTGCCGTTATTGTAGGCTTGGTGCCGATTATAGACCCGTTATCAATGGCTGAGTGCCAATCATGTTACCGAAGGCTGTGCGCCATTATTGTGGGCTTCGTATGATATTGTAGGCTTCGTGCCGATCATAGACCCGTTATCAATGGCTAGGTGTCGATCATGTTACCGAAGGTTGTGTGTCGTTATTGTGGGCTTCGTGCCGATTATAGACTCGTTATCGATGGCTTTATGCCACATATTCTGTTAAGTGGCTTTCCCACATTATCTGATTCTGGTGGCTCTGCCCCAATATCTGTATCTGGTGACTCTGTCACAATATCAGTTCTGGCAGCCATGCTGCAAATTCTATGGCGTGTAGCGGATGGGTGGGTCGAGTTGTCTCCCCACATGGTGTAAGGTTGGTATGGGGGTGTATACGGCTGGACATGGGTTGGGTTTTCTGCATACATGAAATATCTGTTCTGTATCTGTTATGGTCCTATGGGCTTCATTTTGAATTTGATTCTGTGGTTTGATTCTGATTCTCATTTTGATTCTAGTTCTGATAATGTTTCTTATTATGTAATGGGCTAAAGCGTATCTGGTACTGTCTGTTATAATGGGCTAAGGCCCAATTGATACTGAAACTATAAGTGGAGCTGGGGCCAGGCTTTTAATTCTTTTATATGACTGACTGTTCCTTTTATACAGTAGGGGATCTCACACTGAGTTTTCGTAAACTCACCCCGTTTATTAACCTTTCAGGTAATTTCCAGCCTTAGACGGATCGGAGCTGCGAGAGGCTCGGAGGAAGCCACACACACTATTTATGTTACAGTTTTGATTATTACTTTTAAATGTTTTTATGTGGGTTGTAGTAAAGCCGTTGGAATTTTCTGGATTTCAAATTTGGAATTTTATTTATTATTGTTATAATTGCTAGTATTAGAACACGGTTTTCCAAAGCAACTACTGTTGTTCAAAACATCACGTATCCGCAATTGTTTTTAAATTAAGCTTCCGCAACTGCCAAGGTTTTTAGAAAGTTGTTAAGAATGTTATTCAGTTGAGGTTTTCTAACAAGGTTTAAAAAGGGTATAAGTTTTTAATTATTAAGAAAGGTTTTTAATGGAACCATGGTTTTCGAAAAACACTTCAACGTGACATACAAGATTCGAGCCAAACTTCCAGGCCGAGTTTGGGGTGTTACAGGTGTTACAGTTGTACTTGTGGTTATAGGCTAAGAAATATTTAGTTGAAGTGGTGAATATTAATATTTTGAAAATGTGAAATTGCATGATTTGAGTAGACCAAAGTATGGTATTATAATTAGGTTAGTTATTGATATTAAAATGGTACATTTTAGTCTTGGTTGTGGTTGATTTGGATGCCCATTTATGCTATGATTTTAACAGCCTGGTTTAGACCCTAATCGTAATAGTGGTTTTGGGACCACAAATTCGAGTCAAAAAAATATTTTAAAATTATTTTTGGTGTTTATAGTATGTGGATTAATATGTGTGAAGGTTTCGTGTGAAAATTTTATTATTTGTGTGCTCAATTTAATAAAAAGGACTTAATCGCATAAAATGCAAAAGTGGCTTTCTATTTGTTAAAGTACTTATTTGATATGGTTTATTAATTGTAAAGTCCTTAAAATGAAATTAGGCCACTATTAAGGTTAGTGGACGGTAATGGACTTAATATTTGTGATTTTATAATGTTTTAACCAAGGTTAATTTTGCAAATTAGAAATATGAGTTAATAAAATTAAAACAAAAGAAATGAAAGCCATTATTCATAATCTTCTCACCGAAAATTAGAAAAGAGAATAGGGTTCTTGAGCTTTGAATATTCGGCACTCTTGAAACTTGATTTAGGTATGTTCTTTGCTTAATTTTTTAATAATTTTTACGTTTTTGAGATCGTTGCTTTGAATACTAGCTAGCCCATGCTTGAATTTTTGAATTTGATGAGGATTTTGTGTTTTGCCATTGTTGAAAGCTTGATGACTTTTGTGTTTGATGATGAAAAATAAATATGTGTTAATAAAATTTCATGTTTAATTAAGTGATTTTTAGTAAAATGCCTATTTGGGATTAAATTGTGAATTTTGTAAACTGAGGGGTCAAAATGTGAAATAAATGAAAGATTTGGGCTTATATGATCTCCATGAAAATTCGGCTAAGCATGAAAAATGTGAAATTATGTGTATTTTGTGAGTTTGTGATTTAGGTAGTTAAATGTCAAAATGTAAAAATATGATGGCTAATTTGTAAAATTCCTTAAAGTTAATGGATTAATTTGAATGAATGTGAGATAGAATAAGTGAAATTTAAATGTGATTAGATCAAGAACTGAAGAAAACGAGATTAGATCGGGGAAAATCAAAAATCGTTGAATAGCCGTTTATTTCTGTCCGAATCCATACGAGGCAAGTTCATAAGTAAATAAATGTCATTAAATTCGATTGTATATATATTATTTGTGCCGAATTGAATTATTATATATATATTCAAGCCGAATTTGTATAAGCATGGGAAAAATATATACGTTTGGTTTACGACGATCGAAAGCCCCGTACGAACCTTAGGAATAGTTAGGATACATATGTCATGACATAGGATTCCGATATGTGATTTTGTGTAAGACCATGTCTGGAATGTTCGCATCAATTTGTGATTTATGTGTAAGACCCTATCTAAGACAGTGGCATCGATACGTAATTACATGTAAGACTACGTCTGGGACGTTGGCATTGTACAAGCTTTTCCACTATCCGAGTATCCTTATTAATTCTGAATGGTTCCACGGGCAATATTGAGTAATGATCAAATGTGAAATCGAGCTAAGAGGTCAAGTATGTGCTAAGTTAAATGACTGGGAAAATAAGGTAAGTGTGTACTTGTGATATATATATGAAATATATTATAGATGTGAGAATTATATATGTTTATGTGTATATGTACATTCAGCCATTGATATTAAAATGTTAATTTTAAGAGATATGTTTGAGCTTGCAAGCATGATACATGTACATTTGGTTAAGGTTTGTTTGGTTCTGTCTAGTTTACTTGAATTATGTATGTTATTAAAATGAATTATTTTCTTATGACTTACTAAGCTATTTACCCTTATTGTGTGAGTGTTTGTTCATTTTTTTTATAGATTTTTGAAAGCTGGTTACGAGCTCAGGGATCATCAAGGAAATCGTCACACTATCGACTATCATTCGGTACTTTTGAAGTTTGAAGCTTTAAACATATGGCATGTATAGGCTAGTTTAAATATGCTTGGTTTTGAATTTGTGTATATATAGCCATGCGAAAATGGCTTGATTATAATATTAAAGCTTGGGTGTATTTGACTATGACATAAACTTATTTTAGGAAGTATGTTACTTGGTATATATGTTTGTGATGTTTGGTTATATGATTTGGCAATGAGAAATGGTAGGTTTGATGTATAATAGGCTTAATAGTTAGCTCATTTTGGAAGTATGAAATGTGGTATAATTAGGGCGATGGATGATTGTATATTGACTTTATAGGTTCAGTTGCTAAATGGTAAGTAATGAATATGTTTCATGATTGTTTTGGTTAATTGTTTTGGTATGGATTCAAATGGTAAATGATGGTTATGATTAGGTATGTTTTGGTTAGTTTAAATGGATAGTTAAAAGTGTCAAGTTGATGCTAATATTAATATAGGTATGCGTTCATGTGTGGTTGTAAATTCGATTATGATATTTAGTTCATTTTGATAAGTATATGATATTGATAATGGTGTGACCGAAATAATGATTAGTTAATAGGATGAAATATGAAGTTTAGGTATATTAATATAGATGTGAAATAGGTGTACATTGGAATGTTATTTATGTTCAAATGTTAAATATGGCTTTTATTTTTTTTTTCTGGGTAAATTGTGCACTATATATATACGCATCATTAGTATGTTTGGCCATGTTGTAATATACTAAGGTCGCATATGTGATTGCATAATAATTAATGTAATATGGTTCGAATGGTTTTATTATGTGCTTGTGCAGAAGTTATCAAATGATATGTTTGATATTCAGCTAATGAAATAGATACTGGCATATATTTGATGTATGAAGTGTAATGATATATGATGGGATATGTTTTAAATATATAAGTGCCATTAATATTAGAGTCATGTGGTTCAAATATTTATATGTATTAAGTATTTGTAACTTATCTTTGTTGCACATTAGTTAATCCAAATATGTGGTTATATAAATGATAATAATATAGTTGAAATTTGAAGCATTGTTTGTATATGTATTATAAATATTAAAGCGTGATCAAATTTATCGGTTATGTGTTCCATATGTGCAAATTTAACTAATATGATTTAGTGAATGTTTACTATTGGATTTAGAAGTTATATTGTATAGAAGTAGATGTCTGGTAATGTCTGGTAACCTTATTTCGGCGACGGATGTGGGTTAGGGGTGTTCCAATTATTTGGTGCCATTTTGGGTTATGTAGTTATATGCATATTTGGGTGGCAAGTTGGCTTGGTAAATAGCCTATTTTTGTCCACATGGGCAGAGACACGGGCGTGTGTCTTAACCATGTGCAACACACGGTCAAGTACACAGCCATGTGTCCCCTGGTGTTGATTTAAAATCAAGTCAGTATGTGTAATAGCCCGGTTTTAACTAAATCGAAACAGTGGTTTCAGGACCACAAATTCGAGGTCATAAAATTATTTTAATATTATTTTTTTGGTGTTTACAACATGTGAATATATATATATGTGAAAATTTCGTGAGCTAATTTTATTATTTAATAGCTCAATTTGAGAAAAAAGACTTAATCCTGTAAAATGCAAAAGTAGCATGCTATAAAATAAAAGTGCCAAATTGCTATGGCTTGTTAAATGGGAGGTCCTTATGATGTTATTATGTCATTGATCAGGTTAATGGACATTAATGGCCTTATATTATGTGTTTTTAAATGGTTTTAATAAGGTTAAAATGGTAATTAGATTATTAATGTTATATTAGATAAAAACAAATGAAATTATCATCATTTTAGTTCATCCTAGCCGAAAATAAGAAGAAGAAGATAGCCATTTAGGGCTTTTGATATTCAGCATTCATTTGGCTTGATTGAGGTATGTATTTTGCTCAATTTTTGATGATTTTTACATTTTTGTGATCATTGCTTTGAGTTCTAGCTAGCCCGTGCTTCAATTTTTGAAAGTGTTGATGATTTTGAAAGTTTTCATTGATGGATGCTTGAGTTTTATGATGTTTGAAGATGAATTATGCAAGCTTGGTGTTTGATGTAACACCCCAAACCCGACCCAAAAGTTACGACTGAATCCAGCATGTCACATTGAAGCATTACTAGAAAAGTCATTTTTTATCTAAAGTCTTTCTTAGTGTTTAAAGAATATCTTCGTTAAAGATTAAAGTGAATGGAAGCTGTGCACCAGGTAGGATGCCAGAAAAGAGGAGGTGAGTCAATTAGACTACTTAAGTACCCAGCTCTTCACAGATCCAATCCTAGACATGCACACAACCATTGCCACACTTTAACTGAGTGATTGTTCAGGGAAAACCAATTCATTTAAAACCATTTGAAAAGGTTATTAATTTTGAAAACGTTTTCATTGCCGAAGCCTTGCTTTGTTATCGTGATATTTTGAAATCAAGTAACCTTTTTAAAACGCGCCCTAGAGTTATTCAATTTCAAACAGTTAAAAATAATTAAAGCGGCCTTATTACAAATTAAAACCCGGAAACATAAAGGAAATAATCTAAAATAAAAGTGAAGGTATAAACACTTATTTTAAACAGTCCACATGGCCACTCTAAATCCCTCCAGCTCCAAGTCCATCGATCTAAGGCTCACCTGCAAAGATGGGAAAAATGAGGTGAGTTTGGAAAACTCAGTGTATAAAGTAAACCCAACTAGAGCCTAAATCAGTTCAAGCTCTACTGGGCCTAAGCCCTATTCAAAAATCAGAGTTAACTGGGCCTTAGCCCATATCAATATTAATCTGGGCCATAGCCCCTTACAGTATTAGAGTATACTGGGCCTAGCCCATATCAGTGTCAATCTGGGCCGTAGCCCTATTACAAGTCGAGATATGTTGAGCCTTGCCCATATTAACACAGTTGGGCCCATTTCAATACAGTTGGCCCATAACAAAACAGTCTCATATGATTAATGCATGATAACCCCATCCAACCCTACACTTGCATCCGTCCATCCCTACACTTCTTGTGGGGAATAAATCACCCACGCCATCCCTACACTTACAGTGTTAGCATCGGTTGCGGCACTAACTATAATTTGCAGCAAAGCTGCTTATATCAGAATATGTGGCACAGCCACCAGAACGGGTTCTTCCTCTATAACAAAACCCAACCCCATGCAGTCTGACATTTAAGCAGAATATATATATAATTAACAAGGCATGCTTCAGAAAGACAGTCAGATTATAGGGTAAGAACAGTTATTTACCCTCGAGGGGCGTAATCGTAAACTTACCCCTAATTCTACCTTACAGAGGTATTTTAGTAATTTTATCAGTCTTTTTTGGGTTTTATGCTCATTACAGTTATTAACATGTCTTCAGAATACTTACCGGACGTTTTTACCTAAATGGGCCCGTTGCCCATTACTCAATTTTGGCTCATCGAAGCCCAAATTCACCGAGGTGCACGATATTGCACACTTTGCAATCTTACCGTTGAAGTTACCAAAATTATCAATACAAACAATCTGACGAGCGCTCGCACGCTTGCAAGTTCTCGAAATGCCGGCTTTTCGGCATTTCGACTTTTCAGCTTTTGCTGATCTAGTCTACTAATGGGTGTCGTTTACACACCTGATTTGCAACAACTGCTACCGAAATCTTCCACGATATCCTACAATCCGTCACTAGACATATCAGATCCAAAGTATAATGGCAAACATCATAAACTTACTTACCATAATCGGCCGTCAATACATATGGCCCTTGAGATCCTACCTTTGCCAAAACTAGTGACTAGATCTCAATCTAGTCATTCCACTTGTCCAAGCCTTCGATCAATAGCCTCTAGATCACACTAACACCAAAACAAATCAATTGTTACAACCCTTAGAGCCTTAAGCTCCATTCGACAGCCTCCCTTTGCCTTTAGGGATTTTGGCTTTTCTAAAACCTGAAATAAAGAATAGATCTGAATACTTACCACAGGTTCTTTCAACCAAAACAATTCCACTTCAGTTTCTACTCAGATCTGATGCAGATCCAGCCCTTAAACACTTGCAGAAATCGAATCTTAGAGATCTAAAGATTCAGCTATATGTCCCTAAAAACTATGGTGTTTTCGGCTTTTGGAACTGTGAAGAGGAAGATGATTTGGTAGGGTGGTTTTTACAGTGGTATTTCTGACAGAGGTTGAGGTTTAGAAGATGTGAAAATTGACCAAAAGAGATGAAGAAAATAGAAGGATTTTGGTTAGAAGAAATCGGCACAAGAAACAACTTTTGGGATTTCGACTTTTATTGCAATCAGCTATAGAGGTTTAGAAAAGAATGGGAATGAAAGAGGAGATGAGTAGAATGGTAGGAACATTCCAGCTAGAGAAGAAAAGAAGAAGAAAAAGAAAATAGAAGAAGAGAGGAGAAGAGAAGGAAGAATTCGACACTCAGGAGATCTAACTTTGCGTTTTTTAGCTTTTTGAGATACTAAGAAGAGAATAGAATGAAAGGGAAGGCTCTAGGTGGCTAACCCTAATTCGACAAAACAAAAAGAAAATAAAGCTTGCCCTAATGGCCATTCAGACCCACAGCCCAACCTTCCTAAAGCCCTAATCGAATTTCCACTTAAGCTCTATCACATGTCCGACACATGCAGACAAAAAAAATAAAAGTAACAATACGCTTACCTTGCGACTTGAACTTTGGCTCCCCCTAAACATCCACACGTCACTCCCCAAACACCTAGGTGGCGCCACATACCACTTTACCACAGATCTTTTTGTGTCCTATTTTACCACCTCAACTTTAAAAGCCCATATCGCCAGAACCCTCTCTCCCAAAATTAAAATTCAGGAATTGCCTCGAATTAAATTTACTCTTAGGCCTTTTTTCCTACACCATAAACCCTTCGTAATTTATTTAATTACTAAACTAAACATACGAAATAATAATAATAACATCCAAATTATTCGGGCCATTTTCTACCCGAACCCAGACTCAAGGCGCAATACTTCCAGGCCCAAAAATCGGGGCGTTACATTTGATATGCATGTTTAATTAAGTGATTTTTGATAAAAATGCTTATTGTGGATTAAATTGTGAAACTTGAAAATTTAGGGTCTAAATGTGAAATAAATGGAATTAATGGGCTGTTAGGGACCAAAGGAAAATTCGGTCTAACATGAGCATGTTGAAATTTTGTGTATTTTGAGTTGTTTTGAAATAAGGACTAAATTCAGGAAATGAGAAATATTAGGGGCTAATGTGTAAAATGCCCATTTATATTTTTTTGGGTGAAATTGAATGATTATGTGATTAAATAAGTTAATTTTGAATACATCTAGATCAAGAAAGGAGGAATTGGGATCTAGATTGGGGGAAAACTTAAGTTATCGACTAAACGATTCAATTCGTCGTTTCAGTATCCAAGGTAAGTTTGTACGTGATAAAAATTGTTACAATTATGTTTTTAATGCTTTAATAATCCATAAATTTTATATATGTGACTACGATTGTGTACGATAATAAACCGATTATGTTTGGCACTTAGTGTGTGTTTCAAAATAGCTTCGGCTATATATAACACTTAGTGTGTGAATTGGAATAGCTTCGGTTATATGAGGCACTAAGTGTGTGATACGATATAGCTTCGGTTTAATGTGATGGCACTAAGTGTACGAGATCATTATAGCTTCGACTAATCATTTATGCAATAAGTGTGCTAGTACTTATAACATTGAAAGATTTCCGGACGATTTAATGTGTTGAACAAAGAGGTGAGAATGAAATAAGTTAATACGAGAAAGTACAGGTACATACGATACCTATGTGGTAGTTGATACTATATGTATGAAGCTTGATAAATTTGTATATACATGATAAATGGTCATGGATTAGAATTGAATGATGATATGAGAGCTACTAAGTGTTTATTAATTGATGATTTGTATATTATGAATTGTTGAGTATATTTAGTACGAACTTACTAAGCTATGAACCTTACTGTGTATTATTTGTCTTTGTTTTATAGAGTATCGAAGCTAGCTGGGACATCAGGGATCATCGGGGACCGTCATCACACTATGGAATCAACTCGTTGGTACCTTTGAAGCTTTGTATATATGGTATATGGCATGTATAGTCTAGTGTTATTTTGGTATGTTATGAGTCTTGATATTAGCCATGAGATTTGGCTTGTAAATGTGGTATGTATAGCTATCTATGTTGGTTTGAATTATGTGTTTGGTAAGTGTTATATGTGATGTTTATAATGCTTTAGGAATTGGTTTGGTTTGAGATGTTGATGATGAGTTTTGTGATATGAAATAGATAACATTATGATGAATTAGTGAATATGGAATTTATGCAAGTTGTGATGATTTTGGCATAATGATTTGGTATATTTTGAATGTGGAATTGAGTAGTTTAAATGGTTAATTATAGATGGCATGTTATGTGTATGAATTTGGTATGTTTTGGGTTGCCTACAAGTGTATGGAAATGGTGCCAAATTGGCTGCTATATGTGCATGAGATTAGGGTGGCAAATTGGCTTTGCAAATGGCCTATTTTTGTCCACACGGCAGAGACACGAGCGTGTGTCTCAGCCGTGTGCAACACATGGTCATGTTACACGACCATGTGTCCCCTGGGGTACCCTTTCGAATTAAAGTCAGTATACCCTACAGTTTTGACATGGCCTAGACACACGGGCGTGTCTATTGGCCATGTGACGCACAAGGGCTGGCATATGGGCATGTGGTCAGCTGTGTGACCCAAGTCAGTAACCTCCCTTAGTTTTCAAACGGTCTAGCACACGGGCATGTCCTTGGCCGTGTGGTACAAGTCAGTATGTATGCCCTGTTTTCACATGGCTTGTGACACTGGTGTGTCTAGTGCCAGTGTGAGGCACACGGCCTGTTCACACGGGCGTGTGACCCTTTAATTAAAGAAAATTTTCTGAGTTTCTTAAAGTTTTTAAATGTTATCAGTTTAGTCCCGGACCTCGTTTAAGCATATTTTAAGGTCTCGTAGGACCTTATAAGGGACAAAATGATTGAAATGAATGGATTATGTTTTATGATTGCACAAATGTATGATTTATGTTGTGATTGATCGATAATGCCTCATAACTCTATTCCAGCGACGAATACGTGTTAGGGGTGTTACAGCATGCTCCACACGGCCTCATACACGGGCGTGGGACTTGGTCGTGTGGGATAAGTCAGTATATCCTACAGGTTTGGCATGGCCTAGCACACGGCCTGGCACACGGGTGTGTTTGTTGGCCGTGCGACCCAAGTCAGAGAGTTACACAGGCTGGGACACGACCATGTGCTCCCATTTCGAATGTCTATACGGCTTGTGACATGGGCCTGTCTGGTGGCCATGTGAGACAAGCAGCCTGGCCACATAAGTGTGTGTCCCCTGTTTTGAGAAATTTTCAAAGTTTCATGGATGTTACTTGAGTCATTGGTTTTGCTCTGAATCAATTCTAAAGCATGTTTAGGGCCTAGTAGGCTCTTATTAAAGACATTTTGATTGAGATTGAATCATGATTATGTGAAATGATTAAATGTATGTGAAAAGTATGTATAAATGTATTGTGAGTCTAGTAATACTTCATAACCCTATTTCGGCATTGAATACGAGTGAGGGGTGTTACAACTTTGGTAATACTCAGTAACCCTGTTTCGACGATGGATATGGGTTAGGGGTGTTACATATAGGGTTTATTCATCGATCTTTTTCTCAATTCTCTAGCCTCGAAGTTAGCTTTGCTCTTTTCTTTACTAAGTTCTTCGGCTTTGCAACATAACAAATTCTTTTAATTCCAAAATTCCGACTAGCAATTTGATGTCTTTGTTTAATACATCTTTTAATCTCTTACACATAATCACCTCGGTCGAAACACATTATTGAGCATACTTATTGAGTTTCACAAACTTTTGCTCAGACTCAGTCACAGACATACTGTAACATCCCTAACCCGTATCTGTTACCAGACTAGGGAAAAGAGGCATTACCGGACAAATCAAAACATTTTGCATTCATTAAACATGCTTTAGAAAGTCCCTTACATAGCACCATGGTTACACATCATTACAAAGTCCCTTACATAGGTCAACAAGACCTTAAACATGCTTTAGAAAAGGGCTGGGGCTAAACCGAGCTCATAAAAAAAATTTCAAAACTTAAACATTTTTCAAAGTTTTACAGGTCACACGGCCGTGTGAACAGGCTGTGTGCCTCACACAGCATTAGACACACCTGGATGTCTAGGCCGTGGTAGAATAGGGCATACATACTGACTTGTCCCACATGGCCTCAAGACACGCCCGTGTGCCAAGCCATGTGAAATTTAGGGAGGCTATTGACGTGGGTCTCACAGTCGACCACAGGCCCATGTGCCAGCCCGTGTGCAACAAACGGCCAATAGAAACGCCCGTGTGTCTAGACCGTGTCAAAACAGTAGGGTATACTGACTTAAAACCGTAGGGTACCCCAGGGGACATACAACCGTGTAACATAACCGTGTGTCACACACGGCTAAGACATACGTCCGTGTGGACAAAAATAGGCCATTTACAAGGCCACTTTGCCACCCTAATTTTGGGTCCTCTCTACGTGATTAAAACCAAACATTTTATACCAAATTCTCAGCCAATTCATACACCAAAACATACACCATTCATGCCATATCATAAACAACCAAATGCATGCTTATAATCATACCAAAATCATGCCAATTCATAAGCAAAAATCATACCAAAACATGTGAATCACAATCTTACCAAGTTCTCAATTAAGCAATACCAAAACTTACCAAATTAATCAATTCACTTGGCAATTCACGAACATATCATATTGACCATATTGCATCCCATATCATATACCAAAATCTAACCATAAGTTCAACCATAATCAAGCCATATCACATGGCTAAATATTTACATCACAAAACCTACCAAAATAACTCTAGCCTATACATGCCATATACCATATATACAACTCTCAAAATGGTACCAAAATAGATGTCCAATAGTGTGAATGAGTCGCTGATTATTCCTGAATCCAAGCTAGCTTTATAATATTGTAAAACAGAGAACATCTCACACAGTAAGCTTCATAGCTTAGTAAGTTCATACCAAATATAATCAGTAGGTTATAAAATACAAAACATCAACTAATAAACAATTAGTAGTTCTCAAATCATCTATCAATTCTATTCCATTACAACTAATATGTTCATACTAATTCATCAAGCTTCATACACATAGTATCATCTACCACGTAGGTATCGTACATACCTGAAATTTCCCTATATTTATTGATTTTCATTCTCACCTCTTGTTCAAATACATTAATTCATTCAAAAGTCTTTCCATACTTTAAGAGCTTGCACACTTAGTGCATTAATGATTAGTCAAAGCTGTTACGATCTCGCACACTTAGTGTATTAATGATTAGCCAAAGCTGTTACGATCTTGCACACTTAGTGCCATCTCAATTAATAGAAACTATCTTGGTATCGCACACTTAGCACCTCGTATAGCCAAAGCTATTCGAATTTGCACACTTAATGCTATTTATAGCCGAAGCTATTTTGAATCGCACACTTAGTGCCAAACTCAATCGATTTATCATCATGTTCATACCATAATCAATTATATACAATTTATGCATTACCA
This sequence comes from Gossypium arboreum, assembly GCF_025698485.1. Taxonomy (NCBI): domain Eukaryota; kingdom Viridiplantae; phylum Streptophyta; class Magnoliopsida; order Malvales; family Malvaceae; genus Gossypium; species Gossypium arboreum. Next base: position 29,888,131 of record NC_069076.1, read on the forward strand.
ATGCAAATAAAATTAATTTGTAGCATCATTTATCACATATGAACTTACCTCGTACTCGGAATTGATAATTCGGATCGTTTACTAGATAACCTTCGATTTCCCTCGATCTAAATCTGAATTCTTCCTTTCTTAATCTATATGTATTCTAAATTAAACCTTTTATTCAATAGATCATTCAATTCAATCCATTTACACATATTTAGGGCATTTTACAAATTAGCCCTCATATTTTCACATTGTAACAATTTAATCCCTAATTCATAAAATCAAAAAATACACAAAATTTCTTTATACCATTGCCTAGCCGAATTTTACACTAACTCATATAAGCCCACACATTTCATTTATTTCACATGTTAGCTCTTCAATTCCTCATTTTCACAATTTAGTCCAAATTACTCAAATTTATAAAAAAATCCCAATACAAAACATGATAATCTAACACATATCTTTCATAAACTATCATCAAACTTCATAAAACTCATAATTTCATCAATCGCTCAACTCAAAATCATCAACAATTTCATAAATTTAGGCATGGGCTTGATGGATTACTAAGCAACAATCACAAAAACGTAAAAATTATCAAAAGTCGATCAAAACACATACTTTAATCCTCAAATTTCCTAGTCGAACCCTAAACGCTTTTGTTCTTTCTTTTTCTTTTTGATTTTCGGCAATAGATGATGAATTTGGTAGAAAATATGGCTTTTATTTTATTTAATTTCTAATTAATACATCATTTATCATATTAACCTTACTAAATCATTAACATATAACATATAAACCATGGATATAAATGTCCACTAACCTTTACAATGGTTAAATATCAACATAAGGACCTCTTAATAATAAAGACACATCAATTAAGCCATTATTCAAATAGTAGGCCACTTTTACATTTTATGCTATTAAGTCCTTTTTCAAAATTAAGCACACAATCAACCAAATTTTCATACGAAACTTTCACACATGCTTAACCATATACTGTAAACACAAAAAATAATATGTAAATATTTTTCTGACTCAGATTTGTGGTCCCAAAACCACTATTCCGACTAGGGTCTAAATTGGGCTGTTATAGATACAACCCTATTTCAACTCTAGAAACTCTTTGCGTTTTTGGTGAATAAACCGTTGTATTTCTTTCTGAATATGGCTTGAAAGAATTCCTAGGTGACCTGTTCTCTCGGCAGTACCGATACTAAAGTATTCCACCATTAATACGCAATGTCTCTTAGAATTGAAATGACACATTTTAACCATTTAACTGGTGTGCAGGATAGTTCATCAAACACTCTGATAGTATTCTCAAGCGAAAACTCAGCTTTCTCAATATCGTCATCAACAGTAGCTCTGAATTCTTCAGCCCCATATTTTTGGATTTTATCAACTGGCCGCTTATTCAATGGTAAAAGTTCCACACCTTAAGGATTTACTGGAACCGGTTGGGGATTAGGTTGGGGTGGAGGTTGCTGAGCAGCTGGATTTGTTCAAATGAACTTCGTAAACCACTCATTCATCATCTAAAAGAAGGCTTCCTTAGCCTCTCCTCCCTGACTACGTTACACGAGTCTAGACTCTGATTGCACTACTCCATAGACGGGGGCTGGCGCATTACTCTCAACATCATCAACCACAGGTCGATTGGGATCCATTACTATAAGAAAACACATTTTAAACTGTTAAGAGATATCATACTATCATAGGCTATTTATGGCATGTATAGCTAAACTCACACACACAATACGTTAGTTTGAGAAACGACTAAACCGTAGCTCTGACACCAATAAATGTAACACCCCTCACCCATATTTAATGCCGAAATAGGGTTACAGGGCATTACCAGACTTATAACGCAAATAACATACATTTCACATATATTTTCCAACTTCAAACAATCATCATTCAGCATTATTCACATTGTCCCTAAAACGAGCTTACGGGGCTCAAAACATGCATTTGAGGTGGTTCAGGACTAAACTAATAACTCAGGAAATTTTTCCAAAACTTAAAATTTTTTTCCAAATTACAGGGGACACACGCCTGTGTGGCCTGGCCATGTGACATGCCCCTGTCACAGGCCGTGTAAACATTCGAAATTGGATCACATGGCCATGTCCTAACCCATGTTCGACCTCGTGTAACTCTCTGACTTGAGTCACACAACCAACCTCACGCCTATGTGACCAACCCGTGTGGCCTTCGAAATGGCCACACACGCCAGTGTGCCAGGCCATGTGCTAGGTCGTGCCAAACCTCTAGGGTATTCTGACTTATGCCATACGACCAAGTCACACGCCCGTGTGCTGGGCCATGTGGAGCATACTGATTTGATTTCTAATTCAACACCAGGGTACACACAACCGTGTAACCTGACTATGTGTCACACACGGCTGAGACACACGCTCGTGTCTCTACCCGTATGGACAAAAATAGGCTATTTACCAAGCCATCTTGCCACCCAAATTTGTATGCACCTACACCAAACCAAATGGCACCAAAACATGGCATAAATAAGCAATCAACCCAACAAAATCAAGCCTAATTCATGCTAATTCTATACCATCATCCATAATACACATAAATAACAAAATAGACCATTCCATTTATACCAAATTCACATTCACATTTCAACTAAATGGACACTTTCAAACTTGCATCATTATGCCTAAACTCACAAGCATATAACTTATCAAAAATCAACCATTCACCACAAGCATTAGCATAGGAATTATCAACACAAGACAAAGGCCATTTACATATATATATACATAACCAAATCAACCAAAATAAGTCAATTCTCATGGCTATGCACAAACCAAATACTTAACATTTACAAGCCATTTCAAATGACCAAATTCGTTACCAAACTGTATATCAAAATGAACATAATCCTATACATGCCATGCATCCAAAAACATAGATTTAAAAGTACCAAAGTGATAGTAAGACAGTGTGATGAAGTCTCCCACGATTTTCGAAACTGAGCTAGCTTTGATTTCACTACAAAATACGAAAAAATAAACAGTGTAAGCTATAAAGCTTAATAAGCTCGTATGAAATAAACTAAATTAATCATAAATACACAATTCAAACAATTGAATATATCATCACATAACTCATATTAACTAACAAACCTTCTGCATAATTAATCACAAGATTAGTTGTGAAATTTACAAGTTTCATCGATTCAATACTTATACAGTTCTTGTACATACCTGTACCATCTCTTACTAGTCTCATGCTTATCCACGTTTTTTAATACTATCAAATACTCGGGAAACTCACACCCTAAGTGCCACATACATAGCCGAAGCTATCTCAATCTCGTATCACATATAATACTCACTCTCGAGCTATCAACGGGTCTGCTCACACAAGCTGACGGTCATGACGGCTTACACAGTCTTTGCTCACAAAGTGACCAAGATCCGCAACACATCTTTGGATAACTCGATACCGGTAGGACCTAAGGACCAGCACCCAAATCACATAACCCCTAATGACATGTCATTTGTATCGTAATTTATTCCTAAGGATCAACTGGGATTTCACACTTGCCAAATTGTAGTCGAACATGTCTGTAGTGTCGTATTCACAGTTTATGCAATAACAAAGCATTTAAAACACAAATATAACAATGCTTATTACATACGAACTTACCTCGAATGCAAAAACAACAAAAATAGTCGATTAGTTCGAAACATTATTCTTTCCCCGATCTAAATTCGTATTTCACTTTTCTTGATCTAAATATAATCAAAATTAACTTATTTAATTATCACTCTATTCAAATTAGTCCAAAATACACATTAAGGAAACTTTATACTTTTGCTCCTAATATTTCAACATTTTCACGATTTAGTCCTTATCTCATAAAAGTACAAATTCAGGCAATTCAACCTATAACCATGCTAGCCAAATTTCAATTAGGTCCCTAGTAGCCCACATTTTTCATTTATTTTACAAATTAACCTTGAATTGTACACATTTCACAATTTAATCCCTATTTTGACATTTCACTAAAAATCACTTAACAAATGTTGTTTATCTATCAACACGCATACATTTTCTATCTTCACACATCAAAACACATGCTCATTAATCAATGGCCAAACCCTAAACCTTTAACAGTTTTGTAAATTAGTCCTTGGGCTAGCTAGATTAAGCTGCAATGATCTCAAAAAAATAGAAATCATTAAAAACCGAGTAAAAAATGACTTACATGCACTTCCCCAAGCTAGCCGAATGCTCAAGCTTAAAAATGGTGTATTCTCTCCTTAAGAATTTAGCAAGAGGAAGAAGATGGACAAAAACTTTAAATATTGTTTTATTTGTTTTAGTATTTATTTACTAATTTACTAATATAACCTTAATTAATCACACTAATGGTGTCCATAAATGTCCATTACCATTATTAATGGTTTAATTACCATTTAAGGCCATACATATTTAAAATCCATAGCAATTTGATACTTTCTTCTCATAGAACTTAAATTTTGCACTTTATGCGATTTAGTCCTTTTTATCAAATTAAACACTCAAATGATAAAATTTCTTAAAGAAATTTTCACACAATCATATTATCATGCCGTAGACCTCAAAATAATAATAAAATAAATATTTTAACCTAAAATTTGTGGTCTCGAAACCACTGTTCCAATTTGACTAAAAATAGGTTGTTACATGTAATACGAACGTACAACTATACACGTAGAATCAAGTAATAAAGTGATGAGTGAGTATCGTCTCCACGAGGATCAGAATTGACTAAAATAATTTGTTATGCTATTACTATGAAATTGGCTAACTAAACTATGCAAAGAGAATAGGTGATTAATTGATAAAAAGATGTAATGAAGGATTAATAAAATCAATTATGACTGAAAATATGCTAGGGCAATTAAAATGCTATGACAATTCTCAAAGAATAAGTGGGAAAAAGTTTGTACTATTGAACGATAAAGGTTGAAATTACTCAGGTTTATTTCTATAACATAATAATGCCATGGCAAAATCTTGACCACTCTACTGCTTACGGAATCACTACAGTCTGCTTTTTTTGAAAGCCAGACTTTGAGTTATCATTCTAAGTTTTTGTATGTCTACAAAAATCAAGAATGATATCCAAATTTTATTGCAACTTCCATGTCTAGAGTGCTAGAAATATTCTTTTGAATACTTGCATATATCAACCGATTATAACCCAATCTAATTAATATCTTTAGAATTAAATCAGATCTAATAACATGCTACATAGTCATCTATGTCTAGAGCTTGAATGCATGCATCAAAAATAATCATAAATCAAATGAAACAATATCATACTCAAAATCAAACCATGGGCATTAAAGTTAATAAAAATTCACCCAAAATAATTCTAACCTAAAGAAAATTAGCTCATGGGTAGAACATTAGAATCTATAACAGAACCATTCAACATCATTGTTTAAACTCATGAATCACAAGTTCAAATCAGAATATAATGGTAGAACTGCAGGAAGCTTTCGCTACTCCAGCTTTCACTATAATAATGAGATAAGATGTAAAACCCATCGTGGATTTCTCTTCGCCTTCCTTGCATCTATAACTCTCCTGCTGTGTAAGTTGCTACTGTAACATCCCAAACCTGTATCAGTCGCCGGAGTAAGGTTACGAGGTATTAACGATCAACACACAACGTATGGCATACATTTCTCAACCACAAAGCACTCATTCTTATAAGTCATTCAACACAATCACATTGTCCCTTATAAGGGCCTACAAGGCCTTAAACATGCTTTAAAAGTGGTTTAGGACTAAATTGATATCATACGAGAATTTTGGAAAACATAAAACAATTTTAATCATACAAGGTTCACATGCCCGTGTGAACAGGCCGTGTGCCTCACACAGCTCCAGACACACCCGTGTCTCAGGCTGTGTAGAAACAGGGCATACATATTGACTTGGGTCACACAGCCAACCACACACCCATGTGTTTAGCCTGTCTACCCTTTGAAGTGGCCACACACGCCCGTGTGCAAGGTCGTGCCAAAATAGTAGGGTATAATGACTTATGCAACATCGCCAAGTCACATGCCCGTGTGCTAGGCCGTGTGCCAATTAGGGGGTATACTGACTTATACCATATAGCCAGTGACACGCCCATGTGTGAGACCGTGTGGAGCATACTGACTTCGTTTTAATAACAACACCAGAGGACACACAGCCATGTAACATGACCGTGTCTCACACATGGCTGAGACACACCCCGTATGGACAAAAATAGGCCATTTGCAATGTAACACCCCGAATTTGGGCCTAGAAGTATTGGGCCTTGAGTGGGGATCCGTAAGGAGGTTGTATATAGGCTTTGAGAAGTGTTGGAGAAATCTTAGGTTCAAACTTGGGCTTTAGCAAAAATTTTGGTATTAAGTGAAAAAAACCTAGATGCTTGGATGAGGGCCTTTTAAATTATTGTGTTAAATAAATGACACAAGGAGCAATGTGGTCTAGTGGAAGTGGCATAATTAAAGTTGTATGGGAGCCTGGGTTCAAGCCTTGGCTCTTGCAATTTATTCTGTTTTTTTTAGGGGAACCTGGACTTTGGCCTTTAGAGCTTATAATTAATTGGGGATAAAATATGACACAAAAAGAGCCTGTGGTGAAGTGGCAAGGTGGCGTCATAGAGTTGGCAAGGAGGTCCAGGGTTCGAAACTCATGGCAATCAAGAGCATTTATTTTGCTAACAAGGGGCGGCAATAGTTGGTGTTGAATTTAAACTCTGATGTTGAAAGGATCCCACATCGGGAAACTAACATAAGAGTGGATGCGAAGCTGGCTTTAAATAGAGAGAACCATGAAGAGAGTAAAGGTACCTTTCTTGGCTGATCCCTTTCGCTGTATGGCGTGCTCGTTTGGGTTGGGCGTCGGCTAAGAGTGCTCGGAACGCGGATTAACTCCAGTCTCCTATCAGGTGTGTATTTCTCACTACTCTAGATGTAAGATGGCTACTTCGGGCCGCGATGGGCCGAAAGGGGTCATGTGGGACCAATGGGCCTACAGGCCCAATTGGATAAGTTGTTTGATTGTGTAGTAAATATTGGACTAGGCTAGGTGATCTCATATTTGTGGCTAGATTTGGGCTAAAAGGGCCACACGAGCATGTGGGCCCATTTGGGCTGAGAATGGGCTTTAGGGCCATTCGTATTGTTATCTCTGTTTAGAATACTTTAGTTTACCAATTACAGAAATGCCCTCGACTTGTAAAATTACCAAAGTACCATCGATTTATAGAATTACTGTTTTACCCTTGATTTATAGAATTACTATTTTACCCTTGATTTATAGAATTATCGTTTTACCCTCAATTTACAGAATTACCGTTTTACCCTCGATTTACAAAATTACTACAATACCCTTGGTTTACAAAATTACCAAAATACCCTCGATCAATAAAATTACCAAAATACCCCTGGCTTGTAAGATTACCAAAATACCCCTGATTTGTGAAATTATCTAAATACTCTCGATTTGTAAAATATTGAAATACCCCTGTAGGGTAGAATTATCAAAATACCCCTGTAGAGTAGAATTACCGAAATACCCCTGTAGGGTAGAATTACTGAAACAACCCTATAGGGTAGAATTACCAAAATACCCCTGTAGGGTAGAATTACTGAAATACCCCTGTAGGGTAGAATTATCGAAATACCCTTGTAGGGTAAAAATACCGAAATACCCCTGTAGGGTAGAATTATCGAGCTACCCTTGTGGGGTAAAAATTACCATTTTGCCCCTAGAGTGTTAAATGACTGTTTTGCCCTTGTGGGCGTTTAACGACTTGGACCGTGTGGTTGTGGATTTGATTGTGAATATATGTTGGTGATATGAATGACTTGACTGTGATTGTTTGATTCAAATATGGGCATGACATTCTGCATACATGACATGTTGCAGGGGTTGGGTTTTATAAATGGAGGAAGCGCTAAAAGGGCTATGCCCGGGCCATCGAAAAGGGCTTTTGCAGATTTATCAAAAAGGGCTTTACCCCGTTATTAAAAGAGGCTAGGCCTCCAGTTATATGATAAAGTAGCTATGCTGCCAGTGGAGAGTTTGGTTGGGTGGGTTGAGTTATTCCCCACATGGAGAGCTTGGTTGGTAGGGTGGAGAGTAGCGGATGGTGGGTTAAGTAGTCTCCCCAAATTGGCTTGCATACATTCATTGATATTACATGTGATATTGAAATGGGCCTATGGGCTATACCGCTTACAGTAAAGGCTTCGGCCAGTGATATGATTTATGAAAAGGCTTCGGCCCAGTAATATGATTTATGAAAAGGCTTCGGCCCAGTATATGTCGAGACTGAATTAGGTCTTAGGCCCATATTGCTATTGTTTAAGGGCTAAGGCCCAGATTGTACTGTTACTGAATAGGGCTTTGGACCAGATTGTACTGACACTGTGTTATTCACTGTTTGTTTGTTGTTGGGGATTACACACTGAGTTTTTGTAAACTCACCCCATTTCTAACTGTGCAGGTAATCCCTAAGCTTAGATGGTTTGGAGCTGCGAGGGACTCGGAGATGGCCACACTCATCATTTCATTTCTTTTAATTGCAATAAGTAACCGATTTATTTTTTATAAGTTTTATCTTAATTAATATTATTATTTGGTTTTGGGTTGTAATAAGGCCATTTTAATTATTTTTCTAGGATTATTTTATTTTATACCTATATTTTACTGATAACAATCCAAAATGGGTTAGACTTAGAGCGCGTTTCCAAAATGATAATTGTTTTCAAAATAATGCAACGATACAATTAATCAGTTTATCAAAAATATCTACTTAAATGAATTCCAACTCTTTTTTCTCAAAACCTAACCTCGCACCAAAGTGTGGCAATGGTTGTGGGCATGTCTAGGATTGGATCCAATCGAAGAGCTTGGTACTTAAGCAGCCTTTATGGCTCACCTCCTCTATTACAGATTCCTACCTGGTGCCCAGCTTCCATTCACTTGGTTAAGCTTAACAAAAGTTGGTTTTAAAGCGCTAAAACGAAACATGGATTTTTAACTTCAATGTGGCACGTCAGATTCGGCCGTAACGTCTGAGCCGGGTTTGGGGTGTTACATGCAAGGCCAATTTGCCACCACAAATCATGCTCACCTAAACAACCAAAATGTACCATTTTATCATACAATTAGGCAGCCAAAACATCAGCCAAATGTACAATTCATACAATATCCATTTCAACCAATTTCAATACTGAGTTCAATGCAATTTACCTAATCAAATACTTATCAACTCAACTTCCAAAATCATTCTTCAGCAAAGCATTTCTTAAGCATTTAAACTCCACAATTCAATTAACCAAGCTCATACCATCCATGTCAAAATAAACGATTTCTATTAGCCAAACACACATCAACTTTAACATCATTTACAAGCCAACTCTCATGGCTATAAAAACAACCAAAATACCACATCTAGCCTATACATGCCATATACCAAATATACACAACTCAAAAGTACAAAATAGATGTCCGATAGTGCATTGATGTTCCCGATGACTTCTGGATCCGAGCTAGCCTTGATTTGCTATAAAACATAGAAAAATAGCACAAAGTAAGCTTCATAGCTTAGAAAGCTCGTGTGTGAAAAACTTAATCCATCAAATAATTACAAATAAACTAATTATACATAACATTACCATTAATACATTAACTACAAACCCTTCTCATGCCTCAAAACATGATTAAATACCATCTCATTGAACTTTCTCTATTTGAAACTTGAATAGGTTCTATACACATTCGTACTAACCTCTGTATCGCCTCGTACTAACCTCTTTCTCAACCACATCATTTGTTTACCCATTGAACCATTCAGAATAGAAATTAGATACTCATAAGTCTCGTACGATAAGTACCTATACCATGGTCCGTAGCCAAATCAAGGTAACTTATCCAAAGAACTATTTTCATGGCCCGAAGCCAAAACATTCGATATGCATGGCTCGAAGCCAAATCGGTATAACTCACACCTAAAGTGCTAATATCATGGCCTGAAGCCAACTCATCCAATATGCATGGCCCGAAGTCAAATCGGTATATCATTTTTGAACGTATCATAAGTATCCAAATCTATTCCTAGGGTTCAATCAAGATTTCAAGCTTATCAATTTCATCTTCGAAAAATTCCGTAGAGTCGTATTTACAATTCATACATTAATAAAAATCTCATAATCATAGTTCAAGAAATATCAAAGTATTTAACATACATTTATAATGAAATCGTCACATACGAACTTACCTCGAGTAGAAAAACGGCGAAATGAGTCAATTACTCGATAATCTTGCCTTTCCCCGATCTAATTCTTGATTCCTTTTTTCTTGATCTAAATATATTCAAAATTAACTTATTAAATCTCATATTCTTTCAATTTAGTCCAAAAAAACATTTAGACCTTTTTACACATTAGCCCCCTAAATTTTCACATTTAATCAATTGAGTCCCTATTTCACAAATACACAAAATTCACATAATTACATTAAACACAAGCTTGGTCAAATTACATATAGGGGCCTAGCAGCCTCAAACTTTCATTTATTTCACATTTCAACCACTTAATTTTCATATTTCACAAATTAATCCCTATTATGCATTTTTATCAAAAATCACTTAACAAAACATGTTGAACTATCATCAACTATTCAAAATCCATCATCAACCATCAAATTACTCAAGTATTTGACAATGACAACATGTTAAATCTTTAAAAATTTCAATATGTAAGGTACGAGCTAGCTAAAATACGAAGCAACGATCTCAAAAACATAGAAATAATCCAAAACGGATTAAAAATCGTACCTTAATTGCTTGAATTTGCCTAGCCGAATGAAGAACCTTAGTTCTTCTTGTTCTTCTTTTTCAATTCAGGTATAAGATGATATTAGGAACCCTTGATTGGGTTTTTTATTTATTATAATTTAAATTACCAAATTACAAATATAACCTTAATAAATAACCATTTAAATCATTAATTCTATACCTATAAATGTCCACTTATACTTTTAATGTCTAATTACTATTTAAGGCTGTCATATTTAAAAGCCAAAACCAATAGGCACATTTAACTAATAGAATGACACTTTTGTATTTTACGCAATTTAGTCCGTTTTCTCAATTTGACTATTCAAACAACAAAATTAGCTCATGAATTTTTTACACATATCAAATATCATGCTGTAAACACATAAAAAAATATTAAAATAATTTTTCGACATCAAATTTTTGGTTTCAAAATCACTGTTTTGATTTAGCTAAAATCGGGCTATTACAACTCTCCCCCTTCAGGGATTTTCGTCTCTGAAAATCTTACCAGTGAATAGGTTCGGGTATTATTTTCTCATAGCATCCTCGGGTTCCCATGTAGCTTCTTCAACTCCGTGTCAATGCCATAATACTTTCACTAATGTGATTTTCTTTTTTTTTAACTCTTTGATCTCATGAGCTAAAATTAGAATCGATTCTTCAGCATACAATGGATCAAGCTAAATTTCAACTTCGGTCTGGGAAATGACATGTGAAGGGTCGGGTCGGTATCATCAAAGCATTGATACATGAAACACAATATGTATCTTCCCTCACTCAGATGGTAAAGATAGTCGATATGCCACTGGCCCAACTCGTTCAATAATCTCATACGGTCCGATGAATCACAGACTCAATTTCCCTTTCAGACCAAACTACAATATCTTTTTCCACGGCGAAACTTTTAAAAACACTTTATCATCGATCTGAAACTCAATATCTTTTCATTTCAAATCCACGTATGATTTCTGTCAATCAGAAGTTGCTTTCAAACTATCGCGAATTACTTTCATTTTTTCTTCAGTCTATAACACCCTTATAACTCGTATCCGTCGCCCAAATGGGTTATGAAGTGTTACCAATCCAAAATATCACATTTGGTCAATCACATTAATATAAGAACATTAACTTTTATATGCATTCGAAAACTTTATACAAACATTTAAAAGATGCCATATTCGCATGGCCCATATACAACAACATCGCAAAATACTATTCACTTAAGTCTATTCTATACATGCCATACTAGCTTCAAAACATAGTAATACCAAAATGATAGATAGTGTGACGAGTTGCTGACGATCCCTTTCCGAGCAGGTGACTGGAGTCAACAATCTATAAAACAGGGAAACGTAATAAACGGAGTAAGCTTTCATAAGCTTAGTAAGTTTTAAGCAATGCAACAAATAAACTCAATTCTACATCAATTATTCAATTTCTCAATAGGTCATTTTCTAGATATATTACCATTTGGCCGAATATACACAAGCACATAATGCACAATTAGCATTCTAATTTCTCTTAATTTGAATTCATATGGCATAAGTAAATCAAATATTTTCGCATACTTTCACACCTTGACCGAATATATCATGATCATAGATATAGATATAACATTTATTTACATATGTATCACATTATACACTTATGATTTAATTCAAATCATACTCACATATAAATACATAATACATACCTGGCCAACTTAACGTATTGAATGTATTCATTTGTTGTTCTAACACGAGGTATCTTAGTTTTAGACTTTTATCAAATTATCAGCATTTAGCTTGCTAAGTTTAAAAACCTAAATTCATTCACCGGCATTTCGCCTGCTAGGCTTGAAGTCCGATATCATTTCACCGACATTATAGCCTGCTAGGCTTGAAAGCCCAAATAGTATCTCACTGGCATTATAGCTTGCTAGGCTCAAAAGCCCGAATAATACTGTGCGATATTCAAATCAACAAGTTTCATATAACACAATCACACCAAATTGGGTACAAGCATTATTCGAATATATCATCCTACATTTTATTCACTTTTATCTCATTTCATCACTCACATTCAACATTTGATAGTTTACACGTAACATCTTACTCATATTCATCTAACACTATCATTAGATCATGAAAGCATATCACATTTTACTTCCATTACAATTTTCATTCGGCCATATACATATATGACAAGTAATACTTAATTCTCATAATCTGTCATGTCATTATCGAATATTATATATATTTAACTACTTAAAACTTACCTCGAATATATTTTTAAGTAGTCTCGGTTTGACTATTCAACTACTTTCTCTTTTCCCCTGTCCAACCTTGGTTCTCTATGCTCTTGAGCTAATTCAAACAAAATTTAATTTATTAAGGTCCCATCAAGCTAGCTTATAGCCGAATATTCATTGTATACTTAGTTCACATACACAAACACAAAACTTATAAGGCTTATCATATTTTCATATATATATCTTTACCATATAGCTGAATATATATATATATATATAGCTCATCAAATAGGTATTTATTTATGTTTCCCTTTTAACATATATTGATCAACTAGTCTATGCATTAGCCGTTGACACATTCGGTCATTAAAGCAATAACCTGTTAACATTGAAGCATTTTATACCAAAATTTCTGTAACACCCCGTACCCGAGACCGTTGCCGGAGTCGAACACAAGGTGTTAACGGGCTTAATTCATTAATTAAACAGCTTATACAATTCATTTTAAAATTTCCAGACAAGCTGGCTAACTGCATCACAGTCGCTTTAAAAATCATATCTCGAGTTACGAAACTCGAAATCAAATTCCGTAAATTTTTCTGAAACTAGACTCATATATATATCTACTAATTTTTTCTAGAATTTTTGGTTGGGCCAATTAGTACAGTTTATTAGTTAAAGTCTCCCTGTTTCAGGGTTCAACTACTCTGACCTCTGTGTATTACGAATCAGATATCTCCCTGTACAGAGCTTCAATGACTATGCCGTTTGTCTCTAATAAAACTAGACTCAATAAGGAATCTGTACAAATAAAGCGTGACTTCTAATTATCTTTGTAAAATTTATGGTGAATTTCCAAAGTCAAAACAGGGGATCCAGAAATCGCTCTGGCCCTGTTTCACAAAAATTTAAACATCTCATAAAATATAGCTCATATACCTGTTTCGCTTATTCCATATGAAAATAGACTCATCAAGCTTCGATTCCATAACTTATTCATTATTTAATTCCATTTCTAATATTTTTAGTGATTTTTCAAACTCACGTCACTGCTGTTTTCTGAATCTATTTTATGGTAAATTTTACCTATTTCATGGTTTCCATGGATTAGCTAGCAATTTGACATACATAATACCAAATATGATCATGGTTAGCCATTCCAATGGCTAATCATTACCAAGCATTTCTATTTCCATACCACTCAATAACCATATCATAAGACCATACATATAAAATGATTATAATGCTATACATGCCATACTCAAAATATACAAGCCATTATGCCAAGATGGTATACGGATAGTGTGAGCGTGCCTCCGACCGCTTCCGATTTCGAGCTGGCTTGTCAACACTACAAGGAATGAAAAGGAGGAGTAAGCATAAATGCTTAGTAAGCTCACATGCAAATAGCAAGTAACATAACCATATAAGCAAACATAAAACATCATTTGCATAATCATCACCAAGACATTCATATCACCTTTTCATTTATCATCTTACCATATTGTTGTTATATCGAGTTTTCAACCCGAGGGTTAAGTACATACCTGTTCAAATTATCCATTTCACAACACTTACCAATACGTCCCTTTCATCTTGAGTATTCCTCCATTTGAGTAGAACTTTACCCGTTGAACACATCGAATATAATTCGGATACATGGAAAGTTTGCACATAAGTGCCACATATGTAGCCAAGCTACCATGTAACCCGCCCATAAGTGAACTCGGACTCAACTCAACGAGCTCGGCGTTCGCATCCATAAGTGAACTCGGACTCAACTCAACGAGTTCGGATGCCTAGTTACATCTCACGAACTCGGACTCAACTCAACGAGTTCGGACGTCAGATCCATAAGTGAACTCGGACTCAACTCAACGAGTTCGGATGCCCAAATATCCCAGTGACATGTCACTTGTATCCTAATCTATTCCTAAGGTTCAAACGGGCTTTTCCTCGAACACTTATCCTTGCCGTCTTCCGTAGAATGCCAAAATCAATACTCAGTAACAATTATATTTAACAAGTAGTTCACATAATTTACATATTATTTGAAATTAACCACAAAGCATACATTTCATAATAAAATTCAGCATAACATATAATTAACATCAATAACTTAAAATAACCATTATGCTACATTATTTACACATGAACTTACCTCGTATGCGAAAATGGCTATTTTACCATTTCGTCCACCACTTGGTATTTTCCCCATTTTAGCCTCAATTTCAGTTTTCCTTGCTCTATCATTTAAAATATAGTCTAATTAGGACTCACATTATTCAAATTGACCCAAAATCATATTTTGGAAAAATTACAATTTTGCCCCTAAACTTTTGCATATTTACACTTTTGCCCCAAAGCTCGTAAATTAAAAATTCAGCCTATTTTCTTATGTTTTATGACATGCTGATCATTTTTCCCTTCTACGGCAACATCAAATTCTCACTCTAACATGTACTTATGACTATTAGGTATTTTTACCGATTAAGCCCTTTTGCTCGTTTTCACTTAAAACCGAGTAGCACAAGTTGTCTAACATAATTTAAAACTTCATATTCTATCATAAAACACTAAAATACACAAATTTCACCTATGGGTATTTTTCCAAATATAAACCCTAGGTTAAATTATTGCTAGCATAAGCTAAATCGAGCTAGGGACTCCAAAAACGTAAAAATCATTAAAAACGAGGCTAGAACGAACTTACAATCGAGCTTGGAAGCTTGAAAACCCTAGCCATGGTTTCTCCTTGCTATATTCGGCCATGGGGTTGAAGATGAGCAAAATTGGCATTTAATTTTGTATTTTAATTCATTTTACCCTAAATGACCAAAATGCCCTTACTACTAAACTTTCCAAAAATTCCATCCATGTCCAATTTTTGTCCATAGACTTAGAAATTGGTAAAATTACTCTTTAAAGACCTCTAATTAATAATCTAATTCAATTTTATGCAAAATACTTCTAGAACACAAGTTTTGCAATTTATTCAATTTAGTCCCAAATTTCAAATTAAGCACTTTATGCATAAAATTTCTTCACGAAATTTTCACAAAATCATGCAATCATATCATAGACCTTAAAATAATCATAAAATAATTATTTCTATCTCGGATTTTGTGGTCACGAAACCACTATTTCGACTAGGCCCAAAATCGGGATATTACAACTCTCCCCTTCGTGAGGATTTTCGTCCCGAAAATCTTACCGTAAAAGTGGTCTTCACTTTTAATCTCATATTTGGTGTCAAGAACTTGCACTTAGACTGTACCTCCAATACATCTCTTCAATTTCTCATATGATCTAAAAGCTTACAGTCTCAACTCTCAATTGTTCTTAAATTTTCAACCCTTCTTAATTTCCCATGATATCATGACATAAAACCCGGATCTCAACTTGATTTAATGGAGACCGGAATTCCAAGAAATCCGACAATCAAAGAGACCTGAAATTCCATGAATCTGATGAGTAGGAATTCATTCAATACAGATGTGATTTATAGATCTCGCCAAACATTTAACAATAAGATACATCACATTTTCCTCTTTCCGCCATAGAAATAATTCTGATATGGCCTCAAGAATAATCCTTCTCATTTCCATCCCAATATCAACATTGACAAGGATAATTTTGATAGATCCCAATGCTCGGCTTTAACCCCTTTAACAACTCTGATTTTATGTAACATCGGATGCTCTAAACTATCACATTACCTCACTGTCTTGAAACACATCACAATTCATACAACAATACATTACTGAAAGTCAGGAAGTCTTTGCTCAATGTAGACTAGTCTAGTTCAGACGCTTCGGTTACCAATATTCTCATCTATCCGAACTCTGTCAACATGTAATAAACTTTTCAGCTTTCACAAGATGGAAACCTTATCATTCGTAGTGACTTAAACTAATATTCAACTCTTTCTATTAAATATACACTTCTCGTTCAAACTATTTACTCTTTTATCCGTACAAAATGAAATTCTATTATCAGACTTGGGAAAAATAATCCTGACATAATTGTCACATGAAATCTTTCAAATAAATAATTTACCATACCGACTAAAACTCGCGCTTTTATCACCTATGCCTTTACTGATGTCAAATCCTTACACAGAAATTAGAAAAAATCCCAATACTAAAATCACCACATTACCAAGATCAAATTAGAAGTATAGTCATATTTGACATGATTATCACGAGCTGAAGAACGTACTTCGAACATGAGTCGTAATTGACAAATTATGGAACAAAGATAACAAGAAAACCGAATAAAGAAATCCAAGATAGAGAAACCCAGAATAAAGAAATCCAGAATAAAGAGATCCAGGATAAAGAAACCCAAGATACGATACTATGCCGGAGAATCGAAAACCAAATTCATAGAGAAAATACAGAATACCTTGATAATTCTTCAAAGAAAGAAAGTCCAAAAGAAAACATTATTTAATCCCTTTGAAATCAAATATAACAAGATCAATATATCTTCCCATACATATATATCAGATGAAGCATCAAGTAGAAGAAACAGAATCATAATATCATATGAATTCTCTCATCAATTCTTATCAGACGAAATGAAATAGAATACCCGATGAAATAGAGCAATATAAATTATAAACCAGTCAGACTACCAATGCTTTCATCCAACACCAAATTAGAAGACATTCCCATATAACAAGAATTTCTTCGAAGATCAATAGCCATAGAAATATTTACGAGAACGGGTGAACACATAGAACATCTCAAAAGAGATCGCTAAATCTGTCCGGTCATAAGCTGTCACACTCGGATAATTCACATTTGAAATATCATTTCCCCAACTAGTTCTCGCGTCACAAGTTTCATATTAAATCATTCACTAAAGAATGTCATTCGAATAAATTTCGATTTACCAAAGAGAATTCCTTCTCTAACTGGGACAATGCATAATTCCAATAATCTTTATATCAATCGATACTTTCGCTCGACTTTACTTATCAGCTCATTTTCAATCTCGGATCATACTTATAATTATTCTATCACTTTGAACTCTTTGGGTTTTCAACAGAAACTTATTCAATACAAATCTCATGAAATTCCATTATAAGTACCACTTTGGTAAGGGGAGGGTTGTAGGACCTCGACTCGACTTTCTTATACATACACATATGACACAACTTCCATCATCATAGTAACATCATCAAAATCATGTCATTCATTCATGTTGGCTTACACCAATTTTCCTATTGTCCCATTTAGACAATATACTTATGCATACATTCTATGTTTTCTAGATAGCTTTACTTATCCATTCATTTAATTAAATTAATTCATGCTCATGACATATATAAGGCCAAACAAACATAAATATTTGCATCACAATCACAACTTTCATTTCGTGCATCATCATGTACATATCATTACAATCATACAATTCAGTCCAACAATTTAACATAGATAAGTTCATTTCATTATAATCCTTTATCTCATAAAAATTGTATATCATTAACATTCATCAACATTCAACGTCCAATCAAGACAAGGACATTTTCATCCGTATTATGATATTATGACCTTTATTCATACCTCTACTACTTTCTATTTATTCCGTTCATCTTATCAAGTAAGCCACATACACTACATCGTATGAGCATTAAGCAAATATGGATATTTATCACAACATGAACTTTCATCTCACATATTATCACATATGTATCATAAACTTTTATTCATATTTTTCTGAACCGAGACTTATCATAATCATAACTTTACTCAAATACCTTCACATAACTGTGAACATGGCCGGCACATTTCGGTTGGAGAGTACCTGTCTAAATAAGACGGTACTCATACGCGTCGGAAGACATCACACTATCACGGATCGCTGGCATGTATAGCTAAACTTTTACACATGCTAGGTTAGTCCGAGAACCGACTAAACCTGCTCGATACCACTAAATGTAACACCTGCACCGAGACCGTTGTTGAGTCGAACACAAGGTGTTAACGGACTTAATTCATTAATTAAACAGCTCATACAATTCATTTTAAAATTTCCAGACAAGCTGGCTAACTGCATCACAGTCGCTTTAAAAATCATATCTCAAGTTACAAAACTCGAAATAAAATTCCGTAAATTTTTTCTGAAACTAGACTCATATATATATCTACTAATTTTTTTCTAGAATTTTGGTTGGGCCAATTAGTACAGTTTATTAGTTAAAGTCTCCCTGTTTCAGGGTTCAACTACTCTGACCTCTGTGTATTACGAATCAGATATCTCCCTGTACAGAGCTTCAATGACTATGCTGTTTGTCTCTAATAAAACTAGACTCAATAAGGAATCTGTACATATAAAGCGTGACTTCTAATTATCTTTGTAAAATTTATGGTGAATTTCCAAAGTCAGAACAGGGGATCCAGAAATCGCTCTGGCCCTGTTTCACAAAAATTTAAACATCTCATAAAATATAGCTCATATACCTATTTCGCTTATTCCATATGAAAATAGACTCATCAAGCTTCGATTCCATAACTTATTCATTATTTAATTCCATTTCTAATATTTTTAGTGATTTTTCAAACTCACGTCACTGCTGTTGTCTGAATCTATTTTATGGTAAATTTTACCTATTTCATGGTTTCCATGGATTAGCTAGCAATTTGACATACATAATACCAAATATGATCATGATTAGCCATTCCAATGGCTAATCATTACCAAGCATTTCTATTTCCATACCACTCAATAACCATATCATAAGACCATACATATAAAATGATTATAATGCTATAATGCCATACTCAAAATATACAAGCCATTATGCCAAGATGGTATACGGATAGTGTGAGCGTGCCTCCGACCGCTTCCGATTTCGAGCTGGCTTGTCAACACTACAAGGAATGAAAAGGAGGAGTAAGCATAAATGCTTAGTAAGCTCACATGCAAATAGCAAGTAACATAACCATATAAGCAAACATAAAACATCATTTGCATAATCATCACCAAGACATTCATATCACCTTTTCATTTATCATCTTACCATATGGTTGTTATATCGAGTTTTCAACCCGAGGGTTAAGTACATACCTGTTCAAATTATCCATTTCACAACACTTACCAATACGTCCCTTTCATCTTGAGTATTCCTCTATTTGATTAGAACTTTACCCGCTGAACACATCGAATATAATTGGATACATGGAAAGTTTGCACATAAGTGCCACATATGTAGCCAAGCTACCATGTAACCCGCCCATAAGTGAACTCGGACTCAACTCAACGAGCTCGGCGTTCAGATCCATAAGTGAACTCGGACTCAACTCAACGAGTTCGGATGCCTAGTTACATCTCACCAACTCGGACTCAACTCAACGAGTTCGGACGCAGATCCATAAGTGAACTCGGACTCAACTCAACGAGTTCGGATGCCCAAATATCCCAAGTGACATGTCACTTGTATCCTAATCTATTCCTAAGGTTCAAACGGGCTTTTCCTCGAACACTTATCCTTGCCGTCTTCCGTAGAATGCCAAAATCAATACTCGGTAACAATTATATTTAACAAGTAGTTCACATAATTTACATATTATTTGAAATTAACCACAAAGCATACATTTCATAATAAAATTCAGCATAACATATAATTAACATCAATAACTTAAAATAACCATTATGCTACATTATTTACACATGAACTTACCTCGTATGCGAAAATGGCTATTTTACCATTTCGTCCACCACTTGGTATTTTCCCCATTTTAGCCTGAATTTCAGTTTTCCTTGCTCTATCATTTAAAATATAGTCTAATTAGGACTCACATTATTCAAATTGACCCAAAATCATATTTTGGAAAAATTACAATTTTGCCCCTAAACTTTTGCATATTTACACTTTTGCCCCAAAGCTCGTAAATTAAAAATTCAGCCTATTTTCTTATGTTTTATGACATGCTGATCATTTTTCCCTTCTACGGCAACATCAAATTCTCACTCTAACATGTACTTATGACTATTAGGTATTTTTACCGATTAAGCCCTTTTGCTCGTTTTCACTTAAAACCGAGTAGCACAAGTTGTCTAACATAATTTAAAACTTCATATTCTATCATAAAACACTAAAATACACAAATTTCACCTATGGGTATTTTTCCAAATATAAACCCTAGGTTAAATTATTGCTAGCATAAGCTAAATCGAGCTAAGGGACTCCAAAAACGTAAAAATCATTAAAAACGAGAGGCTAGAACGAACTTACAATCGAGCTTGGAAGCTTGAAAACCCTAGCCATGGTTTCTCCTTCCTATATTCGGCCTTGGGGTTGAAGATGAGCAAAATTGGCTTTTAATTTTGTATTTTAATTCATTTTACCCTAAATGACCAAAATGCCCTTACTACTAAACTTTCCAAAATTCCATCCATGTCCAATTTTTGTCCATAGACTTAGAAATTGGTAAAATTACTCTTTAAGGACCTCTAATTAATAATCTAATTCAATTTTATGCAAAATACTTCTAGAACACAAGTTTTGCAATTTATTCAATTTAGTCCCAAATTTCAAATTAAGCACTTTATGCATAAAATTTCTTCACGAAATTTTCACAAAATCATGCAATCATATCATAGACCTTAAAATAATCATAAAATAATTATTTCTATCTCGGATTTTGTGGTCACGAAACCACTATTCCGACTAGGCCCAAAATCAGGATATTACAATTTCTCCCAAGGCCGAATTCATCTACAACCTTTAGTACATATACAAAGTTTATATTAATTTATACACACACCATTAACCTAGTATCAATTAACTAAGTACTTTAAAATTTTCTTTAACTAAGTAACTTATCCACAAATATTAAGGGCAAATTTAACAAGCTTAACTAAGTAACTTGTCCGGAAATATTAAGAGCAAATTTAACAAGCTTAACTAAGTAACTGATCTAGAAATATTAAGAGCAATTTAACAAGCTTTAAATTCAACTTATAATTTGAGCATAACCCATCAAGGCATCCACACTAATTTATTATCCAAACATCCATAGCCGAATACACATATTCTTTCATTCATTCTTAACAAAATTCTATCAAGCTTAAATCTCCATTTCATCATTTAAAATGCAACATTACTCAATGTTATCTAAATTCACATTCGGCAACTACACATACACACAAGCCGGTTCCACCTTCTTATCTAATGCACCTATATGAACATTTAGCTAGCTCAAACTTCACTCATCCAAAATTACTCATTAAAACATGAAGACAACAACCATTCCCTTCAAATTCTTCCATAGCCGATTACTCATATCACCACACAGTTCAAAATTTTTAACATGGGCTAAGTAAGGGACTTACTAACTAGCTTAAATTATGCTAAAAGCTCAAAAACTAACATGAATTACTTACCTTAATTCCAACTCAAAGGTGACCGAATGGCTATCTTCCCTTTTCTTCTTTAAAATTTGGCTAAGCTAAGGAAGAAGATGAACCAAAACATTTTGTTTTTCTTTTTATCATCTTTTCTTATTTTAATTAATTTTTATTTCACAATTTAAGCCATTAACTATTATAATATCAATATATAATGCATATATCGCTTCTCATCATCATTATGGCCGGCCACTACAAATTAAAGTGGAAAATTTGACATGCAAATCCACCTATTTTACACCATAAATTATTTGGCCATTTCAAATTAACCTATCACATTTTCAAAATTTTTTACATAAGTCTTATTTAATAATTTCACATACAAATGACAAAATCAAAGCATGAAATTTTTCACACATGCACTTTCACATATAATAAGCACAGAATATAACATCTAATTATTTTCGTGACTCGATTTTGTGGTCTCAAACCACTTTTCAACTAGGGTCAAATTAGGGCTGTCACAACTCTCCCCCCCTTAGGAAATTTTTGTCCCCGAAAATCTTACCAGTGAAAAGATTAGGATAACGTTCTTTCATTGAGTCCTCTGGCTCCCAAGTCGCCTCTTCAACCCCATGTTTGAGCCACAATACTTTCACTAATGAGATTTTCTTATTTCGTAGTTCTTTTACTTCCCGAGCCAAAATACGAACTGGTTCATCTTCATAACTCAAATTAGACTGAATTTCAATCTCTGATGGATTAATCACATGACAAGGATCGGATCTATACCGACAGAGCATCGAAACATGAAAAATGTCGTGAATCTTTTCAAGTTCAAGTGGCAAAAGTAGTCTATAAGTAACCGGTCCAATCCTTTCTGAAATTTCGTATGGTCCGATAAATCTCGGGCTCAATTTGCCTTTACGGCCAAATCTGAGTACCTTTTTCCACAGTGAAACTTTAAGAAACACTTTGTCTCTGACTTGATACTCTATATCTTTCCGTTTCAAGTTTGCATATGATTTCTGACGATTTGATGCTGCTTTCAGACTTTCATGGATCACTCTTACTTTCTGTTTGGCCTCTTTAATCAAATCAACTCCGTAAATCTTATTCTCACTGAGTTCGGTCCAAAACAAAGGTGTACGAAATTTACGACCGTACAAAGCCTTGTAAGGTGCCATTTTGATGCTCGATTGAAAGCTATTATTATATGCGAATTCAACCAAAGGCAAGTATCGTGACCACTAGGCACTAAACTCAAGGATGCAACATCTCAACATATCCTTGAGTATCTGAATAATTCGCTCGGATTGACCATCGGTCTGGGGATGAAAATCAGTGCTAAAATGCAACTTAGTACCCAATGCTTCTTGCAATTTCTTCCAAAACCGCGATCTGAATCTCAGATCTCTATCCGACACAATAGAAGTAGGTACCTCGTGTAACCTTACAATATGAGAAACATACAATTCGGCTAACTTATCAAGTGAATAATCCGTACATACGGGAATAAAATGAGTCGACTTTGTCAATCTATCAACAACAACCCAGATCGCATCTTTCTTGCTCGGAGACAATGGCAACCCAGATACAAAATCCATCGTGAATCGATCCCACTTCCACTCGGGTATCATGATCGGCTGAAGTAACCCCGAAGGCACTTGATGTTCCGCTTTTACTTGTTAACAAATCAAACACTTCGAAACAAAGTTAGAAATGTCTCGTTTCATACCGTGTCACCAATACTGACGTTTCAGATCATTATACATTTTCGTACTACCCGGGTGAACTGACATTCGGCTGTTATGGGCCTCGTTCAAAATCATCAAAATAAGCTCTGAATTTCTCGGAATACATTTTGATTTCTGAACCTCAAATAATCATTGCTATCAATTAAAAACTCTGAATCCTATTTCGAAACACATAATGCTCGCTTTTCAACTAATTCATCATCAACTTTTTGAGCTTCACGGATTTGTTGTATCAATAACGGTTTTGCTTTTAATTTCGCTATTAACACATCATTAGCGAACACAGACAGATGCACATTCATTGCTCGCAAAACAAACAATGATTTACAGCTTAAAGCATTAGCAACCATGTTAGCCTTTCCCAGATGGTAATCAATGACTAGCTCATAGTCTTTCAATAATTCTAACCAACGTTGTTGTCTCAAATTCAAATCTCTTTGAGTCATCAAGTATTTGAGGCTTTTGTGATCGGAATATACATGGCATTTTTCCCTGAACAAGTAGTGGCACAAAATTTTCAAAGCGAAAACGATAGCAGCTAACTCGAGATCATGAGTCGGATAGTTTTTCTCATGTGGCTTCAATTGTCTCGAAGCATACGCTACAACTTTACCCTCTTGCATCAACACACAGCCCAAACCATTTAGAGACGCATTGTAACACCCCATACCCGAGACCGTTGCCGGAGTCGGACACGAGGGGTTTGCAGACTTAAATCACTTATTTGCACAGTCCATTTTAAATTTCCAGACGAGCTGGCTAACTGTGTCACTGTCACCTTAAAAATCATATCTCGAGTTCCAAAACTCAAAAACCAGTTCCGTAAATTTTTCCTGAAACTAGACTCATATTTCCATCTACAATTTTTTTTCTAGAATTTTTTGTCAAGCCAATTAGTACAGTTTATTAGTTAAATTCTCCCCTGTTTCAGGGTTCGACTACACTGACCTTTGCGTATTACGACTTGGATATCTCCTTGTACAGGGCTTCAATACTGATTCCGTTTGTTTATTTAGAAACTAGTCTCGAAATGGAATCTATACATATATGGCATGACTTCTAATTATCTCTGGTTAATTTATAAAGAATTTCCGAAGTTGGAACAGGGAATCCAGAAACTGTTCTGGCCCTGTTTGGCGAAAACTTAAATATCTCATAATATACTGTTCATATGATCGTTTTGTTACTTTCCTATGAAAATAAATTCATCAAGGTTCGATTACATAATTTATTCACTATTTAATTCCATTCCTACTATTTTTAGTGATTTTTCACATTCACGTCACTGCTGCTATCAGCATCTATTTTTAAGGTAGACTTTACCTATTACATAGTTTCCATGATTCAACTAGCCCTTTAGCATATATAGCACAAAATATGATCATGATTAACCATTCCAATGGCTAATCGCTCCCAAACATTTCCATACCTCTTAATGAACATCATACAAGACGATTATAATACTAAGCTCAAAGTGTATATAAGCCATTTTCGCATGGCTATCCAAATTTATACAAAACCAAAGGGTCCATGACCAACAACAAAAGGGTAGTCCTATACATGCCATTTCAAAGTTCAACCAAAAGTGTACCAAAGGGGCTTTGATAGTGTGGGCGACTTCGACTTCAATAATCCCGAGTCCGATAGTGATTTAACCAAAATCTATAAAGCAGAGATTCAAAGAACGGAGTAAGCATTTAATGCTTAGTAAGTTTTGAGCCATAAAATTAGACACAACTAAAGTGTAGCATTCATATGGCTAAGCAGATAATTTCATATGCACAAATTCTCAATATCATACTTACTTCACATTACCAACCCATATATTCATACACAAAGGATCAACTTATCCAAAGGCGGTAGCTCATTTATCGATCGAGCGAATACTAATTGTAAGGATCAACTAATTCAATGTATATACGAGACATACCTCATTCTTTGGGATTTTACGAGCATATTAATTGAAACTATTACAGCAAGGTCACTCATTCCCAAGCCAAGTACCTTGGATTTAACCGGATATAGCTACTCGCTCAATGCCTTGGGACATAGCCCGGATATAGTAACTTCGCACCAATGCCTTCGGACTTAGCCGGATATAGTAACTCGCACAAATGCCTTGGGACTTAGCCCGGATATAGTAACTCGCACAAATGCCTTCGGGACTTAGCCGGATATAATAACTCGCATCGAATGCCTTGGGACTTAGCCCAGATATAATAACTTCGACAAATGCCTTCGGACTTAGCCGGAACTATTCACTAGCATAAAATGCCTTGGGACTTAGCCCAGCTTATCATCCAAATATTCATGCACATATCAATAAACCATGACACATCTATATTTCATTTTCATAATTAGAGTTCAAACACAAGTCATGTATTAAGTAATCCCATTTTGGCTCACTAGCCCCATACAAACAAGCATGGTTTAGTTTGCTTTATGACACGATCTCTATGCACATACGGCTACCGTCATACGTGATAGACTAATTAACTCAACATATAATTCGAGTAGAGTCATCATATCACCGTATATTTGTTATGCTCATACGTCATGACTTAATCAAATCGTAAACTAAGTCTCGTTACTCGAAAACTTACCTCGGATGTTGTCGAACGATTCCGTTGGCTATTCGACCACTTTTTCCTTCCCTTTATCGGATTTAGTTCCCCTTTGCTCTTGAGCTTAATTTAACAAGTAAATTGATTTAATCATTTGAGCATCGAAAAGAGGAACTCAAAGTACTTAGCCCATATATATACATTAGACATTAAAGTCACATACATATGAAATCATGAATCAACTCAACATATTAACCCACACTCCCTTTTAGCCGATTGTCTAAGCCAAAATAAAAGCATCAATATGCTTTTCTCTAATTGAATACATGCAACACCAATCTTCTTTCCATGGCCGAATATGCATGTCTATGTTGAGGCCTATTGCAACACTTAATACATTCTACAATTATGGTTACTTGTATTGACTAAATACCAATTTGTTTTAAGTTCAAAACTCGGCTAATACACATATATACTCTAGAAATCAAATACTAACATTTGCACTTCACCTTACTACTATTTTCATCCAAAAAACATGATCAACAACCATGCTTCTCTTCTACTTCCTACCATGGCCGAATGCATCAAGACACCATACCACTTAAATTTTGGTCATGGGTTAAACAAAGAACTTAAGGCCTAACTCAAGAATGCTAAAAGAAAATCCACCACAACATGTATCATTACAAAGCTTCACATTTAGCATGCAAATGGCATCAATCACAAATCCTCCTTAGCCGAAACTTAACCCATCTTCATGCCTCATCACCACAACATCAAACATCAACCAAGAAGACAACACCCATGGCCGAATATCATCTCCATCACATAGCAAAGATCTAAACCATGGGCTAGATAGAACTCAAGCTAACAAATAAATAAAATAAAATAAAATAAAAAAAACATGCATGAATCTCATGGAACAACACCAAACATACCTCCTCCTAAACACCAACCAACCGAACAAGAAGCAAGAAAATCCTATCTTTTTCCTTTCTCCTTAAAATTTTCGGCTAAAGATGTTCAAGGATATACACTTTTTTTTTTTTGTTTTCTTTCTTCAATTCACGGCAATAGGGAGGGCATGGGTGAGACAATTTTTTTTTTCATCACTCCTCCCTTTGCATTACTTTAATCCTAACCCTTTTTTTTTATTCTTTCTAACACAACACACTAACACAACATGTTTACAACATGTTTCCACCCATAGCATGGCCGGCCACTATGCTTTAATTTTGGGTAATTTGACATGCAAACCCATCATTTTCACAACATGCATTATTAGGCCACTTTACATTTGCCTAGCACATTTCTAAATTTTCTCACATAAGTCCTATTTGATAAAATTCACTTACAATTAACAAAATTCAAACATGAAATTTTCACACATGCACATGTACATATAATGAGCATTAACTATGACGGTTAATTATTTTTATGACTCGGTTTAGTGGTCCCGAAACCACTTTCCGACTAGGGTCAATTTAGGGCTGTCACAACTCTCCCCCACTTAAGAAATTTTCTTCCCCGAAAATCTTACCGGTAAATAGGTTTGGGTATCGCTCTTTCATAGAGTTCTCAGGTTCCCCTCCTTCCATCCCGTGTTTGAGCCATAACACTTTTACTAAAGGAACCTTTTTGTTTCGTAACGCTTTCACTTCACGAGCTAGGATACGAATCGGTTCTTCTTCATAACTCACATTGGCTTGAATATCAACCTCTGATGGACTAATTATGTGCGATGGATCAGATTTATAACGTCAAAGCATCGAAACATGAAAGACGTCGTGAATCTTTTCAAGTTCAGGGGGCAAAATCAAACGATACGCAACTGGACCGACTCGTTCGGATATTTCATATGGCCCAATGAACCTCGGACTTAATTTGCCCTTACGCCCAAATCTGAGTATCTTTTTCAAGGTGAAACTTTAAGAAACAATTTATCTCCCACCTGATATTCAATGTCCTTTCGTTTCAAATCCGCATACGATTTCGACGATCCGTGGTCGCCTTGGACTTTCACGGATTACTTTTACTTTCTGTTCGGCATCTGTAATCAAATCAATTCCAAAAAGTTTACTTTCATCGAGCTCGGTCCAAAACAATGGTGTACGGCATTTACGCCCGTACAAAGCCTCGTAAGGTGCCATCTTAATACTTGATTGAAAACTATTGTTGTAAGCGAATTCAATCAAAGGTAAATACCGCTCCCATGAACCACTAAACTCGAGGATGCAACATCTCAACATATCCTCAAGTATCTGAATTATCCGCTCGGATTGACCATCGGTTTGTGGATGAAAAGCGGTGCTAAAATGCAGCTTGGTACCCAAAGCTTCTTGCAATTTCTTCCAAAATCGCGAGGTGAATCTCAGATCTCTATCCGACACAATAGAAATCGGTACCCCGTGTAATCTCACAATCTGAGAAACATACAATTCAGCTAGTTTATCCAATGAAAAATCCGTACGTACGGGGATAAAGTGAGCCGACTTAGTCAGTCTATCAACAACAACCCAAATCGCATCCTTCTTATTTGCTGACACTGGCAACCCAGATACAAAATCCATCGTGACTCGATCCCATTTCCATTCAGGTATCATGATCTGCTGAAGTAAACCCATAGGCACTTGATGTTCCGCCTTCACTTGCTGACATATTAAACACTTCGAAACAAAATCGAAAATGTCTCGCTTCATACCATGCCACCAAAACTGACGTCTCAGATCGTTGTACATTTTTGTACTCCCCGGGTGAATTGACATTCGGCTACAATGAGCTTTGTTCAGAATCATCGAAATGAGTTCTGAATTTCTTGGAATACACAAACTACTTCTGAACATTAAACAATTGTCATCAATAATTTGAAACTCTGATTCCATATTCGGAACACATTCAGCCCGTTTTGCAACCAATTCATCATCGACTTTCTAGGCTTCACGAATTTGATGAATCAATAATGGTTTGGCCTTTAATTCTGCCACTAACACATTGTCGGATAGAACAGACAAGTGTACATTCATCGCTCGTAAAGCAAACAGTGATTTATGACTTAAGGCATCCGCAACCACATTAGCCTTTCCCGGGTGATAGTCAATGACAAGCTCATAATCTTTTAACAACTCGAGCTAACGTCTTTGTCGCAGATTCAAGTCTCTTTGAGTCATCAAATATTTGAGACTTTTGTGATCCGAATATACATGGCACTTCTCACCAAATACGTAGTGTCGCCATATTTTCAAAGCGAATACGATGGCAGCTAGTTCGAGATCATGGGTCGGATAATTTTTCTCATGTGGCTTTAATTGTCTCGACGCATAGGCCACAACTCGACCTTCTTGCATCAATACGCAACCCAACCCAAGTAGGGATGCATCACTATAAATGACGAACTCCTTGCCTGATTCGGGCTGTACTAGTACTGGAGCTTCCGTCAAGTGAGTTTT
Source organism: Gossypium arboreum (assembly GCF_025698485.1). NCBI lineage: Eukaryota > Viridiplantae > Streptophyta > Magnoliopsida > Malvales > Malvaceae > Gossypium > Gossypium arboreum. The sequence goes on from NC_069076.1 coordinate 29,918,349, forward strand.
CAATTGTTCGAAACTTTTCTGACACTTTTCTGTCCATTCAAACTTAACATCCTTCTGAAGTAGTTTCGTCATTGGTGTGGCTATCATCGAGAAACCTTTCACAAATCGTCGGTAGTAAGCAAGTCCCAAAAGCTCGAACCTCAAGTAATATTTCTGAGGCTTCCAGTTAAGTATGGCTGAAATTTTGATCGGTCAACTCAAATACCGATGCGGATACCACATGACCCAAGAAGCTAACCTCTCTTAACCAGAACTCACACTTACTGAACTTAGTATATAACTACTTATCCCGTAAAATTTGCAACACTAAGCCCAGGTGTTCTGCATGATCGGTTTCATTTCTCGAATAAACCAAAATATCATCGATAAACACGACTACAAACCGATCCAAATACGGTCTAAAGATCCGATTCATCAAATCCATAAATACCGCAGGGGCATTAGTGAGCCCAAACGGCATCACTAAGAACTCATAGTGATCGTATCTCGTTTTGAAAGCAGTTTTGGGTATATCCGAATCTCGAACTCGCAACTGGTAATAACCCTATCTCAAATCTATTTTAGAAAACACTGAGGCTCCCTTTAGTTGATCAAACAAATCGTCAATACGTGGCATCGGATATTTATTCTTTATTGTCACCTTATTCAGCTGACGATAGTCGATGCACAACCTCATGGTTCCGTCTTTCTTTTTCACAAACAATACTGGTGCACCCTAAGGTGAGAAACTTGGTCGAGCGAAACCTCTATCTGTCAATTCTTGTAACTGAGCTTTCAACTCTTTTAACTCGGTTGGTGCCATACGATACGGAGCTATCGAAATCGGCATAGTCCCATGTACAAGCTCAATACCAAACTCTACCTCCGAGCAGTGGTAAACCCGGTAATTCCTCGGGAAAAACATCCGGTATTCACAAACCACCGGCACAGATTCGGGTTTCTTTTCTAACTCTTTGTCATCAAGTACATACGCAAGGTATGCTTCGCACCCCTTTCTTACATATTTCTGGGCCAACATTGATGATATTACAGCTGGCAACCCCTTTAAGTCCGTAGACTCAACTCGGATTATCTCGTTATTTGTGCACCTCAAATTAATAGTCTTGCTTTTGCAATTCACAACCGCATCATGCACGGTCAACCAATCTAAACCGAGGATAACATCAAATTCATCAAACGGCAAAAGTATCAAGCCCGCCGGAAAACAGGAATCTCGAATTACTAGGGGACATTTCGTACAGACTTTGTCGACAAGCACGTAACGACCCAAGGGATTTGACACCCGAATTACAAACTCAGTAGACTCAATAGGTAAAGTCTTACTGGATGCTAAGGTTTCACATATATAAGAATGAGTAGAACCAGGGTCAATCAAAGCAATCACATTAGTATCAAAGAGAGTAAAAGTACCCGTAATAACATTTGGCGAGGAAGCATCCTCGCGTGCGCATATAGCATAAGCCCTAGCAGGAGCACGAGCCTCAGATCTTGTCGTAGCATCTCTAGATCCTCTCTGACCACCACTAGCATTGCCCGTATTTCTAGATGGTCTACCTCGGCGATGGTAGCACCCGGTTTCCCACTCGATTTACATTCATTCGCACAATCTCGGGCAATCTTTAATAAAGTGGTTAACTGATTCGCACTTGTAACAGGAGCGGTCATGGAATCTACAACTCCCCGAATGCCATTTACCACAATGCTGGCACTCCGCTCTGTCTCGACGATCATTTCCAACACTGGCGATCGAAGTGACTCGTGTACTCACAGGGGGTCGATCACGATCTCGTGTAGAAAAACCCAAAGTGTCTCTAGACCGGCCTAAGTCATCTCTAAATTTCTTCGATGGCTGTTGAAAGGGCTTTCCTAAAGATCTCTTACGAAACTCCTTTGCTCCCACATCAGCTTTCTTTTTCTCCTCACTGAGCTCCTCGGCTTTGCAAGCTCGCTCGACAAGTACCACAAATTCTCGGATTTCTAAAATGCCAACATACAGCTTTATATCATCATTCAGTCCATCTTCGAAATGTTTACACATCACAGCTTCTGAAGAGATGCATTCTCGCGCGTACCGGCTAATCCTCACAAATTTTCGTTCATAGTCGGTAACCGACATGGAACCTTGTTTGAGTTCAAGAAATTCCTTCCGTTTTTGGTGAATGAATCTCTGACTGATATACTTCTTTCGAAACTCGGTTTGGAAAAACTCCCAAGCTACTTGCTCTCTGGGCACAACAGAAGTCAACGTATTCCACCAATAGTAGGCAGAATCACGTAGCAAGGAGATAGTACACTTTAGGCACTCATCGGGTGTGCAAGATAACTCGTCGAGTACCCGAATAGTGTTGTCCAACCAAAATTCAGCTTGCTCGGCATCATCGCTGTCCGTAGCTTTAAATTCAGTAGCCCTATGCTTTCGGATTCTGTCAACTGGAGGCTTATTTGACCTTATTTGGTCAGCTACCGGAGGTATCGTAGGTGCGGGGGTTGTGTTTGTCGGGAATGGAGGTTGTGGAATAGCCGTATTAGTCCGAATGTATTGGTTGAACCAATCATTCATCACGCTATAAAAAGCTTGTCTAGCTTCATCATTCGGATTACTAGCAATAGGTTGAGAGTCCGCCAGCGCTGTCCCTTGTGCGGGAGCAGGCGCTACACTCTCAAGATCATCAGCTACCGCTCGGTCGGGATCGGGATCCATTACTATAAGTAAACACATTTGCAAATGTCAGAAATCACCACACTATCAAATAATCACATAATGGCTTGTATATCTAGACCCAAACGTATTACGGTAGTCCTAGAATCGACTAAACCGTAGCTCTGATACCAATTTAGTTGTAACACCCCGTACCCGAGACCGTTGCCGGAGTCGGATACGAGGGGTTTGCGGACTTAAATCACTTATTTGCACAGTCCATTTTAAATTTCCAGACGAGCTGGCTAACTGCGTCACTGTCACCTTAAAAATCGTATCTCGAGTTACAAAACTCGAAAACCAGTTCCGTAAATTTTTCCTGAAACTAGACTCATATTTCCATCTACAATTTTTTTTCTAGAATTTTTAGTCAAGCCAATTAGTACAGTTTATTAGTTAAAATCTCCCCTGTTTCAGGGTTTGACTACACTGACCTTTGCACATTACGACTTGGATATCTCCCTGTACAGGGCTTCAATACTGATTCCGTTTGTTTCTTTAGAAACTAGTCTCGAAAAGGAATCTATACATATATGGCATGACTTCTAATTATCTCTGGTTAATTTATAAAGAATTTCCGAAGTTGGATCAGGGAATCCAGAAACTGTTCTGGCCCTGTTTGGCGAAAACTTAAATATCTCATAATATACTGTTCATATGATCGTTTTGTTACTTTCCTATCAAAATAGATTCATCAAGGTTCAATTAAATAATTTATTCACTATTTAATTCCATTCCTACTATTTTTAGTGATTTTTCACATTCACGTCACTGCTGCTATCAGCATCTATTTTTAAGGTAGACTTTACCTATTACATAGTTTCCATGATTCAACTAGCCCTTTAGCATATATAGCACAAAATATGATCATGATTAACCATTCCAATGGCTAATCGTTCCTAAACATTTCCATACCTCTTAATGAACATCATACAAGACGATTATAATACTAAGCTCAAAGTGTATATAAGCCATTTTCGCATGGCTATCCAAATTTATACAAAACCAAAGGGTCCATGACCAACAACAAAAAGGGTCGTCCTATACATGCCATTTCAAAGTTCAACCAAAAGTGTACCAAAGGGGGCTTTGATAGTGTGGGCGACTTCGACTTCAATAATCCCGAGTCCGATAGCTGACGAACCAAAATCTATAAAACAGAGATTCAAAGAACGGAGTAAGCATTTAATGCTTAGTAAGTTTTGAGCCATAAAATTAGACACAACTAAAGTGTAGCATTCATATGGCTAAACAGATAATTTCATATGCACAAATTCTCAATATCATACTTACTTCACATTACCAACCCATATATTCATACACAAAGGATCAACTTATCCAAAGGCCGGTAGCTCATTTATCGACTGAGCGAATACTAATTGTAAGGGATCAACTAATTCAATGCATATACGAGACATACCTCATTGCTGGGATTTTACGAGCATATTAATTGAAACTATTACAGCAAGGTCGCTCATTCCCAAGCCAAGTACCTTGATTTAACCGGATATAGCTACTCGCTCAATGCCTTGGGACATAGCCGGATATAGTAACTCGCACCAATGCCTTGGGACTTAGCCCGGATATAGTAACTTCGACAAACGCGCCGGGACTTAGCCGGATATAGTAACTTCGACAAATGCCTTCGGGACTTAGCCCGGATATAATAACTCGCACGAATGCCTTCGGGACTTAGCCCGGATATAATAACTCACACAAATGCCTTCGGGACTTAGCCCGGAACTATTCACTAGCGCAAAATGCCTTCGGGACTTAGCCCGGTTATCATCCAAATATTCATGCACATATCAATAAACTATGACACATCTATATTTCATTTTCATAATTAGAGTTCAAACACAAGTCATGTATTAAGTAATCCCATTTTCGGCTCACTAGCCCCATACAAACAGCATGGTTTAGTTTGCTTTATGACACGATCTCTATGCACATACGGCTACCCGTCATACGTATAGACTAATTAACTCAACATATAATTCGAGTAGAGTCATCATATCACCGTATATTTGTTATGCTCATACGTCATGACTTAATCAAATCGTAAACTAAGTCTCGTTACTCGAAAACTTACCTCGGATGTTGTCGAAGCGATTCGATGGCTATTCGACCACTTTTTCCTTCCCTTTATCGGATTTAGTTCCCCTTTGCTCTTGAGCTTAATTTAACAAGTAAATTGATTTAATCATTTGAGCATCGAAAAGAGGAACTCAAAGTACTTAGCCCATATATATACATTAGACATTAAAGTCACATACATATGAAATCATGAATCAACTCAACATATTAACCCACACTCCCTTTTAGCCGATTGTCTAAGCCAAAATAAAAGCATCAATATGCTTTTCTCTAATTGAATACATGCAACACCAATCTTCTTTCCATGGCCGAATATGCATGTCTATGTTGAGGCCTATTGCAACACTTAATACATTCTACAATTATGGTTACTTGTATTGACTAAATACCAATTTGTTTTAAGTTCAAAACTCGGCTAATACACATATATACTCTAGAAATCAAATACTAACATTTGCACTTCACCTTACTACTATTTTCATCCAAAAAACATGATCAACAACCATGCTTCTCTTCTACTTCCTACCATGGCCGAATGCATCAAGACACCATACCACTTAAATTTTGGTCATGGGTTAAACAAAGAACTTAAGGCCTAACTCAAGAATGCTAAAAAGAAAATCCACCACAACATGTATCATTACAAAGCTTCACATTTAGCATGCAAATGGCATCAATCACAAATCCTCCTTAGCCGAAACTTAACCCATCTTCATGCCTCATCACCACAACATCAAACATCAACCAAGAAGACAACACCCATGGCCGAATATCATCTCCATCACATAGCAAAGATCTAAACCATGGGCTAGATAGAACTCAAGCTAACAAATAAATAAAATAAAATAAAAAAAACATGCATGAATCTCATGGAACAACACCAAACATACCTCCTCCTAAACACCAACCAACCAAACAAGAAGCAAGAAAATCCTTTCTTCTTCCTTTCTCCTTAAAATTTTCGGCCAAAGATGTTCAAGGATGAACACTTTTTATTTTGTTTTCTTTCTTCAATTCACGGCAATGGGGGGAGGGCATGGGTGAGACAATTTTTTTTTTCATCACTCCTCCCTTTGCATTACTTTAATCCTAACCCTTTTTTTTTATTCTTTCTAACACAACACACTAACACAACATGTTTACAACATGTTTCCACCCATAGCATGGCCGGCCACTATGCTTTAATTTTGGGTAATTTGACATGCAAACCCATCATTTTCACAACATGCATTATTAGGCCACTTTACATTTGCCTAGCACATTTCTAAATTTTCTCACATAAGTCCTATTTGAAAAAATTCACTTACAATTAACAAAATTCAAACATGAAATTTTCACACATGCATATGTACATATAATGAGCATCAACTATGACGGTTAATTATTTTTATGACTCGGTTTAGTGTCCTGAAACCACTTTCCGACTAGGGTCAATTTAGGGCTATCACAACTCTCCCCCACTTAAGAAATTTTCGTCCCCGAAAATCTTACCGGTAAATAGGTTTGGGTATCGCTCTTTCATAGAGTTCTCAGGTTCCCAAGCAGCTCCTTCCATCCCGTGTTTGAGCCATAACACTTTTACTAAATGAACCTTTTTGTTTCGTAACTCTTTCACTTCACGAGCTAGGATACGAATCGGTTCTTCTTCATAACTCACATTGGCTTGAATTTCAACCTCTGATGGACTAATTATGTGCGATGGATCAGATCTATAACGTCGAAGCATTGAAACATGAAAGACGTCGTGAATCTTTTCAAGTTCAGGGGGCAAAATCAATCGATACGCAACTGGACTGACTCGTTTGAATATTTCATATGGCCTGATGAACCTCGGACTTAATTTGCCCTTATGCCCAAATCTGAGTATCTTTTTCCAAGGTGAAACTTTAAGAAACAATTTATCTCCCACCTGATATTCACTGTCCTTTCGTTTCAAATCCGCATATGATTTCTGACGATCTGTGGCTGCCTTCAGACTTTCACGGATTACTTTTACTTTCTGTTCGGCGTCTTTAATCAAATCAATTCCAAAAATTTTACTTTCATCGAGCTCGGTCCAAAACAATGGTGTACGGCATTTACGCCCGTACAAAGCCTCGTAAGGTGCCATCTTAATACTTGATTGAAAACTATTGTTGTAAGCGAATTCAATCAAAGGTAAATACCGCTCCCATGAACCACTAAACTCGAGGATGCAACATCTCAACATATCCTCAAGTATCTGAATTATCCGCTCGGGTTGACCATCGGTTTGTGGATGAAAAGCGGTGCTAAAATGCAGCTTGGTACCCAAAGCTTCTTGCAATTCTTCCAAAATCGCGAGGTGAATCTCGGATCTCTATCCGACACAATAGAAATCGGTACCCCGTGTAATCTCACAATCTGAGAAACATACAATTCAGCTAGTTTATCCAATGAAAAATCCGTACGTACGGGGATAAAGTGAGCCGACTTAGTCAGTCTATCAACAACAAACCAAATCACATCCTTATTACTTGCCGACACTGGCAACCCAGATACAAAATCCATCGTGACTCGATCCCATTTCCATTCAGGTATCATGATCGGTAGGCACTTGATGTTCATCCTTCACTTGTTGACATATTAAACACTTCGAAACAAAATCGAAAATGTCTCGTTTCATACCATGCCACCAAAACTGACGTCTCAGATCGTTGTACATTTTTGTACTCCCCGGGTGAATTGACATTCGGCTACAATGAGCTTCGTTCAGAATCATCGAAATGAGTTCTGAATTTCTTGGAACAGACAAACGACTTCTGAACCTTAAACAATCATCATCAATAATTTGAAACTCTGATTCCATATTCGAAACACATTCAGCCCGTTTTGCAACCAATTCATCATCGACTTTCTAGGCTTCACGAATTTGATGAATCAATAATGGTTTGGCCTTTAATTCTGCCACTAACACATTGTCGGATAGAATAGCGGTGTACATTCATCGTCAGAAGAAAAGCGGTGATTTATGACTTAAGGCATCCGCAACCACATTAGCCTTTCCCGGGTGATAGTCAATGACAAGCTCATAATCTTTTAACAACTCAAGCCAACGTCTTTGTTGCAGATTCAAGTCTCTTTGAGTCATCAAATATTTAAGACTTTTGTGATCCGAATATACATGGCACTTCTCACCAAATAAGTAGTGTCGCCATATTTTCAAAGCGAATACGATGGCAGCTAGTTCGAGATCATGGGTCGGATAATTTTTCTCATGTGGCTTTAATTGTCTCGACGCATAGGCCACAACTCGACCTTCTTGTATCAATACGTAACCCAACCCAAGTAGGGATGCATCACTATAAATGACGAACTCCTTGCCTAATTCGGGCTGCACTAGTACTGGAGCTTCCGTCAAGTGAGTTTTCAATTGTTCGAAACTTTTCTGACATTTTTCTGTCCATTCAAACTTAACATCCTTCTGAAGTAGTTTCGTCATTGGTGTGGCTATCATTGAGAAACCTTTCACAAACCGTCGGTAAGTGTAAGCAAGTCCCAAAAGCTCCGAACCTCGGTAATATTTCTGAGGCTTCCGGTTAAGTGTGGCTGAAATTTTGCTCGGTCAACTCAAATACCCGTCGCGGATACCACATGACCCAAGAAGCTAACCTCTCTTAACCGAACTCACACTTCATGAACTTAGCATATAACTCGCTTATCCCATAAAATTTGCAACACTAATCCTGGTGTTCAAAGCATGATCGGTTTCATTTCTCGAATAAACCAAAATATCATCGATAAACACGACTACAAACCGATCCAAATACGGTCTGAAGATCCGATTCATCAAATCCGTAAATACCGCAGGGGCATTAGGGAGCCCAAACGGCATCACTAAGAACTCATAGTGATCGTATCTCGTTCTAAAAGCAGTTTTGGGTATATCCGAATCTCGAACTCGTAACTGGTAATAACCCGATCTCAAATCTATCTTTGAAAACACTGAGGCTCCCTTTAGTTGATCAAACAAATCGTCAATACATGGCATCGGATATTTATTCTTTATTGTCACCTTATTCGGTGACGATAGTCGATGCACAACCTCATGGTTCCGTCTTTCTTTTCACAAACAATCTTGGTGCACCCAAGGTGAGAAACTTGGTCGGCGAAACCTCTATCCGTCAATTCTTGTGGCGAGCTTTCAACTCTTTTAACTCGGTTGGTGCCATACGATACGGAGCTATCGAAATCGGCGTAGTCCGTGTACAAACTCAATACCAAACTCTACCTCCGAGCAATGTGGTAAACCGGTAATTCCTCGGGAAAACATCCGGTATTCACAAACCACCGCACAGATTCGGGTTTCTTTTCTAACTCTTTGTCATCAAGTACATACATAAGGTATGCTTCGCACCCCTTTCTTACATATTTCTGGGCCAACATTGATGATATTACAACTGGCAACCCCTTTAAGTCCGTAGACTCAACTCGGATTATCTCGTTATTTGCGCACCTCAATTCAATAGTCTTGCTTTTGCAATTCACAACCGCATCATGCACGGTCAACCAATCTAAACCGAGGATAACATCAAATTCATCAAACGGCAAAAGCATCAAGTCGCCGGAAAACAGGAACCTCGAATTACTAGGGGACATTTCTTGCACACTTTGTCGACAAGCACGTAACGACCCAAGGGATTTGACACCCGAATTACAAACTCAGTAGACTCAATAGGTAAAGTCTTTCTGGATGCTAAGGTTTCACATATATAAGAATGAGTAGAACCAGGGTCAATCAAAGCAATCACATTAGTATCAAAGAGAGTAAAAGTACCGGTAATAACATCTGGCGAGGAAGCATCCTCGCGTCTTGGCAGATAGCATAAGCCCTAGCGAGAGCGCGAGCCTCGGATCTTGTCGTAGCATCTCTAGATCCTCTCTGACCACCACTAGCATTGCCCATATTTCTAGATGGTCTACCTCGAGCAGTGGTAGCACCCGGTTTCCCACTCTGATTTACATTATGTTCAGACAATCTCGGGCAATCTTTAATAAAGTGGTCAACTGATCCGCACTTGTAACAGGAGCGGTCATGGAATCTACAACTCCCCGAATACCATTTACCACAATGCTGGCACTCCGTTCTGTCTCGACGATCATTTCCAACACTGGCGACGAAGTGACTCGTGTACTCACAGGGGGTCGATCACGATCTCGTGTAGAAAAACCCAAAGTGTCTCTAGACCGGCCTAAGTCATCTCTAAATTTCTTCGATGAGTGTTGAAAGGGCTTTCTGAAGATCTCTTCTGAAACTCCTTTGCTCCACATCGCCTTTCCTTTTCTCCTTCTCGAGCTCCTCGGCTTTGCAAGCTCGCTCGACAAGTACCACAAATTCTCGATTTCTAAAATGCCAACATACGACTTTATATCATCATTCAGTCCATCTTCAAACGTTTACACATCACGCCTTCAAGAGATGCATTCTCGCGTCTGGCTAAGCCTCACAAGTTTTCGTTCATAGTCGATGGCGACAAGGAACCTTGTTTGAGTTCAAGAAATTCCTTCCGCTTTTGGTCAATGAATCTCGATGATATACTTCTTTCAAACTCGGTTTGGAAAAACTCCCAAGTTACTTGCTCTCTGGGTACAATGAAGTCAACGTATTCCACCAATAGTAGGCGTAATCACGTAGCAAGGAGATAGTACACTTTAGGCACTCATCGGTGTGCAAGATAACTCGTCGAAAATGCCGAATAGTGTTGTCCAACCAAAATTCAGCTTGCTCGGCATCATCGCTGTCCGTAGCTTTAAATTCAGTAGTCCCATGCTTTCGGATTCTGTCAACTGGAGGCTTATTTGACCTTATTTGGTCAACTACCAGAGGTATTGTAGGTGCGGGGGTTGTGTTTGTCGGGAATGGAGGTTGTGGAACAGCCGTATTAGTCCGAATGTATTGGTTGAACCAATCATTCATCACATTATAAAAAGCTTGTCTAGCTTCATCATTCGGATTACTAACAATAGGTTGAGAGTCCGCCAGCGCTGTCCCCTGTGCGGGAGCAGGCGCTACACTCTCAAGATCATCAGCTACCGCTCGGTCGGGATCGGGATCCATTACTATAAGTAAACACATTTGCAAATGTCAGAAATCACCACACTATCAAATAATCACATAATGGCATGTATAGCTAGACCCAAACGTATTACGTAGTCCTAGAATCGACTAAACCGTAGCTCTGATACCAATTTAATTGTAACACCCGTGCAGAGACCGCTTAGGAATCGGACACAAGGGGTTTGCAGACTTAAATCACTTATTTGCACAGTCCATTTTAAATTTCCAAACGAGCTGGCTAACTGCGTCACTGTCACCTTAAAAATCATATCTTGAGTTCCAAGACTCGAAAACCAGTTCCGTAAATTTTTCCTGAAACTAGACTCATATGTCCATCTAAAAAACATTTTCTAGAATTTTTGGTCAAGCCAATTAGTACAGTTTATTAGTTAAAGTCTCCCCTGTTTCAGGGTTCGACTACACTGACCTTTGCGCATTACGACTTGGATATCTCCCTGTACAGGGCTTCAATACTGATTCCGTTTGTTTCTATAGAAACTAATCTCGAAAAGGAATCTAGACATATATGGCATGACTTCTAATTATCTCTGGTTAATTTATAAAGAATTTCCAAAGTCGGAACAGGGAATCCAGAAACCGTTCTGGCCCTGTTTCGCGAAAACTTAAATATCTCATAATATACTATTCATATGATCGTTTCGTTACTTTCCTATGAAAATAGATTCATGAAGGTTTGATTAAATAATTTATTCACTATTTAATTCCAGTCCTACTATTTTTAGTGATTTTTCACATTCACGTCACTGCTGCTATCAGCATCTATTTTTAAGGTAGACTTTACCTATTACATAGTTTCCATGATTCAACTAGCCCTTTAGCATATATAGCACAAAATATGATCATGATTAACCATTCCAATGGCTAATCGTTCCCAAACATTTCCATACCTCTTAATGAACATCATACAAGACGATTATAATACTAAGCTCAAAGTGTATATAAGCCATTTTCGCATGGCTATCCAAATTTATACAAAACCAAAGGGTCCATGACCGACAACAAAAAGGGTAGTCCTATACATGCCATTTCAAAGTTCAACCAAAAGTCTACCAAAGGGGGCTTTGATAGTGTGGGCGACTTCGACTTCAATAATCCCGAGTCTGATAGCTGACGAACCAAAATCTATAAAACAGAGATTCAAAGAACGGAGTAAGCATTTAATGCTTAGTAAGTTTTGAGCCATAAAATTAGACACAACTAAAGTGTAGCATTCATATGGCTAAACAGATAATTTCATATGCACAAATTCTCAATATCATACTTACTTCACATTACCAACCCATATATTCATACACAAAGGATCAACTTATCCAAAGGCCGGTAGCTCATTTATCGACTGGCGAATACTAATTGTAAGGATCAACTAATTCAATGCATATCTGAGACATACCTCATTGCTGGGATTTTACGAGCATATTAATTGAAAATATTACAGCAAGGTCGCTCATTCCCAAGCCAAGTACCTTGGATTTAACCGGATATAGCTACTCGCTCAATGCCTTGAGACATAGCCGGATATAGTAACTCGCACCAATGCCTTGGGACTTAGTCCGGATATAGTAACTCGCACAAATGCCTTGGGACTTAGCCGGATATAGTAACTTGCACAAATGCCTTGGGACTTAGCCGGATATAATAACTCACACAAATGCCTTGGGACTTAGCTCGGAACTATTCACTAGCATAAAATTCCTTGGGACTTAGCCGGTTATCATCCAAATATTCATGCACATATCAATAAATCATGACACATCTATATTTCATTTTCATAATTAGAGTTCAAACACAAGTCACGTATTAAGCAATCCCATTTTCGGCTCACTAGCCCCATACAAACAACATGGTTTAGTTTGCTTTATGACACGATCTCTATGCACATACGGCTACCCGTCATACGTATAGACTAATTAACTCAACATATAATTCGAGTAGAGTCATCATATCACCGTATATTTGTTATGCTCATACGTCATGACTTAATCAAATCGTAAACTAAGTCTCGTTACTTGAAAACTTACCTCGGATGTTGTCGAACGATTCCGATGGCTATTCGACCACTTTTTCCTTCCCTTTATCGGATTTAGCTCCCCTTTGCTCTTGAGCTTAATTTAACAAATAAATTGATTTAATCATTTGAGCATCGAAAAGAGGAACTCAAAGTACTTAGCCCATATATATACATTAGACATTAAAGTCACATACATATGAAATCATGAATCAACTCAACATATTAACCCACACTCCCTTTTAGCCGATTGTCTAAGCCAAAATAAAAGCATCAATATGCTTGTCTCTAACCGAATACATGCAACACCAATCTTCTTTCCATGGCTGAATATGCATGTCTATGTTGACGCCGATTGCAACGCTTAATACATTCTACAATTATGGTTACTTGTATTGACTAAATACCAATTTGTTTTAAGTTCAAAACTCGGCTAATACACATATATACTCTAGAAATCAAATACTAACATTTGCACTTCACCTTACTACCATTTTCATCCAAATAACATGATCAACAACCATGCTTCTCTTCTACTTCCTACCATGGCCGAATGCATCAAGACACCATACCACTTAAATTTTGGTCATGGGTTAAACAAAGAACTTAAGGCCTAACTCAAGAATGCTAAAAGAAAATCCACCACCACATGTATCATTACAAAGCTTCACATTTAGCATGCAAATGGCATCAATCACAAATCCTCCTTAGCGAAACTTAACCCATCTTCATGCCTCATCACCACTACATCAAACATCAACCAAGAAGACAACACCCATGGTGAATATCATCTCCATCGATAGCAAAGATCTAAACCATGGGCTAGATAGAACTCAAGCTAACAAATAAATAAAATAAAATAAAAAAAACATGCATGAATCTCATGGAACAACACCAAACATACCTCCTCCTAAACACCAACCAACCGAACAAGAAGCAAGAAAATCCTTTCTTCTTCCTTTCTCCTTAAAATTTTCGCCAAAGATGTTCAAGGATGAACACTTTTTTTTTTGTTTTCTTTCTTCAATTCACGGCAATGGGGGGGCATGGGTGAGACAATTTTTTTTCATCACTCCTCCCTTTGCATTACTTTAATCCTAACCCCTTTTTTTTATTCTTTCTAACATAACACACTAACACAACATGTTTACAACATGTTTCCACCCATAGCATGGCCGGCCACTATGCTTTAATTTTGGGTAATTTGACATGCAAACCCATCATTTTCATAACATGCATTATTAGGCCACTTTACATTTGCCTAGCACATTTCTAAATTTTCTCACATAAGTCCTATTTGATAAAATTCACTTACAATTAACAAAATTCAAACATGAAATTTTCACACATGCATATGTACATATAATGAGCATCAACTATGACGGTTAATTATTTTTATGACTCGGTTTAGTGGTCCTGAAACCACTTTCCGACTAGGGTCAATTTAGGGCTGTCACACGCATCACTGTAGATCACAAATTTTTTACCAGATTCTGGCTGAACTAACATTGGGGCTTCAGTCAGAAGAGTTTTCAATTGATCAAAACATTTCTGGCACTTTTCTGACCACTCAAACTTGATATCTTTCTAAAGCAACTTTGTCATCGGTGTTGCTATCATCGAGAAACCTTTCACAAATCGTCTGTAGTACCCGGCAAGTCCCAAAAAGCTTCGAACTTCTAAAACATTTCTCGAAGGCTTCCAATCTAATATAGCTAAAATTTTACTCGGATCAACTCGGATGCCTGATGCGGATACAATATGCCCCAGAAAGTTGACTTCTCTCAACTAGAATTCACATTTAATGAATTTCGCATATAATTGCTTGTCTCGCAAAATCTGCAATACTAACTTCAAGTGCTCGGCATGTTCAATTTCATCACGTGAATAGATCAAAATGTCATCTATAAATACGACTACAATCCGATCCAAATACTGTCTGAAAATCTGATTCATCAAATCCATGAACACAGCAGGGGCATTAGTGAGCCCAAACGGCATCACTAAGAATTCATAATGTCCGTATCTCGTTCTGAAAGTAGTTTTAGGCACGTCAGAGTCTCTAACTCGCAACTAATAATAACCTGATCTCAAGTCTATCTTTGAAAATACTGAGGCTCCTTTCAATTGATCAAACAAATCGACGATTCGCGGCAACAGATATTTATTCTTTATCGTTACCCTATTAAGCTGATGATAATCGATGCACATTCTCATGGTTCCGTCTTTCTTTTTCACAAACAGCACTGGTGCACCCCAGGGAGAAAAACTCGGTCGAGCAAAAAACCTCTATCTGTCAACTCTTGCAACTGAGATTTCAATTCTTTTAATTCGGTTGGTGCCATACGATACAGAGCTATCGAAATAGGTGTAGTCCCTAGTACTAGTTCAATACCAAACTCTACCTCCCGAAAAGGTGGTAATCCAGGTAATTCCTCGGGGAAAACATCCGGATATTCACAAACCATAGGCACAGTCTCAAGTTTCTTTTCTGATTCTTTACTATCCAGTACGTATGCAAAATATACTTCACACCCCTTTTTCACATATTTCTGAGCCAACATCGAGGATATCACTGCCAGTAATCCTTTCAAATCGGTAGACTCAACTCGAATTATTTCATTATTTGAACATCTCAAATCAATTGTCTTTCGCTTGCAATTCGCTACTGCATCATGCACAGTTAACCAATCCATACCGAGAATGACATCAAACTCGTCTAATGGTAATAACATTAAATCAGCCGAAAAGCAAGAATCTCGGATCATTAGGGGACATTTCTTACATACTTTGTCAACTAGCACATAACGACCCAAAGGATTCGACACCCGAATCACAAACTTAGTAGACTCAACAAGTAGAGTCTTTCTGGATGCCAAAGTTTCACACACATATGAATGAGTAGAACCAGAATCAATCAAAGCAATAACATCAGTATCAAAAAGAGTAAAAGTACCAGTAATAACATCTAGCGAAGAAGCATCCTCGCACGCGCGTATAGCATATGCTCTAGAAGGAGCACGAGCCTCAGAACGTACAGTAGTATCTTTGGTCCCTCTCTGATTTCCACTAGCATTACCCGTATGTCCAGGTGGTATACCTCGTGTTGCAATGTTACTAAGTCTCCCACTCGGATTAGTATTCTGTTCAGCTAATTTCAGACAGTCTCGGATAAAGTGATCAGCTGATCCACACTTGAAACAAGAGTGGTCATGAAATCTACAGCTTCCTGAATGTCATTTACCATGCTTGCACTCAGATTTGTCCTGACGATTATTGCCGACACTGGCAATAGAGGTGGCTCGCGTACTCACAAGGGGTCGATCACGGTCCCGTCTGGAAAAACCCGAAGTATTCTTAGATCGGCCTGAGTCATCTCTAAATTTCTTCAATGACTGATGAAAGGATTTTCCCGAAGATCTTTTACGGAACTCTCTAGCTCCGTCATCAGCTTTTCTTTTCTCTTTACCGAGCTCTTCGGCTTTACAAGCTCGCTCGACAAGCACTACAAACTCTTTGATTCCTAGAATACCCACCAACAGTTTGATGTCTTCATTCAACCCGTCCTCGAAGTGTTTACACATGATAGCCTCAGACGAAACACATTCCCGAGCATATCTACTAAGTTTGACAAACTTTTTCTCGTAATCGGTAACTGTCATAGAACCCTGTTTAAGCTCGAGAAATTCCTTCTGTTTCTGATCGATGAATCTTTGACTGATATATTTCTTACGTAACTCGGTTTGAAAGAATTCCCAAGTAACCCGTTCTCTCGGCACCACTGAAACTAAAGTATTCCGCAAATAGTAGGTAGAATCATGTAACAGAGATATAGCACATTTTAAGCACTCATCGGGTGTGCAAGATAATTCATCAAACACACGAATGGTATTATCGAGCCAAAACTCAGCCTGCTCGGCGTCATCACTATCAGTAGCCTTGAATTCAATAGCCCCGTGCTTTCGAATTCTATCAACCGGGGGCTTGTTCAACTTCAATGGGTCAAATACAGGAGGTACCACAGGTGCAGGGGTTGTATTAGTCGGGGGTGGAGGATGTGAAACAGCCGGATTAGTCCGAATATACTGAGTAAACCAATCGTTCATCATAGCATAGAAGGCTTGTTTAGCCTCATCATTTTGATTACTAGCATTCGGTTGAGAATCCAATGGCGCTGTCCCTAGCTCGGGAGTAGGCACTATGCTCTCTACATCAGCTACTGCTCGATCGGGATCGGAATTTATTACTATACGAAAAACACGTTTCAACTGTCAAAAATCATCACTATCATATTAACACTTTATGGCATGTATAGCTAGACTCTCACACGCTACGTTAGTCCTAGAATCGACTAAACCGTAGCTCTGATACCAATAAAATGTAACGCCCCTATAACCCGTATCCGTCGCTAGAATGGGTTATGAAGTGTTACCAACCCAAAATATCACATTTGTACAATCACATTAATATACGAACATTAACTTTTCTATGCATTCGAAAACTTTATACAAAAGATGCCATATTCGCATGGCCCATATACAACAACATCTCAAAATACTATTTACTTAAGTCTATTCTATACATGCCATACTAGCTTCAAAACATAGTAATACCAAAATGATAGATAGTGTGACGAGTTCTTGACGATCCTTTCCGAAAGCGGTGTTGAGTCAACAATCTATAAAACAGGCAAACGTAACAAATGGAGTAAGCTTTCATAAGCTTAGTAAGTTTTAAGCAATGCAACAAATAAACTCAATTCTACATCAATTATTCAATTTCTCAATAGGTCATTTTCTAGATATATTACCATTTGGCCGAATATACACAAGCACATAATGCACAATTAGCATTCTAATTTCTCTTAATCTGAATTCATATGGCATAAGCAAATTGAATGTTTTCGCATACTTTCACACCTTGACCGAAGATATCATGATCATAGATATAGATATATCATTTATTTACATATGTATCACATTATACACTTATGATTTAATTCAAATCATACTCACATATAAATACATAATACGTACCTGGCCAACTTAACGTATTGAATGTATTCATTTGTTGTTCTAACACGAGGTATCTTAGTTTTAGACTTTTATCAAATCACCGAAATTCAGCCTGCTAGGTTTAAAAGCCCGATATCATTTCACCGACATTATAGCCTGCTAGGCTCGAAAGCCCGAATAGTATCTCACTGGCATTATATCCTGCTAGGCTCAAAGGCCTGAAAAATACTGTGCGATATTCAAATCAACAAGTTTCATATAACACAATCACACCAAATTGGATACAAGCATTATTCAAATATATCATCCTACATTTTATTCACTTTTATCTCATTTCATCACTCACATTCAACATTTGATAGTTTACACGTAACATCTTTCTCATATTCATCTAACACTATCATTTGATCATGAAAGCATATCACATTTTACTTCGATTACAATTTCCATTCGGCCATATACATATATGAAAAGTAATACTTAATTCTCATAATCTGTCATGTCATTATCGAATATTATATATATATATATTTAACTACTTAAAACTTACCTCGAATATATTTTCGAGCAGTCTCGGTTCAGCTATTCAACTACTTTCTC
Organism: Gossypium arboreum; assembly: GCF_025698485.1. Classification (NCBI taxonomy): domain Eukaryota; kingdom Viridiplantae; phylum Streptophyta; class Magnoliopsida; order Malvales; family Malvaceae; genus Gossypium; species Gossypium arboreum. The sequence goes on from NC_069076.1 coordinate 29,936,861, forward strand.
TTTTACCTTGTCCAACCTTGGTTCTCTATGCTCTTGAGCTAATTCAAACAAAATTTAATTTATTAAGGTCCCATCAAGCTAGCTTATAGCCGAATATTCATTGTATACTTAGTTCACATACACAAACACAAAACTCATAAGGCTTATCTTATTTTCATATATATATATATCTTTACCATATAGCCGAATATATATATAGCTCATCAAATAGGTATTTATTTATGTTTCCCTTTTAACATATATTGATCAACTAGTCTATGCATTAGCTATTGACACATCCGGTCATTAAAGCAATAACCTGTTAACATTCAAGCATTTTATACCAAAATTTCTCCCAAGGTCGAATTTATCTACAACCTTTAGTACATATACAAAGTTTATATTAATTTATACACACACCATTAACCTAGTATCAATTAACTAAGTACTTTAAAATTTTCTTTAACTAAGTAACTTATCCGGAAATATTATGGGCAAATTTAACAAGGTTAACTAAGTAACTTTGTAACACCCCCACGCCTGAAACCGTCACCGAAGTCAAGCTTGAGGTGTTACTAAACTTATCTTAGCTTTTAAACAACTCTAAACCACTTATTTTAATTTTTGGAATAAACTATTTTTCTGCGTCATGGTTGCTTAAAAATTCATTTCTTGAGTTTCAAAACTCTAAATTAATATCCATAAATTTTTCCTAAAACTAGACTCATATATCTATCTACTAATTGTTTTCTAGAATTTTTTACTTAGCCAATTAGTACAGTTTATTAGTTAAAATTACCCCTGTTTCAGAATTCGACTGCACTGGCCTCTACTTACTACTAACCACTTTTCTCTCTGTACAAAAATCATATGACTATACCGTTTGCCCTATTAAAACTAGATTCAATAAGGATTCTAACCATATAAAGTACACCACCTAATTATTTTTTTAAAATTTATGGTGAATTTCTAAAGTTGGAACAGGGGATCCAGAAATCTCTCTGGCCCTATTTCACCAAAACTTAGATACCCTATAAAATACAAAACCTTTACCTATTTTGCTTATTCCATATGAAAAGACACAACGAGCTTTAATTTCATATATTATTCACCATCAACACATGTCTCTACAATTTCTTGTGATTTTTCAAAATCCTGTTATTTCTGATACTTGAATCTGTTTTTAAGTTACTTTCACATTTTTCTTAGTTTTCATGTGATAGTTACTACTTAATCATACATACTATTAAACATGTATATCATCAGCCACTCTATTAGCTAATCACTAGCAAGTATTTACACATCATTCATTAATCATATCATATCAAAAGAAACCAAGTTCCTATACATGCCATACACAAAACGAAACGTCTAACTATACCAATGTGATTTCTTCGATAGTGTGATCGGGTCTCCGACGCTTCCTTCGATCCCAGTGGCTTGATAAAACTATAAGAAAAAGAAAATAAAGAGAGTAAGCGCTAGGCTTAGTAAGCTTACAAGCAAATAAATTACAACATTCAACATAATGAATAATTATACATAATGTCACCTAGCCTCATAAACTTTCTTTACTTCTCATTTTCTACCTTCTTCTTTACTCACTTACCTTCTTTCTTACCTGACCTTTCACTATTCATAATTATAATCCATCTTCCCTTTTGCTGATAATTCACTATAATTTAACGTGTACAATGACCCGTTGAACCATTCGGAATACTAAGGATACTAGGGTCGTTCCTGTCTATCAATATCCTGTCAATGCCATGTCTTCGACATGGACTTACATGAATTATTCCTGTCTCCAAAGCCATATATATATATCTAATATGGGCTTACATGGCTCATTTCTATCCTGTCCTGTCCTGTCAACCCCAATATCCTAACATTCCTAAGGTTCAAACGGGGCTTCCTAATGCTTTTTCTTTGTCACTTCGCCTTTAATTCGACTTTAAATATTCAAAGAAAATAAGTATATAAATGCTGGAAATTGACAATATTAATGTAAAATAAAAGAATATTGCATTTATTTACTGTAAACTTACCTCGATACAAAATGTGACTAAACTTTACAATTTAGTCCTTTACTTTTTCTTTTCCCCGATCTACTCCCGAATTTTGCTCTTCTTGATCTATAATAGCAAATTTAACTTATTTAATATTCACATTTATCAAAACAGTCCTTGACCCAAACTTTTGCAAAATTACATTTTTGCCCCTAAACTTTCACATATTTGCACTTTTGCCCCAAGGCTCGTAATTTAAACTTCATCCTATTTTCTTATGTTTTATGACATGCTGATCATTGTTCCCTTCTATGACAACATCAAATTCACACTCTAACATGTACTTATGACTATTAGGTATTTTTACCGATTAAGCCCTTTTACTCGTTTTCACTTAAAACCGAGTAGCACAAGTTATCTAACATAATTTAAAACCTCATATTCTATCATAAAGCATCAAACTAAACACTTTTCACCTATGGGTATTTTTCCAAATATGAACCCTAACTTAAATTATTGCTAGCATAAGCTTTATCGAGCTACCGGGACTCCGAAAACGTAAAAAACATTAAAAACGGGGCTTGGAATCACTTACTATGGAGCTTGAAAGCTTGAAACAAACCCTAGTTATGGAGAACCCTTGAAATTTCATGCTAATGAAGAAGATGATGAATTTTGTGTTATTTTTCCCTTTTTATTTCATTTAATATCCAAATGACCAAAATGCCCTTCCTTATTAAACTTTCAAAAATTCCGTCCATGTCCTATTTTGTCCATGAACTTAGAAATTGGTAAAATTGTTATTTAAACCCTCCTAATTAATATTCCAAAGCAATTTCATACTAAAAACTTCTAGAATGCAAGTTTTGCAAGTTATTCGATTTAGTCCCTAATCTCAACTTAAGCACTTAATGCATAGAATTTCATCACGAAATTTTCACACAATCATGCAATCATATCATGAACCTCAAAATAATAATAAAATAAATTTTTCTACCTCGAATTTGTGGTTTCGCAACCACTGTTCCGTTTAGGCCCTATTTCGGGATGTTACAAACTTGTCCGGAAATATTAAGAGCAAATTTAACAAGCTTAACTAAGTAACTTGTCCGGAAATATTAAGAGCAATTTTAACAAGCATAACTAAGTAACTTATCCGGAAATATTAAGAGCAATTGAACAAGCTTTAAATTCAACTTATAATTTGAGCATAACTCATCAAGGCATCCATACTAATTTATTATCCAAACATCCATAGCCGAATACACATATTCTTTCATTCATTCTTAACAAAATTCTATCAAGCTTAAATCTCCATTTCATCATTTTAAAATGCAACATTACTCAATGTTATCTAAATTCACATTTGGCAACTACACATACACACAAGCCGATTCCACCTTCTTATCTAATGCACCTATATGAACATTTAGCTAGCTCAAACTTCACTCATCCATAATTACTCATTAAAACATGAAGACAACAACCATTCCCTTCAAATTCTTCCATAGTCGATTACTCATATCACCACACAGTTTAAAATATTTAAGATGGGCTAAGAAAGGGACTTAGTAACTAGCTTAAATTATGCTAAAATCTCAAAGACTAACATGAATTATTTACCTTAATTCCAACTCAAAGGTGACCGAATGGCTATCTTCCCTTTTCTTCTTTAAAATTCGGCTAAGCTAAGAAAGAAGATGAACCAAAACATTTTATTTTTCTTTTTATCGTCTTTTCTTATTTTAATTAATTTTTATTTCATAATTTAAGCCATTAACTATTATAATATTAATATATAATGCATATATTGCTTCTCATCATCAATATGGCTAGCCACTACAAATTAAAGTGGAAAATTTGACATGCAAATCCACTTATTTTACACCATAAATTATTTGGCCACTTCAAATTAACCTATCACATTTTCAAAAATTATCACATAAGGCCCATTTAATAATTTCACATACAAATGACAAAATCAAAGCATGAAAATTTTCACACATGCACTTTCACATATAATAAGCACAGAATATAACATCTAATTATTTTCGTGACTCAGTTTTGTGGTACCAAAACCTCTTTCCGACTAGGGTCAAATTAGGGTTGTCACACAGTCTCTCTGATCAAGTCAACCCTGTGAATCTTATTCCTACTAAGCTCAGTCCAGTACAACGGTGTTCTACATTTACAATCGTATAAAACTTCATCTAGTGCCATCTTTATACTCGATTGAAAGCTATTATTATAAGCAAATTTAATCAGTGGTAGATGCAACAACGCAACATATCCTTAAGTATCTGAATAACTCGTTCAGATTGACCATCCATTTGTGGGTGAAACGCGATGCTGAAATGTAGCTTTGTACCAAAGGCTTCTTGTAATTTCTTCCAAAATCACAAAGTGAATCTCGAATCTCTATCTGAAACAATAGATAGTGGTACTCCATGCAATCGAACAATCTTTGAGATATACAACTCAGACAATTTATCAAGCGAGAAATTTATACGTATCAAAATAAAATGCACTGATTTCGTCAATCTGTCAACAACAACCCAGATCTTTTTGTCACTTTTGTATCAAATACATAAGCAAGATAAGCTCCACACACCTCTCTCACAAATCTCTGAGCTAACATAGACAAGATCACAACTGCAAACTATTTAGATCATTAGATTCAATTCTAATAGTCTCATTATTCTAGCATTTTAGTTTAATTGTCTTTTATCTACAATTCACTATAGGCTCATGCATTATTACCCAATCCATACCCAAAATCACATAAAATTCATCAAATGGAAACAACATCATATTAGCTGGAAAACATAAATCCTGATGCATTAACGGACAATCCTTGCAGACTTTGTCAACTAAAACACATTTCCCTAAGGAGTTCGATACTCTAATCACAAATTAAGTAGACTTTACAGGAAAAGTCTTACTGGATACTAAATTCATACATATATAAGAATGAGTTGATCCTGGATCTATCAGTGCAGTCACATTAGTATCATAGAGAGTAAAAGTACAGGTGATAACATCTCGAGATGACGCTTCTTCGCCAATACGAATAGTATAGGCTCTAGCAGGTGCTCTGGCCTCAAACCTCACAGTTGAATCATTTGTTGCCCTTCTACTACTAGTTACACTTCTAGCAACTCTAGGTGGTCTACCTCTATTCAATGTGTTACTTGGTCTCACATTTTGAACTTTATCTTTCTCATCTAGCTCAGGGCAATCTCGGATGAAGTAATCTAGCGAACCACATTTGTAACAAGCTTTATTATTTTAATTCCAGCATTCACCATAATGTCACCTCCCACACTGTTAACACTCAGGTTTGTTGTCTCTCACACTGCCAACACTCGCTATGGATGTAGCTTGAGCTTTAGAACCTGAGTGTTTTTTTTCTACGATCTCTATTTGAATATTCATTTGAAGCATTTGGGCGAGCGTACAGATCTTTGAATTTCTTTGATGAAGATTGATACGACTTACTCATCGATCTTTTCCTTAAGTCTCTAGCCTCTGAATCTGGTTTTCTCTTTTCTTTGCTAAGATCTTGGCTTTACAAGCTCTTTCAACCAAAACGAAAAATTCTTTCGACAAATTCTTTCAACTCTAAAATTCTGACTAGAAGTTTTATATCTTTGTCCAGCCCATCAACAAACCATTTGCACATCCTTTCTTCAGTAGACACATACTCTCGAGCATACTTACTTAATCGTGTGAATTCTATTTCATGCTTGGTAATAGTCATTCTGCCTTGTTTTAACTCTAGAAATTCTTTATGCTTTTGATCAAGGAATCACTGACTTATATACTTCTTTCGGAGTTCCGTTTGAAAGAATTTCCAGGTAACCTATACTTTCAGAACCACAGATATCAACGTGTTCCACCATTGATAAGCGGCGTCTCTCAGCAAAGATACAACACATTTAATACATTCATCAGGAGTACAAGACAATTCATGGAATACTCGAATCTTATTCTCGAGCCAGAACATTGCTCTCTTACCATCAGCATCAACAGTCACCCAAAACTTTTCAGCCCCGTGTTTACAAATTTTATCTACTAGTGGCTTATTCCATCGTATCAGATCTACAACTTGAGGGACAACAGGGATTTGTTGAGGAATAGGTGGGGATGGAGATTGTTGAGCAGCTGAATTCGTTCGAACGAACTCTGTGAACCACTCATTCATCATTTAGAAAAAGGCTTGTTTAGCTTCTCCCTCGAGGCTACTCGTTACAAATCTAGAATCAGATGGCACTGCCCCTTGAACGGGATCGGGCACATTACTCCCTACATCATTGAATGCAGCTCTTTCGAGATCCAGTACTACACGAAAACACAATTTAAGTTGTCAGGAATCATAACACTATCGCAGAGCAAAAATGGCGCGTATAGCTAGAATCTCACACACGCTATGTTAGTACTAGAGTCGACTAAACTATAGCTCTGATACCAATAAATGTAACACCCCAAACCCACATCCATCGCTGAAGCAGGGTTACGAGGTATTACCAATCAATACAAAATGTATGGCATACATTTATCAACCACAAAGCATTCATTCTCATAAGTCATTCAACACAATCACATTCTCCCTTATAAGGGCCTACGAGGCCTTAAACATGCTTTAGAAGTGGTTCAGGACTAAATTGATATCATACGAGAATTTTGGAAAACTTAAAAAAATTTCAATCATACAAAGGTCACATGCCCATGTGAACAGGCTGTGTGCCTCACACGGCTCCAGACACGCCCGTGTCTCAGGCCGTCTAGAAATAGGGCATACATACTGCCTTAGGTCACATGGCCAACCACACACCCGTGTGTTTAGCTCGTGTGCCCTTTGAAGTTGCCGCACACACCTTTGTTGCTAGGCCGTGTACTAGGCCGTGCCACAACTGTAGGGTATACAGACTTATGCAACACAGCCAAGTCACACGCCCGTGTGCTAGGCCATATACCAATTAGGGGTATACTGACTTGTACCACACAGCCAGTCACACGCCCATGTGTGAGACCGTGTGGAGCATACTGACTTCGTTTCAATAACAACACCAGGGGACACACAGCCGTGTAACATGACCGTGTGTCACACACCGCTGTGACACACGCCCATGTCTCTGCCTGTGTGGACAAAAATAGGCCATTTGCAAGGCCAATTTGTCACTCCAACTCATGCTCACCTAAACAACCAAAACGGTACCATTTCATCATACAATTAGGCAGGCAAATTATCAACCATATGTACAATTCATACAATATCCATTTCAACCAATTTCAATAATCAATTCAATGCAATATACCTATATCAAAACTTATCAACTCAAGTTCTAAAATCATACTTCATCAAAGCATTTCTTAAGCATTTAAACTCCACAATTCAATTAACCAAGCTCATACCATCCATGTCAAAATAAACCATTTCTATTAACCAAACACACATCAACTTTAACATCATTTACAAGCCAACTCTCATGGCTATAAAAATAACCAAAATACCACATCTAGCCTATACATGCCATATACCATATATACACAACTCAAAAGTACAAAATAGATGTCTGATAGTGAGATGATGTTCCCGACGGCTTCTAGATCCGAGCTAGCATTGATTCACTATAAAACATAGAAAAATAACACGAAGTAAGCTTCATAGCTTAGTAAGCTCTTATGTGAAAAACTTAATTCATCAAATAATTACAAATCAACTAATTATACATAACATCACCATAGATACATTAGCTTCAAACCTTTCTCATGCCTTAAAACATGATGAAATACCATCTCATCAAACTTTCTCTATTTAATACTTGAATAGGTTCTGTACATACTTGTATCGCCTCGTACTAACCTCTTTCTCAACCACATCATTGGTTTACCCATTGAACCATTCAGAATATAAATAAATACTCATAAGTCTCGTACGATAAGTACTTATACCATGGCTCGTAGCCAAATCAAGGTAACTTATCTAAAGAACTATTTTCATGGCCCAAAGCCAAAACATCCGATATGCATGGCCCGAAGCCAAATCGTTATAACTCGTACCTAAAGTGCTAATATCATGGCTCGAAGCCAACACATGCGATATGCATGGCCCGAAGCCAACATATTCAATATGCATGGCCCCAAGCCAAATCTATTCCTAAGGTTCAATCGGGATTTCAAGCTTATCGATTTCATCTTCGAATAATTCCGTAGAGTCATATTTACAATTCATACATTAATGAAAATCTCATAATCACAGTTTAGGCAATATCAAAGCATTTATAGTTAAATTGTCACATATGAACTTACCTTGGGTATGAAAATGACAAAATGAGTCAATTACTCGATAATCTTGCCTTTCCCCTATTTAATTTTGGATTCCTCTTTTCTTGATCTAAATATATTCAAAATTAACCTATTCAATCTCATATTCTTTCAATTTAGTCCAAAACATACATTTAGACCTTTTTACACATTAGCCCCTAAAATTTCACATTTAATCAATTTAGCCTCTATTTCACAAATACACAAAATTCACATAATTTCATTAAACCCAAGCTTAGCTGAATTACATATAAGTCCCTAGCAGCCCAAAAATTTCATTTATTTCACATTTCAACCACTCAATTTTCATATTTCACAAATTAATCCCTATTATGCATTTTCATAAAAAATCACTTAACAAAACATGTAAAACTATCATCAGCTATTCAAAATCCATCATCAACCATCAAATTACTCAAGTATTCAACAATGAAAACATGTTAAACCTTTAACAATTTCAAAATCTAAGGTACGAGCTAGCTAAAATACGAAGCAACGACCTCAAAAAAATAGAGAACATAAAAAAAAATGGATAAAAAATCGTACCTTAATTGCGTGAATTTTCCTAGCCAAATGAAGAACCCTAGTTCTTCTTGTTCTTCTTTTTAATTTCGGTTATAAGATGATAATAGGAACCCTTAGTTGGTTTTGTTCTATTTATTATAAGTTAAATTACCATATTACAAATATAATCTTAATAAATAGCCATTTAAATCATTCATTCTATACCCATAAATGTCCACTTATACTTTTAATGGTCTAATTACTATTTAAGACTATCATATTTAAAAGCCAAAGCCAATAGACACCTTTAACTATTAGAACGACACTTTTGCATTTTACACTATTTAGTCCTTTTTGTCAAATTGACTATTCAAACAACAAAATTAGCTCACGAAATTTTTACACATATAAAATATCATGCTGTAAACACATAAAATAATATTAAAATAATTTTCGACATCAATTTTTGGTTTCAAAACCACTGTTCCGATTTAGCTAAAACTGTGCTGTCACAGCTACCCTCTCCACTATTTCTCTATGATTTCACAAGAATCTAATATAAAGAGATAGAAACTATTTTTCTCTATTTTTCTCTCTCTCTGACCCTCTCCTTCTCTTTTCTCTTTCCTTGTTTATAGGGTAGGTCCTTGTAACGCCCCAAAACCCAGCCCGGACGTTATGGCCGGATCTGGCGTGTCACATTAAAGTGTTTTAGTGAAAACCTTGTTTTCATTGAAAACGCTTCCTTGAAAAAAATTATGAAACCTTAATAAACTTATTAAACTCTCTTTTCAATCACAAAAACCTATTTAGAACACACGATTTTATGAAAATCTATGAAAACCTGTCATTTCGAAATTTAGTTGCGGAAACATAGAAAACATACTATGATTTGGGAAGTCTATGTTCAATTTCTCATAATTACAATGCAAAAAATAATAATAATCCAAATAATAAAATAATGGAAGCCTTATTACATTCCGGTCTGAAAAGCACTTAATAAAATTGAAACTTATATGCATTTAAAAGAAAAACAAGCCAAAGTTGTCTTGCTAGCTGGCCAGAGTCCCTCCAAACATCGAACCTTCTACTGAGCATCACTTGAAAATAAAATAAAAGAGGGGGTGAGTTTTCGCAAACTCAGTGTGTACATCCCTCGAACAAAGATTAAGCATACATCAACCACCATACATCATACATATAATGCAATGCAGTGCAATCCCATCCCAATAATCCATCCGCTACACACCAACTCCGTCCCTCGATACACATCATTTGGGGATATAAATATCGAGCCACCCAATCAATACACATCTAGGGTAGCCCGGTTGCGGAACTACCTTCATTTACATATTGGACTTAAAAGCAGTCGGTGGATCCACGATCGTCAAGCAACCATGCGATCCTCATATACTTCTCCGTTTCATAATTCCCAACCCATATGCAACCTAAGCAGAATATCATTTGTATGATGCAGATATGCATGTCACATCCATTAAACTTACATCCAACATATAAGGGTATTTTGGTCATTTTAGCCCTTAAGGGCATTTCAGTAATTTTCCCTTTATTACGATTTTCAGTTACCTTGGCCCATTAATAAATCCTGTGAGCTAAGATGAACAAATACTATGCACAGGGTAGGATTCCAAAGAAAAGAAGGTGAGTCATTAAGACCGCTTAAGTATCAAGCTCTCCCTAGATCCTAGACATGCATATACCCGTTGCCATACCTTAACCCTATGACTTGTCCATGGTAGCATTAAATTAATTAAGTTTTATGTAGTCATCATATACTAGACCCAAATCCCCTTACAAAGCCCAGCCAAATTCACATTCATGTATATGGCCCACTAGACCCAATTATTTCACATGGCCCATTAGGCCCAAATCACATTATATTCATGCTCACATATGAATTTCTATCACATAGCATCAATGATCAATTTTTGTCCTATTATGGGCCCAACAGCCCATTGGGCCCATTAAGCCTATTCTGGCCTGGTTGGCCAATTCACAGCCCAAGTCCATAGAGTCGCCCATGGGCCTCAGATAACCTATTAGTTTTATCCTCACGAGTGTTCGCGCACTCGTAAGACTATCGTAGCCAAACTTTCAGCTTTTCGGCATTTCAACATTTTGGCGTTTCGACTTTTGCCGATCTAGTTGTGTGTGTAGTGTATGTACACACCTGATAATAAAGCATGCTGCAATTTCCTTAGCCCCAAACCTACAATCGATATCACCCTTCAATTAATTGCATGGTTAATACATATTTTTCCTAAAAACCGAAACCTCACCTTAACCTTACCTTGAACACCAATCCCTAATAGCTTTTCCTTTATCATGTACTCCCTAGATCTGCATTAATCTTACTCATTAAAACCAAATACTAGGGGACTAGCATCCAACATAATTCACCCCCTTGTCTCACTTAAGACCATTCGGCCAACCTTAGCCAATAAAAGAGGAATACTTACCAAAACCGCAATTCGACAGAGAGCTAAAACCCAAAATCCGATACTAATTCCCTACTAGAGTTGATTAGAAAGAGTGAGGGAGAGAAGTAATCAATATTAATAATAATAGTCGAGAAAGAGATAAGGTACTTACCACAAAAGAGTAATCAGCCCAAGGGAGATTCGGCTTTTCAGCTTTCAAACTAATATGGTGAATAAGGTTTATTTGGCACAAATTAAAGAAGAAGGGTAGAAGAAGGAATCGGCTAACCCAAAGGGTAAATCAAAAGAGATCTGAGGAGAGAAAGAATGGCAAAAGAATCAGCTAGCAAAGATGGAAAACCCAATCGACACTAAAAAAAATGAAGAATTTGGCATTAGCCTAGGATCCCAAACTCAGCACATATTTATAGTCTCTAGCCAAACTGCTTGACCCTCAATTCCCAATTCAACTCCATCACTTCCCCCTTCTCAACTCCTCGTTTTTCTCCCTAATAACTCCCTAATCTATTTCCTAAATTTTCTCTTCTGAACACTCCTCTTAGAGTCCATCTTCACGCCACTTCCAACCTTTTAGAAGGCCAAAATTAAACTCCTAAAAATACTAAGCTAGGATTCGAACCTCGGATCTCTTGGCTAGTCATTAACGCCACCTCCCTAGACCCTAAGTGGCGTCACTTAGCCACTTCTCTACAAGGCTTTTTGATGCCATTTTCCCTTATCTTTATTTAAAAGCCCATCTACTGCCAGCCCTGATTCTTTTAATAATTTAATTAAAATTCCTCCACCACAAAACTCGAACCCAGAACTTCTCCAACATACCTCGACACTTCAAATTCCTTAAACCCTTAAAGCCAACATGTCATTTGTCATTTTCTTGCTCACTTAAAAAATTTATGAGACCCAAAGCCCATGTCATCTAGGCCCAAAATTTGGGGCGTTACAATTCTTCCCTCTTAGCACTTCTTTTTCTTCCTCTTTTTTAAAGTGGTTTATCTAGTACAATTACAGCTGGTTGAGTGTGACGTGGACTTGACTAAGTGCAACATCATCTTCCTGGAATTGCCATGGCGTTCATTTTGACAATCTAACCAAAATTTTGTTATGGAAATATTTCATTTCATTCATTTTCCTATCCTTTTTCTCTTCTCTTCTTCATCCTACACCTGTTGCCAACCATAAACAACACCTTTCTTGCCCAATAATAGAAGTAACAAATAATAACATGTATAGCACAATCCAAGCTTTGTTATGTAATATTCTAAAAAAATCTAAAAATGAAAACATATTTACTTAATTACAATTAATTAATTCAATATAGAGGCTTGAAGTATAACTCTTTTCAAGAGTTATCAGTAACTGTCGGATGATTTCGGTAATAAAACTTAAAAATGTCTGAATTGCTTAACTGTTATAAATTATTGTATATTTTACTAACAATCGAGTTTTGATTCTAGCTTTTATTATATACATATTTAGAATGAGACATCCTCAAGATGGAATTTTGGGCTAAAATAGAGTTAATGTCGCGACACAACATCTCTCTGTTGCAACACCTGTTGCATGTAAATAACTAATGCAATTGTGCAAGTGTACACATCATTCAAGTAATAAAGTGGTAAGTAAATATCACCTCCATGAGGATCGTAAATTGGTAAGAAATTGAGTATGTTATTATAATACTGTTAATTATACTAAAATATTAGGAAATAATCTCAGAGTGAATAAGAAACTAGAATAATGAATTACTGAAATTAAATGATAAAGAACAAAATGACAAGTAAAATGATGTGGCAATTCACAGAGAATATAAAGAGTATTTCTATTGTTGAATGAATAGGGTTGGACTTATTTAGGAGAAATGTGTTCATATCTAGATAATACCGTGGCAAAATATTGTCTAATCTACTACCCAGAGATTCGCTACTGTGACTTTCCTCTTTCAATAGTTAGGTCTTAAGCTAAAAATCTAAGTTCATGTATGTTTATAAAACTTGGGATTGATAACTGCAATGAACGTCCTCTCTGTACAACTTGTAACATCTATGTCTAAAGTGCTATGAATATTTTTTTGAGTATTCGCTTGCAACAAAATGATTCAAGATCCAGTATTCTTAACCTTTTCAGAATTAAAAACACCTAAGAACACAACATACATTAAACTATGTCTAGAGCTTGCATACATGTATTTAAAATAAGCATGAATCGAATGTAACAGTGATAAAAATAATCTCAAATCCTAGGAATTAAAGATGATAAAAACATTCACCCAAACAACTCCAACATAGGAAATATTTAGTTCATTGGTGGAGAAGTAAGCATCAAAATAGAATCATTCATCAACATTCTCAATTAATTTTGAATCAAAGAAAATTCAATCTAGAAAAATAAAGGCAGAACTATATGAAGTTAATTCCAAACTCCAACTTCTCTTTTATCTTTCGATTGTACCCGAATCCAGGAATTATTTCTCTTCCCATTCGTCACATCTGTATTCTGCTCTCTTAAAGCTGCTACCCTTTCTTTCTCTAGAATTCTTCAATGGAGTTCTTCTGTATGCAGAGAGAGAAAATTACTGTCACCAGTCTCTTTCTCATGCTAATTCTCTTTTTCTTTTTTCTTATTCCCTTTTCTTTTTTTATTGGGTAGATCCATCCAACCTTAGCACACATTTTTCATTCCTCTTTTTAGGTTGGTTTTTCTGGTACACGTCCAGCTGGCTAAGAGTGACGTGGATAGAGTGCTGAGTCATCTTCTCAGAATTGGCATGGCAATTCTATTGGCAATGAATATTACCAATTACAATGGAAATGTTTCACTTCCTATAACACCTCTTACTGTACCCAAGGCCGGGATAAGAAAGGAGGCGTTTCCAGAAATATACTCTGACACTTTTGAAAAATACGGGTTATAAAATTTCATTCTACTTTAAAACCAATCAAACTACATCATAGTGTCCCCATTATCGGCCTACGAGGCCCAAAACATACATTAAAAGTGATCTGGGGCTAAACCGAGAACTATAGAAAATTTTAGTAAAATTACTAGAGATATGCCTTACACGCCCGTGTGCTTAGGGACACGCCCATGTGTCCCACCCATGTTGAATTATTTGGATTTATTTTTCACCTCGAATCTAGAGGGCTTTTACATGGCCAAGCAGACGCCCGTGTCCTTGGCCTGTGACCCTCACACAACCTAGACAAGCCCGTGCCTTCACCCGTGTCCAAAAACTTAGACATTCTATTTATGATGTCATCGTTCTTTTTGAGGCACACAGCCAAGGTACACGCCCGTATGTTAGACCTGTCCTCTACACGATTGAGACACACGGTTGTGTCTCTATGCATATGTTTACTACCATGCAAACTGACCTAAAATTTTAGGTGCAAGGGAGACATGGCCAGGCAACACGCACATGGGGGCTGACCATGCGTCACACACGGTCTAGATACATGCCAATGTGTCTACCCGTGTAGACCTTTTTAGGGCTATTTTTCAAGCCATTGGTTACCCTCTATCATCCATACGCACTGGAAGACTTCAATGGTATTTAACATGGCCTAATTATACTCTTGAACAACCTTGGCATAACTCATTACATGCTCACCTCATCTCATCTGTTTAGTACATGCTAAATTATCCTTTTTGTATTAGGTACCGACATAGCACATTTTACATTTTACACTTAGGCCATATTGTAACCATATACCATTATATTTCATGGCCACTCTCACAATATTAGGTCCCATTTCAATAATCCATTCATGATAAACCTCATCCTCATATCTCATGAAACATTTAAACATAAACATGCATCATTCGTAGGTTTACAACCTACATCAATATGAACCATATCTCATGGCCATATACAAAAGAATAATTATATCATTTAAGCCATTAGATTGACTAGCCAAATGACACATATAACAAAATAACCAAAAATCCTATACACGACATTAAACAAAATGAAATTATCTATATACCAAAGCAAGACTAGTCGATAGTGTGTTGATTCTCCAACCGTCTTTCAATCTTCATGAGTGCTCGAGCTCTGTAAGACAGGGAAAAGAGAAGGGGGTAAGCATTTATATGCTTAGTAAGTCCGGACAACTGGAGCGTAAACTTATCGTTTAATTAGCATACAACCATTTTAGGCCATAAGTCCAACAAGCATGAAGTATTTTCCCTATCATATGCACTCAATCATCAAGTTAGTCTCATAACAATACATCATGTCATTAGTCTTAGATAAGCTCATCAATTCAATATTTCCATTCTTTATTTCAACATGTTAATCCCGTTGAATTTCTCAAAAATCTTGATGGATAGCCATTTACCGTCAAGTCATACAAGTGATCATCTCAAATACGCACTCTCGTGAACCTTATATCTTACGGCGGGATTACCAGTCCAAGCTAAATCCCTCGTAGTAGTAACTTGTAGAGCAATGTCGGGATTATCAGTCCGGGCTAAATCCCTTTCTACAACAATTTCTCTCATAAGCTCGGATCTGAATTGCCAGTCCAGGTTAAATTCAGTCCTCAATCGGATTACCCATCTGGGCTAAATCTTTAATGCACCCATATTCTTTGAGTGGCTCGATCACTCAAGGAACACCCGTCCGAGCTATATTCTTTCTATTTTCAGATCATCGAATTACCTGTCCGGGCTAAATTCTTTTCTCCAGCACATGCAGGATATCATGTCATGTAAGCCATAGTTTACCCATCGGATTTCCCTTTTTTATTTCAACCGGGACATTTATCATCTTTCCTTTACACAAGCACATTTCATGATAATTCATGCAATGAATATCTAAATTTTCATGCATTCAAGAACATGCATGTTTAAGTAAATAAAGGGTTTACTTTAGGTTATACGAACTTACCTGGTAATTGTTTCGGTTTCTTGTCTCAGTTATTTGGAAACCTTTCATTTTCCATGGTCGACCTCCAGAATTGGTTCCCCGGGGTCTATATAAATAAAATTAGATTATTAATACATCACATTATTCATTTTAGGCCTAAAACTCACTCCTGGGAAAAATGAACATTTTGCACCAACGTTTCACAATATTTACAATTTAGTCCTAAGGCTCGTATAATAAAATGCATGAAATTTCTAAGTTACCCAAGCCTAGTAGAATATTTTTCTTGCTTATAGCAGCCTGCATTTTCTTTCATTTCACATTTTTCTACTCATTCTCACAACTTTTACAAAATGGTCTTTTAAGCCATTTCCATGAAAAACTACTTACTAAAAGTTGTTTACCATCCTTTAAACTCTCATATCCCTCCATAAATCATGAAAACACAAACATCTCATGCATGGGTAAATTTTTTAGCATGAACCCTAGCTTGAAATATGGGTAGAAATAGAGAGAGCATGTTACGAGGATCTCAAAAATACGAAGAACGTTAAAAACAAGGCTAGGGAGCACTTACTATTGAGCTTGAAAATGTTGAAAACTCTAGTGGCCCTTAGAATTTCGGCAGCATGGAGAAGAAAATGAGCTGATTCTAGCTTGATTTTCCCCTTTATATTTAGTTTATTACCAAATGACCAAAATGCCCTTCCTTACTAAACTTCCACATTTTTCCGTGCATGCCCATTTTTGTCCAAAAACATAGAAATTGGGAAAATTACTCTGTAAGGACCTCTAATTAATAATTCATAGCAATTTCATACTAACTGCTTCTAGAACCCAAGTTTTTCAATTTATTCAATTTGGTCCTTAATTTCCAATTGGACACCTTACACGTAGAATTTCTTCATGAAACTTTAACACATGCTTATTTTCATATCCTAGACCTCATAATGATTATAAAATAATTATTTTAACATCAGATTTGTGGTCCCAAAACCACTATTCTGACTAGGCCCTAATTCGGGATGTTACATTTCTCCCCCCTTAGGACTTTCGTCCTCGAAAGCCTTACTCGTAAACAGGTTCGGATATTGACTTCTTATGGTTTCTTCAAGTTTCCATGTGGCCTCTTCTACTCCGTGTCTATGCCATAAAACTTTCACCAAGGCTATATTCTTATTCCTCAATTGTTTGACATTTCGAGCCACAATCTTGACCGGTTCTTCACCATAAGTCATGCCCGGTCTAATTTCAACTTTAGTAAGTGAAATCACATGGAAGGGGTCTGATCGATATCGTCGTAACATGGATACATGGAATACATCATGAATTTTTTCCATTCGGGTGGCAATGCTAAACGGTAGGCCAATGGTCCAACTTTCTCAGTAATCTCGTAGGGTCCAATAAACCTTGGACTCAGTTTGCCTTTTCGACCATATCCCAAGAGCTTTTTTAATGGAGATACCTTCAAGAAAACTTTGTCTCCAACTTGAAATTCAATCTCTTTTCTTTTCAAATTAGCAATGACCTTTTCCTATCTGATGCCGCTTTCAAACAATCATGTATCACTTTAACCTTCTCTTCAGTTTCCGTAATCAAATCAACTCCATGAATCTGGTGCTCTTTGAGTTCTATCCAATACAATGGTGTCTCACACTTTTGGCCATACAATGCCTCATAAGGTGAC
The DNA here is from genome assembly GCF_025698485.1 of Gossypium arboreum. Taxonomy (NCBI): domain Eukaryota; kingdom Viridiplantae; phylum Streptophyta; class Magnoliopsida; order Malvales; family Malvaceae; genus Gossypium; species Gossypium arboreum. Next base: position 29,954,693 of record NC_069076.1, read on the forward strand.
ATTTTTAAACTCGTCTGGAAACTATTGCTATAGGTAAATTTCACCAATAGTATATATTTTTCCCAATTGCCTTGAAGTTCAAGGAGACAACACCGTACCATGTCCTCAAGAATCTGAATCATCCGCTTAGACTGACCATCAGTCTGTGGGTGTAAAGCCGTGCTAAAACTCAACTTTGTACCCAAGGCTTCTTGTAACTTCTTCCAAAATCTTGAAGTGAGTCTCGAGTCCCGGTTTGAAATAATCGATAACGGTACCTCGTGTAATCTCACAATCTTAGATACATACAAGTCAGTCAATTTGTCAAGTGAGTAGTGTAACACCCCTATCTCGCAACCGTCGCTGGAATAGGTAAGGGGCATTACCAGACAGACAGAACATCACAGATCAATACATAATCACGAATATCACATAATACTAATGCATAAGAAATTCAACAATTCATCTGTTTTGGAGGTCTCCAAGACCTAAGACATACTTTTAGAAAAGGTTGGGACTAAACCGAACACATTTAGAATTTTCAGAACTTAAAAAAATTTTTCAATTCTGTTGAAGTCACACGCCTGTGTGATCAGGCCGTGTGCCTTACACAGGCACCAGACACACCCATAAGATCCAACCGTGCCAAAACAGAGTATGCATACTAACTTTTACACACGACCAACAGACATGGCCGTGTGCCAGGGCCGTGTGATACTTAGCTGGCTTCTGACTTAAGCCCACAGCCATATGACACTCCCATGTGTCTTAACCGTGTGATCTTAAGAGGTTACTACTTTGCATACACGGCTACAAAGCACGCCGTGTTCCCTGACCGTGTGGTACAATGCAGGCTTGGTTTAAGCCAACTTGCCATCCCTTTTTGGGTCATTCTTACAAGAAATATTAAACAACATTTATCCAAAATATTCAGCCCAAACCATGCTCAAAACATTCTTCATTATAACTCAATCATCATCAGTAAATAACGTATTCAAATCCATACCAAAACACATTAAAAATCTTATTATAACAACATGCCAAAATGCTCATTTCATAACTCACTTATGGCATCTTCTAACTCATGCTTAAACTTACCATTTCCTCGACTTGGCATATTTCAAAATGACCACCACATACAAGGCCATATAACCATTACAAGCATACACAATTTGACATCACAAACCATTTACCAAAACTAAGCACAAACATACCATTTGCTAGCCAACTCTCATGGCATAACATATATACATATCAAAACTTAAATACATAGACATTCTAGCCTATTCATGCCATACTTAAAAATATTTACACTTTCAAAAGTACCAAAATGAGTTCGATAGTATGGTGACAATCCTCGACTATCCCCGAGCCTTCAGTAGCTATGATAACTGTAAAACAGATAGAAATCATGCAGAGTAAGCTACAAAGAGCTTAGTAAGCCAAATACAATTAGTTTAACTATTAAAGCATATAAAGTGCAAATCAACAGCAAGAATTCATAGCGATTTCATAGAATAGTTCATGAGCCTAACTATGCTTATTTGCTTTTATACATGTCATGTTTCAATTCCATGATTTCATACATACTTCGCATTCATTGTTTCACAAAAATAGAGTCTTTTATATTCAGAAATTTAGTAAGATACAAACGTACCTGTATAGATTATACATTTCATATATTCATTCCCATATCTCGTACTCTATCATCAGATAGTTCAGAAACGATACAGATACTCATAAACGAGTACAATGCCGGTGTCCCAGACGTGGTCCCATATGTAATTTCGTATTGATGCCTCTGTCCCAGATAGGGTCTTACATGAATTCAGATACGATGCCGACGTCCCAGACATAGTCTTACACGTAAATCTCAAAACGAGGCCTGTGTCCTAGACATAGTCTTGCACGATATTTCAGATCAATGTCAACATTCTTTTAGAAACGCACAAAGCTTTTTAGATACCAGCATATTATCAAAGTTTACTAGAAATTTATTTATTAGGATCTCAAGGTTGGCCAATACAGATTACAATTTGTATGCATAGATTTAGTCAATTTAGCATGTAATTGTAATTTGACTTACCTCGTACAAATTTCATACGGAAACGAGTCGACTATTCAACTATTTTGGACTTCCCTCGATCTAAGTTCGATTTTCTTTGTTCTTGATCTAATACAATTCAAATTCAACCATTCAATCAGTCATTTCATGCAAAATAATCCATGAACACATATTTAGGGCACTTTGCATTATAGCCCTTACATTTTCACATTTTGACAATTTAGTCCATTTTCCACAAAATCACAAATATGCAAAATTTACCAAGACTATAGCTTGGACGAATATACATAGCTTCCATACAAGCCTAAATAACATATTTAATTCACAATTTAGTCCTTCAAAACCTCATTTTCACAAATTAGCCCAAATATCTCTATTCCATCAAAAATTCAAGAACAAAGCATGATAATCTCACATATATCTTTCATAATCCATATAAAAACATTACAAAGCTTATATAATCATCAATGGCACATTTCATAATCTTCAACAGAAATAGAAATTCAGACATGGGTTTTGAAGAACACGAAGCAATGATCACAGAAACGTAGAAATTATCAAAAACAGACGAAAATTCATACCTTAATCAAGGATTAAGCTAGCCGAAACCTAAAATGGTTTCTTCTTTTTATTTTCTTTGATTTTTGGATATAATATGTGTTTTTGAACATATTCATGCAATTTGTTTTCTTTATTTCATGTTAAAGCATGTATTACCATTGTATCCCTCATAAATAAACATATCAATTACATAAAACAAGGTCATTTATGACCACTCATAAATTCAATGGAGTAATTGTCACATAAGGCCATAATAATCCAAAGCCATGCCAATTAAACACATTGAATATATGGCATGCAAAATTTATCATTTACGTGATTAAATCCTTTTTCATAATTAAGAACAGAAACAGACAAATTAAATCACAGAAACTTCGCAGATATAAATTTACATATCACAGACACAAAAAATAATATTAAAATATTTTTTTAGAATCGATTACGTGGCCTCGAAACCACTGTTCTGACTAGGGTTTAAATTGGACTATTATAGTAGTCAGTTCGTACTGGAATAAAGTGAGCTGACTTAGTTAGTCTATCAACTATAACCTAAATGGCATCTTTCTTCTTCGGCGTTAACGGCAATCTTGTCACAAAATCCATAGAAATCCTGTCCCATTTCTATTCGGGAACCATCACAGGCTGTAATAAACCTAAAGGTTGGTGTTCAACCTTGACTTGCTTACATATCAAGCATTTCGATACAAATTTGGAGATGTCTCTTTTCATGCCATTCCATCAGTACATTTTCTTCAAATCATTGTAATCTTGGTACTTCCCGGATGAATAGATAAATGGCTATCATGCACCTCTTGCAAAATTTTCTAAATAAGCTCATCATCTTTGGGTACACAGATCCTATCTTGAAACATCAAGCAACCATTAAAGTCAACCCAGAAATCTAGTTCACCGCCTGTCTCACATTGTGCTTTCTTGGCCTGCAAGTCACTATCATTGATCTGAGCTGCACAAATTTCTTGTAGGAACGTTGGTCTGGCTCTTAGCTCTGCCAAAACTAAACCATTATCTAACAAGGCGAACTGCGTGTTCAAAGCTCTCAAAGCAAACAAAGATTTTCTGCTTAGAGCATCTGTGACTACATTCGCCTGTCCTAGATGGTAGTCAATGATCAGTTCATAATCTTTAATCAACTCTAACCATCTCCGTTTTCTTAGATTTATTTCTTTTTGAGTCATCAAATATTTCAAACTCTTCTGATCTGTGAATATATGGCAAGTTTCACCATACAAATGGTGTCTCCAAATCTTCAAGGCAAATACAATGGCAGCTAGCTCCAAGTCATGTGTTGGATAAGTTTTCTCGTGCGGCTTTAGTTGCCTCAAAGCATATGCTATTACCTTACCCTTTGCATAAGCACGCAACCCAATCCATTCCAGGACGCGTCACTATAGACCACGAATTCCTTTCCCAGCTCGGGCTGCACTAAAACTGGATCTTCAGTTAGCAACGTCTTCAATTTCTCGAAACTCTGCTGACACTTCTCTGACCATTCAAACTTAACATCTTTTTGCAGCAATCTCATCAAAGGAGTTGCAATCATTGAAAATCCTTTTATGAAGCATCGATAGTAACAGGTTAAGCTCAAAAAGCTTCTTACCTCAGTTACATTCCTCAGCGGCTTCCACTCAACGCTAGCAAATATCTTATATGAATCAACACGGATGCCATCACCTGACATAATGTAACTGAGGAATCGACCCTCTTGGAGCCAAAACTCACTCTTGCTAAATTTAGCATACAATTGTTTGTCCCGTAAGGCCTGTAAAACCATTCTCAAATGTTCCGCATTCTCATTCTCATCCTTGGAATAAATCAGGATATCATCAATAAACGCAACAAAAAAACTTGTCTAAGTGTGGTTGAAAAACACGATTCATTAAGTCTATAAACACAATTGGGGCATTCGTCAGACCGAAAGGCATGACCAGGAACTCGAAATGACCATACCTCATCCTGAAAACGGTCTTAGGCACGTCTGACTCTTTATGTAAAGCCCCAAAAATCCCGAAACCCAAAAGTCCCAAAATCTTGAATTTTCTTTTTTTGTACTTAGTAATTCCGATTAAGTGTTAATTACGCAAAGGTAGGTCTTGGTCAAGGTTTGAGTTTGAATTAAGGGGTAGAAGAAATTATAATTTAATTATTAAAAGAATCAGGGTTGGCAAGTAGTTGGGTTTTTAAATAAAGATAGGGGAAAATAACATCAAAAACCTTGTGGAGAAGTGGTTAAGTGACGCCTCTTATAGTGTAGGGAGGTGGCGTTAATAGCTAGCAAGAAGGCCCAAGGTTCGAATCCTAGCTTAGTGTTTTTAGAAGTTTAATTTTGGCCTTCTAAAAGATTGGAAGTGGCTTGGAAATGGACTCCAAGTGAAGTGTTCAAAAGAGAAATCTGAGGAAAAGATCAAGGGTTATCAGGGAGAAAAATGAGGAGATAAGAAGTGAGGAGCAAGTGGAGCTGAAATGGGAACTTGGGCCTAAGGAGTTTAGCCATAAGGGTTATAAATAGGTGCCGAATGCAAGGGTATGAGGCTAATGCCAAAATCTTTTTCTCACCTTGTTGCCAAAAACCCTTTTCCCTAAAAGCCGAAAACCCTTCTGCTTTTTTCCTTCTCTTTCTGTCGATTTCTCCAGAAGTCAAAAACCCTTGTTCTCCTTTTTATTTTCCTTGTGCCGATTTCTTTGTTTCATTTTTGGGTTTTGCGGATTCTTCTTCCTTTCCTCCTTGGTGCCGAATAAGCAATTGTTTCCATTCAAATCTCTAGAGCCGAATACTCTTTGACTGAATCTAGTGTATGTGTTACTCTTCCAATCAATTTTCTTTGCTAAGTATCGAATATTGTCCCTTACTCTTTCTAATCAACTGTGGTAGGGAATTAGTATCGGATCTCGGATCTTAGCTCATTGTTGAACTGCTCCTTAGGCGTTGCAGTATTGGTAAGTATTCCTCTCCCATTGGCTAAGGTGGTCGAATGTTCATAGTTAAGGTAAGGGGACTTGTGCTGGATACGATTCATCTATTGTTATGGTTCTATAAGTTTAATGCAGATCTAGGGAGTACGTGATCAAGGAAAGCTATTGAGGATTGGTGTTCAAGGTAAGGTTAAGGTGAGTTTCAGTTTTTGGGTAGAATTTGGATTAAGCATACGATTAATGGAAGGGTTATATGGTTGTAGGTTGGTGACTAAGAGAATTGAGGCACGCTTTCTTACCAAGTGTGTACATACACTACAGACACACTATGAATCGGTAAAATCTGAAATACCGAAATGTCAAAATGCCGAAATGCCAAAAATTCGAAAGTTTGGCTACGGCAGTCTTGCGAGTGCGCAAACACTCATAAGAGGGAGATGAATAGGTTGCCTGAGACCCACAGGCGATTTCAGGGACTTCGGTTGTAATTTGGCCATACCCGCCAGAATGGGCTAAATGGGCCCGATGGGCTGTTGGGCCCATAGTAGGCAAAAACTGAATATTGATGCTATGTGATAGGAATTTGTATGTGAGAATGAATATGAATGTGACTGGGCCTAACGGGCCATATAAATGTGATTTGGGCCTAATGGACCATATACAGGTGATTTGGTCCTAATGGGCCATATGATTATGATTGGGCTTAATGGGCCAGATACAGTTATGTGAATTTGTTTGGGTGTTGTAAGAGTTTTTGGGTCTAGTATATGATAACTACATAAGACTTAGTTAACATATTGCGACCATGGACAAGTCAAAGGGTTAAGGTGTGGCAACAGGTATATGCATGTCTAGGATTGGATCTACAAAGAGCTTGGTACTTAAGCGGTCTTAATGACCCACCTCCTCTTCTCAGGAATCCTATCTGGTGCATAGTATTCATTCATCTTAGCTCGTGAGACTTGTTAACAGGTCAAGGTAAGTGATAACCATAATTAAAGGAAAATTACGGAAAAGCCCCTAAGGGGGAAATGACCAAAATACCCTTAGGTGTTAAATGTAAGTTTTATGGATGTGACATGCATACATATGATATTCTGCTTAGGTTGCATATGGGTTGGGAATTATGGAACGAAGGAAGTATATGAGGATTGCATGGTTGCTTGACAATCATGGATCCGTTGACGGCTTTTAAAGCCCAATGTGTAAATGAAGGTAGTTTCGCAACCGGGCTACCATTGATGTGTTGGTTGGGTGGGTTGATATTTATATCCCCACTTGGTGTGACGGGGGACGGATCTGGTGTGTAGCAGATGGATTATTGGGATGGGATGGGATTGCATGTTGGTTGTATGATGATTTTTCGAATGCTTGTTTTTCGACGAGGGTTGTACACACTGAGTTTGTGAAAACTCACCCCTCTTTTATTTTATTTTTTAGTTGATGCTCAGTAGAAGGTTCGATGTTCAGAGGGACTCTGGGTGGCCAGCTAGAAAGATAATTTGGACTTGTTTTTTTTAAAAAAACATATAAGTTTCTATTTTATTAAGTACTATTCAAATTAAATTGTAATAGGGCTTCCATTTTGTTATTATTTGGATTATTATTTCTATGTGATGTAATTATAAGAAGTTAAACATGGTTTCTTAAACTATAGTATGTCTTTTTTACGTTTTCGCAACTAATTTTTTAAGTGACATGTTTTCATCCAATCTTATGCTTCAAACAAGTGATTGAAAGGAGTTTATTTTTAAGATTTTCTTTTATTTTAAGAAGGGTTTTCAATGGAAACATAGTTTTCGCTAAAACACTTCAATGTGACACGTTGAGTTTGGCCATAACATTTGGGCCGGGTTTGGGGTGTTACATTTAGTGGTATTAGAGCCCAGGTTGCAAAACGCGGGCTGTGAAGTGGGCCTTATTACTTGATTTCTTTTTGTGTTTTAAAAAAAATTTGGAAAAGGGAAGTCTTGCTGAGTGGCACACTGAGCCTCCGACATCGAACTAAGTAAGTACTTTTATTCTTAAATTTGTTTAAATTGTTATACAGTAGATAGTTAGAGGGCTGATTTAGTTGATTTTGTTAGAGTGGAACTGAAGCCCGTAGGATCTTGAAACTGTAGAGGATTTTTGAAAATAGTATTCTCTCTAACTACTTTCATAAAACATCAAGTTAAATATTGAAACTAACTAAAATTGCATAAAATTTTTAATCCAAATAATACGTGAATCGACAATGAGTGCTAGAAGAGGGGTGAGAGGTCGTGGCCGAGGTCGCGGAATTGTTAGGTCTGAGTCATCAGCGTCAGGCCATGTACCCAATGTTGGAGTAGAAGAGGCTCCGGCCTCACTCGTGGCTGAGAATGGACAGTACGATCGGGCCACGAGGGATCCCAGGCAATGCCAAGGATTTTGGAGAGGGTCGCTGGGCCAAACAATGGCACTAGAAATCAGGGGTCCTGTAACACCCCGTACCCGAGTCCGTTACCGGAATCGAACACAAGGTGCACACAGACTTAACTATTTTCACAGTCCATTTAGAAATTTCCAGACAAGCTGGTTACTGCATCACTGTCTCCTTAAAAATCATATCTTGAGTTTCAGAGCTTGAAAATTTGTTTCGTAATTTTTCCCTGAAACTAGACTCATATTTCCATCTACATATTGTTTTCTAGAATTTTTGGTCGAGCCAATTGGTACAGTTTATTAGTTAAAGTCTCCCCTATTGCAGTGATCGACTACACTGACCTTTGTGCATTACGAAATGGATATCTCCCTGTACAGGGCTTCAATACTGATGCCGTTTGTTTCTATAGAAACTAGACTCAGAGAGGAATCTATACATATATGGAATGACTCCTAATTATCTCTGGTTAATTTAAAATAAATTTCTAAGGTCGGAACAGGGGATCCAGAAACCGTTCTGGCCCTGTTTCACAAGAACTTTAATATCTCTTAACATGTAACTCCTATGACCGTTTCGTTTCTTCCATATGAAGGTAGACTCATCAAGGTTCATTTACATAATTTATTCACTATTTAATACCATTCCTACTATTTTTAGTGATTTTTCACATCCACATCACTGCTGCAGTCAGCATCTGCCTTTAAGGTAGGCTTTACCTATTTCATGATTTCCATGATTCAATTGGCCCTTTTTGCATACATAGCACAAAGTGTGATCATGATTAACCATTCCAATGGCTAATCGTTTCAAAACAATTCCAGACCCCATAATGATCAACATACAAACGATTATAGTATTATACTAAAAACATATATAAGCCATTTTCGCATGGCTATCCAAGTTTACACAAAACCGAAAGGTACATGACCTTCAACAAAAGGGTAGTCGTATACATGCCATTTCAAAGTTCAACCAAAATTATACCAAAATGGAGGCTTTGATAGTGTGGATGACTTCGACTTCAATGATCCCGAATCCGATAGCTAACGAGCAAAATCTATAAAGCAGAGAAACAGAGAAAGCGGAGTAAGCAATTTATGCTTAGTAAGTTTGAGCAAGAAATTCAGCACAACAAAAGCATAGCATTCATAAAGCTAACGGATAATTTCATATGCACAAATTCTCAATATCATACTCATTTCACATTCCAACCCCTATGTTCATACATAAGGGATCACCTTAGTCAAATACCGAAACTCATTACTCGATCGAGCGAATATTATTCAAGGAATCAACTAATTCAAGCTCATATGAACATACCTCATTGCTGGAATTTTTTCAAGCGCATTAACTGAAATTTTACAGCAAGATCGCTTATTCTAGAATCACGTACCTTGAATTTAACGGATATAACGACTCGCTCAAATGCCTTCGGACGAAGCCGGTTATAGCGACTTCATACGAATGCCTTGGGACTTAACCCGGGTTTAGTAACTTGCACAAATGCCTTCGGGCTTAGCCCGGATTTATTATCTCGCACGAATGCCTTCGGATCCTAGTCCGGATATAGTCACTTAGCACAAAGCCTTGGGACTTAGCCGGACATCATTCAATAACCGAGCACAATTATCAATAAATCATGACACATTCAGTATTTCACTTTCATTAGCAAAACTCAAACACAAGGCAATTTTCACACTTGCAATTCGGCTCAATAGCCACACACAAAGAGCATGATTTTGATTTACTTTAAACATGATCTAATCAATTCAGAATTTAAGCTCTATTACTCAAGAACTTACCTCGGACGTGGTCGAACGATTTCGATGGCTATTCGACGACTTTTTCCTTCCCCTTATCGGATTTAGCTCCCCTTTGCTCTTGAGCTTAATTTAACAAATAAATTGGTTTTATCATTTGAGCATCGAAGAGGAATTCAAGATACTTAGCCAATATATATACTCATTAGGCATCAAAGTCGCATATGTACGAAATCATGAATTGAACTCAACACATTAGTTAATATTCCTCTTAGCGAATTTTCTAAGCCAAGAATAGGCATCAATATGCTTGCCTCTAACCGAATGCATGCACACCAATTTCCCCTCATGTGGCCGAATATACATGTCCATGTTGAGGCCAATTATACACTTAATACCACACAAAACAGCATACATTTTACTACTAACGCATTACATATCGTAGCTCAATACACATCTCTCATTTACTTCATAATCGAGACATCATCACAAGCAAATATACACCTTGAAATAGCATATACGTCATACCAATACATCGTGTGCAAACATATATACATATATATATGCTAGAGCCGAATCTCAAGTTGATTGTAACTAAACATGAACAAAATTTCAATACACAAATCTTACTTTCCATGCAATGAGCATAAATCACACTTATGGATGTACCATGGCGAATACATCACAACACCATAATTTTGGTCATGATTAAACAAAGAACTTAGTATCTCATTCAAAATGCTAAAAGAAAATCTAAGAGTCCTCAATCCCCATCACATGTATCATTATCAAGCTTGATATTTAGCATGCAATGGCAATAACACCACATTTACTTTGGCCGAATTTCATTCCCATGACATAGCAAAGATTTGAACCATGGGCTACCAAGAACATCAAGCTAGCAACTAAAAACATGCATGAATCTCATGGCACAACCTCAAACATACCTTAATCTTGATGCAAGTATAGCCAACCTTAGAAATTCACCATAAATTGTAAAGATATAATTAGGTAGTGTATTTTATATTCTCAGAATCCTTATTGAGTATTGTTTCAGGAGAAATAAACCTCATAGTAATATGGATTTTGTACAGAGAGAAATGCGGTTCGTGGTAAACAGAGGTCAGACCAGTCAAGTCCTGAAACAGGGGTAACTTTAACTAATAAACTGTACTAATTGGCCCAACCAAAAATTCTAGAAAAACATTAGTAGATAGGTATATGAGTCTAGATTTAGGGAAAATTTACGGATCTTGATTTCAAGTTTTGTAACTCGAGATATGATTTTTCTTGTGACTGTGATGCAAGTAGCTTAAAAGCTGCGAATGTAGAAATAAATAATCCAAAGTTCTAAATATGTTAAATTAAGCTTAGTAACACCTCATACTCGACTCCGACGACGGTCTCGGGTGTGGGGGCGTTACATTGGATCTACGCATTCATATGTTGCATGCAATAAGACTGAGTCTTTGGGTGATATGTTTGAGATTATTGCAAATGAGATGACTGTGATAAGTCCATTAGGGCAGTCTATAGGAGTGAATAAGTTGTTTAGGGAGGTACCCTTAGCAGATTTGATGGAGTTGCCGTTTAGCGAATTCGACTTAATCTTAAGTATGGATTGGCTAGTGAAGCACCGAGCCACCTTGGATTGCACTGCAAAGCGAATGGTGTTAAGAACTGCGGAGGATAAGGAGGTGGTGGTAATTGGTGAATGCCGAAATTACCTGTCGAATGTGATTTCAACGTTGAAGGCTAAAAAGTTAGTACAAAAGGGATGCGAAGCCTTTTTGGCTTATATTAGTGATACGGAGGCTCAGAGCCTTACTGTTAAGGAGTTGAGAACGGTTAGGAAATTTCTGAATGTCTTTCCCGAGGAGTTGCCTTGTTTGCCACCCAGCAGAGAAGTAAAATTTGGAATCGAGTTATTACCTGGGAGGGCTCTAGTGTCTATCGCTCCTTATCGGATGGCACCAAAGGAGTTGGTAGAACTTAAGACACAGGTTCAGGAATTGTTGGATCGAGGATTCATATGACCAAGTGTGTCTCCATGGGGAGCACAAGGGTTGTTCATAAAGAAGAAGGATGGAACGTTGCGAATGTACATTGAATATCGATAGTTAAACAAGTTAACTGTTAAAAACAAGTACCCTCTGCCGAGAATTGATGATCTTTTTGACCAGTTTAGCGGAGCTTCGGTGTTCTCGAAGATTGACTTGCGTTCGGGGTACCACCAATTAAGGGTTAAAGAGGCTGATGTGCATAAGACAACTTTTAGAACTCGTTATGGGCACTACGAGTTCTTGCTGATGCCATTCGGGCTGACAAACTCACTTATCGCTTTCATGGATCTCATGAATCGGGTCTTCCAATCTTACTTGGATCGTTTGTGGTAGTCTTTATAGATGACATTTTGGTGTACTCAAAAGATGAGGATGAGAATGATGCACACTTAAGGATTGTGTTGCAGACTTTGAGGGAGAAACAGCTGTATGCCAAATTCAGTAAGTGTGAATTTTGGCTAAGGGAGGTTACTTTTCTAGGACATGTGGTGTCAGTCGAGGGGATTAAGGTGGATCCTCGAAAAATTGAAGCGGTGTTAGACTGGAAAACACCCAAGTCACTGCCAGAGAACTGATATTTTTTGGGCTTTGCAGAATACTATAGGCGGTTTGTTGAAGGCTTTTCAGTAATTGCTACACTGTTAACTAAATTATTGAGGAAGGGGGTACCATTTGTTTCGACAGAAAGCAATAGGAGAGTTTTGGAAAACTTAAGAAAGTTTTAACTGAGGCCCTTGTGTTGGTTCAGCCAGTGCCTGGGAAGGAATTTATAGTTTATAGTGACGCGTCGCATGTGGGCTTAGGATGTGTCTTGATGTAAGAAGGAAAGGTGGTTGCATATGCCTCACGGCAACTTAAGACTCACGAGGTGAATTACCCGACCCATGATTTAAAGCTAGCTGAGGTGGTTTTCGCGCTTAAGATATAGAGGCATTACTTGTACGAGGAGAAGTGTATAATTTATTCCGACCATACGAGATTGAAATACCTCCTTACCCAAAAGGAGCTCAACCTTAGGCACCGTAGGTGGGTGGAATTATTGAAGGATTATGATTGCAAGATTGAATACCACCCTGGCAAAGTAAATGTGGTAGCCGACGCATTGAGTCGTAGGGTTAAGTCAGACTTGAGGGCTATGCTCTCCCGTTTAAGTGTGTTGGATGATGGTAGCTTGTTAGCTGAGCTTCAAGTAAAGTCAGTGTGGGTCAAGCAGATAAGTAGTTAGCAATTAGTGGATGAGACTTTGAGTGCTCGTATTAAATAAATGGAGAGTGGGGAGACATCGGACTTTGGGATGAATAGTGAAGGAGTGTTGTGTTTCTGTGGGAGAATGTGTATACCTAAGGATAATGATCTAAGACAGTCTATTCTATGGGAATCACATAGCGGCCTGTATGCGATGCATCCTGGCGGAAACAAGATGTATCAGAATTTGCAGGAGCTTTATTGGTGGCCTGGACTTAAGCGCGAAGTTATGGAATTCGTAAGTAAGTGTTTGGTTTGTCAAAAGGTGAAGGCGGAGCATCAGTTGCCTTTAGGATTGCTTTAGCCAATAAAGATTCCACTTTGGAAGTGGGAAGGGATCACTATGTACTTTGTTAGTGGGCTACCCTTGATGCCTACTAAGAAAGATTCGATATGGGTTATAGTGGATCGGTTAACCAAGTCTGCCCATTTTGTACCGGTTAGCACCGACTACTCATTGCAAAAGCTAGCTAGGTTGTATATGGTAGAGATTGTAAGGTTGCATGGAGTGCTAGTATTCGTAATATCTGATAGGGACCCATATTTCACTTCGTGATTTTGGAAGAAGCTACATGAGGCATTAGGTACTAGGTTGAACTTCAGTAGGGCATTCCACCCTCAAACTGATAGACAGTTAGAAAGGGTGATCCAAGTATTGGAAGCTATGTTGAGGGGATGCGTGATTGAGTACTGAGGTAGTTGGGAGGACTATTTACCATTAGCAGAATTCACGTACAATAATAGCTACCAAGCAAGCATTGTGATGGCTCCATACAAAGCATTGTATGGCTGAAGGTGTCGAACTCCAGCATGTTAGACGGAGTTGGACGAACAAAGTGTTTTGGGCCCTGAGTTAGTAGTCGATACTAAGGATAAGGCAAAATTGATTCGAGACCATTTGAAAGAGGCCTCGGATAGGCAGAAATCGTATGCTAACCTTAAGCATTGAGAGATAGAGTATGCAATGGGGGACTTAGTTTTTCTTAAGGTCTCTTTGTGGAAGAAGGTACTAAGGTTTGGACGAAAGGGGAAGCTAAGCCCAAGGTTCATTAGGCCATATCAGGTTCTAAGACGGATTGGGCCAGTCGCTTATCAGCTAGAATTACCTCCTGAACTAAGCCAGATCCACGATGTGTTTCATGTTTCCATGCTGAGACGGTATTGCTCAGATCCTTCGCATGTTGTAGCGGTTGAAGAAATTGAGGTTAGGCCAGGCCTAACTTTTGAGGAAGAGCCCATACAAATAATTGATCGAGATGTCAAATAGCTGAGAAGGAAGTCCGTTCCATTAGTCAAAGTGCTTTGGCGGAATCACAAAGCTGAGGAAGCTACTTGGGAACTTGAGGAAGCGATGCGACGCCAATATCTCAACTATTTGAATCAGGTAAAATTTCGAGGATGAAATTTCTTTTAGGGGGTAGAGTTGTAACTCCCCAAAAATCCCGAAACCCAAAAGTCCCAAAATCTTGAATTTTCTTTTTTTTTTGTACTTAGCAATTCCGGTTAAGTGTTAATTACGCAAGGATAGGTCTTGGTAAAGGTTTGAGTTCGAATTAAGGGGTAGAAGAAATTATAATTTAATTATTAAAAGAATCAGGGTTGGCAAGTAGTTGGTCTTTTAAATAAAGATAGGGGAAAATAGCATCAAAAAGCCTTGTGGAGGAGTGGCTAAGTGGCGCCACTTAGAGTGTAGAGAGGTGGCGTTAATAGCTAGCAAGGAGGTCCAAATTCGAATCCTAGCTTATTGTTTTTAGAAGTTTAATTTTGGCCTTCTAGAAGGTTAGAAGTGGCGTGGAAATGGACTCCAAGGGAAGTGTTCAGGAGAGAAATCTAAGGAAAAGATCAAGGGGTTACCAAGGAGAAAAATGAGAAGATAAGAAGTGAAGAGCGAATGGAGTCGAAATGGGAACTTGGGCTTCAGAAGTTCGGCCATAAGAGTTATAAATAGGTGCTGAATGCAAGGGTATGAGGCTAATGTCGAAATCTTCTTCTCACCTTGTTGCCCAAAACCCTCTTCCCTAAAAGCCGAAAACTCTTTTGTTTTCTTCCTTTTCTTCCTGTCGATTTCTCCAAAAGCCGAAAACCCTTGTTCTCCTTTTTAGTTTCCTTGTGCAAATTTTTTTGTTTCACTTTCGGGCTTAGCCAATTCTTTTTCCTCTCTCCCTTGGTGCCGAATAAGAAATTATTGCCATTCAAATCTCTAGAGCCGAATACTATTTGGCCAAATCTAGTGTAAGTGTTACTCTTCCAATGGTTTTCTTTGCTAAGTATCGAATATTGTCCCTCACTCTTTCTAATCAACTGTGGTAGGGAATTAGTATCGGATCTCAGATCTTAGCTTATTTTCGAATTGCTTCTTAGGTGTTGCGGTATTGGTAAGTATTCCTCTCCCATTGGCTAAGGTGGCCGAATGTTCATAGTTAAGGTAAGGGGACTTGTGTTGGATACAAGTCATCCATTATTCTGGTTCTAATGAGTAAGATTAATGCAGATCTAAGGAGTACATGATCAAGGAAAGCTATTGAGGATTGGTGTTCAAGGTAAGGTTAAGGTGAGGTTTCGATTTTTGGGTAGAATATGGATTAAGCATACGATTAATGGAAGGGTGATATGGTTGTAGGTTGGTGACTAAGGGAATCACGGCACGCTTGCTTACCAGGTGTGTACATTATTGCACACACACTATGAATCGGCAAAACTTAAAATTTTGAAATACCGAAAAATTGAAATGCCGAAAAGCTGAAAGTTTCGCTACGGTAGTCTTGCGAATGTGCGAACACTCGTAAGGGCGAGACGAATAGGTTGCCTGAGACCCACGGGTGATTCTGTGGACTTGGGTTGTGATTTGGCTATATGGACCAGAATGGGCTTAATAGGCCCGATGGGCTGTTGGGCCCATAGTAGGCAAAAATTGAATATTGATGCTATGTCATAGGAATTTGTATGTGAGCATGAATATGGATGTGACTGGGCCTAACGAGCCATATAAATGTGATTTGGGCCTATTGGACTATATATAGGTGATTTGGGCCTAATGGGCCATATGAATATGATTGGGTTTAATGGGCCAGATACAGGTATGTGAATTTGTTTGGGCGTTGTAAGGGGTTTTGGGCCTAGTATATGATATCTACATAAGACTTAGTTAACATATTGCGACCATGGACAAGTCAAAGGGTTAAGGTGTGGCAACGAGTATATGCGTGTCTAGGATTGGATCTAGGGAAAGCTTGGTACTTAAGCGGTCTTAATGACCCACCTCCTCTTCTCTGGAATCCTACCTGGTGTATAGTATTCGTTCATCTTAGCTCGCGGGACTTGTTAACAGGTCAAGGTAAGTGAAAACCATAATTAATGGAAAATTATCGAAACACCCCTAAGGGAAAAAATGACCAGAATACCCCTAGGTGTTAAATGTAAGTTTTATGGATGTGACATGCATACATATGATATTCTTCTTAGGTTGTATATGGGTTGGGAATTATGGAACGAAGGAAGTATATGAGGATCGCATGGTTGCTTGACAATCGTGGATTCGCTGATGGCTTTTAAAGCCCAATGTGTAAATGAAGGTGGTTTTGCAACCGGGCTACCATTGATGTGTCGATTGGGTGGGTCGATATTTACATCCCCACATGGTGTGACGGGGGATGGAGCTGGTGTGTAGCGGATGGATTATTGGGATGGGATTGCATGGCATGTTTTTTGTATGATGATTTTTCGAATGCTTGTTTTTCGGCGAGGGTTGTACACACTGATTTTACGAAAACTCACCCCCTTTTTTATTTTATTTTTCAGGTGATGCTTAGTAGAAGGTTTGATATTCGGAGGGACTCTAGGTGGCCAGCTAGCAAAATAATTTGGACTTGTTTTTTTTAAAAAAACATATAAGTTTCTATTTTATTAAGTACTATTCAAATCAGATTGTAATAGGGCTTCCATTTTGTTATTATTTGGATTATTTTTTCTATGTGATGTAATTATAAGAAGTTGAACATGGTTTCTTAAACTATAGTATGTCTTTTC
Organism: Gossypium arboreum; assembly: GCF_025698485.1. Taxonomy (NCBI): domain Eukaryota; kingdom Viridiplantae; phylum Streptophyta; class Magnoliopsida; order Malvales; family Malvaceae; genus Gossypium; species Gossypium arboreum. The sequence continues at coordinate 29,971,730 of NC_069076.1, forward strand.
TAAGTTTCCGCAACTAAATTTTTAAGTGGCATGTTTTCATCAAATCTTATGTTTCAAACAAGTGATTGAAAGGAGTTTATTTTTAAGATTTTCTTTTATTTTAAGAACTGTTTTCAATGGAAACACGGTTTTCGCTAAAACACTTCAATGTAACACACCGAGTTCAGCCATAACGTTCGGGTCGGGTTTGGGGTGTTACACTTTAAGTCGCAGCTGGTAGTAGCTGGATCTTAGATCTATTTTAGAAAACACAGTGGTTTCCCTCAATTGATCAAAAAAATCATCAATCCTCGAAAAGGGATACTTGTTCTTGATAGTTACCTTGTTGAGTTATCAGTAGTCTATACATAGCCTCTTAGAATTATCTTTCTTCTTTACAAATAATACCGGAGCACTCCAAGGTGGAAAACCTGATCTTGTAAAACCTTTTTCCATCAATTCTTGCAACTGTGCTTTTAACTCTTTCAGCTCGGTTGGTGCCATCTTATACGGAGTAATAGAAATAGGAGTTGTCCCAAGCACTAGCTCAATACCAAATTCTACTTCTCTAACGGGAGGTAATTCGAGTAGTTCTTCTGGAAACACATTTGGATACTCGTATACTATTGGTATCGATTCCAATTTCAACTCAGATTCTTTAGTATTTAACACAAAAGCAAGGTAGGCTTCATATCCTTTTCTCATACACCTTTGAGCCATCATTGAGGTAATCACCATCGGTGGAGTATTCAACTCCCTTGAATCAATCCAGAGAATCTCACCATCAGAGTATTTCAATTCAATATACTTGATACCACAATTTACAATTACATCATGCACAGCTAACCAATCCATGCCAAGTATTACATCAAACTCATTGAATGGCAATAACATAAGGTTAGTTGAAAAACAATGATCTTGAATCATCAAGGGACAATTCTTATAGACTTTATCAACTAGGACTGACTTTCCTAGAGGGTTTGACACCTTAATCACAAATTTTGTAGGTTCTACAAACATATTCATACTAGACACCAATTTCATGCAAATATACGAATGGGTTGTGTAACACCCCCTACCCGTATTCCTAGCCTAGAATAGGGTACGAGGCATTACCGAACTTAATATGATCAATCATGTAAAAATCAGCAATAAAGTTTATTCTAAATTAAAAACTTTCATACATATGTTTAACGTCCCTTATATGGGCCTACGGGGCCCAAAACATACATTCAGGGTGATTCGGGACCAAACCGTAAACATATGAAACTTTTGCAACACTTAGAAAATTTTCACACTTTGGAAAGTCACACGCCCGTGTTTTCAACCCGTGTAACTCTCTGTTCATAACTTCATCACCCTTATCAGTTGTACACTTCATATAAATAACAAGAAACGTGTATGGGCTCAATTCTCATTAAATTTCTCATATATATACACAATTTCACGTTATGTAATCATACAACATATATCAGCCATATCTCTGTAATCTAAATATATTTTCATAACAACTTATCTTGATTTCATACTATTTCATATTTAAGCTTAAATAACCAAAGTATTTGAAATATCATCTTTATGCAAATAGTACACATGAGGTATATAATTCCAAAATTATGAATAAACACATTTATCAAACATTTTCCATATTCATATATCAATGTCTCATGTCTCCATATATCAATAACCGTCATTTTCATGAATTCTCAGTTTAAATTCATAATTATTTGTCTCGTGTTCAATTTATTCCATGTCGGAACTTTATTCATTAAAACATTTGAATTATCAATACATATGGACAGTACATTCAAGATGAACAATTATATAATCAAAAATGAATTCATTTATCAACCAAGTTCTGTACTCATATCTTATCAACTCGTACTTCCTTGTATCACATAATTCCATGTAACACTTACCAGAATTTGTCAAATTAGTGAACGTCTTACAGATTTGAATACTTCGTTTTCTCGATGCCATAGTTCAGCTATGGTCTTACACATCTTCACATAATGATGCCATAGCCCAGCTATGGTCTTACACATATTCATATATCGATGCCATAGCCCAGCTATGGTCTTACACATAATCACATATCATATATCGATGCCATAGCCCAGCTATGGTCTTACACGAATTACATATCTCACTAATTCCATATCCCAGATATGGTCTTATACAGTAGCATATATCACACCGATGCCATATCCCAGATATGGTCTTATACAGATATCACTTGTCACATGTAGCTGAAGCTACCACTATTCACTGATCAGGTAGCCGGAGCTACCATTTTTCACTTATCAGGTAGCCGAAGCTACCACTTTTCACTGATCAGGTAGTAGAAGCTACCACTTTTCACTTGTCATTTGTACTTGATCAGATAAGTGTAGCCGAAGCTATCACTTATCACTTTCACTTTTCCTTGATCAGATAATGTAGCCGAAGCAATTACTTATCACTTTCATTTGTCCTTGATCAGATAAGTGTAGCCGAAGCTATCACTTATCACTTGTTGCCATGGTCCAAACATGGTCTTTTTCCTTCAATTCATCTTGTCACTGGACTAAAATGCTCAATTTGATCATTTATTCATTTTCATGCTTTTACATTATTCGCAATTTTATCATCAATACATATGAAATAACACATCATGAAATTCATAAAATTAACAAATAATCACTAAAATTTAGCCATATAAACTCACAAGTTCAATTTTTGTATTATAACGATAATCATAATTTCATAATAAATATTCCAAATAAAACATTATATCATTTCTAATCCAACACTTATCGATTATAATCGGGCATGTGATCAATTTATACAGTTTATTCATTGAAGATCCGATAATTTTACCTGAAACTAGACTCACATATCTTCTTACCATAAAAATTTCATAATTTTTGGTTGGGCCAATTGTCTGATTTATTCATTGAAGTCTTCCCTATTCTCATGTCGATAGTTCGACCCTTCTTCACTAAAAATTAATTATCTCCTCGTACAGGATTCGAATGATGTTCCTGTTTGTTTATCTTGAAAATATACTCATTTAGAATTCTAAAAATAAAAATTTAAGCCCCTAATTATTTTTATCCAATTTTTGATGATTTTACAAAGTCAGAATAGGGGAACCTGAAATCATTCTGAACTTCTTTCACAAAATTTAACATATCTCATGATTTACAATTCCATTGCTTACATAATTTCTTCTATAAGAAACTAGACTCAATAATATTTAATTTCATATTTTATTCATCCTCTAATTTTATTTCTACAATTTTTGGTGATTTTTCAAAGTTAGACTAGTGCTGCTGTCCAAAATAGTTTTAGTGCAAAATGTTGATTTCCATTTTGCCCCAAATTTCACAATTCATACAATTCAGTCCTTACTCAATTAACCCCCTCAATTAAGATAATTTTCTCAATTTATTCTTTTCCTAGACATTATAAGTTATTTCATAACTACTGAAATTCAAAATTTCCATATAAAACTCTAACTTCAAACTCTTTTACAATTAGGTCCCAAACATTCACTTTCTATTCAATTCTTTCAATAAAATCAGCATATAAACAATTTAAAGCTCTAATTCCATGCCAAATCATCATATAATTCCAACACATACTCATATCAACTTTCAATTTCTTTCATATAATCAAAAACTAATGAATTCAACAAGTGGACCTAGTTGTAAAAGTCACAAAAACACAAAAATTTTAAGAAATAATCAAGAATTGAACTTACTTGAAGTAAAAATATGAAAAACCAGCTTAAGGGAACTCTTCCACGGTGTTTTTGCTGATGAGAATGCAGAAAAATAAAGAGAAATCTAGATAATTCCACTTTAGTCCTAGCTTTATTAAGTAAATTTTGTAAATTTCCAATTCTGCCTTTAATTCTCCTTATTTTCTTGCTGATTTCATGCCCTTGCCGTCCAGCCCAAAGAGACCTTGGGTCTATTTTCAATTTAAACCCTCTTTCTTTTATCATTTAAGTTATTTAATCATTTCTCACAATTTTACATTTGATACAATTTAGTCCTTTTTATTCAACTAACTATCAGAACTTTAAAATTTCTTTACGAAACTTTAATACTAACTTATTAACACTTCATAAATATTAATAAAAATATTTATGGCTCGATTTAAAATTCTCGAGGTCTCGATACCTCTTTTTCGATTCTAATTATTTTAAAATTTATTTTTAGTACACTATTCACTATTTCAAAATTTTTCCTAACTTCGCATTTAACTTATACTCACCAAATTAATAATATTTCCTACTCATTTGTTGGATTTAGTGATCTCGAATCACTGTTTCGACACCACTAAAAATTAGGCTGTTATAGGTTGACCCTGGGTCAATTAAGGCAATGACACGAGTATTATAAATAAAATATGTACCCGTGATGACATTGGGAGCAAAGGCTTCCTCTCGAGCGCGTATTGCATAAGTTCAAGTCAGGGCCCGAGCCTCTGATTCTGCAGTATCATCCTTGGCAATGTTCGACTGCCACTTGCAACACTTCTGGGATGTCTCGGAAGTCTGCCTCGAGGAATAGGAGCATTTGGCTACAGAGCTAATTCAGCATTTTTATTAGCTCATTCCCAACAGTCTTTGAGAAAATGGTCAAGAGACCCACATCTAAAATAAGCATCGCTCTTCATTCGACACTCTCCAAAGTGGAATTTTTTGCAGCTTTTACACTTCGACTTTTGATCATCGACGCTTCCCACACTAGTTACCATAGGGAAAGAAGACTTTGGGTTAAGTCACTTGGAGCTCTTTGCTCTACCCAAATATCCTACTGATGAAGTGGAACGTTCTTAATGACTTCTCAATTTCTTTGTGGGGAAGGAGTGTGCTCAGCTACTAGACCTCTTACTCGAAACTCGAGCTTCTCTCTTAGCTTGCTTTCTTCCATTATTTAGCTCTTCGGCTTTCTTGGCTCGGCCAGCTAATGCGGCAAATTCTAGTATCTCAAGGACCCCGATTAGCAATTTAATTTCCTTGTTCAAGCCTTCCTCGTAGCGCTTACACATTTCTGTCTCTGATTGGAACCACTCCGTTGCATACAGACTTAACCTTACGAATTCCCTTTCATAATCTGACACAGTCCTATTTCCTTGTTTGAGTTCCAGGAACTCCTTTCACTTTGAGTCCAAAAACCTTTGACTTATGTATTTCTTTTTAAACTCAGCTTGGAAGAACTCTTATGTAATGTCTTCCTTCAATACCACTAAGGATACCGTCTTCTACAAATGGTATGCAGTATCTTTTAGAAGAGATACAACACACTTTAAACACTCCTTAGGAGTACATGACAACTCGTCCAAAACTCGCGTAGTGTTCTCGAGCCAGAATTCAGCTCATTCAGCATTATCATCAACCTTAGCTCTAAACTCTTCAGCCCCGTATTTTCTGAGTTTATCCACTGGGGCCTTACCAATTCTCACGGGTGCCATACCTTGTGGTACCTCTCTTTCAGGCCGAGCAAGGGGCGGAGGAGGTCATGGTACGCTGGGGGTGATTTTTAAAATAATCCCCAAACCATTCATCCATCATCTCAAAGAAGAAAGCTCTTGTCTTTTCCCAGCCTTCAGACATAAGCCTTCTATTACTACTAGCAGTAGCTCACTGAATGAAAGCTGGAGCATGGCTCTTGGCTCCCTCGGACTCATATTGAGCTTGATTGGAAGACATTTACTATATTCAAATACAATTAAAAATGGCTAGGAGATGTCACACTATCATAACTTGTATAATGGCATGTATAGCTATACTCAATACATGCTACGTTAGTCTGAGAATCGACTAAACTGTAGCTTTGATACCACTAAATGTAACACCCTTACCTGTACCTGAGGCCAGGACAAGGTAGGAGGTGTTACCAAACATATACTCAGACACTTTCGAAAAATACGGGTTATAAAATTTCATTCTAATTTAAAACCAATCAAACAACATCATAGTGTCCCCATTATGAGCCTACGAGGCCTAAAACATACATTAAAAGCGATCCAGGACTAAACCGAGAACTATAGAAAATTTTAGTAAAATTGCTAGGGTTATGCCTCACACGCCCGTGTGGAGGCAAAGCACACGCTCGTGTGCTTAGGGACACACCCATGTGTCCCACTTGTGTTGAATTATTTGGATTTATTTTTCACTTCGAAACTACAGGGGTTTTCACACGGCCAAGCACACACCCATGTCCCTGGTCCATGTCTAAAAACCCAGACATTCTGTTTATGACTTCATCATTCATTTTGAGCCACACGACCAAGGCACATGCCCGTATGCTAGGCTGTGTCCTCCACACAGTTGAGACACACGACCGTGTCTCTACGCATGTGTTTACTACCATGCAAACTGACCTAAAATTTTAAGTGCAAGGGACACACAGCCAGGCAACACGGCCATGGGGGTTGACCGTGCGTCACACACGGTCTAGATACATGCCCGTGTGTCTACCTGTGTGGACCTTTTTAAGGCTATTTTCCGAGCCTTTGGTCACTCTCTATCATCCATACGCACTTGAAGACTTCAATGATATTTAACATGGCCTAATTATACTCTTGAACAACCTTGGCATAACTCATTACATGTTCACCTCATCTCATCGGTTTAGTACATGCTAAATTATCCTTTTCGTATTAGGGACCGACATTGAACATTTTACATTTTACACTTAGGCCATATTATAAACATATACCATTATATGTCATGACCACTCTCACAATATTAGGTCCCATTTCAATCATCCATTCATGACAAACCTCATCCTCATATCTCATGAAACATTTAAACATAAAAATGCATCATTCATAGGTTTACAACCTACATCAATATGAACCATATCTCATGGCCATATACAAAAGAATAATTATATCATTTAAGCCCTTACATTGGCTAGCCAAATGACACATATAACAAAATAACCAAAAATTCTATACATGCATTAAACAAAATAAAAGTATCTATATACCAAAGCAAGACTAGTCGACAGCGTGTTGATTCTCCAACCGTCTTCCAATCTTCACGAGTGCTCTCTATAAAATAGGGAAAAGAGAAGGGGGTAAGCATTTATATGCTTAGTAAGTTTGAAAAATTGGAGAGTAAACTTACCAGTTAATTAGCATACAACCATATTAGGCCATAATTCCAACAAGCATGAAATATTTTCCTTATCATATGTACTCAATCATCAAGTTAGTCTCATAACAATACATCATGTCATTAGTCTTAGATGAGCTTATCAATTCACTATTTCTATTCTTTATTTTCAACATGTTAATCCTGTTGAATTTCTCAGAAATCTTAATGGATAGCCATTTACAGTCAAGTCATAAAAGTGGTCATCTCAAATACGCACTTTCGTGAGCCTTATATCTTACGGTGGGATTATTAGTCCAGGTTAAATCCCCCGTAGTAGTAACTCATAGAGCATTGTCGGGATTACCAATCCAGGGTAAATCCCTTTCTACAACAATTGCTCTCATAAGCTCGGATCTTAATTGTTAGTCCAGGCTAAATTCAATCCTCAATCAGATTACCCGTCCGGGCTAAATCCTTAATGCACCGATATTCTTTAGGAGACTCGATCACTCAAGGAACACCTGTCCGGGCTAAATCCTTTCTATTTTGAGATCATCAGATTACCCATTCAGGCTAAATTCTTTTCTGCAACACATGCAAGATCTCATGTCATGTAAGCCATAATTTACCCATTGGATTTCCCTTTTCTATTTCAACCGGGACATTTATCATCTTTCCTTTACACAAGCACATTTCATGAATTTCATGCAATGAATATCTAAATTTTCATGCATTCAAGAACATGCATGTTTAAGTAAATAAAGAGTTTACTTTAGGTTATATGAACTTACCTGATAATTGCTTCGGTTTCTTGTCTCGATTATTCTAAAACTTTTCGTTTTCCAAGGTCGACCTCTAGAATTGGTTCCTCAGGGTCTATATCAATAAAATTAGATTGTTAATACATCACATTATTCGTTTTTAGGCCTAAAACTAACTCCCAGGCAAAGTGACCATTTTACCCCTAACCTTTCACAATATTTACAATTTAGTCCTAAGGTTCGTATGATGAAATGCATGAAATTTCTAAGTTACCCAAGCCGAGCCAAATATTTTTCTTGCCTATAGCAGCCCACATTTTCTTTCATTTCATATTTTTCTACTCATTTTCACAACTTTTACAAAATGGTCCCTTGAGCCATTTCTATGAAAAACTACTTACTAAAAGTTGTTTACCATCCTTTAAACTCTCATATCCCTCCATAAATCATGAAAACACAAACATCTCATGCATGGGTAAATTTTTGAACATGAAACCTAGCTTGAAATATAGGTAGAAATATAGAGACCATGTTACGAGGATCTCAAAAATACAAAGAACGTTAAAAACGGGGCTAGAGAGCACTTACTATTGAACTTGAAAATGTTGAAAACCCTAGCTATGAAGACCCTTAGAATTTTGGCAGCATGGAGAAGAAAATGAGCTGATTTTAGCTTGATTTTCCCCTTTTTATTTAGTTTATTACCAAATGACCAAAATGCCCTTCCTTACTAAACTTCCAAAATTTTCCATGCATGCCCATTTTTGTCCAAAAACTTAGAAATTGGGAAATTTACTCTTTAAATACCTCTAATTAATAATCCATAGCAATTTCATACTAATTGCTTGTAGAACCCAAGTTTTGCAGTTTATTCAATTTGGTCCTTAATTTCCAATTGGACACTTTACACATAGAATTTCTTCATGAAACTTTAACACATACTTATTTTCATATCCTAGACCTCATAATGATCATAAAATAATTATTTTAACATCAAATTTGTGGTCTTGAAACCACTATTTTGACTAGGCCTTAATTCGGGATGTTCCACTTCCCTTAATTTCTTTCTACATCCTCTTAGTCCCCTTCTTCTACTTGAACCTGTGTTGTCACAAAACCATATGTTTTCTCCCCAAGTGATAGAAGTAACAAATAATGGCCAATGTAACGTAGTCCAAACTTTGTTATGCAATGTTCTAAAATTATACTAGAAATGCATATGTATTTACTTAATTTCAAATAATTAGTTCCATCTAGAGGCTTAAAATATAACTCTTTTCAAGATTTATCACACCTCCAAACCTGAATTATTGCTTGTCCTCAAGCAAATAATGTATCAATATGCATGAATGCATGAAATTGCCAAGAAAATCAGTCACCATTTACGTTGCCAAATCATAATGAGCATACTGTGTACCTCTATTCTCATTATTCTTCTACTGAAACAAAGAAAAATTGCTTACAGTTCTTGTAAGCCTATTTAGCAAATAAAGTGAAAAATGGCTCGTAAAAGTACATTTTTCTTAATATTTCTGTAACGCCCCAAATTTGGGCCTAGAAGTATTAGGTCTTGAGCGAGGGAGCAATTGGGAAGCTGCTCATAAATATTTAATTATGCAAGGAAGTGACACAATTGAGTGTTTGGCTTAGTGGGCTCTAGAAATGTCTGGGAAGTCATGGGTTCAAGCCCTCTGGCTTCCACAAAATTTTGGTTTTTGAGGATAAAACCCCTATTGTAACAGCCCGATTTATACCCTAATTGAAACAGTGGTTTCGGGACCACGAATCTGAGTTAGAAAAATATTTAAAAATTATTTTTTGTGTTTATTTTGTGTGAATTTACATTTATGAAATTTTCGTGCTTAAATTTTATCGTTTAAGTGTCTGATTGAATAGAGGACTTAATCACGTAAAATTAAAATTTAGTGGTTATTTCTAAAAGGGACCGAATTCTTTATTAATGAAAGCCTTTAAGTTGTAAATAGCCCATTTATTTATTAGTAGGACGGTGGTAGGCATGAATTATATAGTTTTTATATTATTTCATTAAGGTTATATGTAAATTAAACTTTAATTTATATTAAGATATAATATATATATATCATAAAGCATAAAAGTGAAAGCCATTTTATGTTCATTGACTTATTGAATGGATGACTAAGGGCTTATGTTATATGGCTTTATTATAAATTTAATAAGGTTAATTTAGGAAACCAATAATATATGTTATTATAATATAAAGACTAACATAAAAAAAATCAAAGCCAATTACGTGTTCATTCTTTATCTTCTTGCCAAAACTAAAACAAAGAAAAGAAATAAAAGAAGTTAGGATTCAGTCATCTCTTAAGCTCAATTAAGGTATGTGTTTAGCTCGGTTTTTGAAAATTTTTACGTTTTTGAGATCATTGCTAAGTAATCTACAATAGCCATGCTTGAATTTTTGATTTTGATGAATATTTTAAGTTATGCCATTGATGAGAGCTTGTGATTTTTGTTGTTTGATGATGAAATATGAAAGATATGTTTTAGATTAACATATTTCGTATTGGAGTTTTTGATGATTTTAAGTAATAAGGACTAAATTACAAAAATAATAATTTGAGGGACTAAAATGTGAAATAAATGAAATATATGGGCTTGTATGAACATGGGTAAAATTTGGCCTAACATGAGTGTATTGAAATTTTGCATATTTTGTGTTTTGTGCAAAAGGAACTAAATTGTAAAAAATTGTAAATGTTAGGGGTAAAATGGTAATTTACCCATTTATGTGTTTTTGGACTAAATTGAATGAAAATATGTTTGAAAGAGCTTAATTTGAATATGTTTAGATCAAGAACCATAGAAATTGGATTTGGATCGGGGGAAAACGAAAGTTGTCGACTAGTCGTCCCGTTTCGTTTTACATCATCCAAGGTAAGTTTATAAGCAAATAAAGATTGTTAATTATAAGTATTTATGAGTTTATAAGCTGAAATTAAATTATATGAGATTTTATATGTGAATGCTGAATGTGATTACACTTGGGAACAATGTTTATGAATTCGTTTCAACCGAGTTACGACGTTCGAAAGCCTCGCATGAACCTTAGGAATAGCTAGGATATATATGTCATGAAATAGGATTTCCATATGTGATGTACGAGTAAGACCATGGCATCGATATGTGACTCCGATATATGTGTGCGAGTAAGACGCTGTCTGGGACAGTGGCATCGATATGTGATTACATGTAAGACCACATCATGGACATTGGCATTGTACGATATATGTGTGATTATCCGAGTGTCCTATCCAATTTCGAATGGTTCATCGGGCATCGATAAGTTGGGATCGAATGTGCAAAGTGAGCTAAAATGATCAGGTATGAATTGGTTTATTACCTACTAGAAACAAGGTAAGTAAGTCATTAATGTGAACATGTGTATCTTGTGAAGTATATTCGGCCTTTGCTATGTATATGCATATGATATTATATTTTGATTCATGAGTATAAGTACATGTATTCATATAATGGTATTTAGCTTTGAAATTGAAAGACATATTTTGCTTATATATGTGTATGTGTATTCGGCCATATAAAATAAATATATATGAGATTATTATCCTTTGACTTATGAATTTATGTATATAAGAGTAAATGTATTAGTTATGATAAAGATATTTTGGCTTGGAAATTGAATGATAGTTTGTAAAAATATGTAAATGTTCATTCGGCCATGAATAACCCACATGTGAAAGTACATTTAAAATACATGAATTTGTAAGTTTAAGATTTAAAGTAACTATGATAGTATAATTTGGTTTAATTTTAATGATTTGATTATGTTATTAAATTGTTTATTTGCTTATGAATTACTAAGCTATGAAAGCTTACTCTGTGTATGTTCATGCCTACCCCTGTTTTATAGACTTTGGATTCAAGTTACGAGTTAAGGAATCATCAGAGGAGCTTATCACACTATCGACTATCTTCGGTATTTTATGACCTGAATTCTCAAACCTATGGCATGTATAGGCTACTTGTAATATGTTTGATTTTGGGATATGTATATAAAAGCCATGCGAAAATAGCTTGTTTAATTTATTAAGCTCAGCTTCAAGGTTTGGTCAAGTTATGGTTATGTTGGCTTTGGTTTTGGTGATTTGATTATATATGACTATATGATCCGATATTAAAGTAAGATAGTTTTGCTTATAGTTAAAGTGAAGATAATGTGGTATACTAATGTTAGAGGTTTAGTATGTTTAATAGTGAATGATGTTTAAACTTCGTTGAATTTGGTATGATATATATTTTTATTGGATTAAATGCTTGTTATATATGTGAGAAACATTTGGAGAAAAATTTAATGGCTTGATTTAAATTGTCAATGTTTGAAGTTATTATATAAGTGCATGATTAAGTGTTTCGGTAAATGAGTAAATAATGGAAGAAGTTGTATTTTAAGTATGTTTTGAGTTAGTTAAGTTATGATTATGCTATATAGGTGTGATATATTTGATAGAAGTGTGGGTTGCATTTGAAATGACTAGGATTTGGTTTAGTAAGGTGGTAAAATAATGGTTGCATATTTGGTTGTGTAATAATGCTGTATAAATGGAGATTAAATTTCATATACTTTGTAATAGAAAAATTTTGGTAAATTTGGAGTAGTGAAGCTATGTAATCTTTTTGTGGATGTGTTATTAGCCGAATGGAGGAAGCATAGAAATAAAATCTTGTATTTATGTTATGCATTATAGTAATATGCAGCATAGGTAGAACTTGAATGGTTTTATGCGCTTAACATGTCTTAAAAGGGTAGGTAAAATTTTCCATGAGAATTAAGTCTCGTAAACATGTGCTTATGGTATGTTTTGAGTGGTACAAATAGTAGTGGATAATGAATAAGTATGTACTTAAAATGTTTATATTCAGTCAAAGTTTTAGAAAACGACCAAATGAATAGTAATTATTGTTAAAAAGTATCATGATGGTTTAATGCAAATTGGGTGAGTTGTTTTTGAGTTTGAATATTAGTTTTATATATATACATATTGCGCATTGGTAATAGTTGTAAATGGCGTGATTGTTAGATAATTTTAGTTAATTGAGTAACATTTGTCTTTTATGAAGTTGATCGTTTTGGACGTATATGCTAATGTCCCTAATAGATGTAAAATGCATTATTTGATTTGTTATGTGCATGATATATGTGATTAAAAATATAGATATTTATAACTCAAATTTTTGGTATTCGAATATCATGGAATTAATGACCACATTGTTTAAAGTATATTAGAACGATTCAATGTTTGAATTAGTTAATGTTTTAAATATGTAATATTTGTGACTCATGTTTAGTGATGATCTATTGATTAGGTTTGTTTTATTGATTACTATAATAGAAATTTTTAATGCATAAAAAGTGTCTAATGAATGGGTTAAGCTATGTCTTATGGTAATGCCTCGTAACCCTAATCCGACGACGGATACGGGTTAGAGGTGTTGCACCTATCTTTGGCCAGTAGGGTTATAAGTTTATTTTGATAAAGTATGACATAAAAAGCATGATGGTGTAACACCCTGATTTTGGGCCCAGAAGTAATGGGCCTTGAGTTTAGGATCGGTTAGAAGGCCGCTTGAATAAAAGAAAGGTGTTTAGATATTCTATGATTGTGTGTTTAGTTTAATTGTTAAATTATTTAGGAAGGGTTGGTAGTGTGGAAAAAGTCTTGGGTTCAATCCAGGGCTTTAGCAAAATTTTGCATTTTTTTTCTAAAGAACCCTGAGCATTAGGTGGAAGGCTTATTAATAAGGCCTGGTAAAATTTGACGCAAGGAAGCATGTGGCCTAGTGGCAAAAGGCGTGGGTAGTAAGCAGGAGGTCCAGGGTTCAAGTCCTGGCCTTCGTAAATTTTTTTTTATTACGCATAAGATTAGTAGGGAAGCTAGCGTTTAGGCTTTATAAATATGTTAGGTGGGAATTCAACACACGGATGCGTTTGGCCTAGTGGCATGATGGCGTTAGGAGTAAGGAGAGGTGTTGGGTTCAAGTCACAGCATGAGCAGAAGTTGTGGGTTTTTTTTTAGAAAACCTGGAGGTCGGCAGAAAGAGTTTATAATTAATTGGGGAGGAGAAATGACACAAAAGAGCTTGTAGCTTGGTGGCAAGGGACGAATAGCGCAGCCAAGAGATTAGGGGTTTGAATTTGAATGGTACCAAATATTTTTAGGATAACCAGGTTGCGAGTTAATAGGCTTTAAAAATAGTTAGGGATGGAATATGGCACAAGAGCGCCTGTGGTGCAGTGGCATGAAGTATGTTGTGGTTATGAGAGGGAGCAAGTTCGAATGCCAGGCCTGGCAAAGTTTAAATTTTTATTCTTTAAGGAAACTGAGGCTTAGGCATATAAGCCTTATAATTAATTGTGACCGAATGGTAGCGTATGAAAGGATGTGGTGCAGTGGCCAGCAGCGTGTGGGGAGGTAGGGTAACCTTGAGGTCTAGAGTTCGAGTGGGGGCGCGTGCAAAGGGAGAATTTAATTTTGCTACTCAAGTGCTGTACGGTGGAAGCAATTTGAATGCAATTCAAATTGGAATTTTTGGCTAAAATCAAGGGGGTTAGGATGAGGATTAAAGGTAGATATGATGGTGATAAAATTGGAGAATTTGAAGGGAAATTATCTTGACGAGTTTAAGTTGATTGAGGAGTGTAGGTGTATTATTTATTTATTTATTTATTTTAGTATAAATATGTGTGTTGTACGGGCGAGTAAAGGCATTTGTTGTTTTTGTGTGCTTCAATCGCATATCACCTCCTTTTTTCTTTAAGCCAAATTTTTGATCTTTTTTTCCCTATTTTAATCAAATCAATCTCTTCCCTCATGAACTTAGCCGACTGTTTCTTTTTCATTTAAAAGCCGATTCATACACTTTGGGGGTTTGATTTCTTGTTGGTAAGCAATCTCGTAATCGGTAAATGAATTAGATCTTCTTCGACTTTTGTTAAATATTTCTAAGTTCTTTCATTTCTACACTCTTAAAAGCTTATTCTTCTTTATTCTTTCAAAAACTTTCATTAACCTACAGTTTCTCCATTTATTTCTCTTTTTCCCTCCCATTCAAGAGTGTGATCACTGATGAAAAGGGGGTTCTAGCAGAGAGGTTAGGATAAAGGCTCCCAAGTTTAAGCGACATAAGGTGTCAGCCGTTAGGGACTTTCTGCCTGGATGCGGAAGGGGGACTACATCAGATTTCGAGTTACATTGGCAGATCGCAGTCGATCAATCTAGTCAAGGCAAATATAGGTTATTCTTCGGTAAGTAGTGGATTTATGTTGAATTAATGGGATGTGACTGATGGAGTATAATGTTGAATAGGTTCGGGGGATTATGAATACTTAGTACTCTAGGTGATAAGGTGTGTACTTCTACCCTATAATAACTTGATATAAAGTCGAAGCTGTGTACACACACTGCACACACAAGTAGATCGACAAAAGCCGAATACTTAAAAGCCGAAAGTTTGATTACGGCAGTCTTGCGAGTGTGCAAACATTCGTGAGATGGAAACCGATAGGTTGTCTGAGGACCCATGAGCGATTCCATGGGCTTGGGCTGTGAATTGGCCAACCGGGCCAGAATAGGCTTAATGGGCCTGATGGGCTGTTGTGCCCATAATAGGCAAAAAATTGATAATTGATGCTATGTGATGAAAATCGTATGTGAGCATGACTATAAATGTGAATTGGGCCTGATGGGCCATGTAAATGTGATTTGGGCCTAATGGGCTATATAAATGTGATTGGGCCTAGTGGGCAATATACAGGTATGTGAACTTGACTGGGCTTTGTAAGGGGTTTTGGGCCTAGTATATGATGACCACATAAAACTTAATTAATATATTGCGACCATGGACAAGTCATAGGGTTAGGGTGTGGCAACGAGTATATGCATGTCTAGGATTGGATCTGGGGAGAGCTTGGTACTTAAGCGGTCTTAATGACTCAACTCCTCTTCTCTAGAATCCTATCTGGTGCATAGTATTCATTCAACTTAGCTCACGGGGTTTGTTCACGGGCCAAGGTAAGTGAAAACCGTAATAAAAGGAAAAATTACTGAAATGCCCCTAAGGGCAAAAATGATCGAAATACCCCTAGGTGTTGAATGTAAGTTTTATGTATATGACATTCATATTTGCTGCATACATATGATATTCTGCTTAGGTTAAATATGGGTTGGGTATTATGGAACAGAGGAAGTATACGAGGATCACATGGTTGCTTGACAATCATGGATCCACCGACGGCTTTTAAGCCCAATGTGTAAATGAAGGTAGTTCTGCAATTGGGCAACCATAGATGTGTATCGGTTGGGTGGGTCGATATTTATATCCCCACATGATGTGTCGGGGGATGGAGCTACTGTGTAGCGGATGGATTATTTGGATAAGATTGCACTGCATTGCATTACATGTATGATATTTGTAACACCCCTAACCCGTATCCATTGCTGGATTAGGGTTACGGGGCATTGTCGTACATATTGGAACATTTCATAATCACTTAACAATCAATAGTCAAATATCAACATAAGTCCCTTTCTTTGGTCAATGAGACCTTAAACATGCACTAGGAAGAGGTCGGGACTAAACCGAACATGTTCACAACTTTCAACACTTAGGAAATTTTTCTATTCTGTTAAGGTCACACGCCCATGTGTGTTACACGGGTATCAGACACACCACTGTGAACCAGCCGTGCCAAATCAGGGTAACCATATTGACTTTCACCCACGGCCAATAGGCACGCCTGTGTACTAAGGCCGTGTGATATTTAGCTAGCTACTAACTTTAGCCTACAGCCATATGACACACTTGTGTGTCAAGGCCGTGTAATTCTTAAGAAAATACTGCTTTTCTTACACGGCCACAAGGCACGCCCGTGTCCCATGATCGTGTGGCACAATGCAGGCTTGGTTTAAACCATCTTGCCACCCATTATGGGTCAACCTACAACAAGGAAACAAACATATATGTACAACCCAATCAACCATTCTTTATTCTAAAACATACATCACTCATTCTCATACCAAGAACTAATCAAACTTACCTTCTTCTTTATCCAATTAAGACATACCATAGTTGCAAATTAACATCACATATCATAAGCCATTATCAAATATGAGTTCAAACACAAATTATCCAAATCTCATGGCTAACTATATATATCACAAAACATACTTCACAACTACTAGCCTATACATGCCATACTTCAAATAATTACATTTTCAAAAGTATCAAAATGAGATCGATAGTGTGGTGACGATCCTCTACTATCCCTAAGCCTTCAGTAGCTACAATAACTGTAAAATAGACAGTAATCACACAGAGTTAGCTTTCAAAAGTTCAGTAAGCTCGTACTCAAAACATTCATAGTATATAAATATATAATGATAACCTATGAGTATTTGCACAATTTCAATCCATATAACTGTATCAACTCAATGATTCATATACATAACATCATCTACCACTTAGGCATTATACATACCTGAAGCCTCCCGTACTTATTCACTTTTGTACTTACCTCATGATGACTGTTATAAGACTTTCCATAAGTTATTCGTGTTTTACACATCAACACACTTAGTGCTATAAAGTTAGCCGAAGCTAAAATTTTCGCACACTTAGTGCCATCTTGAATAACCGAGACTAAGTCAGTGTCGCACACTTAGTGCCTCAAGTAGCCGAAGCTAGTTAAATTGCACACTTAGTGCCAAAGCTAGTTTAAACCACACACTTAGTGCCAAAGCTTTCGATTCATCACCATTTTATCCAATTCAATTATATACAACTCATGTAGAATAAAGGCATCAAAACTTACTTAACAACACATTTTAAGTACGAACTTACCTCGTACTCAGAATTTGTCGACTCGGACTATCTAGTCAATAACCTTCGACTTTCCTCGATCTAAGTCTGAATTCCTCATTTCTTGATCCGATTTAAGCTTCCAACTAGCCGAACCCTAGAGCTCTTGATCTTTTCTTTTTGTTCTTCAATTTTTGGTACAAACAAGGCATATAATGCCTATTTTCATATTTTGTTATAACATATATTACTTTATTAAACATTTGACCATTATAACCTTTATTAAACCATTATAATTTCACCTAACACATGTCCTTTTATGTCCATTCAAACTTCCAATGGTCAAATAACCACATAGGGACCTTTACTCTAGAAAGCCAATTCAAATAAGCACTTAAACATCTGGCACACGACTTTTATATTTTATGCGATTAGGTCCCTTTTGCAAATTAAACACATAAACAATTAAATTTTCACACAAAACTTTCACACATATCAATTTACGTATCATAGACACAGAAAAAAATATTAAAATATTTTTTAGACTCGAATTTGTGGTCCCGAAATCACTTTTCGACTAGGGTCAAAATCGGACTGTTATAATTCTCCCCCTTAGAGATTTTTGTCCCTGAAAATCTCACCGTCAAACCGATTTTGATATTGTTGTTTCATTGCATCTTTAGGCTCTCACGTTGCCTCTTCAATACTATGTCGATGCCACATCAGTTTAACTAATGGAATCTTCTTATTACGTAACTCTTTAACTTCTCGAGCTAAGATTCGAATCGGCTTTTCTGCATAAATCATATCAGACCAAATTTCAATCTCAGATGAAGGAATTACATGTGAAGGATCAAATCTATATCATCGAAGCATCGATACGTGAAATACATTACGAATCTTTTCTAGCTCTGGTGGTAACAATAATCTATATACAACCGGCCCAATACGCTCGATAATTTCATACGGCCCAATAAATCTCGGACTCAATTTACCTTTTCTGCCAAATCAAAGCACTTTCTTCCATGGAGACACTTTCAAAAAACACTTTCTCACCGATATCAAACTCAATATCTTTTCTTTTCAAATCTACACATGATTTCTGACGATCAAAAGGTGCTTTGAAGCATCTCGGATCACTTTCACTTTTGTTCAGTTTCTTTTATCAAATCAACCCCATGAATCTTATTTTTGCTGAGCTCTGTCCAATACAAAAGTGTACGATATTTACGACCGTATAAAGCTTCGTATGGTGCCATTTTGATGCTTGACTGAAAATTGTTATTATAAGCGAATTCAATCAAAGATAAATATTGCACATACCTTCAAACTCAAGAATGCAACATCTC
Source organism: Gossypium arboreum (assembly GCF_025698485.1). Classification (NCBI taxonomy): domain Eukaryota; kingdom Viridiplantae; phylum Streptophyta; class Magnoliopsida; order Malvales; family Malvaceae; genus Gossypium; species Gossypium arboreum. The sequence goes on from NC_069076.1 coordinate 29,990,776, forward strand.
AACATATCCTCGAGTATCTGAATAATCCGTTCAGATTGACCATCTGTTTACGGATGATAAGCAGTGCTAAAATGCAATTTAGTATCCAGAGCATCTTGCAATTTCTTCCAAAATCTCGATGTGAATCTCGGATCTCGGTCTGATACTATAGACAATTGCACACCATGCAATTGCACTATATCAGAAATGTATAATTCAGCTAATCTATCAAGTGAATAATCATATCGAACTGGAATAAAATGAGCTGATTTTGTCAAAAGATCAACTACAACACAAATGGCATCTTTCTTTCTCAGAGATAGAGGTAACCCTGACACAAAGGCCATGGTCACTCGATCCTATTTCCACTCCGGAATCATAATCGATTGCAGTAACCCAGACGGCACTTGATGTTCAGCTTTAACTTGCTGACAAATCAAACATTTAGAAACAAATTCAGAGATATCTCTTGTCATTCCAAACCACCAATAATGTTGTTTCAAGTCATTGTACATTTTAGTACTGCCAAATAACCGACTGCTATGAGCTTTACTCAGAATCATTTGAATTAACTCGGGATTTCTCAGAATACAGATCCTATCTCGAAATCTTAAACAATTATCTTTATCAACTCTGAATTCTAAATCAGTCTCTACATTACATTGAGCTCGTTTAGCTAATATCTCATTATCAATTTTCTGAGCTTCAATAATCTGTTGTAAAAACGAAGGTCTTGCTTTCAATTCAGCTAAAACTGAACCATCATCTGACAGAACTAGATGAGCATTTTTCACACACAAAGCAAATAATGATTTTTGACTCAAAGCATCTGCAACATCATTTGCTTTTCCCGGGTGATAATCAATCACAAGTTCGAAATCTTTCAACAATTATAACCATCTTGTCTGTCGTAAATTCCAATCTTTCTGAGTCATCAAATACTTCAAACTCTTATGATCAGAAAACACATGACATTTCTCACCAAACAGATAGTGACGCCAAATCTTCGAAGCAAACACAATAGCAGCTAACTCGAGGTCGTAAGTCGGATAGTTCTTTTCATGCGGCTTTAGTTGTTTCGATGCATAAGCTATAACTTTCCCTTCTTGCATTAAAACACATCCCAAACCATTCAACGAAGCAACACTATAAATCACAAATTCTTTACCCGATTCAAGTTGTACCAATACCGGAGCTTCAGTCAACACAGCTTTCAACTGATCAAAGCTATTTTGACATTTTTCAGACCACTCAAACTTTACATCTTTCTGGATCAATTTTGTCAACGAAGTTGCAATCATCGAGAAACCTTTTACAAATCTTCTATAGTATCCAGCAAGTCCCAAAAAACTACAGACTTCAGAAACATTTCTTGAAGGTTTCCAATCCAAAATAGCTAAAATTTTGCTTGAATCAACTCGGATACCAGAGGCTGACACAATATGGCCCAAGAAACCAACTTCTCACAACCAAAACTCACACTTGCTGAATTTTGCATACAACTGTTTATCTCGCAAAATTTGTAGCACTATTCTCAAATGTTCGGCATGCTCAGATTCATCACGTGAATAAATCAATATGTCATCAATAAAAACTATAAAAAATTGATCTAAATACGGCCTGAAAATTCTATTCATCAAATCCATAAAGATAGCAAGCGCATTAGTCAATCCGAAAGGAATAAGTAAAAATTCATAGTGGTCATACCTCATTCTGAAAGCAGTCTTCAGAATATCAGAATCTTTAACTCTCAATTGATAATAACCCGATCTCAAATCTATTTTCGAAAACATATTAGCTCCTTTCAGCTGATCAAACAAATTATCAATTTGGGGCAAAGGATACTTATTCTTAATGGTTACTTTATTCAACTGACGATAATCTATACACATTCTCATCGTACCATCTTTCTTTTTCACAAACAAAACAGGAGCACCCCATGGTGAGAAACTTGGTCTAGCAAATCCTCGATCGGTCAATTCGTCAATTCTTGCAACTGGGACTTTAATTCTTTTAACTTGATCGGAGCCATTCTATACAGAGCTATCGAAATCGGAGTAGTACCAGGTACTAATTCTATGCCAAATTCTACCTCTTTAACTGGAGGTAATCTCGGAAGTTCTTCAAAAAACACATCAGGAAACTCTCAGATAACCGGTACAGATTCAACTTTCCTTTCTGACACTTTTGAATCACTCACATAAGCAAAGTAGGCTTCACAAACCTTTCTCGCCATACTCAATGCTTTCATCGAAGATATTACAACAGGTAACCCATTCAAATCACTAGATTCAACTCTGACTATTTCATCATTCTTGCATCTCAAATCAATAGTTTTTCGTTTGCAATTCACCAGAACATCATGCAAAGTTAACCAATCCATTCCCAGAATAATATCAAACTCATCAAAAGGTAACAACATCAAGTCAGCCAGAAAATAATTGTCTCGAAACATTAACGGACAATTCCTGTAGACTTTATCAACCAAGACACATCTGCCTAGGGGGTTTGAAACTCTAATCACAAATTCAGTAGACTCTACAGACAAAGTCTTAGTGTTCACTAAGTTCATACATATATACGAATGTGTTGATCCAGGATCTATCAAAGCAATCACATAAGTATCATAGAGAGTAAATGTACCCGTAATCACATCTGGCGATGAAGCTTCCTCACGAGCTCGAATAGCATATGCTCAAGCAGGTGCACGAGTCTCGAATCTAACAGCTATGTCTTTTGTCCCTCTCTGACTACCACTTACATTTCCTGAATTTCTGGGAGGTCTACCTCGAGAAACATTACCACTCTGTCTCTGATTCTAAACATTATCTTTTCCAGCTAGATCTGGGCAATCTTTAATAAAATGGTTTCTCGAACCTCAACTATAACAAGCTCAATTATTACTTTTTCCCCAGCAATCACCAAAGTGTCGTCTTCCACATTGCTCACATTCAGGCCTTTCATTCTTTGCATTATCATCACTAGCAATAGACATGGCTGAGGATTTGTAATTCGATTGCGATCTAACACGGTCTCTGTTTGAATATCCAATGCTAGTATTTGAATGACTGTTATCATCTCTAAACTTCTTAGATCTAGATTGAAATGATTTTCCTGATGAACTCTTTCGTACATCTCTAGCTTCAAACTCAGCCTTTCTTTTCTCTTTCCCAAGATCCTCCGCTTTACATGCTCGTTCAACAAGCACCACGAATTCTTTAATTTCTACAATCCCAACTAACAAGCAAATATCTTCGTTCAAGCCGTCTTCGAATCTCTTGCACATTATTACTTCCGAAGATACACATTCACGAGCATGCTGACTCAACCTTACAAATTCTCACTCGTATTCTGTAACAAAAATACGGCCTTGCTTAACCTCAAGAAACTCTTTACGTTTCTGATCAATAAATCTCTGACTGATGTACTTCTTTCGAAATTCAGCTTGGAAGAAATCCCACGTAACTCGTTCACTTGGAACTACAGATGTCAAAGTCTTCCACCAATGATACGCCATGTCTCTCAAAAGTGAAACTGTAACACCCCAAACCCGACCTAGACATTATGACCGAATCTGGTGCGTCACATCAAACCATTTTTCGAATTTCATCTTTTCGGTGAAAATCCATTATTGAATCTAAATTTCTTTATTATTATTAAGCTAAAGTTCTCATCAAAATGTTTACCAATTTGTTTGCCTTTGGTATATTACCTCATTTAAAATCGCGGAAGCATTTTGAAAACTTTGTTGTTCGAAGCTCGTGTTCCTTAGAAAAATCATGCCATTTTGAAATCTCGAGTTTTCCTAGACTAGCAGTTTAGTATAAGAAATCACAATCCAAATTAAAACATAAAACCCACCTACAGCCTTATTACATAATTTAAAAACCCAAAACAAAATCTAATTGCAATTAAAAGAAACAGAAATAGTAGTGTGGCCATCTCCGAGTCCTTCGCAGCTCCAAACCATCTAAGCTTAGGGATTACCTGGACAGTTAGAAACGGGGTGAGTTTACGAAAACTCAGTGTGTAATCCCAATAACAAACAAACAGTGAATAACACGATATCAGTACAATCTAGGCCAAAGCCCTATTCATTCTCGACATATATTGGGCCGAAGCCTTTCTTTTAACAGTTACTGGGCCGAAGCCTTTTCATAAATCATATCACTGGGTCGAAGCCTTTACTTTAAATGATATGGCCCATAGGCCCAAATCAATACCACATGCACTATTAATGGATGTATGCAAGCCCATTTGGGGAGACTACTCAACCCACCAACCGCTACTCTCCACCCGTACCAACCAAGCTCTCCATGTGGGGAATAACTCAACCCACCCAACCAAAACTCTCCACTGGCAGCATAGCTGCTTTATCATATAACTGGAGGCCTAGCCTCTTTTAATAACTGGGGCAAAGCCCTTTTTGATAAACTAGGGCAAAGCCCTTTTTGATAAACTGGGGCAAAGCCCTTTTCGGTAAATTGGGGCATAGCCCTTTTAGCACTTCCTCCATTTATAAAACCCAACCCATGCAACATGTCATGTATGCAGAGTGTCATGCCCATATTTGAATCAAACAATCACAGTCAAGTCATTCGTATCACCAACATATATTCACAATCAAATCCGTCAACCACACAGTCCAAGTCAATCACTTGCCTACAAGGGCAAAACAGTCATTTAACACCCTAGGGGAAAAATGGTAATTTTACCCCACAAGGGTATCTCGGTAATTCTACCCTACAGGGGTATTTCGGTAATTTGGATACACTAGGACAAAATAAATACATGCTTTAAACTTAGACACTTTAATAACATGTACCTAAGCAAGACACATTAAATATTTGTATAAAATAAGACACATTAATTTAGCTGGAACAAAACATATTTAAATCATGTAATGAACTAAAAACATAATTATGAGCTGAAATTAATTTTAACTAACTAAAATAAATACTTAGTTTATTTCGGAAAATAAATGCATGAGCTAAAAAGAAACAGAAATGATCTCAAATAAGCTAAATTGAGCTAAGTTCGGCTTGTAGGAGGTTGCAAGGTGATCTTGTTGAGCTGGACCAAGCTTTCTCAATCTGTCTAGCCAATGTCTCACTCGACACTTGGTTGACTAAGGCCGAAATGGCCTCTTTGAATTGCTTGGCTCGAGCTCGTGTGATTGATCCTTGGGGAAGCTCAAATGGATCCTTGGTCGAGCTAGGTACGACATGGGGCATGGCCTATCATCCCCCTCTTCAAAGTGACTTGTCCTCAAGTTGAATCCTGCATCAAAGAGAGATAAATCAGACATGTTGAAGCTTGCACTAATATTATACTCACTCGATAAGTCAAGTCGATAAGAATTCTCGTTGATTCGTTCTATGTCTTGGAAAGGTTCGTCTCCTTGCGGTAGTATACGTTGGGCTGAAAAAGGTTCCTTTCGTATATGAACCCAAACCGAATCACCAAGTTCAAATACAATTCTCTTTCATCCTTTGTTCACTCTTTGAACATAGCTTTCAATTCTTGCTTCGATATTTTCTTAAACCTTTTGGTGCAACACCTTGACATACTCGGCCCTCTTCTTCACATCTACACGAATGAATTGATTGTTAGGTAAAGGCACTAAGTCTAACTGAGTTAACATATTAAATCCATAAACAATCTCAAAAGGAGAAAATTTAGTCACCGAATGGACTAATCAATTATATGCAAACTCAATATGAGGTAAGCAGTCATCCTACGACTTTTAATTTTTTCGGATGATGGCCTTTAACAAAGTAGACAACATTTGATTAACCACCTCTGTTTGGCCATTCGTTTAGGGGTGACAAGTGGTAGAGAACAACAACTTGGTTCTGGGCTTCCCCCACAACAATCTTAAAAAGTGACTCAAAAACTTCCCGTCGCGATCAGAAATGATCTCTCTCAGAAAAGCATGTAGTCAAACGATTTCCATAAAGAAAAGATTAGCAATATGAATAGCCTCGTTCGTTTTTGTACATGCAATAAAATGTGACATTTTTCTAAAATCTATCAACTACAACGTAAATAGAATCCTTCCCCATTTTTGTTCGTGGTAATCCAAGGACAAAGTCTATGGATATATCCTTCCAAAGAGCTTCGGGTGTAATAGTCCCGTTAGACCTTAGTCAGAATAGTAGTTTTGGGACCACAAATCTGAGTCAAAAAAATATTTAAATATTATTTTTCGTGATTTTGATGTGAGAATTAGCATGTGTGAAAGTTTGTATTAAATTTTAATTGTTTGTGTGCCAATTTAATAAAAAGGACCTAATCGCGTAAAATGTAAAAGTTGCATGTTATATGTTAAAAGTTCCTATTTGATTTGGATTTATACTTGTGAGGTCCTTATGTGGTTATTTGACCATGGTTTTGATTAAATGACATTAATGGACATTAGTTGATGGAATATTAATGTTTTATTACAAGGGTAATTAGCGCATTATGATGAAATAAAATAAAATAAACATATTTCATCCATCATTTTTAGTGTTCATCCACCTAAAATAGGAAAGAAAACCTAAGTTTGAAGAGCTTTAAGTTTCGGCACTCATCTTGGCTAATTAGGTATGTGTTTTTGTTCGATTTTTAATAATTTCTATGTTTTTGTAATCGTTGCTTTGTATACTACAAAGCCCATACTTGAATTTTTTATTTTGATGAATATTTTGAGTTATTCCATTGATGAACCCATGAGTTTTGTAATGTTAATTGGTAGAATATGAAAGCTAAGTGTTTGATATACATGTTTTGTAAGGTGATTTTGAGTAAAAATGCATATTAGGGATTAAATTGAGAAATGTGTATATTGAGGGGTTGAAATGTGAAATAAATAAAAATTATGGCTTGTTAAGGACCATAGGAAGATTCAGCTAATACATAGTTTTGAGGAATTTTGTGTATTTTGTGATTTTATGAAATAGGGGCTAAAATGTTAAAATGTGAAAATTGCAAAATGCCCTAAATATAATATGGATCAAATTGAATGACTTATTCAATAAAAGGGTTAATTTTGAATACATATAGATCAAGAAAAGAGGAATTCAGACTTAGACTGAGGAAAGTCAAAGGTTATAGAGTAAACAATTCGAATCAATAATACCAAGTATGAGGTAAGTTCGTACGGGATAAATGATGTTACAATTTATATTTTAGTGTTTTTGATAATGCTTAAATTGTATATATTTGACTATGGAGTGAGTACTATGATAAATAGACTATGTTCGGCACTAAGTGTGAGATTTGAAATAGCTTCGACTATAAATAGCACTAAGTGTGCAAATTGGAATAGCTTCGGCTATATGTGGCACTAAGTGTGCAATATTGAGATAGTTTTGGTTTAATATGATGGCACTAAATGTGCTATATTTTATAGCTTCAGCTAGATTATTGGTACTAAGTGTGCAATGTTCTTGTACATGGAAAGATGATTTAATGAATTAGTGTATCGAGCATTGAAGTGATAATGTAATAGTTAAGTATGAGTTTGTACAGGTATGTAATGAATATTTATCGTTAACGATATGGTGTATGAGATAGATGAACCTATTTGGTTGATAATATTTGTATGAGTTATGTGCAAGGATATATGAACTAAGAAAATAGTATGAAATGAGAAATGGTAATGAATGAGGTTGAGTAGTGATATGAATTGAACTATGTGTTAGCTAATATGTCTTATAGCTTTTAAATGTTGAGTTAAATGTATTATTCCATGAACTTACTAAGCTCTAAGCTTACTGTGTGAAATGTTCTCTGTCTTACAGTGTTATAAAGCTAACTCGAATTTAGGAATCATCAGCAACTCACTCACACTATCGGACATCTATTTTGGTACCATTTTGAGAGTTGTATATATGGTATATGGCATGTATAGGCTAGGAGTATTTAGATATGTTTTGTAGTGTATATATTATGCCATGTGATATGGCTAGTTTTAGTTAAAACTTATGGTTGATATTGATATATGTTATGTGATGAAAATATGCCATTATGATGTGTAACACCCCGAACCCGAGACCATTGCCGGTGTCGGACACGAGGGGTTAACAAACCAAATCCACATATTTCGCCCACCAAATTGACATTTCCAGTCAGGCTGGAAAACTGCGTCACTGTCACCTTAAAAATCATATCTCAAGTTTCAAAACTCGGAAACTGGTTTCGTAAATTTTCCCTGAATTTAGACTCATATATCCATCCATGGATTTATTTCTAGAATTTTTGGTTGGGCCAATTGGTACAGTTTATTAGTTAAAGTCACTCATGTTACAGGGATAGACTGCTCTGACCTTCGCGCGTTACAACTTGAATATCTCTCTGTACAGGGATTTAATACTGGTGTCGTTTGTTCCTAATGAAACTAGACTCAAAATGGAATCTGCACATATAAGGCATGACTCCTAATTCTTTCTGGATAATTTATAGTAAATTTTTAAAGTTGCGACAGGGGACCCAGAAACCGTTCTGGCCCTGTCTCACCATAGCTTTAATATCTCTTAACGTGTAACTCCTATGACCATTTCGTTTCTTCCATATGAAAGTAGACTCATCAAGGTTCATTTACATAGCTTATTCACTATTTAATACCATTCCTACAAATTTTGGTGATTTTTCACATTCACGTCACTGCAGCTGGCAGCATCTGTTTTTAAGGTAGGTCTTACCTATTTTGTAGACTCCATGAACCAACTAGTCTTGCCATACATAGGTTCCCATATGATCATTTTAACCATACCAATGGCTGATCATGTGACCAACACTCCCATTTCCAATCCATAATCACATCATGACACCATATATATATATACAAACCGCAAATAGTCTAAGTTCGTACTTCATTTTTACGAGCCATTTTCGCATGGCCGTACACATATACATCACAACATATTTAAACCGACAAGGGGTAGTCCTATACATGAGCATACACATATTATAGGCATCAAAATAAATTTTAAATTATTTTTATGCCTCGGTTTTGTGGTCCCGAAACCACATTCCGACTAGGGTCAATTTTGGGCTGTCACAACTCTCCCCCACTTAAGAAATTTTCGTCCCCGAAAATCTTACCGGTAAATAGGGTTGGGTATCGCTCTTTCATAGAGTTCTCGTTTTCCCAAGTAGCTTCTTCTATCCCGTGCTTGAGCCTTAACACCTTCACTAGCGGAACCCGCTTGTTTCGTAACTCTTTCACTTCCCGTGATAGGATACGAATCGGTTCTTCCTCATAACTCATATTAGCTTGAATTTCAATTTCTGATGGACTAATCACGTGCGATGGATCGGATCTATAGCGTCGAAGCATCGAAACATGAAAGACATCGTGAACCTTTTCGAGTTCAGGGGGCAAAATCAAACGATATGCCACTGGACCGACTCGCTCGGATATCTCATATGGCCCAATGAACCTCGGGCTCAACTTGCCCTTACGGCCGAATCTGAGTATCTTTTTCCAAGGCGATACCTTGAGAAACACTTTATCACCCACCTGATACTCGATATCCTTACGCTTCAGATCCGCGTACGACTTCTGACGATCGGAGGCTATCTTCAGACTTTCACGGATTACTTTCACTTTCTGTTCAGCATCTCTAATCAAATCCACCCCGAAAATCTTGCTTTCACCGAGCTCAGTCCAAAACAATGGTGTACGGCATTTACGACCGTACAAAGCCTCGTAGGGTGCCATCTTAATACTTGATTGAAAGCTGTTGTTGTAAGCGAATTCAATCAATGGCAAATACCGTTCCCATGAACCACTAAACTCGAGGACGCAACATCTCAACATATCCTCAAGTATCTGAATTATTCGCTCGGATTGACCATCGGTTTGGGGGTGAAAGGTGGTGCTGAAATGCAACTTGGTACCCAAAGCTTCTTGCAACTTTTTCCAGAATCGCGAGGTAAATCTCGGATCTCTATCCCACACGATGGAAATAGGCACCCGTGTAATCTCACAATCGAGAAGCGTACAATTCGGCTAATTTGTCCATTGAAAAATCCGTACGTTACGGGGACAAAGTGAGCCGACTTAGTCAATCTATCTACCACGACCCAAACCGCATCCTTCTTACTCACGACAATGGCGGTCCGGATACAAAGTCCATTGTGACTCGATCCCATTTCCACTCGGGTATCGTGATTGGTGAAGTAATCGAAGGCACTTGATGTTCCGCTTTCACTTGTTGACATATTAAACATCTCGAAACAAAGTCGGAGATGTCTCGTTTCATACCATGCCACCAAAACCGACGTTTCAAATCGTTGTACATCTTCGTACTCCCCGGGTGGATTGCCATTCGGCTACAATGGGCTTCATTCAGAATTATCGAAATGAGTTCCGAATTCTTTGGAACACACAGACGACTTTTGAACCTCAAACAATCGTCATCATCGATTTGAAACTCGAGTCCTTGTTGAACACACTCAGCCCGTTTTGCAGCCAACTCGTCGTCGACTTTCTGAGCTTCTCGAATTTGATGTATCACTAATGGTTTGGCTTTCAATTCAGCTACTAACACACTGTCGGATCGAACAGACAAGTGCACATTCATCGCTCAGAAGCGAATAATGATTTACGACTCAAGGCATCCGCAACCACATTCGCCTTTCCGGGGTGATAGTCAATGACCAGCTCATAATCCTTTAACAGTTCGAGCCAACTTCTTTGTCGCAGATTTAAGTCTCTTTGGGTCATCAAATATTTGAGACTTTTGTGATCCGAGTACACATGGCACTTCTCACCAAATAAGTAATGTCGCCAAATCTTTAAGGCGAATACGATGGCAGCTAATTCGAGATCATGGGTCGGATAATTTTTCTCGTGTGGCTTTAATTGCCTCGACGCATAGGCCACAACTCGACCTTCTTGCATCAATACACAACCTAACCCAAGTAGGGAGGCGTCACTATAGATGACAAACTCTTTGCCGGATTCGGGTTGTACTAGAATTGGGGCTTCATCAAATAAGTTTTCGATTGATCGAAACTTTTCGACATTTCTCCGTCCATTCGAATTTAACATCCTTTTGGAGTAACCGTCATCGGCGTGGCTATCGTTGAGAAACCTTTACAAATCGTCGGTAATAACCGCAAGCCCCAAAAAGCTCGAACCTCATTAATATTTCTGAGGCTTCCAATTAAGTATGGCTGAAATTTTATTCGGTCGACTCGAATACCGATGAGATACCACATGACCCAAGAAGCTAACCTCTCTTAACCGTAACTCACACTTGTGAACTTAGCATATAATTGCTTATCCGTAAAATTTGCAGCACTAACCTCGTGTGTTCAGCATGTTCGGTCTCATTTCTTGAATAGACCAAGATGTCATCAATGAACACGACTACGAATCGATCCAAATATGGTCTGAAGATCCGATTCATTAAATCCATAAATACCGCAAGGGCATTAGTAAGCCCAAACGGCATCACTAGGAACTCATAGTGACCATATCTCGCTCGAAGGCGGTCTTGGGTACGTCCAATCTCGGATTCGCAATTGATAATAGCCCGATCTCAATTCTATTTTCGAGAACACCGAGGCTCCTTGGTTGATCGAACAAGTCATCGATACGTGGTAACGGTATTTGTTCTTTATCGTCGCTTTATTAAGTCGACGATAGTCGATGCACGCAACCTCATGGTTCCATCCTTCTTTTCACAAACAACACCGGCGCACCCCAAGGTGAACAACTCAGGCGAGCAAAACCTCTATCCACCAATTCTTGCAACCGAGCTTTCAACTCCTTTAATTCCGTTGGTGCCATACGATACGGAGCTATCGAAATTGGAGTGGTACCGGTACCAATTCGATGCCAAATTCTATTTCCGAACAGGTGGTAAACCCGGCAATTCTTCGAGGAAAACATCCGGTATTCACAAACCACGCAGCACGATTCGAGTTTCTTTTCGATTCCTTGTCATCGAGCACATACGCAAGGTACGCTTCGCACCTTTTCTTACATATTTTCGGGCCAACATTGCGATATTACGGTGGCAACCCCTTTAAGTCCGTAGACTCAACCCGAATTATCTCGTTATTCGCGCACCTCAAATCGATAGTCTTGCTTTTGCAATTTACAACCACATCGTGCATGGTCAACCAATCCAAACCAAGAATAACGTCAATTCATCGAACGGCAAAAGCATCAAGTCCGCGGAAAACAAGAACCTCGGAACACTAGGGGACTTTTCTTGCACACTTGGTTGACAAGCACGTAATGACCCAAGGGTTTGACACCGAATTACAAACTCAGAGACTCAATAGGCAAAGTCTTCTTGGATGCTAAGGTTTCACATATATAAGAATGAGTAGAACCAGGGTCAATCAAAGCAATCACATTAGTATTGAAAAGAGTGAAAGTACCGGTAATGACATCTGGAGAGGCAGCATCCTCGCGTGCGCGTATGGCATAAGTCCTAGTAGGAGCCCGAGTGTAACACCCCTAACTCGTGACCGTCGCTGGTGTCGGACACGAGAGGTTAACGGCCAAATCCTCTCAAGGTACCAACCAATTTGTCATTTCCAGTCAGGCTGGAAAACTGCGTCACCGTCGCCTTAAAAATCATATCTCGAGTTTCAAAACTCGGAAACTGATTTCGTAAATTTTACCTGAATTTAGACTCACATACCCATCCATGGATTTATTTCTAGAATTTTTGGTCGGGCCAATTGGTACAGTTTATTAGTTAAAGTCACCCATGTTACAGGGATCGACTGCTCTGACCTTTTCGCGTTACAACTTGAATATCTCTCTGTACAGGGATTTAATACTGGTGCCGTTTGTTTCTAATGAAACTAGACTCAAAATGGAATCTGTACATATAAGGCATGACTCCTAATTCTTTCTGGATAATTTATGGTAAATTTTCAAAGTCGCGTCAGGGGTCCCAGAAACCGTTCTGGCCCTGTCTCACGAGAACTTTAATATTTCTCAGTATACTGCTCATATGGTCATTTCGTTTCATCCATATGAAAATAGATTCATCAAGGTTAAATTTCATAATTTACCCACTATTTAATTCTACTTCTACTATTTTTAGTGATTTTTCAATCTCATCTCACTGCTGCTGTCCGCAACAGTTACTGCAGTAGACTATGCCAATTTCATGAATCTTTCCTTGGCCTTAATCATCCATCATACATGACACAAATTGTGGCCACCTTATCAAAATTAGAGTTTCTAAGACTCGTGGCTATAGGTTCTAGCATCCCACTCGATGACCACATAGGCCATTTTCACATGGCTTAAAGTTTACAACCCACAATTCGACAAAATATAATAGCCTATACATGCCAAATGTTCTTCAACAACGAAAACAATACCACAAGATTTCAGCCGGTGTGATGACTTCAACGACGGTCCCGATCACGCAAGCAATACGAATCCGAGAGACCTAAAATGGGTGACAAGAAAAAAAACACCGAGTGAGTTTACAACTCAGTAAGTCATAAGCATTCATCAATCCACTGATACAGTCACTACAACATGTACAGCAAACGAGGCTAGGTACTCATCCATATCGAATCTATACCATAATACCTCGGACCTTTCGGTCCAATCTCGTACCAAGTCATACATCCACATTTCATATTCTACACAACAAGATAATCGAAGCATTTTTACACATTAACTCATTTTCCAGCACAACCATACAATTTCAATCATCACATAGATTTAAGGCTTACCAATTCAACCCCAAGCATGAACGTATTCTCTATTCATCATGAGCTCGAGGTACTTACCCGATCCGCTGTCCGGGATTAACTCGATAATGTCGCACACTCAGTGCCAATTGCAATACAAGAGCATATAGTGAATCCGCACACTTAGTGCTATATATTTTCAGCTCGCACACTTAGTGCTATATAATTTTCAGCTCGCACACTTAGTGCTATATAATCAAACTCGCACACTTAGTGCTGTACAATTTTAAACCCGCACACTTAGTGCCAATCTTGTCACCGTGTCCATTTATACCCGCACACTTAGTGCCGAGACCAATACCTTATGCATTTTGCTGCCTTTATACATTCAACAATGGCATCATTCCATACACATACATTTCCATTTACACATCAATTCATTTAAACACAATTGTGTATATATTATGGTCATTTACATCAACACCAAATATATGCTTAATGACTTACCTTATATTGGATGAAACGATTTCCAATCGACTACTCGATTATCTTTCCTTTGCCTTTGCTTGATTCTCCACCTCTAGCTTCTTGAGCTAAATTTAACAAATAAATTGGTTTTATCATTTGAGCATCGGAAGAGGAATTCAAGATGCCTAGCCAATATATAAATATCTACTCATTAGGCATCAAAGTCGCATATGTACAAAATCATGAATCGAACTCAACACCTTAGTTAGTATTCCTCTTAGCGAATTTTCTAAGCCAAGAATAGGCATCAATATGCTTGCCTCTAACCGAATGCATGCACACCAATTTCCCTCATGTGGCGAATATGCATGTCCATGTTGAGGCCGATTATGCACTTAATACCACACAAAACAGCATGCATTTTACTAACTAACGCATTACATATTGTAGCTCAATACACATCTCTCATGTACTACATAACCGAAAACATCATCCCAAGCAAATATATGCCTTGAAATAGTATATATGTCATACCAATTCATCATGTGCAAACACATATTCAAAGCTCAAATCTTACCTACCATGCAACATGCATGAATCATACTTGTGGATATACCATGACCGAATACATCACAACACCATCATTTTGGTCATGATTAATCAAAGAACTTAATGTCTCACTCAAAAATACTAAAAAGAAAGTCCAAGAGCCATCAATCCCCCATCACGTACACCATTAACAAGCTTCATATTTAACATGCAATGGCATTAACACAAAATCCACCTTGGGCAAATACCATTTCCATGGCATAACAAGGATTTGAACCATGGCTAACATGCACATCAAGTTAGCAACCAAAACAAGCATGAATCTCATGACACAACCTCAAACATACCTTAATCTTGATGCAAGTATAGCCAAATCCCCTTCTAGTTCTCTTCTAAACCAAGCATGAAGCAAAAATCCTCCCTTTTTCCTTAGTATTTTCGGCCAAAGAAGAGAAAATGGATGAACAAAATTTTTCTTTTCTCTTCCACAATGCACGGCAAGGGGGGGTTTCACTCACACACACACATTTTTTTTCTTTCTTTATTACCCATACTCATTTGTTTATTGTTTCTCCCTAGTGCACCAACAAAACATGTTTCATGACATGTTTAGCCCATGATTCCTTGTCATGGCCGGCCACTTCATGTTAGGGGAAATTTGACATGCAAATCCTTATTTTTGCATGTATTATCAACTAGTCATCCCACATTTCCCCATCATACTTTCAATGTTTACTACTAGGCCCTTTCTAGTGAAATTCACATTTATAACTCTAAATCGAAACATCAAAAATGTCACACATGAATTAAACATATTATAGGCATCAAAATAAATTATAAATTATTTTTATGCCTCGGTTTTGTGGTCCCGAAACCACATCCCGACTAGGGTCAATTTTGGGATGTCACAACTCTCCCCACTTAGAAATTTTCGTCCCCGAAAATCTTACGATAGTAAATAGGCTCGGTATCGCTCTCTCATAGAGTCCTCAAGTTCCCAAGTGGCTTCTTCAATTCGTGTTTATGCCACAACACCTTCACTAATGGGATTTTCTTGTTTCAGTAGCTCTTTTACTTCACGCATCGAATGCGAACGGCTCTTCTTCATAACTCAAATTAGGCTGAACCTCGACCTCGGATGGAGTAATTACGCGTCGGGTCGACCTATATCGTCAAGCATCGAAACATGGAAAACGTTGTGAATCTTTTCGAGCTCGGGGGTAAAATTAATCGATGCGCCATCGCCCAACTCGTTCGAGATACTTCATACGGACCGATGAACCTCGGACTCAATTTGCCCTTATGGCCAAATCTAAGCACCTTCTTCCAGGGTGAGACTTTGAGAAATACCTTGTCTCCAACCTGATATTCAATGTCTTTCCTTTTTCAAATCCGCATACGACCTTTGGCGATCTGTAGCAGCCTTCAAACTTTCACGAATCACTCGAACTTTTTGCTCGGCATCCTTAACCAAATCAACCCCGAAGAATTTACCTTCACTAAGTTCAGTCCAGAATAATGGGGTACGGCATTTACGACCGTATAAAGCCTCGTAAGGCGCCATCTTAATACTTGATTGAAAGCTATTGTTGTAAGCGAATTCAATCAAAGGCAGATACCGTTCCCATGAACGACTAAACTCAAGGATACAACATCTCAACATATCCTCAAGTATTTGAATTATCCGTTCGGATTGACCATCGGTTTGGGGGTGAAAGGCGGTGCTGAAATGCAACTTGGTACCCAGAGCTTCTTGAAATTTCTTCCAAAATCGCGAGGTAAATCTCGGATCTCTATCCGACACAATAGAAATCGGTACCCCGTGTAATCTCACAATCTGAGAAACGTACAATTCGGCTAGTTTATCCAATGAAAATCCGTGACGACGGGATAAAGTGAGCCGACTTAGTCAGTCTATCAACAACAACCCAAATCGCATCTTTCTTATTAGCTGACAATGGCAGCCCGGACACAAAGTCCATTGTGACTCGATCCCATTTCCACTCGGGTATCGTGATCGGCTGAAGCAATCCTGAAGGCGCTTGATGTTCCGCTTTCACTTGTTGACATATTAAACATCTCGAAACAAAGTCGAAGATGTCCCGTTTCATACCATGCCACCAAAACCGACGTTTCAAATCGTTGTACATCTTCGTACTCCCCGGGTGGATTGCCATTCGGCTACAAAGGGGCTTCGTTCAAAATTATTGGAATAAGTTCCGAATTCTTTGGGACACACAGACGACTTCTGAACCTCAAACAATCGTCATCATCGATTTGAAATTCCTAGTCCTTGTTCGGAACACACTCATCCCGTTTTGCAACCAACTCATCGTCGACTTTCTGAGCTTCACGAATTTGACGTATCAATAATGGTTTGGCTTTCAATTGAGCTACTAACACATTGTCGGGTAGGATAGACAAGTGTACATTCATCGCTCACAAAGCAAATAGTGATTTCCTGCTTAAGGCATCCGCAACCACATTAGCCCTTCCCGGGTGATAATCAATGACGAGCTCATAATCTTTTAACAACTCGAGCCATCGCCTTTGTCGCAGATTTAAGTCTCTTTGGGTCATCAAATATTTGAGACTTTTGTGATCCGAATACACATGGCACTTCTCACCAAATAAGTAATGTCGCCATATCTTTAAGGCGAATACGATGGCAGCCAATTCGAGATCATGGGTCGGATAATTTTTCTCATGTGGCTTTAATTGCCTCGACGCATAGGCCACAACTCGCCCTTCTTGCATCAATACGCAACCCAACCCAAGTAGGGATGCGTCACTATAAATGACAAACTCTTTGCCCGATTCGGGTTGCACTAGAATTGGGGCTTCGATCAAATAAGCTTTCAGTTGATCGAAACTTTTCGACATTTCTCCGTCCATTCGAACTTAACATCCTTTTGGAGTAAGCCGTCATTGGCGTGGCTATCGTCGAAACCTTTACAAATCGTCGGTAATAACCGCAAGCCCCAAAAGCTCCTAACCGGTAACATTCCTTGGTGGTTTCCAATCGAATATGGCTGAATTTTGTTCGGGTCCACCCGATACCGATGCGGACACCACGTGCCCCAAAAGCTAACCTCTTTCAACCAAAATTCACATTCTTGAACTTTGCGTATAATCGCTTATCTTGTAAGATTTGCAACACTAGCCTCAAGTGTTCAAAGATGCTCGTTTCATCTCTCGAATAGACCAAAATGTCATCGATAAATACAACTACGAACCGATCCAAGTATGGCCTGAAAATTCTATTCATTAAATCCATAAACACCGCAGGGGCATTAGTGAGCCCAAACGGCATCACCAAGAATTCGTAGTGACCGTACCTCGTTCTAAAAGCGGTTTTGGGTATGTCCGATTCTCGGACCCTCAACTGATAGTACCCCGACCTCAAATCTATCTTTGAAAACACCGAGGCTCCCTTTAATTGATCAAACAAATCGTCAATTCATGGCAATGGATATTTATTCTTTATCGTCACTTTATTGAGTTGACGATAGTCGATGCACAACCTCATGGTTCCGTCCTTCTTCACAAATAATAAGCGCCCCATGGAGAAAAACTTCGATCGGCGAAACCTCTATCCGTCAATTCTTGCAATTGAACCTTCAATTCCTTTAATTCGTTAATGCCATACGACACGGGGCTATTGAAATCGGCGTAGTACCGGTACAACCGATGCGAATTCCACTTCTCGAACGGTGGCAATCCGGTAACTCCTCGGGAAAAACATCCGAATACTCACAAACCACTGGTACCGATTCGAGTATCCTTTCCGTCTCTTTACTTCCAAACACATACGCAAGGTATGTTTCACACCCTTTTCACATACCTCCGAGCGGTCATAGAAGATATTATCATTGGCGCTCCTTTTAAATCGATGAGACTCGACTCGGACTACCTCATTATTTGCACTCCTCAAATCAATGGTTTTCCTTTTGCGATCCACCTTTGCATCATGTACGATCACCAATCCATACCAAGAATAACATCGAATTCATTAAATGGTAGAAGCATCGGATCGGTAGGAAAGCAGATTCTCGAATTATTAGGGGCATCTCTTGCACACTTTATCAACGAGTACGTGTCGACCCAAAGGGTTTGACACTCGAATTATGAACTCGAGAGACTCAACGGTAGAGTCTTCTTTGGATGCTAAGGTTTCACATACATATGAATGAGTAGAGCCGGGTCAATCAATGCAATCACACTAGTATCAAAGAGAGTAAAAGTACCGGTGATAACGTCGGGGAGGATGCCTCCTCTCTCTGCGCGGATGGCATATGCTCTAGCAGAGTACGGGTCTCGGATCGGACAGCCGTATTAGAGGCTCCTCTCGATTACCACCCCTACCTCCAGAGATTCTCGGGGCCTACCTCCACCGTCGTTCCACTAGGTCTTGCACCTTGCGTCTTATTCCTCTCATCTAGCTCCGTGCAATCTCTAATGAAGTGGTCCTTGAACCGCATCCATAATGAGCCCTATTAATGACTTACCCCAACATTCACCTAGGTGTCGTCTTCCACATTGGGGGCATTGGTCTCTCTTCACGATTATTGCCCACACTAGCTCTGAAGTAGCTCTGGAGTCCGTCAATGGTCGGGCTCTAATGGAAATTCCCGATCGTCCTCGACTTCATGGTGTCCTCCACGAACCTCTTTACAGCCGAGAACGGAGCTTTACTCGTCGATCTTTTACGGTAATCTCTTGCTTCAAATTCAGCCTTCTTCTTCTCCTTCCCAAGTTCTTCCGCCTTGCGAGCTCATTCGACTAGTGTCACGAACTCCTTTATCTCCAAAATTCCCACTAGTAACTTTAACTCTTCATTCAATCCTTCTTCAAATCTTTTGCACATCGCAACCTCATCAGCCACACACTCCCGAGCATACCGACTAAGTCTTACGAACTCATGTTCAGTATTCGAGATCTGATCATACGGCCTTGCTTGAGTTCCAAGAACTCCTTACGCTTCGATCAATGAACCGTTGACTAATATATTTCTTCGAAATTCCGTTTGAAGGAAATCCCAAGTAACTTGTTCCTTTGGGACTATGGAAATCAAGGTCCTCCACCAATAGTAGGCTGAGTCTCGCAACAAAGATGTAGCACACTTAAGACATTCATCGGGTGTGCATGACAATTCATCAAACACTCTAATGGTGTTATCAAGCCGAACTCGGCCCTTTCGGCATAAATCGGTAACTATGGCCTTAAACTCCTCGGCCCCACGCTTCCTAATTAAGTCCACAGGTGGTTTACTCAGCCTCACAGGATCAGTAACTGATGGCATTACGGGCTCTTGGGGTGGAGTATTTAAATTCGGGAATGGTTGGACAGCCGGGTCGGTTCGGGCATATTGCGCGACCCACTCATTCATCATGGTGAAGAAGGCTTGTTTCGCCCCTTCATTTTGATTATTCGCGGATGACTGAGGCTCAACAGGCGGTGTCCCTTGTGCGGGAGCAGCCGCTACACCTTCAACGTCATCCGTCAAGGGTCTCTCTATCCCGGGTTCCATTGCTATTTAAAACAAAAATTTCAACCGTCAGAAGTCATCACATTATTCAGCACTAACAATTTGGCATGTATAGCTAGACTCACACGCGCTATGGTAGTCCTAGAACCGACTAAACCATAGCTCTGATACCAATAAAATTGTAACACCCCTAACTCGTGACCGTCGCTGGTGTCGGACACGAGAGGTTAACGGCCAAATCTTCTCAAGGTACCAACCAATTTGTCATTTCCAGTCAGGCTGGAAAACTGCGTCACCGTCGCCTTAAAAATCATATCTCGAGTTTCAAAACTCGGAAACTGATTTCGTAAATTTTACCTGAATTTAGACTCACATACCCATCCATGGATTTATTTCTAGAATTTTTGGTCGGGCCAATTGGTACAGTTTATTAGTTAAAGTCACCCATGTTACAGGGATCGACTGCTCTGACCTTTGCGCGTTACAACTTGAATATCTCTCTGTACAGGGCTTTAATACTGGTGCCGTTTGTTTCTAATGAAACTAGACTCAAAATGGAATCTGTACATATAAGGCATGACTCCTAATTCTTTCTGGATAATTTATGGTAAATTTTCAAAGTCGCGTCAGGGGACCCAGAAACCGTTCTGGCCCTGTCTCACGAGAACTTTAATATTTCTCAGTATACTGCTCATATGGTCGTTTCGTTTCATCCATATGAAAATAGATTCATCAAGGTTCAATTTCATAATTTACCCACTATTTAATTCTACTTCTACTATTTTTAGTGATTTTTCAATCTCATCTCACTGCTGCTGTCCGCAACAGTTACTGCAGTAGACTATGCCAATTTCAATTTCATCAGGATCCATTACTATAAACAAACACAAAGTCAAATTGTCAGAAATCACCACACTATCGATTCATCATTGAAATGGCATGTATAGCTAGACCCCAAACACATCACGGTAGTCCTAGAATCGACTAAACCGTGGCTCTAATACCATTAAAATTGTAACACCCCGAACCCGAGACCGTTGCCGGTGTCGGACACGAGGGGTTAACAAACCAAATCCACATATTTCGCCCACCAAATTGACATTTCCAGTCAGGCTGGAAAACTGCATCACTGTCACCTTAAAAATCATATCTCAAGTTTCAAAACTCGGAAAATGGTTTTGTAAATTTTCCCTGAATTTAGACTCATATATCCATCCATGGATTTATTTCTAGAATTTTTGGTCGGGCCAATTGGTACAGTTTATTAGTTAAAGTCACTCATTTTACAGGGATCGACTGCTCTGACCTTCGCGCGTTACAACTTGAATATCTCTCTGTACAGGGCTTTAATACTGGTGTCGTTTGTTTCTAATGAAACTAGACTCAAAATGGAATCTTCAAATATAAGGCATGACTCCTAATTCTTTCTGGATAATTTATAGTAAATTTTTAAAGTTGCGACAGGGGACCCAGAAACCGTTCTGGCCCTGTCTCACCATAGCTTTAATATCTCTTAACGTGTAACTCCTATGACCGTTTTGTTTCTTCCATATGAAAGTAGACTCATCAAGGTTCATTTACATAGCTTATTCACTATTTAATACCATTCCTACAAATTTTGGTGATTTTTCACATTCACGTCACTGCAGCTGGCAGCATCTGTTTTTAAGGTAGGTCTTACCTATTTTGTAGACTCCATGAACCAACTAGTCTTGCCATACATAGGTTCCCATATGATCATTTTAACCATAACAATGGCTGATCATGTGACCAACACTCCCATTTCCAATCCATAATCACATCATGACACCATATATATATATACAAACCGCAAATAGTCTAAGTTCGTACTTCACTTTTACGAGCCATTTTCGCATGGCCGTACACATATACATCACAACATATTTAAACCGACAAGGGGTAGTCCTATACATGAGCATACACATATTATAGGCATCAAAATAAATTTTAAATTATTTTTATGCCTCGGTTTTGTGGTCCCGAAACCACATTCCGACTAGGGTCAATTTTGGGCTGTCACATGATGTGCATTTGGTTGGCCAAAGGAAATGGTCAATTTGACAAGGTTTTGGCATGAGATGTGTTTGTTTATTTGGAATTTGTGGAACATATGTTTTGGTATGATTTTAGTTTAGATTTAGTATGATTTGGTTGATGAGTTGAGAATGGAAATTGGCTGAAATTGTGTTGGAAATATGTTTGGTTTGGTTATTGTAGGTTTGACCCAAATGAGGTGGCAAATTGGCTATTCAAATGGCCTATTTTTGTCCACATGAGCAGAGACACGAGCGTGTGTCTCAACCGTGTGCGACACATAGTCATGTTGTATGACCGTGTGTCCCCTGGGGTACCCTAAATTTTTAAGTCAGGCTCGACCACAGCCAAGGCATACTGGCGTGTGACTAGCTGTGTGACACAAGTCAGTGTCGACGACAGCCAAGACACACGGGCATGTCTTGTGGCCGTGCGAATAAGATAGTATGCATGCTTTGTTTGGGCACGGCCTAGACACACGGGCTTGTCTAATGCCGTGCGAGGCATACGGCCTGTTCACACAGGTGTGTGACCTGTACTTCTTTGAAAAACGTTTAAGTTTTGGAAAAGTTTTGTATGTGTTCGGTTTAGTCCCATATAAGGGACCTATATAAGGGACTCTACATTGATGTTTGATCTTTGATGCTATAATGTTTATGAAATGAATGTTAAATGTTCTGAATTTTCTGGTAATGCCAACCCTAGTCCGTAAAAGGATACGGGTTAGGGGTGATACATCGGGTATAGGGAGCGACATGTACAAGCCATGTGGTTGAATCTTGGACTTGGCCTTCTTGCACGTCACACAATGCTCGCAAACACGTTCAATGTCCCTTTTCATCCTAGGCCAATAAAAGTGTTCTTGGAGCATCGATAATGTCTTACCTACACCGAAGTGTCCCATGAGGCCCCCGCTATACGCCTCGTTAACAAGCAAGTCCCAAATGGAACTTTCCGGGATGCAAAATTTTCCTTCCTTGAAAAGGAAGCCTTCATACTTATAAAACTTTTTAACAGAAGCATTCTCACAAGCAGTAAATATTTCACAAAAGTCATCATCATTAGCATATAAATCTTTCAAGAAAGAGAATCCAAGCAATTTAGAGTCAAGATACAACAACAAAGCATACCTTCTTGAAAGCGCATCTACCACTATATTATCTTTACCTTTCTTGTACTTGATGACATAAGGAAATGATTCGAGGTACTTGACCCACTTTGCATGGCGCTTGTTTAACTTATGCTGGCCTTTAATATGTGTCAATGCTTCGTGATCGGAGTGAATCACGAATTCCTTTGGCCATAAATAATGTTGCCACGTCTCGAGAGCTTGAATGAGTGCGTACATTTCTTTATCGTGAATGGGATAGTTAAGTGCAGCTCCATTTAGCAACTCACTAAAGTACGCAATAGACCTTCCATCTTGAGTGAGCATAACACCGGTTCCTACACTTGAGGCATCACATTCAATCTCAAAAGTTTTAGAAAAATTAGGAAGTACTAATAAAGGAGCTTTAGTAAGACAATTCTTAATATCATTAAAAGACTTCTCTTGCTCATTAGCCCAATAGAAGGCTGAATTTTTCTTGATGAAACTTGTCAACGGCGCAGCTATAGTTCTAAAGTTAGGCACAAAATGCCTATAGAAGCTAGCCAAGCCATGGAAGCTTCGAACTTGGCTGATACTTGTCGGTCTTGGCCACTCTTGAATAGCTTTTATCTTTTCTTGATCCACCTCTAAGCCTTTCGATTTGACCGCGAAACCTAGAAAAACAACCTTATCTGAACAAAACGTACACTACTTAAGATTAGCATATAAGGTCTCCTTTCAAAGAACCTCCAAAACAGATTTAAGGTGTACTACATGTTCTTCCAATGATTTGCTATAAATAAGTATGTCATCAAAGTACAAAACACAAAACTTACCGATAAACAATCTTAATACATAATTCATAAGTCTCATAAAAGTTCTAGGAGTGTTGGTTAGGCCAAATGGCATGACCAACCACTCATACAAACCATGTTTCGTCTTAAAGCCAGTATTTCATTTGTCGCCTTCTCATATGCAGATCTGATGGTATCCGCTTTTAAGATCAATCTTCGAAAATAACTTGGCACCACTTAATTCATCGAGCATGTCTTCTAAGTGAGGCATTGGATGTCGTTACTTATTGGTAATCTTGTTCACAGCTCGGCAACCAACACACATGCGCCACATTCTGTCCTTCTTTGGCACTAACGAAATGGGCATGGTGCATAGACTGAGGCTCTCTTGGATGTAGCCTTTTTCCATAATCTCATTGACTTGCTATTGGAGTTCCTTGGTCTCTTTAGGATTCATCCTATATGCTAGCTGGTTTAGAATGACAGCTTCAGGCAC
The DNA here is from genome assembly GCF_025698485.1 of Gossypium arboreum. Taxonomy (NCBI): domain Eukaryota; kingdom Viridiplantae; phylum Streptophyta; class Magnoliopsida; order Malvales; family Malvaceae; genus Gossypium; species Gossypium arboreum. Next base: position 30,015,363 of record NC_069076.1, read on the forward strand.
GACATCAATTTGATGCTCAATTCCACAAAGGGGTGGGACCCACTTAGAGTTTCTTCTGGAAACACGTCTTTGTAATCCTACAAATGAGACAAAACAGAAGAGGGCAGGTTCTCGGGAAACTCATTAGTGTTAATCAAATTTTCCTTGTACATGAGCACAAGGACAGATTGCCTCAACATCAAGGCTATTTGAACATCACTTGCCTTTGCAAAAACATTCACTTTCTCACTTTTTTTTTTCTTTTTCAACTTTTTCATTTCTCATTTTCTTTTCACTTTCTTTTGTTGTCTTCCCTCTCTTTTTCTCATATTTCTTTTCTTTTTCATTTTCACTCTTTTCTTTTTCTCTCATTTGGTCTACAAAATTCTTTAATTTTATTTGGTCCTCGTATACTTGCTTCGGCATCAATGGTGCTAACATTACGTTCATCCCCAAATGTTTGAACATATACCTATGGTATACCCATTGTGGATGACACTTCGTTCAAATTTCCACGAGCGTCCAAGTAGCAAATGACCTACATGCATAGACAAAACTTCACAAAGTACTTCATCGGCATATTTTCCAATAGAGAAAGAGACAAGTACTTGTTTCGTTACCTTTAACTTGCCACCATCATTGAGCCATTGAATTTTATATGGGCTCAGATGCTTGGTGGTCGACAATCTTAACTTCTCCACCATGAGAGTGCTCACCACATTTATGCAACTCCCACCATCGATAATCACGCTACAGACTTTCCCTTGGACTTGGCACTATGTACGGAAAATATTTCCCTTTGCTGTTCGTTCTCCACACTTTGGAGACTTAGACTTCTTTTAACAACAAGGAGTTCACCATCAACAGCATGCTCCAAGTCTTCCTCCTCGTCGGATGTGGCTTAGGGATCATTTTTGACTTCTTCCTCTGACTCGATTTCTCCATTCGCGTGCACCACCATAGTGCTTTGATTACAGTATTGACTTGCAATATGCCCCCTCTTGAGGCATTTGACGCACTTGATGTCCCTCAAATGGTTTGGAAAGCTTTCGGTAGCCTTGCCTTTGCTTGATTCGGCCTTGGGTTTAGTCGTCTTGGCTGGCATCATTGGCTCTTTGGCTTGACTCAGTGGAGTATTTTTGCTAATCCCTTGGTTCCATTTGGAAGTATTTGCAGTGGAATAGCCTTGAACAACACCTTTACGCTTAATTGTTTCTCTACCTTGATGGCCATGTGCACCATGTCCACCACTTCCGCATAATGTTGAAACTCCACAATATTAGCAATGTCCCAGTTGAGACCGGCTAGGAAATGTGCCATTTTTTCCTCGCGGTCTTCTTGCACATCCACATGTATCATCGCGATTTCCATCTCCTTGTAATAGTTTTCGATGCTCCTTGCTCCTTGGGTAAGGTTTTAGTTTTAGACCTTTTGGTAGAGCTCGCAGTGGTAATAAGATGGTATAAACTGCCGGCGCATCACATCCTTCATTTTGGCCCACGTGCTTATTGGCCGTTCTCCGTCCTTCTTTGACTCGTGGTGAGTTGGTCCCACAAAATCATCGCATACTTGGAGAATTCAATCTCTACCAACTTAACCTTTTTGGACTCATAATAATTATGGCACTTAAACACTAATTCGATCTTTTTCTCCCACTCGGGGTAAGCATCTGGATCTGACTTTCCTTGAAAGGGTGGAATTAAGAGTTTGATATTCTTAAGATCGTCATCTACTCGCCCGCGCTTTCTTTGGCCTCACTTTCTTTGTCCTCTTCACCTTGCACTTTGATTGGACCCTTGGTCACTTTTGGCATCACTAGGGCCATACAAATCTTCTTCGTTGAATTTTTGTCGGCCTCGATTTCTTTGCAGACTTTGGAGTGTTCTCTCCTGTTGGGCTCTTTCCTCGACTTGATCTAGTCGCTCTTGGATGGGCTTGAGTTTCTGATCAAACCTGCACTCTATTTCATGAATAACAGCTTGGAGAGTTATATCCGGCATTCCTCCTCTGGGCACTAAGTTTCTAATCAGTGGTTGTCCTCCGCCTTCTGCCATATTATGTTCTGGACTTCTAGACATAGAAAAATAAAACCTCACAACAAAACCTCACGTTCACTTGAAAAGAAAGAGTTAATGGCACTCATACTCGTATTAACACTCTTTTATGACTTTTCCTTCTCTCTAATGCTCTCACTTCGCTTGTGTCTTTTTCCACTCATTTCTTCTCTCGTGATTTCATAAAAGATTTGTTTAGACTTTATCGTAGTCTAGGGGTCAGTTTCAAATGGCTTGCAAGGGTATTGATCGTTAGGTGCAGGGTTGGCTGAATAAAAAAAATTTGGTTTGAGTGTGGCGTGGAAGTAGATGATGATAGTAGAAAAGAATTGATGATTGGGAATACAAGAAGATGAGTACAAACTTTTCAACACTTCTTTTTTTTGATAACTTCGAATCTCTTCTCTTTTCTTTTTTTCCATTTACAATAAGATGAGTACAATGGAAATACTTTGATTCATGATTTTTTTTGAATAATTCTTTTCACAAACCTATTATGGGATAGCTCTAAACGTTTGTACTTTTCATTTTTGCAAGCTTTGGTACCAAATGATATGATGACCTCGTTGAGTTGTCTGAGACGTTTATGTGTTCGATCGTCTAATGAAGAAGTATCGTTCAATTTTGAGTATGGTTGGAATTAGGCTAAGTATGGAGTAAGGTAACAAAGATGGGCTAAAAAATGGCTAAGTATTTTGTAACGCCCCAAATTTGGGCCTAGAAGTATTAGGTCTTGAGCAAGGGAGTAGTTAGGAAGCTGCTCATACATATTTAATTGTGCAAGGAAGTGACACAATTGTGTGTTTGGCTTAGTGGTTGTGTGCTCTGGAAGTGTCTGGGAAGTCATGGGTTCAAGCCCTGGCTTCCACAAAATTTTGGTTTTTGAGGATAAAACCCTTACCTTTGACCAGTAGGATTATAATATTATTTTGGTAAAGTATGACATAAAGAGCCTACTGGTCTAGTGGATAGTGGCGTGTGGAGTGTGTTAGTGGCCTGAGGTTCGAATCCTTGCTTGTGCAAATGGAGATTATTTTTACTGTTGGCTATGAGAGGTAGTAGTGTTTGACTGAAACACTACAGAGTGGAGTGGAGTTTGAATTAGTTATGGAGGGATTGTAGGAGGAAGTTGAGGAGAGATATGAGGAGGGATTTTAGAAGGAAATCAAGGGGATTTGAAGTGGAAGAGAGTTGGTGCCGAATTTGAATGTTGGCATAAGAAAAATTCGGTTTTGGTACTCCCTCTCCTCATTTTTGGTTCCTATCAATTGTTTGGGGGTTCCTTTCACTCTGGGTTTTGGATGGCTGAATATTGCTTTTCTCTCCCTCTCTATCTTACGATTTTGGGCATTTCTTTTTGTGTCTTTGCTTTTCTCTGTTCCTCTCTCTTTTCTTTTGGTACTTTTGCTCTTTTCCCCTACCCTCCGGTCAGGCACTTTTTTGTTGTTTGTTGTTCTCCTTGGCCGAATGTTCCCTCTACTCCCCTCTCTCATAGTGCTTGACCGATTATCTTCTTATCTTCCATCTCTCTCAATCATAATACATGGCCGAATACTCCTGCCTCTCTTACCCTCACTGTGTCGACTTTCCCTTCGTTGCTATCCGCTATTTTTGTGGTTATTCTTTTCACCAATTTTGCATGGGTAAGCCTGGTTCTTGTTTTAAGTGCACATCGTTATTCTTTCCTTTTTGTTTTTCTTCCGTGTTGATAGTCCCCATCTAATGTATTCTTTGCTACCGATGCTTGCTTGGGGTGGTTTGTGCTAAGCCTCTACCTCTGTCGCATAGGGTGATCATTGTGGAAATAGAACAACTACTTCCCTTCTTTAGAGATGGTTTTACATGGTTTTACGATTCAGTAAATGGTTTACGCTTGGTTCAAACGGTTGTACGAAAGTATGATCAAGGTTAATAGATTTGGTTGGTATGCAGATAATAACCGAAGAAGGGGGAAGGATCATTCCTGATTAACGGTTTAGGTATGTTGAGGCTTCGAGGTTCGAAACAAGGTATGTGATAATTGGTCTTTTGGATTAGTATTATGGAAACGAGTAGTATTAATTTATTTACCTTGAGATTACTGGAATGGTTGTAGTTTGGATCAAGGTTTGGATTGCTCAAGGGGCTACGTGCATGTTTTTGTAAACAGGTAAAACACTACTATTACCGTAAATCAGAAAAAGCTGAAAAATAGGACCGTTGATGCCACATGGGCGTGCGATCACTCGTGTGGTAACCCCAAACGCATAAACGTAGGTACTAAATTTCGTGAGGCCACCATGGGCGATACCATGGACTTAGGCCATTTTGGGCCATGTAGGGTTGAAATGGGTCATATGGGCCCCACGGGCTCGTAGGTCCAAACAGTTAAATCACACAGACACGTGGAGATTTTTGGGCCAGATTATGTAGTTTGTACAGTCAAGGCCATTTTTGGGCTTCGTGGGCCACACAGACGTGTGGGCCCCCATGGGCCCGCATTATGGGCTTTCGACCCATTTTTACTGTTTGATTGTTAAGGTTGCATCGGTCGTCCGAGACAACTGTGACCTTCGTTGGGTCGGTAAGCGTACTTGAACCCTCATTTGATAAAATGAAGATTTTTCCCTCATGTGATAAAATGACGATTTTGCCCTCATGTGATAAAATGACTATTTTGCCCTCATGTGATAAAATGACTATTTTGCCCTCATGTGATAAAATGACTATTTTGCCCTCATATGATAAAATGACGATTTTTCCCTCATATGATAAAATGACTATTTTGCCCTCGTGATAAAATGATGATTTTACCTTTATGTGATAAAATGACGATTTTGCCCCATGTGATAAAATGGCGATTTTGCCCTCATGTGTTAAAATGAAAATTTGGCCCTTATGTGATAAAATGACGATTTGGCCCTTATGTGATAAAATGACCGAAATACACTCATAGGGTAAAATGACCGAAATGCCCCACAAGGTAGAATGACTGAAATACCCTTGTAGGGTAAAATGATTTTAATACCCCGGTAAGGTAAAATGACAGATTTGTTCCATGATGTGTATGACTGTATTTGAGCATGCCATGTTATATGTATGTTGCATCCATGTATAATATTATGTTGCACTGCATGGGGTGGGATATATGATTTTGGAGGAAATGTATTGTACTGATATGGTCGCACGGGTCGCGCAAGACGATTATGGACCTACCAATGGCTTTAAGCCTACTATACTGGCAGCTTTGCTGCAATACTGTTTTAGTGCCGTAACCGGTGCTACTTAGTGTGTAGGACTGGGTAGGTCGATTTTATCCCCAGATGGTGTGTAGGGTTGGTACCTTGTGTAAAGGCTGGATTGGGCAGGGTTTTCTGCTTGCATACTGCACTGATTACTGTTACTACATTGATCATGGTTACTACACTGATTACGATTACTGAAATGGGCTAAAGCCCAGACTGCTACTATTACTGAAATGGGCTAAGCCCCAGACTGATACTATTACTAATACGGGCTTAGGCCCAGAATGTATTCACTCTATGTATGTCTATCTTTTTGTTATTATGGGATTACACACTAAATTTTCGTAAACTCACCCAACTGTATTAACTGTACAAGCAATCCTTAGGTGGATCACTGCTTCGAGGGACTCGGAGGTGGACACACAATAACTTATGCTTCCGAATTTATCTTTTAACTTATAAGTAGTTTTATTTGGGTATTTTTATATAAAAGGCCTCTTTAAGTTTTATTCTTTAGTTTGGGCTTTTATTATTTTATTATGATTTATACCTGCTAGTGGTAGGATGCGGGTTTTCAAAAGATATGCATGATTTACCAAAATACCACGAATACGCAAAATCGTTTCAGAAGCTTTCGCGATAAATAAGATTTTGGAATTAATAACATTTTAAAGTAAATACTTTTTTATAGTGACGCAAGTTTTAAAATTATTTTCTAGATCACACAAAGAGGCTAAATAAACATTGGGCTTTTCAAACATTATCATGTTTTACTAAAAACACTTCAATGTGACATCGCCAGATTCGGCCATAACGTCCAGGCTGGGTTTGGGGTGTTACATATTTATTTTTATAGGTTTGGCTAACAAAGAACAAAATAGGATAGATGTTAACTTGGATGGAATGGAAATTGAACTTAAGTTTCAAGATTGAAGCAACACTATAAATGAGTGCTGACCCGGGACTTATGTGACCTTAAGGTGGATAGATGATGGAAAAGAGTTCTTGGCCTGTTACCTAGGAAGGTAAGAACCAAAGGTATAGTTTTGGTGAACGCCACACTACGAGAGTGAAAAGTTCAGATAAAAGAAACAGATTGATGCCACTGACTAGTAGATAAGTCATGCTGAGTCGTAGATGAAATTTGAGAGTCAAAAATGTTCACAAATAACTCAAAGTTCATTAAAAATGGAAAAAGTCCATACAACCAGCAAATAACACAATATTTATAGGAGATTCCTACGGCTACCCAAATAGGCAAACAAATAACTTAATGATCAAGTGTTTTCAGCTTTAAATGAACTGAAAATTCTAGAATAAGTCCATAAAAATCCCATGCCTAGGTTCGAATTTTGCATTAAATCCCTTTCATGCATATGGCTGCAATTAATTCAAAGAACACATTAAATTGGTGTAAGACAATGTTAATTCGTCTGCACTAGGACAAAATAAATACATGCTTTAGACTTAGACACATTAATAACATGTAACTAAGCAAGACACATTAAATATTTGTATGAAATAAGACACATTAATTCGGCTGGAACAAAACATATTAAAATCATGTAATGAACTAAAAACATAATTATGGGCTGAAATTAATTTTAACTAACTAAAATAAAAACTTAGTTTATTTCAGCAAATAAATGCATGAGCTAAAAAGAAATAGAAATAAGCTTAAATGAGCTGAATTAAGCTGAGTTTGGCTTTCAAGAGGTTCCAAGGTGATCTTGTTGAGCTGGCCCAAGCTTTCTCAATATGTCCAGCCAATGTCTCGCCCCACACTTGGTTGACTAAGGCCGTACTGGCCTCTTTGAATTGCTTGGCTCGAGGTCATGTGATTAGTCCTTGGGGCAGCTCTAATGGATCCTTGCTCGGGCTAGGTACGACACGGGGCATTGCCGTATCAAGCTTAGTAATAGCCTTTTTGTTTAGAAGGTGTTCTTCATTTGATGACAGGGGAACCTTGACTCTTTGGCATAGTGTATTAATTAGTGAGGGGAAATTTAAAGTGCTAGCATTCTTTTGGGTGCAATGATGAATCTAACGGAAAATAATTTGCCAACATTAATCTTTTGACTAACCATTAGGGAGTGGAGAAGCAATAATTGATCATTAGAGATTTTAGCATTATGTGTAGAAGGAATGAGACGAGTTTTCAAGAAATGATACCAAATCTTGCACTAAGGCTTCAATGAGATGTTGTCAATTGTGTAATAGTCTTTTCCTGAGATTGACCATTGTGTACCTTCCACACAAAATCAGTGAGAACTTGTGTAACACCCCTAACCCTTCTCCGTTATCAGATTAGGGTTACAGAGCATTACCGTACAATCAAAGACATTTAAGCATCATAACATTCAATAATATAAATATTTTATAAACCATGCATTTCATCTCCAAATCAAGCCCTTGAGGCCTTAGAAATAACTTGAAAGCAATTCGGGACTAATTTGAAACAAATAGGAAGTTTAAGAAAAAGTTGTAAAACTTGCAAATAGGGGTCACACGGCTGTGTCCCAAGTAGTGTAACTTTTTGAGTTGCCCCATACTCCCATGTGTCAACTCGTGTGCTAGGTCTGTAACTCACTGACTTAAACCCTAAGAAATTCTCAGATAACACATCATCGTGTCACTAGGCTGGGTGCCTCACATGGCCATGTGATGGCCCATGTCCCAGGTCATATGTACCAAAAATTTACCTAAAATCAAGCCATTTGAGCATACATCCAAGGAACTTAAACATCATCCACAACTACATAAACATGCCATTTTAGACACCCTAAATCAACTAACCAATGTACCATTCAAAGACACCATAATTATGTCAAAACATCAACTATCCAAACATGTCAATATTGCCTCATTTAATGCATGATAACCTAGTTCAAATATGTACCAAAACATACCACAAATAATCATTTTTAAACCATTCTAATCGCACCAAAAAGAACCTTATTTACAAGCATATTAAAATAACCAAGTGACATTGTAACACCCCTAACCCGTATCTGTTGTCGGAATAGGGTTACGATTTATTACTATAAAAATGTAACTTAAAAACAATCATTTCTAATACATTTCATAAATCATATTTAAACTCATTCAAACACATGCATATCTTCCCTTATTCGAGCCCTCGAGGCCCTAGAAACACTTTAGAACCGATTCGGGACTAAATTAAAAATATTTAGAAATTCAAGGAAAAAGATAGAAAAATTCACACTGCAGAGGTCATATGGCTGAGACACATGCCCGTGTCTCAGGCCGTGTGGACATTTGAAGCAAGGACACATGGCTGTGTCCCAGCCAGTGTCCTTTCCCGTGTAACTCTCTAACTTGGATCACACGACCAAGCCACACACCCGTGTGCTAGGCCGTGTATTTGCCTGACTTGCAACAATTTGAAACCTACAGCGAACATACGGCTGGGATACATGCCAACATCTTAGGCTGTGTGGACAAGAAATAGGCCATTTTCAAGCCATTTCTTTCACCCAAATCAAGCTCACACCTACAAGCCATTTGCACATACAATCAAGCTTCAAAACATACCTAAAACATGCATGATAGGACTAATTCAATATTGTATCTATCCATACAACCAATATGCCAAACGACATCTCAATCACAAATCATTAAACCAACAAAGACAAAAATACATTTGGCATAAATCAACCATACACAACTACCTATTTCCATACCATGTCTTAGCATTATTTATCATATACCAAAACACAATCAACATACCAAATTCGTCATCCAACATATACTTTCACTTGATTATTTCAACACCAACCATTTAAGCACTTGATTATTTCAACACCAACCATTTAAGCACAAAAATACCAAAAGTCCAACAACCAATCACCACATATATACATGCCAAACATAGCCACAAGATCATTAATACAAGACAACCTATACATGCCATTATAACCATAACCAAAACATCAAAAGCTATTGATATAGCAACTAGAAAATGTGATAGGTCTTCGACGAGCTTCCAAATCGAAAAAGCTTCCGATTATCTATAAAACATGGGAAATGAGATTATGTAAGCATATAATGCTTAGTAAGTTCATATAACATAAAACACAACTTACCATTTCATTTCATAACATTAAAATTTAACATGGCATAATCCAACCTTTAGCCTGGCATAAGCCTAAGCACCAACACAAACATTTTAGCAACCTTAAACATAATTCGTATGAATTTAACATGGATAACCATTACACTTGTGCATAATTCAATTGGATTTATCATCCATCAAAACCTAACATGTTTTCCATGTAGCTCACCATTTCAATGTATTTCATACATACATGTCTTGGTTCATAATGAACACTTACCATATCATTTCAAATTCATGCTTGTTGAACTGTTTAGAATGTCATCAGAAATGTAGGATAGCTCACATGAAGTGTGCTAATATAATTATAACTTTTCCTTTTTTTTACATCGTTGCTCACATGAGTTGTGAAATGGATCTACTCACATGAGTTCTAAAAGGGCCTCCTCGCATGAGTTGTGGGTCAAAATGTAAGCTACAAAATGTTGATCACATGAGCTGTGGAGTATCCGCAACACATGCTAGGCCTCAACCATCGATAGGACATTCAAAATCAGCACCAGAAACATGGAAACAGTAATGACATGTCATTTGTATCCTACAAATTCCTAAGGTTCACATGGGGCTCGATAGATGTCGTAATATAATTGGATTTGCATTGATCATTTACATAGAAATCCATAATTTACATATAGCACAAAAGATAACATTAAAACTTTACATAATTACACGAACTTACCTCGACGATAAAGGCGTAGAAATGGAGTCGACTAATCTGAAGCTTTATCTTTACCCCGATCTAAAGTTGTGCGAGGTGTATCTTGATCTAAATAAATAAATTCAATCTATTTAATATCCATTCTATTCAATTCAATCCAAATTCATATTTTTGCAAAATTACGCTTTTGACCCTAGTATTTTAATTTTATTACAATTTGGTCATCAAGCTCGTAATTTGAAATTCATGAAATTTCATCCCTACTCATAGTCGAATTTCATATAAATCCATATCAACGCATATAATTCATTATTTCACAATTTTCACCATGTATTTTACACATTTTACAAATAAATCCCTATTTGACATTTTTAACAAAATTCACTTTACAAAAGTTCTTTATCAATCAACAAATACTTAATTTCTTCCATAAAACATCAAAAACCAAATGAATATATTCATGGAGAACCCTAACCTTTTAACAGTTTTGTAAATTAGTCCTTAGGCTAGCTAGATTGAGTTGCAACGACTCTAAAAATGTAGAAATAATTAAAAATAGGATGAAAAATACTTACATGCAAGAGGAAGCGATAAACGAATATCAAAGCTCCTTCAATGGAGTTTCCCTAACCTAATTTTCGGTGGTGTTTTAACTAAAGAAGATGATATCTTCAAATTAGCCTATTTACCTTATTTATTTATCAATTTACAATTATAACCTTATTATAAAACATTAAAATCACTTAATAATATACACATAATTGTCCACCCACAATCAAAATGGTTTAATTACCAACTAAATTCTTAATCCATTTAATTTCATAGCCATATAGTACCTTTAACTTATAGTACTATAATTTTTCACCTTCAACAATTTAGACCTTTTTACCAAATTAAACATACAAACGTCAAAATTTCTTAATGAAATTTTTATATGACACTACTATCATACCATAGACTTTAAAATAATATTAAAGTAAATATTTTCACGTTGGATTTGTGGTCCCAAAACCATTATTCCAATTTCACTAAAAATGGGTTGTTACAACTCTCCCCCTTAAAGGAATTTTCATCCTTAAAAATCTTACCAGAAAGGAGGTTTGGGTGTTGTGCTTTCATAGCTTCTTTTGGTTCCCAGGTGGCTTCTTCTAAACCATGTCGTTGCCAAAGAACTTTCACTAAACCTATGTTTTTATTCCTCAATTCTTTAACCTCTTGAGCTAGAATTCTGATATATTATTTACTGTACGACAAATTAAGCTGAATCTCGACATCAACAGGTGAGATAACATGTGAAGGGTTTGATCAAGATCATCATAACATAGATACATAGAACACATTATGTATTTTTTCTAACTCTAAAGGCACTACCAATCTGTAAGCTATTGGTCTGATTCTTACGATAATCTCATACGGCCTGATAAATCACAGACTTAGCTTTCCATTACATTGAATCGAAGAACTTTCTTCCAAGGCAACACATTCAAGAACATTTTATTTCCGACTTGAAATTCAATGTCTTTATGTTTTAAATCCACATATGATTTCTGACGATCTGCAATGGTACTCAAACTGTCTTGAATAACTTTAACTTTTTCTTTAGTTTCTCGTATCAAACTAACCCCATGAATCTTTTTCTCACTAAGCTCAGTCTAATACAATGGAGTTCAAAATTTCTGACTATACAAAGCTTTGTACGGTGCCATCTTTATGCTCAATTGATAACTGTTATTGTACTCGAATTCCATTAAAGGTAAGAATCTAGCCTAGTTGCCTTTCAACTCTAAAACACAACTTCTAAGCATATCTTCGAGTATCTGTAACAACTCGTTCTTGAATAAATTAGAACAGTGGTTTCAGAACCACAAATCCAATGTAAAAAAATTATTTTAATATTATTTTTGGTATTTACTGCATGTTATTTGATATGTGTGAAAATTTTGTGAGCTAATTTTATCGAATGCTTGCTTAATTCGGTAAAAATGACTAAACCGCATAAAGTGAAAAAGTGTTGTTCTACTTGCTTAAAATTAAGGTCCTTAAGTGGTAAATATACCATTAGTTGGTTAGTGGATGTTAATGGTTTGACATAAATGAAATTTTGTATTAGTTTTAAGGTTAAAATAGTAAAATAGTTAATAAATGATTTAATAAATAAAAAAAATCAATTTTAAGCTTCATTGTCACCTTTTTGGCTGAATATTAAGAGGAAGAAAACCATTCTTAGGTTTTAAAGCATTCGGCACACTCTTAGCTTGATTAAGGTATGGTTTTAGCTCAATTTTTGATAATTTCTATGTTTTTGTGATCATTGCAACTCAATCTAGCTAGCCTATACCTTTAATTTCAAAACTGTTAAAGATTTTGAGAGTATCCATTGTTGAATCTATGTGTTCTTTGGTGTTTGAAGATGAAATATGAATTTTTGGTGATAGATTTTCATGTTTTGTAAAGTCATTTTTTATGAAAATGCATAATAAGGATTAAATTGTGAAATGTGCAAATTATATGGTTGAAATGTGAAATAAATGAAAGTTTTGGGGCTGCTAGGGACCTAAAAATGATTTGGCCAAGCTTGGGTTTATTGAAATTATGTGAATTTTGTGTTTTGTGAAATAAGGATTAAATTGTAAAAAGTGTGAAAGTTTAGGGGTTAATGAGAAAATAGGCCTAAATGTATGTTTTGGACTAAATTGAATGAATGATTGATTAATAAGTTAATTTTGAATTCATAAAGATCAAGAAAGAAAGAATTTGGATTTATATCGAGGGAAAAACAAGGTTATTGAGTAGTCAACCCAATCCGTCAATTTCAAATACGAGGTAAGTTCGTATGTATTAAGCACTATAATAATTATGCTTTTAGTGGTTTAATATTTTATAAATTATATATACAGGATTACAGTTATGTTCGATGACAAATTGACTATATTTGGCACTTAGTGTGCAATTTGACATAGCTTCGATTATATATGGCACTTAATGTGTGATTCAACATAGCTTCGACAATATATGGCATTTAGTGTGCGATTTGAGATATCTTCGGCTGTGTACGACACTTAGTGTGTGAGATATCGAGTGTGGCACTTAGTGTGCGAGGCATTGAGTAATCAATGGCATTCCTTGTATGTATGAACTTGTTATGGATAGGTACTGGTATGTACATGTATATTATGAGCTTAAAATTGAAGAAGTTACAAAGTTTGTAAATAAGCTTATGAATAAGCAGTTGAAAGGTTTGTTAGTAATCTTAAAGTACATGATAATATGTTTAGATTGATGAATGTTGTATTTGTGATTAGTTAAGTTTATATCATATGAGCTTACTAATCTATGAAGCTTACTTTGTGTTATTTTTCTATGTTTTATAGTAAAACAAGGCTAGCTCAAATCCGGGAGTCGTCGGGAACATCATTGCACTATCAAACATCTAAGTTGGTACTTTTGGATTATACATTTTTGGCATATGGAATGTATAGGCTAGATGTGGTATTTTGGTTGTGATTATAGCCATGAGATTTGGCTTGTAAATTGTATATGTTTTAGTTTGTATATATAGCCATGAGTGACAGTTTATTTTGGCATGTTTGGTATGAATGTGGTTATGGTTTTATAGTTGCTCAAATGGTTCAATGATTTGTGAAGTATAAATGCTTGAGAAATGCCTTGCTGATGTATGATTTTAGGTGTTGTGTTGGTTATTTATAAGGAAGTTATGTGTGTGTGAATTATGGTAAATGAACTATATAGATTGATATTGTTTTGGCATGTATTTGGTTAAGTAAATGGTAGTGATTTGAGATTTGGAATAGATGAAGTTATAATGGTATGAATTGTGCATTTGGTTGATGATTTTGGTTGCCTAATTATGTGATGAAACGGTAAGATTTTGGTTGTTTAGGTGAGCATGAAGAAGGGTGGCAAATTGGCCTTGCAAATGGCCTATTTTTGTCCACACAAACAGATACACAGGCGTGTGTCTCAACCGTGTGTGACACATAGTCATGATACATGACCATGTGTCCCCTGGTGATGAAATTGAATTGAAGTCAGTATGCTCCACACGGTCTCACACACGAGCTTGTGATAGCTCTGTGGTACAAGTCAGTATACCCCCTAATTGGCACATGGCCTAGCCACGGACGTGTGACTTGGCCATGTTGCATAAGTTAGTATACCCTACAGTTTTGGCACGACCTGGTACACGGGCGTGTGTGGCTCTTCGAAGGGCACACGAGCTAGACACATAGGCATGTGGTTGGCCGTGTGATCCAAGTTAGTATGTATGCCCTGTTTCCATACGGCCGGAGACACGAGCGTGTCCAGAGCCGTGTGAGGCACACGGCCTGTTCACACGGGCGTTTGACCCCTGTATGATTGAAATTTTTCTAAGTTTCCAAAATTTTCATTTGTTATCGGTTTAGTCCTGAACTACTTCTAAAGCATGTTTTAGGCCTCGTAGGCCCTTATAAGGGATAATGTGATTATGTTGAATGATTTATGAGAATGAATGCTTTATGCTTCATAAATCTATGCTATATGTTGTGAATTGATCGGTAATACCTTGTAACCCTACTCCGGCGATGAATACGGGTTAGGGTTGTAACACCCCGTACCCGAGACCGTTGCCGGAGTTGGACACGAGGGGTTCACAGACTAAATTCACTTATTTTTACAGTCCATTTAAAAATTTCCAGACAAGCTGGTTACTGCATCATTGTCGCCTTAAAAATCATATCTTGAGTTTCAAAACTCGAAAACCAGTTTCGTAAATTTTTCCTGACACTAGACTCATATATCCATCTACAATATTTTTTTCTAGAATTTTTGGTCGAGCCAATTAGTACAGTTTATTAGTTAAAGTCTCCCCTTTTCCAGGGTTCGACTACACTGACCTTTGCGCATTACGACTTGGATATCTCCCTGTACAGGGCTTCAATACTGATGCCGTTTCTTTCTAATGAAACTAGACTCAAAAATAAATCTATACATATAAGGCATGACTTCTAATTATCTCTGGTTAATTTATGATGAATTTCCAAATTTGGAATAGGGAATCCAGAAACTGTTCTGGCCCTATCTCACAAAAACTTAAATATCTCATAATATACTATTCATATGATCGTTTTGTTACTTTCCTATGAAAATAGATTCATCAAGGTTCGATTACATAATTTATTCACTATTTAATTCCATTCCTACTATTTTTAGTGATTTTTCACATTCACGTCACTGCTGCTATCAGCATCTATTTTTGAGGTAGACTTTACCTATTACATGGTTTCCATGATTCAACTAGCCCTTTTGCATGAATAGCACAAAATATGATCATGATTAACCATTCCAATGGCTAATCGTTCCCAAACATTTCCATACCTCTTAATGAACATCATACAAGACGATTATAATACTAAGCTCAAAGTGTATATAAGCCATTTTCGCATGGCTATCCAAATTTATACAAAACCCAAGGGTCCATGACCAACAACAAAACGGGTAGTCCTATACATGCCATTTCAAAGTTCAACCAAAAGTGTACCAAAGGGGCTTTGATAGTGTGGGCGACTTCGACTTCAATAATCCCGAGTCCGATAGATGAAGAACCAAAATCTATAAAAGCAGATTTCTGAAGCGGAGTAAGCATTTAATGCTTAGTAAGTTTTGAGCCATAAAATTTGACACAACTAAAATGTAGCATTCATATGGCTAAATGGATAATTTGACATGCACAAATTCTCAATATCATACTTACTTCACATTACCAACCCTTATATTCACACACAAAAGATCAACATAGCCAAAGGCCGGTAGCTCATTTATCGATTTAGCGAATACTTTTTTGTAAGGGATCAACTAATTCAAAGCACATACGAAACATACCTCATCGCTGGGATTTTCTGAACGTATTAATTGAAACTATTACAGCAAGGTCGCTCATTCCCAAGCCAAGTACCTTCGAGTTTAACCGGATATAGCTACTCGCTCGAATGCCTTGGGACATAGCCGGATATAGTAACTCGCATACGAATGCCTTCGAGACTTAGCCCGGATATAGTAACTCGTACAAATGCCTTCGGGACTTAGCCCGGAACTAGTCACTAGCGCAAATGCCTTCGGGACTTAGCCTGGTTATCACCCAAACATTCATGCACATATCAACAAATCATGACACATTTATATTCCATTTTCATAATCAGAGTTCAAACACAAGTCACGTATTAAGCAATCCCATTTTGGCTCACTAGCCACATACAAACAACATGGTTTAGTTTGCTTTATGACACGATCTCTATGCACATACGGCTACCGTCACACGTATAGACAAATTAACTCAACATAAAATTCAAGTAGAATCATCATATCACCGTATATTTGTTACGCTCATACGTCATGACTTAATCAAATCGCAAACTAAGTCTCGTTACTCGAAAACTTACCTCGGATGTTGTCAAACGATTTCGATGGCTATTCGACCACTTTTTCCTTCCCTTTATCGGATTTAGATCCCCTTTGCTCTTGAGCTTAATTTAAACAAATAAATTCATTTAATTATTTT
Source organism: Gossypium arboreum (assembly GCF_025698485.1). NCBI lineage: Eukaryota > Viridiplantae > Streptophyta > Magnoliopsida > Malvales > Malvaceae > Gossypium > Gossypium arboreum. The sequence continues at coordinate 30,031,969 of NC_069076.1, forward strand.
TCACTTGGGCAATTCCATTCAATACATGTATGTCATACAATTTAAGTACAATGACCTTGCTCAATACTATTTAAACATCATGCATTACCGAATTTCATCAACACCATCTAACTTCATATAGAAACACATATCGTCCTAGGTCGGTACACAAGTCAAATGCATCATTTAAATTGTCAAAGTCCACAATTTAGTCATATTTCTCTATCATAGTTTCTTCACTTAAACCAATTAGCAAGCCCATATAGTCCTTGGCGAATGCTATTTAACCCAAGTCATCAAGAATTTCATTATTTAACACCTTAGATATCCATAGCTAAATAGGTTATTTGTACATACATATATATACATAAGTGCATAGATACTATGTTACTAACAATTATTTCCTTGCTTAGCAGCCGAACCAATATACACATTGCTTCATATCTACCCGTCACGTTTTCTCTACTTAAACCGAATTAACTTGCACATAAGGTCATTGGCCGAACCTCACTAAAAACAAGTCAACCAAAATCTTAGTATTTATCTTGTGTATAACCTTATTTACCTTCCAAAAATCACAAAAACATCAAACTCTTAATGTTTATGTACAAGGCCGAATCTTAACATGATCCAACCTCCAACTCATTCCTTTCAACAACCAAAACCGAATGTTCAAGCCATCACCGAGATTTCGAAATTTTTGCCATGGTTTGTGTAAGAAATTAGCTAATTAACTAGAAACAAGTTTAAAACTTAAGAATTTAACACAACATACTAACCTCCCCTTAAGCTCAAGGTGACCGAAACCTCTCTTCTTCCTCCTTTCAAACCGGCCAAGAAGAACCAAAGGATGAAGCCTTTCCTTTTCTTTTTTTTTTTTTCTAGTTTCGGCAAAATGGGGGAACAACCACACACTTTTTTTTTCTTTGTTTTCATCATATTCCCTTTCATTATTTTATTCCCATGCTCCTTATTTTATCATACCTCCCATGAAACACTAACTTAACATGTTTATGACATGTTTTTGCCCATCACACTTGGTCCACCATACTTGTCATGGCCGGCCACTACTAATTGGGGGGGAAATTGACATGCAAGTCCCCCCCTTTTTATTTCATGCACTAATAGATCCTTATGTTTTGACCTATCACATTTCAAAATTTTCTCACATAAGTCCTATTTACTAAAATTCACCTACAATTAAACAAAATTCAAATATGAAATTTTTCACACATGCATATATACATATATAATAAGCATCAAATATGACAGCTAATTATTTTTATGACTCGGTTTTGTGGCCTAAATTGTAAAAATGTGAAAGTTTAGGGGCAAATGAGTAAAATAGCCCTAATGTGTACGTCGGATTAAATTGAATAGAGGAATGATTACATAAGTTAATTTTGAATATATTTAGATCAAGAAATACGAAATTCGGACCTAGATCGGGGGAAAACGAAAGTTATTGGCTAAACGACTTATTTCGTTATTTCCACATTCGAGGTAAGTTCATATGTGATAAATTTCATTATAATTGTATTTTAAATGATTTGATATATTATAGATTGATGATACGAGACTTTAGATAAGTTCGATATTGACTCGACGATAATTCGGCATTCAAAATCTTGGTTGAACCTTAGGAATAGTTTAGGATGCTAGTGACAAGTCATTAGGGAATACATTAAGTTGTCTTTACGCCATGATATAGCACTTTGGGTGCAAGTTATACCGATTTGGCTTTGGGCCTTGCATATCAACTGATTTAGCTTCGGGCTATGATATCAGTACTTTGGAGATAAGTTACCTTGATTTGGCTATAGGCCATGATATAGGTACTTATTGTGTGAGACCTTTGAGTATTCGACTTCTATTCTGAATGGTTCAATGGGTAAATGAAAGACGAGAATGCATATGATATTGATAAGAGATAGTATAGGTATGTGCATAAACTATTTTAGCGTTGAATCAAAGAAATTATGATGAAAGTATATAATTTAGTGAATGAGTATTTGAAAGGTTTGTTAGCTAATGTAAGCTACATATCGGTGTATTCAAATTATTGAATTATGTTTATATGATTGCTTTCAGTTTATTTCATACGAGCTTACTAAGCTTTATAGCTTACATCATTTATTTTTTGATGTTTTATAGTGTATACAAAGCTAGCTCGAATTTGGGGATCGTCGGAGATTGCTTCACATTATCTACCTATCTCTTGGTACCTATGAACTTGGTATTTTTAGTATTTAGCATGTATAGGGACTTTGAGTAATTTTGGTTATGTTGGTTACTGATTTTGGCCATTTGAATTGGCTTGTATATGTATATGTTTTGGTTTGTATATATATATAGTCACATGAGTTGGCTTAGGATGATGCATATAAATGTGCAAATGGCTTTTGTTTTGAGTTGGTAATTGACCTATGTTGTGTGATTGAGGTTGGATTCATAATGCTTATTGATATTAGGTAATTTAAATGTCAATAGTGATGATTTGTGAATTGGTATGTTTGTGGAATTGAGCATATTAATGCATATTCGTAAATAGTCATTTTGATGTTTTGAGCAGACAAGGATTGGGATGAATTTAGATGGCAATATGTGGTATTTATGTTTTGTATTGGTTGGTGCTGGAAATTGGTGCAAGTCATGCTTGATTGGAATTGAAATATATGCCTATTGATGCTATATTGTGTGCTATTTGAGAGGTGTAGGTATGCCTAAATTTGGGTGGCAAATTGGCTTGGTAAATAGCATATTTTTGTCCACACGGGCAGAGACACGAGCAAATTGGCATGTTGTGAGACTTCAAATAAGTTCGATATTGACTCGATGATAATTCAGCATTTGGAATCCCAATTGAACCTTAGGAATAGTTTAGGATACTAGTGACAAGTCATTAGGGAATACATTGAGTTGGCTTTGGGGCATGATATAGCACTTCAGGTGATAGTTATACTGATTTGGCTTTGGGCCATGCATATCGGCTGATTTGGCTTCAGGCTATGATATCAGTACTTCAGAGATAAGTTACCTTGATTTGGCTATGGGCCATGGTATAGGTATTTATCGTGTGAAACCTTTGAGTATCCAACTTCTTTTCTGAATGGTTTAATGGGTAAATGATAGACGAGAATGTGTATGAGATTGATACGAGATAGTATAGGTATGTGCACAAACTATTTTAGTGTTGAATCAAAGAAATGATGATAAAAGTATATAATTTAGTGAATGAGTATTTGAAAGGTTTGTTAGCTAATGTAAGCTACATATTGGTGTATTCAAAATATTGAATTATGTTTAAGTGATTGCATTAAGTTTATTTCATACGTGCTTACTAAGCTTTATAGCTTACATCATTTATTTTTCGATGTTTTATAGTGTACACAAAGCTAGCTCGTATTTGGGGATCATAGGAGATTGCTTCACATTATCTACCTATCTCTCAGTACCTATGAACTTGGTATTTTAAGTATATGGCATGTATAGGGACTTTGAATCATTTTGGTTATGTTGGGTAATGATTTTGGCCGTTTGAATTGGCTTGTAAATGTATATGTTTTGGTTTGTATATGTATATAGTCACGTGAGTTGGCTTAGGATGATGAATTTTATGATGCATATAAATGTGCAAGTGGCTTTTGTTTTGAGTTTGTAATTGACCTATGTTGTGTGATTAAGGTTGGATTCATGATGCCTATTGATATTAGGTAATTTAAATGTCAGTAGGTGATGATTTGTGAATTGGTATGTTTGTGGAATTGAGCATATTAATGCATATTTGTAAATGGTCATTTTGATGTTTTAAGAAGACAAAGATTGGGATGAATTTAAATGGCAGTATTTTGTATTTATGTTTTGTATTGGTTGGTGCAGGAAATTGGTATAAGTGATGCTTGATTGGAATTGAAATATATGCCTATTGTTGCTACATTGTGTGTTATTTGATAGGTGTAGGTATGACTAAATTTGGGTGGCAAATTGGCTTGGTAAATAGCCTGTTTTTGTCCACACGAGCAGAGACACGTGCATGTGTCTCGACCGTGTGTGACACACGATTAAGTACATGGCTGTGTGTCCCCTAGTGTTGATTTTGAATTTAAGTCAGTATGCTCCACACGGCCTTGCACACAGGCGTGTGACATGGTCGTGTGGCATAAGTCAGTGTAGCCACAGGTTTGGCACGGTCTAGAACACGGATTGGCACACGAGCGTGTATGGACATTTTAAGGGCACACGAGCGTGTGTGTTGGCCGTGTGACCCAAGTCCTAGAGTTACATGGGGTCAGACATGGACATGGACTGGGACATGACCATGTGCTCCCATTTCGAATGTCCACACGGTCGGTGACACGGACATGTCTTGTCTTACACGACCTAGCCACATGGGGGTGTGTCCCCAGTTTTGAGAAAAAATTTCAATGTTTTTGAAAGTTTCTTAAGTTATCGGTTTAGTCCTAAACCACTTCTAATGTATGTTTAGGGCCTCGTGGACTTGTATTAGGGAAAATTTGATTGAGATTAATTGATGATTGTCTGATTTGATTAAATGTATGCAAAAAGTATGTTTTAAATGTGTTGTGAGTCTGGTAATGCACCGTAGCCCTATTCTGGCATTGAATACGGTTGAGAGGTGTTACAAAAATAGAATTGACTAAAGAATCTAGAGAACTGCTGGAAATTCAACAATCCAAAAATGGATTCAGGAGGAGCTTTGAATCATTAGAGTTATCAGATTGATCTTTCAACCCTCTTAGTTCATTAATAGAAGATCCACTTGTGCTAGAATTGAAGCCATTACTAGTGCATCAGAAGTACGCTTACTTGGGAGATAATGAAACACTACCTATAGTTATCTCTGCCAAGCTTACAACAGACCAGGAGATGCAATTACTGGAGGCCTTAAAAAAATCCAAGAAAGCTTTAGGATGGTCAATTACAGATATCAAAGGAATTAGCCCTGCAATTTGCTTGCACAAAATAATACTTGAAGATTGCCATGGAAAATCAATTGAACATCAAAGGAGACTAAATCTTTTCATGAAGGAAGTAGTTAAAAAAGAGGTTATCAAATGGTTGGATGCTAGAATTATATACTTGATTCCTAATAGTTCTTGGGTGAGCCCTATTCAGTGTGTACCCAAGAAAGGAGGAGTCACAGTAGTCGACAACGATAACAACAAACTTATTCCCACACTTACTGTCACAGGTTGGAAAGTTTGTATGAATTATCAAGATCTCAACAAAGTAATAAAGAAGGACCATTTCCCTATGTCTTTTATAGATTAAATGCTGGACAGACTTGTAGGGAAAGCCTTCTACTATTATTTAGATGGCTACTCATGGTACAATCAAATTTCCATATTTCCTTCTGATCAAGAAAAGACTACATTCACCTGTCCTTACGGAACGTTTGCTTTCAGAAGAATGCCATTTGGGTTATGTAATGCCCCAACAACCTTCTAGCATTGCATGATGGTAATACTTTCTGACATAGTGGAGAAGTTTCTTGAAGTATTCATGGATGATTCCTTGGTGTTTGACGACACTTTTCAAGATTGCTTAAAAAATTTGGAGTTAATACTTTGCCGATGTCACGAAACAAATCTGGTGTTGAATTGGGAAAAATGTCACTTCATGGTTTGTGAAGGCATAGTTTTGGGCGACAAGATTTCACAGCAGGGAATTGTCGTTGACAAAGAAAAAATAAAAGTCATTGAAAATTTTCACCACCCATTTCAGTGAATGGAATCAGAAGCTTTCTGGGTAATGTTGAATTTTACCATCCCTTCATCAAAGATTTTTCTAAGATATCCAAGCCTTTCTATCAATTGTTAGAGCAAAACAGACCATTTCATTTTGATGAGTTATCCTCAAAGGCGTTCAATGAGTTGAAAGAGCTGTTGATTATAACACATATAGTCACTGCACCAGACTAGACTCTATCATTTAAACTAATGTGTGATACAAGTGACTTTGCTATTGAAGTAGTGCTGGGGCAAAGAAAAGTCAAGATGTTTCAAGCTATATATTATGTCAGTCGCACGCTGACAGATTCACAACTAAATTACACAACCACAGAGAAAGAATTGTCAGCAGTGGTGATTTCCTTTGAAAAATTCAGAGCTTATTTAGTGGGCACCAAAGTCACAGTTTATACAGACCATTCTATCATCAAATACTTCTTGACAAAAAAAGAGGCCAAACCAAGACCCATTAGATAGATATTATTGCTACAAAAATTTGATTTGGAAATCAAAGATAGGAAAGGCACTGAAAATCAAGTGGCTAATCACTTGTCACGGCTGGAAGTAGGGAATAATTATGGTGATGGTCAAATGATTAAAGATAACTTCCTTGATGAGCAATTATTGTTGGTTATGGCATTGCCATGGTATGCTAATATAGTTAACTTTCTAGTTAGTGGGTTGCTGCCACCTACACTCAATCATCAAGGACAATGGAAATTTCTTCACGATGTCAAGCAATATTACTAGGATGAGTCATTCCTATTCAAGTGATGTGCAGATCTAGTAATTCGAAGATGTATTTCGGCTGATGAATTTCAAAGTATCCTACATCATTATCATTTCGGACCTTATGGAAAACATTTTGGAAGCATGTAAACTATAGCAAAGGTTCTATAATATGGTTTTTATTGGCCCATCATGTTTAGAGATGCTAATGAGTTCTATCAAAGATGTGATCATTGTCAAAGAACTGGTAACTTATTAAGGAGACAAGAAATGCCGCTAAAAAATATTTTAAAGGTGGAATTATTATGTATGGGGAATTGACTTCATGGGTCTATTTCCATTATCCTGGGGAAAAGTCTACATTCTTTTTACTGTGGATTATATCTCTAAATGGATTGAGGCTGTAGCTTTACCTATAAATGATGCCAAATTAGTTATGAGATTCCTGTATACAAATATTTTTTTACCAGGTTTGGTACCCCTCATGCCTTAATTATTGATGAAGGTTCACATTTTGACTGCAAATTAGTTGCCAACACTCTGAACAGATATGGGGTTAAACATAAAATGGTCACGGCATACCACCCACAAACAAATGGACAAACTGAAATTTCCAATAGAAAAATCAAGCAAATTCTAAAGAAAGTTATCAATCCCAACAGCAAGGATTGGTCAGCGAGGTTGGATGAAGCCTTGTAAGCTTATCGTACAACTCTCAACACACAGTTGAGAATGTCACCTTTCAAGCCTATCTATGGTAAACCATGTCATTTGCTAGTTGAGCTAGAACACAAAACATTTAGGGCAATCAAGAAAATAAATATGGACTGGGGTTCTGCTGCTAATCATCGCTTACGAGAGCTTAATGAGATGGATGAATTTTGATCTCAAACTTATGAGAATGCGAGACAGAAAAAAGAAAAGACAAAACGTTGGCATGATAATAAAATTTTGCCACGATAATTTGTACCTAGACAACAAGTCTTGCTCTTCAATTCTAGACTTAAACCATTTCCTCAAAAATTGAAGTCGAGACGGTCTAGACCATTCAATGTCGAGCTTATATACCCTTATGGAGTTGTCAACGTTAAAGCTGGAAAAATAGGATCCACTTTTAAAGTCAATTGTCAATGCCTGAAACATTATTTTGGAGCTTCTATAATGCGCAACAAAAATTTTATATCTCTTCAAAATACTTAATAATTGTTCTTCTGTAGAAATTTTCTTTGTTTATTTTATTTTTACTTTTCTTATTTGTTACCCAATAAGTTTATTTAACTGTTTATATTCCCTTGTTATAGGTTTTCCCTTGGGTCAGGATACATACAACTAAAAGCCATTACCCCAGATTCTTTTAATTCTCACAAATTTGTGCTAATTCCATTTTCTTTTCCCGCTAAATGTCAATTTTTCTTCCTTGTCAATACATGATTGAGGCCAATCTTATCACACACATCACAACTGCTTCTCTCTCACGTTTTAACCTAGCTAATTCAGTTTCTTCTCACATTTTCATCATGCTTCATTTTCTACTTTTACTTTCTATTTCCTTCATAACTACAGTAAAATCTAAGCCTTTTTCATTTTCCAGGTTTCTATATTCTTTTCAATAGCTTCCCAAACAGCTTTTGTTTTGACCTCTACATCTCCATGCACCTTCTTCAATAAACTTGCTAAAGAAAAATACCACAAAAATATTCCCAAACGACCATTCTGCATGGAAAAAGGATTTCTATTTTAGGATGCTTCCTTCATTCGTAGATAGAGGTCATATCAATAGTTGTTGAAAAGCATGGATGGGGCATCTTTTGTCTCCATCCTGATGATGTCTTTCCAAAGGTAGTGAAAGAGTTTTATGCCCATATTACTTTTCCTGAAAATGCATTTATATATGTGCGTGGCGCATCAATTCTATTTGATGAGGACTCCATCAATGCCTAATATGGACCATCTTAAGGTCCTAACGAGCATGCTGACTTTGTGAAGAAAATGTCCCAAGAGCGCTTAGCCTAGGTTGTAATAGCCCATTTTTCAATGGTGACAGAATAGTGGTTTGGGACCATGAATTTCTATCATCTCGACTCGTAAATGTTATTTGTAGAATAATTATGAGGCCATTAGAGCCGTATTAATTTTTGGTTAAGAAATTTTATTGTTTAGATAGCTAATTAAAGAAAAAGGGCTAAATTGTAAAAGGTGCAAATTTTAGTAATTATTGCTTATAAGTGATTAAATAGTTTAACTTCTTAATGAGGAAGGAGCTATGTAGCAATTAGCCTTAGTCATTAAGTTTGGACGGCATTAAGAATGAAAAATGATAAAAATAATGTTTAATTAATGGCAAAATTGTAAATAAAGTAAAATTAAGTAAAAACAAAATTGGAAGATGAGATTTCTTCTTCATTTTCATCTTTGTGCCAAAAAAACACCATTGAAGACCTAGGAGATCTTCAGTCATCTCTTTGCCGTCCATGGTATGGAAGTTGACTCGTTATATATTTTTATGTTTTTGAGATCGTTACAACTGGGTTTAGCTAGTCTGTACCTTCGTCTATGAATATGTTAAAAAGTTTGGAAGTTACCATTAATGAATGTTGGATGTTTATGATGATAATTATATATTTCAAGCTTTGATTGTGATATTTGGTTGTTTTGTAAAGTAATTTTTGTTATATATTGATTTAAGGATTAAATTGTTAAAATGTCAAAATTTCAAGGTTTGATGGTGGATTTGATGTGTAACAGGGACTATTAAAGGGACTAGAATAATCAGCTGTAATTTGATTTTTAAAAAATGGTCAATTTGATGATTTTTGGGTTAGAGGATTAAATTGCAAAAGTTGTAAAAGTTTAAGAAAAATGTGTAATTAGTAAAATGTTAAGGGTTATATGCATTGAATGGGATGTGAAATGTTTATGGGATTATTGTTTTTAACTATTATATAGATCAAAACTTGGATCAGGAAAAGGGAAAATAGCATATTAGTCCCTGCATGTTGATCAACATTAGATAGTAGGTAAGTTCATCGTATTTCAATAAGTATATGAATTTCAACTTGTGTTCTTATATTATGATTTTTTAATTAATATGTTTATAGAAAATTATTGTATGATTGCACATACGTGCTCTTGTTTGTACTTCGGTACCCCTAAATGCACATACGTGCCCCTATTTGTACTTTGGTGCCCCGATTCCGACGAACATAAGCTGGAAAATACCCTCGAATGGATTCATCAAAGTAAATGTTGATGCTGCCATCTCGAAAGGGTGTAGTGGTTTCAGTGTAATCGCTAGAGATAATGATGGTTTTGTTCTAGGGGGTTGTTATATATTCAGGAATGAAACTATGGATATTTGCTGGGCTGAGCTGGTGGCGTTTAAAGAAGGATTAGTACTGGCCGAAAAGTTAAAGGTGACCCAGCTTATTTTGGAATCAGACAATGCACTGCTGGTCAACAAGGTCAACAAATGGACGCAAAATATTACCATATTGGGCCAGCACATTAAGCAAGAATGGAAGCTTTTAAAAATTTTAATTCGGTCCAAATTAATTGGATCAATCATAGTAGTAATAATGCTACGGACTATTTGTGTAAATTAGCTATTACGAATAAATGTGATTTGTACTTTGAAATGGATTATCCGTCGGATATCCATAAAATTATCATTAAAGATGCAATAAAATGAGGTAGACCTTTGGGTCAATTTTTCTGTCAAAAAAAAATTAAATTCGATGATAGTTTATACTTTAAAAGCATAATTTGTGTTTCAAGAAATTTAGATCTCATTTAGAAGATTTTACGAAAAGCTCATAATAGTTGCTTGTCTATTCATCCTGGTAGTAATAAGATGTACGGTGATTTGAAACAAATGTACTGGTGACTATGTATGAAACGAGAGATTTCTGAGTTCATATCAAGATGTTTAGTATGTCAGCATGTTAAAGCTGAACATCAGGTACCTTCTAGTTTGTTACAGCCAATGATGATTCAGGAAAGGAAATAGGAGTGCGTTGCAATGGATTTCGTATTGGCATTGTCTTTGTCTCTGAGAAAGAAAGATGCAATTTGGGTTCTTTTTGATCATCTGATGAAGTCTACACATTTCATCCCAGTACTTACAAATTATTCTCTTGAAAGATTAGCCAAGTTATATGTTGCTGAGGTTGTTAGATTGCACAAGGTGCCTGATTCTATTATCTTTGATAGAGATCAGCAGTTTATGTCCTGATTCTGGACCAAATTACATGAGGCTCTAGGTACTCATTTACATTTTAGTACTGCGTTTCATCCTCAAACCAATGGACAATCTAGTGTGTGATACAGATACTGTAACAACCCTTGTGACAGCCCTAATGTGACCCTAGTCGGGAAGTGGTTTCGGGGCCACAAAACCGAGTCATAAAAATAATTAGCTGTCATATATGATGCTTATTATATGTATATATGCATGTGTGAAAAGTTTCATATTTGAATTTTGTTTAATTGTAGGTGAATTTTAGTAAATAGGACTTATGTGAGAAAATTTTGAAATGTGATAGGTCAAAACATAAGGATCTATTAGTGCATGAAATAAAAAGGGGGGGACTTGCATGTCAATTTCCCCCCCCCCCCCAATCAGTAGTGGCCGGCCATGACAAGTATGGTGGACCAAGTGTGATGGGCAAAAACATGTCATAAACATGTTAAGTTAGTGTTTCATGGGAGGTATGATAAAATAAGGAGCATGGGAATAAAATAATGAAAGGAATATGATGAAAACAAAGAAAAAAAAAGTGTGTGGTTGTTCCCCATTTTGCGAAACTAGAAAAAAAAAAAAAGAAAAGGAAAGGCTTCATCTTTTGGTTCTTCTTGGCGGTTTGAAAGGAGGAAGAAAAGAGGTTTCGGTCACCTTGAGCTTAAGGGAGGTTAGTATGTTGTGTTAAATTCTTAAGTTTTAAACTTGTGTCTAGTTAATTAGCTAATTTCTTACACAAACCATGGCAAAATTTGAAATCTCGGTGATGGCTTGAACATTCGGTTTTGGTTGTTGAAAGGAATGAGTTGGAGGTTGGATCATGTTAAGATTGGCCTTGTACATAAACATTAAGAGTTTGATGTTTTGTGATTTTGGAAGGTAAATAAGGTTATACACAAGATAAATACTAAGATTTTGGTTGACTTGTTTTTAGTGAGGTTCGCCAAGGACCTTATGTGCAAGTTAATTCGGTTTAAGTAGAGAAAGCGTGACGGGTAGATATGAAGTAATGTGTATATTGGTTGGCTGCTAAGCAAGGAAATAATTGTTAGTAACATAGTATCTATGCACTTATGTATATATATGTATGTACAAATAACCTATTTAGCTATGGATATCTAAGGTGTTAAATAATGAAATTCTTGATGACTTGGGTTAAATAGCATTGACCAAGGACTATATGGGCTTGCTAATTCGGTTTAAGTGAAGAAACTATGATAGAGAAATATGACTAAATTGTGGACTTTGACATTAAATGATGCATTTGACTTGTGTACCGACCTAGGACGATATGTGTTTCTATATGAAGTTAGATGGTGTTGATGAAATTCGGTAATGCATGATGTTTAAATAGTATTGAGCAAGGTCATTGTACTTAAATTGTATGACATACATGTATTGAATGGAATTGCCCAAGTGAAAAATAATTAAATGAATTTATTTGTTTAAATTAAGCTCAAGAGCAAAGGGTATCTAAATCCGATAAAGGGAAGGAAAAAGTGGTCGAATAGCCATCGAAATCGTTTGACAACATCCGAGGTAAGTTTTCGAGTAACGAGACTTAGTTTACGATTTGATTAAGTCATGACGTATGAGCGTAACAAATATACGGTGATATGATGATTCTACTTGAATTTTATGTTGAGTTAATTTGTCTATACGTGTGACGGGTAGCCGTATGTGCATAGAGATCGTGTCATAAAGCAAACTAAACCATGCTGTTTGTATGTGCCTAGTGAGCCAAAAATGGGATTGCTTAATACGTGACTTGTGTTTGAACTCTGATTATGAAAATGGAATATAAATGTGTCATGATTTGTTGATATGTGCATGAATGTTTGGGTGATAATCGGGCTAAGTCCCGAAGGCATTTGCGCTAGTGACTAGTTCCGGGCTAAGTCCCGAAGGCATTTGTACGAGTTACTATATACGGGCTAAGTCCCGAAGGCATTCGTGCGAGTTACTATATCCGGGCTATGTCCCGAAGGCATTCGAGCGAGTAGCTATATCCGGTTAAATCCCGAAGGTACTTGGCTTGGGAATGAGCGACCTTGCTGTAATAGTTTCAATTAATACGCTCGTAAAATCCCAGCGATGAGGTATGTTTCGTATGTGCTTTGAATTAGTTGATCCCTTACAAAAAAGTATTCGCTAAATCGATACATGAGCTACCGGCCTTTGGCTATGTTGATCTTTTGTGTGTGAATATAAGGGTTGGTAATGTGAAGTAAGTATGATATTGAGAATTTGTGCATGTCAAATTATCCATTTAGCCATATGAATGCTACATTTTAGTTGTGTCAAATTTTATGGCTCAAAACTTACTAAGCATTAAATGCTTACTCCGCTTCTGTAAATCTCTGTTTTATAGATTTTGGTTCTTCATCTATCGGACTCGGGATTATTGAAGTCGAAGTCGCCCACACTATCAAAGCCCCTTTGGTACACTTTTGGTTGAACTTTGAAATGGCATGTATAGGACTACCCGTTTTGTTGTTGGTCATGGACCCTTTGGTTTTGTATAAATTTGGATAGCCATGCGAAAATGGCTTATATACACTTTGAGCTTAGTATTATAATCGTCTTGTATGATGTTCATTAAGAGGTATGGAAATGTTTGGGAACGATTAGGCATTGGAATGGTTAATCATGATCATATTTTGTGCTATTCAAGCAAAAGGGCTAGTTGAATCATGGAAACCATGTAATAGGTAAAGTCTACCTCAAAAATAGATGCTGATAGCAGCAGTGACGTGAATGTGAAAAATCACTAAAAATAGTAGGAATGGAATTAAATAGTTAATAAATTATGTAATCGAACCTTGATGAATCTATTTTCATAGGAAAGTAACGAAACGATCATATGAACAGTATATTATGAAATATTGAAGTTTTCGTGAGACAGGGTCAGAACGGTTTCTGGATTCCCTGTTCCGACTTTGGAAATTCATCATAAATTAACCAGAGATAATTAGAAGTCATACCTTATATGTATAGATTCCTTTTTGAGTCTAGTTTCATTAGAAACAAACGGTATCAGTATTGAAGCCCTGTACAGGGAGATATTCAAGTCGTAATGCGCAAAGGTCAGTGTAGTCGAACCCTGAAACAAGGGAGACTTTAACTAATAAACTGAACTAATTTTCTAGACCAAAAATTCTAGAAAAAAATATTGTAGATGGATATATGAGTCTAGTTTCAGGAAAAATTTACGAAACTGGTTTTCGAGTTTTGAAACTCAAGATATGATTTTTAAGGCAACAATGATGCAGTAACCAGCTTGTCTGGAAATTTTTAAATGGACTGTAAAAATAAGTGAATTAAGTCTGTGAACCCCTCGTGTCCGACTCCGGCAACGGCCTCGGGTACAGGGTGTTACAATTTTATTGGTATCAGAGCTACGGTTTAGTCGACTCTAGGACTACCGTAATGCGTTTGGGTCTAGCTATACATGCCATTTTATGTGATTATTTGATAGTGTGGTGATTTCTGACATTTACAAATGTGTTTATTTATAGTAATGGATCCCGATCCCGACCGAGCGGTAGCTGATGATCTTGAGAGTGTAGCGCCTGCTCCCGCACAAGGGACAGCGTCGGCGGACTCTCAACCTAATGCTAGTAATCCGAATGATGAAGCTAGACAAGCTTTCTATAGCGTGATGAATGATTGGTTCAACCAATACATTCGAACTAATACGGCTGTTCCACAACCTCCATTCCCGACAAATACCACCCCCGTACCTACAATACCTCCGATGAATCGACCAAATAAGGTCAAATAAGCCCCGATTGATGAGAATCCGAAAACACGGGCTCTGAATTTAAAGCTACTGAGACAGCGATGATGCCGAGCAAGCTGAATTTTGGTTGGACAACACTATCCGGGTACTCGATGAGCTATCTTGCACACCCGATGAGTGCCTAAAGTGTACTATCTCCTTGCTACGTGATTCTGCCTCCTATTGGTGGAATACGTTGACTGTCGTGCCAGAGAGCAAGTAACTTGGGAGTTTTTCCAAACCGAGTTTGAAAGAAGTATATCATCGAGATTCATTGATCAAAAACGGAAGGAATTTCTTGAACTTAAACAAGGTTCCATGTCAGTTACCGACTATGAACGAAAATTTGTAAGGCTTAGTTGGTACGCGCGAGAATGCATTTCTTCAGAAGTCGTGATGTGTAAACGTTTCGAGGATGGGCTAAATGATGATATAAAGCTGTATGTTGGCATATTGGAAATCCGAGAATTTGTGGTACTTGTCGAGCGAGCTTGCAAAGCCGAGGAGCTCAGTATGGAGAAAAGAAAAGCTGATATGGAAACAAAGGAGTTTCGTAAGAGGTCTTCAGGGAGGCCCTTTCAATAGTCATCGAAGAAATTTAAAGATGATTTGGGCCTATCTAGAGACACATTGGGTTTTTCTAGACGAGACCGTGATCGACCCCCTGTGAGTGCACGAGTCACTTCGGTCGCCAGTGTTGAAAATGATCGTCGAGACAAATCGGAGTGTCGGTATTGCGGTAAATGGCACTCGGGGAGTTGTAGATTCCATGACCGCTCCTGTTACAAGTGCGGGTCAGCCGACCACTTTATCAAAGATTGCCCGAGATTGTGCGAGCAGAACGTAAATCGAGTGGGAAACCTAGTGCTACTCTTTGGGGTAGACCATCTAGGAATACGGGCAATGCTAGTGGAGGTCAGAGAGGATCTAGAGATGCTACAACCAGATCCGAGGCTCGTGCTCCTGCTAGAGCTTACGCTATACGCGCACGCGAGGATGCTTCCTCGCCAGATGTTATTACCGGTACTTTTACTCTCTTTGATACTAATGTGATTGCTTTGATTGACCCTGGTTCTACTCATTCTTATATATGTGAAACCTTAGCATCCAGTAAGACTCTACCTGTTGAGTCTCTTGAGTTTATAATTCGGTGTCAAATCCTTTGGGTCGTTACGTGCTTGTCGACAAAGTGTGCAAGAAATGTCCCCTAGTAATCCAAGGTTCCTGTTTTCCGGCCGATTTGATGCTTTTACCGTTTGACGAATTTGATGTTATCCTCGGTATGGATTGGTTGACCGTACATGATGCAATTGTAAATTGCAAAAGAAAAACCATCGATTTGAGGTGTGTAAATAACGAGATAATCCGAGTCGAGTCTACTGACTTGAATAGGTTGCCAGCTGTAATATCGTCGATGTTGGCTCAGAAATATGTAAGAAAGGGGCGTGAAGCATACCTTGCGTATGTACTTGATGACAAAGAGTTAGAAAAGAAGCTCGAATCTGTGCCAGTGGTTTGTGAGTACCCGGATGTTTTTCCTAAAGAATTACCGAGTTTACCACCTGTTTGGGAGGTAGAGTTTGGTATTGAGCTTGTACCTGGGACTTCGCCGATTTTGATAGCTCCGTATCGTATGGCACCAACCGAGTTAAAAGAGTTGAAAGCTCAGATGCAAGAGTTGACGGATAGGGGTTTCGCTCGACCAAGTTTCTCACCTTGGGGTGCACCAGTATTGTTTGTGAAAAAGAAGGACGGAACCATGAGGTTGTGCATCGACTATCGTCAGCTGAATAAAGTGACAATAAAGAATAAATATCTGTTACCGCGTATTGATGATTTGTTTGATCAACTAAAGGGAGCCTCAGTGTTTTCAAAGATAGATTTGAGATCGGGTTATTACCGATTCTTGAATTCGAGATTCGGATATACCCAAAACCGCTTTGAGCGAGATACGGTCACTCTGAATTCTTAGTGATGCCGTTTGGGCTCACTAATGCCCTACGGTATTTATGGATTTGATGAATCGGATCTTTAGACCGTATTTGGATCGGTTTATAGTTGTGTTTATCGATGATATTTTGGCCTATTCGAGAAATGAAACCGATCATCTTTGAACACCAGGATTAGTGTTGCAAATTTTACGGGATAAGTAGTTATATGCTAAGTTCGATGAAGTGTGAGTTCGGTTAAGAGGTTAGCTTCTTGGGCCATGTGGTATCCGATCGGTATTCGAGTTGACCGAACAAGATTTGGGCATATAGCTGGAAGCCTCAGAAATATTCTTGAGGTTCGAGCTTTTTGGGACTTGCGGTTACTACCGACGGTTTGTAAAGGTTTCTCGATGATAGCCACACCCATGACGAAGCTACTTCAAAAGATGTTAAGTTCGAATGGACGGAAAAATGTCGAAAAGTTTTGATCAATGAAAACTTATTTGGTGAAGCTCAATTTTAGTGCAGCCGAATCGGCAAAGAGTTTGTCATCTATAGTGACGCCTCCTACTTGGGTTAGGTTGCGTATTGATGCAAGAAGGTCGAGTTGTGGCCTATGCGTCGAGACAATTAAAGCCACATGAGAAAAATTATCGGACCCATGATCTCGAATTAGCTGCCATCGTATTCGCCTTGAAAATATGGCGACATTACTTATTTGGTGAGAAGTGCCATGTATTTTCGGATCACAAAAGTCTCAAATATTTGATGACTCAAAGAGACTTAAATCTGCGACAAAGACATTGGCTTGAGTTGTTGAAAGATTATGAGCTTGTCATTGATTATCACCCGGGAAAGGCTAATGTGGTTGCGGATGCCTTAAGCCGGAAATCACTGTTTGCTATCTGACGATGAATGTACACTTGTGCATTCTACCCGACAACGTGTTAGTAGTGAATTAAAGGCCAAACCATTATTGATTCATCAAATTTGTGAGGCTCAGAAAGTCGATGACGAATTGGTTGCAAAACGGGCTGAATGTGTTTCGAACATGGAATCAGAGTTTCGAATTGATGACGACGATTGTTTGAGGTTCAGAAGTCGTTTGTGTGTTCCAAGGAATTCAGAACTTATTTCGATGATTCTGAATGAAGCTCATTGTAGCCGAATGTAAATTCACCCGGGGAGTACGAAAATGTACAACGACCTAAGACGTCAGTTTTGGTGGCACGGTATGAAACGAGACATTTCCGATTTTGTCTCGAAGTGCTTAGTACGTCAGGAAGTGAAGGCGAAACATCAAGTGCCTACTGGTTTACTTCAGCCGATCATGATACCTGAATGGAAATGGGATCGAGTCACGATGGATTTTGTATCTGCGTTGCCAGTGTCAGCAAGTAATAAGGATGCGATTTGGGTCGTTGTTGATAGACTGACTAAGTCGGCTCACTTTATCCTTGTACGCACGGATTTTTCATTGGATAAACTAGTTGAATTGTATGTTTCTCAGATTGTGAGATTACACGGGTACCTATTTCTATCGTGTCGGATAGAGATCCGAGATTCACCTCGCGATTTTGGAAGAAATTGCAAGAAGCTTTGGGTACCAAGTTGCATTTTAGCACCGCTTTTCATCCCCAAACCGATGGTTAATCCGAGCGGATAATTCAGATACTTGAGGATATGTTGAGATGTTGCATCCTCGAGTTCGGTGGTTCATGGGAACGGTATCTACCTTTGATTGAGTTCGCACAACAATAGTTTTCAGTCAAGCATTAAGATGGCGCCTTACGAGGCTTTATGCGGTCGAAAATGCCGTACACCATTGTTTTGGACCGAGCTCGGTGAAAGTAAAATTTTCGGAGTTGATTTGATTAGAGATCTGAGCAGAAAGTAAAAGTAATCCGTGAAAGTCGAAGGCGACCACGGATCGTCAAAATCGTATGCGGATTTAAAACGAAGAGATATTGAGTATCAGGTGGGAGACAAAGTGTTTCTTAAGGTATCGCCTTGGAAAAAGATACTCAGATTTGGCCGTAAGGGCAAATTGAGTCCGAGATTCATTGGGCCGTATGAGATCTCCAAACGAGTTGGCCCAGTTGCATATAGGTTGCTTTTACCCCCTGAACTCGAAAGGATCCACAACGTTTTTCATGTTTCGATGCTTCGACGTTACAGATCCGATCCTACGCACGTAATAAACCCCTTCGAGGTCGAAATGCAAGCCGATATGAGTTATGAAGAAGAACCGATTCGTATCCTAGCTCGAGAAGTGAAAGGGTTGCGAAACAAAAGGGTTCCGTTAGTGAAAGTGTTATGGCTCAAACACGGGATCGAAAAAGCTACTTGGGAAACCGAGAATGCCATGAAAGAACGATACCCAAACCTATTTACCGGTAAGATTTTCGGGGACGAAAATTTCTTAAGTGGGGCAGAGTTGTGACAGCCCTAATGTGACCCTAGTCGGGAAGTGGTTTCGCCTTATTACACAAAATCACAAATTCATGCAAATTTCAAGACACCCATGCTTAGCTGAATTACCAATATGCCTCTAGTAGCCCATATTTTCCATTTATTTCACATCTCAACCACAAAGTTTCAACATTTCTCAATTTAATCCCTATTTTGCATTTTAACTAAAAAATCACTTAACAAAACTTGTATATCTATTAACAAGCATTCATAATCTATCAAGAAACTTCAAAACACATGCTTATTCATCAATGGCATCATGAAAAATCTTTAATAGTTTTACAAAATAGTCCCTGGCTAGCTAGTACTAGTTGCAACAATAAAAAAAAACATAGAAATCATTTAAAATGGGACAAAAATCACTCACCAATTAAAGCTAGAAATGGTCGAACCCTAGCTCATTCACATGGAATTTTTCTCTTTAAAAATTTGATGGAAGATGATAAATTAAAATTGATATCTTTGTGGTTTTGTTATTTACTTATTAATGAACCAATTTACCAAATTAACCTTTGTTATAATTCCTTAAAAACATATAATGCATGCCCATCTTTGTCCATTCAAAATTAAAATGGTCTAATTACAACATAAGGGCCTTTACTTTAAGGTTCTATAGCTATTAGGCACATTTATCTATTAGAACTCAAGCTTTACGCTTTACGCGATTTAGTCTTTTTTATCAAATTGACCGATCAAACGATAAAATTTCTTAACAAAATTTTCACACAATCATCATATCATGTTATAAAGATTAAAATAATAATAAAATAATTATTTTGACTTTGGATTTGTGGCCTGAAAACTATTATTTTGATTTGACCAAAAACGGGATGTTACAACTCTTTCCTTTAGAGATTTTCGTCCCCGAAAATCATACCAGTGAATAGGTTAGGGTACTATTTTCTCATAGCTTCCTTAGGCTCCCATGTAGCCTCTTCAACACCGTGTTGTTTTCGCAAAACTTTCACCAAAGCTATGTATTTTTCTCAACTCTTTAACTTCATGTTCTAGAATTCTGATCGGTTCTTCGTTGTACGACATATCAGGTTGAATTTCAATTCTGACGAAGAAATCACATGTGATGGATCCGATCTATACCGACACAACATCAACATATGAAACACATTGTGAATTTCTCTAACTCGGTCGGTAAAGCTAGTCGATATGCCACTGGCCCTATTCTTTCAATGATCTCGTATGACCCGATGAAACACGGACTAAATTTGCCTTTGTGACCAAATCTAAGGATTTTCTTCCACGGAGATACTTTAAGAAACACTTTACCACAGATTCGAAATTTAATATCTTTTTGTTTCAAATTTATATACAACTTGTGACAATCTGAAGTTGCTTTCAAATAGTCGCGAATTACTTTTATTTTCTCTTCGGTTTATCTAACCAAATCAACCCCGTGAATCTATTTCTCGCTAAGTTTGGTCCAGTACAATGGAGTTTGACATTTGAAACCATAAAAAGCTTCGTACGGTGCCATCTTTATACTTGATTGAAAGCTATTGTTATACGAAAATTCAACCAATGGAAAATATTTCTGCCAATTACCTTCAAACTTTAAAACACAACATCAGAGCATATCTTTGAGAACCTGAATTACTCGCTCCGACTATCCGTTAGTTTACGGATGCAAAGTGGTACTAAAACTCAATTTTGTACCTAAAGCTTCTTGTAATTTCTTCCAAAATCATGATGTAAACATTGGATCTTTATCCAAAATAATCAAAATTGGTACCCCATGAATCTAACAGTTTCAGCAATGTACAACTCAGCTAGTCATTCAAGCGAATAGTCAGTACGTACCAGAGTGAAATGTGTGAATTTTGTTAGTCGATCAATGACAACCCAAATTGCATCTTTCTTCTTTGGAGACAAGGGCAATCCCGATACGAAATTCATAGTCACTTTATCCCATTTCCACTACGGTATCATCACAAGCTGAAGCAAACCCGAAGGCACTTGATGTTCGGCTTTCACTTGCTGACAAATCAAACACTTTGATACAAACTCAGAAATATCTCGTTTCATACCTGACCACCAATACGACTTCTTCAAATCATTGTACATTTTGATACTCCCCGGGTGAACAAATAAATTACTACTATGTGCCTCGTGCAAAATTTTCTAAATCAACTCTGGATGTTTTGGTAGGAAAATTCTATCTTGGGACATCAAACAATCATCAGATCCGATTTGGTACTCTGAATCACTATTTGATTGTATTTCACTCTTTTAGCGTGCAATTCACTATCATCTTTCTGAGCTTCACAAATTTGCTGAAGAAATACTAGTTTAGCTTTTAACAACCATCATTAATAATGTCAACTGTGTCTTCATTTTTCTCAAGGAAAACAACGCTTTTCTACTTAAAGCATCTGTGACTACATTCGTTTTTCCAAGGTGATAATCTATCACTAACTCATAATCTTTCAATAGCTCGAGCCATCTCCATTGTTGTAAATTCAGTTCTTTCTGAGTCATTATATACTTTAAGCTTTTATGATTGGTAAAGATGTGGCATTTTTAACCGTACAAATGATGATGCCAAATTTTCAATGCAAATATAATAGCAACCAACTCTAAATCACGCGTCAGATAATTCTTTTCATGCGGTTTCAACTGTCTGGAGGCATAAGCTACAACTTTTCCCTCTTGCATCAATACACAACCCAAACCGTTCAGTGAAGAGTCATTGTAAATCACAAATTCTTTACCCGATTCAAGTTGAACCAATATTGGTGCCTCAGTTAACAATGTTTTCAATTGATGGAAACTTTGTTGACATTTCTCAGGCCATTCAAACTTTACATCTTTCTATAGTAGTTTGGTCATCAGTGTAGCAATCATCGAGAACCCTTTACCAAAACATCGATATTAACCAGCTAATCCCAGAAAGCTTCCAACCTCGGATACATTTCTAGGTGGTTCCCAGTCAATAACTGTCGAAATCTTGCTCGGATCAACTCGAACGCCATCCGTCAAAACAATGTGCCCAAAAATCCTACTTCCCGGACCCAAAACTCACATTACTGAATTTAGCATACAGTTGCTTATCTCTCAATGTCTGCAACACAATCCTCAAATGCTCAGCATGCTCAGACTTATCTCGGGAATAGATCAGAATATCGTCAATGAACACAACAACTGAGTCAATCCAAAAGGCATAACAAGAAATTCAACTGAGTCAATCCGTCTAAATATGGCCTAAATATTCGATTCATCAAATCCATAAAAATGGCAGGAGCATTAGTCAATCCAAAAGGCATAACAAGAAATTCATAATGTCCGTACCTTATTCCAAATGTTGTTTTCGATACATCTGAGTCTTTAACTCGCAGTTGATAATAACTAGATCTCAAATCAATCTTTGAAAACATTGTTGCACCTTTTAACTGATCAAACAAATCGTCTATTCTTGGCAACAGATACTTATGCTTTATTGTAACCTTGTTGAGCTATTGATAGTCGATACACATTCTCATTGACCTATCTTTCTTCTTTACAAATAATACTGGCGCAACCTAGGGTGAAAAACTCGATCGTGCAAAACCTCTATCTATTAACTCTTGCAGCTGAGCTTTCAAATCTTTCAATTCGGTTGGAGCCATTCTCTACAGAGCTATAGATATCGGAGATGTTCCCGATACCAATACAATAGCAAACTCAACCTCTCTAACCGATTGCAACCCAGACAATTCTTTTGGAAATACATCCGGATATTCACAAACTATAGGCACTAATTCAATCTTCTTTTCAGACACATTGGTATCTAAAACATATGCTAGGTATGCATTACAACCCTTTCTCACATATCTTTGAGCCAAAATCGACGAAATCACTACAGGTAATCCACTCGACTCATCAGATTCAATCTGAAGAATTTCATTATTCTGACATTTCAATTATATAATCTTTCGTCTATAGTTCATAACAGCATCATGTAGAATCAACCATTCCATACCCAGAATTACATCGAACTCATCAAATGGCAAAAGCATCAAGTCAGTCAAAAAATAGTAACCTCGAGTCATTAAAGGATAGTTCTTGCATATTTTGTCAACTATAACATACTTGCCTAAGCAGTTCGATACTTTAATTACAAATTTGTAGACTCAACAGGCAATTTCTTACTAGACACTAAATTCTCACAAACATATGAATGTGTCGATCCAGGATCAATTAAAGCAATCACATTAGTGTCGTAAAGAGAAAATGTACTGATGATAACATCTGGCGATGACGCTTCTTCGTGAGCACGAATAGCGTAAGCTCTAGCTGGTGCTCTAGCTTTGGCTCTCACAGTTGAATCCCTAGTCACAACTCTACCACTGGACACATTCCCTTTATTTCTTGGTGGTCTCCCTATCCCGGTCGTTTTACTCGGTCTTGCATTCTGAAATTTATCTTTATCGGATAACTTAGGGCAATCTTGAAAAAAGTGATCTGGCGAGCCATATTTGAAACAAGCTTTAACACTCTTATTCCAACACTCTCCAAAATGTTTCCTCCCACACTATTGACACTCTGGTTTGTTATTTCTCACGTTGCCAACGCTCAAGACAGAAGTAGCTTGAGCTTTAGAACTCACATATTGATTTCCATGATCTCTATTCTGGTGTCTCACTGATGCATTCGATCGACTAAATGGATCTCAGGATTTCTTTCATGAAGAATAATAAGGTTTATTCATCAGTATTTTCCTCGAATCTCTAGCCTCTGAATTAACTTTCCTCTTTTCTCGGCTAAAATCTTCAGCTTTAGAAGCCCAATCAACCAATACAAAAAATTCTTTCAAATCTAGAACCCCGACCAAAAGTTAATGCCTTTGTTCAGTCCGTTGAGAAACCGCTTGCACATGATCTCTTCATTAGAAACATACTCTCACGCATATTTACTCAACCACACAAATTTTCTCTCTCGTATTTGGTTACAGTCATACGACCTTGTTTCAGTTCTAAAAATTCTTTATGCTTTTGATCCAAAAACTGTTGCCTTATATATTTCTTCCTGAATTCAATCTGAAAGAACTCTCAACTGACTCTCTCTCTCGGCACCACTAATACTAGCGTATTCCACAACTGATATGTGTGTCCTTCAAAAGTGATATAGCATATTTTAAACATTTAGCCGGTGTATAAGAAGTTCATCAAAATCTTGAATCGTATTTTCAAGCCAAAACTCGGCTCTCTCAGGATCATTATCAATATTAGCTCTAAACTCTTCAGCTCCGTGTTTATGGATCTTATCAACTGGAGGATTATTCAATCTTAAAAGTTTGACTCCTTAGAAGTTAAGGGAACCGATTGGAGATTAGGAGGGGATGGAGGTTTTTGAGCAGCTGGGTTCGTCCGGATATATTGTGTGAACCATTCATTCATCATTTGGAAGACAGCTTCTCTAGCTTCTCCCCCTTGGCTACTTGATACGGGTCTAGAATAAAAAGGCACTGTCCCTTGAACGGGAGCTTGTGAATTACTTTCAATTGGGATCCATTTTATATACACTATATGAAAACACATAATAAAATGTTAGAAGTCATCATACTATCACAGTTTATATATGGTATGTATAGTTAGACTCTCACATATGCTACGTTAGGCCTAGGATCGACTAAATCGTAGCTCTGATACCAATAAATGTAACACCCCTCACCAATATTTAATGCCAAAATAGGGTTACAGAGTATTACCAAACTCACAACATATTTAAAACATACCTTTTGCATACATTTAATCAAATCATACAATCATCAATTAATCTAAATAAATTTCCCTAATACGAGCCTATAAAGCCCAAGACATACATTGGGAGTGGTTCGGAACTAAACCAATAACTTAAGAAACTTTTACAAACTATGAAATTTTTTCTCAAAATAAGGGACACATGCCTGTGTGGCCAGGCCATGTGTCTCACATGGCCACCGAACACGCCTGTGTCACAAGTTGTGTGACATTCGAAATGTATGCACATGGCCATGTCCCAACCCGTGTAAACTGTAACATCGTAAAATAGGGCCTAGTCGGAACAGTGGTTTTGGGACCACAAATCTGACGTTGAAATATTTTTTTTATGATTATTATGAGGTCTATATTATGAAAATATACATATGCTAAAGTTTCATGAAGAAATTCTGTGAGTAAGGTGTTCAATTGGAAAATAAGGACCAAATTGAATAAATTGCAAAACTTGGATTCTAGAAGTAATTTGTATGAAATTGCTTTAGATTATTAATTATAAGTTCTTAAGGATCAATTTTCTCAATTTCTAAGTTTTTGGACAAAAATGGGCATGTATGGATAAAATTTTAAAAAAAGGCCTTAAGGGCATTTTGGTCATTTGCTAATTAATGAAATAAATGGGAAAATGAAGGCAAAAATCAGCCATTCTTCTCCCTCATCCAGCCAAATTTCTCAAGCCCTTCATAGCTAGGGTTTTCAACATTTTCAAGCTCAATAGTAAGGGCTCCCAAGCCTAGTTTTTAATGTTCTTAACCTTTTTAAAATCCCGATAGCTTACTCTCTCCATTTCTACCCATATTTTGAGTTAGGGTTCATGTTTGCAAAGTGACACATGTGTGACATGTTTATTCTTTGATGTTTTATGGAGGAATATGAAAGTTGGATGTGTGTTAAACATCTTTTTCTAGGTGATTTTCATGAAAAACCCCTAAAAGGACCTTTTTGCAAAAGGTGTAAAATATGTGGTCGAAATGTGAAATAATGGAAAAATGTGGGCTGCCATAGGAGGAAAGAACATTTGACTAGGCTTGGGTAATGTATAAAATTCATGCATTTCATCATACGAGCTTAGGAACTAAATCGTAAATAATGCAAAAGGTTAGGGGCAAAACGGTCATTTTGTTCGGGGGTGAAATTTAGACTTGAAAAGAATAATGTGAGGTATTAATGATTCATTTTTATTATTATAGACCCTGAGGAACAAATTTTGGAGGTCGATGAGGAAAATGAAAGGTTTCAGATCAACCGAGAAGCAAAACCAAAACGGATACCAGGTAAGTTCGAATAACTTTAAGTAAACTATTAATATGTCTAATTGCATGTTTTATGAATGTATGACAATTGGTTATAGTGATGGCATGAAAATCCATGAAATATGTTAATAATAATGACATGATGATAAATGTCCCAGTTGGAGTAAAAAGGGAAATTCGATGGATAAACCATGGCTTACATGACTTGAGATCCTGCATGTGTTGCAGAAAAGGATTTAGCCTGGACAGGTAATCTGTTGATCTCAAATATAGAAAGGATCTAGCCCAGATAGGTGTTCCTTGAGTGATCGAGCCTCCCGAAGAATATGTGTGCATAATGGATTTAGCCCAAACTAGTAATCCGACTAGGGTTTGAATTTAGCCTGGACTCTTAATTTAGATCTGAACTCATTACGGGTGTTTATCGCTACAAGGGATTTAGCCTGGACTGGTAATCCCGACATCACCCTATGAGTTAATATTATGGGGGATTTAGCCTAGATTGGTAATCCCGCCGTAAGATGTGAGTTTCGCGAGAGTGCGTACTTGAGATGATTGCTCTTATGACTTGATGGTAAATGGAAAATCCATCAAGATTTCTGAGAAACTCAATGGGATTAACATGGGATGTAAAAAAAAATGAAATTCTTGGATGATGAGATCATCTAAGGCAAATTACATGGTGTATTGTTATGGGACTAACTTGTTGATTGAGTGCATGTGATAGGGAAACTATCTCATGATTGTTGGTTTTATTGCCTAATATAGATGTATGCTAATTAATCGGTAAGTTTACTTTCCAGTTATTCGGGCTTACTAAGCATGTAAATGCTTACCTCTCTCTTTTCCCTATCTGACAGAGCTCGTGGACTTGCAAAGATTAGGAGACGGTTGGAGAATCAACACACTATCATCTTGTCTAGCTTTGGTATATAGATACTTTTATTTTTTTCAATGGCATGTATAGGGCTTTTGTTACTTTGTTATATGTGTCATTTGATTAGCCATTATCAAGGCTTATAAAAGTATACATATTCACTTGTATATGGCCAGGGGAATTGGCTCATTTTGGTGTAAGTTATGACCTACCAAATTGCGCATGTCATGTTCCAATGTTCTTGCGATGATTAAATATGGTGTGTTACAATTAGTCATATATAATATGACCAAATCACATGGGGTGGTTAGGCCACAATTTGGCAATGAGTTAAGATAACGAACCAAGCTTAATTGAGTTACAAGTCATGGAAATCCTTAATATAAAGGGGATAACCTAGCATGTATAAAAATCGATGAGATGAGGTTTACATGTAATGAGGTATATTAAGGTCATTTAAGAGTATAATTAGACCATGTTGAGTGTTATTGAAAACTATAAGTGGATATAAATATTAGAGGGTGACCAAAGGCTTGGAAAATAGCCCAATAAGGTCCACACGGGTAGGCACACGGGCATGTGTCTAGGCCGTGTGTGACACACGGATCGCCCCATGGGCATGCGGTATGGTCGTGTGTCCCCTTCACCTAAAAATTTTAAGTCAGAATGCATTGCAGTAAACACATGGGTAAAGACACGGTCGTGTGTCTCAACCGTGTTGAGGTCACGGCCTAGCACACAGGTGTGTGTCTTGACTGTGTGCCTCTAAATGTATGCTGACGTCATAAATAGAATGCCCAAGTTCTTGGACACGGGCGATCACAGGGCGTGTCTAGGCCTCGTGAGGGATACGGGCTAGGGACACGGGCGCGTGCTCAGCCGTGTGAAAACCCCTGTAGGTTCGAAATAGAAAATAAATTCAATTAATTCCACATGGGTAGGGGACACAGGCGTGTCCCTAAGCACACGGGCGTGTGCATTGTCTCCATATGGGCATGTGAGACTTTAACCTAGAAATTTTCTCAAAATTTTCCTAGGTCCTTGGTTTAGTCCCGGACCATTTTCAATGTATGTTTTGGGCCTCGTAGGCCCATAATAGAGACACCAAGATGTTGTTTGATTGGGTTCAAATTGGAATGAAATTTTATAACCCGTATTTCCTGAAAATATCTAAGTATGTATCTAGTAATGCTTCGTGCCTGGTCCCAGTCTCCGGAATGGGTAAGGGGTGTTACATCGACCCCGTGTAACTCTCTAACTTGAGTCACACAGCCAACACACACACCCGTGTGGCTAGCCCGTGTGCCCGAAAAATGCCCATACACGCTCGACTGCTAGGCTGTGTTCTTGGCTGTGCCAAACCTGTAGGGTATACTGACTTATGCCACATGGCTAAGTCACATGCTAGTGTGTGAGGCCCTGTGGAGCATACTGACTTAATTTCAAAATCAACACTAGAGGACACACGGCTGTGTACTTAACCATGTGTCACACACGGTCGAGGTAGACACCCGTGTCTCTGCCGTGTGGACAAAAATAGGCTATTTACCAAGCCAAATTTCCACCCAAATTGAGTCATACCTACACCTATCAAATAACACACAATGTAGCAACAATAGGCATATATTTCAATTCCAATCAAGCATCACTTATACCAATTTCCAGCACCAACCAATACGTAACATAAATACAAAATACTGCCATTTAAATTCATCCCAATCTTTGTCTTCTTAAAACATCAAAATGACCATTTACAAATATGCATTAATATGCTCAATTCCACAAACATACCAATTCACAAATCATCACCTACTGACATTTAAATTACCTAATATCAATAGGCATCATGAATCCAACCTTAATCACACAACATAGGTCAATTACAAACTCAAAACAAAAGCCACTTGCACATTTATATGCATCATAAAATTCATCATCCTAAGCCAACTCACGTGACTATATACATATACAAACCAAAACATATACATTTACAAGCCAATTCAAATGGCCAAAATCATTACCCAACATAACCAAAATGACTCAAAGTCCCTATACATGCCATATACTTAAAATACCAAGTTCATAGGTATTGAGAGATAGGTAGATAGTGTGAAGCAATCTCCTATGATCCCCAAATCCGAGCTAGCTTTGTGTACACTATAAAACATCGAAAAATAAATGATGTAAGCTATAAAGCTTAGTAAGCACGTATGAAATAAACATAATTCAATATTTTAAATACACCAATATGTAGCTTACATTAGCTAACAAACCTTTCAAATACTCATTCACTAAATTATATACTTTCATCATCATTTCTTTGATTCAACGCTAAAATAGTTTGTGCACATACCTATACTATCTCGTATCAATCTCATACACATTCTCGTCTATCATTTACCCACTGAACCATTCAGAATAGAAGTTGGATACTCAAAGGTTTCACACGATAAATACCTATACCATGGCCCATAGCCAAATCAAGGTAACTTATCTCTGAAGTACTGATATCATAGCCTGAAGCCAAATCAGCCGATATGCATGGCCCGAAGCCAAATCAGTATAACTAGCACCGAAAGTGCTATATCATGGCCCAAAGGCAACTCAATGTATTCCCTAATGACTTGTCACTAGCATCCTAAACTATTCCTAAGGTTCAACTTGGATTCCGAATGCCGAATTATCGTCGAGTCAATATCGAACTTATCTGAAGTCTCATATTCACAATTTATATTATATCAAAGCATTTAAAATACAATTATAATGAAATTTATCTCATACGAACTTGCCTCAAATGTGGAAACGACAAAATAAGTCGTTTTGTCGACAACTTTCATTTTTCCCCGATCCAAGTCCGAATTCCGTTTTTCTTGATCTAAATATATTCAAAATTAACTTATATAATCATCTCTCTATTCAATCTAATCCAACACACACATTAGGGCTATTTTACACATTTGCCCCTAAACTTTCATATTTTTACAATTTAGTCCTTATTACACAAAATCATAATTTCATATAAATTTCAAGACACCCATGCTTAACTAAATTACCAATATGCCCTTAACAACCCATATTTTTCATTTATTTCACATCTCAACCACAAAGTTTCAACATTTCTCAATTTAATTCTTATTTTTCATTTTTACTAAAAAATCACTTAAGAAAACTTGTATATATATTAACAAGCATTCATAATGTATCAATAAACTTAAAAACACATGCTTATTCATCAATGGCATCATGCAAAATCTTTAACAGTTTTTCAAATAGTCCCTGGGCTAGCTAGTACTAGTAGCAACAATCACAAAAACATAGAAATCATTAAAAACAAGACAAAAATCACTCACCAATTAAAGCTTTAAATGGCCAAACCCTAGCTTATCCCATGGCTTTTTTCTCTTTGAAAATTCAATGGAAGATGATAAATTAAAAGATGATAGCTTTTTGGTCTTGTTATTTACTTATTAATGAACCAATTTACTAAATTAACCTTAATTATAATTCATTAAAAACATATAATGCGTGCCCGTCTTTGTCCACTTACAATTACAATGGTCTAATTACAACATAAGAACCTTTACTTTAAGGTTCTATAGCTATTAGGCACCTTTAGCTATTAGAGCTCAAGTTTTATGCTTTACACGATTTAGTCTTTTTATCAAATTGACCAATCAAACGATAAAATTTCTTAACGAAATTTTCACATAATCATCATATCATGTTATAAACATTAAAATAATAATAAAATAATTTTTTTTTCTTCGGATTTGTGGTCTCAAAACCACTGTTCCAATTTGACTAAAAACGAGCTGTTATAATTTTTGCTAATTCAACAGAGTCTACATTAGAATTACGGTGCATATGTCCAACAAATTATTCCTGAATTACAACGTCAACAAATCAAACAGCATTACATTTTTCATCTGGGTCTGTACACTTTAAAGCATCAAAAACATTAAATGTCAGCGGCTGCTCATTAATTCTCATGGTTAACTCACCTTTCTGTACATCAATCAATGTTCTACCAGTTGCTAAGAAAGGTCATGCAAGTATTATAGGTACCTCTTTATTTGCTTCACATTCTAGAATAATAAAATCTTCTGGAAAGATGAACTTGTCAACTCTTGCCAGTATATCTTCCATTTTACCTTTTAGATGGACATATGATCTATCAGCTAGTTCTAGTCAGACTGTAGTAGGTCTTGCCTTTCCTATCCCAAGTTTCTTGAAAATAGACATAGGTATTAGATTGATACTTGCACCTAAATCACATAATTGTTTACCTACATAATGGTTTCCAGTCGAGTGGGGTATAGTGGAACTCTCAACAGCCCTTTTTAGTCAAATCGAAACAGTGGTTTCAGGACCACAAATCTAAAGTCAAAATATTTATTTTATTAATATTTTAATTTTTGTAGCATGATTGAATGATTGTGTGAAAGTTTCTGTAACACCTCATACCTGAGTTCAATGCCGGAACAGAATACGAGGTGTTATCGTACTTAAACACATGCTTACAAACATTTCTGTGCCATAAATTTTTGTCCAAATTAGAACTTTTTTTTTGAAAACCAAACATAAAGTCCCTAATACGAGCCCACGAGGCCCAAAACATGCTTCGAAAAAGATTCGGGACTTAACTAAGTACTTTAGAGAACCTTGAAAAATTTCAAGGTAAACAGGGCACACGCCCATGTGAAAAAGTGACACGCCCGTGTGTTGTCTTAACGTGATCGTGCTAAAGGCCCGTGTAGCTCACATGGCTTGGGCATATCTGGACACGTCCTTGTCCCTAACCCGTGTGGATTTATTTTTTGATTCGAACCTATAGGGATTTTCACACAGCCTAGCACATGCCCCTGTCCATGGCCCGTGTCCTTCACACGGCCATGACACACCCGTGTCTCAGCCCGTGCACCAAAACCTTGACATTTTGTTTCTAACATCATCAACCAATTAAGGGCACACAGCCAAGGCACACTCCTGTGTGTTAGGTCATGTCCTGCAGACAGTTGCAACATACGACCGTATCTCTGCCCTTGTGTTTACTACTATGCATACTGACTTTGTAAAATTGAGGTGCAGGGGACACACGGCTAGACTACACACCCATGGGGTAGATCGTGTGTCACATACGGCCTAGACACAATATCAACCAAAATCAATCTAAGCATAACACATATATCCAAAGCAACCACAACCACGAGAAATTTGCATCATATGCATTTAATAATAATCAATATTAGCCAACATTAATGGCCTATAAAAAATGAATATCACATCCATCATGTGAGCCAACACTTGTGGTTAAACTAACAAGACACTAAACAAAAGATTCGAGTCCCCATACATGCCAAAATCAAAACATTTAAACTAGCTATACCAAAAGCTTCAGGTGATAGTGTGATCGATGCCTTCAATGTCCCTTGATCCCCGATACTAGCTTGGGGGCACTATAAGAAAATGGAAAGGAAAGGGAGTAAGCATAAAGCTTAGTAAATTGCATATAAATAAGTAACAACATCAACCATACATATTATGAATCAACACAACATTCTTGAGTGAACATGGGTAAATATCACTACATGTTTATATATCACAAGTATAAATCAAAGATTTCAATATTGTCCCAAAATCATTTCATAGCTAGAATTTACTCATTGTATTCTTACCATTAATGCAACATAACTAGACTCATATCTCATGAATTTCGAATAAGAACCTGTACCGCTCACAACATGATTATATTATTCCATATCATTATCATAAGCTTTAAAATAACCTGTGAAACCATTTGGAATACTAAAGGATATTTGACAAGGTTTACACAATAGGGTCAATTGCCGATGCCATGTCCTAGAGATGGTTTTACACTAGCTCACATGTCAAGGCCAATGCCATGTCTTAGACATGGTTTTACACTAGCTCTCGTCTCAATGTCGATGTAAAACCCCGAAACCGTGGCCGACACCGGGGTCAAATACGAGGTGTTATCGGGCTTAATTCATCATTTATACAGCTCAAACAATTTATTTTAAAACTCCCAGACAAGCTATCAATCTGCGTTATAGTCACTTAAAAAATCGTATCTTGAGTTCCGAAACTCGAAATCAAATTTAGTAAATATTTCCTGAAACTAGACTCATATATATATCTAATAAAATTTTTGTAGAATTTTTTGTTGGGCCAATTAGTACAGTTTATTTGTTAAAGTCTCCCCTGTTTCAGGGTTCGACTACTCTGATCTCTGAGCATTACGACTTAGATATCTTCCTACACAGGACTTCAATGCCTATGCCGCTTGTCTCTAATGAAACCAGACTCAATAATGAATCTGCACATATAAAGGATGACTTCTAATTATCTCTAAAAATTTTATGGTGAATTTTCAAAGTCAGAACAGGGGATCCAGAAGTCGCTGTGGCCCTGTTTCACAAAAATTTAAACATCTCATAAAATGTAACTCATATGGTCGTTTCATTTCTTCCATATGAAAATAGACTCATCTAGATTCGATTACATAATTTATTCATTATTTAATTCCTTTTCTACTATTTTTAGTGATTTTTCAATTTCACATCACTACTGCTGTCTGCATCTATTATTAGGGTAATTTAACATACATATCACCAAGTATGATCATGACTAGCCATACCAAAGGCTAATCATTACCAAGCATTTCCTTACTACTCAATAACCATATCATGAGTGTAACACCGGAAATGATTATCCATGACAAACGGCATAATAATCAAATAGACTTTAACTATTACATATAACTAAGTATCATAAGACCAAATCCAACTTAACATTTATGCCATTTTCGCATGGCTAAAAGTATACATACCAAAGTTCAAACAAAACATAATAACCTATACATGCCGAAATGTTCTCTTAGACCAACTAAGAAGAAGATACCAAAAAGTTGCAAGCTGGTGTGATGACTTCGACGATGGTCCCGAGCACACAAAAATGGATCAAAGGAACCTAAATAAGTGACAAATAAACACACCAAATGAGTATATAACTCAGTAAGTCATAAGCATTACACTGCCGTCCATTTATCAAGTATCATAAAAGGAAACTAATAATGCAAGATTAGGTACTCCATCCATACCGACTATGCTATAATTTCACGCACATTTATCATTACATGCTCTCAACTAGCCAAGCCTCCATTGACATCTCGTATGATATTCGATATGACATTTGATGCATTTCCACACATCATTTTATTTTCGTTTAGATTATACTAATAATAGCATTTCATCTATTCCACAATAATCTTATGTTCCTAACTTCAAATATAATCACCGCATGGGTTCAAGACTTACCAAGCTCAGTTCCAAATATAAACATAACGTCTATTCCTCATGAACTCAAAGTATCTACTCATTCCGCTGTCCATGATCTACTCGATAAAGTCGCACACTTAACGTTAATAATTATTCGAAAATATATAGTAAGTCCGCACACTTAGTGCTTAATAATCAAACTCGCGCACTTAGTGCTTAATAATCAAACTCGCACACTTAGTGCCAATCTCATTATCGTAAATGTTTATACCCGCACACTTAGTGCCGAAATCAACAACTCAATACATATCACTTCTTTTTACACTCGATAATTTTGTCACTACATGCTTTTATATATCATTCCATTCGGCATAAGTACATAGGTATTATGATTATTTAAATCAATACAAAATATATGCTTAATAACTTACCTTGTTTTGGGTAAAACGGTTCCAACTCGGCTACTCGATGTTCTTTCCTTTGCCTTTGCTTGATTCTCCTCCTTTAACTTCTTGAGCTTAATCAATAAATTAACTAGTTTAACCGTCTTGCTAGATATTTATATCAAAATATTAATGATTTCATATCATAGGAGATACATGACTAATTCTTATCTTCCTACCATATGTTTTCACCCTACTATCAATAATACAATCACACATGCATGGACATTCGGCAACCACCCTTGCTAATTACTCATTTTTAGTCGATTATATATATAATCCAAAAGTAATATCACGAATGGGCATACATTTATATATATATATATATATAGCCGAATGTGCAAAACTTAGACTCAACATCACCTATGCTCTTAATTTGATGGCCGAATATGCATATATATATATATATATATATGATATCAACTATACTATCATCTTTAATTCATCTAAACACAAAATTTCATCTCATGAACACTTGACCGAATTTTTCCTAATCTAGCATGGCTTCACATCTATTTGTAACATCCTATAAATCCACATCTACCACATTTCTACATAAATTTTCTTTCACTTTTCCACTACTTCCATTCATAACATCAAAAGCACCATACTCTTAGCATTTACCTCTTCCTAACCATATGCCATCTAAGTACCCCTTTAGGTAGAAAATTAACATATGGGTTGTAATAAGACATTGGCTACTAACTAGATTTTCACAAGAATTTAGTAAAAGTAACATAAATCCTACCTTAATCAACCCCTTTTGAGTTGGCCGAATGTCTAGAGCATTTCTTCCTTCCTCCTCCTAACTCACGGCAATTGCAAAAAAAGAAAGAAGATGAATACTCCCTCTTCCTCCCTTATTTTATTCATCTTTTCTTTTTAATTCCTTTCTTTAATTTATTTTAATTGTTAACTAATAAAAGAATTGCATTGAAATTCAACCTAGTGGATGGGGCATCATGGCTTGGCCGGCCACTACTTGGGTTTTTGGGCAATTTGACATGCAAACCCAAGTTTCCTCACTTTGTTATTATTTGATCCTTACATATTCCCCTATCATATTTTCTTAAGTTCTCAACTAAGTCAATCACATGAAATTCACATTCATAAGTCTAAATTAAAACATCAAATTTTCACACATGCACTAATACACATAGAGGTTATGCAACCAAATTTTAAATAAATTTTTGGACTCGGTCTTGTGGCCCCAAAACCACATTCCGACTAGGGTCGAATTAGGACTGTCACAACTCTCCCTCACTCAAAAATTTTCGTCCCCGAAAATCTTACCAGCGAATAAATTTGGATAACGTTCTTTCACCGAATCCTCGAGCTCCCAAGTAGCATCTTCGACCCCATGTTTATGCCACAGTACCTTCACTAATGGGATTTTCTTATTTCGCAATTCTTTTACTTCACGTGTTAGAATGCGAACCGGTTCTTCCTCGTAGCTCAAATCAGATTGAATCTCGATCTCAGATGGAGTAATTATGTGTGATGGATCGGACCTATATCGTCGAAGCATCGAGACATGAAAAACGTTATGAATCTTTTCAAGTTCGGGGGGTAAAATCAATCTATATGCAACTGGACCAACTCGTTCGGATATTTCACACGGCCCAATGAACCTCGGACTCAATTTGCCCTTCTGACCAAATCGAGTATCTTCTTCAAGGCGAAACTTTTAGAAACACTTTATCTCCCACGATACTCAATGTCTTTTGTTTGAATCGCGACGACTTACATCGATCTGAAGCGCCTTGAGACTTTCACGAATTATTTTACTTTACGCAAAGCATCTTTAATCAAATCAACTCCGAAAATTTTACTCTCACAGAGCTCAGTCCAAAACAATGGTGTACGGCATTTACGATCGTACAAAGCCTCGTAAGGTGCCATCTTAATTCTTGATTGAAAACTATTGTTGTAAGCGAATTCAATCAAAGGTAAATACCGTTCCCATGAGCCACTAAACTCAAGGATGCAGCATCTCAACATATCCTCGAGTATCTGAATTACCCATTCGGATTGACCATCGGTTTGGGGATGAAATGCGGTGCTAAAATGCATCTTGGTACCCAATGCTCCTTGTAATTTCTTCCAAAATCGCGATGTAAATCTTGGGTCTCTATCCGACACGATAGAAATAGGTACCCCATGCAATCGGACAACTTGGGAGACATATAATTCTGCCAATTTATTGAGCGAAAAATCTGTACGGACAGGGATAAAATGAGCACTCTTTGTCAATCTATCAACGATAACCCAGACCAAGTCTTTCTTATTCTGTGTCAATGGTAAACCAGATACAAAATCCATGTTACCCGATCCCATTTCCATTCGGGTATCATGATTGGCTGAAGTAATCCCGAAGGCACTTGACGTTCTGCTTTCACTTGTTGACATATCAAACACTTCGACACAAAGTCAAAAATGTCTCGTTTCATACCAGGCCACCAAAATTGACGTTTCAAATCATTGTACATTTTCGTGCTACCCGGGTGGATAGACATTCGGCTATTATGAGCCTCATTCAAAATCATCGAAATAAGTTCTGAATTTCTTGGAACACATAATCGGCTCTTGAATGTCAAGCAATCATTGTCGGCAATCCGAAACTCCGATTCCTCATTCGAAGCACACTCAGCTCGTTTAACAACCAATTCATCGTCGACTTTCTGGGATTCAAATATTTGACGAATCCATAATGGTTTGGCCTTTAATTCAGCTACTAGCACATTATCGGGTGAGACGGACAAGTGAACATTCATCGCTTTCAAAGCAAATAGCGCTTTACGACTTAAAGCATCGGCAACCACGTTAGCCTTGCCCGGGTGATAATCAATGATAAGTTCATAATCTTTCAACAATTCAAGCCAGCGTCTTTGTCGCAGATTCAGATCTCTTTGAGTCATCAAATATTTAAGACTTTTGTGTTCCGAGTAAATATGACATCTTTCTCCAAACAAGTAATGTCGCCATATTTTCAAGGCGAACACTATGGCCGCTAATTCAAGATCATGGGTCGAATAGTTTCTCTCATGCGGCTTTAATTGTCTCGACGCGTGTGACAGCCCAAAATTGACCCTAGTCAGGATGTGGTTTCGGGACCACAAAACCGAGGCATAAAAATAATTTAAAATTTATTTTGATGCCTATAATATGTGTGTGCTCATGTGTGACATTTTTGATGATTGATTTAGTGTTATAAAGGTGAATTTCACTAGAAGGGACTTAGTAGTGAACTTTGAAAGTACGATAGGAAATGTGTGATGACTAATTAAAGCATGCATGCAAAACTATGGACTTGCATGTCAAATTTCCCCAAAACAAGCTAGTGGCCGGCCATGACATGGTTTATGGGCAAAGAAAACATGTTGAAACATGTTTTGTTAATGCATGATGAATTAAATGATAAAATAATTAATGATGTTGGATGAGAAACAAAAAATAAAAAAAATAGCTCATCCTTTCCCCATTGCGTGCAAGTGAAAGAAAACAAGAAAAAAATTGTTCATCCTTGTTCTTTCCTTTTGGCCGAAAATACTAAGGAGGAGATAGGATTTTTGCTTCATGCTTGGTTTAGAAGAGATCTAGAAGGAGATTTGGCTAAATTTGCATCAAGATTAAGGTATGTATGAGGTTGTGTTAGGAGTTTCATGCATGTTTTGGTTGCTAACTTGATGTGCATGTTAGCCATGGTTCAAATCCTTGTTATGCCATGGAAATGGCATTTGGCCAAAGTTGTTATTGTGTTAAAGCCATTGCATGCTAAATGTGAAGCTTGCTAATGATGCATGCAATGATGGATTGACTACTCTTGAAACTTCTTTGTACCAATTTTAAGTAAGACATTGAGTTTTTTTTGTTGTTTAACCATGATTGAAGTTGAAAGGGCATGATTGTGATGTATTCGCCATGATGCATTCATGAGCATGGTTCATGCTTCTTGCATGTTAGCAAAAATTTGTGTTTTGGATGGCTATGGACACCTTGAAATTGACCTTGCACTTATATGTGTATATATGATTGCACATGATATTTTGATTATGAAGAAAGTGATGAATATGTTGTTTAAAGAAGAAGTTTGTTGAAGAATGTTGTGAAATTTGCATGTACATTCGGCCTAGTACACATATGATGTGAAAATCTTGCAATTTATTTTTGATTTTATGCAAGAATGACTAAGCATAATCGGCCACATGAGGGGAATTATTGTGCTGCATTCGGTTAGAGGCAAGCTTAATGATGCCTATTCTTGACTTAGGTAATCGGCTACCTTGTTGTGAGCTAAGGCCGAATGTGTGCGTAATTAAAGAAAATTGACTAAAGTGCTTAGTTATGTGATGTTGAATCAATGATCTGAGTATTTGGCCAAGGCTAGCAAGCGAGACTTTAATAAATTGAATTTGTTTGAATTAGCTCAAGAGCTTAGAGGGCCACAATTGGATAAGGGGAAGTAAAAAGTGATCGAATAGCCGTCAAAGCCGTTCGACAACATCCGAGGTAAGTCCTCAAGAAATGACCCTATTCGAATTATGTGAAATGAAAAATTGATGTGTAATGACTATTGATTTATGTGTGTATGAGTATTTGAATGATACAGGCTAAGTTCAAGGCGATTATGCTAGTGATATGTTTGTGTTTGAGCCTTAGTAACGAAAATGAAATATGAATGGGAAATGATTATTGATGTATATGTGTGCATGAGCAATTGAATGATATCCGGGCTAAGTCCGAAGACATTTATCTTTGGTAATTACATCCGGTTAAGACCAAGGCAATTGTGCTAGTGACTACATCCGGGCTAAGACCAAGGCATTTGTGCAAATTCTGAAATCCGGGTTAAGTCCGAAGGCCTTTGTGCGGGTTACCATAAGCGGGCTATGTCCGAAGGCGTTTGAGCAGTAGCTATATCCGGTTAAACTCGAAGGTATGTGATTTGAAAATTATAAGCTTGCTGGAAAATTTTCAGCTAATGCACTTGTGAAACTTCCCAATAACAAGGTATGTGTTATGTGTGCTGCTGCGCTAGGAGTAAGAGCGTATGAATATTCGCTCCTATGATGGAACGAGTTATCGGCCTTAACGAAGCCGTTATTTGTGTATGAACATAAGAGTTGGGATGGTGAAGTAAGTATGATTATGTGAATGTGTATTAATGAAATGATTCATTTGGCTATGTGAATGTAATGCTTTGGTTAAAGCTGATTTTATTGCTTGAGACTTACTAAGCATAAAAATGCTTACTCCGTTGCTTTGGCTCTCTGTTTTATAGATTTT
Source organism: Gossypium arboreum (assembly GCF_025698485.1). Lineage (NCBI taxonomy): Eukaryota > Viridiplantae > Streptophyta > Magnoliopsida > Malvales > Malvaceae > Gossypium > Gossypium arboreum. Next base: position 30,071,755 of record NC_069076.1, read on the forward strand.
GCTCGGTAGCAATCGGATTCGGGATCATTAAAGTCGAAGTCATCTACACGATCAAAGCCTCCATTTTGGTATAATTTTGGTTGAACTTTGAAATGGCATGTATAGGACTACCCTAATGTTGAAGGTCATGTACCTTTCGGTTTTGTGTAAGCTTGGCTAGCCATGCGAAAATGGCTTATATCGTTTTAGTATGATTCTATAATAGTTTGTATGATAATCATTATGGGGTATGAAATTTTTGAAAGGATTAGCCATTGGAATGGTAAATCATAATCACACTTTGTGCTATGTGTGCAAAAAGGGCCATTTGAATCGTGGAAATCATGAAATAGGTAATGGTTACTTTGAAAACAGATGCTGGCAGCAGCAGTGGTGTGGTTTTGAAAAATCACCAAAATTTTTAGGAATGGTATTAAATAGTGAATAAATTATGTAAATGAACCTTAATGAGTCTACTTTCATGTGGAATAAACGAAACAGTCATAGGAGTTACATGTTAAGAGATATTAAAGCTATTGTGAGATAGGGCCAGAACGGTTTCTGGGTCCCCTATCGCAACTTTAAAAATTTATTCTAAATTATTCGGAAAGAATTAGGAGTCATTCCTTATATGTACAGATTCCATTTTTAGTCTAGTTTCATTAGAAAGAAACGGCACCAGTATTAAAGCTCTGTACAGAGAGATATTCAAGTTATAACGCGCGAAAGTCAGAGGAGTCGATCCCTATAACATGGGTGACTTTAACTAATAAAATGTACCAATTGGCCTAACCAAAAATTCTAGAAATAAATCCATGGATGGATATATGAGTCTAAATTCATGGAAAATTTACCGAATCAGTTTCCGAGTTTTGAAACTCGAGATATGATTTTTAAGGTGACAGTGATGCAGATTTCCAGCCTGTCTGGAAATGTCAAATTGGTGGGTGAAATAAGTGGATTTGGCTTGTTAACCCCTCGTGTCCGACACCGGCGATGGTCTCGGGTTCGGGGTGTTACAACGCGTAAGCCACAACTCGACCTTCCTGCATCAACACACACCCTAGCCCAAGCAAGGATGCATCACTATAAATGACAAACTTTTTACCGAACTCCGGCTGTACTAGCACTGGAGCTTCAGTTAAACAGGTTTTTAGTCGATCGAAACTTTCCTGACAGCTTTCTGACCATTCAAACTCAACATCTTTTTGAAGTAGTTTTGTCAACGGTGCAGCTATCATCGAAAAACCTTTTACAAACCGTCGGTAGTATCCGGCAAGTCCCAAAAAGCTCCTAACTTCAGTAACATTCCTCGGAGGTTTCCAATCGAGTATGGCTGAAATTTTGTTCGGATCAACTCTAATTCCCGATGCGGATACGACTTGCCCCAAAAAGCTAACCTCTCTCAACCAAAATTCGCATTTACTGAATTTCGTGTATAACTGTTTGTCTCGTAAAATCTGTAATACTAATCTCAAATGCTCGACATGTTCAGCTTCATCTTGGGAATAAATTAAAATATCATCAATAAACACAACCAAAAACCGATATAAGTATTGTTTGAAAATTCGATTCATTAAATCCATGAATATTGCAGGGGCATTAGTAAGCCCAAACGGCATCACTAAGAATTCGTAGTGACCATATCTCGTTCTAAAAGCAGTTTTGGGTATGTCTGAGTCTCTAACTCTCAACTGATAATAACCCGACCTCAAATCTATCTTTGAAAACACTGAGGCTCCCTTCAATTGATCAAACAAATCATCAATACGCGGTAACGGATATTTATTCTTTATTGTTACTTTATTCAACTAACGATAGTCGATGCACAACCTCATGGTTCCATCCTTCTTTTTCACAAACAATACTGGTGCACCCCATGGTGAAAAACTCGGTCTAGAAAAACCTCTATCTGTCAATTCTTGCAACTGAATTTTCAATTCCTTTAATTCCATTAATGCCATACGATACGGGGTTATCGAGATTGGCGTGGTACGAGGTACAAGTTCGATGCCAAATTCTACCTCTCGAACAGGTGGCAACCCCGGTAACTCCTCAGGAAAAACATCTGAATACTCACAAACCACTGGTACCGATTCGAGTTTCCTTTCCGTCTCTTTGCTATCAAATACATACGCAAGATATGTTTCACACCCCTTCCTCACATATCTCTGAGCGATCATCGAGGATATTATTGCTGGCACTCCCCTTAAATCAGTAGTGTAACACCCCAAACTCGGCTTGGAAGTTTGGCTCGAACTTGGCGTGTCACATTGAAGTGTTTTTCGAAAACCATGTTTCCATTAAAACCCTTCTTAATAATTAAAACTTATACCCTTTTTAAACCTTGTTAGAAAACCTCAATTTGAATAACATTCTTAACAACTTTGTAAAAATCTTGGTAGTTCGGAAACTTACTTTAAAAACAATTGCGGTTACGTGATGTTTTGAATAACGATGAGTTGCTTTGGAAAATCGTGTTCTAATACTAGCAATTATAAGAACAATAAATAAAATTTCAAATTTGAAATCGAGAAAATTACAACGGCTTTACTACAACCCACATAAAATAATTTAAAGGTAATAATCAAAGCGTAACATAAGCGATTGTGTGTGGCTTCCTCAGAGCCCCTAGCAACCCCGATCCATCTAAGGTTGGAAATTACGAAGGTTAATAAGCGGGGTGAGTTTACGAAAACTCGATGTGAAATCCCTACTATAAAAAGGAACGATCGGTCATCTAAAAGAATTAAAAGTCTAGCCTGACCTTACTTACAATTTCAGTACCAATCGGGTCTTAGCCCATTACAACAAACGATGCGGATGGACCTTAGCCCATTACGAGAATAAGAAACATTATCGAATTGGAACCAAAATGAGAATCGAATCGAATCGATGTAATCGAATCAAAATCAATATTAGTATGTAATTAGAATCGAATCGAATTAGGTGACGTAATCGAATCGAATCGATAATAGAATCGAATAGAATCGATAGTAATGTAATCGAATCGAATCGAATTACGTTCGTAATCGAATCGAATGTGAATGCAATCCCAACCCAATCCGGTAGTATACACCCCCGTACCAACCTTACACCATGTGGGGAGACAACTCGACCCACCCATCCGCTACAATTACGTAATTTGCAGCATGGTCGCAGAGCGAATATCGTGTGAGTCACGGATCTGAATATTGTGGCGAGCCACGAATCGAATAATGTGGCAAACCCACCTAACGAATCGTGGCACAAAGCCATAGATAAGCTGTAATAACTTCGGCACATAGCCATCGATGGCGGTAATATAATCTGGCGCCTGACCTTCGGTAAATATGATCGACACGAGTCATCAACAAATATGTTAGGCACATAGCTACGTGTAAATCGTTTGCACGAAGCCATAGTCAAGATGGCACAAAGCCATATTTAGGTTGGAACAGAGCCATTAATAACGGGTCTATAATCGACACGAAGCCCACAACAACGACACCTGACCTTTGGTAGCGTGATCGGCACTTAGCCATCGATCGGTCAATAGATATTGTGACAGAGTCACCAAATCTGAATATTGTGGCGAGCCACGGAAGCAGAATATTTGTGGCATAGCCACCGGGCGTTCCTCCATACAAAATCCCAACCCATGCAACATGTCATGTATGCAGAATGTCATGCCCATATTTGAATCAAACAATCACAGTCAAGTCATTCATATCACCAACATATGTTCACAATCAAATCCGTCAAACACACAGTCCAAGTCAGTCACTTGCCCACAAGGGCAAAACAGTCATTTAACACCCTAGGGGCAAAATGGTAATTTTACCCCACAAGGGTATCTCGGTAATTCTACCCTACAGGGGTATTTCGGTATTTCTACCCTACAAGGGTATTTCGATAATTCTACCCTACAGGGGTATTTTGGTAATTCTATCCTATAAGGTTATTTCAGTAATTCTACCCTATAGGGTTATTTGAAAATTCTACCCTACGAGGGTATTTGATAATTTCACAATCAAGGGTAAAGCAGTAATTACGTAAATCGAGGGTAAAACGATAATTTTGTAAACCGAGGGTAAACCAAGAATTACGTAAATCAAGGGTAAAAGCGGTAATTTTACAAATCGAGGGTAAAAGCGGTAATTACGTAAATTGAGGTAAAAGCAGTGAATTACGAACCGAGGGTAAAAGCGGTAATTCTATAAATCGAGGTAAAATAGTAATTACATGGCGAGGGTAAAATGGTAATTCTATAAATCGAGGTAAAAGCGGTAATTCTATAAATCAAGGGTAAAAGCAGAATTACGTAAACCGAGGGTAAAGCAGTAATTACGTAAATCGAGGGTAAAAGCGGTAATTCTATAAATCGAGGGTAAAGCGGTAATTCACGTAAATCGGAGTACTTTGGTAATTTTACAAGTCGAGGGCATTTTAGTAATTGGTAAACTAAAGTATTCTAAACATGGATAACAATACGAATGGGCCTAAAGCCTATTCTCGGCCCAAATGGGCCCTGCGCTCGTGTGGCCCTTTTAGCCCAAACCTAGCCACAGATATGCGATTCACCTAGCCTAGTCCAATATTTACTACACAATCAAACAACTTATCCAATTGGGCCGTGAGGCCCATTGGGCCCATATGGCCCTTTTACCATCGCGCCAAGTAGCCATCCAACAACAAGAGTAGTGATAAATACACACCGATTGGAGACGGAGTTAATCCACGCTCCGAGCACTCTTAAGCCGACGCCCAACCCAAACGAGCACGCCATAAAGCGAAAGGATCGACCAAGAAAGGTACCTTTACTCTCCTCATGGTTCTCTCTATTTAAAGCCAACTTCCCATCCACTCTTATGTTAGCTTCGATGTGGGATCCTCTAACATCGAGTTTAAATTCAACACCAACTCTTGCCGCCCTCTGTTAGCAAAATAAATGCTCTTTGCTTGCTATGGGATTCGAACCCATGCCTCCCCTCAAATGCTCCACACGCCACTTGCCACTAAGCCATAAGGTTTTTTGTGTCACAATTTCTCCAACAATATTCTTAAGGCCTACCTACTATACCCAGGGTTTGATTCACCTTAAACCAAATTTTTTACTAGAGTCCAGGTTTAAACCCAGGACTTCTCCAACACTTCTCAACACATTTAACCACCAAAACAAGCCTTCATTAACGAAATTTTCATGCACAACAGAATATTATAAGCTGCCTTCAACCGCTCCCATGCTCAAGGCCCAAAACTTCTAGTCCCAAATTCAGGATGTTACAAGTAGACTCAACTCAGACTATCTCATTATTTGCACCCCTTAAATCAATGGTTTTTCTTTTGGAACTCACCACTGCGTCATATACGGTCAACCAGTCCATACCAAGAATAACATCAAATTCATCAAATGGTAAAAGCATCAAATCAGCCAGAAAACAGGATTCCCGGATTATTAGAGGGCATCTCTTACACACTTTGTCAACAAGCGTATATTGACCCAAAGGATTTGACACTCGAATTACGAACTCAGTAGACTCAATAGGCAGAGTCGTACTGGATGCTAAAGTCTCACATACATAAGAATAAGTAGAGCCAGGGTCGATTAATGCAATTATGTTAGTATCAAAAAGAGTGAAATTACCAGTGATAACATCAGGGGAGGATGCTTCCTCTCGTGCACAGATGGCATATGCTCTAGCAGTAGTACGGGTCTCAGATCGAACAACCGTATCAAAAGTCCCTCTCTGACTACCACCCCTACCTCCTAAAATCCTCAGTGGTCTACCCCTAGCCGTTGTTCCACTAGGTCTTGCACCTTGCATCTTATTTTTCTCATCAAATTCTGAGCAATCTCTAATGAAGTGATCCTTGAACCGCATCATCGTAATGAGGCCACATTAGTGGACTTACCCCAACATTCACCTATGTGTCGTCTTCCACATTATGGACATTCGGGTTTTTCTTAGCGATGGTTACCCACACTAGCGTACCAAGTAGCTCGGAGTCCGTTAATGGTTGTGTCCTAATAGAAATTCCCTTGATGCGTCTTGGTTTGTCGTTGTCCTCCACGAACTTCTTTATAGCTAAGAACGGAGTTTTACTCGTTGATCTTTTACGAAAGTCTCTAGCTTCAGATTCTGCCTTCTTTTTCTCCTTTCCAAGTTCTTCCGCCTTGCAAGCTCGTTCAACTAGTGTTACAAATTCTTTTATCTCTAAAATACCCACTAGTAGCTTTAAATCTTCATTCAATCCTTCCTCAAATCTTTTGCACATAGCGATTTCATCGGCTACACACTCCCGAGCATATCGACTAAGTCTTACGAACTCACATTCGTATTCAGATACTGTCATGCGACCTTGCTTAAGTTCCAAGAATTCCTTACGCTTTTGATCGATGAACCGTTGGCTAATATATTTTTTTTGAAACTCCGTTTGAAAGAAATCCTAAGTAACTCGTTCCTTCGGGACTATGGTAATCAAGGTCCTCCACCAATAGTAGGCTGAGTCTCGCAACAAAGATATAGCACACTTTAAACACTTATCAGGTGTGCAGGACAGTTCATCAAAAACTCGGATGGTGTTATCAAGCCAGAACTCGGCCCTTTCAGCATCATCAGTAACTATGGCTCTAAATTCCTCGGCCCCGCGCTTCCTAATCAAGTCTACAGGTGGTTTACTCAGCCTTACAGGATCAGTAGTTGATGACATTATAGGCTCCTGGGGCGGATTATTTAAATTCGGGAATGGTTGGGCAGCCGGATTAGTGCGGGCATATTGTGCGACCCACTTGTTCATCACAGTAAAGAAGGCTTGTTTTGCCCCCTCATCTTGATTATTCGCAGATGAATGAGGCTCAACAGGCGGTGTCCCTTGCGCAAGAGCAGGCGCTACACTTTCAACGTCATCCGCTAAGGTTCTCTCTAAACCGGGATCTATTTACTAATCAAAACAAAAATTTTAGCCGTCAGAAGTCATCACACTATTAAACACTAACATTAAGGCATGTATAGCTAGAATCATACGCGCTATGGTAGTCCTAGAACCGACTAAACCATAGCTTTGATACCAATAAAAATGTAACACCCCGAAACCGTGGCGACCACGTGGGTTGAATACGAGGTGTTATCGGGCTTAATTCATCATTTATGACTCAAACAATTTATTTTAAAACTCCCGGACAAGTTGTCAATCTGCGTTATAGTCACTTAAAAATTCGTATCTTGAGTTACGAAACTCAAATCAAATTTCGTAAATTTTTCCTGAAACTATACTCATATATATATCTAATAAAATTTTTGTAGAATTTTTGGTTGGGCCAATTAGTACGGTTTATTTGTTTCAGGGTTTGACTACTCTAACCTCTGAGCATTACGACTTAGATATCTCCCTACACAGGGTTTCAATGCCTATGCCGCTTATCTCTAATGAAACTAGACTCAATAATGAATCTGAAAATATAAAGGATGACTTCTAATTATCTCTAAAAATTTTATGGTGAATTTCCAAATTCAGAATAGGGGATCCAGAAGTTGCTCTGGCCCTATTTCACAAAAATTTAAACATCTCATAAAATGTAACTCATATGGTTGTTTCGTTTCTTCCGTATGAAAATAGACTCATCCAGCTTCGATTAAATAATTTATTCATTATTTAATTCCATTTCCACTATTTTTAGTGATTTTTCAATTTCACATCACTACTGCTGTCTGCATCTATTATTAGGGTAATTTAACATACATATCACCAAGTATGATCATGACTAGCCATACCAAAGGCTAATCATTACCAAGCATTTCCTTACTGCTCAATAACCATATCATGAGTGTAACACCGGAAATGATTAGCCATGACAAACGGCATAATAATCAAATAGACTTTAACTATTACTTATAACTAAGTATCATAAGACCAAATCCAACTTAACATTTATGCCATTTTTGCATGGCTAAAAGTATACATACCAAAGTTCAAACAAAACATAATAGCCTATACATGCCTAAATGTTCTCTTAGACCAACTAAGAAGAAGATACCAAAAAGTTGCAAGCTGGTGTGATGACTTCGACGATGGTCCCGAGCACACAAAAATGGATCAAAGGAACCTAAATAAGTGACAAATAAACACACCAAATGAGTATATAACTCAGTAAGTCATAAGCATTACACTGCCGTCCATTTATCAAGTATCATAAAAGAAAACAAATAATGCAAGATTAGGTACTCCATCCATACCGACTATGCTATAATTTCACGCACATTTATCATTACATGCTCTCAACTAGCCAAGCCTCTATTGACATCTCGTATGATATTCGATATGACATTTGATGCATTTCCACACATCATTTTATTTTCGTTTAGATTATACTAATAATAGCATTTCATCTATTCCACAATAATCTTATGTTCCTAACTTCAAATATAATCACCGCATGGGTTCAAGACTTACCAAGCTCAGTTCCAAATATAAACATAACGTCTATTCCTCATGAACTCAAAGTATCTACTCATTCCGCTGTCCATGATCTACTCGATAAAGTCGCACACTTAACGTTAATAATTATTGAAAATATATAGTAAGTCCGCACATCGAGTGCTTAATAATCAAACTCGCACACTTAGTGCTATACAATTAAACTTCGTACACTTTGTGCCAATCTCATTATCGTAAATGTTTATACGCACACTTAGTGCGAAATCAACAACTCAATACATCTCACTTCTTTTTACACTCGATAATTTTGTCACTACATGCTTTTATATATCATTCCATTCGGCATAAGTACATAGGTATTATGATTATTTAAATCAATACAAAATATATGCTTAATAACTTACCTTGTTTTGGGTAAAACGGTTCCAACTCGGCTACTCGATGTTCTTTCCTTTGCCTTTGCTTGATTCTCCTCCTTTAACTTCTTGAGCTTAATCAATAAATTAACTAGTTTAACCGTCTTGCTAGATATTTATATCAAAATATTAATGATTTCATATCATAGGAGATACATGACTAATTCTTATCTTCCTACCATATGTTTTTGAGCTATTCGGCTAATAACCATATGCTATCACCCTACTATCAATAATCCAATCACACATGCATATATATATATAATTGGACATTCGGCAACCACCCTTGCTAATTACTCATTTTTAGTCGATTATATATATAATCCAAAAGTAATATCACGAATGGGCATACATTTATATATATATATATATAGCCGAATGTGCAAAACTTAGACTCAACATCACCTATGCTCTTAATTTGATGGCCGAATATGCATATATATATATATGATATCAACTATACTATCATCTTTAATTCATCTAAACACAAAATTTCATCTCATGAACACTTGACTGAATTTTTCCTAATCTAGCATGGCTTCACATCTATTTGTAACATCCTATAAATCCACATCTACCACATTTCTACATAAATTTTCTTTCACTTTTCCACTACTTCCATTCACAACATCAAAAGCACCATACTCTTAGCATTTACCTCTTCCTAACCATATGCCATCTAAGTACCCCTTTAGGTAGAAAATTAACATATCGGTTGTAATAAGACATTGGCTACTAACTAGATTTTCACAAGAATTTAGTAAAAGTAACATAAATCCTACCTTAATCAACCCCTTTTGAGTTGGCCGAATGTCTAGAGCATTTCTTCCTTCCTCCTCCTAACTCACGGCAATTGCAAAAAAAGAAAGAAGATGAATACTCCCTCTTCCTTCCTTATTTTATTCGTCTTTTCTTTTTAATTCCTTTCTTTAATTTATTTTAATTGTTAACTAATAAAAGAATTGCATTGAAATTCAACCTAGTGGATGGGGCATCATGGATTCGCCGGCCACTACTTGGGTTTTTGGGCAATTTGACATGCAAACCTAAGTTTCCTCACTTTGTTATTATTTGATCCTTACATATTCCCCTATCATATTTTCTTAAGTTCTCAACTAAGTCAATCACATGAAATTCACATTCATAAGTCTAAATTAAAAGATCAAATTTTCACACATGCACTAATACACATAGAGGATATGCAACCAAATTTTAAATAAATTTTGGGACTCGGTCTTGTGGCCCCGAAACCACATTCCGACTAGGGTCGAATTAGGACTGTCACAGCCGATACCATGTCCTAGACATGGTCTTACACTGGCTCTCATGTTGTGGCCGATGCCATGTCCTAGATATGGTCTTACATTAGAACACATATCAATGCCGATGCCATGTCCCAGACATGGTCTTACATTAGAACACATATCAGTGCCGATGCCATGTCCCAAACATGGTCTTACATTAGCACACATATCAATATCGATGCCATGTCCTAGACATGGTCTTACAATAGCACACATATCAATGTCGATGTCATGTCCCAAACATGGTTTTACACTGGCTCTCATGTTGAGGCAGATGACTTGTCCCAGAGATGCTCCTACACTAGCACACATATCATCCAAATGTCATAGCACGAATATCCAATCTATTCCTAGGTTCAATAGGGACTCAATTACATTGAATTTCATCATGCATTATTCATAAGCACTTTCAACCATATTACGAAAAATTAATCATTCAACACATAATAATGATAAAGTTGCCTTACTTACATACAACTTACCCCGGTATACAACAAGTGGACGACTAATTGGATTTAGTCTACTCGCTTGGCCTTCCCCCAGTCTAGGCTCGGATTTTGTATTTCTTAATCTAAAATGATAAAAATTCACTAATTAAATCATCATATTAATCAATGCATTTCATAAATCATATTTTGGAAAAATAACCATTTTGCCCCTAGACTTTCACAAAATTACAATTTTGCCCCTAGGCTCATAAATAGATTTTTATCAAATTTCCTCATTAACCAAGCTTAACCAAAACTAATTTAAGCCTATAGAATCTCATAATTTCAATTACTTTGCACATTTACCAGATAATTTATAACTTATGTAACACCCCGAACCCGAGACCATCGCCGGTGTCGGACACGAGGGGTTAACAAGCCAAGTTCACATGTTTTGCCCACCAATTTGACATTTCCAGTCAGGCTGGAAAACTGGGTCACTGTCGCCTTAAAAATCATATCTCGAGTTTCAAAACTCGGAAACTGGTTTCGCAAATTTTCCCTGAATTTAGACTCATATATCCATCCATGGATTTATTTCTAGAATTTTTGGTCGGGCCAATTGGTACAGTTTATTAGTTAAAGTCACCCATGTTACAGGGATCGACTGCTCTGACCTTCGCGCGTTATAACTTGAATATCTCTCTGTACAGGGCTTTAACACTGGTGCCGTTTGTTTCTAATGAAACTAGACTCAAAATGGAATCTGTAAATATAAGGCATGACTCCTAATTCTTTCTGGATAATTTATAGTAAATTTTTAAAGTTGCGACAGGGGACCCAGAAACCGTTCTGGCCCTGTCTCACAATAGCCTTAATATCTCTTAACATGTAACTCCTATGACCATTTCGTTTCTTCCATATGAAAATAGACTCATCAAGGTTCATTTACATAGCTTATTCACTATTTAATACCATTCCTACAAATTTTGGTGATTTTTCACATTCACGTCACTGCAGCTGGCAGCATCTGTTTTTAAGGTAGGTCTTACCTATTTGGTAGTCTCCATGAACCAACTAGTCTTGCCATACATAGGTTCATATATGATCATTTTAACCATGCCAATGGCTGATCATGTGACCAACATTCCCATTTCCAATCCATAGCCACATCATGACACCAAATATATACATACAAACCACAAATAGTCTAAGTTCATGCTTCCTTTTTGAGCCATTTTCGCATGGCCGTACATATATACATCACAACATATTTAACCAACAAGGGGTAGTCCTATACATGCCATCTCAAGTTCAACCAAAAATTTATACCAAAATGGAGGCTTGATAGTGTGGATGACTTCGACTTCAACGATCCCAAATCCGATTGCTTCGAGCGAAATCTAGAAAACTGAGAGCCAAAGCAACGGGGTAAGCATTTTTATGCTTAGTAAGTCTCAAGGAATATAATCAACTCTAATTACAGCAATACATTCACATAGCCAAATGCATCATTTCATTAATACACATTCTTACTTCACACTTCATCATTATATAATTTCACAAAGTATCAATCAATTCAATAACTGAAATTCATTAGTTGATTGAGCGAATGTTGCTCAAACATGTCGACTTTCCAATGCACATATAAGCGTACCTCATTCTTTGGGCTTTTTGAGTGTACTCATTGAATTTATTACAGCAACCAACACTCACCTCCAGCCCAAGATTCTTGAATATAACCGGATATAACCATGTGCACAAATGCCTTGGTCTTAGCCGGATAGAATGTCTCGCACGAATGCCTTGGTCTTAGCCGGATGTAGCCACTAGCACAATTGCCTTTGGTCTTAACCGGATATAATTTCAGCATAATTGTCTTGAGTTTAGCCGGATATCATTCAATTTCCATGAACACATACATCAATTATCATTGGACATACATATTTCATTTTCGTTATTAAGGCTCAAACGCAATTATAGTCACAAGCATATTCGCCTTGAGACTTAGCCGAGTAGAATTCAAATACTCATGCACACATAATCAATAATCACTACACATCCATACTTTATTTCACATAATTCAAGTAGGATCACTTCTTGAGGACTTACCTCGGATGTTGTCGAACGGCTTTTTCGGCTATTCGATCACTTTCTCCTTCCCTTGTCCAATTGTGGCCCTCTAAGCTCTTGAGCTAATTCAAACAAATTCAATTTATTAAAACCTCATTGTGCTAGCTTATGGCGAATATGACAAGGAGTTTAAATGGTCATATGGCCACCCTTTAGCTTGAATACACAATGGTCATGCACATTTTATACTACATCAAGCAATTCAATACAATTTATTCGAGCATCAAGGAAATGCTAAGGCCTTCAATAGGCTACCCAAGGCGAATATTCATGTACATGTTGAGGTCAATTTTGCACTTAATACCTCACAAAACAGCATGCAATTTACTAATTAATGCTTTGCACATTGTTAAAACTTATAATATAGCATCAAGCACTTATATGTGTGGTAGGTCAATTGTGCTTGCAATTTCACAAGCATTCTTCCACATCTTCTTCTTTAAACCAATATATTCATCACTTAGTTCATAACCAAAACATCATGTGCAAACATATATATACATATATGAGCATGGCGAATTTCAAGGTGTCCATAGCCATCCAAAACACAAATTTTAACTAACATGCAAGAAGCATGAACCATGCTCATGAATGCATCATGGCGAATATGACAATCATGCCCTTTTCAACTTCAATCATGGTTAAACAAAAGAAAACTCAAAATCTTACTCAAGAGTAGACAATCCATCATTGCATGCATCATCATCAAGCTTCACACTTAGCATGCAATGGCTTTATCATCATAACAACTTTGGCCAAATGCCATTTCCATGGCATAACAAAGATTTGAGCCATGGCTAACATGCACATCAAATTAGCAACCAAAACATGCATGAAACTCCCAACACAACCTCATACATACCTTACTCTTGTTGCAAGTTTAGCCAAATTTCCTTCTAGATCTCTTCTAAACAAAGAAAATGAAGCAAAAATCCTTCCTTTTTCCTTAGTATTTTCGGCCAAAGAAGAGAAAAATAGGTGAACAAAATTTTTTTCTTTGCTTCTCTTTCACTCACGGCAAAAGGGGGAAAGGATGAGCAAATTTTTGATTTTTTTGTTTCTCTTCCTACATGCTTAATTTTTTTATCATTTATCACATCATGCATTAACAAAACATGTCATAACATGTTTTCCTTGCCCATATTCCCTTGTCATGGCCGGCCACTATACCATCTTTGGGGAAATTTGACATGCAAATCCCTTATTTTTGCATGCATGCTCAACTAGTCATCACACATTTCCCCATCATACTTTCAAAGTTTACTACTAGGTCCTTTCTAGTGAAATTCACATTTATAATTCTAAATTGAAACATCAAAATGTCATACACAATTTAACACATATCATAGGCATCAAAATAAATTTTTAATTATTTTTATGCCTCGGTTTTGTGGTCCCGAAACCACATTCCGACTAGGGTCAATTTTGGGCTGTCACAACTCTCCCCCACTTAAGAAATTTTCGTCCCGAAAATCTTATCGGTAAATAGGTTTGGATATCGCTCTTTCATAGAGTTCTCGGTCTCCCAAGTAGCTTCTTCTATCCGTGCTTGAGCCATAACACTTTCACTAGCGGAACCCGCTTGTTTCGCAACTCTTTCACTTCTCGTGATAGGATACGAATCGGTTCTTCCTCATAACTCATATTAGCTTGAATTTCAATTTCGATGGACTAATCACGTGCGATGGATCGGATCTATAGCGTCGAAGCATCGAACGTGAAAGACATCGTGAACCTTTTGAGGTCGGGGCAAAATCAAGCAATATGCCACTGGACCGACTCGCTCGATATCTCATATGGTCCAATGAACCTCGGGCTCAACTTGCCCTTACGGTAGAACTCGAGTATCTTTTTCCAAGCGATACCTTGAGAAACACTTTATCACCCACGATACTCGATATCCTTACGCTTCAGATCCGCGTCGACTTCGACGATCGGAGGCTATCTTGAGACTTTCACGGATTACTTTCACTTTTCGCTCAGCATCCCTAATCAAATCCACCGAAAATCTTGCTTTCACCGAGCTCGGTCCAAAACAATGGCGTCGGCATTTACGACCGTACAAGGCCTCGTAGGGTGCCATCTTAATACTTGATTGAAAGTTGTTGTTGTGGCGAATTCAATCAACGGCAAATCGTCCCCATGAACCACTAAACTCGAGAACGCAACATCTTAACATATCCTCAAGTATCCGAATTATCGACTCGGATTGACCATCGGTTTGTGGGTGAAAGGCGGTCTGAAATGCAACTTGGTACCCAAAGCTTCTTGCAACTTTTTCCAAAATCGCGAGGTAAATCTCGGATCTCTATCCGACACGATAGAAATAGGCACCCCGTGTAATCTCACAATCTGAGAAACGTACAATTCCGCTAATTTGTCCATTGAAAATCCGTATGTACGGGGACAAAGTGGGCCGACTTAGTCAATCGATCTACCACGACCCAAACCGCATCCTTCTTACTTGCTGACAATGGCAGTCCGGATACAAAGTCCATTGTGACTCGATCCCATTTCCACTCGGGTATCGTGATTGGTGAAGTAATCCGAAGGCACCGATGTTCCGCTTTCACTTGTTGACATATTAAACATCTCAAACAAAGTCGGAGATGTCTCGCTTCATACCATGCCACCAAAACCGACGTTTCAATTCATTGTACATCTTCGTACTCCCCGGGTGGATTGCCATTCGGCTACAATGGGCTTCATTCAGAATTATCGAAATGAGTTCCGAATTCTTTGGGACACACAGACGACTTTTGAACCTCAAACAATCATCATCGTCGATTTGAAACTCGAGTCCTTGTTCGGAACACATGCAGCCCGTTTTGCAACCAACTCGTCGTCGACTTTCTGAGCTTCTCGAATTTGGTGTGTCAATAATGGTTTGGCTTTCAATTCAGCCACTAACACACTGTCGGATCGGACAGACAAGTGCACATTCATCGCTCGTAAAGTGAATAACGATTTACGACTCAAGGCATCCGCAACCACATTCGCCTTTCCGGGTGATAGTCAATGATCACTCATAATCCTTTAACATTTCGAGCCAACGTCTTTGTCGCAGATTTAAGTCTCTTTGGGTCATCAAATATTTGAGACTTTTGTGATCCGAGTATACATGGCACCTTTCACCAAATAAGTAATTTCACCAAATCTTTAAAGGCGAATACGATGGCGGCCAATTCGAGATCATGAGTCGGATAATTTTTCTCATGTGGCTTTAATTGCCTCGACGCATAGGCCACAACTCGACCTTCTTGCATTAATACGCAACCTAACCCAAGTAGAGAGGCGTCGCTATAGATGACAAACTCTTTGCGGGACTCGGGTTGCACTAGAATTGGGGCTTCATCAAATAAGTTTTCGATTGATCGAAACTTTTTGGCATTTCTCCATCCATTCAAACTTAACATCCTTTTGGAGTAGCCGTCATCGGCGTGGCTATCGTTGAGAAGCCTTTACAAATCGTCGGTAATAACCTAAGCAAGCCCCAAAAGCTCGAACCTCGTTAATATTTCTGGAGGCTTCCAATTAAGTATGGCTGAAATTTTATTCGGTCGACTCGAATACCGATCTGAATACCACATGACCCAAGAAGCTAACCTCTCTTAACCGAACTCACACTTGCTGAACTTAGCATATAACCGCTTATCCGTAAAATTTGGCACTAACCGCGGTGTTCAAGATGTTCGGTCTCATTTCTTGAATAGACCAAGATGTCATCAATGAACACGACTACTGAATCGATCCAAATATGGTCTAAAGATCCGATTCATTAAATCCATAAATACCGTTAGGGCATTAGTGAGCCCAAACGGCATCACTAGGAACTCATCTTGACCATATCTTGTTCAAGGCGTCTTGGGTGCGTCCGAATCTCGGATTCGCAATTGGTAATAGCCCGATCTCAAATCTATTTTCGAGAACACCGAGGCTCCCTTGATTGATCGAATAAGTCATCAATACGTGGCAACGGATATTTGTTCTTTATCGTCGCGTTATTAAGTCGACGATAGTCGATGCACAACCGCATGGTTCCATCCTTCTTCTTCACGAACAACAATTGGCGCACCCCAAGGCGAAAAACTCGGGCGAGCAAAACCTCTATCCACCAATTCTTACAACTGAGCTTTCAACTCCTTTAATTCGTTGGTGCCATACGATACGGAGCTATCGAAATTGAGTGGTACCGGTACCAATTCGATGCCAAATTCTATTTCCGAACAGTGGTAAACCCGGCAATTCTTGGGAAAACATCCGGTATTCACAAACCACGGGCGCGATTCGGGTTTCTTTTTCGATTCCTTGTCATCGAAAGCACGACGCAAGGTACGCCGCACCCTTTTCTTACATATTTCGGGCCAACATCGGCGATATTACGGTGGCAACCCTTTAAGTCCGTAGACTCAACCCGAATTATTTCATTATTCGCGCACCTCAAATCGATAGTCTTGCTCTTGTAATTTACAACCGCATCGTGCATGGTCAACCAATCCAAACCAAGAATAACGTCGAACTCATCGAGCGGCAAAAGCATCAAGTCCGTGGGAAAACAAGAACCTCGGAACACTAGGGGACTTTTCTTGCACACTTTGTTGACAAGCACGTAATGACCCAAGGGTTTGACACCGAATTACAAACTCGATGAGACTCAATAGGCAAAGTCTTCTTTGGATGCTAAGGTTTCACATATATATGAATGAGTAGAACCGGGGTCAATCAAAGCAATCACATTTGTATTGAAAAGAGTGAAAGTACCGGTAATGACATCCGAGAGGCAGCATCCTCACGTGCGCGTATGGCATAAGTCCTTGCAGAGCACGAGCCTCGGATCGATGGTAGCATCTCTAGATCCTCTCGACCGCCAATCGACATTGCCCATATTTCTAGGTGGCCTACCTCGGCGATGGTAGCACCGGGTTTCCACTCGACTCACATTCTGTTCAAGCATCCTCGGGCAATCCTTCATAAAGTGGTGGCCGATCCACACTTATAGCAGAGCGATCACGAAACCAACAGCTCCCGAAAGCCATTTGCCACAATGTGGACACTCGCCCTTTCTCGGCGATCATTTCCACCATCGGCGATCGAAGTGACTCGTGTGGTCACGGGTCGATCGCGTCCTCGTCTAGAAAAGCCCAAACGCCTCTAGACCGGCTCGCATCATCTCGAAATCTCTTGATGCTTGTTGAAGAGACTTTCCGAGGACCTCTTCGAATTCTCCGGTTCCCACATCAGCTTTTTGTTTCTCCTTTCTAAGCTCTTGACTTTACAAGCTCGCTCAACAAGTACTACGAACTCTCGTATCTCGAGAATGCCAACAAACATCCTTATATCATCATTCAGCCCATCCTCAAGCGTTTACACATAATAGCCGGACGAAATGCATTCTCGCAGCGTCTGGCTAAGCCTCACAAACTTTCGTTCGTAGTCGATAGCGGACATAGAACCTTGCTTAAGATCAAGAAATTCCCTCCGCTTTTGGTCGATGAATCTCGATCGATATACTTTTTTCGGAACTCGGTTTGAAAGAATTCCCAAGTCACTTGCTCTCTAGGCACCACAGAAGTCAGAGTACTCCACCAATAGTAGGCGGACTCGCGTAGCAAGGAGATGGTACACTTTAAGCACTCATCGGGTGTACAGGATAGCTCATCAAGCACCCGGATAGTGTTATCTAACCAAAATTCAGCTCGCTCGGCATCATCATCATCCGTAGCCTTAAATTCAGTGGCCCCATGTTTTGAATCCTATCGACCGGGGCTTACTTGACCTTATTTGGTCGATCCACCGGAGGTATTGTAGGTGTTGGGGTTGCATTTGTCGGGAATGGAGGTTGTGGAACAGCCGTGTTGGTTCGAATGTATTGATTAAACCATTCGTTCATCACACTATAAAAGGCTTGCCTAGCCTCGTCATTAGGATTGCTGGCCATAGGTTGAGAGTCCACCGGCGCTGTCCCTTGCACGGGAGCAGGCGCCACACTCTCCACATCATCAGCTATCGCTCGGTTGGGATCGGGATCCATTGCTATAAACAAACACAAAGTCAAATTGTCAGAAATCACCACACTATCGATTCATCATTTAATGGCATGTATAGCTAGACCCCAAACACAACACGGTAGTCCTAGAATCGACTAAACCGTGGCACTGATACCAATAAAATTGTAACACCCCAAACCCGAGACCATCGCCGGTGTCGGACACGAGGGGTTAACAAGCCAAGTTCACATGTTTTGCCCACCAATTTGACATTTCCAGTCAGGCTGGAAAACTGCTTCACTGTCGCCTTAAAAATCATATCTCGAGTTTCAAAACTCAGAAACTGGTTTCGTAAATTTTCCCTGAATTTAGACTCATATATCCATCCATGGATTTATTTCTAGAATTTTTGGTCGGGCCAATTGGTACATTTTATTAGTTAAAGTCACCCATGTTACAGGGATCGACTGCTCTGACCTTCGCGCGTTATAACTTGAATATCTCTCTGTACAGTGCTTTAAAACTGGTGCCGTTTGTTCCTAATGAAACTAGACTCAAAATGGAATCTGTAAATATAAGGCATGACTCCTAATTCTTTCTGGATAATTTATAGTAAATTTTTAAAGTTGCGACAGGGGACCCAGAAACCGTTCTGGCCCTGTCTCACAATAGCCTTAATATCTCTTAACATGTAACTCCTATGACCATTTTGTTTCTTCCATATGAAAATAGACTCATCAAGGTTCATTTACATAGCTTATTCACTATTTAATACCATTCCTACAAATTTTGGTGATTTTCACATTCACGTCACTGCAGCTGGCAGCATCTGTTTTAAGGTAGGTCTTACCTATTTGGTAGTCTCCATGAACCAACTAGTCTTGCCATACATAGGTTCATATATGATCATTTTAACCATGCCAATGGCTGATCATGTGACCAACATTCCCATTTCAATCCAAAGCCACATCATGACACCAAATATATACATACAAACCACAAATAGTCTAAGTTCATGCTTCCTTTTTGAGCAATTTTCGCATGGCCGTACATATATACATCACAACATATTTAACCAACAAGGGGTAGTCCTATACATGCCATCTCAAGTTCAACCAAAATTTATACCAAAATGGAGGCTTGATAGTGTGGATGACTTGACTTCAACGATCCCAAATCCGATTGCTTGACGAAATCTAGAAAAGCGAGAGCCAAAGCAACGGGTAAGCATTTTATGCTTAGTAAGTCTCAAGGAATATAATCAACTCTAATTACAGCAATACATTCACATAGCCAAATGCATCATTTCATTAATACACATTCTTACTTCACACTTCATCATTATATAATTTCACAAAGTATCAATCAATTCAATAACTGAAATTCATTAGTCGATTGAGCGAATGTTGCTCAAACATGTCGACTTTCAATGCACATATAAGCGTACCTCATTCTTTGGGCTTTTTGAGTGTACTCATTGAATTTATTACAGCAACCAACACTCACCTCCAGCCCAAGATTCTTTGAATATAACCGGATATAACCATGTGCACAAATGCCTTGGTCTTAGCAGGATAGAATGTCTCGCACGAATGCCTTGGTCTTAGCCGGATGTAGCCACTAGCACAATTGCCTTGGTCTTAACCGGATATAATTTCAGCATAATTGTCTTGATTTAGCCCGGATATCATTCAATTTCCCATGAACACATACATCAATTATCATTGGACATACATATTTCATTTTAGTTACTAAGGCTCAAACGCAATTATAGTCACAAGCATATTCGCCTTGGGACTTAGCAGGGTAGAATTCAAATACTCATGCACACATAATCAATAATCACTACACATCCATACTTTATTTCACATAATTCAAGTAGGGTTACTTCTTGAGGACTTACCTCGGATGTTGTCGAACGGCTTTTTCGGCTATTCGATCACTTTCTCCTTCCCTTGTCCAATTGTGGCCCTCTAAGCTCTTGAGCTAATTCAAACAAATTCAATTTATTAAAACCTCATTGTGCTAGCTTATGGCGAATATGACAAGGAGTTTAAATGGTCATATGGCCACCCTTTAGCTTGAATACACAATGGTCATGCACATTTTATACTACATCAAGCAATTCAATACAATTTATTCGAGCATCAAGGAAATGCTAAGGCCTTCAATAGGCTACCCAAGGCCGAATATTCATGTACATGTTGAGGTCAATTTTGCACTTAATACCTCACAAAACAGCATGCAATTTACTAATTAATGCTTTGCACATTGTATTTAAAACTTATAATATAGCATCAAGCACTTATATGTGTGCTAGGCTGAATTGTGCTTGCAATTTCACAAGCATTCTTCCACATCTTCTTCTTTAAACCAATATATTCATCACTTAGTTCATAACCAAAACATCATGTGCAAACATATATATACATATATGAGCATGGCGAATTTCAAGGTGTCCATAGCCATCCAAAACACAAATTTTAACTAACATGCAAGAAGCATGAACCATGCTCATGAATGCATCATGGCGAATATGACAATCATGCCCTTTTCAACTTCAATCATGGTTAAACAAAAAGAAAACTCAAAATCTTACTCAAGAGTAGACAATCCATCATTGCATGCATCATCATCAAGCTTCACACTTAGCATGCAATGGCTTTATCACCATAACAACTTTGGCCAAATGCCATTTCCATGGCATAACAAAGATTTGAGCCATGGCTAACATGCACATCAAATTAGCAACCAAAACATGCATGAAACTCCCAACACAACCTCATACATACCTTACTCTTGTTGCAAGTTTAGCCAAATTTCCTTCTAGATCTCTTCTAAACAAAGAAAATGAAGCAAAAATCCTTCCTTTTTCCTTAGTATTTTCGGCCAAAGAAGAGAAAAATAGGTGAACAAAATTTTTTTCTTTGCTTCTCTTTCACTCACGGCAAAAGGGGGGGAAGGATGAGCAAATTTTTGATTTTTTTGTTTCTCTTCCTACATGCTTAATTTTTTTATCATTTATCACATCATGCATTAACAAAACATGTCATAACATGTTTTCCTTGCCCATATTCCCTTGTCATGGCCGGCCACTATACCATCTTTGGGGAAATTTGACATGCAAATCCCTTATTTTTGCATGCATGCTCAACTAGTCATCACACATTTCCCCATCATACTTTCAAAGTTTACTACTAGGTCCTTTCTAGTGAAATTCACATTTATAATTCTAAATTGAAACATCAAAATGTCATACACAATTTAATACATATCATAGGCATCAAAATAAATTTTTAATTATTTTTATGCCTCGGTTTTGTGGTCCCGAAACCACATTCCGACTAGGGTCAATTTTGGGCTGTCACAACTTATGCAAAATGGTCCCTATTAGGGTTTTCATGAAAACTACTTCACAAAAGTTGTTTATTTAACAACCAAGATTCATTTTCTTCCATGAATTTTCATAAAACAACATGAATAATCTCATGTTAAAACCCAATACTTTCAACCATTTTGCAAAATAGTCCCCTCATTAGCTAGATTATGCTATAAGGGCCCCAAAAGTACAAAAATCATTAAGAAAGACCATCAAAGTCATTTACTTGCAAAGGTAAAGAGTTACTGAAATTTCAAGCTTCTAAAACCCTTATTTTGGTGGTATTTTTCGGTGGAGAGGAGGAATATGAGTGTTGATATCTTTTTCTCATTTTATTTTATCAAATTAGTCACCAACATTTTACCTAACTTTGACCCTACAATATTTTTGTCTCCTTGATCAGCCACTAACATATTTATGGTCTATTTACTCAATAAAGACCCCTAATTTTGGTTCTCTTACTATTTGACACCGTTAGCTAATGAAATAAAACTTTGTCCCTTACGCGATTTAGTCCTTTTTCACAATTAAGCATGCAATCGCGAAAATTATTTCACCAAAACTTTCATGCACTCTTATAATCATGCTACAACATATAAAATAAATTTAAAATAATTTCTCTGACCTCGGGTTAGTGGTTTTGAAACCACTATATAGACTAGGCCCAAAATCGAGCTGTTACAATTCTCCCCCTTAGGGATTTTCGTCCCTGAAAATTTTACCGATGAAAAGGTTAGGGTATTGATGTCTCATAGTTTCCTCGGGTTCCCATGTGGCCTCTTCAACCCCATGTCAATGCCACAGTATTTTCACGAATGCTGTACTTTTTTTCCCAATTGCTTCACCTCTCGGGCTAAGATCTTAACTAGCTCTTCGCCATAAGTCATGTCTGATCGAATCTCAACCTCTGTTGGCGAAAGAACATGCGAAGGGTCAGAATGGTAATGACACAGCATTGACACATGAAAAATATTGTGGATCTTCTCTAACTCGGATAGCAAGGCTAGTCAATAAGCTACCGGTCCAATTCTCTTTATCACCTCATAAGGTCCAATAAAATGTGGACTTTATTTTCCTTTTTTACTGAATCTAAGGACTTTCTTCCATGGGGACATTTTCAAAAACACCTTATCACCCACTTGAAACTCAATTTCCTTTTGTTTCAAATTTGCGTAGGATTTCTGTCTATTCGAAGTAGCCTTCAAACAATCACGAATTACCTTAACTTTTTCTTTAGTCTCTTTGAGTAAGTCGACCCCATGAATCTGACTTTCTCTGGGTTCAATCCAAAATAAGGGCGTTTGGCACTTACACCCGTATAAAGCCTCATAAGGCGCCATTTTCAAACTTGACTGATAGCTATTGTTGTAGGAAAACTCTACCAGCAGTAAATACTATTCCCAACTACCTTGGAATTCAAGGACACAACACCACAACATGTCCTCAAGAATCTGAATTACTCTCTTCGACTGGCCGTCGGTTTGCGGATGGAAAGCCACGCTAAAATTCAACTTTGTCTGCAAAGCTTCTTGTAAATTTTTCCAAAACCGCGAAGTAAACCTCGGATCCCTATCCAAAATAATCGACAAGGGCATTCTGTGAAGTCTCACAATCTCAAAAATTTATAACTCAGCTAGCTTATCGAGTGAGTAGTCAGGACGCATCGGGATAAAATGAGCCGACTTTGTTAATCGATCGACTATGACCCAAATAGTATCATTCTTTCTTGTTACAATGGCAATCCTGTCACAAAATCCATAGTAATTTGATCCCATTTCTACTCGAGAACCATCACAGGCTGAAGTAAACCCAAAGGTACCTGGTGTTCGGCTTTTACTTGCTGACAGATTATGCACTTAGAGACAAACTCAGAAACGTTTCTCTTTATTCCCAACCACCAATACATTGTTTTCAAGTCATTGTACATTTTCGCACTACTTTGATGGATAGACATACAACTACTATGTGCCTCATGCAAAATTTTTTGGATCAGCTCATTGTCTTTAGGTACAAGAATTCAGTCTCAAAACATTAGACAGCCATTTGAACCAATCTGAAAGTTTAATTCTATACTCGTCTTGCATTGAGCCATCCTGGCTTGTAAATCTTTATCATCTTTCTGTGCTTTGTAGATATCTTGCAAGAACATTGGTTTTGCTCTCATCTCGGCAAAAATCGAACCGTTGTCAGTTACTAACAACTCAATGTTCAGAGCCCTCAAGGCAAACAATGACTTCCTACTCAATGTATCTGTGATCACGTTCGCCTTTCCTAGATGATAGTCAATTACCAACTCTTAATCTTTTATAAAATCTAGCCATCTTTGTTGGCGAAGGTCCAATTCCTTTTTAGTCATTAAACACTTTAGACTTTTATGGTTGGTGAATATTTAGCATCTCTTGCCATTAGATGGTGTCTCCAAATCATCAGTGCGAATATTATGGCAGCTAACTCTAAGTCGTGAGTTGGATAGTTTTTCTCATGCGACTTCAGGTGTCTCGAGGCATACACTATCACATTACCTTCTTGCATGAGCACGCATCCTAATCCATTAAAGGATGCATCATTATACACTACGAATTCTTTTCTTGGTTTCAGTTGCACTAAAATTGGAGCTTCAGTCAACAACGCCTTTAGTTTCTCAAAACTCTGCTGGCATTTTTTCGTACATTCGAACTTGACATCTTTCTGCAACAACCTTTTCATTGAAGTAGGAATCATGGAGAATCCTTTAATGAATCGTCTGTTGTAACCCACTAAACCTAGAAAGCTTCTAACCCCTGATACATTCTTTGGCAGTTTCCACTCAACAATAGTCGAGATCTTACTCGGGTCAACTCTAATTCCATCGCCTAACATGATGTGTCCCAAGAATCCAACCTCTCGGAGCCAAAACTCACTTTTACTAAACTTGGCATATAACTGCTTATCTCTTAATGTCTTCAAAATGGTTCTTAAATGCTTCGTGTGCTCACTCTCATCATTAGAATAAATTAATATATCGTTGATAAAAGTGACCACGAACTTATCCAAGTATGGCCGAAAAATATGATTCATCAAGTCCATAAACATGGCGGGGGATTTTGTTAATCCAAAGGGCATGACAAGGAACTCATAATACCCATATCTTGTTCGAAACGCAAATTTCGGCACATCTTGCTCCTTAACTCTTAGCTGGTAATAATCGAATCTAAAGTCTATCTTAGGAAACATCGTGGCTCCCTTTAATTGATCAAAAAAATCATCGATTCTAGGAAAAGGATACTTGTTCTTCACAATCACCTTGTTGAGCTTCCTGTAGTCTATACACAACCTCATCGACTCGTCTTTCTTTTTCACAAAAAGTACTGGAGCACCCCACGGAGAACAACTCGGTCTCGCAAAACCCTTATCTATTAATTCTTGTAGCTGAGCCTTCAACTCTTTTAACTCCAATGGTGCTACCCTATACGGAGCAATCGAGATAGGTGTCGTACCAGGGCCTAACTCGATACCAAACTCAACTTCCCTAGTTGGGCAATTTGTAACAACCTGATTTAGGGCCTAGTCAGAATAGTGGTCTCAAGACCACAAATCCAGAGTTGAATAAATTAATTTATAATTATTTAGATGTTATAGCATGTTTATATTCGTGCATAAAAATTTTGGTGAGTTAATTTTGACGTTTGTGAGCCCAATTACGAAAAAGAACTAAATCGCATAAAGTGCAAAAGTCTTAAATTGATAGCTAAGGGTGTCAAATTTGCCATGTATCATAAATTGGGGGTCTTTAAAGTGAAATTAGACCATTAAATAGGTGATGGCCAGCCATGGGACAAGAAATTAAAATAGTCAAGCATTAGGTGAAGTTTGGTGATTTATTTTAACCAAAATGAAATAAAATAAAAGGAAAATGATATCATCCTTTTTCACTATTTCTCTCCACCAAAAATTTAGCCATTTTTTGGGTTTTGAGCTTCAAAATTTCAGCAACTTAATCCTCTTATAAGTATGTGATTTACATACTTTTTGTTGATGATTTTTACATTTTTGGACCCCTTGAAGCATGAGCTTTCAAATGAGGGGACTATCTTGCAAAATGGTGGAGAGTTTAGGGTCTTTCCATGAAAGCATATGTGTAGTTTTCTAAAATTTTATGGAAGAATATGAGTATTAGATGTGTAATAAATAACTTTTGTGAAATGTTTCTTCATGAAAACCCTAGTAGAGACTATTTGGCATAAGTTGGAAATTTGTTAATAAATGGGTGAGATAGTGGAAATCTTGGATTGTTGTAAGAGTATTCAGGGTTCGGCTAGGCTTTTGATAGGACGAAATTCGATAAAAATCAATTTTCAAGCCTAAGGGTAAAATGGTCATTTTGTAAAAGTCTAGGGGCAAAATAATCATTTTTCCCAAGTATAGATTATTGAGTGCCTAAATTGATAAAATGATTAAATTTGTGAATTTTTGTTATTATAGATCAAGAAATTCAAACTCCAAACTTAGACTGGGGGAAAGCCAAGAAATTGATTAGACCGACTTGACACCATATTTTGTAACTGAGGTAAGTTGTATGTAAATAATACAACTACATTGCTAATGTGTATGTTGATTTGTATTTGAATTAATATAGCATGAATTGATTGATTGTGGAACTGAGAAAGTATGATGATAGTAGAGATAGTAAAGTTCCCGTTTGAACCTAAGAAATAAATCAGATATCCATGCCATGACATATGGGCTATTGTGGGCTAGTGTAAGACGTGTCTGGGACATGCATCGGCCACATTATGAGAGCCTGTGTAAGACCATGTCTGGGACATGGCATCAGTATCAAGTCGAGTGCCAGTGTAAGACATGTCTGGGACATGCATCGGACTCAAGACGTAAGCCAGTGTAAGACATGTCTAGGACATGCATCGGCTACGAGATGATAGTCAGTGTAAGACCATATCTGGGATATGGCATCTGCACCCTACCCCATGTTTGAAGCTTGTCGAATATCCGATAAAGTTCTGAACGGTTCAATGGTAAGAGATGCAGTTTAAGCTAACGAGTAAGGTATAACTGTGTTGTGAGTGGTACAAGAAATTAATTGACATGCATGAGATATGAGCTCAATATATGCTATGAGATTTATATGGGCAGTGATGAGTAAAGTAACAGTCCAGTTTTGACCCCAGTCAGAATTGTGGTTTTGAGACCACAAATTCGAGTTAGAAAAATATTTTAATATTATTTTTTGTGCCTATTATAAGTGAATTGACATGTGTGAAAGTCTCAAGTGAAAGTTTAACTGTTTGTGTGCTTAATTTGCAAAAAGGACCTAATCGCGTAAAAGGTAAAAGCTGTGTGCTAGATATTAAAAATGCCTATTTGATTTGGCTTTATAAAGCAAGGGTCCTTATGTCGTTATTAGTCCATTGACAAGACTAATGGACATAAATGGACATTTGGTAATGCTTTAATTATGTTATAAAAATAAGGGCAAAATGGGAAATTGACTAAAATGTTAATATTAATCAAAACAAATCAAAATGTGGCCATTTTTATTCATCTTTCTACCGAAAATAGAAGAGAACAAAGGGTTTTAAGCTTCATTTCATTCGGCCATTGAATTTCTTGATTAAGGTATGAGTTTTGTTCGGTTTTTGATAATTTCTATGGTTTTGTAATCGTTGTTAGGTGCTCTAGCTAGCCCATGCTTAAATTCATGATTTTTCGATGATTTGGAAATGTTCCATGGATGAATTCATGAGCTTGGTGATGTTAAATGTTGAAATATGAAAGCTTGATGTTGGGTTTACATGTTTTGTCTTTGAATTTTTGATGAATTTGAGTAATTTGGGCTAAATTGTAAAAATGTTATTGTGAGGGTGTAAAATGTGAAATAAATGAAGTGTATGGACTTGCATGAGAGATATGAAAATTCAGCTAAGCTTGTGTATAAGCAAATTATGTGTATTTTATGATTTTGTGAATTAGGGACTACAGTGTTAAAATGTGAAAATGTGAGGGCTAGTTTGGAAAATTCCCTAAATATGTGTCTATGGATTGTTTTGAATGATTTTGTGAATAAAAGGATTAATGTTGAATAAATATAGATCAAGAAAAGAGGAATTTGGACTTAGACCGAGGGAAGTCGAAGATTATAGAGTAAACAATCCGAGTTGACAAATTCTGAGTACGAGGTAAGTTCGTATGCCAAATATGATGTTATAAATATGTTTTGATGCTTTGATTATACATGGATTGTATATATATTTGGTTTGGAGTAATACGATGGTAAATCAATAGTATTTGGCACTAAGTGTGCAATTTAAACTAACTTCAGCTATATAAGGCACTAAGTGTGCGGTACTGATATAGTTTCGGTTAATTAAGATGGTACTAAGTGTGTGGAATCATTCTAGCTTCGGCTAACCTTTAAAGCACTAAGTATGCAAATGTTTGAAGCAATAGTAATTCATAGAGAGTCTTAAAATATCCGAACGGAAGGTGAGAATGAAAATTAATAAGTATGGAAGGTTCAGGTATGTACGATACCTATGTGGTAGATGATATTATGTATGTGAAGTTCATTAAATTGGTATAAAAATATGAATAGTATAGGCATAGAATTGATAGATGATTTGAGAAATTATAAATACTTATGTATTGATGTTTCATATTTTATATACTATTTATGACTTTTGGTACAAGCTTACTTTGTGTGGGTTTGCATTGTTTTATAGATATCGAAGCTACTGCAAGCTCGGGGATCGTCAAGGATCGTCACCACACTATCAAACCTCATTTTGGTATTTTCAAATTGTATATTTTGAAGCATGGCATGTATAGGCTAGTAGTTGTGGGATTATGTTTTGTGATGTTTATATATTTAGGCATGTGATTTGGTTAGTTTATGTTTGAACTTATAGTTTAATAATGATATATAATATGTGATGCCAATGTTCAATTTGGTATGTTTTGGTTGGTTAAAAGAGATGGTAAAAATGGCAAGTTTGTAACATCCTGAATTTGGGGCCTAGAAGAGTTGGGTTTTGAGTGCAGGATTGAATAGAAGAAAACCCGAATAATTAGGAAGTTTTAAATATTATCGTTTGAAAAAAAAATTTATTTTATTAAATTACCACTAGAAAATTTTTCTTGTATTTATTATTACGGATATTTTAAATTTTATGAAATTTTAATTAGTATTATTATTATTAGAAAAATATTATCGTATGTATGTTTGAAAATTTTTATGAAAATTATTATTATTTATTGTATTATTGATATTTGAAATTTTATTATTAGATATATTTATAAAATTATTATTATTATCGGAAAGGAAAAATATATATATATTAGTTGTAATGCCTTGATTTTCGGGATTTTTTTGGGTTTTGTGATTTCTAGTAAATCTTGAAATTTTCATGTTCTAAATATTGGAATTATGTTTAAATGTGTTAGTAGACCTTTAGAAGGCCCATGACTAAGCTAAACACGGTAAAATATCAAGGTGGGATTTTTAAGTGAATAGGAGATTTGGTTAAGTGGGCTTTTAAGAAGAACTGCGTAAGTTATGACACAAATGAGCCTTTGGTAAAGTGGCTAAGTGACGCCACTAGGGAGCTATGAAGGTGGCGTGTAAGTGTTGGGGAAGACACAGGTTCGATTCCTTTGTTGGCAAATAGATGCATTTATTTTTTAGTGCGGGAGGGTAAGTGTTGGAGTTGGTGGATTACGCTAGAGGAGAGTTGGATCGGTTTAACCGCTTGGATTAAGGAGTGATAAGGGAGAGATTTAAGGATTGGGATGAGGCTAGGAGTTAGCCGAATGGGGGAATTGAAGAGGAAAATCGGCGGGGATTATGAGGGTAGTATTTGGCACTTAGGGTATTGTTGGTGCCGTTTTCTCCTTTTACACCTTGGGATTGTTCTTTTCTCTCTTTTTCCTCTCTAGCCGAAACTACCACCTCCCCTATTCTTCTTCTTCTATTTTTTTCTTCTTCAAACTATTCATCATACCTACTATTCATCAACACTTTTGCTGAATCCATAAAAGCCGAAATCCTGTGATCACTGCTTGTGCCGATTTCTTCAAAGCCAGGTTCTCCTATGTTCTTTTGCTTTTATTAATTTACAAATTATCTTTTCTTAATCCTGGATTCCTGACCGCAATTCTACTTCAAGGTTGTAGCCCCGCATTATCATCTCCTTCATCACACAAAAGCTGAAAAACCATAGAATTGGGGGCTTATAGCGAAACTTTAGAACTCCGGAGTCGAGTTTTACCATCGTTTGAAAGATAAATCTGCACAGATTGCGTGGAGATCAAAAAGGAGTAAGGGTAAGTGTTCATCATCTCGGATCTGTTCTTATTTTGCAAAGTTAAGAAAAGCGAAATCCCTAAAATATAGAGAGGTCATCGAATTGGGCATGTGGCTCTAAAGGTTTTAATCGACGTTTTCATCAATGATTAGTGTCTTCTTAAGTGTTGGATTGAAAGCGTGAATCATTGGAACAATCGATTTGAGCTAGCTATCGACGTGTGGCAAAAGGTAACATTTCAAAGGCTTTTAGGGACATGGTTCGATCATGGGTGAGTAAGTTTTGGAATTTAGTGATTATGGTTTGTAAATAAGAATTGTGCTAATCAATTGTAGGATATCGAAGAGATCTCATTAGCGATCGTCATGAATCGGTGTGTCAGAACACCCTTCTTTAGTTCAATTTAAAAAGCCGAAATGTCAAATTTCGGCATTTCATGGTCATGTGGGTATGCGAATGCTCTCAAGTCATAGAATAATTGTTAGATCCGCACTGCAAGGTGGTAAGCACGTTCGCGTGACGTTTTAGCGTATTTCGAAAAAGGGGCTCGATGGGCCAAAATCGGGCCCAATGGGCTTACTGGACCAATATGGGTAAGAGATGGGCAAATTAGCACGTTAGGTAGATGGTGGAATCAAATTGCATAAAATTGATAAAATTCTGAATTAGCTTGTGCAAGAGCGTAGATCACGAAATTACCCTAAAGAGCAAAATTACCAAATTACCCTAAAAGAGCAAAATTACCGATATACCCTAGGGTTTTAAATTGGTGAATCGCTTGATTGATTACTCTTGTATTTTGCATGATATGCATTTATTAATATCATTGCATGGGATTGGGGTATTAATGGAGGAAGTCTGAAAGTGGTTCATCCAGCGTCTTGAGGCTTTGCCTCAATCGACTCAAATTTGAGCGTTCTTTGCAACTGTGTGTGTGTAGAAATTTGGGTGGGTTGAGATATTCCCCACATGGTGTGTAGGGTTGGTACGGGTGGAGAGTAGCGGATGGTGGGTTGAGTAGTCTCCCCAAATGGGTTGCATTTTTTCATTTGACATTACATATGATATTGAAATGGGCCTATGGGCCACAATTTCTGAAGAAAGGCTTCGCCCGATGAGTAGGAAACTTGAAAAGGCTTGCCCGGTGTTATGAAATATGAAATATGAAAAGGGCTATGGCCCAGTATATGTTTGAGATTGGATTTGGGCTTAGACCCAACAGGCAGTTATTGTTTTGGGCTCTGAAAGAGGCTTGTTGCACACTGAGTTTCCAAACTCACCCCCTTCCTCTTCCATCCTTGCAGGTGAGCCCTAGAATTGGTGGACTTGGAGCTGGGCGGGATTCAGAGTGGCCATGAAGATTGATTGCCGATTTTAAATAAGCTTAATATTTATTTTGGATTATTTTTATTATGCTTAAAGTTGTAATAAGGTCGCTCTTTTTAATTACTTATATTTTGGGGATTATTAAACTGGCTAGCACTAGGGTTCGTTTTATAAAATCTACTTGTTTTTAAAAAGATCACGATGACGCGTAAAGTTTCCGTAAATTAAATGTTTCCCAAGAAAATAAATATTTTAAGCAAGCGATTTGCAACCTTAATCATTTTCTTAAGTGGTCATAATCAAGCGGTTTTCTTAAAATTATACGAGATGTTAGAGTGTGGCAATGGCGGTGTGCATGTCTAGGATTGGATCCAAGAGAGCTTGGTACTTAAGCGATCGACGGACTCACCTCCTCTTCTTCTGGTTTCCTACAGTGCGACTTCCATTCACTTTAACTTACTTTTAAAAGTGTCTTTACAACACCAACTCACTTTTCCAAACTAAGTGTTTTGAACGCATCAATGTGGCGCATCGGATCCGGTCATAACATCCGGTAGGGTTTGGGGTGTTACATTTAGTGGTATCGAGCTCTGGTTGCAACAACTCTATTGTGGATCGGTCCGAAAATTTTTGAAAATTTAGGTTTAAGAAGGGTATTTTTGGAAATAGTTTGTGGAAAGTTTATTGCAAAAATGTTTCTGAGTATACATGTTAAAATGGTTTAAATTTTTCCGGTTTTGAAATTTGGTAACGAAAGAAGTGGCACTGCTGAATCCCCAAGCACCAAGTCTGTAAGTATTTCATTCCTCATATTACATTGTATTAAGATATTCTTGTAGATAGAACTGAGACCATATCATGACATTATAACTAGGGCAACCCTAAAAACTCTAGAATACCGAGACTATAGCTAGGCTATGATTCTGTGAAAATAGAAACTTGAAAATACTATCTCTGCATAAGACATATAAATAAATAGTAAACTTTTTTTTGAGATCTTTGTAGTTATTTGATATGTGTACTGGTAATGTAGAGCATTGATATGGATTCTGAGGGTAAGCAAAATCTGCCAACTTCGGGTAGCGGTAACTCGGAGCTTGGTACTGAGGCAGTGGCCGAGTTAGTAAGGAAAGTGGTAGAGGAAGTATTGGATACCAAAATTAAGGAAATTAGGGAAATGCTTCAAGCAAGGTGCTTGGAGTGTAAGAAAAGGAAGGATTCTAGTTCTCAGAAAACCAAGCCTCGTTCTGTGAAACATGTTAAGGCACGACCAAACTATCCAATCTGCAAAGATTGCAACGGACGTCATTCGGGTGAATGCCATAGGAAGACAGGAGCATGTCGTAGATGTGGGTCCAAGGAGCATCGAGCTCGGGATTGCCAAGTTTATTTTATTTAAATATATGTTACGAGTTGTATGCGTGCCTGATAAACGTTTCTTTATTTCGGTAATTGGATGTTCTGGGTCGTATTAAAATTATTTAGATCAGAGTGCGTAGTGAAAGCATAGTGGTTTGACTTGAGTAATATGGTTAGTTGATAGTTTGAAATTTCGAGGACGAAATTTTTAAGGAGGTAGAGTTGTAACATCCCGAATTTGGGGCCTAGAAGAGTTGGGTTTTGAGACGGGATTGAATAGAAGAAAACCCGAATAATTAGGAAGTTTTAAATATTATCGTTTCGTAAAAAAAATTTATTTTATTAAATTACCACTAGAAAATTTTTCTGTATTTATTATTACGGATATTTTAAATTTTATGAAATTTTAATTAGTATTATTATTATTAGAAAAATATTCTTGTATGTATGTTTGAAAATTTTATGAAAATTATTATTATTTCTTGTATTATTGATATTTGAAATTTTATTATTAGATATATTTATAAAATTATTATTATTATCGGAAAGGAAAAAGAAAATATATATTAGTTGTAATGCCTTGATTTTTGGGATTTTTTTGGGTTTTTGTGTTTTTAGTAAATCTTGAAATTTTCATGTTCTAAATATTGGAATTATGTTTAAATGTGTTAGTAGACCTTTAGAAGGCCCAAGACTAAGCTAAACACGGTAAAATATCAAGGTGGGATTTTTAAGTGAATAGGAGATTTGGTTAAGTAGGCTTTTAAGAAGAACTGCGTAAGTTATGACACAAATGAGCCTTTGGTAAAGTGGCTAAGGGCGCCACTAGGGAGCTATGAAGGTGGCGTCTAAGTGTTGGGGAAGACACAGGTTCGATTCCTTTGTTGGCAAATAGATGCATTTATTTTTAGTGCGGAGAGGTAAGTGTTGGAGTTCGTGGATTACGCTAAAGGAGAGTTGGATCGGTTTAACTGCTTGGATTAAGGAGTGATAAGGGAGAGATTTAAGGGATTGGGATGAGGCTAGGAGTTAGCGAATGGGGAATTGAAGAGGAAAATCGGCGGGGGATTATGAGGGTAGTATTTCGCACTTAGGGTATTGTTGGTCTTTGTTTTCTTACCTTTTACACCTTAGGATTGTTCTTTTCTCTTTTTCCTCTCTAGCCAAAACTACCACCTCCCTATTCTTCTTCTTCTATTTTTTTCTTCTTCAAACTATTCATCATACCTACTATTCATCAACACTTTTGTCGAATCCATAAAAGCCGAAATCTTGTGATTCTTGCTTGTGCCGATTTCTTCAAAGCCGTGTTCTCCTATGTTCTTTTGCTTTTATTAATTTACAAATTATCTTTTCTTAATCTCGGATTCTCGACCGCAATTCTACTTCAAGGTTGTAGCCCGCATTATCATCTCCTTCATCACACAAAAGCGAAAAACCATAGAATTGGGGGCTTATAGCGAAACTTCGTAACTCCGGAGTCGAGTTTTACCATCGTTTGAAAGATAAATCTGCACCAGATTGCGTGGAGATCAAAAAGGAGTAAGGGGTAAGTGTTCATCATCTCAGATCTGTTCTTATTTTGCAAAGCTAAGAAAAGCCGAAATCCCTAAAATATAGAGAGGCTGTCGAATTGGGCATGTGGCTCTAAAGGTTTTTAACTGATGTTTTCTGTCAATGATTAGTGTCTTCTTAAGTGTTGGATTGAAAGCGTGAATCATTGGAACAATCAGATTCGGAGCTAGGTATCGACTGTGGCAAAAAGGTAACATTTCAAAGGCTTTTAGGGACATGGTTCGATCATGGGTGAGTAAGTTTTGGAATTTAGTGATTATGGTTTGTAAATAAGAATTGTGCTAATCAATTGTAGGATATCGAAAGAGATCTCGAGAGCGATCGTCATGAATCGGTGTGTACCGAACACCTTCTTTAGTTCAATTAAGAAAGCGAAATCTGAAAATCCGGCATTTCATGGTCATGGGTATGCGAATGCTCTCAAGTCATAGAATAATTGTTAGATCTGGCACCGCAAGGTGGTAAGCACGTTCGCATGACGTTTTAGCGTATTTCGAAAAAGGGCTCGATGGGCCAAAAGCGGGCCTAATGGGCTTACGGACCAATATGGGTAAGAGATGGGCAAATTAGCTGTTAGGTAGATGGTGGAATCAAATTGCATAAAACCGATAAAAATTACTGAATTAGCTTGTGCGAGAGCGAGATCACGAAATTACCCCTAAAGAGCAAAATTACCAAATTACCCTAAAAGAGCAAAATTACCGATATACCCTAGGGTTTTAAATTGGTGAATTGCTTGATTGATTACTCTGTATTTTGCATGATATGCATTTATTAATATCTGTTGCATGGGATTGGGGTATTAATGGAGGAATCTTGAAAGTGGTTCATCCACGTCTTGGAGGCTTTGCCTCAATCGACTGAATTTGAGCGTTGCTGTCGCAACTGTGTGTGTAATTTGGGTGGGTTGAGATATTCCCACATGGTGTGTAGGGTTGGTACGGTGGAGAGTAGCGGATGGTGGGTTGAGTAGTCTCCCAAATGGGTTGCATTTTTCATTTGACATTACATGTGATATTGAAATGGGCCTATGGGCCACAGATTTCTGATAAAAGGCTTGACCCGATGAGTAGGAAACTTGAAAAGGCTTGCCCAGTGTTATGAAATATGAAATATGAAAAGGGCTATGGCCCAAGATATGTTTGAGATTGGATTTGGGCTTAGACCCAACAGTGATTATTGTTTTGGGCTCGAAAGAGGCTTGTTGCAATGAGTTTCCAAACTCACCCCTTCCTCTTCCATCCTTGCGGTGAGCCCTAGAATTGGTGGACTTGGAGTCGGGATTCAGAGTGGCCATGAAGATTGATTGCTGATTTTAAATAAGCTTAATATTTATTTTGGATTATTTTATTATGCTTAAAGTTGTAATAAGGTCGCTCTTTTAATTACTTATATTTTGGGGATTATTAAACTGGCTAGCACTAGGGTTCGTTTTATAAAATATACTTTTTTAAAAGATCACGATGACGCATAAAGTTTCGCAAAGTAAATGTTTTCCCAAGAAAATAAATATTTTAAGCAAACGATTTGCAACCTTAATCATTTTCTTAAGTGGTCATAATCAAACGGTTTTCTTAAAATTATACGAGATGTTAGAGTGTGGTAATGGCGGCGTGCATGTCTAGGATTGGATCCAAGAGAGCTTGGTACTTAGCGGTCTTCCGGTTTCCTACCAGTGCTTGCAGCTTCCATTCACTTTAACTTACTTTTAAAAGTGTCTTTACAACACCAACTCATTTTTCCAAACTAAGTGTTTTGAACGCATCAATGTGGCGCATCAGATCCGGTCATAACATCCAGGCCGGGTTTGGGGTGTTACAAAGTTTGGTAAGTTTATAGCATATGTTTGAATGATGTATCGTTCATTTGGTTATGATGTTACTTTAAGTTTTTCTATGAATTGAGTTATGAATTGAGAATGGAAATGATTGGTAATGTTTTAGCATAAATTATGTATGATTTGGTATAGATATTGGCTAAAATGGTGATGCATATATGCTTGTTTCTTTGCTTGTAGGTTGACCCAAATTTAGGGTGGCAAATTGGCTATTCAAATGGCCTATTTTTGTCCATACGGGCAAAGGCACGGACGTATGTCTTAGCCGTGTGTGACACGCGGCTATGTTGCACGGTCGTGTGTTCCCTAGGGTACCCTACAATTGCAAGTCGAGCCCGAACACGGCGAAAGTACACGGGCGTGTGGCTAGTCGTGTGGCCCAAGTCAGACTTGACCACAGCCAAGGCACACGGGCATGTCTTGTAGCCGTGTGGGCAAGTCAGTAGCTATGCCCTGTTTTGCCACGGCTTAGACACACGGCCTATTCACAAGGGCGTGTGACCTTTTAAAAGTTGAAAATTTTTCTAAGTTCTAAAACTTCCTGATGTTATCGAATTAGTCTTAAATGTATGATTTAGACCTTGTATAATTGTTTAAAGTTTGTGTTAAATATGAATGATCTATATTTTATCAAATTGAGAAGATTTTTGTTATGTTATTATTCAGATCTGGGTTGTGAGTCCGGTAATGCCTCTTGACCTATTTTGGAGATGGTTACGGGTTAGGGGTGTTACATTTAATTGGTATCAGAGCTATGGTTTAGTCGATTCTAGGACTACCATAGCATTTGTGAGTCTAGCTATACATGCCATATTTATGAACTGCGATAGTGTGGTGACTCCTAACATTGAAATGTGCTTTTATATAGAAAATGGATCCCGAAAAAGCTGTAGCAGAGATGTTGAAAACAATCTGCCTTCTCCCTCGCAAGGGATAGTTCCATCTGATTCTCGACTGACTACGAGTAGTTGTGATGTTGAGGCTAAACAAGCCTTCTATCAAATAATGAATGATTGGTTCACCCAATATATTAGAACCAATCTAGCTGTACAACAACCTCCACCCACGGTTAATCCTCTTCAAGCTCCTGTGATGTCACCAGTGAATCCGATTTAGTTAAATAGACCACCAATTGATAAGATTAGAAAATATGGTGTTGAAGAGTTCTGAGCTACAACGAGCGATGATGCTGAAAAAGCCAAGTTCTGGTTAAAGAATACATTAAGAGTGTTTGATGAATTGTCTTTGAGTCTAGAAGAATGCATAAAATGTGTTGTTTCCCTTTTAAGAGATACAACGTATCATTGGTGGAAGACTTTGACATTTGTGGTTTCGAGTGAACGGGTTACTTGGGATTTCTTCCAAGTTGAATTTCGGAAGAAATATATCAGTTAGAGATTCATCGATTAGAAACGTAAAGAGTTTCTCGAGCTTAAGCAAAGCGTATGTTTATCACAGAATACGAGGGGGAATTTGTAAGGTTGAGTTAGTATGCTCGAGACTGTGTATCTTCAGAAGCAATAATGTGCAAAAGATTTGAAGATGGTTTGAATAAGGATGTTCGTTTATTAGTCGAGATTATGGAAATCAAAGAATTTGTCGTACTTGTGGAACGAGCATGTA
This sequence comes from Gossypium arboreum, assembly GCF_025698485.1. Taxonomy (NCBI): domain Eukaryota; kingdom Viridiplantae; phylum Streptophyta; class Magnoliopsida; order Malvales; family Malvaceae; genus Gossypium; species Gossypium arboreum. Next base: position 30,109,816 of record NC_069076.1, read on the forward strand.
AAGCTGAAGATCTTGGGAAAGAGAAAAGAAAAGCTGATTTTGAAGCTAGAGAGGTACGAAAGAGATCATTGGGCAACTCATTTCAATCTGGATCAAAGAAGTTTAGAGATGATTGCAGTCGTTCAAAGACTAGTGTGAGACATTCGAACAGAGATCGTGTTAGATTGCAATCGAATTTCAAATCTTCAACTACAACCATTGCCAGTGATGATAATGCAAAGAATGAAAAACCTTGAGTGTGATCAATGTGGAAGACGACATTTTGGAGAATGTTGGGGAAAAAGTAATAACCGAGCTTGTTATAGTTGTGGTTCAAGAAATCATTTTATAAAAGATTGCCCAGATTAAGCTAAAAAAGATAATGTTCAGAATCTGAAGAAGAGTGGTAATGCATCTCGTGGCAGACCTCCCAAAAATTTGGGAAATATAAGTGGTAGTCAAAGAGGAACAAAAGACACAGCTATTAGATTTAAGGCTCGTGCACCTGCCAGAGCCTATGCTATCGCGAGGAAGCTTCATCGCTAGATGTGATTACAGGTACATTTACTCTCTATATACTTATGTGATTGCTTTGATAGATCCTAGATCGACACATTCATATATATGCATGAACTTAGTGAACAGTAAGACTTTACCTGTAGAGCCTACTGAATTTGTAATTAGAGTTTCGAACCCCCTAGGCAGATGTGTTCTGGTTGATAAATGATGCAAAAATTGTCTGTTAATGTTTCGAGACACTTGTTTTCTGGCTAATCTAATGTTGTTACCTTTTGATTAATTTGATGTAATTCTGGGTATGGATTGGTTAGCTTTGCATGATGCTGTAGTGAATTGCAAACGAAAAACTATTGATTTGAGATGCAAAAATGATGAAATAATCAGAATAGAATCTAGTGATTTGAATGGATTGCCTGTTGTAATCTTTGATAAAAGCTTTAAGTATTGTAAGAAAGGGTTGTGAAGCTTATTTTGCATAATTGATTGATTCTAGAGATTCAGAAAAGAAAGTAGAATCAGTACCGGTTGTGTGTGAGTTCCCTGATGTATTTTCTGAAGAACTTCCGGGATTACCTCCGGTTAGAGAGGTAGAATTTGGTATTGAATTGGTACCTGGTACTAATTCGATTTCAATAGGTCCGTACAGAATGGCTCCGACCGAGTTAAAAGAATTAAAGTCTCAGTTGCAAGAGTTGACCGATAAAGGACTTGCCAGGCTGAGTTTCTCACCTTGGGGTGCTCTGTTTCTATTTGTAAGAAAGAAAGATGGTACGATGAGAATGTGTATCAATTATCGTCAATTGAAAAAAGTGACTATCAAGAATAAATATCCTCTACCCTGAATTGATGATTTGTTTGATCAGTTGAAAGGAGCTGCTGTGTTTTCAAAAATAAATTTGAGATCAGGCTATTATCAGTTGCGAGTGAAAGACTCAGATATTCCAAAAACTACTTTCAAAATGAGGTACGACCACTATGAATTCTTAGTTATGCCATTTGGATTGACTAATGCACCTGCTATCTTTATGGATTTGATGCATGAAAATTTCAGACCGTATGTAGATCAATTTTTTGTTGTATTTATTGATGACATATTTATTTATTCACGTGATAAATTTGAACATGCCAAGCATTTGAGATTAGTGCTACAAATTTTACGAGATAAGCAGTTGTATACGAAATTCAGTAAGTGTGAGTTCTGGTTATGAGAAGTTCGTTTCCTGGGTCATATTGTATCAGCATTTGGTATCGCAGTTGATCCGAGCAAAATCTCAACTATTCTAGAATGGAAACCTTTGAGGAATGTCTCTGAAGTCTGTAGTTTTCTGGGACTTGCTGGTTATTATAGAAGATTTATAAAAGGGTTTTCAATGATTCCGACTCCGTTGACAAAACTACTTCAAAAAGATGTGAAATTTGAGTGGTCATGTAACGCCCCGATTTTTGGGCCTAAAAGTATTGGGCCTTGAGTCTAGGTTCGGGTAGAAGATGGCCCGAATAATTTGGATGTTATCATTATTATTATTATTATTTTTATTATTTCATATGTTTAGTGTAGTAATTAAATAAATTACGCAGGGTTTATGGTGTGGGAAAAAGGTCCAGGGCTCGGCCCATAGCCTTAGCAAAATTCTTAAATTTTGCCTCTTAAGGGAATCTGGGTAGTAGGCCTTATTAATAATTTGGGTCTGAGTATGTTAGTGGGCCTTTAAAAGGCCCAAGATTAATTTAATTCGAGGCAATTCATGAATTTTAAATTTGGAGAGAGAGGGTTCTGGCGATATGGGCTTTTAAAATTGAGGTGGTAAAATAGGACACAAAAAGATCTGTGGTAAAGTGGCATGTGGCGCTACCTAGGTGTTTGGGGAGAGACGTGTGGATAATTCGGGGCAGCCAGAGTTCAAGTCACAAGGTAAGCATGTTGTTACTTTTATTTTTGTATGCATGTGCCGGGCATGTGATAGAGCTTAAGTGGAAATTCGGCTAGGGCTTTAGGAAGGTTGGGTCGTGGGGTTGAATAACCATTAGGGCAAGCTTTATTTCCTTTTTGTTTTGCCGAATTAAGGTTAGCCACCTAGAGCCTTCACTTTCATTCTATTCTCTTCTCAGTGTCGCAAAAAAAGTGAAAAAAATCAAAGTTAGATCTCCTGAGTGTCGAATTCTTCCTTTTCTTCTCCTTTCTTCTTCAATTTTCTTTTCTCCTTCTTTTCTTCTCTGGCCAAAACATTCCTACCATTCTACTCATCTCCTCTTTCATTCCCATTCTTTTCTAAACCTCTATAGCCGATTGCCATAAAAGCCGAAATCCCAAAAGTTGTTTCTTGTGTCGATTTCTTCTAGCCAAAATCCTCCTATTTTCTTCATCTCTTTTGGTTGATTTTCACATCCTCTAAACCTCAACCCTATCGGAAATACCATTGCAAAAACCACCAAACCAAATCATCTTCCTCTTCACAGTTCCAAAAGCCGAAAACACTATAGTTTTTAGGGACATATAGCCGAATCTTTAGATCTCTAAGATTCAATTTCTGCTAGTGTTTAAGGGCTGGATCTACATTAGATCTGTGTAGAAACTGAAGTGGAACCGTTTTGGTTGATAGAACCTGAGGTAGGTACTCAAATCTATTCTTTATTTCTGGTTTTAGAAAAGCCGAAATCCCTAAAGGCATAGGGAGGCTGTCGATTGGAGTTTAAGGCTCTAAGGGTTGTAACAATTGATTTGTTTTGGTGTTAGTGTAATCTAGAGGTTGCTGATCGAAGGCTTGGACAAATGGAGCGACTAGATCTAGATCTAGTCTCTACTTTTGGCAAAGGTAGGATCTCAAGGGCCATAGGTATTGATGGCCGATTATGGTAAGAAAATTTATGATGGTTGCCATTGTATTTTGGATCTGATATGTCTAGTGACGATTGTAGGATATCGTGGGAGATTTCAGTAGTAGTTGTCGCAAATCATGTGTGTAAATGACACCTACTCATAGACTAGATCGACAAAAGCCGAAAAGCCAAAATGCCGGAAAGCCGATATTTTGTGAACTTGCAAGTGTGCGAGCCCTCGTAAGGTGGTTTGTTTGTTAATTTTGGTAATCACAAGAGAAATGATTGCAGACTACGCAATTTCATGCACTTCAGTATATTTGGGCTTAATGGGCCGAAATTGGGTTAATGGGCCAACAGGCCCAATTCGATAAAAATGCTCGGTATGTGTTTTTGTTAACTTGTTAATGGCTGTAATATGAGTGTAAACCCTAAAATAGTTAAATTTACTAAAATACCCCTAAGTATGAAAATTACCATTATACCCCTAGGGATAACTTTGACTGAAATGCATGATATTCTGATTGTGTTTGTTGCATGCCATGACATGTATATTTGTTGCATGGGATATGGGTTATATTGATGGAGGAAGCGTTCTGGTGGCTCTGCCACAAATATCTGATCTGGTGGCTCTGCCACAAATATCTGTTTTGGTGGCTCTGCCACAATATCTGTATCTGGTGACTCTGTCACAATATCTGTTATGGCAGCCATGCTGCAAAATTCTGTGACGTGTAGCGAATGGGTGGGTCGAGTAGTCTCCCCACATGGTGTAAGGTTGGTACGGGGGTGTATACGGATGGATATGGGTTGGGTTTTCTGCATACAAGATATATCTATTTTGTTTCTGTTAAAGGCCTATGGGCTTCATTCTGAATTCTGTATAGGGCTAAGGCCCAACTTAATCTGTTTCTGTGGTTTGAACTGATCTGGACTATGGTTGGGTTACTTTACACACTGAGTTTTCCAAACTCACCCCTTAATTTTATCCGTGTAGGTAACTCCCAACCATAGTGGACTTGGAGTTGAGAGGGATTCGGAGTGACCACATGTTTTGCAAGCTTAATTTTCTTCTTATGACTTGATTAGTTTCATTTACTTTAATTGTTTTGGGTTTTAAGTTTTAATATGGCCGCTTCAATTATTTTTAATTGTTGTAGTATGATTATTAGCTTAGGCATGATTTGGATTTAAATGTTTGAAATTGAATAGCTCTAGGGCACGTTTTTAAAAGAGATTACCTGATTTCAAAATATCGTGAAACAAGACAAAGCTTCTGGAATGAAAAGTTTTCAAAAATTAATAAGTGTTTTCAAAGGCTTAAAATGAAATGGTTTTTCCTGAACAATCATTCAGTTAAAGTGTGGCAATGGTTGTGTGCAAGTCTAGGAGTGGATCTGTGAAGAGCTTGGTACTTAAGTAGTCTAATAGACTCACCTCCTCTTTTTCCAGCATCCTACCTGGTGCACAACTTCCATTCACTTTAATATATAACGAAAATACCCTTTAAATCACTAAAAAATAGATTTTGGATAAGACATGACCTATACAGTAACGCTTCAATGTGACACATCGGATTTAGCCGTAACGTCTGGGCTGGGTTTGGGGTGTTACATTTAGTGGTATCATAGCCAAGTTGCAACAACTCGGCAATGGAATGGGTTTCAAAAGAAAAAGTTTTTAGATTTTCTTCCTACAAATAAATGATTTCAAGGGTAGCATATCCGGTTTTTTAAAATTTGATTCTGAGTAGGTGGCATACCGAATCTCCGGCCCAAGTCTGTAAATATTTCTGTTACTCATACTACATTGGATTAAGATATTACTATAGATAGAACTAAGACCATATCATTATAGCTAGGGCAATACTAAAAACTCTAGAATACCGAGAGTATAGCTAGACCATGATTCTGTGAACAATAGAAACTTTAAAACACTATCTCTGCATAAAACATATGAATAAGTACTAAAATTGGTGAATCGAGATCTTGGTAGTTATTGTTATGCTTGCTGAAAATGTAGAGTGTTGATATGGATTCGTAAGGTAAGGGAGTCTGCCATCTTCCGGTAGTGGTAACTCGGAGCTTGGGACTGAGGCACTGGCCGTGTTAGTAAGGAAAGTGGTAGAAGAAGTATTGGAGACCAAGGTTAAGGAAATTAGGGAAACGCTTCAAGTAGGGTGCTGAGATTGTAAGAAGAGGAAGGATTCTAGTTCTCAGAAGACTGAGCCTTATTCTGTGAAACATGTTAAGACACGACCAAACTTACTAACTTGCAAGAACTGCAACGGGCGTCATCCGGGTGAATGCCATAGGAAGACAGGAGTGTAATAGCCCAAAATTGGGTCTAGTTGAAATAGAGGTTTCAGGACCACAAAATTTGAGATAGAAATAATTATTTTATGATTACTTTGAGGTCTATGATATGATTCCATGATTTTGTGAAAATTTCGTTAAAAAATTCTATGCATAAAGTGCTCAATTTGAAGTTAAGGACTAAATAGAATAAGTTGCAAAACATGCATTCTAGAAGTTTCTAGTATGAAATTGCTTTGAAATATTAATTAGGAGGTCTTAAATAGAAATTTTACCAATTTCTAAATTATGGACAAAAATTGGACATGGATGGAATTTTTGAAAGTTCAGTAAGGAAGGGCATTTTGGTCATTCGGTAATTAAAAGAAATAAAAAGGGAAAATAAAGCCAAAATTGACTCATCTTTTTCATGGAGGCCGAAATTAGCATGGGGGAGGCCATGGCTAGGGTTTTCAAGCTTTCCAAGCTCAATAGTAAGTCCGTTCTAACCTCGTTTTTCAAGTTCTTTACGTTTTTGGAATCCCAATAATTTGATTAAGCTTATTCTAGCAATAATTTAAGCTTGGGTTCATATTTGGAAAAATACCCATAGGTGAAATGTGTTTATTTTGATGTTTTATGATATAATATGAGGTTTTAAATTATGTTAAACAACTTGAGCTACTCGGTTTTGAGTGAAAACGAGTAAAATGGCTTAATCGGTAAAAATACCTAATAGTCATAAGTATATGTTAGAGTGAGAATTTGATGTTGCCATAGGAGGGAAAAGTGATCAGCATGTCATAAAACATAAGAATAAGGGATGAAGTTTAATTCCTGAGCCTAGGGGCAAAAGTGTAAATATGCAAAAGTTTAGGGGCAAAATTGTAATTTTTCAAAAGTTTGAGTTAAGGACTGTTTTGAATAGTACATTAATTAAATAAGTAAAATATGATGTTTTAGCTCTCGGAAAACGAGATTTGAACCTAGAATGAGAGAAAAATCAAAAATTGGGAAAGTTGGTAAAATGGCCGTTTTAGTATCGAGGTAAGTTCATATGTATAATAAGGATTAATTTCTGCATGTTTCAATGTAAAATTGATATATTTACTATGATTGCCGAGGTGTTGAAAGTATGTAAGTTGGTGTGATAATAATACAACAATAATGCTGTAATTTATATTTGAAAGCTAAATATAGTGAATTAATTGAATTATGTTAAATTAAATGTTTATGGTGCCCAGTTTATGAATTGATTTAAAAATATGTCTATGGTACATGAAGTGCATTGAATTATCATACATAAATGTGATTTCTATGATTATGGATATTATGAGAAATTGTAAGTTCATGTGATTTTTAATAAGGCAATGTGTAATTTAATGTTATTACCTTGATATTAAATGAGATGTAAGTTTATATGTAAGTAATACATCAATTTTACTTGTATTATGATATTTTATAATAATGTTGGAAATATGTTTGTTGATAATTACTTGATTGGAGAAATTGTTGGAAAAGAGAGAGAAATCCCGGTTGAACCTTCGAAAAGATTGGATGATACAGATGGTATGTAGCTAGGTCACATGTATGGTGCTGAGTGCACATCATGTGTACAAGAGAGCTACAAGACATTATGATGTAGCTAGGTCGCATGGGTGATACTATGTGTACACCATTTAGACAAGAGAGCTACGAGATAAATTGGCTAGGTCGCATGGGTGGTACTGAGTGTTCACCATGTGTACAAGAGAGCCGAACTATATGACAGGTGCAACTATGTGCTGAAACCACCAAGTATCGAGGATTGATCCGAAGTGTTCAACGGGAGACTCTCTATGTATTGCTTTGTGAGTTTTGTGATGAATAAGTGCAGGAACTTGGTTATGTGAATGATGTGTACGTTAAGTGACCGGGATGTGGCAAGGTTATAAACAAGTAAATTATACGTGAGGATGATTTTATGGTGACCTTGTAATCATGGGCCTATACTTGTGATGTATGAAATATGGTGAAAATGATTTGTGATATGTATGTTAAAATGAGGTTAATACAAAGAAAGTGTGAAAGAGTGAATTAGCAATAAAAGCTTTTGGACAAGAGCGATGACGTGATTTTTAAAAATCACCAAAAATAGTATAAATTGAATCAGAGACTGAATGAGATATCAAATTAAAACCTAATGAGTCTATTTTCATATAAAAGAAACAGAGCAAGAAAAGGAGTTCTATATTTTGATATATTTATGCTTTTGTGAGACTGGTTCAGAATGATTAGGTGATCCCTTGTTTTGACTTTGGAAAATCACAAAAATTTGGAAAAAATTATTAGAGGCTCAAACTTATATTTTTAAAATCCTAATGAGTCTATTTTTAAGATAAATCAACAAGAACATTATCCGAGTTTTGTATTGTGAGATAATTAATTTTTAGTGAAAAGAGGTCAGAACTGTCAGAAAGTGAAACAGGGGAAAATTTAATGAATAAACTGTACTAATTGGCTAAACCAAAAATTATGAAAATTTAATGGTGGAAAGATATGTGAGTCTAGTTTCAGGAGAACTTTACGAATCTTAAGTTTGAGCTCTGTAGCTCGAATTATAAATAAGTAAGTGACTATGACTCGTGTGGACAGTTTGTTGTGAGCATTTATTAGTAAATTGTGAAATCGTACTTACAAGAATGCTATATACATTAAGGATGAGGAATGGAGAAGAGGAGGAGGAAAATAAATATATATGGAATACATGGAAACTATGGTATATGAAATATTGATATAATGAAATAAATTATATGTGTTTTTAAGAAAACAGAAAGAGAATGATATGTATAATGACATGTATATACATATATATCTATGACTAGTCTCAATGTAATGCTTGTTGGGTATCGAGTTGAATTGAAATGTTTCAGGCAAACATGTTATTTTGTGCATCTGAATTGTGGTATTTTATAAAGATATGATCTAGCTTTAAATATGAATGCTTGATGATTAAGCTGAAGATATTTGGTAAGATGATAATCTTGGTATAAATGTATAAGTGTGTAAGAGATTAAGGTTGACCAAAGCTTGGAAAATAGCCTAGGTATATTCCACACAGGCAGAGACACGACCATGTGTCTCTGTATGGAACACGACTTTGGGACACGGGCGTGTGGAACCTTAAAGCATGAAATTTTCAAGACTTTTGTAAGTTCTCGGTTTAGTCCCGAACCCTTTCTAAAGTATGTTTTGGGCTCCGTAGACTCAAATAAGGGACTATGTGTAAGTGAATGAACATTTTGAAATATGAATGAAATTTTATGGCCTGTATTTTAGTTTAATGTTTGTATGTTTGTCCGGTATTGCCTCGTACCTTACCCCGACCTCGGGTACGGGTAAGGGGTGTTACAAGGAGCATGCTTTAGATGTGGGTCCAAACAGCATCGAACTCAGGATTGCCAAGCTTATTTTATTTAAGTGTGTGTTACGAGTTGTATGCGTACTTGATAGATGTTTCTTTACTTTGGTAATTAGACGTTCTGGGTCGTACTAAGAATTATTTTTAATTAGAGTGCGCAACAGAAGCATAGTGGTTTGACTTGAGTAATACGGTTAGTTGATAGTTTGAAATTTCGAGGACGAAATTTCTTTAGATGGAGTAGAATTGTAACGCCCCGATTTTTGGGCCTAAAAGTGTTGGGCCTTGAGTCTAGGTTCGGGTAGAAGACGGCCCGAAAAATTTGGATGTTATCATTATTATTATTTTTATTATTATTATTCGTATGTTTAGAGTAGTAATTAAATAAATTACGAAGGGTGTATGGTGTGGGAAAAAGGTCCAGGCTCGACCCATAGCTTTAGTAAAATTCTTAAATTTTTTCTCTTAAGGGAATCTGGGCAGTAGGCCTTATTAATAATTTGGGTCTGAGTATGTTAGTGGGCCTTTAAAAGGCCCAAGAGTAATTTAATTCGAGGCAATTCCTGAATTTTATTTTTGGAGAGAGAGGGTTTTGGCGATATGGGCTTTTAAAATTGAGGTGGTAAAATAGGACACAAAAAGATCTATGGTAAAGTGGCATGTGGCACCACCTAGGTGTTTGGGGAGTGACGTGTGGATGATTAGGGGGAGCTAGAGTTCAAGTCACAAGGTAAGCGTGTTGTTACTTTTATTTTTGTGTGCATGTGCGGGGCATGTGATACAGCTTAAGTGGAAATTCGGCTAGTGCTTTAGGAAGGTTGGACCGTGGGTCTGAATGGCCATTAAGGCAAGCTTTATTTTCTTTTTGTTTTGCCGAATTAGGGTTAGCCACCTAGAGCCTTCACTTTTATTCTATTCTCTTCTCAGTGTCACAAAAAGCCAAAAAATGCAAAGTTAGGTCTCCTGAGTGCCAAATTCTTCCTTCTCTTCTCCTCTCTTCTTCTATTTTCCTTTCTCATTCTTTTCTTCTCTGGTCAAAACATTCCTACCATTCTGCTCTTCTCCTCTTTCATTCCTATTCTTTTCTAAACCTCTATAGCCGATTGCCATAAAAGCTCAAATCCTGAAAGTTGTTTCTAGTGCCGATTTCTTCTAGCCAAAATCCTCCTATTTTCTTCATCTCTTTTGGCCGATTTTCACATCCTCTAAACCTCAACCCCTGTCAAAAATACCACTGCAAAAACCACCATACCAAATCATCTTCCTCTTCACAGTTCCAAAAGCCGAAAACACCATAGTTTTTAGGGACATATAGCCGAATCTTTAGATCTCCAAGATTCAATTTTTGCTAGTGTTTAAGGGTTGGATCTACATTAGATCTGAGTAGAAACTGAAGTGGAATCATTTTGGTTGAAAGGACCTGAGGTAGGTACTCAAATCTATTCTTTATTTCGGGTTTTAGAAAAGTCAAAATCCCTAAAGGCATAGGGAGGCTGTCGATTGGAGCTTAAGGCTCTAAGGGTTGTAACAATTGATTTGTTTCGGTGTTAGTGTGATCCAGAGGCGGCTGATCGAAGGCTTGGACAAGTGGAATGACTAGATCTAGATCTAGTCTCTAGTTTTGGCAAAGGTAGGATCTCAAGGGCCATAGGTATTGATGGTCGATTATGGTAAGTAAGTTTATGATGGTTTCCATTGTATTTTGGATCTAATATGTCTAGTGATGATTTTAGGATATAGTGGGAGATTTCAATCGCAGCTGTCGCAAATCAGGTGTGTAAACGACACCCACTCATAGACTAGATCGGTAAAAGCTGAAAAGCCAAAATGCCGAAAAGCCGGTATTTTGTGAACTTGCGACGTGCGAGCGCTCGTGAGGTGGTTTGTTTGTTAATTTTGGTAATCACAAGTGGTATGATTGTAGAGTGTGCAATTTCGTGCACTTCAGTATATTTGGGCTTAATGGGCCAAAATCGGGTTAATAGGCCAACGGGCCCTATTCGGTAAAAACGCTCGGTAAGTGTTTCTGTTAATGTGTTAATGGCTGTAATATGAGTGTAAACCTTAAAATAGTTAAATTTACTAAAATACCCCTAAGTATGAAAATTACCACTATACCCCTAGGGTTAACTTTGACTAAAATGCATGACATTCTGATTTTGTTTGTTGTATGCCGTGGTTGCATGGGATATGGGTTATATTGATGGAGGAAGCGTTCTGGTGGCTCTGCCAAAAATATCTGATCTGGTGGCTCGCCACAAATATCTGATACGTGGCTCGCCACAATATTCAGATCTGGTGACTCTGTCACAATATCTGCTCAGCGACCATGCTACAAAATTTCGTGACGTGTGGCGAATGGGTGGGTCGAGTAGTCTCCCACATGGTGTAAGGTTGGCACGGGGGTGTATACGGATGGATATGGGTTGGGTTTTCTGCATACAAGATATATCTTACATTTTCATTAAAGGCCTATAGGCTTCATTATGAATTTCAGATAGGGCTAAGGCCCAACTTAATCTATTTCTGTGGTTTGAATCGATCTCGGACTATGGTTGGGTTACTTTACACACTGAGTTTTCCAAACTCACCCCTTAATTTTATCTGTGCAGGTAACCCCCAACCATAGTAGACTTGGAGATGAGAGGGATTCGGAGTGGCCACATGTTTTGCAAGCTCAATTTTCTTCTTATGACTTGATTAGTTTCATTTACTTTAATTGCTTTGGGTTTTAAGTTGTAATAAGGCCGCTTTAATTTTTTTTAATTGCTGTAGTATGATTATTAGCTTAGGCATGATTTGGATTTAAATGTTTGAAATTGAATAGCTCTAAGGCGCGTCTTTAAAAGAGATTACCTGATTTCAAAATATCGTGAAACAAGACAAAGCTTCCGAAATGAAAACATTTTCAAAAATTAATAAGTGTTTTCAAAGGCTTAAAATGAAATGGTTTTTCCTGAACAATCATTTAGTTAAAGTGTGGCAATGGTTGTGTGCATGTCTAGGAGTGGATCCGTGAAGAGCTTGGTACTTAAGTAGTCTAATAGACTCACCTCCTCTTTTTCCTGCATCCTACCTTGTGCACAGCTTCCATTCACTTTAATCTATAATGAAAATACCCTTTAAATCACTAAAAAAAAGTTTTTAGATAAGACATGACCTATACAGTAACGCTTCAATGTGACACACCGGATTCGACCGTAACGTCTAGGCTGGGTTTAGGGTGTTACAGGTCAGAAAAGTGTCAGAACATCTTTGATCAGTTGAAAACCCTGTTGACTGAAGCTCCGGTATTGGTACAACCTGAATCAGGTAAAGAATTTGTGATCTACAGTGATGCTTCATTGATTGGTTTGGGATGTGTTTTTATGCAAGAAGGCAAAATCATTGCTTATGCTTCGAGACAGTTGAAGCCGCACAAAAAGAACTATCCGATGCACGATCTTGAATTAGCTGTGATTGTGTTTGCTCTAAAGATTTGGTGCCATTACTTGTTCGATGAGAAGTGTCACGTATACTTTGATAATAAGAGTTTGAAGTATTTGATGACTCAGAAAGATTTGAATCAGCGGCAGAGAAGATGGTTAGAACTACTAAAAAATTATGAACTTATGATTGAATTTTCGTCCTCAAAAATCTTAGCATTAAACAAATTCGAATATTGCTGTCTCATAGAATCTTCAGGCTCCCACGTGGCCTCTTCAATACCACGTCGCAGCCACGTCACTTTAACTAATGGAATTTTCTTATTTCACAGCTCTTTAACCTCACGAGCTAATATACGGATTGGCTTTTCTTCATAAGTCATATCAAACTAAATCTCTATTTCAAACGGGGGAATCACATGTGAAGGATCGGGTCTGTATCGTCGAAGCATTGACACATAAAACACATTATGAATCTTTTCTAACTCTGGCGGCAATAACAATCTATAAGCTACCAGCCCAATACGCTCGATAATCTCGTACGGCCCGATGAACCTAGGACTCAATTTGCCTTTTCTACCAAACAGAAGATCTTTCTTTGATGGAGACACTTTCAAAAACACTTTATCGCCGATCTCAAACTCAATTCTTTTCTTTTCAAATCCGCATAAGATTTCTGACGATCGAAAGCTGCTTTCAAATTATCTCGGATCACTTTAACTTTCTGTTCAGTTTCTTTTATCAAATCAACGTTGTGAATCTTATTTTCACTGAGCTCTGTCCAATACAAAGGTGTAAGAAATTTGTGACCATAAAAAGCTTCATAGGGTGCCATTTTAATGTTTGACTGAAAACTGTTATTATAAGCGATCAAAATGTGGCCATTTTTATTTATCTTTCTACCAAAAATAAAAGATAACAAAGGGTTTTAAGCTTTATTTCATTCAGCCATTGAATTTCTTGATTAAGGTATGAGTTTTGTTCGATTTTTGATAATTTCTATGTTTTTGTGATCGTTGTTAGGTGCTCTAATTAGCCCATGCTTAAATTCATGAAGTTGTTTGTAATAGCCCAAAATTGGGTCTAGTTGGAACAGAGGTTTTGGGACCACAAAATCTGAGATATAAATAATTATTTTATGATTATTTTGAGATCTATGATATGATTGCATGATTGTGTGAAAATTTCGTAAAGAAATTCTATGTATAAAGTGCTTAATTCGAAGTTAGGGACTAAATTGAATAAGTTGTAAAACTTGCATTCTAGAAGCTTCTAGTATGAAATTGATTTGAAATATTAATTAGGAGGTCTTAAATAGAAATTTTACCAATTTCTAAGTTATGGACAAAAATTGGACATGGATGGAATTTTTGGAAAGTTTAGTAGAAAGGGTATTTTGGTCATTTAGGGGTAAAATGAATTAAAATACAAAATTAAAAGCCAATTTTGCTCATCTTCTTCACCATGGACGTGTATACCAAGGGAGACTCCATGGCTAGGGTTTTCAAGCTTCCCAAGCTCAATTGTAAGTCTGTTCTAACCCCGTTTTTCAAGTTCTTTACGTTTTTGGAGTCCCGGTAACTTGATTTAGCTTATGCTAGCAATAATTCAACCTAGGGTTCATATTTGGAAAAATGCCCATAGGTAAAATTTGTGTATTCTGGTGTTTTATGATACAATATGAGGTTTTAAATTATGTTAGACAACTTGTGCTACTCGGTTTTAAGTGAAAACGAGCAAAAGGGCTTAATCGGTAAAAATACCTAATAGTCATAAGTATATGTTAGAGTGAGAATTTGATGTTGCCATGGAAGGGAAAAGTGATCATCATGTCATAAAACATAAGAATAAGGGATGAAGTTTAATTCCCAAGCCTAGGGGCAAAAGTGTAAATATGCAAAAGTTTAGGGGCAAAATTGTAATTTTTCCAAAGTTTGAGTTAAGGACTGTTTTGAATAGTACATTAATTAAATAAGTAAAATGTGATGTTTTAGACCCCGGAAAATGAGATTTGAACCTAGAATGAGAGAAAAATCGAAAATTGGGAAAGTTGGTAAAATGGCCGTTTTAATATTAAGGTAAGTTCATATGTATAATAAGCATTAATTTATGCATGTTTCAATGTAAAATTGATATATTTACTATGATATCCGAGGTGTTGAAAGTATGTAAGTTGGTATGATAATAATACAACAATAATCTTGTAATTTATATTTGAAAGTTAAATTTAGTGAATTAATTGAATTATGTAAAATTAAATGATTATGGTGCCAAGTTTATGAATTGATTTAAAAATATGTCTATGGTACATGAAGTGTATTGAATTATCATACATAAATGTGATTTCTATGATTATGGATATTATGGGAAATTGTAAGTTCATATGATTTTTAATAAGACAATGTGTAATTTAATGTTATTGCGTTGATATTAAATGAGATGTAAGTTTATATGTAAGTAATACATCACTATTACTTGTATTATGATATTTTATAAAAATATTGGAAATATGTTTGTGGATAATTACTTGATTGGTGAAATTGTTGGAAAGAGAGAGAAATCCGGTTGAACCTTGAAAAGATTGGATGATACAAATGGTATGTAGCTAGGTCACATGTATAGTCTTGAGTGCACATCATGTGTACAAGAGAGCTACAAGACATTATGATGTAGCTAGGTCGCATGGGTGATACTATGTGTACACCATGTAGACAAGAGAGCTACGGGATATATGTAGCTAGGTCGCATGCATTTCCAAGTGAAGGACACCATGTAGACAAGAGAGCTACGAGATAAACTGGCTAGGTCACATGGGTGGTACTAAGTGTTCACCATGTGTACAAGAGAGCCGAACTATATGATGGGTGGAGCTATGTGCTGAAACCACCAAGTATCGAGGATTGATCCGAAGTGTTCAACGGGAGACTCTCTATGTATTGCTTTGTGAGTTTTGTGATGAATATGTGCAGGAACTTGGTTATGTGAATGATGTGTTCATTATGTGACCAGGATGTGGTAAGGTTATAAACAAGTAAGTTATACATGAGGATTATCATGGGCCTATACTTGTGATGTATGAAATGTGGTGAAAATGATTTGTGATATGTATGTTAAAATGAGGTTAATACAAAGAAAGTGTGAAAGAGTGAATTAGCAATAAAACTGTTTTGGACAGTAGCAGTGACGTGATTTTGAAAAATCACCAAAAATAGTATAAATTGAATTAGAGACTGAATGGGATATAAAATTAAATCTTAATGAGTCTATATTCATATAAAAGAAACATAGAAAGCAAAGGAGTTCTATATTTTGAGATATTTATGTTTTCGTGAGACTGATTTAGAATGATTACGTGATCCCCTGTTCTGACTTTGGAAAATCACAAAAATTTGGAAAAATATATTTAGAGGCTCAAAATTATATTTTTAAAATCCATAATGAGTCTACTTTCAAGATAAATCAATAATAACATTATCCTAATTCTGCATCTTGTGAGATAATTATTTTTAGTGAAGAGAGGTCGAACTGTCGAGAGAAAGTGAAACAGGGAAATTTTAATGAATAAACTGTACTAATTGGCTAAACCAAAAATTTTCAAAATTTTATGGTGGAACGATATGTGAGTCTAGTTTCAGGGGAAATTTAAGGATCTTAATTTGGAGCTCTGTAGCTCGAATTATAAATAATTAAGTGACTATAACTCGTGTAGGCAGTTTGATGTGAACATTTATTAGTAAATTGTGAAATCGTACTTACAAGAATGCTATATACATTAAGGATGTGGAATGGAGAGGAGGAGGAGGAAAATAAATATATGTGGAATACAGGGAAACTATGGTATATGAAATATTGATATAATGAAATAAATGATATGTGTTTATAAGAAAACAAAAAGAGAATGTTATGTATCATGACATGTATATATATATATATGACTAGTCTCAATGTAATGCTTGTTGGGTATGAAATTGAATTGAAATGTTTCGAGCAAACATGTTATTCTAGCATTTGAATCGTGGTATTTTATAAAGATATGATCTAGCTTTAAATATGAATGCTTGATGATTAAGCTGGAGATATTTGGTAAGATGATAATCTTGGTATAAATGTATAAGTGGTACTATAATAAACAAGGTAAAATGAGTATGAGGGACACATGTATGATGACATACAAATGCTATGTTTGTGGTTTAATTGAGGATGTTTAATCATTAAATGAATACCATGTTATATGCTTTTGATTTTGTATAAGTGTGTAAGAGATCAAGGTTGACCAAAGCTTGGAAAATAGCCTAGGTATATTCCACAGAGCAGAGACACGACCATGTGTCTCGGTAGTGTAACATTTCTGACTTTGGGACAGGCGTGTGGAGCCTTAAAGCATGAAATTTCCAAGATTTTCGTAAGTTTTCGGTTTAGTCCCAAACCCTTTCTAAAGTATGTTTTGGGGTCCGTAGACTCAAATAAGGGACTATGTGTAAGAGAATGAACGCTTTGAAATATGATTAAAATTTTATGGCTCGTATTTTAGTTTAATGTTTGTATGTTTTTCTGGTAACGCCTCGTACCTTAGCCCGGCCTCGGATACGGGTAAGGGGTGTTACATTGTTGATGTTTTAGAAATGTGCCATGGATGAATTCATGCTCTTGGTGATGTTATATATTGAAATATGAAAGCTTGATGTTGGGTTTACATGTTTTGTCTTTGGATTTTTGATGAATTTGAGTAATTTGGGCTAAATTGTAAAAATGTTATTTTGAGGGAGTAAAATGTGAAATAAATGAAATGTATGGACTTGTATGAGAGATGTGAAAATTCAGCTAAGCTTGTGTATAAGCAAATTATGTGTATTTTGTGATTTTGTGAATTAGGGACTAAAGAATTGAAATGTAAAAATGCGAAGGCTAGTTTACAAAATGCCCTAAATATGTTTCTATGGATTGTTTTGAATGATTTGGTGAATTAACAGGTTAATTTTGAATAAATATAGATCAAGAAAGGAGGAATTTAGATTTAGACCGAGGGAAGTCGAAGATTATAGAGTAAACAATCCGAGTCGACAAATTTCGAGTACGAGGTAAGTTGGTACACCAAATATGATGTTATAAATATGTTTTGATGCTTTGATTATAAATGGATTGTATATATATTTGGTTTGGAGTAATACGATGGTAAATCAATGGTATTTGGCACTAAGTGTACGATTTAAACTAGCTTCAACTATATGAGGCACTAAGTGTGCGATACCGATATAGTTTCAGTTAATTAAGATGGCACTAAGTGTGCGGAATCATTCTAGCTTCAGCTAACCTTTAAAGCACTAAGTGTACGGATGTTTGAAGCAATAGTAATTCACAGAGAGTCTTAAAATATCCGAATGGAAGGTGAGAATGAAAATTAATAAGTACGGAAGGTTCAGGTATGTACGATACCTATGTGGTTGATGATATTATGTATGTGAAGTTCATTGAATTGGAATGAACATATGAATTGCATTAGCATAGAATTGATAGATGATTTGAGAAATTATAAATACTTATGTATTGATGTTTCATATTTTATATACTGTTTATGACTTTCGGTATGAGCTTACTAAGCTTTTGAAAGCTTACTTTGTGTGTGTTTGCATTTTTTATAGATATCGAAGCTACTG
Organism: Gossypium arboreum; assembly: GCF_025698485.1. Taxonomy (NCBI): domain Eukaryota; kingdom Viridiplantae; phylum Streptophyta; class Magnoliopsida; order Malvales; family Malvaceae; genus Gossypium; species Gossypium arboreum. Next base: position 30,127,904 of record NC_069076.1, read on the forward strand.
CAAGCTTGGGAATCATCAAGGATCATCACCACACTATCGAACCTCATTTTGGTATTTTAGAATTGTATATTTTGAAGTATGGCTTGTATAGGATTGTAGTTGTGGGATTATGTTTTTTGATGTATATATATTTAGCCATGTGATTTGGTTAGTTTATGTTTGAACTTATAGTTTGATAATGGTATATAATATTTGATGCCAATGTTCAATTTGGTATGTTTTGGTTGGTTAAAAGAGATGGTAATAATGACAAGTTTGGTAAGTTCATAGCATAAGTTTGAATGATGAATCGTTCATTTGGTTAAGTATGATGTTAGTTTAAGTCTTGGCATGAATTGAGTTATGAATTGAGAATGGAAATGATTGGTAATGTTTTAGTATGAATTATCTATGATTTGGTATAGATATTGGTTGAAATGGTGGTGCATATATGCTTGTCTCTTTGCTTGTAGGTCGACCCAAATTTGGGGTGGCAAATTGGCTATTCATGTAACAGTCCAGTTTTGACCCTAGGCGGAATAGTGGTTTCAGGACCAAAAATCCAAGTTTGAAGAATATTTTAATATTATTTTGTGTCTGTGATATGTGAATTTATGTCTGTGAAATTTCTGTGATTTAATTTGTCCTTTTCTATGCTTAATTATGAGAAAGGACCTAATCGCGTAAAATGCAAATGTTGCATACTAATTGTTAATGGTGAAAATTGGCCCTGGCTTTTAAACTAATGTCCTTTCATGTCAAATAAACCATTTTAAAATGGTAGTGGACGTTGTTGGACATCCATTATATGTTGAAAATATTATTTTAATAAGGTTAAAATGGTAAAATGCATATTAATGTATATTATAATAAAATGAAAACATGAAATTGGCCATATTATCATGCATATAGTCAAAAATCAATGAAAAAGAAAAAGGAGAAAGCCATTTTAGGTTTCAGCACTTTGATTACTTGATTAAGGTACGATTTTAACTCGATTTTTGATAATTTCTACGTTTCTATGCTCGTTGCTTCGTGTTCTTCAAAACCCATATCTGAATTTCTATTTCTATTAAAGATATCATGAAATGCCATTGTTGATAGCATGAGTTTTGTGATGTTTTTGAATGAATTATGAAGGCTTGGTAGATGGTTCATAAGTTTTGTCTTTGAGTTTTTGATGAAATTGAGCTATTTGGGTTAAATTTTGAAAATGAGGTTTAAAAGGACTAAACTGTGAACTGAACATGTTATATGGGCTTATATAGAAGCCATGAAAATTCAGCTAGCCCTTGTTGGAAAGAAATTTTGCATATTCGTGACTTTGTGAAAAATGGACTAAATTGTGAAAATGAGAAAATATAAGGGCTAAAATGTAAAGTTCCCTAAATATGTGTATATGGATTAAATTGAATGAAATGAATGATTGAATGGTTGAATTTGTATTGTATTAGATCAAGAACAAAGAAAATTGGACTTAGATCGGGGGAAGTCCAAAATAGTTGAATAGACAACTCGTTTTATCCGAAATTTGTTCTAGGTAAGTCAAATTACAATTACGTGTTAATTGAAATAAATTCTGGACATATAAGCTTTAATCTGCATTGGATGGCCTTGAGTGCCTAATGAATATCTTGGAGTAAAGTATGATAATATGTTAATATCTGAAAAGCTCTGTATGTTTCTAAGAAATGTTGACATCTGTCTGAGATATCGTGTAAGACCGTGTTTGGGACACAGGCCTCGATTGAGATTTACGTATAAGACCATGATTGGGACATCGGCATCGTATCTAATTTTGTGTAAGACCCTGTCTGGAACAGAGGCATCGATATTGAATTACATGTAAGACCACGTCCGGGACGTCGGCATTGTACTTGTTTATGAGATTTATATCGTTTCTGACCCATCTGATGATAGTGTACGAAATCTGAGATTGAGTATATGAAATGTAAAACCTATGCAGGTACGTTTGTATCGTACTAAATTTCTGAATAAAACTCTGTCTCTGTGAAATATGTATGGAAATGAAGCATGACATATATGCAAACAAAGGAGCATGGTTAAGTTTATGAATTATTCTATGAAATGGAATCTATATGGGTGAATTCTATTTATATGCTTTAGTAGTTAGACCAATTGTATTTGGCTTACTAAGCTCTTTGTAGCTTACTCTGTGTGTTTACTGTTTGTTTTACAGTTATCATAGCTATTGAAGGCTCGGGGATAGTCGAGGATTGTCATCACACTATCAAACTCATTTTGGTACTCTTGAAAGTGTAAATATTTTAAAGTATGGCATGTATAGGCTAGAAGGTTTATGTATTAAGTTTTGAATTGTAAATATAGGTTATGTAATGAAAGTTGGCTATCAAATGGTATGTTTGTGTTAAGTTTTGGTATGGTTTGAATGTGTTTTGAATGATTATGAAATAGTTGTAATGAAGCATGTTTTGAGCATGAAATTGGCTGAATATTTTGTATGAATGTTGTGTAATTTGGCTTGTAGGAATGACCCATAAAGGTGTGGCAAATTGGCTTAAACCAAGCCTGCATTGTGCCACACTGCCATAGCACATGAGCGTGTCTGTTAGCTGTGGGCTTAAGTCAGTAGCTAGTTAAAAATCACACAGCCGTGGCACACGGACGTGTCTGCTGGCCGTGGAAATAAGTCATTATATAAGCTCTATTTTCGCACGGCTGGTTCACATGGGTGTGTCTGATGCCCTTGTGGGGCACACGGCCCAGTCACACGGGCGTACGACTTCTATAGAATTGAAATTTTTTTAAAAGTTTTGAACTTTATGAATGTGTTCGTTTTTGCCTCGACTGTCTCCTAAAAGTGCATTGTACGTCATGTAAACCATCTTAAGAGATGATTGCTTATGAAATGATGTTATATGATATCTATGATTCTGAATTGGTTTGAAATGTTCTGCTTGTCTAATAATACGTAACCCTAATTTGATGTCAGTTACGGGTTAGGGGTGTTACATTTTTTGGTATCAGAGCTATGGTTTAGTCAGTTCTAGGACTATCATAGCGTATGTGAGTCTAGCTATACATGCCATATATCTGAAACTGTGGTAGTGTGATGAATCCTAACATCAAAATGTGCTTTTATATATAGCAGTGGATCCCAATAGAGCCGTAGCTAATGATGTTGAAAGCAATGTGCCTACCCCCGCGTAAGGGACGGTGCAAGATAATTCACAACCAGCTTTGAGTAGCCGTGATAGCGAGGCTAAGTAAGCCTTCTATCAGATGATGAATGATTGGTTCACTAATATATTAGAACCAACCTGGCTGTACGACAACCCCCACCCACAGTTAATTTTTCTCAAATTCCTGCTATGCCCTCGGTGAGTCCAGTTCAACTAAGTAGACCATCGGTTGATAACATTAGAAAGTATGGGGCTGAATAGTTCTGAGCTACAATGAATGATGATGCTGAAAGAGCCGAATTCTGGTTAGGGAATACAATACGGGTGTTTGATGAAATGTCTCTAAATCCTGAGGAATGTATTAAATGTGTCGTTTCACTTTTGAAAGATACAGCGTATCATTGGTCGAAAACTTTAATATCTGTGGTTTCGAGTGAACGAGTTACTTGGGATTTCTTCCAAGCTGAATTTTGGAAGAAATACATTAACCAAAGATTCATTGATAAAAAACGTAAAGAGTTTCTTGAGCTTAAACAAGGTCGTATGTCTGTTACTGAATACGAACGTGAATTTGTGAGATTGAGCGAGTATGCTCAGGAATGTGTATCGAATGAAGCCATATTGTGCAAAAGGTTTGAAGATGGACTAAATGAAGATATCCGTCTATTAGTGGGGATTTTGGAGATTAAAGAAATGGTAGTGCTCGTTGAGCGAGCTTGTAAAGCCGAAGAATTAGGTAAAGAGAAAAGAAAAGCTGATTTTGAAGCCAAATATGCTAGAAAGAGATCTTCAAGTAAATCATTTTAGTCTGGGTCAAAGAAATTCTGAGATGATCATAACCGTTCAAATGCTAGTGTGGGACATTCGAATCGAGATCGAGCTAGATCGTATTCGAACTCCAAAGCCCTTGCTACCACTATTGCAAGTGTTGGAAATGTCTGATCTGAGAAATCTGAATATAAACACTATGGTAAAAGACATCCAGGAAATTGTAGATTGAATGATCGAGCCTGTTTCTAATGTGGATCTCTAGATCATTTTGTAAGAGATTGTTTTGAACATGCTGAGAGAGAGAATGTACAGAATCCGAGATTGAGTAACACCTCAACTAGACGTAGACCTTTTAGAAATGCAAGTAGTGGTCAAAGAACTACTGGAGATACTATTGTTAGATCTGAGACCAGAGCACCTGCCAGAGCCTATGCTATCCGAGCTCGTGAGGAAGCCTCGTCTCTAGACATGATTACTAGTACTTTTACTCTTTATGATACTTCTGTGATTACATTGATAGATCCTGAATCAATGCATTCTTATATCTGTATGAATTTAGTGCATAGTAAGACTTTTCCTGTAGAGTCTACTGAATTCATAATTAAAGTATCGAACCCCTTAGACAAAAGTGTCTTGGTTGATAAAGTCTGTAAGAATTGCCCGTTAATGTTACGAGATATCAATTTTCTTGCTGATCTGATGCTTTTACCTTTCGATGAATTTGACATAATTCTGGGAATGGATTGGTTAATTTTGCATGATGTAATTGTGAATTGCAAACGAAAAGTCATTGATTTAAGGTGTAAGAATGATGAAATAATCCGAATTGAGTCTAGTGATCTGAATGGACTACAGCTGTCATATCTGCAATGAAAATATGGAAATATGTGAAGAAAGGTTGTGAAGCCTACTTAGCTTATGTGTTAGATTAGAAAGTGAATGATAAGAAAGTTGAATCAATGCCTGTTGTTTGTGACTTCTCTAATGTGTTTCCTGAAGAACTACCTGGTTTGCCTCCGATTCGAGAAGTCGAGTTTGGCATTGATTTAGTACCTAGTACTACTCCGATTTCAATAGCTCCATATAGAATGGCTCTGACCGAGTTAAAACAATTAAAATCTCAGTTGCAAGAATTGACCGATCGAGGGTTTGCTAGACTAAGTTTTTCACCATGGGGTGCTCCTGTTTTGTTTGTGAAAAAGAAAGATGGCACAATGAGAATGTGTATTGATTACTGAGAGCTTAACAAAGTGACAATAAAGAACAAATATCCTCTGCCTCGAATTGATGATTTATGCGATCAGTTGAAAGGTACTACTGTGTTTTCTAAGATAGACCTGAGATCGGGTTATTACTAGTTGCGAGTAAAGGACTCTAACATTCTGAAAACTACTTTCAGAACGAGGTACGGGCATTATGAATTTTTAGTTATGCCTTTTGGATTAACGAATGCAACTGCTATATTTATGGATTTAATGAATAGAATTTTTGGACCGTATATTGATCAATTTGTTGATTTATTCACTGATGAATCTGAGCATGCTGAACATCTAAAAATAGTGCTACAGACTTTGCGAGATAAATAGTTGTATGTAAAGTTTAGTAAATGTGAATTCTAGTTGCAAGAAGTTGGTTTTCTAGGTCATATTGTGTCAGCATTCGGTATCCGAGTTGATCGAGTAAGATTTCAGCTATTCTGATTGGAAGCCTCTGAGGAATGTATCTGAAGTCTGCAGTTTTCTGGGACTTACCAGTTACTACACACGATTTGTAAAAGATTTCTCTGTGATGACAAATCCGTTGACAAAATTGCTTCAGAAAGATGAGAAATTTGAATGGTCTGAGAAATGTCAGAAAAGTTTTGATCGGTTAAAAGCTTTGTTAGCTAAAGCTCTGGTATTGGTACAACCTGAGTCAGGTAAAGAATTCGTTGTTTACAGCGATGCTTCGTTGAATGGATTAGGTTGTGTTTTAATGCAAACAGGAAAATTTGTTGCTTATGCTTCGAGACAGTTTAAGCCGCATGAGAAGAACTATCCGACACCTGACCTTGAGTTAGTTGCCATCGTATTTGCTTTGAAGATCTGGCATCACTATCTGTTTGGTGAAAAATGTCATGTGTTTTCTGATCATAAAAGTCTGAAATATTTAATGACGTAAAAAGATTTGAATTTGCGACAGTGAAGATGGTTAGAACTGCAAAAGACTACGAACTTGTGATTGATTATCACCTAGGAAAAGCAAATGTGGTTGCTGATGCTTTGAGTCGAAAATCATTATTTGCAATGAATGCTCATTTATTTTTGTCTGATGATGGTTTAGTTTTAGCTAAATTAAAAGCAAGACCTTTGTTTTTACAACAGATTATCGAAGCTCAGAAGATTGATAATGAGATTATGGCTAAACAAACTCAGTGTAATTCTGATTCTAATTCTGAATTTTGAATAGATGATGATGACAGCCTGAGGTTCAGAAATAGACTTTGTGTTCCAAGAAATCCAGATTTGATTCAAATGATTTTGAATGAAGCTCACAGTAGTAGATTTTCTGTACATTCGGGAAGTACGAAAATGTATAACGATTTGAGACAACTATATTAGTGGCCGGGAATGAAAAGAGATATTTCTGACTTTGTTTTGAGATGTTTAATCTATCAGCAAGTTAAAGCTGAGCATCAGGTGCCATCTAGGTTATTACAACCGATTACGATTTCAGAATGGAAATGGGATCGAGTGACCATGGATTTTGTTTCGGGTTTGCCTCTGTCTCTAAAAAAGAAATATGCAATTTGGGTTGTAGTTGATCGTTTGACGAAATCAACTCATTTTATTCTGATTCGGTTTGATTATTCGCTTGATAAGCTAGCTAAGTTGTATGTTTCTGATATTGTGAGATTGCATGGTATGCCATTGTCAATAGTGTCTGATAGAGACTCGAGATTTACATCGCGATTCTTGAAGAAATTGCAAGATGCTCTGGGTACTAAATTACATTTTAGCACCGCTATTCATCCACAACCAGATGGTCAATCAGAACAGATTATTTAGATACTCGAGGATATGTTGAGATGTTGCATTCTCAAGTTTGAAGGTGTGTGGGAACAATATCTTCCTTTGATTGAATTCGCCTATAGTAATACTTTTCAATCGAGCATCAAAATGGCACCGTACGAAGCCTTATATGGTAGAAAGTGTGGACTCTGTTATACTAGTCTGAACTCAGTGAGAATAAGATTTATGGTATTGATTTGATAAAAGAAACAGAACAGAAAGTGAAAGTAATCCGAGATAGTTTGAAAGCTGCCTCTGATCATCAAAAATCTTATGCAGATTTAAAACGAAAAGATATTGAATTTGAGATTGGTGATAAAGTGTTTCTGAAAGTATCTCCGTGGAAGAAACTATTCCGATTTGGTAAAAAGGGGAAGTTGAGTCCGAGGTTCATTGAACCGTATGAAATCACCAAGCGAGTTGGGCCGGTTACCTATAGATTGAAGCTACCATCTGAGTTAGAAAAGATTCATAATGTATTTCATGTACCGATGCTTCGACGGTATAGATCTAATCCGTCTCATGTGATATCCCCTTCTGAGATTGAAATCCAATTTGATATGACTTACGAAGAAAAGCCAATCCGTATTTTAGCCCGTGAGATTAAAGAGTTACAAAATAAGAAAATTCCTCTAGTTAAAGTGATGTGGCATCCTCACGGTGTAGAAGAGGCTACGTGGGAGCCCGAGGATACAATGAAACAACAATATCTGAATTTGTTTAATGGTAAGATTTTGGGGGAGGAAAATCCCTAAAGGGGAGAATTGTAACAGTCTGGCTTTGACCCTAGTCAGAATAGTGGTTTCGGGACCACAAATTTTAGTCCGAAGAATATTTTAATATTATTTTCTGTGTCTGTGATATGTGAATTTATGTCTGTGAAATTTCTGTGATTTAATTTGTCCTTTTTTGTGCTTAATTATGAGAAAGGACCTAATCGCGTAAAATGAAAATGTTGCATACTAATTGTTAATGGGGCAAATTGGCCATGGCTTTTAAAGTAATGTCCTTGCATGTTAAATAAACCATTTTAAAATGGTAGTGAACATTGTTGGACATCTATTATATGTTGAAAATATTATTTTAATAAGGTTAAAATTGTAAAATGCATATTAATGTATATTATAATAAAATGAAAACATGAAATTGGCACTTTGATTGCTTGATTAAGGTGCGATTTTAACTCGTTTCTTGATAATTTTACGTTTCTGTGATCGTTGCTTCGTGTTCTTCAAAACTTATGTCTGAATTTCTATTTCTGTTAAAGATTTCATGAACTGTCATTGTTGATATCATGAGTTTTGTAATGTTTTTGAATGAATTATGAAGGCTTGGTAGATGGTTCATAAGTTTTGTTTTTGAGTTTTTGATGAAATTGAGCTATTTGGATTAAATTTTGAAAGTGAGGTTTAGAAGGACTAAATTGTGAATTGAACATGTTGTATGGGATTATATAGATACCATGAAAATTCGGCTAGCCCTTGTTGCAAAGAAATTTTGCATATTGGTGATTTTGTGAAAAATGGACTAAATTGTCAAAGTGTGAAAATGTAAGGGCTAAAATGTAAAGTGCTCTAAATATGTGTATATGGATTAAATTGAATGAAATGAATGATTGAATGGTTGAATTTGTATTGTATTAGATCAAGAATAGAGAAAATCAGACCTAGATCGGGGGAAGTCCAAAATAGTTGAATAGACGACTCGTTTTATCCAAAATCCGTTTGAGGTAGGTCAAATTACAATTACGTGTTAATTGAAATAAATTCTGCACATATAAACTATAATCTGTATTGGATGGCCATGAGTGCCTAATGAATATCTTGGAGTAAAGTATGATAATATGTTAATATCTGAAAAGCTTTGTATGTTTCTAAGAAAAGTTGACATCTGTCTGAGATGTCGTGTAAGATCGTATCTGGGACACAGGCCTCGATTGAGATTTACGTATAAGACCAGGTATGGGACATCGACATCATATCTGATTTTGTGTAAGACCTTGTCTGGGATAGAGACATTGATATTGAATTACATGTAAGACCACGTCTGGGACGTCGGCATTATACTTGTTTATGAGCATCTATATCGTTCCTAACCCATTTGATGATAGCGTATGAAATATGAGTTTGAGTATATGAAATGTATAACCTATGCAGGTACGTTTGTATCATACTAAATTTCTGAATAAAACTCTATCTATATGAAATATGTATGGAAATCAAGCATGACATATATGCAAACAAATGAGCATGGTTAAGTTTATGAATTATTCTATGAAATGGTTATAAATCTATATGGGTGAAATGTATTTATATGCTTTCGTAGTTAGGCCAATTTTATTTGGCTTACTAAGCTCTTTGTAGCTTACTCTGTGTGTTTACTATTTGTTTTACAGTTATCGTCGGTACTGAAGGCTCGGGGATAGTCAAGGATTGTTATCACACTATCAAACTCATTTTGGTACTCTTGAAAGTGTAAATATTTTAAAGTATGGCATGTATAGGCTAGAAGGTTTATGTATTAAGTTTTGAATTGTAAATATTGGTTATGCAATGAAAGTTAGCTATCGAATGGTATGTTTGTGTTAAGTTTTGGTATGGTTTGAATGAGTTTTAAATGATGATGAAATAGTTGTAATGAAGCATGTTTTGAGCATGAAATTGGCTGAATATTTTGTATGAATGTTGTTTAATTTGGCTTGTAGGAATGACCCATAAAGGGGTGGCAAATTGGCTTAAACCAAGCCTGCATTGTGCCACAAGGCCATAGCACATGGGCATGTCTGCTGGTCGTGGGCTTAAAGTCAGTAGCTGGCTAAGAATCACACGGCCGTGGCACATGGACGTGTCTGTTGGCAGTGGGAATAAGTCAGTATATAATCTCTGTTTTGGCACGGCTGGTTCACATGGTCGTGTTTGATGCTCGTGTGGGGCACATGGCCTGGTCACATGGGTGTGTGACCTCTATAGAATTGTAAATTTTTTTAAAGTTCTGAACTTTATGAATGTGTTCGGTTTAGTCCCGACTATCTACTAAAAGTACATTTTAGGTCTCGTAGACCATCTTTAAAGATGATTGCTTATGACATGATGTTATATGATATATGTGAAATATTCTATTTGTCTAGTAATTCCTCGTATTCCTAATCTAATGTTGGTTACAGGTTAGGGGTGTTACAATTCAAATGACCTATTTTTGTCCACACGGGTAGAGACACGGGCGTGTGTCTCAGCCGTGTATGATACATGGCTATGTTGTACGGTCATGTGTCTCTTGGGGTACCCTACAATTGTAAATCAGGCCCAAATACGGCCAAAGCACACGGGCATGTGGCTAGCGGTGTTGCACTAGTCAGACTTGACCACGGCCAAGGCACAGGGTGTGCCTTGTAGCCGTGTGGGCAAGTCAGTAGCTATGCCCTGTTTTTCCACGGCTTAGACACACGGGTGTGTCTAAGGCCGTGTGTGACACACGACCTGTTCACACAGGAATGTGACCTTTTTAAAGTTGAAAATGTTTCTAAGTTCTAAAACTTCCTTATGTTATCGAATTAGTCTTGAATGTATGATTTAGACCTTGTATGATTGTTTAAATTTTGTGTGTTAAATATGAATGATCTATATTTTATCGAATTGAGAAGATTTTTGTTATGTTATTGTTCGGATCCAGGTTGTGAGTCCGATAATGCCTCTTAACCCATTCCGGCGACGGTTACGGGTTAGGGGTGTTACAAGTAAGTTGTGCTTATGCCCATTTTCGTGTGATGAGGATGTTGAAGAATGGTAAAAGTGTTGTCGTATATTTATTTATGTACAACTTACTAAGCTTTATGATTACTCCCTCTCTTTTCCCATTTTCTTATAGTGACGCTTAAATAGCTCGAGGATTCAATGGACGTCAGAGGCTATGATCACACTATTATCCGTAGCACTTGATATAGTTAGACTTCTTATTTTTAAGTATGCCACGTATATAGCTTAGACTTTATTGTTTTATGTCCTTGAGAAATTAGCCAAATGTGTGGCTTGGGTTAAATCCTTTCATTTTGTATAAGGCCATGGGTAATGGTCAATATTCATTTTGATATTGTATAGTAGATGTTACGTTTTATGGATGAGTAAATTTGCACAATTGAAATGATGTTTATTGTGGTTGATTTGACCATATGATGTGCCCTTGTATTGGTATAGAGTGATCTTATGTAGGTTATGTAAGTAAGGTTGGCAAAGAGCCTTGATAAATAGCCTTATTTTGTCAACACGGGTAGACACACGGGCGTGTAACACCCCGTACCCGTAACCCATGCTGGGCGGAGTACAAGGCATTGCCTCACTTGTTCTCATGCTTATGATTAATCTTAAGTCACCAAGATTTGGTCAAATTTTAAAAATTTTTCTATATCTACTTTAGACTTCTTATTATGGGCCTACGAGTCCCAAATTGATCATTGAAAATAATTGGAACCATTTCGGGTCCTTAAACCAACTATGAAAATTTCATCCTTGAACAGGTCACACGCCTGTGATGAAGGGCAACATGCCCGTGTGACCATTTTAACATGGTCGTGCTGATGGCCCATATGGCTTACACGACCTTGTCCAATACTCGTGTGGAATTGAATTCTAATTCACACCTACAGGGGTTTTCACATGGCTGAACACACGCTTGTGTCAATGGCCTGTGTCCTTCACACGGCTATGACGCGCCCGTGTTCTAGCCTGAGTGCAAAAACTTGGACATTTTGTTTCTGATGTCAGCATTCTTAGAATGTCACATGGCCACGGCACATGCCCGCGTACGAGGCTGTGTCCTCCACAAGGCTGAGACATACAGCCGTGTCTCTTCCTGTGTGTTTAATACCATGCATACTGACTTGAAATTTTTACGTGAAAGGGGATACACGGCCAAACTACACGCCCATGGGGCAGACCGTGCGTCACACACGGCCTAGACACACGCCCGTGTATCTACCCGTGTGGACAATATAAGGCTATTTACCAAGCCTCATTACCACCCTTATATACCTAGTTCCATGCAAATACAAACCAATACAAAGACAATACATCTTTTATAAATCAAAATGAGTGTTAGCCATCATTCAAGGCTTAATATAAAATGAAGGGTTCCAAACCCAAGTCATTGTGATCGGCCAATTCCCAGAGAAACAAAATAATAAAGTTTAAGCCCTATACATGCCATATTCAAGAATATAAATCCAACTATACCAGTCCTTCGGCTGATAGTGTGATCGATATCCTTGACTTCCAGTGATCGTTGAGCTAATTAGGCGGCACAGAAAGGAAATGAAAAGGAAAAGGGAGGAAGCATTAAAGCTTAGTAAGTTGCATATAAGTAATATACAACAACAATCACCATGCTAATGATACCAAGGTTGGCATAAGTATAGCTTACTCATTACCATCCATACAACCCACAAATCATGTATATAGAGTTTATATCTCATACGTACCAATTAGGTACCTGTACCACTCACAACACGGTTATACTTTTCTTTATTAAGCTAAAATCATTACTCTCACCGTTAAACCAATCGGAACACTATCGGATATTCTATAAGCCTCAAACACGGGCAAGTTGCCGATGCCATGTTCCAGACATGGTCTTACACTGGCTATCATCACAGAGGTTGATGGCATGTCCCAGACATGGTCTTACACTGACACATTTCGTAGTCGATGCATGTACCAGACATGTCTTACACTGGCTTACGTCTCGAGGCCGATGCATGTCTGAAACATGTCTTACACTAGCACTTGTCTCAATGCCGATGCCATGTCCCAGTCATGGTCTTACACTGGCTCTCGTAATGTGGCTAATGAATGTCCCAGACATGTCTTACACTAGCCCAAAATAACCCATATGTCATGGCATGAATATTTGATTCATTTCCTAGGTTCAAACGGGAACTTTGCTATCTCTATTATCATCATACTTTCTCAATTCCAAAATCAAGCAATTCATGCTATGTTAATTTCAAGTATAATTCAGTATATATATTAATAATGTAGTTGTATTATTTATATACAGCTTACCTCAGATTACAAAACGTACACGACTAATCGGTTTAGTCGATTTCCTTGGCTTTCCCCCGGTCTTGGTTCGGGGTTGGAAATTATTGACCTATATTATCAAAATACACTCATGTAGTCACTAATCACAATTAGGCAATTGAAAATTCACACCTTCAATAAAATGACCATTTTGCCCCTAGACTTTGACAAAATGACCATTTTATCCTAGCTCGAAAATCGATTTTTATCAAATTTCTTCGCTTCTCAGGCTTAACTAAACCCGTTTTACTCTTATGGCAACTCCAAATTCTCTCTATTTCACACACTTATCACTTATTTTGTAACTTCTGCAAAATAGTCCCTTTAAGTGTTTCCATGCTAACACCTTTCACAAAAGTTGTTTATAAGACAACTAAGACACATTTTCTTCCATAAAAACTCAGCAACCAAAACAAATCCCTTCATGGAAAAACCCTAAACTCTTTATCATTTTGCAAGATAGCACCCTCATTTGAAAGCTCATGCTTTAAGGGTCTCAAAAGTACAAAAATCATCAACAAAGGACATGAAAATCACTTACTTGTGAGTGCTTCAAGTTGTTGAAAATTTTAAGCTCCCAAGCCCCCTACGATGGCTGATATTTTCAGCTAAGAAGGAAGAAAAATGATACCTTTTCCTTTTTGTGTCATTAAAATTACAACTAGTCAAAATTGGTGACATAAGCTTCACCTAATTTTGACCATCTCTCTAATTTTGTCTCCCATAGCCGGCCAAGCTAATGTCTAAGGGCCTAATTGCCCTTTAAAGACCCCCAATTTAGGTTCTCTAGCTATTTTATACCTTTAGCTATAGGACTTTTACACTTTATGCAATTTAGTATTTTTTCACAACGAGCTCACAACCGTCAAAATTAACTCTTCAAAATTTTCATGTTCTAATATAAACGTACCATGACTCCAAAATAATACTAAAATAATTTCTCCAACTTTAAATTTGTGGTCTCGAGACCATTATTCTGACTAGGCCCTAAGTTGGGCTGTTACATTTCTCCCCCCTTAGGGATTTTCGTCCTCGAAAATCTTACCAGTGAATAAGTTCGGGTACTGATCTCTTATAGTCTCATCGGGTTCCCATGTGGCTTCCTCAACTCCATGTCTATGCCATAAAACTTTCACAAGTGATATGTTCTTATTTCTCAACTGTTTGACTTCCTGAGCCAAAATCTTGATTGGCTGTTCACCATAAGTCATGTCTGGAAAAATCTCAACCTCTGTCGGCTCAATCAAATGCGAAGGGTCTGATCTATATCGACTTAGCATGGACACATAAAACACGTCGTGAATCTTTTCCAATTCTGGTGATAAATCCAATCGGTAGGCAATTGGCCCCACTTTTTTGCTAACCACATAAGGTCCTATGAAACGAGGACTTAACTTGCCTTTTCTACCAAATCTGAGGATTTTTCTCCACACAGATACTTTCAAAAATACCTTATCACAAACTTCATACTAAATTTCCTTTCATTTCAAATCCGCATATGATTCCTATCTATCTGAAGCAACCTTCAAGCAGTCACGAATCACTTTAACTTTCTCTTCAATCTCTTTGACTAATTTGACCTCGTGAATCTACCCTCTCTAAGCTTGGCCCAATATAAGGGCATCCGGCACTTTCGCCCATATGATGCCTCATAAGGTGCCATTCTCAGACTTGTCTGATAACTGTTATTATAGGAAAATTCAACCAACGGTAGATACTTTTCCCAACTACCTTAGAACTCAAGGACGTAACACCGTAACATGTCCTCTAATATCTAAATTACTCTCTTTGATTGACTGTCAGTTTGCAGATGGAAAGCTATGCTAAAACTCAACTTTGTTCCCAGAGCCTCTTGTAACTTTTTTCCAAAACCTCGAGGTAAATCTGGGGTCTCTGTCTGAAGTAATCGATATGGGCACCCCGTGTAGTCTCACAATCTTGAAAACATACAAGTCGGCTAATCTCTCAATGGAGTAATCGATACGCACTGGTATGAAGTGTGCCGACTTTGTTAGCCTATCCACAATAACCCATACTGCATCTTTCTTTTTCGAGGTTACTGGCAAATCCGTCACAAAGTCCATTGTGATCCGATCCCATTTCCACTCGGGGACCATGATAGGCTGAAGTAGACCTGAAGGTACTAGGTGTTCAGCCTTCACTTTCTGACACACTAGGCACCTAGACACAAACTCTGAAATGTCTCTTTTCATACCAGACCACCAATACATCTTCTTAGGGTCATTGTACATTTTCACACTACCCGGGTGGACGAATAAACAACCATTATGTGCTTCTCAAAGAATCTTCTGAATAATCTCATTACCCTTGGATACACAAACTCTATATTTGAACATTAAACATCTCTCGGAACTAATACGAAAATCTAATTCAATTTCTGACTCACACTGAGTCCTCTTGGCTTTTAATTTCTCATCACCTTTCTGAGCTTCTCGGATCTCCTAAAGAAGTGTCGGTCTAGCTCTCAACTCTGCTAGAACAGAACCATCATCAGACAAAGCCAAATTATTATTCATTACCTTCAACACAAATAGTTATTTTCTATTTAATGCATCAGCGACAACGTTCGCCTTTCCCGGATGGTAGTCGATAATCAATTCGTAGTCCTTTATCAGCTCTAACCACAGTTGTTGCCATAGATTCAATTCCTTTTGAGTCATCAAGTACCTTAAGCTCTTATGGTCGGTAAATACTCGACATTTCTCTCCATACATGTGACAGCCCAAAATTGACCCTAGTCGGAATGTGGTTTCGGGACCACAAAACCGAGGCATAAAAATAATTAAAAATTTATTTTGATGCCTATAATATGTGTGTGCTCATGTATGACATTTTATGATGATTGATTTAGTGTTATAAGGGTGAATTCCACAAGAAAGGACTTAGTAGTGAACTTTGAAAGTATGATAGGGAAATGTGTGATGACTAATTAAAGCATGCATGCAAAATAATGGACTTGCATGTCAAATTCCCCCTTTTATAGGTGGTGGCCGGCCATGACAAGGGAGGATGGGCTAAACATGTCATGAAACATGTTTTGTTGGTGCATTAGGGTGAAATAATAAACAAAGGTGTATGGGTGATAAAAAAATGAAAAAAAATGTGTGTGAGTGTGGTAATCCCCCCCTTGCCGTGAGTTGAGAAAGAAGGAAGAAAAAAATTTTGTTGTGTTCTTCCTTTCTCATCCTTTTGGCCGAAAATCATAAGGAGGAAGAAAGAGGATTTTTGCTTCATGCTTGGTTTAGAAGAGATCTAGAAGGTGATTTGGCTAAATTGGCATCAAGATTAAGGTATGTATGAGGTTGTGTTAGGAGTTTCATGCATGTTTTGGTTGCTAACTTGATGTGCATGTTAGCCATGGCTCAAATCTTTGTTATGCCATGGAAATGGTATTTGGCCAAAGTTGTTATGGTGATAAAGCCATTGCATGCTAAGTGTGAAGCTTGATGATGATGCATGCAATGATGGATTGTCTACTCTTGAGATTTCTTTGTAGCCATCTTGAGTAAGACTTTGAGTTTTCTTTTGTTTAACCATGATTGAAGTTGAAAAAGGGGCATGATTGTCATATTCGCCATGATGCATTCATGAGCATGGTTCATGCTTCTTGCATGTTAGTTACAATGTGTGTTTTGGATGGCTATGGACACCTTGAAATTCGGCCATGCTCATATATGTATATATATGTTTGAACATGATGTTTTGGTTATGAAGTAAGTGATGAATATGTTTGTTTAAAGAAGAAGATGTTGAAGAATGATTGTGAAATTGCAAGCACATTCGCCTAGCACACATATGAGTGCTTGATGCTATATTATAAGTTTTGAGCTACAATATGCAAAGCATTAACTAGTAAAATGCATGCTGTTTTGTGTGGTATTAAGTGCATAATTGGCCTCAACATGGACAAGTATATTCGGCCTTAGGTAGCCTATTGATGGCCTTAGCTTTTCCTTGATGCTCGAATGAATTGTATTGAATTGCTTGATGTAGTATAAAATGTGCATGACCATTGTGTATTCAAGCTAAAGGGTGGCCATATGACCATTTAAACTCCTTGTCATATTCGCCATAAGCTAGCACAATGAGGTTTTAATAAATTGAATTTGTTGAATTAGCTCAAGAGCTTAGAGGGCCACAATTGGACAAGGGAAGGAAAAGTAATCGAATAGTCAGTAAAAGTCATTCGACAACATCCGAGGTAAGTCCTCAAGAAGTGACCTTACTTGAATTATGTGGAATGAAATATGGATGTATTGATTATTGATTTATGTGTATGAGTATTGAATGATACCGGGCTAAGTCCCAAGGCGATTATGCTAGTGATTATAATTGTGTTTGAGCCTTAGTAACGAAAATAAATATGTATGTCCAATGATTATTGATGTATGTGTGCATGAGAAATTAAATGATATCCGGGCTAAGCCCCGAAGACAATTATGCTGGAAATTATAACCGGGTTAAGACCCGAAGGCAATTGTGCTAGTGGCTACATCCGGGCTAAGACCCGAAGGCATTTGTGCAAATCGTGATATCCAAGTTAAGTCCCGTAGGCCTTGGTGCGGGTTACCATAACCGGGCTATGTCCCGAAGGCGATTGAACGAGTAGCGATATCCGGTTAAACTCCGAAGGTATGTGATTTGAAAATTATAAGCTTGCTGGAAAATTTTAGCTAATGCACTTCTGAAATTTCCCAATGACAAGGTAAGTGTGGTGTGTGCTTTGCGCGCTAGGAGTAAGAGCGTATGAATATCCGCTCCTATGATGGAACGAGTTATCGGCCTTAACGAAGCCGTTATTTGTGTATGAACATAAGAGTTGGGATGGTGAAGTAAGTATGATTATGTGAATGTGTATTAATGAAATGATGCATTTGGCTATGTGAATGTATTGCTTTAATTAAAGCTGATTTTATTGCTTGAGACTTACTAAGCATAAATATGCTTACCCGTTGCTTTGGCTCTCGGTTTTATAGATTTTGCTCGATAGCAATCGGATTCGGGATCATTAAAGTCGAAGTCATCTACACTATCAAAGCCTCCATCTTGGTATAATTTTTGGTTGAAATTTGAAATGGCATGTATAGGACTACCCCTTTGTTGGTTTAAATATGCTGTGATGTATATGTGTACGGCCATGCGAAAATGGCTCGTAAAGGTGAAGTACGAACTTAGACTATTTTCGGTTTGTATATATATATATGGTGTCATGATGTGATTATGGAGTGGAAGTGGGAATGTCGGTCACATGATCAGCCATTGGTATGGTTAAAATGAGCATATGTGAACCTATGTATGGCAAGACTAGTTGGTTCGTGGAGACTACAAAATAGGTAAGACTACCTTAAAAACAGATGCTGCCAGCTGCAGTGACGTGAATGTGAAAAATCACCAAAATTTGTAGGAATGGTATTAAATAGTGAATAAGCTATGTAAATGAACCTTGATGAGTCTACTTTCATATGAAAGAAACGAAACGGTCATAGGAGTTACATGTTAAGAGATATTAAAGCTATTGTGAGACAGGGCCAGAACAGTTTCTGGGTCCCCTGTCGTAACTTCAAAAATTTACTATAAATTATCCAGAAAGAATTAGGAGTCATGCCTTATATGTACAGATTCCATTTTGAGTCTAGTTTCATTAGAAACAAACGACACCAGTATTAAATCCCTGTACAGAGAGATATTCAAGTTGTAACGCGCGAAGGTCAGAGTTGTCGATCCCTGTAGCATGGGTGACTTTAACTAATAAACTGTACCAATTGGCCCGACCAAAAATTTTAGAAATAAATCCATGGATGGATATATGAGTCTAAATTCAGGGAAAATTTACGAAACCGGTTTCTGATTTTTGAAACTCGAGATATGATTTTTAAGGCGACGGTGATGCAGTTTTCCAGCCTGACTGGAAATGCCAAATTGGTGGGGAAAAATATGTGGACTTGGCTTGTTAACCCCTCGTGTCCGACACCGGCGATGATCTCGGGTTCGGGGTGTTACAATTTTATTGGTATCAGAGCCACGGTTTAGTCGATTCTAGGACTACCGTGATGTGTTTGGGGTCTAGCTATACATGCCATTAAATGATGAATCGATAGTGTGGTGACTTCTGACAATTTGACTTTGTGTTTGTTTATAGCAATGGATCCCGATCCCAGCCGAGCAATAGCTGATGATGTGGAGAGTGTGGCGCTGCTCCGCAAGGGACATGGCCAGCGGACTCTCAATCTATGGCCAGCAATCCGAATGATGAGGCTAGGCAAGCCTTTTATAGTGTGATGAACGAATGGTTTAATCAATACATTCGAACTAACACGGCTGTTCCACAACCTCCATTCCCGACAAATGCAACCCCAAGACCTACAATACCTCCGGTGATCGACCAAATAGGTCAAGTAAGCCCCAGTTGATAGGATTCAAAACATGGGGCCACTGAATTTAAGGCTACGGATGATGATGATGCCGAAGCGAGCTGAATTTTGGTTGGATAACACTATCCGGTGCTCGATGAGCTATCCTGTACACCGATGAGTGCTTAAAGTGTACCATCTCCTTGCTACGTGATTCCGCCTACTATTGGTGGAGTACTCTGACTTCTGTGGTACCTAGAGAGCAAGTGACTTGGGAATTCTTTCAAACCGAGTTCCGAAAAAAGTATATCTGTCAGAGATTCATCGACCAAAAACGAAGAGAATTTCTTGATCTTAAGCAAGGTTCTATGTCAGTTACCGACCACGAACGAAAATTTGTGAGGCTTAGCCGGTACGCGCGAGAATGCATTTCGTCCGAAGCCATTATGTGTAAATGCTTCGAGGATGGGCTGAATGATGATATAAGGATGTTCGTTGGCATTCTCGAGATACAAGAGTTCGTAGTACTTGTTGAGCGAGCTTGTAAAGCCGAAGAGCTTAGAAAGGAGAAACAAAAAGCTGATGTGGGAACCGGAGAATTCGAAGAGGTCCTCGGAAAGTCTCTTCAACAAGCATCGAAGAGATTTCGAGATGATGTGAGCCGGTCTAGAGGCGCCGGGCTTTTCTAGACGAGGACGCGATCGACCCTGTGACCACACGAGTCACTTCGATCGCCGATGGTGGAAATGATCGCCGAGAGAGGCGGAATGTCGCATTGCGGCAAATGGCATTCGGGAGCTGTTGGTTCCGTGATCGCTCCTCGCTATAAGTGTAGATCGGCCGACCACTTTATGAAGGATTGCCCGAGGATGCTTGAGCAGAATGTAAGTCAAAGTGGAAACCGGGTGCTACCATCGCCGAGGTAGGCCACCTAGAAATATGGGCAATGTCGATTGGCGGTCGAGAGGATCTAGAGATGCTACCATTAGATCTCGAGGCTCGTGCTCCTGCGAGGACTTATGCCATACGCGCAGCGCGAGGATGCTGCCTCTCCGGATGTCATTACGGTGCTTTCACTCTTTTCAATACTAATGTGATTGCTTTGATTGACCCCGGTTCTACTCAATCTTATATATGTTAAACCTTAGCATCCAAGAAGACTTTGCCTATTGAGTCTCATCGAGTTTGTAATTCGGTGTCAAACCCTTGGGTCATTACGTGCTTGTCAACAAAGTGTGCAAGAAAAGTCCCCTAGTGTTCCGAGGTTCTTGTTTTCCGGCGGACTTGATGCTTTTGCCGTTCGATGAGTTCGACGTTATTCTTGGTTTGGATTGGTTGACCATGCATGATGCAGTTGTAAATTGCAAAAGCAAGACTATCGATTTGAGGTGTGCGAATAATGAGATAATTCGGGTTGAGTCTACGGACTTAAAGGGGTTGCCAGCTGCAATATCAGCAATGTTGGCCTGAAAATATGTAAGAGAAGGGTGCGAAGCGTACCTTGCGTACGTGCTCGATGACAAGGAATCAGAAAAGAAACCCGAATCTGTGCCCGTGGTTTGTGAATACTCGAATGTTTTTCCCTGAAGAATTGCCGGGTTTACCACCTGTTCGGGAAATAGAATTTGGCATCGAATTGGTACCTGGTACCACTCCAATTTCGATAGCTCCGTATCGTATGGCACCAACGGAATTAAAGGAGTTGAAAGCTCAGTGCAAGAATTGGTGGATAGAGGTTTTGCTCGCCCGAGTTTTTCGCCTTGGGGTGCGCAAGTGTTGTTCGTGAAAAAGAAGGATGGAACCATGCGGCTGTGCATCGACTATCGTCAGCTTAATAAAGCGACGATAAAGAACAAATATCCGTTACCACGTATCGATGACTTGTTCGATCAACTGAAGGGAGCCTCAGTGTTCTCGAAAATAGATTTGAGATCGGGCTATTATCAATTGCGAATCCGAGATTCGGACGTCCCCAAGACTGCCTTCAGAACAAGATATGGTCACTATGAGTTCCTAGTGATGCCGTTTGGGCTCACTAATGCCCCTGCAGTATTTATGGATTTAATGAATCGGATCTTCAGACCATATTTGGATCGATTCGTAGTCGTGTTCATTGATGACATCTTGGTCTATTCAAGAAATGAGACCGAACATGCTGAACACCTGCGGTTAGTGCTGCAAATTTTACGGGATAAGCAATTATATGCTAAGTTCAGCAAGTGTGAGTTCGGTTAGAGAGGTTAGCTTCTTGGGTCATGTGGTATCAGATCGGGTATTCGAGTCGACAGAATAAAATTTCAGCCATACTTAATTGGAAGCCTCAGAAATATTCTTGAGGTTCGAGCTTTTTGGGGCTTCTTAGGTTATTACCGACGATTTGTAAAGGCTTCTCAACGATAGCCACGCCGATGACGGTTACTCCAAAAGGATGTTAAGTTCGAATGGACGGAGAAATGTCAAAAAGTTTTGATCAACTGAAAACTTATTTGGTGAAGCCCCAATTCTAGTGCAACCCGAGTCCCAAGAAAGAGTTTGTCATCTATAGCGACACCTCCCTACTTGGGTTAGGTTGTGTATTGATGCAAGAAGGTCGAGTTGTGGCCTATGCGCGTCGAGGCAATTAAAGCCACATGAGAAAAATTATCCGACTCATGATCTCGAATTGGCCGCCATCGTGTTCGCCTTAAAGATTTGGCGACATTACTTATTTGGTGAAAGGTGCCATGTGTACTCGGATCACAAAAGTCTCAAATATTTGATGACCCAAAGAGACTTAAATCTGCGACAAAGACGTTGGCTTGAACTGTTAAAGGATTATGAGCTGGTCATTGACTATCACCCCGGAAAGGCGAATGTGGTTGCGGATGCCTTGAGTCGTAAATCATTATTCACTTTACGAGCGATGAATGTGCACTTGTCTGTTCGATCCGACAGTGTGTTAGTGGCTGAATTGAAAGCCAAACCATTATTGACACACCAAATTCGAGAAGCTCAGAAAGTCGACGACGAGTTGGTTGCAAAACGGGCTGAGTGTGTTCCGAACAAGGACTCGGAGTTTCAAATCGACGATGACGATTGGTTGAGGTTCAAAAGTCGTCTGTGTGTTCCAAAGAATTCGGAACTCATTTCGATAATTCTGAATGAAACCCATTGTAGCCGAATGGCAATCCACCCGGGGAGTACGAAGATGTACAATGATTTGAAACGTCGGTTTTGGTGGCATGGTATGAAACGAGACATCTCCGACTTTGTTTCGAGATGTTTAATATGTCAACAAGTGAAAGCGGAACATCAAGTGCCATCAAGATTACTTCAGCCAATCACGATACCCGAGTGGAAATGGGATCGAGTCACAATAGACTTTGTATCCAGACTGCCATTGTCAGCAAGTAAGAAGGATGCGGTTTGGGTCGTGGTAGATAGATTGACTAAGTCGGCTCACTTTGTCCCGTCGACGCACGGATTTTTCAATGGAAAAATTAGCGAATTGTACGTTTCTCGGTTGTGAGATTACACGGGTGCCTATTTCCATCGTGTCGGATAGAGATCCGAGATTTACCTCGCGATTTTGGAAAAAGTTGCAAAAAGCTTTGGGTACCAAGTTGCATTTCAGACCGCCTTTCACCCCCAAACCGATGGTCATCCGAGCGGATAATTCAGATACTTGAGGATATGTTAAGATGTTGCGTCCTCGAGTTTAGTGGTTCATGGGAACGGTATTTGCCGTTGATTGAATTCGCCACAACAACAAACTTTCAATCAAGTATTAAGATGGCACCCTACGAGGCCTTGTACGGTCGTAAATGTCGTACACCATTGTTTTGGTGAGCTTGGTGAAAGCAAGATTTTTGGGTGGATTTGATTAGAGATGCTGAATGTAAAGTGAAAGTAATCTGTGAAAGTCGAAGATAGCCTCCGATCGTTAGAAGTCGACGCGGACTGAAGCGTAAGGATATCGAGTATCGTGGGTGATAAAGTGGTTCTCAAGGTATCGCCTTGGAAAAAGATACTCGATTCTACCGTAAGGGCAAGTTGAGCCCGAGGTTCATTGGGCCATATGAGATATCCGGCGAGTCGGTCCGATGGCATATCGTTTGATTTTGCCCCCGAACTCGAAAAGGTTCACGATGTCTTTCACGTTTCGATGCTTCGATGCTATAGATCCGATCCATCGCACGTGATTAGTCCATCAGAAATTGAAATTCAAGCTAATATGAGTTATGAGGAAGAACCGATTCGTATCCTATCACGAGAAGTGAAAGAGTTGCGAAACAAGCGGGTTCCGCTAGTAAAAGTGTTATGGCTCGTGCACGGATGGAAGAAGCTACTTGGGAGACCGAGAACTCTATGAAAGAGCGATATCCAAACCTATTTACCGGTAAGATTTTCGGGACGAAAATTTCTTAAGTGGGGAGAGTTGTGACAGCCCAAAATTGACCCTAGTCGGAATGTGGTTTCGGGACCACAAAATCGAGGCATAAAATAATTAAAATTTATTTTGATGCCTATAATATGTGTGTGCTCATGTATGACATTTTATGATGATTGATTTAGTGTTATAAGGGTGAATTCCACAAGAAAGGACTTAGTAGTGAACTTTGAAAGTATGATAGGAAATGTGTGATGACTAATTAAAGCATGCATGCAAAATAATGGACTTGCATGTCAAATTCCCCTTTTATAGGTGGTGGCCGGCCATGACAAGGAGGATGGGCTAAACATGTCATGAAACATGTTTTGTTGGTGCATTAGGGTGAAATAATAAACAAAGGTGTATGGGTGATAAAAAATGAAAAAAAAAAATGTGTGTGAGTGTGGTAATCCCCCTTGCCGTGAGTTGAGAAAGAAGGAAGAAAAAAATTTTGTTGTGTTCTTCCTTTCTCATCCTTTTGGCCGAAAATCATAAGGAGGAAGAAAGAGGATTTTTGCTTCATGCTTGGTTTAGAAGAGATCTAGAAGGTGATTTGGCTAAATTGGCATCAAGATTAAGGCATGTATGAGGTTGTGTTAGGAGTTTCATGCATGTTTTGGTTGCTAACTTGATGTGCATGTTAGCCATGGCTCAAATCTTTGTTATGCCATGGAAATGGTATTTGGCCAAAGTTGTTATGGTGATAAAGCCATTGCATGCTAAGTGTGAAGCTTGATGATGATGCATGCAATGATGGATTGTCTACTCTTGAGATTTCTTTGTAGCCATCTTGAGTAAGACTTTGAGTTTTCTTTTTGTTTAACCATGATTGATGTTGAAAAAGGGGCATGATTGTCATATTCGGCCATGATGCATTCATGAGCATGGTTCATGCTTCTTGCATGTTAGTTAAAATGTGTGTTTT
Organism: Gossypium arboreum; assembly: GCF_025698485.1. Lineage (NCBI taxonomy): Eukaryota > Viridiplantae > Streptophyta > Magnoliopsida > Malvales > Malvaceae > Gossypium > Gossypium arboreum. The sequence goes on from NC_069076.1 coordinate 30,152,646, forward strand.
GGATGGCTATGGACACCTTGAAATTCGGCCATGCTCATATATGTATATATATGTTTGCACATGATGTTTTGGTTATGAAGTAAGTGATGAATATGTTTGTTTAAAGAAGAAGATGTTGAAGAATGATTGTGAAATTGCAAGCACATTCGGCCTATCACACATATGAGTGCTTGATGCTATATTATAAGTTTTGAGCTACAATATGCAAAGCATTAACTAGTAAAATGCATGCTGTTTTTGTGTGGTATTAAGTGCATAATTGGCCTCAACATGGACAAGTATATTCGCCTTAGGTAGCCTATTGATGGCCTTAGCTTTTCCTTGATGCTCGAATGAATTGTATTGAATTGCTTGATGTAGTATAAAATGTGCATGACCATTGTGTATTCAAGCTAAAGGGTGGCCATATGACCATTTAAACTCCTTGTCATATTCGCCATAAGCTAGCACAATGAGGTTTTAATAAATTGAATTTGTTGAATTAGCTCAAGAGCTTAGAGGGCCACAATTGGACAAGGGGAAGGAAAAAGTAATCGAATAGCCGTAAAAGCCGTTCGACAACATCCGAGGTAAGTCCTCAAGAAGTGACCTTACTTGAATTATGTGGAATGAAATATGGATGTATTGATTATTGATTTATGTGTGTATGAGTATTGAATGATACCCGGGCTAAGTCCCAAGGCGATTATGCTAGTGATTATAATTGTGTTTGAGCCTTAGTAACGAAAATAAATATGTATGTCCAATGATTATTGATGTATGTGTGCATGAGAAATTGAATGATATCGGGCTAAGCCCCAAGACAATTATGCTGGAAATTATAACCGGGTTAAGACCGAAGGCAATTGTGCTAGTGGCTACATCGGGCTAAGACCAAGGCATTCGATGCGAGTCATTCTATCCGGCTAAGACTCGAAGGCATTTGTGCAAATCGTGATATCCGAGTTAAGTCCCATAGGCCTTGGTGCGGGTTACCATAACCGGGCTATGTCCCGAAGGCGATTGAACGAGTAGCGATATCCGGTTAAACTCCGAAGGTATGTGATTTGAAAATTATAAGCTTGCTGGAAAATTTTAGCTAATGCACTTGTGAAATTTCCCAATGACAAGGTAAGTGTGGTGTGTGCTTTGCGCGCTAGGAGTAAGAGCGTATGAATATCCGCTCCTATGATGGAACGAGTTATCGGCCTTAACGAAGCCGTTATTTGTGTATGAACATAAGAGTTGGGATGGTGAAGTAAGTATGATTATGTGAATGTGTATTAATGAAATGATGCATTTGGCTATGTGAATGTATTGCTTTAATTAAAGCTGATTTTATTGCTTGAGACTTACTAAGCATAAATATGCTTACCCCGTTGCTTTGGCTCTCAGTTTTATAGATTTTGCTCGATAGCAATCGGATTCGGGATCATTAAAGTCGAAGTCATCTACACTATCAAAGCCTCCATCTTGGTATAATTTTTGGTTGAAATTTGAAATGGCATGTATAGGACTACCCCTTTGTTGGTTTAAATATGCTGTGATGTATATGTGTACGGCCATGCGAAAATGGCTCGTAAAGGTGAAGTACGAACTTAGACTATTTTCGGTTTGTATATATATATATGGTGTCATGATGTGATTATGGATTGGAAGTGGGAATTTTGGTCACATGATCAGCCATTGGTATGGTTAAAATGGGCATATGTGAACCTATGTATGGCAAGACTAGTTGGTTCGTGGAGACTACAAAATAGGTAAGACTACCTTAAAAACAGATGCTGCCAGCTGCAGTGACGTGAATGTGAAAAATCACCAAAATTTGTAGGAATGGTATTAAATAGTGAATAAGCTATGTAAATGAACCTTGATGAGTCTACTTTCATATGGAAGAAACGAAACGGTCATAGGAGTTAGATGTTAAGAGATATTAAAGCTATTGTGAGACAGGGCCAGAACGGTTTCTGGGTCCCCTGTTGTAACTTCAAAAATTTACTATAAATTATCCAGAAAGAATTAGGAGTCATTCCTTATATGTACAGATTCCATTTTGAGTCTAGTTTCATTATAAACAAACGACACCAGTATTAAAGCCCTGTAAAGAGAGATATTCAAGTTGTAACGCGCGAAGGTCAGAGTAGTCGATCCCTGTAACATGGGTGACTTTAACTAATAAACTGTACCAATTGGCCCGACCAAAAATTCTAGAAATAAATCCATGGATGGATATATGAGTCTAAATTCAGGGAAAATTTATGAAACCGGTTTCCGAGTTTTGAATCTCGAGATATGATTTTTAAGGCGACAGTGACGCAGTTTTCCAGCCTGACTGGAAATGCCAAATTGGTGGGCAAAAATATGTGGACTTGGCTTGTTAACCCCTCGTGTCCGACACCGGCGATGATCTCGGGTTTGGGGTGTTACAATACAAATGGTGTCTCCAAATTTTCAGTGCAAACACGATAGTAGCCAACTCTAAATCATGCGTCGGGTAGTTTTTCTCATGTGGCTTCAGTTGTTTTGAAGCGTAAGCTATGTCCTTGCCTTCTTACATAAGCACACACCCCAAACCATTTAAGGAGGCGTCGCTGTATACTACAAACTCCTTGCCCAACTTCGGTTGCACTAACATTGGGGCTTTGATCTACAAAGCTTTTAATTTCTCAAAACTTTGCTGACACTTTTCTGTCCATTTAAACTTGACATCCTTTTGTAGTAATCTCGTCATCGGTGTAGCTATCATAGAGAATCCATTTACAAATCGTCTATAGTATCTGGCCAAACCCAAAAAGCTTCAAACCTCTGTCATATTCTTCGAAGGTTTCCATTCAACAATAGTCGAGATCGTACTTGGGTCTACTCGGATCCCGTCTCCTGACACAAGATGTCCTAGAAAATCGACCTCCTTAAGCCAAAATTCACTCTTACTGAATTTGGCATACAATTTCTTGTCTCTCAAGATTTGCAACACAACTCTCAGATGCTCTGCATCCTCGCTCTCATCACGCGAATAAATCAATATGTCATCAATAAAGACAACAACAAACTTTTCCAAATATGGCCTGAAAATGCGGTTCATCAGATCCATAAATAACGCCAGGGCATTAGTCAAACCAAAAGGCATAACGGTGAATTCATAATGCCCATATCTCATCCAAAAAGCAGTCTTTGGTACATCTTACTCTTTTACCCTCAACTGGTAGTACCCGGATCTTAGATCAATCTTGGAAAATATAGTGGCCCCCTTCAACTGATCAAACAAATCATCGATTCTTGGCAAAGGATATTTGTTCTTCACTGTTACCTTGTTGAGCTGCCTATAGTCGATGCAAAATCACATCGATCCATCTTTCTTTCTCACAAAGAGTACTGGAGCACCCCAGGGTGAAAAAATCAGTCTCACAAAGCCCTTATCCGTTAACTCTTGCAACTGTGCTTTGAACTCTTTTATCTCAGTTGGAGCCATCCTATACGGAGCAATTGAGATAGGCGTCGTACCGGGAACCAACTCAATTCCAAAAGTCGATTTCCCTCACTGGAGGTAATCTGGGCAATTCTTCTGGGAACACTTCTGTAAACTCACAGACCATTGGTACCAATTCAATCTTCAACTCAGATACTTGAGTATTCAACACAAAAGCTAGACAGGCCTCATATCCTTTCCTTAAATATTTCTCAGCAGTTAAAAATGATATTACTACAGGCATATCATTTGATCCATCTGATCCATCTGGTCCAACTCGAAGAACATTCCCGCCTTTACATTTCAACTCAATAACTTTCCTCCTACAATCCACTACAACACTATGATAAGTTAACCAATCCATCCCAAGGATTATGTCAAATTCATTAAATGATAATAACATCAAGTTAGCCGAAAAACAATGACCTCAATTATCAAAGGACAATTTTTACACACTTGGTCCACTAATACATATTTGCCTAAAGGGTTAGACACTTTGATCACAAACTCAGTGGGCTCTACTAGCACGCTCATACGAGGTACCAATTCCATACAAATATATGAGTGGTAGATCCCGGGTCAATTAAAGTAACAATAGTTATATCATGGATAGAAAAAGTACCCATGATCACATCGGAAGACTCTACCTCTTCCCGAGCTCGAATAGCATAAGTCTTTGCAAGCGCTCTGCCCTCGGACCTCACTGCAGTGTCTCTGGGTGCATCCCTGCTAGAAACCCCGCTCCTCGGGTTCTTTTGTGGTCTACCCCTCAATGGAGCACTGTTTTCCTTTACTTCTTCCTTTCTCTCTCCCATCTCAGGGCAATCACAAATAAAGTGGCTAGTGACCCACACTTATAGCAACCCCTCTCGTTTCCTTAGCACTCACCAAAATGACGCCTACCACACTACGAGCATTCTGGCCTATTTGGTTGAGCACTACTGACACTCACGACAGAAGCGGTCTGGGCTCTAGAATTTGTGTTCTGCTGGTTCTTGTTTCTATTTGAAAACCCCACAAAAACATTCAATCGGGTAGCAAACTCTTTTGATCTTTTAGGCAAGGACTGATATGATTTCCCCATCTGTCTCTTCTTTGAATCCTGTGACTCAATAGCTACTTTTCTCCTTTCTTTTACTAGCTCTTCAGCTTTTCATGCTCTCTCGACGAGTACTACAAATTCTCTTATCTCTAAGATTCCAACAAACACTCGGAAGTCTTCATTAAGTCTATTTTCTGAGTTTCACAAATTCACATCCGTACTCCGTCACAGTCTTATTACCTTGCTTCAACTCTAAAAATTTGTTCATTTTTTGATCCATGAACCTCTTGCTAATATACCTTTTCAGAACTCTTCTTGGAAAAGTTCCCAAGTTACTCTTTCTCTCGGTACCACAGGCACGGGAGTATTCCACCACTAATATGCTGAATCCCGTAAAAGTGACGCCACACACTTCACGCATTCTTCAAATGTGCATGATAATTCATCAAATACCCTGATGGCATTTTCTAGCCAATATTTTGCTCTCCGGATCATCATCTATGCTAGCTAGAAATTCCTCGGCCCATTATTTCCAGATCTTGTCTATAGGAGGCTTCTCTCTTTTAAACATGTCCATGCCTTGCGGAGCTACTGAGGCATACTGAGGAATTGGGGGAGGTGGGGGAGGTGGAGTGCTCAGGTTCTCACGATCAAAGTCTGTGTACCAAGCATTCATCATCCGGAGGTAGGCTTTTCTAGCCCCTCCATCCTAGCCCATGGTTACGGGCTCACTCTCTACTAACACAGTCCCTTTAGCGAGAGCCGACGCATTACATTTCACGTCATCCACCGTGGCTCTATCAAGATCCATTTACTATATATAAAAACATAATTTATAATCGTCAGAGATCATCACACTATCAGTATACAATTATGGCATGTATGGCTAGACTCATACTCTCGCTAGCTTAGTCCTAGAACTGACTAAACCATAGCTCTGATACCATTAAATGTAACACCCCATACTCTTAACCCACGCCGGGCAGAGTACAAGGTATTACCTCACTTGTTCTCATGCTTACAATCAATCTCAAGTCACCGAGATTCGGTCAAAGTTTAAAACTTTTTCTATATTTACTTTAGACTTTTATTATCGGCCTACGAGTCCCAAATCGATCATTAAAAACTAATCGGAACCACTCCAGGTCCCTAAACCAAATATGATAATTTCATCCTTGAATAGGTCACACACCCGTGTAGAAGGGTAACATACTCGTGTGACCATTTTAACGTGGTCGTGCTGAAGGCCCGTGTGGCTCACACGACCTAGGCACCTAGGGACATGCTCGTGTTCAATAACCATGTGGAATTAAATTCTAATTCACACCTACAGGGGTTTTCACACGGCCGGACACACACCCGTGTCAATTGCCCGTGTCCTTCACACGGCCATGACATGTCCGTGTTCTAGCCCATATGCTAAAACTTGGGACATTTTGTTTCTAATATCAGCATCCTTAAATTGTCAGACGGCCACAGCACATGCCTGTGTATGAGGCTATGTCCTCCACACGGCTGAGACACACGGCCGTGTCTCTGCCCGTGTGCTTAATACCATGCATACTGACTTGAAATTTTTATGTGCAAGGGGACACACGGCCTAACTACACGCCCATGGGGCAGATCGTGCGTCACACACGACCTAGACACACGCCTGTGTGTCACCCATGTAGACAATATAAGGCTATTTACCAAGCCTCATTACCACCCTTATATACCTAGTTCCATGCAAATACCAACCAATACCAAGACAATACATCTTTTATAAATCATAATGAGTGTTAGCCATCATTCAAGGCTTAATACAAAATGAAAGGTTCCAAACTGGAGTCATTACGATTGGACAATTCTCAAAGAAACAAAATCATAAAGTTTAAGCCCTATACATGCCATATACAAAAATATAAATCCAACTATACCGGGTCTTCGGTTGATAGTGTGATTGATATCTCTGACTTCCGGCGATCCTTGAGCTAATTAGGCAGCACAGAAATGAAATGAAAAGGAAAGGGAGTAAGCATTAAAGCTTAGTAAGTTGCATATATGTAATATACAACAACAATCACCTGCTCATGATACCAAGGTAGGCATAAGCATAACTTACTTATTGCCGTCCATACAACCCACAAATCATGTATATAGAGTTTATATCTCATACGTGCCAATTAAGTACCTGTACCACTAACAAAACAGTTATACTTTTCTTCATTAAGCTAAATCACTACTCTCACCGTTGAACCAATCGGAACACTATCGAATATTCCGTAAGCCTCAAACACAGGCAAGTTGCCGATGCCATGTCCCAGACATGGTCTTACACTAGCTATCATCACCGAGGCTGATGCCATGTACCAGACATGGTCTTACACTAGTTCTCACATATCTGTACTGACACCATGTCCCAGACATGGTCTTACACTAACACATTTTGTAGCCGATGCATGTCCCAGACATGTCTGACACTGGCTTACGTCACGAGGCTGATGCATGTCACAGACATGTCTTACACTAGCACTCGTCTCAATACCGATGCCATGTCCCAGACATGATCTTACATTGGCTCTCATAATATGGTCGATGCATGTCCCAGATATGTCTTATACTAGCCCACAATAACACATATGTCATGGCATGAATATCCGATTCATTTCCTAGGTTCAAACGGGAACTCTGCTATCTCTATTATTATAATACTTTCTCAATTCCAAAATCAAGCAATTCATGCTATGTTAATTTCAAGTATAATCCAGTACATACATTAATAATGTAGTTGTATTATTTATATACAACTTACCTCGGATTACAAAACGTACACGACTAGTCGGTTTAGTTGATTTGTTTGGCTTTCCCCCGGTCTTGGTTCAGAGTTGGAAATTCATGATCTATATTAGCAAAATACACTCATTTATTCTCTCTCTAATCACAAATAGGCAATTGAAAATTCACACCTTCGGTAAAATGACTATTTTGCCCCTAGACTTCGGCAAAATAACCATTTACCCCTATTCTCGAAAATTGATTTTTATCAAATTTCTTTGCTTCTCAAGCTTAACTAAACCCTTTTTGCTCTTATAGCAACTTCAAATTCTCTCTATTTCACACACTTATCACTTACTTTGCAACTTGTGTAAAATAGTCCCTTTAGGTGTTTTCATGCTAATTTAGGTGTTTTCATGCTAACACCTTTCACTAAAGTTGTTTATAAGACAACTAAGACTAATTTTCTTCCATAAAAACTCAGAAACCAACACAAATCCCTTCATGGCAAAACCTTAAACTCTAGATCATTTTGCAAGATAGCACCCTCATTTGAAAGCTCATGCTTCAAGGGTCTCAAAAGTACAAAAATCATCAACAAAGGACATGAAAATCACTTACTTGTGAGTGCTTCAAGTTGTTGAAAATTTTAAGCTCCCAAGCACCCTACGATGGCTGATATTTTTAGCTAAGAAGGAAGAAAAATGATAGCTTTTCCTTTTTGTGTCATTAAAATTACAACTAGTCAAAATTGGTGACATAAGCTTCACCTAATTTTGACCATCTCTCCAATTTTGTCTCCCATGGCCGGCCAAGATAGTGTTTAAGGGCCTAATTGCCCTTTAAAGACCCTCAATTCAGGTTCTCTAGCTATTTAATACCTTTAACTATCAATTTAGGACTTTTACACTTTATGTGATTTAGTCCTTTTTCACAATCGGGCTCACAACCGTCAAAATTAGCTCACCAAAATTTTCATCTACTAATATAAGAATTTTATGACTCCAAAATAATAAAAAAATAATTTCTCCAACTTCATATTTGTGGTCCTTAGACAACTATTTTGATTAGGCCCTAAGTTAGGCTGTTACAAGGCGTGTGTCTAGGCCGTGTGTGACACACGGGCAGCCACATGGGCGTGTTGTCTGGCTGTGTGTCCCCTGCACGTAAATTTTACAAGTCAATATGCATGATAGTAAACACATGGGCAGAGACACGGTCGTGTGTCTCAGTGTGTGAAGGGCACGGCCTAGCACACAGGCGTGTGCCTTGGCCGTGTGACCTTTAAGAAATGTTGACGTCAAAAAAAGTATGTCCAAGTTTTTTGCACACGGGCATGTCATGGCTGCATGAAGGACACGAGCAAGGGACATAGGCGTATGCCTAGTTGTGTGAAAACCCTTGTAGGTATGAATCTGGAATTAATTCTACACGGGTGTCAGACACGGGCATGTCCCTGTATTGCCTAGGCCGTGTGAGCCGCACAGGCCAATAGCACGACCCTGTCAAATTGGTCACATGGGTGTATTGCCCTTCTTACACGGGCATGTTCCCCTGTTTCAAGTGTCATTTTTCTAAAGTTGATTAAATAACCTGAGTTGTTTTCAAATGATTTCTGATGTGTGTTTTGTGCCTCATAGGCCCATATAAAGGACGTGTTGTTAAGCTTGAGAAAGTTTTAAATTTTTCCCATTCTTGGAGACTCGAAATTGGTCGTAAGCACGATTTTAAGTTAGGTAACGCCTTGTACTCTGTCCCAGTGTAGGATACAGGTATGGGGTGGTACATTTAATCGTATTAGAGTATGGTTTAGTCGGTTCTAGGACTAACCTAGCTTGAGTACGAGTCTAGCTATACATGCCATAACTGTATGTTGATAGTGTGATGACTGCTGATGAGATAAATTGTGTTTTATTGATATAGTAGATGGATCCTGACGTAGCTACGGCAGATGACATGGAAAGTAATACGCCGGCTCATGCTGAAGGGACTGGACCAATTGATAGTGGGACCATGACGATGAGTCAGGGCAGAGGAGCTAGAGAAGCTTACCTCCATATGATGGACGCATGGTATTCGGAGTTCATTCGTGCAAATCTGAATACTCTACCTCCCCCACCTCCTTCGATTCCTCAATATGCCCCTAGAGCTCCGTAAAGAGTGGATTTGGTTAGCAGAGAGAAACCCTTAGTAGATAAGATACGAAGCAAGGGGCTGAGGAATTCTGGGCTAAAATTGATCGTAACCAGGAGAGAGCAGAATTTTGGTTAGAAAATACCATTAGAGTATTTGATGAGTTATCGTGCACGTATGAGGAGTGCGTAAAGAGCATAGTGTCACTCCTACGAGACCCAGCCTATCAATAGTGGAACACTCTTCCATCGATTGTAACAAGGGAAAGGATTACATGTGAGTTCTTCCAGGAGGTGTTCCGAAAGAAGTACATTAGTTAGAGTTTATGGACCAGAAAAGAAAAGAGTTTTTAGGGCTGAAGCAAGGCCGTAGGACAATAACTGAGTATGAACGTGAGTTCGTGAGGCTCAGCAAATACATTAGGGAGTGCGTGTCTACCGAAGCCATCATGTGCAAGAGATTTGAGGATGGATTGAATGAAGACATCCGATTGTTAGTTGGCATCTTAGAATTAAGGGAATTCGTGGTGCTCATGGAGAGAGCATGTAAGGCTGAGGAATTTGCCAAAGAGAAGAGAAAAGCTTGTATTGAGTCCGGAGACTAAAGGAAAAGACAAATGGGTAAATTACAATAGACCTCATCTAAGAGATCAAGAGAGTTTCCTACCCAATCCAATGCGTCAATAGGGATTTCGAATAAGAGCAAGAACAACCAGAACACGGCTTCTAAAGCTCAGACCACTTCTATCACAAGTGTTAGTAGTGCTCGGTCCAATAGGCCAAAGCATTCACAATGTGGTAGACACCATTTTGGTGAATGCCGAGTTAAATAAAGACGTTGCTTCAAATGTGGATCAGTAGACCACTTCATCCGAGACTGCTCTGAATTAGATGAGAAAAAGAAAAAGCTAGAGATGAGGGCGAGTAGTGCTCCCTCGAGAGGTAGACCACAAAAGAACCTGGGTAGTGAACTAATAGTAGAGGTGCCCCTAAAGATTCAACTGCGATGTCTGAGGGTCGTGCGCTTGCAAGGAATTATGCCATATGTGCCCGTGAAGAGGTAGAATCTCCCGATGTGATCACGGGTACCTTTTCTATCCATGATATTTCTGTTGTTGATTTAATTGATCTAGGGTCTACCTATTCTTATGTTTGCATGAAATTAGTGCCCAGTATGAAAATGCCAATTAAGTCTACGAAATTTGTAGTAAAGGTTTCAAATCCATTAGGCAAGCATGTGTTAGTTGACAAAATATGTAGAAATTGCTCTTTGACAATTAGAGGTCATTGTTTCCTAGCTAACTTGATGTTATTGCCGTTTAATGAATTTGATGTAATCCTTGGGATGGATTGGTTGACTTTTCATAGGGTTGTAGTGGATTGTGGATGAAAAGTTATTGAGCTGAAATGTGAAGACGGGAATGTTCTTCGGGTTGAACCAGGTAAATTGGGTGGATTGCCTAAAGTGATATCGTCTATGACGGCAGAGAGATATTTAAGAAAATGGTGTGAGGCTTACCTCGCCCTTGTATTTAATACTCCAGCATCTAAATTGAAGATCGAGTCAGTGCTAGTGGTATGTGAGTTCACAAACGTATTTCCGGAGGAATTGCTCAGATTGCCTCCCGTGAGGGAAGTTGAATTTGGAATCGAGTTAGTTCTTGGTATGACACTCATCTCGATTGCTCTGTATAGGATGCTCCTACGAAGTTGAAGGAGTTGAAAGTTCAACTACAAGAGTTAAATGACAAGGGTTTCACGAGACCGAGTTTTTCCCCGTGAGGAGCTCCAGTAATATTTGTGAAGAAGAAAGACGGGTCCATGAGGTTATGTATAGACTGCGAGTAGCTCAACAAGGTGTCTGTGAAGAATAAGTATCCCCTACCAAGGATCGATGATTTGTTTGATCAGTTGAAGGGAGGTACTGTGTTTTCTAAGATTGACTTAAGGTCTGGCTGCTACCAGCTAAGGGTTAAGGAATAAGATGTACCGAAAACCGTGTTTAGGACGAGGTATGGGCACTACGAGTTTCTTGTTATGCCCTTTGGTTTAACAAATGCCCCTACAGTGTTTATGGATTTGATGAACCTCATTTTTCGACTGTATTTGGATAAGTTCGTAGTGGTCTTTATCAATGACATACTAATTTACTCATGTGATGAGAGTGAGCATGCGGAGCATTTGAGAATGGTTTTACAAACCTTAAGAGATAAGCAGTTATATGCCAAGTTCGGTAAGAGTGAATTTTGGCTTGAAGATGTTGGATTCCTAGGACACATCGTGTTGAGAGATGGAATCAGAGTTGACCCAAGTAAGATCTCGACCATTGTTGAGTGGAAACCATCGAGGAATGTGACGGAGGTTCGAAGCTTTTGGGTTTGGCTGGATACTACAAAATATTTGTGAATGGATTCTCTATGATAGCTACTCCGGTGACAAGGTTGTTACAAAAGGATGTCAAGTTCGAATGGATGGATAAGTGCCAACGGGATTTTGAGAAACTAAAGGCTTTGTTGACCGAAGCTTCAGTTTTAGTGCAATCGGAACTGGGGAAAGAGTTTTTGGTGTATAGTAATGCATCCTTGAATGGGTTAGGATGTATGGTGATGCAAGAAGGCAAGGTAATAGCCTATGCCTTGAGACAACTAAAGCCACAAGAGAGAAATTACCCAATCCATGATTTGGAGCTAGCAGCTATAGTGCTCGCATTGAAAATTTGGAGGCATCATTTGTATGGTGAGAGATGTTGGGTATTCACTGACCACAAATGTCTAAATTATTTGATGACTCAGAAGGAGTTGAATCTATGGCAACGAAGGTGACTAGAGTTGATAAAGGATTATGAGTTAGTTATAGACTACCATCCGGGAAAGGCAAACGTGGTCGCTGATGCTTTGAGTAGGAAATCATTGTTCGCCTTAAGGGCTATGAATGCTCATTTGTTTGTGACTAATGATGGTTCGATTGTGGCAGAGTTGAGAGTTAGTCCGTTGTTCCTCTAAGAGATTTGCAAAGCTCAGAATAACAGTAGTGAATTACAAGCCAAGAGAACTCAGTGTGAGTTGGGTGTTGAATCAAATTTTCAGATTAGAACCGACAGATGCTTGATGTTCCAAGACAGAGTTTGTGTATCCAAGGATAGTGAGCTTATTTAGAATATTTTATGAGAGGTGCATAGTGTAACACCCCTAACCCGTATCCGTCGCCAGACTAGGGTTAAAGGCATTACCTGACAAATCGAAACATTTAACATTCATTTCACAAACATCATAGCATCATAGCATCAAAGATCAAACATCAGCATAATGTCCCTTATTTAGGTCATTGAGACCTTAAACATACATCATAAAAGGGTCGGGACTAAATCGTGCTCATACAAAATTTTTCCAAAACTTGAACATTTCTCAAAGTAATACAGGTCACACGCTAGTGTGAACAGGCTGTGTGCCTCACACGACATTAGACACGCCCTTGTGTCTAGGCCATGTCAAAATAGGGCATACATACTGACTTGCTCACAGAACTACAAGACAAGCCCGTGTGTCTTGGCTGTGGCCGACACTGACTTGAGTCACACGGCTAGCAACACTTTCGTTTGCCTTGGCCGTGCTCGAGCCTGACTTACAATTGTAGGGTACCCTAGGGGACACATGGTCGTGCAACATAGCCATGTGTCACACATGGTTGAGACACACACCAATGTCTCTGTCCATGCGGACAAAAATAGGCCATTCGAATAGCCAATTTGCCACCCCAATTTGGGTCAACCTACAAACACCAAACCAAGCATATTTACACAATAATTTCAGCCAATATCTATGCCAAACTATACATAATTCATGATAAAACATTATCATCCATTTACATGCTTATAAACTCAACTCAATTGTGCCAAAACATAAGATCAAATCTCTTACCAAAATTTCCAAACTTACCATTTCTTATAGCCATTCATGAACACATGAAATAGATCATTTTGCATTACATTTCATTTACCAAAATCAAACATAAACACAAACTAGCCATATCATATGGCTAAATATATACAATACAAAACATAAGTCCACAAATTCGAGCCTATACATGCCATACTTTAATATATACATTTTCAAAGTACCAAAATAAGGTTCGATAGTGTGGTGACGATCCTCGACGATCCCCGAGCTCACAATAACTTCGATATCTATAAAACAATACAAACACACACAAAGTAAGCTTTCAAAAGCTTAGTAAGTCATATACAATAAACATATCATTTAAAGTATATAAACATCATCAAATTACTTATACCTTAGAGCCAAATACAAACATAAACTTCATATTCATATACTTGGATCATAGATTATCATTTGCACATATACTTACCTTTCATTTTTAAATATAGTACACAATTTGAATGTACCTGAATCGGACATATATTCACTTATTCATTCATTTTCTCAGAATGCCCATTGAACCGTTCAGAAACGTAAAGAAACGTAGATAGCTCAGAGAACATATACAACACCAATGTCCCAGATGTGGTCTTACATGTAATAAAAAATCGTTGCCACTATCCCAGACAGGGTCTTACACGAAATCAGATAGGATGCTGATGTCCCAGATATGGTCTTACACGTAAAATAGAAGTCGATGCCAATGTCCCAGACATGGTCTTACATGAATTCACATATCAGATCCTATGTCATGACATATGTATCCTAACTATTCCTAGGGTTCGTACGGGGCTTTTCGGGCTTCGAACTTTGTCGATACTTTCTCAGATAGCATATATTTAGCTCAGACATTCATTCATCACAATTTAATACCATGTTAATAATAAAAATTCAATTCAAACACGTTAATGGTATATCGACTTACCTCATACAGATTCGGATAAACTGAATCGGTTACTCGACGACTTTCGACTTTCCCCAATCTAATTTCGTAATCTTTAATTCCCGATCTAAATCAATTCAAATTTAACTTATTCAATCACACATTCATTCAAAAAAATCCATATACACACAATTAGGGCATTTTGCAAACTAGCCCTCACATATTTACATTTTGACACTTTAGTCCCTAATTCAAAAAATCTCAAAATACACATAATTTGCTTGTACACAAGCTTAGCTGAATTTTCATAGCTCTCATACAAGTCCATACATTTCATTTATTTCACATTTTAGTCCCTCAATGTAATGCCCCCGTACCCGAGATTGTCGCCGGAGTCGAGTACGAGGTGGTACTAAACTTATTTCATTAATTAAATAGCTTAAACAATTTATTTTAGAATTTTCAGACAAGTTGGCTAACTGCATCACAATTGCTTAAAAATTCATATCTCAAGTTCCAAAACTAAAAAAAAAAAGATCCATAAATTTTCCCTGAAACTAGACTCATATATCTATCTAATAATTGTTTTCTATAATTTTTCATTGGGCCAATTAGTACAGTTTATTAGTTAAAGTCTCCCCTGTTTTAGGGTTTGACTACTCTGACCCCTGTGTATTACGAATCAAATATCTCCCTGTACAGAGTTTCAATGATTATGCTGTTTATTTTTAATAAAACTAGACTCAATAAGGAATCTGTACATATAAAATATGACTTCTAATTATTGTTTTACAAGTTATGGTAAATTTTTAAATTCAGAATAGGGGATTCAGAGACCACTATGACCCTGTTCCACCAAAACTTAAATATCTCATAAATAAGAACACATTTACTGTTTTGTTCCATCCATATGAAAATAGACTAATCAAGCTTCAATTTCATAACTTATTCATCATTTAATTCAATTTCTACTATTTTTAGTGATTTTTCAAATTCACATCACTGCTACTATATGACTCTATTTTATGTCCAATTTCACCATTCCAAGGATTTTCATGGTTTAGTTAAGGCATAAAGCATACATGTTATCATATATAAACTTGATTAGCCTTTCCAATAGCTAATCATTTACAAACCCTTTTCTAACCAAACCATAACCATATCATATGATCATTTATACAAAGTGAGTATATTGCTATACATGCCACACTCATAACATACAAGCTATTTTACCGATTTAGGTCTTCGGATAGTGTGAACTAGCCTTCGACCTATCCCGAGCTGGCTTGTCAAAACTACAATGAATGAAAAGGAGAGAGTAAGCATAAATGCTTAGTAAGTTCACATGCAAATAACAAGTAACAGAATCATGCCATTCAACATAAACATTATTTGCATAACCAACACCAAGACATTCATGTTACATTTGCATTTAATATCTTACTACAATTTCATCATACTAAGTTCTCAACCTGAGGGTTTAAACACATACCTGTCAAAATTTCTTATTCACCACACTTACCAATATGTCACCTTCGTATTAGGTATTCTTCTTATTCTATTAGAGATCTCCCGTTGAACACATCGAAATATGATTTCGGATACACGGATAATGTGCACATAAGTGCTATACTCATAGCTAAATAAGCTCAATAGCTTTTGAAATCTATGTAGCCAAGTTACCAAGTAACCTTCCCATAAACGAACTCGGACTCAACTCAACGAGCTCAGGCATTCGCATCCATAAGTGAACTCAGACTCAACTCAACGAGCTCGGATGCCTAGTTACATCTCACGAACTCGGACTCAACTCAACGAGTTCGAAACTCAACCATTGTAGTGACATGTCACTTGTACCCTAATCTATTCCCAAGGTTCAAACGGTATTCTTTTCAATTACACATTTCGATCGCCTTCTTTGGAATATAGAAATCGATACTTACTAACATCTCATGTGACAGCCCTAAAGTGACCCTAGTCGGAAAGCGGTTTTGGGACCGCTAAACCGAGTCACCAAATTATTTGAATATGATATTTATTGTCTAAAATATGTGAATATGAATGTGTGAAAGTTTTAAGCTTCGATTTAGTAAATTGCATGTGAATTTAGTCAATAGGACTTATGTGTGACACTTTTGAAATGTGATAGGTTAATCTATAAGGATCTATTAGTGCATGTAATCAAAAGGGTGGACTTGCATGTCAATTTCCCCCCCTAATTAGTAGTGGCCGGCCATGAGCATGAGGGTGGACAAAATGTTATGGCTAAAAAAACATGTCATGAACATGTTGGGTTAATGCTTTATGTTAGGAAAAATAAAATAAGGAGTATGTGCAATAAAATAATAATGGGAAGGTAAATGATGATGAAAAAAGAAAAAGAAAGAAAAAAAAAAGCTCTCATGTTGTTCTTGGCCGAATAGAAGAAAGAAAAAGAAAGAAAAAAAAAGCTCTCATGTTGTTCTTGGCCGAATAGAAGAAAGAAAAAGAAGGAAAAAGAGATTTGAGGAAATCGGCTATGGTGGTTTGCTAGACTAAGGTATGTTTGATGATGTTCCATGAGATGCATGGATGTTTTAGTTGTTAGCTTGAGTTCTACCTAGCCCATGGTCTAAATCTTGCTATGTGATGGAGATGACACTCGGCCATGGATGTATCATTCTTGCTTAGTGTTGATGTTGTGTTGATGAGATATCAAGTTATTTTTGTGACCCAAGTTGAGATTTGGATTTTGGAATGAGTAAGGTTTTCGGCTATGGTAATTATAAGGGTGATGGATGTTGTTTCATGCTAAATCTAGATGAACAATGTTAGTGCTTATATCTCGATATTTATGAGTTTCTTTCTTGGTTTTACCTCAAACCCATGAAGTATTCTCAATTGGTGTTGTTAGAGGTTTCGGTCATGGGATTATAAGCTTGTTAGTTTTGATGGTGAAATTTATGCCTTGTAAGGGTAAATGGTTCAAAGGAACATTCGGCCATGATGTAAAAATTATGGTGGAGTGATGTTAAATGCTTTGAATATTGAATATATATATATATATATATTGTTATAAGTTGAATTTAAGGTTTGCTAAATTGTCTTTGTCATTGCCGAATGTGTGTATAGTTAAAGAGAACTTGTTTAAGTGCTTATTTAATTGATATTGAGTTAATGATATGTGTATTCGGTCATAAAGTTGCAGATGAGGAAATGTTAGATTAATGGTATTAAATTGCTTAATGTGATTAAAAATGCGTATGACCATTTTGTATTTGAGCTAAAGGTGGCCCTATGACCTATCAAATTCATTGTCATATTCGGCCATAAGCTAGCATAATGAGACTTTAATAAGTTAAAATTGTTTGAATTAGCTCAAGAGCTTAGAGGACCAAAGTTGGATAAGGGAAAGGAAAAAGTGATCGAATAGCCGTCGAAATCGTTCGACAACATCCGAGGTAAGTTTTCGAGTAATGAAACTTAGATTATGATTCGATTAGATTATATTATAAGCAAATCAAAATCATGCCCTTTGTATGTAGCTATTGAGCCGAAAATGATAATACTTGATAAGTGAATTGTGTTTGAATTCTAGTTATGAAAATGAAATATTGATGTGTCATGATTTATTGATATGTGCATGGATATTCAGATTGATAACCGGGCTAAGTCCCGAAGGCATTTGTGCTAGTGGCTAATTCCGGGCTAAGCCCGAAGGCATTTGTGCGAGTTACCATATCCGGGCTAAGTCCCGAAGGCATTTGTGCGAGTTACTAGTTCCGGGCTAAGTCCCGAAGGCATTTGTGCGAGTTACTAGTTTCGGGCTAAGTCCCGAAGGCATTTGTGCGAGTTACTATATCCGGGCTATGTCCCGAAGGTATTCGAGTGAGTAGCTATATCCGGTTAAATCCCGAAGGTACTTGGCTTGGGAATGAGCGACCTTGCTGTAATAGTTTCAATTAATACGCTCATAAAATCCCAGCGATGAGGTATGTAACATCCTGATTTTCGGGTTTTCGCGATTCTTGATATTTTAAGTAAATTTCTAAAATTTGGTATGTGATTATGGAATTCATAATGTGGGTATGTTAATGGGCTTATGGAAGGCCCATGAGTTGGCCAAAACCCGGTAGAATTTTTAAAATTTTGGACTTAGGAGTTAGGGGTTCTGGCTAGGTGCCCTTATAGTAAGTTGTGGGTAAAATGTATCACAAAAAAAAAACTGTAGTAAAGTGGCAAGGGTGACGCCACTAAGCTCCTAAAAAGGTGGCGTGTGGAGCATAAGGGAAGTCCTGGGTTCGATTCCCTATGTTGGCAAATAAGAGGATTTATTTTTATGTGCGGGAAGGGTAAGTGTTGGAACCTAAGTGGATTACGTAAGAGGAGAGTTGGATCAAGTCAAATGCATAAATTAAGGAGGGATAAGGGGATGATTTTAGGGATTTGAGAGAAGGATAGAGCTTAGCCGTTTGGAAGGGAGATTTGAGAGGGATTTTCGGCGAGAAGGGTATTAGGCTAGTTAATTTCGGCATTAGGGTGCTGAGTGTGCCGATTTCTTCTTTGGTATGTAGCCTTCTTCTCTTTTCTTTCTCCTCTTGCCGATTGTTCTTAAGCTAATCCTCTCTTTTCTCTTTCGTTATTTCTTCCACAAACTCTCTACTTCTTATTCTTCCTCTCTTTCGTTTATAGTAAAAGCCGAACCTATCATTCTTCTCGTTTCTAACCGAATATCAATAAGCCAAATCCCGAAGGAGTCAAAGGAAGTCGATTGCTCTATAAAGGTAAACACTTGTTCTTTTTCTTTTTAGCCGATTCTTGTTATTTTAAAAAGCCTTTTAACTCTTTTGTCAACACCCTTTTTGGTCCATAACCACTTTTTCTTGATGACCCAAAAGCCAAAAGCACAAAGACACCCTTGGGTGACTTGGTGGCCGATTCGTAGGATCCTTGTGGTACGGGTTACGCTAGTGTTTTAGAGTCTGCATCGCATTGAATCGGAGTTAACACGGATTGAAACCGTTTGGGTAAGTGAACCTTGGTAAGTGCTCGTAGCTTTAATCAATTCAATATTAGGGAGTTTAAGAAAAGCGAAACCTCTCTAATTTAGGGAGATGGCGAATATGGGCATAGACTTTATGGGGTCTTCTTTTAATATTTTTGGTTTATTTATTGAAGGAGCAGCAAGGTGTAGTGTCGTTTTGGAGTAGCTTGGATCACGGAGTAGCTAGGCCTAGTCATCAATCGCGACAAAGGTAAGGTGCCTAAGGCCATTATGGATGGTGGCGAATGTGTAAGTGTTAATATTGGAAAGTTCTTATTTTGGTTCAATTATTGCGAGCTGATCTAGTTAAACAATTGATTATAGGAGAAATCGCATAGGAGATCTCGTCAAGGAAAATCGCAAATCGGTGTGTAACGAACCCTTTTCATAGCTTAAAGCGATAAATGCGAAAAGCGAAATGCCGAAATTCGGCATTTCGAGGACTTATGAGCAATGACGCTCACTAGTTAGTTAGAATCGATGAGGCGATGATCGAGAACGATGGAAAGCGGTAAGAGTGTGATTTTTGGCGTTCTTGGTAAGTTAGGCCTCGAGGGGTCGAAGTGGGGCCCATTGGGCTTTCGGGCCCATTTGGGAAAAATTGGTAGTAAACGGAAATCTGTTATATGGCATGATAAGACTGTTAAAACCGTTATGGAATATAGGCTAAATGGGCCGAGATGATGAAATTGGCTAAGTAGGACCCATTAAGGGTTTTAGGCCCAATAACTCGTTGTCGCTAAAATGGGCCGAATCATTGTTTGCACCCATGAATTGTTAAGTAATCATTAATAAACTTGGAAACCCTAATTTTGGTAAAATTACAAGATTACCCTTATAATATGAAAATGACTGTTTTGCCCCTAGGTAAAAATGACCATTATACCCCTAGGGTTTATGTATGATTTTAATACATGGGATTTTGATAAATATGGTATGTATGATATGCACATGAAATGTATGATACGCACATGATATGTATGATATGCACATGAGGTAATCATAAATGCATTGGGTTGGGTTTTATATGGATGGAGGAAGTGAAAAAGGCTTATGCCCTGATTATCGAAAGGGCTTATGCCCAGCTTATAAAAGGGCTTATGCCCTGATTATTGAAAGGGCTTTGGCCCTGATTATTAAAAGAGGCTAGGCCTCGGTTATATGATAAATGACTATCTTTGCCGTGGAGAGTTTGGCGGGGTGGGTCGAGTTAATCCCCACATGGTGTGTTGGTTGGTATGGGTGGAGAGTAGTGGATGGTGGGTTGAGTAGTCTCCCCAAATGGGTTGCATTCTTTCATTGAAATTATATGTGACATTGAAATGGGCCTAAGGGCCATACCGTTTACAGTAAAGGCTTCGGCCTAGTAATATGAAATATGAAAAGGCTTCGGCCCAGTATTATGAAATATGAAACATGAAAAGGCTTCGGCCCAGTATTATGATTGAGATTGGATTTGGGCTTAGACCCAATAGGCCATTATTGTTTTGGGCTCTGAAAGGGGCTTGTTGCACTGCTGAGTTTCCAAACTCACCCCTTCCTTAACCTTCTGGTGAGCCTTGATGTGAGGACTTGGTAGGAGAGGATTGGAGTGGCCACGGTGATCATCTTTGGGCTTTTAAACAAGTATTGGTTTTCATTTTAATTACTTTAATTATTATTTACTTTTGGGTTGTAATAAGGCCAATTTTAACTTTCCTTTCATTTTTTTGGGATTATTTTAATTTTAATAACTTTAAAAAATTGGTTAATAATTATTCAAATGGGCTAGACTTAGGACGTGTTTTCAAAACGATATTTGTTTTTAAAATATCTCAACATCACGATTAATCGATTTATCAAAGACGTCCACTTAAACAAATTTAAACTCGATATAACAAAGTGTGGCTATGGTTGTGGGCATGTCTAGGATTGGTTCCAATCAAAGAGCTTGGTACTTAGCGACCTTCATGGCTCACCTCCTCATCTCGGATACCTACACGGTGCCCGACTTCCATACACTTTGTTAACTCAATAAAATATATGGTTTTAAAACATTAAAACGAAACGTGGGTTTTCAACTCCAATGTGGCACGTCAGATTCGGCCATAACGTCTGGGCCGGGTTTGGGGTGTTACATTTAGTGGTATCAGAGCCTAGGTTGCAACAACTCGGCTGTGGATCGGGTCCAAAAATGTTTTCGAAAACTTAGGCCTAAGAAGGGTATTTTTGGAAAATAGTTTTGAAAAGTTCATTTTAAATATGGTTATGAGAAATATAGGTAAAAGGTTACCAATTTTTCTTTTAAATCAAGAGTTCAAAATAAAGGGAGTTTTTAAATCAAAGTTTTCGAATTTCTATTTTCGATAATCAAAAACATGTTTTTCTAAATGGATTGGAGAAAGAAGTGGCGCACTAATCCCCGGCACCAAGTCTGTAAGTATATTTTCCTTACAATATATGATATTGATATTATGAATAGTCTTTGAGACCCTACTATGAGACTTTAGCTAGGGTAGAGTCAGTAACAGTAGGAATGAGGCTGTAGCTAGGCTACGATGATACGAAAATCCTTGAACTACTATATCTACATAAGACATTTTCTTAATAAACAAGTGGAGCGTTATACTAATTGCATAAAATTAAGTAAATTAGATAATTCGATATGAGTACTAGAGGAGCTCGTGGGACGAGGCCGCGGGCGTGGTCGCGGAAGGGTGCGAGTGAATCTTCATCCTCGGGGCATAGGCCGGTGAGAGCCACCGTGCCGCAAGCAACGAGACTGGGTCTTATGATCGGGTCGGGGATGACGCTTTATCCCAAACCATGTTAAGGGTTTTAGAAAGAGTGGTGGAGCTAATCTTGGGACGGTGAATAAGGGTCTATATCGGAGTGACTCAAGACCAACGAGCGGAGGTATTTAGGGTGTATCTCGAGTGGCCCCGAATGTGGCGTAATATTGCTGGAGGCAAGAGCGGATCATGGGCGACCTAGGCGCTCGGTGGAGCAAAAAGCGAGAGGAGGCGTGTCATTGCTACGTGTGAGGCATACCGATGGTGGATCACCGTAAGGAGAGTACCCCAATTGAGCAAGTAACACAGGAATTGTTCAAAAGCGCCTTTAAAGGGAGGTATGTTGGAGCAAGCTATGTGGATGCTCGTCGAAAGGAATTCTTGAATCGATTCAAGGTGATAAGGCTATGTAGTAGTATGAGGCGAATTTTGAGGTGAGTTGATATGCTAGTGGTATAGTGGCAACCGAATATGAGCGAGGTCCGCTTTGAGGATGGTCTCGCGATGAGCTTAGGATATTGATAGCTCCACGGAGGGGCGTGGTTTCTTGCGTTGGTAGAAAAGGCTAAGATAGCCGAGGAGGTGAAGGCGAGTAAGCGACGAGAATCGTGAGAAGGATCGACCCATTCAAGAGGATTTGAGACCCTCGAGTGCCACGAATCGAAGTTTTAAAAGAGCAAGGATGGAGGAACCGGTTCGGCGGTTCGATAAATACTTATAGACCGCAGCTTGCGGGGACTGTGGTAGGGTGCATATGAAGTCTTTGAAACGAGCTGGAGCATGTTTTCGATGTGGGTCAAAAGAGCATAAGTTCGAGAGTGTCCTCGGAGGACATTTCGAGAGGCTGGCGGCAGAGCAAAGGGATGTCCAACCACGGCGAGGAGGACCACCACCACAGAGGGTCGTGGGCAAGGTAGAGGTGGCAATGGTAATGGACGAGGACGTGGGCCCCTGGCAGAGGTGCTGGTCATCTTGAAGCTCGACAACCGGCGTTAGTTTATCTTTGCACGACATCGTGAGGAGGGTGGCGCTCGATGTTATAAGCTGCACGTTCTTCATTCATAGTATGCCTTACATCGCTTTGATTGATGTGGGCTCCACCCACTCGTATGTTGCTTGTGATGTATCGGGGCTTTGGATGTGCTTCCGAGAAGGCGTGAGTGGGGTATCGAATGAGTCCATTAGGACATTCGGTTAAGGTAGATAAAATTTTTAGGGCAGTACCGTTAGGGACACAAGATAAAATCTTTGAAGGAGATTTGATGGAGCTGCCATTTCGGGATTTTGATCTTATTCTGGGAATGGATTGGTTAATTAAGCACAAGGCGACGTTGGATTGTGCGGCAAAGAGGATGGTACTAAGAACTACCGAAGATGAGGAGATAATGGTCATAGGGGAACGAAGGGATTATTTATCCAATGTTGTTTCGACGTTAAGAGCCGAGAAGTTGATCCGGAAAGGTTGTGAGGCGTACTTGGCCTTTGTGAGTCAAATGGGACTTGAGGAGATAACGGTGGAATCGGTTAGGACTATTAGGGAATTTCAGGATGTATTCCCAGATGAACTTCCTGGATTACCCCCGAATAGAGAAGTCGAGTTTGGAATCGACTTACTACAGGAACGACTCTCGTGTCCATTGCACCTTATCGGATGGCACCAAAGGAGTTGGTAGAATTGAAAGCTCGATTCAAGAGCTATTGGATAGAGGGTTTATAAGACCAAGTGTTTCCCGTGGGTGCACCGTCTTGCATCGTCAGAAGAAGAAAGATGGGACTATGCGCATGTGCATTGACTATCGGCAGATTGAATAAGTCGACTATTGAGAACAAGTATCCGTTACCAAGAATTGATGATCTGTTCGACCAACTAAAAGGAGCCTCGGTGTTTTCTAAAATCGACCTTGGTAGGGATATCATCAATTAAGAGTTAAAAGGGGATATTTATAAGGCGGCGTTCAGGACTCGTCTGGACATTACGAGTTTCGGTAATGCCATTTGGGTTGACTAATGCACCGGGCATTCATGGATTTGATGAATCGGGTATTCCGACCATACTTGGATCGGTTCGTAGTCGTTTTTATTGATGATATCTTGGTGTATTCGGAAACGGAAGAGAAGCATGATGAGCATCTTCGTGTAGTGCTGCAAGTGTTAAGGGAGAAGCAACTTTATGCAAAGTTTAGTAAGTGCGAGTTTTGGCTGAAGGAAGTTACCTTCTTGGGGCATGTTGTGTCTGCCGAGGGGATCAAGGTGGACCCTCGAAAGATTGAAGCAATTCTGGAATGGAAGCCACCGAAGTCGGTAATAGAGATTCGAAGTTTTCTGGGGTTGGCAGGTTATTATCGGAGATTCGTGGAAGGATTTTACGTGTTGGCGGAAGATTAATCGAAACTTATAAGGAAGGAGCACCTTTTGTTTGGACAAATAAGCGACAAAAGGCTTTTGAGAGATCGAAGAAGGTTTTGACTAAGCGCCGGTTTGATTCACCAGTCCGGTAAGGATTTCACGGTGTACAGTGATGCGTCACATGTAGGTTTGGGCTGCGTGTTGATGCAAGAGGGTAAAGTGGTCGCTTATGCTTCACGACAGCTTAAGCCACATGAGGTGAACTACCCTACTCATGACTTGGAATTGGCAGCGGTAATCTTTGCACTTAAGATATGGAGGCATTACCTGTATGGGGAGAAATGCATCATCTATACGGATCACAAGAGTCTTAAGTACTTGCGACTCAAAAGGAGTGAATCTTAGGCGGTGAAGGTGGATAGAGTTGTTAAAGGACTATGATATTCGATCGAGTATCATCCGTAAGGCGAATGTCGTGGCTGATGCGCTAAGTCGAAGGGCGATGGCGTAATTAAAAGCGATGTTTGCTCGTCTAAGTTTGTATGATGACGGAAGTTTATTGGCGGAGTTCTGTGTAAGACCGACTTGGGTAGAACAGATTAAGAAGCAACAGTTGGAGGACGAGTCGTTGGTTGCTCGGGTTTGGCAAGTTGAGAAGGGGAGAATCGACTTTGGGTTAAATAGTGAGGGAGTTCTTTGTTTTGAGGAAGAATTTGTATCGAAAGACTCGACTTGAGATTGATGATTTTGAAAGAAGCACATAATGGACCTTGTGCTATGCATCCGGAGGGAGTAAGTTGTATCGAGACTTGCGAGAGCAATATTGGTGGCCGGGCTTAGCGAGAAGTGACCGAATTTGTTGGGAGATGTTTGACATGTCAACAAGTGAAGGCCAAGCATCAACTACCTTCGGGATTATTACGGTAGGTAAAGATACCACTTTGGAAGTGGGAAAGGGTAACTATGGACTTTGTAAGTGGGTTGCCGTTGACACCTTCTAGGAAGGATTCGGTTTGGGTGATTGTGGATAGACTCACGAAATCTGCTCATTTCATACCTGTCCGAACTGATTACTCACTTCAGAAGTTGGCCAGATTGTATGTGGCGGAAATAGTGCGATTGCATGGTGTGCCAGTATCGATAATTTCAGACCGGGACCCAAGGTTTACATCTCGGTTTTGGCAGAAGTTGTATGAGGCATTGGGAAGCGATTGGATTCGATCGGCTTTTCACCCTCGGTCGGATGGGCGGTCGAGAGGGTTATTCAGATTTTAGAGGATATGTTGAGGGTTGTGCTATTGAGTTTAAAGGCATTGGGAGGACCATTTGCCCTTAGCGGAGTTCGCGTATAACAAGATTACCAAGCAAGTATTCAGATGGCTCCATATGAGGCACTATATGGGCGAAGGTGTCGCCGCCTACTTGTTGGGCGAATTGGGGAAAGGCAAATACTTGGGCGAGTTGGTGGCGAATCAAGACAAGATTAAGGTGATCAGAAGCGGTTAAAGAGGCGGCGGATCGACAAAAGTCTTATGCCGATCTGAGCGTAAGGATATTGAATATGCGGTAGGAGACATGGTCTTTTGAAAGTTTCGCCTTGGAAGAAGATCTTGAGATTTGGAAAGAAGGGTAAGTTGAGCCCACGGTTTATTGGACCTTATCGAATCATTAGCGGATAGGGTCGGTGGCTTATCAACTAGAGTTACCTCGAACCGGATCGCATTCACGATGTCTTTCATGTGTCCATGCTAAGGCGATATCGTTCGACCCAACTCATATCGTGCGATTGCGAGTAAATTGAGGTGCAGTCGGATTTGACCTTTGAAGAGGAACTGTGCAAATACTTGATCGTGATGTCAAGGTGTTGAGAAGGAGGTCGATCCGTTGGTGAAGGTACTTTGGAGGAACCATGGCAAGGAAGAAGCTACTTGGGAGACCGAAGAGGCAATGCGTCGTGATACCCTCAACTGTTTGGACGAGTAAATTTCGAGGCGAAATTTCTTTAAGGAGGGTAGAATTGTAACATCCTGATTTTTGGGTTTCGCGATTCTTGATATTTTAAGTAAATTTCTAAAATTTGGTATGTGATTATGGAATTCATAATGTGGGTATGTTAATGGGCTTATGGAAGGCCCATGAGTTGGCCAAAACTTAGGTAGAATTTTTAAAATTTTGGACTTAGGAGTTAGGGGTTCGGCTAGGTGCCCTTATAGTAAGTTGTGGGTAAAATGTATCACAAAAAAAAACTGTAGTAAAGTGGCAGGGTGACGCCACTAAGCTCCTAAAAAGGTGGCGTGTGGAGCATAAGGGAAGTCTGGGTTCGATTCCTGTGTTGGCAAATAAGAGGATTTATTTTATGTGCGGGAAGGGTAAGTGTTGGAACCTAAGTGGATTCGTAAGAGGAGAGTTGGATCAAGTCAAATACATAAATTAAGGAGGGATAAGGGGAGAGATTTTAGGGATTTGAGAGAAGGATAGAGCTTAGCCGTTTGGAAGGGAGATTTGAGAGGGGATTTTCGGCAGAAGGGTATTAGGCTAGTTAATTTCGGCATTAGGGTCTAAGTGTGCCGATTTCTTCTTTGGTATGTAGCCTTCTTCTCTTTTGTTTCTCCTCTTGCCGATTGTTCTTAAGCTAATCCCTCTCTTTTCTCTTTCGTTATTTCTTCCACAAACTCTCTACTTCTTATTCTTCCTCTCTTTCGTTTATAGTAAAAGCCGAACCTATCATTCTTCTCGTTTCTAACCGAATATCAATAAGCCAAATCCCGAAGGAGTCAAAGGAAGTCGATTGCTCTATAAAGGTATACACTTGTTCTTTTTCTTTTAGCCGATTCTTGTTATTTTAAAAGCCTTTCAACTCTTTTGTCAACACCCTTTTGGTCCATAACCACTTTTTCTTGATGACCCAAAAGCCAAAAGCACTGACACCTTGGGTGACTTGGTGGCCGATTCGTAGGATCCTTGTGGTACAGGTTACGCTAGTGTTTTAGAGTGCATTGCGTTGAATCGGAGTTAACACGGATTGAAACCGTTTGGGTAAGTGAACCTTGGTAAGTGCTCGTAGCTTTAATCAATTCAATATTAGGGAGTTTAAGAAAAGCGAAACCTCTCTAATTTAGGAGATGGCGAATATGGGCATAGACTTTATGGGTCTTCTTTTAATATTTTTGGTTTATTTATTGAAGGAGCAGCAAGGTGTAGTGTCGTTTTGGAGTAGCTTGGATCGCGGAGTAGCTAGGCCTAGTCATCAATCGCGACAAAGGTAAGGTGCCTAAGGCCATTATGGATGGTGGCCGAATGTGTAAGTGTTAATATTGGAAAGTTCTTATTTTGGTTCAATTATTGCGAACTGATCTAGTTAAACAATTGATTATAGGAGAAATCGCATAGGAGATCTCGTCAAGGAAAATCGCAAATCGGTGTGTAACGAACCTTTTTCATAGCTTAAAGCGATAAATGCCGAAGAAAAGCGAAATCGAAATTCGGCATTTCGAGGACTTGTGAGCAAGCTTAACGCTCACTAGTTAGTTAGAATCGATGAGGCGATGATCGAGAACGATGGAAAGCGGTAAGAGTGTGATTTTTGGCGTTCTTGGTAAGTTGGGCCTCGAGAGGTCGAAGTGGGGCCCATTGGGCTTTCGGGCCCATTTGGGAAAAATTGGTAAACGAAAATCTGTTATATGGCATGATAAGACTGTTAAAACCGTTATGGAATATAGGCTAAATGGGCCGAGATGACGAAATTGGCTAAGTAGGGCCCATTAAGGGTTTTAGGCCCAATAACTCGTTGTCGCTAAAATGGGCCGAATCTTTGTTTGCACCCATGAATTGTTAAGTAATCATTAATAAACTTGGAAACCCTAATTTTGGTAAAATTACAAGATTACCCTTATAATATGAAAATGACCGTTTGCCCCTAGGTAAAAATGACCATTATACCCCTAGGGTTTATGTATGATTTTAATACATGGGATTTTGATAAATATGGTATGTATGATATGCACATGAAATGTATGATACGCACATGATATGTATGATATGCACATGAGGTAATCATAAATGCATTGGGTTGGGTTTTATATGGATGGAGGAAGTGAAAAGGGCTTATGCCCTGATTATCGAAAGGGCTTATGCCCAGATTATAAAAGGGCTTATGCCCTGATTATTGAAAGGGCTTTGGCCCCAATTATTAAAGAGGCTAGGCCTCGGTTATATGATAATGACTATCTTTGCCGATTGGAGAGTTTGGCGGGGTGGGTCGAGTTAATCCCACATGGTGTGTTGGTTGGTACGGATGGAGAGTAGCGAATGGTGGGTTGAGTAGTCTCCCAAATGGGTTGCATTCTTTCATTGAAATTATATGTGACATTGAAATGGGCCTAAGGGCCATACTGTTTCTGATAAAGGCTTGACCCGAGAATATGAAATATGAAAAGGCTTCGCCCGATATTATGAAATATGAAACATGAAAAGGCTTCGGCCCAGTATTATGAAATATGAAATATGAAAAGGGCTACGGCCCAATGCATGATTGAGATTGGATTTGGGCTTAGACCCAATAGGCCGTTATTGTTTTGGGCTCTGAAAGGGGCTTGTTGCACACTGAGTTTCCAAACTCACCCCCCTTCCTTAACCTTGCAGGTGAGCCTTGATGTGAGGACTTGGGCCGGAGAGGATTCGGAGTGGCCACGGTGATCATCTTTGGGCTTTTAAACAAGTATTGGTTTTCATTTTAATTACTTTAATTATTATTTACTTTTGGGTTGTAATAAGGCCAATTTTAACTTTCCTTTCATTTTTTGGGATTATTTTAATTTTAATAACTTTAAAAAATTGGTTAATAATTATTCAAATGGGCTAGACTTAGGGCGTGTTTTCAAAAGCGATATTTGTTTTAAAATATCTCAACATCACGATTAATCGATTTATCAAAGACGTCCGCTTAAACAAATTTAAACTCGATATAACAAAGTGTGGCTATGGTTGTGGGCATGTCTAGGATTGGTTCCAATCAAAGAGCTTGGTACTTAGCGACCTTCATGGCTCACCTCCTCTGTCTCGGATACCTACCGGTGCCCGACTTCCATACACTTTGTTAACTTAATAAAATATATGGTTTTAAAACATTAAAACGAAACGTGGGTTTTCAACTCCAATGTGGCACGTCAGATTCGGCCATAACATCTGGGCCGGGTTTGGGGTGTTACAAGGTATGTTTCGTATATGCTTTGAATTAGATGATCCCTTACAAATAGTATTCGCTCAGTCGATAAATGAGCTACCGGCCTTTGGCTAAGTTGATATTTTGTGTATGAATATAAGGGTTGGTAATGTGAAGTAAGTATGATATTGAGAATTTGTGCATATGAAATTATCCGTTTAGCCATATGAATGTTGCAATTTAGTTGTGTCAAATTTTATGGCTCAAAACTTACTAAGCATTAAATGCTTACTCCGTTTCTTTGAATCTCTGTTTTATAGATTTTGGTTCGTCAGCTATCGGACTCGGGATTGTCGAAGTCGAAGTCGTCCACACTATCAAACCCCCTTTTGGTACACTTTTGGTTGAACTTTGAAATGGCATGTATAGGACTACCCTTTTTGTTGTGGGTCATGTACCCTTCGGTTTTGTATAAATTTGGATAGCCATGCGAAAATGGCTTATATATATATTTTGAGCACAATGTTATAATCATCTTATATGTATATGGTTATTGAGAGGTGTGGATATGCTTGGCAATGATTGGCCGTTGGAATGGTTAATCACAATCATATTTTGTGCTATATATGCTAAAGGGTTAGTTAAATCATGGAAACTATGTAATAGGTAAAGTCTACCTTAAAGGCAGATGCTGACAGTAGCAGTAGTGTGAATTTGAAAAATCACTAAAAATAGTAGGAAAGGAATTAAATAGTGAATAAATTATGTAATAGAACCTTGATGAATCTACTTCCATATGGAAGAAACGAAACGATCATATGAGTTGTATGTTAAGAGATATTTAGGTTTTCGCCACACAGGGCCAGAACGGTTTCTGGATTCCCTGTTCCGACTTTGGAAATTCATTATAAATTAACCAGAGATAATTACAAGTCATTCCATATATGTATAGATTCCGTTTTGAGTCTAGTTTCATTAGAAAGAAATTGCATAAGTATTGAAGCCCTGTATAAGGAGTTATCTAAGTCGCAATGCAGGAAGGTCAGGGTAGTCGAACCCTGTAACAGGGGAGACTTTAACTAATAAACTGTACTAATTGGCTTGACCAAAAATTCTAGAAAAAAATTAGTAGATGGATATATGAGTCTAGTTTTAGGAAAAATTTATGAAACTGATTTTCGAGTTTTGGAACTCAAGATATGATTTTTAAGGTGACAGTGACGCAGTTAGCCAGCTTGTCTGGAAATTTTTACAACGGACTGTGAAAATAAGTGAATTAAGTCTGTTAACCCCTCGTGTCCGACTCTGGCAACGGTCTCGGGTACGGGGTGTTACATCTCATACTTATCAAGTTGTTCACATAATTTGCATATCACCAAATAATAATTTACAAAACATCATATTTCATGATAATAAGTATCATGTCATATAAATAACATTAAATCACTTAAAATAAAAATTATGTTACCTTATTTACACATGAACTTACCCCGATACAAAATATTAGCAATCGACTCTATTCCTCGTAAATTTTGTTTTTCCCTCGATCGCGACTTGAATCTCGTTTCTCTTGATCTATAATGCCAAATTAATTTTATTTAATAAATACATTCATCAAAATAGCCCTTAGTACGAACTTTGGCAAAATTACCATTTTGCCCCTAAACTTTTGCATATTTACACTTTTTCCCCTAGGCTCGGGAATTAAACTTCATCCCTTATTCTTATGTTTTATGACATGCTGATCATTTTTCCCTTGTATAGCAATATCAAATTCACACTCTAACATGTACTTATGAATATTAGGTATTTTTACTGATTAAGCCCTTATACTCGTTTTCACTTAAAACCGAGTAGCACAAGTTGTCTAGCATAATTTAAAACATCATATTCTATCATAGAACACCAAAATACACAAATTTCACCTATGGGTATTTTTCCAAATATGAACCCTAGGTTGAATTATTGCTAGCATAAGCTAAATCGAGCTACCGGGATTTCAAAAACATAAAAATCATTAGAAACGGGCATAGAAATCACTTACAATCAAGGCTTAAAAGTGTTGAAACCCTAGCTATGGTGGAGAGCAAAATTTGGCAGCAACTTATGGAGAAGATGATCATTTTTGTGTTATTTTTCCCATTTTATTTCATTTAATATCCAAATGACCAAAATGCCCTTCCTTACTAAACTTTCAAAAATTCCATCCATGTCCAATTTTTGTCCATAAACTTAGAAATTGGTCAAATTGCTATTTAAGACCTCCTCATTAATATTCCAAAACAATTTCATACTAAAAACTTCTAGAATGCAAGTTTTGCAAATTATTCGATTTAGTCCCTAATTTCAACTTAAGCACTTTATGCATAGAATTTCGTCACGAAATTTTCACACAATCATGAAATCATATCATAAACCTCAAAATAATTATAAAATAATTATTTCTAACTCAGATTTGTGGTCACAAAATCACTATTCTGATTAGGCCCTAATTTGGGATATTACACTCAAAATAAAATTTTCACAATTTAACCAAAATTGCTCAAATTCATCAAAAATTCAAAGACAAAACATGTAAACCCAACTTCAAGCTTTCATATTTAACCATTTAACAAAACAAAACTCATGAATTCATCCATGGCATATTTCAAAATCCTCACCAAAATTAGAAATTGAGACATGGGCATGATATTATACAAAGCAACAATTACAAAAACGTAGAAATTATCAAAAATCGAGTCAAAACCGTACCTTAATCAAGTAATCAAAGTGCCGAACCCTAGCAAGAATATTTCTTTTCTTTTTCCTTTGAATTTTTGGCAAAGATGAGTGAAAAATGGATGAACAAAATGTTTTTATTTTATTTAATAAACATTAATGCACATTTTACCATTCTACCCCTTTAATAAACCATTTAAAACCATCATTTTAATGCCCATTTATGACCATTCCCACTATAAATGGACTAATTACAACTTAAGGACTTTCTTTTAATAAGACAAATCAATTAAGCACTTTAACAAACAACAGACAACTTTTACATTGTACGTGATTAGGTCATTCTATCAAATTGAGCATACAAACAATCAAATTTTCAGACGAAACTTTCACATATGCTAATTCACACATCATAAGCACGAAAAATAATATTTAACTATTTTTCTGACTCGGATATGTGGTCCCGAAACCACTGTTCTGACTAGGGTCTAAACCAAACTGTTACAATTCTCCCCCATTTTAGGGATTTTCGTCCCCGAAAATCTTACCGTTAAACAGATTCAAATATTGACGTCTCATAGCATCTTCAGGCTCCCACGTGGCCTCTTCAATACCGTGTTGATGCCACATCACTTTACTAACGAAACTTTCTTGTTTCACAGTTCTTTAACCTCGCAAGGTAAGATACATATCGGCTTTTCTTCTTAAGTCATATCAGACTGAATTTCAATCTTAGATGGGGAAATCACATGCGACGGATCATATTTGTATCGTCAAAGCATCGATACGTGAAACACATCATAATCTTTTCTAATTCTAATGGCAACAATAATCTTTATGCTACTGGCTCAATATGCTCGGTAATCTTATACGACCCAATGAACCTCGGACTCAATTTGCCTTTTCTACCGCAGCGAAGTAATTTCTTCCATAGGGACACCTTCAAAAGCACTCTATCGCCGATCTCAAACACAATATCTTTTCTTTTTAGATCCGCTTAAGATTTCTAACGATTAGAAGTTACTTTCAAACTATCTTGAATCACTTTTACTTTCTGTTCAGTTTCTTTTACTAAATCAATTCCGTAAATCTTATTTTCACTGAGTCAGCCCAATACAAAGGTTTACGCATTTGCGACCATATAAAGCTTCGTATGGTGCTAATTTAATACTCGACTGAAAACTATTATTATAAGCGAATTCAATCAAAGGAAAATATTTTTCCCACGTACCTTCTAACTCAAGAATGCAATGTGACACCCCTAATGTGACCCTAGTCGGAGAGTGGTTTCGGGACCACAAAACCGAGTCACAAGAATAATTAGGTGTTATATTCTGTGCTTATTGTATGTGGAATTTGTATGCATAAATATTTCGTGCCTTGATTTTATTAATTAGGTGCTAATTCATAAGAAAGGACCCATGTGTTAGGACTTGAAAATGTGATAGGTGAATTTTAAGTGGCCAAATAATGCATGAAGTAAAGACATGAGGGATTTGCATGTCAATTTAGCCAACTATAGGAAGTGGTAGGCCATGGTAATGAAGATGGGCAAAAGAAAACATGTCTTGAACATGTTTTGCTAATGGTGGATGTTAGAAATAATAAAATAAATAGCATGGGCAAGGGAACATGTTTCAAACATGTCTAGTTAATGGATCATGTTAGAAAGAATAAAGAAATGGAGAAAAAGGAAATGATGAACAAAAAAAAAAGTGTGGATGCCCCCTTGTTGCCGTGAGTTGAGGAAAAGAAAGGAGAAAAATTTTGTTGTTCATCCTTTCTCATTTTGTTACAATTGCCATGACTTGAGAAGAAGAAAAAAAAAGTGTTCATGTTTTCTTTCTTTTGCTATTGCCGAAATTAGAGGAAGGGGAAGAAGGGAGATTCGGCCAAGGTGGTCTTCTAGATCAAGGTATGTTCAAGGGTACCTTTGGATGTATATACAACCTTTAGGTGATGAGCCTAAATTTTATCTATTTCATGGTTGGGTTTGGGGTTGATGGAGAGTTAGAATTGGCTAAGGAGCCTAACAAAAACATTTTGGTTGATACTTTGATGCCATTATCATGCTAAGTTGAATGGTGGATGCACTCTTGGTAAGGTCAAGGAAGTTGAGATTTCTTGTGTGTGTCTAGGCAAAATGCCGAATGATTTAGTGTTGGAGATAAGAGCTTACTTAGAATGATAAATTCTTCTCCTATGATTATTTTTCTTGCATGTTAAATGGCTCCTACTTAGCCATGCAAAAATTTGTAATTTGTATGGATGATTGGAGCATTCGGCTAAGGTATAAATGAAGGGATTTTGGTTGTTTCATCTAAGTATGGATGATGAATGTGCTATGGAAAGAAATCGGTCTTCCTATGAATATGATTCGTGAATGTTTATATTAGTAAAATAATTTATGTTCAAACACTTGAGGATTCGGCATTGTCCATGACTATTGTGTTTAGGAGGTGATTTTGATTATTTCGAATATTGGAAAGTAAGAATAGGTGTGATCGGTCATGGGAATTTGAGATGTTGTACATTAGAATTGAAAATACTTGAGACTAGGTTACCTTAATAGTGATAATACATTCGGCCTTGATGCATTAATTGAATGTTGGCTAAGGTTTTGATATTTTGAACAAGGATAGTTGTGAATGGGTGAAAACCATTAAATTATACACATAAGTATCCAGCAAGAAATTTAACTACTAAATGTATTTATACTAGGAGATCAATACATCAAAAGGAGAATCAAACAAAGGCAAAGCAAAGATAATCGAGTAGTCGATTGGAAATCGTTTCATCCAATATAAGGTAAGTCATTAAGCATATATTTGGTATTGTTTTAAATGATCATAATATCTATGCAATTGTGTTTAATGAGATGATATGTAAATGAAAATGTATGTGTATGGAATGATGACATTGTTGAATGTAAAAGAAATAGTGAAATGTGTAGAAAGTTGCTTTCGGCACTAAGTGTCTTGGCAATACGTGTGTACGATGGCGAGATTGGCACTAAGTGTGCATGCTGGAAATATATGGCACTAAGTGTGCATGCTGGAAATATATGGCACTAAGTGTGCATGCTGGAAATATACGGCACTGGGTGTGCGAGCTCGAAGGGTATGGCACTATGTGTGCGGGCTTAAATCACATGGCACTAAGTGTGCGAAATCGAGTATTAAGCCTTGTGTGTGCGTACTCTATATATATATATATATCTCCGATCGAACAATTATATGGAGGGTGTGTCTTCATCGAGTGGAGTATGGACAGCGGAAAGAGTAAGTACCTTGAGTTCGTGGCTAATAGATACTATGTTCATGCTCGAGGTTGAGTCGGTAAGTTTTAAATCTATGTGATGATTTCAATTGCATGATTGTTGTGGAAATGAAATGATGAATGGAAATTGCTTCAAATATCCTATTGAATAGTATATGAAATGTAAATGTATGACTTGGTATGACATTGATCCGAAAGGTCTAAGGAACTATGGTAGTTCGGTATGGGTGGAGCAATGGGCCTTGTTTCATTATTTCATTTTATGATAATTTTAGTAACGGATGGTTGTGAAATGCTTATGACTTCTTGAGTTATAAACTCACTCGGTGTTTTCTTGTCACCCATTTTAGGCCTCTTGGACTCGTATCGTTTGCGTGCTCGGAACCGTCGTTGAAGTCATCACACCGGCTGGAAATCTTTTGGTATTGTCTTCGTAGTTGAACTAGGAGAACATTTGGCATGTATAGGCTATTTTGTTTTGTTGAATCTCGGGTTGTAAACTTTAAGCCATGCGAAAATGGCCTATGTGGTCGGTTGAGTGTGAATCTAAAACCTATAGGCACGAGCCTTAGAAACCTTAATTTTGATAAGGTGGCCATAGTTTGTATTATGTATGATGAAATAGTTGGCCATGGAAGAATTATGAAATAGTCATTGTTTGCTTTAGTACCAGATGCTGCCAGCAGCAGTGAGGTGAGATGGAAAAATCACTAAAAATAGTAGAAGTAGAATTAAATAGTGAATAAATTATGAAATTGAACCTTGATGAATCTATTTTCATATGGATGAAACGAAACGACCGTATGAGCTGTATTTTAAGAGATATTCAGGTTTTCGTAAAACAGGGCCAGAACGGTTTCTGGATCCCCTGCTCCGATTTTGAAAATTCACTATAAATTAACCAGAGAGAATTAGAAGTCATGATCTATATTTGCAGATTCCTTGCGAGTCTAGTTTCTCTAGAAACAAATGGCATAAGTGTTGGAGCCCTGTACAGGAAGATATCCAAGTCGTAGTACACAAAGGTCAGTGTAGTCGAACCCTGAAACAGTGGAGACTTTAACTAATAAACTGTACTAATTAGCCCAACGAAAATTCTAGAAAAAATGTGTAGATGGGATTATGAGTCTAGTTTCAGAGAAAATTGACGGAACTCATTTTCGAGTTCTGGAACTCGAGATATGATTTTAAGGTGACAGTGACGCGGTTAGCTAGCCTGCCTGGAGCAGAAATTAAATAATTCCAAGAGAGAAATAAGGGAAGTAAGCCGGTAACACCACGTGGTCAAATCCGGTGACAGTCACGGGTTTGGGGTGTTACATTTAATTGGTATCGAGCTATGGTTTAGTCGGTTCTAGGACTACCATAGCGCGTGTGAATCTAGCTATACATGCCAAATTGTTAGTGCTTAATAATGTGATGACTTGACGGTTGAAGTTTTTGTTTTGATTAACAAATGGAACCCGGGTAGAGACCCTTGGCGGATGACGTTGAAAGTGTAGCGGCTGCTCCGCGCAAGGGACGCTGCACTGTTGAGCCTCGATCATCGCGAATAATCAAAATGAAGGCGAAACAAGCCTTCTTCACCATGATGAATGAGTGGGTCGCATAATATGCCCGAACCAATCCGGCTGTCCAACCATTCCGAATTTAAATATCGCACCCAAGAGCCGCAATGCCTCCGATTCTTGATCTGTGAGGCTGAGTAAACCACTGTGACCTGATTAGGAAGCGGGCTGAGGAGTTCAAGGCCATAGTTCTTGATGATGCCGAAAAGGTAGGAGTTTTGGCTCGATAACACCATTGGAGTGTTAGATGAATCATGCACACCGATGAATGTCTTAAGTGTGCTATATCCTTGTTCGAGACTCATCTTACTATTGTGGAGGACTTTAATTTCCATAGTCCCAAACGAGCGAGTTACTTGGGATTTCTTTCAATCGAATTTGAAAGAAATACATTAGTCAACAGTTCATCGATCGAAGCGTAAGGAATTCTTGGAACTCAAGCAAGGTAGTATGACAAGATGTCGAATCTGAACATGAGTTCGTAAGACTTAGTCGGTATGCAGAGAGTGTGTGGCTGATGAGGTTGCTATGTGCAAAAGATTTGAAGAAGGATTGAATGAAGAGTTAAAGCTACTAGTGGGTATTTTGGAGATAAAGGAGTTCGTAACACTAGTCGAACGAGCACGCAAGGCGGAAGAACTTGGAAAGGAGAAGAAGAAGGTTGAATTTGAAGCAAGAGATTATCGTAAAAGATCGTGAGTAAAGCTCCGTTCTCGGGTAAAGAAGTTCGGGAGGACACTAATAAGTCGAGGCGATGCGGGAATTTCCATCGAGCCCGACCATTGGCGGACTCGAGCTACTTGATAGCTAGTGTGGGCAATAATCGTCAAGAGAGACCGAATGCCCCCAATGTGGAAGACGACACTTAGGTGAATGTTGGGGTAAGTCATTAATAGGGCTGTTATGGATGCGGTTCGAAGGACCACTTCATTAGAGATTGTACGGAGCTAGATGAGAGTAATAAGGCGCAAGGTGCAAGACCTAGTGGAGCGACGGCTAGAGGTAGGCCCCGAGAATTTTCGGAGGTAGGGGTGGTAATCGAGAGGAGCCTCGATCGGCTGTTCGATCCGAGACCGTGCTCTGCTAGAGCATATGCCATCCGCGACGAGAGGAGGCATCCTCCTTGACGTTATCATGGTACTTTTACTCTCTTTGATACTAATGTGATTGCATTGATTGACCCGGCTCTACTCATTCATATGTATGTGAAACCTTAGCATCCAAAGAAGACTCTACTGTTGAGTCTCTCGAGTTCGTAATTCGAGTGTCCAACCCTTTGGGTCAATATGTACTCGTTGATAAAGTGTGCAAGAGATGCCCCTAATAATTCGAGAATCTGTTTTCCTACCGATCGATGCTTCTACCATTTGATGAATTCGATGTTATTCTTGGTATGGATTGGTGACCGTACATGATGCGATGGTGGACCGCAAAGGAAAACCATTGATTTGAGGAGTGTAAATAACGAGGTAGTCCGAGTCGAGTCTCTTGATTTAAAAGGAGTGCCAACGATAATATCTTCTATGACCGCTCGGAGGTATGTGAAAAAGGGGTGTGAAACATACCTTGCGTATGTGTTTGAAAGTAAAGAGATGGAAAGGAAACTCAAATCGGTACCAGTGGTTTGTGAGTATTCAGATGTTTTTCACGAGGAGTTCTGGGATTGCCACCGGTTCGAGAAGTGGAATTCGGCATCGAAGTTGTACCAGGTACTACGCCGATTTCAATAGCCCCGTATCGTATGGCATTAACGGAATTAAAGGAATTGAAGGTTCAATTGCAAGAATTGACGGATAGAGGTTTCGCTCGACCGATTTTTTCTCCATGAGGCGCACCAGTATTGTTTGTGAAAAAGAAGGATGGAACTATGAGATTGTGCATCGACTATCGTCAGTTGAATAAAGTGACGATAAAGAACAAATATCCGTTGCCACGAATTGACGATTTGTTTGATCAATTAAAGGGAGCCTTAGTGTTTTCAAAGATAGATTTGAGGTCGAGGTACTATCAGTTGAGGGTCCGAGAATCGGACATACCCAAGACTACTTTTAGAACGAGGTATGGTCACTACGAATTCTTAGTGATGCCGTTTGGGCTCACTAATGCCCCTGCGGTATTTATGGATTTAATGAATAGAATTTTCAGGCCATACTTGGATCGGTTCGTAGTTGTATTTATCGATGACATTTTGGTCTATTCGAGAGATGAAACCGAACATCTTTGAACACCGAGGCTAGTGTTGCAAATCTTACGAGATAAGCGATTATCGCAAAGTTCGATAAATGTGAATTTTAGTTGAGAGAGGTTAGCTTTTTGGGGCACGTGGTGTCCGCGATCGGTGTCGAGTAGACCGAACAAAATTTCAGCCATAGTTGATTGGAAACCTCCAAGGAATATTACCGAAGTTAGGAGCTTTTTGGGCTTGCGGATACTATCGACGATTTGTGAAAGGTTTTTCGGTGATAGCTGCACCGATGTGAAACTACTCCAAAAGATGTTAAGTTCGAGTGGTCGAACATTTGTCAAGAAAGTTTCAATCGACTAAAACCTGTTTAACCGAGGCCCCAGTGCTAGTACAATTGGAGTCCGTAAAGAGTTTGTCATATCTGATGACGCATCCTTGATTGGGTTAGGTTGTGTGTTGATGCAAGAAGGTCGAGTTGTGGCTTACGCGTCGAGACAACTAAAGCCGTATGAGAGAAACTATCCCACCCATGACCTTGAACTAGCGACCATAGTGTTCGCCTTGAAGATATGGCGGCATTACTTGTTTAGAGAAAGGTGTCATATTTATTCGGACCATAAGAGTCTTAAATATCGATTACTCAAGGAGATCTAAACTTGCGACAAAGGCGTTGGCTTGAGTTGTTGAAGGACTATGAACTTGTCATTGATTATCACCGGGAAAGGCCAACGTAGTGGCCGATGCTTTAAGTCGTAAGGCACTGCATGCGCTTTGAGAGCGATGGATGCTCATCTATCCGTTTCACTCGAGGAGGTGCTAGTAGTCGAATTAGAGGCCAAACCGTTATTGATTCATCAAATACTTGAATCTCGGAAGGTCGACGCTAAATTGGTCGCTAAACGAGTCGAATGTGTTTGAATGAGGAATCGAATTTCAGATTGGCGACAATGATTGCTAGGCGTTCAAGGGTCGATTATGTATTCCAAGGATTCGAACTTGTTTCGATGATTTTGAACGAGGCTCACATGAGTCGAATGTCAATCCACCGGTAGTACTAAAATGTACAATGATCTGAAACGCCAATTTTGGTGGCCGGTATGAAACGAGACATTTCGAATTTGTTTCAAGGTGTCCGATATGTCAACAAGTGAAAGCGGAACATCAAGTGCCATCGGGATTACTTGACCGATCACGATACCCGAGTGGAAATGGGATCGAGTCACCATGGACTTTGTGTCCGACCGCCATTGTCGTGAGTAAGAAGGATGCGATTTGGGTTGTTGTTGATAGATTGACTAAGTCGGCTCATTTTATCCTGTCCGCACGGATTTTTCGCTCGATAAATTGGCGAATTATACATCTCCCAAATTGTTCGATTGCATGGGGTGCCTATTTCTATCGTGTCGGATAGAGACCCAAGATTTACATCGCGATTTTGGAAGAAATTGCAAGAGGCTTTGGGTACCAAGCGCATTTTAGCACTTTTCACCCCAAACCGATGGTCAATCCGAACGGATAATTCAAATACTTGAGGATATGTTGAGATGTTGCATCCTTGAGTTTAGTGGCTCATGGGAGCGGTATTTACCTTTGGTTGAATTCGCACAACAATAGCTTTCAAACAAGTATTAAGATGGCGCCTTACGAGGCTTTATACGGTCGTAAATGCCGTACACCATTGTTTTGGGTGAGCTCGGTGAAAGCAAAATTTTGGGTGGATTTGATTAAAGATCTTTGAGCGAGAAAGTGAAAGTAATCCGTGAAAGTCGAAGATAGCCTCCGATCGTCGAAGTCGTCGCGGATCTGAAACGAAAAGACATCGAGTATCGGTGGGAGATAAAGTGTTTCTTAAAGTTTCGCCTTGGAAAAGATACTCGATTTGGTAGTAAAGGCAAATTGAGTCCAAGGTTCATTGGGCCATATGAGATATCCGAACGAGTCGGTCCGATTGCATATCGTTTGATTTTGCACCACGAACTCGAAAAGATTCACGACGTCTTTCATGTTTCGATGCTTGACGTTATAGATCTGATCCATCGCACGTGATTAGTCCATCGAGGTTGAAATGCAAGCCAATATGAGTTACGAGGAAGAACCCACTCGTATCCTAGCTCGGGAAGTGAAAGAGTTCTGAAACAAGAAAGTTCCGTTAGTAAAAGTGTTATGGCTCAAACACGGGATAGAAGAAGCTACATGGGAACCCGAGAACTCTATGAAAGAACGATACCCAAACCTATTTACGGTAATATTTTCGGGACGAAAATCTCTTAAGTGGGGAGAGTTGTGACACCCTAATGTGACCCTAGTCGGAGAGTGGTTTGGGACCACAAAACCGAGTCACAAGAATAATTAGGTGTTATATTCGTGCTTATTGTATGTGGAATTTGTATGCATAAATA
This sequence comes from Gossypium arboreum, assembly GCF_025698485.1. Lineage (NCBI taxonomy): Eukaryota > Viridiplantae > Streptophyta > Magnoliopsida > Malvales > Malvaceae > Gossypium > Gossypium arboreum. Next base: position 30,194,290 of record NC_069076.1, read on the forward strand.
TTTCGTGCCTTGATTTTATTAATTAGGTGCTAATTCATAAGAAAGGACCCATGTGTTAGGACTTGAAAATGTGATAGGTGAATTTTAAGTGGCCAAATAATGCATGAAGTAAAGACATGAGGGATTTGCATGTCAATTTAGCCAACTATAGGAAGTGGTAGGCCATGGTAATGAAGATGGGCAAAAGAAAACATGTCTTGAACATGTTTTGCTAATGGTGGATGTTAGAAATAATAAAATAAATAGCATGGGCAAAGGAACATGTTTCAAACATGTCTAGTTAATGGATCATGTTAGAAAGAATAAAGAAATGGAGAAAAAGGAAATGATGAACAAAAAAAAAAGTGTGGATGCCCCCTTGTTGCCGTGAGTTGAGGAAAAGAAAGGAGAAAATTTTGTTGTTCATCCTTTCTCATTTTGTTACAATTGCCATGACTTGAGAAGAAGAAAAAAAAAAGTGTTCATGTTTTCTTTCTTTTGCTATTGCCGAAATTAGAGGAAGGGGAAGAAGGGAGATTCGGCCAAGGTGGTCTTCTAGATCAAGGTATGTTCAAGGGTACCTTTGGATGTATATACAACCTTTAGGTGATGAGCCTAAATTTTATCTATTTCATGGTTGGGTTTGGGGTTGATGGAGAGTTAGAATTGGCTAAGGAGCCTAACAAAAACATTTTGGTTGATACTTTGATGCCATTATCATGCTAAGTTGAATGGTGGATGCACTCTTGGTAAGGTCAAGGAAGTTGAGATTTCTTGTGTGTGTCTAGGCAAAATGCCGAATGATTTAGTGTTGGAGATAAGAGCTTACTTAGAATGATAAATTCTTCTCCTATGATTATTTTTCTTGCATGTTAAATGGCTCCTACTTAGCCATGCAAAATTTGTAATTTGTATGGATGATTGGAGCATTCGGCTAAGGTATAAATGAAGGGATTTTGGTTGTTTCATCTAAGTATGGATGATGAATGTGCTATGGAAAGAAATCGGTCTTCCTATGAATATGATTCGTGAATGTTTATATTAGTAAAATAATTTATGTTCAAACACTTGAGGATTCGGCATTGTCCATGACTATTGTGTTTAGGAGGTGATTTTGATTATTTCGAATATTGGAAAGTAAGAATAGGTGTGATCGGTCATGGGAATTTGAGATGTTGTACATTAGAATTGAAAATACTTGAGACTAGGTTACCTTAATAGTGATAATACATTCGGCCTTGATGCATTAATTGAATGTTGGCTAAGGTTTTGATATTTTGAACAAGGATAGTTGTGAATGGAGTGAAAACCATTAAATTATACACATAAGTATCCAGCAAGAAATTTAACTACTAAATGTATTTATACTAGGAGATCAATACATCAAAAGGAGAATCAAACAAAGGCAAAGCAAAGATAATCGAGTAGTCGATTGGAAATCGTTTCATCCAATATAAGGTAAGTCATTAAGCATATATTTGGTATTGTTTTAAATGATCATAATATCTATGCAATTGTGTTTAATGAGATGATATGTAAATGAAAATGTATGTGTATGGAATGATGACATTGTTGAATGTAAAAGAAATAGTGAAATGTGTAGAAAGTTGCTTTCGGCACTAAGTGTCTTGGCAATACGTGTGTGCGATGGCGAGATTGGCACTAAGTGTGCATGCTGGAAATATATGGCACTAAGTGTGCATGCTGGAAATATATGGCACTAAGTGTGCATGCTGGAAATATACGGCACTGGGTGTGCGAGCTCGAAGGGTATGGCACTATGTGTGCGGGCTTAAATCACATGGCACTAAGTGTGCGAAATCGAGTATTAAGCACGTGTGTGCGTACTCTATATATATATATATATCTCCGTCGAACAATTATATGGAGGGTGTGTCTTCATCGAGTGGAGTATGGACAGCGGAAAGAGTAAGTACCTTGAGTTCGTGGCTAATAGATACTATGTTCATGCTCAGGGTTGAGTCGGTAAGTTTTAAATCTATGTGATGATTTCAATTGCATGATTGTTGTGGAAATGAAATGATGAATGGAAATTGCTTCAAATATCCTATTGAATAGTATATGAAATGTAAATGTATGACTTGGTATGACATTGATCCGAAAGGTCTAAGGAACTATGGTAGTTCGGTATGGTGGAACAATGGGCCTTGTTTCATTATTTCATTTTATGATAATTTTAGTAACGGATGGTTGTGAAATGCTTATGACTTACTGAGTTATAAACTCACTCGGTGTTTTCTTGTCACCCATTTTAGGTCTCTTGGACTCGTATCGTTTGCGTGTTTCGGAACCGTCGTTGAAGTCATCACACCGCTGGAAATCTTTTGGTATTGTCTTCGTAGTTGAACTAGGAGAACATTTGGCATGTATAGGCTATTTTGTTTTGTTGAATCTCGGGTTGTAAACTTTAAGCCATGCGAAAATGGCCTATGTGGTCGGTTGAGTGTGAATCTAAAACCTATAGGCACGAGCCTTAGAAACCTTAATTTTGATAAGGTGGCCATAGTTTGTATTATGTATGATGAAATAGTTGGCCATGGAAGAATTATGAAATAGTCATTGTTTGCTTTAGTACCAGATGCTGCCAGCAGCAGTGAGGTGAGATGGAAAATCACTAAAAATAGTAGAAGTAGAATTAAATAGTGAATAAATTATGAAATTGAACCTTGATGAATCTATTTTCATATGGATGAAACGAAACGACCGTATGAGCTGTATTTTAAGAGATATTCAGGTTTTCAGTAAAACAGGGCCAGAACGGTTTCTGGATCCCCTGCTCCGATTTTGAAAATTCACTATAAATTAACCAGAGAGAATTAGAAGTCATGATCTATATTTGCAGATTCCTTGCGAGTCTAGTTTCTCTAGAAACAAATGGCATAAGTGTTGGAGCCCTGTACAGGAAGATATCCAAGTCGTAGTACACAAAGGTCAGTGTAGTCGAACCCTGAAACAGTGGAGACTTTAACTAATAAACTGTACTAATTAGCCCAACGAAAAATTCTAGAAAAAAATGTGTAGATGGGATTATGAGTCTAGTTTCAGAGAAAATTGACGGAACTCATTTTCGAGTTCTGGAACTCGAGATATGATTTTTAAGGTGACAGTGACGCGGTTAGCTAGCCTGCCTGGAACAGAAATTAAATAATTCCAAGAGAGAAATAAGGGAAGTAAGCCCGGTAACACCACGTGGTCAAATCCGGTGACGGTCACGGGTTTGGGGTGTTACATGCAACATCTCAACATATCCTCAAGTATCTGAATGATTCGCTTAGACTGACCATCTGTTTACAGATGGAAAGCAGTGCTAAAATGTAATTTAGTATCTAGTGCATCTTGCAGTTTCTTCCAAAACCACGATGTAAACTTCGGATCTTTATCCGAAACAATAGAAATAGGCACACCATGTAATCTCACAACCTGAGAAACATATAACTCAACAAGCTTGTCAAGTGAATAATCTGTACGAACAGGAACAAAGTGATCCGGTTTAGTCAATCTATCCACAATAACCCATATTGCATCTTTCTTGCTTGATGCCAACGGTAGACCAGATACAAAATCCAATGTGACTCTCTCCCACTTCCACTCAGGTATCATGATCGGTTGAAACAACCCAAAAGGTACCTGATGCTTAGCTTTTATTTGCTGACAAATTGAACATTTCGAAACAAAGTCAGAAATGTCTCGTTTCATACCTTGCCACCAATAAAGCTGTTTTAGATCGTTATACATTTTCATACTACCCAGGTGAACAGATAACCGACTGCTATGAGCTTCATTCAAAATCACTTGAATTAACTTTGAATTTCTCGAAACACAAATTCTATCTCGAAATCTCAGACAATCATCTTTATCAACTCTGAATTTTGAATCAGACTCTACATTACACTAAGCTCGTTTAGCTAAAATCTCATTATCAATCTTCTAAGCTTCGATAATTTGTTGTAAAAACAAATGTCTTGCTTTCAGTTTAGCTAAAACTGAAACATCATCAGACAAAACCAAATGAGCATTGATCGGACGCAAAGCAAACAACAATTTCTGACTCAAGGTATTAGCAACAACATTTGTTTTTCCCGGATGATAATCTATCACAAGTTCATAGTCTTTAAGCAATTCAAGCCACCTTATCTTTCGTAGATTCAAATCTTTTTGAGTCATCAGATATTTCAAACTCTTATGATTAGAATATACGTGACATCTCTCACCGAATAGGTAATGATGCCAAATCTTTAGAGCGAACACAATCGCAGCTAACTCAAGATCATGTGTCAGATAGTTCTTTTTGTGCAACTTTAACTGTTTCGAAGCATAAGCAATGACTTTGCCTTCTTGCATCAAAAAAAATCCCAGTCCGATCAACAAAGCATCACTGTAGATAACAAATTCTTTACTCGATTCGGGTTGTACCAATACCGAATCTTTAGTCAACGAAGTTTTCAACTGATCAAAACTTTTATGACACTTTTTAGACCATTCAAACTTCACATCTTTTTGTAGCTTCGCTAATGGAGTCACAATCATAGAAAAGCCTTTTACGAACCTTCTATAATAACCACCAAGTCCCAAAAAACTGCAGACTTCAGAGACATTCCTCGGAGGTTTTCAATCTAGAATAGCTAAAATCTTGCTCAGATCAACTCAGATACCAGATGCTGATACAATATGACCCAGAAAACCAACTTCTCGCAACTAGAATTCACATTTACTGAACTTTGCATATAACTGTTTATCTCGTAGAATCTGTAGTACTAATCTCAAATGGTCGGCATGTTCAGATTCATCACGTGAATAAATCAATATGTCATCAATGAATACAACAACAAATTGATCTAGTTACGGTCTGAAAATTCTATTCATCAAATCCATAAAAATAATAGGTGCGTTAGTCAATCCGAAAGGCATAACTAAGAATTCATAGTGACCATACCTCATTTTGAAAGTAGTTTTCGGAATGTCTGAGTCTTTCACTCACAACTGATAATAGCTTGATCTCAAATCTATTTTTGAAAACACAATAGCTCCTTTTAACTGATCAAACAAATCATCAATTCAGGGTAGGGGATACTTATTCTTGATAGTTACTTTGTTCAATTGGTGATAATCTATACACATTCTCATTGTACCATCTTTCTTTTTCACGAATAGAATCGGAGCACCACAAGGTGAGAAACTCGGTCTAACAAATCCTCTATCTGTCAATTCTTGCAACTAAGACTTTAATTCTTTCAGTTTGGTCAGAGCCATTCTATATGGAGCTATTGAAATCGGAGTAGTACTAGGTACCAATTCAATGCAAATTCTACTTCTCTAACCGGAGGTAATCCCGAAATTTCTTCAGGAAATACATCAGGGAACTCACAGACAGTAGGCATAGATTCAACTTTCTTTTCTGACACCCTCGAATCAATCACATAAGCAAAATAGGCTTCACAACCCTTTCTCACAATACTAAAAGCTTTCATCGAAGATATCATAGTAGGCAATCCATTCAAATCACTAGATTCAATTCTGACTATTTCATCATTTTTGCATCTCAAATCAATAGTTTTTCGTTTGCAGTTCACAATAGCATCATGCAAAGTTAAACAATCCATACCCAAAATTACATCAAATTCATCAAACCGTAACAACATCAGATCAGCCAGAAAATAAATGCCTTAAAACATTAACGGACAATTCTTACAGACTTTATCAACCAAAACAAATCTACCTAGGGGGTTCGAAACTCTAATTGTAAATTCAGTAGACTCTACAGGAAAAGTCCTTTTGTTCACTAAATTCATGCATATATACGAATGTGTCGATCCAGGCTCTATCAAAGCAATCACAGAAGTATCATAAAGAGTAAATTACCCGTAATCATATCTGGTGGTGAAGCTTCTTCACGAGTTTCGATAGCATAGGCTCTGACAGGTGGAAATTTTGGATTGCTATAAGAGTATTAAGGGTTCGATTAGCCTTTCAATAAGAGGAAATTCGATAAAAATTGATTTTCGAACATAGGGGTAAAATGGTCTTTTTGCAAATGTCTAAGGGCAAAATAGTCATTTTTCCCAAGTATAGATTATTGAGTGCCTAGATTGATAAAATGATTAAATTTGTGAATTTTTGTTATTATAGATCAAGAAATTCAAACTCCAAACCTGGACTGGGGGAAAACCAAGCAAATTGATTAGACCGACTTGACACCATATTTTGTAACCGAGGTAAGTTGCATGTAAATAATACAATTACATTGCTAATGTGTGTGTTAATTTGTTTTTTAATTAATATAGCATGAATTGCTTGATTGTGGAATTGAGAATGTATGATGATAGTAGAGATAGTAGAGTTCCCGTTTGAACCTAGGAAATAAATCGGATATTCATGCCATAACATATGGGTTATTGTAAGAAGTTTCTGGGACATGCATTGGCCACATTATGAGAGCCTGTGTAAGACCATGTCTGGGACATGGCATCATCATCAAGATAAGTGCTAGTGTAAGACATGTCCGGGACATGCATCGGCCTCAAGACGTAAGCCAGTTTAAGACATGTTTGGGACATGCATTAGCTACTAGATGATAGTTAGTGTAAGACCATATCTGGAATATGGCATCGGCACCCTACTCCATGTTTGAGGCTTGTTTAATATCCGGTGAAGTTTTGAACGGTTCAACATTGAGAGATGTAGTTTAAGATAACGAGTAAGGTATAACCATGTTGTGAGTGGTACAGGTACTTAATTGACATGCATGAGATATGAGCTCGATATAAGTTATGAGATTTATATGGGTAGTAATGAGTAAGTTGTGCTTATGCCCACTTTTGTGTGATGAGCATGTTGAAGAATGGTAAAATTGTTGTCGTATATTTATTTATGTACAATTTACTAAGATTTATGCTTACTCCCTCTCTTTTCCCATTTTCTTATAGTGATGCTTAAATAGCTTGAGGATTCAACGGACGTCAAGCACTCGGTATAGTTAGACTTCTTATTTTTAAGTATGGCATGTATATGGCTTTGACTTTATTGTTTTTTCCTTGAGAAATTAGCCAAATGTGTGGCTTGGGTTAAATTCTTTCATTTTGTATAAGGCCATGGGTAATGGTCAATATTCATTTTGATATTGTATAGTAGATGTTACTTTTTATGGATGAGCAAATTTGCACAATTGAAATGTTGTCTATTGTGGTTGATTTGACCATATGATGTGCCCTTGTATTAGTATAGAGTGATCTTATGCAGGTTATATAAGTAAAGTTAGCAAAGAGGCTTGGTAAATAGCCTTATTTTGTCCACACGGGTAGACTCACAGGTGTGTGTCTAGGCTATGTGTGACACACGGCCAGCCCCATAGGCATGTTGTCGGTCGTATGTCCCCTGCATGTAAATTTTGCAAGTCAGTATGCATGATAGTAAACACACGGGCAGAGACACGGCCATGTCTCTCAGCCATGTGAAGGGCACAGCCTAGCACACGGGCGTGTGCCTTGGCCATGTGACCCTTACGAAATGCTAATGCTAGAAACAGAATGTCCAGGTTTTTGCACGCGGGCTAGGATATGGGCGTTTCATGGTCGTGTAAAGGACACGGGCGTGTGCCAAGTTGTCTAAAAACCCTTGTAGGTATGAATTTGGAATTAATTCCACACGAGTGTCAGACACGGGCGTGTCCCTGTATTGCCTAGGCCGTGTGAGCCACATGGGCCAACAGCATGACCATGTAAAATTGGTCACACGGGCATGTGCCCCTGTGTCAAGTGTCATTTTTCTAAAGTTGACTAAAGAACCTAAGTTTTTTTCAAATGATTTTCAATGTGTGTTTTGGGCCTCGTAGGCCCATATTAAGGATGTGTTGATAAGCTTGAGAAAGTTTTAAATTTGTCTATGTCTTGGAGACTCAGAATTGGTCGTAAGCACGAGTTTAAGTTAGGTAATGCCTTGTACTCCATCTCGACGTTGGATACAGGTATGGGGTGTTACACAGTTCTTCCGAAAACACATTTGGGTACTCACATACCATTGGCAGTTACTTAATCTTTACTTCTAACTCTTGGGTATTCAACACAAATGCAAGATAGGATTCATGCCCTTTTCTCATGTATTTCTCAGTAGTTATAGAAGAAATCAGTACATGTAAGCTGTTTGATTCACCTAATTCAACCCAAATAATATCCCCATTTTCACACCTCAATTCAATAAACTTACTACCATAGTTTACTAACATGTTATGAATAACCAGTCAATCCATGCTAGGAATTAAGTCAAATTCATCAAACGGTAGTAGCATGAGGTTAGCTGAAAAACAGTGGCCCCTAACCATTAAAGGACAGTTTCTACACACTTTGTCAACTATTACATGTTTACCTAATGGGTTGGACACTTTTACCACAAATTCAGTAGACTCCACTAGTATATTCGTACTAGGTACCAATTTCATGCAAATATAAGAGTGGGTAGACCCCAAGTTCCACAGATATATCATAGATTGAAAAGGTAGCCGTAATCACATCAGGAAGTGCAGCATCTTTGCGGGCGTGAATGGCATATGTCCTTGGAGGTGCTCTGCCCTTGGACCTCATAGTAAAATCTCTAAGCATACCTCTACTTCCAGCCCCACTCCCAAGTTTCTTCTGTGGTCTACCCCTCGAGGGAGCATTACTCACTCTCACATCTTCCTTTTTGTCTTCTCCATCTCAGGACAGTTTCAAATAAAGTGGTCTAGTGAACGACACTTGAAGCATACTCTATCATTACCTCAGCACTCACGAAGTGCCGTCTACCACACTGCAAACACTCCGGTCTATTCAGTCGAGCACTACCAATGCTCGCAGTGGAAGTGGTCTGAGCTTTAGACGCCGCATACTACTTATTCTTGTTTCTGCTCGAGAATCCTATCAGCACATTTGTTCGAGTAGGAAACTCCCTCAATATCTTGGATGAGGTATGAAATGATCTTCCTATTTGTCTTTTCTTTGAGTCACGTGACCCGATATCAGCTCTCCTATTCTCTTTGGCCAATTCTTCGGCCTTACACGCTCTCTCAACAAGTACTACAAATTCTCTTAACTCCAAAATACCAACCAACAATCTGATGTCTTCGTTCAAACCATCCTCAAACCTCTTACACATAGTGGCTTTGGTAGTTACGCACTGATACGAACTGCCTCGAGGAGAGTCGAGTCGTATACGAGTTTGCCTGATCGTCTACGAGAAAGTATCATTCGGTTTGTTCAAAAAAGGATGTTTCTAAATAAATTATGCAGAAGCTATTCAAGGGGTTCAAAGAAAGGGTTTAAAATATGAATATTAAGGTTCAGTTTAAAGTAAATGAAAGAATGGAAAGAAGGAACTCAAAAGCAAGCACGAACCAATACTAGAGAGTATTGACCCAATTGCTTATAGGCTTTCAAGGTGGAGAATGAAAGTGATAAAACCTCGACCCGCTACTTAGCAAAGTAGGAACCTCGGTATAAGGGTGAAAGAAACAGGGTTGACGCCACTATATGTGACAACCCGAATTAGGGCCTAATCGGAATGGTGGTTTCGTGACCACAAATCCGAGATAGAAATAATTGTTTTATAAATATTTTGGGGTTTATGATATGATTGCATGATTGTGTGAAAATTTTGTGATGAAATTCTATGCCTAAAGTGTTTAAATTGAAAGTAGGGACTAAATCGAATAAGTTGCAAAATTTGCATACTAGAAATTTTTAGTATGAAATTGTTTTGAAATATTTATTAGGAGGTCTTAAATAGCAATTCTACCAATTTTAAGTTCATGGACAAATTTAGGACATGGAAGGAATTTTGGAAAGTTTAGTAGTAAGGGTATTTTAGTCATTTTGATATTAAATGAAATAAAATGGGAAAAATAACACAAAATAGTCATCTTCCCATTTAGTTGCTGCCGAAACTTCACTCTCTCCATAGCTAGGATTCTTCAACTTTCAAGCTCCATAGTAAGTGATTCTAAGCCCGCTTTTAATGTTCTTTACGTTTTGGAATCCGGAAGCTCGATTAAGCTTATGCTAGTAATAATTTAACCTAGGGTTCATATTTGGAAAAATACCCATAGGTGAAATTTGTGTATTTTGATGTTTTATGATAGAATATGAGGTTTTAAATTGTGTTAAATAATTTGTGCTACTCGGTTTTAAGTGAAAAGCGAGTAAAAGCAAGCATAATCAGTAAAAATACCTAATGTTCATAACTATATGATAGAGTGGGAATTTGATGTTGTTGTAGAAGAGAAAATGTTCAGCATATCATAAAACATAAGAATAAGGGCTGAAATTAAATTCCGAGCCTAGGGGCAAAATTGTAATTTTGTAAAAGTTAGGGGCAAAATGTAATTTTTCTACAATGTGATTTTGGATTGAAATAAATAGTATGAGTATTAAATGAGCTAAATGTGTTATTATAGATCAAGAAAGGCGCTGAACCGACCTCGAGAACTGGGAAAGAAAAAGTTTTGGACTAAATTGCAAAATTTCCATATTTTGCACCAAGGTAAGTTGTATGTAAATATTACAATAATTTCATGTACATTCTTATATTTCAGCCTATTATATAAATATACTAGCTGATGTTAAAATATAAATTGACTATGGGAAGAATGGAAATAAATACAGAGAGAGATCCGGTTGAACATTTGAGAGATCGAATGAAATAGAGGAGCGTAGCTAGGTCACATGTATGATGCTGAGTGCACATCATGTGTACAAGAAAGCTCTGAGACACCTGTAGTAGCTAGGTCACATGCGTGATACGAGATGTATCCCATGTAGACAAGAGAGCTACGTGAAAGATAAATGTAGCTAGGTCGCATGCGTGATTCCAAGTGAAGGACACCATGTAGACAAGAGAGCTACGTGAAAGATAAATGTAGCTAGGTCGCATGCGTGATTCCAAGTGAAGGACACCATGTAGACAAGAGAGCTACTGAGACAAATCGGCTAGGTCGCATGAGTGGTACTAAGTGTTCCCCATGTGTACAAGAGAGCCGAACTAAATGAAGTATGATGGTGGGGTTGTGTCTTTGAAACCGTTAAATATCGAGGATTGATCCGAATTGTTCAACGGGATGGTTTTGTGGTGACATTGTGGTTTGGACCTACACTTATAGTGAATGAAATGTGGTGAAAATGAATTGTGGCATATACATATATACGATAAAATGAGGTTAGCATAAAGAATGTGTGAAAGAGTGAAATTAGTATTAAAACTGTTTTAGATGGCAGCAGTGACGTGATTTTGAAAAATCACCAAAAATAGGAGGAATATAATTAGAGGTTGAATGAGATGTGAAATTAAAGCTTAATGAGTCTACTTTCATATAAAAGAAGCAGGGGAAGCAAAGGAATTCTATATTTTGAGATATTTACAATTGTAACTGACTTGCTCAGGATGAATACGTGATCCCTGTTTCCACTTTGAAAAATCATTAAAAATTGTACAAAGCAAACTAAGAAATATAGTTTACATGCCTAAATTCCTTATTCAGACTAGTTTTAAATACAACAGACTTCAGGGTTGTTTGAGTTATGTACTGAGATAAATTCAATTCGTAGTGGACAGAGGTCAGGCCAGTCGAGCTGTGTAACAGGGGAAACTTTAACTAATAAACTGTACTAATCTGCTGAACCAAAATTATAAAAAAATTTAGCAAGAAGCTTTATGAGTCTAGATTCAGGAAATTTTACGGATATGAATTTCGAGTTTTGTAACTGGAGTTATGATTTATTTAGTGAATATGACACAGCAGAGACAGCTTAATCGAAGTGGAATAAGTAGTGAAGTTAAAGTAGACATACTTGAATTGTTGTGTAAACATGTTAGATTCTTAAATTAGTATTTACATACTACTTACTAAGCTATAAGCTTACTTCGTTTCTCTCTTTTGTCTTATAGTGTTCTCCAGCTTGCTCAGGAGTCAAGGATCGTGAAGATCTACCCGCACTATCATACTTTGGGGTATTTGAACTAAATGTTTTGAATTATGGCATGTATAGTAGGCAAAAAAAAAATTATTTTGTTATGTGTCATATTTGTCTAGGTTTAAAATATTAGTTACTGAAGACTCGACCAGTTACTTTGTACAAGCCATAAAAGTTGGCTAATATTGTTCAAGATATATGTTATACGATGCATTATCAAATGGGATGACATATTTCTATCTTGGTATATGTTATGTTCTGGTAATACCTTGTATCCTGTTCCGGCGACGGTAACGGGTAAGGGGTGTTACACTATAGGTAGATAAGTCAACAAAGTCTCAAACAAAGTTTAGAGAAGAAAATTCTCACAAGATTAAATTCAATAAAAAATTTGGCAAAAAGTTTCTTACAATTGAAAGAAAAACAAATATTTATAGGCACATAGATGACCATTCAAATTCGGCATCTAGGTGTTCACACAATAATAAAAATGTTCACACTAATGTATTAAAATAGTTCATAAATTCGGCAGATTCATGCACTAGTTGAATGGACACTTTCTTCCCCCTAAGTGTGTGCATGAATGCTTAATCATAAAGAAAGGCTTCAAGTGACTTGTATGTGCACCAAAGGTTGCATTCATCTCCTTGGGACGTTCATGCACTTGTATAGAACATGTATCCTCATAATTAAACTCTTTAATAGCATGTAGGTTCATAAATGGCAGCATGAACCTAGTAAATTCGTTCTCCCCTTTGTGCATACACTTAATTCAATCAATGTGTTGAATTATTGAGTTAATTCCTTCCTTTGGACATTCTTGAACCCATCCATGCATGTGTAGTAGCTTATAGGTCAATTCAAAGTGTGAACAGCTACTTCTTGGCCGAATAAGTGCCTTGGAAAGTTAGGAGACAACCACCATACATGCACTTAAGCCATTCATGCATTCTATCATTCCATGCATTTGATCCATTCATAGACTAGCTTTTAATGTCCATACATGCATTCGACACATGCATGAATTTGTAGAAATCTTGCATCTAGCCGTACATGCACCAGCATTTAATACTTCTTTATTCATGAGTGTGGAATGCCCAAAAGAGATGTTTCTTCATCCATAAATTGTACCGTCCAAAGGGATGTACCTACATGAAATAAACAAGTCATTAAGATATCTCATGAACACTCATAAATTCGGCATGATGTGAACACATTAATGTCATGCATTAATTCAGCTATGTGAACATAATCAATTTATGTAATGACTATGACCTATTAATAACAAATATTAATATAAGACAAGTTTAATGCTTAAATAAATATGTGAAAATTTTTATTTAATGCATTAAAGACAAAACCGAGTTTCAACTAAAATGAGCTAAGCTTTAGCTCGTGAGCTAAAGTTGAGCTGAGGCTAAACTCCTAAGCTGAAGTTGAGCTAAGGTTTAGCTCATAAGTTGAATATGAGCTAGGAGTGAGCTCGGTTTAGCTCAGGCAAGTTGGATTGAGCTCGAATAAGCTGGATTTGAGCTGGACGGAGCTTGTGGAGCTGGAAATGAGCTGGGATCAGCTTGCCAACATGTCAATGCTCGGCTTGACAGACTTGTTCGATGAAGTTCACGGGGTGTGCTCGTATCATGCACTCCCTAGCGTATTTGCTGAGTCTCACGAACTCATGCTCCTACTCTGTTTCCGTCATTCGGCCTTGCTTCAATTCTAGAAATTCTTTCCTCTTCTGGTCTATAAACCTCTAACTAATATACTTCCTTTGGAGTTACTCCTGGAAAAACCTCCATGTAATCCTTTCCCTTGGTATAATCAACACAAAGGTGTTCCACCATTGGTAGGCCGAGTCTTGCAAGAACGACACAACACAATTCATGCACTCCTCAAGGGTGCAAGACAATTCATCGAAAACCCAAACGGTATTTTCCAACCAGAACTCTGGTCTATTCACAACATAAGGACCTTACATTTAATAAACCGTAGCAATTGAGTGCTTTTAACATATATAATGTCACTTTTGCATTTTTAGTGATTTAGTCCTTTTTCTGAAATTGAGCTATTAAACTATAAAATTAACTCACAAAATTTCACACATATATATTCACATGCTGTAAACACCAAAAATAATATTAAAATAATTTTATGACCTCAGATTTGTGGTTTTGAAACTTCTATTACTATTTAGCTAAAATTGGGTTGTTACAACTCTCCCCCTTAAGGATTTTTGTCCCCGAAAATCTTACCATCGAATAGGTTTGGATATTGCTTTCTCATAGCATCCTTGGGTTCCCACGTAGCTTCTTCTACCCCGTGTTAGTGCCATAACATTTTTGCTAATGCTATTCTTTTATTTCTCAACTTATTGCATGAGCTAGAATTCATGTCGGTTCTTTATTGTACGATAAATCTGACTGAATCTCAACTTCGGTCGGGGAAATAACATGCAAAAGGTTGGATCTGTACCTCTGTAGCATCGATACATGAAACTCGTTATGAATCTTTTCTAACTCAGACGACAATGCTAGCTGATAAGCAACTACTCCAACTCGCTCGATAATCTCATACGGCCTGATTGCATGATTTCATGATAGGTTTTAAATATTTATGATTAATAGTTCTTGAAACTAACTATTATCACGATCTAGGCAAGTGTACCTATCGAATAGTAGTATAGTTTTAGCAAGACTGGATTGTCGAACCTAAAGGAACTAAAAGTACTAGTAATGATGTCTTTTTATTATCTAGCCTAAGAATAAAAAGATTTTTGTTTTAACTAATTAATTATCTAAACTAAGAATTCACAGAGAATGGAATTGGGGAATTGCTTTTGGGAAATTTGATTGAAATAAGACAATACCTAAGGAAAAATCCACCTAGACTGTACTCGTTATTCTGGCTCCGAATGGAACGATTTATTCATTTAACTTATTCCGTAAAGATCCCTAAGTTATGTTATTATCCCTATTCAAGACTAACAACGGCTAATCCCTAGATTGAATAATTGATACCTTTCTCTAATTAACACCCTAGGGTTGCATTAACTCGATCTATGGATCCCCTTATTAGGTTTCACACTAATCCGACAAAATCTTGTCACCCTATGTCTAGGAGCGCAAACAACTCCGCTTAACTGTGACAAATGTACTCTTAGACAGGGTCTATTCCTCCTCTGAATAAGATCTTATCTTGAATTAGTATCCTGGGATATCAAAACAAGAATTAAGAACACATAATTAAGAACAAGTTAAATATTTATCATACAATTCAAAAAATAATAACAAGATTCGTCTTAGGCTCCATTCCCCTTAGGTATTTAGGGGTTTTAGTTCATAACTAAATAAGAAAACATATCAGAATAATGAACAATACAAAACATAAAGAAAACCCAAAACTCCTAAAAGGGAAATTGAGGGGAGATCTTCAGTCTTGATGGTGAATCCGGCTTCTGAGATAGATCAATCAGCTTCCTTGGAGTAATTCCTTAATCCCTATTCTGTGTCTTCCCTTTTCTTCTTCCTCTAGGGTCTATTTATAGGCTTTGGAATGCCTAGGAGCCCTGAAAATTAGCCTTTTCTGAATTTGACTCAACTTGGTCTTGGCAGGGACACACCCGTGTGCAATTACTTGGTAGTGCTCGAGCACCTTAAATTGTTTTCTGGTAGTGTGGCTGCCTGTGAAGAGGTCCAGGCCGTGTTGATTTTGTACTTTGGCCCATTTTCTCTGGTTTTGGCTCGTTTCTTGTTCCTTTCGCTCTTCTATGCTCTCTTAAGTATAAAACATGAAATTAAAGCATTAGGAGCATCGAATTCACCAATTCTAATAGGAAATCATCCATAAAATGAGTTAAACATGGGGTAAAAATATGTATAAATTACGGTTTATCAAATACCTCCACACTTAAGCATTTGCTTGTCCTCAAGCAAAATTCTCAACTCATAATCAAAATAAATTCTTCTCAACTTATAATTTCCATCGATAATATCTCAAAATAATTAATAGGTAATCATACATTGAGAATTCAACTAAAAGAACATAAAAGGTTCAAACATTCTAAGTTGAGCATTTTCTCCTGAAAACATAGGTGTCTCTCCTCATTTATGTAATTACCTTTGATTCAAAATACACAGAGTTTCACATCCTCACTAAAGATTCACTCAAATCACTCGAGGTGTTTTAAGAATAATAAATGAAGCACTCAATAGTCAATAATGAAAAGTCATTACCATAGGCTTGTATGAAAATCAAATCTCCACCACTATAATTGAAGATGATACATCAATCAAAAGGTCTTTAGAGGGTTGTAATGAGGCTTGGTTAGGGAGTGTGGTCACAAGCTGAAAGAAAGGGTTAGAATCGAGATTGAATTTAAAAATTGCCTAACTAGAAAAAGAGTTAATCATCACTTGCGTACAACAGAGCTTCTTCTCAGAATATGGAATTACTAATGTGTATACATAGTTTTTTTTTAAGAACAAGTTAAATAAGATAGACTAACTATTAAGAACAAGACATAGCTAAGCAATTTATTCAACTTAAATCTCAACAAAAATAGGGATTAATTTAGGGGATTTCAACAATAATGGGTTAAAGGTTAATATTAAGGGTAATACAAGAAATGGCTTGTTAGGCTCAAGGGGGTTTACTAGGGGTTAATCGTGGAGGTAGGCTTTTCATGGCATGAGTGGTTAATCCTAAGTGCCTTAATCATTTTGACATATCAAATCAAATGGTGTGGTCTCGACATGCATAATCAAACAAGTTCTAGAATAACAGTTCAATACTGACGCACTCAAAGCAATAATAAAAGTGAGCATGAAAGAATTAATAGATGCTCAAAAGGCTCAAAAATCTCACAAAAATTATGGCTTTTTGATGTTTAAAACTTTTGAATTCCCACTCAAAGTAATACCTAAACTTTGGGGAAACAACCTAAGATTTTAAATTCTTAAAAATCAACTTATCATGCTTGATTCTTTAATGTCTTGAGGTTTAAACAATCAATGCATAAATGCCTATGTTTTAATTCAAGATACGTCAACAAAAATCATAAATCAATCAAACTTTATCCTAAATATATATGAGAGCTTTTCAAAAGAACAAGGTAGTCATTTAGGGATTTTTCTGATAATGAAATAAATACCCCCAACACTTAAGATGTGCATTTCCCTCAATGTACAAAGATAGATATTAGAATATAAAAATAAGATAGGGAGAGAAGTGAAACTCCCTGTATGATGAATTCCTTAAACTGGAGTTTTGGAGAGTAATATGTTCGAGAGTGGAGGAGGATACTCCAGTGGTCGTGGAGGTTCATTAGTCCATAAGTCCTATGCCAAAAGAATATTATATCTAGTGGTAGCTATGGTCGTGGTCGATCAGGACATGGCAGTCGTGAAGAACCTTTCCCGGTGGAGTTGTTAGTTCCTATACGATGATGAGCTTAAGAGCTCTATATAACTGTGATAAAATTTGGAACTTTTTTAGGTGATATTAGGAAGAATAATTACTCATAAAGAAATAACTGAAATTGATAACTAAAAATAAAATTCACAAATCTAATAAAAATAAAAAGTAGTTTGAATAAAAATTAAAAACAAAAAATAATAATAATAAATAAATGTTTTTAAACATCTTCATCATTGGATGGTTCACGAGGTGGGACTGGCGATGAGATGTGGAGGTGCTGACAAATCTGCTGTAGAGTAGCATCAATGTTGTCAAATCATTGAAAACACTACTGCTCGAATCGAGTGAGGCGCTCAGAGATGTCAACATATGAAGCCGCCGCATGAACTGGATGAGAAGGTGGTGGTGGCTGAGTCAGTGGATCCTCGTGCTATGGAGGGACATCATCAGGAATGTCCTCATAGGCCTCCTCCTTGGTAGATTAGGTGAGACGATATTGGGGAGGGTAGGTTCCTCTGCGCCTCTCGTGTGATAACCCGAATTAGGGCCTAATCGGAATAGTGGTTTCGTGACCACAAATCCGAGATAGAAATAATTGTTTTATAATTATTTTGGGGTTTATGATATGATTGCATGATTGTGTGAAAATTTCGTGATGAAATTCTATGCCTAAAGTGCTTAAATTGAAAGTAGGGACTAAATCGAATAAGTTGCAAAATTTGCATCCCGAAGTTTTAGTATGAAATTGTTTTGGAATATTAATTAGGAGGTCTTAAATAGCAATTTGACCAATTTTAAGTTCATGGACAAAATTAGGACATGGAAGGAATTTTTGAAAGTTTAGTAAGGAGGGCATTTTGGTCATTTGGATATTAAATGAAATAAAATGGGAAAAATAACACAAAATTGATCATCATCCTCCTTAGTTGCTGCCGAATTCTCCCTCTCTCCATAGCTAGGGTTTCTTCAATTTTCAAGCTCCATAGTAAGTGATTCCAAGCCCGCTTTTAATGTTCTTTACGTTTTGGAATCCAGGAAGCTCGATTAAGCTTATGCTAGTAATAATTTAACCTAGGGTTCACATTTGGAAAAATACCCATAGGTGAAATTTGTGTATATTGATGTTTTATGATAGAATATGAGGTTTTAAATTATGTTAAATAACTTGTGCTACTCGGTTTTAAGTGAAAACGAGTAAAAGCAAGCATAATCGGTAAAAATACCTATTGTTCAAAACTATATGATAGAGTGAGAATTTGATGTTGTTGTAGAAGAGAAAAATGTTCAGCATATCATAAAATATAAGAATAAGGGCTGAAATTAAATTCCGAGCCTAGGGCCAAAATTGTAATTTTGAAAAGTTAGGGGCAAAATGTAATTTTTCCATGATGTGATTTTTGGATTGAAATAAATAGTATGAGTATTAAATGAGCTAAATGTGTTATTATAGATCAAGAAAGACGCAGGATTGATCTCAAACGGGGGAAGGAAAAAGTTTTAGACTAAATTGCAAAATTTCCACATTTTGCACCAAGGTAAGTTTGTATGTAAATATTACAATAATTTCATGTACATTCTTATAATTCAGCCTATTATATAAATATACTAGCTGATGTTAAAATATAAATCGACTATTGGAAGAATGGAAATAAATATAGAGAGAGATCCGGTTGAACATTGGAGAGATCGAATGAAATAGAGGGCGTAGCTAGGTCACATGTATGATCTTGAGTGCACATCATGTGTACAAGAAAGCTACTGAGACACCACAGTAGTAGCTAGGTCACATGTGTGATACGAGATGTATCCCATGTAGACAAGAGAGCTACGTGAAAGATAAATGTAGCTAGGTGCATGCGTGATTCCAAGTGAAGGACACCATGTAGACAAGAGAGCTACGTGAAAGATAAATGTAGCTAGGTCACATGCGTGATTCCAAGTGAAGGACACCATGTAGACAAGAGAGCTACTGAGACAAATCGGTTGGGTGCATGAGTGGTACTAAGTGTTCACCATGTGTACAAGAGAGCCGAACTAAGCGAAGTATGATGGTGGGGTGTGTCTTGAAACCATTAAATATCGAGGATTGATCCGAATTGTTCAACGGGATGGTTTTGTGGTGATATTGTGGTTTGGACCTACACTTATGGTGAATGAAATGTGGTGAAAATGATTTGTGGTATATACATATATAAGATAAAATGAGGTTAGCATAAAGAATGTGTGAAAGAGTGAAATTAGCATTAAAACTGTTTTTAGATGGTAGCAGTGACGTGATTTTGAAAAATCACCAAAACTAGGAGGAATATAATTAGAGGTTGAATGAGATGTGAAATTAAAGTTTAATGAGTCTACTTTCATATAAAAGAAACAGAGCAAGCAAAGGAATTCTATATTTTGAGATATTTACAATTGTATGTGACTTGCTCAGGATGAATACGTGATCCCCTGTTCCAACTTTGAAAAATCATTAAAAATTGTACAAAGAAAATTAAGAAATATAGTTTACATTCCTAAATTCCTTATTGAGACTAGTTTTAAATGAAACAGACTTCAGGGTTGTTTGAATTGTGTATTGAGAGAAATTAAATTTGTAGTGAACAGAGGTCAGATCAGTCGAGCTGTGTAACAGGGGAAACTTTAA
Source organism: Gossypium arboreum (assembly GCF_025698485.1). Taxonomy (NCBI): domain Eukaryota; kingdom Viridiplantae; phylum Streptophyta; class Magnoliopsida; order Malvales; family Malvaceae; genus Gossypium; species Gossypium arboreum. The sequence continues at coordinate 30,214,282 of NC_069076.1, forward strand.
CTAATAAACTGTACTAATCGGCTGAACCAAAAATTATAGAAAAAAATTAGCAAAAATCTTTATGAGTCTAGATTCAGGGAAATTTTACGGATTTGAATTTCGAGTTTTGTAACTCGAGTTATGATTTATTTAGTGAATATGATGCAGCGAGAGACAGCTTAATCAAAGTGGAATGAATAGTGAAGTTAAAGTAGATATACTTGAATTGTTGTGTAAACATGTTAGATTTTTTTTATTAGTATTTACATACTTACTTACTAAGCTATAAGCTTACTTTGTTTCTCTCTTTTGTCTTATAGTGTTCTTCGCTTGCTCGGGAGTTAAGGATCGTGAAGATCTACCGCACTATCATACTTTAGGGTATTTGAGGCTGAGCGGTTTGAATTATGGCATGTATAGTAGGCTTAATTATTTTGTTACGTGTCATATTTGTCTAGGTTTAAAATATTAGTTCTGAGACTCGACCAGCTAATTTGTACAAGCCATTAAAGTTGGCTAATATTGTTCAAGACATATATTATACGATGCACTATCAAATTGGATGACATATTTATATTTTGGTTATGTTTAATGGTATGTGTTATGTTACGGTAGTACCTTGTATCTGTTCGGCGACGATAACGGGTAAGGGTGTTACATTTAGTGGTATCGAGCTATGGTTTAGTCGGTTCTCGGACTAATAAAGTGTGTGTAAAAGTCTAGCTATACATGCCATAAAAATATTGTGATAGTGTGGTGACTCTGATTATTCTAAAGCGTGTTTTGTTTTAATATAGTAATGGATCTGAAGGAAGCTGCGGTGATGATCTTTAGTAATGTCGCCGGCTCCCACAAGGGACCGCGCTTTGTGGAAAATAGACTGAGACATTGAGACAAGGAGATGAGGCTGGGATGCCTTTCTCCAAATGATGAACAATTGGTATCTTGAATTTATTCGAGCAAATCCAAATGCTCAACCTCCTCCACCCCTCCTATACCTCGGGCGATTCTGTAGCTGCTCAAGGTATAGATTTGGTAAGAATGAACAAGCCTCCGGTTGACAAGATTAGAAAACAAGGGCGAAGAGTTTAGAGCAAAGGTCGATGATGATCTGAGAAAGCGGAATTCGGCTTGAAAATTCTACCCGTGTATTTGATGAGCTCTCATGTACACCCGAGGAATGCTTAAAGTGTCTTTGTATCACTTTTGAGAGATTGACTTACCACCTGGTGGAAGACTTTGGTTGATGGTGCCAAAAGAAAAAGTTACTTGGGATTTCTTCCGGGAAGAATTTAGAAAGAAATACATAAGTCAGCGATTTATTGATCAAAAAGCGGAAGGAGTTCCTTGAATTGAAGCGAGGGAAAATGTGCGTAGCGAGTATGAGCGAATTTGCAAGACTCGATAAGTATGCCCAGGAATGTGTGTCCACCGAGGCCATTATGTGTAGAAGATTTGAAGATGGGCTGAATGAGGACATTAAAGTGCTTGTAGGAATTTTGGAGTTGAAAGAATTTGTAGTATTGGTTGATCGAGCTCTTAAAGAAGAATTGAACAAAGAAAGAAGAAAAGCTGCTATTGAGGCTCGAGATGTCGAAAAAGACAAATAAGCAAGCCATTTCAATCTCAACCAAAGAGGTCCAAAGAGACAAACCCTCGAATGCGGTTTCAATTGGGGATTCACACAGAGATCGTGGTAGAGCATATTCGGGTCTAAAGCTCAAGCTACTTGGTGGCAAGTGTGGGTAATGTGTGACCTAGAAAGCAGAGTGTCGACAATGTGGCGAGCAACATTATGGTGAGTGTTGGGGACCAAAGCGAGCTTGTTTCAGTGCGGTTCTCATGAGCATTTTATTAGAGATTGTCCGGAGAAAGTTAAAGAAGAAAGATTTGAGTGCTAGGCAGAATACCACCGCTAGTAGAGGTAGACCACCGAGAAATCTTGGAGGTGGGACTAGTAGTAAAAGCTGTGATGAAAGATTTAACGGCAAGATCGAAGCTAGAGCACTGCTAGAGCTTATGCTATCGTGCGAGAAGATGCATCATCTCCGATGTTATTCTTGGTACATTTCTCTCTATGATACTATTGTTATTGCATTGATTGATCCGGGTCCACTCATTCCTATATTTGCTTGAATTTAGTATCCAATAAAAAGTTGCTGTTGAATTCTTGAGTTTACGATTAAAGTGTCGAACCCTTAGGCCAATATGTGCTAGTTGACAAGGTTTGCAAGAATTGCCCATTAATGATTCAAGGTCACATTTTCCGCCAACTTGATCTTTGTTACCATTTGGTGAGTTTGGCGTTATCTTGGGAATGGGTGGTTAACATTGTATGATGCTAAGGTAGATTGTAAACAAAAGACACTAGAGTTGAAATCTGAAAATGGAGAAATTACGTGGGTTGAAACGGATGAATCAAATAAATTGCCTATGGTGATTTCGCACATGTCTGCGTAAATACATGAGAAAAGGGTGTGAAGCTTATCGGCTTATGTAATGAATATTGAGTTGCCTCAACTGAAATTTGAATCGATCGATAGTCTGTGAGTTTCGGATGTATTTCTGAGGAATTGCAGGTTGCCTCGAGCAGAGAGATAGATTTTGTCATTGATTTGTTGCCGCATCTTGCACCGATCTCGATTGCTCCATATAGAATGGCTCATTGAATTAAAAGAATTGAAGGCTCGATTTGGGAGTTAACGAGAAAAGGGATTTGTGAGACCGAGTTTCTCTCCCTGGGTGCTCTGTATTATTCAGTAAAGAAGAAGGATAGTTCAATGAGACTTTGCATTGATTACCGTCGACAATAAGGTGACTATAAAGAACAAGTACCCATTGTCGAGGATTGATGATTTATTCGATCAGTTAAAGGGGCCACGGTGTTTTCAAAGATTGATTTGAGGTCCAGTTACTACCATTTGAGAGTTAAGGAGTCGATGATGTCGAAAACCGCCTTTAGGACAAGGTATGGACATTATGAGTTTCTTGTGATGCCTTTCGACTTAACAAATGCTCCAGCTATATTTATAGACTTAATGAATCGGATCTTAGGCCATATTTGGATAAGTTTGTAGTAGTGTTTATAGATGACATTTTAATTTATTCTCGAGATGAGTCCGAACATGCGAACACTTGAGAACTATATTGCAGATCTTGAGAAAAAAGCTGTTTGCCAAGTTTAGTAAAAGTGAGTTCTGGCTTCGTGAAGTCGGATTTTTGGGGCATATAGTCTCAGGTGATGGTATTCGGGTGGATCCAAGCAAGATTTCTGCGATCGTTGATTAGAAACCGCCCAAGAATGTATCCGAGGTTAGAAGCTTTTTAGGCTTAGCCGGGTATTATAGACGTTTTGTTAAAGGATTTTCGATGATTGCCTCTCCTATGACTAAGTTGTTGCAAAAGAATGTTAAGTTTGAATGGACTGATAAATGTAAACAAAGTTTTGAAAAATTGAAAGCACGATTTGTGAAGCACCAATTTTAGTACAGCCCGAGTCAGGAAAGGAGTTCGTAATTTATAGTGATGCATCATTGACAGGCCTTGGATGTGTGTTGATGCAAGAGGGTAAAGTGGTAGCTTATGCTTGAGACAGTTAAAACCACATGAAAAGAACTATCCTACACATGATTTGGGCGGCATTGTTGTTTTTGCCTTGAAGATTTGGCGACATTATTTGTACGGTGAAAATGCGAATTTTCTTGATCACAAAAGTTTGAAGTACTTGATGAATCAAAAGGATCTGAATCTGCGACGGCGAAGATGGCTTGAATTATTAAAGGATTATGATTTAGTGATTGATTATCATCCGGAAATGCAAATGTAGTTCTTGGACGCCTTGAGCGAAAATTTCTTTTTACTTTGAGAGCCATGAACACGGGGTTAGCATTGTCGATGATGGGTCAATCTTAGCGAGAGATGAGAGCTAAACCGTTATTTCTCCAGTTGATTTGTGATGCTCAAAAGAATGATAGTGAGTTGCGGATCAAGAGAACTCAATGCAAATCGATTTGACTCAGATTTTCGAGTTGGACCGGATGATTTGTTTGATGTTTCGAGACAGGATATGTGTGCGAAAAACGATAAATTGATTGAGAAAATATTACATGAGGCGCACAATGGCTGTTTATCGGTTCATCTGGTAGCACAAAATGTATAATGATTTAAAGAAGTCAGTATTGGTGGCGGTATGAAAAGGACATTTCGAATTTGTAACCAAGTGTTTGATATGTCAACAAGTAAAATTTGAACATCAAGTGCCTTGAGGATTACTTCAACCGGTAATGGTGCCGAGTGGAAATGGGACAAGATTACCATGGATTTTGTAACCGGTTTGCCTTTAACTCCTAAAAAGAAGGATCTTTGTTTGGGTAGTGGTTGATAGATTAACAAAGTCAGCCCACTTTATACCGATGACGTCACGATTACTCACTTGATAAATTAGCGAATTATATATTGCTGAAATTGTGAAGTTGCACGAGTACCTATGTCTATAATATCGAGATAGAGATCCAAGATTTACCTCGAGATTTTGGAAAAAGTTACAAGAAGCTTTGGGTACAAAATTGAACTTTAGTATCGCATTTCATCCACAAGCAGATGGTCAAGCGGAAAGAGTAATCCGGTACTCGAAGATATGCTTAGATCTTGTGTTTTAGAATTTGGAGGTAGTTGGGAGAAATATCTATCTTTGATTGAGTTTGCCTACAATAATGAGTTATCAATCAAGTATACAAATGGCACCGTCTGAAGCCTTGTATGGTCGTAAGTGTCGAACTCCTTTATATTGGACCGAGCTTAGTGAGAAAGCAGATTCATGGAGTTGATCTAGTTAAAGAAACCGAAGAGAAAATAAAAGTAATTCGGGATTGCTTGAAAGCGCTTGGATCGACAAAAGTCATATCTGATTTAAAATGAAAAGAGATTGAATTTCGGTGGGTGATAAAGTGTTCTTGAAGGTGTCACCATGGAAAAGATTCGAGATTTAGTCGAAAAGGCAAGTTGAGTCCCCGTTTTATTGGGCGTCGAGATTCTTGAGAGAATTGGACCGATGGCATATCGGTTGGCCTTACCGCAGAGAGTTAGAAAGAATTCATAATGTGTTTCATGTATCAATGTTGCGACGTTATCGTTCGATCCTTCACATGTGATTTCCCAACGAAATTGAGATTCGATCGGATATGACCTATGAGGAGAAACCAATAAAGATTTTGGCTCGAGAGGTTAAGCAGTTAAGAAATAAAAGTATAGCTTTAGTGAAAGTATTGTAGCACGGACATGGGATAGAAGAGGCTACGTGGGAACTGAGGAAGCTATGAGGAAGCAATACCCAAACCTCTTTCTGGGTAAGATTTTACGGGACGAAAATCTCAAAAGGGGAGAATTGTGACAACCCGAATTAGGGCCTAATCGGAATAGTGGTTTCGTGACCACAAATCCGAGATAGAAATAATTGTTTTATAATTATTTTGGGGTTTATGATATGATTGCATGATTGTGTGAAAATTTCGTGATGAAATTCTATGCCTAAAGTGCTTAAATTGAAAGTAGGGACTAAATCGAATAAGTTGCAAAATTTGCATCGAAGTTTTAGTATGAAATTGTTTTGGAATATTAATTAGGAGGTCTTAAATAGCAATTTGACCAATTTTAAGTTCATGGACAAAATTAAGACATGGAAGGAATTTTTGAAAGTTTAGTAAGGAGGGCATTTTGGTCATTTGGATATTAAATGAAATAAAATGGGAAAAATAACACAAAATTGATCATCATCCTCCTTAGTTGCTGCGAATTCTCCCTCTCTCCATAGCTAGGGTTTCTTCAATTTTCAAGCTCCATAGTAAGTGATTCCAAGCCCGTTTTTAATGTTCTTTACGTTTTGGAATCCGGAAGCTCGATTAAGCTTATGCTAGTAATAATTTAACCTAGGGTTCACATTTGGAAAAATACCCATAGGTGAAATTTGTGTATTTTGATGTTTTATGATAGAATATGAGGTTTTAAATTATGTTAAATAACTTGTGCTACTCGGTTTTAAGTGAAAGCGAGTAAAAGCAGCATAATCGGTAAAATACCTATTGTTCATAACTATATGATAGAGTGAGAATTTGATGTTGTTGTAGAAGAGAAAAATGTTCAGCATATCATAAAATATAAGAATAAGGGCTGAAATTAAATTCCGAGCCTAGGGCCAAAATTGTAATTTTGAAAAAGTTAGGGGCAAAAATGTAATTTTTCCATGATGTGATTTTGGATTGAAATAAATAGTATGAGTATTAAATGAGCTAAATGTGTTATTATAGATCAAGAAAGAGCGAAATTGATCTCGAGCAGGGGAAGGAAAAGTTTTAGACTAAATTGCAAAATTTCCACATTTTGCACCAAGGTAAGTTGTATGTAAATATTACAATAATTTCATGTACATTCTTATATTTCAGCCTATTATATAAATATACTAGCTGATGTTAAAATATAAATCGACTATTGGAAGAATGGAAATAAATATAGAGAGAGATCCGGTTGAACATTAGGAGAGATCGAATGAAATAGAGGGCGTAGCTAGGTCACATGTATGATCTTTGAGTGCACATCATGTGTACAAGAAAGCTCTGAGACACCTGTAGTAGCTAGGTCACATGTGTGATACGAGATGTATCCCATGTAGATAAGAGAGCTACGTGAAAGATAAATGTAGCTAGGTGCATGCGTGATTCCAAGTGAAGGACACCATGTAGACAAGAGAGCTACGTGAAAGATAAATGTAGCTAGGTGCATGCGTGATTCCAAGTGAAGGACACCATGTAGACAAGAGAGCTACGAGACAAATCGGTTGGAGTCGCATGAGTGGTACTAAGTGTTCACCATGTGTACAAGAGAGCCGAACTAAGCGAAGTATGATGGTGAAATTGTGTCTTTGAAACCATTAAATATCGAGGATTGATCCGAATTGTTCAACGGGATGGTTTTGTGGTGATATTGTGGTTTGGACCTACACTTATGGTGAATGAAATGTGGTGAAAATGATTTGTGGTATATACATATATAAGATAAAATGAGGTTAGCATAAAGAATGTGTGAAAGAGTGAAATTAGCATTAAAAGCTGTTTTTAGATGGTAGCAGTGGCGTGATTTTGAAAAATCACCAAAAATAGGAGAATATAATTAGAGGTTGAATGAGATGTGAAATTAAAGTTTAATGAGTCTACTTTCATATAAAAGAAACAGAGCAAGCAAAGGAATTCTATATTTTGAGATATTTACAATTGTATGTGACTTGCTCAGGATGAATACGTGATCCCTGTTCCAACTTTGAAAAATCATTAAAAATTGTACAAAGCAAATTAAAAATATAGTTTACATGCCTAAATTCCTTATTGAGACTAGTTTTAAATGAAACAGACTTCAGGGTTGTTTGAATTGTGTACTGAGAGAAATTCAATTTGTAGTGAACAGAGGTCAGATCAGTCGAGCTGTGTAACAGGGGAAACTTTAACTAATAAACTGTACTAATCGGCTGAACCAAAAATTATAGAAAACAATTAGCAAAAACCTTTATGAGTCTAGATTCAGCGAAATTTTACGGATTTGAATTTTGAGTTTTGTAACTCGAGTTATGATTTATTTAGTGAATATGACGCTGCAGAGACAGCTTAATCAAAGTGGAATGAATAGTGAAGTTAAAGTAGATATACTTGAATTGTTGTGTAAACATGTTAGATTTTTTTTTATTAGTATTTACATACTTACTTACTAAGCTATAAGCTTACTTTGTTTCTCTCTTTTGTCTTATAGTGTTCTTGACTTGCTCAGGAGTTAAGGATCGTGAAGATCTACCGCACTATCATACTTTAGGGTATTTGAACTAAACGATTTGAATTATGGCATGTATAGTAGGCTTAATTATTTTGTTACGTGTCATATTTTTCTAGGTTTAAAATATTAGTTCTGATACTCGACCAGCTAATTTGTACAAGCCATTAAAGTTGGCTAATATTGTTCAAGACATATATTATACGATGCACTATCAAATTGGATGACATATTTATATTTCGGTTATGTTTAATGGTATGTGTTATGTTCTGGTAATACCTTGTATCCTGTTCCGGCGACGGTAACGGGTAAGGGGTGTTACATCTCGATCATCCTCATGCTAAGCATGCTCAAGATGCCTTATGGAGACATCTGGCCGATGAGGGTAAGGGATGATTCTTGGGCTGCGGTGCTGAGGAGCCCAAAGTGTCGAGCCAACCGAGTAACATAGGGGCCAATGGAGATGACCCCCTTCCTATGCTGCTCTGTCTGGTGCTAAATCGTGAGGGCGATGAAATAGACAAGGTCAATGACATGTCCGTGTGACATGCACCATAAGAAGTAGGCGTCGTGAGTGTTGACGACGCCAGTGCTCTCTTGCCTCCTTATATCGTGTGAACCAAAATGGCATGGAGGGAGAGCCGATGCCTTGAAGAGGCTAGGATTGTAGGTGGCCCCACCTAGTACTAGTACGTCCCAGCACCGTGAAGGAGAACAATGGATGTGGCAGTTGAGAGCATGTAAGTCATTCTCCTCCTTGAATTCCTCCGATATAAACCCAGTGCAGCACCGAACTCTGGGATGCTTAGCTGGTGGACTAACCCTCCTAGGCGAAACTGGATCATGCCAGGATCATCGTAGTTCGTCATTCCGGTCTGAGATGGAATGTTGAGCACAGTTCCATTGTGAGTTCAAGGTATGTTGGTTCGACGATCCCAAAGAATAGCTCCCAAGGGTCAGTGGTTAGGAGGGCCCAAATTGCATCAGCCAACTGAACTTGTCTATGGTAGCCCAGTCGATCCAGCTGACCGCAATTAAAGGTCGGGCCCAAAGTTTTTGGAAAAGTTCTTTTTGGGGCCCTCGGGGGAACTACAAGAGAGGGTGATGAATTTCCATGGTTGGACCCGCAGAAGATGACGCTCCCTTCCTCTTCTTTGAAGTAGGGACAGCGACCTTCTTTCCTCGTGAAGATGACATTATAAACCTGTAATATAAAGAATAATAATAGTAGGTAAACGAATTTGAAAAAGTAAAAATTTATGGATTTGAACTAATTATTTCAGCCAAAACTACTAATATAAAGCAAAGTCAAGCAAAATAACCATGAGAATGAGAATAGTAATGTCATGGGTATGAGGTTTTCCTAATCTCGATTTAACACGGAATGTATGATAACTAACCTAAGAATGCAAATTAAATGATAGACGTTGGCATGGCAATAGCATGAGAATGAGCATAGTAATGTCATGGGAATGAGGTTTTCCTAATAACTCGATTTAACACAAAATGTATGATAACTAACCTAAGAATGCAAATTAAATGATAGAATAATGAGCAAAATGAAAATTAGTTCAAAAGAAATGAAGATTATGTTGATAATAAGCATTAAAAATAAGTAAAATAGAAGTGAAAGGAGTAAACAAACGCTAAGGGAGAGAGATTGAGCATCAAAAATGGAGTGGGAAGCGGCGCACGGGCGTGGCAGGGAGGCCGTGTGGACTTGCAGAGGCTAGGGTTAGGGTTTTTGAATGGGAAAGAAAGTGAATAGTTCAGGGTATTTATAGATTTTGGGGCACACGACTAGGTAACACGCCCATGTTCCCCAATTTTAGCCCGTGTGAATTGCGAATTTTGAATTTGGGGCGTCTGACATTTAGTACACGCCCGTGTTCCTTGGGCGAGTGGGTGCACACAGCCATGTCACACGGCAGTGGCTGGCATTGTTCGCTTCTCCCATGCCCATGTTACTTTGACCAGTTCGACCACAGGTGTTAGACACGGGCGTGTCGCGCGCCCTTGCTATTTTAACAGGTTTGCCCACAATTCTTACACACGGGCGTGTCTCACACCCTTGTTGTTTTCACAAGTTCAACCACGACCATGTCATACGACCGTGGCGTTTTATCATAGCCCGTGTTTGGGAAAAATTGTTGTCCTGTTTTCACAAGGCCCTAAGCACGCCCGTGCTCTTGGCTGTGTCCTTGTGGAAAACCTGTATTCAAGTGCTCCGTTAGTAGGTTAGATGTTGAAGACTAAATTTTAAAGAAGTTAATACAGTTAATGCTCGGGTTACCTCCCGAGAAGCACTTATTTATAGTCTAAGCTCGACTTGTCTCTCCGTTGAATGATCAAGGTGGTTTGAGGAGTTTATACTCCTCATTCCTGCTATTAATCTCATCAAAATAAGGTTTTAAACGGGTGTTGTTTACCTTAAAAGTGCCAAAATTAGGATGACTCACCTCGACCATACCGAATGGGAAAATGCTAAGTACCGTAAGAGGGATTTCTTCACTCGATGTGGTAGCGACAATGTGGGGATCTGCGACATCTAATAAGACTCTATCTCCAACCTTAAGTTGATTTGGATAGGGATTGCGCTCGTTCTATTGTAGATTTGGTTTGTCAGGTGTTCTCGTTTTATGTGTTCGCCATTCATCTAGCTCCTTGATTTGTAGCGTTCGATCTTCATGAACAAGTCGTCTACTATTGCTTGAGAATGGCTCATGTACTTCCTTCAGACTCATTTCGTGCAAAGAAGGTTGCACCATATTGTCAGTTTTAATAGAATGGTTTAGATGATTACCTTCAATTTCTGATGTGTTGCCAGAATTGCGAGCTTGAAGGGTGATTGTTTCGTCTCCCACACGGAGTGTGAGTTCACTTATGCCAACATCAATAATTATTTTAGCAGTTGCTAAAAAGGGCCTTCCTAGAATTAAAGGAGTGTTGCTATCCTCCTCTATGTCTAGAACAATAAAGTCAACGAGAAATATAAATTTATCAATTTTAACTAGCACATCTTCAATAATACCCCTAGGAAATCTTATAGTTTTCCTATTCTGTTTGGGTTTCCCAATACCTAATTATTTAAACATTTTGTAAGCATGACATTAATAGTAGCCCCCAAATCAGCTAATGCATTATTAACATCTAAACTTCCAATTAAGCAAGGAATTGTAAAACTCCTTAGATATTTTAGTTTGTTGGGTAGTTTATTTTGGAGAATAGCTGAGCAAACTACGTTTAGCTCCACATGCGACGCCTCATCCAACTTTCACTTATTTGCTAATAACTCCTTTAAAAATTTCATTGCGTTTGGCATCTGCGATAGAACTTCAATAAACGGAAGTTAATGTGTAATTTTTTAAGAGTTTAAAGAATTTACCAAATTGTTCATCTGAACGGTCTTTCCTTGCCGCGTTGGGGTATGGCACACGAGGTTTATATTCGACATTCACTAATTTGTTTTCATTATAACCTGCCTCACCTTGACCTTTGCTTACTACAGTTTCTTGCCTCGGTTCTTGCTCAGGCTCAACGACTCCTTCGTCATCATGAATATTAATTGCGTTGAGTTGTTCCCTTGGGTCGGGTTTAGTATTACTTGGCAAGCTATCTTGTGGTCTTTCGAAGATTAGTTTGGAAAGCTGGCCTATCTGAGTTTCGAGCCCTTGGATCGATGCTTGTTGATTCTTAAGTGTTGTCTCGGTATTCTGGAAACGAGTTTTTGACACCGAGGTAAACTTTGAGAGCATCTCTTCAAGGTTTGGCTTCTTTTCCTGTTGGTACAGTGGTTGTTGGTAGCCTAGAGGTGGTTGTGGTCTTTGATTTCCTTGATAGCCCCACGAGAAATTGGGGTGGTTCCTCCAACATGCATTGTAAGTGTTACTATATGGATTGTTTTGAGGTCGAGGATTATTACCCATGTAATTTAATTGCTCGTTATCCATGTTGTGGCCATAAGGTTGGTATTCTGCATGGCTTGTTCCACCTCCACTTGCTTCGCAATGCATTACTAGGTGAACCTGTGAAGAACTAAGAAAACCATCAATTTTCTTATTCAATAGTTCTAACTGATTAGAGAGCATGGTGACTGAATCGACGTTATAAACATCAGCTGTTTTTGTTGGCTTTGTCCTCATGACTTGCCACTGACAGTTAATCAGTGACATCTCCTTTGTAAACTCATAGGCATCTTTAGGTGTTTTATTATTGATGGTTCCACCAGCAGCCGCGTCAACCATTTGTCGAGTCGAAGGATTTAGGCCATTATGGAACATTTGAACCTGTAGCCAAAGCGGTAACCCATGGTGAGGGCACCTTCTCAAAGGGTCCTTGTATCTCTCTCATGCATCGTAGAGTGTTTCTAAATCCATCTGCACAAAAGAAGAGATATCATTACATAATTTAGTCATTTTAGCCGGTGGAAAATATTTTAGTAAAAAATTTTAGGTCATTTGTTCCCAAGTAGTAATTGACCCTCATGGTAACGAGTTCAACCACTGTTTAGCTTTGTTTCTTAATGAAAAGGGAAACAATTGAAGACGTATAGCATCATCAGAAATGCCATTGATTTTAAATGTATTGCAGAATTCCAGAAAGTTTGCTAAGTGAGCGTTGGGATCCTCATCCTGCAAACCGTCAAACTGAATAAATTGTTGTATCATTTGAAAAGTGTTAGGTTTCAGTTCAAAAGTATTTGCAGCTACAGCAGGTCTAACTATGCTCGATTCAGTTCCTGTTAAAGAAGGTTTAGCATAATCATACATAGTGCGTGGAGCAGGATTTTGATTAACCGCAATTGCAGGAGGTAGCTGATTGTCTTGGTTTTCAGCCATCTTTTCGATTAGGGGTTGAGTATCGTCCTCTTGCTCATTCTCTGTGTATCTTAAGCTTTGCTTTATTTCTCTTTAGTTTCTGCAAACTGTGCAATCAATTTCTTCGTCAAAAAGTAGTGGTCTTGACGGGTTTCTTCTAGTCATAAACTATAAAAACTTACCAAGAGAAGGAAAAAGTAAATTAATAATTAATAATAATAATTAAATTAAATTAAATTGCAATAAAAATAATGGCTAAAGTAATAAAAATTGAGCGTTCCTAATATCATAGTTCCCCGGAACAGCGTCAAAAACTTGATTGCGTGATTTCGTGATAGGTTTTAAATATTTATGATTAATCGTTCTTAAAACTAACTATTATTGCAATGTAGGCAAGTGTACCTATCGAACAGTAGTATAGTTTTAGCAAGAGCTGATTGTCGAACCCAAAGGAACTAAAAGCACTTGTAATTTTTATTATCTAGCCTAAGAATAAAGAGGTTTTTGTTTTAACTAATTAATTATCTAAACTAAGAATTCATAGAGAATGGAATTAGGGAATTGCTTTTGGGAAAATCAATTGAATGAAGACAATGCCTAAGGAAAAATCCACCTAGACTGTACCTGTTATTTTGGCTCCGAATCGGATGATTTATTCATTTAACTTGTTCCGTAGAGATCCCTAAGTTATGTTATTATCCCTATTCAAGACTAATAACGTCTAATCCCTAAATTGAATAATTGAGACCTTTCTCTAATTAACACCCTAGGATTGCATTAACTCGATCTATGGATCCCTTTATTAGGTTTCACCCTAATCCAGCAAAATCTTGTCACCCTATGTCTAGGCGCGCAAACAACTATGCTTAATTATGACAAATGTACTCTTAGACAGGGTCTATTCCTCCTCTGAATAAGAGCTTATCTTGAATCAGTATCCTGGGATATCAAAACAAGAATTAAGAACACATAATTAAGAACAAGTTAAATATTTATCATACAATTCAGAAAATAATAACAAGATTCGTCTTGGGTTTCATTCCCCTTAGGTATTTAGGGGTTTTAGTTCATAACTAAATAAGAAAACATCTCAGAATAATAAAGAATACAAAACATAAAGAAAACCTAAAACTCCTGAAGTGGAAATTAAGGGTAGATCTTCAGTCTTGATGGTGAATCTGGCTTCTGAGATAGATCAATCGACTTCCTTGGAGTAATTCCTTACTCCCTATTCTGTGTCTTCCATTTTCTTCCTCCTCTAGGGTGTATTTATTGGCTTTGGAATGCCTAAATGCCCTCAAAATTAGCCTTTTCCGAATTGGACTCAACTAGGGCTCGATAGGGACACGCCCGTGTAACACGCCAGTGTGCGATTACTTCAGGCTGTGCTTGAGCCTGCCAAATTGACACGGCCGTGTGGTCTGCCCATGTGAGGAGGTCCAGGCTGTGTTGATTTTGTACTTTGGCCCATTTTCTCTATTTTTGGCCTGTTTCTCGTTCCTTTTTCTCTCCTATGCTCTCCTAAGTATAAAATATGAAATTAAAGCATTAGGAGCACCGAATTCACCAATTATAATAGGAAATCATCCATAAAATGTGTTAAAGATAGGGTAAAAATATGTATAAATTAAGAGTTTATCGCGACCTAATGAATCTCGGACTCAATTTGCCTTTAAGATCAAATCGAAGTATTTTCTTCCATAGTGACACTTTTAGAAACACTCTATCCCCGATCTAAAACTTAATAGCTTTTCTTTTCAAGTCTGCGTATAATTTCTGACGATTTGATGCTGCTTTCAAACTATCGTAGATCACTTTCACTTTTTCTTCTGTTTCTTTAATCAAATCAACATCGTGAATCTTATGCTTCAGTCCAGTACAAAGGTGTTTGACATTTCCGATCGTATAAAGCTTCATACGGTGCCATTTTAATACTTGTTTGAAAGCTATTATTATACGTAAATTCAATCAATGGCAAATACTTTTCCAACATACCTTCGAACTCAAGAATACAACATCTTAACATATCCTCGAGTATCTGAATAACTCGATCGGATTGACCATCTGCCTGCAGGTGAAATACAGTACTAAAATGTAGTTTTGTACCCAGTGCATCTTGCAGTTTCTTTCAAAACCTCGATGTAAACCTCAGATCTCTATTCGAAACAATAGAAATAGGTACCCCGTGTAATCGAATAACCTCAGAGATATACAACTCAACTAACTTTTCAAGTAATAGTCCATTTGTACCGGAATGAAATGAGCCGATTTTGTCAATCTTTCAACTATAACCCAGAGGTAGGGGTAAACCCGAAACAAAATCCATAGTTACTCTAACCCATTTCCATTCAGGAATCATAATAGGTTGCAATAAACTAGACAACACCTAATGCTCAGCTTTAACTAGATGACAAATAAAAAATTTAGAAATGAACTCTGACATGTCACTTTTCATACTAGGCCACCAATAAAGTTGTTTCAAGTTATTATACATTCTTTCAGGATGAATAGATAAATGACTACTATGTGCTTTGTTCAAAATCATTCGAATCAACTCTGAATTTTTAGGAACACATATTCATCCTCTGGATCTCAAACAATCATCTGAATCAACTTGAAACTCGTCAGGGTTTGAATCACATTGAGCTTATTTTGTTAACATTTCATTATCAACTTTTTGAGCTTCACTAATCCGCTGTAAAAACAACGGTCTCGCTTTCAACTCAGCTACAATCGAGCCATCATCAAATAAAGCCAACTGAGTATTCATTGCACGTATAGCAAATAAATACTTTCGATTTAAAGTATCAGCAACAACATTTGCTTTTGTTAGATGATAATCAATCACTATCTCGTAATCTTTTAACAATTCTAGCCATTTACGCTATCGCAAATTCAAATCCTTCTGAGTCATCAGATATTTTAGACTCCCATGATCTGAATAAACATGACATTTCTCACCGAACAAATAATGACGCTAGATCTTCAATGCAAATACAATGGCTGCTAACTCTAAATCATGCGTCGGGTAATTCTTTTCATGCGGCTTTAATTGTCTCAAGGCATAAGCTATGACTTTGCCTGCGTGCATCAAAAGACAACCCAGGCCATTCAACAATGCATCACTATAAATCACAAATTCTCTACCCGATTCTGGCTGTACTAACACTGGAGCTTCAGTCAAAAGAGCTTTATACTGATCAAAACTTTTCTGACATTTCTCAGATCATTCATGCTTTAAATCTTTCTGAAGTAATCTCGTCAACGGAATCGCAATCATTGAAAAGTCTTTCACAAATCATCTATAATAGCCAGCAAGTCCCAGAAAATTGCAGACTTTGGATACATTTCTCGGAGGCTTCCAATCCATTATTGCAGGAATCTTATTTGGCTCGACTCGAATACCCGATGCTGACACAATATGCCCCAGAAAACCAACCTCAGGCAACCAAAATTCACATTTACTAAACTTTGCATATAACTGCTTATCTCGTAGAGTCTACAATACAATTCTCAAATGCTCGGCTTAGTTTCATCTCTCAAATAGATCAAAATATCATCTATGAACACAACATCAAATCGATCTAGGTATGCTCTGAAAATTCTGTCCATTAAGTCCATAAAGATAGCAGGTGCATTCGTTAATATGAAAGGCATAACTAAAAATTCATAGTGACCATACCTTGTTCTGAATGCAGTCTTCGGCACATCTGAGTCTCTAACTCGCAACTGATAATAACTCGATCTCAAATCTATCTTTGAAAATATTGTAGCCCCTTTTAACTGATCAAACAAATCATCTATTCTGGGCAGAGGATATTTATTCTTGATTGTCACTTTGTTAAGCTGTCTGTAGTCTATACACATTCTCATCATGCCATCTTTCTTTTTCACAAACAATACGGGAGCAACCTAGGGTGAAAAAATTAGTTGTACAAATCCTCTATCGGTTAATTCTTGCAATTGAGCTTTTAATTCTTTTAACTCTATCGGAGCCATTCTATATGGAGCTATCGATGTCGGAGTTGTATCCGGCACTAAGTCAATGCCAAACACAACTAGCACTGATTCAATCTTTTTTCAGTCACTTTCATATCAAGCACATAAGCCAAGTAAGCTTCACAACCCTTTCTCATATATTTAGAACTAACATCAATGAAATCACTGTTGGGAAACCATTCAGATCATCTGACTCAATCCAGATAATTTCATTATTTTGACATCTCAAATCAATAATCTTTCGTTTGTAATTCACAAAAGCATCATGCAACGTTAGCCAATCCATACCCAGGATTATATCAAACTCGTCAAATGTCAACAACATCAAATCGTCCAAAAAGTAATTATCCCAAATCATAAATGTAATAGCCCAAAATTGGGTCTAGTTGGAACAGAGGTTTTGGGACCGCAAAATCCAAGATAGAAATAATTATTTTATGATTATTTTGAAGTCTATTATATGATTTCATGATTGTGTGAAAATTTCGTGAAGAAATTCTATGCATAAAGTGCTTAATTTGAAGTTAGGGACTAAATTGAATAAGTTACAAAACTTGCATTCTAGAAGTTTCTAGTATGAAATTGCTTTGAAATATTAATTAGGAGGTCTTAAATAGAAATTTTACCAATTTCTAAGTGATGGACAAAAATTGGACATGGATGGAATTTTTGAAAGTTTAGTAAGGAAAAAGGGAAAATAAAGCCAAAATTGACTCATCTTTTTCATGGAGGCCAAGATTAGCATGGGGGAAGCCCTGGATAGGGTTTTCAAGCTTTCCAAGCTCAATATTAAGTCCGTTCTAACCTTGTTTTTACAAGTTCTTTACGTTTTTAGAATCCTGAAAATTTGATTAAGCTTATTCTAGCAATAATTTAAGCTAGGGTTCATATTTGGAAAAATACCCATAGGTGAAATGTGTTTATTTTGCTGTTTTATAATAGAATATGAGGTTTTAAATTATGTTAGACAACTTGTGCTACTCGGTTTTGAGTGAAAACGAGTAAAAGGGCTTAATTAGTAAAAATACCTAATACACATAAGTATATGTTAGAGTGAGAATTTGATGTTGCCATAGAAGGGAAAAGTGACCAGCATGTCATAAAACATAAGAATAAGGGATGAAGTTTAATTCCCGAGCCCAAGGGAAAAAGTGTAAATATGCAAAAATTTAGGGGCAAAATTGTAATTTTTTCAAAGTTTGAGTTAAGGACTGTTTTGAATAGTAAATTAATTAAATAAGTAAAATATGATGTTTTAGATCCCAAAAAATGAGATTTGAACCTAGAAAGAGAGAAAAATCGAAAATTGGGAAAGTTGGTAAAATGATCGTTTTAGTATCGAGGTAAGTTCATATGTATAATAAGCATTAATTTATGCATGTTTCAATGTAAAATTGATATATTTATTATAATTTTCGAGGTGTTGAAAGTATGTAAGTTGGTATGATAATAATATAGCAATAATCTTGTAATTTATATTTGAAAGTTAAATTTAGTGAATTAATTGAATTATGTCAAATTAAATGATTATGGTGCCAAGTTTATGAATTGATTTAAAATATGTCTATGGTACATGAAGTGCATTGAATTATCATACATAAATGTGATTTCTATGATTATGGATATTATGGGAAATTGTAAGTTCATATGATTTTTAATAAGGCAATGTGTAATTTAATGTTATTGCATTGATATTAAATGAGATGTAAGTTTATATGTAAGTAATACATCAATATTACTTGTATTATGATATTTTATAATAATATTGGAAATATGTTTGTGGATAATTACTTGATTGGTGAAATTGTTGGAAAAGAGAGATAAATCCCGGTTGAGCCTTCGAAAAGATTGGATGATACAGATAGTGTGTAGCTAGGTCACATGTATGGTGCTGAGTGAACATCATGTGTACAAGAGAGCTACAAGACATTATGATGTAGCTAGGTCACATGGGTTATACTATGTGTACACCATGTAGACAAGAGAGCTACGGGATATATGTAGCTAGGTCGCATGAGTGGTTCCAAGTGAAGGACACCATGTAGACAAGAGAGCTACGAGATAAATTGGCTAGGTCACATGGGTGGTACTGAGTGTTCACCATGTGTACAAGAGAGCTGAACTATATGATGGGTGGAGCTATGTGCTGAAACCACCAAGTATCGAGGATTGATCCGAAGTGTTCGACGAGAGACTCTCTATGTATTGCTTTGTGAGTTTTGTGATGAATAAGTGCATGAACTTGGTTATGTGAATGATGTTTTCATTAAGTGACCAGGATGTAGTAAGGTTATAAACAAGTAAGTTATACATGAGGATGATTTTATGGTGACCTTGTGATCATGGGCCTATACTTGTGGTGTATGAAATGTGGTGAAAATGATTTGTGATATGTATGTTAAAATGAGGTTAATACAAAGAAAATGTGAAAGAGTGAATTAGCAATAAAACTGTTTTGGACAGTAGCAGTGATGTGATTTTGAAAAATCACCAAAACTAGTAGAAATTTAATAAGAGGATGAATGAGATATAAAATTAAATATTAATGAGTCTATTTTCATATAAAAGAAACACAGAAAGAAAAGGAGTTCTATATTTTTAGATATTTATGTTTTTGTGAGACTGGTTCAGAATGATTACGTGATCCCCTGTTCTGACTTTGGAAAATCACAAAAAATTGGATAAAAATAATTAGAGGCTTAAACTTATATTTTTAAAATCCTTAATGAGTCTATTTTCAATATAGATCAACATGAACATTATCCTGTTTCTGTATTGTGAGATAATTAATTTTTAGTCAAGAGAGGTCAGAACTGTCAGAATGTGAAACAGGGGAAATTTTAATGAATAAAATGTACTAATTTGCTAAACTAAAAATTATGAAAATTTTATGGTGGAAAGATATGTGAATCTTGTTTTAGGATAAATTTATGGATCTTAATTTGGATCTCTGTAGCTTGAATTATAAATAAGTGACTATGACTCATGTGGACAGTTTGATGTGACCATTTATTAGTAAATTGTGAAATCGTACTTACAAGAATGCTATATACATTAAGGATGTGGAATGGAGAGGAGGAGGAGGAAAATAAATATATGTGGAATACATGGAAACTATGGTATATGAAATATTGATATAATGAAATAAATGATATGTGTTTATAAAAAAACAGAAAGAGAATGATATGTATCATGACATGTATATATATATGACTAGTCTCAATGTAATGCTTGTTGGGTATGGAGTTGAATTGAAATGTTTTAGGCAAACATGTTATTTTGCGCATCTGAATTGTGGTATTTTATAAATATATGATCTAGTTTTAAATATGAATGCTTGATGATTAAGCTGAAGATATTTGGTAAGATGATAATCTTGGTATAAATGTATAAGTGGTACTATAATAAACAAGGTAAAATGAGTATGAGATACACATGTATGATGACATACAAATGCTATGTTTGTGGTTTAATTGAGAATATTTAATCATTAAATGAATGCCATGTTATATGCTTTTGATTTTGTATAAGTGTGTAAGAGATTAAGGTTGACCAAAACTTGGAAAATAGCCTAGGTATATTCCACACAGGTAGAGACACGACCATGTGTCTCAGTCGTGTATGGAGCATGACTTTGGGACACGGGCGTGTGGAGCCTTAAAGCATGTAATTTCCAAGATTTTTGTAAGTTCTCGGTTTAGTCCCGAACCCTTTCTAAAGTATGATTTGGGCTTTGTAGACTCAAATAAGGGACTATGTGTAAGTGAATGAACATTTTGAAATATGAATGAAATTTTATGGTCCGTATTTTAGTTTAATGTTTGTATGTTTGTCCGGTAACGCCTCGTACCTTATCTCGGCCTCGGGTACGGGTAAGGGGTGTTACATTTAGTGGTATCAGAGTAGGTTTAATCGATTCTCAGACTAACATAGCAAGTGTGAGAGTTTAGTTATACATGCCACAAATATGTGATAGTGTGATGTCTCCCGATACTAATGAGGACCGTTTTGTTTAAAATGAAGTATTCTCCAACCGAGCTACAACAGACCATTTAATAGTAATATTGAAGTATTTGAATAAAGTGTAGCTATGATGTGTTAAACTCAGGAAGGTATGAATAAGAATTCATGATATATGTATATGTGATAATATGTGAGATGAAAGTTTATATAGTGATATATTTATTCATATTTGTTTAGCCTACATATGTTGTTGCATGCTTGACTAAATTAATTAGTAAATGTGATGACTAAAGTTATTCAAAATTCATAGAATGTATGAGTGAGTGCACTTGTTTGAAATGAGATAATTGAAAATTTTATGTAAGATGCAGATATGAATAATAAATTGTTTGAAGTGGATAGTATGATTATAATGACATATGTGGATAATGAAAAAATGTGTCATATAGATATATGTAGAATCGAGTTAGAGGCATGCGACCTCACCCCTTACCGATGAGGTGTATATAATGAAATTCATGAGAATCATGTTGACTAAGTTCCTAAGTGTGGAATCAAAGAGTTCAGTGATAAAATAATTATAGATATGACCAGAGACTGAGAATAGTTGACAAGTGAATGACAGAGTTAGAGAAATATCAGAGTTGACTGAGTCATCTTGGGATTCAAATTGATGACAGAGTGTTTCTGAAAGTATTGTCTTGAAAACAAATAGTTAATAATGCTGGAAATTATGAGAAAGATACTAAACTTCACTCCGGTAAGATTTTCGAAGACGAAAATCTCTAAAGAGGGGGAGAGTTGTAATAGCCCAAAATTGGGTCTAGTTGGAACAGAGGTTTTGGGACCACAAAATACAAGATAGAAATAATTATTTTATGATTATTTTGAGGTCTATTATATGATTGCATGATTGTGTGAAAATTTCGTGAAAAAATTCTATGCATAAAGCACTCAAATTGAAGTTAGGGACTAAATTGAATAAGTTGAAAAACTTGCATTCTAGAAGTTTCTAGTATGAAATTGCTTTGAAATATTAATTAGGAGGTCTTAAATAGCAATTTGACCAATTTCTAAGTGATGGACAAAAATTGGACATGGATGGAATTTTTGAAAGTTTAGTAAGGAAAAAGGGAAAATAAAGCCAAAATTGACTCATCTTTTTCATGGAGGCCGAGATTAGCATGGGGGAAGCCATGACTAGGGTTATCAAGCTTTCCAAGCTCAATAGTAAGTCCGTTCTAACCCCGTTTTTCAAGTTCTTTACATTTTTAGAATCCTGGTAATTTAATTAAGCTTATTTTAGTAATAATTTAAGCTAGTGTTCATATTTGGAAAAATACCCATAGGTGAAATGTATTTATTTTGCTGTTTTATAATAGAATATGAGGTTTTAAATTATGTTAGATAAATTGTGCTACTCGGTTTTGAGTGAAAACGAGTAAAAGGGCTTAATCGGTAAAAATACCTAATAGTCATAAGTATATGTTAGAGTGAGAATTTGACGTTGCCATAGAAGGGAAAAGTGATCAGCATGTCATAAAACATAAGAATAAGGGATGAAGTTTAATTCCCGAGCCCAAGGGAAAAAGTGTAAATTTGCAAAAATTTAGGGGCAAAATTGTAATTTTTTCAAAGTTTGAGTTAAGGACTGTTTTGAATAGTAAATTAATTAAATAAGAAAAATATGATGTTTTAGATCCCGAAAAATGAGATTTGAACCTAGAATGAGAGAAAAATCGAAAATTAGGAAAGTTTGTAAAATGATCGTTTTAGTATCGAGGTAAGTTCATATGTATAATAAGCATTAATTTATGCATGTTTCAATGTAAAATTGATATATTTATTATAATTTTCGAGGTGTTGAAAGTATGTAAGTTGGTATGATAATAATACAACAATAATCTTGTAATTTATATTTGAAAGTTAAATTTATTGAATTAATTGAATTATGTCAAATTAAATGATTATGGTGCCAATTTTATGAATTGATTTAAAAATATGTCTATGGTACATGAAGTGCATTGAATTATCATACATAAATGTGATTTCTATGATTATGGATATTATGGGAAATTGTAAGTTCATATGATTTTAATAAGGCAATGTGTAATTTAATGTTATTACCTTGATATTAAATGAGATGTAAGTTTATATGTAAGTAATACATCAATATTACTTGTATTATGATATTTTATAATAATATTGGAAATATGTTTGTGGATAATTACTTGATTGGTGAAATTGTTGGAAAAGAGAGAAATCCAGTTGAACCTTCGGAAAGATTGGATGATCTGAGATAGTGTGTAGCTAGGTCACATGTATGTTGCTGAGTGCACATCATGTGTACAAGAGAGCTACAAGACATTATGATGTAGCTAGGTCGTATGGGTGATACTATGTGTCCACCATGTAGACAAGAGAGCTATGGGATATATGTAGCTAGGTTGCATGAGTGGTTCCAGGTGAAGGACACCATGTAGACAAGAGAGCTACGAGATAAATTGGCTAGGTCACATGGGTGGTACTGAGTGTTCACCATGTGTGCAAGAGAGCTGAACTATATGATGGGTGGAGGTATGTGCTGAAACCACCAAGTGTCGAGGATTGATCCAAAGTGTTCAACGGGAGACTCTCTATGTATTGCTTTTTGAGTTTTGTGATTAATAAGTGCATGAACTTGGTTATGTGAATGATGTTTTCATTAAGTGACCAAGATGTAGTAAGGTTATAAATGTGACAGCCCTAAATTGACCCTAGTCGGGAAGTGGTTTCGGGACTGCTAAACCGAGTCACCGAAGTATATGAATGTGTGAAAGTTTTAAGCTTCGATTTAGTCGATTGCATGTGAATTCAGCTAATAGGACTTATGTATGACACTTTTAAAATGTGATAGGTTAATCTATAAGGATCAATTAGTGCATGAAATCAAAATGGTGGACTTGCATGTCAATTCCCCCACTTAATTAGTAGTGGCCGGCCATGACATTGAGGATAGACAAAATGTGATGGGTAAAACATATTATAAACAATTTGTGATAACATGTTGTGGGAAGAACAATAAAATATGAGGGGAATGGGAGGAGAAACCAAAGTTGTTTCATCCTTGCTCCCCATTTTGCCGCACTGGAAGAAAAAAAAAGAAAAAAAAGGTTTCATCCTCTTTGTTCTTCTTGACCGAAAAATCAAAGGAAGAAGAAAGGAGTTCTCTTGCTTCATGTTCGGTTTGGATGAGGATTAGGAAGAGGTAAGTATCTTGAAATTCTTGGAAATTTATGTATAAAGAAGGTGGTTAGTTCAAGTTCTAGTCATTTCATGGTTTAAATTTTGATTGATTGGAGGTTTGATATTCGGCCAAGTAGTTTGAAGCTCTTAGTACATATATTTTTTCTTCCTTCTTGAAGGTTGAAATTGGGTTATTCCTAAGGGGTGCGAATGTGGTCATTGAAGGGCCTTGGGGAAAACAATATGTGAGGCTTGGGTTATAACATTCGGCCATGGTAGTAAATAGAAGAGATAAATGGTAGTAAGGTGAAGTGCAAATGTTAGTGTTTGATTGCTAGTGTATATATGTGTACTAGCCGAGTTTTTGAATTTGAAAAATGGTTTGAGCACCATGTGTGGTATTGAGATTGTTTGAGTGAATTCATAGATATTTATATGATGAATTCGGTTGTAGATATACATGCTTAAATAAGATGCACACACGAATGAATAGATAGATTGGTGTTGCATGTATTCGGTTATAGGCAAGCATAATGATGAATCTATCTTGACTTAGATAATCGGCTCAAGGAGAATTTGTTAAAGTGCTTAGTTAATTGATATTAGGTTAATGATGTGTGTATTCGGTCATAAAGGTGTACATGAGGAAATGTAAGATTAATTGTATTAAATTGCTCAATGTGATTAAAAATGCGTATGACCATTATGTATTTGAGCTAAAGGTGGCCATATGACCTATCAAACTCCTTGTCATATTCGGCCATAAGGTAGCATAATGAGACTTTAATAAGTTAAATTTGTTTGAATTAGCTCAAGAGCTTAGAGGACAAAAGTTGGATAAGGGAAAGGAAAAAGTGATCGAATAGCCGCCGAAATCGTTCGACAACATCCGAGGTAAGTTTTTGAGTAATGGATCTTAGATTATGATTCGATTAGATCATGTTTTAAGTAAATCAAAATCATGCTCTTTGTATGTAGCTATTGTGCCGAAAATGATAATGCTTGATAAGTGACTTGTGTTTGAATTCTAGTTATGAAAATGAAATATAGATGTGTCATGATTTATTGATATGTGCATGGATATTTGGATGATAACCGGCTAAGTCAGGAAGGCATTTGTGCTAGTGACTAATTTGGGCTAAGCCCAAGGCATTTGTCGAAGTTACTATATCCGGGCTAAGTCCCAAGGCATTTCGTGAGTTACTATAACCGGCTAAGTCCCAAGGCATTTGTGCGAGTTACTATAACCGGGCTAAGACCAAGGCATTTGTGCGAAGTTACTATAACCGGGCTAAGTCCGAAGGCATTTGAGCAAGTAGCTATATCCGCTAAATTCGAAGGTACTTGGTTTGGGAATGAGCGATCTTGCTATAATAATTTCAATTAATACGCTCGTAAAATCCCAACGATGAGGTACGTTTCGTATATGCATTGGAGTAGTTGATTCCTTTTAAATATTATTCGCTCAGTCAATTAATGAGCTTCCGGCCTTTGGTTAAGTTGATCCCTTATGTGTGAATATAAGGGTTGGAAATGTGAAGTAGGACTGATTTTTGAGAATATGTGTATATGAATTATCCGTTTAGTCATATGAATGCTATACTTCAATTGTGCCTAATTTCATTGCTCAAAACTTACTAAGCATTAAATGCTTATTCCGTTCTTTAAATCTCTGTTTTATAGATTTTGGTTCGTCAGCTATCAGACTCGGGAGTGTCAAAGTCAAAGTCGTCCACACTATCAAAGCCCTTTTGGTACTCTTTTAGTTGAACTCTGAAAATGGCATGTATAGGACTACCCTTTTTGTTGTTGGTCATGTACCCGTTGGTTTTGTATAAATTTGGATAGCCATGCGAAAATGGCTTATATATACTTTGAGCATAACATTATAATCGTTTTGTATGTGTTTCATTGAGAGGTATGGAAATGCTTGGTAACGATTAGCCATTGGAATGGTTAATCATGATCATTTTGGTGCTATGTATGACAAATTCTAGTTGATTCATGGAAAACCATGAAATAGGTAAAGTTTACCTTAAAAAAGATCTTGACAAAGAAGTGGTGTGGATTTGAGAAATCACTAAAAATAGTAGGAATGGAATTAAATAGTGAATAAATTATGTAATCGAACCTTGATGAATCTATTTTCATATGAAAGTAACGAAACGATCATATGAGCCGTATTTTATGAGATGTTTAAGTTTTTGTGAAACAGGGACAGAGCAATTTCTGGACCCCCTGTTCCGACTTTGGAAATTCACTATAAATTAACCAGAGATAATTGGAAGTCATGCCCTAAATGTACAGATTCCTTTTCGAGTCTAGTTTCTTTAGAAACA
The DNA here is from genome assembly GCF_025698485.1 of Gossypium arboreum. Lineage (NCBI taxonomy): Eukaryota > Viridiplantae > Streptophyta > Magnoliopsida > Malvales > Malvaceae > Gossypium > Gossypium arboreum. The sequence goes on from NC_069076.1 coordinate 30,240,413, forward strand.
AACGACATAAGTATTGAAGCCCTGTACAAGGAGATATCTAAGTCGTAATGCATGAAGGTTAGAGTAGTCAAACCCTGAAACAGGGGAGACTTTAACTAATAAACCGTACTAATTGGCTCGAACAAAAATTCTATAAAACATTTGTAGATGGATATATGAGTCTAGTTTCAGGAAAAATTTACGAAACTGGCTTTCGAGTTTTGGAACTCAAGATATGATTTTTGAATTCAAATGTTTCAGGCAAACATGTTATTTTGCGCATCTGAATTGTGGTATTTTATAAATATATGATCTAGTTTTAAATATGAATGCTTGATGATTAAGCTGAAGATATTTGGTAAGATGATAATCTTGGTATAAATGTATAAGTGGTACTATAATAAACAAGGTAAAATGAGTATGAGATACACATGTATGATGACATACAAATGCTATGTTTGTGGTTTAATTAAGAATATTTAATCATTAAATGAATATCGTGTTATATGTTTTTGATTTTGTATAAGTGTGTAAGAGATTAAGGTTGACCAAAACTTGGAAAATAGCCTAGATATATTCCACACGGGCAGAGACAGGACCATGTGTCCCAGCCGTGTATGGAGCATGACTTTGGGACATGGGCGTGTGGAGCCTTAAAGCATGTAATTTCCAAGATTTTTGTAAGTTCTCGGTTTAGTCCCGAACCCTTTCTAAAGTATGATTTGGGCTTCGTAGACTCAAATAAGGGACTATGTGTAAGTGAATGAATGTTTTGAAATATGAATGAAATTTTATGGCCCGTATTTTAGTTTAATGTTTGTATGTTTGTTCGGTAACGCCTCATACCTTATCCCTGCCTCGGGTACGGGTAAGGGGTGTTACAATCAACGAACAATTCTTACACACTTTATCAACCAACACACACTTGCCTAAGGGGTTCAATACTCTAATTACAAATTCAATAGCCTCTACAGGCAAAGTCTTACTAGATACTAAATTCACACATATATACAAATTAGTTGAACCTGGATCTATCAATGCAATAACTTTAGTATCATAGAAAGTAAAAGTACTGGTAATAACGTTTGGAGATGATGCTTCTTCACGAGCACGAATAGCGTAGGCGTGTGCAGGTGCTTTAGCATCAGATTTCACAACAATGTCTCTTGTTGCACCTCTACCACCACTCACATTTCCTGTGATATCCCGAATTAGGGCCTAAATAGAATAGTGGTTTCAAAACCACAATTCTGTAGTAGAAAAATTTATTTCGATTAATTTTTATAATTTGTTGAGTTATTAGATGCATGTGTTAGAATATCGATAGAAAATTTCATGAATTGCATGTCTAATTTGCCTATTAGGACTTAATTGTAAAAGTTGATAAATATGAGTTTTAGATGTTAAAGGATTTAATTGAAGAGCATAATAGAAGTAGAGGTCCTTAAATGGTAATTATACCATTAGGTTTTCATGGGAAAAAGTGGACATACATAGGTAGAAATAACCAAAGTTTTTAATGAAAGGTATTTTAGTCATTTGGTAATTAAAAGATTAAAAAAAAGGAAAAAGATGGAAAAATATGTCCATCTTCTTCATTAGGACAAAATTTCAAGGGTTCTCCATAGTTAGGGTTTGTTTCAAGCTTCCAAACTCCATAGTAAGTGATTCCAAGCCCCGTTTTTAATGTTCTTTACGTTTTTGGAGTCCCGGTAACTTGATTTAGATTATTCTAGCAATAATTTAACCTAGGGTTTATATTTGGAAAAATACCCATAGGTGAAATGTGTTTATTTTGATGTTTTATGATGGAATATGAAGCTTTAAATTGTGTTAAACAACTTTTGCTAAACGATTTTACGTGAAAACGAGTAAAATGACACAATCGGTAAAAATACCTAATGTTTATAATTACATGTTAGAGTTAGAATTTGATGTTGCTATAGAAGGGAAAAATGATCAGCATGGCATAAAACATAATAATTTTGGGAAAAAAAATAATTTATGAGCTTTGGGGAAAAAGTGTAAATATGCAAAAGTTTAGGGGCAAAATTGTAATTTTTCCAAAGTTAGGGTTAAGGACTATTTTGATAAATTGAGTATTAAATCAGCTAAATGTGTTATTTTAGACCAAGAAGGACGGACGTGGAATCGACCTTGATCGGGGAAAGAAAAAGATTGTGGACTAAATTGCAAAATTTCTTTATTTTCTACCGAGGTAAGTTCAGGTGTAAATGTAGTAACATAATTGTCATTTTAAGTAATTTAATGTTATTTATATGATATGATGATTAATATCATGAAATATTATGCTTTGTGGTTATTATTGAGTAATATGCAAATTATGTGTGCTACTTGTTAAATATGAATTGCTACCGAGTATCTGTTTCGATATTCTGTGGAAGAGCGCAAAGATGTGTGATCGAGGAAAAAGCCCGTTTGAACCTTGGAAATAGATTAGAATACAAGTGACATGTCACTAAGATATTTGAGTTCCGAGCTCGTTGAGTTGAGTCCGAGTTTGTGACATGTAACTAGGCATCCGAACTCGTTGAGTTGAGTCCAAGTTCACTTATGGATGCGAACGCTCGAGCTTGTTGAGTTGAGTCTGAGTTCACTTATGGGCAGGTTACATGGTAGCTTGGTTACATAATTTTCACAGGCTATTGAGTTTGTGTAGCTTCGGGTATGGCACTTATGTGCATGAAATCCGTGTATTCAATCATATTCCGATGTATTCAACGGGTAAATCTTAAGTGGATAAGGTGAGTACCTAAAATGAAGGTGACATGTTGGTAAGTGTGGTGAAAGAGAAAATTTGTACAGGTATGTACTTAACCCTCGGGTTGAGACTTCAATATAACAATAATATGGTAGGATCATGAATGAGAAATATGATATGAATGCTTTGGTGATATTATGCGAATGTGGATTTTGTATTATTGCATGGTTATGTTATTTGCTATTTACATGTAAACTTACTAAGCAATTATGCTTACTCCCTCCTATCTATTCTTTGTAGTTTTTTCAAGCCGGCTAGGAGATCGGGAACGGTCGGAGGTGCGCTCACACTATCAACAAACTATTTCGGTATAATGACTTGTATATTTTGGGAATATGGCATGTATAGCATTATAATCATTTTGTGTATATAATCTTATGATATGGCTCACGGATGACATGGAAATGTTTGCGAATGATTAGCTATTGGAATGGCTATTCAAGATTATATTTGATAACACGTATGCTTTATGTGCTAACTAATCTATAGAAATCCATAAAATGGTGAAATTGGCTATAAAACAGAATCGTACAGCAGCAGTGACGTGAGTTTGAAAAATCACTAAAAATTGTAGAGATAGAATTAGATTACAAATAAAATATGGAATTGAAGTTTAATGAATCTATTTTCATGTGGAAGAAATTAATTGGGTAAAAAAGTTTTATTATGAGATATTTACGTTTTAGTGAAATAGGGTCAGAGCAATTTCTAGATTCCCTATTCTAACTTTAGAAATTCATCATAAATTCTGTAAAAATAATTAGGACTCCAACTTTATATGTATGGATTCCTTATTGAGTATATTTTTAAGAGAAATAAACGACATGGTCATTGGATCTCTGTACAGGAAGAAATTTGATTTGTAGTGCACAGGGGTTAGAGTAGCTGAACCCTGAAACAGGGGAGACTTTAAATAATAAACTGTACTAATTGGCCCTACCAAAAATTCTAGAAAAAAAACTAGTAAGTAGATATTTGAGTCTAGTTTCAGCAAAAATTTATAGAATTTGATTTCAAGTTTTGTAACTCGAGATATGATTTTTTTAGAGATTGTGACACAGATGGACAATTTACTGCGAGAATTGTTTGAACTTGTTTAAATGCTAAAATAAGTTTAGTAATGACTGATGCTAGACTCCGATGACAATCTCGGGTAAGAGGGCATTACATTTGGTGATATCAGAGCTACGGTTTAGTCGGTTCTCGGACTAACGTGGCGTATGTACGAGTTTTGCTATACATGCCATATATATATTGTGATAATGTGACGACTCCTGACCTTTAAAATGATTTTTTTATAGTAAATGGATCCCGATCCAGCTGTGGCTGATGATGAAGAGAGCAATGCGCCAGCTCCTGCTAAAGGGGCAGTGCCGATTGAAAGTCAACCTCCTCTATTGGTCAAGGAGGAGGAGAAAGGGCTTGGGAAGCCTTTCTCCAGATGATGAATGCATGGTACACTGAGTTCGTTCGTACGAACCTGAATGCCCAACAACCTCCCCCACCTCCCCCGATTCCTCAACCAGTACCTCCGATGCCTCAAGGTATGGATCTGATGAAATTTCATAGAACCCTAGTTGACAGAATTCACAAGCAAGAGGCTGAAGAAATCAGGGCAAATGTTGATGATGATGCCGAGAAAGCAGAATTTTGGCTTGAGAATTCTATTCGGGTATTTGATGAATTGTCTTGTACACCTGAAGAGTGCTTGAAATGTATTATATCCTTGTTGAGAGATTCAGCCTATTATTGGTGGAAGACATTGATTTCAGTGGTGCCGAAAGAGAAAGTGACTTGGGAGTTCTTTCAAAAAGAATTTCGGAAGAAATACATCAGTGAATGATTTGTTGATCAGAAGCGTAAAGAGTTTCTTGAGTTGAAACAAGGCAACATGACAGTTACTAAGTATGATAGGGAGTTCGTTCGATTAAGTATGCTAGAGAATATATTCCTTCAGAGGCTAAAATGTGCAGACGATTTGAAGATGGACTCAATGAAGACATTAAAGTAGACGGAATCAATGAAGTCATTAAAGTATTTATGGGAATTCTTGAGTTGAAAGAGTTCATAGTACTTTTTGATCAGGCTTGCAAGGCTGAAGAACTAATTAAAGAAAGAGAAAGGCTGAGGCTGAGAGTATAAATTTGAAGACAAGACCGATGAGCAGTGCATTGAAGAGTTGGCGACATTATCTGTATGGTGAAAAGTGATGAGTATATACCGACCACAAAAGTCTCAAGTACTTGATGTCACAAAAAGACTTGAATTTGAGGCAGCAGAGATGGTTAGAATTATTGAAAGATTATGAGCTTATGATTGACTACCATATGAGGAAAGTGAATGTGGTTACCGATGCTTTGTGTAGAAAGTCATTGTTTGCTTTGAGAGCTATGAATACTCAGTTGACGATGTCTGACGATGGTTCGATTCTAGCAGAGTTGAGAGCAAGATCGATGTTTTTACAAGAGATTTGTGAAGCTCAGAAAAGTGACCAAGATTTGCAAGCCAAGAGAAAGCAATGTGAGGCTGATACGGGATCAGATATCAGAATTGATTCTGATGGTTGCTTGATGTTTAAAGATCAAATTTGTGTACCGAAGAATGATAAGTTGATTCGGAAGATCTTGTATGAAGCACACAGTGGTTGTTTGTCAATGCATCCGGGCAGTACAAAAATGTATAATGACTTGAAGAAAATGTATTGGTGGAACGGAATGAAAAGAGATATATCCGAGTTTGTATCGCGATGCTTGATCTGTTAGCAAGTAAAAGCTAAACACCAAGTGCCTTCGGGACTACTTCAGCCTATCATGGTTCCCGAACGGAAATGGAATCGACTACTATCGATTTTGTATTAGGGTTGCCGTTAACTCCAAGGAAGAAAGATGCAATCTGGGTAATAGTCGACAGATTGACTAAATCAACTCATTTTATTTCGGTACGTACTGATTATTCTCTTGATAAGTTGGTTGAATTATATATCAGTGAGATTGTTAGACTTCACGGAGTACCTTTGTTGATCATTTTAGATAGAGATCCGAGGTTTACCTCGCGGTTTTGGCAAAAGTTGCAAGAGGCATTAGGTATGAAGTTAAATTTCAGCATTGCCTTCCATCCGCAAGATTCTTGAAGACATGCTCAGATGTTGTGTATTGGAATTCCAAGGTAGTTGGGAAAGATACTTACCGTTGGTAGAATTTGCCTACAATAATAGTTATCAGACGAGTTTGAATATGGCACCTTATGAAGCATTGTACAGTCGTAAGTGTCAGACGCCATTGTATTGTACTGAACTCAAAGAAAATCAGATTTATGGAGTTGATCTAATTAAAGAAACCGAAGAAAAAGTGAAAGCGATTCAAGATTGCTTGAAAGCTACTTCAGATAGACAGAAATCCTATGTGGATTTGAAAAGAAAAGAAATCGAGTTTCAAGTCGGTGATAAGGTATTTTTAAAAGTGTCTCCATGGAAGAAAGTTCTTAGATTTGGATTTGGTCGGAAAGGCAAGTTGAGTCCGCGTTTTATCGGACCGTATGAGATAATTGAAAGAGTTGGACCATAGCATATCGGTTAGCATTACCACCTGAATTAGAGAAGATTCATGATGTGTTCCACGTATCTATGTTACGTTGGTATCGTTCGGATTCTTCACATGTAATTTCACCGAAGGAAATTGAGCTACAACCGGATAGAACTTACAATGAAGAACTGATTAATATTTTAGCTCGGGAGGTCAAGCAACTAAGAAATAAAAGTGTCACTCTCATGAAAGTATGTGGCAAAAGCACAGGGTAGAAGAGGCTACATGGGATCCCGAGGAAACTATAAGGAATCAATACCCACACCTGTTTATCGGTAAGATTTTCGGGGACGAAAATCCCTAAAGGGGGGAGAGTGTGATATCCCAAATTAGGGCCTAAACAGAATAGTGGTTTTGAAACCACAATTCTGAAGTCAAAAATTTTATTCCGATTAATTTTTATAATTTATTGAGTGATTAGATGCATGTGTTAGAATATCAATATAAAAATTCATGAATTGCATGTCTAATTTGCCTATTAGGACTTAATTGCAAAACTTGATAAATATGAGTTTTAGATGTTAAAGGATTTAATTGAAGAGCATAATTGAAGTAGAGGTCCTTAAATGGTAATTATACCATTAGGTTTTCATGGACAAAAGTGGACATACATAGGTAGAAATAACCAAAGTTTTAAATGAAGAGTATTTTAGTCATTTGGTAATTAAAAGATTAAAAAAAGAGAGGGAAAAGATGGAAAAATATGTCCATCTTCTTCATTAGGACGAAATTTCAAGGGTTCTCTATAGCTAGGGTTTGTTTCAAGCTTCCAAGCTCCATAGTAAGTGATTCTAAGCCCCGTTTTTAATGTTCTTTACGTTTTTTGAGTCCCTTTAACTTGATTTAGCTTATTCTAGCAATAATTTAGCCTAGGGTTTATATTTGAAAAAATACCCATAGGTGAAATGTGTTTATTTTGATGTTTTATGGTAGAATATGAAGCTTAAAATTGTGTTAAACAACTTTTGCTAAACGATTTTACGTGAAAACGAGTACAATGACATAATTGGTAAAAATACCAAATGTTTATAACTACATGTTAGAGTGAGAATTTGATGTTGCAATAGAAGGGAAAAATGATCAGCATGTCATAAAACATAATAATTTTGGAAAAAAAATATTTTTGAGCTTTGGGGAAAGAGTGTAAATATGCAAAAGTTTAGGGGTAAAATCATAATTTTTCCAAAGTTAGACTTAAGGACTATTTTGATAAATTGAGTATTAAATCAGCTAAATGTGTTATTTTAGACCAAGAAAGACGTGGAATCGACCTTGATCGGGGAAAGGAAAAGATTGTGGACAAAATTGCAAAATTTCTTTATTTTGTACCGAGGTAAGTTCAGGTGTAAATGTAGTAACATAATTGTAATTTTAAGTAATTTATTGTTACTTATATGATATGATGGTTAATATCATGAAATATTATGCTTTGTGGTTATTATTGAGTAATATGCAAATTATGTGTGCTACTTGTTAAATAGAATTGCTACCGGGTATTGGTTTCGATATTCTGTGGAAGAGGGCAAAGATGTGTGATCGAGGAAAAATCCCGTTTGAACCTTGGAACTAGATTAAAATACAAGTGACATGTCACTAAGATATTTGAGTTTCGAGCTCGTTGAGTTGAGTTCGAGTTCGTGAGATGTAACTAGGCATCCGAACTCGTTGGTTGAGTCTGAGTTCACTTATGGATGCGAACGCCTGAGCTTGTTGAGTTGAGTCTGAGTTCACTTATGGGCGGGTTACATGGTAGCTTGGCTACATAATTTCCGTAGGCTATTGAGTTTGTCTAGCTTCTAGTATGGCACTTATGTGACATCCTGATTTTCGGGTTTTTCGCGATTCTTGATATTTTAAGTAAGTTTCTAAAATTTGGTATGTGATTATGGAATTCATAAATTGAGTATGTAAATGGGCTTATGGAAGGCCCATGTGTTGGCCAAAACCCGGTAGAATTTTCAAAATTTGGACTTAAGAGTTAGGGGTTCTGGCTAGGTGACCTTATGTAAAGTTGTGGGAGAAATGTGTCACAAAAAGAGCTTTAGTAAAGTGGCAAGGGGGATGCCACTAAGCTCCTAAAAAGGTGACGTGTGGAGCATAGGGGAAGACATGGGATCGATTCCCTATGTTGGCAAATAAGGTTATTTATTTTTATGAGTAGGAAGGGTAAGTGATGGAACCCAGGTGGATTCTGTTGGACCAGTTTGAATTAGTCAAGTGCATGGATTAAGGAGTGATAAGGGGAGAGATTTTAGAGATGATGGAGAGATAAGGGGGAGCGTACCTAGGAGTGATTTTAGGAGATTTGAAATGGGGGAAGTGATGGCCGGCCAAGTGGGAAGGTTAGTGTAAATTCGGCTATTGGGTTTTAGGGTGGCATTTTCCTCTTTTGTTTTCTTTCTTTCTTCCCACTTCTGCCGATTTTTCTTAAGCAATTCCTCTCTTTTCTCTTCCATTATTTCGTCCATAAATCTTTACCCCCATTCTTCCTCTCTTTCATTTATAGTAAAATTCGAACTCATCCTTCTTTTCATTGCTAACCGAATAGCAACAAGCCAAATCCTGAAGGAGGCAAGGGAAGTCGATTTCTCCAGAAAGGTATACATTTGTTCTTTTTCTTTTAGCCGATTCATGTTATGTCAGAAGCCTTTCAACTCTTTTTTCAACACCCTTTTTGGTCCATAACCACTTCTTCTTCAGTGATCCAAAAGCCGAAAGTATAGCATCCTTAGGTGACTTGGTGGCCGATTCTTAGGATCGTTGTGTTGCAATTTTTTGCTAGTGTTTTGAAGCTGGGACTGCATTGAATCAGAGTTGACACGGAATTGGAACTGTTTTCGTATGTGAACCTTGGTAAGTGCTCGTAACTTTAATCAATTCGGTATTATGGAGGTTAAGAAAAGCCCAAACCCCTCTAGTTTAAGGAGGTGGCTGAATATGGGTATAGGCTTTATGGGGTTCTTCTTTTAATATTTTTATGGTTTCTATAGTGGAGGAGCAGCGAGGCATAGTGTCGACTTGGATTAGCTCGACTCATCGAACTGACTAGATCTAGTCATCAACTTCGGCAAAGGTATGGATTCTAAGGCCATTATGGGGGGTGGCCGAATGTGTAACACCCCGAACCCGAGACCATCGCCGGTGTCGGACACGAGGAGTTAACAAGCCAAATCCACATATTTCACCCACCAATTTGACATTTCCAGACAGGCTGGAAATCTGCGTCACTGTCACCTTAAAAATCATATCTCGAGTTTCAAAACTCGGAAACTGATTCCGTAAATTTTCCATGAATTTAGACTCATATATCCATCCGCGGATTTATTTCTAGAATTTTTGGTCGGGCCAATTGGTACAGTTTATTAGTTAAAGTCACCCATGTTACAGGGATCAACTGCTCTGACCTTCGCGCATTACAACTTGAATATCTCTCTGTACAGGGCATTAATACTGGTGCCATTTGTTTCTAATAAAACTAGACTTAAAATGGAATCTTTACATATAAGGAATGACTCCTAATTATTTCTGGATAATTTATAAGAGATTTTTAAAGTTGCGACAGGGGACCCAGAAACTGTTCTGGCCCTATCTCACAATAGCTTTAATATCTCTTAACATGTAACTCCTATGACCGTTTCGTTTATTCCACATGAAAGTAGACTCATTAAGGTTCATTTACATAATTTATTCACTATTTAATACCATTCCTACAAATTTTGGTGATTTTTCAAAACCACACCACTGCTGCTGCCAGCATCTGTTTTCAAAGTAACCATTACCTATTTCATGATTTCCACGATTCAAATGGCCCTTTTTGCACACATAGCACAAAGTGTGATTATGATTAACCATTCCAATGGCTAATCCTTTCAAACAATTTCATACCCCATAATGATTATCATACAAACTATTATAGAATCATACTAAAAGCGATATATAAGCCATTTTCGCATGGCTATCCAAGCTTACACAAAACCGAAAGGTACATGACCTTCAACATTAGGGTAGTCCTATACATGCCATTTCAAAGTTCAACCAAAATTATACCAAAATGGAGGCTTTGATAGTGTAGATGACTTTGACTTTAATGATCCCGAATCCGATTGCTACCGAGCAAAATCTATAAAGCAGAGAGCCAAAGCAACGGAGTAAGCATTTTTATGCTTAGTAAGTCTCAAGCAATAAAATCAGCTTTAACCAAAGCATTACATTCACATAGCCAAATGAATCATTTCATTAATACACATTCACATAATCATACTTACTTCACCATCCCAACTCTTATGTTCATACACAAATAACGGCTTCGTTAAGGCCGATAACTCGTTCCATCATAGGAGCGAATATTCATACGCTCTTACTCCTAGCGCGCATAAGCACACACAACACATACCTTGTTATTGGGAAGTTTCACAAGTGCATTAGCTGAAAATTTTCCAGCAAGCTTATAATTTTCAAATCACATACCTTGGAGTTTAACCGGATATAGCTACTCGTTCAAACGCCTTGAACATAGCCCGGTTATGGTAACCCACAAAGGCCTTGGGACTTAACCGGATTTCTAATTTGCACAAATGCCTTGGTCTTAGCCGGATGTAGTCACTAGCACAATTGCCTTGGTCTTAACCGGATGTAATTACCAGCATAAATGTCTTGGGACTTAGCCGAATATCATTCAATTGCTCATGCACACATATACATCAATAATCATTTCCCATTCATATTTCATTTTTAGTTACTAAGGCTCAAACACAAACATATCACTAGCATAATCGCCTTGAATTTAGCGGGTATCATTCAAATACTCATACACACATAAATCAATAGTCATTACACATCAATTTTTCATTTCACATAATTCGAGTAGGGTCATTTCTTGAGGACTTACCTCGGATGTTGTCGAACGGCTTTGACGGCTATTCGATCACTTTTTCCTTCCCCTTATCCAATTGTGGCCCTCTAAGCTCTTGAGCTAATTCAAACAAATTCAATTTATTAAAGTCTCGCTTGCTAGCCTTGGCGAATACACATATCATTGATTCAACATCACATAACTAAGCACTTTAGTCAATTTTCTTTAATTACGCACACATTCGGCCTTAGCTCACAACAAGGTAGCCGATTACCTAAGTCAAGAATAGGCATCATTAAGCTTGCCTCTAACCGAATGCATGCACAATAATTCCCCTCATGTGGCCGATTATGCTTAGTCATTCTTGCATAAAATCAAAAATAAATTGCAAGATTTTCACATCATATGTGTACTAGGCCGAATGTACATGCAAATTTCACAACATTCTTCAACAAAATTCTTCTTGAAACAACATATTCATCACTTTCTTCATAATCAAAATATCATGTGCAATCATATATACACATATAAGTGCAAGGCTGAATTTCAAGGTGTCCATAGCCATCCAAAACACAAATTTTAACTAACATGCAAGAAGCATGAACCATGCTCATGAATGCATCATGGCCGAATACATCACAATCATGCCCCTTTCAACTTCAATCATGGTTAAACAAAAAAAACTCAATGTCTTACTTAAAATTGGTACAAAGAAGTTTCAAGAGTAGTCAATCCATCATTGCATGCATCATTAGCAAGCTTCACATTTAGCATGCAATGGCTTTAACACAATAACAACTTTGGCCAAATGCCATTTCCATGGCATAACAAGGATTTGAACCATGGCTAACATGCACATCAAGTTAGCAACCAAAACATGCATGAAACTCCTAACACAACCTCATACATACCTTAATCTTGATGCAAATTTAGCCAAATCTCCTTCTAGATCTCTTCTAAACCAAGCATGAAGCAAAAATCCTATCTCCTCCCTTAGTATTTTCGGCCAAAAGGAAAGAACAAGGATGAACAATTTTTTCTTGTTTTTCTTTCACTTGCACTGACAATGGGGAAAGGATGAGCTATTTTTGATTTTTTTTTTGTTTCTCATCCGACATCATTAATTATTTTATCATTTAATTCATCATGTATTAACAAAACATGTTTCAACATGTTTTCTTTGCCCATAAACCAAGTCATGGCCGGCCACTAGCTTGTTTTGGGGAAATTTGACATGCAAGTCCATAGTTTTGCATGCATGTTTTAATTAGTTATCACACATTTCCCTATCGTACTTTCAAAGTTCACTACTAAGTCCCTTCTAGTGAAATTCACCTTTATAACACTAAATCAATCATCAAAAATGTCACACACGAGCACACACATATTATAGGCATCAAAATAAATTTTAAATTATTTTTATGCCTCGGTTTTGTGGTCCCGAAACCACATCCCGACTAGGGTCAATTTTGGGCTGTCACAACTCTCCCCCACTTAAGAAATTTTCGTCCCCGAAAATCTTACCGGTAAATAAGGTTGGGTATCGCTCTTTCATAGAGTTCTCGGTTTCCCAAGTAGCTTCTTCTATCCCGTGTTTGAGCCATAACACTTTCACTAGCGGAACCCGCTTGTTTATAACTCTTTCACTTCACGTGCGGGATCTGAATCGGTTCTTCCTCATAACTCCTATTGGCTTGAATTTCAACCGATGGATCAATCCGTGCTATGGATCGGATCTATAGCGTCGAAGCATTGAAACATGGAAGGCGTTGTGAGTCTTTTCGAGTTCGGGGCAAAATCAAGCGATCATAATCGGGCCAACTCGTTCGGAGATTTAAATGCGGCCCAATTAATCTCGGGCTCAACTTGCCCTTACGGTAGAATCGAGTATCTTTTCCACGGCGAAACTTTAAGAAACACTTTATCTCCCACGATACTCAATGTCCTTTCGTTTCAAATCCGCGTCGACTTCGACGATCGGAGGCTATTTTTAGACTTTCACGGATTACTTTTACTTTTCATTCAGCATCTTTAATCAAATCCACTCCGAAAATTTTGTTTTCACCGAGCTCGGTCCAAAACAATGGTGTCGGCATTTACGCCCATACAAAGCCTCGTAAGGCGCCATCTTAATACTTGATTGAAAACTATTGTTGTAAGCGAATTCAATCAAAGGTAGGTACCGTTCCATGAACCATCGAACTCGAGGATGCAACATCTCAACATATCCTCAAGTATCCGAATTATCCGCTCGGATTGACCATCGGTTTGGGGGTGAAAGGCGATCTTTGAAATGCAACTTGGTACCCAAAGCTTCTTGCAATTTCTTCCAAAATCGCAAAGGTGAACCTCGGATCTCTATCACACTGTAAATCGATACCCGTGTAATCTCACAATCGAGAAGCGTACAATTCACTAGTTTATCCAATGTAAAATCCGTGCGTCTGAGGGATAAAGTGAGCCGACTTAGTCAATCTATCAACAACAACCCAAATCGCATCCTTCTTACTTGCGACAATGGCGGTCCGGACACAAAGTCCATTGTGACTCGATCCCATTTCCACTCGGGTATCGTGATCGGTGAAGTAATCTGAAGGCACTTGATGTTCCGCTTTCACTTGTTGACATATTAAACATCTCAAACAAAGTCGGAGATGTCTCGTTTCATACCATGCCACCAAAACCGACGTTTCAAATCGTTGTACATCTTCGTACTCCCCGAGTGGATTGCCATTCGGCTACAATGGGCTTCGTTCAGAATTATCGAAATAAGTTCTGAATTCCTTGGAACACACAGACGACTTCTGAAGCTCAAACAATCATCATCATCGATCTGAAACTCCGATTCCTTGTTCGGAACACACTCGACCCGTTTTGCAACCAACTCATCGTCGACCTTCTGAGCTTCACAAATTTGATGTATCAATAATGGTTTGGCTTTCAATTCAGCTACTAACACGTTGTCGGATCGAGCGGACAAGTGCACATTCATCGCTCGAAGCGAATAATGATTCGACTCAAGGCATCCGCAACCACATTCGCATTTCCGGGTGATAGTCAATGACCAGCTCATAATCCTTTAATAGCTCGAGCCAACGTCTTTGTCGCAGATTTAAGTCTCTTTGGGTCATCAAATATTTGAGACTTTTGTGATCCGAGTACACATGGCACCTCTCACCAAATAAGTAATGTCGCCAAATCTTCAAGGCGAATACGATGGCGACCAATTCGAGATCATGGGTCGATAATTTTTCTTGTGTGGCTTTAATTGCCTCGGCGCATAAGCCACAACTCGACCTTCTTGCATCAATCGCAACCTAACCCAAGTAGGAGGCGTCACTATAGATGACAAACTCTTTGCAGATTCGGGTTGCACTAGAATTGGGGCTTCATCAAATAAGTTTTCAGTTGATCGAAACTTTTCCGACATTTCTCCGTCCATTAGAACTTAACATCCTTTTGGAGTAGCCGTCATCGGCGTGGCTATCGTTGAAAACCTTTACAAATCGTCGGTAATAACAAGCAAGCCCCAAAAGCTCGAACCTCAATTAATATTTCTGGAGGCTTCCAATTAAGTATGGCTGAAATTTTATTGAATTCGACTCGAATACCCGATCAGATACCACATGACCCAAGAAGCTAACCTCTCTTAACCGAACTCACACTTGCTTGAACTTAGCATATAATTGCTTATCCGTAAAATTTGCAGCACTAACCTCGGTGTTCAGCATGTTCGGTCTCATTTCTTGAATAGACCAAGATGTCATCAATGAACACGACTACGAATCGATCCAAATATGGTCGAAGATCCGATTCATTAAATCCATAAATACCGCGAGGGCATTAGTAAGCCCAAACGGCATCACTAGGAACTCATAGTGACCATATCTCGATTCGAAGCCGGTCTTGGAGTACGTCCGAATCTCGAATTCGCAATTGATAATAGCCCGATCTCAAATCTATTTTCGAGAACACCGAGGCTCCCTTGAGTTGATCGAACAAGTCATCGATACGTGGTAACGGATATTTGTTCTTTATCGCCGCTTTATTAAGTCGACGATAGTCGATCTACTGACCTCATGGTTCCATCCTTCTTTTCACAAACAACACTGGCGCACCCAAGGCGAAAAACTCGAGCGAGCAAAACCTCTATCCACCAATTCTTGCAACCGAGCTTTCAACTCCTTTAATTCCGTTGGTGCCATACGATCACGGAGCTATCGAAATTGGAGTGGTACCGGTACCAATTCGATGCCAAATTCTATTTCCCGAACAGGTTGTAAACCCGGCAATTCTTGAGGAAAACATCCGGGTATTCACAAACCACGGCAGCGATTCGGGTTTCTTTTCGATTCCTTGTCATCGAGCACATACGCAAGGTACGCCGCACCCTTTTCTTACATATTTCCGGGCCAACATTGCGATATTACATTTGGTAACCCCTTTAAGTCCGTAGACTCAACCCGAATTATCTCGTTATTCGCGTACCTCAAATCGATAGTCTTGCTTTTGCAATTTACAACCGCATCGTGCATGGTCAACCAATCCAAACCAAGAATAACGTCGAATTCATCGAGCGGCAAAAGCATCAAGTCCGTGGGAAAACAAGAACCTCGGAACACTAGGGGACTTTTCTTGCACACTTTGTTGACAAGCACGTAATGACCCAAGGGTTTGACACGAATTACAAACTCGATGAGACTCAATAGGCAAAGTCTTCTTGGATGCTAAGGTTTCACATATATAAGAATGAGTAGAACCGGGGTCAATCAAAGCAATCACATTAGTATTGAAAAGAGTGAAAGTACCAGTAATGACATACGGTGAGGCGGCATCCTCGCGTCGGGTATGGCATAAGTCCTAGCAGAGCACGAGCCTCGGATCTAATGGTAGCATCTCTAGATCCTCTCGACCGCCACTAACATTGCCCACATTTCTAGGTGGCCTACCTCGGCGATGGTAGCACCGGGTTTCCCTCGACTTACATTTTGTTCAAGCAACCTCGGGCAATCCTTCATAAGGTGGTCGGCGGTCCACACTTATAGCAGGGAGCGATCACGGAACCAACAGCTCCCGAATGCCATTTGCCACAATGCAGACACTCGCCTCTCTCGGCGATCATTTCCACCATCAGCGATCGAAGTGACTCGTGTGGTCATAGGGGTCGATCGCGTCCTCGTCTAGAAAAGCCCGGCGCCTCTAGACCGGCTCACATCATCTCGAAATCTCTTGATGCTGTTGAAGAGACTTTCCGAGGACCTTTTCGAATTCTCCGGTTCCCACATCAACTTTTGTTTCTCCTTTCTAAGCTCTTGACTTTACAAGCTCGCTCAACAAGTACTCTGAACTCGTATTTCGAGAATGCCGTGAACATCCTTATATCATCATTCAGCCCATCCTCGAAGCGTTTACACATAATAGCCGGACGAAATGCATTCTCGCGTCTGGCTAAGCCTCACAAAATTTCGTTCGTAGTCGATGAATCGACATAGAACCTTGCTTAAGATCAAGAAATTCCTTCGCTTTTGGTCGATGAATCTCGGTGATATACTTTTTTGAACTCGGTTTGAAAGAATTCCTAAGTCACTTGCTCTCTAGGCACCACGAAGTCGAGTACTCCACCAATAATAGGCGGAATCGCGTAGCAAGGAGATGGTACACTTTAAGCACTCATCGGTGTACAAGATAGCTCATCGAGCACCGGATAGTGTTATCAACCAAAATTCAGCTTGCTCGGCATCGTCGCTATCCGTAGCCTTGAATTTAGTGGCCCCATGTTCTGAATTCTATCATTGGGGCTTACTTGACCTTATTTGGTCGATTCTGGGAGGTATTGTAGGTCTTGGGTTGCATTAGTCGGGAATGGAGGTTGTGGAGCAGTCGTGTTAGTTCAAATGTATTGGTTGAACCAATCATTCATCACACTATAAAAGGCTTGCCTAGCCTCATCATTCGGATTGCTGGCCATAGGTTGAGAGTCTGCGGTGCTGTCCCTTGCGCGAGGAGCAGCGCCACACTCTCCACATCATCAGCTATTACTCGATTGGGATCGGGATCCATTGCTATAAACAAACACAAATTCAAATTGTCGAAATCTCCACACTATCAATTTATCACTTAATGGCATGTATAGCTAGACCCCAAACATATTATGGTAGTCCTAGAATCGACTAAACCGTGGCTCGATACCAATAAAATTGTAACACCCGAACCCGAGACCATCGCATGATTGTGGGACATGAGGGGTTAACAAGCCAAATCCACATATTTCACCCACCAATTTGACATTTCAGACAGGCTGGAAATCTGCGTCACTGTCACCTTAAAAATCATATCTCGAGTTTCAAAACTCAGAAACTGATTCCGTAAATTTTCCTGAATTTAGACTCATATATCCATCCATGGATTTATTTCTAGAATTTTGGTCGGGCCAATTGGTACAGTTTATTAGTTAAAGTCACCCATGTTACAGGGATCGACTGCTCTGACCTTTGCGCGTTACAACTTGAATATCTCTCTGTACAGGGCTTTAATACTGGTGCCGTTTGTTTCTAATGAAACTAGACTCAAAATGGAATCTGTACATATAAGGAATCACTCCTAATTATTTCTGGATAATTTATAAGAAATTTTTAAAGTTGCGACAGGGGACCCAGAAACTGTTCTGGCCCTATCTCACAATAGCTTTAATATCTCTTAACATGTAACTCCTATGACCGTTTCGTTTATTCCACATGAAAGTAGACTCATTAAGGTTCATTTACATAATTTATTCACTATTTAATACCATTCCTACAAATTTTGGTAATTTTTCAAAACCACACCACTGCTGCTGCCAGCATCTGTTTTCAAAGTAACCATTACCTATTTCATGATTTCCACGATTCAAATGGCCCTTTTTGCACACATAGCACAAAGTGTGATTATGATTAACCATTCAATGGCTAATCCTTTCAAACAATTTCATACCCCATAATGATTATCATACAAACTATTATAGAATCATACTAAAAGCATTATATAAGCCATTTTCGCATGGCTATCCAAGCTTACACAAAACCGAAAGGTACATGACCTTCAACATTAGGGTAGTCCTATACATGCCATTTCAAAGTTCAACCAAAATTATACCAAAATGGAGGCTTTGATAGTGTAGATGACTTCGACTTTAATGATCCCGAATCCGATTGCTACGAGCAAAATCTATAAAACAGAGAGCCAAAGCAACGGAGTAAGCATTTTTATGCTTAGTAAGTCTCAAGCAATAAAATCAGCTTTAACCAAAGCATTACATTCACATAGCCAAATGAATCATTTCATTAATACACATTCACATAATCATACTTACTTCACCATCCCAACTCTTATGTTCATACACAAATAACGGCTTTGTTAAGGCCGATAACTCGTTCCATCATAGGAGCGAATATTCATACGCTCTTACTCCTAGCGCATAAAGCACACACAACACATACCTTGTTATTGGGAAGTTTCACAAGTGCATTAGCTGAAAATTTTCCAGCAAGCTTATAATTTTCAAATCACATACCTTGAGTTTAACCGGATATAGCTACTCGTTCAAACGCCTTGGGACATAGCCGGTTATGGTAACCCGCACAAAGGCCTTCGGGACTTAACCCGGATTTCACAATTTGCACAAATGCCTTCGGGTCTTAGCCCGGATATCATTCAATTGCTCATGCACACATATACATCAATAATCATTTCCCATTCATATTTCATTTTCGTTACTAAGGCTCAAACACAAATATATCACTAGCATAATCGCCTTCGGAATTTAGCCCGGGTATCATTCAAATACTCATACACACATAAATCAATAGTCATTACACATCAATTTTTCATTTCACATAATTCGAGTAGGGTCATTTCTTGAGGACTTACCTCGGATGTTGTCGAACGGCTTTGTGGCTATTCGATCACTTTTTCCTTCCCTTATCCAATTGTGGCCCTCTAAGCTCTTGAGCTAATTCAAACAAATTCAATTTATTAAAGTCTCACTTGCTAGCCTTGGCTGAATACACATATCATTGATTCAACATCACATAACTAAGCACTTTAGTCAATTTTCTTTAATTATGCACACATTGGCCTTAGCTCACAACAAGGTAGCCGATTACCTAAGTCAAGAATAGGCATCATTAAGCTTGCCTCTAACCGAATGCATGCACAATAATTCCCCTCATGTGGCCGATTATGCTTAGTCATTCTTGCATAAAATCAAAAATAAATTGCAAGATTTTCACATCATATGTGTACTAGGCGAATGTACATGCAAATTTCACAACATTCTTCAACAAACTTCTTCTTTAAACAACATATTCATCACTTTCTTCATAATCAAAATATCATGTGCAATCATATATACACATATAAGTGCAAGGCGAATTTCAAGGTGTCCATAGCCATCCAAAACACAAATTTTAACTAACATGCAAGAAGCATGAACCATGCTCATGAATGCATCATGGCGAATACATCACAATCATGCCCTTTCAACTTCAATCATGGTTAAACAAAAAAACTCAATGTCTTACTTAAAATTGGTACAAAGAAGTTTCAAGAGTAGTCAATCCATCATTGCATGCATCATTAGCAAGCTTCACATTTAGCATGCAATGGCTTTAGCACAATAACAACTTTGGCTAAATGCCATTTCCATGGCATAACAAGGATTTGAACCATGGCTAACATGCACATCAAGTTAGCAACCAAAACATGCATGAAACTCCTAACACAACCTCATACATACCTTAATCTTGATGCAAATTTAGCCAAATCTCCTTCTAGATCTCTTCTAAACCAAGCATGAAGCAAAAATCCTATCTCCTCCCTTAGTATTTTCGGCCAAAAGGAAAGAACAAGGATGAACAATTTTTTCTTGTTTTCTTTCACTTGCACGGCAATGGGGAAAGGATGAGCTATTTTTTGATTTTTTTTGTTTCTCATCCAACATCATTAATTATTTTATCATTTAATTCATCATGCATTAACAAAACATGTTTCAACATGTTTTCTTTGCCCATAAACCATGTCATGGCTGGCCACTAGCTTGTTTTGGGGAAATTTGACATGCAAGTCCATAGTTTTGCATGCATGTTTTAATTAGTCATCACACATTTCCCTATCGTACTTTCAAAGTTCACTACTAAGTCCCTTCTAGTGAAATTCACCTTTATAACACTAAATCAATCATCAAAAATGTCACACATGAGCACACACATATTATAGGCATCAAAATAAATTTTAAATTATTTTTATGCCTCGGTTTTGTGGTCCCGAAACCACATCTCGACTAGGGTCAATTTTGGGCTGTCACAGAATGTGTAAGTATTGTTATAGATGGTTCTCAATTTGGTTCTTTTATTGTGAGCTGATCTATTAACGGTTGATTATAGGAGAAATCGTGTAGGTGATCTCGTTGAGGAATATCTCAAAATAGGTGTGTAACGAACCCTTTTTCATAGCTTAAAGCGATAAATGCCAGAAAGCCGAATTGCCGAAATTCTGGCATTTTGAGGACGTGTGAGCAAGCGAACGCTCATTAGTTAGGTAGATTCGTTGAGATGATAATTGGAAACATTGGAAATGTTAAGAGCGTGACTTTTGGCTTTCACGGTAAGTTGGGCCTCGAGGAGCTGAAGTAGGGCCTAATGGGCTTTCGGGCCCATTTGGGTAAAATTGGTGGAAAATGAAAACCTGCTAAATTTCACATCGAGACTGATAAAACCATTATGGAATATAGGCTAAATGGGCCTAGATGACAAAATTGGCTATGTAGGGCCCATTAGGGGTTTAGGCCCAATAACTCGATTTCGCTAAAAATGGGCCAGAACACTGTTTGCACCCATGAATTTTTAGTAACCGTTAATGAACATGGAAACCCTAATTTTTGTTAAAATTATAGGATTACCCTTATGATATGAAAATGACCGTTTTTCCCCTAGGTAAAAATGACCATTATACCCCTAGGGTTTATATATGAATTTAATACATAGGATTTTGATAAACATGGTATGTATGATATGCGCATGACATGTATGATATGCACATGATGTATACATAATTGCATTGGGTTGGGTTTTTTTATGGATGGAGGAAGTGCAAAAGGGCTTATGCCCCAGTTATCAAAACGGCTTATGCCCCAGCTATCAAAAGGGCTTATGCCCCAGTTATTAAAAGGGCTTTTGCCCCAGTTATTAAAAGAGGCTAGGCCTCCAGTTATATGATAAAGCAACTATGCTGCCAGTGGAGAGTTATGGTTGGGTGGGTTGAGTTATTCCCCACATGGTGTGTTGGTTGGTACGGGTGGAGAGTAACGGATGGTGGGTCGAGTAGTCTCCCCAAATGGGCTTGCATTCATTTGTTTTTTCATTGACGATACATGCGATATTGAAATGGGCCTATGGGCCATATCGTTTACAGAATAAGTCGGCCTAGTGTTATGAAGTATCAAATATGACAAGGCTACGGCCCAGTACATACATATTGAGATTGGATTTGGGCTAAGACCCAGCAGGCTGATGTTGTTTTGGGCTCTGAAAGGGATGTGACAGCCTTAAAACGACCCTAGTCGGAATGTGGTTTCGGGACCACAAAATCGAGGCATAAAAATAATTTAATATTTATTTTATTGCCTATAATATGTGCTAACTCATGTGTGACATTTTTGATGTTTGATTTAGAGTTATAAATGTGAATTTCACTAGAAAGGACCTAGTAGAAAACTTTGAAAGTATGATGGGGAAATGTGTGATGACTAATTAAAGCATGCATGCAAAACAATGGCCTTGCATGTCAAATATCCCTCTTTTTATAGGAGGTGGCCGGCCATGACAAGGGAGGATGGGCAAAACATGTCATAGACATGTTTTGTTGGTGCATTAGGGAGAAACATTAAACTAAGGGGTATGGGTAATAAAAAAATGAAAAAAAAATGTGTGTGAAGGGTTTTCCCCTCCCCATTGCCGTGTATTGAAGAAAAGAAAAGAAAAAAATTTGCTCATCCATTTCATTCTCTCTTGACCGAAAATACTAAAGAGGAAGGAAGGAATTTTTGCTTCATGTTTGGTTTGGAAAGGGATTAGGAAGAGATTTGGCTATACTTGCATCAACATTAAGGTATGTTTGAGGTTGTGCCATGAGATTCATGCATGTTTTTAGTTGCTAGCTTGATGTTCTTATTAGCCCATGGTTCAAATCTTTGCTATGTCATGGAATGATATTCGGCCAAAGGGGATGTGGTGTTAATGCCATTGCATGCTAAATATCAAGCTTGATAATGATACATGCGACGGGGGATTGAGGACTCTTAGATTTTCTTTTAGCATTTTGAATGAGATACTAAGTTCTTTGTTTAACCATGACCAAATTGAAGCGGTATGGTGTTGTGGTGTATTCGGCCATGGTATATCCATAAGTATGATTCATGCATGTTGCATGGTAGGTAAGATTGAGCTTTGGATATGTGTTTATATTTGGATATACATAACTTGGGATTCGCCCTTGCACCTACATGAATATATGTTTGCACATGATGTATTGGTATGACATATATACTATTTCAAGGTGTATATTTACTTGTGATGATGTTTGGTTATGAAGTAAATGAGAGATGTGTATTGAGCTATAATATGTAATCGTTAGTTAGTAAAATGTATGCTATTTTGTGTGGTATTAAGTGTATAATTGGCCTCAACATGGACATGCATATTCGGCCACATGAGGGGAGTTGGTGTGCATGCATTCGGTTAGAGGCAAGCATATTGATGCCTATTCTTGGCTTGGAAAATTTGGCTAAGGAGAGTACTAACTAATGTGTTGAATTCGATTCGTGATTTCATACACATGTGACTCTAATGTCTAATGTATATAAGGGCTAAGTACCTTGAGCTTCACTTTGATGATTGAATGAATTGTATTGAATTGCTTGTTGTGATTAAAATTGTGCATGACCATTGAGTATTTGAGCTAAAGGATGGCCAAGGCCATAGGACCATTTAAATTTCCTTGTCATATTCGGCCATAAGCTATCATAATAAGATTTTAATAAGTTAAATTTGTGTGAATTAGCTCAAGAGCTTAGAGGACCACCGTTGGATAAGGGAAAGGAAAAAGTGATCGAATAGCCGTCGAAATCGTTCGACAACATCCGAGGTAAGTCTTTGAGTAATGACCCTACTTGAATTATATTGAAATCATGCTCCTTGTGTGTGGCTATTGAGCCAAAATTGTAAAGGTTTGATAAATATTTTGTGTTTGAGCCTTAGTAACGAAAATGAAATATGGATGTGTCGTGATTATTGATATATGTGTACATGAGCATTTGAATGATATCCGGGCTAAGTCCGAAGGCATTTATGCTAGTGATTATATCCGGGCTAAGACCCGAAGGCATTCGTGCGAGTTGTTATATCTGGGCTAAGACCCGAAGGCAATTGTGCAAGTTACCAAATCCGGGTTAAGACCCGAAGGCAATTGTGCTTGTGGTTATATCCGGTTAAATCCCGAAGGTACGTGAATTCGGAAATGAGCAATCTTGCTGTAAAATTTCAGTTTATACACTTGTGAAAATTCCAGCAATGAGGTATGTTAGTATGTGCTTGAATTAGTTGAGTCCTTACAAGTAAGAATTATTTCAGTTGATAAGCGAGCTACTAGGCCTTTGGCTAAGTTGTTCTTTTGTGTATAAACATAAGGGTCGGTAATGTGAAGTAAGTATGATTATGAGAAGGTGTATTAATAAAGTGATTCATTTAGTTATGTAAGCGTAATACTTTAGTCAAAGCTGATTTCATTACTTGAGACTTACTAAGCATTAAAATGCTTACCCGTTGCTTTGGCTCTCTGTTTTATAGATTTTGCTCGTTAGCTATCGGATTCGGGATCGTCGAAGTCGAAGTCATCCACACTATCAAAGCCCCATTTTGGTATAATTTTGGTTGAACTTTGAAATGGCATGTATAGGACTACCCTTTGGTTGTAGGTCATGTACCTTTTGGTTTTGTGTAAACTTGGATAGCCATGCGAAAATGGCTTATATCGTTTTAGCATAGTACTATAATCGTTTGTATGTTGATCATTATGAGGTATGGAATTGTTTTGAAACGATTAGCCATTGGAATGGTTAATCATGATCACACTTTGTGCTATATATGCAAAAAGGGCCAATTGAATCATGGAAATCATGAAATAGGTAAAGCCTACCTTAAAGGCAGATGCTGACAGCAGCAGTGATGTGGATGTGAAAAATCACTAAAAATAGTAGGAATGGTATTAAATAGTGAATAAATTATGTAAATGAACCTTGATAAATCTACTTTCATATGGAAGAAACAAAATGGTCATATGAGTTATATGTTAAGAGATATTAAAGTTCTCGTGAAACCGGGCCAGAACGGTTTCTGGATCCCCTATTCCGAATTTGGAAATTCATTATAAATTAACCAGAGATAATTAGGAGTCATTCCATATATGTATAGATTCCTCTCTGAGTCTAGTTTCTATTGAAACAAACGACATCAGTATTGAATCCCTGTACAGGGAGATATCCAATTCGTAATGCGTGAAGGTCAGTGTAGTTGAACCCTGGATTAGGGGAGACTTTAACTAATAAACTGTACTAATTGGCTCGACCAAAAATTCTAGAAACAATTATGTTGATGTACTTATGAGTCTAGTTTCAGGAAAAATTTACGAGACTGATTTTCGAGCTTTAAAACTCAAGATATGATTTTTAAGGCGACAGTGACGCAGTAACCAGCTAGTCTGGAAAAATTTTTTTTTTATGGACTGTGAAACAATTAAGTTAAGTCTGTGTGCACCTTGTGTTCGACTCCGGTAACGGACTGGGGTACGGGGTGTTACAATTTTATTGGTATCAGAGCTACGGTTTAGTCGATTCTAGGACTACCGTAATGCGTTTGGGTCTAGCTATACCTGCTATTTTATGTGATTATTTGATAGTGTGGTGATTTCTGACGTTTGAATTTGTGTTTGTTTATAGTAATGGATCCTGATCCCAACCGAGCGATAGCTGATGATGTGGAGAGTGTGGCACCTGCTCCCGCACAAGGGACAACGCCGGCGGACTCTCAACCTGTTGCTAGCAATCCGAATGATGAGGCTAGGCAAGCTTTCTATAGCGTGATGAATGATTGGTTTAACCAATACATTCGAACTAACACGGCTGTTCCACAACCTCCATTCCCGGCTAATACAACCCCCGCACCTACAATGTCTCCGGTAACTGACCAAATAAGGTCCAATAAGCCCCCAGTTGACAGAATCCGAAAACATGAGGCTACTGAATTTAAAGCTACGGATAGCGACGATGCCGAGCAAGCTAAATTTTGGTTGGACAACACTATCCGAGTACTCGATGAGCTATCTTGTACACCGATGAATGCCTAAAGTGTACTATCTCCTTGCTACGTGATTACGCCTACTATTGGTGGTGTACTCGACTTACATTGTGCCCGAGAGCAAGTAACTTGGGAGTTTTCCAAAGCGAGTTTGGAAAAAGTATATCGATTAGAGATTTATGGATCAAAAGCGGAAGGAATTTCTTGAACTTAAACAAGGTTCCATGTCGGTTACCGACTATGAGCGAAAATTTGTGAGGCTTAGCCAGGTATCTTGTGAAATGCATTTCTTGAAGTCATGATGTATGGCGCTCGAAGATGGATGAATGATGATATAAAGCTGTATGTTGGCATTTTGGAAATCGAGAGTTTGTGGCTCTTGTCGATGGCGTGCAAAGGCGAGGAGCTCGATATGGAGAAAAGAAAAGTGAAGTGGGAGCAAGGAGTTTCAGAAGAGGTCTTGGGAAGCCCTTCCCACATCATCAAAGAAATTTAGAGATGGCTTAGGCGGTCTAGAGACACTTCGGGCTTTTCTAGGCGAGATCGCGATCGACCCCTGTGACCACACGAGTCACTTGATCGCTGATGGTGGAAATGATCGTTGAGAGAGCGGAGTGCCGTGATTGTGGCAAATGGCATTCGGAAGTTGTAGATTCTGTGACCGCTCCTGTTACAAGTGCGGAGCGATTGACCACTTCATTAAAGATTGCCCAAGGTTGTCTAAGCAGAATGTAGATCGAGTGGAAACCGGTGCTACCAACGCTCGAGGTAGACCATCTAGAAATACGGGCAATGCTAGTGGTGGTCGAGAGGATCTAGAGATGCTACGACCAGATCCGAGGCTCGTGCTCTGCTAGGGCTTATGCCATATGCGCGTGAGGATGCTTCCTCGCCAGATGTTATTACCGTACTTTCACTCTCTTTGATACTAATGTGATTGCTTTAATTGACCACGGTTCTACTCACTCTTATATATGCAAAACCTTAGCATCGAAGAAGACTTTACCTATTGAGTCTCTTGAGTTCGTAATTCGGTGTCAAATCCCTTGGGTCGTTACGTCTTTGGTCGACAAAGTGTGTAAGAAATGTCCCTAGTAATTGAGGTTCCTTTTCGGCGGACTTGATGCTTTTGCCGTTCGATGAATTTGATGTTATTCTTGGGTTGGATTGGTTGACCGTGCATGATACGGTTGTGAATTGCAAAAGCAAGACTATTGATTTGAGGTGCGCAAATAACGAGATGATCCGAGTTGAGTCTACGGACTTGAAGGGGGTGCCAGCTGTAATATCATCAATGTTGGCCCAGAAATATGTAAGAAAAGGGTGCGAAGCATACCTTGCGTATGTACTTGATGATAAGGAGTTAGAAAGAAAACCCGAATCTGTGCCGATGGTTTATGAATACCCGGATGTTTTTCTCGAAGAATTACCGGGTTTGCCCCCTGTTCGGGAGGTAGAGTTTGGTATTGAGCTTATACCTCGGACCACACCGATTTCGATAGCTCCGTGTCGTATGGCACCAAGGAATTGAAGGAGTTGAAAGCTCGGTTGCAAGAATTGGTGGATAGAGGTTTTGCTCTTGAGTTTTTCACCTTGGGGTGCACCGGTGTTGTTTGTGAAAAGAAGGGCGGAACCATGAGGTTGTGCATCGACTATCGTCGACTTAATAAAGTGATAATAAAGAACAAATATCCGATTCTGCGTATCGATGATTTGTTCAATCAAGCTGAAGGAGCCTCGGTGTTCTCAAAAATAGATTTGAGATCGGGATATTATCGATTCTGAATCGAGATTCGGATATACCCAAAAGCGCCTTGAGCGAGATATGGTCACTACGAGTTCTTAGTGATGCCGTTTGGGCTCACTAATGCCCTCGGTATTTATGGATTTGATGAATCGATTTTCGGACCATATTTGGATCGGTTCGTAGTTGTGTTCATTGGCGACATCCCGGTCTATTCAAGAGATGAGACCGAACATGCGAGCACACGAGATTAGTGTTGCAAATATTACGGGATAAGCGGTTATATGCTAAGTTCACAAGTGTGAGTTACGGTTAAGAGAGGTTAGCTTCTTGGGTCATGTGATATCTGCATCGGGTATTCGAGTCGACCGAGCAAAATTTCAGCATACTTAGCTGGAAGCCTCCAAGAAATATTCTTGAGGTTTGGAGCTTTTTGGGACTTGCGGTTACTACCGACGGTTTGTAAAAGGATTCTCGATGATAGCCACACCCATGACGAAACCGCTTGTAAAGATGTCAAGTTTGAATGGACGGAAAAGTGTCGGAAAAGATTGACCAATTGAAAACTCATTTGTGGAAGCTCAATACTAGTCTGACCCGAATCGGCAAAGAGTTTGTCATCTATAGTGGCGCCTCCCTACTTGGGTTAGGTTGCGTATTGATGCAAGAAGGTCGAGTTGTGGCCTATCGTCGAGGCAATTAAAGCCACATGAGAAAAATTATCCGACCCATGATCTCGAATTGGTCGCCATTGTATTCGCCTTAAAGATATGGCGACATTACTTATTTGGTGAGAAGTGCCATGTGTATTCGGATCACAAAAGTCTCAAATATTTGATGACTCAAAGAGACTTAAATTTGCAACAAAGGCGTTGGCTCGAGTTGTTAAAAGATTATGAGCTTGTCATTGATTATCACCGGGAAAGGCTAATGTGGTTGCGAGGCGCCTTAAGCCGAAAATCCTTTATTTGCTTTTACGAGCTATGAATGTACACTTGTCTATTCTACCCGACAATGTGTTAGTAGCAATTAAAGGCCAAACCATTATTGACTCATCAAATTCGTGAAGCTCGAAAAGTTGACGATGAGTTGATTGTAAAACGGGCTGAATGTGTTCCGAACAAGGAATCGAAGTTTCAAATTGATGATGACGATTGTTTGAGGTTCAGCAGTCGTCTGTGTGTTCCAAAGAATTCGGAACTTATTTCGATAATTCTGAATGAAGCCCATTGTAGCCAAATGGCAATCCACCGGGAGTATGAAGATGTACAACGATTTGAAAGCGTCGGTTTTGGTGGCATGGTATGAAGCGAGACATCTCGACTTTGTTTGAGATGTTTAATATGTCAACAAGTGAAAGCGGAACATCAGGTGCCTTGAGGTTACTTGACCGATCACGATACACGAGTGGAAATGCGATCGAGTCACAATGGACTTTGTGTCCGGACCGCCATTGTCGTGAGCAAGAAGGATGCGATTTGGGTTGTTGTTGATAGGACCGACTAAGTCACTCACTTTATCCCGTCGCGTCTGGATTTTTCATTGGATAAACTAGCTGAATTATACGTTTATCAGTTGTGAGATTACACGGGTACCGATTTACATTGTGTCGGATAGAGATCCGAGGTTCACCTCGCGATTTTAGAAGAAATTGCAAGAAGCTTTGGGTACCAAGTTGCATTTCAGCACCGCCTTTCACCCCAAACCGATGGTAAATCCGGCGGATAATTCAGATACTTGAGGATATGTTGAGATGTTGCATCCTCGAGTTCGGTGGTGCATGGGAGCGGTATTTACCTTTGATTGAATTCGCCACAACAATAGTTTTCAATCAAGTATTAAGATGGCGCCTTTACGAGGCCTTATGCGAGGCGTAAATGCCGTACACCATTGTTTTGGACCGAGCTCGGTGAAAGCAAAATTTTGAGTGGATTTGATTAAAGATTTGAGCAGAAAGTAAAAGTAATCCGTGAAAATCGAAGATAGCCTCGATCGTCGAGAAGTCGTCAGCGGATCTGAAGCGAAAAGACATTGAGTATCAGGTGGGAGATAAAGTGTTTCTTAAAGTTTCGCCTTGGAAAAAGATACTTAGATTTGGGCGAAAGGGCAAATTGAGTCCGAGGTTCATCAGGCCATATGGGATATCCGAACGAGTCGGTCCAGTTGCGTATCGTTTGATTTTGCCCCCTGAACTTGAAAAGATTCACGACGTCTTTCATGTTTCAATGCTTCGACGCTATAGATCTGATCCGTCGCACGTAATTAGTCCATCAGAGGTTGAAATTCAAGCCGATATGAGTTATGAAGAAGAACCGATTCGTATCCTAGCTCGTGAAGTGAACGAGTTGCGAAACAAAAGGGTTCCGTTAGTAAAAGTGTTATGGCTCAAACACGGGATGGAAGAAGCTACTTGGGAACCCGAGAACTCTATGAAAGAGCGTTACCCAAACCTATTCTTGGTAAGATTTTGAGGGACGAAAATTTCTTAAGTGGGGAGAGTTGTGACACCTTAAAACGACCCTAGTCGGAATGTGGTTTGGGACCACAAAACCGAGGCATAAAAATAATTTAATATTTATTTTATTGCCTATAATATGTGCTAACTCATGTGTGACATTTTTGATGTTTGATTTAGAGTTATAAATGTGAATTTCACTAGAAAGGACCTAGTAGAAAACTTTGAAAGTATGATGGGGAAATGTGTGATGAGTAATTAAAGCATGCATGCAAAACAATGGCCTTGCATGTCAAATATCCCTCTTTTTATAGGAGGTGGCCGGCCATGACAAGGGAGGATGGGCAAAACATGTCATAGACATGTTTTGTTGGTGCGATTAGGAGAAACATTAAACTAAGGGGTATGGGTAATAAAAAATGAAAAAAAAATGTGTGTGAAGGCTTCTCCCTCCCCATTGCCGTGTATTGAAGAAAAGAAAAGAAAAAATTTGCTCATCCATTTCATTCTCTCTTGACCGAAAATAATAAAGAGGAAGGAAGAATTTTTGCTTCATGTTTGGTTTGGAAGGGGATTAGGAAGAGATTTGGCTATACTTGCATCAAGATTAAGGTATGTTTGAGGTTGTGCCATGAGATTCATGCATGTTTTTAGTTGCTAGCTTGATGTTCTTATTAGCCCATGGTTCAAATCTTTGCTATGCCATGGAATGATATTCGCCAAAGGGATGTGGTGTTAATGCCATTGCATGCTAAATATCAAGCTTGATAATGATACATGCGATGGGGATTGAGGACTCTTAGATTTTCTTTTAGCATTTTGAATGAGATACTAAGTTTTTGTTTAACCATGACCAAATTGAAACGGTATGGTGTTGTGGTGTATTCGCCATGGTATATCCATAAGTATGATTCATGCATGTTGCATGGTAGGTAAGATTTGAGCTTTGGATATGTGTTTATATTTGGATATAAGAAACTTGGGATTGGCCCTTGCACCTACATGAATATATGTTTGCACATGATGTATTGGTATGACATATATACTATTTCAAGGTGTATATTTGCTTGTGATGATGTTAGGTTATGAAGTAAATGAGAGATGTGTATTAAGCTACAATATGTAATCGTTAGTTAGTAAAATGTATGCTGTTTTGTGTGGTATTAAGTGTATAATTGGCCTCAACATGGACATGCATATTCGCCACATGAGGGGAGTTGGTGTGCATGCATTCGGTTAGAGGCAAGCATATTGATGCCTATTCTTGGCTTGGAAAATTGACTAAGGAGAGTACTAACTAATGTGTTGAATTCGATTCGTGATTTCATACACATGTGACTCTAATGTCTAATGTATATAAGGGCTAAGTACCTTGAGCTTCACTTTGATGATTGAATGAATTGTATTGAATTGCTTGTTGTGATTAAAAATTGTGCATGACCATTGAGTATTTGGGCTAAAGGATGGCCAAGGCCATAGGACCATTTAAATTTCCTTGTCATATTCGGCCATAAGCTATCATAATAAGATTTTAATAAGTTAAATTTGTGTGAATTAGCTCAAGAGCTTAGAGGACCACCGTTGGATAAGGGAAAGGAAAAAGTGATCGAATAGCCGTCGAAATCGTTCGACAACATCCGAGGTAAGTCTTTGAGTAATGACCCTACTTGAATTATATTGAAATCATGCTCCTTGTGTGTGGCTATTGAGCCGAAATTGTAAAGGTTTGATAAATATTTTGTGTTTGAGCCTTAGTAACGAAAATGAAATATGGATGTGTCGTGATTATTGATATATGTGTACATGAGCATTTGAATGATATCCGGGCTAAGTCCCGAAGGCATTTATGCTAGTGATTATATCCGGGCTAAGACCCGAAGGCATTCGTGCGAGTTGTTATATCCGGGCTAAGACCCGAAGGCAATTGTGCAAGTTACCAAATCCGGGTTAAGACCCGAAGGCAATTGTGCTTGTGGTTATATCCGGTTAAATCCCGAAGGTACGTGAATTCGGAAATGAGCAATCTTGCTGTAAAAATTTCAGTTTATACACTTGTGAAAATTCCAGCAATGAGGTATGTTCGTATGTGCTTGAATTAGTTGAGTCCTTACAAGTAAGAATTCGCTCAGTTGATAAACGAGCTACCGGCCTTTGGCTAAGTTGTTCTTTTGTGTAGAAACATAAGGGTCGGTAATGTGAAGTAAGTATGATTATGAGAATGTGTATTAATAAAATGATTCATTTAGTTATGTAAACGTAATACTTTAGTCAAAGCTGATTTCATTACTTGAGACTTACTAAGCATTAAAATGCTTACCCGTTGCTTTGGCTCTCTGCTTTATAGATTTTGCTCGTTAGCTATCGGATTCGAATCATCGAAGTCGAAGTCATCCACACTATCAAAGCCCCATTTTGGTACAATTTTGGTTGAACTTTGAAATGGCATGTATAGGACTACCCTTTGGTTGTAGGTCATGTACCTTTCGGTTTTGTGTAAACTTGGATAGCCATGCGAAAATGGCTTATATATCGTTTTAGCATAGTACTATAATCGTTTGTATGTTGATCATTATGAGGTATGGAATGGTCTTGAAACGATTAGCCATTGGAATGGTTAATCATGATCACACTTTGTGCTATATATGCAAAAAGGGCCAATTGAATCATGGAAATCATGAAATAGGTAAAGCCTACCTTAAAGGCAGATGCTGACAGCAGCAGTGATATGGATGTGAAAAATCACTAAAAATAGTAGGAATGGTATTAAATAGTGAATAAATTATGTAAATGAACCTTGATGAATCTACTTTCATATGGAAGAAACAAAATGGTCATATAAGTTATATGTTAAGAGATATTAAAGTTCTCGTGAAACAGGGCCAGAACGGTTTCTGGATCCCCTGTTCCGAATTTGGAAATTCATTGTAAATTAACCAGAGATAATTAGGAGTCATGCCATATATGTATAGATTCCTCTATGAGTCTAGTTTCTATGGAAACAAACGACATCAGTATTGAAGCCCTGTACAGGGAGATATCTAATTCGTAATGCGTGAAGGTCAGTGTAGTCGAACCCTGGATTAGGGGAGACTTTAACTAATAAACTGTACTAATTGGCCCGACAAAAAATTCTATAAAAAATTATGTTGATGGACTTATAAGTATAGTTTCAGGGAAAATTTATGAAACTGATTTTTCGAGCTTTAAAACTCAAGATATGATTTTTAAGGCGACAGTGACGCAGTAACCAGCTAGTCTGGAAAATTTTTTTTTTATGGACTGTGAAACAATTAAGTTAAGTCTGTGTGCACCTTGTGTTCGACTCCGGTAACGGACTCGGGTACGGGGTGTTACAAGGGGCTTGTTGCACACTGAGTTTTCAAACTCACCCCCTTTCCTTAACCTTGCAGGTGAGCCTTGATGTGGGGACTTGGAGCCGGAGGGGATTCAGAGTGGCCGCGGTGATCGCCTTTGGGCTTTTAAATAAGCATTGGTTTTCTTTAAAATTCCTTTAATTATTATTTATTCTTGGGTTGTAATAAGGCCATTTTAACTTTTCTTTTACTTCTTTTCAGGATTATTTTATTTTTAATAACTTTAAAACTGGTTGATAATTATACAAATGGGCTACACTTAGGACGTGTTTTCCAAACGATACTTGATTTCAAAATATCACAACACCACAATTAATTGATTTATCAAAGAGGTCCACTTAAACAAATTTAAACTCGATATAACAAAGTGTGGCAATGGTTGTGGGCATGTCTAGGATTGGGATCCAACTGAAGAGCTTGGTACTTAAGCAGCTTTGATGGCTCACCTCCTCTGTCTCGGATACCTACTTGGTGCCCAGCTTCCATTCACTTTGTTAACTCAACAAAATATATGGTTTTTAAAACTCTAAAACGGAACATGGGTTTTCAACTCCAATGTGGCATGTCAGATTCGACCATAACGTCTGGGCTGGGTTTAGGGTGTTACATTTAGTTGTATCAGAGCCTAGGTTGCAACAACTCGGCTATGGATCGGGTCCGAAATTTTTTTTCAAAAACTTAGGCCTAAGAAGGGTATTTTTGGAAATGGTTTTTGAAAATTCTTTTCAAATATGTGTTACAGAGTATACATGTTAAAATGGTTCAAGTTTTTCTGTTTCTGATCGGGGTTAAAATCAAGAGTTTCAAAAAAAGGGTGTTCCAAATCAAAATTTTAAATTCCTATTTTTGGTGATCAAATGGTTTTTGAGCTTTAAATGGATTGAGAAAGAAGTGGCGCACTGAATCCCCAGCACCAAGTCTGTAAGTATATTTTCTTTACGATATATGATAATGATATGATGCTATGAATAGAATTGAGACTGTAGCTAGGCTACGATGATACGAAAACAATCCTTGAACTGCTATATTTCCATAAGACACTTTCTTAATAAACAGTGGAACATTATACTAATATCATAAAACTCGTAATTAGATAATTCGATATGAGTACAAGAGGAGCTCGTGGACGAGGCTGCGGACGTGGTCGCGGAAGGGTGCAAGCTGAATCTTCATCCTCAGGGCATAGGCCAGCTGAGGAGGCATCTGTGCCACAAATGTGAGACTGGGTCTTATGATCAAGACTCACGGGGATGATGCTTTGTCCCAAGCCATGTTAAGGGTTTTAGAAAGAGTTACTGGAGCTAGTACTGGGACAATGAATAGGGGGTCTATATCGGAGCGACTCCGGGCCAACAGAGCAGAAGTATTTAGGGGTGTATCTGGAGTAGCCCCAAATGTGGCAGAATATTGGCTAGAGGCAACAGAACGGATCATGGATGATCTAGACTGCTCAGTGGAGCAAAAGCTGAAAGCAGCTGTGTCATTACTACGTGATGAGGCATACCGATGGTGGATCACTGTAAGGGAGAGTACCCCAATTGAGCAAGTAACCTGGGAATTGTTCAAAACTGCTTTTAAGGGGAGGTATGTTGGAGCTAGTTATGTGGATGCTCGTTGGAAGGAATTTTTGAATCTAACACAGGGTAATAAAACTGTAAAGGAGTATGAGGCAGAATTTTTGAAGCTGAGTCGATATGCTAGTGGGATAGTGGCAACTGAATATGAGCGCAGTGTCCGATTTGAGGATGGCCTCCGCGATGAGATTAGGATATTGATAGCTCCGCAGAGGGAGCGTGGTTTTGCTGCATTGGTAGAGAAGGCTAAGATAGCCGAGGAGGTGAAGCTGACTGAGCGGCGAAATCGTGAGAAGGATCGACCCAGATTTAAGAGGGATTTTAGACCCTCAAGTGCCACGAATCGGGATGTTAAAAGAGCAAGGATAGAGGAACCGATTCGAGCAGTTCCAGTAAATACTTTTAGACCGCAAGCTTGCAGGGATTGTGGTAAGGTGCATATGGGGGAGTGCTGGAAATGAACTGGAGCATGTTTACGATGTGGGTCTAAGGAGCATAAGTTCAAGGACTGTCCTCAGAGGACAGCTCAGGAGCTAGCTGCAGAGCAAAGGGATGTCCAACCACGGCGAGGAGGACCACCACCACAGAGGGGTCGTGGGCAAGGTAGAGGTGGCAATGGGAATGGACGAGGACGTGGGGCACCTGGCAGGGGTGCTGGACATGCTGAAGCTCACAACCGGCGTTGGTTTATGCTGCACGATGTCGTGAGGAGGGTGACGCTCCTGATGTTATAACTAGTACGTTCTTCATTCATAGCACGCCTTACACCGCTTTGATTGATGTGGGTTCCACTCACTCGTATGTTGCTTGTGATGTATCTGGGGCTTTGGATGTGCTTCCTGAGGAGAGTGTGAGTGGGGTATCAGTGATAAGCCCTTTGGGACATTCGATTAAGGTAGATAAACTTTTTAGGGTAGTGCATTTAATGGCATAAGATAAAACTTTTGAAGGAGATTTGATGGAGCTGCCATTTGGGGATTTTGATCTTATCTTGGGAATGGACTGGTTAACTAAGCACAAGGCGACTTTGGATTGTGCTGCAAAGAGGATGGTACTAAGAACTACCGAAAATGAGGAGATAATGGTCATAGGAGAACGAAGGGATTATTTGTCCAATGTTGTTTCGGCTTTAAGAGCTGAGAAGTTGATTCGGAAAGGTTGTGAGGCGTACGTGGCCTTTGTAAGTCAAACCGGACTTGAGGAGATAATGGTGGAGTCGGTTAGGACCATTAAGGAATTTCAGGATGTATTCCCAGATGAACTTCCTGGATTACCCCCGAACAGAGAAGTCGAGTTTGGAATCTACTGATTACCTGGAATAGCTCCTGTGTCCATTGCGCCTTATAGGATGGCACCAAAGGAGTTGGTAGAATTGAAAGCTTAGATACAGGAACTGTTGGATAGAGGGTTTATAAGACCAAGTGTTTCCCTGTGGGGCGTACCGGTACTATTCGTAAAGAAGAAAGATGGGACTATGCGTATGTGTATTGACTATCGGCAATTGAATAAACTTACTATCAAGAATAAGTATCCGTTACCAAGAATCGAAGATCTGTTCGACCAATTAAAAGGAGCCTCAGTATTTTCTAAAATCGACCTTCGGTCAGGATATCATCAATTAAGAGTTAAAGAAGTGGATATTTATAAGATGGCGTTCAGGACTCGATACGGTCATTACGAGTTTTTGGTAATGCCTTTTGGTTTGACTAATGCACCGACAACATTCATGGATTTGATGAATCGGGTGTTCCAGCCATACTTGGATCGGTTCGTAGTCATTTTTATTAACGACATCTTGGTGTATTCGGAAACGGAAGAGAAGCATGATGAGCGTCTTCGTGTAGTGCTGCAAGTGTTAAGGGAAAAATAACTTTATGCAAAATTTAGTAAGTGCGAGTTTTGGCTGAAAGAAGTTACATTCTTGGGGCATGTTGTGTTTGCTGAGGGGATCAAGGTGGACACTCGAAAGATTGAGGCAATTCTGGAATGAAAGCCACCGAAGTCGGTAATAGAGATCCGAAGTTTTTTGGGGTTGGCAGGTTATTATCGGAGATTCGTGGAAGGATTTTCTGTGTTGGCAGCACCATTAACGAAACTTATAAGGAAGGGAGCACCTTTTGTTTGGACGAATAAGCAGCAAGAGGCTTTTGAGAAACTGAAGAAGGTTTTGACAGAAGCGCCAGTGTTGATTCAGTAGAGTCTGGTAAGGATTTCACTGTGTACAACGATGCGTCACATGTAGGTTTGGGCTGCGTGTTGATGCAAGAGGGTAAAGTGGTCGCTTATGCTTCACGACAGCTTAAGCCGCACGAGGTGCACTACCCTACGCATGACTTAGAATTGGCAGCAGTAATCTTTGCGCTTAAGATATAGAGGCATTACCTGTATGGGGAGAAATGCATCATCTATACGGATCACAAGAGTCTTAAGTAATCTTAGGCAACGAAAGTGGATAGAGTTGTTAAAGGACTATGACTGTTCGATTGAGTACCATCCAGGTAAGGCAAATGTCATGGCTGATGCGCTAAGTCGAAGGGCTGTGGTGGAGTTGAAAGCGATGGTTGCTCGTCTAAGTTTGTATGAGGACGAAAGTTTATTGGCTGAGTTACAAGTGAGACTAACATGGGTAGAATAGATTAAGAAGTGGCAGTTGGAAGACGAGTCGTTGGTTCCTCGATTTCAGTAAGTTGAGAAGGGGGAGAATCCAGACTTTGGGTTAAATAGCGAGGGAATTCTTTGTTTTCAAGGGAGAATTTGTATGCCGAAGAACTCCGATTTGAGATTGATGATTTTGAAAGAGGCACATAATGGACCTTGTGCTATGCATCCAGGAGGAAGTAAGTTGTATCGAGACTTACGAGAGCTATATTGGTGGCCTCGGCTTAAGCGAGAAGTGATCGAATTTGTAGGGAGATGTCTGACATGTCAAAAAGTGAAGGCCGAGCATCAACTGCCTTCGGGATTGTTACAGCCAGTAAAAATACATCTTTGGAAGTGGGAGAGGGTAACTATGGACCTTGTAAGTGGGTTGCCGTTGAGACCTTCTAAGAAGGATTCGGTTTGGGTGATTGTGGATAGGCTCACGAAATCTGCTCATTTCATACCTGTCCGAACCGATTACTCACTTCAGAAGTTGGCCAAGTTGTATATGGTGGAGATAGTGCGGGTTGCATGTTGTGCCAGTATCGATAATTTCGGACTGAGACCCAAGGTTTGCATCTCGATTTTGGCAGAAGTTACATGAGGCTTTGGGAACGCGATTGGATTTCAGTATGGCTTTTCACCCTCAGTCGGATGGGCAGTCAGAGAGGGTTATTCAGATTTTAGAGGATATGTTGAGGGGTTGTGCTATTGAGTTTAGGGCAGCTGTGTGACAGCCCAAAATTGACCCTAGTCGGAATGTGGTTTCGGGACCACAAAACCGAGGCATAAAAATAATTTAAAATTTATTTTGATGCCTATAATATGTGTGTGCTCATGTGTGACATTTTTTGATGATTGATTTAGTGTTATAAAGGTGAATTTCACTAGAAGAGACTTAGTAGTGAATTTTGAAAGTACGATAGGGAAATGTGTGATGACTAATTAAAGCATGCATGCAAAACAATGGACTTGCATGTCAAATTCCCCCTTTTTATAGGTGGTGGCCGGCCATAGCAAGGAATTATGGGCAAAGAAAACATGTTATGACATGTTTTGTTAATGCATGATGTATTAAGTGATAAAATAATTAGATGTGGGAAGAGAAACAAAAAAAAAATGTGTGTAGCATTCTTCCCCCCCCCATTGCCGTGTAACTAAGAAAGAAAAACAAAAAAAATTGTTCATCTTTTCCCTCCTTCTTTTGGCCGAAAATTCTAAGAGGAAGAAGAGATTTTTGCTTCATTTTCTTTGTCTAGAAGAGATCTAGAAGGAGATTTGGCTAAACTTGCATCAAGATTAAGGTATGTATGAGGTTGTGTTATGAGTTTCATGCATGTTTTAGTTGCTAACTTGATGTTCATGTTAGCCATGGTTCAAATCCTTGTTATGCCATGGAAATGGTATTTGGCCAAAGTTGTTATTGTGTTAAAGCCATTGCATGCTAAATGTGAAGCTTGCTAATGATGCATGCAATGATGGATTGTCTACTCTTGAAATTTCTTTGTAGCAATCTTGAGTAAGACATTGAGTTTTCTTTTTGTTTAACCATGACCGAAGTTGAAAGGGGCATGATTGTGATGTATTCGGCCATGAAGCATTCATGAGCATGGTTTATGCTTCTTGCATGTTAGTTAAAATTTGTGCTTTGGATGGTTATGGACACCTTGAAATTCGGCCTTGCACCTATATGTGTATATATGTTTGCGCATGATATTTTGGTGATGAAGAAAGTGATAAATATGTTTGTTTAAAGAAGAAATTTGTTGAAGAATGTTGTGAAATTTTGCATATACATTCGGCCTAGTACATGTATAGGGTGAAAAAACCTTGAAATTATTTTTTATTTTGTGTATTTATGACCATGTATAATCGGCCACATGAGTAATTTGAGCACCTGATGTTATGTTAAAATTCTTGAGCTTAAATATATGGATGTATGTATATGTGGCCATATAATGGCGATTTGGTTCAAAGGTTGAATGATAAATTATAATAAAGTGAGATGATATGAGATGCCGAATGTGATTGACTAGTAAACATTATTGAGAAAAATATTGAATACTTCTACTTGTATTCGTTAAGCTCAAGAGCAAAGGGGAGCTAAATC
Source organism: Gossypium arboreum (assembly GCF_025698485.1). Taxonomy (NCBI): domain Eukaryota; kingdom Viridiplantae; phylum Streptophyta; class Magnoliopsida; order Malvales; family Malvaceae; genus Gossypium; species Gossypium arboreum. The sequence continues at coordinate 30,279,888 of NC_069076.1, forward strand.
CGATAAAGGGAAGGAAAAAGTGATCGAATAGCCGTTGAAGCCGTTCGACAACATCCAAAGTAAGTCCTCAAGAAATGACCCTACTCGAATTATGTGAAATGAAATATGGATGTGTAATGATTGTTGAATTATGTGTGTATGAGTATTTGAATGATAGCCGGGCTAAGTCCCGAAGGCGATTATGCTAGTGATATATTTGTGTTTGAGCCTTAGTAACGAAAATGAAACATGGATGTGTAATGATTATTGATGTATGTGTGTGCATGAGCAATTGAATGATATCCGGGCTAAGTCCCGAAGACATTTATGCTGGTAATTATATCCGGGTTAAGACCCGAAGGCAATTGTGCTAGTGACTACATCCGGGCTAAGACCCAAAGGCATTCGTGCGAGTTGTTAAATCCGGGCTAAGACCGAAAGGCATTCGTGCGAGTTGTTAAATCCGGGCTAATACCCGAAGGCATTTGTGCAAGTCGTTCTATCCGGGCTAAGACCCGAAGGCATTCATGCATGTGGTTATATCCGATCGTATTCCGAAGAAGCTTGGGCTGGAGGTGAGCGTTGGTTGCTGTAATAAATTTAATTAGTACGCTCGAAAAGCCCAAAGGATAAGGTATGTTTATATGTGCATTGGAAAAGTCGATATGTTTGAGTAACATTCGCTCAATCGACTAACGAGTTTTCAGCTATTGAATTGGTTGATATCTTGTGAAAGTATATAATGATGAAGTGTGAAGTAAGTATGATTATGTGAATGTGTATTAATGAAATGATTCATTTGGCTATGTGAATGTAATGCTTAGTTAAAGCTGATTTTATTGTTGAGACTTACTAAGCATAAAAATGCTTACCCCGTTACTTTGGCTCTCTGTTTTATAGATTTTGCTCGTTAGCGATCGGATTCGGGATCATTAAAGTCGAAGTCATCTACACTATCAAAGCCTCCATTTTGGTATAATTTTGGTTGAACTTTGAAATGGCATGTATAGGACTACCCTATTGTTGAAGGTCATGTACCTTTCGGTTTTGTGTAAGCTTGGATAGCCATGCGAAAATGGCTTATATACGTTTTTAGTATGATTCTATAATCGTTTGTATGATGATCATTATGGGGTATGGAATTGTTTTGAAAAGATTAGCCATTGGAATGGTTAATCATGATCACACTTTATGCTATGTATGCAAAAAGGGCCAATTGAATCGTGGAAATCATGAAATAGGTAAAGGTTACCTTGAAAACAGATGCTGGCAGCAGCAGTGGTGTGGTTTTGAAAAATCACCAAAATTTGTAAGAATGGTATTAAATAGTGAATGAGTTATGTAATTGAACCTTGATGAGTCTACTTTCATATGGAAGAAACGAAACGGTCATAGAAGTTACATGTTAAGAGATATTAAAGTTATTGTGAGACAGGGCCAGAACGGTTTCTGGGTCCCCTGTCGCGAATTTAAAAATTTACAATAAATTATCCAGAAAGAATTAGAAGTCATGCCTTATATGTGCAGATTCCATTTTGAGTCTAGTTTCATTAGAAACAAACAGCACCAGTATTAAAGCCCTGTACAGAGAGATATTCAAGTTGTATCGCGCAAAGGTCAGAGCAGTCGATCCCTGTAACATGGGTGACTTTAACTAATAAACTGTACCAATTGGCCCGACCAAAAATTCTAGAAATAAATCCATGGAAGGATATATGAGTCTAAATTCAGGGAAAATTTACGGAATCAGTTTCTGAGTTTTGAAACTCGAGATATGATTTTTAAGGCGACAGTGACGCAGTTTTCCAGCCTGTCTGGAAATGCCAAGTTGGTCGGTGCTTTAAGAGGATTTAGCTCGTTAACCCCTAGCGTCCGACACCGGCGATGGTCTCGGGTTCGGAGTGTTACAATTTTATTGGTATCAGAGCTACGGTTTAGTCGATTCTAGGACTACCGTGATGTGTTTGGGGTCTAGCTATACATGCCATTAAATGATGAATTGATAGTGTGGTGATTTCTAACAATTTGACTTTGTGTTTGTTTATAGCAATGGATCCCGATCCCAGCTGAGCAATAGCTGATGATGTGGAGAGTGTGGCGCTGCTCCCGCGCAAGGGGTGGCCGCGGACTCTCAACCTATGGCCACAATCCGAATGATGAGGCTAGGCAAGCCTTTTATAGTGTGATGAATGATTGGTTTAACCAATACATTCGAACTAACACGGCTGTTCCTCAACCTCCATTCCCGAAAATGCAACCCCGGCACCTACAATACCTCCAGTAACTGACCAAATAAGGTCAAGTAAGCCCCAATCGACGAGATTCAAAACATGGGGCCACTGAATTTAAAGCTACGGATGATGACGATGCCGAGCAAGCTGAATTTTGGTTGGACAACACTATCCGGTGCTCGATGAGCTATCTTGTACACCCGATGAGTGCTTAAAGTGTACCATCTCCTTGCTACGCGATTCCGCCTACTATTGGTGGAGTACTCTGACATCTGTGGTGCCTAGAGAGCAAGTGACTTGGGAGTTCTTTCAAACTGAGTTCAAAAAGTATATCAGTCAGAGATTCATCGACCAAAAGCGAAAAGAATTTCTTGATCTTAAGCAAGGCTCTATGTCAGTTACCGACTACGAACAAAAATTTGTGAGGCTTAGCCGGTACGCGCGAGAATGCATTTCGTCTGAAGCTATTATGTGTAAACGCCGAGGATGGGCTGAATGATGATATAAGGATGTTCGTTGGCATTCTCGAAATACGAGAGTTCGTAGTACTTGTTGAGCGAGCTTGTAAAGTCAAGAGCTTAGAAAGGAGAAACAAAAGTTGATGTGGGAACCGGAGAATTTGAAAAGGTCCTCGGAAGGTCTCTTCAACAGCATCAAGAGATTTCGAGATGATGTGAGCCGGTCTAGAGGCACTTCGGGCTTTTCTAGACGAGATCGCGGTCGACCCCTATGACCACACGAGTCACTTGATCGCCGATGGTGGAAATGATCGCCGAGAGAGAGAGGAGGTCTCATTGTGGCAAATGGCATTCGGGAGTCAGTAGATTCTATGATCGCTCTGCTATAAGTGTGGATCGGTGACCACTTTATCAAGGATCGCCCGAGGTTGCTTGAACAAAATATAAGTCAAAGTGGAAACCGGGTGCTACCACCGCCGAGGTAGGCCATCCGAAATGCGGGCAATGCTAGTGGCGGTCGAGAGGGTCGAGATGCTACAACAAGACCCGAGGCTCGTGCTCTGCTAGGACTTATGCCATACGCCGCGCGCGAGGATCTTTGCCTCACCGGATGTTATTATCGGTACTTTCACTCTTTTCGATACTAATGTGATTGCTTTGATTGACCCCGGTTCTACTCATTCTTATATATGTGAAACCTTAGCATCCAAAGAAGACTTTGCCTATTGAGTCTCTCGAGTTTGTAATTCGGTGTCAAACCCTTGGGTCATTACGTGCTTGTCAACAAAGTGTGCAAGAAAAGTCCCCTAGTATTCCGAGGTTCTTGTTTTCCGGCGGACTTGATGCTTTTGCCGTTCGATGAATTTGACGTTATTCTTGGCTTGGATTGGTTGACCATGCACGATGCGGTTGTCAATTGCAAAAGCAAGACTATCGAGTTGAGGTGCGCGAATAACGAGATAATTCGGGTTGAGTCCACGGACTTAAAGGGGTTGCCAGCTGTAATATTAGCAATGTTGGCCCAGAAATATGTAAGAAAAGGGTGCGAAGCGTACCTTGCGTATGTGCTCGATGACAAGGAGTCAGAAAAGAAACCCGAATCTGTGCTAGTAGTTTGTGAATACCCGGACGTTTTCCCTGAAGAATTGCCGGGTTTACCACCTGTTCGGGAAATAGAGTTTGGCATCGAATTGGTACCGGTACCACTCCAATTTCGATAGCTCAGATCGTATGGCAATCGACGGAATTAAAGGAGTTGAAAGCTCGCTTGCAAGAATTGGTGGATAGAGGTTTCGCCGCTTGAAGTTTTTCGCCTTGGTGTGCGCCGGTGTTATTTGTGAAAAAGAAGGATGGGACCATGAGGTTGTGCATCGACTATCGTCAGCTTAATAAAGCGACGATAAAGAACAAGTATCCGTTACCGCGTATTGATGACTTGTTCGATCAACTGAAGGGAGCCTCAGTGTTCTAGAAAATAGATTTGAGATCGGGCTATTATCGCCATGAATTCGAGATTCTGGACGCACTCCAAGACCGCCTTCGAGCGAGATATGGTCACTATGAGTTCCTAGTGATGCCGTTTGGACTTACTAATCCCCTGCGGTATTTATGGATTTAATGAATCGGATCTTCAGACCATATTTGGATTGGTTCGTAGTCGTGTTCATTGATGACATCTTGGTCTATTCAAGAAATGAGACCGAACATCTGAACACCTGAGGTTAGTGCTGCAAATTCTACGGGATAAGCAATTATATGCTAAGTTCAGCAAGTGTGAGTTCTGGTTAAGAGAGGTTAGCTTCTTGGGGCATGTGATATCTGCATCGGGCATTCGAGTCGACCCGAACAAAATTTCAGCCATACTTAACTGGAAGCCTCCGAGAAATATTACCGAGGTTCGGATCTTTTTGGGGCTGGCCGGTTATTACCGACGATTTGTAAAAGGTTTCTCAACGATAGCCACGCCAATGACGAAGCTACTCCAAAAGGACGTAAGGTTCGAATGGTTGGAGAAATGTCAGAAAAGTTTCGATCAACTGAAAACTTATTTGACTAAAGCCCCAATTCTAGTGCAACCCGAATCTGGCAAAGAGTTTGTCATCTACAGTGACGCCTCCCTACTTGGTTTAGGTTGTGTATTGATGCAAGAAGGTCGAGTTGTGGCCTATGCATCGAGGCAATTAAAGCCACATGAGAAAAATTATCCGACCCATGATCTCGAATTGGCTGCCATCGTATTCGCCTTAAAGATTTGGCGACATTACTTATTTGGTGAGAAGTGCCATGTGTATTCGGATCAAAAAAGTCTCAAATATTTGATGTCTTAAAGAGACTTAAATCTGCGACAAAGACGATGGCTCGAGCTGTTAAAGGATTATGAGCTGGTCATTGACTATCACCCAGGAAAGGTGAATGTGGTTGCGGATGCCTTGAGTCGTAAATCATTATTCGCTTTACGAGCAATGAATGTGCACTTGTCCGTTCGATCCGACAACGTGTTAGTAGCTGAATTGAAAGCCAAACCATTATTGATACATCAAATTTGTGAAGCTCAGAAGGTCGATGATGAGTTGGCTGCAAAACGGGCCGAGTGTGTTCCGAACAAGGAATCGGAGTTTCAGATCGATGATGACGATTGTTTGAGGTTCAGGAGTCGTCTGTGTGTTCCAAAGAATTCAGAACTTATTTCGATATCTTGAACGAAGCCCATCGAGCGAATGGCGATCCACCCGGGGAGTACGAAGATGTACAACGATTTGAAACGTCGGTTTTGGTGGCATGGTATGAAATGAGACATCTCCGACTTTGTTTCGAGGTGTTTAATATGTCAACAAGTGAAAGCGGAACATCAAGTGCCTTCAAGATTACTTCAGCCGATCACGATACCCGAGTGGAAATGGGATCGAGTCACAATGGACTTCGTATCCGGACTGCCGTTGTCAGTGAGTAAGAAGGATGCGATTTGGGTCGTTGTAGATAGATTGACTAAGTCGGCTCACTTTGTCCTCGTACGTACGGACTTTTCAATGGACAAACTAGCCGAACTGTACGTTTCTCAGATTGTGAGATTACACGGGGCGCCTATTTCCATCGTGTCGGATAGAGATCCGAGATTTACCTCGCGATTTTGGAAAAAGTTGCAAGAAGCTTTGGGTACTAAGTTGCATTTCAGCACCGCCTTTCACCCCCAAACCGATGGTCAATCCGAGCGGATAATTCAGATACTTGAGGATATGTTGAGATGTTGCATCCTCGAGTTCAGTGGTTCATGGGAACGGTACTTGCCTTTGATTGAATTCGCCACAACAACAGCTTTCAATCAAGTATTAAGATGGCACCTATGAGGCTTTGTACGGTCGTAAATGCCGCGTACACCATTGTTTTGGACCGAGCTCGGTGAAAGCAAAATTTTCGGGTGGATTTGATTAGAGATCTGAGCAGAAAGTGAAAGTAATCCGTGAAAGTCGAAGATAGCCTCCGATCGTCAGAAGTCGTACGCGGATCTGAAGCGTAAAGACATCGAGCATTAGGTGGGAGATAAAGTGTTTCTCAAGGTTTCACATTGGAAAAAGATACTCAGATTCGGCCATAAGGGCAAGTTGAGCCCGAGGTTCATTGGGCCATATGAGATATCCGAAGCGAGTCGGTCCGGTGGCATATCGTCGATTTTGCCCTCGAACTCGAAAAGATTCACGATGTCTTTCATGTTTAGATGCTTCGACGCTATAGATCTGATCCATCGCACGTGATTAGTCCATCGGAGGTTGAAATTCAAGCCAATATGAGTTATGAGGAAGAACCGATTCGTATCCTATCACGTGAAGTGAAAGAGTTGCGAAACAAGCGGGTTCCGCTAGTGAAAGTGTTATGGCTCAAACACGGATAGAAGAAGCTACTTGGGAAACCGAGAACTCTATGAAAGAGCGATACCCAAACCTATTTACGGTAAGATTTTCGGGACGAAAATTTCTTAAGTGGGGGAGAGTTGTGACAGCCCAAAATTGACCCTAGTCGGAATGTGGTTTCGGGACCACAAAACCGAGGCATAAAAATAATTTAAAATTTATTTTGATGCCTATAATATGTGTGTGCTCATGTGTGACATTTTTTGATGATTGATTTAGTGTTATAAAGGTGAATTTCACTAGAAGGGACTTAGTAGTGAATTTTGAAAGTACGATAGGGAAATGTGTGATGACTAATTAAAGCATGCATGCAAAACAATGGACTTGCATGTCAAATTCCCCCTTTTTATAGGTGGTGGCCGGCCATAGCAAGGAATTATGGGCAAAGAAAACATGTTATGACATGTTTTGTTAATGCATGATGTATTAAGTGATAAAATAATTAGATGTGGGAAGAGAAACAAAAAAAAAATGTGTGTAGCATTCTTTCCCCATTGCCGTGTAACTAAGAAAGAAAAACAAAAAATTGTTCATCTTTTCCTCCTTCTATTGGCCGAAAATTCTAAGAGGAAGAAGAGATTTTTGCTTCATTTTCTTTGTTTAGAAGAGATCTAGAAGGAGATTTGGCTAAACTTGCATCAAGATTAAGGTATGTATGAGGTTGTGTTATGAGTTTCATGCATGTTTTAGTTGCTAACTTGATGTTCATGTTAGCCATGGTTCAAATCCTTGTTATGCCATGGAAATGGTATTTGGCCAAAGTTGTTATTGTGTTAAAGCCATTGCATGCTAAATGTGAAGCTTGCTAATGATGCATGCAATGATGGATTGTCTACTCTTGAAATTTCTTTGTAGCAATCTTGAGTAAGACATTGAGTTTTCTTTTTGTTTAACCATGACCGAAGTTGAAAGGGGCATGATTGTGATGTATTCGCCATGAAGCATTCATGAGCATGGTTTATGCTTCTTGCATGTTAGTTAAAATTTGTGCTTTGGATGGTTATGGACACCTTGAAATTGGCCTTGCACCTATATGTGTATATATGTTTATGCATGATATTTTGGTGATGAAGAAAGTGATAAATATGTTTGTTTAAAGAAGAAATTTGTTGAAGAATGTTGTGAAATTTTGCATATACATTCGCCTAGTACATGTATAGGGTGAAAAACCTTGAAATTATTTTTGATTTTGTGTATTTATGACCATGTATAATCGGCCACATGAGTAATTTGAGCACTTGATGTTATGTTAAAATTCTTGAGCTTAAATATATGGATATATGTATATGTGGCCATATAATGGCGATTTGGTTCAAAGGTTGAATGATAAATTATAATAAAGTGAGATGATATGAGATGCAGAATGTGATTGACTAGTAAACATTATTGAGAAAAATATTGAATACTTCTACTTGTATTCGTTAAGCTCAAGAGCAAAGGGAGCTAAATCCGATAAAGGGAAGGAAAAAGTGATCGAATAGCCGTTGAAGTTGTTCGACAACATCCAAGTAAGTCCTCAAGAAATGACCCTACTCGAATTATGTGAAATGAAATATGGATGTGTAATGATTGTTGAATTATGTGTGTATGAGTATTTGAATGATAGCGGGCTAAGTCCCCCGGCGATTATGCTAGTGATATATTTGTGTTTGAGCCTTAGTAACGAAAATGAAACATGGATGTGTAATGATTATTGATGTATGTGTGTGCATGAGCAATTGAATGATATCCGGGCTAAGTCCCGAAGACATTTATGCTGGTAATTATATCCGGGTTAAGACCCGAAGGCAATTGTGCTAGTGACTACATTCGGGCTAAGACCCAAAGGCATTCGTGCGAGTTGTTGAATCCGGGCTAAGACCCGAAGGCATTCGTGCGAGTTGTTAAATCCGGGCTAATACCCGAAGGCATTTGTGCAAGTCGTTCTATCCGGGCTAAGACCCGAAGGCATTCGTGCATGTGGTTATATCCGGTCGTATTCCGAAGAAGCTTGGGCTGGAGGTGAGCGTTGGTCGCTGTAATAAATTTAATTAGTGCGCTCGAAAAGCCCAAAGGATAAGGTATGTTTATATGTGCATTGGAAAAGTCGATATGTTTGAGTAACATTCGCTCAATCGACTAACGAGTTTTCAGCTATTGAATTGGTTGATATCTTGTGAAAGTATATAATGATGAAGTGTGAAGTAAGTATGATTATGTGAATGTGTATTAATGAAATGATTCATTTGGCTATGTGAATGTAATGCTTAGTTAAAGCTGATTTTATTGTTGAGACTTACTAAGCATAAAAATGCTTACCCCGTTGCTTTGGCTCTCTGTTTTATAGATTTTGCTCGTTAGCGATCGGATTCGGGATCATTAAAGTCGAAGTCATCTACACTATCAAAGCCTCCATTTTGGTATAATTTTGGTTGAACTTTGAAATGGCATGTATAGGACTACCCTATTGTTGAAGGTCATGTACCTTTCGGTTTTGTGTAAGCTTGGATAGCCATGCGAAAATGGCTTATATACGTTTTTAGTATGATTCTATAATCGTTTGTATGATGATCATTATGGGGTATGAAATTGTTTTGAAAAGATTAGCCATTGGAATGGTTAATCATGATCACACTTTATGCTATGTATGCAAAAAGGGCCAATTGAATCGTGGAATTCATGAAATAGGTAAAGGTTTCCTTGAAAACAGATGCTGGCAGCAGCAGTGGTGTGGTTTTCAAAAATCACCAAAATTTGTAAGAATGGTATTAAATATTGAATGAGTTATGTAATTGAACCTTGATGAGTCTACTTTCATATGGAAGAAACGAAACGGTCATAAAAGTTACATGTTAAGAGATATTAAAGTTATTGTGAGACAGGGCCAGAACGGTTTCTGGGTCCCCTGTCGCAACTTTAAAAATTTACTATAAATTATCCAGAAAGAATTAGAAGTCATGCCTTATATTTTCAGATTCCATTTTGAATCTAGTTTCATTAGAAACAAACGGCACCAGTATTAAATCCCTGTACAGAGAGATATTTAAGTTGTATCACGCGAAGGTCAGAGCAGTCGATCCCTGTAACATGGGTGACTTTAACTAATAAACTGTACCAATTGGCCCGACCAAAAATTCTAGAAATAAATCCATGGAAGGATATATGAGTCTAAATTCAGGGAAAATTTACGGAATCAGTTTCCGAGTTTTGAAACTCGAGATATGATTTTTAAGACGATAGTGGCGCAGTTTTCCAGCCTGTCTGGAAATGCCAAGTTGGTCGGTGCTTTAAGAGGATTTAGCTCGTTAACCCCTCGCGTCCGACACCGGCGATGGTCTCGGGTTCGGGGTGTTACAAGCTGGGAGGACCATTTGCCATTGGCGGAGTTCGCGTATAACAACAGTTACCAAGCAAGTATCCAGATGGCTCCTTATGAGGCACTATATAGGCAAAGGTGCCGTTTGCCTACTTGTTGGGCAGAAGTGGGGGAAGGGCAAGTCCTTGGGCCAGAGTTGGCAGCAGATACCGAAGAAAAGATTAAGCTGATCAGGAATTGGTTAAAGGAGGCAGCGGATCGACAAAAGTCTTATGCCCATCTGAAATGTAAGGATATTGAATATGCTGTAGGGGACATGATCTTTTTGAAAGTTTCGCCTTGTAAGAAGATATTGAGATTTGGTAAGAAGGGTAAGTTGAGCCCACGGTTTATTGGGCCTTACTGAGTTATTAAGCGATAGGGCCGATGGCTTATCAGTTAGAGTTACCTCCATAGCTGGATCGTATTCACGACATTTTCCATGTGTCCATGCTAAGGCGATATCGTTCTGACCCAACTCATATCGTGCCAGTTGCAGAAATCGAAGTACGGTCGGATTTGACTTTCGAAGAGGAACCTGTGCAAATACTTGATCGCGATGTCAAGGTGTTTAGAAGGAGGTCAGTCCCATTGGTGAAGGTACTTTGGAGGAACCATGGCAAGGAATAAGCTACTTGGGAGACCGAAGAGGCAATGCATCAACAATACCCTCAACTGTTTGGATCAGGTAAATTTCGAGGCCGAAATTTCTTTAAGGAGGGTAGAGTTGTAACATCCTGATTTTTGAGTTTTTCGCGATTCTTGATATTTTAAGTAAGTTTCTAAAATTTGGTATGTGATTATGGAATTCATAATTTGAGTATGTAAATGGGCTTATGGAAGGCCCATGTGTTGGCCAAAACCCGGTAGAATTTTCAAAATTTGGACTTAAGAGTTAGGGGTTCTGGCTAGGTGACCTTATGTAAAGTTGTGGGAGAAATGTATCACAAAAAGAGCTTTAGTAAAATGGAAAGGGGGACGCCACTAAGCTCCTAAAAAGGTGGCGTGTGGAGAATAGGGGAAGACATGGGATCGATTCCCTGTGTTGGCAAATAAGGTTATTTATTTTTTTGAGCAAGAAGGGTAAGTGATGGAACCCATGTGGATTCTGTTGGAGGAGTTTGAATTAGTCAAGTGCATGGATTAAGGAGTGGTAAGGGGAGAGATTTTAGGGATGATGGACAGATAAGGGGGAGCATATCTAGGAGAGATTTTAGGAGATTTGAAATGGGGGAAGTGATGGCCGGCCAAGGGGAAGGTTAGTGTAAATTCGGCTATTGGGTTTTAGGGTGGCATTTTCCTCTTTTGTTTTCTTTCTTTCTTCCCACTTCTGCCAATTTTTCTTAAGCAATTCCTCTCTTTTCTCTTCCATTATTTTGTCCATAAACTCTTTACCCCATTCTTCCTCTCTTTCATTTATAGTAAAAGCCGAACTCATCCTTCTTTTCATTGCTAACCGAATACCAACAAGCCAAATCCCGAATGAGGCAAGGGAAGTCGATTTCTCCATAAAGGTATACATTTGTTCTTTTTCTTTTAGCCGATTCATGTTATGTCAGAAGCCTTTCAACTCTTTTGTCAACACCCTTTTTGGTCCATAACCACTTCTTCTTCAGTGATCCAGAAGCCGAAAGCACAGTATCATTGGGTGGCTTGGTGGCCGATTCTTAGGATCCTTGTGTTGCGATTTTTTGCTAGTGTCTTGAAGCTGGGACTGCGTTGAATCGGAGTTGACACGGGATTGGAACTGTTTCAGTAGGTGAAACTTGGTAAGTGCTCGTAACTTTAATCAATTCGGTATTATGGAGGTTAAGAAAAGCCCAAATCCCTCTAGTTTAGGGAGGTGGCTGAATATGGGTATAGAGGCTTTATGGGGTTCTTCTTTTAATATTTTTATGGTTTCTATAGTGGAGGAGCAGCAAGGCGTAGTGTTGACTTGGATTAGCTCGACTCATCGAAGTGACTAGATCTAGTCATCAACTTCGGCAAAGGTATGGATTCTAAGGCCATTATGGAGGGTGGCCGAATGTGTAAGTATTATTATAGATGGTTCTCGATTTGGTTCTTTTATTGTGAGCTGATCTATTAACGGTTGATTATAGGAGAAATCATGTAGGAGATCTCGTCGAGGAATATCGCAGAACAGGTGTGTAACGAACCCTTTTTCATAGCTTAAAGCGATAAATGCCAGAAAGCCGAAATGCCGAAATTCTGGCATTTCGAGGACATGTGAGCAACCAAACGCTCATTAGTTAGGTAGATTCGTTGAGATGATAATCGGAAACATTGGAAACTATAAGAGCGTGACTTTTGGCTTTCACGGTAAGTTGGGCCTCGAGGGGCTGAAGTAGGGCCTAATGGGCTTTCGGGCCCATTTGGGTAAAATTGGTGGAAAATGAAAACCTGTTAAATTTTGGATCGAGACTGATAAAACCGTTATGGAATATAGGCTAAATGGGCCTAGATGACAAAATCGGCTATGTAGGGCCCATTAGGGGTTTTAGGCCCAATAACTCGATTTCGCTAAAAATAGGCCAGAATCACTGTCCCATGAATTGTTAGTAACCGTTAATGAACATGGAAACCCTAATTTTTGGTAAAATTACAAGATTACCCTTATGATATGAAAATGACCGTTTTGCCCCTAGGTAAAAATGACCATTATACCCCTAGAGTTTATTTATGAATTTAATACATGGGATTTTGATAAACATGGTATGTATGATATGCACATGACATGTATGATATGCACATGATATGTATGATATGCACATGATGTATACATAATTGCATTGGGTTGGGTTTTTATATGGATGGAGGAAGTGCAAAAGGGCTTATGCCCCAGCTATCAAAAGGGCTTATGCCCCAGTTATCAAAAGGGCTTACGCCCTAGTTATCAAAAGGGCTTATGCCCCAGTTATTAAAAGGGTTTTTGCCCCAGTTATTAAAAGAGGCTAGGCCTCCAGTTATATGATAAAGCAGCTATGCTGCCAGTAGAGAGTTATGGTTGGGTGGGTTGAGTTATTCCCCACATGGTGTGTTGGTTGGTACGGGTGGAGAGTAGCGGATGGTGGATCGAGTAGTCTCCCCAAATGGGCTTGCATTCATTTGTTTCTTCATTGACGATACATGGGATATTGAAATGTGCCTATGGGCCATATCGTTTACAGAATAAGGCTTCGGCCCACTGTTATGAAGTATCAAATATGACAAGGCTACGACCCAGTATATACATATTGATATTGGATTTGGGCTAAGGCCCAGCAGGCTGATATTGTTTTGGGCTCTGAAAGGGGCTTGTTGCACACTGAGTTTTCAAACTCACCCCCTTTCCTTAACCTTGCAGGTGAGCCTTGATGTGGGGACTTAGAGCCGGAGGGGATTCAGAGTGGCCGCGGTGATCGCCTTTGGGCTTTTAAATAAGCATTGGTTTTCTTTAAATTTCCTTTAATTATTATTTATTCTTGGGTTGTAATAAGGCCATTTTAACTTTTCTTTTACTTCTTTTTAGGATTATTTTATTTTAATAACTTTAAAAGCGGTTGATAATTATACAAATGGGCTACACTTAGGACGTGTTTTCCAAACGATACTTGATTTCAAAATATCACAACACCACGATTAATCGATTTATCAAAGAGGTCCACTTAAACAAATTTAAACTCGATATAACAAAGTGTGGCAATGGTTGTGGGCATGTCTAGTATTGGGATCCAACTGAAGAGCTTGGTACTTAAGCAGCCTTGATGGCTCACCTCCTCTGTCTCGGATACCTACCTGGTGCCCAGCTTCCATTCACTCTGTTAACTCAACAAAATATATGGTTTTTAAAACTCTAAAACGGAACATGGGTTTTCAACTCCAATGTGGCACGTCAGATTCGGCCATAACGTCTGCGCCGGGTTTGGGGTGTTACAACTTATGTGCATGAAATCCGTGTATTCGAATCATATTCCGATGTGTTCAACGGATAAATCTTCTGTGGATAAGGTGAGTACCTAAAACGAAGGTCACATGTTGGTAAGTGTGGTGAATGAGAAAATTTGTACAGGTATGTACTTAACCCTCGAGTTGAGACTTCAATATAACAATAATATAGTAGGATCATGAATGAGAAATATGATATGAATGCTTTGGTGATATTATGCAAATGTGAATTTTGTATTATTGCATGGTTTTGTTACTTGCTATTTACATGTAAACTTACTAAGCAATTATTCTTACTCCCTCCTCTCTATTCTTTTTAGTTTTTCCAAGCCGGCTAGGAGATCGAGAACTGTGACAGCCCAAAATTGACCCTAGTCGGGAAGTGGTTTCGGGACCGCTAAACCGAGTCACCGAAATGTTTGAACGTAATATTTATTGTCTAGAATATGTAATTATGAATGTGTGAAAATTTCAAGCTTCGATTTAGTCGATTGCATGTAAATTCAGTTAGTAGGACTTGTGTGACACTTTTGAAATGTGATAGGCTAATCTATAAGGACCTAATAGTGCATGTAATCAAAAGGGGGGACTTGCATGTCAAATTTCCCCCCCAATTGGTAGTGGCCGGCCATGACAAAGGATTATGGGCAAAACATGTCATAGACATGTTATGTTGGTGCATCATGGGAGGAAAAAAAATAAATTAATGAGTATGGGTAATAAAGAAATGGAAAAGAAAAAAAAAAGAAAGGATGTGTGAGTGTTACCCCCCATTTTGCCGTGAGTTGAAGAAAAAAAGGAAAAAAATTGTTGTTCATCCTTTTTCATTTCTTTGAGCCGAAAATTCTAAGGAAGAAGGAAGGAGTTCTTGCTTCATGCTTGGTTTGGAAGAGGATTAGGAGGAGGTTTGGCCATACTTGTGTCTAGATTAAGGTACGTTTAAGGTTGTGCCATGAGATTCATGCATGATTTTAGTTGCTAGCTTGAGTTCTAATTAGCCCATGGTTCAAATCTTTGCTATGTCATGGGGATGATATTCGGCCAAGGTGGATTTCGTGTTAATGCCATTGCATGCTAAATATGAAGCTTGATAATGATACATGTGATGGTGGATTGAGGACTCTTGGATTTTCTTTTTAGCATTTTTTTTGAGTGAGACATTAAGTTCTTTGTTTAACCATGACCAAAATTGAAATGGTATGGTGTTGTGATGTATTCGGCCATGGTATACCCATAAGTATGATTTATGCTTATTGCATGGTAGGTAAGATTTGTGTTTTGGAGTTATGTTCATGTTTAGTTATAATCAACTTGAGATTCGGCCCTTGCACCTATATGTATATATGTTTGCACATGATGTATTAGTATGACATATATACTATCTCAAGGTATATATTTTCTTATGATGATGTTTCGGTTATGAAGTAAATGATAGATGCGTATTGAGCTACAATATGTAATGCATTAGTTAGTAAAATGTATGCCATTTATGTGTGGTATTAAATATGTAATTGGTCTCAACATCAACATGCATATTCGGCCACATGAGATGGATTGGTGTGCATGCATTCGGTTAGAGGCAAGCATATTGATGCCTTTATCTTGGTTAGGACAATCGGCTAAAAAGGGAGTGTGGGTTAATATCTTGAGTTAATGCATGATTGCACATGTATGTGACTTTAATGTCTAATGTATAAATGTGGGCTAAGTGCCTTGTGTTCCTCTTTTCGATGCTCAAATGATTAAATCGATTTATTTATTTAATTAAGCTCAAGAGCAAAGGGGATCTAAATCCGATAAAGGGAAGGAAAAAGTGGTCGAATAGCCATCGAAATCGTTCGACAACATCCGAGGTAAGTTTTCGAGTAATGGAACTTAGATTATGATCTAATTAGATTATGTAATAAACAAATCAAAATCATGACCTTGTATGTGGCTATTGAGCAGTAATTGTAAATATGATAAGTGTCTTGTGTTTGAGCTTTGGTAATGAGAATGTAATAAGGATGTGTTATGATTTGTTGATATATGTGCTTGGTTATTCGAATGGTATCCGGGCTAAGTCCCGAAGGCTTTTGTGCTAAGTGACTAAAACTGGGTTAAGTCCCGAAGACATTTGTGCGAGTTACCAAAACCGGGTTAAGTCCCGAAGGCATTTGTGCGAGTTACTAAATCCGGGCTAATTCCCGAAGGCAATTGTGCGAATTACTATAACCGGGCTATGTCCCGAAGAAAATCGAGCGAGTTGCTATATCCGGTTAAATTCCGAAGGTACATGATTCGGGAATGAGCAATCTTGCTGTAAAAATTTCAGTTAATACGCTTGCAAAAATTCCAGCAATGAGGTATGTTCGTATGTGCTTTGAATTAGTTGAGCCCTTACAAATAAGTATTCGCTCAGTTGATAAACGAGCTACCGGCCTTTGGCTAAGTTGATCTTTTGTGTATGAACATAAGGGTTGGTAATGTGAAGTAAGTATGATATTGAGAATGTGTGCATATGAAATTACCCGTTTAGCTATATGAATGCTATGCTTTTGTTGTGCTGGAATCCCTTGCTCAAAACTTACTAAGCATAAATTGCTTACTCCGTTTCTTTGTTCTCTGTTTTATAGATTTTGGCTAGTCACTATCGGACTCGGGATTTTTGGAAGTCGAAGTCTCCACACTATCAAAGCCCCCCTTTTGGTACAATTTTGATTGAACTTTGAAATGGCATGTATAGGACTACCCTTTTTGTTGTTGGTCATGTACCCATGGATTTTGTGTAAATTTGGATAGCCATGCGAAAATGGCTTATATACGTTTTAGCATAGTACCATAATCGTTTTGTATGTTGATCATTAAGAGGTATGGAAATGTTTGGAAACGATTAGCCATTGGAATGGTTAATCATGATCATACTTTGTGCCATGTATGCAAAAAGGGCTAATTGAATTATGGAAATTATGAAATAGGTAAAGTCTACCTCAAAGGCAGATGCTGACAGCAGCAGTGATGTGGATGTGAAAAATCACTAAAAATAGTAGGGATGGAATTAAATAGTGAATAAATTATGTAAATGAACCTTGATGAATCTACTTTCATATGGAAGAAACGAAATGGCCATATGAGTTATATGTTAAGAGATATTTAGGTTTTCGTGGAACAGGGCCAGAACGGTTTCTGGAATCCGTGTTCCGACTTTGGAAATTCATTATAAATTAACCAGAGATAATTAGGAGTCATTCCATATATTTATAGATTCCTCTTTGAGTCTAGTTTCTATAGAAACAAACGGAATCAGTATTTAAGTCCTGTACAGGGAGATATCCAAGTCGTAATGTGCAAAGGTCAGTGTAGTCGATCCCTGTAAAAGGGGAGACTTTAACTAATAAACTGTACTAATTTGCCGGAACAAAAATTCTAGAAAAAAATATGTAGATGGAAATATTAGTCTAGTTTCAAGGAAAAATTACGAAACTGATTTTTGAGCTTTGAAACTCAAGATATGATTTTTAAGGCGACAGTGACGCAGTAACCAGCTTGTCTGGAAATTTTTTTATGGACTGTGAAAATAATTAAGTTAAGTCTGTGTGCACCTTGTGTTCGACTCTGGTAACGGACTCGGGTACGGGGTGTTACAAGAACGGTCGGAGGCACACTCACACTATCAACAAACTATTTCGGTATAATGACTTGTATATTTTGGGAATATGGCATGTATAGCATTATAATCATTTTGTGTATATAATCTTATGGTATGGCTCCTGGATGGCATGGAAATGATTGAGAATGATTAGCTATTGGAATGGCTAATCAAGATTATATTTGATAACACGTATGCTTTATGTGCTAACTAATCTATGGAAAACCATAAAATGGTGAAATTGGCTATAAAATAGAATCACATAGCAGCAGTGACATGAGTTTGAAAAATCACTAAAAATTGTAGAGACAGAATTAGATTATGAATAAAATATGGAATTGAAGCTTAATGAATCTATTTTCATGTGGAAGAAATAAAATAGGTAAAAAATTTGTATTTTATGAGATATTTACGTTTTAGATAAATAGGGTCAGAGCAATTTCTTGATTCCCTGTTCTAAATTTAGAAATTCATCATAAATTGTGTAAAAATAATTAGGATTCAAACTTTATATGTATGGATTCCTTATTTAGTATATTTTTAAGAGAAATAATCAACATGGTCATTGGATATTTGTATAGAAAGAAATTTGATTTGTAGTGAACAGGGGTCAGAGTAGCTAAACTGTGAAACATGGGAGATTATAAATAATAAACTGTACTAATTGGCCCTACCAAAAATTCTAGAAAAACATTAGTAAGTAGATATATGAGTCTATTTTTAGGAAAAATTTATAGGATTTGGTTTCGAGTTTTGTAACTCGATTTATGATTTTTTTAGAGACTATGACACAGATGGATAGTTTACTGTGAGAATTGTTTGAACTTGTTTAAATGCTAAAATAAGTTTAGTAATGTCTCATGCTCGACTCCAGCGACGGTCTCGGGTAAGGGGGCGTTACATTTAGTGGTATCAGAGCTACGGTTTAGTCGGTTCTCGAACTAACGTGGCGTATGTACGGGTTTTGTTATACATGCCATATATATATTGTGATGGTGTGGCGACTCCTGACCATTAAAATGATTTTTTTATAGTAAATGGATCCCGATCTAGCTATGGCTGATGATATAGAGAGCAATCCGCCAGCTCCTACTGAAAGGGTAGTGCCGACTGAAAGTCAACCTCCTACTGTTGGTCAAGGAGGAGGAGAAAGGGCTCGGGAAGCCTTTCTCCAGATGATGAATGCATGGTACACCGAGTTCGTTCGTATGAACCCGAATGCTCAACAACCTCCCCCACCTCCCCTGATTCCTCAACCAGTACCCCCGATGCCTCAAGGTATGGATCTGATGAAATTTCATAAAACCCCAGTTGACAGAAGTTGCAAGCAAGGGGCTGAAGAATTCAGGGCAAATGTTGATGTTGATGCCGAGAAAGTAGAATTTTGGCTTGAGAAATCTATTCGGGTATTTGATGAATTGTCTTGTACACCTGAAGAGTGCTTGAAATGTGCTATATACTTGTTGAGAGATTCAGCCTATTATTGGTGGAAGACATTGATTTCAGTGGTACCGAAAGAGAAAGTGCACTGGGAGTTCTTTCAAGAAGAATTTCGGAAAAAATACATCAATGAAAGATTTGTTGATCAGAAGCGTAAAGAGTTTCTCGAGTTGAAATAAGGCAACATGACAGTTACTGAGTATGAAAGGGAGTTCATTCGATTGAGTAAGTATGCTAGAGAATATATTCCTTCAGAGGCTAAAATGTGCAGACGATTTGAAGACGGACTCAATGAAGAGATTAAAGTATTTGGAGGAATTCTTGAGTTGAAAGAGTTCGTAGTACTTGTTGATCAGGCTTGAAAGGCTGAAAAAACTAATTAAAGAAAGGAGAAAGGCTGAGGCTGAGACTAGAAATTTAAAGACAAGATCAATGAGCAGTGCATTGAAGATTTGGCGACATTATCTGCATGGTGAAAAATGTTGAGTATATACCGACCACAAAAGTCTCAAGTACTTGATGTCACAAAAAGACTTGAATTTCAGACAAAGGAGATGGTTAGAATTATTGAAAGATTATGAGCTTGTGGTTGACTACCATCTGGGGAAAGCGAATGTGGTTGCCAATGCTTTGAGTAGAAAGTCGTTGTTTACATTGAGAGCTATGAATACTCAGTTGATGGTGTCTGATGATGGTTTGGTTCTAGCAAAGTTGAGAGCAAGACCGATATTTTTACAAGAGATTTGTGAAGCTCAAAAAAGTGACCAAGATTTGCAAGCCAAGAGAAAGTAATGTAAGGCTGATATGGGATCAGATTTTAGAATTGGTTCTGATGGTTGCTTCATGTTTAAAGATCAGATTTGTGTACCGAAGAATGATAAGTTGATTCGGAAGATCTTGCACGAAGCACACAGTGGTTGCTTGTCAATGCATCTAGGTAGTATAAAAATGTATAATGACTTGAAGAAAATGTATTGGTGGAACGGAATGAAAAGAGATATCTCTGAGTTTGTATGGCAATGCTTGATTTGTCAGCAAGTAAAAGCTGAACACCAAGTACCTTCGGGACTACTTCAGCCTATCATGGTTCCCGAATGGAAATGGGATTGATTACTATGGATTTTGTATCAGGGTTGCCATTAACTCTGAGGAAAAAAGATGCAATCTGGGTAATAGTCGTCAGATTGACTAAATCAGCTCATTTTATTCTGGTACGTACTGATTATTCTCTTGATAAGTTGGCTGAATTATATATCAGTGAGATTGTTAGACTTCACAGAGCACCTTTGTCAATCATTTCAGATAGAGATCTGAGGTTTACCTTTGTCGATCATTAGATAGAGATCTGAGGTTTACCTCGCGATTTTGGCAAAAGTTGCAAGAGGCATTAGGTATGAAGTTAAATTTCAGCACTGCCTTCCATCCGCAGACTGATGGACAATCAGAAAGAGTAATTCAGATTCTTGAAGACATGCTTAGATGTTGTGCATTGGAATTCCAAGGTAGTTGGGAAAGATACTTACCGTTGGTAGAATTTGCCTACAATAATTGTTATCAGACGAGTTTGAAGATGGCACCTTATGAAGCATTATACCGTCGTAAGTGTCGGACGCCATTGTGTTGGACTGAACTCAAAGAAAATCAGATTTACGGAGTTGATCTAATTAAAGAAATCGAAGAAAAACTGAAAGTAATTCGAGATTGTTTGAAAGCTGCTTCAGATAGACAGAAATCCTATGCAGATTTGAAAAGAAAAGAAATCGAGTTTCAAGTCAGTGATAAGGAATTTTTAAAAGCGTCTTCATGAAAGAAAGTTCTTAGATTTGGTCAGAAAGGTAAGTTGAGTCCGCTTTTTATCGGACCGTATGAGATAATTGAAAGAGTTGGACCAGTAGCATATCGATTAGCATTACCACCTAAATTAGAGAAGATTCATGATGTGTTCCACGTATCTATCTTATGTCGGTATCGTTCGGATTCTTCACATGTAATTTCACCGACGGAAATTGAGCTACAACCGGATATGACTTACAATGAAGAACAGATTCAGATTTTAGCTCGGGAAATCAAGCAACTAAGAAATAAAAGTATTGCTCTCGTGAAAGTATTGTGGCAAAAGGACAGGGTAGAAGAGGCTACGTGGGAGCCCGAGGAAACTATAAGGAATCAATACCAACACCTGTTTACCAGTAAGATTTTCGGGGACGAAAATCCCTAAAGGGGGGAGAGTTCTGATATCCCAAATTAGGGCCTAAACAGAATAGTGGTTTCGAAACCACAATTCTGAAGTAGAAAAATTTATTCCGATTAATTTTTATAATTTATTGAGTGATTAGATGCATGTGTTAGAATATCGATATAAAATTTCATGAATTGCATGTCTAATTTGCCTATTAGGACTTAATTGCAAAAGTTGATAAATATGAGTTTTAGCTGTTAAAGGATTTAATTGAAGAGCATAATTGAAGTAGAGGTCCTTAAATGGTAATTATACCATTAGATTTTCATGGACAAAAGTGGACATACATAGGTAGAAATAACCAAAGTTTTTAATGAAGGGTATTTTAGTCATTTGGTAATTAAAAGATTAAAAAAAAGGAAAAAGATGGAAAAATATGTCCCTTTTCTTCATTAGGACAAAATTTCAAGGGTTCTCCATAGCTAGGGTTTGTTTCAAGCTTCCAAGCTCCATAGTAAGTGATTCCAAGCCCCGTTTTTAATGTTTCTTACGTTTTTGGAGTCCCTTTAACTTGATTTAGCTTATTCTAGCAATAATTTAACCTAGGGTTTATATTTGGAAAAATACCCATAAGTGAAATGTGTTTATTTTGATCTTTTATGGTAGAATATGAAGCTCTAAATTGTGTTAAACAACTTTTTCTAAATGATTTTACGTGAAAACGAGTAAAATGACATAATCGATAAAAATACCTAATGTGATAAATGTGAGTATTAAATTAGCTAAATGTGTAATTTTAGACCAAGAAAGACGTGGAATCGACCTTGATCGGGGTAAGGAAAAGATTGTGGAGTAAATTGCAAAATTTCTTTATTTTCTACCGAGGTAAGTTCAGGTGTAAATGTAGTAACATAATTTTCATTTTAAGTAATTTAATGTTATTTTTATGATATGATGATTATATCATGAAATATTATACTTTGTGGTTATTATTGAGTAATATGCCAATTATGTGTGCTACTTGTTAAATATGAATTGCTACCGAGTATCGGTTTCGATATTCCGTGGAAGACAACAAAGATGTGTGATCGAGGAAAAATCCCATTTGAACCTTGGGAATAGATTAGAATACAAGTGACATGTCACTAAGATATTTGAGTTCCGAGCTCGTTGAGTTGAGTCTGAGTTCGTGACATGTAACTAGGCATCCGAACTGGTTGAGTTGAGTCCGAGTTCACTTATGGATGCGAACGCCCGAGCTCGTTGAGTTGAGTCTGAGTTCACTTATGGGCGGGTTACATGGTAGCTTGGCTACATAATTTCCGCAGGCTATTGAGTTTGTCTAGCTGCGGGTATGGCACTTATGTGCACGAAATCCGTGTATTCGAATCATATTTTGATGTGTTCAACGGGTAAATCTTAAGTGGATAAGGTGAGTACCTAAAACGAAGGTGACATGTTGGAAAGTGTCGTGAATGAGAAAATTTTTATAGGTATGTACTTAACCCTTGGGTTGAGACTTTAATATAACAATAATATGGTAGGATCATGAATGAGAAATATGATATGAATGCTTTGGTGATATTATGCAAATTTGGATTTCATATTATTGCACGGTTATGTTACTTGCCATTTACATGTGAACTTATTAAGCAATTATGCTTACTCGCTCCTCTCTATTCTTTGTAGTTTTGTCAATCCGGCTAGGAGATCGGGAACGGTCGGAGGCACGCTCACACTATCAACAAACTATTTCGGTATAATGACTTGTATATTTTGGGATACTCATTTTGTGTATATAATCTTATGATACTCATTTTGTGTATATAATCTTATGATATGGCTCATGGACGGCATGGAAATGTTTGAGAATGATCAGCTATTGGAATGGATAATCAAGATTATATTTGATAACACGTATGCTTTATGTGCTAACTAATTTATTGAAATCCATAAAATGGTGAAATTGGCTATAAAACAGAATCACACAGCAACAGTGACGTGAGTTTGAAAAATCACTAAAAATAGTAGAGATAGATTTATATTATTAATAAAACATATAATTGAATCTTAATGAATATAATTTTATGTGGAAGAAACAAAATAGGTAAAAGAGTTGTATTTTATGAGATATTTACGTTTTGGTGAAATAGGGTCAGAGCGATTTTTGGATTCCCTGTTCTGATTTTAGAAATTCATCATAAATTGTGTAAAAATAATTAGGACTCACACTTTATATGTATGGATTCCTTATTGAGTCTTTTTTTAAGGAAACAAACGACATGGTCATTGGATCTCTGTACAGGAAGAAATTTGATTCGTAGTGCATAAGGGTCAGAGTAGCCTAACCCTGAAATAGGGGAGACTATAAATAATAAACTATACTAATTGGCCGTACCAAAAATTATAAAAAAACATTAATAAGTAAATATATGAGTCTAGTTTCAGGGAAAATTTACAGAATTTGATTTCGAGTTTCGTTACTCAAGATATGATTTTTTTAGCAACTTTGACCGGATG
Organism: Gossypium arboreum; assembly: GCF_025698485.1. Classification (NCBI taxonomy): domain Eukaryota; kingdom Viridiplantae; phylum Streptophyta; class Magnoliopsida; order Malvales; family Malvaceae; genus Gossypium; species Gossypium arboreum. Next base: position 30,303,489 of record NC_069076.1, read on the forward strand.
GACAGTTAACTATGAGAATTGTTTGAACTTGTTTAAATGCTAAAATAGGTTTAGTAATGTCTCATGCTCGACTCCGGCAAAGGTCTCGGGTAAGGGGGCGTTACATTTCCTGTGTTTCTGGGTGGTCTACCTTTAGCTGCAATGTTACTCAACCTCGTATTCTGTACTATATCTTGTTCAGCCAACTCCAGACAATCATGAATAAAATGATCCAATGATCCACATTTAAAACAAGCCTATCATTCAATCTACAATCACCAGGAAGCCATTTTCCACAATGTTTACATTCAGGTCGGTTAGGTCTCGTACCCCCAAGACTAGCTATCGAAGTAGCTGAAGCTTTGAAGCTGACTGTTGTCTTACTCGATCTCTATTCAAATGTCCCACAGATGCATTGGAACGATTAAATGAGTCTTAGAAATTCTTCGATATAGACTAATAAGATTTACTAGTTGATCTCTTTCTCGAATTTCTTGCTTCAAAATCAGCTTTTCTCTTTTCATTGTTGAGATCCTTGTCTTTACAGGCCCTCTAAACTAAAACAACAAGTTCTTTCAATTCAAGTATCCCGAATAACAATTTTATATCTTCGTTCAACCCGTTAACAAATCGTTTACACAGAATCTCTTCAGTAGACACATATTCCCAAGCATATTTGCTCAATCATACGAACTCTCTTTCATACTCTATCACCATTATCCGACCTTGTTTCAACTCTGGAAACTCTTTATGTTTCTAATTGAGAAATCGCTGACTTATATACTTCTTTCAGAATTCAGTTTCAAAGAACGCCAAGGTAACTCGTTCTTTAGGAACCACTGATATCAACGTTTTCCACCAATGATATGTATTATCTCTCAGCAAAGATACAACACAATTGATACATTCATCTAGAGTATAGGATAATTCATCAAACACTCTGATTGTGTTCTCGAGCTAGAACTCAACCCTCTCAGCAGCATCATCATCAACTGTAGCCCAAAACTCTTCGACCCTATGGTTACATATCTTATCCACTGGCGACTTACTCAATCAAATCAGATCTAACACTTGCAGCACAACAAGGACTTTTTAAGGAACAGGTGGGGGTAGAGGTTGTTGAGTAGTTGGATTCGTTCGAACGAACTCTGTGAACCACTCAATCATCATTTGGAAGAAGGCTTGCTTAGCCTCTCCCCTTTGGCTACTTGAAATAGGCCTAGAATCGATCGGTGCTGCCCTTATAGCGGGAGCGGGTGCATTTTCCACATCATTAGCTATGGCTCGATCGAGATCTCTTTGTTATATAAAAACACATTTTTAACTATCAAGAATCATCACACTATCGCAGTTTATATATATGGCATGTATAACTAAACTCCCACACGCTACGTAAGTCCTAAAATCAACTAAACCGTAGCTCTGATACTAATTAAATGTAACCCTCTAACCTGTATCGGACGTCGAAATAGGGTTACAAGGCATTACCGAATAACACACCTCATTCACATAAATATATGCAATCATAATCAAAATCCATTCATATCAAACACATTGTCCTATGTAAGGTCCTACGAGACCTTAAAACATGCTTAGAACTGGTTCGGGACTAAACTGATAACATATGCAAACTTTAAGAAACTTAGAAACTTTTCTATAATTTTAGGGTCACACGCCCACCAGACAAGCTCGTGTCACAGGCCGTGTGAAAACATGGCATACATGCTGATTTGTACCACATGGCCGAAGACAAGCCCGTCTGCCATGGCCGTAGGAAAATTAGCGAGGTTACTGACTTGGGTCACACGACCGACCGCACACCCATGTGCCAACCCGTGTGCCACACCTGGCCAATAGACATGCCCGTGTGCCTAGGCATTGTCAAAACTGTAGTGTATACTGACTTAATTTGAAAGGTACATCAGGGGGCACACGACCGTATAGCATGACCGTGTGTCATACACGGCTGAGACAGAAGCCTGTCTTTCTGCCCGTGTAGACAAAAATAAGCCATTTGCAAAGCCAATTTGCCATCATTTTCTCATGAACACCTAACCTTCAAAATGGTACAATTTTACCACAAATATAGGCAACCAAAAACATACCAGTTCATACACATATCATGACATCTATTGATAAGTCGTAATTTATACATATTTTATCCCATGCTTAAGTATATTTTTGGATGAATTATCATTAAATTTGTGGAATTTAATGCTCCTAATCCTTTAATTTCATGTCTTATACCTTGGTGAGCATAGGAGAGTAAAAAGAACAAGAAACGGGCCAAAAATAGAGAAAATGGGTCAACGTGGGAAATCAACACGGCCTGGACTTCCTCACACGGGTAGACCACATGGCCGTATCTATTTAACAGACTCTAAACATGGCCTAAGCCACCCACACAGGCGTGTCCCTGTCAAACCCAAGTCTAGATCTATTCAAAAAAGGTCACTCTTGTGGGCTTTGAAGCATTTTAAAGCCTATATAAACACCCCAAGAGTTTCTTAAAAAAGACACACGGAGTAGGAGGCAAGGAATTACTTGAAGAAAGCCAATTGATCCATCTCAGAAGCCAAATTATCCTTCAAGACTGAAGTTCTCCCTTCAATTTTCTTCAGGAGTTTTTGGGTTTTCTTTATGTTTTGTTATCATTATTTTTCTGAGATGTTTTCTTTTACACTTATGAACTAAATCCCCTAAATACCTAAGGGGAAAGACGGATCTTGTTATTATTTTCTGAATTATATGATAAATATTTGACTTGTTCTTAATTTTGAGTTCTTAATTCTTGCTTTAATATTCCAGGATATTGATTCAAGTATTGATGTGCTTATTCAGAGGAGCAAAAGTCCCTGTCTAAGAGTATATCTAGCATAATTAAGTGGAGTTGATTACACCCCTAGACATAGGGCAACATAATTTTACCGGATTAGGGTGAAACCTAATAAAGGAATCCATGGATCGAGTTAATGCAACACTAGGGGTTTTAATTAGAAAGAGATTTCAATTAATCAACCTAGGGTTAGACGTTGTTAGTCTCAAGAGAGATAATAATATAACTTAGGGATTTCTATGGATCAAGTCAAGTGAATAAATCGTCTGATTCAGAGTCAAATAACAAGTGAAGTCTAGGTGGAATTTCCCTTGGGTACTATCCAAATCAATCAGTTTTTCCCAAAAGTATTTCCACAATTTTATTCCTGTGCATTCTTAGTTTAGTTAATTAAGTTAGATAAAACAAACCATTTTATTTTTTAGGCTAGATAATAAAAAGAGAGTTAATACTAGTACTTTTAGTTCCTGTGGGTTCTACATTTCGGTCTTGCTATAAACTATACTACTGTTCGATACGTGCGCTTGCATTCATCGTGATAATAGTTAGTTTTCAAGTACAGTCAATTATAAATTTAAAACTTATCACGATTTGATGACAATCAAGTTTTTGGCACCGTTGCTGGGGAACTAAGATATTAGGAACACTTAATTTTTATTACTTTAGCCATTTATTTTATTGCAATTTAAATTTTGTTTTAGTTTTGTTAATTTTACTAAATTTTCTTTTGTTTTCTTCTGACAGGTTTTTATAGTTTATGACTAGAAGAAACTCGTCAGGACCATTACTTTTTGACAGTGAGATTGAAAGCATAGTTCGCAGAAACTGAAGAGAAATAAGGCGAAACCTAAGAAACATAAAGGAAGGACAAGAGGAAGATATCCATAATACAACCGAGGAGATGGCTGAAGATCAGAATAATCAGCTTCCTCCTGTGGTTGCTTCGGATCCAATAAATCAGAATCCTATTCCTCGTACTATGTATAATTATGCTAAACTTACTTGAACAGGAGCCGAATCGAGTATAGTTAGACCTGCTATTGCTGCAAATAATTTTAAACTGAAACCTAACACAATTCAAATGATACAACAGTTTGTTCAGTTTGATGGTTTGCAGGACGAGGATCCAAACACTCATTTGGTGAATTTTTTGGAGTTTTGCGACATGTTTAAGATCAATGGCATTTCTGACGATGCCATTCGCCTTCGGTTGTTTCCCTTTTCATTGAGGAACAAAGCTAAACAATGGTTGAACTCGTTACTACGAGGGTCAATCACTACTTGGGAGCAAATGACCGAAAAATTCTTATTTAGGTATTTTTCACCGGCTAAAACGGCTAAGTTGAGGAATGATATCTCTTCTTTTGTGCAGATGGATCTAGAAACACTCTATGATACATGTCAGAGATACAAGGATCTATTGAGAAGCTGTCCTCACCATGGGTTACCTCTATAGCTACAGGTTTAGACGTTTTACAACGGTGTGAACCCCTCAACAAGGCAACTTATTGACGCAGCCACCAGTGGAACTTTGAATAACAAAACACCTGAAAAGGCTTACAAATTTATTGAAGAGATGTCACTAAATAACTATCAGTGGCAAGTCATGAGAACAAAGCCAACAAAAGCAGCCGGTGTTTTCAACTCGATGCGGTTACTATGTTGTTTAACCAGGTAGAACTTTTAAATAAAAAGATTGATAGTTTGTGTGGTTCTACTCAGGTACATCCTGTGATGAGGTGCGATCCAAATGGAGGAGTACACAGAGAATATCAACCCTTCAACCCTAGCATCTAGGAGGAACAAGTTCAATATATGGGTAACAATAATTCTAGTCCTCAAAATAACCTATTCAGTAACACTTATAATGCAGGTTGGAGGAACCATCCAAACTTCTCGTGGGGTGGTCAAGGAAATTAAAGGCCACAACATCCTCCAGGTTTTCAACAACCACGTTACCAGTAAGAAAAGAAGTCGAACCTTGAGGAGATGCTAACAAAATTTATCTTGGTGTTAGAGACTCATTTTTAGAATACCAAAACAGCACTTAAAAATCAACAAGTGTCGATCCAAGGGCTCGAAACTCAGATAGGCCAACTTGCCAAATTAATTCTGAATGACCACAAGGTAGCTTGCCAAGTAACACTGAATCTAACCCAAGGGAACAACTCAATGTGATTACCGCTCGAGAAAAATAAGGGCTAGTTGAACTTGAACCAGAATCGAGGCAAGGAATTGTGGTGAGTAAAGGTAAGGATGACGTAGACCACAGTAAGCAGAAACTGGTAAGTAGAGAGTACAAACCTCGTGTGCCACACTCCAGTGCGACAAGTAAAGACCACATGGATGAACAATTTGGTAAATTCCTTAAATTATTAAAGAAATTACATATTAAATTATCATTTATTGAAGCTCTTTCGCAGATGCCAAACGCAGTTAAATTTTTAAAGGAGTTTTTAGCAAATAAACGGGAGTTGGATGAGGCGCCGCATGTAGAGTTAAGCGCAATTTGCTTAGCCGTTCTATAGAATAAGCTACCCAACAAGTTGAAAGATCCAGGGAGTTTTACAATTCCTTGTTTGATTGGTAGTCTGAAGGTGAATAATGCATTGGCTGATTTAGGGGCAAGCATTAATGTTATGCCCTATGAAATGTTTAAACTGCTAGGTTTTGGAAAACCCAAACAAACTAGGATGAGCATTCAATTGGCTGATAAAACCATTAGATTTCCTAGGGGTATCATTGAAGATATTCTTGTTAAAATCGATAAATTTATATACCCAGAAGAATTTGTTGTTCTAGATATGGGAAAGGATAGTAACATACCTTTAATTTTAAGATGACCATTTTTAGCAACTGCTAGAACCATTATTGATGTTGGTACAGGTGAACTCACTCTTCATGTGGGTGATGAAACAATCACTCTTCAAGCTCATAATTTGAATAACACATCGAATATTGAGGGTGGTTGTATAAATCATGCTACTAATGCTAATCATGTGGTGCAACCTTCTTTGCAGGAAACACGTTCAAGGAGCATGCATGAGCCATGTTCAAGTAACAACAAAGGACCCATCTATGATGAACGAAGACTTTAGGTCGATGAACTAGATGAATGGCAAACACCTGTCAAGGAGAAACCAAAAGCACACGAAAAATCAAAGTGACACCACAATGAACATAGGGATTAAACAAGGCAGATTAAAGTTGGGGACAAAGTATTGTTAGATGAAAATGACCCCCGAATTGCTACTCTAGAGCACAACACGGACAGAGCGACTCCCTTCACGGTAATGAACATCTTCCCACATGGTACAGTCGAGGTAACACATACTGTATTCAGAACTTTAAAGGTAAATAGTACTCGACTCAGACCTTATTTTGATAAAATTGATAGCAGATGTGACAAGTTTCAACTCCTTAATCCACCGTAATCACACGAAATTGAGGTAATTCGAGCTTAGACTATAAATAAGCGCTTTCCGGGAGGCAACCCGAGCACTGACTATGTTGATTTCTTGAAGTTTTAGCTTTTAACATTTAAACATTAACTGATTCCTTGAACACAGGTTTTCCACATCCATACGGCCAGGCACACGGGCGTGCCTTAGGCCGTGTTCATAATACGGAAGGCGACACGGCCGTACGATACGGCCGTGTGAAAACATAGCAAAATTTTCCCCAACAAGGGATTCGATACATTGCCACAGCCGTGTGACATGGTCATGGGCAATCTTGCCAAAACAACACGAGCGTGCGACACGCCCGTGTCTAGAAGTCGTGGTCGATACTGTCAAACTAACACAGGAGTGTGCATATATACACGGGTGTGGGAGAAGCGAATGAAGTAGGATACGACCATGCGACACAGTCGTGTTTACCAACATGCCCAAAGAACACGAGCGTGGGCTAAATTTCAGGCGCGCCTAAAATTGAAAATCATGAAACATACTGGCGTGCCCCATGGCCGTGTGCCCTAATATCTATATAAACCCCACACTACTCATCATCCCTTTCCCCAAAAACCCGAACCCTAGCCGCTGAAAATCCCTTCTCCCACCACCGACCGGCCACTCCTTTCTCCTTTCTCCTTTCATTTTTCTCCCCTCTCTCTCCCTTCTCCCCTCTTCTCACCCTTGCGCACCTCACGGCCTCACTGCCTACACCCGTGGCTGATCCACAAGCAGTATTGCATTTGTCCATTCTCTTCTCTCTATTATCTTGTTATTTCTTATTTTATTTGAATGGTTCAATGATAATCATGCTTATGCTGTTTGTTCTTATTCAGAAATTTGCCATTTTAGTTGATGCATTGTGTACATTCATTCATTCTTGTGTTTCCATGGATTTCATGCTATCATGCACTCATTCACTAGGTATTTCGTTAACACTATTTTTGTATTCCTAATACTAATAATGATTAGATATATCTATTAGGACTTGGTTATTTTTCAGTAGATTTTCCCTTTAGTCAGTAACCCCTATGAAGTTTTTTTTATTTAGTTTTAACATGCTTGCATATATTTTTATAACTTCGTCTTTTCATTGCAGATACTATGACGAACCCAAAAGACAAGAAGACTGTCGTCCTCACCTCAAAGAAGTGAAAAGGAGCAGCATCACCCTCGGGTCATACGCATCCATTCCTCCAATTTCCACCAGGACCACAGGAGGAACTATTTCTGATACTACAGGCCTGACCCCTAGGTTTGGGCCGTTGCATTGATTGGACCGCTCTAGAGCAAATCCAACTGGCAGAGCAGTCCGGGCCCTCATGACTACTGACCCGTAGGGGCTCTTCTTCGAATCATCGAGCCAACGTACCTCGAGCTCACACTCAAACTCTGTTCAACCTTCCCACCTTTAAGTTGTTATAACAGAGTTCGATGATCCCAGAACAGTCTAGTTCCATCTCTGCGGTTTAGTTTACCAATTGAGTGTGCCTGAGTTCAGAGTCGCATTAGGACTATATACGGAGGAATTCATGGACGACGACGAATTCGACACCTTCTATCGCCACATCCACTACTCTCCTTCAAACTACTGGAAGGCCATCATTCCTGCTTTAGCCACTTATGATCCTAGCTGCTCCAAGGCATCAGCTCTCGCACCATCCCTGAGATACTTACACGCTATCCTAGCCCATACCTTGACAGGACGGTGAGATAGTACTGGCATCGTCAACACTAATGACGCCTACTTTTTATAGAGCATGGCGTATGGGCATGTCTTCAACCTCGCTTATTTCAACGCCCTTGCCATTTGCCATCAGACGGAGTAGCTAGGAAGGGAGTCATTTCCATTGGCCCTTATGTGACTCACTTGGCACGGTACTTCGATCTCCTCAACACGGCGACACAAGCATCCTCCATCACCTTCATCAGTCAGATGTCCCCTGTAACACCCCGAACCCGAGACCGTCGCCGGAGTCGAACACGAGGTGTTAACAGACTTCAAACCACTTATTGAGAATTTTCTAGACAAGCTGCCAATCTGTGTACTAGTCGCTTCAAAAATCATAACTTGAGTTTTACAACTCAAAAATCAGTTTTGTAATTTTTCCTGAAACTAGACTCATATGTCCATCTCTGATTTTTTCTAGAATTTTGGTCAAGCTAATTAGTACAGTTTATTAGTTAAAGTCTCTCATGTTACTGGGTCGACTACACCGACCTTCGTGCGTTACAACTGGAATAACTCCTGTGTAGAGATTCAATCTCGATGCCGTTTGTTTCTATAGAAACTAGACTCAAAGAGGAAATTATACATTTGTTTCTATAGAAACTAGACTCAAAGAGGAAATTATACATATGTGGTATGACTCCTAATTATCTCGGTTAATTTATAATGAATTTTCAAAGTCGAACGGGGAATCCGAGAAACCGTTCGCCCTCTCTCACGAAATCTTGGATATCTCTTAAAATACAGCTCATATGGTCGTTTCGTTTCATCCATATGAAAATAGACCCATCAAGCTTCGAGTAACGTAATTTTGTTTTAGCTATTAATTCCACTTCTACTATTTTTAGTGATTTTTCGATCTCATATCATCTGCTGCAGTCCATAGCGATAGCTTTGCGATGAGACTATGCCAATTTCATGGATCCTTCCTTAGCCTTACTAATCATCCATCATCGTGACACAAATTATGGCCACCTTATCAAAATTAAGGTTTCTAAGACTCGTGGCCATAGATTCTAGCATCCCACTCAAGCGACCACATAGGCCATTTTCACATGGCTTAAAGTTTACAACCCAAAATTTAACAAAACAAAATAGCCCATACATGCCAAATGTTCTCCTAAGTTGACTAAGAAGACAATACCAAAAATTGCTCGCGGTGTGATGACTTCGTTGTGATTACTGAACACCCAAAAGGAGACGAGTCCAAGAAACCTAAAATGGGTGACAATAAAACACCGAGTGAGTTTATAACTCGAGAAGTCATAAGCATTCCACAACCATCCATTAATACAATTATCATAAAATGAAATAATGAAACAAGGCCAAGTGTTCCGACCATACCGAACTATACCATAGTTCCTTAGATCTTCGGATCAATCTCATACCAAGTCATACATTTACATTTCATATACTGTTCAATAGGATATTTGAAGCAATTTCCATACATCATTTCATTTCCGCAACAATCATGCAATCAAATGAACTTTCATCTATTCCACAATACCTTATTTACGGGAATGCAATAGAAATCATCACATAGATTTAAATCTTACCAACTCCACCCCGAGCATGAACATAGCATCTATTAGCCATGAACTCAAGGTACTTACTGTAACACCCCAAACCGAGACCGTCGCTGGAGTCGAACACGAGGTGTTAACAGACTTCAAACCACTTATTGAAAAGTTCCAGACAAGCTGCCAATCTGTGTACTAGTCGCTTCAAAAATCATAACTTGAGTTTTAGAACTCGAAAATCAGTTTCGTAATTTTTTTCTGAAACTAGACTCATACTTCCGTCTACAGATTTTTTTCTAGAATTTTTGGTCAAGCCAATTAGTACAGTTTATTAGTTAAAGTCACCCATGTTACAGGGATCGACTGCTCTGATCTTCGCGCGTTATAACTTGAATAACTCCCTGTGCAGGGCTTCAATACTGCTTCCGTTTGTTTCTATGAAAACTAGACTCAAAGAGGAATTTATACATATATGGTATGACTCCTAATTATTTCTGGTTAATTTATAATGAATTTTCAAAGTCGGAACAGGGAATCCAGAAACCGTTCTGGCCCCGTTTCACTAAAACCCAAATATCGCTTAACATACAACTCATATAACCGTTTCGTTTCCTCCATATGAAAATAGATTCATCAAGGTTCATTTACATAATTTATTCACTATTTAATTCTATTCCTACTATTTTTAGTGATTTTTCACATCCACGTCACTGTTGCTGCCTGCATCATTTTCTAGGATAGACTTTCTCTAACACATAGTTTCTATGATTCAACCACCCCTTTTTCATATATGGTCCAAAATATAAGCATGATGACCCATTCTAATGGCTGGTCATTGCCAAACACTTCCATGCCTCTTAATGAGCATATACATACCAAATGATTATAACATTATGCTCAAAACATTTATAAGCCATTTTCGCATGGCTATTCAAAATTTTACATACCAAGTTCAAACAAAACATAATAGCCTATACATGCGAAATGTTTTCTTAAACCATCTAAGAAGAAGATACCAAAAAGTAAGCTAGGCGGTGTGATGACTTCGATGACAGACCGAAACACATAAAATGGATCAAGAACCTAAATAAATAACAAATAAGCACACCAAATGAGTACATAACTCTGTAAGTCGTAAGCACTACTCTACCATCCAACAATAACAATCACAAGTGAATAAACAAATAATACAAATCGATGTTTCCAACCATAACAACCTATACTACAATTTCTTAAATTTTTGGTTCGATCTCATGCCAAGACCTTCAACCGAATCAAACGCCAAGTCAGCTCAATCGATTTGGATCCGTTTCCTCAAGTTGGAACAACAACGTACTAGATAATTTTATGCATACACCGTACAGTCCCAATTTCGATATTTAGTTAGTAGCTCAATCACTTACCTCGTTCATGCACAAGTTATTTCCACAATCGAATGTGGCACACATAGTGCCATAGTAAATCGCACACATAGTGCCATAGTAAATCGCACACATAGTGCCATAGTAAATCGCACACATAGTGCCATATATTTCCAGCACGCACACTTAGTGCCATATATTTCCAGCACGCACACTTAGTGCCAATCTCGTCACCATACACACGTATTGCCCGCACACTTAGTGCCGAAAGCAAACTTTCTACACATTTCACTATTTCTTTTACATTCAACAATTGTCATCACTCCATACACGTACAATATCATTTATACATATATAGCATTCCATTAAACACAATTGCATAGATTTTCCAATCATTCAAGCAATATCAAACATATATGTAACGACTTACCTCGGATGTTGTCATGCGTCTTCAACGGCTATTCAATTACTTTTCTTTCCCTTGTCCAACTTTGATCCTTTGAGCTCTTGAGCTACATCAAACAAATTTACTTCCCAATCAATCACACACATACATAAAATTTATTTATACATGACCCATAGTTCATTTGGTCATTCATCTCTCAAACCTATCGAAGCTTCCTATCATGCTTCCTTGGCGAATACACATATAAGCACACTTAGCATTTGATACATTCGGCCTTAGCATAATTTCATTTAAAAGTCCCTATTAGCCACTTCCCCATCAATTATCTCATCTACTTAATATTTCGTACCTATCATGCTAGCGAATATTACTTATTCAAGTTCAACATCCTCCTATCGACACTAGCATCAAAGATGATATCTAATTCTTCTCTTTTCCTTTTCATCAAACAACCTATATGAACATTTAACCAATCCAAACTTCACCCATTCACACTTATTCATTTAACATAAAGGAAATAAATCACCCGCTTCACTATCAACTATGGCGAATGCACCAAGCATTACCTAACTAAGATTTCACAAATTTTAACCTTATATCGACCTCTACTTATTCAATACAACATGAAACAACCTCTTCTCCTAACCTCTTGATACACGGCTTGATGTTCCAACCACCATGAAAGTTTGATTTTTCATGACATTGCCGAAATGCACTTTGACAATTAGCTCACAATGCAAAGAAGTTAAAGCCAACATCTCAAGACTTACCTCCAACTAGAAGAAGGGTTGCCGAATTTGCTTAATGAAGAGCTCTCTAATTCCTTCCTTTGGTTTTCGGCTTTGGCAAGATGGAGAAGAAGATGAACACTCCTCTTCTAATTTCTTTTGTATTACTATTATTTTTTTTTTTTGTTTTCTTTGCTCATTCACGGCAAAATGGAGAAGCTGGTAGGTAAGTCTTCCTTCACCTTTGTTTTCTTTACTTTATGAAACTAATATTATTTTATCTAAATTAATGCCACTTCTTAATTTAATATCTATTAAACATATATATTTGCCCATCCACATCCATCTTGGCGGCCACTAGAGAATAAATTGGGTAATTTGACATGCAAGGACAACATTTTCTAGCATGCATCAATAGGCCACTTCAACATTTGCCTATCACATTTCTAAGTTTTCTCACACAAGTCCTAATTGATAAAATTCACTTACAATTAACAAAATCCAAACATGAAATTTTCACACATGCATATATGCATATAATGAGCATCAATTATGATGGTTAATTATTATTACGACTCGGTTTAGTGGTCCGAAACCACTTTCCGACTAAGGTCAATTTAGGGATGTCACAACTCTCCCCACTTAAGAAATTTTCGTCCCGAAAAATCTTACCGGTAAATAGGCTCGGTATCGCTCTTTCATAGAGTCTTCAAGTTCCCAAGTGGCTTCTTCCATTCCGTGTTTATGCCACAACACCTTCACTAACGGGATTTTCCTATTGCGCAATTCTTTTACTTCATGCTTCATAATGCAAACTGTTCCTCTTCATAGCTCAAATTAGGTGAATCTCAATCTCGGATGGAGCAATTACGTGCGATGGATCAGACCTATATCGTCGAAGCATCGAGACATGAAAAACGTTGTGAATCTTTTCGAGCTCAGGGGGCAAAATTAATCGATATGCAACTGGCCCAACTCGTTCGGACACTTCATATGGCCCGATGAACCTCGGACTCAATTTGCCCTTACGACCAAATCTAAGCACCTTCTTCCAAGGTGAAACTTTGAGAAAGACCTTGTCTCCAACTTGATATTCAATATCTTTTCTTTTCAAATCCGCATCGACTTTTGGTGATCCAAGCGACTTTCAAACTTTCACGAATCACTCGAACTTTTTGCTCGGTATCCTTAACCAAATCAACCCCGAAGAATTTACCTTCACTAAGTTCGGTCAGAATAATGGGGTACGGCATTTACGACCGTATAAAGCCTCGTAAGGCGCCATCTTAATACTTGATTGAAAGCTATTGTTGTGCGAATTCAATCAAAGGCAAATATCTTTCCCATGAACCACTAAACTCAAGGATGCAACATCTCAACATATCCTCCGAGTTTGAATTATCCGTTCGGATTGACCATCGGTTTGGGGATGAAAGCGATTGCTAAAATGCGACTTGGTACCCAAAGCCTCTTGCAACTTCTTCCAAAATCGCGAGGTAAATCTCGGATCTCTATCGACACGATGGAAATAGGCACCCGTGTAGTCTCACAATCGAGAAGCGTACAATTCGGCTGGTTTGTCCATTGAAAAATCCGTACGTACGGGGACAAAGTGAGCCGACTTAGTCAATCTATCTACAACGACCCAAATCGCATCCTTCTTACTTGCTGACAATGGCAGTCCGGATACAAAGTCCATTGTGACTCGATCCCATTTCCACTCGGGTATCGTGATCGGCTGAAGTAATCCCGATGGCACTTGATGTTCCGCTTTCACTTGTTGACATATTAAACATTTTGAAACAAAATCAGAGATGTCTCGTTTCATACCATGCCACCAAAACCGACGTTTCAAATCGTTGTACATCTTCGTACTCCCCGGGTGGATTATCATTCGGCTACAATGGGCTTCATTTAGAATTATCGAAATAAGTTCCAAATTCTTTGGAACACACAGACGACTTCTGAACTTCAAACAATCGTCATCATCAATTTGAAACTCTGATTCCTTGTTCAGAACACACTCAGCCCGTTTTGCAAGTAACTCCTCATCAACTTTCTGAGCTTCCCGAATTTGATGAGCCAACAATGGTTTGGCCTTTAATTCAGCTACTAACACATTGTCGGGTAGGATTGACAAGTGTACATTCATCGTCAGTAAAGCAAGCAAGTGATTTCGGCTTAAGCCATCCGCAACCACATTAGCCTTTCGGGTGATAATCAATGACGAGCTCATAATCTTTTAACAACTCGAGCCATCGTCTTTGTCGCAGATTTAAGTCTCTTTGAGTCATCAAATATTTGAGACTTTTGTGATCCGAATACACATGGCACTTCTCACCAAATAAGTAATGTCGCCATATCTTTAAGGCGAACACGATGGCGGCCAATTCGAGATCATGAGTCGGATAATTTTTCTCATGTGGCTTTAATTGCCTCGACGCATAGGCCACAACTCGACCTTCTTGCATCAATACACAACCTAACCCAAGTAGGGAGGCGTCGCTATAGATGACAAACTCTTTCTTGGGACTCGGGTTGCACTAGAATTGGGGCTTCGGTCAAATAAGTTTTCAGTTGATCGAAACTTTTTGGCATTTCTCAAATCCATTCGAACTTAACATCCTTTTGGAGTAAGCCGTCATCGGCGTGGCTATCGTTGAGAAGCCTTTACAAATCGTCGGTAATAACCAAGCAAGCCCCAAAAGCTCGAACCTCGTAATATTTCTGGAGGCTTCCAATTAAGTATGGCTGAAATTTTGTTGAATTGACTCGAATACCGTCTGAGATACCACATGACCCAAGAAGCTAACCTCTCTTAACCGAACTCACACTTGCTGAACTTAGCATATAATTGCTTATCCGTAAAATTTGCGGCACTAACGCGGTGTTCAGCATGTTCGGTCTCATCTCTTGAATAGACCAAGATGTCATCAATGAACACGACTACGAATCGATCCACATATGGTCGAAGATCCGATTCATTAAATCCATAAATCTTTGCAGGGGCATTAGTGAGCCCAAACGGCATCACTAGGAACTCATAGTGACCATATCTTGTTACGAAGGCGGTCTTGGGTACGTCCGAATCTCGGATTCGCAATTGATAATAGCCCGATCTCAAATCTATTTTCGAGAACACCGAGGCTCCCTTGGTTGATCGAACAAGTCATCGATACGTGGTAGCGGATATTTGTTCTTTATCGTCGCTTTATTAAGTCGGCGATAGTCGATCACAACCGCATGGTTCCATCCTTCTTTTTCACGAACAACAACTGGCGCACCTAAGGAGAAAAACTCGGCGAGCAAAACCTCTATCCACCAATTCTTGCAAGCGAGCTTTCAACTCCTTTAATTCCGTTGGTGCCATACGATACGGAGCTATCGAAATTGGAGTGGTACCGGTACCAATTCGATGCCAAACTCTATTTCGAGCGGTGGAAAACCCGACAATTCTTGAGGAAAACATCCGGTATTCACAAACCAGCGCACAGATTCGGGTTTCTTTTCCGACTCCTTGTCATCGAGCACATACGCAAGGTACGCCGCACCCTTTTCTTACATATTTACGGGCCAACATTATCGATATTACGGTGGCAACCCTTTAAGTCCGTAGACTCAACCCGAATTATCTCGTTATTCGGGCACCTCGAATCGATAGTCTTGCCTTTGCAATTTACAACCGCATCGTGCATGGTCAACCAATCCAAACCAAGAATAACGTCGAACTCATCGAGCGGCAAAAGCATCAAGTCGCGGAAAACAAGAACCTCGGAACACTAGGGGACTTTTCTTGCACACTTTGTTGACAAGCACGTAATGACCCAAGGGTTTGACACCGAATTACAAACTCGATGAGACTCAATAGGCAAAGTCTTCTTTGGATGCTAAGGTTTCATATATATATGAATGAGTAGAACCGAGGTCAATCAAAGCAATCACATTTGTATCGAAAAGAGTGAAAGTACGGTGATAACGTCGGGGAGGATGCCTCCTCTCGTCTTGTGGATGGCATATGCTCTAGCAGAGTCGGGTCTCGGATCGAACAACCGTGTCGGTAGCCCTCTCGACTACCACCCCTACCTCCCTGAAATTCTTGGTGGTCAACCTCTAGTTGTCATTCCACTAGGTCTCGCACCTTGCATCCTATTCTTCTCATCAAGCTCTGTGCAATCTCTAATGAGGTGGTCCTTGAACCGCATCTGTAACAAGCCTTATTGGTAGACTTACCCCAACATTCACCTATGTGTCTTCTCCCACATTGGGGGCATTAGGGTTTCTCTTTGCGGTTATTGCCCACACTAGCTACCAAGTAGCTCGGGAGTTCGTCAATGGTCGTGGTCTAATGGAAATCCCTTGATCGTCCTCGATCTATTGGTGTCCTCCCGAACTTCTTCACAGCCGAGAACGGAGCTTTACCCGTCGATCTTTTGCGATAGTCTCTAGCTTCAAATTCAGCCTTCTTCTTCTCCTTTCCAAGTTCCTCCGCCTTGCGAGCTTGTTCAACTAGTGTTACGAATTCTTTTATCTCCAAAATACCCACTAGTAGTCTTAGATCTTCATTCAATCCTTCTTCAAACCTCTTGCACATAGCAACCTCATCAGCCCACACTCCGGGCATACCGATCGAGTCTTACAAACTCATGTTCAGTATTCGAGATCTTGTCATGCGGCCTTGCTTGAGTTCCGGAATTCCTTACGCTTTTGATCGATGAACCGTTGACTAATATATTTCTTTGAAACTCGTTTGAAAGAAATCCCAAGTAACTCGTTCGTTTGGAACTATGGAAATCAAGGTCCTCCACCAATAGTAGGTGAGTCCGCAACAAGGATATAACACACTTTAGACATTCATCGGGTGTGCATGACAGTTCATCAAACACCGAATGGTGTTGTCAAGCGAACTTGGCCCTTTCGGCATCATCGATAATTATACTGAACTCTTCAGCCCCGCTTCCTAATCAAATCTCTGGTGGCTTACTCAGCCTCACGGTCGATGAATCGATGGCATTACGGGCTCTTGGGGTGGATTATTCAAATTCGGGAATTGTTGGACAGCCGGATTGGATCGGGCATATTGTGCGACCCACTCATTCATCATGGTAAAGAAGGCTTGTTTAGCCCCCTCACCTTGATTATTCGCAGATGACTGAGGTTCAACAGGCGGCGTCCCTTGTGCAGGAGCAGCCGCTACACTTTCAACGTCATCCGCCAAGGTTCTCTCTACATCGGGAACCATTTACTAATCAAAACAACAAAAAAAAACATTTTAACCTTCAGAAGTCATCACACATTTAAACATTAACATTAAGGCATGTATAGCTAGACTCATACGTGCCATGGTAGTCCTAGAACCGACTAAATCGTGGCTCTGATACCAATAAAATTGTAACACCCCGAACCGAGACCGTCGCTGGAGTCGAACACGAGGTGTTAACAGACTTCAAACCACTTATTGAAAAGCTCCAGACAAGCTGCCAATCTGTGTACTAGTCGCTTCAAAAATCATAACTTGAGTTTTAGAACTCGAAAATCAGTTTCGTAATTTTTTTCTGAAACTAGACTCATATTTCCGTCTACAGATTTTTTTCTAGAATTTTTGGTCAAGCCAATTAGTACAGTTTATTAGTTAAAGTCACCCATGTTACAGGGATCGACTGCTCTGATCTTCGCGCGTTATAACTTGAATAACTCCCTGTGCAGGGCTTCAATACTGCTTCCGTTTGTTTCTATGAAAACTAGACTCAAAGAGGAATTTATACATATATGGTATGACTCCTAATTATTTCTGGTTAATTTATAATGAATTTTCAAAGTCGGAACAGGGAATCCAGAAACCGTTCTGGCCCCGTTTCACTAAAACCCAAATATCTCTTAACATACAACTCATATAACCTTTTCGTTTCCTCCATATGAAAATAGATTCATCAAGGTTCATTTACATAATTTATTCACTATTTAATTCTATTCCTACTATTTTTAGTGATTTTTCAC
Organism: Gossypium arboreum; assembly: GCF_025698485.1. Classification (NCBI taxonomy): domain Eukaryota; kingdom Viridiplantae; phylum Streptophyta; class Magnoliopsida; order Malvales; family Malvaceae; genus Gossypium; species Gossypium arboreum. The sequence goes on from NC_069076.1 coordinate 30,321,494, forward strand.
ATCCACGTCACTGTTGCTGCCTGCATCATTTTCTAGGATAGACTTTCTCTAACACATAGTTTCTATGATTCAACCACCCTTTTTCATATATGGTCCAAAATATAAGCATGATGACCCATTCTAATGGCTGGTCATTGCCAAACACTTCCATGCCTCTTAATGAGCATATACATACCAAATGATTATAACATTATGCTCAAAACATTTATAAGCCATTTTGAATGGCTATTCAAAATTTACATACCAAGTTCAAACAAAACATAATAGCCTATACATGCGAAATGTTTTCTTAAACCATCTAAGAAGAAGATACCAAAAAGTCGCTAGACGGTGTGATGACTTCGATGACAGTCCGAGCATGCAAAATGGATCAAGAACCTAAATAAACAACAAATAAGCACACCAAATGAGTACATAACTCAAGAAGTCGTAAGCACTACTCTACCATCCAACAATAACAATCATAAGTGAATAAACAAATAATACAAATCGATGTTTCCAACCATAACAACCTATACTACAATTTCTTAAATTTTGGTTCGATCTCATGCCAAGACCTTCAACCGAATCAAGCGCCAAGTCAGCCCAATCGATTTGGATCCGTTTCCTCAAGTTGGAACAACAACGTGCTAGATAATTTTATGCATACACCGTACAGGTCCCAATTTCGATATTTAGTTAGTAGCTCAATCACTTACCTCGTTCATGCACAAGTTATTTCCACAACCGAATGTGGCACACATAGTGCTTATTATGTTCGCACACATAGTGCCATAGTAAATCGCACACATAGTGCCATAGTAAATCGCACACATAGTGCCATAGTAAATCGCACACATAGTGCCATATATTTCCAGCACGCACACTTAGTGCCATATATTTCCAGCACGCACACTTAGTGCCAATCTCGTCACCATACACACGTATTTCCTGCACACTTAGTGCCGAAAGCAAACTTTCTACCCATTTCACTATTTCTTTTACATTCAACAATTGTCATCACTCCATACACGTACAATATCATTTATACATATATAGCATTCCATTAAACACAATTGCATAGATTTTCCAATCATTCAAGCAATATCAAACATATATGCTTAACGACTTACCTCGGATGTTGTCGCACGTCTTCAACGGCTATTCAATTACTTTTTCTTTCCCCTTGTCCAACTTCGATCCTTTGAGCTCTTGAGCTACATCAAACAAATTTACTTCCCAATCAATCACACACATACATAAAAATTTATTTATACATGACCCATAGTTCATTTGGTCATTCATCTCTCAAACCTATCGAAGCTTCCTATCATGCTTCCTTGGCCGAATACACATATAAGCACACTTAGCATTTGATACATTCGGCCTTAGCATAATTTCATTTAAAAGTCCCTATTAGCCACTTCCCCCATCAATTATCTCATCTACTTAATATTTCGTACCTATCATGCTAGCCGAATATTACTTATTCAAGTTCAACATCCTCCTATCGACACTAGCATCAAAGATGATATATAATTCTTCTCTTTTCCCTTTTCATCAAACAACCTATATGAACATTTAACCAATCCAAACTTCACCCATTCACACTTATTCATTTAACATAAAGGAAATAAATCACCCGCTTCACTATCAACTATGGCCGAATGCACCAAGCATTACCTAACTAAGATTTCACAAATTTTTAACCTTATATCGACCTCTACTTATTCAATACAACATGAAACAACCTCTTCTCCTAACCTCTTGATACACGGCTTGATGTTCCAACCACCATGAAAGTTTGATTTTTCATGACATTGCCGAAATGCACTTTGACAATTAGCTCACAATGCAAAGAAGTTAAAGCCAACATCTCAAGACTTACCTCCAACTAGAAGAAGGGTTGCCGAATTTGCTTAATGAAGAGCTCTCTAATTCCTTCCTTTGGTTTTCGGCTTTGGCAAGATGGTGAAGAAGATGAACACTCTTCTTCTAATTTCTCTTGTATTACTATTATTTTTTTTTTTGTTTTCTTTGCTCATTCACGGCAAAATGGAGAAGCTGGTAGGTAAGTCTTCCTTCACCTTTGTTTTCTTTACTTTATGAAACTAATATTATTTTATCTAAATTAATGCCACTTCTTAATTTAATATCTATTAAACATATATATTTGCCCATCCACATCCATCTTGGCGGCCACTAGAGAATAAATTGGGTAATTTGACATGCAAGGACAACATTTTCTAGCATGCATCAATAGGCCACTTCAACATTTGCCTATCACATTTCTAAGTTTTCTCACACAAGTCCTAATTGATAAAATTCACTTACAATTAACAAAATCCAAACATGAAATTTTCACACATGCATATATGCATATAATGAGCATCAATTATGATGGTTAATTATTATTACGACTCGGTTTAGTGGTCCCGAAACCACTTTCCGACTAGGGTCAATTTAGGGATGTCACACTTACTCTTTCCGCTGTCCATACTCATCTCGATGAAGTCACGCCTTCATATAAATGTTCAATCGGAGATATGTGTAGAGTTCGCACATATAGTGCTTAATACTCAATCACGCACACTTAGTGCCATGTGATTCAAGCCCGCACACATAGTGCCATATAGTCCAAACTCGCACACTTAGTGCCATACATTACAAGCTCGCACACTCAGTGCCAATCTCGTCCTCGTACACATCTATTTCTTGCACACTTAGTGCCGAAGCAAACTTCCTACACATTTCACTATCTCTTTTATGTTCAACAATATCATCTTTTCATACACATACATTTGTATATATTTCATCTCATTAAACACAATTGCATAGATATTACAATCATTTAAGCAATATCAAATATATGCTTAATGACTTACCTTGTGTTGGGTAAAATAGTCCAAGTCGGCTACTCGATGACCTTCGTCTTTCCCTTGCTTGATTCTCCTTCTTTAACTCCTTGAGCTTAATCAATAAATCAACTAGTTTAACCCTCTTGCTAAACATTCATAATTCAATTACACATGCATATGTATGTTTGTATATTCGCAACCATCCTCACTTATTACCCATTTAGTCAACAATCTAAGCCAAGATAAGGCTTCAATATGGTTGCCTCTAACCGAATACATGCACACCAATCTACTTCCTTTGGCCGAATATGCATGTCTATGTTGAGGCCAATTTTACATAATACTACACAAAAAAACAACATACATTTTCCTAATTAACGCATTACATATTGTAGCTCTATACACATCTCTCATTTATTTCATAACCGAAACAACATCACAAGCAAATATACACCTTAAAATAGTATATATGTCATACCAATTCATCATGTGCAAACATATATTCATGTAGGTGCAATGGCGAATTCTCAAGTGGCTTATATCCAAATATATACACATATCCAAAGCTTAAATCTTACTTACCATGCAACATGCATGAATCATACTTATGGATATAACATGGCGAATACCACAACACCATACCGTTTCAATTTGGTCATGGTTAAACAAAGAACTTAGTATCTCATTCAAAATGCTAAAAGAAAATCTAAGAATCCTCAATCTACCATCACATGTATCATTATCAAGCTTGATATTTAGCATGCAATGGCATTAACACCATATTCACTTTGGCGAATTTCATTCCCATGACATAACAAAGATTTGAACCATGGGCTAACAAGAACATCAAGCTAGCAACTAAAATATACATGAATCTCGGGGCAAAACATCAAACTTACCTTAATCTAGGTACAAGTATGGCCAAACCTCCTTCTAAACCTCTTCCAAACCAACATGAAACAAGAATTCCTTCCTTCTTCCTTAGAATTTTCAGCCCAAAGGAAATGAAAATGATGAACAAAATTCTTCTTTCTTTCTCCACACTCACGGCAATGGGCATGCATGAGACCATTTTATTCTCTTTTTTTGTTCCTTTCATTATTAAATTCCCATGCTCACTATTTTATTTTTTCTTACATACACCATTGTCCCAACATGTTTTATGACATGTTTTTACCCATAATCTCTTGTCATGGCGGCCACTAGCTATTAGGGGGGAAATTTGACATGCAAGTCCTCCCTTGACTACATGCACTATTAGGTCCTTATAGATTAGCCTATCACTTTTCAAAAGTGTCATACAAGTCCTACTAACTGAATTCACATGCTATCGGCTAAATCGAAGCCTGAAATTTTCACACATTCATAATTACATATTCTAGACAATAAATATTACGTTCAAACATTTCAGTGACTCGGTTTAGCGGTCCCGAAACCACTTCCTGACTAGGGTCAATTTTGGGCTGTCACATCCCCACAGGGCATCTCGATTATGCTCCATATGAGGATGATTGAGCGACGACGTGGACTTGATACTCACCAGTACCGCCTCGTCCAGTCAACCAAGCAGGAGGACCCAGAGGACATTACTGATGATGTCCCTCCACCTCACGAGGATCAATCCTCTCAGCCACCACCTATTCATCGTCCAGTTCACGCGGCGGCTTCATTCTCTGACATCTCTAAGCGCCTCACTCGATTCGAGCAATAATGTTTTCAGTGCTTTGATCACATTGATGCAACTCTACATTAGATTTGTCAGCACCTTCACATCTCATCACCGCCCCCATCTCGTGAATCAACTGGCGATGAAGATGTTTAAAGACTTTTATTTAGTATTTTTATGTTTTTATTTTTATCTTTTTAAAACTACTTTTTATTTTATTTTTTTAAATTTTATTTTTACTTCATCCTTAGGTTTTCTAATTTATATTGAACAATTTATATTTTTGGCCATTTCTTTACGAGTAATAATGTTAATTATATTTCCTAAAGAGTTATTGATTCTATCGCAGTTATAAAGAGCTCCAAAGCTCACTATTACTTAGGAATTTGCAATCCACTAGAAAAGGTCCTCCATGACTGTCATGCCCTGCTCGACCACGACCATAGCTACCACTAGTTATAATATTCTTTTGGCGCAGCACTTGTGGAACCCAACCTCTACCACCACTAGAGTATCCTCTTCCAATCTCATCCTTGGCTTGGTTGATTACATTCCATAACTCCGATTCAAGGAATCCATTTAACATTCAGGAAGTTTCACTTCTCTCCCTATCTTATGATTTTATATCTATATTTTTCAGTAAATCTATCTTTGTACATTAAGAACAATGTACATCTTAAGTGTGGAGGGTTATTTATATCATTATCAGAAAAATTCCTGAATTGTGTCTTATTCTTACGTAACTCACTCATATAACTATTAGAATGAATTTTGATTAATTTATTATTTTTATTGATATGTCTTGAATTAAAACATAGCCATTTATGCACTGATTATTTAAACTTTAAGGAATTAAAGAATCAAGAATGATAAGTTGATTTTTGAGAATTAAAATTTTTTTAGGTTGTTTCCCCAAGTTTAGATATTATCTTGAGTTGAAATTCACAGGTTAAACATCAAAAAGCCATAATTTTTATGAGATCTTAAGCCTTTAAAGTATATATCATTTCTTTCATGCTCACTTTTATTGTTTCTTTGAGTGCGTCAATATCGAATTGTCATTCTAGAACTTGCTTGATTATGCATGTCAAGACCACACCTTTGATTTGATATGTCAAGATGATAAAGGCACTTAAGTTTAACCCACCCACTCCATAAAAACCTACCTTCATAATTAACCCTTAGTGAACCCCCTTTAGCCTAACAAGCCATTCATTGATTTACCCTCAATACTAACCCATAAACCATTATTGTTGAAATCCCCTCATTTAAATTGATCCTTATTCTTGTCGAGATTTGATTTGAATAAATTACTTAGCTATGTTTTATTTTTAGTAAAATTCTATGTTATTTTGGCTTGTTCTTAAAAAAATTATGAAATTATGTAATGCTTAGATTAAAAAGATGCTATCCATGAAGAAAAGCTCAATTAGGAATGTAAATTGTCAATTGTAGTACTTTTCTAGTTAGGTAATTTTTCAATTCAATCTCGATTCTAACCTTTTTTTCAGCTTATGACCACACCCCCTAACCAAAGCCACATTACAACCCACTAAATACCTTTTGATTGATGTATCATCTCAATATATAGTGGTGGAGATTTGATTTTCACGCAAGCCTATGGTAATAACTTTTCATATTGACTGTTGAGTGCTAAATTTCCTGTCCTTAAACACGTCGAGTGATTTGAGTGAATCTTTAGTGAGGATGTGAAACTCTGTGACATTTTGAATCAAAGGTGATTACTTAGATGAGGGGAGACACCTATGTTTCATGATAAAATGCTCAACTTAGAATGTTTGAAACTTTGATATTCTTCGAGTTGAATTTTCAATGTATGATTACTTATGTATTATCTTGAGATACTATTGATGAGAATTATAAGTTGAGAAGAATTTATTTTGATTGTGATTTGAGGATTTTGCTTGAAGACAAGCAAATGCTTATGTGTTGGCGTATTTGATAAGTCATAATTTATACATATTTTATCCCATGCTTAAGCACATTTTTGGATGAATTATCATTAAATTTGCAGAATTTGATGCTCCTAATTCTTTAATTTCATGTCTTATACTTAGGTGAGCATAGGAGAGTAAAGAGAAAGAGAAACGGGCCAAAAATGGAGAAAATGGGTCAACATGGGAAATCAACACGGCCTGGAATTCCTCACATGAGTAGACCACACAGCCTTGTCTATTTAACAGACTCTAAACATGGCCTAAGCCACCCACACGGGCGTGCCACACAGGCGTGTCCCTGTCAAGCCCAAGTCTAGTTCTATTCGGAAAAGGTCACTCTTGAGGGCTTTGAAGCTTTCTAAAGTCTATATAAACACCCCAGGGGGTACTTAGAAAAGACGCACAAAGTAAGAGGCAAGGAATTACTCGAAGAAAGCCGATTGATCCATCTTAGAAGCTTTATTATCCTTCAAGACTAAAGATCTCCCTTCAATTTCCTTTAGGAGTTTTTGGGTTTTCTTTATGTTTTGTTATCATTATTCTTCTGAGATGTTTTCTTTTACACTTATGAACTAAATCCCCTAAATACATAAGGGGAATGAAACCTAAAATGGATCTTGTTATTATTTTCTGAATTATATGATAAATATTTGACTTGTTCTTAATTATGAGTTCTTAATTCTTGCTTTAATATTCCAGGATATTGATTCAAGTATTATGTGCCTATTTAAAGGAGCAAAAGTCCCTATCTAAGAGTAGATCTAGCATAATTAAGCAGAGTTGATTGCACTCCTAGACATAGGGCGACATAATTTTGCCAGATTATGGTGAAACCTAATAAGGGAATCCATAGATTGAGTTAATGCAACACTAGGGGTTTTAATTAGAAACAAATTTCAATTAATTAACCTAGGGTTAGACGTTGTTAGACTCGAGAGAGATAATAATATAACTTAGGGATTTCTATGGATCAAGTCAAGTGAATAAATTGTCTGTTTCAGAGTCAAATAAAAGTGAAGTCTAGGCAGAATTTCCCTTGGGTATTGTCCAAATCAATCAGTTTTTTCCCAAAAGTATTTCCCCAATTTTCTTCTTGTGCATTCTTAGTTTAGTTAATTAATTTAGATAAAGCAAACCCCTTTATTTTTTAGGCTAGATAATAAAAAGAGAGTTAATACTAGTACTTTTAGTTCCTGTGTGTTCGACATTCCGGTCTTGCTATAAACTATACTACTGTTCGATAGGTGCGCTTTCCTTCATCGTGATAATAGTTAGTTTTCAAGTACGGCGAATTATAAATTTAAAACTTATCATGATTTGATGACAATCATCTATTCATAAACATTTCAACCACTCAATTCCATATTCAAACATACCAAATCATTATGCCAAAATCATCACAACTTATCTAATTTCCAAATGCATTTACTCATCAATTTATCCTCTATTTCATGACACAAATTGCACCATATCTCCATCTCATAATCAAACCACAATATGCCAATCTTCCAAGCATTAATACATCATCTACTAATTAACCAAATAACAACTATTTGCCTATATCGATGACTATGGCAAACATACCAAAATAACCCAACATATAAGGCATTATATACATCATATACATATCACTTTTCAACATATAAATCAAGCTAACTTAGATGGCCATACACATCACCATTTAAAAGCCAAATCTCATGGCTAATATCATGATTCATAACACACCAAAATGACACTAGCCTATATATGCCATATACCATATATACAAAGCTCCAAAAGTACCAAGAAGTAGTCGATAGCGTGATAATGGTTCTAGATGATCCTCGATGTCTGAGCTAGCTTCAATAGTGTATAAAACATGGAAAGAACACACAAAGTAAGCTTTAAAAGCATAGTAAGCCATATACAAATAAAGCTATCATATATCAATTTAATTATGCTAAACATAACTAATCATACACAAATTCACAAACCTTTCTCATTGAACACACATTCAATATCTTAATCAAATACATCATTTCCTTCACTTCTCAACTCTCATATGAATCTCGTACATACCTGAGTCACTTAGCTCATTTATACATTATTTCTCAACTTGACTTTGCCTGTTGAACCCTTTGGAATCGTTAAGGATACTTAGAAATCACATAAGCTCGAACAATGCCATATCCCAGATATGGTCTTACATGTTATCTCATATCGACGCCACTATCCCAGACATGGTCTTACACGAAATCAAATAACAATGCCAATGTCCCAAACATGGTCTTACATGTATCCACAATACAATGCCAATATCCCAGACATGATCTTACATGTATTTACAATACAATGCCAATATCCCAGACATGGTCTTTCATGTAATCACATTTCGGTAACCTAATGTCATGACATTCGTATCCTATCCTATTCCTAAGGTTCGTACGGGTCATTTGGATATCGTAACTTCGTCGATTATTGTTTGTAACTGCTCGTTCAACATTTATAACATTTCCATGACAAGTAAACAGATGTAATTCAATTTAAACACATTTATTTGCATATGAACTTACCTCGTAGTCAGAATAGAGACTGGATCGACTATTCGATAACTTTTGATTTCTCTCGATCTAAATCTGATTTCTTTCGTTCTTGATCCATATACATTCAAAATTAACTCTTTTATTCATCAACACTTTCAATTTAGTCCACAAACACATATTTGGGAATTTTTACACTTTATCCCCTAAAGTTAGACACTTATTCAATTTAGTCCCTATTTCATAAATACAAAAAATTCACAAAATTCAATATAACCCATACTTAGTCAAATTTTCTATAGGTCTCTAGCAGCCCACATTTTTCATTTATTTCACAATTTAACTCCTCAATTTACACTTTTCTCAATTTAATCCCTAATATGCATTTTTACTCAAAATCACTTTACAAACCATGTATATCAAACACAAAGCTTTCATATTTCATCCTCAAACATCCTAAAACACATGAATTAATCAATGAAAACTTTCAAAATCATCAACACTTTAAAAAATTGAGGCATGGGCTAGCTAGTACTCAAAGAAACGATCACAAAAACATAGAAATAATCAAAAACAGAACAAATTTCATACTTCAATCAAAATGAACAATGGCCGAACCCTAAATGTTCTTCAAAGCTTTCTTTTCCCTTAATATTCTACCAAGAAAGATGAAATAAAGCTTAATTTTTATTATGTTTTAACTTAAGTTATTTAACATTTTACAAATTTAACCTTAATTAAAAGCCATTAATAAACATATAATGGATGGCTATTCATGTTAATTCTCACTATACATGGTCTATTCACAACATAAGGACCTCAAATTTAATAAACCATAGCAATTGAGCACTTTTAACATATAGAATGCCACTTTTGCATTTTACGCGATTTAGTCGTTTTTCTCAAATTGAGCTATTAAACGATAAAATTAACTCACGAATTTTTCACACATATATATTCACATGCTGCATTAAAATAATTTTATGACCTCAGATTTGTGGTTCTGAAACCACTGTTCTGATTTAGATAAAATCGAGCTAATACAAATAAAATGTAACACCCCTAACCCGTATCCATCACCAGAGTAGGTTACGAGGTATTACCGATCAATTTACAACATATAGCATTCATTTATCACGCATAAAGCATTCATTCTCATAAATCATTCAACACAATCACATTGTCTCTTATTAGGGCCTACGAGGCCTTAAACATGCTTCAGAAGTAATTTGGGACTAAACCGATAAATGTGAAAATTTTGAAAACTTAGAAACATTTCAACTATATAGGGGTCACACGCCCGTGTGAGCGGGCTGTGTCCCTCACACGGCTCTAGGCATGCCCATGTCTTAGGCCGTGTGAAAACAATACATACATCTTGACTTGGGTCACATGGCCAACCATACGCTCGTGTGTCTAGCCTGTGTGCCCTTCGAAGAGGCCACACACACCCGTGTGCTTCGCCGTGCCAAATTGTAGGTTATACTGACTTATGCAACACGGCCAAGTCACACGCTCGTGTGCTAGACCATCTATCAATTAGAGGGTATTCTAACTTGTACCACATGGCCAGTTGCATGCCCTGTGTGAGACCGTGTGGAGCATACTGACTTCAATTCAATTTCATCACCAGGGGACACACGGCCATGTAACATGATCGTGTGTCACACATGGCTGAGACACACGCCCATGTGTCTGCCCGTGTGGACAAAAATAGGCCATTTGCAAGGCCAATTTACCACCCTTCTTCATGTTTACCTAAACAACTAAAATGGTATCATTTCATCACACAATTAGGTAGCCAAAATCATCAACAAAAAGCACAATTCATACCTTTGTAATTTCATCTATTCCAAATCTCAAATCACTACCATTTACTTAACCAAATACATGCCAAAACAATATCAGTCTATATAGTTCATTTACCATAATTCACACACACATAACTTCCTTATAAATAACCAACACAACACCTAAAATCATTGTAACACCACAAACCCGGCCTAGACGTTACGGTTGAATCCGGTGTGTCACATTACCTACCACTAACCAAGTTACCTAGTTTACTAAAGTTTGGGTGAGCTTTGCAAAAACCATTAATGAAGTTTTAAGAGAAATGTTCCGATTCACTAGTGTGAGTCCTATCCATTATCGATTGTTAAGGGTTTAGAAAAATGTGACTTTTGTTGCACCTTGAAAAGTTTCATTTTAAAGATGTTTGATTGTCGTGTCAGTTTGAAACAAGTAGTTTTTGATAAACCCAGAGTCAACCAATTTCAAGGAATCTCAAGTTGAAAACGATTTAAGTAATTTAAAAACCCAAAATGATAGAGCGACCTTATTACAACTTTAACCAAAATAGAAATAATAAAAAATAAATGCAAAATTTAAAAGGAAGCTAATTGAAACTTATTTAAAAACCAGAAATTTAATCTTCGTGGCCACTCTGAATCCCGCCCAACTCCAAGTCCACCAACTAGGGCTCACCTGCAAGGATGGAAGAGAAAGGGGGTGAGTTTGGAAAACTCAATGTGTATGGAAAACCCATCCAAAGCCCAAGTAAGCTTAAGCCCATTGGGCCTAAGCCCTATTCATATAATCGTGGGTACTGGGCCGAAGCGCTTTTCAGAATATGATAAACTGGGCCTTAGCCCCTTTTCAGATAACAGTATGGCCCATAGGCCCATTCCAGTACAGAACAGATATATTTGTGTATGCAAGCCCAACCCAGCCTATAACCAACCGCTACACTCCACCCGCACCAGCCCTCCACTCCATGTGGGAATAGCTCAACCCACCCAATTTACATTCCACATTCTGACATAAGATTGCTCAGATATCGATAAGTTGAGGCAAAGCCTCCAGTATGTGGACAAGGCACTTTCAGTACTTCCTCCATCAATAACCCAGTCACATGCATCAGATAATAATAACATGGCATGCAATAAATAGTAACAGTCAAACATGCATTCAGGTCAACCTTAACCCTAGGGGTATATTAGTAAATTTGCTCCTAGGGGTAAAATTGTAAACTTTCCACCTATAAAGGTATTTCAGTAATTTTATCAATTTTAAGGGTTCTCATGAATGTTACGGTCTTTACTAGCCCACTTGTCATCGCAGTAATTTATTTATCTCAATTTCACAATTTTTGCCATTGGGCCCTAAAACCCCTAATGGGCCCTACAGTGCCCATTAGCCATTTAAGCCCATTTAACTCAAGTTTTATGACCAGTTTACTGGTTTAAGCATTTTCGATTTTACAGTCTAACTGAACATACTTATTGCCTATTATTATTTTTATTATTTTTATTATTTTTTATTTATTAACCCGTATGACCCGTAAACCCATTGGGCCCAATTTTAGCCTATCGAGGCCCAATTACCAAAGTGCATGAAATTCACACACGACTAACTTATCACCTTGCGATTTCAGATCTAATGATTTCTAAACGTCTTGTGAGCACTCGCACACTCACAAGCCCACAAAATGCTGGAATTTCGACATTTCAGCTTTTGCCGAATTGAACTATGGGAGGGTGTTCGATACACACCTGATTTAGAACGGTACGTTGGTGAGATCCTCACACGAACTTCCTACAATTGGATTACTAACACGTCAATCTAAATATCAAAAATGAACTACGTATTTAACCCCTTACCGTATTCGGCCAACACAGCCTTAGATCCCAGAGTTCTTTACCTTTTGCAAAAAACCGATGACTAGGTCCAAGTCTAGTTGCTCCAAAGATCCAAGCCTTCGATCAGACCTTTAGAAGACACTAATCACCAAAAGAAATCATCGGTTAAAGACCTTTAAAGCCCTATCCTCAAATCGACAGCCTCCCTAGATTTTAGGGACTTCAGCTTTTCTAAATTGTAAAATAAGACTAGATCTAAGGTGATGAGCACTTACCACTTATTCCTCATTGATTTCTACGCAGATCTGATGCAGATGTATCCTCTAAACAATAGTAGAACTCGAATCTAGGAGATCTGAAGTTTCGGCTATAAGTCCCTAAATCTATGGTATTTCAGCTTTTTAAGTGATGAAGAAGATGACGATTTGAGGCTATAACTTTGAAGTAATGTTGCCGAAAGATACTAAGGGTTTAGAGAAGATGAAAGTTGATCAAAAAGAACAAAAATAACTGAAGGATTTTGGCTTGGAGAAATCGGCACAAGAAGTGAGTTTTCAGGATTTCGGCTTTTATGGCAATCGGCTATGGAGGTTTTGTGGAGGATAGGATCGACAGAGGAGGTGAGTGAGGTGATCAGAAGGTTTTGACTAGAAGAAAAAGTAAAAAGGAAGAAAGAAAATGGAGGAAAAAGAGAGGAAGAAGAAATCGGAACCAAGGAGAAGGAATTTGCGTTTTCGGCTTTTGTGAGAACTCAAAAAGGATGAATGACAGTGAAAGCTTTCAGGTGGCTAACCCTAATTCTCCAAGACAGAAAAACAAAAGAACCTAACCCTAATATCAACTAAAACAATCGGCCCAACCTCCCTAAGGCCCTTACCGAAATTCCCTTAAGTGATCACATGCCCGGCACATGCCTAAAAAAAATAACAATATGCCTACTTTGCAACTTGAACCCTGGACCTTTAATTCCTTCCCAGACGCCTTTTTTTTTAGGAACTTAGTGGCGCCACCTTGCCACTTTACCAAGGCCTTATTTGTTTCCTATTTTGCCACCTCAACTTTAAAAGCCCATATCGCCAGAACCCTCTCTCCCAAAATTAAAATTCAGGAATTGCCTTGAATTAAATTTACTCTTGGGCCTTTTTTTCCCACACCATAAACCCTTCGTAATTTATTTAATTACTAAACTAAACATACGAAATAATAATAACATCCAAATTATTCGGGCCATTTTCCACCCGAACCCAGACTCAAGGCCCAATACTTTTAGGCCCAAAAATCGGGCCGTTACAATCATATCTCATCAAGGCATTTCTCAAGAATTTATACTCCACAAATCATGTAACCATTTTAGCAAGTATAAAACCATAACCACATTCATACCAAACATACCAAAATAAGCCATCACTTATGGCTATATATACTGTGACACCCCATACCTGAGACCGTTACCGGAGTCGGACACGAGGGGTTCACAGACTAAATTCACTTATTTTCACAGTCCATTTTAAAAATTTCCAGACAGCTGACTAACTGCGTCACTGTCACCTTAAAAATCATATCTTGAGTTCCAAAACTCGAAAATCAGTTTCGTAATTTTTCCCTGAAACTAGACTCATATATCCATCCACAAATTTTTTTTTAGAATTTTTAGTCAGGCCAATTAGTACAGTTTATTAGTTAAAGTCTCCCCTGTTACAGGGTTCGACTACCCTGGCCTTCCTGCATTGCGACTTAGATAACTACTTATACAGGGCTTGAATACTTATGCCATTTGTTTCTAATGAAACTAGACTCAACAAGGAATCTATAAATATATGGCATGACTTCTAATTATCTCTGGTTAATTTATAATGAATTTCCAAAGTCAGATCAGGGGATCCAGAAATCGCTCTGGCCCTTTCCCACGAAAACTTAAATATCTCTTAAAATAAGACTCATATGACCGTTTCGTTTTTTCCATATGGAAGTAGATTCATCAAGGTTCGATTACATAATTTATTAACTATTTAATTCCATGCCTACTATTTTTAGTGATTTTTCAAATTCACACCACTGCTGCTATCAGCATCTGCCTTTAAGGTAGACTTTACCTATTACACAGTTTCCATGATTCAACTAACCCTTTTGCATATATAACACAAAGTATGATCGTGATTAACCATTCCAATGGCCAATCATTGCCAAGCATATCCAATCCTCTCAATAACCATATACATACAAAATGATTATAACATTATGCTCAAAAATATATATAAGCCATTTTCGCATGGCTATCCAAATTTATACAAAACCGAAGGGTACATGACCCACAACAAAAAGGGTAGTCCTATACATGCCATTTCAAAGTTCAACCAAAAGTGTACCAAAAGGGTCTTTGATAGTGTGGACGACTTGACTTCAACAATCCCGAGTCCGATAACCCATTTAACCAAAATCTATAAAGCAGAGATTCAAAGAAACGGAGTAAGCATTTAATGCTTACTAAGTTTTGAGCCATAAAATTTGACACAACTAAAGTGTAACATTCATATGGCTAAACGGATAATTTCATATGCACAAATTCTCAATATCATACTTACTTCACATTACCAACCCTTATATTCATACACAAAGATCAACTTAGCTAAAGGCCGGTAGCTCATTTATCGACTGAGCAAATACTATTTGTAAGGGATCAACTAATTCAATGCATATACGAAACATACCTCATCGCTGGGATTTTACGAGCGTATTAATTGAAACTATTACAGCAAGGTCGCTCATTCCCAAGCCAAATACCTTGATTTAACCGGATATAGCTACTCGCTCGAATGCCTTGGGACATAGCCGGATATAGTAACTCGCACAAATGCCTTCGGGACTTAGCCCGGATATAGTAACTCGCACAAATGCCGTCGGGACTTAGCCCGGAACTAGTAACTCGCACAAATGCCTTTGGGACTTAGCCCGGAACTAGTCACTAGCGCAAATGCCTTCGGGACTTAGCCCGGTTATCATCCAAATATTCATGCACATATCAATAAATCATGACACATCTATATTTCATTTTCATAATTAGAGTTCAAACACAAGTCACGTATTAAGCAATCCCATTTTCGGCTCACTAGCCACATACAAACAGCATGGTTTAGTTTGCTTTATAACACGATCTCTATACACATATGGCTACCCGTCATAGGTATAGACTAATTAACTCAACATATAATTCAAGTAGAATCATCGTATCACCGTATATTTGTTATGCTCATACGTCATGACTTAATCAAATCGCAAACTAAGTCTCGTTGCTCGAAACTTACCTCGGATGTTGTCGAACGATTTCGATGGCTATTCGACCACTTTTTCCTTCCCTTTATCGGATTTAGTTCCCCTTTGCTCTTGAGCTTAATTTAACAAATAAATTGATTTAATCATTTGAGCATCGAAAAGAGGAACTCAAGGTACTTAGCCCATATATATACATTAGACATTAAAGTCACATACATATGAAATCATGAATCAAATTCAACCTACTAACCGATATTCTCCTTTAGCCGATTTTCTAAGTCAAGATAAAGCCATCAATATGCTTACCTATAGTCGAACATACAACATCACTCTATGAATTCATCCATGTGGCCGAATATGCAAGTCTATGTTGAGGCCAATTATATACTTAATACCACATATAAATGGCATTCATTTTACTAACTAATGCATTATATATTATAACTCAATACACATCCATCGTTTACTCCATAACTGAAACACCATCATATATAAATATATACCTTGAGATAATATATATGTCATACCAATACATCATGTGCAAATATATATATGTGCAAGCGCCGAATCACAAAGTTGATTATAACCACCTCATATATTTTCATCATATACCCGAATGAACAAGTACATTATACTAACTTCCAACTCAATTCATGTTACAATTTATACTTCACAAGAACAAATCATTAACCAAATATAAACATATATCCAAAACACAAATCTTACCTACCATGTAATAAGCATACCAAACTAAACTCTTTCTATGTTCGAATATAACCTCATATCATTTAATACCAAATCATGTATATTTTATTTTTACATGAACCATAGCCGAATCATTTTAACCATGAGTAACATAACAAACATAAATCATACTTATGGACCTAAGGTAGAACCAAGAAAGGAACACATAAATATCAAGATGTAAGCAACTACCATTGTTCATCTAGATTTAGCATGAAACACAACCATCACCCTTATTAATCTCCATAGCCGAAAACCTTACTTATTCCAAAATCACAATTTCAACATGGGTTACCAACAATAACTTGATATCTCACTCAACATCAACTAGGATTTCAAGAACTAGTATCAACTTCCTTACCTTAATATTGACCTAAGATGACCGATTGCTTCCCTCCTTTCTTCCTCCTTTCAATTCGGCTAAGAATAATCAAAGAACACCACTTGTTTTCATCACCTAATGCTCTTGTTCTCTCTTTTTTTTTCTTTAGAATCGGCTAGGAAGAAACATGGATGATGATCTCTTTTTTTTTTTCTTTCATCATCCTACTAACCATTATTATTTTATCATTTCTAACATAAACCATTAACACAACATGTTTTATGACATGTTTTGCCCATCACCCTTTGTCATGGTCGGCCACTAGTAATTAAATGGGGGAAATTGACATGCAAGTCCACCCCTTTGATTACATGCACTAATAGATCCTTATAGATTAACCTATCACATTTCAAAAGTGTCACACATAAGTCCTATTAACTAAATTCACATGCAATTTACTAAATCGAAGCTTAAAACTTTCACACATTCATAATCACATATTTTAGACAATAAATATCATATTCAAATAATTTGGTGACTCAGTTTAGCGGTCCCGAAACCGCTTTCCGACTAGGGTCACTTTAGGGCTGTCACAACTCTCCCCCACTTAAGAAATTTTCGTCCCCAAAAATCTTACCGATAAATAGGTTTGGGTATCGCTCTTTCATAGAGGTCTCGGGTTCCCAAGTAGCTTCTTCTATCCCGTGTTTGAGCCATAACACTTTTACTAAAGGAACCTTTTTGTTTCGTAACTCTTTCACTTCACGAGCTAGGATACGAATCGGCTCTTCTTCGTAACTCATGTCGGATTGAATTTCAACCTCTGATGGATTAATTACGTGTGACGGATCAGATCTATAACATCGAAGCATCGAAACATGAAAGACGTCGTGAATCTTTTCAAGTTCAGGGGGCAAAATCAATCTATACGCAACTGGACCAACTCGTTCGGGGATTTCGTACGGCCAAATCTAAGTATCTTTTTCCAAGGCAAAACTTTAAGAAACACTTTATCTCCCACCTGATATTCAATGTCCTTTCGTTTCAAATCCGCATACGATTTCTGACGATCTGTGGCTGCCTTCAGACTTTCACGGATTACTTTTACTTTACATCAAGATCTTTAATCAAATCAACTCGAAAATTTTACTTTCACCGAGCTCGGTCCGAAAAAATGGTGTACGGCATTTACGACCGTACAAAGCCTCGTAAGGTGCCATCTTAATACTTGATTGAAAACTATTGTTGTAATCGAATTCAATCAAAGGTAAATACCGCTCCCATGAGCCACTAAACTCGAGGATGCAACATCTCAACATATCCTCAAGTATCTGAATTATCCGCTCGGATTAACCATCGGTTTGTGGATGAAAAGCGTTGCTAAAATGCAGCTTGGTACCCAAAGCTTGGTACCCCGTGTAATCTCACAATCTGAGAAACATACAATTCAGCTAGTTTATCCAATGAAAAATCCATACGTACGGGGATAAAATGAGCCGACTTAGTCAGTTTATCAACAACAACCCAAATCGCATCTTTCTTACTTGTCGACAATGGCAACCCAAATACAAAATCCATCGTGACTCGATCCCATTTCCATTCAGGTATCATGATCGGCTGAAGTAAACCCGTAGGCACTTGATGTTCCGCCTTCACTTGCTGACATACTAAGCACTTCGAGACAAAATCGGAAATGTCTCGTTTCATAACATGCCACCAAAACTGACGTCTTAGGTCGTTGTACAATTTCGTACTCCCCGGGTGAATTGACATTCGGCTACAATGAGCTTCGTTCAGAATCATCGAAATGAGTTCTAAATTTCTTGGAACACACAAACGATTTCTGAACCTCAAACAATCGTCATCATCAACATGAAACTCTGATTCCATATTCGAAACACATTTAGCCCGTTTTGCAACCAATTCATCATCGACTTTCTGAGCTTCACGAATTTGATGAATCAACAATGGTTTGGCCTTTAATTCTACCACTAACACATTGTCGGATAGAACGGACAAGTGTACATTCATCGCTCGTAAAGCAAATAGTGATTTACGACTTAAGGCATCTGCAACCACATTAGCCTTTCCCGGGTGATAGTCAATGACAAGTTCATAATCCTTCAACAACTCGAGCCAACGTCTTTGTCGCAGATTTAAGTCTCTTTAAGTCATCAAATATTTGAGACTTTTGTGATCCGAAAATACATGGCACTTCTCACCAAATAAGTAATGTCGCCATATTTTCAAAGCGAATACGATGGCAGTTAATTTGAGATCATGGGTCGGATAATTTTTCTCATGTGGCTTTAATTGTCTCGACGCATAGGACACAACTCGACCTTCTTGCATCAATACGCAACCCAACCCAAGTAGGGAGGCATCACTATAAATGACAAACTCTTTGCCTGATTCGGGCTGCACTAGAATCGGAGCTTCAGTCAAATAAGTTTTCAGTTGATCAAAACTTTTCGACATTTTTCCGTCCATTCGAACTTAACATCTTTTGAAGTAGCCGTCATTGGTGTGGCTATCATCGAGAAACCTTTTACAAACCGTCGGTAGTAACCGGCAAGTCCCAAAAAGCTTCGAACCTCAGTAATATTTATCGGAGGCTTCCAGTTAAGTATGACCGAAATTTTGTTCGGATCAACTCGAATACCCGATGCAGATACCACATGACCCAAGAAGCTAACCTCTCTTAACCAGAACTCACACTTACTGAACTTAGCATATAACTGCTTATCCCGTAAATTTTACAACACTAATCCCAGGTGTTTAGCATGATCGGTTTCATTTCTCGAATAGACCAAAATATCATCGATAAACACAACTACAAAATCTGATTCATCAAATCCATAAATACCGCAGGGGCATTAGTGAGCCCAAACGGCATCACTAAGAATTCAGAGTGACCGTATCTCGCTTAAAGCGGTTTTGGGTATATCCGAATCTCAATTCCAACCGATAATAACCCGATCTCAAATCTATCTTTGAAAACACTGAGGCTCCCTTTAGTTGATCAAACAAATCATCAATATGCGGTAATGGATATTTATTCTTTATTGTCACTTTATTCAGCTGACGATAGTCGATGCACAACCTCATGGTTCCGTCCTTCTTTTTCACAAACAATACTGGTGCACCCCAAGGTGAGAAACTTGGTCGAGCGAAACCTCTATCCGTCAATTCTTGCAACTGAAATTTCAACTGTTTTAACTCGGTTGGTGCCATACGATACGGAGCTATCGAAATTGGCGCAGTCCCGGGTACAAGCACAATACCAAACTTTACCTCCCGAGCAGGTGGTAAACCCGATAATTCTTTGAGAAAAACATCCGGGTATTCACAAACCACCGGCACAGATTCGGGTTTCTTTTCTAACTCTTTTTCATCAAGTATATACGCAAGGTATGCTTCGCACCCCTTTCTTACATATTTCTGAGCCAACATTGATGACATTACAGCTGGCAACCCCTTTAAGTCCGTAGACTCAACTCGGATTATCTCGTTATTTGCGCACCTCAAATCAATAGTCTTGCTTTTGCAATTCACAACCGCATCATGCACAGTCAACCAATCCAAACCGAGAATAACATCAAATTCATCAAACGGCAAAAGCATCAAGTCCGCCAGAAAACAGGAACCTCGAATTACTAGGGGACATTTCTTACACACTTTGTTGACAAGCACGTAACGACCCAAGGATTTGACACCGAATTACGAACTCGAGAGACTCAATAGGTAAAGTCTTCTTTGGATGCTAAGGTTTCACATATATAAGAATGAGTAGAACCGGGGTCAATCAAAGCAATCACATTAGTATCAAAGAGAGTAAAAGTACCAAGATAACATCCGGCGAGGAAGCATCCTCGCGTGCTTGGCAGATAGCGTAAGCTCTAGCAGGAGCACGAGCCTCAGATCTGGTTGTAGCATCTCTAGATCCTCTCTGACCGCCACTAGTATTGCCCGTATTCCTAGATGGTCTACCCCGAGCAGTAGTAGCACCAGGCTTCCCACTCTGATTTACGTTGTGTTCAGACAATCTCGGGCAATCTCTAATAAAGTGGTCAGCTGACCCGCACTTGTAACAGGAGCGGTCATGGAATCTACAACTCCCCGAGTGCCATTTACCACAATATTGACACTCCGTTCTGTCTCGACGGTCATTTCCAACACTGGCGACCGAAGTGACTCGTGCACTCACAGGGGGTCGATCACGGTCTCGTTTAGAAAAACCCGAAATGTCTCTAGATCGGCCCAATCATCTCTAAACTTTTTCAATGATTGTTGAAAGGGCCTCCCCGAAGACCTCTTACGAAACTCCTTTGCTCCCATATCAGCTTTTCTTTTCTCCATACTGAGCTCCTCGGCTTTGCAAGCTCGCTCAACAAGTACCACAAATTCTGATTTCCAAGATGCCAACATACGACTTTATATCATCATTCAGTCCATCCTAAACGTTTACATATTACGGCTTTCGAGGAAATGCATTCTCGTCGTGACGACTAAGCCTCACAAATTTTCGTTCATAGTCGTGAACCGACATGGAACCTTGTTTAAGTTCAAGAAATTCCTTCCTTTTTGATCCATAAATCTCGATCGATATACTTTTTCCAAAACTCGGTTTGGAAAAACTCCCAAGTTACTTGCTCTCTGGGCTGTGAAGTCAACGATTCCACCAATAGTAGGCGTAATCACGTAGCAAGGAGATAGTACACTTTAGGCACTCATCGGGTATGCAAGATAGCTCATCGAAAATTCGAATAGTGTTGTCCAACCAAAATTCAGCTTGCTCGGCATCATCACTATCCGTAGCCTTAAATTGAGAGCCGTGTTTTCGATTCATCAATTGGGGCTTATTTGACCTTATTTGGTCGGGTTGCGAGGTATTGTAGGTGCGGGGTGGCATTAGTTGGGAATGGAGGTTGTGGAACAGCCGTATTTGTTCGAATGTATTGGTTGAACCAATCATTCATCACGCTATAAAAAGCTTGTCTAGCTTCATCATTCGGATTTCTAGCAATAGGTTGAGAGTCCGCCGGCGCTGTCCCTTGTGTGGGAGTAGGCGCTACACTCTCAAGATCATCAGCTACCGCTCGGTTGGGATCGGGATCCATTACTATAAATAAACACATTTGCAAATGTCAGAAATCACAACACTGTCAAATAATCACAAAATGGCATGTATAGCTAGACCCAAACGTATTATGGTAGTCCTAGAATCGACTAAACCGTAGCTCTGATATCAATTTAATTGTGACACCCCATACCCGAGACCGTTACCGGAGTCGGACACGAGGGGTTCATACACTAAATTCACTTATTTTCACAGTCCATTTTAAAAATTTCCAGACAGCTGACTAACTGCGTCACTGTCACCTTAAAAATCATATCTTGAGTTCCAAAACTCAAAAATTAGTGTTGTAATTTTTCCCTGAAACTAGACTCATATATCCATCCAAAAATTTTTTTTATAGAATTTTTGGTATAGCCAATTAGTACAGTTTATTAGTTAAAGTCTCCCCTGTTACAGGGTTCGACTACCCTGACCTTCCTGCATTGCGACTTAGATAACTCCTTATACAGGGCTTCAATACTTATGCCATTTGTTTCTAATGAAACTAGACTCAAAAAAAAATCTATAAATATATGGAATGACTTCTAATTATCTCTGGTTAATTTATAATGAATTTCCAAAGTCAGATCAGGGGATCTAGAAATCTCTCTGGCCCTGTCCCATGAAAACTTAAATATCTCTTAAAATACTACTCATATGACCGTTTCGTTTCTTCCATATGGAAGTAGATTCATCAAGGTTTGATTACATAATTTATTCACTATTTAGTTCCATTCCTACTATTTTTAGTGATTTTTCAAATTCACACCACTGCTGCTGTCAGAATCTGCCTTTAAGGTAGACTTTACCTATTACACAGTTTCCATGATTCAACTAACCCTTTTGCATATATAGCACAAAGTATGATCGTGATTAACCAGTCCAATGGCCAATCATTGCCAAGAATATCCACACCTCTCAATAACCATATACATACAAAATGATTATAACATTATGCTCAAAAATATATATAAGCCATTTTCGCATGGCTATCCAAATTTATACAAAACCGAAGGGTACATGACCCACAACAAAAAGGGTAGTCCTATACATGCCATTTCAAAGTTCAACCAAAAGTGTACCAAAAGGGTCTTTGATAGTGTGGACGACTTCGACATCGACAATCCCGAGTCCGATAACTGACGAACCAAAATCTATAAAACAGAGATTCAAAGAAACGGAGTAAGCATTTAATGCTTAGTAAGTTTTGAGCCATAAAATTTGAAACAACTAAAGTGTAACATTCATATGGCTAAACAGATAATTTCATATGCACAAATTCTCAATATCATACTTACTTCACATTACCAACCCTTATATTCATACACAAAAGATCAACTTAGCCAAAGGCCGGTAGCTCATTTATCGACTGAGCAAATACTATTTGTAAGGGATCAACTAATTCAATGCATATACGAAACATACCTCATCGCTGGGATTTTACGAGCATATTAATTGAAACTATTACAGCAAGGTCGCTCATTCCCAAGCCAAATACCTTCAGGATTTAACCGGATATAGCTACTCGCTCGAATCCCTTCGGGACATAGCCCGGATATAGTAACTCGCACAAATGCCTTCGGGATTTAGCCCGGAACTAGTCACTAGCGCAAATGCCTTCGGGACTTAGCCCGGTTATCATCCAAATATTCATGCACATATCAATAAATCATGACACATCTATATTTCATTTTCATAATTAGAGTTCAAACACAAGTCACGATTAATAATCCCATTTTGGCTCACTAGCCACATACAAACAGCATGGTTTAGTTTGCTTTATAACACGATCTCTATGCACATACGGCTACCCGTCATACATATAGACTAATTAACTCAACATATAATTCAAGTAGAATCATCGTATCACCGTATATTTGTTATGCTCATACGTCATGACTTAATCAAATCGCAAACTAAGTCTCGTTGCTCGAAACTTACCTCGGATGTTTTCGAATGATTTCGATGGCTATTCGACCACTTTTTCCTTCCCTTTATTGGATTTAGTTCCCCTTTGCTCTTGAGCTTAATTTAACAAATAAATTGATTTAATCATTTGAGCATCGAAAAGAGGAACTCAAGGTACTTAGCCCATAGATATACATTAGACATTAAAGTCACATACATATGAAATCATGAATCAAATTCAACCTACTAACCGATATTCTCCTTTAGCCGATTTTCTAAGTCAAGATAAAGCCATCAATATGCTTACCTATAGCCGAACATACAACATCACTCTATGAATTCATTCATGTGGCCGAATATGCAAGTCTATGTTGAGGCCAATTATATACTTAATACCACATATAAATGGCATTCATTTTACTAACTAATGCATTATATATTATAACTCAGTACACATCCATCGTTTACTCCATAACTGAAACACCATCATATATAAATATATACCTTGAGATAATATATATGTCATACCAATACATCATGTGCAAATATATATATGTGCAAGAGCCGAATCACAAAGTTGATTATAACCACCTCATATATTTTCATCATATACCCGAATGCACAAGTACATTATACTAACTTCCAACTCAATTCATGTTACAAATTTATACTTCACAAGAACAAATCATTAACCAAATATAAGCATATATCCAAAACACAAATCTTACCTACCATGTAATAAGCATACCAAACTAAACTCTTTCTATGTTCGAATATAACCTCATATCATTTAATACCAAATCATGTATATTTTATTTTTACATGAACCATAGCCGAATCATTTTAACCATGAGTAACACAACAAACAAAAATCATACTTATGGACCTAAGGTAGAACCAAGAAAGGAACTCATAAATATCAAGATGTAAGCAACTACCATTGTTCATCTAGATTTAGCATGAAACACAACCATCACCCTTATTAATCTCCATAGCCGAAAACCTTACTTATTCCAAAATCACAATTTCAACATGGGTTACCAACAATAACTTGATATCTCACTCAATATCAACTAGGATTTCAAGAACTAGTACCAACTTCCTTACCTTAATATTGACCTAAGATGACCGATTGCTTCCCTCCTTTCTTCCTCCTTTCAATTCGGCTAAGAATAATCAAAGAACACAACTTGTTTTCATCACCCAATGCTCTTGTTCTCTCTTTTTTTTCTTTAGAATCGGCTAGGAAGAAACATGGATGATGATCTCTTTTTTTTTTTCTTTCATCATCCTACTAACCATTATTATTTTATCATTTCTAACATAAACCATTAACACAACATGTTTTATGACATGTTTTGCCCATCACCCTTTGTCATGGCCGGCCACTAGTAATTAAATGGGGGAAATTGACATGCAAGTCCACCCCTTTGATTACATGCACTAATAGATCCTTATAGATTAACCTATCACATTTTAAAAGTGTCACACATAAGTCCTATTGACAAAATTCACATGCAATTTACTAAATTGAAGCTTAAAACTTTCACACATTCATAATCACATATTTTAGACAATAAATATCATATTCAAATAATTTGGTGACTCGGTTTAGCGGTCCCGAAATCGCTTTCCGACTAGGGTCACTTTAGGGCTGTCACATATACAAACCAAAACATATACAATTTACAAGCCAAATCTCATGGATATAATCACAACCAAAATACCACAACTATCCTATACATGCCATTTGCCAAAAATATATAATCCAAAAGTACCAACTTAGATATTTGATAGTGTAATGATGTTCCTGATGACTCTCGAATCTGAGCTAGCCTTGATTCGCTATAAAACATAGAAAAACGACACAAAGTAAGCTTCAGAGCTTAGTAAGATCGTATAATATTAACTTAACTAATCACAAATACAACATTCATGAATCTAAACATATTACCATGTATTTTATGATTACTAACAAACTTTTCAACTACTTATTCATAAGCTTATATACAAACTTTGTAACTTCTTCGAGTTTAAGCTCATAATATACATGTACATACCTGTACCAATCCATAACAAGTTCATAAATACACGGAATGCCATTGAATACTCAATGTCTCGCACATTAAGTGCCATACATAGCTGAAGCTATCTCAAATTGCACACTAAGTGGCATATATAATCGAAGCTATGTCGAATCTCACACTAAGTGCCATATATAGTAGAAGCTATGTCGTATTGCACACTAAGTGCCATATACAACCAAAGCTATGTCGTATCGCACACTAAGTGCCATAAATAATTGATTTATCGTCGAACATATCTGTAGTCCTGTATATACAATTTATGCAATATCAAAGCACTAAAAGCATAATTATTACAATGCTTAATACATACGAACTTACCTAGGATGCTAAAACAACGAATCGAGTCGATTAGTCGATAACTTTATCTTTTCCTCGATCCAAGTCCATATTCCGCTTTTCTTGATCTAATTATATTCAAAATTAACTTATTCAATCATTTTTTTCATTCAACATAGTCTAAAATACACTTTAAAACACATTTACACTTTTGCCTCACAAATTTCACATTTTTCACAATTTAGTCCTTATTTTACAAAATCACAAATTAATAAAATTCAAGACTAACCCGTAGTAGCTGAATTATATATATGTTACTAATAGCCCATATTTTCAATTTATTCACACTTTTAATCACCATATTACACATTTTCTTAATTTAATCCTTGTTTGACATTTTTGTCAAAAATCACTTTACAAAAACTATTAATCTAACCTTAAACCTTCCAAATATATTATCAACCATCAAATTACTCAAACATTCAACAATAGAAACATGTTAAATCTTTAACAGTTTTAAAATCTAAGGTACGAGCTAGCTAAATGATCTAAAAAAAAGGTAAAAATCATCAAAAATCGAGCTCGAAACACTTACCAATTAAGCTTCCAATTGATCGAACCCTAAAATGAACAAAATGTGTTCTTCTTCTTCAATATTCAGCCAAAGAAAGATGATAATAAAGCTTAGTTTTGGTTTTGTTTTAATTTAATTAACCATTAATAATCAATTTACTTATTTAACCTTTAACACATTTAATAATTACACCAAATGCCATGCCACTATCATCCACTATCATACTAATGGTCTATTTACCACTTAAAGACCTCAACTTTAAGGTTCTATAGCTATTTAATACCTTTAGCTATTAGAACAACACTTTTACACTATACGCATTTAGTCTTTTTTACTGAATTAAGCATTTAAACGGTAAAATTTCTTTACAAAACTTTCACGTAATTAATCTACCATGTTGTATACATTATTAAAATAATAAAATAAATATTTTGACTTCAGATTTGTGGTCCTAAAACCACTGTTCTGATCTGACTAAAAACGGGCTGTTACACAGCCCAAAATCGTCCTACATGCTAACCCTATAAGCTTGTTTGGCTGATTATTTGGCTTGAAAAATTGCCCTTG
Organism: Gossypium arboreum; assembly: GCF_025698485.1. Classification (NCBI taxonomy): domain Eukaryota; kingdom Viridiplantae; phylum Streptophyta; class Magnoliopsida; order Malvales; family Malvaceae; genus Gossypium; species Gossypium arboreum. The sequence continues at coordinate 30,348,982 of NC_069076.1, forward strand.
AAGACTCCTGCAATTTGCATACAAACCCCTGTGCTATTTATGCCTTTCTAAATTTGCACCTACCTTAAAATAGCAAGTTTGAAACCTTCAAACTTGCCACATGTGTGGTTGGCCATGGAGGGACTCTATGGCTGCTAATTTTTGCTATTTTTAGTAGCCTACTCAACCTATAAATACCTCAATTGGCTGCTTACTTCAAACACATCTCAAACCCTCTCATCCATTCACTTCTCTCTCACTTTCTATCTTCAAACCCTTTCCATTGTTCTTAATTTTCATCCTCATTCCTTTGTTGATTTCACCTCTTGAAAAAGATTCATTCAACCACCATTAAATTAGCATTCAAGTGTTCATGGAAGCATTAGATCAACAAGAACAAACGGAGAAGGATGAGCAGAGCAAACTAGCCAAGCCTCAGAGAACCTGTAACAACCTATTTTTAGTCAAATCAGAATTGTGGTTTTGGGACCACAAATATGAATTTGAAATAATTTTTTATTATTTTAGTGTTTACAGTATGATAATATGATTGTGTGAAAATTTCGTTAAGAAATTTTATCGTTTGAATGCTTAATTTGATAAGAAGGTCTAAATCACGTAAAGTGTAAAACTTGAGTTTTAATAGCTAAAGATGTCTAATAGCTATGGAATTTTAAAGTAGAGGTCCCTATGTTGTAATTAGACCATAAATAATATGAGTGGACATATTTGGTGTGACAACCCGAATTAGGGCCTAATCGGAATAGTGGTTTCGTGACCACAAATCCGAGATAGAAATAATTGTTTTATAATTATTTTGGGGTTTATGATATGATTGCATGATTGTGTGAAAATTTCGTGATGAAATTCTATGCCTAAAGTGCTTAAATTGAAAGTAGGGACTAAATCGAATAAGTTGCAAAATTTGCATCCCGAAGTTTTAGTATGAAATTGTTTTGGAATATTAATTAGGAGGTCTTAAATAGCAATTTGACCAATTTTAAGTTCATGGACAAAATTAGGACATGGAAGGAATTTTTGAAAGTTTAGTAAGGAGGGCATTTTGGTCATTTGGATATTAAATGAAATAAAATGGGAAAAATAACACAAAATTGGTCATCATCCTCCTTAGTTGCTGCCGAATTCTCCTCTCTCCATAGCTAGGGTTTCTTCAATTTTCAAGCTCCATAGTAAGTGATTCCAAGCCCGCTTTTAATGTTCTTTACGTTTTGGAATCCTAAGCTCGATTAAGCTTATGCTAGTAATAATTTAACCTAGGGTTCATATTTGGAAAAATACCCATAGGTGAAATTTGTGTATTTTGATGTTTTATGATAGAATATGAGGTTTTAAATTATGTTAAATAACTTGTGCTACTCGGTTTTAAGTGAAACGAGTAAAAGCAGATAATCGGTAAAAATACCTATTGTTCATAACTATATGATAGAGTGAGAATTTGATGTGGTTGTAGAAGAGAAAATGTTCAGCATATCATAAAACATAAGAATAAGGGCTGAAATTAATTCCGAGCTTAGGGGTAAAATGTAATTTTGTAAAGTTAGGGGCAAAATGTAATTTTTCCATGATGTGATTTTTGGATTGAAATAAATATTATGAGTATTAAATGAGCTAAATGTGTTATTATAGATCAAGAAAGACGCGGAATTGATCTCGAAGCGGGGAAGGAAAAGTTTTGGATTAAATTGCAAAATTTCCACATTTTGCACCAAGGTAAGTTTGTATGTAAATATTACAATAATTTCATGTACATTCTTATATTTCAGCCTATTATATGTATATACTAGCTGATGTTGAAGTATAAATCGACTATTGGAAGAATGGAAATAAATAATAGAGAGAGATCCGGTTGAACATTCGGAAAAATCGAATAAAATAGATGGAGCGTAGCTAGGTCACATGTATGATGCCGAGTGCACATCATGTGTACAAGAAAGCTACGAGACACCTCAGTAGTAGCTAGGTCACATGTGTGATACGAGATGTATCCCATGTAGACAAGAGAGCTACGTGAAAGATAAATGTAGCTGGGTCGCATGCGTGATTCCAAGTGACGGACACCATGTAGACAAGAGAGCTACGAGACAAATCGGCTAGGTCGCATGAGTGGTACTAAGTGTTCACCATGTGTACAAGAGAGCCGAACTAAACGAAGTATGATGGTGGGGTGTGTCTGTGAAACCATTAAATATCGAGGATTGATCCCAATTGTTCAACGGGATGGTTTTGTGGTGACATTGTGGTTTGGACCTATACTTATGGTGAATGAAATATGGTGAAAATGATTTGTGGTATATACAAATATAAGATAAAATGAGGTTAGCATAAAGAATTTGTGAAAGAGTGAAATTAGCATTAAAACTGTTTTTAGATGGTAGCAGTGACGTGATTTTGAAAAATCACCAAAAATAGGAGGAGTATAATTAGAGGTTGAATGAGATGTGAAATTAAAGTTTAATGAGTCTACTTTCATATAAAAGAAACAGAGCAAGCAAAGGAATTCTATATTTTCAGATATTTACAATTGTATGTGACTTGCTCAGGATGAATACGTGATCCCTGTTCCAACTTTGAAAAATCATTAAAAATTGTACAAAGCAAATTAAGAAATATAGTTTACATGCCTAAATTCCTTATTGAGACTATTTTAAATGAAACAGACTTCAGGGTTGTTTAAATTGTGTACTGAGAGAAATTCAATTTGTAGTGAACAGAGGTCAGATCAGTCGAGCTGTGTAACAGGGAAACTTTAACTAATAAAATGTACTAATCAGCTGAACCAAAATTATAGAAAAAATTAGCAAAAAGCTTTATGAGTCTAGATTCATGGAAATTTTACGGATTTGAATTTCGAGTTTGGTAACTCGAGTTATGATTTATTTAGTGAATATGACGCAGCAGAGACAGCTTAATCAAAGTGGAATGAATAGTGAAGTTAAAGTAGATGTACTTGAATTGTTGTGTAAACATGTTAGATTTTTTTAATTAGTATTTACATACTTACTTACTAAGCTATAAGCTTACTTTGTTTCTCTCTTTTGTCTTATAGTGTTCTCCGCTTGCTCGGGAGTTAAGGATCGTGAAGATCTATCCGCACTATCCTACTTTAGGGTATTTGAATTAAACGTTTTGAATTATGGCATGTATAGTAGGCTTAATTATTTTGTTACGTGTCATATTTGTCTAGGTTTAAAATATTAGTTACTGATTTCGACCAGCTAATTTGTACAAGCCATTAAAGTTGGCTAATATTGTTCAAGACATATTTATATTTCGATTATGTTTAATGGTAGGTATTATGTTCGTAATACCTTGTATCTGCTCCTACGATTGACAGTAACGGGTAAGGGTGTTACATTTAGTGGTATCGAGCTAAGGTTTAGTCGGTTCTCGGACTAATAAAGTGTGTGTAAAAGTCTAGCTATACATGCCATAAAAATATTGTGATAGTGTGGTGACTCTCGATTATTCTAAACGTGTTTTGTTTTAATATAGTAATGGATCCTCAAGGAACTGCGTCGATGATATCTAGTAATGCGCCGGCTCCCGCACAAGGGACCGCGCTGTGGAAAGTAGACTGAGACATTGAGACAAGGAGATGAGGCTCGGATGCCTTTCTCCAAATGATGAACAATTGGTATACTGAATTTATTCGAGCAAATCCAAATACTCAACCTCCTCCACCCCTCCTATACCTCGACGATTCTGTAGCTTCTCAAGGTATAGATTTGGTAAGAATGAACAAGCCTCCGGTTGACAAGATTCAAAACAAGGGCTGAAGAGTTTAGAGCAAAGATCGATGATGATCCCGAGAAAGCGGAATTCGGCTTGAAAATTCTACCCGTGTATTTGATGAGCTCTCATGTACACCGAGGAATGCTTAAAGTGTGTCAGATCACTTTTGAGAGATTGACTTACCACCGGTGGAAGACTTTGGTTGCAGTGGTGCCAAAAGAAAAGTTACTTGGGATTTCTTCCAAGAAGAATTTAGAAAGAAATACATAAGTCAGCGATTCATTGATCAAAACGGAAGGAGTTCCTTGAATTGAAGCAGGGAAAATGTCAGAAAAGAGTATGAACGCGAATTTGTAAGACTCAGCAAGTATGCCCAGAATGTGTGTCCACCGAGGCCATTATGTGTAGAAGATTTGAAGATGGGCTGAATGAGGACATTAAAGTGCTTGTAGGAATTTTGGAGTTGAAAGAATTTGTAGTATTGGTTGATCGAGCTCTTAAAGTCAAGAATTGAACAAAGAAAGAAGAAAAGTCGCTATTGAGGACCGAGATGTCGAAAAAGACAGATAAGCAAGCCATTTCAATCTCAACCAAAGAGGTCCAAAGAGACAAACCCTCGAATGACAGTTTCAATTGGGGATTCACAGAGATCGTGGTAGAGCATATTCGGGTCTAAAGCTCAAGCTACTTGGTGGCAAGTGTGGGTAATGTGCGACCTAGAAAGCCCGAGTGTCAAGAATGTGGCGAGCAACATTATGGTGAGTGTTGGGGACCGAGCGAGCTTGTTTCAAAAGGTTCTCATGAGCATTTTATTAGAGATTGTCCGGAGAAAGTTAAAGAAGAAAGATTTGAGTGCTAGATGTAATACCACCGCTAGTAGAGGTAGACCACCGAGAAATCTGGAGGTGGGACTAGTAGTAAAACTGTGATGAAAGATTTAACGGCAAGATCGAAGCTAGAGCACTGCTAGAGCTTATACTATACGTGTTCGAGAAGATGCATCATCTCCGATGTTATTATGGTACATTTTCTCTATGATACTACCGTTATTGCATTGATTGATCCCGGTCCACTCATTCCTATATTTGCATGAATTTAGTATCCAATAAAAAGTTGCTGTTGAATTTCTTGAGTTTACGATTAAAGTGTCGAACCCTTAGGCCAATATGTGCTAGTTGACAAGGTTTGCAAGAATTGCCCATTAATGATTCAAGGTCACTTTTTTCCGCCAACTTGATGTTGTTACCATTTGGTGAGTTTGACGTTATCTTGGGAATGGACCGGTTAACATTGTATGATGCTAAGGTAGATTGTAAACAAAAGACACTAGAATTGAAATGTGAAAATGGAGAAATTTCGTGGGTTGAAACAGATGAATCAAATAAATTGCCTATGGTGATTTCGCACATGTCCGCATGTAAATACATGAGAAAAGGGTGTGAAGCTTATCCGCTTATGTAATGAATATTGAGTTGCCCCAACTGAAATTTGAATCAGTCCGATAGTCCGTGAGTTTCGGATGTATTTCGGAGGAATTGCAGGTTGCCTCCGAAAGAGAGATAGATTTTGCTATTGATTTGTTGCAGCATCGCACCGATCTCGATTGCTCCATATAGAATGGCTCATTGAATTAAAAGAATTGAAGGCTCGATTGCAGGAGTTAATGACAAGGGATTTGTGAGACCGAGTTTCTCTCCTGGGTGCTCTGTATTATTCAGAAGAAGAAGGATGGTTCAATGAGACTTTGCATTGATTACCGTCGACTTAATAAGGTGACTATAAAGAACAAGTACCCATTGCCGAGGATTGATGATTTATTCGATCGTTAAAGGGGCCACAGTGTTTTCAAAGATTGATTTGAGGTCCGGTTACTACCAAATGAGAGTTAAGGAGTCGATGTCTTAAAGCGCCTTTAGGACAAGGTATGGACATTATGAGTTTCTTGTGATGCCTTTCGCTTAACAAATGCTCCACTATATTTATGGACTTAATGAATCGGATCTTCCGGCCATATTTGGATAAGTTTGTAGTAGTGTTTATAGATGACATTTTAATTTATTCTCGAGATGAGTCCGAACATGCCGAACACTTGAGAACTATATTGCAAATCTTGAGAGAAAAGAAACTGCTTGCCAAGTTTAGTAAAAGTGAGTTCGCTTCGTGAAGTCGGATTTTTAGGCATATAGTCTCGGTGATGGTATTCGGTGGATCCAAGTAAGATTTCTGCGATCGTCGATTGGAAACCGCCAAGAATGTATCCGAGGTTAGAAGCTTTTAGGCTTAGCCGGTATTATAGACGTTTTGTTGAAGGATTTTCGATGATTGCCTCTCCTATGACTAAGTTGTTGCAAAAGAATGTTAAATTTGAATGGACTGATAAATGTCAACAAAGTTTTTAAAATTGAAAGCACGATTGATCAAGCACCAATTTTAGTACAGCCCGAGTCGGGAAAGGAGTTCAGTAATTTATAGTGATGCATCATTGATGTGCCTTGGATGTGTGTTGATGCAAGAGGGTAAAGTGGTAGCTTATGCTTGAGACGCTTAAAACCGTATGAGAAGAACTATCCTACACATGATTTGAACCGGCATTGTTGTTTTTGCCTTGAAGATTTGGCGACATTATTTGTACGGTGAAAATGCCGAATTTTTACCGATCACAAAAGTTTGAAGTACTTGATGAATCAAAAGGATCTGAATCATGACAAATAAGATGGCTTGAATTATTAAAGGATTATGATCTAGTGATTGATTATCATCCAGAAAAGCAAATGTAGTTCTTGACGCCTTGAGCGTAAAATTTCTTTTTACTTTGAGAGCCATGAACACGGGTTAGCATTGTCGATGATGGGTCAATCTTAGCGTAAATAAGAGCTAAACCGTTATTTCTCCGTTAATTTGTGATGCTCAAAAGAATGATAGTGAGTTGCGGATCAAGAGAACTCAATGCGAATCGAGTTACGACTCGATTTTCGAGTTGGACCGGATGATTGTTTGATGTTTCGAGACAGGATATGTGCTTGAAAAACGATAAATTGATTCGTAAAATATTACATGAGGCGCACAATGGTCATTTATCGTTCATCCTGGTAGCACAAAATGTATAATGATTTAAAGAAGTCAGATTGGTGGCGGTGTGAAAAGGGACATTTCGAATTTGTAACCAAGTGTTTGATCATCAACAAGTAAAAGTGAACATCAAGTGCCTTCAAGATTACTTCAACCAAGAATGGTGCTCGAGTGGAAATGGGACAAGATTACCATGGATTTTGTAACCGGTTTGCCTTTAACTCCTAAAAGAAGGATGTTGTTTGGGTAGTGGTGATAGATTAACAAAGTCACCCACTTTATACCAAGACGCACTGATTACTCACTTGATAAATTAGCGAACTATATGTTGCTGAAATTGTGAAGTTGCACGAGTACCTATGTCTATAATATCACATAGAGATCCAAGATTTACCTCGAGATTTTGGAAAAGTTACAAGAAGCTTTGGGTACAAAATTGAACTTTAGTACCGCATTTCATCTACAAACAGATGGTCAAACAGAAAGAGTAATCCGGTACTCAAGATATGCTTAGATGTCGTGTTTTAGAATTTGGAGGTAGTTGGGAGAAATATCTATCTTTGATTGAGTTTGCCTACAATAACAGCTTATCAATCAAGTATACAAATGGCACCGTCTGAAGCCTTGTATGGTCGTAAGTGTCGGACTCCTTTATATTGGACCGAGCTTAGTGAGAAGCAGATTCATGGAGTTGATCTAGTTAAAGAAACCAAAGAGAAAATAAAAGTAATTCGGGATTGCTTGAAAGTCGCTTCAGATCGACAAAAGTCATATGCGATTTAAAAAGAAAAGAGATTGAATTTCGTGGGTGATAAAGTGTTCTTGAAGGTGTCACCATGGAAAAGATTCGAGATTTAGTCGAAAAGGCAAGTTGAGTCCGCGTTTTATTGGGCCGTCTGAGATTATCGAGAGAATTGGACCAATGGCATATCGATTGGCCTTACCGGCAGAGTTAGAAAGAATTCATAACGTGTTTCATGTATCAATGTTGCGACGTTATCGTTCTGATCCTTCACATGTGATTTCTCCAACAGAAATTGAGATTCGATCGGATATGACCTATGAGGAGGAACCAATAAAGATTTTGGCTCGAGAGGTTAAACAGTTAAGAAATAAAAGTATAGCTTTAGTGAAAGTATTGTGGCACGACATGGGATAGAAGAGGCTACGTCGGAACTCAAGAAGCTATGAGGAAACAAGACCCAAACCTCTTTACGGTAAGATTTTGGGACGAAATTCTCAAAAGGGGGAGAATTGTGACAACCCGAATTAGGGCCTAATCGAATAGTGGTTTCGTGACCACAAATCCGAGATAGAAATAATTGTTTTATAATTATTTTGGGGTTTATGATATGATTGCATGATTGTGTGAAAATTTCGTGATGAAATTCTATGCCTAAAGTGCTTAAATTGAAAGTAGGGACTAAATCGAATAAGTTGCAAAATTTGCATCCCAGAAGTTTTTAGTATGAAATTGTTTTGGAATATTAATTAGGAGGTCTTAAATAGCAATTTGACCAATTTTAAGTTCATGGACAAAATTAGGACATGGAAGGAATTTTTGAAAGTTTAGTAAGGAGGGCATTTTGGTCATTTGGATATTAAATGAAATAAAATGGGAAAAATAACACAAAATTGGTCATCATCCTCCTTAGTTGCTGCCGAATTCTCCTCTCTCCATAGCTAGGGTTTCTTCAATTTTCAAGCTCCATAGTAAGTGATTCCAAGCCCGCTTTTAATGTTCTTTATGTTTTGGAATCCCTAAGCTCGATTAAGCTTATGCTAGTAATAATTTAACCTAGGGTTCATATTTGGAAAAATACCCATAGGTGAAATTTGTGTATTTTGATGTTTTATGATAGAATATGAGGTTTTAAATTATGTTAAATAACTTGTGCTACTCGGTTTTAAGTGAAAACGAGTAAAGCAAGATAATCCAGAAAATACCTATTGTTCATAACTATATGATAGAGTGAGAATTTGATGTGGTTGTAGAAGAGAAAATGTTCAGCATATCATAAAACATAAGAATAAGGGCTGAAATTAATTCCCGAGCTTAGGGGCAAAATGTAATTTTGTAAAAGTTAGGGGCAAAATGTAATTTTTCCATGATGTCATTTTGGATTGAAATAAATAGTATGAGTATTAAATGAGCTAAATGTGTTATTATAGATCAAGAAAGACGCGAATTGATCTCGAGCGGGGAAGGAAAAGTTTTGGATTAAATTGCAAAATTTCCACATTTTGCACCAAGGTAAGTTTGTATGTAAATATTACAATAATTTCATGTACATTCTTATATTTCAGCCTATTATATGTATATACTAGCTGATGTTGAAGTATAAATCGACTATTGGAAGAATGGAAATAAATAATAGAGAGAGAGATCCGGTTGAACATTGGAAAAATCGAATAAAATAGATGGAGCGTAGCTAGGTCACATGTATGATGCCGAGTGCACATCATGTGTACAAGAAAGCTACGAGACACCCTGTAGTAGCTAGGTCACATGTGTGATACGAGATGTATCCCATGTAGACAAGAGAGCTACGTGAAAGATAAATGTAGCTGGGTCGCATGCGTGATTCCAAGTGACGGACACCATGTAGACAAGAGAGCTACGAGACAAATCGGCTAGGTCGCATGAGTGGTACTAAGTGTTCACCATGTGTACAAGAGAGCCGAACTAAACGAAGTATGATGGTGGGGTGTGTGTTTGAAACCATTAAATATCGAGGATTGATCCGAATTGTTCAACGGGATGGTTTTGTGGTGACATTGTGGTTTGGACCTATACTTATGGTGAATGAAATATGGTGAAAATGATTTGTGGTATATACAAATATAAGATAAAATGAGGTTAGCATAAAGAATTTGTGAAAGAGTGAAATTAGCATTAAAACTGTTTTTAGATGGTAGCAGTGACGTGATTTTGAAAAATCACCAAAAATAGGAGGAGTATAATTAGAGGTTGAATGAGATGTGAAATTAAAGTTTAATGAGTCTACTTTCATATAAAAGAAACAGAGCAAGCAAAGGAATTCTATATTTTGAGATATTTACAATTGTATGTGACTTGCTCAGGATGAATACGTGATCCCCTGTTCCAACTTTGAAAAATCATTAAAAATTGTACAAAGCAAATTAAGAAATATAGTTTACATGCCTAAATTCCTTGTTGAGACTATTTTAAATGAAACAGACTTCAGGGTTGTTTGAATTGTGTACTGAGAGAAATTCAATTTGTAGTGAACAGAGGTCAGATCAGTCGAGCTGTGTAACAGGGGAAACTTTAACTAATAAACTGTACTAATCGGCTGAACCAAAATTATAGAAAACAATTAGCAAAAAGCTTTATGAGTCTAGATTCAGGAAATTTTACGGATTTGAATTTCGAGTTTGGTAACTCGAGTTATGATTTATTTAGTGAATATGACGCAGCAGAGACAGCTTAATCAAAGTGGAATGAATAGTGAAGTTAAAGTAGATGTACTTGAATTGTTGTGTAAACATGTTAGATTTTTTTAATTAGTATTTACATACTTACTTACTAAGCTATAAGCTTACTTTGTTTCTCTCTTTTGTCTTATAGTGTTCTCCGCTTGCTCGGGAGTTAAGGATCGTGAAGATCTATCCGCACTATCCTACTTTAGGGTATTTGAATTAAACGTTTTGAATTATGGCATGTATAGTAGGCTTAATTATTTTGTTACGTGTCATATTTGTCTAGGTTTAAAATATTAGTTACAGTACTCGACCAGCTAATTTGTACAAGCCATTAAAGTTGGCTAATATTGTTCAAGACATATTTATATTTCGATTATGTTTAATGGTAGGTATTATGTTCTGGTAATACCTTGTATCCTGTTCCGGCGACGGTAACGGGTAAGGGGTGTTACATTTGGTCACATTATTAAGTGTTTTAAAGGTAACTAAATAAGGTTAATTTTGAAATTTAAATAATAAACATAGTAAAATAATAAAAACAAAATTATTGACTTCCTAATTTCATCCATCGACCTTAATTTTAAGCATATAAACCTCCATGGAAGCTAGTTAAATTTGGCTAAGCAAAACTTGGTACATGGTGAGTATTTTTCAATCCGTTTTTAATGATTTCTATGTTTTTTAGATCGTTACACTTAATGTAGATAGCCCAGGGACTAATTTGCAAAATTGTTAAAGGTTTAGGGTTTTGAAATTGATGAATCTATGTTTATTTTGATGTTTGAAGATATAAAATACATGCTTGTTGATAGATGAACAACATTTTTAAGTGATTTTTAGTAAAAAGTCCAAATAGGGATTAAATTGTGAAATGTGTAAAATTCATGGTTAATTTGTGAAATAAATGAAAAATGTGGGCTGCTAGGGGCCTAACTAAAATTTTTCTAGCGTGAGTTTAGGTTGAATTGCATGAATTTGTATTTTTATGAGATAAGGACTAAATGGTAAAAATGTTGAAATATTAGGGGCAAAAGTGTAAAATTGCTATAATGTGTATTTTTGGGCTAAATTAAATAGGTTGATGATTAAATGAGTTAAATTTGATATTATTTAGATCAAGAAAAGTGAAATTCGGATTTAGATTGGGGAAAGAACAAGGTTTTGGACTAATCGACTCATTTCGTCATTTTTGCATTCTAGGTAAGTTCGTATGTAATAAGTATTGTTATATTTGTATTTTAAATGCTTTGGTATTGCATAAACTGTGAATATGACACTACGGACATGTTCAACGATGATTCGACAAGTGTGAAATCTCGGTTGAACCTTAGGAATAGATTAGGATACAAATGACATGTCATTAGGGGTTATGTGATTTGGGTGCTGTTTCGTACATCCTACCGGTGGTTGAGTTATCTGGCATGTGTTGTGGATACTCTTTAGCTTGTGTGAGCAGCACCGTGTAGCTTCATCATGACCGTCAGCTTGTGTGAGCATACCCGTTATAGCTCGAGAGTGAGCATTATAAGTGATATGAGATTGAGATAGCTTCGGCTATGTATGTTGCACTTAGGGTGTGAGTTTGTCGTGTATTCGATAGTATTCCAAATGGTTCATATTGTATGTCAAAGACATGGATAAGTGTGAGATTAGTAAGAGATGGTACAAGTATGTACAAGAACCGTATAAGTATTGAATCTATGGAACTTGTGAATTTCACAACTAATCTTGAGATTCATTATGTGGAAGGTTTGTTAGATAATATAAGTTATATGATGATATATTCAATTGCTTGAATTGTGTATTTATGATTAATTGAGTTTATTTCATACGAGCTTACTAAGCTTTATAGCTTACACTAGTTTTTTTTTTTGTGTTTTATAGTGATATCAAAGGTAGCTCGGATTTGGGAATCGTTGGAGACTTTATCATACTATCAAGCTATCACTTTGGTACTTTTGAATCTATGTTTTTGGTTACATGGCATGTATAGGAACTTTGGTCATTTTGGTATATGTATTGGTAATGAATTTAGTCATTCGAAATGGCTTGTAAATGTTAAGTTTTTGGTTTTGTGCATAGCCATATGAATTGGCTTATTTTGGTTTATTTGGTCATTATATAAATGTGCAAATGGCCTTTGTTGTGTATTTGTTAATTGGTATGTGATGCTTGTTGAGAAATTGGTATTATGGATATTAATGGTTGAGATTTAAGATTTGGTATGTTTGTGAATTTAGGTAAAATATTGCATGTTTGAAAATGACCATATTGATGATGAAGAAAGTGATATACGGTATGTAATTGAATGGCATATTGTGGTATTTGTGTGACTTGTAATTCTTGGTATTGAACTAGCATGAAATAGACTTACTTTAGAAGAATTTGAATGCCATTTGAAAATGTGTTTATGTGCCATTTGGTTTGATGTAGGTGTATGAAATTTTGGGTGGCAAGATGGCTTGGTAAATAGCCTATTTTTGTCCACACGAGTAGAGACACGGGCGTGTGTCTCAACTGTGTGTGACACACGGTCAGGTGACACAGTCGTGTGTCCCCTGGAGTTGATTTAAAAATCAAGTCAGTATGCTCCACATGGCCTAGCACATAGGCGTGTGACTTGGCAATGTGGCATAAGTCAGTATACCCTACAGGTTTGGCACGGCCTAGCACACGACCTGGCACACAGACGTGTGTGGCCATTGAGAAGGGCACATGGGCTGGTCACACGAGCGTGTGGTTGGTCTTGTGACTCAAGTCAGAGAGTTACACAGGGCTGGACACAGGGTTGGACACGACCATGTGATCTAATTTTGAATGTCCAAATGGCCTGTGACACAGGCTTGCCTTTGCCCGTGTGAGACACACGGCCGGGCCACACGAGCTATAACACTCTTCACCCATATTTAATGTCGAAATAGGGTTACGGAGCATTACCAAACTCACAATACATATAATCATACTTTTCTAATACATTTAATCATTTCATACAATCATCATACAAATTCAATCAATTTATCCCTTATACGAGCCTACGAGACCCTAAACATGCTTTGGGAGCGATTCGGGACTAAATCGATAACTTATGAAATTTTCACGAAACTTAGAAAATTTTTCTCAAAACAGAGGACATACGCCCATGTGGTTAGGACGTGTGACACACCCGTGTCACAGGCCATGTGGACATTCAAAATGGGAGCACATGGCCATGTCCCAGCCCGTGTTTGACCTCATGTAACTCTCTGACCTGGGTCACACGGCCAACACACATGCCCGTGTGGATGGCCCATGTGCCTTAGAAATGGTCATACACGCCTATGTACCAGGCCGTGTACTAGGCCGTGTCAAACCTGTAGGGTATACTAACTTATGCCACATGGCCAAGTCACATGCCCTTGTGTGAGGCCATCTGGAGCATAATGACTTGTTTTTAAATTCAACACCAAGGGACACCCGGCCATGTAACATAACCGTGTGTCACACACGACTGAGACACACGCCCATGTCTCTACTCGTGTGGACAAAAAAAAAGGCTATTTACCAAGCCACTTTGCCACCCATTTTGCACATACCTAAACAAGCTCAAATGGTAAAATTTTATAGCACAAATATGCATCCAAAAACCATCAACCACTGTTTGAATCATACCCATTCTTTACTATCAATACAATTTACAAATATGCTACAATAAGCCATCTAAATAGATACCTAATTCACATATTCAATTCAATCAACTAAATCATTCCATACATACATTATCAAGCACCAATTCACAAGAACATAACTTCCCAAATTATCAACTTCAATCACACAATATAGGTCAATTACCAAACTCAAAATAGAACAATTTGAACATTTAAAAAGATCATCAATTTCCTTATCATATGCCAACTCAAATGGCCAAAATACATGTCTATCAAACATACCGAAATGACACAAGCCTATACATGCCATATACCATAATTACACAACTCAAAAATACCAAATAGATGTTCCATAGTGTAATGAAGTCTCTGACGATCCATGGATCCAAGCTAGCTTCGTAAAACTATAAAACATCGAAAATTAAACAAAGTAAGCTATAAAGCTTAGTAAGTTCGTATGTAAATATGAAATAATCACAACATTCATTAACATTTCAAAATGGATAACATAATTAACATTTAAAGCATCAAACAATGAGCTAACATAAAGTTTATCCATATCATAACTCATAAGTTCTCAACTTCTTCTAATTCGTTACTTGAATTAGTTTTCCGTATATCTATTTCTCAACAATTCTCTTATCAAACCACTCCGGATTATAAATGCTTACGATACAAATACTTCGATTTTCATATGCCATAGTCCAACTATGGTCTTACATAAACATTACCAAGGCCCTACCATGGTCTTACATTCATGTGCCATAACTCGGTTATGGTCTTATTATCCGATTTGTCATAGCCCAACTATGGTCTTATTTAGCATCTCGTTTACTTTAACTGTACATTAAATTTAATATTTCCACATTTATCTATTAGAATAAATACTATCTTAATTTCATCCTTCAAATAAATAGATACACATTTAAGTTTAATTATACGAACTTACCTCATGTACGAAAATGACAGAACGGACCAACTATTCAATTACTTTGCTTTTTCCCTTATCTAAGTTCGAATTCCTCTTTTCTTGATCTATAAGTAATCAAAATCAACTTATTTATTCTTCTATTTATTCAATCCAAAACACACATTAGGTCTAATTTACACATTTTCCCCTAAACTTTTATATTTTTACAATTTAGTCCTTATCACATAAAATTGCAAATTCATGCAATTTATGTAACACCCCTTACCCGTAATCGACGCTGAAATAGGGTACGAGGCATTACCGGACATAAACACGAGCAAACATACAAAAACCAAAAATAAATTTCCATCCAAATTTAAAACTTTTCACATACATTTATATCGTCCATAAAACGAGCCTACAAGGCCTAAAACATATATCATAAGTGGTTCGGGACTAAACAGAAAACTTTGAAAACTTTTAGAAAACTTAGAAAATTTCTCATGGAAACAGGGCCACACGACCGTGTGGACCAGGCACACGCCTGTGTAGTAAGGAACACGCCCGTGTTACTAGCCCGTGTAACTCTCTGCTTATGACATCATGAAAAAATTGAGGTCACACGGCCAAGGCACACGCCCGTGTCCCTAGGCCGTGTCCTTCACACGGCTGAGACACACGCTCATTGTCTCTACTCGTGTGCTCAATTTTGAGCATTCTGCTTTGCAACAATTAAGGTGCAGGGGACACACGGTCGGATCATACGCCCATGGGGCTGACCGTGTGTCACACACTGCCTAAAGACACACCCGTGTGTCTACCCGTGTGGACAAAAACAAGGCTATTTACCAATCCATTTTGCCACCTTCACTTGGACATAGTTACTCAACATGACATGGCACAAACTCAAACATGAAGAGCAACCTCATAATCACAACCAAGACAATAACATGTCATTATCATACCATTTTCAAACATGCTTAAAACATCAACCATTGCACATCAAATTATGCAAGTTTCCACATTCAAAATTGACATTAATACAAATATACTCATAACCAACATTAGCCAACTTTCAAGGCTATATACAAAATGAACCATGAACCATTCACATACTAGTACCATATTAACATCTATCATGCACACAACATTTATCATGCCATAAATCACATTTCCAAGTATTTCACATTCACCAAGCACACCATGATCATATCACCAAAGGCATTGGCGCATATACGAATATACTTAGGCTTACAACCATGTTAGCCAAAATAAACCAATTTACATGGCTAAATATCAAAGCAAACCCTTGATAATTACAAGCCAATACTTTTGGCCAAAACACAATGACTCATATAACAAAATAACTAAGGCCTTATACATGCCATAACTCAAAATACTTGAATTTATCAATACCCAAAATGATAGCTTGATAGTGTTATAGGATCTCTGGCGATCTCCAACCCGAGCTAGCTTATTAACCCTATAAGACATGGGAAAGGAAGGGGGTAATCTATATAGCTTAGTAAGTTCATATGTAAACAATAAGCAACCTCAACCATACATATATCATACAATTAACATAAGGTAAAACCATATAATGTCATTTAAGTCTCATAAATATAACTTACTCATTCATATCTTACCAGGTTTTTATCATATTCAACAATGTGAACACCAATTATGATAATCTACCATAATCTCATGGTTATAATTTTATTCAGTCTCAATGCATACCCTTTTCTACTTATAAGCATAATTTAGAATATTTTGGCTTTAGCCTAACAGCCATGATCTCTCATTTGTAACATATTACAACAATTAAAAAATCTTTTCAAATCTTACTATAAACATGCACATTAAATTATGAGTATTCACTATTCAAGCATATATTTTAACACCTTTCAATTGTTAAAGCTCACTTCTTCCCATACTTCCATAGTCATTTTTAATAGGCAATTATGCCAATTATTCCTTTTTCTCATATAAAATAAATCATAATTCGTGTGAATAGAACATGCTATATCATAGCTCAATTTGGCCCTAAAGCCAATCACATGATACTCAACCAAATTTATCATGAATTTCATCTATCACAAGTATAGGATAAAATCACAAACTTTCACAAAACATTCTCATGGAAATCATGAAATCATGATATCAAGAAATCCATGCTTATAAACTTATGTACATACCTATACAAATTTGTAACATATCATGCTCTTGCTCATCTTTGACATACCTATTGAACACTTGGAATAATAATCGGATGCACAGAAAGTCTTGTACATAAGTTCAACATACGTAGTCAATGCTACCTCATACCTCAAACACATAGGGGCTCGCTCTCGAGCTAATCACGGGCCTGCTCACACAAGCTGACAGGTATCTGCAACACATGCTGGACTACCCAGCTACTGGTAGACGTACAAGACCAACACCCGGATCACATAAATCACATATATCACATGGGTTCATAGTGACATGTCACTCGTATCCTAATCTATTCCTAAGGTTCAAACGGGGTTTCTCACTTGTCATTTCATCGTCGAATGTATCCACATTATCATTTATACAATTCATGCATAATAAAACATATATATAAAAATATATAAATATAACATCGCCTTTATTTACACACGAACTTACCTCGAATGCAACAACGGCGAAAAGGACCTATTTGTCCAATATTTGTTTTTCCCCCGATCTAGACTCGAAGTTTGTTTTTCGTGATTTATAATATCAATTTTAGCCCACTTAATAGTCACATTATTCAATGTGACCCAAAAATCATATTATAGAAAATTACATTTTTCCCCTAAAGTTTGACATATTTACATTTTTACCCCTAAGCTCGAAAAATGAAATTTATTCAATTTCTTTAACGTACAAGCCTAGCCGAATCATTTTCATAACTATAGCAGCCCACAATTTCCATTAAAACACACTTTTACTACATATTTTATAACTTTTACAAATTAGTCCTTTTAAGCTTTTTCACCGAAAATTACTTAGCAAAAGTCGTTTAACAAACCATAAACATGCATTTTCTACCATCAAACATCACAATATACAAATATGCATCATGGGTCAAAACCCTATACTTTAACCACATTAATAAGTGGTAGAAATAGGTAGATCATGATACAAGGATTTCAAAAACGTAAAAATCATTAAAAACGGGGCTAGAACGGACTTACTGTAAAGCTTGGAAAGCTTGAACAAAACCCTAGCCATGGTGTTATTTAAAAATTCGGCCAAGGGGTTGAAGATGAGCAAAATTTGGCTTTTATTTTGTTTATTTAATCATTTAATTACTAAATGACCAAAATGTTTCTAACATAAAAATATTCTATTTCACCTATTTCATGTCCATTTTTGTCCAAAAAATTAACCAATTGTCTAATTACCATTTAAGGACCTCAAATTTAAATTTTCATAGTAATTTGACAGCTCTAGCTTCTAGAACTCAAGTTTTGCACTTTTTACAATTTAGGCCTTTTCACTAAATTGAGTGCCCAAACGTTAAAATTTTCGAACAAAATTTTAAAAAAAAATTCCATAAAATTGTAGACCATAAAAATATAATAAAAATGAATTTTACTGTGTTGGATTTGTGGTCCCGAAACCACAGTTCCGACTAGGCCCAAAATCGGGCTGTTATAATTTAGTACAAACCCATGCTTAACCAAATTTAATACATGTTACTAGCAGCACATATTTTCAATTTATTCACACTTTTAACCACCACATTTCACATTTTCTCAATTAAATCCCTTTTTGACATTTTTGTCAAAAATCACTTTACAAAAGCTATTCATCTAACATTAAACCTTCCAAATCTATCATAAATCATCAAATTACTCAAGCATTCAACAATGGCAACATGATAAATCTTCAACAGTTTTGAAATTTAAGGTACGAGCTAGCTAGAATACAAAGCAACGATCTCAAAAACGTAGAAATTATTAAAAACGGAACAAAATACATACCTAATTATAGACACTAGGGTTGCCGAATGTTCAACCTCTATCAATGGCTTTTTTTATTCTTCTAAATTCAGCTAAGAAAGATGAATGCCCCCAATTTTTTGTTTTGTTTTTAATTAAAATAACCTTTAATAATCAAATACCAAAATTAACCTTTAAATTAATTCAAAACTTTATTTATGCCATGCCATTATCATCCACTATCATAATAATGGTGTAATTTCTATTTAAGGACCTTAACTTTGAGGTTATATAGCTATTAGACACTTTTAGCTAATAAAACACAAGTTTTACACTTTATGTGATTTAATCCTTTTTACCAAATTAACCATTTAAACAATAAAATTCCTTAACAAAATTTTCACACCAACATGATATCATACTGTAAACATTAAAATAATAATAAAATAATTATTTTAACTTCAGATTTGTGGTTCCGAAACCACTGTTCTGATTTGACCAAAAACGGGCTATTACATGGGAGTTTGTCCCCTGTATTTTGTAAAATTTTTCTAAGTGTTCCAAAATTATCCTGAGTTTTTTATTTAGTCCTGAACCACATAAAATGCATGTTTAGGGCCTTGTAGGCTCGTATTAGGGACAGTGTGATGATGTTGAATGATAAATTACATGGAATTTGTAGATGTAAGTGAAATGTATGTTTAATTGTTTAATAAGTCTGGTAATGCTCTGCAACTCTATTTCGGCATTGAATACGGGTAAGGGGTGTTACAGAAACACCGTATTTGATTCTTGTTTCATATCCTTTTAATTTTATTATTGCTTTTATGAACATGTCTATGAATATTTTTGATGTTAATATGTTTTATTTAATTAATATGGCTTAAATTTAATTCGTGTTAGGTTGATTGCATTTTGTCCACTTAATTTATTAAAATTGTTTTTGTGTTGTTATAGGCCTTGGCAAGATGTTTGATTAAGTAAAACCATGACTAAGTTATTCTTGCATTTCAATTGTAAGGTAACTAATGAATTAATTATTTAAATGGATTGAAATTGTAATTAATTGACACAATACTTAATCAGTGCATGTTTAATCATCTAAGGTAGCTGAGGGTTAAATTAGCAAGGGTATCTAACGATACATTAGCCTTGCATAACTTGCAAGATTATTGTGATTAAATTGTTTCAAGGTAGAAATACATTGTTACCTCATGTAATCTTTTTCTTGCTTATGAAAATTGAATTAATTGTTTGAATTTGCATAGAGATATGTACAAGAGGTTATTTTAATTTCATAAGTATTTATGTGCATTAACACATTTACTTATTAAAATTTGTTTAATCAGTTGAATTGACATAGAGATATAGTTAAGAGATAAATTGATTTTGGTGGGTGAGTATGTTCATAAGTTAGCAAATTACTGAGTTGTCGTGAATTTATTCGTAACAACATGAACATGAGTTTAGTAACTCTAAGTTAAGAAATGTAATTAATCTAACACAATTATGTCATCCTGATTTAAATCATCTTTTGAAATCATGCATTGGAACTTTTATTTTTATTTAACTTATTTTATTTTATTTTACTTAGTTTTTTAATCACTTTTTCAAAATCAAAATATATTTTTTCTTCAGCAAAGTGTTTTTAATTGCATTCATAAATAAGTCTTTTCACTGTCCCTATGGGTACGATAACTCAACATTTACTTGTCACTTTATTACTTGTTGCCATTGTGTACACTTGCACATTTTCGTCATTCTAATTTTTTGGTGTCATTTTCGCGGGCTATTTTAGAAAGTCATTATTTGTGAATTTGTTAACTTTACAGTTTGGTTTATTTTTTGTTCAATTTTAAGTTAATTAATTTTTTATGTGTTTGTTTCAGGTGTTTATGAGTATTGATTGAATCATCGATTTACTCACCGCAGACCTTGAGATTGAAAGAACTTTTCGACAATGAAGAAGACAAGCAAGTTAGAGAAGGACCGAAGAGATGAACTCTGAAAATCCAAATCAAGGAAACGGAGCAAACCTTACTCAAAATCCTATCCTTATTGCTGATGATAAGGATAAAGCTCTAAGATAGTATGTCGTGCCAGTGTTTCATGATCTTAATCCGAGTGTTAAGAGACCCAAAATTGAGGCACAATAGTTTGAGTTGAAGCTAGCCATGTTCCAGATGCTTCAGACAGTGGACCAATTCAGTGGAATGCCTACCAAAGATCCTCATCTTCACTTAAAATTGTTTATGGAGGTTCTTTCAAGTTAGCTTGAGTACCTGAAGATGCACTACGATTCAAGCTGTTCCCATATTCGCTATGTAACGCCCCAAAAAATAATTCTAAGTATTTATTTTTGTATGTTTGTCACACAAAGGCATGTCTGCTTTAGTGGTTAAGTGTCCTGGGAAGAGTCTGAGAAGTCTTGGGTTCAAGCCTTAGCTTGTCCAAAAGTTTTGTTTTTATTTTGAATAAGCCCTGTCTCTGGTCAGTAGGTTCTTAAATAAATATGGGTGAAACATGCCAGAAAGGGCCTGCTGGTCTAGGGATAAGTAGCGTGTTACCAATGTCTAAGGTCTGAAGTTCAAGTCTTGGTCTACGTAATGGAATTTATTTTACTGTGAGTACACGGGAGTGTTCTAGCTTGGCCGAAACTCTAAAGAGTTTGAAGGGGGTTCAAATTAAATGGTGGAGAGATTGGATGAGAGTTTTGAGGAGTGGGTCAAGGGATTGGTAGACGGTTTGAGTGATTTGGGGAGGAAAATTTGGGATTTTGAAGTATGGAAGAGTTAGTGCCGAATTGGTATGCTAGCCACTCAAGAATTCAGCTAGGGATTGGTATGTTTTCTCTCCTCATTTTTGGTGTCTGACTTGTTTCTTCTTGCTTCTTTTCACTTCTTTGGTTTTGTGGCCGATTATTGCAAAAGACCATTTGGGTAGTCTCGTGTCCTTTTTGTTGTTATTTATTTCGAGTTTACACTTCCCTCGAGTTCTGTTTGACCAATTGGCTCTCATCTATTAGTCATTCTCTTTGTCCTCTTTTGCCTTGGTCGATTCTCTTCTCTTCTCCCTCTCTCTCAAGTTTTGGTCGAATACCCCATCTTTTTTCTCTATAAATTCTTTACCCTTTTTCATCATGCTACCTTGGCTGAATACTTCATCTCTCCCTCTCTATTTTTGTTTTTGGATTTGGAAAGTGTTCTTTGATCAATCGAGTTCGAGTACACAGTTCTTCTCTTTCTCTATCGATTTTCCTTGGCTAAATATTGGTAGGTAAGCCTCTGCCTTACTTCTTTCCCTTTTAACTTTTCACTTTTTTTGGCACCATCTCTTCTCTTTTCCTCTTTTTGCTGTTACCCCTCTATTTACATTTTCAAATCAATCCTTCTTCTCGGTTCTTTCTACACTACATCACTGATCTACAATCTACTATGCCATTATTGGTAAGTAGTTTAGTGTTGTTATAAAGAATCATAGGTTACTATACAATAGGTGGTGTTGAGCGGTAAGTGTGGTTCAATTGAGATTGTATTGTACTCCAAGTATGGGTTTAATAAAAAGGTTGTGACTTTTGTGTTGGTGGTGATTGAGGTTGATTGGCACTTCTCCTAAGAACCAAGGGTGCGACTATGATTGATTTTAGGTAAGGAGATTGTGATCGATTTGGAACTCCGTTAGGTCCCATTTGAAGCATGGCTTAAGTAACTGATTAGATGTCAGTTTGATTTAATTCAGGTATAAGATTTTTCAGAGCGCGGTTAACTTCAAACCAAGTCAGGTGTGTAAAAACACTTCCCCTAATCGTAGATTGGCAAAAGCCAAAATAAGTGACCGTTGAGGCTACATGGGTGTGCACTCGCTCGTGTCATAGTCCGTATGTCTAAACATGGGTGAATTTATTGTTAAGGCCGGCCGTGAGCGATTTCATGGGCCAAGGTCATTTTGGGCCATTTTTAGGCCACACTAAGTAGTGTGGGCCCCACAAGGGTAAACCACACGAACGTATGGAGAATATTGGGCTAGGTCGTGTAATCGTCATAGCAAGGCCAATTTAGGCTATGTGGGCCACACGGAGGTGTAAGCACACTTAGGCTCGCAATTTGGGCCGTGGGCCCATTTTTACTATTTAACTGTTAAGGTTGCATGGGTCACTCGAGACGACTGTGGACCTTCTGTTGGGTCGGTAAGTGTACCTAGACCCCTAATCAATAAAATGACTATTATGCCCCTATGAGATATATGATTATGTTTGAGTATCCCATTTTAAACATATTGAATACACGTATGATATTATGACAGGACAGGACATGATGCATGATGTGCTGGATGGGGATGGGTTTTATTATGATTGGAGGAAGTGTATTGTACTTGCAGCTCTGCTACAAATATTGTTTAGTGCCGCAACCGGTAGTAGTTGGAGTATAGGGATGGGTGGGTTAATTATATCCCCACATGGAGTGCAGGGTTGGATGAAGATGGAATATAGAGGCTGGCTAGGTAGGAACTCTTGATTGCATATCTGTATTGTACTATCACTGAGATGGGCTCTGGCCCAAACTGATTCTAATGCTGTAATGGGCTAAGTCCCTAACTGATACTGAACTGTCACTGATATGGGCTTAGGCCCAGATTGCTTATGCTCACAGTTTGTTTAATTGTTATGGGATTACAAACTGAGTTTTCATAACTCACCCATCTGTTTATCTCTACAGGTAATCCCCAGACTTAGGTGGATCGGTACTGCGAGGGACTCAAAGGTGGCCACACAAGCGCACATACTTCCTTAATTGATTTTAAATTATAAGTAATTTTATTCTGGGTATTTTACTGTAATAAGGCCTCTTTCGTTTTTATTTTTAATGTAGGATTGTTATTTTGTTGATTTATAACTGTTAACAGTAGGAAAATAACGCGAGTTTTAAAAAAAATGTTTTTCAAAGACACCACAAATACAAACTTGTTTTAGGAGCTTCCAAAAGTAATAATGTTTAAAAATAAATTAATAATAATGACGTTTTAATATGCTTAACTTTTTGACAAACACCTTTCATTTTGAAAATGAATAAACGTATCTTAAAATCACATAAAGAGGTTAAATAAAGAACGGGTTTTCAACAAGATTATACTTTACGAAAAACACTTTAATGACACATCGCCAGATTCAGCCATAATGTCCAGGCCGAGTTTGGGTGTTACATTTAGTGGTATCAGAGTCAGGTTGCAAAACTCGACTGTGGATTTGGGTTTCTTTTAAAACTTGGAATTTCTAAAAAGAACTGTATCAAATGATTTGAGGTATTTTAGAAATATTTTACTGAAGCTGTGGTACACTGAGTCTCCGCCGCTGGTTCTGTAAGTCTTCTGAAACCATTGTGTGTTTAAATTGAAATACGGAGACTATTGTAGGTAGTAGACTGTACTGAAACACTCTATTTAGGGTAAACTAAAAATTGTAGTAAGACTTCGATCTGCGAAAATGAACTCTGAATTACTAATACTATTTTCCATAAAATATTCATTAATAAACACTGAAACTGTAAACTGATGCATAAAATTGTAATACTGTTTTCAATAATGAGCATAAGAGGTACTCGTGGGAAGGGTACAAGAGGCTGCGCCGAAGGCCGTGGAGGTGTTCGAGCTGGGTCTTCGTCATCTGGCCACATGCCTAATGTTGAGGCTAGAGAGGCACCGACTTCACCTGTGACTGAGACTGGGTTTCATGATGGTGCAGTTGGGGACGACGTACTATCCCAAGCTACTTTATGAATTCTGGAGAGGGTCGTTGGGCCCAATACTGGTGCTATGGGCCGTGGGTCAGTTACAGAATGACTCCGGTCAAATGGAACTGATATTTTTAGGAGTATTGTTGGGGTTGCCCCGAATGTGGCTGAATATTAGATTGAGGCCACAGAGAGGATCATGGATGATCTTGACTGCAGCCTCGAGTAGAAACTAAAGGGAGTAGTGTCACTACTCAGAGATGAGGTTTACTAGTGGTGGCTTACAATTAAAGAGGGCACTCAGCCCAATCAACTGACCTGGGAATTTTTCAAGGCTGCTTTCCAAGGAAAGTATGTGAGTGCTAGTTATGTGGATGCGTAGAGGAGAGAGTTTCTAAATCTAACTCAGGGTGATAAATCAGTGGCTAAATATAAGGCTAAATTTTTGTGATTAAGCCGCTATGCGTGAGGGATGGTGGCAACCGAGTATGAGTGGTGTGTTCGTTTCAAGGACGGCCTCAGGGATAGCCTACAGGTTCTGATAGCTCCATAGAGGGAGTGAGATTTTGCTGCTTTGGTTGATAAGGCAAAGATCACCGATGAGGCAAAGCGCGTTGAGTGCCAGAACAGTGAGAAGGAGAGAGGTAGGAATAAGAGGGATTTAAAGCCCTCAAATTCCTTTCTAAGGCCTAAGGAAAAGACCAGAGTTGATGGGCCAGTCAGGGTTGGGGCCCTTGTTGCTGCTAGTAGACCACAGTCTTGTGCTGATTGTGGGAGACGCCATCAAGGTAAGTGCTGGAAAAGGATTGGGGCATGTTTGAGATACGACTCATTGGAGCATCGTATCAAATATTTTCCACAGAGGCCCGATCAGATGCAAGCTACTAGTATGGGTACTATATAGCCGCCGAGGGGTGTTCAGCAGCCACCGAGAGGTCGTGGTCAGGCCAGAGGTGGTAATGGTTTGGGCCGTGGTTAGAGGGCACCGGGCAAAGGTGCTGGTCACACTGAGGCAAGGTAGCCAGCTTTGGTTTATGCTGCATGTTGCCGAAAGGAAGGAGATGCCCTAGATTTTATCACGGTTACGTTCTTTATCTATAATGTACCTTATACTGCACTGATAGATATATGATCTACTCATTCCTATATAGCTTGTAATGTGTTTGAGACTTTGGGTATCTTGGCTGAGAGTACTACGAGGCTACTGTGTTGAGTCTATTGGGGTAGTTAGTGAGGGTAAATAAACTGTTCAAAGATGTACCTTTGGAGGTTCAATGAGTTATCTTTTTTATGGATTTGATGGAACTTCCTTTTGGAGAATTTGACTTAATTTTAGGAATGGACTGGCTAGCTAAGCATCGAGTGAGCTTGGATTGTGCTACAAAACAGATGGTATTGAGAATTGTGGAGGATGACGAGGTAGTTGTAGTTGGGGAACGTCGGAATTACTTGTCAAATGTGATTTCTTCATTATGAGCCTGAAGTATCTCTTCACTTAGAAGGAGCTAAATCTTAGGTAGCGTAGATGGATTGAGCTGCTAAAAGACTGACTATATAATCGAATACCACCCTGGGAAGGCTAATGTGGTGGACGCACTGAATGTATAGCTATGACTGATCTGAGGGTGATGTTTACTCGCCTCAGTTTATTTGATGATGGTAGCTTGTTGGCTGAGCTTTAAGTTAAACCAATATGGACATAGCAGATTAAGAGTAAACAGTTGGAAGATGAGTCACTGGTTCATCGTTTCCGTCAGGTTGAGAGTGGGGATACTGTGGATTTTGGGCTGAATAGTGAAGGGGTGCTCTGTTTCCGTAGGAGAATCTGTGTACCAAAGGATACCGACTTGAGGCAGTCTATACTGTGAGAGGTGCTTAATAGCCCTTACGCTATGCATCCTAGAGGAAGTAAAAAGTACTGTGACTTTCGTAAATTATATTGGTGGTGGGGTCTTAAGTGTGAAGTTACTGACTTCATGGGTAAATGTCTAACTTTCCAGCAGGTTAAGGCTGAACATTAGTTACATTCAGGGTTGCTTTAGCCAGTTAAAATTCAACTTTAGAAGTGGGAGAGAGTGACTATGGACTTTGTTAGTGGCCTGCCCTTAACGCCTACTAAGAAGGATTCAGTATGGGTCATCGTGGATTGATTGACCAAATCTGCCCATTTCATACCAGTTCATACTGATTACTCTTTGCAAAAGCTGGCTCAACTGTATGTGTTCGAGATAGTAAGACTGTATGGGGTACTAGTTTCCATAATATCTGATAGAGATCCTCGCTTGACATCTCGATTTTGGAAGAAGTTGCATGAAGCTCTAGGTAGAAGGTTAGACTTCAAGATCGCTGTAACACCCTGCATCGAGTCCGTTATCGAGTCGAACACAAGGTGCACATGACTTAACTTAATTATTTTCACAAATCCATTTAAAATTTTCCGCACAAGTTGTTATTGCCACCTGTCTCCTTAAAAATCATATCTTGAGTTTCAAAGCTCAAAAATCAATTTCGTAATTTTTCCCTGAAATTAGACTCATATGACCATCTACATATTTTTTCTAGAATTTTTAGTCGGGCAAATTAGTACATTTTATTAGTTAAAGTCTCCCCTTTTACAGGGATTGACTACACTGACCTTCACGCATTACGACTTGGATATCTCCCTGTACAGGGCTTCAATACTGATGACGTTTGTTTCTATAGAAACTAGACTCAAAGAGGAATCTATACATATATGTCATGACTCCTAATTATCTCTGGTTAATTTATAATTAATTTCCAAAGTCGGAACAGGGGATCCAGAAACCGTTCTGGCTCTATTTCACGAGAACTTTAATATCTCTTAACATATAACTCATATGACCATTTCGTTTCTTCCATATGAAAGTAGATTCATCAAGGTTCATTTAAATAATTTATTCACTATTTAATTCCATTCCTAAAAATTTTAGTGATTTTTCAAATCCACACCACTGCTGCTGTCAGCATCTGTTTTCAAGGTAAACTTTACCTATTTCGTGGTTTCCATGGACCAACTAGAGTTTTGTCATACATAGGTCCACATATACTCATATTTAGCCATTCCAATGGCTGATCATTTGCCCAACACTTCCATTCCATTCCATAATCACATCATGAAACCATACATATATACATAAACACAAATGGTCTAATGCCATACTCCACTTTTACGAGCCATTTTCGCATGGCTGTACACACATACATCACAAAACGTACTTGAAAAACAGCAAAAGGGTAGTCCTATACATGCCATTTCAAAGCTCAACCAAAATTTGTACCAAAAGGGGCTTTGATAGTGTGGGAGACTTCGACTTCCAAAAATCCCGAGTCCGATAGCTGACGAGCCAAAATCTATAAAACAGAGAACAAAGAAACGGAGTAAGCAATTTATGCTTAGTAAGTTTTGAGCAAGGGATTCCAGCACAACAAAAGCATAGCATTCATATAGCTAAACGAATAATTTCATATGCACACATTCTCAATATCATACCTACTTCACATTACCAACCCTTATGTTCATACACAAAAGATCAACTTAGCCAAAGGCCGGTAGCTCGTTTATCAACTGAGCGAATACTTATTTGTAAGGGCTCATCTAATTCAAAGCACATACGAAACATACCTCATTGCTAGAATTTTGCAAGCATATTAACTGAAATTTTTACAGCAAGATTGCTCATTCTGAATCACGTACCTTCAGATTTTATCCGGATATAGCGACTCGCTCAAAAGCCTTCGGGACATAGCCCGGTTATAATAGCTCGCACAAATGCCTTTGGGACAACCCGGATTTGGGAACTAGCACAAATGCCTTCGGATCTTAGTCCGGATATGGTCACTTACCACAAAGCCTTCGGGACTTAGCCCGGATACCATTCAAATAACCATGCACATTTAACACTAAATCATAACACATTCGTATTTCATTTTTATTAGCAAAACTCAAACACAATACACTTATCACTCTTGCAAATTTTAGCTCAATATCCACACACAAAGAGCATGATTTCGATTTGCTTAAAACATGATCTAATCCAATCATAATTTAAGCTCTATTACTCAAGAACTTACCTCGGATGTTGTCGAATGATTCCGATGGCTATTCGACTACTTTTTCCTTCCCTTTATCGGATTTAGCTCCCCTTTGCTCTTGAGTTTAATTTAACAAATAAATTGATTTAATCATTTGAGCATCGAAAGAGGAATTCAAGGTACTTAGCCCACATATTTTCATTAGACATTAAAGTCACATATGTACGGAAATCATGAATCAAACTCAACACATTAGTTAGTACTCTCCTTAGCCGAATTTTCTAAGCCAAGAATAGGCATCAATATGCTTGCCTCTAACCGAATGCATGCACACCAATCCCCCTCATGTGGCCGAATATGCATGTCCATATTGAGGCCAATTATACACTTAATACCACACATAAACGGCATACATTTTACTAACTAACGCATTCCATATTGTAACTCAATACGCATCAATCATTTACTTCATAATCGAAACATCATCATATGAAAATATATACCTTGAGATAGTATATATGTCATACCAATACATCATGTGCAAACATATATATATATATATATGCTAGAGCCGAATCTCAAAGTTGATTATAACTAAACATGAACATAAATCCAAAACACAAATCTTACCTACCATGCAATAAGCATAAATTATACTTATGGATGTACCATGGCGAATACATCACAACACCATACCATTTCAATTTTGGTCATGGTTAAACAAAGAACTTAATGTCTCACTCAAAATGCTAAAAAGAAAGTCCAAGAGCCATCAATCCACCATCACATGTATCATTAGCAAGCTTCATATTTAACATGCAATGGCATTAACACAAAATCCACCTTGGCGAATACCACCCCATGACATAGCAAGGATTTGAACCATGGGCTAATAAGAACATCAAGTTAGCAACCAAAAACATGCATGAATCTCATGGCACAACATCAAACATACCTTAATCTTGATACAAGTATGGCCAAACCTCTTCTTAATCCTCTTCCAAACCAAACATGAAGCAAGAACTCCCTCTTCTTCCTTAGAATTTTCGGTCAAGAGAGAATGAAAAGGATGAACAAATTTTTTTCTTTTCTTTTCTTCAACTCACGGCAATGGGGGGGGGGACACTCACCATTCTCTTTTTTTTTTTCTTCCCTTTCATTATTCAATTCCCATGCTCATTATTTTATTTTTTTCTTACATACACCATTGTCCCAACATGTTTTATGACATGTTTTTTCCCATAATCCCTTGTCATGGCTGGCCACTTGCTATTAGGGGGGAAATTTGACATGCAAGTCCTCCCTTTTGATTACATGCACTATTAGGTCCTTATAGATTAGCCTATCACATTTCAAAAGTGTCACACAAGTCCTAATAACTGAATTCACATGCAATCGACTAAATCGAAGCTTGAAATTTTCACACATTCATAAATACATATTCTAGACAATAAATATTACGTTCAAACATTTTGGTGACTCAGTTTAGCGGTCCCGAAACCACTTCCCGACTAGGGTCAATTTTGGGCTGTCACAACTGCATTCCATCATCAGACAGATGGTCAGTCAAAGAGGATGATTCAGATATTGGAGATTACTTCCCCCTAGCAGAGTTTGCTTATAACAATAGTTATCAGTCTAACATACAAATGGCACCTTACAAGGCATTATATGGTCGTAGGTGTCGCACACCCTCATGCTGGATTAAGTTCGACGAGCAGTGTGTTCTGGGCCTTGAGCTAATTTTTGATACCATGGATAAAGTTAGACTAATTCAGGATCAACTAAAGGCGACATTAGACAGTTAGAAGTCGTATGCAGATCTGAAGCATAAGGAGATTGAGTATTTTATGGGGGACTTCGTTTTTCTCAAGGTCTCACCATGGAAGAAGGTACTGAGATTTGGACGGAAGGCAAGTTGAGCCTTAGGTTCATTGGGCCTTACCGTATACTGAAATGTGTTGGACCGATTGCCTATCAGCGAGAGTTACCTCCAGAGTTAGATCAGATTCACGATGTGTTCCACGTCTCTATGTTCAGGTGCTGTCGTTCTGATCCCACGCATGTTATTTCGATTGAGAAGATTGAGGTTAGGCCAGATCTGACTTTTGAGGAGGAACCGATTCAGATATTGGAGCATGATGTAAAGGTTTTAAGGAGGAAGTATATCCCACTAGTTAAGGTTCTTTGGTGTAATCACAACTCTGAGGAGGCCACATGGGAACCCGAGGAGGTGATACGACAACAATACCCTCATCTGTTCTAATTAGATAAATTTCGAGGTCGAAATTTTCTTTTAGAGGGTAGAGTTTTAACGCCTCAAAAAAATTCTAAGTATTTATTTTTGTATGTTTGTGTCCCACAAAGGCATGTCTGCTTCAATGGTTAAGTGTCTTGGGAAGAGTCTGAGAAGTCTTGGGTTCAAGCCTTGGCTTGTGCAAAAGTTTTGTTTTTATTTTGAATAAGCCCTGTCTCTAGTCAGTAGGTTCTTAAATAAATGTGGGTGAATAATGCCAGAAAGGGTCTGCTGGTCTAAGGGATAAGTAGTGTGTTACCAATGTTTGAGGTCTGAAGTTCAAGTCTTGGTCTACATAATGGATTTTATTTTGCTGTGAGTACATGGGAGTGTTCTAGCTTGGCCAAAACTCTAAAGAGTTTGAAGAAGGTTCAAATTAGATGGTGTAGAGATTGGAGGAGACTTTTGAGGAGTGGATTAAGGGATTGGTGGACAATTTGAGTGATTTGGGAAGGTAAATTCAAGATTTTGAAGTGTGGGAGAGTTAGTGCCGAATTGGTGTGCTAGCCACTAAATAATTCGGCTAGGGATTGGTATGTTTCTCTCATCATTTTCAATTTCTGACTTTCTTTTCTTTTTGCTTCTTTTAACTTCTTGGTTTTGTGGCCAAATATTTCAAATGACCATTCGGGTAGTCTCGTGTCCTTTTTGTTGTTGTTTTTTATTCCGAGTTTACACTTCCCTTGAGTTCTATTTGACCGATTGGCTCTCCTCTATTATTCATCCTCTACTTCTTCTTTTGCCTTGGCCAATTCTCTTTTCTTCTCCCCCTCTCTCAAGCTTTGGCTGAATACCCCCTCTTCTTTCTCTCTCAATTCTTTCCCCTTTTCATCTTGCTACCTTGGCTAAATAATTCATCTCTCCCTTTGTATTTTTGTTTTCGGATTTGGCAAGTGTTCTTTGATCAATCAGGTTCGACTGCACGGTTCTTCTCTCTCTCTATCGACTTTCCTTGGCTTAATTTTGGTAGGTAAGCCTTTACCTTACTTTTTTCCCTTTTGGCTTTTCACTTTTCTGGGCACCATCTCTTCTCTTTTCCTATTCTTGTTGTTACCCCTCTATTTAATTTTTTAAATCAATCTTTCGTTTTGGTTCTTTGTATGCTACATCACCGATCTACAATCTACTCTGTCGTTGTTGGTAAGTAGTTTAGGGTTGTTGTAATGAATCATAGATTACTATACGAAAGGTGGTGTTGAGTGGTAAGTGTGGTTCAGTTGAGATTGTATTGTGCTCCAAGTATGGGTTTAATAAAGAAGTTGTGACTTTCGTGTAGGTGGTGATCGAGGTTGATTGGCACATCTCCTAAGAACCAAGGGTGCGACTACAATTGATTTTTGGTAAGGAGATTGTGATCGATTTGGAACTCCGTTTGGTCCCATTTGAAGCATGGCTTAAGTAACCGATTAGATGTCGGTTTGATTTAATCCAGGTATAAGAGTTTCTGGAGCGCGGTTAACTTCAAACCACGTCAGGTGTGTAAAAACACTACCCCTAATCATAGATCGGAAAAAGCTAAAATAAGTGACCGTTGACACTACACGGGCGTGCACTCGCTCATGTGATAGTCTGTATGCCTAAACATGGGTGAATCATCGTTGAGGCCGGCCATGAGCGATTTCATGGGCCGAGGTCATTTTGGGCCATTTTTGGGCCAAACTAAACCGTGTGAGCCCCAAGGGCATGTGGGCCCCACACGGGTAAACCACACAGACGTGTGGAGAATATTGGTATGGGTTATTTAATCCACACAGCCAAGTCAAATACTGGGCTATGTGGGCCACACAGGCGTGTGGGCCCACATGGGCCCGTATATGAGCCGTGGGCCCATTTTAACTGTTTAACTGTTCAAGTTGCACGGGTCGCCTAAGATGACTGTGGACCTTGTGTTGGGTCGATAAGTGTACCTAGACCCCTAATCGATAAAATGATGATTATGCCCCTATGAGATATATGATTATGTTTGAGCATGCCACTTTAAATATATTGAATACACGCATGATATTATGACACGGCATGATATGACGCATGATGTGCTGCATGGGGATGGGTTTTATTATGATTGGAGAAAGTGTACTGTACTGGCAGCTCCGTTGTAAATACTGTTTTGTGCGGGAATCAGTACTACTTGGAGTGTAGGGATGGGTGGGTTGATTATATCCTTACATGGAGTGCAGGGTTTGACGGAGATGGAGTGTAGAGGTTGGCTGGGTAGGATCTCTTGATTGCAAATCTGTACTATACTGTCATTGAGATGGGCTCTAGCCCAAACTGATTCTGATACTGTAATGGACTAAGTCCCTAACTGATACTGAACTGTCACTGAGATGGGCTTAGGCCCAGATTGCGTATGCTCACTATTTGTTTAATTGTTATGGGATTACACACTGAGTTTTCATAACTCACTCATCTGTTTATCTGTACAGGTAATCCCCAGTTTTAAGTGGATCGATGCTGTGAGGGACTCAAAGGTGGCCACACAATCGCACATACTTCCTTAATTGATTTTAAATTATAAGTAATTTTATTCTGGGTATTTTATTCTAATAAAGCCTTTTTGGTTTTTATTTTTAATATAGGATTGTTATTTGCCTGATTAATAACTGCTAGTAGTAGGAAAATGATGTGAGTTTTCAAAAAAAATAAATGTTGTTCAAAGACACCACAAATATGAAACCTGTTTTAAGAGCTTCCAAAAGTAATAACATTTAAAATAAATTAATAATAATGACATTTTAATATGATTAACTTTTGACAAACACCTTTCATTTTAAAAATGAATAAACGTATCTTAAGATCACATAAAGAGGTTAAATAAAGAACGGGTTTTCAACGAGATTATACTTTATGAGAAACTCTTCAATGTGACATCGCCAAATTCGTCCATAACATCCGGGCCGAGTTTGGGGTGTTACATGCTAAGGGATAGAGCTCGTGCCTAGTTGAACTCATTGTCACCAAATTTCATTTCCACATGAAAAGAATTAGCAGAAAGGTTCCTTACGAAGTATTTTCTTCTTAGTAAGAATGCTAAGTTAAGGAATGAAATCACTGCTTTCCAACAAATGGTGAGTCCTAGTATAACGCACGGGAAATGTAAAAAGAATTATTACAGAAGTGTCCTTATCATGGAATCCCTCATTGCATCAGGAAAAGTAAATGAGGATGGTAGTGGATGCTTCTGCTAACAATGCTCTCCTTTCTAAGTCTTATAACAAGGCTTATGAAATCTTCAACAGGATTAGTAGCAACAATTATCAATGGCCAACCAATCGAGCAGCGTCAAGAAGATGAGTCACTGGAGTACCTGAAATGGATGCTCTCACTTCACTTGCATCTCAAGTGTCCTCAATATCCTCAATGCTTAAAAAAGTTACCACTAATGGGTTTAATAGTTTTGTAGCTCAGCCATCAAACCAATTCGAAAATATAGCCTATGTCTATTGTGGGGAAGGACATCTGTTCGAAGAATGTCCATCAAACCCAAAATCCATATATTACATGGGTAACCAAAACCAAAATCGAGGAAGGCAAGGACTACAATCCAATTTCTATAACCCATCATGGCAAAACCACCCGAATTTTTCCTAAAGTAACCAAGGGGCTGGAACCAATAACACTTATGCACAACTTAGACCAACCCAGCCACCTATTTTACCCAAAAATTTTAGAAACCAACTCAAGCTAAACTTTCTAATAGCTTAGAAAACCTATTGAAGGCATATATGGAAAAAAATGATGCAACTCTAAGGAATTTGGAGAATCAAGTAGGTCAACTTACTACTGAACTTAGAAACCGTCCACAAGGTGCTTTGCCTAGTGATACGGAGAATTTGAGGAATCCCTGGAATGAGCATTATAAACCATTGACATTGAGGAGAGGAAAGACATTAGAGCCCAACACCGTCAAAGTTGAAGAGGAATCAGCCGATGCTCAAGACTCAGAGGAAGTTCAACCGAGTACTAAAATTCTAGTTTCACCGGAACCAGAATCTATAAAACCTGATAAGGTAATTTTTGAAGCAATTAATTCTGATAAACTAACAGCTTCGTTAGATTCAGAGTTACCACAAAAGACAAATCAACTAGTTCTAGTAAAGAATCCTCCACCACCCAACCCTCAAAGACTTTAGAAGCAAAAGTAGGAAGTCTAGTTCAAAATGTTCCTAGACGTACTCAAGCAACCTCATATTAACATCCTATTGGTTGAAGCACTTGATCAAATGCCAAACTACATTGAATTCATGAAGGATATCCTATCCAAAAAAATGAAAACTAAGAGAATTTGATACGGTAGCCCTAACGAAGGAATGCAGTGCAATCTTCAAGACAAACTACACCCGAATTTGAAAGATCTTGGATGTTTTACCATGTCTTGCAACATTGAAGCAATGTATTGTTGTAAGCAACTATGTGATTTGGGTACGAGTATTAACTTGATGCCCATGTCCATAATTAGAAAGTTAGGGATAGGTGAAGTTATACCTACTACAGTTACACTTCAATTAGCAAATCGATCCTTAGCACATCCAGAAGGAAAAATCTGATGTAATGGTACGTGTAGATAAATTTATTTTCCCTACTGACTTTCCTATTCTAGACTTTAAAGTAGATAAAGAAGTGTCAATCATCCTAGGATCGTCTTTCCTAGCAACTGGAAGAACTCTTATTGATGTGCAGAAGGGTGAGCTTACCATGCATGTTCAAGATGATCAAGTAATATTTAATGTTTTTAAGTCTATGCGATGTCCTGACACAATTGATGGTTGTTCTATAGTATCTGACTTAGAGGAATTAATCATGAAAAAGGAACTCAACTATGTTGAGGACCCATTGGAGAAAATTTTGACATCAGACCCTCTAAATGATGAAGAGGGGGATGAATACTTAGCTTTGCTAAAAGCTAATCAAAGGGAATTTAAACCTCAATCCCACTTTGAGTCTTTGGAGTTAGAAAATAAGGATTATGCCCAACCAAAAGTGTCAATCAAGGAGCCACCTAAACTTGAACTGAAGGTACTTCTGTGACATTTAAAATATATTTATTTAGGTAACGCTTCTACTTTGCCTGTGATTGTTTCAGCAAAATTGGCTGAAGAGCAAGATGAGAAACTCATCCTAGTGATAAAACAATTCAAAAAGGCTATCGGATGGATCATAGCCAATATTCGCGACATTATTCCATTGGTATGCATGCACAAGATCATCTTGGTAGATGGCGAAAATGGGACGATTGATGGACAACGAAGACTGAACCTCATCATGAAGGACATGGTAAAGAAAGAAATCAACAAGTGGTTAGATGCAGGTATAATTTACCTCATCTTAGACAGTTCGTGGGTAAGTTTGGTCTAGTGTGTACTAAAGAAAGAAGGTATTACAGTCATTGAGAACGAGAATGATGAGTTGATACCTACTAGAAAGGTTACAGGATGGAGA
The DNA here is from genome assembly GCF_025698485.1 of Gossypium arboreum. Lineage (NCBI taxonomy): Eukaryota > Viridiplantae > Streptophyta > Magnoliopsida > Malvales > Malvaceae > Gossypium > Gossypium arboreum. The sequence continues at coordinate 30,385,248 of NC_069076.1, forward strand.
ATTTGCATCGATTACCAGAAGCTGAACAAGGCGACTAGGAAAGATCGCTTTCCTTTACTGTTATTAGACTAGATGATAGATAGACTTGTGGGTGAGACTATTACTATTTTCTCTACAGATACTCGGGGTATAATCAGATTACAGTAGCGCCAGAAGATCAACATAAGGCAACATTCACATGCTCGTACATTACATTTGCATTTAGACACATGCCATTTGGTTTATATAATGCACCTTCACATTTCAATGATGTATGATGTCTATTTTTACTGACATGGTTGAGAAATACTTGGAAGTGTTTATAGATGATTTTTCAGTTAGTGACACTTATGATGATTGCTCAGCTAATCAAGCCAAGGTAGTAAGGTGGTGTGAAGAAACAAACCTCGTACTTAACTGGGAAAAATGTCATTTCATGGTATGAGAAGGCATTGTTCTAGGGCATCAGATAAGGAGACATGGAATCAAGGCAGATAAAGCAAAGGTAGATTTTATTGAGAAACTTCCACCTCCAACATCTGTAAAGGGTGTTAGAAGCTTTTTGGGCCACATCGGTTATTTCTCTAAAATTGCTAAACCCTTATGCAATTTATTAGAGAACAATGTTTAAATTCGATGAGAAGTGTTTAAAAGCTTTCAATGATTTGAAAAACCAGTTAGTTTCAGCACCAATCATCTTCACACCGAACTGGGAATTGCCTTTTGAATTGATGTGTGACGCAAGTGACTTCACTATAGGAGCTGTCATGGGCCAGCGAAGGAACAAAATTTTTCATCTCATCTACTACGCAAGTCAAACTCTGACGGGAGCTCAGTTGAATTATACGGAAACTGAGAAAGAGTTACTTGCTATTGTGTTTGCTTTTGACAAGTTTCGATCTTATCTTGTAGGTACCAAATCTGAATTTCACTTTTCTTGATCTATATGTAATCAAAATTAACTTATTATTATTATTCTATTCAATTTAGCCAAAAATGCATATTATGGTAACTTTACACTTTTGCCCCTAATATTTCAACATTTTTACGATTTAATCATTATCTCATAAAAACACAATTTCATGCAATTAGGTCCCTACCCATGCTAGCAAAATTTCATATAGTCCCATAACAGTCCAAATTTTTCATTCATTTCACAATTTAACCACAAAATTTACACATTTCACAATTTAATCCCTAATTGACAATTTTACTAAAAATCACTTTACAGATGTTGTTTATGTAACAACAAGCATTCATTTTATATCATCAAACATAAAAAAAACACATGTATTCATCAATGGAAAAACCCTAAACCTTTAACAGCTTTGCAAATTAGTCCCTGGGCTAGCTAGATTAAGCTACAACGATCTCAATCATTAAAAATCGAGTCCAAAATCACTTACATTTAGTAGAGTCAATGGTAGAATGCTTCAAACAAAAAAATGGAGTTCTCTTCTTCTAAGTTTCGGCTAGGGAGGAACATGGACTAAAAATATGGTTTTATTTTACTAAATTTTAATTTAATAAGTAAATTACTTATTTAACCTCAATATATAACCTCTAAAACCATTAAAAGATGTCCATCTTTGTCCACTAACTTTATAAATGGGCTAATTACCACATAAGGACCTCCAGTTTAAAATTCTATAGCTATTAGACACCTTTATCTAATAGAACACAAGTTTTACACTTTAGGCGATTTAGTCATTTTTATCAAGTTGAGCATTCAAACAATAAAATTTCGTAACGTAATTTTCACACAATCATACTATCATGTTTTAGACATTAAAATAATAATAAAATAAATATTTTGACCTCAGATTTGTGGCTCCAAAACCATTGTTTTGATTTGACTAAAAAATGGGATGTTACAACTTTTCCCCCTAAGGAATTGTCGTCCTAAAAAATCTTACCAGAAAAGAGGTTAGCATACTATTTTCTCATAGCTTCCTCGGGTTCCCACATAGCTTCTTCGACACCATGACATTTCCAGAGAATCTTAACTAAAGCTATGCTCTTATTTCTCAACTCTTTAACCTCAAGAGCTAAAATTCTGATCGGTTCTTCGCTATATGTCGTATCAGGCTGAATTTCAACGTCTGTCGAAGAGATTACATGTGACAGATCTGATCTATATCGGTGCAACATCAAAACATGAAATACATTATGGATCCTTTCTAACTCTGACAATAAAGTTAGTCAATATGCCACTGGTCCTATTCTTTCAATAATCTCATACAGCCTGATAAATGGCAGACTCAATTTGCCCTTGCGACTAAATCAAAGAATCTTCTTCCATGAAGATACTTTCAAAATTACATTGTTGCTGATTTGAAATTCAATGTCTTTACGTTTCAAATTGGTGTACGATTTCTGTCGATCTGAAGCTGCTTTCAAACTATCACAAATTACTTTCACTTTATCTTCGATCTCTCTAATCAAATCAACCCCGTGAATCCTTTTCTCACTAAGCTCAGTCTAATACAACCGAGTTTGACATTTGCATCCATACAATGCTTCATACGGTGCCATCTTTATGCTCGATTGAAAACTGTTGTTATCCGCAAATTCAACCAATGGTAAATATTTCTCCCAATTGCCTTCAAATTCTAAAACACAGTAATGAAGCATATCTTCGAGAATCTGAATTACTCTTTCAAACTGATCGTCGGTTTGTGGATGAAATGTAGTACTAAAGTGCAATCGCGTACCTAAATCTTCTTGCAATTTCTTCCAAAATAGCGATGTGAACCTCGGATCCCTATCTAAAATAATAGAAATTGGCACCCCATGCAATCTAATGATTTCATAGATGTACAACTTAGCTAACCTATCAGGTGAAAAGTATTCTACGTAATGGAATGAAATGTGCTGATTTTGTCAGTCGAACAATGACATCCCAAATATCATCTTTCTTTTTTAGAGACGGGGGTAATCCTGATACAAAATCCGTCGTAACTCTATCCTATTTACACTTTGGTATCAATACAGGTTGTAGTAGACCCGAAGGCACTTAATGTTCAGCTTTAACTTGTTGACAAACTAAGTATATCGAAACAAACTCTTTAAATGTCTCGTTTCATGCCCGACCACCAATACAGCTGTTTCAAATCATTGTACATTTTTGTACTCCCTAGATGAACAGATAAACAACCACTGTGTGCTTCATGTAGAATTTTCTGAATAAGCTCGAAATTCTTTGGTACAAAAATTCTATTTCAAAACATTAGACAATCATCGGATCCGATCTGGTATTCTGAATCAGTAGACGATTCGTATCGCATTCTTTTAGCTTGCAACTCGTTGTCACATTTCTGAGCTTCACAAATTTGCTAAAGAAATAATAGTTTAGCTTTTAACTCAGCTAAAATGGAACCATCATTAGACAAAGTTAACTATGTTCTCATCACCCACAAAGCAAATAAAGATTTTCTACTTAGAGCATCTGCAACTACATTTACTTTCCCCAGATGATAATCAATTACTAATTCATAGTCTTTCAACAACTCGAGCCATCTTCATTGTAGTAAATTCAAATATTTCTGAAACATTAAATACTTCAAGCTCTTGTGGTCGGTAAAGACATGCACTTCTCACTGAATAAATGATGTCGCCAAATTTTTAACGCCAAAACAACAGTAGCCAATTCTAAGTCATGCGTCGGATAATTCTTTTCATGGGGTTTCAACTATTTGGAAGCATAAGCTATCACCTTGCCCTCTTGCATCAAAACATATCCCAAACCATTCAATAACGTGTCACTAAAAATCACAAACTCTTTACCTGACCCAAGCCGAACTAAAACTGGTGCTTCAGTTAACAATGCTTTCAATTGTTCAAAACTCTGTTGGCATTTCTCGGGCCATTCGAACTTTACATTTTTTGTAACAAACGAGTCATAGGTGTAGCAATCATCAAGAATCCTTTTACAAAATGTCGAGAATAGCCAGCTAATTCTAGAAAGCTTCTAACTTCGAACACATTTCTTGATAGTTTCTAGTCGACAATTGTAGAAATCTTACTCGGATCGACTCGGATGCCTTCTGCTGAAATAATATGTCCCAAAAATCCAACTTCTTGGAGCCAAAACTCACATTTTTTGAATTTAGCATACAGTTGCTTATCTCTCAAAGTTTGTAATATGATTCTTAACTGTTTAACATGCGCAGACTCATCTCGGGAATAGATCAGAATGTTATCAATGAATACAACAACAAATCTGTCTAAATACGGTCTAAAGATTCAATTCATCAAATCCATAAAAATTGCAGGAGCATTAGTTAATCCGAATGGCATAACAAGAAATTCATAATGCCTGTACCTTATTCTGAATGCAGTCTTCGATACATCTGAATCTTTAACTTGCAACTGATAGTAACCAGATCTTAGATCAATCTTCAAAAACATGGTTGCTCCTTTCAACTAATTGAAAAAATTATCAATTCTCGACAAAGGATACTTATTGTAACACCCCAAACCCGTGACCGTCACCGGATTTGACCACGTGGTGTTACCGGTCTTACTTCCCTTATTACTCTCTTTGTAATATTTGATTGCTGTTCCAGGCAGGCTAGCTAACTGCGTCACTGTCGCCTTAAAAATCATATCTCGAGTTTCAAAACTCAGAAACTGATTCCGTAAATTTTCCCTGAATTTAGACTCATATGTCTATCCATGGATTTATTTCTAGAATTTTTGGTCTGGCCAATTGTTACAGTTTATTAGTTAAAGTCGCCCACGTTACAGGGGTCGACTACACTGACCTTTGTGCATTACGACCTGGATATCTTCTCGTACAGAGCTTCAATGCTCATGCCGTTTGTTTCTAATGAATCTAGACTCAAATGGGAATCTGCAAATATAAGGCACGACTTATAATTCCTTCTGCATAATTTTTGGTAAATTTTCAAAGTCGAGACAGGGGATCCAGAAACCTTTCTGGCCCTGTCTCACGAGAACTTTAATATCTCTCAGTATACTGCTCATACTGTCGTTTTGTTTCATCCATATGAAAATAGGTTCATCAAGGTTCAATTTCATAATTTATTCACTATTTAATTCTACTTCTACTATTTTTAGTGATTTTTCAATCTCATATCACTGCTGCTGTCCGCAACAGTTACTGCAGTAGACTATGCCAATTTCATGAATCTTTCCTTGGCCTTACTAATCATCCATTATACATGACACAAATTATGGCCACCTTATCAAAATTAAAGTTTCTAAGACTCGTGGCTATAGGTTCTAGCATCCCACTCAACGACCACATAGGCCATTTTCACATGGCTTAAAGTTTACAACCCACAATTCAACAAAACAAAATAGCCTATACATGCCAAATGTTCTCCTAGTTCAACTACGAAGATAATACCAAAAGATTTCCAGCCGGTGTGATGACTTCAACGACGGTTCCAAGCACATAAACAATACGAGTCCAAGAGACCTAAAATGGGTGACAAGAAAACACCGAGTGAGTTTATAACTCAGTAAGTCATAAGCATTCAACAACCATCCATTAACAAAGTTACCACAACATGAAACAATAAACGAGGCTAGGTACTCATCCATATCAAAACTATACCATAATTCCTCGGACCTTTCGGTTCAATCTCATACCAAGTCATACATCCACATTTCATATTCCACACAACAAGATATTTAAGGCATTTTCACACACTAACTCATTTCCACCACAACCATACAATTTCAATCATCACATAGATTTAAAGCTTACCAAGCTCAACCCCGAGCATGAACATATTGCCTATTCGTCATGAGCTCAAGGTACTTACCCGATCCGCTGCCCATACTCAACTCGATGGAGACACACCCTCCATATAATTGTTCGATCGGAGATATATATATATATATATAGAGTACGCACACACAGTGCTTAATACTCGATTTCGCACACTTAGTGCCATGCGACTTAAGCCCGCACACATAGTGCCATACCCTTCGAGCTCGCACACTTAGTGCCATATATTTCCAGCATGCACACTTAGTGCCATATATTTCCAGCATGCACACTTAGTGCCAATCTCATCACCGTACACTCGTATTGCCCGCACACTTAGTGCCGAAAGCAACTTTCTACACATTTCACTATTTCTTTTACATTCAACAATGTCATCATTCCATACACATACATTTTCATTTATATATATATATATCATCCCATTAAACACAATTGCATAAATTTTACAATCATTTAAGCAATATCAAATATGTGCTTAATGTCTTACCTCAGATGTTGTCGCACGTTTTCAACGGCTATTCAATTACTTTGTCTTTCCCCTTGTCCAACTTTGATCCTTTGAGTTCTTGAGCTAATTCACACAAATTTAACTTATTAAAACCTCATTATGCTAGCTTATGGCGAATATGACAAGGAGTTTAAATGGTCATATGGCCACCTTTAGCTTGAATACACAATGGTCATGCACATTTTATATTACATCAAGCAATTCAATACAATTCATTCAAGCATCAAGGAAAAGCTAAGGCCATCAATAGGCTACCTAAGGCGAATATACACATCAACATATGTATTCGTTCATGTGGCCGAACATACACATCCATGTTAAGGCCGATTTCCACACTTGATACATTCTACAAGTAAGGTCGCTTGTATCGACTAAACACCAATTTGTTTCAAGTTCACAACTAGGCTAATATGCACATATACACTAGTAAATCAACACTAACATTTGTACTTCACCTTACTAGCACTTCTCATTCAAATGACATGAACAACGAACATAGTTTCCTTTTATTTCCTACCATGGCGAATGCCATACAACACCATACCATGCATCATTACAAGCTTTACTTTTAGCATGCAAATAACATCCACAAATCCACCTTAGCGAACCTTATCTCCATGATATAGTGAAGATTTGAACCATGGGCTAGTTTAGAACTCAAGCTAACTACTAAAACATGCTTGAATCTCATGGCACAACATCAAACTTACCTTAACTTAGATGCAAATATGGCGAATGTCTTCAACTTTTCTCTTTTCAAACCGCCAAGAAGAACCAAAGGGTGAAGCTTTTCTTTTCTCTTTGTATTTTCTTCCTAGTCTTTGCTCAAAGAAAGGATGAATAACAACTTTTTTTCTTTCTCTCTCTAGCTACGGCACCATGGGGGCATCCATGCTCATTTTTTTCTTTTTTTTTCATTTCTTAATTCTTGCTACATAATGCACTAACTAAACATGTTGGAAACATGTCCCTTGCCCATAATCTAGACATGGCGGCCACTCATCCAAAATAAATGGAGCATTTGACATGCAACTCCATTTATTTTACTTCATTCCTTTATTAACCTCTTAAAATTAGCTACATATTTTTAAATCCTTTCACATGAGTCCTTTTTCTTTCAATTCACAATCAAATTAACTAAATCAAAGGATTCAAAATTCACACATGCATTTTCACATATTCTAGACAATAAATATTACGTTCGAACATGTCAGTGACTCGGTTTAGCGGTCCCGAAACCACTTCCCGACTAGGGTCAATTTTGGGATGTCACAACTCTCCCCCACTTAAGAAACTTTCGTCCCCGAAAATCTTACCGGTAAATAGGCTCGGGTATCGCTCTTTCATAGAGTCCTCAAGTTCCCAAGTGGCTTCTTCCATTCCGTGTTTATACCACAACACCTTCACTAACGGGATTTTCCTATTGCGCAACTCTTTTACTTCACGCCTCATAATGCGAACCGGTTCCTCTTCATAGCTCAAATTAGGCTGAATCTCAATCTCAGATGGAGCGATTACGTGCGATGGATCAGACCTATATCGTCGAAGCATCGAGACATGAAAAACGTTGTGAATCTTTTCGAGCTCAGGGGGCAAAATTAATGTAACACCCCGTACCCGAGTCCGCTGCCGGAGTCGGACACGAGGGGTTAACGGCTTAAACCATTCACTTTCACAGTCCATTTTAAAAATTTTCCAGGCAGTTGGCTAACTGCGTCACTGTCACTTTAAAAATCATATCTTGAGTTCCAAGACTCGAAAACCAGTTTCGTAATTTTTCCTGAAACTAGACTCATATATGCATCTACAAATTTTTTCTAGAATTATTGGTCAGGCCAATTAGTACAGTTTATTAGTTAAAGTCTCCCCTGTTACAGGGTGCGACTACACTGAACTTCATACATTACGACCTGGATATCTCCCTGTACAGGGCTTCAATACTGATGCCGTTTGTTTCTATAGAAACTAGACTCAAAGAGGAATCTATACATATATGGCATGACTCCGAATTATCTCTGGTTAATTTACAATGAATTTCCAAAGTCGGAACAGGGAATCCAGAAACCGTTCTGGCCCTGTCTCACGAAAACTTAAATATCTCTTAACATACTGTTCATATGATCGTTTCGTTACTGTCCTATGAAAATAGATTCACCAAGGTTCGACTACATAATTTATTCACTATTTAATTCCCTTTATACTATTGTTAGTGATTTTTTACATTCACGTCACTGCAGCTACCAACATCTATTTTTAAGTTAAACTTTACCTATTTCATGATCCTCCATGGATCAACTAGAGTTTGTCATACATATACCAAAAGTGATCATGAATGACCATTCCCATGGCTAACCGTTACCAACATTTCCATACCTCTTGACAAACAACATACAAACGATTATAAAGCTATGATCAAAGTATATCTAAGCCATTTTCGCATGGCTATCCAAATTTACACAAAACCGAAGGGTACATGACCTACAACAAAAGGGTAGTCCTATACATTAACCAAGATATCCTCTCACTACTAGTCTATTCTATACATGCCATAAGATATTCCAAAACATAGCAGTACCAAATAGTGGATAGTGATAGTGTGACTAGTTGCTGACGATCCCTAAGCCTGTAGCTTCCAAATGAGATCTATAAAGCAGAGGAAACAAAGTACGGAGTAAGCATTACAATGCTTAGTAAGTTTCAAGCAGTGTCAGCAGATAACAATCAAGTTATAACATAGTTGTTCGTATTTTATTTCACTCTTCCTTGGTATACCACCCTTTATCCGAATATGCACATCTCATCATAATCATAGGAATAGTCTCATAGATTGCTCTCGTATACATCACATAACTACCTTATGGTTTAGTTTAAATCAAGCTCACATATAAACTTGGAGTACATACCTGTTTAACCTTTCGCATTGCGTATATTTATAAGCAATTCTTATTACGAAGTCTTACCCGGACATAATCTCCATACGTAGTCATCGGGTCTTACCTGGTCATAATCTCCACACGTAGTCATCGGGTCTTACCCGGTCATAATCTCCACACGTAGTCATCGGGTCTCACCCGAAACATTTTCCAAGTTTCATGTACATTTAATCACATGTTACAACATTCACATTAGCACATATATATACACTTTCACATTCACCACATCGGCCATTAGGCCTTATCACATATACATACACTTTCACATTCACCACATCGGCCATTAGGCCTTATCACATATACATACACTTTCACGCACTTTCACATTCACCACATCGGCCATTAGGCCTTATCACATATACATACACTTTCACATTCATCACATCGGCCATTAGGCCTTATCACATATATACACTTTGACATTCATCACATTGGCCATACGGCCTTATCACACATATATGTATATCATACATATTTCATATTTTTCTTGTACATCAATTTCAGCAATAGCTTATAAGCAACTCAAATAGTTTCATTGAAGTTTACAACAAAATCACATATTCACTACAAGCAGTTTTCCTGACCAACAGCCACTAAGTTGTTTATAACTGGAGCTACAAAACTGAAAATAAATTGCCGTTAATTTTCCTCGAATGTAGACTCATGTATCTTTCACCCATAAAATTTTCAGAATTTTAGGTTTGGCCAATCAATACCAGATTTTTCTTAAAGTTTCCCCTGTTTCACTGTTTGACTAATCTGACCACTCTTTGCTACGAATCAAATTTTTCATTGTACAGAATTCATAATGTGTTCTATTTGATTCTATTTGAAACTAGACTCATTAAGGAGTCTAAGCATATAAATCTTATCTTATAACCATTTTGTACAAATTATAATGATTTTCCAAAAACAGAACAGGGGATTTGAGTCATTCCGACACTGTCCCTTACACTTTAAATATCTCTTTATAGGAAATTTCTTTGCTTCCACGGTCTCTTTTATAAGAAACTAGACCAACTAAGCTTCGATTACATATCTTGTTCAGCCTATAATTCCACACCAACAATTTATAGTGATTTTCTAAAATCACGTTACTGCTGCTGTCCAAAGCAAATTATTACAATTTGCTCTTAAATTTCAAGTCCAAACACCTATGAACTTACCATTTGAGTTTAAGACATATCATGGCCACATCATATCTTATCAAATCAACTCATTATGTCCTATTATGATTGAATTTACTCAACGATTAATCGCTTAAAACTTACCTCGGAAGTGGTCGACGATTAGATGTCCACGGCTATTCGTTTACTTTCTCTTTTCCCCTATCCGACTTTGATCCTCCTTGCAACTTAGGATACAACTCCTAAACAAGCTAAATCCTTAGTTTCCTTCAACATGCAAGCTGTCTCCATTTTTCTTTTTGTTGCAGCCCTCTTCTTCTTCTTCGATGGATTACCGAGTTACTTGAAATTTCAGCTACCTAACTAGCTAAAATCATAGTTTTTCCTCCTTCTTGCCATCTTCTAAGCTAAAAATTAAAGCAACCCAACTTTCTTCTCCCTCCCCCAAGTCACGGCAATGCAGGAGCAAGGTGAGACAACTTTTTTTTTCATCACCCTCTCTTTTCATTTCTTTAATACTAACCTCTTATTTTATTCTTTCTAACATAACACACTAACACAACATGTTTCCAACATGTTTCCACCCATAGCATGGCCGGCCACTATGCTTAATTTTGGGTAATTTGCCATGCAAACCCATCTTTTCACAACATGCATTATTAGGCCACTTTACATTTGCCTAGCACATTTCTAAATTTCCTCACATAAGTCCTATTTGATAAAATTCACTTACAATTAACAAAATTCAAACATGAAATTTTCACACATGCATATGTACATATAATGAGCATCAACTATAATGGTTAATTATTTTTATGACTCGGTTTTGTGGTCCCGAAACCACTTTCCGACTGGGGTCACTTTAGGGGTGTCACAATTAATCGATATGCGACTGGCCCAACTCGTTCGGATACTTCATATGGCCCGATGAACCTCGGACTCAATTTGCCCTTACGACCAAATCTAAGCACCTTCTTCCAAGGTGAAACTTTGAGAAAGACCTTGTCTCCAACCTGATATTCAATATCTTTTCTTTTCAAATCCGCATACGACTTTTGGCGATCCGGCGACTTTCAAACTTTCGCGAATTACTCAAACTTTTGCTCGGCATCCTTAACCAAATCAACCTCAAGATTTTTCCTTCACTAAGTTCAGTCCGAATAATAGGGTGCGGCATTTACGACCGTATAAAGCCTCGTAAGGCGCCATCTTAATACTTGATTGAAAGCTATTGTTGTAGCGAATTCAACCAAAGGTAAATACCGTTCCCATGAACCACTAAACTCAAGGATGCAACATCTCAACATATCCTCGAGTATTTGAATTATCCGTTCGGATTGACCATCGGTTTGGGGGTGGGTGCTAAAATGCAGCTTGGTACCCAAAGCCTCTTGCAATTTCTTCCAAAATCGCGATGTAAATCTTGGGTCTCTATCCGACACGATAGAAATAGGCACCCCATGCAATCGAATAATTTGGGAGACGTATAATTCTGCCAATTTATCAAGCGAAAAATCCGTGCGGATAGGAATAAAATGAGCAGACTTGGTCAGTCTATCAACAATGACCCAGATCGCATCCTTCTTACTCGCTGACAATGGCAGTCCAGATACAAAATCCATGGTGACTCGATCCCATTTCCACTCGGGTATCGTAATTGGCTGAAGTAATCCCGATGGCACTTGATGTTCCGCTTTCACTTGTTGACATATCAGACACCTTGAAACAAATTCAAAATGTCTCGTTTCATACGGGCCACCAAAATTGGCGTTTGGTCATTGTACATTTTAGTACTACCGGGTGGATTGACATTCGACTCATCGTGAGCCTCGTTCAAAATCATCGAAACAAGTTCAATTCCTTGGAATACATAATCGACCCTTGAGCGTCAAGCAATCATGGTCGTCAATCTGAAATTTCGATTCCTCATTGAAACACATTCGCTCGCTTAGCGACCAATTCGACGTCGACCTTCTGAAATTCAAGTACTTGATGAATCAATAACGGTTTGGTCTCTAATTCGACTACTAGCACCTCATCGGGTGAAACGGATAGATGAGCATCCATCGCTCTCAAAGCAAACGGTGCCTTGCGACTTAAAGCATCGGCCACCACGTTGGCCTTTCCGGTGATAATCAATGATGAGTTCATAGTCTTTCAACAACTCAAGCCAACGTCTTTGTCGCAGGTTTAAATCTCTCTGAGTCATCAAATATTTTAGACTCTTGTGGTCCGAATAAATGTGACACCTTTCTCCAAACAAGTAATGCCGCCATATCTTCAAGGCGAACACTATGGCTGCTAGTTCAAGGTCATGGGTCGGATAGTTTCTCTCATGCGGCTGTAGTTGTCTCGACGCGTAAGCCACAACTCGACCTTCTTGCATCAACACACAACCTAACCCAAGCAAGGATGCGTCACTGTATATGACAAACTCTTTACTGGACTCCGACTGTACTAGTACCGGGGCCTCGGTTAAATAGGTTTTTAGTCGATCGAAACTTTCTTGACAGCGTTCCGACCACTCGAACTTAACATCTTTTTGAAGTAGTTTTGTCATCGGTGCAGCTATCACCGAAAAACCTTTCACAAATCGTCGATAGTATCCGGCAAGCCCCAAAAAGCTCCTAACTTCGGTAACATTCCTCGGAGGTTTCCAATCGACTATGGCTGAAATTTTGTTCGGGTCCACCCTGACACCCGAGGCAGACACCACGTGTCCCAAAAAGCTAACCTCTCTCAACCAAAATTCACATTTACTGAACTTTGCGTATAACTGCTTATCTCGTAAAACTTGCAACACTAGCCTCAGGTGTTCAGCATGTTCAGTTTCATCTCTCGAATAGACCAAAATGTCATCGATAAATACAACTACGAACCGATCCAAGTATGGCCTGAAAATTCTATTCATTAAATCCATAAATACCGCAGGGGCATTAGTGAGCCCAAACGGCATCACCAAGAATTCGTAGTGACCGTACCTCTTTTTCACAAACAATATTGGTGCGCCCCATGCAGAAAAACTCGGTCGAGCGAAACCTCTATCCGTCAATTCTTGCAATTGAACCTTCAATTCCTTTAATTCCGTTAATGCCATACGATACGGGGCTATTGAAATCGGCGTAGTACCCGGTACAACTTTGATGCCGAATTCCACTTCTCGAACCGGTGGCAAATCCCGGTAACTCCTCAGGAAAAACATCTGAATACTCACAAACCACTGGTACCGATTCGAGTTTCCTTTCCGTCTCTTTACTTTCAAGCACATACGCAAGGTATGTTTACACCCCTTTTTCATATGTCTCCGAGCGGTCATAGAAGATATTATCGCTGGCACTCCTTTTAAATCAGTAGACTCGACTCGGACTACCTCATTATTTGCACTCCTCAAATCAATGGTTTTCCTTTTGCGATCCACCACTACATCATGTACGGTCACCAATCCATACCAAGAATAACATCGAATTCATCAAATGGTAGAAGCATCAAATCAGTAGGAAAGCAGATTCTCGAATTATTAGGGGCATCTCTTGCACACTTTATCAGCAGTGCGTATTGACCTAAAGGGTTTGACACCGAATTACGAACTTAGTAGACTCAACGGTAGAGTCTTCTTTGGATGCTAAGGTTTCACATACATATGAATGAGTAGGCGGGGTCAATCAATGCAATCACACTAGTATCAAAGAGAGTAAAAGTACCGGTGATAACGTCGGGGAGGATGCCTCCTCTCGTGCGCGGATAACATATGCTCTAGCAGAGCACGGGTTTGGATCGGACAGTAGTATTAGAGGCTCCTCTCGATTACCACCCTACCTCTAGAGATTCTCGGGGGCCTACCTCCAGTCGTTGTTCCACTAGGTCTTGCACCTTGCGTCTTATTCCTCTCATCTAGCTCCGTACAATCTCTAATAAAGTGGTCCTTGAACCGCATCCATAATGAGCCCTATTACGGACTTACCCCAACATTCACCCGGTGTCGTCTTCCACATTGGGGCATTCAGGTCTCTCTTGACGATTATTGCCCACACTAGCTACCGAAGTAGCTCGGGAGTCCGTCAATGGTCGGGCTCTGATGGAAATTCCCGCAATCGCCCTCGTCTTATTAGTGTCCTCCCTGAACTTTTTTACCGCCGAGAACGGAGCTTTACTCGCCGATCTTTTACGATAATCTCTTGCTTCAAATTCAGCCTTCTTCTTTTCCTTTTCAAGTTCTTCCGCCTTGCAGGCTCGTTCGACTAGTGTTACGAACTCCTTTATCTCCAAAATACCCACTAGCGACTTTAAGTCTTCATTCAATCCTTCTTCAAATCTTTTGCACATAGCAACCTCATCACCACACACTCCGGGCATACCGACTAAGTCTTACGAACTCATGTTCAGTATTGAGATCTGATCATCCGGCCTTGCTTGAGTTCCAAGAATTCCTTACGCTTCGATCGATGAACCGTTGACTAATGTATTTCTTTGAAATTGGATTGAAAGAAATCCCAAGTAACTCGTTCATTTGGGACTATGGAAATTAAAGTCCTCCACCAATAGTAAGTGAGTCTCATAACAAGGATATAGCACACTTAAGACATTCATCGGTGTGCATGACAGTTCATCTATCACTCGAATGGTGTTATCGAGCCAGAATTCGGCTCTTTCAGCATCATCAGTGACTATGGCCTTGAACTCCTCGGCCCCGCGCTTCCTAATCAAGTCTACAGGTGGTTTGCTTAGCCTCACAAGATCAGTAACTGGAGGCATTGCGGACTCTTGGGATGGAGTATTTAAATTCGGGAATGGTTGGACAGCCGGGTTGGTTCGGGCATATTGCGCGACCCACTCATTCATCATGGTGAAGAAGGCTTGTTTCGCCCCTTCATTTTGATTATTCGCGGATGACTGAGGCTCAACAGGTGGTGTCCCTTGTGCGGGAGCAGCCGCTACACTTTCAACGTCATCCGCCAAGGGTCTCTCTATCCCGGGTTCAATTGTTAATCAAAACAAAAATTTCAACCGTCAGAAGTCATCACATTATTAAGCACTAGCAATTTGGCATGTATAGCTACACTCACACGCGCTATGGTAGTCCTAGAACCGACTAAACCATAGCTCTGATACCAATAAAATGTAACACCCCAAACCCGTGACCGTCACCGGATTTGACCACGTGGTGTTACCGGTCTTACTTCCCTTATTACTCTCTTTGTAATATTTGATTGCTGTTCCAGGCAGGCTAGCTAACTGCGTCACTGTCGCCTTAAAAATCATATCTCGAGTTTAAAAACTCGGAAACTGATTCCGTAAATTTTCCCTGAATTTAAACTCATATATCTATCCATGGATTTATTTCTATAATTTTTGGTCTGGCCAATTGGTACAGTTTATTAGTTAAAGTGGCCCATGTTACAGGGGTCGACTACACTGACCTTCGCGCATTACGACCTGGATATCTTCTTGTACAGAGATTCAATGCTCAAGCCGTTTCTTTCTAATGAAACTAGACTCAAAGGGGAATCTTCACATATAAGGCACGACTTATAATTCCTTCTGGATAATTTATGGTAAATTTTCAAATTCGAGACAGGGGATCCAGAAACCGTTCTGGCCCTGTCTCACGAGAACTTTAATATCTCTCAGTATACTGCTCATACGGTCGTTTCGTTTCATCCATATGAAAATAGGTTCATCAAGGTTCAATTTCATAATTTATTCACTATTTAATTATACTTCTACTATTTTTAGTGATTTTTCAATCTCATATCACTGCTGCTGTCCGCAACAGTTACTGCAGTAGACTATGCCAATTTCATGAATCTTTCCTTGGCCTTACTAATCATCCATTATACATGACACAAATTATGGCCACCTTATCAAAATTAAAGTTTCTAAGACTCTTGGCTATAGGTTCTAGCATCCCACTCAACGACCACATAGGCCATTTTCACATGGCTTAAAGTTTACAACCCACAATTCAACAAAACAAAATAGCCTATACATGCCAAATGTTCTCCTAGTTCAACTACGAAGACAATACCAAAAGATTTCCAGCGGTGTGATGACTTCAACGACGGTTCCAAGCACGCATAAACAATACGAGTCCAAGAGACCTAAAATGGGTGACAAGAAAACACCGAGTGAGTTTATAACTCATAAGTCATAAGCATTCAACAACCATCCATTAATAAAGTTACCACAACATGAAACAATAAGCGAGGCTAGGTACTCATCCATATCAAAACTATACCATAATTCCTCGGACCTTTCGGTTCAATCTCATACCAAGTCATACATCCACATTTCATATTCCACACAACAAGATATTTAAGGCATTTTCACACACTAACTCATTTCCACCACAACCATACAATTTCAATCATCACATAGATTTAAAGCTTACCAAGCTCAACCCCGAGCATGAACATATTGCCTATTCGTCATGAGCTCAAGGAACTTACCCGATCCGCTGCCCATACTCAACTCGATGGAGACATACCCTCCATATAATTGTTCGATCGGAGATATATATATATATATAGAATGCCTTTACAGTGCTTAATACTCGATTTCGCACACTTAGTGCCATGCGATTTAAGCCCGCACACATAGTGCCATACCCTTCGAGCTCGCACACTTAGTGCCATATATTTCCAGCATGCACACTTAGTGCCATATATTTCCAGCATGCACACTTAGTGCCAATCTCATCACCGTACACTCGTATTGCCCGCACACTTAGTGCCGAAAGCAACTTTCTACACATTTCACTATTTCTTTTACATTCAACAATGTCATCAGTCCATACACATACATTTTCATTTATATATATATATATATCATCCCATTAAACACAATTGCATAAATTTTACAATCATTTAAGCAATATCAAATATGTGCTTAATGACTTACCTCGGATGTTGTCGCACGTTTTCAACGGCTATTCAATTACTTTGTCTTTCCCCTTGTCCAACTTTGATCCTTTGAGTTCTTGAGCTAATTCACACAAATTTAACTTATTAAAACCTCATTATGCTAGCTTATGGCCGAATATGACAAGGAGTTTAAATGGTCATATGGCCACCCTTTAGCTTGAATACACAATGGTCATGCATATTTTATATTACATCAAGCAATTCAATACAATTCATTCAACCATCAAGGAAAAGCTAAGGCCATCAATAGGCTACCTAAGGCCGAATATACACATCAACATATGTATTCGTTCATGTGGCCGAACATACACATCCATGTTAAGGCCGATTTCCACACTTGATACATTCTACAAGTAAGGTCGCTTGTATCGACTAAACACCAATTTGTTTCAAGTTCACAACTAGGCTAATATGCACATATACACTAGTAAATCAACACTAACATTTGTACTTCACCTTACTAGCACTTCTCATTCAAATGACATGAACAACGAACATAGTTTCCTTTTATTTCCTACCATGGCCGAATGCCATACAACACCATACCATGCATCATTACAAGCTTTACTTTTAGCATGCAAATAACATCCACAAATCCACCTTAGCCGAACCTTATCTCCATGATATAGTGAAGATTTGAACCATGGGCTAGTTTAGAACTCAAGCTAACTACTAAAACATGCTTGAATCTCATGGCACAACATCAAACTTACCTTAACTTAGATGCAAATATGGCCGAATGTCTTCAACTTTTCTCTTTTCAAACCGGCCAAGAAGAACCAAAGGGTGAAGCTTTTCTTTTCTCTTTGTATTTTCTTCCTAGTCTTTGCTCAAAGAAAGGATGAATAACAACTTTTTTTTTCTTTCTCTCTCTAGCTACGGCACCATGGGGGGGCATCCATGCTCATTTTTTTTTCTTTTTTTTTTTCATTTCTTAATTCTTGCTACATAATGCACTAACTAAACATGTTGGAAACATGTCCCCTTGCCCATAATCTAGACATGGCCGGCCACTCATCCAAAATAAATGGAGCATTTGACATGCAACTCCATTTATTTTACTTCATTCCTTTATTAACCTCTTAAAATTAGCTACATATTTTTAAATCCTTTCACATGAGTCCTTTTTCTTTCAATTCACAATCAAATTAACTAAATCAAAGGATTCAAAATTCACACATGCATTTTCACATATTCTAGACAATAAATATTACGTTCGAACATGTCAGTGACTCGGTTTAGCGGTCCCGAAACCACTTCCCGACTAGGGTCAATTTTGGGATGTCACACTTATTCTTAATTGTAACCTTGTTGAGCTAACGATAATCAATACACAATCTCACTGAACCGTCTTTCTTCATTACAAATAGCACTGGTGCACCCGAGGGCAAAAAACTATGTCGTGCAAAACCTCTATCTGTTAACTCTTGCAATTGGGATTTCAACTCTTTCAATTCTGTCAAAGCCATTCTGTATGGAGCTATGGATATCGTTGATGTTCCTGATACTAATTCAATAGAAAACAAAACTTCTCTGATTGGTGGTAACCCATGCAACTCTTCTGGAAACATATCCAAATACTCACAAACCATTGGTACTAATTTTTTGATAACCTGAATTAGGGCCTAATCGGAATAGTGGTTTCGGGACCACAAAATCTGAGATAGAAATAATTATTTTATGATTATTTTGAGGTCTATGATATGATTGCATGATTGTGTGAAAATTTCGTGAAGAAATTTTATGCATAAAGTGCTTAATTTGAAGTTAGGGACTAAATTGAATAAGTTGCAAAACTTGCATTCTAGAAGTTTTTAGTATGAAATTGCTTTGAAATATTAATTAGGATGTCTTAAATAGAAATTTGACCAATTTCTAAGTTTATGGACAAAAATTGGACCTGGATAGAATTTTTGAAAGTTTAGTAAGGAAGGGCATTTTGGTCATTTGGATATTAAATGAAATAAAATAGGAAAAATAACACAAAAATGATCATCTTCTCCATAAGTTTCTGCTGAATTTTGCTCTCCACCATAGCTAGAGTTTCAACACTTTTAAGCCTTGATTGTAAGTGATTTCTATGCCCGTTTTTAATGTTCTTTACATTTTTGAAATCCTCGTAGCTCGGTTTACCTATTTCTACCAATATTTTGAGCTAGGGTTTATATTTAAAATTTTACCCATGGATGATATGTATGAATTTTGTTGTTTTACGGTAGGATATGAAGTTTGAGATTGTGTTAAACAACTTTTGCTAAGTGATTTTTCGTAAAAACGAGTAAAATGACATAATTGGTAAAAATACCTAATATTCATAAGTACATGTTAGAGTGTAAATTTTATGTTGCTATAGAAGACAAAAACGATTAGCATGTCATAGAACATAAGAAAATAGGATGAGGTTTAATTTACGAGCCTTCGGAAAAAAGTGTAAATATGTGAAAGTTTAGGGGCAAAATGGTAATTTTACCAAAGTTCGTACTAGGAGTTGTTTTGATGAATGTGTGTATTAAATAAATTAATTTGGTATTATAGATCAATAGAAAAGGGATTTGAGTCGAGATCGGGGGAAAAATAAAGTTTACGACGAATAGGCTCGACTATTCTCATTTTGTATCGAGGTAAGTTCATATGTAAATATTGTAATATAACCATTATTTTAAATCATTTAATGCTATTTGTACAATATTATGATTGTTATCATGCAATTTTATACTTTGTGGTCATTGTTGGACAGCATGCAAAAAGTTTATGAATTATGTAAAAAATGTGAAATATTACCGAAGTATCATCATTGGTATTCCAAGGAGAATGGTAAAGGAGTACGAACGAGGAAAGTCCCGTTGAAACTTAGGAATATATTCAGATATTTGGGCATCTGAACTCATTGAGTTGAGTCCGAGTTCACTTATGGATGCGAATGTCCGAACTCGTTGAGTTGAGTCCGAGTTCGTGAAATGTAACTAGGCATCCGAACTCGTTGAGTTGAGTCCGAGTTCACTTATGGATGCGAACGCCTGAGCTCATTGAGTTGAGTCCGAGTTCGCTTATGCGCGAGTTACATGGTAGCTTGGCTACATATGTGGCACTTATGTGCAAACTTTCCATGTATCCGAGTTATATTCCAATGTGTTCAACAGGTAAAATTCTAGTGAAATAGAAGAATACTCAAGATGCAAGTGAGGTATTAGTAAGTGTTGTGGAATGGGCACTTCGGGCAGGTCTGTACTTAACCTCGGGTTGAGACTTGATACGGCAACAATAATATGGTAAGATGATGAATGATGAATAGAAATGTGATACATGTTTTGGTGATATTATGCTAATGTTGGTTGGTATAATTGCTTTGTTAAGTTATTTGTTATTTGCATGTGGACTTACTAAGCATCTATGCTTACTCCCACTTTTTCATTCTTGGTAGTTTTGACAAGTCAATTTGGAGATCGGGACGGTTGGAGGCACGCTCACACTATTACTGGACAATCGCGGTATAATGACTTGAAATTTTTGGAAATATGGCATGTATAGCATTCCCATCATTTTATGTGTATAATCTTACAATATGGTAATGGATGGAATCAAAATGTTTGAGAATTATTAGCTATTGGAATGGCTAATCAAGTTTATATATGATAACATGTATGCTTTATGTCTTAACCAAAACAATGAAAATCGTTGGAAAGGTAAAATTTGCCACAAAACAGAATCAGACAGCAGTAGTGACGTGAATTTGAAAAATCACTAAAAATAGTAGAAATGGAGTTAAATGATGAATAAGTTATGGAATCGAAGCTTGATGAGTTCATTTTCATATGGAAGAAACGAAATAGGTAAATGAGTTATATTTTATGAGATATTTAAGTTTTGGTGGAACAGGGTCAGAGTGATCTCTGAATCCCATGTTCTGACTTTAAAAATTCACCATAAATTGTAAAAAAACAATTAGGAGTTTTACATTACATGTATGAAATACTTATTGAGTATAGGTTTATGAGAAACAAACGGCATAGTCATTGAAACTATGTACAGAGAGATATCTGATTCGTAATACACAGGGCTCAAAGTAGCCAGACCTTGAAACAGGGGAGACTTTAACTAATAAAATGTACTAATTGGCCTGACAAAAAATTCTAGAAAAAATTTATTAAGTAGATATATGAGTCTAGTTTCAAGTAAAATTTATGTAATTGGATTTAGAGTTTCATAACTCGAGATATGAATTTTTTAGCGACTATGATGCAGTTAGCCAGCTTGTCTGGAAATTCTAAAATAAATTGTCTGAGCTGTTTAATTAATGAATTAAGTCCGTTAACATCTCGTGCTCGACTCCGACGACAGTCTCGAGTACCGGGGGCATTACAAATTTAATCTTCGATTCAGACCTTTTTGTATCAGTACATACACAAGATAAGCATCACAACCTTTTCTCACATATTTTTGAGCTAACATCGATGATATCACAACAGATAATTTACTCGACTCATTAGATTCAATTTGAAGAGTTTCATTATTTTGACATTTCAATTCGATAATCTTTCAGCTACAATTCACAACAGCATCGTGTGAGTCAACCAATCCATACCCAGGATCACATCGAATTCATCAAATGGTAAAAGCATCATATTAGCCAGAAAACAGTAATCCCAAGTCATCGAAGGACAATTCTTGTAAACTTTATCATCTAAGACTTACTTTCTTAAGGGGTTCGATACTTTAATCACAAATTTGGTAGACTCAACAGGTGATACAGCCAAGCACTGAGACTCATCAAAGCTAACAAGGAACCTTTGGAGCTGCCCGTTGGACCAATAACTCGAGCTCGAGCCAAAAGATTCAAAGAGGTTGTTTCGACTTTAGCTGATCGAGTATGGGGAGAGAATGTTGCTGGGCTCATTGAATGAACATGGACAAGTCACCCAAGCAAGCATTGCAACCTTCTACAAGCCCATCTTGTTCATTCATAGCCCATTAAGCTCAACTCTAGCTCGTTTTTAACTTAGCAATATTTTGTTGCTGGAAATAAGGATTTCAATCCATTTTAGTTATTTTAGTTTGTGTGTTTAATTATGTCATAGTTTGAACATCATTAATATGAGTCTTTAATTATGTTATAGTTTGAACATCATTAATATGTTTTCTACATTTAATAAATTCATGCATTATGTAACTTTGATGTTATTAAGTTTGCATCATTAAATTAAGTCGTGAATTAATGCATCTGTTCATTTAGTTTACATCTTAATTAAATTATGCATTTAAACATCTTATTTGTTTGTATTAGAGTGTTATTTAATTTGGTTGTTACTTTTTAATGCATAATTTATAGTGTGTTTAATTTTTCTTAAATAAAATTAATTGCGCGTTCAATTTTTGTTGTAGGAAAGCTCAAAAGGCTGGACACATATTTTAAATCTACAATAGGGTTGTTCGTTTGCCAAGAAGAATCCAATGCTGTCATATTCAAATGGCTATTTAGTTTTGGCATAAAAGAGTGTGCATTTGGTCACTTAATTGCTGGTGCATAAAGGGAACATTTTTGTTGGACATTGAAGCACTCAAAGCTCATTATGGTGGCTTTTCAAATGGACTAAGAGTGTCTCTTCAAGTCTGATTAGTTTTTATAGTCTTTTTCCTTTAGTATGATGGCATTAAAAGAGGAAGTTGCACAAGTTTTGTGATTCAGTTACAAGGGAGTTGAAGGGGCATCAATTAAGCACAATAAGAATACTTTAAGTCTTTATTAATGGATAGAGTCATGCCTTTTCATCTACACTAGGATCAAATGAAGAGACATGACCATTGTATTTTCTACATAAGTTAAAAATGAAATTAAAGCTTGTAATAACCTTAGTTAATTGCTGGAGGTGAAAGGTCACAAATAGGCATTCGAATAGTCATAATAATGCCTATAAATATATTATAAGAAGACATTATTTTGGTTAAGAAAACTTTT
Source organism: Gossypium arboreum (assembly GCF_025698485.1). NCBI lineage: Eukaryota > Viridiplantae > Streptophyta > Magnoliopsida > Malvales > Malvaceae > Gossypium > Gossypium arboreum. The sequence continues at coordinate 30,408,429 of NC_069076.1, forward strand.
GATACTTTTATGAATTTTTACATCTTTGTGAATTTAATTCAACTCTCATTGTTCTTCTAAGACTCAAGCTGACTTATCTAGCATTACTAGTGGCGTCCAACTTGTTTTCTTTGTGAACTTATCACTCTTTGAGTGTAGCGTTCAACCCCGATACCTTTAGTTCCTATCTGTAGCGTTCAACCCCGATACCTTTAGTTCGTATCTCCTCATAGATAGTGGGTCAATTTCCTTTTTAACTATCAACCTTTCCACGTTAAAAGTCAATATAAGATTCGAGTCAATACTCCTTATAATATTGGTTCTTTCTTGGACCTTATGCCGTTTTGCATCCATCTGAATTATTCCTTTCAAAGTTATCTTATTTTTCTTTGTTTAACTCAAAAATTCACTTAAACTAACCCAAAATACTTAAAAACCACCTTTGCTTTAGCCTACACTTAGCCAAATTCACTCAACTCCAAATTAAACGAAACTTCTCTATTTTACAGTCGACAACACTACAATTCGAAATCAACTCACGACATAAAATCGTATCAACAAGAAAACTCTTAATAAATACTAAGTTCTCACAAACATATGAATGAGTCGATCCAGGATCAATCAAAGCAATTACATTAGTGTCATAAAGAGAAAATGTACTGGTGATAACATCTGGTGATTACGCATCTTTGCAAGCGCGAATAGCATAAGCTCTAGCTGGTGCTCTAGCCTCGAATCTGACAATAGAGTCATTTTTCTTTCCTTTGCTATTGGTCACATTTCCCACATTTCTAGGTGGTCTCCCTCTAGCAGCTGTGTTACTCAATCTTGCATTCTAATATCTATCTTTCTCAGGTAACTCAGGGCAATCCTGAATGAAGTGATCTTACATGCCACATTTGAAACAACCTTTATTATTCATCTAGCAATCTCCAAAATGTCGTCTTCCACATTGTTGACACTCGAGTTTGTTGGTTCTAACAATACCAATGCTCAATACTGAAGTGGCTTGAGCTTTAGGACTCATGTATTGCTTTCAACGATCTCTATTTGAATACCCCACTGAAGCTGTTGAACGATTACATGAATCTCATGATTTCTTTGATGAGGATGATAGGTTTATTCATCGATCTCTTTCTCGAATCTATAGCCTCAAAATTAGCTTTTCTCTTTTCTTTGCCAAGTTCTTCGACTTTACAAGCTCTGTTGACTAACACCACAAATTCTTTCAACTCTAGAATTTTGACTAGCAGTCTGATATCTTCGTTTAACGCGTCTTCAAATCTCTTATACATAATGGCCTCAGTGGAAACACATTCTCAAGCATACTTACTAAGTCCTACAAACTCTCTCTCATGCTCCATTACAGATATTCGACCTTGTTTTAACTCCAGAAATTCTTTGCGCTTTTGATCGATAAACCGCTGACTGATGTATTTCTTTCTGAACTCAGTTTGAAAGAATTCCTAGGTAGCCTATTCTCTCGGCACCACAGATATCAAAGTATTCCACCACTGATATACTATGTCTCTCAGAAGTGATACAACGTATTTTACACATTCTAATAGTATTCTCAAGCCAAAACTCAGCTCTCTCAGGATCGTCATCAATGGTAGCTTTGAACTCTTCAGCCCTGTATTTTTTAATTTTATCAACAGACGGCTTATTTAATCGTCAATGTTCTACACCTTGAGGAGCTATAGGAATCAGTTGAGGAATAGGTGGGGGTGGAGGTTGCTGAGCAGCCGGATTAGTTTAGACAAACTGAGTAAACCATTCATTCATCATTTGAAAGAAGGCTTCCTTGGCCTCTCCTCCCTAACTACCCGATACAAGTTTCGACTCAAATTGCTCTATTTTGTGAATGGAGGCTGGCGCATTACTCTCGACATCATCAACCACAGCTCGATTGGGATCCATTACTATAAGAAAATACAGTTTAAATTGTCAGGAGTCATCACACTATCACAGGTTATATATGGCATGTATAGCTAGACTCTTACATACTCTACATTAGTCCTAGAATATACTACATTAGCCAAAATAGGGTTATAGAGCATTACTAGACTTATTACACAAATAAACATACATTGCACAAACATTTTTCCATTTCAATTATAAGACATTCACAATGTAACACCCCTTACCCGAGACCGTCGCCAGAGTCGAGCACAAGGCGTTACCAGACTTATCTTACTTGTTCGGGACATAACTTTTTTTTACTATTAAAAATTAATTCAGTTACATTCATACAATAAATCCCTAAAAAGGGCCTTCAAGGCCCAAAAACGTGCAATTGGAACGGTTCGGGACCAAACCGGGAACATTAAAAATTTTCCAATTACTTACACAAATCAAAACAATTTATTTCACTATTCAGTAATTGTCACTAAATAAATTATAAATCGAGTTACAAAACTCAAAACTTAAATCCGTAAATTTTTCCTAAAACTAGACTCAATAAGCTTTAATTCTATATCTCATTCACCATCTAATTCCATTCCTACAATTTTTAGTGATTTTTCAAATCCACTTCACTGCTGCTGTTTCCTAACTGTTCCATGGCCAACTCTTACTCCTTCATAATTTCTTTGCATCAAACCTCATTTAGGCATACATAATACCAAAACATGTTCTTATTTAGATATATCATTAGCTAATCATTACCAAGTATTCACTTACCATTCTTTAATCATATCAAAAGGACATACACACATAATAGCCAAGTACTTATACATGCCATAACTTAAAGTATTTCTAGTCATAAACTACCGAGATAGCTCGTTGATAATGTGATTCGATCTCCGACATCCTTACGATTTTTTGAGTTGGCTTTGCGATACTATAAAAAAGAGTGAAAAGAAAGGGAGTAAGCATAAAGCTTAGTAAGTTTGCATGTAAATAAATAACAAATTCTAAATGAATTATCAAGATAACCTGAACCTTCCGAACATGGACTTATCTCACCTTCCCTTTGGTACACTCTTTAAATTTTCCGTTGAACCACTTGGAATACTAAGGATATATGGGTACCGTTCCTTTTTAAACTTACCATTGTCATGTCTTGACATGGTCTTACGTGGTATCCTTGCCTTATGAACTCACCATTGCCATGCCTTGGCATGGTCTTACATGGGATCTTTGCCTTATCGTAGTTTATCAATGCCATGTCTTGACATGGTCTTACAAATTTCCTTGCCTTGTAAAATTTACCAATGCCATGCCTTGGCATGGTCTTACTTGGTATCCTTAAACCCTAATGTCATGACATTTGTATCCTACAGATTCCTAAAGTTCAACCGGGACTTTTAAGTATCATTTCTCCGTTAATTCTCGCTTGAATCGTCAAGGAATAAATTTACAAAATAAATATACAGATGCTGATAAAATAACATCATTAATTATAAATAATAAAACATTGCATTTATTTACCACAAACTTATCTCAATACAAAATACAATCAAATATTTTGATTTAGTCCTCAACCTTTTTCTTTCCTCGGTCTAACCCTGAATTTCATTCTTCTTGATCTATAATAGCAAATTTAACTTATTTAATATTCAAATTTATCAAAACAGTCCTTAACTCTAACTTTGACAAAATTATGATTTTGCCCTTAAACTTTTACATATTTACACTTTTACCCCAATGCTCGAAAATGAAACTTTATCCCTAATTCTTATGTTTTATGACATGCTAATCATTTATTTACCTAAAACAACATCAAATTCCCACTCTAACGTGTACTTGTGACCATTAGGTATTTTTACCGATTATGTCGTTTTACACGTTTTCTCTTAAAATCACTTAGCTCAAGTCGTTTAACATAATTTCAAGCTTCATATTCTACCATAAAACATCAAAATAAACACATTTCACCTGTGAGTATTTTTCCAAATATGAACCCTAGGTTAAATTATTGCTAGAATAAGATAAATCAAGTTACCAAGACTTCAAAAACGTAAAGAACATTAAAAACGAGGCTTGGAAACACTTCCTATGAAGGCTTGGAAGCTTGACAAAACCCTAGCTATGAAGAACCCTTGAAATTTCGGCCTAATGAAGAAGATGGGCACATTTTGCCATCTTTTTCCCTTTTTAAATCTTTTAATTACCAAATGACTAAAATACCCTTCATTAAAACTTTAGTTATTTTTATCTATGTATGTCCATTTTGGTTCATGAAAACCTAATGGTCTAATTTCCATTTAAGGACCTCTACTTCAATTATACTCTTCAATTTAATCCTTTATCATCTAAACCTCATGTTTATCAACTTTTGCAACTATGCCCTAGTAGGTAAATTAAGCATGCTATCTATAAAATTTTCCATCGATACTCTAACACATGCATCTAATCACTCGTTAAATTATAAAAATTAATTCGAATAAACTTTTCTATCTCAAATTCGTGGTTTTGCAACCACTGTTCCATTTAGGCCCTATTTTGGGATGTTACATTTCTCCCCCCTTTAGGGATTTTCGTCCTTAAAAATCTTACTGTGAAAAGATTTGGATACTGTTTTCGCATAACCTCTTCAGGCTCCCATGTAGCCTCGTCTACCCCATGCCTATTCCATAATACTTTCACAAGGGCAATACTTTTGTTCCTTTATTGCTTGAGCGCTCGAGCTAAAATCTTTACCATAAGTCATATCTTGCTGAATCTCAACCTCTATTTGTGAAATCACATGCGAAGGATCAGAATGGTAACGACGTAACATAGACACATGGAACACATCATGAATCTTCTCTACATGGAACACATCATGAATCTTCTCTAACTCTGGCGGCAAAGCTAACAAATATGCTAATGGTCCAACTCTTTTAGTCACCTCAAACAGTCCAATAAAATGTGGACTTAGTTTGCCTTTCTTGCCAAATCTAAAGACTTTCTTCCATGGGGATACTTTCAAGAACAATTTGTCACCAACTTGGTACTCAATCTCTTTTCTTTTCAAGTCTGCATAAGACTTCTGTCTATTTGAAGCTGCTTTCAAGCAATCTCTGATAACTTTCACTTTCTCTTTAGTTTCTTTAACTAAATTAACCCCGTAAATCTGATTTTCTTTAAGCTCTATCCAATACAAAGGTGTACGACATTTACATCCATATAAAGCTTCACAAGGTGCCATTTTCAAACTCGACTAGTAACTATTATTATAAGCAAACTCCACCAATGGAAAATATTTGTCCCAACTTCCTTGAAATTCTAAGACACAACATCTGAGAATATCCTCAAGTATTTGAATAACTCTCTCTGACTGACCATCGGTCTGAGGATGGAAAGCTGTACTAAAACTCAACTTTGTGCCCAAAGCTTCCGGTAACTTCTACCAAAATCGCGAAGTGAATCTCGGGTCTCTATCTGAAATAATCGATAATGGTACTCCATGTAGTCTGACTATCTCTAAAATATACAACTCGGCCAACTTTTCAAGTGAATAATCCATACAAACTGGAATAGAATTAGCCAACTTCGTTAGCTTATCAATCACAACCCATACTGCATCTTTCTTTCTTGGTGTCAACTGCAATCCTATCACAAAATCCATGGCAACTCGTCCCATTTCCACTCAAGAACTAACACAAGCTGCAATAAACCTGAAGGTACCTGATGTTCGACTTTTACTTGCTGACAGATCAAGCATCTAGAAAAAAACTCTGAGATATCTCTCTTCATTTCTACCCACCAATACATTTTTGTACTACCTGGATGAATAGACAAGGAACTACTATGTGCTTCCTCTAAAATCTTTCGAATAAGTTCATCATTCTTTGGTACACATATCCAATTTCTAAACATTAAACAACCATCAGAACTGATCTGAAAATCTAACTCTATACCCGACTCACACTGAGCTCTTTTGGCTTGCAACTCACTGTCATCTTTCTGAACTTCACAAATTTCTTTAAGAAACATTGGCTTAGCTCTTAATTCAGCTAAGATAGAACCATCATCTGATAAGGTTAAACTGGTGTTCAAAGCTCTTAATGTAAATAAAGATTTTCTACTCAAAGCATTAGCAACTACGTTTGCCTTACCCGGGTGATAATCGATCACTAGTTCATAATCTTTAATCAACTCTAGCCATCTTCTTTGCCTCAAGTTCAAATTTTTCTGAGTCATCAAGTATTTCAAACTTTTATTATCAGTAAATATTTGGCACTTCTCACCATACAAGTGATGCCTCTAGATTTTCAATGCAAATACAATGGCAACTAGTTCCAAATCATGTATCGGATAATTTTTCTCATATGGCTTTAGCTGTCTAGAGGCATAAGCAATTACCTTTCATTCCTGCATAAGTACACAACCTAGTCTATTCAAGGATGCATCACTATAAATCACAAACTCTTTACCCGATTCTGGTTGTACTAAGACAGGAGCTTTAGTCAACAATGCCTTTAACTTATCAAAACTCTGCTGACACTTTTCAGTCCATTCAAACTTGACATTTTTCTGTAGCAATCTTGTCAATTGAGTAGCTATCATGGAAAATCCCTCTACAAATTGTCTATAATAACCGACGAGACCAAGAAAACTTCTGACCTCTGATACATCCCTGGGAGGCTTCCAATCAACAATGGCTAAAATCTTGCTCGGGTTAACTCTAACACCTTCACCTGAGACTATATGTCCAAGAAAAACAACTTCCTGTAACCAAAACTCACTTTTGCTAAACTTGGCATAAAGCTTATTATCTCTCAAAGTCTGTAACACTGTTCTCAAATGCTCTGAATGCTCAGTCTTATCATGAGAATAAATCAAGATATCATCAATGAACACAACTACAAATTTATCCAAGTAAGGTCTAAAATTTCAATTCATTAAGTCCATGAAAATGGCAGGAGCATTAGTCAAGCCAAATGGCATCACAAGGAACTCATAATGGCCATACCTAGTCCGGATAGAAATCTCCGGAACATCTGACTCTTTAACTCATAACTGATAATATCCGGATCTCAAATCTATCTTAGAGAAAAGGTAGCTCCCTTCAATTGATCAAACAAATGATCAATTCTAGGCAGTGGATACTTGTTCTTAATAGTCATCTTGTTAAGCTGCCAATAATCTATGCACAATCTCATCGAACCATCTTTCTTTTTCACAAAGAGCACTAGTGCACCCCATTGTGAACAACTAGGTCTTGCAAAGCCTTTCTCCGTTAGTTCCTGCAACTGAACTTTCATTTTTCTCAATTCTATTGGAGCCATTCTATAAGGAGCAATAGAAATGGGTGTTGTACCCGAAACAAATTCAATACCAAACTCAACTTCTCTGATAGGAGGCAAACCTGATAGTTCTTCCGGAAACACATCAGGAAACTCACATACCACTGGCACTGATTCAATTTTCAACTCTGGAAGCAAGATATGTAACACCCCGTACCCGAGTCCATTACCGGAGTCGAACACAAGGTGCACACAGACTTAACTTAATTGTTTTCACAGTCCATAAAAAATTTCGGACAAAGTTGTTCTTGCATCCTTTATCGCCTTAAAAATCATATCTTGAGTTTCAAAACTCGAAAATCAGTTTCGTAATTTTTCCTTGAAACTAGACTCATATGTCCATCTACATGTTTTTTCTAGAATTTTTGGTCGAGCCAATTAGTACAGTTTATTAGTTAAAGTCTCCCATGTTATAGGGGTCGACTACACTGACCTTCGCGCGTTACAACTTGAATATCTCCCTGTACAGGGCTTCAATACTGATGCCGTTTGCTTCTATAGAAACTAGACTCAAAGAGGAATCTATAAATATATGGCATGACTCCTAATTATCTCTGGTTAATTTATAATGAATTTCCAAAGTCGGAACAGGGAATCCAGAAACCGTTCTGGCCCTGTTTCACGAATACCTAAATATCTCTTAACATACAACTCATATGACCGTTTCGTTTCTTCCATATGAAAGTAGATTCATCAAGGCTCATTTACATCATTTATTCACTATTTAATTCCATTCCTGCTATTTTTAGTGATTTTTCACATCCACACCACTGCTGCTGTCAGCATCTGTTTTCAAGGTAAACTTTACCTATTTCGTGGTTTGCATGGACCAACTAGAGTTTTGTCATACATAGGTCCACATATGATCATATTTAGCCATTCCAAGGGCTGATCATTGCCCAACACTTCCATTCCAGTCCATAGTCACATCATGAAACCATATATATATACATAAACACAAATGGTCTAATGCCATACTCCACTTCTTTGTGCCATTTTCGCATGGTTGTACACACATACATCACAAAAAGTACTCGAGAAACAACAAAGGGTAGTCCTATACATGCCATTTCAAAGCTCAACCAAAATTTGTACCAAAAAGGGGCTTTGATAGTGTGGGAGACTTCGACTTCCAAAAAAATCCGAGTCCGATGGTGACGAGCCAAAATCTATAAAGCAGAGAACAAAGAAGCGGAGTAAGCAATTTATGCTTAGTAAGTTTTGAGCAAGGGATTCCAGCACAACAAAAGCATAGCATTCATATAGCTAAACGGATAATTTCATATGCACACATTCTCAATATCATACTTACTTCACATTACCAACCCTTATGTTCATACACAAAAGATCAACTTAGCCAAAGGCCGGTAGCTCGTTTATCAACTGAGCGAATACTTACTTGTAAGGGCTCAACTAATTCAAGCACATACGAACATACCTCATTGCTGGAATTTTTGCAGCAAGATTGCTTATTTCCGAAACACGTACCTTCGGAATTTAACCGGATATAGCGACTCGCTCGATTGTCTTCGGGACATAGCCCGGTTATAGTGATTCGCACAATTGCCTTTGGGAATTAGCCCGGATTTAGTAACTCGCACAAATGCCTTCGGGACTTAACCCAGTTTTGATAACTCACACAAATGCCTTTGGGAATTGACCCGGATTTAGTCACTTAGCACAAAAGCCTTCAGGACTTAGCCCGGACACCATTCGAATAAACATGCACATTTAACACTAAATCATGACACATTCGTATTTCATTTTCATTAGCAAAACTCAAATACACTACACTTATAACTCTTGCACATTTCGGTTCAATATCCACACACAAAGAGCATGATTTCGATTTACTTGAGACATGATCTAATCAAATCATAATTTAAGCTCTATTACTCAAGAACTTACCTCGGATGTTGTCGAATGATTCCGATGGCTATTCGACCACTTTTTCCTTCCCTTTATCGGATTTAGCTCCCCTTTGCTCTTGAGCTTAATTTAACAAATAAATTGATTTAATCATTTGGGCATCGAAAGAGGAATTCAAGGTACTTAGCCCACATATTTTCATTAGACCTTAAAGTCACATATGTACAGAAATCATGAATCAAACTCAACACATTAGTTAGTACTCTCCTTAGCCAAATTTCCCAAGCCAAGAATAGGCATCAATATGCTTGCCTCTAACCGAATGCATGCACACCAATCCCCCTCATGTGGCCGAATATGCATGTCCATGTTGAGGCCAATTATACACTTAATACCACACATAAGCGGCATACATTTTACTAACTAACGATTCCATATTGTAACTCAATACGCATCAATCATTTACTTCATAATCGAAACATCATCATATGAAAATATATACCTTGAGATAGTATATATGTCATACCAATACATCATGTGCAAACATATATATATATATATATATATATGCTAGAGCCGAATCTCAAAGTTGATTATAACTAAACATGAACATAAATCCAAAACACAAATCTTACCTACCATGCAATAAGCATAAATTATACTTATGGATGTACCATGGCCGAATACATCACAACACCATACCGTTTCAATTTTGGTCATGGTTAAACAAAGAACTTAATGTCTCACTCAAAAATGCTAAAAAGAAAGTCCAAGGGCCATCAATCCACCATCACATGTATCATTAGCAAGCTTCATATTTAACATGCAATGGCATTAACACAAAATCCACCTTGGCCGAATACCACCCCCATGACATAGCAAGGATTTGAACCATGGGCTAATAAGAACATCAAGTTAGCAAGCAAAAACATGCATGAATCTCATGGCACAACATCAAACATACCTTAATCTTGATACAAGTATGGCCAAACCTCTTCCTAATCCTCTTCCAAACCAAACATGAAGCAAGAACTCCCTCTTCTTCCTTAGAATTTTCGGTCAAGAGAGAATGAAAAGGATGAACAAATTTTTTTCTTTTCTTTTCTTCAACTCACGGCAATGGGGGGGGACACTCACCATTCTCCTATTTTTTTCTTCCTTTCATTATTCAATTCCCATGCTCATTATTTTATTTTTTCTTACATACACCATTGTCCCAACATGTTTTATGACATGTTTTTGCCCATAATCCTTGTCATGGCGGCCACTAGCTATTAGGGGGAATTTGACATGCAAGTCCTCCTTTTGATTACATGCACTATTAGGTCCTTATAGATTAGCCTATCACATTTCAAAAGTGTCACACAAGTCCTAATAACTGAATTCACATGCAATCGACTAAATCAAGCTTGAAATTTTCACACATTCATAAATACATATTCTAGACAATAAATATTACGTTCAAACATTTCAATGACTCGGTTTAGCGGTCCGAAACCACTTCCGACTAGGGTCAATTTTGGCTGTCACAACTCTCCCCACACAAGAAATTTTCGTCCCGAAAATCTTACCGGTAGATAGGTTTGGGTATCGCTCTTTTATAGAATTCTCGGGTTCCCAAGTAGCTTATTCCATCCCGTGTTTGAGCCATAACACTTTTACTAACGGAACCCTTTTGTTTCGCAACTCCTTCACTTCACGAGGTAGGATACTGAATCGGTTCTTCTTCATAACTCATATCGGCTTGAATTTCAACCTCGATGGACTAATTACGTCTGACGGATCGGATCTATAACGTCAAGCATCGAAACATGAAAGACGTCGTGAATCTTTTCAAGTTCGGGGCAAAATCAAATGATCATAATGGACCGACTCGTTCGGATATCTCATATGGCCCGATGAACCTCGGACTCAATTTGCCCTTGCGCCCAAATCGAGTATCTTTTTCCAAGGCGAAACTTTAAGAAACACTTTATCTTCCACGATACTCAATGTCTTTTCGTTTGAGATCCGCGTCGACTTCGACGATCGGAGGCTATCTTGATTTTCACGGATTACTTTTACTTTCATTCAGCATCTTTAATCAAATCCACCCCGAAAATTTTGCTTTCATCGAGCTCGGTCCAAAACAATGGTGTACGGCATTTACGCCCGTACAAGGCCTCGTAAGGCGCCATCTTAATACTTGATTGAAAACTATTGTTTTAAGCGAATTCAATCAAAGGTAAATACCGTTCCCATGAACCACTGAACTCGAGGATGCAACATCTCAACATATCCTCAAGTATCTCGAATTATCCGCTCGGATTGACCATCGGTTTGGGGGTGAAAGCGGTCTTTGAAATGCAACTTGGTACCCAAAGCTTCTTGCAATTTCTTCCAAAATCGCGAGGTGAATCTCGGATCTCTATCCGACACAATGTAAATCGGTACCCGTGTAATCTCACAATCGAGAAACGTACAATTCAGCTAGTTTATCCAATGAAAATCCAGACGCACGGGGATAAAGTGAGCCGACTTAGTCGGTCTATCAACAACAACCCAAATCGCATCCTTCTTGCTTGTCGACAATGGCGGTCCGGACACAAAGTCCATTGTGACTCGATCCCATTTCCACTTGGGTATCGTGATCGGTGAAGTAACCACAAGGCACTTGATGTTCCGCTTTCACTTGTTGACATATTAAATATCTCGAAACAAAGTCGGAGATGTCTCGTTTCATACCATGCCACCAAAACCGACATTTCAAATCGTTGTACATCTTCGTACTCCCCGGGTGAATTGACATTCGGCTACAATGGGCTTCGTTCAGAATCATCGAAATGACTTCCGAATTCCTTGGAACACACAGACGACTTCTGAACCGCAAACAATCATGATCATCAATTTGAAACTCCGATTCCTTGTTCGGAACACACTCAGCCCGTTTTGCAACCAACTCATCGTCGACTTTCTGAGCTTCACGAATTTGATGAATCAATAATGGTTTGGCCTTTAATTCAGCTACTAATACATTGTCGGGTAGAACAGACAAGTGTACATTCATCGTCGTAAAGCAAGCGGTGATTTCGGCTTAAGGCGTCCGCAACCACATTAGCCTTTCCGGGTGATAATCAATGACAAGCTCGTAATCTTTTAACAACTCAAGCCAACGTCTTTGTCACAGATTCAAGTCTCTTTGAGTCATCAAATATTTGAGACTTTTGTGATCCGAAAATACATGGCACTTCTCCCCAAATAGGTAGTGTCGCCATATTTTCAAAGCGAATACGATGGCGACTAGTTCGAGATCATGGGTCGGATAATTTTTCTCATGTGGCTTTAATTGTCTCGACGATAGGCCACAACTCGACCTTCTTGCATCAATCGCAACCCAACCCAAGTAGGGAGGCTTCACTATAGATGACAAACTCTTTGCACGATTCGGTTTGCACTAAAATTGAGCTTCAGTCAAATAAGTTTTCAGTTGATCAAAACTTTTCGACATTTTTCCGTCCATTCGAACTTAACATCTTTTTGAAGTAGCCGTCATGGGTGTGGCTATCATCGAGAAACCTTTCACAAACCGTCGGTAATGTAAGCAAGTCCCAAAAAGCTCGAACCTCGATAATATTTCTCGAGGCTTCCAGTTAAGTATGGCTGAAATTTTGCTCGGTCGACTCGAATACGATGCGAGATACCACATGACCCAAGAAGCTAACCTCCCTTAACCGAACTCACACTTGCTGAACTTAGCATACAACCGCTTATCCGTAAAATTTGCAACACTAATCTCGGTGTTCGGCATGTTGGTCTCATCTCTTGAATAGACCAAGATGTCGTCAATGAACACAACTACGAACCGGTCCAAATATGTCTCAAGATCCGATTCATCAAATCCATAAATACCGTAGGGCATTAGTGAGCCCGAACGGCATCACTAAGAACTCGTAGTGACCGTACCTCGTTCGAAAGCAATTGCAGGTGCGTCAGAATCTCGAATCCAGAATCGATAATAACCCGATCTCAAATCTATCTTTGAAAACACCGAGGCTCCTTTAGTTGATCAAACAAATCATTAATACACGGTAGCGAATATTTATTCTTTATCGTCACTTTATTCGGTGACGATAGTCAATACACAACCTCATGGTTCCGTCCTTCTTTTCACAAACAATCTTGGTGCACCCCAAGGTGAGAAACTTGGTCGGCGAAACCTCTATCCGTCAATTCTTGCAACCGAGCTTTCAACTCTTTTAACTCGGTTGGTGCCATACGATCACGGAGCTATCGAAATCGGCATAGTCCGGTACAAGCTCAATACCAAACTCTATCTCCCAAGCAGTGGCAAACCCGGTAATTCTTTGGGAAAAACATCCGTATTCACAAACCAGCGCGCAGATTCGGGTTTTATTTCTAACTCCTTATCATCAAGTACATACGCAAGGTATGCTTCGCACCCTTTCTTACATATTTACGGGCCAACATTGATGATATTATAGTCGGCAACCCCTTTAAGTCCGTAGACTCAACTCGGATCATCTCGTTATTTGCGCACCTCAAATCAATAGTCTTGCTTTTGCAATTCACAACTGCATCATGCACGGTCAACCAATCCAACCCAAGAATAACATCAAATTCATCGAGCGGCAAAAGCATCAAGTCCGCTGAAAGCAGAACCTCGAATTACTAGGGGACATTTCTTACACACTTTGTTGACCAAAGACGTAACGACCCAAGGGATTTGACACCGAATTACGAACTCGATGAGACTCAATAGGTAAAGTCTTCTTTGGATGCTAAGGTTTCGCATATATAAGAGTGAGTAGAACCGGGGTCAATTAAAGCAATCACATTAGTATCAAAGAGAGTGAAAGTACTCGTAATAACATTTGGCGAGGAAGCATCCTCGCGTGCGATTGCATAAGCCCTAGCGAGAGCGCGAGCCTTGGATCCGGTCGTAGCATCTCTAGATCCTCTCGACCACCACTAGCATTGCCGTATTTCTAGATGGTCTACCTCGGCGGTGGTAGCGCCGGTTTCCCACTCGATCTACATTCTGCTCGGACAACCTCGGGCAATCTTTAATGAAGTGGTCAAGCGATCCGCACTTGTAACAGAGGCGGTCACGGAATCTACAACTTCGAGCGCCATTTGCCACAATGTCGACACTCCATTCTGTCTTGACGTTCATTCCCACCATCTGGCGCATCAAGTGCCTCGTGTACCCATTGTGGGGTCGATCACGATCTCGTCTAAAAGGCCGAAGTGCCTCTAGACCGCCCACATCATCACGAAATTTCTTGATGCTGTTGAAGAGACTTTCTCGAGGATCTTTACTGAAACTCTCCGGTTCCCACATCAACTTTTTGTTTTTCTTTTCTAAGCTCTTGACTTTACAAGCTCGCCCGACAAGTACTACGAACTCTCGTATTTCAAGAATGCCAACGAACATTTTATATCTTCATTCAGCCCATCCTCAAGCGTTTACATGATAGCCTTGGACGAAATACATTCCGGCGTATCTACTAAGTCTAACAAATTTTCGCTCGAATCGATGGTGACATAGAACCTTGCTTAAGCTCAAGAAATTCCTTCCATTTTTATCAACAAATCTCGGTGATATACTTTTTCCAAACTCGGTTTGGAAAAACTCCCAAGTCTTGGCTCTCGGGGCTGTGAAGTCGAGTACTCCACCAATAGTAGGCGTAATCGCGTAGCAAGGAGATAGTACACTTTAGGCATTCATCGGGTGTACAAGATAGCTCATCGAGTGCCGGATAGTGTTGTCCAACCAAAATTCAGCTTGCTCGGCATCGTCGCTATCCGTAGCTTTAAATTCAGAGCCCCATGTTTTCGGATTCATCAGCTGGGGCTTATTCGACCTTATTTGGTCGATTCTCGGAGGCATTGTAGGTCTTGGGGTTTGTGTTTGTTGGGAATGGAGGTTGTGGAAGCAGTAGTATTAGTTCGAATGTATTGGTTGAACCAATCATTCATCACGCTATAGAATGCTTGTCTAGCTTCATCATTTGGATTACTAGCATTAGGTTGAGAGTCCGCCACCTTTGTCCCTTGTGCGGGAAAGCGCTACACTCTCAAGATCATCACTACCGCTTCGATCGGGATCGGGATCCATTACTATAAATAAACACATTTGCAAATGTAAATCACCACACTATCAAATAATCACATAAAATGGCATGTATAGCTAGACCCAAACGCATTACGGTAGTCCTAGAATCGACTAAACCGTGGCTTTGATACCAATAAAATTGTAACACCCCATACCCAAGTCCGTTACCGGAGTCAAACACAAGGTGCACACAGACTTAACTTAATTGTTTTCACAATCCATAAAAAATTTCGCACAAGTTGATTCTTGCATCACCGCCGCCTTAAAAATCATATCTTGAGTTTCAAAACTCGAAAATAAGTTTCGTAATTTTTCCCTGAAACTAGACTCATATGTCCTTCTACAGATTTTTTCTAGAATTTTTGGTCGAGCCAATTAGTACAGTTTATTAGTTAAAGTCTCCCATGTTACAGGGGTCGACTACACTGACCTTCGCGTGTTACAACTTGAATATCTCCCTGTACAAGGCTTCAATACTGATTCCGTTTGCTTCTATAGAAACTAGACTCAAAGGGGAATCTATAAATATATGG
Organism: Gossypium arboreum; assembly: GCF_025698485.1. NCBI lineage: Eukaryota > Viridiplantae > Streptophyta > Magnoliopsida > Malvales > Malvaceae > Gossypium > Gossypium arboreum. Next base: position 30,424,160 of record NC_069076.1, read on the forward strand.
CATGACTCCTAATTATCTTTGGTTAATTTATAATGAATTTCCAAAGTCGGAACAGGGAATCCAGAAACCGTTCTGGCCCTGTTTCACGAATACCTAAATATCTCTTAACATACAACTCATATGACAGTTTCGTTTCTTCCATATGAAAGTAGATTCATCAATGCTCATTTACATCATTTATACACTATTTAATTCCATTCCTGCTATTTTTAGTGATTTTTCACATCCACACCACTCTTCTGCTGTCACATCATTTTCAAGGTAAACTTTACCTATTTCGTGGTTTGCATGGACCAACTAGAGTTTTGTCATACATAGGTCCACATATGATCATATTTAGCCATTCCAAGGGCTGATCATTGCCCAACACTTCCATTCCAGTCCATAGTCACATCATGAAACCATATATACACATAAACACAAATGGTCTAATGCCATACTCCACTTCTATGCTAATTTTCGCATGGTCGTACACACATACATCACAAAAAGTACTCGAAAAACAACAAAGGGTAGTCCTATACATGCCATTTCAAAGCTCAACCAAAATTTGTACCAAAAGGGGCTTTGATAGTGTGGGAGACTTCGACTTCCAAAAAAATCCCGAGTCCAGATGGTGACGAGCCAAAATCTATAAAGCAGAGAACAAAGAAGCGGAGTAAGCAATTTATGCTTAGTAAGTTTTGAGCAAGGGATTCCAGCACAACAAAAGCATAGGATTCATATAGCTAAATGGATAATTTCATATGCACACATTCTCAATATCATACTTACTTCACATTACCAACCCTTATGTTCATACACAAAAGATCAACTTAGCCAAAGGCCGGTAGCTCGTTTATCAACTGAGCGAATACTTACTTGTAAGGGCTCAACTAATTCAAGCACATACAAGCATACCTCATTGCTGGAATTTTTGCAGCAAGATTGCTCATTTCCGAATCACGTGCCTTCAGAATTTAACCCGATATAGTGACTCACTCGATTGTCTTTGGGACATAGCCCGGTTATAGTGATTCGCACAATTGCCTTCGGGAATTAGCCCGGATTTAGTAACCCGCACAAATGCCTTCGGGACTTAACCCGGTTTTGGTAACTAGCAAAAATGCCTTTGGGAATTGACCCGGATTTAGTCACTTAGCACAAAAGCCTTCGGGACTTAGCCCGGCCATCATTCGAATAAACATGCACATTTAACACTAAATCATGACACATTCGTATTTCATTTTCATTAGCAAAACTCAAATACACTACACTTATCACTCTTGCACATTTTGGTTCAATATCCACACACAAAGAGCATGATTTCGATTTACTGGAGACATGATCTAATCAAATCATAATTTAAGCTCTATTACTCAAGAACTTACCTCGGATGTTGTCGAATGATTCCGATGGCTATTCGACCACTTTTCCTTCCCTTTATCGGATTTAGCTCCCTTTGCTCTTGAGCTTAATTTAACAAATAAATTGATTTAATCATTTGAGCATCGAAAGAGGAATTCAAGGTACTTAGCCCACATATTTTCATTAGACCTTAAAGTCACATATGTACGAAATCATGAATCAAACTCAACACATTAGTTAGTACTCTCCTTAGCGAATTTCCCAAGCCAAGAATAGGCATCAATATGCTTGCCTCTAACCGAATGCATGCACACCAATCCCCTCATGTGGCGAATATGCATGTCCATGTTGAGGCCAATTATACACTCAATACCACACATAAGCGGCATACATTTTACTAACTAACGCATTCCATATTGTAACTCAATACGCATCAATCATTTACTTCATAACCGAAACATCATCATATGAAAATATATACCTTGAGATAGTATATATGTCAACCAATACATCATGTGCAAACATATATATATATATATATGCTAGAGCCGAATCTCAAAGTTGATTATAACTAAACATGAACATAAATCCAAAACACAAATCTTACCTACCATGCAATAAGCATAAATTATACTTATGGATGTACCATGGCTGAATACATCACAACACCATACCGTTTCAATTTTGGTCATGGTTAAACAAAGAACTTAATGTCTCACTCAAAAATGCTAAAAAGAAAGTCCAAGAGCCATCAATCCACCATCACATGTATCATTAGCAAGCTTCATATTTAACATGCAATGGCTTTAACACAAAATCCACCTTGGCCGAATACCACCCACATGACATAGCAAGGATTTGAACCATGGGCTAATAAGAACATCAATTTAGCAACCAAAAACATGCATGAATCTCATGGCACAATATTAAACATACCTTAATCTTGATACAAGTATGGCCAAACCTCTTCCTAATCCTCTTCCAAACCAAACATGAAGCAAGAACTCCCTCTTCTTCCTTAGAATTTTCGGTCAAGAGAGAATGAAAAGGATGAACAAATTTTTTCTTTTCTTTTCTTCAACTCACGGCAATGGGGGGACACTCACCATTCTCCTATTTTTTTCTTCCTTTCATTATTCAATTCCCATGCTCATTATTTTATTTTTTCTTACATACACCATTGTCCCAACATGTTTTATGACATGTTTTTGCCCATAATCCTTGTCATGGCGGCCACTAGCTATTAGGGGGAATTTGACATGCAAGTCCTCCTTTTGATTACATGCACTATTAGGTCCTTATAGATTAGCCTATCACATTTCAAAAGTGTCACACAAGTCCTAATAACTGAATTCACATGCAATCGACTAAATCAAGCTTGAAATTTTCACACATTCATAAATACATATTCTAGACAATAAATATTACGTTCAAACATTTCGGTGACTCGGTTTAGCGGTCCCAAAACCACTTCCCGACTAGGGTCAATTTTGGGCTGTCACAAGATAAGCTTCATACCCATTTCTCAAGCATTTCTGAGCAGACATAACAGAAATCATGGCAATTGAACTATCTGACTCTTCTAAATTAACACGAAGAATTTCACCATTTTTGCATTTCAACTCAATGAATTTCTTTTTACAATTCACTATCACGTCATGCACAGTCAACCAATCAATACCAAGAATCTTATCAAACTCATCAAATGGCAATAGCATGAGATCGGTCGAAAAACAGTAACCTCTAATCATCAAAGGGAAATTTTTACATACTTTGTCTACTAATACATACTGACCCAATAGATTCGATACTTTAATCACAAATCACATAGACTCTATGGATATGTTCCTACTAGGCATCAATTTCATGAAAACGTAGGAATGGGTTGAACCCGGATCAATCAAAGCAATAACATTAACATCATGAAGAGAAAATGTACCCGTAATTACATTGGGGGAGGATGCCTCTTCACGAGCACGGATAGCATAGGTCCTTGCAGGTGCTCTAACATCTGGTCTCGCTATTGAATCTCTAGATACACCTCTACTTACCCCTATTCCTAAACTTCTCTGAGTTCTGTCTCTAACGGGAGCATTGCTTGATCTTACACTCGGTATTACTTCTCATTTAACCATCTCAGGACACTCCCGAATGAAATGATCTGATGCAACACATCGAAAACAACCAGTCTCAGTTGCTCAACATTGACCTGGATGACGTCGACCACATTAAGGACACTCAGGTCTATCAAGCTGAATACTGCCAACACTCGCAATTGAAGTGGTCTGAGCTTTCTGACCCATAAATCTTCCACCACTATTTCGGCTAGAATACCCTTCTGAAAAATTAGATCTCGTAGAGAACTCTCTAGGCCTCTTGGATGTAGATCGAAACGACTTGCTCATCTGTCTTTACTTCATGTCTTGCATCTCAATTTCAGCTTTACCCTTTCCTTTCAGCAACTCCTCTACCTTACAAGCTCTTTCAACTAAAATAACAAACTATTTTATTTCTAAAACACCGATTGACAGTGGAATATCATCATTGAGCCCATCATCAAATCTCTTGCACATAATAGATTCAGTAGACACACACTTTCATGAGTCTAGCAAATTCACATTCATATTCAGTCACTGTCATCTTACTCTGCATTAGTTCAAGGAATTCTTTTCTTTTCTAGTAGATGAACATCTGACTAATGTATTTCTTATGGAACTCCTCCTGAAAGAAATCCCAAGTAACCTTCTCTTTCGGTACTACTGACACAAGTGTCTTCCACCAATGGTAGGCTGAGTCTCGTAAATGTGATACAACACACTTCATGCACTCTTCAGGTGTACAAGATAACTCATCAAAGACCCTGATAGTATTCTTGAGCCAAAATTTAGCTTTCTCTGCATCGTCATCTTTAGTAGCCCGAAACTCTTCGGCCATTTGTTTTCTAATTTTATCAACTAGTGGCTTCTCTCTTCTAACTATATCTGTGACTGGGGAAGCTACATGGGCAGTCTGAGGATCATGAGGAGGTGGAGGTCTAACGGCCAGATTCGTACGAACGAACTCGGCAAACCATTCATTCATAGCTTGGAAGAAGGCTTCCTTGAGCCCCTCCTCTTTGACTAACTGTAACAGTCCTTTGACTACTATCTAGTTGCACCGTCCCTTCTACGGGAGCGGACGCGTTACTTTCTACATCATCTGCACCAACTCATTCAGGATCCATAACTATAAAATAAAAACAATCTAAAATCATTAGGAGCCGTCACACTATCAAAATATAAGTATGGCATGTAGAGCTAGACTCCTTCTCATACTGAATATTTCGAGAACCGACTAAACTCTTACCCTGATACCAATAAATGTAACACCCCTTATCCGAGACCGTCGTCGGAGTCGAGCACGAGACGTTACCAAACTTATCTTACTTGTTAGGGCATAATTTCTTTTTTACTTTTAAAAATTAATTCTCTCGCGTTCATCCAATAAATCCATAAAAAGGGCCTTCGAGGCCCTAAAACATGCAATTGGATTGGTTCGAGACCAAACCGGGAAATTAAAAATTTTCCAATTACTTACACAAATCAAAACAATTTATTTCACTATTCATAATAAGACTATCCATCTGCATCAATAAGATTTAATTCTATACCTCATTCACCATTTAATTCCATTCCTATAATTTTTAGTGATTTTTCAAATCCACATCACTGCTACTGTTTCCTAACTGTTCTATGGCCAATTCTTACTCCTTCATAATTTCTTTGCATCAAACCTCATTTAGGCATACATAATACCAAAACATGTTCTTATTTAGCTATATCATAAGCTAATCTTTACCAAGTACTCACATGCCATTCTTTAATCATATCATAAGGACATACACACCAAATAGCCAAGTCCTTATACATGCCATAACTTAAAGTATTTCTAGTCACAAAATACCGAGATAGCTTGTTGATAGTGTAAGGCAATCTCTGACGTCCTTACGATTTTTCGAGTTGGCTTTGCCATACTATAAAAAAGAGTGAGAAGAAAGGGAGTAAGCATAAAGCTTAGTAAGTTTGCATGTAAATAAATAACAACATTCTAAACAAATTATCAAGATAACCTGAACCTTTTGAACATGAACTTATCTTACCTTTCCTTTGGTACACTCTTTAAATTTTCTGTTGAACCACTTGGAATACGAAGGATACAAGGGTACCTTTCCTTTTTAAACTTACCATTTCCATGTTTTGACATGGTCTTACATGGTATCCTTGCCTTATGAACTTAACATTGCCATGCCTTGGCATGGTCTTACATGGGATCTTTGCCTTATCGTAGTTTATCAAAGCCATGTCTTGAAATGGTCTTACATGATTTCCTTGCCTTGTAAACCTTACCAATGCCACGCCTTGGCATGGTCTTACTTGGTATCCTTAAACCCTAATGTCATGACATTTGTATCCTACAGATTCCTAAGGTTCAACCGGGACTTTTAAGTATCATTTCTCCATCAATTCTTGCTTGAATCATCAAGGAATAAATTTACAAAATAAATATATAGATGCTGAAAAATAACATCATTAATTATAAATAATAAACATTGCATTTATTTACTGCAAACTTAACTCGATACAAAATAGAATCAAATATTTTGATTTAGTCATCAACCTTTTTCATTGCTTGCCCGAATTATGTTCTTCTTGATCTATAATGGGAAATTTAACTTATTTAATATTTACATTTATGATTTTACCCCTAAACTTTTACATATTTACACTTTTGCCCTAAGGCTCAGAAATGAAACTTTATCCCTAATTCTTATGTTCTATTACATGCTGATAATTTATTTACCTATGAAAACATCAATTCCCACTCTAACATGTACTTATGACCATTAGGTATTTTTACCGATTATGTCGTTTTACTCGTTTTCACTTAAAATCGCTTAGCTCAAGTGATTTAACATAATTTCAAGCTTCATATTCTACTATAAAACATCAAAATAAACACATTTCACCTATGGGTATTTTTCCAAATATGAACCCTAGGTTAAATTATTGCTAGAATAAGCTAAATCAAGTTACCGGGACTTCAAAAACGTAAAGAACATTAAAAACGGGGCTTAAAATTACTTACTATAAAGCTTGGAAGCTTGACAAAATGCTAGCAGTGAAGAACCCTTGAAATTTTGGCTTAATGAAGAAGTTGGGCACATTTTGCCATCTTTTTCCCTTTTTTAATCTTTTAATTACCAAATAACTAAAATACCCTTCATTAAAACTTTAGTTATTTTTATATATGTATGTCCATTTTTGTCCATGAAAACCTAATGGTCTAATTACCATTTAAGGACCCCTACTTCAATTATACTCTTCAATTTAATCCTTTAGCACCTAAAACTCATGTTTATCAACTTTTGCAACTATGCCCTAGTAGGTAAATTAAGCGTGCTATCTATAAAATTTTCCATCGATACTCTAACACATGCATCTAATCATCGGTAAATTATAAAAATTAATTGGAATAAACTTTTGTATCTCGGATTCGTGGTTTCACAACCACTGTTCTGTTTTGGCCCTATTTTGGGATGTTACACACAATCATTCATAACGTCCCTAAAACGAGCCTACGAGGTCCAAAACATGCTTTAGAAATGGTTTGAGATTAACTGATATCTCAAGAAATTTTCATGAAACTTATAAAATTTTACAACACAGGCCGTGTGAAAAATTGGAATGGGATCACATGGCCGTGTCCCAGCCCGTGTTTGACCCAGTGTAACTCCCTGACTTGGGTCACACGGCCAACCACACGCTCGTGAGACCAGCCCTTGTGCCCTACGAAATGGCCACACACGGTTGTGTGCCAGGCCGTGTGCTAGGCCATGTGCTAGGCAGTGCCAAACCTGTAGGGTATACTGACTTATGCCACACAGGCAAGTCACACGCCCGTGTATTGGGCATACTGACTTGATTTCAAATTAAACACCAGGGGACACACGGCCATGTCACCTGACCATGTGTCACGCACGACTGAGAGACACGCCTGTGTGGAAAAAAATAGGCTATTTTCCAAGCCATCTTTCTCACCTAAAATGCATTTACCTAAACCAAACCAAATGGCACATAACATGGCATAAATAGGCATTCGAACCAATCTCAACCAATCCTAATTCATGCTAATTCCATACTATCAACCACAAGACACACAAATATCAAAGTAAGCCATTCCATTCATGCCAAATTTTACATTCACAAAACTTGTAACGCCTCAATTTTTGGGTTTTCTGTGTTTTTGTGATTTTTAAAATTTGTGTGTGTTCTGGTTGGTTAAAATATATATTTTAGTAGGTTAGTGGGCCTTTGGAAGGTCCAAACTTAAGTTAAATCCGTGGTAGTCTTCGAAATTTTAATTTTATGAACAGGTGATGCAATTGGCGTTTGGGCTTTTAAGAGTAAAGGGGTAAAAGATGACACAAAAAGGAGTGTGGTGTAGTGGCAAGGTGGCGCCACTTAGGGGACACGGAAGTGACGCCATAGAGGAAGCAAGAGGTCCAAGGTTCAAGTCTTGGCTCTTGCAATATATTTTGGTTTTTCTTTTCAATAAATCTGGAAGCAAGTAGGTGTGCTTTAAAGTTTAATGTGTTGGATTTATAACACAAATGAGTTGATGGCCTAGTGGTGGTGGCGTGAGTTGGCATGTGAGAGGATTTTGGTTCGAATCCCTCGGCACGCAAAGGTTGATTATTTTGCTATGTTGGGACGACAAGAGTTGGTGTTGGTTTTAAACTTTGGTGAATGAGGGATCCCACATTAGGAAGCTAACATAAGAGTAGATGGAGAGCTGGCTTTAAATAGAGCAAACCATGAGGAGAGTAGGCATACCCTTCCTGGCTGATCCCTTTCGCTTTGTGACGTGCTCGTTTGGGTTGGGAGTCAGCTAAGAGTGTTTGGAGTGCGGATTAACTGCAGTCTCCTAACTGGTGTGTATTTCTTATTACTCTAGCGATGGGGCGGCTATTTCAGTCATGATGAAATGAAATGGGCCATGTGGTCCCAATGGGTCCGTAGGCCCAAGTGGATAAGTTGTAGAATTATTGAAATACCCTTGTAGGGTAGAATTACCGAAATACCCCTGTAGGGTAGAAATACCGAGATACCCTTGTGGGGTAAAATTACCATTTTGCCCCTAGGGTGCGTAAATGACTATTTTGCGTAAATGACTAACTTGTGTGATGATTGGGTTAGTTGACATGGATTTATGTTAGTTATTGTTAATTCGTAAGTCTAATGTGTTAGTGATCGATTGTAGGATTATCGCGTGGGAGATATCGTCATCAATCGTCATCAACTAGGTGTGTAAACGACACCCTCCCTTAGACTGAATTGGTAAAAGCTAAAATACTGAAACGTTGGTATTTTGTGAACTCGCGAGCGTGCGAGAGCTCGTGAGACAGTTGTTAATGAATATGGTGCATTTGGATGATTAGAGTGCAGAGTGTACATTTTCATGCACAATGGTATTTTTGGGTTTAATGGGCCGAAAACGGGCCAATGGGCCAATGGGCCCACTTATATAAAAAGACGAGGTAAGTACTTCTGATTACTTTGTAAACATTAGAATGAGCATGAAACCTTAGCAATAGGTAATAATTTCTGAAATACCCTTATGCATGCAAAATTACGATTTTACCGCCAAGGTTATTTTTTCTGAAAAGCATGATGTTCTGTTTCTGTATACGTATGCCATGACATATTATATCTGTTGCATGGGACACGGGTTTATATTGATGGAGGAAGCATTCTGGCAGACTCACTGCAATCTGGTGGCCTCGCCACATATATCTGTTCTGGTGACTTCGTCACAATATCTAGCAGCCTCGCCGCAATCTGGTGGCTTCGCCACATATATATAAATATGTTCTGGTGGCTTAGACACAATATCTGTATCTGGTGACTTTGTCACAATATCTGGCAGCCTCACTGCAATTTCTGTGGTGTGTAGCGGTTGGGTGGGTCGAGTAGTCTCCCCACATGATGTAAGGCTGGTACGGGGGTGTTATGGATGGCTCTGGGTTGGGATTTCTGCATTCATGATATATTTGCTCTATATCTACTATGGGCCTATCTACTATGGGCCTATGGGTTTCATTCTGATTTCTGTACTGGGCCAAGGCCCAGATAAGTCTGACTCTGAGGTTTGATCTGTTTTGGGTTATGGTTGGGTTATGTTACACACTGAGTTTACCTGTGACATCCCTAATTTAACCCTAGTCGGGAAGTGGTTTCGGGACCGCTAAACCGAGTCACCGACATGTTCAAACGTAATATTTATTGTCTAGAATATGTGAAAATACATGTGTGAATTTTGAATTCTTTGATTTAGTTAATTTGATTGTGAATTGAAAGAAAAAGGACTCATGTGAAGGGATTTAAATATATGTGGCTATTTTAAGAGGTTAATAAAAGAATGAAGTAAAATAAATGGAGTTGCATGTCAAATACTCCATTTATTTTGGATAAGTGGCCGGCCATGACAAGTTATGGGCAAGGGGAAACATGTTTCAAACATGTCTAGCTAATGGATTATGTAAGGAGGAATAAAAAAAAGAAGCATGGGAAATAAACTAATGAAAAATTAAAGGAAGAAAACAAAGAAAAAAAATGTGTCCATCATTCTCATGCATGACCGAAAAAAAAAAAGGGGAGAAGGAAAAGGCTTCATACTTTGGTTCTTCTTAGCCGTGTAGAAGAGGAAAAAGAGGAAGAAATTCAGCCACCTTGAGCTGGAAATTAAGGTAAGAATTCAAGTTAGCTCTTTAAATCTTAGCATGGTTTTAAGCTAGATTCTAAGCCCCTTATTTAACCATGCCGAAATCTTTGAAAAATTATGGTGATATGAACGTTCGGCCATGGTAGATGTTAAAGAAGATGGTGGAAATGTTGTACACATTTGATTAGTAAGTTAGATGGATGAAATTTGAACTAGTTATCAAGTTCTTTAGGTAACCCATGTTGAAATCTTGGTTTTTGAATAAGTGAGTTTTTCGCTAGGGTAACTAACAAGGGTGATGATTGTTGTTTCATGCTAAATCTAGATGAACAATAGTTTAAGAGGAGCATTCGCCATGATATGAGATTGTGATGTTAGTGCGAATATGAAGATGATGAACTTGAATAAGAAATATTCGCTAGCATGATAAGTATGGATTATCAAGTAGTTGAGATAATTGATGAGTGAAGTGGCTAATGGGGACTCTTAATGAAATTATGCTAAGGCCGAATGTATCAAATGCTAAATGTGCTTATATGTGTGTGTGTGTGTCATTAGTAGCTAATGGCATTCGGCATTGTTTAACTAAAATTAGAAATGAATGCTTGAAAGTTAAATATGGTCGCCCTAGTGACCAAATCGTTAAAAGCTAATATATGGACAAATGATACTGAATAAATTGACCTTTGAAATGTATATGGTTGCCGTGTGTATGTGTCTGATTGAGAAGTAAATTTGTTTGATTTAGCTCAAGATCTTAAAGGAGAGGCGTCCAACAAGGGGAAATCGAAGGTCATCGAGTAGCCGACTTGGAACTATTTTACCTAACACAAGGTAAGTCATTAAGCATATATATTGGTGTTGGTTTAAATGATCATAATATATATGCAATTGTGTTTAATGAATTGATGTGTAAATGAAAATGTATGTGTATGGAATGATGCCATTGTTGAATGTATGAAGGCAGCAAAATGCATAAGGTATTGGTCACGGCACTAAGTGTGCGGGTATAAATGGACACGGTGACAAGATTGGCACTAAGTGTGCGGGTTTAAAATTGTACAGCACTAAGTGTGCGAGTTTGATTCTATAGCACTAAGTGTGCGAGCTGAAAATATATAGCACTAAGTGTGCGGATTCACTATATGCTCTTGTATTACAATTGGCACTGAGTGTGCGACATTATCGAGTTAATCCCGGACAGCGAATCGGGTAAGTACCTCGAGCTCATGACGAATAGAGAATACGTTCATGCTTGGGGTTGAATTTGGTAAGCCTTAAATCTATGTGATGATTGAAATTGTATGGTTGTGCTGGAAATTGAGTTAATGTGTAAAAATGCTTGATTATCTTGTTGTGTAGAATATGAAATGTGGATGTATGAATTGGTGCGAGATTGGACCGAAAGGTCCGAGGTATTATGGTATAGATTCGATATGGACGAGTACCTAGCCTCATTTGTTGTACATGTAGTAGTAACTTTATCGATGGATTGACGAATGCTTATGACTTACTGAGTTGTAAACTCACTCGGTGTTTTCTTGTCACCCATTTTAGGTCTCTTGGACTCGTATTGTTGCGTGCTCGGAACCGTCGTTGAAGTCATCACACCGGCTGAAATCTTGTGGTATTGTTTTTTGTTGTTGAAGAACATTTGGCATGTATAGGCTATTATATTTTGTCGAATTGTGGGTTGTAAACTTTAAGCCATGTGAAAATGGCCTATGTGGTCGTCGAGTGGGATGCTAGAACCTATAGCCACGAGTCTTAGAAACTCAAATTTTGTTAAGGTGGCCATAATTTGTGTCATGTATGATGGATGATTAAGGCCAAGGACAAATTCATGAAATTGGCATAGTCTACTGCAGTAACTGTTGCGGACAGCAGCAGTGAGATGAGATTGAAAAATCACTAAAAATAGTAGAAGTAGAATTAAATAGTGAGTAAATTATGGAACTGATCCTTGATGAATCTATTTTTATATGGACGAAACGAAACGACCATATGAGCAGTATACTGGGAAATATTAAAGTTCTCGTGAGACAGGGCCAGAACGATTTCTGGGTCCCCTGTCGCGACTTTGAAAATTTACCATAAATTATCCAGAAATAATTAGGAGTCATGCCTTATATGTACAGATTCCATTTTGAGTCTAGTTTCATTAGAAACAAACGGCACCAGTATTAAAGCCCTGTACAGAAAGATATTCAAGTTGTAACGCGCGGAGGTCAGAGCAGTCGATCCCTGTAACATGGGTGACTTTAACTAATAAACTGTACCAATTGGCCCAACCAAAATTCTAAAATAAATCCATGGATGGGTATATGAGTCTAAATTCAGGAAAATTTACGAAACCAGTTTCCGAGTTTTGGAACTCGAGATATGATTTTAAGGCGATGGTGACGCAGTTTTCCAGCCTGTCCAGAAATGCCAAATTGGTCGGTACTTTAAGAGGATTTGTCTCGTTAACCCTCGTGTCCGACACGGCGTCGGTCACGAGTTAGGTGTTACAATTTTATTGGTATCAGAGCTATGGTTTAGTCAGTTCTAGGACTACCATAGCGCGTGTGAGTCTAGCTATACATGCCAAATTGATAGTGCTTAATAATGTGATGACTTCGACGGTTGAAATTTTTGTTTTGATTAGCGATGGAACCCGGGGTAGAGACCCTTGGCGGATGACGTTGAAAGTGTAGCGGCTGCTCTGCGCAAGGGACACCGCTGTTGAGCCTCGGTCATCCGCGAATAATCAAAATGAAGGGGCGAAACAAGCCTTCTTCACTATGATGAATGAGTGGGTCGCGTAATATGCCCGAACCAACCCGGCTGTCCAACCATTCCCGAATTTAAATACTCCACCCCAAGAGCCCGCAATGCCTCCGATTCTTGATCCTGTCAGTGAGTAAACCACTGTGGACTTGATTAGGAAGCGTGGGGCGAGGAGTTCAAGGCCATAGTTCTTGATGATGCCGAAAAGGCCGAGTTCGCTCGATAACACCATTAGAGTGTTAGATGAATGTCATGCACACCGACGAATGTCTTAAGTGTGCTATATCCTTGTTTGCGAGACTCGACTTACTATTGGTGGAGGACTTTAATTTCCATAGTCCCAAATGAACGAGTTACTTGGGATTTCTTCCAATCCAATTTCAAAAGAAATACATTAGTCAACGGTTCATCGATCGAAGCGTAAGGAATTCTTGGAACTCAAGCAAGGCCGGATGATCAGATCTGAATCTGAACATGAGTTCGTAAGACTTAGTCGGTATGCTCGGGAGTGTGTGGCTGATGAGGTTGCGATGTGCAAAAGATTTGAAGAAGGATTGAATGAAGAGTTAAAGTTACTAGTGGGAATTTTGGAGATAAAGGAGTTCGTGACACTAGTCGAACGAGCTCGCAAGGCGGAAGAACTTGGGAAGGAGAAGAAGAAGGCTGAATTTGAAGCAAGAGATTACCGTAAAAGATCGACGAGTAAAGCCCCATTCTCTCTGTAAAGAGGTTCGTGGAGGACACCGAAGAAGTCGAGGACGATGCGGGAATTTCCATTAGAGCCCGACCATTGACGGACTCCGAGCTACTTGATAGCTAGTGTGGGCAATAATCGTCAAGAGAGACCGAATGCCCCCAATGTGGAAGACGTCACCTAGGTGAATGTTGGGGTAAGTCATTAATAGGGCTCTGTTATGGATGCGGATTGAAGGACCACTTCATTAGAGATTGCACGGAGCTAGATGAGAGGAATAAGACGCAAGGTGCAAGACCTAGTGGAACGACGGTGGAGGTAGGCCCCGAGAATCTCTGGAGGTAGGGGTGGTAATCGAGAGGAGCCTCTAATACGGCTGTCCGATCCGAGACCCGTACTCTGCTAGAGCATATGCCATCCGCGCACGAGAGGAGGCATCCTCCCCGACGTTATCTTTGGTACTTTTACTCTCTTTGATACTATTGTGATTGCATTGATTGACCCGGCTCTACTCACTCATATGTATGTGAAACCTTAGCATCCAAAGAAGACTCTACCGTTGAGTCTCTCGAGTTCGTAATTCGAGTGTCAAACCCTTTGGGTCAATACGTGCTTGTTGATAAAGTGTGTAAGAGATGCCCCTAATAATTCGAGAATCGCTTTTCTACCGATCGATGCTTCTACCATTTCATGAATTCGATGTTATTCTTGGTATGGATTGGTGACCGTGCATGATGCGGTGGTGGATCGCAAAAGGAAAACCATTGATTTGAGGAGTGCAAATAATGAGGTAGTCCGAGTCGAGTCTCTTGATTTAAAAGGAGTGCAGCAATAATATCTTCTATGACCGTCAAGATATGTGAAAAGGGTGTGAAACATACCTTGCGTATGTGTTTGGAAGTAAAGAGACGGAAAGGAAACTCGAATCGGTACCAAGTGGTTTGTGAGTATTCGGATGTTTTTCTTGAGGAGTTACCGGATTGCCACCGGTTCGAGAAGTGGAATTCGCATCGGTTGTACCGGTACTACGCCGATTTCAATAGCCCCGTATCGTATGGCATTAACGGAATTAAAGGAATTGAAGGTTCAATTGCAAGAATTGACGGATAGAGGTTTCGTCAATCGAAGTTTTTCTCCATGGGGCTTTTGTATTGTTTGTGAAGAGGAAGGACGGAACCATGAGGTTGTGCATCGACTATCGTCAACTCAATAAAGTGACGATAAAGAATAAATATCCATTGCCACGAATTGACGATCTGTTTGATCAATTAAAGGGAGCCTCGGTGTTTTCAAAGATAGATTTGAGGTCGGGTACTATCGGTTGAGGGTCCGAGAATCGGACATACCCAAAACCGCTTTTAGAACGAGGTACGGTCACTACTGAATTCTTGGTGATGCCGTTTGGGCTCACTAATGCCCTGCGGTGTTTATGGATTTAATGAATAGAATTTTCAGGCCATACTTGGATCGGTTCGTAGTTGTATTTATCGATGACATTTTGGTCTATTCGAAGATGAAACCGAACATCTTGAACACCGAGGCTAGTGTTGCAAATCTTACGAGATAAGCGATTATACGCAAAGTTCAATAAATGTGAATTTTGGTTGAAAGAGGTTAGCTTTTGGGGCACGTGGTGTCCGATCGGTGTCGGTGGACTGAACAAAATTTCGACCATAGTCAATTGGAAACCTCCAAGGAATGTTACCGGTTAGAGCTTTTTGGGGCTTGCGGTTACTACCGACGGTTTGTGAAAGGATTCTCGATGATAGCCACACCCATGACAAAAGCGCTTGAAAGATGTCAAATTTGAATGGACGGAAAAGTGTCGAAAAGTTTCGACCAATTGAAAACCCATTTGACGAAAGCTCGGTTCTAGTACAACCGAATCGGCAAAGAGTTTGTCATCTATAGTGATGCCTCCCTACTTGGGTTAGGTTGCGTATTGATGCAAGAAGGTCGAGTTGTGGCCTATGCGTCGAGACAATTAAAGCCACATGAGAAAAATTATCCAACCCATGACCTCGAATTGGTCGCCATCGTATTCGCCTTAAAGATATGGCGACATTACTTATTTGGTGAGAAGTGCCAAGTGTATTCGGATCACAAAAGTCTCAAATATTTGATGACTCAAAGAGACTTAAATCTGCGACAAAGACGATGGCTCGAGTTGTTAAAAGATTATGAACTCGTTATTGATTATCACCGGGAAAGGCCAATGTGGTTGCGGATGCCTTAAGTCGGAAATCACCGCTTGCTTTTCTGAGCGATGAATGTACACTTGTCTATTCTACCCGACAATGTGTTAGTAGCAATTAAAGGCCAAACCATTGTTGGCTCATCAAATTCGGGAAGCTCGAAAGTTGATGAGGAGTTGCTTGCAAAACGGGTGAGTGTGTTTCGAACAAGGAATCGAGTTTCAAATTGATGATGACGATTGTTTGAGGTTCGAAGTCGTCTGTGTGTTCCAAAGAATTGAACTTATTTCGATAATTCTAAATGAAGCCCATTGTAGTCGAATGTCAATCCACCCGGGTAGTACTAAAATGTACAATGACCAAACGCCAATTTTGGTGGCCAGATGAAACGAGACATTTCAATTTGTTTCAAGGTGTCCGATATGTCAACAAGTGAAAGCGGAACATCAAGTGCCATCGGGATTACTTCACCGATCATGATACCCGAATGGAAATGGGATCGAGTCACAATGGACTTTGTATCCGGACCGCCATTGTCGATTGAGTAAGAAGGATGCGATTTGGGTCGTTGTCGATAGACTAACTAAGTCGGCTCACTTTATCCCCGTGACGCACGGATTTTTCAATGGACAAATTAGCGGAATTGTACGTTTCTCGTTGTGAGATTACACGGGTGCCTATTTCTATCGTGTCGGATAGAGACCCAAGATTTACGTCGCGATTTTGGAAGAAATTGCAAGATGCTTTGGGTACCAAGCTGCATTTAGCACCGCTTTTCATCCCCAAACCGATGGTCAATCCGAATGGATAATTCAAATACTCGAGGATATGTTGAGATGTTGCATCCTTGAGTTTAGTGGTTCATGGAACGGTATTTACCTTTGATTGAATTCGCCACAACAATAGCTTTCAATCAAGTATTAAGATGGCGCCTTACGAGGCTTTATACGGTCGTAAATGCCGTACCCCATTATTCGACTGAACTTAGTGAAGGTAAATTCTTGAGGTTGATTTGGTTAAGGATGCCGAGCAAAAGTTCGAGTAATTCGTGAAAGTTTGAAAGTCGCCGGATCGCCAAAAGTCGTATGCGGATTTGAAAAGAAAAGATGTTGAATATCAGGTTGGAGACAAGGTCTTTCTCAAAGTTTCACCCTGGAAGAAGGTGCTTAGATTTGGCCGTAAGGGCAAATTGAGTCCGAGGTTCATCGGTCCATCTGAAGTATCTGAACGAGTTGGGCGAGAGCGATCGATTAATATTACCCCCTGAGCTCGAAAAGATTCACAACGTTTTCCATGTTTCGATGCTTCGACGATATAGGTCTGACCCGACACACGTAATTACTCCATCTGAGGTCGAGGTTCAGCCTAATTTGAGCTATGAAGAAGAGCCGGTTCGCATTCTGATGCGTGAAGTAAAAGAGCTACGAAACAAGAAAATTCCATTAGTGAAGGTGTTGTGGCATAAACACGGGATGGAAGAAGCCACTTGGGAACTTGAGGACTCTATGAAAGAGCGATACCGAGCCTATTTACGGTAAGATTTTCGGGACGAAAATTTCTTAAGTGGGGAGAGTTGTGACATCCCTAATTTAACCCTAGTCGGAAGTGGTTTGGGACCGCTAAACCGAGTCACCGACATGTTCAAACGTAATATTTATTGTCTAGAATATGTGAAAATACATGTGTGAATTTTGAATTCTTTGATTTAGTTAATTTGATTGTGAATTGAAAGAAAAGGACTCATGTGAAGGATTTAAATATATGTGGCTATTTTAAGAGGTTAATAAAGAATGAAGTAAAATAAATGGAGTTGCATGTCAAATACTCCATTTATTTTGGATAAGTGTTGACCATGACAAGTTATGGGCAAGGGAAACATGTTTCAAACATGTCTAGCTAATGGATTATGTAAGGAGGAATAAAAAAAAAGAAGCATGGGAAATAAACTAATGAAAAATTAAAGGAAGAAAACAAAGAAAAAAAAATGTGTCCATCATTCTCATGCATGACCGAAAAAAAAAAGGGGAGAAGGAAAAGGCTTCATACTTTGGTTCTTCTTAGCCGTGTAGAAGAGGAAAAAGAGGAAGAAATTCAGCCACCTTGAGCTGGAAATTAAGGTAAGAATTCAAGTTAGCTCTTTAAATCTTAGCATGGTTTTAAGCTAGATTCTAAGCCCCTTATTTAACCATGCCGAAATCTTTGAAAAATTATGGTGATATGAACGTTCGGCCATGGTAGATGTTAAAGAAGATGGTGGAAATGTTGTACACATTTGATTAGTAAGTTAGATGGATGAAATTTGAACTAGTTATCAAGTTCTTTAGGTAACCCATGTTGAAATCTTGGTTTTGAATAAGTGAGTTTTTCGCTAGGGTAACTAACAAGGGTGATGATTGTTGTTTCATGCTAAATCTAGATGAACAATAGTTTAAGAGGAGCATTCGCCATGATATGAGATTGTGATGTTAGTGCCGAATATGAAGATGATGAACTTGAATAAGAAATATTCGCTAGCATGATAAGTATGGATTATCAAGTAGTTGAGATAATTGATGAGTGAAGTGGCTAATGGGGACTCTTAATGAAATTATGCTAAGGCCGAATGTATCAAATGCTAAATGTGCTTATATGTGTGTGTGTGTGTCATTAGTAGCTAATGGCATTCGGCATTGTTTAACTAAAATTAGAAATGAATGCTTGAAAGTTAAATATGGTCGCCCTAGTGACCAAATCGTTAAAAGCTAATATATGGACAAATGATACGAATAAATTGACCTTTGAAATGTATATGGTTGTCGTGTGTATGTGTCCGATTGAGAAGTAAATTTGTTTGATTTAGCTCAAGATCTTAAAGGAGGCGTCCAACAAGGGAAATCAAGGTCATCGAGTAGCCGACTTGGAACTATTTTACCTAACACAAGGTAAGTCATTAAGCATATATATTGGTGTTGGTTTAAATGATCATAATATATATGCAATTGTGTTTAATGAATTGATGTGTAAATGAAAATGTATGTGTATGGAATGATGCCATTGTTGAATGTATGAAGGCAGCAAAATGCATAAGGTATTGGTCACGGCACTAAGTGTGCGGGTATAAATGGACACGGTGACAAGATTGGCACTAAGTGTGCGGGTTTAAAATTGTACAGCACTAAGTGTGCGAGTTTGATTCTATAGCACTAAGTGTGCGAGCTGAAAATATATAGCACTAAGTGTGCGGATTCACTATATGCTCTTGTATTACAATTGGCACTGAGTGTGCGACATTATCGAGTTAATCCCGGACAGCGAATCGGGTAAGTACCTCGAGCTCATGACGAATAGAGAATACGTTCATGCTTGGGGTTGAATTTGGTAAGCCTTAAATCTATGTGATGATTGAAATTGTATGGTTGTGCTGGAAATTGAGTTAATGTGTAAAATGCTTGATTATCTTGTTGTGTAGAATATGAAATGTGGATGTATGAATTGGTGCGAGATTGGACCGAAAGGTCCGAGGTATTATGGTATAGATTCGATATGGACGAGTACCTAGCCTCATTTGTTGTACATGTAGTAGTAACTTTATCGATTGGATTGACGAATGCTTATGACTTACTGAGTTGTAAACTCACTCGGTGTTTTCTTGTCACCCATTTTAGGTCTCTTGGACTCGTATTGTTGCGTGCTCGGAACCGTCGTTGAAGTCATCACACCAGCTGAAATCTTGTGGTATTGTTTTTTTGTTGTTGAAGAACATTTGGCATGTATAGGCTATTATATTTTGTCGAATTGTGGGTTGTAAACTTTAAGCCATGTGAAAATGGCCTATGTGGTCGTCGAATGGGATGCTAGAACCTATAGCCACGAGTCTTAGAAACTCAAATTTTGTTAAGGTGGCCATAATTTGTGTCATGTATGATGGATGATTAAGGCCAAGGACAAATTCATGAAATTGGCATAGTCTACTGCAGTAACTGTTGCGGACAGCAGCAGTGAGATGAGATTGAAAAATCACTAAAAATAGTAGAAGTAGAATTAAATAGTGAGTAAATTATGGAACTGATCCTTGATGAATCTATTTTTATATGGACGAAACGAAACGACCATATGAGCAGTATACTGGGAAATATTAAAGTTCTCGTGAGACAGGGCCAGAATGATTTCTGGGTCCCCTATCGCGACTTTGAAAATTTACCATAAATTATCCAGAAAGAATTAGGAGTCATGCCTTATATGTACAGAATTCATTTTGAGTCTAGTTTCATTAGAAACAAACGGCACCAGTATTAAAGCCCTGTACAGAAAGATATTCAAGTTGTAACGCGCGGAGGTCAGAGCAGTCGATCCCTGTAACATGGGTGACTTTAACTAATAAACTGTACAAATTGGCCCAACCAAAAATTCTAAAAATAAATCCATGGATGGGTATATGAGTCTAAATTCAGGGAAAATTTACGAAACCAGTTTCCGAGTTTTGGAACTCGAGATATGATTTTTAAGGCGACGGTGACGCAGTTTTCCAGCCTGTCCAGAAATGCCAAATTGGTCGGTACTTTAAGAGGATTTGTCTCGTTAACCCCTCGTGTCCAAAACCGGCGTCGGTCACGAGTTAGGGGTGTTACATTACCGAACTCACCCTTTATTTTTATCTCTGCAGGAAATCCCCAACCATAGTGGGCTTGGAGCTGTGAGGGATTCGGAGTGGCCACATCATTTGCAAAGTTGGTTTTTCTAAGTTAGTTTATTTTTATTATTTTTATATTCTGATTTAATTTTGGGTTTTAAGTTGTAATAAGGCCGCTATTAAAATTCCTTTTTTCCGCTATGGTTTTATTTTCTGATTATATTTATACTATGACGAAACTGCTAGTGTTAGACTGCGCGGGTTTTCAAAATTAATGAAAGTTTTCAAGACTTAACAAGCACAACAAATGGATAGCCTAAAGATTGATAAATTGACTTTTCATTCAACCGCTGTTTTTACAAAGACCACCCCAATCACTTAAACCAACGAATGCATACTAAGTCGTAAGTCCATGTGACACATCAGATCTGGCCATAACGTCTGGGCTCAGTTTGGGGTGTTACGTTTAGTGGTATCAGAGCCAAGTTGCAACAACTCGGCTGTGGAACGGGTCTAAAAATGGAAGTTTGTAAAGAAACACTAAATAAAGGTTTTCGAAAATTGTTTTTTTTGGAACTTGATTATAAATTGTTTTCGAGAATGTTTCCAATATTTTCTCTTTACAAATAGATGATTTTAAATATTAAAATCGATTTTCTAAAATTAGGTTTTTTTTAGAAGGTGGCACGCCGAATCTCCGGCCCAAGTCTGTAAGTTTTATGAGCCTTTCTGATTGTTTCTGAAATATCTGTTATATGCTTGTACAAAACCTTATCATGGTACTTTAGTTAGGGTAACACTGGAACTATAGAAACTCTGATAAGTAGACTGAGACTATAGCTAGGTACCGTAAAAGGAAACAAACTCAAACTCCGAATTACTATTATTCATAAGATATCTATAATAAACACTGAAATATTAAACTGATTCATAAAATTCTTAATCAGATAATATGAAATGAGTACACGAGCAGCTCGTGGAAGAGGCCGTGGACGTGGCCGAGGTAATGCTCAGGCTGAATCTTTGTCTTCAGGACATGTGCCGATAGCAGATGCACCGGTACCACCGGCAACAGAGGTAGAGTCTCATGATTGAGGTACCGGGGATGATGCTCTGTCCTAGGCAATGCTCTGAGTTTTGAAAAGGGTTGCTAGGGCAAGTACGGGAAACGAAATTCGGGGGTCTATTTCTGAGCGGCTTCAGGCCAATGGAGCAGAGATATTTAGGGGCGTATCTGGTGTAGCTCCGAATGTGGCTGAGTATTGGTTAGAAGCCACAGAGCGGATTATAGATGATCCGGACTCGCTCTGTGGGAGCGGTGAAGGAGCCATATTGTTACTCAGGGATGAGGCTTATCAGTGGTGGCTCACGGTGAGAGATGGAACTCCTGTTGACAGTGTAACTTGGGAGCTGTTTGAGACAGCCTTCAAAGGAAAGTATGTTGGGGCTAGTTACGTGGACACTCACCGGAAAGAATTTCTGAACCTGGTCCAAGGGAGTAAGTTAGTGGCTGAGTATGAGTCTGAGTTTCTGAGACTGAGCCGGTATGCTTCTAGGATTGTCGCTACAAAGTATGAGCGTAGCGTACAATTCGAGGATGGTTTGAGAGATGAACTTAGGGTGCTGATTGCTCCGTAGAGGGAGCGCGCTGCTTTAGTGGAGAAAGCTAAGATAGTTGAGGGAGTGAAGCATACATAAAGGCAGAATTGTGAGAAAGATTGAACTATTTTAGGAGAGATTCAGGACTTTCAGGTGGTATGAATAGGAATGTTAAGAGAGCAAGGGTAATGGAGCCAATTCGAGCAGTACCGATGAATGCTGTTAGACCGCAGGGCTGTAGGAATTGTGGGAAGATGCATATGGGCGAGTGTCAGAAACATTCTGGTGCTTGTTTTCGATGCGGATCTATGGAGCATAGAGTTAAGGATTGTCCCCAGGAACGAGATCAGGTTCAAGTTTTAGAGCAGAGAGTCGCTCAACCAGTGAGGGGTAGACCACAGTTTCCGAGAGGGCGTGGGCAAGGCAGAGGTGGTAATGGAAACGGTCGAGGAAGAGGAGCGCCTGGCAGGGGTGCTGGATTTACTGAGGCTTGTCAGCCGGCGTTGGGTATGTAGCTCGTCGCCGAGAGGAGGGTGATGCACCTGACATCATAACCGGTACATTTTTTATTTTCAGTATGCCATACACTGCGTTGATAGATGTTGGATCTACCCATTCATATGTTGCATGTGCTATATCTGGGTCGCTGGGTGTGCGCTCTGAGGAGACCGTGAGTGGGGTATATGTACTAAGTCTTTTGGGTCACTCGGTTAGGGTAGATAAACTGTATAGAGATGTGCCTATAGAAACTCAAGGAAAAGTTTTCTCTGGAGATCTGATGGAGCTACCTTTCGGAGAATTTGATCTCATTTTGGGAATGGATTGGCTTGTTAAGCATAGGGCTACTCTGGATTGTGCTGCTAAGTGAATAATGTTAAAGACCACAAAGGATGAGGAGGTTTTGGTGATAGGCGAGCGTACGGATTATCTGTCTAATGTGGTGTCGGCATTGAGAGTCGAGAAGTGGATTCGAAAGGGATGTGAGGCTTATTTGGCATTTGTAAGCCAATCGAAAACTGAGGATCTGACAATGGATAAAATTAGAATTGTCAAGGATTTTCAAGATGTTTTTCCAGAGGAGTTTCCGGGTTTGCCCCTGAACTGAGAGGTTGAGTTTGGAATCGACTTGTTGCCTAGAACAGCACCGGTGTCCATTGCACCTTATAGGATAGCACCGAAGGTGTTGGTGGAACTGAAAGCCCAAATTCAGGAGTTATTGGATAGAGGCTTCATTAGACCAAGTGTGCCTCCGTGGGGAGCACCAGTGTTGTTCGTAAAGAAGAAAGGTGGGTCAATGCGGATGTGCATCGATTACCGGCAGTTGAATAAATTGACGATTAAGAATAAGTACCCACTGCCAAGAATTGATGATTTATTCGACCAACTTAGAGGAGCTTCAGTATTTTCCAAGATTGACCTTCGATCTGGGTATCATCAATTGAGGGTTAAGGAGGGTAGTCTGCTAGTAGAACTGCAAGTTAGGCTGACCTGGGTAGATGAGATTAAGGAAAAACAGTCAAGGGATGAGTCCCTGGTTTCTCGATTCTGGCAGGTTAAGAATGGGGATACTTCTAAGTTTGGACTGAACAGTGAGGGAGTTCTGTGTTACGGAGGTAGTGTTTGTATTCCGAATGACTCTGACTTGAGGCAAGCAATTTTGAAAGAAGCTCATGGAGGTCTGTGTGCTATGCATCCTAGAGGGAGTAAAATGTATCGCGACTTAAAGGAGTTGTATTGGTGGCCTGGATTGAAGCGAGAGGTAACGAAAGTTGTGAGAAAATGTCTGACTTGTCGGTAAGTGAAAGTTGAACATCAATTACCTTCCGAACTTTTGCAGCCAGTGAAAGTACCACTTTGGAAGTGGGGAGGGTAACCATGGATTTTGTGAGTGGGTTACCCTTGACACTGTCGAAGAAGGACTCGATTTGGGTAATTGTGGATAGGTTGACTAAATCTACTCATTTCATACCTATCCGCACTGATTATTCACTTCAGAAGTTAGACAAATTGTATGTGGCAGAAATAGTGCGACTTCACGGAGTGCCAGTGTCGATTATTTCTGATCGAGATCCTAGATCCATATCTCAGTTTTGGAAAAAGTTGCATGAGGCGTTGGGTACGCGATTGAACTTTAGTACAGCCTTTCATCCTCAGACTGATGGTCAGTCGGAAAGGGTTATTCAGATTCTGGAAGACATGTTGAGGGGATGCGTTATCGACTTTCGAGGCAGTTGAGAGGATTACTTACCGTTGGCGAAGTTTGCATACAACAACAGTTATCAGACAAGTATTTGAATGGCTCCTTATGAGGCACTGTATGGGCGAAGATGTCATACACCTAGTTGTTGGACCGAGTTGGGTGAACGACAAGTTTTTGGACCTGAGTTGGTGACAGATACTGAGGATAAGGTCAAGTTGATTAAAGACCGATTGAAGGAAGCATTTGATAGACAAAAGTCATATATAGATTTGAAGCGCAAGGAAATTGAGTACTCTGTAGGTGATATGGTCTTCTTGAAGGTTTCACCTTAGAAGAAAATATTAAGGTTTGGGAGGAAAGGCAAGTTAAGTCCGCGGTTCATTGGGCCTTATCGGATTCTTAAGCGAGTAGGTCCAGTGGCTTATTAGTTGGAGCTACCTACAGAGTTGGATAGGATTCATGATGTCTTTCATGTCTCCATGTTAAGGCGGTATCGTTTTGACCCTACTCATGTTGTGTTGGTTGTAGAGATCGAGGTCCAAACAGACTTGACTTTTGAGGAAGAGCCTGTGTAGATTTTGGATCGAGATGTTAAGATTTTGAGGAGGAAATTAGTTCCACTAGTAAAGGTGCTGTGGCGTAACCATGGCAGAGAGGAAGCTACTTGGAAGCCAGAAGTGGCGATGCGTCAACAATATCCTCATCTGTTTGTTTCAGGTAAAATTTCGAGGACGAAATTTCTTTAAAGAGGGTAGAGTTGTAACGCCCTAATTTTTAGGTTTTCTGTGTTTCTGTGATTTTTAAAATTTGTGTGTGTTTTGGTTGGTTAAAATACATTTTTTAGTAGGTTAGTGGGCCTTTGGATGGTCCAAACTTAATTTAAATCCGTGGTATTCTTCGAAATTTTAATTTTATGAACAGGTGATGCAATTGGCGTTTGGGCTTTTAAGAGTAAAGGGGTAAAAGATGACACAAAAAGGAGTGTGGTGTAGTGGCAAGGTGGCGCCACTTAGGGGACAAGGAAGTGACGCCATAGAGGAAGCAAGGGGTCCAAGGTTCAAGTCTTGGCTCTTATAATATCTTTTGTTTTTTCTTTTCAATAAATCTGGAAGCAAGTAGGTGCGCTTTAAAGTTTAATGTGTTGGATTTATGACACAAATGAGTTGATGGCCTAGTGGTGGTGGCGTGAGTTGGCATGTGAGAGGACTTTGGTTCGAATCCCTTAGAATGTAAAGGTTAATTATTTTGCTATGTTGGGACGGCAAGAGTTGGTGTTGGTTTTAAACTCTGGTGATGGAGGGATTCCACATCGGGAAGCTAACATAAGAGTAGATGGAGAGCTGGCTTTAAATAGAGCAAACCATAAGGAGAGTAGGCATACCCTTCTTGGCTGATCCCTTTCGTTTTGTGACGTGCTCGTTTGGGTTGGGCGTCAGCTAAGAGTGTTTGGAGCGCGGATTAACTGCAGTCTCCTAACAGGTGTGTATTTCTTATTACTCTAGTAGTAGGACGGCTATTTCGGGCCGCGATGGGCTGAAATGGGCCATGTGGTCCTAATGGTCCGTAGGCCCAAGTGGATAAGTTGTAGAATTATTGAAATACCCTTGTAGGGAAGAATTACCGAAATACCCCTGTAGGGTAAAATTACCGAGATACCCTTGTGGGGTAAAACTACCATTTTGCCCCTAGGGTGTTAAATGACTATTTTGCCCCTCGTGCGTAAATGACTAACTTGTGTGATGATTGGGTTAGTTGACGTGGATTTATGTTAGTTATCACTAATTCGTAAGTCTATGAGTTAGTGATCGATTGTAGGATTATCGCATGGGAGATATCATCATCAATCGTCATCAACCAGGTGTGTAAACAACACCCTCCCTTAGACTGAATCGGTAAAAGCCAAAATACCGAAACGTTGGTTTTTTGTGAACTCGCGAGCATGCGAGCACTCGTGAGACAGTTGTTAATGAATATGGTGCATTTGGATGATTAGAGTGCAGGGTGTACATTTTCGTGCACAACGGTATTTTTGGGTTTAATGGGCCGAAAACGGGCCAATGGGCCAACGGGCCCACTTTTGTAAAAAGACGAGGTAAGTACTTCTAATTACTTTGTAAACGTTAGAATGAGCATGAAACCTTAGCAATAGGTAATAATTACTGAAATACCCTTATGCATGCAAAATTACGATTTTACCCCTAGGGTTATTTTTTCTGAAAAGT
Source organism: Gossypium arboreum (assembly GCF_025698485.1). Lineage (NCBI taxonomy): Eukaryota > Viridiplantae > Streptophyta > Magnoliopsida > Malvales > Malvaceae > Gossypium > Gossypium arboreum. The sequence continues at coordinate 30,450,555 of NC_069076.1, forward strand.
ATGGTGTTCTATTTCTGTATACGTATGCCATGACATATTATTTCTGTTGCATGAGACATGGGTTTATATTGATGGAAGAACGCTCGCGACCGCCGCAATCGGTGGCCTCACCACATATATTCGATACGGTGACTTCGTCACAATATCCGCACCTCATGCAATCCGGTGGCTTCGCCACATATATATATTTGTTCGTGGCCTAGCCACAATATTCAGTATCTAGTGACTTCGTCACAAAGATCCGCGACCTCATTGTAATTTTCGTGGTGTGTAGAGGTTGGGTGGGTCGAGTAGTCTCCCCACATGGTGTAAAGCTGGTACGGGAGTGTTATGGATGGCTCTGGGTTGGGATTTCTGCATTCATGATATATTTGTTTTGTATCTTCTATGGGCCTATGGGTTTCATTTTGATTTCTGTACTGGGCCAAGGCCCAAATAAGTCTGACTCTGAGGTTTGATCTGTTTTGGGCTACGGTTGGGTTATGTTACACACTGAGTTTACCGAACTCACCCTTTATTTTCATCTCTGCAGGAAATCCCAACCATAGTGGGCTTGGAGCTATGAGGGATTCGTAGTAGCCACATCATCTGCAAAGTTGGATTTTCTAAGTTAGTTTATTTTTATTATTTTTATGATTTAATTTTGGGTTTTAAGTTGTAATAAGGCCGCTATTAAAATTCCTTTTTTCCGCTATGGTTTTATTTTCTGATTATATTTATACTATGACGAAACTGCTAGTGTTAGACTGCGTGGGTTTTCAAAATTAATGAACGTTTTCAAGACTCAACAAGCACAACAAATGGATAGCCTAAAGATTGATAAACTGGCTTTTCATTCAACCACTATTTTTACAAAGACCACCCCAATCACTTAAACCAACGAATGCATACTAAGTCGTAAGTCCATGTGACACGTCAAATCTGGCCATAACGTCTGGGCTTGGTTTGGGGTGTTACAAAACACTTAAATGGTCACTTTCAGTTATGCATCAATTTACCTAAATCACAAGCAAACCAATCTCAAATTTCAACAATTTAGTACCCATAATACCAATTCTCTGCAAGCATCACATATAAATTATCAAACACATAACAAAAGCCATATGCATATATATATACACCACCAAACATACCAAAATAAGCCAAATCACATGGCTATACACATTGTTAAACATTCATCAAATGGTTAAATCCATTACCAAATATAGACCAAAATTATCATAACTCCTATACATGCCATATAACCAAAAACATAAGCTTAAGAGTACCAAAGTGAAACCTCGATACTGTGATGCAATCTCCGATGACTCCCAATTCAAGCTAGCTTCAATTTTCACTATAAAACACAAAAAAGTAAACAAAGTAAGCTATAAAGCTTAGTAAGTTCATATGCTATGTAAGTAAAACTTACCAACCACATTTCAATAACATAAACATCATAAAATGCAAATCAAATTTGAAGCATAATTTAACACATGAATTAAATCCAAAGATTAACACAATTTCCATCAACTTCTTTGATTCGATGATTGTATAGTTAACGTACATGGTTGTACAAGCTCGTATCGATTTCATATTCATCCATATCTTTGATATACTTGTTGAACCATTTAGAATACCATCGAATACTCGGGAATCTTGCACCCTAAGTGCCACATACATAGCCAAAGCTTTCTCAATCACATATATCATATAATGCTCACTCTCGAGCTATCAACGGGTCCGGTCATGATGTAGCTACATGGTGCGGCTCACACAAGCTGATGAGAATTCGGAACACATGCCGGATAACTCAGCCACCTGTAACACCCTTATTTTGGGCTTAGAAGTAATGGGCCTTGAGTTTGGGATCAGTTAGAAGGCTGCTTGAATAAAAGAAAGGTGTTTAGATATTTTATAATTGTGTGTTTAGTTTAATTGTTAAATTATTTTGGAAGGGTTGGTAGTGTGGAAAAAGTCCTGGGTTCGATCCAGGGCTTTTCCAAAATTTTGCATTTCTTTTTCTAAAGAACCCTGAGCATTAGGTGGAAGGCTTATTAATAAGGCCTGGTAAAATCTAACACAAGGAAGCATGTGGCCTAGTGGAAAAAGGCGTGGGTAGTAAGCAGGAGGTCCAGGGTTCAAGTCTTGGCCTTGGCAAAATTTCTTTATTGCGCATAAGATTAGTAGGGAAGTTAGCGTTTAGGCTTTATAAATATGTTAAGTGGGAATTTGACACAAGGATACGCTTGGGCCAGTGGCATGATAGCATTAGGAGTAAGGAGAGGTGGTGGGTTCAAGTCGCAGCATAAGCAAAAGTTGTGGGTTTTTTTAAACGACCTGGAGGTTGGCAGAAAGAGGTTATAATTAATTGGGGAGGAGAAATGACACAAAAGAGCTTGTGGCTTGGTGGCAAGGGACAAATAGTGCAGCCAAGTGATTAGGGGTTCGAATCTGAATGGTACCAAATATTTTTAGGATAACCAGGTTGCGGGTTAATAGGCCTTAAAAATAGTTAGGGACGAAATATGGTACAAGAGCGCCTGCGATGCAGTGGCGTGAAGCATGCTATGGTTATGAGAGGGAGCAGGTTCAAATCCCAGGTCTGGCAAAGTTTAAATTTTTATTCATTAAGAAAACTGAGGCTTAGGCATATAAGCCTTATAATTAATTGTGACCGGATAGTAGTGTAAAAAAGGATGCAGTGAGGTGGCTAGTAGCATGTCAGGAGGTAAAGTAACCTTAAGGTTTGGAGTTCAAGTGGAGGTGCACGCAAAGGGAGAATTTAATTTTGCTACTCAAGTGTTGTACGGTGGAAGTAATTTGAATGCAATTCAAATTGGAATTTTTTGCTAAAATCAAAGGGATTAGGATAAGGATCAAAGGGATTATCTTGACGAGTTTAAGTCGATTGAGAAGTGTAGGTGTATTTTTTATTTATTTATTTTTTAGTATAAATATGTGTGTCGTACGGTCGAGTAAGGGCATTTGTTGTTTTTGTGTGCTTCAGTCGCATATCACCTTCTCTTTTCTTTAAGCCAAATTCTTGATCTTTTCTTCCCTATTTTAATCGAATCAATCTCTTCCCTCTTCAACTTAGTCGACTGTTTCTTTTTCATTTAAAAGCCAATTCATACACTTTGGGGGTTTTGATTTCTTGTTGGCAAGCAATCTCGCAATCGGTAAGTGAATTAGATCTTCTTCGACTTTTGTTAAATATTTCTAAGTTTTTTCGTTTCTACACTCTTAAAAGTCGATTCTTCTTTATTCTTTCAAAAACTTTCATTAACCTACGGTTTCTCCATTTATTTCTCTTTTTCCCTCTCATTCAAGAGTGTGATCGCTGATGGAAAAAGGGGGTTCTAACAGAGAGGTCGGGATAGAGGCTCCCAAGTTTAAGCGATGTAAGGTGTCAACCGTTAGGGACTTTCCGCTTGGATGCGAAAGGGGGACTACATCAGATTTTGAGTTACATAGGTAGATCGTAGTCGATCAATCTTGTCAAGGCAAGTATAGGGTGTTCTTCGGTAAGTAGTGGACTTATTTTGAATTAATGGAATGTGACTAATGGAATATAATGTTGAATATAGGTTCGGGCGATTATGAATACTTAGTACTCCAGGTGATAAGGTGTGTACTTCTACCCTATGATAACTTGATATAAAGCCAAAGGTGTGTACACACACTGCACACACAAGTAGATCGGTAAAAGCCAAAATGTCGAAAAGCTGAAATATCGAAAAGCTGAAAGTTTGACTATGGCAGTCTTGCGAGTGTGCAAACACTCGTGAGATGGAAATCGATAGGTTGTCTGAGGCCCCATGAGAGATTCCATGGGCTTGGGCTATGAATTGGCCAACCAGGCCAGAATAGGCTTAATGGGCCTAATGGGCTTTTGGGCCCATAATAGGAAAAAATTGACAATTGATGCTATGTGATGAAAAATCATATGTGAGCATGACTATAAATTTGAATTGGGCCTGATGTGCCATATAAATGTGATTTGGGCCTAAAGGGCCATATAAATGTGATTTTGGCCTAATGGGCCATGTGAATATAATTAGGTCTAGTGGGCCATATACATGTATGTGAATTTGTCTGGGTTTTGTAAGGGGCTTTGGACCTAGTATATGATGACTACATAAAAATTAATTAATATATTGCGACTGTGGACAAGTCATAGGGTTAAGGTCTGACAACGGGTATATGCATGTCTAGGATTGGATCTAGGGAGAGCTTGGTACTTATGCGGTGTTAATGACTCACCTCCTCTTCTCTGGAATCCTACCCAGTGCATAGTATTCGTTCATCTCAGCTCACAAGATTTGTTAACGAGCCAAGGTAAGCGAAAATCATAATAAAAGGAAAAATTACCAAAATGCCCCTAAGGGCAAAAATGAGGAAGATACCCCTAGGTGTTAAATGTAAGTTTTATGGATGTGACATGCATATCTGATGCATACATATGATATTCTGCTTAGGTTGCAATGGGTTGTGTATTATGGAAAGGAGGAAGTATATGACGATCGCATGGTTGCTTGACAATCGTGGATCCACCGACGGCTTTTAAGCCCAATGTGTAAATGAAGGTAGTTCCGCAACCGGGCTACCATGGATGTGTATCGGTTGGGTGGGTCGATATTTATATCCCCACATGATGTGTCGGAGGACGGAGCTGGTGTATTGCAGATGGATTATTGGGATGGGATTGCACTATATTACATTGCATGTATGATATTGTTGTGATATTATTGTGATGTGGGCTTCTACCCAATCGAGGCTAATTTGGACTAAGGTCTAGAGACCACCATTATTGAATTGGGCTCTGGCCCAAAATGACTAGTGATTGCTTTATACTCGTTGAGAGTTGTATACACTGAGTTTTCAAAACTCACCCCCTCCTTTTAAATTTTTCAGGTGATCCTTAGTAGGCGGTTCGACAGATGGAGGGACTCAGAGGTGGCCAACTAGCATAAAAAGTTTATACTTAGTCATTATGTAATTTTTAATATTTTGATTTTAAATTATTTCTATTTGATTTGGGTTCTAACAAGGTCTTTCCTCTGGCTAATATTTCAAATTAGGATTATTATCATTTTTTTTATGCTTTATATTTTATTAGAAGTAGAACGTGGTTTCCTAAACCATAACTGTTTTTAAATACTATGTTTCCGCAACTCAATTTTTAAATGATGAGTTTTCATAAAGTTATACGTTCTAAATAAAGCTTCTGCAACTGAAAAGAGATTTTACAAAGTAATTAAGGTTTTTCGTTTTAAGAAAGTGTTTCCAATGAAAAAAGGTTTCGCTAAAACACTTCAATGTGACGCGCCAGATTTGGCCATAACGTCTGTGTAACACCCTGAATTTGGGCCTAGAAGTTTTGGGCCTTGAGCATGGGAGCGATTGAAGGCAGCTTATAATATTCTATTGTGCATGCAAATTTCGTTAATGAAGGCTTGTTTTAGTGGTTAAGTTGTTGAGAAGTGTTGGAGAAGTCCTGGGTTTAAACCTGGACTCTAGCAAAAAAATTGGTTTAAGGTGAATCAAACCCTGGGTGTAGTAGGTAGGCCTTAAGAATATTGTTGGAGAAATTGTGACACAAAAAAACCTTATGGCTTAGTGGCAAGTGGCGTGTGGAGCATTTGAGGGGAGGCATGGGTTCGAATCCCATAGCAAGCAAAGAGCATTTATTTTGCTAACAGGGGGCGGCAAGAGTTGGTGTTGAATTTAAACTCTGATGTTGGAGGGATCCCACATCGGGAAGCTAACATAAGAGTGGATGGGAAGCTGGCTTTAAATAGAGAGAACCATGAGGAGAGTAAATGTACCTTTCTTGGCTGATCCCTTTCGCTTTATGGCATGCTCGTTTGGGTTGGGTGTCGGCAAAGAGTGCTCGGAGCGTGGATTAACTCCAGTCTCCAATCAGGTGTGTATTTATCACTACTCTTGTTGTTGGATGGCTACTTCGGGCCGCGATGGGCCGAAAGGGGCCATGTGGGCCCAATGGGCCTACGGACCTAATTGGATAAGTTGTTTGATTGTGTAGTAAATATTGGACTAGGCTAGGTCAATCGCATATCTGTGGCTAGGTTTGGGCTAAAAGGGCCACACGAGCGTGTGGGCCCATTTGGGCCGAGAATAGGCTTTAGGCCCATTCGTATTGTTATCCATGTTTAGAATACTTTAGTTTACCAATTATTGAAATGCCTCGACTTGTAAAATTACCAAAGTACTCCGATTTACAAAATTACCGCTTTACCTCGATTTTTAAAATTACCGTTTTACCCTCGATTACTGTAATTCTTGTTTTACCTCAATTTACTGAATTACCGTTTTGCCCTCGATTTACAGAATTACCGTTTTACCCTCAATTTACAAAATTACTATTTTACCTTCGATTTATAGAATTACCGTTTTACCCTCAATTTGTAAAATTACCGTTTTACCCTCGATTCATAGAATTACCGTTTTACCCTCAGTTTACAGAATTACTATTTTACCCTCGATTTATAGAATTACCATTTTACCCTCAATTTGTAAAATTACCGTTTTACCCTTGATTTACAGAATTACCGTTTTACCCTCAGTTTACAGAATTACCGTTTTACCCTCCATTTACAGAATTACCGTTTTACCCTCAGTTTACAGAATTACTATTTTACCCTCGATTTACAGAATTACCATTTTACCCTCGATTTGTAAAATTACCGTTTTACCCTTGATTTACAGAATTACTAGTTTACCCTCAGTTTACAAAATTATCGTTTTACCCTCGATTTACAGAATTACCGTTTTACTCTTGATTGTGAAATTATGAAATACCCCGTAGGGTAGAATTTCCAAATACCCTATAGGGTAGAATTCTTGAAATACCCTTATAGGATAGAATTACCAAAATACCCCTGTAGGGTAGAATTATCGAAATACCCTTGTAGGGTAGAAATACCGAAATACCCTTGTAGGGTAAAATTACCGAGATACCTTTGTGGGGTAAAATTACCATTTTGCCCCTAAGGTGTTAAATGACTGTTTTGCCCTTGTGGGCAAGTGACTGACTTTGTGTGTTTGTGGATTTGATTGTGAATATATGTTGGTGATATGAATGACTTGACTGTGATTGTTTGATTCAAATATGGGCATGACATTCGCCATACATGACATGTTGCATGGGTTGGGATTTTGTACGGAGGAAGCGTTCTGGTGGCTATGCCACAAATATCTGTTCTGGTGGCTCTGCCACAATATATGTATTTGGTGACTCTGTCACAATATCTGTTGACCGATCGATGGCTAAGTGTCGATCACGCTACCGAAGGCTGTGTGCCGTTGTTGTGGGCTTCGTGCCGATTATAGACCCGTTATTAATGGCTCTGTGCCAACCTAAATATGGCTTTGTGCCATCTTGACTATGGCTTCGTGCCAAACGTATTTACCTGTAGCTATGTGCCTAACATATTTGTTGACGACTCTGTGTCGATCATATTTACCGAAGGCTGTGCGCCAGTTATATTACCGTCACTGATGGCTCTATGCCGAAGTTATTACAATTATCTATGGCTTTGTGCCACGTATTCTGTTAGGTGGGTTTGCCACATTATCGATTCGGTGGTTACGCCACAATATTCAGATCCGTGACTCGTCACGATATCGCTCTGGCGACCATGCTGCAAATTCTGTGGTGTGTAGCGGATGGGTGGGTCGAGTTGTCTCCCCACATGGTGTAAGGTTGGTACGGGGGTGTATACAGCTGGATTGGGTTGGGATTGCATTCACATTCGATTCTAATTACGCCACTTAATTCGATTCGATTCGATTACATTACTAATATTGATTCGATTCGATTTCATATCGATTCGATTCGATTCTCATTTTGGTTCCAATTCGATAATGTTTCTTATTTTGTAATGGGCTAAGGTCCATCTGTGCTTGTCTGTTGTAATGGGCTAAGACCCGATTGGTACTGAAATTGTAATTAAGGTGGGGCGGACTTTTAATTCTTTTAGATGACCTGACTGTTCCTTTTTATAGTAGGGGATTTCACACTGAGTTTTCGTAAACTCACCCCATTTATTAACCTTTCAGGTAATTTCTAGCCTTAGATGGATCGGGGTTGCTAGGGGCTCGGAGGAAGCCACACACACTGTTTATGTTACAGTTTTGATTATTACCTTTAAATTATTTTATGTGGGTTGTAGTAAAGCCGTTGTAATTTTCTGGATTTCAAATTTGGAATTTTATTTATTGTTCTTATAATTGCTAGTATTAGAACACGATTTTCCAAAGCAACTCATCGTTATTCAAAACATCACGTAACCGCAATTGTTTTTAAAGTAAGTTTCGCAACTACCAAGATTTTTACAAAGTTGTTAAGAATGTTATTCAAATTGAGGTTTTCTAACAAGGTTTAAAAAGGGTATAAGTTTTTAATTATTAAGAAGGGTTTTAATGGAAACATGGTTTTGAAAAACACTTGATGTGACACACCAAGTTCGAGCCAAACTTCCAGGCCGAGTTTGGGGTGTTACAGCCTGGGCTGAGTTTGGGGTGTTCCACCACCAGTAGGACGTACGGACCAGCACCCAAATCACACAACCCCTAATGACATGTCATTCGTATCCTAATCTATTCCAAAGGTTCAACTGGGATTTCTCAATGACGAATCTTCTTCAAATATACCTGCAAGGTCATATTCATAAATAATTCAATAATAAAGCATTTAAAACACAATTATATTAATGCTTATTAACATACGAACTTACCTCGATCGTTAAAACGACGAAATGGATTGACTAGTTCAATACTTTGTTTTTCCCCCTGTCTAAATCTGAATTTCACTTTTCTAGATCTATATGTAATCAAAATTAACTTATTTAATTATTATTCTATTCAATTTAGCCCAAAATGCATATTATGGTAACTTTACACTTTTGCCCCTAATATTTTAACATTTTTACAATTTAGTCATTATCTCATAAAAACATAATTTCATGCAATTAGGTCCCTACCCATGCTAGCCAAATTCCATATAGTCCAATAATAGTCCAAATTTTTTATTTATTTCACAATTTAACCACAAAATTTAAACATTTCACAATTTAATCCCTAATTGACAATTTTACTAAAAATCACTTTACAAATGTTGTTTATCTAACAACAAGCATGCCTTTTCTATCATCAAACATCAAAAAAACACATGTATTCATCAATGGAAAAACCCAAAACCTTTAACAATTTTGCAATTTAGTCCTTTGGCTAGCTAGATTAAGCTGCAACGATCTCAAAAATATAGAAATCATTAAAAATCTAGTAAAAAATCACTTAGATTCAGTAGAGTCAATGGTAGAATGCTTCAAACACAAAAATGGAGTTCTCTTCTTCTAATTTTCGGCTAGGGAAGAAGATGGAGTAAAAAATATGGTTTTATTTTACTAAATTTTAATTTAATAAATAAATTACTTATTTAACCTGAATATATAACCTTTAAAACCATTAAAAGATGTTCATCTTTGTCCACTAACTTTATAAATGGGCTAATTACCACATAAGGACCTCCACTTTAAAATTCTATAGCTATTAGACACCTTTAGCTAATAGAACACAAGTTTTACACTTTATGCGATTTAGTCATTTTTATCAAATTAAGCATTCAAACGATAAAATTTCTTAACGAAATTTTCACACAATCATACTATCATCTGTAGACATTAAAATAATAATAAAATAAATATTTCAACGAATTTGTGGTTCTGAAACCACTATTCTGATTTAACTAAAAATGGGTTGTTATAGATTGGAGCCGCAAGAAAGGAATTCTTCACTTACACCTATTCAAGAGACATTCCCAGATGAACACATACTAAAAGGTAAATCATGTCCATAATACCCTTTGGTTTGCTAATATTTCTAACTATTTAGCTTGTGGCTTGATGCCAATTGATAAGATGTATCATCAATAGATAAAGTTTATTCACGATGTGAAGTACTATTTCTAGGAAGAACCATACTTGTTTAAAAAGTGTGCAGATCAAATGATAAGGAGATACGTGGCAGAAGATGAAGTACATAAGATTCTATATCATTGGCAATCAACTCCAAGTGGGAGACACTTCTAAGGAACACATATTGCAGCCAAGGTATTCCAAGCTGGATTCTTTTGGCCACCACTATTCAAAGATGCATATACTTAAGTAAAGAGTTGTGATTGATTTTGAAGGGTTGGAAACGTCACCAACTAAAATGAGATACCTCGAACAAACATCATTGAGGTAGAATTATTCGATGTTTGGGGTATTGACTTTCTTGGTACTTTCCCTTTATCTTTTGATCATAAGTACATATTGGTAGCAGTAGACTACGTGTCTCAGTGAGTTAAGGGCGAGGCATATCCTACAGATGATGATAAGGTTGTGATGAAGTTTTTGTAGAAGCATGTGTTCACAGGGTTTGGAACCCCGAGAGCTATCATCAGTGATGAAGGGTCCCATTTTGTTAACAAATGGTTAAAATGGTTACTCGATAAACAAGGAGTGAAGCACAAAGTTGCCATACCTTACCATCCACAAATGAATGGGCATGCTAAATTGGCAAACAAATAAATAAAAGGCATACTCGAGAAAGTAGTTTGCCTAAACAGACGAGATTGTTCCAAAAGACTAGACAATGCTTTATGGGCCTACAGGACAGCATACAAGACACCTTTAGGTTTGTCACCGTATAGGTTGGTTTTTGGGAAAGCTTGTTATCTGCCCTTGGAGTTAGAGCACAAAGCTTACTGGACTCTCCAACAACTCAACTTGGATCTTAAGCTTGCTAAAGAGAAATAGCTTGTAACACCCCTAACACATATATGTCGTCGGAATGGGGTTATGAGGCATTACCGGACGAGACACAAATTCTGAACATTGACATATACACATATGTTATATTCACATAACTAAAACATAAATCTATTTAAACATTAAACACATAATCTAAACCATAAAACACAAAGTCATAAATAATATAATTTTAAATACATACAAAATCCATGTATTATTATCATTAAAGAAACCTAATACCTCGAGAAAATTTCAGCATTTAATATCTCATTGATATACATGTGCATAATAACCAAACATATCATATAACAAAATTTATTTAATATTAACGTATGTGGCATTTGCTTTTGAAAATATAATCAATATATATTTGTAGATTGTACCATATTCCCTATATCATGGCATAATATTCATTATCATAAAAGATAATAGCTAGCGTTACAACATGGCCAAATAGACTTCTTTTACATTGCAAATTCATGTGCATATTACCAAAACAAAATGAACCATTTTGAGTAAAAATATCAACCAAAAGTACACTTATTTTGCATGCTTATTACTATGCTTATAATTACATATTCACTATCAAACAATTAGCCAACATTCGGTTAATAGAAAATAACTTCAATATGACTTTTAAAATCTTATTCATTCATTGATATTCACGACCGAACCTAATTCCTATGTATACACTTTTATTTTGACTAGGTTTAGCCTTATATAATCATGCATTGAAACCTATTTTAACTTATTAAATAACCAAGCAATTATATACATACTTCCTCGCACGTGACATTAACATTTAACTAAATAATCATATTCATGACTATACCAAGTTTCATCATTTCTCAAACCGAAACACATATTAAAACATCACATGTATACCATGAAACATAATTCCCGCATTAGGTCTAAGCATAAACGAATGCACATAAGTAATACCACATATAATCAAGCAAAACAATTATACAACATATTCCTTACTTGTCATTTAGCAACCGAACATATAAAGCCAATATTGAATCAAATACATATCCATCATTTTATCTCAATACTAAGCCAAAATTTACCATCATTCATCACCCAAATTATACCACATTTCATACTTCCGAAATGAACTAACTATTAAACTGATTATATATTATACTTACCATTTCTCATTACCGAATCAATTAACAAAACATCACAAACATATAGACCAAGGAACATACTTACCAAAATATACTTATCCCATGTTAAATTACTAAATCATCAACTAACCTAATAATCAAGCCGAACCATATAACCCAATACCACACATATATACGCCATGAAATACACTTCCACATTGAATTTAAGATAGCCATAAACACACAAACTTTAACATTATAATCAAGCCATTTTCGCATGGCTTATATATATACACAAACCAATATTCAACATTTCCAAGTAATATCTAGCCTATAAATGCCATAGGTTTGAAATTTGGCTTATAAAGTACCGAAAATAGTCGATAGTGTGATAGACTTTGTCGACGATCCCCGATCTCGTAACTTGATTCCAAAAGCTATAAAAATAGACAAACATGCACACACTGTAAGCTGTCATAGCTTAGTAAGTCATAAGCAAATAATAACTCAATCTAACAAAACCAATTTATAATAACATAATCACATTTTATATTCGTAAGGCCGAATATAATCATTACATATATTTGCACATAAATCACAAATAAGATATCACTATACATAACCCTTGGCCGAATGTACTTTTCATATACACATATATTTTCATTTACATTATATAGGATTTGCAACACATATCAAGTAACCTACTTACCTTATTTCAAATAAGTAATAAGGTATCAAATAACTGATCACTTTAGCTCGTTTTACACATTCAATCACAACTTATCATTGCCTGTTGAACCATTCGAAATTGAATAGGATACTCAGATAATCACACATGTCGTACAATGCCAGCATCTTAGACATGGTCTTACATGTAATCACATATCGATGCCACTGTCCCATACAGGGTCTTACATGAATCAAATACAATGTCGATGTCCTAAACATGGTCTTACACGAACCAGATATATCGATGCCAACGTTCTAGATGTGGTCTTACACGAGAACACATTCAGAAATCCTAAGTCATGACATATGTATCCTAGCTATTCCTAAGGTTCGTACGGGGCTTTCAGACGTCGTAATTCAGTCGAATCGAACTCGTACACATAGCTTTCAAGCATATTCAAATTCGGCTTTCATATATACATTTTCACATAACTCATTTCAGCATATAAAACTCGTATTTATTTAAAATTAACAACATCTATTTACTTATAAAGTTACCTCTGACAACGATAATCGGAACAGGACGACTAATTGACAACTTTGGTTTTCCCTCGATCCAAATCTGATTTCTTGGGTTCTTGATCTAAACATATTCAAATTAAACTCATTCAAACATATTTTCACTCAATTTAGTCCAAAAACACATAAATGAGAAAATTACCATTTTACCCCTGACATTTCACACCTTTTACAATTTAGTCCAAATTGCAGAAAACACAAAACATGAAAATTTTGCACACACCATGCTTCGGCCAAATCTTCCTTATGCTCATACAAGTCCATACATTTCATATATTTCATATTTTACTCCCTCAAATTATTATTTTTGCAATTTAGCCCTAATTACTCAAAATCATCAAAAATTCCAATACAAAACATATTAATCCAAAACATATCTTTCATATTTCATCAACTACCATCACAAAAATCAATTATTCATCAATGGAATAACTCAAAATATTCATCAAAATTAGAAATTCAAGCATGGGCTTTGTATATTATACTGCAACGATCTCAAAAACGTAAAAATTATCAAAAATCGAACTAGTTACATACCTTGATTAAGCTTAACAATGGTCGAATATGGCTTTCTTTTCTTTTTCTTTTCCTTTAGCTAATTTCATCTATCAAATATAAACATGCATGGCTTTTAATTATTTTATGTTTTATATTATATAACTTAATAATCATTTTACATATATAACCTTTATATTTAAATTTTAAACTATTATAGTTCAAGCCATCCAACTCATTTAGTTATGGCCTAGTTGCATTATAAGTGTTTCATATTAATAAGACAAGTTCAATTAAGCACTTTCATATTTAACTATTAACTTTTCACTTTACGCGATTAAGCCCTTTTTATTAAATCGGCACTTAAACGAAACAATTAAAACACAAAAATTTCACGGATATAAATTCACACATAATAAACACATAAAATAATTTTAAAATATTTTTCTGACTCAAATTCGTGGTCCTGAAACCACCGTTCTGAATAGGGTCTAAATCAAGCTATTACAACTCTCCTCCCTTAGGAATTTTCATCCCCGAAAATCTTACCGGTGAATAGGTTTGGATAACGTTCTTTTATTGCATCCTCTGGCTCCCACGTTGCCTCTTCAACTCCGTGTCTATGCCATAGTACTTTCACTAATGAAATTTTCTTATTTTGCAATTCTTTAACTTCACGAGCCAGAATGTGATTCGGTTCTTCCTCATATGTCATATCAAACTTAATCTCAATCTCTGTCGAATTAATCAGATGTGAGGGATCAGATCGATATCTACGAAGCATCGAAACATGGAATACATTATGAATCATTTCTAGCTCAGGTGGCAAAAACAGTCTATAAGCAATCGGCTCGATACGCTCTATAATCTCATAAGGTCCAATAAATCTCAGACTCAATTTGCCTTTACGACCAACTCTGAGAATTTTCTTCCATGCCGAGACTTTTAAAAACACTTTGTCCTCGATCTGAAACTCTATATCTTTTTGTTTCAAGTCAGCATACGATTTCTGGCGATCTGACGCTATTTTCAAACTTTCACAAATTACTTTCACTTTTTATTCAGTCTCTCTAATCAAATCAATCCTGTGTAACTTATTTTCACTGAGCTCAGTCTAATACAATGGTGTATGACATTTACGACCGTACAAAGCCTCGTAAGGTGCCATTTTGATACTCGATTGAAAGCTATTATTGTACGCAAATTCAATTAGTGGTAAGTATCATTCCCATGTACCTTCGAACTTGAGAATGCAACATCTTAACATATCCTCAAGTATCTAAATGATTCGCTCGGTTGACCATCTGTTTACGGATGGAAATCTATGCTGAAATGTAATTTCGTACCTAATGCATCTTTAAGTTTCTTCCAAAACTGCGATGTAAACCTCGGATCTCTATCTGAAACAATAAAAATAGGTACTGATATGATCCCGATCGTATCATGTTTCGGTACATCTCGACGACATCGAGATTGGCCTAAACTCGAGGGGCCCAAATGCAAAATGAGACCTTTAAATTCATTTATGTTGTTGGAATAAAGCCTTGATTTATCTTAGTTACTTTAGTCTTTAATTATGTCTTATTTATTAAATACATATTTTAATTATGACATGCATTATGTGTTCTTCATTTAATAAAGTCATACATTATGTGACTCCGATGTTAGTTTAAGTCAGCTTCATTAAATTAAGTCTTGCATTAAGTAACTCATTTGTTCATTTAGTTTGCATTTTAAACCATGCATTTAAGCATCTTAGTTTAATAAATGAGTTCTGGACATTTATTCAACTCATCTTAGTTTAATTAATAAGTGTTTTTGTTGAACTTTATTTAATAGTTGCTTCTTTAAATAATCTAGTTCCTAGGATAATTTATTGATGCATAAATTTAAGTTCATTTAATAATGCTTCTCTTAATTAAACTAGTTGTTGGAATAAATGATGCATAAGTGTTAGTTCATTTATTTAAGTTAGTTGTTAATTTGTTTTAAGCTTAATAAATGAATAAATGTGACAGATTACATGTGTTAATTGCAGGTAACTTTTAGCTCCCATCTATTATTATTAAAGGTCATTATGCATTCAATAAGGTGACTTTTCAAGAGATTTCAGTTACAAAGAGAGGGTTGTTACAAAGAGGCTTTAAATATCATTAAGAAGTTGTTTCTATCAATTAAAGGAGAGCATTATTCTTCTTTGAATTAGGCAGCAACTTTGTTTCATCTTCCATAACCGTTTGCTTCATGAGTAATCACTACATGCATTCAATTCTCCATCAAAGAAGCTGGTGTCATTTCGGTTGCTCATGGAGACTTCAAAAGACTTTGAAAGCAACTTAATTGAAGAAGTAAATCACATTGAAGGCGGGAGTTACTTGGAATAGAATTTCTATAGTTGTGACTTTTCATTAGGCCTCATTATTAGCTTCATTAAAAGTGACCTTTCAGCTAGCTTTCCTTTTGACACTATAAATTCATGTAACCAGCCTTTTGAAGGACTACATTTTGGAATATTTTTGTTAATGATATTCTGCCAAATTTGTGAGGCAAACTTTTCTCTATTTTCGTTCAAAGATTTGTTGGCTACCTAGTGTTCTAGTTGTGTCATCCATTTTCTTTATTGAAAACCGAACTTATCACTACTCGTAGTGTGGCGTTCAAACATGCCAAGGTTCCTACTTTGCTAAGTAGTGGGTCGAGGTTCTCATATTCTCCATCCGACCACCTTGAAAACTTATAAACATTTGGGTCAATAGTTTCTAATATTGGTTCGTGTTTGTTTTTTAGATCATTTTCATTTCCATTCCATTCCATTTTTTCGTTTCATTATAACCAAACCTACAAAAACTTTATATCCATAAATCCATCTACATAAACTTCATATCCATAAACCCATCTTTGAATCCTTTTACATAGCTTTCGCCATTATTTACGTTAAAACATCCTTTTGAACAAATCGAACGCTACTCCTTCGTAGAAGATCGGGCAAACTCACATACGACTCGACTCACCCCGAGGCGGATCGTATCATTTGGTATCAGAGCTACAAAAACAAGGAGTACGAGCATTCAAAATTACTCCAAGAATAGTCTGTGACTCATCAAGTAAGTTTCAAAAAAAATCAAAAAAAAATTCAAAAAAAAATTTGAAAAAAAAACAAAATCTGAAAATTTGAACATAGTTTTACTCCTTCTCCATTTTTCAATCCTGAAACTTTTACCCTCTCATCCATTTCCATCCTTGACCTTTTCGCCACACTATACCCGAATTAATTTCTTTCTTGTAAGCCTACCCAGTTTTAAATCACATCATTCTTGGTTACCCATTTGAAACCTACCACCTAGACTAAGGTTATGCCTTGGCAAATCTGCTTACGAAATCACGAGAAAGGTAAAGAGAGGTAAAAGGCACGAGTGTTGTGAGAGCATTAGAGTGTTGAAAAAGCCGATCTTGAGTGCAAACACGAGTGTGAGTGCCATTCAAATTTTATTGTGAGTGACTAGTGAGGTTTGTGGTAAGGTATTCATTTTCTATTTTGTTTTATTCATTTTTCTTTTCATCTATTAATCATGTCTTGAGAAGAGTTTTCAGCCTTTGAATTTCAATATTTGTTGAAAGAGATGGAGTGCATGCTCGATTGAAAAATCAAGCCTGTCTAAGAAAAGCTAGACCATCGAGAAAGAGTTCAACGAAAGCAAATTGTTCCAAGTCAGAAAAAGGAGTCAAGAACATCACGGAGACACACATCTGATGACTACTCGAGAAGAGACTTCTATCGTGATACCTATTCGACAAGAAATTCGAGTAGAAAGAAAGAAAGCTTCGAGTCTAAGGTCTTTCGAGATAACGAACGAGGGAGCCTAAGTAACACTTCGTATGCATCCACGAAGACTCATTCTCGAAGAATTGATCGTGAACTCTATCTAAATGATTTCACATCTTTCAAACAAAATACTTATCATGCTGATTCACTTGTATTATCTTCAAGTTGTAAAGAAAAAATGAGAGAAAAAGAAATGAAAGAGAGGCAAGAGGCGAGTAAGAGAGAAAATGAGAGATTCTTGAAAGAGATTGAGAAAGTCATTAAAAAAGCCGTTGAAAAAGAAAAAGAACAAAAAGAGAGTGAAAGAAAAGAGAGGCAAAAGATGATCATGAGAGAAAACGAGTGGATTCTAAAAGAAATCGAGAGAAACGAAAAAGAAAAAGAGTGTGTACAAGAAAGTAAAGTTGAAAAAGAGAGTGAGCAAAAAGAAAGCATGGAAGAAACAATTGTTCTTGAAGAAAAAGAAATGAAAGAAAAAGTTGATAGAGGGCAAGAAAAAGAGAGTGTTGTTTCCACTAACCAATCTGTGAATTCTTCTCGTCTTACCTCTTCTTTTCAGGTTCCTAACAATCCGTGTGACGAACTTCAACTTCAATACTTTCCTGATGAGAGATGCTTTTGTATGATCAGAAAAGGAAAGGTTGAAGATAAAATCCAACCGCAAGTATTCAAAGATAAGGAATCTTTAGAAATCGAGCCAGGCAAACAGTTTGAAAGTTGTCGGTAAAATTTTGATGGCTTAATTTATAAAAGATCCCTTATTTTGATTTAATTAACCCTTCTTCTTTGTTTGTGGTTGATAAGTCCATTCTAAGAGGAAGTATGAGGCGTTGTTCTCTTGAGTTGTTTTGTGGTGTAAAACTTGTTGATGACGTCGATTAAATCGACAAGCACATAATATCATCTTACATGGTAACGATTCTTCACGAAAGACATTTAAGTTGTTTGATTGTGGTGATTATGTGAATCAACTCTACGCCTTGTGCAAAATCTTTAAATTTATGCCCATCTGTCCGATGAATGTAAGGAGTTTGGATTATTTGTTTTGTATATGCACAAATTCTTTTGGATCAAGATGTTTGAAATCATGACACGATGAAACCTTTGTTGCATTTTCTAGCAAGTGAACAAACTTATATGTTTAAACCTAGAATTTGCTATTTTGGTTCGATATGTGAAAAATTCAAGCATTCCAAATTTTGTGCGACCAATTTTGTTTGATTGATGCTTGGCTTTTGACTAAGGGGCAAAATTTAAAACTATGAATACAATATAAAATCGTTCCTTGATCATTTTATTTGGCTAGCCATAAATTTCTTGTATCATTTTAAAAGGTAAGGCCAACTCATATTTTTGATCCCGGCATTGATTCAAAGATGTCCCTTAAAGTTGAACATCTACAGTGTCACTAACCCTTTACTTTTCGTGAAGGTGATACTTTGAGAAACGCGAGTTGTTCTTGTATTTCTCCTACATTTCAGGTTAGTTCAAGTAAAGAGCTACGACTTTACTATCTTTCCAAGAGAGGAGGTTTACGTTAATTGAAAAAGGTATTGCTCAAACCGATCCACATCCATTCATTCATATGGGAAAACAAGGTGAGTTTTCGAATCTTTTAAGATTCAACCACCCCTTTGAATGTTGATGGAAACATTGTTGATGTTTTGGTTTCAAACGCATTCGTACCTTGATGAGGTTTATTTTTTTATTAGTAATGGATGGTTTGAAAATGATGAGAACATTACTAACAATGGTTGTGTCGTTGATGTGCATTTTTGATCTATAGAAAACCACATGTTTAAACAAGGTGTGCACATAAAACTTGTGATGTATGAGTGTTTTATTTATATGCATGATCTATTACCAAATTTGGATATCCAACTTGCAAAGGTAAAACTTGTCAATTATTTTGAATTCGGCAATCGATCAAGTGCTCAAGTATGCACCAAGACTTCGAAAAGGAATTGTTCATTCTTGATTCATCATTTTATTACTCCTTGTCTTTATGATGATGATAATATTTTCTTGTGTCAAGCTGTGAATAAAATTTCAAAAAGTTCCTCCTGGTTTCACCTTCATTGTATCACTAACTTGTTTTATTCTTTTGTAAGTGACAATGTGAGGTGGTACACTCTTAAAGAGGGAGGGCTGATTTGTGATCCTGAGAAATTTTTTTTGAGAAAATGGCCCGATTTAAGGACAAATCATCTTCAAGAAGGAGGGTATGATGCGATCCCAGTTGCATCATGTTTCGGTACATCTCGACGACATCGAGATTGGCCTAAACTCGAGGGGCCCAAATGCAAAATGAGACCTTTAAATTCATTTATGTTGTTGGAATAAAGACTTGATTTATCTTAGTTACTTTAGTCTTTAATTATGTCTTATTTATTAAATACATATTTTAATTATGACATGCATTATGTGTTCTGCATTTAATAAAGTCATACATTATGTGACTCCGATGGTAGTTTAAGTCAGCTTCATTAAATTAAGTCTTGCATTAAGTAACTCATTTGTTCATTTAGTTTGCATTTTAAACCATGCATTTAAGCATCTTAGTTTAATAAATGAGTTGTTGGACATTTATTCAACTCATCTTAGTTTAATTAATAAGTGTTTTTGTTGAACTTTATTTAATAGTTGCTTCTTTAAATAATCTAGTTCCTAGGATAATTTATTGATGCATGAATTTAAGTTCATTTAATAATGCTTCTCTTAATTAAACTAGTTGTTGGAATAAATGATGCATAAGTGTTAGTTCATTTATTTAAGTTAGTTGTTAATTTGTTTTAAGCTTAATAAATGAATAAATGTGACGGTTACATTTGTTAATTGCAGGTAACTTTTAGCTCCCATCTATTATTATTAAAGGTCATTATGCATTCAATAAGGTGACTTTTCAAGAGATTTCAGTTACAAAAGAGAGGGTTGTTACAAAGAGGCTTTAAATATCATTAAGAAGTTGTTTCTATTAATTAAAGGAGAGCATTATTCTTCTTTAAATTAGGCAGCAACTTTGTTTCATCTTCCATAACCGTTTGCTTCATGAGTAATCACTACATGCATTCAATTCTCCATTAAAGAAGCTGGTGTCTTTTCGGTTGCTCATGGAGACTTCAAAAGACTTTGAAAGCAACTTAATTGAAGAAGTGAATCACATTGAAGGCTGGAGTTACTTGGAATAGAATTTCTATAGTTGTGACTTTTCATTAGGCCTCATTATTATCTTCATTAAAAGTGACCTTTCAGCTAGCTTTCCTTTTGACACTATAAATTCATGTAACCAGCCTTTTGAAGGACAACTTTTTGGAATATTTTTGTTAATGATATTCTGCCAAATTTGTGAGGCAAACTTTTCTCTATTTTCGTTCAAAGATTTGTTGGCTACCTAGTGTTCTAGTTGTGTCATCCATTTTCTTTGTTGAAAACCGAACTTATCACTACTCGTAGTGTGGCGTTCAAACATGCCAAGGTTCCTACTTTGCTAAGTAGTGGGTCGAGGTTCTCATATTCTCCATCCAACCACCTTGAAAACTTATAAACATTTGGGTCAATATTTTCTAATATTGGTTCGTGTTTGTTTTTGAGATCATTTTCATTTCCATTCCATTCCATTTTTTCGTTTCATTATAACCAAACCTACAAAAACTTTATATCCATAAATCCATCTACATAAACTTCATATCCATAAACCCATCTTTGAATCCTTTTACATAGCTTTCGCCATTATTTACGTTAAAACATCCTTTTGAACAAATCGAACGCTACTCCTTCGTAGACGATCGGGCAAACTCACATACGACTCGACTCACCCTGAGGCGGATCGTATCAGGTACCCCGTCCAATCTCACAATCTGAGAACATATAATTTAGCTAGCTTATCAAGCAAGTAATATGTGCAAGCCGGAACAAAATGTGTCGATTTAGTCAATCTATCCACAATAACCCAGATTCCATCTTTCTTGCTCGTTGTCAATGGTAAACCGGATACAAAATCCATCATGACTCTATCCCATTTCCACTCTGGTATCAAGATCAGCTGAAGTAACCTAGAAGGTACCTAATGCTCGGCTTTTACTTGTTGACAGACTAAACATTTTGAAACAAAGTCAGAAATGTCTCGTTTCATACCATGCCACCAGTAAAGCTGTTTCAGATCATTATATATTTTCGTACTATCCGGGTGAATAGTTAACCGAATATTATGGGCTTCATTAAAATCATTTGAATCAACTCTGAATTTCTCAGAACACATATTCGATTTCTGAACCTTAGACAACCCTCAACATCAATGTAACACCCCAAACCCAGCCTAGACTTTATGACCAAATCTGGCATGTCACATTAAAATGCTTTTTCGAGAAAAATTGTCTTATTAATAAATCTCGCTTGAAAGAGAAAAGCCCCTTTGTTTAATTCTAAAGTCAACTTAATTACTTGTTAACCATTTTAAACCAGCCTTACTTTTAAAAACATGTTTGTTGCGGAAGCATTTCAACAATGTTGCGAAAACATGATGTTATGAAAACATATATCATTTTGGAAAACCGCGCTCTACTTTTAACAGAAATAAATCATAATAGTTAAAAACCCCCAAATTAAAAGCTAGAAAATTAGAGAAAAGGCCTTATTACATCAAAAACCCAAAGAGAAAGTAATTTAAGTAATGTAAAAGAAAATACGAATATTTAAAGCTGATTATACTGTGGCCACCTCCGCGTGCTCCCATACGTCAAACGCCTACTGAGGATTACCTGAAAAATTTAAAAGAGAGGGTAAGTTTACAAAAACTCAGTGTGTACAACCCTCATTAATCATAAAGCATGCATTACGCCAATTTGGGCCTAAGCCCATTACAATAACGGTGGCACTTGGGACTAACTCTTAGTCCATAGTAGCCTCAATTGGGCCTGAGCCCATGTCACAATCAGAATCAGATTATGCAATGCATAAATACCTAACCAACCCTGCACTCTGTATCCCGTCCAACCCTACACTCCTGTGGGGATTTAATCGACCCATCCATCCCTACACTCCTGATATAGCACCGGTTCCGGCACTAACCAAATGTCATAGCAGAGCTGCCAATCACATAATGGCTTTAAGCCATCGGTGGATCCACGGTTGTCAAGCAACCATGCGACCCTAACAAATCATATACTTCCTTCAAATCAATGATTCCATCCCCCATGCATCATAATATCACATGAATGAAAGCATAGTATAAATGGCATAAATAACAATCATATAACATGTAGGGGCATCTTAGTCATTTTTCCCTTCGGAGGCATAACGGTGAATTAAAAAATCGGGGTCTAAGTACGCTTATTGACCTATCAGTAGGTTCACAGTTGTCTTGCACAACCCGTGCAACCTTTAGCAAACAAACAGTGCGATTGCGCCCAAAGCCCATTTAAGTAGGCCCATAGGCCCACCAAGCCTGAATTCGATCCAAGCCATCTGAGTGACACGGCTGGTCCAATGTTTTCCCACCTATTAGTGAGTTTTACACATCTAGGATGGGCTCGTATGACCCAACTTGGCCCAACATAGCCTATTACGGCCACGACCCTTGAGTTCGCTCATGGTGGCCTCTACTATCGCATCAGATTTACCACACGTGCATTCGCATGCTCGTATAGTAACTGTTCCCATTCTTTCAACTTTTCGGCATTTCAATATTTGCTGTTCTACAGTCTATTCAGTGTGTGAATACACACCTGTTATGGAGTTGCAACCGAACCACTTCTAAATTGAGAACTTATGATCAACCACAACCCCTCACCATCAGTCATATTTACGGTTAATCCAAAAACCAAAGCATCATAGAAAATTTAACCGAATCATTGCTACTTACCAAAAGAACTATTGTAGGGCCTCTCTCTCTCCTAAAATCCACGTATCTTCCTAAAGCTTCAACCTTCACATGAAACAGTCAACCAATTCATCAAACTTCATAATCCCACATAACTGTGTCTAGGATTTAAAGTACTTACCAATAAAGAAGGCACCACTTGTAGGGACAGAGTAATCGGCTTAGCACTTTGATTATAAAAGTCGAGTCCCTAGCACCAATCATAAGAAAAAATGAGTTAAAAAGGTGTTAGATGATTACCACCCTAAGGCAGGAAAGAGAGAAAGCAATCATTCAGCCTAAGAGATACCAAATGCCAAACCATTGAGAATAAACCAAATGAGATTCAGCTAGGGGAAACACACTGCAGAACACTTAACCAAAGGTCAAGGAATTTTGGCAACACTTCAGCCAGATTCAGCCAAAAAAAAGATAGGAAGAGAAGGGAGAAAAATAATTTGGCTTTTACAATTTCAGCTACCCAAATACAAGGGGTATTCGGTTTGGAGAATAGAGAAGAAGAAGTTAACAATACTTAGGTATTCAGCCAAAAAAGATAAAGGGAGAATGATTCAGCTTGACAAAGAACAGTGAAAGAAGGAATGATATTCAAATAAAAGGAGTATTCGGCTTTTGAGAAGAGGGGACAAAGAAGAAGAAAAGATGAAGAATAAAATATCACTTAGGTATTCCACCAAAGAAAATGAACAAGAGGCTGAGAGGTTTTCAGGAGTCTTCGATTAGAGCCAAAACAAAACAAAAGAAGTAAAGTTGCCAACCCGAGGTATTGAAACGAAAATGACTTATGGTTAGCTAACACCAAAACGGCACCCCAAAAGCCTATAGCTGGATTTTCATAAGCAAAACACTTCACAAATTCGTTTAGAATTCAACACATTAAACACTTCCCCAACACCTACACAACCGAAACACTAAGTGTCAGAGTTCAAACTAAAAAAGACACTCCTCCAAATTTGAATCTTCCTTGATTTTCTCCTTAAATTTCTCCTATCCTATAAAGCCTCAAATTTGGGCCTAGAAGTATTGGGCCTTTAGTATGGGTCCGTAGGGAGGTTGTATATAAGCATTTAATTGTACAAGGAAATGACACAATTAAATGTCTGCTTTAGTGGTTAATGGCCCTGAGAAGTGTTGGAGAAATCTTGGGTTCAAACCTAGGCTTTAGCAAAAATTTTGGTAATAAATGAATAAAACCCTGGGTGCTTGGATGAAGGCCTTTTAAATTATTGTGGTAAATAAATGAAACAAGGAAGCTTGTGGTCTAGTGGTTGTGGCATCATTAAGGTTGCAAGAGAGCCTGGGTTCAAGTCTTGGCTGTTGCAATTTATTTTGGTCTTTCTTTTAAAGGAACCTAGACTTTGGCCTATAGACCTTATATTTGATTGAGGATAAAATATGACATAGAAAGAGCTTGTGGTGGAGTGGCAATGTGGCATGTTATGTAACTGTGAGGTCTAAGGTTCAAATCTTGGGATGCGCAATGGAGTATTTATTTTGCTGTTTGAGCGGTGTAGTAGGTAGAGTTGGACTGGAACTCTGTGGTTGAGGTGGTCATAAGAAAATAATGAATTTTCCTAACGGTTGAAAGTAATCCCACATCGGGATGCTAATAGGATGTGCCAAGGTTGGTGATCGTGGACTTCGGTACATTCTCATAAACAGGTGTGTATTCACGCCCTTCTTTGTTGGAAATCGGCAAAGGCTGAAAGCTGCCACGAGCGTTCTCGTGTGCTGGGGCTATTCTGGGCCTTGATGGGTCGAATGGGCCCTTGGGCCTGCTTGTGTAAATCTAACTGTTAGGTGGGAAGTAGTTGGGCCTGATGGGCCATATGAATGTGATTGGGCTTGATGGGCCATGTGAACAAGATTGGGGCTAAAAGGGCCAAATGAATAAGTGTGGATCTGTTAGTGTTTAGTAAAGGGGTTGTGGACCTAGTTTTTGGTAACTACTCAAGCAGACATAAAACTTAAATAATTAATTAATCGCGACCGTGGACGAGTCATAAGGTTAAGGTGTGGCAATGGGTATATGCATGTCTAGGATTGGATCTAGGGAGAGCTTGGTACTTAAGCGGTCTTAATAACTCATCTCCTCTTCTCTGGAATCCTACCTGGTGCATAATATCTGTTCAGTTTAGCCAACGAGGACTTGTTAACGGGCTAAGGTCAGTAATAAACCCATAATAAAGAAAAATTACTAAAATACCCTTGATTTGTAAAATTACCGAAATACCCCTGATTTGTAAAATACCGAAATACCCTCGATTGTGAAAATACTAAAATACCCTCGATTTGTAGAATTACCAAAATACCCCCGATTTATGAAATTATCGAAACACCCTCGATTTTTAAAATTACTGAAACACCCTCGATTTGTAAGATTACTGAAATACCCTCAATTTGTAAAATTATCGAAATACCCTCGATTTGTAAAATTACCGAAATACCCTCGATTTGTAAAATTATCGAAACACCTCTGATTTGTAAAATTATTGAAATACCCTTGTAGTGTAAAATTACTGAAATACCCTTGTAGTGTAAAATGACTCACATACCCCTATAAGGTAAAATGACTATTTTGCCCTTAGGATAAATGACCGACTTAGACTTCAAATTTGACTGATTTGGTTATGAATGTATGACTGCGTTTTAATTAACTTGAATGTGGTTGTATGACTGATATGCTCTTAATATATGTTTAAAAGACTGTTACTGAGTATGGTCATTCTGCATACACGTGTGATGATTGAGCATGACATACACGACATATTGCATGGGTTGGGAATTATGGAACGGAGGAAGTATATGAGGATCGCATGGCTGCTTGATGACCGTGGATCCGTCAATGACTATTAAGCCTAATATTTGATTAGTAGCTTGCTGCAATGAAGGTAGTACCGCAACCGGGCTACCATTGATGTGTATCAAATGGGTGGGTCAATATTTATATCCCCACATGATGTGTACCGGGGGACGGAGTTGGTGTGTAGCGATTGGATTATTGGGGTGGGTTTCACAGCATTGCATGTATGATATTATTGTGATATGGGCTTCAGCCTAACTAACGCTAAGATAGGCTAGGCCCAATTGATTTTGTTATGGGTTGCAACATCCCGAAATAGGGCCTAAACGGAACAATTGTTGCAAAACAACAAATATGAGGTAGAAAAATTTATTTTATTATCATTTTATGGTCTATGGCATGATTTCATGATTGTGTGAAAATTTCGTTTAGAAATTTTATCGATAGAGGGTCCAATTTGATATTTAGGACAAAATTGCAAAAGTTGTAAAATGTGCGTTCTAGTTCACAAAGGTACTAAGTACTTGTGAGTAATGGGTTTTTAAAGTGGAGGTCCTTAGTTAGTAATTAGACCATTATACTAGTTTGGACAAAAATATCTAAAGGAAGATAAAACACCATAGTTTTTAATTCAGGGCATTTTGGTCATTTAGTTATTAAAATGAATTAAAAACAAAATTAAAAGCCAATTTTTGTCCATTTTCAACCCCTTGGCTGAATTGCACATGAGGAAGACATAGCTAGGGTTTTTCAAGCTTTCAAGCTCGATTGTAAGTCCGTTTTAACCCAGTCTTTAATGTTCTTTACGTTTTTGGAGTCCTAGTAACTTGATTAAGCTTATTCTAGCAATAATTTAAACTAAGGTTTATATTTGGAAAAATACCCATATGTGAAATGTGTTTATTTTTATGTTTTATGGTAGAATATGAAGCTTGAAATTGTGTTAAACAACTTTTGCTAAGCGATTTTACGTGAAAACAAGTAAAACGACATAATCGGTAAAAATACCTAATGTTCATAAGTACATGTTAGAGTGAGAATTTCATGTTACCATAGAATGGAAAAATGATCATCATGTCATAAAACATAAGGAGATAGGATGAAGTTTAATTTCTGAGCCTTGGGGAAAAAGTGTAAATATGTAAAAGTTTAGGGGCAAAAATGTAATTTTGCCAATGTTTGAGTCAAGGACTGTTTCAATAAATGTGAGTATTAAATAAGCTAATTTTTTTTATTATAGATCAAGAAGAATGAAATCCGAAGTTAGACAGGGGAAAGAAAAATATAGGGGACTAAATCGATATAGTTGATCGTATTTTGTTTCAAGGTAAGTTTGCGGTAAATAAATGCAATATTCTATTATTTTATGTTAATTTTGTTAATTTACAGAATGTGTATATTTATTTTATGAAATTATTCAAAGAAGACTCAAGCATGAATTGACGGAGAAGTAATTTCAGAAAGTCCCGGTTGAACCTTAGGAATGTGTAGGATACAAATGTCATGGCATTAGGGTTTAAGGATACCATGTAAGACCATGCCAAGGCATCGCAATTGGTAAGGTTTCTAAGGCAAGGAAATCATGTAAGACCATGTCAAGACATGGCATTGATAAGTTACTTTAAGGCAAAGGTCCCATGTAAGACCATGCCAAGGCATGGCATTGGTGAGTTCATAAGGCAAGGATACCATGTAAGACCATGTCAAGACATGGCAATGGTAAGTTTCAAAAGGATACCACGTAAGACCATGACAAGTCATGGAAATGGTAAGGTACCCGTGTATCCTTAGTATTCCAAGTGGTTCAACGGGAAAATTTAAAGCTAATGTCAAGGTAAGGCAAGGTAAGACGAGTTATGCTAAAAAGGTAAGACAAGTTCATGCTAGAAGAGCAAAGGTAAGTATATAATGTTCATGCATGCTTGATAAGGAAAAAGGTAAGTAAAATGTATTAATAAATTTGATTAAGTAAGTAAGTATTTAAGTGAGTAAGTGAAGAAGTTTAAAATATATCTATGACAATTAATGAAGTTGCATTAAGTAGTATCATGCCAAGTAATACGATAATTCTTATGAATGTTGTTATTTATTTGCATGCAAACTTACTAAGCTTAATGCTTACCCCCTTTATATTTTGGTGAGACAAGGTTAGAGTGATCGTTGAATCCCCTGTTCTGACTTTAGAAATTCACTAAAAATTGTAGAAAAATAATTAGGAGTTATACTTTATATGTATATATTCCTTATTGAGTCTAATTTTAAATAAAATAAACAGTATGGTTATTTGAATTCTTTACAGGGAGAAAATTAATTCGTAGTGAACAGATGTCAGAGCAGCTGAACACTGAAACAGGGGAAACTTTAACTAATAAACTGTACTAATTGGCTAGACTAAAAATTCTGAAAAAAATTTAGTAAGAAGATATATGAGTCTAGTTTCAGAGAAAATTTACATATTTGGATTTTTAGTTTCGTAACTCGTGTTATGATTTATTTAGTGACTATGACGCATATGGACAGTTTATTTATGAAAGATGAAATAAATTGTTTTGATTTGTTTAAGTGATCGGAAAATTTTTATTGATTCCGACTTGTTCTCGAACCATTTCAATTTCATGTTTTATGGTCTCGAGGACCCTTTTTAAGGACATATTGAATTAATGAAACTAAATTAATTTTAAAAGCAAATTTTTATGCCCAAATTAGTAAGCTAAGTCAGGTAACGCCTCGTGCTCGACTCCGGTGACGGTCTCGGGTAAGGGGTGTTACATTTATTGGTATCAAAGTAAAGGTTTAGTCAGTTCTTGGAATATTTAGTATGAGTAAGAGTCTAGCTATACATGCCATACTGATGTGTTGATAGTGTGATGACTCCTGACGATTTTAAAATGTTTTCTTTTATAGTTATAGATCCCAATCAAGTGGTGCGAGATGATGTAGAGTAACGTGACGCTCCCATAGAAGGGCGGTGCCACCAAATAGTAGTGAAAGGCCCGTTCTGATTAGTCGGGAGGAGGGGCGAGAAGCCTTATTCCAAGCTATGAATGAATGGTTTGCCAAGTTCGTTCGTACGAATCCAGCTATTAGACCTCCACGCCCTCATGATCATCAGACCACCCATGTAGCTCCCCCAGTCATAGGTACGATTATAAGAGAAAAACCACCAGTTGATAAAATCAGAAAATAAGGAGCCAAAGAGTTTCGACCTACAAAAGATGATGATGTAAAAAAGGCAGAATTTTGGCTCGAGAATACTATCAGAGTCTTTGATGAGTTATCCTGCACACCTGAGGAATGTATGAAATGTGTTGTATCACTTCTTAGAGATTCGGCCTACCATTGGTGGAAGACACTTATATCAGTTGTACCGAAAGAGAGAGTCACTTGGGATTTCTTTCAGGAGGAATTCCGTAAAAAGTACATCAGTCATAGGTTTGTTGACCAGAAAAGAAAAGAGTTTCTAGAGTTGAAACAGGGCAATATGACAGTGGCTGAATATGAGCGCGAGTTTGTTAGACTCAGTAATTATGCTCGAGAGTGTGTCTACAGAGGCTATTATGTACAAAAGATTTGAGGATGGGCTTAATGATGATATCCGATTGTCCGTTGGTGTCCTAGAAATAAAAAAGTTTGTTATCCTAGTTGAGAGAGCCTGTAAGGCAGAGGAGATGTTAAAAAGAAAGGGAAAAGTTAAAATTGAGATGCAACACACGAAGAAAAGACTAATGTGCAAGTCATTTTAGTCTACATTCAAGAGGCCTAGAGAGTTCTCCACTAGATCTAATTTTTCAGCTGGATATTCTAGCCGAGACAGAGGCAGAAGATTTATGAGTCCAAAAGCTCAGACCACTTCGATTGCAAGTGGTGGCAGTGTTCAGCCTGATAGACTAGAGTGTCCCCGATGTGGTCGACGTCACCTAGGTCAGTGTCGAGCAACTGAGACAGGTTGTTTCCAATGTGGTGCACCTGACCATTTTATTCGAGAGTGTCCCGAGATGATTAAAAGGGAAGCAATACTGAATGTAAGATCAGGCAAAGCTCCTGTCAGAGGCAGACCACTGAGAAATCTGGGAGCTGGGACAAGTAATAGAGGTGCATCTAGAGATTCAACAGTAAGGCGAGATGTTAGAGCACCTGCGAGGACTTATGCTATCTGTTCTCGCGAAGAGGCATTCTCCCTCGATGTGATTACGGATACATTTTCTCTCCATGATACTAGAGTTATTACTTTGATTGATCCGAGTTCAACCCATTCATATGTTTACTTGAAATTGATGCCTAGTATGAGTATGCCTATAGAATCTACAGAATTTTTTATTAAAGTATCGAATCCATTAGGCAAGCATGTATTAGTAGATAAAATATGTAGAAATTGCCCTTTGATGATTAGAGGCTACTATTTTCCAGCCGATCTCATGCTATTGCCATTTGATAAGTTTGATGTGATTCTTGGTATGGATTGGTTGACTACACATGATGTGATAGTGAATTGTGGAAAGAAATTCATTGAGTTGAAATGTGAAAATGGTGAAATTCTTCGGGTTAATTCAGAAGAGTCAGATAGTTCATTTGCCATGATTTCTGTTATATCTGCTCAGAAATGTTTGAGAAAAGGGTATGAAGCTATCTTGCTTTTGTGTTGAACATTAAAGATCTAGAATTGAAAATTGAATCAGTGCCTGTAGTATGTGAGTTTCCCGATGTGTTTCCGGAAGAACTACCAGGTTTGCCTCCTGTTAGAGAAGTTGAGTTTGGTATTGAGTTCATTCCATGTACTACACCTATTTCTATTGCTCTTTATAGAATGGCACCTTTGGAATTGAAAGAATTGAAAGCTCAGTTGCAGGAATTAACAGATAAAGGCTTTGCAAGACCCAGTAGTTCACCATGGGGTGCACCAGTGCTATTTGTAAAAAAGAAAGATGGATCGATGAGATGGTGCATAGATTATCAGTAGCTTAACAAGGTAACAGTAAAGAAAAGTATCCATTGCCTAGAATTGATTATCTGTTTGATCAATTGAAGGGAGCCATTATGTTCTCCAAGATAGATTTGAGATCTGGATACTATCAGTTGCGAGTTAAAGAGCCAGATGTCCTGAAGACTGCTTTTCGGACTAGGTATGATCATTATGAGTTCCTTGAGATGCCATTTGGCTTAACTAATGTTCTTGCCATTTTCATGGACTTAATGAATCAAATTTTTAGACCGTACTTGGATAAGTTTGTAGTTGTGTTCATTGATGATATCTTGATTTATTCTCATGATGAGACTGAGCATACAGAGCATTTGATCCGAGAGATAATCAGTTGTATCCCAAGTTTAGTAAAAGTGAGTTCTGGTTACGAGAAGTTGGTTTTGTTGGACATATTGTCTCAGGTGAAGGTATCAAGGTTGATCCGAGTAAGATTTCAGCCATTGTTGATTGGAAGCCTCCTAGAAATGTATCAGAAGTTAGAAGTTTTCTTGGTCTTGCCGGATATTATAGACGATTTGTAGAGGGATTTTCCATGATTGCTACCCCACTGACAAGATTGCTACGAAAGGATGTCAACTTTGAATGGACTGAGAAGTATCAACAGAGTTTTGAAAAGTTAAAGGCATTGTTGACTAAAGCTCCTGTTTTAGTACAACCAGAACCAGGTAAGAAGTTTATGATTTTTAGTGATGCGTCCATGAATGGACTTGGTTGTGTACTTATGAAGGAAGGAAAGGTATTTGCTTATGCCTCTAGACAACTAAATCCACATGAGAAGAACTATCTGACACATGATTTAGAGCTAGCTACCATTGTTTTTGCACTGAAGATCTGGAGACATCATTTGTACGGTGAGAACTGCCACATATTCACTAATCACAAAAGTTTGAAATATTTGATGACTCAAAAAGATTTGAATTTGAGGCAAAGAAGATGGTTAGAGTTGATCAAAGATTATGAGCTAGTGATCGATTATCACCTAGGTAAGGCAAACATTGTTGCTGATGCTTTGAGTAGGAAATCTTTGTTTGCATTAAGAGCTTTGAACACTAGTCTAGACTTATCAGATGATGGTTTTATCTTAGCTGAGTTGAGAGCTAAACTGATGTTTCTTGAAAAAATTTTTGAAGCTCAGAAAAATGACAGTGAGTTGTTAGCCAAAAGAGCTCAGTGTCAGTTGGATATAGAGTCAGATTTTTAGATCAGTTCTGACGGTTGTTTGATGTTCAGAGATAGGGTATGTGTACCGAAGAATGATGAGCTTATTCAAAAGATCTTACAGGAAGCACATAGTAGTTCTTTGTCTATTCATCCAGGTAGTACAAAGATGTATAATGATTTGAAGAAAATCTACTGGTGGGTAGGAATGAAAAGGGATATTTCAGAGTTTGTTTCTAGATTATTGATCTATCAATAGGTAAAGGCCGAACATTAGGTACCTTCAGGTTTATTGCAGCCTGTGCTAGTCCCTGAGTGGAAATGGAACCGAGTTACTATGGATTTTGTGACAGGATTGCCATTGACACTGAGAAAGAAAGATGCAGTATGGGTTGTGATTGATAAGTTAACGAATTCAGCTCATTTTATCCCAGTTCGTATGGATTATTCACTTGACAAGTTGGCCGAGTTGTATATTTCAGAGATAGTCAGACTATACGGGATACCATTATCGATCATTTCAGATAGAGATCCAAGATTTACTTCACAGTTTTGGAAGGAATTATAAGAATCTTTGGGCACAAAATTGAGGTTTTGTACAGCTTTCCATCCTCAGACCGACGGTTAGTCAGAGAGAGTTATTCAGGTACTTGAAGATATGCTTAGATGCTGTGTACTGGAATTTCAAGGCAGTTGGGAAAAGTACTTACCATTAGTAGAGTTTGCCTACAATAATAGTTATCAGTCTAGTTTGAAGATGGCACCTTATGAAGCCTTGTATGGACGTAAATGTTGTACACCTTTGTATTGGAAAGAGCTTAAGGAAAATCAGATTTACGGGGTTGATCTAGTTTAGGAAACAGAAGAGAAAGTAAAAGTCATCAGAGATTGCTTGAAAGCAACTTCAGACAGACAAAAGTCATATGCAGATTTGAAGAGAAAAGAGATTGAGTATCAAGTTGATGACAAAGTGTTTTTGAAAGTATCCCCGTGGAAGAAAGTTCTCAGATTTGGCAAGAAAGGCAAACTAAGTCCACGTTTTATTGGACCGTTTGAAGTGATTGAGAGAGAAGGACCATTAGCATATCGGTTAGCTTTACCGATTGAGTTAGAGAAGATTCATGATGTATTTCATGTGTTTATGCTACGTCGTTATCGTTCAGATCCGACACATGTGATTTCTCAGATAGAGGTTGAGATTTAGCCAGACATGACTTACGGTGAAGAACCGGTAAAGATTCTAGCTCGAGAGGTAAAGCAATTAAGGAATAAAAGTATTGCATTTGTGAAAGTACTATGGAATAGATGTGGGGTAGACGAGCCTACATGCGAGCCTAAAGAGGCCATGCGAAAACAGTACCCAAATCTCTTCACAGGTAAGATTTTCGGGGACAAAAATCCCTAAAGGGGGAGAAATGTAACATCCGAAAATAGGGCCTAAACGGAATAGTGGTTGCGAAACCACAAATCTGAGTAGAAAATTTTATTTTATTATCATCTTAAGGTCTATGGCATGATTGCATGATTGTGTGAAAATTTCGTTTAGAAATTTTATCGATAGAGGGTCCAATTTGATATTTAGGACTAAATTGCAAAAGTTGTAAAATGTGTGTTCTAGTTCACAAAGGCACTAAGTACTTGTGAGTAACGAGTTTTTAAAGTGGAGGTCCATGGATAGTAATTAGACGATTATACCAGTTTGGACAAAAATACCTAAAGGAAGATAAAACACCATAGTTTTTAATTAAGGGCATTTTGGTCATTTAGTTATTAAAATGAATTAAAAACAAAATTAAAAGCCAATTTTTGTCCATCTTAAACCCCTTGGCTGAATTTCACATGAGGAAGACATAGCTAGGGTTTTTTAAGCTTCCAAGCTCGATTGTAAGACCGTTTTAACCCTGTCTTTAATGTTCTTTATGTTTTTTGAGTCCCGGTAACTTGATTAAGCTTATTCTAGCAATAATTTAACCTGGGGTATATATTTGGAAAAATACCCATAGGTAAAATGTGTTTATTTTTATGTTTTATGGTAGAATATGAAGCTTGAAATTGTGTTAAACAACTTTTGCTAAGCGATTTTACATGAAAACGAGTAAAACGACATAATCGGTAAAAATACCTAATGTTCATAAGCACATGTTAGAGTGAGAATTTGATGTTAGCATAGAAGGGAAAAATGATCAGCATGTCATAAAACATAAGAAAATAGGATGAAGTTTGATTTCCGAGCCTTGGGGAAAAAGTGTAAATATGTAAAAGTTTAGGGGCAAAATTGTAATTTTGCCAAAGTTTGAGTCAATGACTATTTCTATAAATGTGAGTATTAAATAAGCTAAATTTTTTTATTATAGATCAAGAAGAACGAAATCCGGAGTTAGACCGGGGAAAGAAAAAGATAGAGGACTAAATCGATATAGTTGATCGTATTTTGGTTCGAGGTAAGTTTGCGGTAAATAAATGCAATATTCTATTATTTTATGTTAATTTTGTTAATTTATAGCATGTTTATATTTATTTTATGAAATTATTCAAAGAAGACTCAAGCATGAATTGACGGAGAAGTAATTTCAGAAAGTCCCGGTTGAACCTTAGGAATGTGTAGGATACAAATGTCATGACATTAGGGTTTAAGGATACCATGTAAGACCATGCCAAGGCATCGCAATTGGTAAGGTTTCTAAGTCAAGGAAATCATGTAAGACCATGTCAAGACATGGCATTGATAAGTTACTATAAAGCAAAGGTCCCATGTAAGACCATGCCAAGGCATGGCATTGGTGAGTTCATAAGGCAAGGATACCATGTAAGACCATGTCAAGACATGGCAATGGTAAGTTTCAAAAGGATACCACGTAAGACCATGACAAGTCATGGAAATGGTAAGGTACCCGTGCATCCTTAGTATTCCAAGTGGTTCAACGAGAAAATTTAAAGAGAATGTCAGGGTAAGGTAAGGTAAGACGAGTTATGCTAAAAAGTTAAGACAAGTTCATGCTAGAAGAGCAAAGATAAGTATATAATGTTCATGCATGCTTGATAAGGAAAAAGATAAGTAAAATTTATTCATAAATTTGATTAAGTGAATAAGTATTTAAGTGAGTAAGTGAAGAAGTTTAAAATATGTCTATGACAATTAATGAAGTTGCATTAAGTAGTATCATGCCAAGTAGTAAGATAATTCTTATGAATGTTCTTATTTATTTGCATGCAAACTTACTAAGCTTAATGCTTACCCCCTGTATTTTCCTTCTTTTTATAGGTTTTGCAAGCTAATTTAGGGATCATAAAGTACGTCGGAGGTCCAGGCACACTATCACAAGGATTATTTTGGTATAGCTAGACGTTTCATTTTTTAGTATGGCATGTATAGCATCGTAGCCATTTTGTGTGTGTGATCTTATGATATGGATGATGAATGGTATGTAAATGCTTGATAATGATTAGCTATGGGAATGGCTAATCAAGGACATGTTTGGTGTTATGTATGCCTAAATGCTAGTTATTCCATGGAAATCATGAAAAAGGTGATAGCTTTAAAATAGTATCAGACAGCAATAATGACGTGAATTTGGAAAATCACTAAAAATATTAGAAATTTATTTAGATAGTGAATGAGATATGGAATTAAATGCTATTGAGTTTATTTTCATATGAAAGAAACAGAATAAATAAAGAAGTTGTATTTTACGAGATATTTAAATTTTGGTGAGACAGGTTAGATTGATTTCTAAATCCTCTGTTTGGACTTTAGAAATTCACTAAATATTGTAAAAAAATAATTAGGAGTTATACTTTATATGTATAGATTCCTTACTGAGTCTAATTTTAAATAAAATAAATGGAATGTTATTTAAATTTTATATAGGGAGAAAATTAATTCGTAGTGAACAGAGGTCAGAGCAGCCGAACACTGAAACCAGGGAAACTTTAACTAATAAACTGTACTAATTGGCTAGACCAAATATTCTGAAAAAAAAATTAGTAAGAAGATATATGAGTCTAATTTCATAGAAAATTTACGGATTTAGATTTAGAGTTTTGTAGCTCAAGTTATGATTTATTTAGTGACTATGATGTAGATGGACAGTTTATTTATGAAAGATGAAATAAATTATTTTGATTTGTTTAAGTGATCGAAAAATTTTTATTGATTCTTGTTTGTTCTCGAACCATTTCAATTTCATGTTTTAGGGTCTTGAGGACCCTTTTTAAGGACATATTGAATTAATGAAACTAAATTAATTTTAAAAGCAAATTTTTATGCTCGAATTAGTAAGCTAAGTCAGGTAACGCCTCGTGCTCGACTCTGGCGACGGTCTCGGGTAAAGGGTGTTACATGGGCTGTGACCCAAATGATATTGTAATGGGCTTTGGCCCATGTAAGCTCTGAACTAGATTGTCTTTATTCTTGTAATGGGCCACGCCCGATCGATTCTGAATTCATGCTTTCTTGTTGTTACTCTAGTAAGGGGATTACACACTGAGTTTTTGTAAACTCACCCCGTTTATTAACTATGCAGGTAATCCCCAGTGTTAGGCGGATCAGTATCGCAGAGGGACTCGGAGACGACCACATAGCTACACATGTTTTTCTATTTCGTTTATTTAGTTAAGCACTTTGGTTTTGATTTGGGTTGTATTAAGGCCTCTTTATTTTCTTAACCTCTTATTTGGGAAATTTATTTAGTATGCTTAATATCTGTTAGAAGTAGGGCACGGTTTTCAAAAACAACAACAGGTTTTCAAAATGTCACATTTTCGCAACTGTTTAAAAGTAAGCTTCTGCAGCAAGTAAGGTTTTAAGGGAATTAATGTTTCACAAGTTTTAAAATGGCCAGAGGTTTTGAGTAGTAAGAAGGGTTTTCAATGAGAACATGGTTTTCAAAAAACACTTCAATGTGACACGCTGGATCTGGCCATAACGTCCGGGCCGGGTTTGGGGTGTTACACATCCATCTATTTAAATTTAGCTAACAACAACCCCAACCAAATCTGTTCAAACCCTTAGTTTTTCGATCAAACACAACTTCCTCCCAAGGCCACCAGCAAAAATAATCCCCATTTGCACAAGAAAGGATTCGAACCTCAGACCATTAGCATATACATCATGCCACTTACTATTAGATCAATGGGCTTCTTTTGTATCATACTTTACCAAATTTTATTTATAACCTTACTGACCAAAGATAGGGGTTTTATCCTTAAAAACCAAAATTTTGAGGAAGCCAAGACTTGAACCCATGACTTCCCAAACACTTCTAGAGCACACAACAACTAAGCCAAACACTCCATTGTGCCACTTTCTTGCACAATTAAATATTTATGTGTAGTCTCCTAACTGCATCCATGCTTAAAACCTAATACTTCTAGGCCCAAATTTGGGGCGTTACAATCAACTTGAAACTCTGAATCAACATTCAAATCACATTGGCCCCGCTTTACTAACAAATCATTATCAATTTTCTGAACATCACAAATCTGTTGAATATATAATGGTCTTGCTTTTAGCTCAGCTATAATTGAACCATCATCAGATATAGCCATATGCGCATTCATTGGATGCAAAACAAATAGTGATTTTCGGCTTAGAGCATCAGCAACAACATTAGCCTCTCCCAGATGGTAATCAATCACAAGCTCGTAATCTTTTAACAGCTCTAACCATCGACGCTGTCTCAAATTCAGATCTTTCTGAGTCATCAAATATTTCAGGCTTTTGTGATAAGAATAAACGTAACATTTTTCACTGAACAGATAGTGACGCCATATTTTCAATGCAAACAAAATAGCTGCCAATTCCAGGTCATGTGTCAGATAGTTCTTTTCATGTGGCTTTAACTGTCTCGAGGCATAAGCTATGAATTTGCCTTCCTGCATCAAAACATGGCCCAAACCTGTAACATCCCTTACCCGTACCCGATGCCGAGATAAGGTACGAGGCGTTACCGGACAAACATACAAACATAAAACTAAAATCCAGGCCATAAAATTTCATTCATATTTCAAAACGTTCATTCACTTACACATAGTTCCTTATTTGAGTCTACGAAGCCCAAAACATACTTTAGAAAGGGTTTGGGACTAAACCGAGAACTTACAAAAATCTTGGAAATTTCATGCTTTAAGGCTCCACACGCCGTGTCCAAAAGTCGTGTTCCATACACTTTGAGACACATGGTCGTGTTTACACTGTGTGGAATATACCTAGGCTATTTTCCAAGCTTTGGTCAACCTTAATCTCTTACACACTTATACAAAATCAAAAGCATATAACATGGTATTCATTTAATGATTAAATATTCTCAATTAAACCACAAACATAGCATTTGTATGTCATCATACATGTGTCTCTCATACTCATTTTACCTTGTTTATTATAGTACCACTTATACATTTATACCAAGATTATCATCTTACCAAATATCTTCAGCTTAATCATCAAGCATTCATATTTAAAACTAGATCATATCTTTAAAATACCACAATTCAGATGCACAAAATAACATGTTTTCCTGAAACATTTCAATTCAACTCCATACCCAACAAGTATTACATTAAGACTAGTCATATATATATACATGTCATGATACATATCATTCTCTTTCTGCTTTTCTTATAAACACATATCATTTATTTCATTATATCAATATTTCATATACCATAGTTTCCATGTATTCCACATATATTTATTTTCCTCCTCCTCCTCTCCATTCCACATCCTTAATGTATATAGCATTCTTGTAAGTACGATTTCACAATTTACTAATAAATGCTCACATCAAATTGTCCACACGAGTCATAGTCACTTACTTATTTATAATTCAAGCTACAGAGCTCCAAATTAAGATCCGTAAATTTTCCCTAAAACTAGACACACATATCTTTCTACAATAAAATTTTAATAATTTTTGGTTTAGCTAATTAGTACATTTTATTCATTAAAATTTCCCCTTTTTCACTTTTCTCGACGATTCGACCTCTCTTCACTTAAAATTAATTATCTCACAAGATGTAACTCGGATAATGTTCTTGTTGATTTATCTTGAAAATATACTCATTAGGATTTTAAAATATAAGTTTAATCCTGTAATTATTTTTATCCAAATTGTTTTGATTTTCCAAAATCAGAATAGGGGATCACGTAATCATTCTGAACTAGTATCACAAAAACATAAATATCTCAAAATATAGAACTCCTTTTCTTACTTTGTTTCTTTTATATGAAAATAGACGCATTAAGCTTTAATTTGATATCTTATTCAGTCTCTGATTCAATTTCTACTATCCAAGACAGTTTGATTGCTACTATCCAAGACAGTTTGATTGCTACTATCCATGACAGTTGGTTATTTTTCAAAATCACATCACTGCTACTATCCAAGACAGTTTGATTGCTAATTCACTCTTTCACACTTTCTTTGTATTAACCTCATTTTAACATACATATCACAAATCATTTTCACCACATTTCATATATCACAAGTATAGGCCCATGATCACAAGGTCACCATGAAATGATCCTCATGTATAACTTACTTGTTTATAACCTTACCACATCCTGGTCACTTAATGAACACATCATTCACATAACCAAGTTCCTGCACTTATTCATCACAAAACTCACAAAGCAATATATAGAGAGTCTCCCGTTGAACACTTCGGATCAATCCTAGATACTTGGTAGTTTTAGCACATAGCTCCACCCATCATATAGTTCGGCTCTCTTGTACACATGGTGAACACTCAGTACCATCCATGTGACCTAGCCAATTTATCTCGTAGCTCTCTTGTCTATATGGTGTCCTTCACCTGGAACCACGCATGCGACCTAGCTACATATATCCTGTAGCTATCTTGTCTACATGGTGTACACATAGTATCACCTATGCGACCTAGCTACATCATAATGTCTTGTAGCTCTCTTGTACACATGATGTGCACTCAGTACCATACATGTGACCTAGCTACATACTATCTGTATCATCCAATCTTTTCGAAGGTTCAACCGGGATTTCTCTCTCTTTTCCAACAATTTCACTAATCAAGTAATTATCCACAAACATATTTCCAATATTATTATAAAATATCATAATACAAGTAATATTGATGTATTACTTACATATAAACTTACATCTCATTTAATATCAAGGCAATAACATTAAATTACATATTGCCTTATTAAAATCATATGAACTTACAATTTCCCATAATATCCATAATCATAGAAATCACATTTATGTATGATAATTCAATACACTTCATGTACCATAGACATATTTTAAATCAATTCATAAACTTGGCACCATAATCATTTAATTTAATATAATTCAATTAATTCACTAAATTTAACTTTCAAATATAAATTGCAAAGATTATTGTCAGTATTATTATCATACCTACTTACATACTTTCAACACCTTAGAAATTATAATAAATATATCAATTTTACATTGAAACATTCATAAATTAATGCTTATTATACATATGAACTTACCTCGATACTAAAACGATCATTTTACCAACTTTCTCAATTTTCGATTTTTCTCTCATTCTAGGTTCAAATCTCGTTTTTCGGGATCTAAAACATCATATTTTACTTATTTAATTAATTTAATATTCAAAACAGTCCTTAACTCAAACTTTTGCAAAATTACAATTTTGCCCTTAAACTTTTGCATATTTACACTTTTGCCCCTAGGCTCGGGAATTAAACTTCATCCCTTATTCTTATGTTTTATGACATTATGATCACTTTTCCCTTCTATGGCAACATTAAATTCTCACTCTAACATATACTTATGACTATTAGGTATTTTTACCGATTAAGCCCTTTTACTCGTTTTCACTCAAAACCGAGTAGCACAAGTTGTCTAACATAATTTAAAACCTCATATTCTATCATAAAATAGCAAAATAAACACATTTCACCTATGGGTATTTTTCCAAATATGAACCCTAGGTTAAATTATTACTAGAATAAGCTTAATCAAATTACCGGGATTTCAAAAACGTAAAGAACTTGAAAAACGGGGTTAGAACGGACTTACTATTGAGCTTGGAAAGCTTGAAAACCCTATCCATCGCTTCCCCCATGCTAATTTCGGCCTCCATGAAAAAGATGAGTCAATTTTGGCTTTATTTTCCCTTTTTATTTCTTTTAATTACCAAATGACCAAAATGCCGTTCCTTACTGAACTTTCAAAAATTCCATCCATGTCCAACTTTTGTCCATCACTTAGAAATTGGTCAAATTCTATTTAAGACCTCCTAATTAATATTTCAAATCAATTTCATACTAGAAAATTCTAGAATGCAAGTTTTGCAACTTATTCAATTTAGTCCCTAACTTCAAATTGAGCACTTTATGCATAGAATTTCTTCACAAAATTTTCACACAATCATGCAATCATATCATAGAGCTCAAAATAATCATAAAATAATTATTTCTGTGACAGCCCTAACGTGACCCTAGTCGGGAAGTGGTTTCGGGGCCACAAAACCGAGTCATAAAAATAATTAGCTGTCATATTTAATGCTTATTATATGTATATATGCATGTGTGAAAAATTTCATATTTGAATTTTTTTTAATTGTAGGTGAATTTTAGTAAATAGGACTTATGTGAGAAAATTTTGAAATGTGATAGGTCAAAACATAAGGATCTATTAGTGCATGAAATAAAAAGGGGGGGACTTGCATGTCAATTTCCCCCCCAATTAGTAGTGGCCGGCCATGACAAGTATGGTGGACCAAGTGTGATTGGCAAAAACATGTCATAAACATGTTAAGTTAGTGTTTCATGGGAGGTATGATAAAATAAGGAGCATGGGAATAAAATAATGAAAGGGAATATGATGAAAACAAAGAAAAAAAAAGTGTGTGGTTGTTCCCCCATTTTACCGAAACTAGAAAAAAAAAAAGAAAAGGAAAGGCTTCATCCTTTGGTTCTTCTTGGCCGATTTGAAAGGAGGAAGAAGAGAGGTTTCGGTCACCTTGAGCTTAAGGGGAGGTTAGTATGTTGTGTTAAATTCTTAAGTTTTAAACTTGTTTCTAGTTAATTAGCTAATTTCTTACACAAACCATGGCAAAATTTCGAAATCTCGGTGATGGCTTGAACATTCGGTTTTGGTTGTTGAAAGGAATGAGTTGGAGGTTGGATCATGTTAAGATTTGGCCTTGTACATAAACATTAAGAGTTTGATGTTTTGTGATTTTGGAAGGTAAATAAGGTTATACACAAGATAAATACTAAGATTTTGGTTGACTTGTTTTTAGTGAGGTTCGGCCAAGGACCTTATGTGCAAGTTTATTCGGTTTAAGTAGAGAAAACATGACGGCTAGATATGAAGTAATGTGTATATTGGTTCGGCTGCTAAGCAAGGAAATAATTGTTAGTAACATAGTATCTATGCACTTATGTATGTATATGTATGTACAAATAACCTATTTAGCTATGGATATCTAAGGTGTTAAATAATGAAATTCTTGATGACTTGGGTTAAATAGCATTCGGCCAAGGACTATATGGCCTTGCTAATTCGGTTTAAGTGAAGAAACTATGATAGAGAAATATGACTAAATTGTGGACTTTGACAATTTAAATGATGCATTTGACTTGTGTACCGACCTAGGACGATATGTGTTTCTATATGAAGTTAGATGGTTTGATGAAATTCGGTAATGCATGATGTTTAAATAGTATTGAGCAAGGTCATTGTACTTAAATTGTATGACATACATGTATTGAATGGAATTGCCCAAGTGAAAAATAATTAAATGAATTTATTTGTTTAAATTAAGCTCAAGAGCAAAGGGGATCTAAATCCGATAAAGGGAAGGAAAAAGTGGTCGAATAGCCATCGAAATCGTTCGACAACATCCGAGGTAAGTTTTCAAGTAACGAGCCTTAGTTTACGATTTGATTAAGTCATGACGTATGAGCGTAACAAATATACGGTGATATGATGATTCTACTTGAATTTTATGTTGAGTTAATATGACAGCCCTAATTTGACCCTAGTCGGAATGTGGTTTCGGGACCACAAAACCGAGTCATAAAATTTAGTTAAAATTTTAATTGCATATCTTATATGTGTGATAGTACTTGTATAAAAATTTGATGTTTTAATTTTATCTTAGGAATGTGAATTTTGCTTGAAAGGATCTAGTTGAGAGACTTAGAAAATTATGATAGGTAAATAAGTAAGGACCAAATAGTATTAAAATAGGAAAGTTTGGGTTTGCATGTCAAAGTGCCCAATTCATGTTAAGTGGCCAAGCATGGTTCCATTCCTCCAAGTTTATGTTGTTTATTATTTAATATTGGTAAGTAAATTAAAATAAATTAAAGAAAGGAATTAAAAGGAAAAGATGAATAAAATAAGGAGGGAAGAGGAGTGTTCATCTTTTTTTTCTTTGGCTATTAGTGAGTGAGGAGAAGGAAGGAGATTTGGTTATTTGATTTTGGCTTGGAAGATGGCTAGAATGAGGTATGTATTGAATGATTCTTGAAAATCTATGCATGTTTGAGATGTTTAGTTCAAATTCTACTCATCCTATAGATTAGACTTAGAATTTTGAGGTTAAAATGGGTTAAGTGATTGCCGAATCTAATTTAGGGGTGGAGGATTGTGTTCATGTTATATTGGATAGGTAGAGGTTGTAATGAGGTTGAAATTGTTGAATTGTTAGTTGGGTAACAAATGAAGCAATCAACCATATGGGGTAAAAATGGGATGTTCATTTTAGTTGTTGTTTCATTTTTGTGAGAAATGGGTCAAGTGTTCATGAGATGAAATTTTGTGATTAGATGAATTAAAAGTAATAGTATAGTTGATATATATATATATATATAGATAGATATACATATTCGCCATCACTTAGGAGCTTATGTGATGTTGAGTTTAAGCTTTGCATATTCGGCTATATATACATATATATGTAAGCCCATTCGTGATATTACCTTAGGACTATGTATATAATCGACAAAAAATGGGAAAAACTAGCAAAGGTGATTGCCGAATGTCCAAGTATACATATGCATGTGTGATTGGATT
This sequence comes from Gossypium arboreum, assembly GCF_025698485.1. NCBI lineage: Eukaryota > Viridiplantae > Streptophyta > Magnoliopsida > Malvales > Malvaceae > Gossypium > Gossypium arboreum. The sequence continues at coordinate 30,494,905 of NC_069076.1, forward strand.
ATTGAAAGTATGGTAATTGCATAAGGTTATTAGCGAATAGCTAAGAACATAAGGTAGCAAGATAAAATTTTACCATGCCATTCAGTATGTCATAAAATCATTAAAATGTGAATACCAATATATGTAGCAAAGCGGTTGAATGAGTTAATTTATTTTTTAAGCTCAAGATCCTAAAGGAGAGGCGTCCAACAAGGGAAATCGAAGGTCATCGAGTAGCCGACTTGGAATTATTTTACCCAACACAAGGTAAGTCATTAAGCATATAGTTGGTATTGATTTAAATGATCGTAATACCTATGCAATTGTGTTTAATAAGATGAAATGTATACAAATGTATATGTATGTAGAGATGAAATTGTCGAATGTAAAAGGAAGTGAAGCGATAGAGTGGCTGGTTTTCGGCACTAAGTGTGCGGGCAATAAGTGTTCACGGTTGTGAGATTGGCACTAAGTGTGCGGGCTTGAAATGCATGGCACTAAGTATGCGAGTTTAAAGTACATGGCACTAAGTGTGCGTGGTTGATTATTAAGCACTATGTGTGCGAACCCACTATATATATATATTTTCTATCAATTATTTATATTAGGGTGCGACCTTACCGAATCGATTTTGACAATGGAAAGGGTAAGTACCTTGAGTTCATGGCTAATAGGTGCTATGTTTATATTTGGAGTTGAGCGTGGTAAGTTTTGAACCTATGTGATGATTATAATTGAAGTCACGCACAAAAGGTTCATCGTGGAATAGGTGAAAGTTCGCTTAGTTGTATGATTGTAACGAAAATAAAATGATGTATGGAAATGCCTCAATTATTCTATTGAATAGCGTATGAAATGTCAATGTAGGACTTGGAATGAGATTGAATCGTAAGGTCTAAGAAACTATGGCATAGTTCGGTATGGATGGAGTACTTAGCCTCATTTCATTGTTTCCTCTTGTGAAAATTTTATTAATGGATGGTAGTGTAATGCTTATGACTTCTTGAGTTATATACTCATTCGGTGTTTGCTTGTCACCTATTTTAGGTTTCTTGGACTCGACTTTTTGTGTATTCGGGACCGTCATCAAGTCATCACACCGCTAGCAACTTTTGGTATTTCCTTCTTAGTTGGTCTAGGAGAACATTTCGCATGTATAGGCTATTATGTTTTGTTGAAATTTGGTATGTAAACTTTTAGCCATGCGAAAATGGCATAAATGTTCGGTTGGAATTGGTTCTATGATGTTTGGACACAAGTCTTGGTAATTCGGTTTTGGTTGAGTATTGGTTGAGGCCTACTCGATTATTATGCCATATGTCATGGTGACTATTTTCGTGTTAAATTCATGATTTGGTAATAGTGTAGTAGGGAGATGCTCGGTGATGATTAGCCTTTGGCATGGCTAGTCATGGTTATAAATTGTGACATGTATGATGAATTATTAGTTAGATCAAGGAAAAACATGAAATAGGCATAGTTTGTTTTAGTAACAGATCTTGACAAAGAAGAAGTGATGTGAGATTGAAAAATCACTAAAAATAAAATGGAATTAAATAATGAATAAATTATGAAATCGAAGCTTGATGAGTCTATTTTCATATGGAAGAAACGAAACGACCATATGAGCTGTATGTTAGGAGTTAATTAAATTCTTGTGAAACAGGGCCAAAGCGATTTCTGGATCCCCTGTTTTGATTTAGAAAATTCACCGTAAATTTTATCGAGATAATTAGAGATCGTGCCTTATATGTACAAATTCATTATCGAGTCTAGTTTCATTAGAGACAAACGACATAGGCATTGAAGCCCTGTACAGGGAGATATTTAAATCGTAAGGTACAGAGGTCAGTGTAGTCAAACCTTGAAATAGGGGAGACATTAACAAATAAACTGTACTAATTGGCCCAACAAAAAAATTCTAAAAAAATTCCCCCATATAGATATATGAGTCTAGTTTCGGGGAAAATTTACGGAATTGGATTTCGAGTTTCAGAACTCAAAATATGATTTTTAAAGCGACCACGATACAAGAGCAGCTTTGCCTTGAACAAAAAAAAATAGGGGGAAATAAATGAAGTAAGCCGGTAACACCTCGTGTTCGATTTCCGGTAACGGCCATGAGTTCGGGGTGTTACAGTTAATTTGTCTATACGTGTGACGGGTAGCCGTATGTGCATAGAGATCGTGTCATAAAGCAAACTAAACCATGCTGTTTGTATGTGGCTAGTGAGCTGAAAATGGGATTGCTTAATACGTGACTTGTGTTTGAACTCTGATTATGAAAATGGAATATAAATGTGTCATGATTTGTTGATATGTGCATGAATGTTTGGATGATAACCGGGCTAAGTCCCGAAGGCATTTGCGCTAGTGACTAGTTAGGGCTCGATCCAAGGCATTTGAGCGAGTTACTATATCCGGCTAAGTCCCAAGGCATTCGTATGAAGTTACTATATCCGGGCTAAGTCTCAAGGCATTCGTGCGAAGTTACTATATCCGGGCTATGTCCCAAGGCATTCGAGCGAGTAGTTATATCCGGTTAAATCTCAAGGTACTTGGCTTGGGAATGAGCGACCTTGCTGTAATAGTTTCAATTAATACGCTCGTAAAATCCCGTGATGAGGTATGTTTCATATGTGCTTTGAATTAGTTGATCCTTACAAATAAGTATTCGCTCAATCGATAAATGAGCTACCGGCCTTTGGCTATGTTGATCTTTTGTGTATGAATATAAGGGTTGGTAATGTGAAGTAAGTATGATATTGAGAATTTGTGCATGTCAAATTATCCATTTAGCCATATGAATGCTACATTTTAGTTGTGTCAAATTTTATGGCTCAAAACTTACTAAGCATTAAATGCTTACTCCGCTTCTAAAAATCTCTGTTTTATAGAATGGTTCATCATGATTATATTTTGGGCTATATATGCAAAAGGGCTAGTTGAATCATGGAAACTATGAAATAGGTAAAGTCTACCTTAAAGGCAGATGCTGACAGCAGCAGTGATGTAGATTTGAAAAATCACTAAAAATAGTAAGAAAGGAATTAAATAGTGAATAAATTATGTAATCAAACCTTGATTAATCTACTTTCACATGGAAGAAGCGAAACGATCATATGAGTTATATGTTAAGAGATATTTAGGTTTTCGTGAAATAGGGCCAGAACGGTTTCTGGATTCCCTGTTCCGAATTTGGAAATTTATTATAAATTAACCAGAGACATTTAGAAGTCATGCCATATATGTATAGATTCCTTTTTGAGTCTAGTTTCTATAGAAACAAACGGCATCAGTATTGAAGCCCTGTACAGGGAGATATCCAAGTCGTAATGCATGAAGGTCAGTGTAGTCGTACCCTAAAACAGGGGAGACTTTAAGTAATAAACTGTAATAATTGGCTCAACCAAAAATTCTAGAAAAAAATTTGTAGATGGATATATGAGTCTAGTTTCAGGAAACATTTACGGAACTGGTTTTCTAGTTTTTGAACTCGAGATATGATTTTTAAGGTGACAATGACGCAGTTAGCCAGCTCGTCTGGAAATTTAAAATGGACTGTGCAAATAAGTGAGTTAAGTCCGCAAACCCCTCGTGTCTGACTCCGGAAATGGTCTCGGGTACGGGGTGTTACAATTTTATTGGTATCAGAGCTATGGTTTAGTCGATTCTACGACTACCGTAATACGTTTGGGTCTAGCTATACATGCCATTATGTGATTATTTGATAGTGTGGTGATTTCTGACAATTGAAAATGTGTTTATTATAGTAATGGATCCTGTTCCCGACTGAGCGGTAGCTGATGATCTTGAGAGTGTAGCGCCTACTCCTGCATAAGGGACAGCTCCGACGGACTCTCAACCTATTGCTAGTAATCCGAATGATGAAGCTAGACAAGCTTTCTATAGCGTGATGAATGATTGGTTCAACCAATACATTCGAACTAATACTACTGCTCCACAACCTCCATTCCCGACTAATACCACCCTCAAGACCTACAATACCTCCCAGAATCGACCAAATAAGGTCAAATAAGCCCCCAGTTGATAGAATCTGAAAACACGGGGCTACTGAATTTAAAGCTACGGACACCGATGATGCCGAGCAAGCGGAATTTTGGTTGGACAACACTATCCGGGTACTCAATGAGCTATCTTGCACACCCGATGAGTGCCTAAAGTGTACTATCTCATTGCTACGTGATTCTGCCTACTATTGGTGGAATACGTTGACTTCTGTTGTGCCCAGAGAGCAAGTAACTTGGGAGTTTTTCCAAACCGAGTTTCGAAAAAAGTATATCAGTTAGAGATTTATGGATCAAAAATGGAAGGAATTTCTTGAACTTAAAAAAGGTTCCATGTCGGTTACCGACTATGAACGAAAGTTTGTAAGGCTTAGCCAGATGCAGACGAGAATGCATTTCCTCGAAGCCGTAATGTGTAAACGTTCGAGGATGGATTGAATGATGATATAAAGCTGTATGTTGGCATATTAGAAATCCGAGAATTTGTGGTACTTGTCGAGCGAGCTTGCAAAGCCGAGGAGCTCAGTATGAAGAAAAGAAAAGCTGAGGTGGAAGTAAAGGAGTTTCGTAAGAGGTCTTCGGGGAGGCCCTTTCAACAGTCATCGAAGAAATTTAGAGATGATTTAGGTCGATCTAGAAACACTTCGGGCTTTTCTAGACGAGATCGCAATCGACCCTCGTGAGTGCACGAGTCACTTGATCGCCGATGTTGGAAATGATCGTCGAGGTAAGCAGTGTCGTGATTGTGGTAAATGGCACTCGGGGAGTTGTAGATCCCATGACCGCTCTGTTACAAGTGCGGGTCAGTTGACCACTTCATTAAAGATTGCCCGAGGTTGTCCGAAGAATGCAAATCGAGTGGGAAACCGGTGTTACCACCGCCGAGGTAGACCATCTAGAAATACGGCAATGCTAGTGGTGGTCGAGAGGATCTAGGGATGCTACGACCAGATCCGAGGCTCGTGCTCTGCTAGGGCTTATGCTATACGCCGCACGCGAGGATGCTTCCTCGCCGGATGTTATTACCGGTACTTTTACTCTCTTTGATACTAATGTGATTGCTTTGATTGACCCGGTTCTACTCATTCTTATATATGTGAAACCTTAGCATCCAAGAAGACTTTACCTATTGTGTCTCTCGAGTTCGTAATTCGGTGTCAAATCCCTTGGGTTGTTACGTGCTTGTCGACAAAGTGTGTAAGAAATGTCCCTAGTAATTGAGGTTCTGTTTTCCCACGGACTTGATGCTTTTACCGTTTGATGAATTTGATGTTATTCTTGGTTTGGATTGGTTGACCGTGCATGATGCGGTTGTGAATTGCAAAAGCAAGACTATTGATTTGAGGTGCGCAAGTAACGAGATAATCCGAGTTGAGTCCACGGACTTAAAGGGGTTGCCAGCTGTAATATCATCAATGTTGGCTTAGAAATATGTAAGAAAGGGGTGCGAAGCATACCTTGCGTATGTACTTGATGACAAAGAATTAGAAAAGAAACCCGAATCTGTGCCGGTGGTTTGTGAATACCCGGATGTTTTTCCTGAAGAATTACCGGGTTTACCACCTGTTCGGGAGGTAGAGTTTGGTATTAAGCTTGTACCTGGGACTATGCCGATTTCGATAGCTCCGTATCGTATGGCACCAACCGAGTTAAAGGAGTTGAAAGCTCAGTTGCAAGAGTTGACGGATAGGGTTTCGCCGACCAAGTTTCTCACCTTGGGTGCACCAAGATTGTTTGTGAAAAAGAAGGACGGAACCATGAGGTTGTGCATCGACTATCGTCAGCTGAATAAAGTGACAATAAAGAATAAATATCCGTTACCGCGTATTGATGATTTGTTTGATCAACTAAAGGGAGCCTCAGTGTTTTCAAAGATAGATTTGAGATCGGGTTATTACCGCCATGAATTCGAGATTCGGATATACCCAAAACTGCTTTCAGAACGAGATACGGTCACTACGAATTCTTAGTGATGCCGTTTGGGCTCACTAATGCCCCTGCGGTATTTATGGATTTGATGAATCAGATCTTTAGACCGTATTTGGATCGGTTTGTAGTTGTGTTTATCGATGATATTTTGGTCTATTCGAGAAATAAAACCGATCATGCTGAACACCTAGGATTAGTGTTGCAAATTTTACGGGATAAGCGGTTATATGCTAAGTTCGAGAAGTGTGAGTTCGGTTAAGAGAGGTTAGCTTCTTGGGCCATGTGGTATCCGCATCGGTATTCGAGTTGACCGAACAAGATTACGGCCATACTTAACCGGAAGCCTCCAGAAATATTATCGAGGTTCGAGCTTTTTGGGACTTGCTTACATTACCGACGGTTTGTAAAGGTTTCTCGATGATAGCCACACCAATGACGAAGCTACTTCAAAAAGATGTTAAGTTCGAATGGACGGAAAAATGTCAGAAAAGTTTTGATCAACTGAAAACTTATTTGACTGAAGCTCCAATTCTAGAGCAGCCCGAATCAGGCAAAGAGTTTGTCATTTATAGTGATGCCTCCCTACTTGGGTTGGGTTGCGTATTGATTCAAGAAGGTCGAGTTGTGGCCTATGCGTCGAGACAACTGAAGCCACATTTCCAATTTTATCTCGAAATGCTTAGTATGTCAGCAAGTGAAGGCGGAACATCAAGTGTCTACTGGTTTACTTCAGCCGATCATGATACCTGAATGGAAATGGGGTCGAGTCACGATGGATTTTGTATCTGGGTTGCCAGTGTCAGCAAGTAAGAAGGATGCGATTTGGGTCGTTGTTGATAGACTGACTAAGTCGGCTCACTTTATCCCTGTACGCACGGATTTTTCATTGGATAAACTAGCTGAATTATATGTTTCTCAGATTGTGAGATTACACGGGGTACCTATTTCTATCGTGTCGGATAGAGATCCGAGATTCACTTTGCGATTTTGGAAGAAATTGCAAGAAGCTTTGGGTACCAAGTTGCATTTTAGCACCGTTTTTCATCCCCAAACCGATGGTCAATCCGAGCGGATAATTCAGATACTTGAGGATATGTTGAGATGTTGCATCCATGAGTTCAGTGGTTCATGGGAACGGTATCTACCTTTGATTGAGTTCGCTTACAACAATAGTTTTCAGTCAAGTATTAAGATGGCGCCTTACGAGGCTTTGTACGGTCGAAAATGCCGTACACTATTGTTTTGGACCGAGCTCGGTGAAAGTAAAATTTTCGAGTTGATTTGATTAGAGATCTGAATGAAAGTAAAAGTAATCCGTGAAAGTCCAAGGCGACCACGGATCATCGTAAATCGTATGCGGATTTAAAACGAAGAGATATTGAGTATCAGGTGGGAGACAAAGTGCTTCTTAAGGTATTGCCTTGGAAAAAGATACTCAGATTTGGCCGTAAGGGCAAATTGAGTCCGAGATTCATTGGGCCGTATGAGATCTCCGAACGAGTTGGCCCAGTTGCATATAGGTTGCTTTTACCCCCTGAACTCGAAAGGATCCACAACGTTTTTCATGTTTCGATGCTTCGACGTTACAGATCCGATCCTACGCACATAACGAACCCCTCGTGTCTAACTCCGGCAACGGTCTCGGGTACGGGGTGTTACAAAACAAAAGGGTTCCGCTAGTGAAAGTGTTATGGCTCAAACACGGGATCGAAGAAGCTACTTGGGAAACAGAGAATGCCATGAAAGAACGATACCCAAACCTATTTACCGGTAAGATTTTCGGGGACGAAAATTTCTTAAGTGGGGGAGAGTTGTGACAGCCCTAACGTGACCCTAGTCGGGAAGTGGTTTCGGGGCCACAAAACCGAGTCATAAAAATAATTAGCTGTCATATTTTATGCTTATTATATGTATATATGCATGTGTGAAAAATTTCATATTTGAATTTTGTTTAATTGTAGGTGAATTTTAGTAAATAGGACTTATGTGAGAAAATTTTGAAATGTGATGGTCAAAACATAAGGATCTATTCGTGCATGAAATAAAAAGGGGGGGACTTGCATGTCAATTTCCCCCCCCCAATTAGTAGTGGCCGGCCATGACAAGTATGGTGGACCAAGTGTGATGAGCAAAAACATGTCATAAACATGTTAAGTTAGTGTTTCATGGGAGCTTTGATAAAATAAGGAGCATGGGAATAAAATAATGAAAGGGAATATGATGAAAACAAAGAAAAAAAAAGTGTGCGGTTGTTCCCCCATTTTGCCGAAACTAGAAAAAAAAAAAAGAAAAGGAAAGGCTTCATCCTTTGGTTCTTCTTGGCGGTTTGAAAGGAGGAAGAAGAGAGGTTTGGTCACCTTGAGCTTAAGGGAGGTTAGTATGTTGTGTTAAATTCTTAAGTTTTAAACTTGTTTCTAGTTAATTAGCTAATTTCTTACACAAACCATGGCAAAATTTGAAATCTCGGTGATGGCTTGAACATTCGGTTTTGGTTGTTAAAAGGAATGAGTTGGAGGTTGGATCATGTTAAGATTCGCCTTGTACATAAACATTAAGAGTTTGATGTTTTGTGATTTTGGAAGGTAAATAAGGTTATACACAAGATAAATACTAAGATTTTGGTTGACTTGTTTTTAGTGAGGTTCGCCAAGGACCTTATGTGCAAGTTTATTCGGTTTAAGTAGAAAACGTGACGGGTAGATATGAAGTAATGTGTATATTGGTTCGGCTGCTAAGCAAGGAAATAATTGTTAGTAACATAGTATCTATGCACTTATGTATATATATGTATGTACAAATAACCTATTTAGCTATGGATATCTAAGGTGTTAAATAATGAAATTCTTGATGACTTGGGTTAAATAGCATTCGGCCAAGGACTATATGGGCTTGCTAATTCGGTTTAAGTGAAGAAACTATGATAGAGAAATATGACTAAATTGTGGACTTTGACAATTTAAATGATGCATTTGACTTGTGTACCGACCTAGGACGATATGTGTTTCTATATGAAGTTAGATGGTGTTGATGAAATTCGGTAATGCATGATGTTTAAATAGTATTGAGCAAGGTCATTGTACTTAAATTGTATGACATACATGTATTGAATGGAATTGCCCAAGTGAAAAATAATTAAATGAATTTATTTGTTTAAATTAAGCTCAAGAGCAAAGGGGATCTAAATCCGATAAAGGGAAGGAAAAAGTGGTTGAATAGCCATCGAAATCGTTCGACAACATCCGAGGTAAGTTTTCGAGTAACGAGACTTAGTTTACGATTTGATTAAGTCATGACGTATGAGCGTAACAAATATACGGTGATATGATGATTCTACTTGAATTTTATGTTGAGTTAATTTGTCTATACGTGTGACGGTAGCCGTATGTGTATAGAGATCGTGTCATAAAGCAAACTAAACCATCTTTGTTTGTATGTGGCTAGTGAGCCGAAAATGGGATTGCTTAATACGTGACTTGTGTTTGAACTCGATTATGAAAATGGAATATAAATGTGTCATGATTTGTTGATATGTGCATGAATGTTTGGATGATAACCGGGCTAAGTCCCAAGGCATTTGCGCTTAGTGACTAGTTCGGGCTAAGTCCCAAGGCATTTGTGCGAGTTACTATATCCGGGCTAAGTCCGAAGGCATTCGTATGAGTTTCTATATCTGGGCTAAGTGTCAAGGCATTCGTGCGAAGTTACTATATCCGGGCTATGTCACGAAGGCATTCGAGCGAGTAGCTATATCCGATTAAATCTCAAGGTACTTGGCTTGGGAATGAGCGACCTTGCTGTAATAGTTTCAATTAATACGCCAGTAAAATCCCAGTGATGAGGTATGTTTCAGTATATGCTTTGAATTAGTTGATCCCTTACAAATAAGTATTCGCTCAAACGATAAATGAGCTACCGCCTTTGGCTATGTTGATCTTTTGTGTATGAATATAAGGGTTGGTAATGTGAAGTAAGAATGATATTGAGAATTTGTGCATGTCAAATTATCCATTTAGCCATATGAATGCTACATTTTAGTTGTGTCAAATTTTATGGCTCAAAACTTACTAAGCATTAAATGCTTACTCCGCTTCGTAAATCTGCTTTTATAGAATGGTTCATCATGATTATACTTTGGGCTATATATGCAAAAGGGCTAGTTGAATCATGGAAACTATGAAATAGGTAAAGTCTACCTTAAAGGCGGAATCGACAAACAAAGATGATGTAGATTTGAAAACTCACTAAAAATAGTAGGAATGGAATTAAATAGTGAATAAATTATGTAATCAAAACTTGATGAATCTACTTTCACATGGAAGAAACGAAATGATCTGAGTTGTATGTTAAGAGATATTTAGGTTTTCGCCAAATAGGCCCAGAACGGTTTCTGGATTCCTTGTTCCAACTTTGGAAATTAATTATAAATTAACCAGAGACATTTAGAAGTTATGCAATATATGTATAGATTACTTTTTGAGTCTAGTTTCTATAGATACAAACAGCATCAGTATTGAAGCCCTGTACATGAAGATATCCAAGTCGTAATGCATGAAGGTCAGTGTAGTCGAACCCTGAAGCAGGGGAAACTTTAACTAATAAACTGTACTAATTGGCTCAACCAAAAATTCTATAAAAAAATTTGTAGATGGATATATGAGTCTAGTTTCAGGAAAAATTTACGGAACTGGCTTTTGAGTTTTGGAACTTGAGATATGATTTTTAAGGTGACAGTGATGCAGTTAGCGAGCTCGTCTGGAAATTTAAAATGGACTGTGCAAATAAGTGAGTTAAGTCCGCAAACCCCTCGTGTCTGACTCCGGCAACGGTCTCGGGTACGGGATGTTACAATTTCTATCTCGAATTTTGTAGTCCCGAAACCTCTGTTCTAATTAGAACCAATTTTGGGCTATTACAAAACCATTTAAACATGCATCACTATAGATAACAAATTCTTTACCCGATTCTGGCTAAACTAGCACTGAAGCTTCGATCAAAGGGGCTTTCAACTGATCAAAACTTTTCTGGCACTTTTCGGACCACTCGAACTTAACATCTTTTTGTAATAGCTTCTTCATTGGGTTGCACTCATAGAGAAACCTTTCACAAATCATCTATAGAAACCAGCAAGTCCCAGAAAACTTCAAACTTTAGAAACATTTCTTGGAGGTTTCCAATCAAGTATAGCCGAAATCTTACTCAGATCAACATGAATACCTAATGCTGATTCAACATGTCCTAGAAAAATGACTTCACATAATCAGTACTCACATTTGCTGAACTTTGCATACAACTATTTATCTCGAAAAGTCTGTAACACAAGTCTCAAATGTTCGGCATGCTCAGTTTCATCACAGGAATAGATCAAATTGTCATCTATGAACACAACCAAAAATCGATCCAGATACTGTCTGAAGATCTGGTTCATCAAATCCATAAAAACAACAGGTGCATTAGTAAGTCCAAAAGGCATAACAAAAACTCATAGTGTTCACACCTCATTCGGAAAGTAGTCTTTGGTACATCGAAGTCTTTAACTCACAACTGATAGTAGCCTGATCTCTAATCTATATTTGAAAACATTGTAGCCCCTTTCAACTGATCGAACAGGTCGTCAATCCGTGGCAACGGATATTTATTCTTTATAGTCACCTTATTGAGCTGTCTATAGTCAATACACATTCTCATAGTTCCATCTTTCTTTTTCACAAATAAAACTAGTGCACCCCAGGGAGAGAAACTCAGTTGCACTAAACATCTATTTGTCAACTCTTGCAACTAAGCTTTCAATTCTTTTAATTCAGTAGGTGACATTCTTTACGGAGCTATTGATATCGGAGTCGTCCCTGGCACTAACTCAATACCAAACTCTACTTCTCGAGTAGGTGGCAAACCCGACAATTCTTCAGAAAACACATCTGGATACTCATACAAAACTGTTACTGATTTAATCTTTCTTTCGGTCACTTTCCTATCAAGCACATATGCAGAATAAGCTTCACAACCTTTTCTCACATACTTCTGAGCTAACATCAAAGATATCACTGCTGGTAAACCATTCAGATCATTAGATTCAATCCGAATAATCTCATCATTCTGGCACCGTAAATCAATAGTCTTTCTTTTGCAATTTATGATAGCATCGTCAAAGTCCAATCAGTCCATACCTATAATTATATCAAACTCATCAAATGGAAACAATATCAAATCAGCTGGAAAACACGAATCTCGAATCATCAAAGGACAATTCTTAGACATTTTATCAACCATAACACACCGACCCAAGGGGTTTAATACTCTAATTACAAACTCAGTAGACTCAACAAGCAAAGTCTTACTGAATACTAAGATCTCAGACACATAAGAATGAGTCGAACCATGATCAATCAATGCAATTAAACTAGTATCATAAAGAGTGAATGTACCAGTAATAACATCTGAGGATGAAGCCTCCTCGCGAGTGCGAATGGCATAAACTCTGGCAGGTGCGCGAGCCATAGATTTAACTGCTATGTCTTTAGTTCCTCTCTGACTGCTACTCACATTACCCATATTTCTGGGCAATTTACCTCGAGTTGACATGTTACACGGTTTCGCATTTTGTATGTGTTTTGTTCAGCTAACTCACGGCATTCACGAAAGAAATGATCCATCGATCTACATTTAAAACAGGCCCGATCATGCAATCTACAACTATCGGGATGTCATTTACCACAATGTTTACACTCGGGTTGATTCGATCTAACATTACCAACACTAGCTAGTAAGGTATCTCTTGAGCTCACAGGTGGTCTATCTCGATCCTGTCTAGAATAACCCACAGTACCCTTTGAACGGCTAAAATCATCTCAAAATTTCTTTGATGCCGACTGGAATGACTTACTCAATGATCTCTTACATGAATATCTAGCTTCAAAGTCAGCTTTTTTTTTCTTTCCCGAGCTCTTCGGCTTTGCATGCTCGTTCAACCAGTACTCTGAACTCTTTTATTTTAATGACCGCGTGGTTTCGTGATAGGTTTTAAATATTTATAATTACTCATTCTTGAACTAACTATTATCGCGATGTAGGCAAGTGTACCTATAAAACAGTAGTATAGTTTTAGCAAGACTGGATTGTTGAACCCAAAGGAACTAAAAGTACTAGTAATGATTGTCTTTTTATTATCTAGCCTAAGAATAAAGAGGTTTTGTTTCACTTAACTAATGCTCTAAACTAAGAACTCACAGAGAAAAGAATTGGGGAATTGCTTTTGGGAAAAATCCATTGACTTAAGACAACAACTAAGGACAAATCCACCTAGACTTTACTTGTTATTCTGGCTCTTAATAAGACGATTTATTCATTCAACTTGTTCTGTAGAGATCCCTAAGTTATGTTATTATCCCTATTCAAGACTAATAACGTCTAATCCCTAGATTGAATAATCGAGACTTTTCTCTAATTAACATTCTAGGGCTGCATTAACTCGATTTATGGATCCCCTTACTAGGTTTGACCCTAATTCGGCAAAATCTTGTTACCCTATGTCTAGGTGCGCAATCAACTCCGCTTAATTATGATAAATGTACTCTTAGCCAGGGTCTATTCCTCCTCTGAATAAGAGCTTATCTTAAATCAGTATCCTGGGATATGAAAACAAGAATTAAGAACAACTTAAATATTTATCATACGATTCAGAAAATAATAACAAGATTCATCTTAGGTTTCATTCCCCTTAGGTATTTAGGGGATTTAGTTCATAACTAAATAAGAAAACATCTCAGAAGAATAAAGAATACAAAACATAAAGAAAACCCAAAACTCTTGAAGGGAAATTGAGGAGAGATCTGCAGTCTTGATAATGAATCTGACTTCTGAGATGGATCAATCGGCTTCCTTGGAGTAATTCCTTACTCCCAATTCTCCGTCTCCTTTTTCCCCTCCTCTAGGGTGTATTTATAGGCTTTGGAAAGCCTAAAAACCCTCAAAATTGGCCTTTTCTGAATTGGACTCAACTTGGGCTCGGTAGGGACACGCCCGTGGCACACGCCTATGTTCGATTCCTTCAAGCCGTGTTCGAGCCTGCCAAATTGACATAGCCATGTGGTCTGCCCGTGTGAGGAGATCCAGGCCGTGTTAATTTTGTACTTTGGCCCATTTTCTCCATTTTTGGCCCGTTTCTCGTTCCTTTCACTCTCCTGTGCTGTCCTAAGTATAAAACATGAAATTAAAGCATTAGGAACATCAAATTCACCAATTCTAATGAGAAATCATCCATAAAATGCATTAAACATGGGGTAAAAATATGTATAATTTATGGTTTATCATTTAAGTATGCCAACTAGCAGTTTAATGTCTTCGTTCAACCTATCATAGAATCTTTTACACATTATAGCTTTTATCGAAACAAACTTTTGGGCATATCGACTGAGTCCCACTAATTTCTGTTCATATTTTGTCACAATCATGTGACCCTATTTCAATTTTAGAAATTGTAACACCCCAAACCCGGCCCAGATGTTATGGTAGAATCTGATGTGCCACATTGAAGTTAAAAACCCATGTTTCGTTTCAGTGCTTTAAAAATCGACTTTTGCTAAGCTAACAAAGTGAATGGGAGCTGGGCACCAGGTAGGAATCCGTAACAGAGGAGGTGAGCCATGAAGGCTGCTTAAGTACCAAGCTCTTCTAGTGGATCCAATCCTAGACATGCCCACAACCATTGCCACACTTGGTTAAATTGAGTTGTAATTTACTTAAGTTGAAATCTTTGATAAATCGGATAATCGTGGCGTGGTGTTATTTTGAAAACAATTATCATTTTGAAAACACGTCCTAAGTCTAGCCCATTTATTAACAAACAGATTAAATTTATTAAAAACAAAATAATCCCAGAAAAATAATTAAAATGGCCTTATTACAACTCAAAACCAAACAATAATATTAATAAGATAAAACTTATAAAGAATTAAATCGGCTACTTATTGCAATTAAAAGAAAAGCAAAAGCAGAGTGTGGCCATCTCCGAGTCCCTCGCAGCTCCAAACCATCTAAGCTTAGGGATTACCGCAGTTAGAAAGCGGGTGAGTTTACGAAAACTCAGTGTAATCCCAATAACAAACAAACAGTGAAAACACAGTATCAGTACAATCTGGGCCAAAGCCCTATTTAGTCTTGACATATACTGGGCCGAAGCCTTTCATTTAACGGTTACTGGGCTGAAGCCTTTTCATAAAACATATCACTGGGCCGAATCCTTTTCATAAATCATATCATTGGGTCGAAGCCTTTACTGTAAATGGTATGGCCCTTAGGCCCATTTCAATATCACAAGTAATGTCGATGGATGTATACAAGCCCATTTGGGGAGACTACTCGACCCACCATCTGCTACTCTCCACCCGTACCAACCAACACACCATGTGGGGAATAATTCAACCCACCCAACCAACACACCACTGGCAGCATAGCTGCTTTAACATATATCTGGAGGCCTAGCCTCTTTAATAACTGGGGCAAAGCCCTTTTCGGTAAACGGGGGCATAAGCCCTTTTCAATTATGCCCTTTTCAATAAACTGGGGCATAAGCCCTTTTCGGTAAACTGGGGCATAAGCCCTTTTCGATAAACTGGGGCATAAGCCTTTTTCAATAAACTAGGGCATAAGCCCTTTTGCACTTCCTACATCCATATAAAAACCCAACCCAATGCAACATGTCATGTATGCAGAATGTCATGCCCATATTTGAATAAACAATCACAGTCAAGTCATTCATATCACCAACATATATTCACAATCAATCCGTCAACCACACAGTCCAAGTCAGTCACTTGCCCACAAGGGCAAAATAGTCATTTTTCACATTATAAGGGTGTTTTCGTAATTTTACCAAATATCAGGATTTTCCATGTTCATTACAATTATCAATATTTTCGAGTGTTTAAAAAATGATCTTTAACCCACTTTATCAAATTCGGGCTTTTGGGCCCAAAACCCCTAATGGGCCCTACGAATGTTGATTTAGCCTACATAACCCAAATTTTACAACAATACGAACCGTGTTAACGTGCAACTTTTCCAAATTCCATTTTCTATCAATTCTACCCAAATGGGTCCGAAAGCCCATTGGGCCCAATTTCAGCCCATTGAGGCCTAACTTACCATCGTGCACAAAATTAAGTTCTTACCTGTTCCATCGATCCAAAAACTGATCTTATCGTATTCATCGCATCTACCCAAACGCAACATTACAAGTTTCTGAAATACCGGTATTTTAGCATTTTGGCTTCTCAGCAAATATTAATCTAAGCTATTACGAGGGTTAGTACACTCCTGTTACGGGTTGAAGTTGAAACGTTTCCAAAATCAATCGCCTACGATAACCACCACCTGTCACTCAATCTTAACTAATCCAATATCAATATATGTAAATCCTAAGCACATCAGTCATACGGAACATAAGGGCATATTCGTCATTTTACCATACAGGGGTATTACGGTCACTTTACCCTACAGGGGCTTTGCGGTCTCTTTACCCTACAGGAGCTTTACGGTCTTTTTACCTAATAGGGGTATTTTAGTCATTTCATCCTACAAGCGTGTTTTGGTAAATCTACAAACCAAGGGTATTTCAGTAATTTTGTAAACCAATGGTATTTCTATAATTTTTAGAAAGTCAAGGGTATTTCTATAATTTTGTAAATCAGGGGTATTTTGGTAATTTTACAAATTGAGGGTATTTCGGTAATTTCACAAACTAGTGGTATTTTGGTAATTTTACAAACAAGGGATATTTTGGTAATTTTACAAATTGAGGGTATTTCGGTAATTTTACAAACCAGGGGTATTTTAGCAATTTTACAGACTAGGGTTTTTGGTAATTTTACTGATCCATGGTATTTTGGTAATTTTGTAAACCAAGGGTATTTTAGTAATTTTGCAAATCGAGGGTAAAACAGTAATTTTGTAAATCAAGGGTAAAATAGTAATTCTTTAAATCGAGGGTAAAATGGTAATTCTGTAAATCAAGGGTAAAACGGTAACTCTGTAAATCGAGGGTACTTTAGTAATTTTACAAATTGAGGGCATTTCAGTAATTTGGTAAACTAAAGTATTCTAAACAGGGATAACAATACAAATGGGCCTAAAGCCTATTCTCGGCCCAAATGGGCCCACACGCTCGTGTGGCCCTTTTAGCCCAAATCTAGCCACAAATATGAGATTCACCTAGCCTAGTCCAATATTTACTACCCAATCAAACAACTTATCCAATTGGGCTCAGAGGCCCATTAGGCCCATGACCCCTTTCTACCATCGCGTCCAAGTAGCCATCCTACAGCTAGAGTAGTGAGAAATACACACCTGATTGGCGACTTGAGTTAATCCAAGCTCCGAGCACTCTTAGCCGACGCCCAACCCAAACGAGCACGCCATACAGCGAAAGGGATCAGCCAAGAAAGGTACCTTTACTCACCTCATGGTTCCCTCTATTTAAAGCTAGCTTCGCATCCACTCTTATGTTAGCTTCCCGATGTGGGATCCCTCCAACATCAGAGTTTAAATTCAACACCAACTCTTGCCACCCCCTGTTAGCAAAATAAATGCTCCTTGCTTGCCATGGGATTCGAACCCATGCCTCCCCTCAGATGCTCCACACGCTACTTGCCACTAAGCCACAAGGCTTTTTGTGTCATATTTTATCCCCAATTAATTATAAGGTCTAAAGGCCAAAGTCCAGGTTCCTTTAAAAAACCAAAAAAAATTGCAAGAGCCAAGACTTGAACCCAGGCTCCTATACAACCTTAATGACACCACAACCACTAAACTACATGCTTCCTTGTGTCATTTATTTACCACAATAGTTTAAAAACCCTCATCCAAGCATCTAGGTTTTTTTTCTCTTAATACCAAAATTTTTACTAAAGCCCATGTTTGAACCTAAGATTTCTCTAACACTTCTCAGAGCCATTAACCACTAAAGCAAACATTTAATTGTGTTATTTCATTGCACAGTTAAATACCTATATGCAATCTCCTTACGGACCCGCACTCAAGGCCCAATACTTCTAGGCCCAAATTCGGGGTGTTACAGAAATTCTTTGCGCTTCTAG
Organism: Gossypium arboreum; assembly: GCF_025698485.1. Classification (NCBI taxonomy): domain Eukaryota; kingdom Viridiplantae; phylum Streptophyta; class Magnoliopsida; order Malvales; family Malvaceae; genus Gossypium; species Gossypium arboreum. The sequence continues at coordinate 30,512,930 of NC_069076.1, forward strand.
TTAATAAATCTCTGGCTGATGTATTTCTTATGGAATTCAGTCTGGAAGAAGTCCCAGGTCACTCGTTCTTTCAGAACCACCGATACTAGTGTATTCCACTAGTGATATGTGGTGTCTCGTAGTAAAGATATGGCACATTTTAGACGCTCATCTGGGTTACAAGATAACTCATCAAACATGCGGATAGTATTATCAAGCCAGAATTCAGCTCGCTCAGCATCATCATCATCAGTAGCTTTGAATTTTTCAACCCCATGTTTGCTGATTTTATCAACAGCGGGCTTATGTTGTAAACCCCAAACCTAGCCTAGACGTTATGACTGAATCTGACATGTCACATTGAAGTGCCTTCTTAAACTTGAACCTGTTGGTGAAAAACGTTTTTGAGTTAAAACCCATTTAGTTTTTATTGCTTGACAAAACTCGGTGATTTTTGTTATTACATCTGAAATTAACTTATCAAAACATTTGTTATCTTTTATTTCTAATCCAAATAAAATCGCGGAAGCTTTACTAGTTAAAAACCTTAAGGTTAAAAATGCCAGTTTTTCTTTGAAAACATTATTATTTTGAAAACTCGATGTTCCTACTCTAGCAGTTTGAAACACGAAATCAAAAGACCAATAAAAGTTAAAAATTCCCCAAATGGCCTTATTACATAATTAAAAACCCAAATATAAAATCTTTGAATAAATTAAGTCATAATCAAACAATCTGCGGTCGTGTGGCCACCTCTGAGTCTCTCGCGGCTCCAAATCGTCTAAGGCTGGGGATTACCTGCACAGTTAAAAAGAAGGGTGAGTTTACGAAAAACTCAGTGTGTAATCCCCTACCAATCAAACAGTAACCAATGCATACAGTAACGGACTGGGCCTGAGCCCTATTTGGTAACAGTGCAGTCTGGGCCTTAGCCCTATTCAAAGACAGTGTGGGCCTAAGCTCTAAATAGTAATAGCACAGTGCGAGTATGCAATCCATCCCAATCCAACCAACACACCATGTGGGGATTAAATCGACCCACCCAGCAAGCACACTAATATCGCAGTGAAGTTACTAACAGTAAATGTGGCATAGCCGCTAACAACAGTAAATGTGGCATAGCCGCTAATATCAAAATACATGGCAAAGCCACCAGAACAGTAACACGTGGCAAAGCCACTAGTACAGTACTTCCTCCGAATCAGAATCCCAACCCCAATGCAGAATGTCAATTCATAAATATTACATGTATGCAAGGTTTCATACTCAGAAACAATCATGCATATATCATACACTCATCAGTCAACCTACCTCTAGGGTATAATGGTCATTTCCATCCATTAGGGGTAAAATAGTAATTTTACCCCTCAGGGGTATTTTGGTCATTTAACTACTTTTGGTGTCTTAGTATAGATAACGACCCTTTAAGAGGTCTACAGTCATCTCGAATGACTCAGATAACCCATATAGCCGAAGAAGTGTAAATGGGCCCAAGGTTGTTATTCGGCCCAAGTGGGCCCACACGCTCGTGTGGCCCAAACAGCCCAATTTCAGTCGTGACTTTGCGATCCCATAGTCCACTCTATTATTTTTCACTTACCGTAAACTTTATCCGTTGGGGCCCACAAGCCTATTGGGCCCACACGACCCATCTCAGCCTAATGAGGCCCATAACGGCCCAAGCTCACGAAAATGCTCGTGGCGGCCTCTACAGTCTATCATCCCTGATTTGTGGGTTTGGTTTACCACACGGGTGTTCGCACGCTCCTAAGGCCTTAAATGTCGAAGTTTCGACTTTTCGGCTTTTGCCGATTCACAACAATGTAATGGTGTGGATACACACCTTTGTTCATCGTTTTGGTAGTAGCAGCAGTTTGGGTGTACGATTACACACCTTTTTAGAGAGGAAAATGGAAATCACCATGCACAACCTAAATCCAAGATAACGATCCAAAGTTAGCTTTTAGTTACTTGGACTAACCACTCTCTTAATATCTCTTAATTCCCAATATAATATACTGCTTACCTTGGTAGCACAAGTAGGGTTCAAATCACCCTTAACCCATGACACCCACTTATTGGCAACTATCTGCATTAAAGTCCACTTTGTTGCACAACCTTAAATATAGTCCACTTTCAACATGCGAACTTCTTACTGAAACAAGGACTAAGAGAGGTGAGTAGCAGTATTCGGCTTTTCCCAACACAAACTACAATCGAGCACACGATGCCACTAACGCACCCTGTAACACCCCTATAACCCGTATCTGTCGCCGGAGTGGGTTATAAAGTGTTGCCAATTTAAAACACTACATTTGCACATTCATATTTACATAAGTTCATTAGCAATTATATGCATAGCCAAACACAATCAAAGATCAAAATTCAGACTTATACCGACATTCAAAAGTTGCCATATTCACATGGCTTATATACAACAACATCTCAAAATATCATTCACTTAAGTCTATTCTATAGATGCCATACTAGCTCCTAAACATAATAGTACCAAAATGATAGATAGTGTGACGAGTTCCTGACGATCCCCTCCCGAGCAGGTGACTGGAGTCAACAATCTATAAAACAGAGAAACGTAACAAACAGAGTAAGCTTTCATAAGCTTAGTAAGTTTTAAGCAATGCAAACAAATAAACTCAATCATACTTTGATCATTCAATTTCTCAAGAGGCCATTTTCTAGGTATGTTGCCATTTGGCCGAATAGATATACACAAAACATCATGCACATTTAGCATTCTTATTTCACTTAATCTAAATTCATATAACATAAATAAATCAAATACTTTCACATACTTTCACACCTTGACCGAATGTATCATGATCATAGATATAGTTATAACATTTATTCACATATGTATCACATTATACACTTATGATTCAATTCAAATCAAACTCACAAATAAATACAGAATACATACCTGGCCAACTTAACGTATTGAATGTATTCATTTGTCGTTCTAACACGAGGTATCTTAGTCTTAGACTTTTATCAAATCATCGACATTTAGCCTGCTAGGTTTTAAACCTAAATTCATCCATCGGCATTTCGCCTGCTAGGCTCGAAGCCAAATATCATTTCACCGGAATTATAGCTTGCTAGGCTCGAAGGCCCGAATAGTATCTCACTGGCATTATAGCCTGCTAGGATCAAAGGCCCGATATCATTTCACCGGCATTATAGCCTGCTAGGCTCAAAGGCTCGATTAGTACCGTACGATATTCAAATCAACAAGTTTCATATAACACAATCACACCAAATTAGGTATTAGCATCATTCAAATATATCATCCTACATTTTATTCACTTTTATTTCATTACATCATTCATACTTATCATTTGATAGTTTACACATAACATCTCACTCATATTCATCTAACACTTATCATTTGATCATAAAAGCATATCACATTTTACTTCCATATTATATTTGTCATTCGACCATATACATACATTACAAGTAATACTTAATTCTCATAATATGTCATGTCATTATTGAATATTATTTATGTTTAACTACTTAAAACTTACCTCGAATATTTTCGAACAGTCTCGAATCGGCTATTCAACTACTTTCTCTTTTCCCCTGTCCAACCTTGGTTCTCTATGCTCTTGAGCTAATTCAAACAAATTTAACTTATTAAAGTCCCATCATGCTAGCTTATGGCCGAATATGACAAGAAATTTAATAGGTCATATAGTTACTTTTAGCTCAAATACAAAATAGTCATACACATTTTTAATCACATTAAACAATTTAATACAATTAATTTAATATTTCCTCATGTACACCTTTATGACCAAATATACATATCACATAAGTAACTTACCTTAACACATAACCCACATAGCCAAAGTACATATAATCCTAATGACTGAATATGTATGTCACCAAAATTCCTATGACTTAACCTTTAACCTTCATAGTCGAATATTCATTGTATACCTAGTTCACATACACAAACACAAAACTCATATGGCTTATCATATTTTCATATACATATCTCAACCATATAGCCGAATATATAGCTCATCAAATAGATATTTATTCTCGTTCCCTTATCACATATTGATCAACTAGACCATGTATTAGCCTTTGGCACATTCGGTCATTAAAGTAATAACCTATTTAACATTCAAGCATTTTATACTAAAATTCCTCCCAAGGCCGAATTCATATATAACCTTCAATGATCATACAAAACTTATATTTTAAATAATTTATACATACACCATTAACCTAATATCAATTAATTAAGCACTTTAACAAATTTTCTTTAACTAAACACACATTCAGCAATGACAAAGACAATTTAACAAACCTTAAATTCAACTTATAACAATATATACTCAATATTCAAAGCATTTAACATCACTTCATCAAAATTTTACATCATGGCCGAATGCTCCTTTTTAAACCATTTATTCTCACCAAGCATAAATTTCACTATTAAACTTACAAGGCAAGTTATCTGAATAGACCATCTATACATAAGTACCAAGCCTCAAACTTAATTTATAACTATCTAAATCATTTAAAACATCCAACACCAAATTTTCTTTGCATTTCATACTATAGCCGAATGCCCATTCCAAACAATTGAGCCACACATAATTCAAATTTTAAAATTTAAACTTATAAACTTACAATCACATGGATTTTAACACTATAGTCCATCAAACTTTCATTCATCAATTACTATCATCAAATACAAAATTTTTGCAATTTCCTATCATGATCGAATGCACAATTGACCAACATTTAACAAATTAATTTGTGGGTTTAAAGTAGAACCAAGAGAGGAACTCAAAAACATGAAATTTCAACCAAACTACCATGAACTTACCTTGAATTTATCTCCCCCAAATGATCGAATATTCAAGAGCTTCTCTTCTTCCTTTCTATTTTCTTTAGTTTCGGCCAAGTGATGAAAAAAAAATAAAGCTTAACTTTGTTTTTATCACCTTATTTTTATGTTATAAAAAAACATATATTATTTTATACCATAATTTACGTTTATAATTTATTATTATTATTAAGCACATGATGCATTAAACCAACCACACTACCGTACAGTTAAATAAAGTGGTAAAATAGACATGCAAATCCTCTACTTTAGTAATTTAGAAAATTAATCACTTGGACATTCACCTACCACATATTCAAAGTTTCTCAAACAAGTCATTTTTAGCTAATTCCACATTCAAATGACAAAATTAAGACACAATACTTTCACACATGCACTTCCACATATAATAAACATAGAATATAGCATTTAATTATTTTCATGACTCGGTTTTGTGGTCCCGAAACCACTTCCCGACTAGGGTCAAATTAGGGTTGTCACAACTCTCCCGCCCTTAGGAATTTTCATCCCCGAAAATCTTACCAGTGAATAAATTAGGGTATCGTTCTTTCATAGAGTCTTCAAGCTCCCAAGTAGCTTCTTGAACCCCGTGTTTGACCCACAACACTTTCACTAACGAAATTGTCTTATTCCGCAATTCTTTCACCTCGTGAGCCAAAAATATGAACCAGTTCCTCTTCATAACTCAAATCAGACCGAATTTCTATCTCTGATGGACTAATCACATGAGACGGATCGGATCTGTACCGACGGAGCATTGAAACATGAAAAACGTCGTGAATATTTTTAAGTTCAGATGGAAAAAGTAGTCTATAAGCAACCGGCCCAATCCGTTCTAAAATTTTGTATGGTCTGATAAATCTCGAGCTCAATTTGCCTTTACGGTCAAATCTATGTACCTTTTTCCACGGTGAAACTTTAAGAAACACTTTGTCCCCAACTTGATACTCTATGTCTTTCCATTTCAAGTCCGCATATGATTTGTGACGATCTGATGCTGCTTTTAGACTTTCACGGATCACTTTAACTTTCTTTTCAACATCTTTAATTAACTCAACTCCGCAGATCTTAGTTTCACTGAGCTCGGTCCAGAATAACAGTGTACAGCATTTACGACCGTACAAAGCCTCGTAAGGTGCCATCTTGATGCTCGATTGAAAACTATTTTTATATGCAAATTCAACCAAAGGCAAGTATCGTTCCCACGAGGCAATAAACTCGAGGATGCAAAATCTCAACATATCTTCGAGTATCTGAATAATTCGCTCGGATTGACCATCAGTCTGGGGATGAAAAGCAGTGCTAAAATGCAACTTAGTACCCAATGCTTCTTGCAATTTCTTCCAAAACCGCAATGTGAATCTCGGATCTCTATCCAACACAATAGAAGTAGGTACCCCGTGTAACCTTACAATCTGAGAAACATACAGTTCGGCTAACTTATCAAGTGAATAATCGGTACGTATGGGAATAAAATGAGCCGACTTTGTCAATCTATCAACAACAACCCAGGTCGCATCTTTCTTGCTCGGAGACAATGGCAACCCAGATACAAAATCCATCGTGACTCGATCCCACTTCCACTCGGGTATCATAGTCGGCTGAAGTAATCTCAAAGGCACTTGATGTTCCGCTTTCACTTGTTGACATATCAAACACTTTGAAACAAAGTCAGAAATGTCTCGTTTCATACCATGCCACCAATACTGACGTTTCAAATCATTATACATTTTCGTACTACCCGGGTGAACTGACATTCTGCTGCTATGAGCCTCGTTCAAAATCATCAGAATAAGCTCTGAATTTCTTGGAACACGTAATCGATTTCTGAACCTCAAACAATCATTGCTATCAATCAAAAAATCTGAATTCTCTTTCAAAACACATAGTGCTCGTTTTGCAACTAATTCATCATCAACTTTTTGAGCTTCATGGATTTGTTGCATCAATAACGGTTTTGCTTTTAACTCTGCTACTAACACATCATCAGTGGACACAGACAGTTGCACATTCATTGCTCGTAAAACAAATAGTGATTTACGGCTTAAAGCATCAGCAACCACGTTAGTCTTTCCCGGATGGTAATCAATGACAAGCTCGTAATCTTTCAATAATCCTAGCTAATGTTTTTGTCTCAAATTCAAATCTCTCTGAGTCATCAAGTACTTGAGACTGTTGTGATCAGAATACATATGGCATTTTTCCCTGAACAAGTAGTGGCGCCAAATTTTCAAAGCGAAAATGATAGCAGCTAACTCGAGATCATGAGTCGGATAGTTTTTCTCGTGTGGCTTCAACTGACTCGAAGCGTACGCTACAACTCTACCCTCTTGCATCAACATGCAGCCCAAACCATTCAGAGATGCATCACTGTAGATCACGAATTCTTTTCCGAATTCTGGCTGAACTAACACTAGAGCTTCAGTCAAAAGGGTTTTCAATTGATCAAAACTTTTCTGGCACTTATCTGACCATTCAAATTTAACATTTTTCTGTAGCAACTTAGTCATCGGTGCTGCTATCATCGAGAAGCCTTCCACAAACCGTCTATAGTACCCGGCAAGTCCCAAAAAAGCTTCAAACTTTCGTAACATTTCTCGGAGGCTTCCAATTGAGTATAGCTAAAATTTTACTCGGATCAACTCAGATACCCGATGCGGATACAACATACCCCAAAAAGCTGACTTCCCTCAACCAGAACTCACATTTACTGAACTTCGCATATAACTGCTTGTCTCGTAAAATCTACAATACTAACTTCAAGTGTTCGGCATGCTCGGTTTCGTCACGTGAATAGATCAAAATGTCATCTATAAACACGACTACAAACCCATCCAAATACTGTCTGAAAATTTGATTCATTAGATCTATAAAAAAGCAGGGGCATTAGTGATCCCAAACGGCATCACTAGGAACTCATAATGTCTGTACCTTGTTCTGAAAGCAGTTTTAGGCACGTCAGAGTCTCTAACTCGCAACTGATAATAACCTGAACTCAAGTCTATCTTTGAAAATACTGAGGCTCCTTTCAGTTGATCAAACAAATTATCGATTTGTGGCAACGGATATTTATTCTTTATCGTTACCCTATTAAGCTGACAATAATCAATGCACATTCTCACGGTTCCGTCTTTCTTTTTCACAAACAGTACTGGTGCACCCCAGGGAGAAAAACTTGGTCGAGCAAAACCTCTATGTGTCAACTCTTGCAATTGAGATTTCAATTCTTTTAGTTCGGTTGGTGCCATACAATACGGAGCTATCAAAATAGGTGTAGTCCCTAGTACTAGCTCAATACCAAACTCTACCTCCCGAACAAGTGGTAATCCAGGTCATTCCTCAGGGAACACATCCGGATATTCACAAACCACGGGCACGGTCTCAAGTTTCTTTTCTAATTCTTTACTATCCAATACTTATGCAAGATATGTTTCATAACCCTTTTTCACATATTTTTGAGCCAACATCGAGGATATCACTGCCGGTAATCCATTCAAATCGGTAGACTTAACTCAAATTATCTCATTATTTGAACATCTCAAATCAATTGTCTTTCGCTTAGAATTCACTACTGCATCATGCACAGTTAACCAATCTATACTGAGAATGATATCAAACTTGTCAAACGGTAATAACATTAAATCAGCTGGAAAACAAGAATATCGGATCATCAGGGGACATTTCTTACATACTTTGTCAACTAGCACATAACGGCCCAAAGGATTCGACACTCGAATCACAAACTCAGTAGACTCAACAGGTAGAGTCCTACTAGATGCCAAAGTTTCACATACATATGAATGAGTAGAATCGGGGTTGATCAAAGCAATAATGTTAGTATCAAAAAGAGTGAAAGTACTGGTAATAACATCTGGCAACGAAGCATCCTCGCGCGCGCGTATAGCTTAGGCTCTGGCAGGAGCACGAGCCTCAGAACGTACAATAGTATCCTTGGTCCCTCTTTCATTTCCACTAGCATTACCCGCATGTCTAGGTGGTCTACCTCATTGTAACATCCCAAACCCGGCCCAGACGTTATGGCCAAATCTGACGTGCCACATTGAAGTTAAAAATCCATGTTTCGTTTTAGTGCTTTAAAAACCGACTTTTGTTAAGCTAACAAAGTGAATGGGAGATGGACACCAGGTAGGAATCCGTAACAGAGGAGGTGAGCCATGAAGGTTGCTTAAGTACCAAGCTCTTCGGTTGGATCCAATCCTAGACATGCTCACAACCATTGCCACACTTAGTTATATCGATTTGAAATTTATTTACGTTGAAATCTTTGATAAATCGGATAATCATGGCGTGGTGTTATTTTGAAAACAATTATCATTTTGAAAACACGTCCTAAGTCTAGCCCATTTAATAACAAACAGATTAAAGTCATGAAAAATAAAATAATCCCAGAAAAATAATTAAAATGGCCTTATTACAACCCAAAACCAAACAATAATATTAATAAGATAAAACTTATAAAGAAATAAATCAGCTACTTATTGCAATTAAAAGAAGCAAAGCGATGAGTGTGGCCATCTCCGAGTCCTCGCAGCTCCAAACCATCTAAGCTTAGGGATTACCCTTGACATTAGAAACGGGGTGAGTTTATGAAAACTCAGTGTGTAATCCCAATAACAAACAAACAGTGAAAACAAAGTATCAGTACAATCTGGGCCACAGCTCTATTTAGTCTTGACATATACTGGGCCGAAGCCTTTCGTTTAAAGGTTACTGGGCCGAAGCCTTTTCATAAATCATATCACTGGGCCAAAGCCTTTACTGTAAACGGTATGGCCTTTAGACCTATTTCAATATCACATGTAATGTCAATGAATGTATGCAAGCCCATTTCAATATCACATGAAATACCAATGAATGTATGCAAGCTCATTTGGGGAGACTACTCAACCCACCATCCACTACTCTCCACCTGTACCAACCAACACACCATGTGGGGAATAACTCAACCCACCTAACCAACACACCACTGGCAGCATAGCTGCTTTATCATATATCTGGAGGCCTAGCCTCTTTAATAACTGGGGTAAAGCCCTTTTCGGTAAACTGGGGCAAAGCCCTTTTCAATAAACTGGGGCATAAGCCCTTTTCAATAAACTGGGGCATAAGCCCTTTTCGCACTTCCTCCATCCATATAAAAACCCAACCCAATGCAACATGTCATGTATGTAGAATGTCATGCCCATATTTGAATAAACAATCACAGTCAAGTCATTCATATCACCAACATATATTCACAACCAATCCGTCAACCACACAGTCTAAGTCAGTCACTTGCCCACAAGGGCAAAACAATCATTTTTCACATTATAAGGGTATTTTCGTAATTTTACCAAATATCAGGGTTTTCCATGTTCATTACAATTATCAATATTTCCGAGTGTTTAAACAATGATCTTTAACCCACTTTATCAAATTCGGGCTTTTGGGCCCAAAACCCCTAATGGGCCTTACGAATGCTGATTTAGCCTACTTAACCCAAATTTTACAACAATACTAACCGTGTTAACGTGCAACTTTTCCAAATTCCATTTTCTATCAATTCTACCCAAATGGGTCCGAAAGCCCATTGGGCCCAATTTCAACCCATTGAGGCCTAACTTACCATCATACACAAAATTGAGTTCTTACCTGTTCCATCGATCCAAACACCGATCTTATCGTATTTATCGCATCTATACCCAAACGCAACATTACAAGTTCCCGAAATACCGATATTTTAGCATTTCAGCTTCTCAGCAAATATTAATCTAAGCTATTACGAGGGTTAGTACACACCTGTTACGGGTTGAAGTTGAAACGTTTCCAAAATCAATGCCTACGATAACCACCACCTGTCACTCAAACTTAACTAATCCAATATCAATATATGTAAATCCTAAGCACATCAGTCATACGGAACTTAAGGGCATATTCATCATTTTACCATACAGGGGTATTATGGTCACTTTACCCTACGGGGGCTTTACGGTCTCTTTACCCTACAGGGGCTTTACGGTCTTTTTACCTAATAGGGGTATTTTAGTCATTTCATCCTACAAGGGTGTTTTGGTAAATCTACAAACTAAGGGTATTTCAGTAATTTTGTAAACCAATGGTATTTCCATAATTTTTAGAAAGTCAAGGGTATTTTTGTAACTTTGTAAATCAGGGGTATTTTGGTAATTTTACAAATTGAGGGTATTTCGGTAATTTCACAAACCAGTGGTATTTTGGTAATTTTACAAACTAGGGATATTTTGGTAATTTTACAAATTGAGGGTATTTCGGTAATTTTACAAACCAGGGGTATTTTAGCAATTTTACAGACTAGGGTTTTTGGTAATTTTACTGATCGATGGTATTTTGGTAATTTTGTAAACCAAGGGTATTTTAGTAATTTTGTAAATCGAGGGTAAAACAGTAATTCTGTAAATCAAGGGTAAAATAGTAATTCTTTAAATCGAGGGTAAAATGGTAATTCTGTAAATCAAGGGTAAAACGGTAACTCTGTAAATCGAGGGTACTTTAGTAATTTTACAAATTGAGGGCATTTCAGTAATTTGGTAAACTAAAGTATTCTAAACAGGGATAACAATACGAATGGGCCTAAAGCCTATTCTCGGCCCTAATGGGCCCACACGCTCGTGTGGCCCTTTTAGACCAAATCTAGCCACAGATATGAGATTCACCTAGCCTAGTCTAATATTTACTACACAATCAAACAACTTATCCAATTGGGCCCATAGGCGCATTGGGCCCACATGACCCCTTTCGGCCCATCGCGGCCCGAAGTAACCATCCTATAGCTAGAATAGCGAGAAATACACACCTAATTGGCGATTGGAGTTAATCCAAGCTCCGAGCACTCTTAGCCGACGCCCAACCCAAAAGAGCACGCCATACAGCAAAGGGGATCAGCCAAGAAAGGTACCTTTACTTTCCTCATGGTTCCCTCTATTTAAAGCCGACCAGATCCACTCTTATGTTAGCTTCCGATGTGGGATCCTCCAACATCGAGTTTAAATTCAACACCAACTCTTGCCGCCCCCTGTTAGCAAAATAAATACTCCTTGCTTGCCATGGGATTCGAACCCATGCCTCCCCTCAGATGCTCCACATGCTACTTGCCATTAAACCACAAGGCTTTTTGTGTCATTTTTTATCCCCAATTAATTATAAGGTCTGAAGGCCAAAGTCTAGGTTCCCTTAAAAAACCAAAATAAATTGCAAGAGCCAAGACTTGAACCCAGGCTCCCATATAACCTTAATGACGCCACAACCACTAGACTACATGCTTCCTTGTGTCATTTATTTACCATAATAATTTAAAAGGCCCTCATCCAAGCATCCAGGTTTTGTTTCACTTAATCCCAAAATTTTTGCTAAAGCCCAAGTTTGAACCCAAGATTTCTCTAACACTTCTTAGGGCCATTAATTACCAAAGCAGACATTTAATTGTGTTATTTCATTGCACAATTAAATACCTATATACAACCTGCTTACGGACCCACACTCAAGGCCCAATACTTCTAGGCCCAAATTCGGGGTGTTACGCTCATGTTGCAGTGTTACAAGGTCTCCCCCTCAGATTAGTATTCTGTTCAGCTAATTTCAGACAGTCTCGGATAAAGTGATCAGCTGGTCCACACTTGAAACAAGAGCGGTCATGAAATCTATAGCTCCCTGAATGCCATTTACCACAATGCTTGCACTCAGATCTGTCCTGACGATCATTGCCGACACTGGCAGCAGAGGTGGCTCGCATACTCATAAGGGGTTGATCACAGTCCTGTCTGGAAAAACCCGAAGTATTCTTAGATTGGGCTGAGTCATCTTCAAAGATATTGGGTAAACCAATCGTTCATCATAGCATAGAAGGCTTGTTTAGCCTCATCATTTTGATTACTAGCATTCGGTTGAGAGTCCATCGGCGCTGTCCCGAGCGCGGGAGTAGGCGCTACACTCCTACGTCGTCAGCTATCGCTCGATCGGGATCAAAATTCATTACTATACAATAAACACATTTCAACTATCAGAAATCATCACACTATCGTATTAACACTTTATGGCATGTATAGCTAGACTCATACACGCTACGTTAGTCCTAGAATCGACTAAATCGTAGCTCCGGTACCAATAAAATGTAACACCCCTATAACCCGTATCCGTCGCCGGAGTGGGTTATGAAGTGTTACCAATTTAAAACACTACATTTGCACATTCATATTTACATAAATTCATTAGCAATTATATGCATAGCCAAACACAATCAAAGATAGAAATTCAGACTTATACCGACATTCAAAAGTTTCCATATTCACATGGCTTATATACAACAACATCTCAAAATATCATTCACTTAAGTCTATTCTATACATGCCATACTAGCTCCAAAACATAATAGTGCCAAAATGATAGATAGTGTGACCAGTTGCTGACGATCCCCTCCCGAGCAGGTGACTGGAGTCAACAATCTATAAAACAAAGAAACTTAACAAACAGAGTAAGCTTTCATAAGCTTAGTATGTTTTAAGCAATGCAAACAATAAACTCAATCAAACTTTGATCATTCAATTTCTTTAGAGGCCATTTTCTAGTATATTACCATTTGGCCGAATATACACAACACATCATGCACATTTAGCATTTTTATTTCACTTAGTCTAAATTCATATAACATAAATAAATCAAATACTTTCACATACTTTCACATACTTTCACACCTTGACCGAAAGTATCATGATCATAAATATAGTTATAACATTTATTCACATATGTATCACATTATACACTTATGATTCAATTCAAATCAAACTCACAAATAAACACATAATACGAACCTAGCCAACTTAACGTATTAAATGTATTCATTTGTCGTTCTAACACGAGGTATCTTAGTCTTAGACTTTTATCAAATCATCAGCATTTAGCTTGCTAGGTTTTAAACCCGAATTCACCTACCGGCATTTTGCAGCCCGATATCATTTCACCAGCATTATAGCCTGCTAGGCTCGAAGGCCCGAACAGTATCTCACCGGCATTATAGCCTGCTAGGCTCAAAGGTCCAATATCATTTCACCAGCATTATAGCCTGCTAGGCTCAAAGGCCTGATTAGTACCGTACGATATTCAAATCACAGATAACACAATCACACCAAATTAGGTATTAGCATCATTCGAATATGTCATCCTACATTTTATTCACTTTTATTTCATTACATCATTCATACTTATCATTTGATAGTTTACACATAACATCTCACTCATATTCATCTAACACTTATCATTTGATCATAAAAGCATATCACATTTTACTTCCATATTATATTTGTCATTTGGCCATATACATACATTACAAGTAATACTTAATTCTCATAATATGTCATGTCATTATTGAATATTATTTATGTTTAACTACTTAAAACTTACCTCGAATATTTTCGAACACTCTCAGATCGACTATTCGACTACTTTCTCTTTTCCCCTGTCCAACCTTGGTTCTCTATGCTCTTGAGCTAATTCAAACAAATTTAACTTATTAAAGTCCCATCATGCTAGCTTATGGCCGAATATGATAAGAAATTTAATAGGTCATATAGTTACTTTTAGCTCAAATACAAAATAGTCATACACATTTTTAATCACATTAAGCAATTTAATACAATTAATTTAATATTTCCTCATGTACACCTTTATGACCGAATATACATATCAAATAAGTAACTTACCTTAACACATAACCCATATAGCCAAAGTACATATAACCCTAATGACTGAATATGTATATCACCAAAATTCCTATGACTTAACCTTTAACCTTCATAGTCGAATATTCATCGTATACCTAGTTCACATACACAAACACAAAACATATATGGCTTATCATATTTTCATATACATATCTCAACCATATAGCCGAATATATAGCTCATCAAATAGATATTTATTCTCATTCCCATATCACATATTCATCAACTAGACCATGTATTAGCCTTTGGTGCATTCGGTCATTAAAGTAATAACCTATTTAACATTCAAGCATTTTATACTAAAATTCCTCCCAAGGCCGAATTCATATATAACCTCTAATGCTCATACGAAGTTTATATTTTAAATAATTTATACACACACCATTAACCTAATATCAATTAACTAAGCACTTTAACAAATTTTCTTTAACTAAATACACATTCGGCAATGACAAAGACAATTTAACAAACCCTAAATTCAACTTATAACAATATATACTCAATATTCAAAGCATTTAACATCACTTCATCAAAATTTTACATCATGGCCGAATGCTCCTTTTTAAACCATTTATCCTCACCAAGCATAAATTTCACCATTAAAATTACAAGGCAAGTTATCTAAATAGACCATCTATACATAAGTACCAAGCCTCAAACTTAATTTATAACTATCTAAATCATTTAAAACATCCAACACCAAATTTTCTTTGCATTTCATACTATAGCTGAATGCCCATTCCAAACAATTGAGCCACACATAATTCAAATTTTAAAATTTAAACTTATAAACTTACAATCACATGGATTTTAACATTATAGTCCATCAAACTTTCATTCATCAATTACTATTATCAAATACAAAATTTTTGCAATTTCCTATCATGACTGAATGCACAATTGACCAACATTTAACATATTAATTCATGGGTTTAAAGTAGAACCAAGAGAGGAACTCAAAAACATGAAATTTCAACCAAACTACCATGAACTTACCTTGAATTTATCTCCCCCAAATGACCGAATATTCAAGAGCTTCTCTTCTTCCTTTTTGTTTTCTTTAGTTTCGACCAAGTGATGAAAAAAAATAAAGCTTAACTTTGTTTTTATCAGCTTATCTTATGTTATAAAATAACATATATTATTTTATACCATATTTTAAGTTAATAATTTATTATTATTATTAAGCACATGATGCATTAAACCAACCCCACTATCGTACACTTAAATAAAGTGGTAAAATAGACATGCAAATCCTCTACTTTAGTAATTTACAAAATTAATCACTTGGACATTCACCTACCACATATTCAAAGTTTCTCAAACAAGTCATTTTTAGCTAATTCCACATTCAAATGACAAAATTAAGACACGATACTTTCACACATGCACTTCCACATATAATAAACATAGAATATAACATTTAATTATTTTTGTGACTCAATTTTGTGGTCCCGAAATCACTTCCTGACAAGGGTCAAATTAGGGCTGTCACACACCCCTTAACAATGATCGATAAAAAGAAAGGGATTAGAGAGAAAGACTATTATAATAGAGCAAAAAGAAAGAGAAGTGGCACAACGTGAACCCACACATTGGAGATAGCAATAGCAAGGCTCAACTAATTCTAGGATTTTGGCAATCCAAGAGGAAACTCAGTTACATTGATCAAGCAAGGAGAGATTCGGCTAGGTAATAGAGCATTCGGCTAGCTCAGAGAATGGCCCAAATGAGTTGAAAGGGAGAGGAGGCAAGAGGGATTCGGTCAAAGCTCCAAGAGGGAAAACTAGTAAAGAGAAAGAGGGAGAAAGAAGAAAGATTAAAGTGATATTCGACCAAGCAAACGAATGGGTGGGGGGAGAGGTGGAGTTCGGCCAGAGAAGAATGTGACGAGGAGAAAAGAAAAATGGATATTAGAGAAAGGAAGAATTCAGTCAAAGACTTAGAAGAAAAGAGAGGAGAAGGTCATGTCATTCGGCACAAGGTGGAATCAAAAGAAAGAAATGAAGACAAGGAAATTCAGCTTAAATCCCGAAAGGCACGAAAAGAGATTGCTCAAGGGAGAATGGTACCAAAAATGTCAAAAAGAACAAAACCCGAAATAGAAGAGGAGGAATTCGGCACCTACTCTCACACCAATTACCGAAAATGCACTCCCAAAACCCCCTTGGCCGAATTTGCACCTACAAGCACCCCCATTCGGCTACAACTCCTTCCAATTTCAAATTCCTTGAAAATCTCCAATATTTTATCCTCTTATCCCTCCTTGATATCCTTCATAACTGTAACACCCCTTACCAGAGACCGTCGCCAACTCGAGCATGAGGCGTTACCAGACTTAGCTTACTAATTCGGGGTATAAAAATTTACTTTTAAAATTATTATAGTTTCATTCATTCATTATGTCCTTAAAAAGGGTCCTCGATACCCTAAAACATGAAATTGAAATGGTTCGGGAACAAACCGAAATCAATAAAAATTTTTAGATCACTTGAACAAATCAAAACAATTTATTTCATCTTTCATAAATAAACTGTCCATCTACGTCATAGTCACTAAATAAATCATAAATAGAGTTACAAAACTCAAAATTCAAATCCGTAAATTTTATCTAAAACTAGACTCGTATATCTTCTTACTAATTTTTTTCAGAATTTTTGGTCTAGCCAATTAGTACAGTTTATTAGTTAAAGTTTCCCCTGTTTCAGTGTTTAGCTGCTCTGACCTCTGTTCACTATGACTTAATCTTCTCCCTATACAGAATTCAAATAACCATTCAGTTTATTTATATTAAAATTAGACTCAATAAAGAATCTATAAATATAAAGTATAACTCACAATTATTTTTGTACAATTTTTAGTGAATTTCTAAAGTCAAAACATGGGATTCAGAAATCACTCTGACTTTGTCTCACAAAAATTTAAATATCTCATAAAATACAACTCACTTATTTACTCTATTTCTTTCATATGAAAAGAGACTCAACAAGCTTTAATTCTATATCCCATTTACTATCTAAATTCATTTCTACTATTTTTAGTGAGTTTTCAAATTCACGTCATTACTGTTATCTGATATGTTTTAAAGCTAATTTCACCTTTTTCATGATTTCCATGGAAAAACTAGCATTTAGGTATACACAACACCAAACATGTCCTTGATTAGCCATTCCAATAGCTGATAATTATCAAGCATTTACATACCATTCATTATCCATATCATAAGATCATACACACAAAATGGCTACGATGTTATACATGCCATACTCAAAATGAAACGTCTAGCTATACCAAAATAATCCTTGTGATAGTGTGCCCGAACCTCCGACGTACTTTACGATCCCCGGGTTAGCTTGAAAAAACTATAAAAAGAAGGAAAATAAAGGGGTCAACCAATAAGCTTAGTAAGTTTGCATGCAAATAAATAGCAATATTCATAAGAATTATCTTACTACTTGGCGTGATACTACTTAATGTAACTTCATTAATTGTCATAGACATATTTTAAACTTCTTCACTTACTCACTTACTTAAATACTTACTTACTTAATCAAATTTATTAAAACATTTTACTTACCTTTTTCCTTGTCAAGCATACATGAACATTATATACTTACCTTTGCTCTTCTAGCATGAACTTGTCTTACCCTTTTTAGTATAACTCGTCTTACCTTACCTTACCTTACCTTGATATTCTCTTTAAATTTTCCCGTTGAACCACTTGAAATACTAAAGATACACGGGTACCTTACCATTTCCATGACTTGTCATGGTCTTACGTGGTATCCTTTTGAAACTTACCATTGCCATGTCTCGACATGGACTTACATGGTATCCTTGCCTTATGAACTCACCAATGCCATGCCTTGGCATGGTCTTACATGGGACTTTTGCCTTATAGTAACTTATCAATGCCATGTCTTGACATGGTCTTACATGATATCCTTGCCTTAGAAACCTTACCAATTGTCATGCCTTGGGATGGTCTTACATGGTATCCCTAACCCTAATGTCATGACATTTGTATCCTACACATTCCTAAGGTTCAACCGGGACTTTCTAAAATTACTTCCCTGTCAATTCACGCTTGAGTATTTTTTGAATAATTTCATAAAATAAATATACACATGCTGGAAATTAACAACATTAACATAAAATAATAGAATATTGCATTTATTTACCGCAAACTTACCTTGAAACAAAATACGATCAACTATATCGATTTAGTCCACTATCTTTTTCTTTCCCCTAACTAACTTCGGATTTTGTTCTTCTTGATCTATAATAAAAAATTTAGCTTATTTAATACTCACATTTATTAAAATAGTCCTTGACTCAAACTTTGGCAAAATTACAATTTTGCCCCTAAAATTTTACATATTTACACTTTTTTCCAAGGCTCAGAAATTAAAATTCATCCTATTTTCTTATGTTTTATGACATGCTGATCATTTTTTCCTTCTATGGCAACATCAAATTCTCACTCTAACATGTACTTATGAACATTAGGTATTTTTATCGATTCTGTCGTTGTACTTGTTTTCACGTAAAATCGCTTAGCAAAAGTTGTTTAACACAATTTCAGGCTTCATATTCTACTATAAAACATCAAAATAAACACATTTCACCTATGGGTATTTTTCCAAATATAAACCCTAGGTTAAATTATTGCTAGAATAAGCTTAATCAAGTTACCGAGACTCCAAAAACGTAAAGAACATTAAAAACAGGGCTAAAATGAACTTATAATCGAGCCTGGAAGCTTGAAAAACCCTAGCTATGTCTTTCTTATGTGAAATTCGGCCAAGCGGTTGAAGATGGACAAAAATTGGCTTTTAATTTTGTTTTTAATTTATTTTAATAACTAAATGACCAAAATGCCCTTAATTAAAAACTATGGTGTTTTATCTTCCTTTAGGTATTTTTCTTCAAACTAGTTTGATGGTCTAATTACTATCCAAGGTCCTCCACTTTAAAAACCCATTACTTACAAGTACTTAGTACCTTTGTGAACTAGAACACACATTTTACAACTTTTGCAATTTAGTCCTAAATATCAAATTGGACCCTCTATCGATAAAATTTCAAAACAAAATTTTCACACAATCATGCAATCATACCATAGACCTTAAAATGATAATAAATTAAAATTTTCTACCTCAAATTTTTGGTTCCACAACCACTGTTCCGTTTAGGCCCTATTTTGGGATGTTACATTTCTCCCCCTTTAGGGATTTTCGTCCCCGAAAATCTTACTTGTGAAGAGATTTGTGTACTATTTTTGCATAGCCTCTTCGGGCTCCCATGTAGCGTCATCTACCTCATGTCTATTCCATAATACTTTCACAAGTGCAATACTTTTGTTCCTTAATTGCTTTACCTCTCGAGCTAGAATCTTTACCGGTTCTTCACCGTAAGTCATGTCTGCTGAATATCAACCTCTATCTGAGAAATCACGTCTGTCAAATCTAAATGATAACGACGTAGCATAGACACATGAAATACATCATGAATCTTCTCTAACTTAATCGACAAAGCTAACTGATATGCTAATGGTCTGACTCTCTCAATCACTTCAAACGGTCCAATAAAACGTGGACTTAGTTTGCCTTTCTTACCAAATCTGAGAACTTTCTTCCACGGGGATACTTTCAAAAACAATTTGTCACCAACTTGATACTCAATCTCTTTTCTCTTCAAATCTGCACACAACTTCTGTCTCTGTGACAACCCAAAATAGACCCTAGCCGGAATGTGGTTTCGGGACCACTAAACCGAGTCATAAAAATAATTAATTGTTATATTCTATGCTTACTATGTGTGTGCATGCATATGTGGAAATTTCATTCTCTAATTTTACCCATTTGTATGAGAAAGTATTAAATAGGGATCAAAGTGAAACATGGTGAAATATGATAGGCTAATTTTAAATGGCTTGTTAGTACATGTTAACAAAAGGTGGAGTTGCATGTCAAATAATCCCTTCCTAAGGAGGAGTGGCCGGCCATGACAAGGTTACGGGCAAGGAACATGTTCCCAACATGTTTTACTAATGGATGATGTTAGAAATAATAAACAACTAAGCATGGGTGAGAAAAGAAAAACAATGTGTGTGAGAGAGTAGCATCCCCCATTGCCGTGCAACCAAGAAGAGAAAACAAAAAATTTGTTCATGCTTGCTCTCTCCTTTTGGCCGAAAATACTAAGAGGAAGAAGGGATTTTGCTTCATTTCCTTTGTTTAGAAGAGATCTAGAAGGAGATTTGGCTAAGTTGCATCAAGATTAAGGTATGTATGAGGTTGTGTTGGGAGTTTCATGCATGGTTTGGTTGCTAATTTGATGTGCATGTTAGCCATGGCTCAAATCCTTGTTATGCCATGGAAATGGTATTTGGCCAAAGTTGTTATGGTGATAAAGCCATTGCATGCTAAGTGTGAAGCTTGATGATGATGCATGCAATGATGGATTGTCTACTCTTGAGTAAGATTTTGAGTTTTCTTTTGTGTTTAACCATGATTGAAGTTGAATGGAGCATGATTGTCATATTCGCCATGATGCATTCATGAGCATGGTTCATGCTTCTTGCATGTTAGTTAAAATTTGTATTTTGGATGGCTATGGACACCTTGAAATTCGCCATGCTCATATTGTATATATATGTTTGCACATGATGTTTTGGCTATGAAGTAAGTGATGAATATATTGGTTTAAAGAAGAAGATGTGGAAGAATGCTTGTGAAATTGCAAGCACAATTCGCCTAGCACACATATAAGTGCTTGATGCTATATTATAAGTTTTAATACAATGTGCAAAGCATTAACTAGTAAAATGCATGCTGTTTTTGTGAGGTATTAAGTGCAAAATTGACCTCAACATTTACATGAATATTCGCCTTGGGTAGCCTATTGAAGGCCTTAGCTTTTCCTTGATGCTCAAATAAATTGTATTGAATTGCTTGATGTAGTATAAAATGTGCATGACCATTGTGTATTCAAGCTAAAGAGTGGCCATATGACCATTTAAACTCCTTGTCATATTCGCCATAAGCAAGCACAATGAGGTTTTAATAAATTGAATTTGTTTGAATTAGCTCAAGAGCTAAGAGGGCCACAATTGGACAAGGGGAAGGAAAAGGTGATCGAATAGCCGAAAAAGCCGTTCGACAACATCCGAGGTAAGTCCTCAAGAAGTGACCCTACTTGAATTATGTGAAATATAGTATGGATGTGTATTGATTATTGATTATGTATGTATGAGCATTTGAATTCTACCCGGGCTAAGTCCCGAAGGCGAACATGCTTGTGATTATATTTGCGTTTTGAGCCTTAGTAATGAAAATGAAATATGTATGTCCAATGATTATTGATGTATGTGTACATGAGAAATTGAATGATATCCGGGCTAAGCCCCGAAGACAATTATGCTGGAAATTATATCCGGGTTAAGACCCGAAGGCAATTGTGCTAGTGGCTATATCCGAGTTAAGACCCGAAGGCATTCGTGCGAGTTATTCTATCCGGGCTAAGACCCGAAGGCATTTGTGCACGTGATTATATCCGGTTATATTCCGAAGAATCTTGGGCTGGAGGTGAGTGTTGGTTGCTGTAATGAATTCAATTAGTACACTCGAAAAGCCCAAAGGATAAGGTACGTTATATGTGCATTGGAAAGTCGACATGTTTGAGCAACATTCGCTCAATCGACTAATAAATTTCAGTTATTGAATTGATTGATACTTTGTGAAAGTATATAATGATGAAGTGTGAAGTAAGAATGTGTATTAATGAAATGATGCATTTGGCTATGTGAATGTATTGCTGTAATTAGAGCTGATTATATTCCTTGAGACTTACTAAGCAAAAAAAAAATGCTTACCCCGTTACTTTGGCTCTCTGTTTTATAGATTTCGCTCGATAGCAATCGGATTTGGGATCAATAAAGTCGAAGTCATCCACACTATCCACGCCTCTATTTTGGTATAAATGTTGGTTGAACTTTGAAATGGCATGTATAGGACTACCCCTTGTTGGTTGAATATGTTGTGATGTATATATGTACGGCCATGCGAAAATGGCTCGTAAAAGTGAAGTATCGACTTAGACTAATTGTGGTTTGTATGTATATATTTGGTGTCATGATGTAGCTATGGCTTGGAAATGGGAATGTTGGTCATATGATCAGCCATTGGCATGGTTAAAATGATCATATATGAACCTATGTATGGCAAGACTAGTTGGTTCATGGAGACTACCAAATAGGTAAGACCTACCTTAAAACAGATGCTGCCAGCTGCAGTGACGTGAATGTGAAAAATCACCAAAATTCGTAGGAATGGAATTAAATAGTGAATAAGCTATGTAAATGAACCTTGATGAGTCTATTTTCATATGGAAGAAACGAAATGGTCATAGGAGTTACATGTTAAGAGATATTAAAGCTATTGTGAGACAGGGCCAGAATGGTTTCTGGGTTCCCTGTCGCAACTTTAAAAATTTACTATAAATTATCCAAAAAGAATTAGGAGACATACCTTATATTTACAGATTCCATTTTGAGTCTAGTTTCATTAGAAACAAACAGGATCAGCATTAAAGCCCTGTACAGAGAGATATTCAAGTTATACCACGCGAAGGTCAGAGCAGTCGATCCCTGTAACATGGGTGACTTTAACTAATAAACTGTACCAATTGGCCCGACCAAAAATTCTAGAAATAAATCCATGGATGGATATATGAGTGTAAATTCAGGGAAAATTTACAAAACCAGTTTCCGAGTTTTGAAACTCGAGATATGATTTTTAAGGCGACAGTGATGCAGCTTTCCAGCCTGACTGGAAATGTCAAATGGATGGGCAAAACAAGTGAACTTGGCTTGTTAACCCCTCGTGTCCGACACCGGCGATGGTCTCGGGTTCGGGGTGTTACAGTCTCTCTGAAGCTGCTTTCAAGCAATCTCTGATGACTTTTACTTTTTCATCTGTTTCTTTAACTAGATCAACCCCGTAAATTTGATTTTCCTTAAGCTCTATCCAATATAAAGGTGTGTGACATTTACGTCCATACAAAGCTTCATAAGGTGCCATCTTTAAACTCAACTAATAACTATTATTATAGGCAAACTCTACTAATCGTAAGTACTTTTCTCAATTGCCTTGAAATTCCAGTACATAGCATCTAAGCATATCTTCAAGTACCTGAAACTCTCTTTGACTGACCGTCGGTCTGAGGATGGAAACCTGTACTCAAAATCAACTTTGTGCCCAAAGCTTCCTGTAACATCTTCCAAAACCGTGAAGTAAATCTCGGATCTCTATCTGAAATGATTGATAATGGTACCCCGTGTAGGCTAACTATATCTGAAATATAAAACTCGGCCAACTTGTCAAGTGAATAATCCATACAAACTGGGATAAAATAAGCTGACTTCGTTAACTTATCAATCATAACCCATACTGCATCTTTCTTTCTTGGTGTCAACGGTAATCCTGTCACAAAATCCATAGTAACTCGGTCCCATTTTCACTCAGGGACTAGCACAGGCTGCAATAAACCTGAAGGTACCTGATGTTCAGCCTTTACCTACTGGTAGATCAAGCATCTAGAAACAAACTCTGAAATGTCCCTTTTCATTCCTACCCAATAGTACATACATCTTTGTACTACCTGGATGAATAGACAAAGAACTACTATGTGCTTCCTGTAAGATCTTTCAAATAAGCTCATTATTCTTCAGTACACATACCCTGTCTCTAAACATCAAACAATCGTCAGAACTGATCTAAAAATCTGACTCTATATTCGACTCACACTGAGCTATTTTGGCTAACAACTCACTGTCATTTTTCTAAGCTTCACAAATTTCTTTAAGACACATTGGTTTAGCTGTCAACTCAGCTAAGATAAAACCATCATCTGATAAGGCTAGACTAGTGTTCAAAGATCTTAATGCAAACAAAGATTTCCTACTCAAAAGCATTAGCAACAACGTTTGCCTTACCTGGGTGATAATCGATCACTAGCTCATAATCTTTAATCAACTCTAGCCATCTTCTTTGCCTCAAATTCAAATCTTTTTGAGTCATCAAATATTTCAAACTTTTTTGATTAGTGGATATTCGACACTTTTCACCGTACAAATGATATCTCCAGATCTTCAGAGCAAAAATAATGGCGCTAGCTCTAAATCATGTGTCGGATAGTTCTTCTCATATGGCTTTAGCTATCTGGAGGCATAAGCAATTACCTTTCCTTCCTGTATAAGTACACAACCAAGTCCATTCAAGGACGCATCACTGTAAATCACAAACTCCTTACCTGGTTCTGGTTGTACTAAACCAAGAGCTTTAGTCAACAATGCCTTTAACTTGTCAAAACTCTGTTGATACTTCTCAGCCCATTCAAACTTGATATCCTTTCATAGTAATCTTGTCAGCAGGGTAGCTAACATGAAAAATCCCTCTACAAATCGTCTATAATATCTGGAAAGACCAAGAAAACTTCTGACTTCTGATACATTTCTAGGAGGCTTCCAATCAGCAGTAGCTGAAATCGTGCTCGGATCAACCCTAACACCTTTGTGACAGCCCTAATGTGACCCTAGTCGGAAAGTGGTTTCGGGACCACAAAACCGAGTCATAAAAATAATTAATTGCTATATTCTATGCTTATTATGTGTGTACATGAGTATGTGGAAGTTTCATTCTCTAATTTTTCCAATTGCATGAGAAATTATTAAATAGGGATCAATATGAGACATGGTGAAATATGATAGGCTAATTTTAAATGGCTTGTTAATGCATGATGACACAAGGGTGGACTTGCATGTCAAATTCCCCAATTCCTTCGTAGTGGCCGGCCAAGATGGATTCTTGATGGGCAATATATATGTTAATTAGATATTATAATAAGAAATTGGGTTATTGGAGATAAAATATTGTTAGTAAAAGAAGGTAAAAATGAAAAAAATGAAGGAATGCTCATCTTTCTTCTCCATTGCCGTGACTTGAGGGAGGAAGAAGAAAGGAATTCTTTTGTTCATGATTCGGCTTGGATGATGCTTAGGAAGAGGTAAGCACTTTGAAATTCTTGGAAATTTAGGTATAAATAAGGTGATTAGTTCAAGTTCTACTCATTCCATGGATTAAGTTTGGTTGTTTGGAGGTTTGATATTCGGCCAAGTAGTTTGAAGCTCTTGGTACATATACTTTTTCTTGAAGGTTGAAATTGGTTTGTTCATAAGGGGGGGTACCGAATGTGGTCATTGAAGGGTCTTAATGAACAAAATGTGTGGCTTGGGTTTATGACATTCGGTTAAGGAATATTGTGTGCTAGCAAGGTTGGTTTAATATATATATGTAAATCACTTTGTATTTGATGATTAGAAAAAAAATAGTGAAGGGCAAATTAAAATGATGTTGGATAAATTTTTAGTATAGTTGTGCTTAAGCATTCGGTCATTGATGGGCATTGTCGTAACCTAATTGTAGTTACAACTCTTAATTTTGAGATGGAATTTGTACATATAGGTTAAGTGAATGGTTAGGGCCGAATGAGGTGTATAAAATATTAAAGCATGCTAGAATTATACATTAGTAAGAATGTGTAATTGTACTAAATTCTCTATTTGAATTCGGTTAGGTATAGTCATGGTATGAGCTCATTAAAGGTGCTATCTTATAAGTGAATGTAGCTTTAGTTAACCTTATGTGCCATTCATGTGCTAAAATAATTAATGAATTGGATGTTATTATAGGTGTATGGTTGGTCTTATTATTAAAAATAAGGGTTGAGTACCTTGAATTTCTCTTTGATAGTCAAAATGATTAAATCAATTTAATTGTTAAATTAAGCTCAAGAGCAAAGGGGAACTAAATCGAATAAAGGAAAGGAGAAAGCAATCGAATAGCCGAGTTGGAACCGTTCTACCCAACACAAGGTAAGTCATTAAGCATATATTTGGTATTGATTTAAACGATCGTAATACCTATGCAATTGTGTTTAATGAGGTGAAATGTATACAAATGTATATGTATGTAGAGATGAAATTGTCGAATGTAAAAAAAGAAGTGAAGCGTATAGAGTGGCTGGTTTTCGGCACTAAGTGTGCGGGCAATAAGTGTTCACGGTTGAGAGATTGGCACTTGGCGTGCGAGCTTGAAATGCATGGCACTAAGTGTGCGAGCTTGAAATGCATGGCACTAAGTGTGCGAGTTTAAAGTATATGGCACTAAGTGTGCGGCTGAATATTAAGCACTATGTGTGCGAACCCACTATGTATTTTCTATAGATTATTTACATTAAGGGTGCGACCTTACCGAGTCGATTTTGGACAGCGGAAAGGGTAAGTACCTTGAGTTCATGGCTAATAGGTGCTATGTTTATATTTGGAGTTGAGCGTGGTAAGTTTTGAACCTATGTGATGATTATAATTGAAGTCACGTACATAAGGTTCATCGTGGAATAGGTGAAAGTTTGTTTAGTTGTATGATTGTAACGAAAATAAAATGATGTATGGAAATGCCTCAATTACTCTATTGAATAGCGTATGAAATGTCAATGTAGGACTTGGAATGAGATTGAATCGTAAGGTCTAGGAAACTATGGCATAGTTCGGTATGGATGGAGTACTTAGCCTCATTTCGTTGTTTCCTCTTGTGAAAATTTTATTAATGGATGGTAGTGTAATGCTTATGACTTACTAAGTTATATACTCATTCGGTGTTTGCTTGTCACCTATTTTAGGTTTCTTGGACTCGACTTTTTGCGTACTCGGGACCGTCATCGAAGTCATCACACCGGCTAGCAACTTTTGGTATCTTCTTTTTAGTTGGTCTAGGAGAACATTTCGGCATGTATAGGCTATTATGTTTTGTTGAAATTTGGTATGTAAACTTTAGCCATGCGAAAATGGCATAATGTTCGGTTGGATTTGGTTCTATGATGTTTGGACACAAGTCTTGGTAATTCGGTTTTGGTTGAGTATTGGTTGAGGCCTACTCGATTATTATGCCATATGTCATGGCTGATTATTTTCCGTGTTAAATTCATGATTTGGTAATAGTGTAGTAGGGAGATGCTCGGTGATGATTAACCTTTGGCATGGCTAGTCATGGTCATAATTTGTAATATGTATGATGAATTATTAGTTAGATCAAGGAAAAATCATGAAATAGGCATAGTTTGCTTTAGTAACAGATGCTGACAGCAGCAGTGATGTGAGATTGAAAAATCACTAAAAATAGTAGAAATGGAATTAAATAATGAATAAATTATGTAATCGAATCTTGATGAGTCTATTTCCATATGGAAGAAACAAAACTACCATATGATCTGTATGTTAGGAGATAATTAAATTCTTGTGAAACAGGGCCAGAGCAATTTCTGGATCCCCTGTTTCGACTTATAAAATTCACCGTAAATTTTATCGAGATAATTAGAGGTTGTGCCTTATATGTACAGATTCGTTATCAAGTCTAGTTTCATTAGAGACAAACGACATAGGAATTGAAGCCCTTTACAGGGAGATATTTAAATCTTAATGTACAGAGGTCAGTGTAGTCGAACCTTGAAACAGGGGAGACTTTAATGAATAAACTGTACTAATTGGCCCAACCAAAAATTCTACAAAAATTCCCCCATATAGATATATGAGTCTAGTTTCGGGGAAAATTTACAGAATTGGGTTTCGAGTTCCAAAACTCAAGATATGATTTTTAAAACGACTACGATACAATTAGCCAGCTTGCCTGGAACAAAAAAATAAATAAATAAATAGGGGGAAATAAATGAAGTAAGCTCGGTAACACCTCGTATTCGATTTCCGGTAACGGTCACGGGATTGGGGTGTTACATTTGATTGGTATCAGAGCTATGGTTTAGTCGGTTCTAGGACTACCATAGCACGTATGAGTCTAGCTATACATGCCTTAATGTTAATGTTTAAATGTGTGATGACTTCTGACGGTTAAAATTTTTGTTTTGATTAGTAAATAGATCCGGTGTAGAGAGAACCTTGGCGGATGACGTTGAAAGTGTAGCGGCTGCTCTGCACAAGGGACGCCGCTGTTGAACCTCGGTCATCTGCGAATAATCAAGGTGAGGGGCTAAACAAGCCTTCTTTACCATGATGAATGAGTGGGTCGCGCATAATATGCCCGAACCAATCCGGCTGTCCAACAATTTTCGAATTTGAATAATCCACCCCAAGAGCCCGTAATGCCATCGATTCTCGATCTGTGAGGTGAGTAAGCCACCTCTAGACTTGATTAGGAAGCGCGGGCTGAGGAGTTCAGGCCATAGTTCTTGATGATGCCGAAAGGGCGAGTTACGGCTTGATAACACCATTCGGTGTTTGATGAATCATGCACACCGATGAATGTCTAAAGTGTGCTATATCCTTGTTGCGGGACTCAGCCTACTATTGGTGGAGGACCTTGATTTCCATAGTCCCAAACGAACGAGTTACTTGGGATTTCTTCAAATGGAATTTCGAAAGAAGTATATTAGTCAACGGTTCATCGATCAAAAATGTAAGGAATTCTTGGAACTCAAGCAAGGTCGTATGACAAGATGTCGAATCTGAACATGAGTTCGTAAGACTCGGTCGGTATGCCCGGGAGTGTGTGGCCGATGAGGTTTCTATGTGCAAAAGATTTGAAGAAGGATTGAATGAAGATTTAAAGCTACTAGTGGGTATTTTAGAGATAAAGGAGTTCGTAACACTAGTCGAACGAGCCTGCAAGGCGGAAGAACTTGGAAAGGAGAAGAAGAAGGCTGAATTTGAAGCTAGAGACTATCGTAAAAGATCGACAGGTAAAGCTCCGTTCTCAGCTGTAAAGAAGTTCAGGGAGGACACTAGTAAGTCGAGGACGACTGCGGGAATTTCCATCAGAGCACGACCATCAACGGACTCCCGAGCTACTTCGGTAGCTAGTGTGGGCAATAATCTTCAAGAGAAACCTGAATGCCCCCAATGTGGAAGATGACACCTAGGTGAATGTTGGGGTAAGTCTACTAACAGGGCCTGTTACGGATGCGATTCGAAAGACCACTTCATTAAAGATTGCACGGAGCTTGATGAGAAGAATAAGATGCAAGGTGCAAGACCTAGTGGAGTGACAGCTAGAGGTAGACCACCGAGAATTTTAGGAGGTAGGGGTGGTAGTCGAGAGGGCCTCGTCACGGCTATTCGAGCCGAGACCCGTACTCCTGCTAGAGCATATGCCATTCGCGCACGAGAGGAGGCATCCTCCCCTGACGTCATCACTGGTACTTTCACTCTCTTTGATACTAATGTGATTGTATTGATTGACCCTGGCTCTACTCATTCATATGTATCTGAAACCTTAGCATCCAGTAAGACGTTACCTGTTGAGTCTACTGAGTTTGTAATTCGAGTGTCAAACCCTTTGGGTCAATACGTACTTGTTGATAAAGTGTGTAAGAGATGCCCTCTAATAATCCGAGAATCCTGTTTTCCGGCTGATTTGATGCTTTTACCGTTTGACGAATTTGATGTCATTCTTGGTATGGATTGGTTGACCGTACATGATGCAGTGGTGAACTGCAAAAGAAAAACCATCGATTTGAGGAGTGCACATGATGAGGTAGTCCGAGTTGAGTCTACCGATTTGAAGGGGGTGCCAGCGATAATATCTTCAATGACCGCTCAGAGATATGTGAAAAAGGGGTGTGAAACATACCTTGCGTATGTATTTGATAGCAAAGAGATGGAAAGGAAACTTGAATCAGTACCAGTGGTTTGTAAGTATTCAGATGTTTTTCCTAAGGAGTTACCGGGGTTGCCACCGGTTCGAGAGGTGGAATTCGGCATCGAGATTGTACCTGGTACCACGCCAATCTCAATAGCCCCGTATCGTATGGCATTAATGGAATTAAAGGAATTGAAAGTTCAATTGCAAGAATTGATGGATGGAGGTTTTACTCGACCGAGTTTTTCTCCATGGGGCGCACCCGTATTGTTTGTGAAAAAGAAGGATGGAACCATGAGATTGTGCATCGACTATCGTCAGTTGAATAAAGTGACCATAAAGAATAAATACCCGTTGCCACGTATTGATGATTTGTTTGATCAATTAAAGGGAGCCTCAGTATTTTCCAAGATTGATTTGAGATCTGGTTATTATCAGTTGAGGGTTCGAGACTCGGACATACCCAAAACCGCTTTTAGAACGAGGTACGGTCACTACGAATTCTTAGTGATGCCGTTTGGGCTCACTAATGCCCCTGCGGTATTTATGGATTTAATGAATCGAGTATTCAGGCCATACTTGGATCGATTTGTGGTTGTGGTTATTGATGATATTTTAGTTTATTCACAAGGTGAAGCCGAACACGCCGAGCATTTGTGGTTAGTATTACAGATTTTGCGAGACAAGCAGTTATACGCAAAATTCAGTAAATGTGAATTTTGGTTGAAAGAGGTTAGCTTTTTGGGGCACGTGGTGTCCGCATCGGGTGTTAGAGTGGATCCAAACAAAATTTCGGCCATACTCGATTGGAAACCTTCGAGGAATGTTACTGAAGTTAGGAGCTTTTTGGGACTTCCCGGATACTACCGACAGTTTGTAAGGGGTTTCTCGATGATAGCTGCACCATTGACGAAACTACTCCAAAAAGATGTTGAGTTTGAATGGATGTAAAACGTCGGAAGAGTTTCGATCGACTAAAGACACTTTAACGAAGCTCCGGTGTTAGTACAACCGAGTCCAAACAAAGAGTTTGTCATTTATAGTGATGCATCCTTACTTGGGCTAGGTTGTGTGTTGATGCAAGAAGGTCGAGTTGTGGCTTACGCGTCGAGACAATTAAAGCCGCATGAGAGAAACTATCCGACCCATGATCTTGAATTGGCGGCCATAGTGTTCGCCCTGAAAATATGGCGGCATTACTTGTTTGGGGAAAGGTGTCATATTTATT
The DNA here is from genome assembly GCF_025698485.1 of Gossypium arboreum. Taxonomy (NCBI): domain Eukaryota; kingdom Viridiplantae; phylum Streptophyta; class Magnoliopsida; order Malvales; family Malvaceae; genus Gossypium; species Gossypium arboreum. The sequence continues at coordinate 30,544,481 of NC_069076.1, forward strand.
CGGACCACAAAAGTCTTAAATATTTGATGACTCAAAGAGATCTAAATCTGCAACAAAGACGTTGGCTTAAGTTGTTGAAAGACTATGAACTTGTCATTGATTATCACCCGAGGAAGGCTAACGTGGTGGCCGATGCTTTGAGTCGTAAAGCCGCTTTGCTTTGAGGCGATGGATGCTCACCTATCCGTTTCGCCCGATGAGGTGCTAGTAGTTGAATTAAAGGCCAAACCATTATTGATTCATCAAATACTTGAATCGCAGAAAGTCGACGCTGAATTGGTCGCTAAACGAGCTGAATGTGCCTCGAATGAGGAATCGGAGTTTTGGATTGACAACAATGATTGCTTGACATTCAAGGGTCGATTATGTGTTCCAAGAAATTCGGAACTTATTTCGATGATTTTGAATGAGGCTCATAGTGGCCGAATGTCTATCCACCCGGGTAGTACTAAAATGTACAACGATCTAAAACGTCAATTTTGGTGGCCGGGTATGAAACGAGACATTTCTGAATTTATTTCAAGGTGTTTGATTTGTCAACAAGTAAAAGCGGAACATCAAGTGCCATCAGGATTACTTCAGCCAATCATGATACCCGAATGGAAATGGGATCGAGTGACAATGGACTTTGTATCGGGTTACCTTTGACCCGAGTAAGAAAGACTTCGATGCAGGTTATTGTTGATAGATTGACCAAGTCTGCTCATTTTATCCCTGTCCGTACAGATTTTTCGCTCGATAAATTGGCAGAATTAGACATCTCCCAAATTGTTCGATTGCATAGGGTACCTATTTCTATTGTGTCGGATAGAGACCCAAGATTTACATTGCGATTTTGGAAAAAGTTACAAGAAGCGTTGGGTACTAAGATGCATTTTAGCACGCATTTCATCCCAGATCGATGGCCAATCTGAAGCGAATAATTCGGATACTCGAGGATATGTTGAGATGTTGCGTCTTAGAGTTTTGTGGTTCATGGGAAAGATATTTGCCTTTGATTGAATTCGCTACAACAATAGCTTTCAATCAAGCATTAAGATGGCACCTTACGAGGCCTTATACGGTCATAAATGCCGTACCCCATTATTTTGGTGAACTTAGTGAAAGTAAAATTTTTGGGGTTGATTTGATTAAGGATCTTTGGCGCGAAAGTTCTAGTAATTCGTGAAAGTTTGAAAGCCGCCGGATCGTCAAAAGTCGTATGAGGATTCGAAAAGAAAAGACATTGAATATCAGGTTGGAGACAAAGTATTTCTCAAAGTTTCACCCTGGAAGAAGGTGCTTAGATTTGGTCGTAAGGGCAAACTAAGTCCGAGGTTCATCTGTCCGTATGAAGTATCCGAACGAGTTGGGCCAGTCGCATACCGGTTAATTTTACCCCCTGAGCTTGAAAAGATTCACAACGTTTTCCATGTCTCGATGCTTCGACGATATAGGTCCGACCCGTCGCATGTAATCACTCCATCTGAGATCGAGATTCAGCCTAACTTGAGTTATGAAGAAGAACCGATTCGCATTTTGATGCATGAAGTAAAAGAGTTGCGAAATAAGAAAATCCCATTAGTGAAGGTGTTGTGGCATAAACACAGAATTGAAGAAGCCACTTGGGAACTTGAGGACTCTATGAAGGATCGATATCCAAAATTGTTCACCGGTAAGATTTTCGGGGACGAAAATTTCTTATGTGGGGGAGAGTTGTGACAGCCCTAATGTGACCCTAGTCGGAAAGTGGTTTCGGGACCACAAAACCGAGTCATAAAAATAATTAATTGCTATATTCTATGCTTATTATGTGTGTACATGAGTATGTGGAAGTTTCATTCTCTAATTTTGCCAATTGCATGAGAAATTATTAAATAGTGATCAATATGAGACATGGTGAAATATGATAGGCTAATTTTAAATGGCTTGTTAATGCATGATGACACAAGGGTGGACTTGCATGTCAAATTCCCCAATTCCTTTGTAGTGGCCGGCCAAGATGGATTGTTGATGGGCAATATATATGTTAATTAGATATTATAATAAGAAATTGGGTTATTGGAGATAAAATATTGTTAGTAAAAGAAGGTAAAATGAAAAAATGAAGGAATGCTCATCTTTCTTCTCCATTGCCGTGACTTGAGGGAGGAAGAAGAAAGGAATTCTTTTGTTCATGATTCGGCTTGGATGATGCTTAGGAAGAGGTAAGCACTTTGAAATTCTTGGAAATTTAGGTATAAATAAGGTGATTAGTTCAAGTTCTACTCATTCCATGGATTATGTTTGGTTGTTTGGAGGTTTGATATTCGGCCAAGTAGTTTGAAGCTCTTGGTACATATACTTTTTCTTGAAGGTTGAAATTGGTTTGTTCATAAGGGGGGGTACCGAATGTGGTCATTGAAGGGTCTTAATGAACAAAATGTGTGGCTTGGGTTTATGACATTCGGTTAAGGAATATTGTGTGCTAGCAAGGTTGGTTTAATATATATATGTAAATCACTTTGTATTTGATGATTAGAAAAAAAATAGTGAAGGGCAAATTAAAATGATGTTGGATAAATTTTTAGTATAGTTGTGCTTAAGCATTCAGTCATTGATGGGCATTGTTGTAACCTAATTGTAGTTGCAACTCTTAATTTTGAGATGGAATTTGTACATATAAGTTAAGTGAATGGTTAGGGCGAATGAGGTGTATAAAATATTAAAGCATGCTAGAATTATACATTAGTAAGAATGTGTAATTGTACTAAATTCTCTATTTGAATTCGGTTAGGTATAGTCATGGTATGAGCTCATTAAGGGTGCTATCTTATAAGTGAATGTAGCTTTAGTTAACCTTATGTGCCATGCGTGTGCTAAAATAATTAATGAATTGGATGTTATTATAGGTGTATGGTTGGTCTTATTATTAAAAATAAGGGTTGAGTACCTTGAATTTCTCTTTGATATTCAAAATGATTAAATCAATTTAATTGTTAAATTAAGCTCAAGAGCAAAGGGGAACTAATGTAACACCCCTTACCCGTTACCGTCGCCGGAACAGGATACAAGGTATTACCAGAACATAACACATACCATTAAACATAACCGAGATATAAATATGTCATCCAATTTGATAGTGCATCGTATAACATATGTCTTGAACAATATTAGCCAACTTTAATGGCTTGTACAAAGTAGCTGGTCGAGTATCTGTAACTAATATTTTAAACCTAGACAAATATGACACGTAACAAAATAATTAAGCCTACTATACATGCCATAATTCAAAGCGTTTAGTTCAAATACCCTAAAGTATGATAGTGCGGGTAGATCTTCACGATCCTTAACTCTGAGCAAGCGAAGGATACTATAAGACAAAAGAGAGAAACAAAGTAAGCTTATAGCTTAGTAAGTAAGTATGTAAATACTAATTAAAGAATCTAACATGTTTACACAACAATTCAAGTATATCTACTTTAACTTCACTATTCATTCCACTTTAATTAAGCTGTCTCGCTGCATCATATTCACTAAATAAATCATAACTCGAGTTACAAAACTCGAAATTCAATTCGTAAAATTTCCTGAATCTAGACTCATAAACCTTTTGATAATTTTTTCTATAATTTTGGTTCAGCCGATTAGTACATTTTATTAGTTAAAGTTTCCCTGTTACACAGCTCGACTGATCTGACCTCTGTTCACTACGAATTGAATTTCTCTCAGTACACAATTCAAACAACCCTGATGTCTGTTTCATTTAAAACTAGTCTCAATAAGGAATTTAGGAATGTAAACTATATTTCTTAATTTGCTTTGTACAATTTTTAATGATTTTTCAAAGTTGGAACAGGGGATCACGTATTCATCCTGAGCAAGTCACATACAATTATAAATATCTCAAAATATAGAATTCCTTTGCTTGCTCTGTTTCTTTTATATGAAAGTAGACTCATTAAACTTTAATTTAACATCTCATTCAACCTCTAATTATATTCCTCCTATTTTTGGTTATTTTTCAAAATCACGTCACTGCTACCATCTAAAAACAGTTTTAATGCTAATTTCACTCTTTCACACATTCTTTATGCTAACCTCATTTTATCTTATATATGTATATACCACAAATCATTTTCACCACATTTCATTCACCATAAGTGTAGGTCCAAACCACAATATCACCACAAAACCATCCCGTTGAACAATTCGGATCAATCCTCGATATTTAATGGTTTCAAAGACACACCCCACCATCATACTTCGTTTAGTTCGGCTCTCTTGTACACATGGTGAACACTTAGTACCACTCATGCGACCCAACCGATTTGTCTCGTAGCTCTCTTGTCTACATGGTGTCCTTCACTTGGAATCACGCATGCGACCTAGCTACATTTATCTTTCACGTAGCTCTCTTGTCTACATGGGATACATCTCGTATCACACATGTGACCTAGCTACCACAAGGTGTCTCGTAGCTTTCTTGTACACATAATGTGCACTCAGCATCATACATGTGACCTAGCTACGCTCCCTCTATTTCATTCGATCTCTCCGAATGTTCAACTGGGATCTCTCTCTCTATATTTATTTCCATTCTTCCAATAGTCGATTTATATTTTAACATCAGCTAGTATATTTATATAATAGGCTGAAATATAAGAATGTACATGAAATTATTGTAATATTTACATACAAACTTACCTTGGTGCAAAATGTGGAAATTTTGCAATTTAGTCCAAAACTTTTTCCTTCCCCCGTTCGAGATCAATTCCGCGTCTTTCTTGATCTATAATAACACATTTAGCTCATTTAATACTCATACTATTTATTTCAATCCAAAAATCACATCATGGAAAAATTACAATTTTGCCCCCTAACTTTTACAAAATTACAATTTTGCCCCTAGGCTCAGGAATTTAATTTCAGCCCTTATTCTTATATTTTATGATATGCTGAACATTTTTCTCTTCTACAACAACATCAAATTCTCACTCTATCATATAGTTATGAACAATAGGTATTTTCTGGGATTATGTCGTTTTACTCGTTTTCACTTAAAACCGAGTAGCACAAGTTATTTAACATAATTTAAAACCTCATATTCTATCATAAAACATCAAAATACACAAATTTCACCTATGGGTATTTTTCCAAATATGAACCCTAGGTTAAATTATTAGTAGCATAAGCTTAATCGAGCTTCCGGGATTCCAAAAACGTAAAGAACATTAAAAACGGGGCTTGGAATCACTTACTATGGAGCTTGAAAATTGAAGAAACCCTAGCTATGGAGAGAGGGAGAATTCGGCAGCAACTAAGGAGGATGATGATCAATTTTGTGTTATTTTTCCCATTTTATTTCATTTAATATCCAAATGACCAAAATGCCCTCCTTACTAAACTTTCAAAAATTCCTTCCATGTCCTAATTTTGTCCATGAACTTAAAATTGGTCAAATTGCTATTTAAGACCTCCTAATTAATATTCCAAAACAATTTCATACTAAAAACTTCCGGGATGCAAATTTTGCAACTTATTCGATTTAGTCCCTACTTTCAATTTAAGCACTTTAGGCATAGAATTTCATCACGAAATTTTCACACAATCATGCAATCATATCATAAACCCCAAAATAATTATAAAACAATTATTTCTATCTCAGATTTGTGGTCACGAAACCACTATTCCTATTAGGCCCTAATTCGGGTTGTCACAACTAAATCGGATAAAGGAAAGGAGAAAGCAATCGAATAGCCGAGTTGGAACCGTTCTACCCAACACAAGGTAAGTCATTAAGCATATATTTGGTATTGATTTAAACGATCGTAATACCTATGCAATTGTGTTTAATGAGGTGAAATGTATACAAATGTATATGTATGTAGAGATGAAATTGTCGAATGTAAAAAAAAGTGAAGCGTATAGAGTGGCTGGTTTTCGGCACTAAGTGTGCGGGCAATAAGTGTTCACGGTTGAGAGATTGGCCTTGGCGTGCGAGCTTGAAATGCATGGCACTAAGTGTGCGAGCTTGAAATGCATGGCACTAAGTGTGCGAGCTTGAAATGCATGGCACTAAGTGTGCGAGTTTAAAGTATATGGCACTAAGTGTGTGGCTGATTATTAAGCACTATGTGTGCGAACCCACTATGTATTTTCTATAGATTATTTACATTAAGGGTGCGACCTTACCGAGTCGATTTTGGACAGCGGAAAGGGTAAGTACCTTGAGTTCATGGCTAATAGGTGCTATGTTTATATTTGGAGTTGAGCGTGGTAAGTTTTGAACCTATGTGATGATTATAATTGAAGTCACGTACATAAGGTTCATCGTGGAATAGGTGAAAGTTTGTTTAGTTGTATGATTGTAACGAAAATAAAATGATGTATGGAAATGCCTCAATTACTCTATTGAATAGCGTATGAAATGTCAATGTAGGACTTGGAATGAGATTGAATCGTAAGGTCTAAGAAACTATGGCATAGTTCGGTATGGATGGAGTACTTAGCCTCATTTCGTTGTTTCCTCTTGTGAAAATTTTATTAATGGATGGTAGTGTAATGCTTATGACTTACTGAGTTATATACTCATTCGGTGTTTGCTTGTCACCTATTTTAGGTTTCTTGGACTCGACTTTTTGCGTACTCGGGACCGTCATGAAGTCATCACACCGGCTAGCAACTTTTGGTATCTTCTTTTTAGTTGGTCTAGGAGAACATTTCGGCATGTATAGGCTATTATGTTTTGTTGAAATTTGGTATGTAAACTTTAGCCATGCGAAAATGGCATAATGTTCGGTTGGATTTGGTTCTATGATGTTTGGACACAAGTCTTGGTAATTCGGTTTTGGTTGAGTATTGGTTGAGGCCTACTCGATTATTATGCCATATGTCATGGCTGATTATTTTCCGTGTTAAATTCATGATTTGGTAATAGTGTAGTAGGGAGATGCTCGGTGATGATTAACCTTTGGCATGGCTAGTCATGGTCATAATTTGTAATATGTATGATGAATTATTAGTTAGATCAAGGAAAATCATGAAATAGGCATAGTTTGCTTTAGTAACAGATGCTGACAGCAGCAGTGATGTGAGATTGAAAAATCACTAAAAATAGTAGAAATGGAATTAAATAATGAATAAATTATGTAATCGAATCTTGATGAGTCTATTTCCATATGGAAGAAACAAAACTACCATATGAGCTGTATGTTAGGAGATAATTAAATTCTTGTGAAACAGGGCCAGAGAGATTTCTGGATCCCCTGGTTCGACTTATAAAATTCACCGTAAATTTTATCGAGATAATTAGAGGTCGTCCCTTATATTTACAGATTCATTATCGAGTCTAGTTTCATTAGAGACAAACGACATAGGAATTGAAGCCCTTTACAGGGAGATATTTAAATCTTAATGTACAGAGGTCAGTGTAGTCGAACCTTGAAACAGGGGAGACTTTAATGAATAAACTGTACTAATTGGCCCAACCAAAAATTCTACAAAAATTCCCCCATATAGATATATGAGTCTAGTTTCGGAGAAAATTTACAGAATTGGATTTCGAGTTCCAGAACTCAAGATATGATTTTTAAAACGACTATGATACAGTTAGCCAGCTTGCCTGGAACAAAAAAATAAATAAATAAATAGGGGGAAATAAATGAAGTAAGCTCGGTAACACCTCGTATTCGATTTCCGGTAACGGTCACGGGATTGGGGTGTTACAACCTTCACCTGAGACAATATGTCTAAGAAAACCAACTTCTCATAACCAGAACTCACTTTTGCTGAACTTGTCATACAACTAATTATCTCTCAAAATCTGTAAAACTATCCTCAAATGCTCTACATGCTCAGTCTCATCATGAGAATAAATAAAGATATCATCAATGAGCAAAACTACAAACTTATCCAAGTACGGTCTGAAAATTTGATTCATTAAGTCCATGAAAATGGCAGGAGCATTAGTTAAGCCAAATGGCATCACAAGGAACTCATAATGACCATACCTAGTCCAGAAAGCAATCTTTGAGACATCTGACTCTTTAACTCACAACTGATAATATCTGGATCTCAAATCTATCCTGGAGAACACAGTGGCTCCCTTCAATTGATCAAATAAATCATCAATTCTAGGCAGTGGATACTTATTCTTTACTATTACCTTGTTAAGCTGTCGATAATCTATGCACAATCTCATCGATCCGTCTTTCTTTTTCACAAATAGCACTAGTGCAGCCCATGGTGAACTACTAGGTCGTGCAAAGCCTTCAACTGTTAATTCCTGCAACTGAGCTTTCAATTCTTTCAATTCCAAAGGGGCCATTCTATAAGGAGCAATAGAAATGGGTGTGGTACCTGAAATCAACTCAATACCAAACTCAACTTCTTTAACAGGAGGCAAACCTAGTAGTTCTTCTGGAAACACATCGGAAAACTCACATACTACAGGTATTGATTTAATTTTCAATTCTAGATCTTTAGTGTTCAACAAAAAAGTAAGGTAAGGTTCATACCCTGTAACAGCTCGGTTTTGACCCTAGTCAGAATAGTGGTTTCGGGACTACAAATTCGAGTTAGAAAAATATTTTAATATTAATTTTTGTGTATATAGTAAGTGAAATGACATGTGCGAAAGTCTCGCGTGGAAATTTAACTATTTGTGTGCTTAATTTGCAAAAAGGACCAAATCGCGTAAAATGTAAAAGCTGGGTGCTAGATGTTAAAAGTGCCTATTTGACTTGCCTTTGCTTATGAGAGGTCCTTATGTGGTTATTATGCCATCTAAAAGGTTAATGGACACCAATGACCTTTGTAAAGTGGTTTGTTAATGTTTTATACTAAGGGCAAAATGGTAAACTAATTATAAATGAATTATAACTAAATTAAAGGCATGAAATAAACCATTTCATGCTCATATTTGACCAACAATTTAAGGAAAGAAAAAGAAAAAGAATAGCTAGGGTTCGGCTAAGGAAATCCTTGATTAAGGTATGTGTTTTGATCGATTTTTGATGATTTTTATGTTTTTGTAATCGTTGCTTCGTATATTATCAAGCCCATGCCTCAATTTTTGATTTTGATGGTGAGTTTGAAATATTCCATGGATGAATACATGAGTTTTGTGTTGTTAAATGGTAAAATATGAAAGCTTGATGTTGAGTTTACATGTTTTGTCTTTGGATTTTTGATGAAATTGAGCAATTTGGGCTAAATTGTAAAAAAGTTATTTTGAGGGGCTAAAATGTGAAATAAATGAAATGTGAGAATTAGTATGAGTACTAGGAGAATTTGTCTAAGTTTGTGTATATGCAAATTATGTGTATTTTGTGATTTTGTGAAATAAGGACTAAAGTGTTGAAATGTGAAAATGTGAGGGCTAGTTTGTAAAATGCCCTAAATATGTGTTTATGGATTGAATTGAATTATCTGGTGAATAAAAGGGTTAATTTTGAATACATTTAGATCAAGAAAGGAGGAATTCAGACTTAGATCGAGGAAAATCGAAGGTTATCGAGTAGATAGTCCAAGTCAACAAATTCTGAGTACGAGGTAAGTTCGTACTTAAAATGTGATGTTAAGTAAGTTTTGATGCCTTTATTCTACATGGGTTGTATATAATTGAATTGGATAATATGGTGATGAATCAGAAGCTTTGGCACTAACTATGCGATTTAAACTAGCTTTGGCACTAAGTGTGCGATTTAACTAGCTTCGGCTACTTGAGGCACTAAGTGTGCGATACCGACTTAGTCTCGGTTATTTGAGATGGCACTAACTGTGCAGAAATATTTAGCTTCGGCTAACCTTATAGCACTAAGTGTGCTGATGTGTAAAATACAAATAACTTATGGAAAGTCTATAACATTCAACATGAGGTAAGTACAAAAGTGAATAAGTACGGGAAGTTTTAGGTATCTATAATGCCAAGTGGTAGATGATGTTATATATATGAATCTCATTGAGTTGATAAAGTTATATGGATTTAAATCGTGAAAATACTCATAGGTTATCATTTTATGTTCATATACTATGAATGTTTTGAGTACGAGCTTACTAAGCTTTTGAAAGCTTACTCTGTGTAATTACTGTCTATTTTATAGTTATCGTAGCTACTGAAGGCTCGGGGATTGTAACGCCCCCACGCCCGATACCACCATCGGAGTCGAGCTTGAGGGGTTACCGAACATAATTTATCAATTTAAGAACTTCAAATCATTTGTTTCTACATTCACAGCTTTCTAGCTACTCGCGTCACAGTTACAAGAAAACTCATATCTCGAGTTACAAAACTCGAAATCAATATCCATAAATTTTTCCTAAATCTAAACTCATATATCTATTTACTAATTATTTTTAGAATTTTTTATTGTGCCAATTAGTACAGTTTATTAATTAAAGTATCCCCTGTTTCAGGGTTCGACTACTCGACCTCTGTGTATTACGAATCAGATATATCTCTATAAAAATTTCAATGACTATGAGGTTTGTTTATATTAAAACTATACTCAATAAGGAATCTGTACATATAAATAACAACTTCTAATTATTTTAGTAAAATTTATTATGAATTTTTAAAGTCGAAAGGGGATCCAAAAATCACTCTAGCCCTGTTTACTTAAAAGTTTAAATATCTCATAAAATATAATTTATATTCTGTTTTGTTCAATCCATATGAAAATAGACTCATTAAGATTCATAACTTACTCATCATTTAGTTCTATTTATACTATTTTTAGTGATTTTTCAAATTCATGTCATTCTTTGCAAAGAATATATTACATTTTAAGGCAAGTTTCACCTTTCCATGAATTTTTATGAACTAGATAACTGTTAAACTTCCATGATATCAAACATGATCTAAATTAGCCATCACCATGACTTATCAATATCAAACATTTTCTCAACCAAACATGGCCATATCATAAAATTATTTACACAAAATAGGTATATTGCTATACATGCCATACTTAAGTAGTTGTACAAGCCATTTACCAAGATAAAAGTTCTTTGGATAGTGTGATCGAACTTTCGACCTGTCCCGATTCCTGAGCCGGCTTGTTCAAAACTACATTGAATGAAAAGGAAGGAGTAAGCATAAATGCTTAGTAAGTTCATATGTAAATAACAAGTAACATAACAATACAAATATACCAAACAACTTTAGCATGGTACCACCAAAACAAATATCACATCTTTAAACATCATTCATCATCTTACCACCTTATCGTTGTTGTATCTATTTTCAACCCGAGGGTTAAGAACATACCTGTCCAAAGTGTCCATTTCACAACACTTACCCAAAACGTCACTTATATCTTAAGTGCTCTTCTATTAAACTAGAAATTTCACCCGTTGAACACATCGGAATACAACTCGGATACACGGATAATTTGCACATAAGTGCCTCATATGTAATCAAGAAATCATGTAACCCGCCCCTAAGTGAACTCGGACTCAACTCAACGAGTTCGGATGCCTAGTTACATTTCACAAACTCGGACTCAAATCAACGAGTTCGGACATTTGCATCCATAAGTGAACTCGGGCTCAACTCAACGAGTTCGGATGCTCAACCATCCTAGTGACATGTCACTTGTACCCTAATCTATTCCTAAGGTTCAAACGGGCTTTTTCCCTCGATCTCACATTTGTCGTCTTCCATGGAATATCGGAACCGATACTCGGTAGCAATTCATATTTATCAAGTAGTAAACATAATTTGCATATTACTCAACATTAACCACAAAGCATAATATTTCACGATTAAAAATCAGCATATCATATAATTAACATTAATAACTTAAAAATAACATTTATGCTACATTATTTACACATGAACTTACCTTGGTACCAAAATATAAAGATTTTGCAATTTAGTCCACAATCTTTTCTTTTCCTCGATCACGACTTGAATCTCGTTTTCTTGATCTATAATACCAAATTAATCTTATTTAATACATACATTTATCAAAACAGACATTTAATCTGAACTTTAAAAAATTACACTTTTGCCCTAAACTTTTGCATAACTACACTTTTGCCCCTAGGCTCGGAATTAAACTTTATTCCTTATTCTTATGTTTTATAACATGCTGATCACTTTTCCTTCTATGGCAACATCAAATTCTCTCTAACATATACTTGTGACTATTAGGTATTTTTTGCCGATTAAGCCCTTTTACTCGTTTTCACTAAAAACCGAGTAGCACAAGTTGTCTAACATAATTTAAAACCCCATATTCTATCATAAAACATCAAAATACACAAATTTCACCTATGGGTATTTTTCCAAATATAAACCCTAGGTTGAATTATTGCTAGCATAAGCTTAATCGAGCTTCCGGATTCCAAAAGCGTAAAGAACATTAAAAGCGGGCTTGGAATCACTTACTATGGAGCTTGGAAGCTTGAAACAAGCCCTAGCTATGGAGAACCCTTGAAATTTCGGCCTAATGAAGAAGATGGACAAAATTGGCTTTTAATTTTGTTTTTAATTCATTTTAATAACTAAATGACCAAAATACCCTTACTACTAAACTTTCCAAAATTCCTTCCATGTCCTAATTTTGTCCATGAACTTAAAATTGGTCAAATTGCTATTTAAGACCTCCTCATTAATATTCCAAAATAATTTCATACTAAAAACTTCTAGAATGCAAGTTTTACAACTTATTCGATTTAGTCCCTACTTTCAATTTAAGCACTTTAGGCATAGAATTTCATCACGAAATTTTCACACAATCATGCAATCATATCATAAACATCAAAATCATTGTAAAATAATTATTTCTATCTCAGATTTGTGGTCACGAAACCACTATTCCGATTAAGCCCTAATTCGGGATATTACAACTCTCCCCCTTTTAAGGATTTTCGTCCTCGAAAATCTTCTGAATAAACAGTGTGGGTATTGGTTTCTCATAGTTTCTTCAGGTTCCCATGTAGTCTCTTCTACCCCATGCTTTTGCCACAACACTTTTACAAGTGCAACACTTTTATTTCTTAGTTGTTTGACTTCTCGAGCTAAAATCTTAATCGGTTCTTCTTCATAAGTCATATCCATTCATAGTTCAATTTCATCGGTGAAATTATATGTGAAGGATCCGAATGATACCGACGTAACATAGATATGTGAAACACATCATGAATCTTCTCTAATTCGGTGGTAACGCTTAGCCGATATGCTACCTGGTCCAACTTTTTCAATTATTTCATACGGTCCAATAAAACGCGAACTTAACTTGCCCTTTCGTCCAAATCTAAGGACTTTCTTCCATGGAGACACTTTCAAAAATACCTTATCACCAACTTGAAACTCCATTTCCTTTCGTTTCAAATCCGCATAAGATTTCTGTCTATCTGAAGCAACTTTCAAATAATCTCGAATCACTTTCACCTTTCCTTCGGTTTTTTTTATTAAATCAACTCCATAAATCTGATTTTCCTTGAGTTTAGTCCAATACAATGGCGTCCGACATTTACGACCATATAATGATTCATAAGGTGCCATCTTCAAACTTGTCTGATAACTATTATTATAAGCAAATTCTACCAATGGTAAATACTTTTCCCAACTACCTTGAAATTCCAATACACAACATCTGAGCATGTCTTCAAGAATCTGAATTACTCTCTCTGATTGTCCATCAGTTTGTGGATGAAAGGAAGTGCTGAAATTTAACTTTGTACCTAATGCTTCTTGTAACTTTTGCCAAAACTGTGAGGTAAACCTCGGATCTCTATCCGAAATGATTGACAAAGGTATCCCATGAAGTCTAACAATCTCTCGGATATACAATTCAGCCAACTTATTAAGAGAATAATCTATACGTATCGGAATAAAATGAGCCGATTTAGTCAGTCTGTCAACAATTGCCCAGATGGCATTTTTCTTCCCTGGAGTTAACGGCAACCCTGATATAAAATCCATAGTAATCTGATCCCATTTCCATTCAGGAACCATAATAGGCTGGAGTAATCCCGAAGGTACTTGGTGTTCAGCTTTCACTTGTTGGCAAACTAAGCACTTTGATACAAACTCGGAAATATCTCTTTTCATTCCACTCCACCAGTACATTTTCTTCAAGTCATTATACATATTCGTACTGCCCGGATGAACCGCTAAACAACCATTATGTGCTTCATGCAAAATCTTTTGAATCAACTCATCATTTTTCGGTACACAAATCCGATTTTTAAACATCAAACAACCATCAGAACCGATTAAAATCGATCCGTGTCGACTTCACCTTTATTTTCTTTTGGCTAGCAAATCTTGATCATTTTTTTGAGCTTCAGAAATCTCTTGTAAAAACATCGGTCTTGCTCTTAACTCTGCTAGAATCGAACCGTCATCTGAAATTTTCAACTGAGTGTTCATAACTCTCAAAGCAAACAACCACTTTCTGCTTAAAGCATCGGCAACCACATTCGCTTTTCCTGGATGATAATCGATAACAAGCTCGTAATCTTTCAATAACTCCAACCATCTTCGCTGTCTCAAATTCAAGTCTTTTTGTGACATCAAGTATTTAAGACATTTGTGATTAGTATATACTCAACACATTTCACCATACAAATAATGTCGCCAAATCTTCAAAGCAAATACCACCGCAGCCAATTCCAAATCGTGAGTAGGATAATTCTTCTCATGAGGTTTTAACTATCTCGAAGCATAAGCCACCACTTTTCCTTCTTGCATGAGTACACACCCCAAACCATTTAGAGAAGCATCACTATACACTACAAATTCTTTACCTGATTCGGGTTGTATCACTGGTGCTTCAGTTAATAACTTTTTCAATTCTTCGAAACTCTGTTGACATTCTTCCGTCCATTCAAATTTAACATCCTTTCGGAGTAGTCTAGTCATAGGAGCAGCAATTATAGAAAATCCATTTACGAACCCGTGATAATACCCAGCTAGCCCCAAGAAACTTCTAACTTCGATTCACGTTTTTGGTGGTTTCAATCAACAATGGCTGAAATTTTACTAGGATCAACCCGTATACCATCACCAAACAATATGACCCAAAATCCAACTTCCGGAGCCAAAATTCACTTTTACTAAACTTAGCATACATTTGCTTATCTCTCAAAGTTTGCAAAACTATCCTCAAATGCTCAAAGATGCTCTGTCTCATCTTTTGAATAAATTAAAATATCATCTATAAACACCACAACAAATCTGTCCAAGTATGGCCAAAATATGCGATTCATTAAATCCATAAACACAGCAGGAGCATTTGTCAACCCAAATGGTATAACTAAAAATTCATAATGACCGTACCTTATTCTAAAAGCAGTTTTAGGCACATCTGACTCTTTTACTCGTAGCTGATAATACCCAGATCTCAAGTCAATCTTTGAAAACCATGTCGCTCCTTTTAGCTGATCAAACAAATCATCAATTCTCGACAACGGATACTTGTTTTTGATTTTCACCTTGTTTAACTGCCGATAATCAACACATAATCTCATAGAACCATCCTTCTTTTCACAAATAACACGGAGCACCCAAGGTGAAAACTTGGTCTCACAAAGCCTTTATCACCAACTCTTGCAAGCTGCGACTTTAATTCTTTCAACTCTGTTGGTGCCATTCTATATGGAGCAATCGAGATCGGAGCTGTTCCTAGTATTAAATCAATACCAAATTCTACTTCCCGATCGGAGGCAAACCCGATAATTATTTCGGAAATACGTCCGCAAATTCACACAACCAAGCACTCGATTCAAATTTCTTTTCAACTTCTTTTGTATTAATTACATACGCCAAATAAGCTTCATAACCCTTTCTCAAATATCTACGAGCCGACATCGAAGAAATCATACTAGATAATGCCTCGATTTGTCCGGCTCAACCCAGTAATTTCACCACTTTCACACTTTAATTTTATAACCTTTTCTTTATAATTTATTATAGCATCATGAAATGTCAACCAATCCATACCCAAAATAACATCAAATTCATCAAGCGGCAACAACATCAAGTCGGTAGGAAAGTAATGACCGAATCATTAAAGGGCATTTCTTGCTTACTTTATCAACTATCACGCATTTGCCTAACGAGTTCGACACTCTAATCATAAATTCTGTGTTCTCAACAAGTATATTCATACTAGACACCAGTTTAATGCATGCGTATGAATGAGTAGAACCAGGATCAATCAAAGCAATAACATTAATATCATAAAGAGAAAATGTACCGGTAATCACATCGGGTGAGGAAGCATCTTCACGCCGCTTTAATAGCATAAGTTCTAGCGGAGCTCTTCCTCGATCTAAGCTACTGTATCTCGGCTACATTCTTCTTCGCTTGTTTCACTTCCACTTTTCTCGGATACCTTCCCTCGAGTTTGCACCACTAGCTTTTACTCTGAAATTTTTCTTTCTCTCTCTCTGGGGGTCTCTAATAAAATGATCCGGAGAACCACATCGAAAACATTCATTTGCTCTGCATAGACCAAAATGATTTCTACCACACCGTTGGCACTTTCGGGTTTAACAAATCTCGAGTTCCCTACCTTTGAATCGTAATATTCGAGATTTAGGACCCACATTCTGCTTCTTAAAATTTCCATATGATTGCCCAGCTAAAACTTGTTACGAGGATTCATAATTCTTGACTTTCCGGTTTGCTGTGAAGGTGCCTTACTCATTGGCCTTTTCTTCCAATTTCGTGTCCCAGTCTCTACCTTCGTCTTCTCTTTAAGTAGTTCTTCAGCCTTACAAGCTCGATCAACTAGTACTACCATTTCTTTCAGTTCAAGGATCCCGACAAATACTTTAATGTCTTCGTTGAGCTCGTATTCAAATCGTCGGCACATCTTGGCTTCTACAGGAACATATTCCCGGCATACTTACTCAATCGAACAAACTCTCTTTCATATTCGAGGCGTCATATTACCTTGCTTCACTCAAGAAACTCTTTACATTTCGATCAATAAATCTTTCACTAATATATTTCTTCCGAAACTCTTCTTGAAAGAATTCCCGTGTTACCCTCTCTTTCGGTACCACCAAATCAAAGTCTTCCACCAATTATAGGCTGAATCTCTCAACAAAGATGCAGCACATTTCAAACATTCTTGGTGTACAAGATAATTCATCAAATACCGGATAGAATTTTCAAGCGAACTCGCTTTCTCGCATCATCATCAATATTTGCTCTAAATTCTTCACCCCTTGTTTACGAATTCTATCAATGGGGTTCGTGCAATTTTATCATATCCATTCCTTGAGGCTTTGGAGGCATAGGTTGAGTATTGGGGAGGTGGGGAGGTCGTACATTTGGGTTAAATTGAACGAACCCAGTGTACCATGCACTCATCATTTGGAGAAAGGTTTCCCAATCCCTTTCTCCTCCTCCCCGACCAACATGAGAGGAGGTGGGTTTTCGGTCGGTACGCCACTTCAAATGAGTGGCACATTACTCTCTACTTCATCTCGCCACAACTGGATCGGGATCCATTTACTATATAAAAATCATTTAAAAAGGTCAGAAGTCGTCACACTATCACAATTCATACATATGGCATGTATAGCAAAATCCGTACATACAACACGTAGTCCGAGAACTGACTAAACTTGCTCTGATGCCACTAAATGTAACGCCCCCACGCCTGATACCACCACCGGAGTCGATCTTGAGGGGATACCGAACATAATTTATCAATTTAAGAACTTCAAATCATTTGTTTCTACATTCACAGCTTTCTAGCTACTCGCGTCACAGTTACAAGAAAACTCATATCTCGAGTTACAAAACTCGAAATCAATATCCGTAAATTTTCCCTAAATATAGACTCATATATCTATTTACTAATTATTTTTTAGAATTTTTTATTGTGCCAAATAGTACAGTTTATTAATTAAAGTATCCCCTGTTTCAGGGTTCGACTACTCTAACCTCTGTGTATTACGAATCAGATATATCTCTATAACAAATTTCAATGACTATGAGGTTTGTTTATATTAAAACTATACTCAATAAGAAATCTGTACATATAAATAACAACTTCTAATTATTTTAGTAAAATTTATTATGAATTTTAAAGTCAAAAGCAGGGATCCAGAAATCACTCTGGCCCTGTTTTGGAAAAGTTTAAATATCTCATAAAATATAATTTATATTCTGTTTTGTTCAATCCATATGAAAATAGACTCATTAAGATTCAATTTCATAACTTACTCATCATTTAGTTCTATTTATACTATTTTTAGTGATTTTTAAAATTCATGTCATTGCTGCAGCAATATTACATTTTAAGGCAAGTTTCATCTTTCCATGAATTTTTATGAACTAGATAACTGTTAAACTTCCATGATATCAAACATGATTTAAATTAGCCATCACCATGACTTATCAATATCAAACATTTTCTCAACCAAACATGGCCATATCATAAAATTATTTACACAAAATAGGTATATTGCTATACATGCCATACTTAAGTAGTTGTACAAGCCATTTACCAAGATAAAAGTCCTTTGGATAGTGTGATCGAACTTTCGACTCCGATTCTGAGCGGCTTGTTCAAAACTACAGTGAATGAAAAGGAAGGAGTAAGCATAAATGCTTAATAAGTTCATATGTAAATAACAAGTAACATAACAATACAAATATACCAAACAACTTTAGCATGGTACCACCAAAACATATATCACATCTTTAAACATCATTCATCATCTTACCACCTTATCGTTGTTGTATCTATTTTCAACCCGAGGGTTAAGAACATACCTGTCCAAAGTGTCCATTTCACAACACTTACCCAAAACGTCACTTATATCTTAAGTGCTCTTCTATTAAACTAGAAATTTCACTCGTTGAACACATCGGAATACAACTCGGATACACGGATAATTTGCACATAAGTGCCTCATATGTAATCAAGAAATCATGTAACCCGCCCCTAAGTTAACTCGGACTCAACTCAACGAGTTCGGATGCCTAGTTACATTTCACAAACTCGGACTCAAATCAACGAGTTTGGACATTCGCATCCATAAGTGAACTCGGACTCAATTCAACGAGTTCGGATGCTCAACCATCCTAGTGACATGTCACTTGTACCCTAATCTATTCCTAAGGTTCAAACAGGCTTTTTCCCTCGATCTCACATTTGTCGTCTTCCATGGAATATCGGAACCGATACTCGGTAGCAATTCATATTTATCAAGTAGTAAACATAATTTGCATATTACTCAACATTAACCACAAAGCATAATATTTCACGATTAAAAATCAGCATATCATATAATTAACATTAATAACTTAAAAATAACATTTATGCTACATTATTTACACATGAACTTACCTTGGTACCAAAATATAAAGATTTTGCAATTTAGTCCACAATCTTTTCTTTTCCTCGATCACGACTTGAATCTCGTTTTCTTGATCTATAATACCAAATTAATCTTATTTAATACATACATTTATCAAAACAGCATTTAATCTGAACTTTAAAAAATTACACTTTTGCCCTAAACTTTTGCATAACTACACTTTTGCCCTAGGCTCAGAATTAAACTTTATTCCTTATTCTTATGTTTTATAACATGCTGATCACTTTTCCTTCTACGGCAACATCAAATTCTCTCTCTAACATATACTTGTGACTATTAGGTATTTTTGCCGATTAAGCCCTTTTACTCGTTTTCACTAAAACCGAGTAGCACAAGTTGTCTAACATAATTTAAAACCCCATATTCTATCATAAAACATCAAAATACACAAATTTCACCTATGGGTATTTTTCCAAATATAAACCCTAGGTTGAATTATTGCTAGCATAAGCTTAATCGAGCTTAGGATTCCAAAAGCGTAAAGAACATTAAAAGCGGGGCTTGGAATCACTTACTATGGAGCTTGGAAGCTTGAAACAAACCCTAGTTATGGAGAACCCTTGAAATTTCAGCCTAATGAAGAAGATGGACAAAATTGGCTTTTAATTTTGTTTTTAATTCATTTTAATAACTAAATGACCAAAATACCCTTACTACTAAACTTTCCAAAAATTCCTTCCATGTCCTAATTTTGTCCATGAACTTAAAATTGGTCAAATTGCTATTTAAGACCTCCTCATTAATATTCCAAAACAATTTCATACTAAAAACTTCTAGAATGCAAGTTTTACAACTTATTCGATTTAGTCCCTACTTTCAATTTAAGCACTTTAGGCATAGAATTTCATCACGAAATTTTCACACAATCATGCAATCATATCATAAACATCAAAATCATTGTAAAATAATTATTTCTATCTCAGATTTGTGGTCACGAAACCACTATTCCGATTAAGCCCTAATTCAGGATATTACAACTCTCCCCCCCTTTTAAGGATTTTCGTCCTCGAAAATCTTACCGGTAAACAGGTGTGGGCATTGGTTTCTCATAGTTTCTTCAGGTTCCCATGTAGTCTCTTCTACCCCATGCTTTTGCCACAACACTTTTACAAGTGCAACACTTTATTTCTTAGTTGTTTGACTTCTCGAGCTAAAATCTTAATCGGTTCTTCTTCATAAGTCATATCCAGTCGCAGTTCAATTTTTGTCGGTGAAATTATATGTGAAGGATCCGAATGATACCGACGTAACATAGATACGTGAAACACATCATGAATCTTCTCTAATTCGTGTGGTAACGCTAACCGATATGCTACCGGTCCAACTTTTTCAATTATTTCATACGGTCCAATAAAACGCGGACTTAACTTGCCCTTTCGTCCAAATCTAAGGACTTTCTTCCCTAGAGACACTTTCAAAAATACCTTATCACCAACTTGAAACTCCATTTCCTTTCGTTTCAAGTCCGCATAAGATTTCTGTCTATCTGAAGCAGCTTTCAAACAATCTCGAATCACTTTCACCCTTCCTTCGGTTTCTTTTATTAAATCAACTCCATAAATCTGATTTTCCTTGAGTTTAGTCCAATACAATGGCGTCCGACATTTACGACCATATAATGCTTCATAAGGTGCCATCTTCAAACTTGTCTGATAACTATTATTATAAGCAAATTCTACCAACGGTAAATACTTTTCCCAACTACCTTGAAATTCTAATACAAAACATCTGAGCATGTCTTCAAGAATCTGAATTACTCTCTCTGTAACACCCCAAACCCGAGACCATCGCCGGTGTCGGACCCGAGGGTTAACAAACCAAGTTCACATGTTTTTGCCCACCAATTTGACATTTCCAGTCAGGCTGGAAAACTGCGTCACTGTCGCCTTAAAAATCATATCTCGAGTTTCAAAACTCAGAAACTGGTTTCGTAAATTTTCCCTGAATTTAGACTCATATATACATCCATGGATTTATTTCTAGGATTTTTGGTCGGGCCAATTGGTACAGTTTATTAGTTAAAGTTACCCCTGTTACAGGGATCGACTGCTCTGACCTTCGCTCGGTATAACTTGAATATCTCTCTGCACAGGGCTTTAATGCTGGTGTCGTTTGTTTCTAATGAAACTAGACTCAAAATGGAATCTGTACATATAAGGTTTATCTCCTAATTCTTTTTGGATAATTTATAGTGAATTTTTAAAGTTGCGACAGGGAACCCAGAAACCATTCTGGCCCTGTCTCACAATAGCTTTAATATCTCTTAACCTGTAACTCCTATGACCGTTTCGTTTCTTCCATATGAAAATAGACTCATCAAGGTTCATTTACATAGCTTATTCACTATCTAATTCCATTCCTATGAATTTTGGTGATTTTCACATTCATGCCACTGCAGCTGGCAGCATCTGTTTTAAGATAGGACTTACCTATTTGGTGGTCTCCATGATTCAACTAGCCTTACCATACATAGGTTCATGTATGATCATTTTAACCATGCCAATGGCTGATCATATGACCAACATTCCCATTTCAAGCCATAGCCACATCATGACACAAAATATATACATACAACCCACAATTAGTCTAAGTCCATGCTTCCCTTTTCGAGCCATTTTCGCACGGCCGTACATACTTACATTACAACATATTTAACAAACAAGGGTAGTCCTATACATGCCATCTCAAGTTCAACCAAAATTTATACCAAAATGGAGGCTTGATAGTGTGGATGACTTGACTTCAACGATCCCAAATCCGATTGCCTCGGCGAAATCTAGAAAACTAAGAGCCAAAGCAACGGGTAAGCATTTTTATGCTTAGTAAGTCTCAAGGAATATAATGAACTATAATTTACAGCAATACATTCACATAGCCAAATGCATCATTTCATTAATACACATTCTTACTTCATACTTCATCATTATATAAGTTACATAAAGCATCAATCAATTCCATAACTGAAATTCATTAGTCGATCGGCGAATGTTGCTCAAACACGTCGACTTTCCAATGCACATATAACGTACCTTATCCTTTGGGCTGTCCGAGTGTACTAATTAAATTCATTTCAGCAACCAACACTCACCTCCAGCCCAAGATTCTTTGAATATAACCGGATATAATCACGTGCACAAATGCCTTGGTCTTAGCCGGATAGAATAACTTCATACGAATGCCTTGGGCCTTAGCCGGATATAGCCACTAGCGCAATTGCCTTGGTCTTAACCGGATATAATTTCCAGCATAATTGTCTTGGGCTTAGCCCGAGATCATTCAATTTCTCATGCACACATACATCAATAATCATTGGACATACATATTTCATTTTCATTGCTAAGGCTCAAACACAATTAATATCATTAGCATATTAGCCCGGGACTTAGCCGGGTGGAATTCAATTACTCATACACACATAATCAATAATCATACACATCCATATTTCATCTCACATAATTCAAGTAAGGTCACTTCTTGAGGACTTACCTCGGATGTTGTCGAACGGCTTTTTCGGCTATTCGATCACCTTTTCCTTCCCTTGTCCAATTGTGGCCCTCTTAGCTCTTGAGCTAATTCAAACAAATTCAATTTATTAAAACCTCATTGTGCTTGCTTATGGCGAATATGACAAGGATTTTAAATGGTCATATGGCCACTCTTTAGCTTGAATACACAATGGTCATGCACATTTTATACTACATCAAGCAATTCAATACAATTTATTTGAGCATCAAGGAAATGCTAAGGCCTTCAATAGGCTACCCAAGGCCGAATATTCATGTACATGTTGAGGTCAATTTTGCACTTAATACCTCACAAAAACAGCATGCAATCTACTAATTGATGCTTTGCACATTGTGGCCCAAAACTTATAATATAGCATCAAGCACTTATATGTGTGCTAGGCGAATTGTGCTTGCAATTTCACAAGCATTCTTCCACATTTTCTTCTTTAAATCAATATATTCATCACTTAGTTCATAACCAAACATAATGTGCAATCATATATATGCATATATGAGCATGGCGAATTTTCAAGGTGTCCATAGCCATCCAAAACACAAACTTTTAACTAACATGCAAGAAGCATGAATCATGCTCAAGAATGCATCATGGCCAAGTATGACAATCATGCTCCTTTTCAACTTTAATCATGATAAAACAAAGAAAACTCAAAATCTTACTCATGAGTAGAAAATCCATCATTGCATGCATCATCATCAAGCTTCACACTTAGCATGCAATGGCTTTATCACTATAACAACTTTGGCCAAATACCATTTCCATGGCATACCAAAGATTTGAGCCATGACTAACATGCACATCAAGTTAGCAACCAAAACATGCATGAAACTCCCAACACAACCTCATACATACCTTAATCTTGATGCAAATTTAGCCAAATCACCTTCTAGATCTCTTCTAAACAAAGGAAATGAAGCAAAATCCTTCTTCCTCTTAGTATTTTCGGCCAAAAGGAGAGAGCAAGCATGAACAAATTTTTTTTTTTTGTTTTCTCTTCTTGGTTGCACGGCAATGGGTATGCCACTCTCTCACACACATTTTTTTTCATTCTTTTCTTACCCATGCTTATTTGTTTACTATTTCTCCCTAATGCCCAACAAAACATGTTTCATGACATGTTTAACCCATATTCTTTGTCATGGCGGCCATTACTTGTAAAAAGGGGGAATTTGACATGCAAGTCCATTATTTTGCATGCATGCTTTAATTAGTCATCACATATTTCCCTATCGTACTTTCAAAGTTCACTACTAAGTCCTTTCTTATAAATTAGCACCTAATTAATAAAAATCGAGACACGAAATATTTACGCATACCAATTCCACATACAATAAGTACGGAATATAACACTTAATTATTCTTGTGACTCGGTTTCGTGGTCCCGAAACCACTCTCCGACTAGGGTCACATTCGGGGTGTCACACTCTCTGATTGTCCATCAGTTTGTGGATGAAAGGCAGTGCTGAAATTTAACTTTGTACCTAATGCTTCTTGCAACTTTTACCAAAACTGTGAGGTAAACCTCGGATCTCTATCCGAAATGATTGACAAAGGTATCCCATGAAGTCTAACAATCTCTCGGATATATAATTCAGCCAACTTATTAAGAGAATAATCTATACGTATCGGAATAAAATGAGCCGATTTAGTCGATCATCAACAATTGCCGGATGGCATTTTCTTCCACGGAGTTAACGGCAACCACGATATAAAATCCATAGTAATCCGATCCCATTTCCATTCGGGAACCATAATAGGTGGAGTAATCCCGAAGGTACTTGGTGTTCAGCTTTCACTTGTTGGCAAACTAAGCACTTTGATACAAACTCGAAAATATCTCTTTTCATTCCACTCCACCAGTACATTTTCTTCAAGTCATTATACATCTTCGATCGCCGGATGAACCGCTAAACAACCATTATGTGCTTCATGCAAAATCTTTTGAATCAACTCATCATTTTTGATTTACACAAATCCGATTTTAAACATCAAACAACCATTAAAACCGATTCAAATCGATCCGTGTCGACTTCACTTTATTTTCTTTTGGCTAGCAAATCTTGATCATTTTTTGAGCTTGAAATCTCTTGTAAAACATCGGTCTTGCTCTTAACTCGCTAGAATCGAACCGTCATCTGAAATTTTCAAGCGAGTGTTCATAACTCTCAAAGCAAACAACCACTTTACGCTTAAAGCATCGGCAACCACATTCGCTTTTCTGGATGATAATCGATAACAAGCTCGTAATCTTTCAATAACTCCAACCATCTTGCTGTCTCAAATTCAAGTCTTTTGTGACATCAAGTATTTAAGACTTTTGTGATCGAGTATATACTCGGCACTTTTCACCATACAAATAATGTCGCCAAATCTTCAAAGAAAATACCACCATGACCAATTCCAAATCGTGAGTAGGATAATTCTTCTCATGAGGTTTTAAGCTGTCTCGAAGCATAAGCCACCACTTTTCCTTCTTGCATGAGTACACACCCCAAACCATTTAGAGAAGCATCACTATACACTACAAATTCTTTACGATTCGGGTTGTATCTTTGGTGCTTGATTAATAACTTTTCAATTCTTGAAACTCTGTTGACATTCTTCCGTCCATTCAAATTTAACATCCTTTCGGAGTAGTCTAGTCATAGGAACAGCAATTATAGAAAATCCATTTCTGAACCGCCGATAATACCAGCTAGCCCCAAGAAACTTCTAACTTCGATTCGTTTTTGGTGGTTTCCAATCAACAATGGCTGAAATTTTACTAGGATCAACCCGTATACCATCACTGAAACAATATGACCCAAAATCCAACTTCCCGGAGCCAAAATTCAATTTTACTAAACTTAGCATACAGTTGCTTATCTCTCAAAGTTTGCAAAACTATCCTTAAATGCTCAGCATGCTCTGTCTCATCTTTTGAATAAATTAAAATATCATCTATAAACACCACAACAAATCTGTCCAAGTATGGCGAAATATGCGATTCATTAAATCCATAAACACGGCGAGGAGCATTTGTCAACCGAATGGTATAACTAAAATTCATAATGACCGTACCTTGTTCTAAAAGCGGTTTTAGGCACATCGACTCTTTTACTCGTGGTGATAATACCGGATCTCAAGTCAATCTTTGAAAACCATGTCGCTCCTTTTAGCTGATCAAACAAATCATCAATTCTCGACAACGGATACTTGTTTTTGATTTTCACCTTGTTTAACTGCCGATAATCAACACATAATCTCATAGAACCATCCTTCTTTTTCACAAATAACACGGGAGCACCCCAAGGTGAAAAACTCGGTCTCACAAAGCCTTTATCAGTCAACTCTTGCAACTGCGACATTAATTCTTTCAACTCTGTTGGTGCCATTCTATATGGAGCAATCGAGATCGGAGCTGTTCCCGGTATTAAATCAATACCAAGTTCTACTTCCGATCGGAGGCAAACCCGGCAATTCTTCCGGAAATCGTCGCAAATTCACACACAACCCAAGCCTTGATTCAACTTTCTTTTCAACTTCTTTTGTATTAATTACATACGCCAAATAAGCTTCATAACCCTTTCTCAAATATCTACGAGCCGACATCGAAGAAATCATACTAGATAATGCCTCGATTTATGCGGCTCAACCCGAAATTTCACCACTTTCACACTTTAATTCTATAACCTTTTCTTTATAATTTATTATAGCATCATGCAATGTCAACCAATCCATACCCAAAATAACATCAAATTCATCAAGCGGCAACAACATCAAGTCGGCCGGAAAGTAATGACCGAATCATTAAAGGGCATTTCTTGCTTACTTTATCAACTATCACGCATTTGCCTAACGGGTTCGACACTCTAATCATAAATTCTGTGTTCTCAACAGGTATATTCATACTAGACACCAGTTTAATGCATACGTATGAATGAGTAGAACCAGGATCAATCAAAGCAATAACATTAATATCATAAAGAGAAAATGTACCAGTAATCACATCGGGTGAGGAAGCATCTTCACGCGCTTTAATAGCATAAGTTCTAGCCGGAGCTCTTCCCTCAGATCTAACTGCTGTATCTCTGGCTACATTCTTACTACTTGTTTCACTTCCAGCTTTTCTCGGATACCTTCCCCTCGAGTTTGCACCACTAGCTTTTACACTCTGAAATTTTTCTTTCTCGGCTCTCTGGGGGTCTCTAATAAAATGATCAGGAGAACCACATCGAAAACATTCATTTGCTCTGCCTGCAGACCAAAATGATTTCTACCACACGGCACTTTCGGGTTTAACAAATCTCGAGTTCCCTACCTCGGCTGAAGTATATTCGAGATTTAGGACCCACATTCTCCTTCTTAAAATTTCCATATGATTGCCCAATTTGAAACTTGGGAGCGAGGATTCATAATTCTTGACTTTCCGGTTTCTTTGTGAAGGTGCCTTACTCATTGGCCTTTTTTTCCAATTTCGTGTCTCAGTCTCTACCTTCCTCTTCTCTTTAAGTAGTTCTTCAGCCTTACAAGCTCGATCAACTAGGACTACCATTTCTTTCAGTTCAAGGATCCCGACAAATACTTTAATGTCTTCGTTGAGCTCGTCTTCAAATCGTCGGCACATCTTGGCTTCTATAGGAACATATTCCCTGGCATACTTACTCAATCGAACAAACTCTCTTTCATATTCTGAGACTGTCATATTACCTTGCTTCAGCTCAAGAAACTCTTTACATTTCTGATCAATAAATCTTTCACTAATATATTTCTTCCGAAACTCTTCTTGAAAGAATTCCCAGGTTACCCTCTCTTTCGGTACCACCAAAATCAAAGTCTTCCACCAATTATAGGCTGAATCTCTCAACAAAGATGCAGCACATTTCAAACATTCTTCAGGTGTACAAGATAATTCATCAAATACCCGGATAGAATTTTCAAGCCAGAACTCTGCTTTCTCTGCATCATCATCAATATTTGCTCTAAATTCTTCAGCCCCTTGTTTACGAATTCTATCAACGGGGGTTCTGTGAAATTTTATCATATCCACTCCTTGAGGCATTGGAGGCATAGGTTGAGGAATTGGGGGAGGTGGGGGAGGTCGTACATTTGGGTTCGTACGAACGAACTCAGTGTACCACGCACTCATCATTTGGAGAAAGGTTTCCCAATCCCTTTCTCCTCCTCCCTGACCAACAGTAGGAGGTGGGTTTTCAGTCGGCGCTACCCCTTCAGCCAGAGCTGGGGCATTGCTCTCTACTTCATCTGCCACAGCTGGATCGGGATCCATTTACTATATAAAAATCATTTATAAAGGTCAGAAGTCGTCACACTATCACAATTCATACATATGGCATGTATAGCAAAATCCGTACATACAACACGTAGTCCGAGAACTGACTAAACATACTCTGATACCACTAAATGTAACGCCCCCACACCCGATACCACCACCGAAGTCGAGCTTGAGGGGTTACCGAACATAATTTATCAATTTAAGAACTTCAAATCATTTGTTTCTACATTCACAGCTTTCTAGCTACTCGCGTCACAGTTACAAGAAAACTCATATCTCGAGTTACAAAACTCGAAATCAATATCCATAAATTTTCCCTGAATCTAGACTCATATATCTATTTACTAATTATTTTTTAGAATTTTTTATTGTGCCAAATAGTACAGTTTATTAATTAAAGTATCCCCTGTTTCAGGGTTCGACTACTCTAACCTCTGTGTATTACGAATCAGATATATCTCTATAAAAAATTTCAATGACTATGAGGTTTGTTTATATTAAAACTATACTCAATAAGGAATCTGTACATATAAATAACAACTTCTAATTATTTTAGTAAAATTTATTATGAATTTTTAAAGTTAGAACAGGGGATCCAAAAATCACTCTGGCCCTGTTTCGTAAAAGTTTAAATATCTCATAAAATATAATTTATATTCCTGTTTTGTTCAATCCATATGAAAATAGACTCATTAAGATTCAATTTCATAACTTACTCATCATTTAGTTCTATTTATACTATTTTTAGTGATTTTTCAAATTCATGTCATTGCTGCAGCAATATTCTATTTTAAGGCAAGTTTCATCTTTCCTTAAATTTTTATGAACTAGATAACCTGTTAAACTTCCATGATATCAAACATGATCTAAATTAGCCATCACCATGACTTATCAATATCAAACATTTTCACAACCAAACATGGCCATATCATAAAATTATTTACACAAAATAGGTATATTGCTATACATGCCATACTTAAGTAGTTGTACAAGCCATTTACCAAGATAAAAGTCCTTTGGATAGTGTGATCGAACTTTTCGACTGTCCGATTCTGAGCCGGCTTGTTCAAAACTACAGTGAATGAAAAGGAAGGAGTAAGCATAAATTCTTAGTAAGTTCATATGCAAATAACAAGTAACATAACAATACAAATATACCAAACAACTTTAGCATGGTACCACCAAAACATATATCACATCTTTAAACATCATTCATCATCTTACCACCTTATCGTTGTTGTATCTATTTTCAACCCGAGGGTTAAGAACATACCTGTCCAAAGTGTCCATTTCACAACACTTACCCAAAAGCGTCACTTATATCTTAAGTGCTCTTCTATTAAACTAGAAATTTCACTCGTTGAACACATCGAATACAACTTCGGATACGGATAATTTGCACATAAGTGCCTCATATGTAATCAAGAAATCATGTAACCCGCCCTAAGTGAACTCGGACTCAACTCAATGTGTAACACCCTTACCCGTTATCGTCGCGGAGCAGATACAAGGTATTACGAACATAACACATACCATTAAACATAACGAAATATAAATATGTCATCCAATTTGATAGTGCATCATTATAATATATGTCTTGAACAATATTAGCCAACTTTAATGGGTTGTACAAATTAGCTGGTCGAAATCTTGTAACTAATATTTTAAACCTAGACAAATATGACACGTAACAAAATAATTAAGCCTACTATACATGCCACAATTCAAAACGTTTAGTTCAAATACCTAAAGTATGATAGTGCGGTAGATCTTCACGATCCTTAACTCTGAGCAAGCGAAGAACACTATAAGACAAAAGAGAGAAACAAAGTAAGCTTATAGCTTAGTAAGTAAGTATGTAAATACTAATTAAAGAATCTAACATGTTTACACAACAATTCAAGTTTATCTACTTTAACTTCACTATTCATTCCACTTTGATTTAGCTGTCTCTACTGCATCATATTCACTAAATAAATCATAACTCGGGTTACAAAACTCGAAATTCAAATCCGTAAAATTTCCCTGAATCTAGACTCATAAAGCTTTTTGCTAATTTTTTTCTATAATTTTGGTTCAGCCGATTAGTACAGTTTATTAGTTAAAGTTTCCCTGTTACACAGCTCGACTGATCTGACCTCTGTTCACTACGAATTGAATATCTCTCAGTACACAATTCAAACAACCCTGAGGTCTGCTTCATTTAAAACTAGTCTCAATAAGGAATTTAGGCATGTAAACTATATTTCTTAATTTTCTTTGTACAATTTTTAATGATTTTTCAAAGTTGGAACAGGGGATCACGTATTCATCCTGAGCAAGTCAGATACAATTGTGAATATCTCAAAATATAGAATTCCTTTGCTTTCTCTGTTTCTTTTATATGAAAGTAGACTCATTAAAATTTAATTTCACATCTCATTCAACCTCTAATTATATTCCTCCTATTTTTGGTGATTTTTCAAAATCACGTCACTGCTACCATCTAAAAACAGTTTTAATGCTAATTTCACTCTTTCACAAATTCTTTATGCTAACCTCATTTTATCTTATATTTGTATATACCACAAATCATTTTCACCACATTTCATTCACCATAAGTGTAGGTCCAAACCACAATATCACCACAAAACCATCCCGTTGAACAATTCGGATCAATCCTCGATATTTAATGGTTTGAAGACATGCCCCACCATCATACTTCGTTTAGTTCGGCTCTCTTGTACACATGGTGAACACTTAGTACCACTCATGCGACCTAGCCGATTTGTCTCGTAGCTCTCTTGTCTACATGGTGTCCTTCACTTGGAATCACGCATGTGACCTAGCTACATTTACCTTTCACGTAGCTCTCTTGTCTACATGGTGTCCTTCACTTGGAATCACGCATGCGACCTAGCTACATTTATCTTTCACGTAGCTCTCTTGTCTACATGGGATACATCTCATTATCACGCATGTGACCTAGCTACTCTGAGGTGTCTCGTAGCTTTCTTGTACACATGATGTGCACTCAGCATCATACATGTGACCTAGCTACGCCCTCTATTTCATTCGATCTCCAGAATGTTCAACCGGATCTCTCTCTCTATATTTATTTCCATTTTTCCAATAGTCGATTTATATTTTAACATCAGCTAGTATATTTATATAATAGGCTGAAATATAAGAATGTACATGAAATTATTGTAATATTTACATACAAACTTACCTTGGTGCAAAATGTGGAAATTTTGCAATTTAGTCCAAAACTTTTTCCTTCCCCGTTCGAGATCAATTCGCGTCTTTCTTGATTATGGAGCTTGAAAATTGAAGAAACCCTAGCTATGGAGAGATGGAGAATTGGCAGCAACTAAGGAGGATGATGATCAATTTTGTGTTATTTTTCCCATTTTATTTCATTTAATATCCAAATGACCAAAATGCCCTCCTTACTAAACTTTCAAAAATTCCTTCCATGTCCTAATTTTGTCCATGAACTTAAAATTGGTCAAATTGCTATTTAAGACCTCCTAATTAATATTCCAAAACAATTTCATACTAAAACTTCGGGACATAAATTTTGCAACTTATTGATTTAGTCCCTACTTTCAATTTAAGCACTTTAGGCATAGAATTTCATCACGAAATTTTCACACAATCATGCAATCATATCATAAACCCCAAAATAATTATAAAACAATTATTTCTATCTCGGATTTGTGGTCACAAAACCACTATTCGATTAGGCCCTAATTCGGGTTGTCACAATTCTCCCCCTTTTGAGATTTTCGTCCCGAAAATCTTACCGAGAAAGAGGTTTGGGTCTTGTTTCCTCATAGCTTCCTCGGGTTCCCACGTAGCCTCTTCTATCCCATGTACGTGCCACAATACTTTCACTAAAGCTATACTTTTATTTCTTAACTGTTTAACCTCTCGAGCCAAAATCTTTATTGGTTTCTCCTCATAGGTCATATCCGATCGAATCTCAATTTCGTTGGGAAATCACATGTGAAGGATCGAAGCGATAACGTCGCAACATTGATACATGAAACACGTTATGAATTCTTTCTAACTCTGCGGTAAGGCCAACCGATATGCCTGCTTGGTCCAATTCTCTCGGTAATCTCAGACGGCCCAATAAAACGCGGACTCAACTTGCCTTTTCGACTAAATCTCGAATCTTTTCCATGGTGACACCTTCAAGAACACTTTATCACCCACGAAATTCAATCTCTTTTCTTTTTAAATCGCATATGACTTTTGTCGATCTGAGCGACTTTCAAGCAATCCCGAATTACTTTTATTTTCTCTTGGTTTCTTTAACTAGATCAACTCCATGAATCTGTTTCTCACTAAGCTCGGTCCAATATAAAGGAGTCCGACACTTACGACCATACAAGGCTTAAAGACGGTGCCATTTGTATACTTGATTGATAAGCTGTTATTGTAGGCAAACTCAATCAAAGATAGATATTTCTCCCAACTACCTCCAAATTCTAAAACACAGCATCTAAGCATATCTTCGAGTACCTGGATTACTCTTTCTGTTTGACCATCTGTTTGTGGATGAAATGCGGTACTAAAGTTCAGTTTTGTACCCAAAGCTTCTTGTAACTTTTTCCAAAATCTCGAGGTAAATCTTGGATCTCTATCTGATATTATAGACATAGGTACTCCGTGCAACTTCACAATTTCAGCAACATATAATTCGGCTAATTTATCAAGTGAGTAATTGGTACGTACTGGTATAAAGTGGGCTGACTTTGTTAATCTATCAACCACTACCCAAACAAAATCCTTCTTTTTAGGAGTTAAAGGCAAACCGGTTACAAAATCCATGGTAATCTTGTCCCATTTCCACTCGGGCACCATTAGGTTGAAGTAATCTGAAGGCACTTGATGTTCACTTTTACTTGTTGACGGATCAAACACTTGGTTACAAATTGAAATGTCCTTTTCATACCGCCACCAATACTGACTTCTTTAAATCATTATACATTTTGTGCTACCGGGATGAAGCGATAAACGACCATTATGCGCCTCATGTAATATTTTACGAATCAATTTATCGTTTTTAAGACACATATCCTGTCTCGAAACATCAAGCAGTCATCTGGTCCAACTCGAAAATCGAGTCGTAATCGATTCGCATTGAGTTCTCATGATCCGCAACTCACTATCATTCTTTTGAGCATCACAAATCAAGCGGAGAAATAACGGTTTAGCTCTCATCTTTGCTAAGATTGACCCATCATCGAGACAATGCTAACCCCGTGTTCATGGCTCTCAAAGTAAAAAGTAATTTTCGCTCAAGGCGTCAAGAACTTACATTTGCTTTTCCGGATGATAATCAATCACTAAATCATAATCCTTTAATAATTCAAGCCATCTTATTGTCATGATTCAGATCCTTTTGATTCATCAAGTACTTCAAACTTTTGTGATCGGTAAAAATTCGGCATTTTTCACCGTACAAATAATGTCGCCAAATCTTCAAGGCAAAAACAACAATGCCGGTTCCAAATCATGTGTAGGATAGTTCTTCTCATGCGGTTTTAACTGTCTCAAGCATAAGCTACCACTTTACCCTCTTGCATCAACACACATCCAAGGCACATCAATGATGCATCACTATAAATTCTGAACTCCTTTCCGACTTTTTGTACTAAAATTGGTGCTTGATCAATCGTGCTTTCAATTTTCAAAACTTTGTTGACATTTATCGGTCCATTCAAACTTAACATTCTTTTGCAACAACTTAGTCATAGGAGAGGCAATCATCGAAAATCCTTCAACAAAGCGTCTATAATACCCGGCTAAGCCTAAAAGCTTCTAACCTCGGATACATTCTTGGGTGGTTTCCAATCAACGATCGCGAAATTTTGCTTGGATCCACCGAATACCATCACCGAGACTATATGCCCCAAAATCCGACTTCACGAAGCGAACTCACTTTTACTAAACTTGGCAAACAGTTTCTTTTCTCTCAAGATCGCAATATAGTTCTCAAGTGTTCGGCATGTTCGGACTCATCTCGAGAATAAATTAAAATGTCATCTATAAACACTACTACAAACTTATCCAAATATGGTGGAAGATCCGATTCATTAAGTCCATAAATATATTTGGAGCATTTGTTGTCGAAAGGCATCACAAGAAACTCATAATGTCCATACCTTGTCCTAAAGGCGGTTTTTTTTGTCGACTCCTTAACTCTCATTTGGTAGTAACGGACCTCAAATCAATCTTTGAAAACACTGTGGCCCCTTTAACCGATCGAATAAATCATCAATCCTCGGCAATGGGTACTTGTTCTTTATAGTCACCTTATTGTCGAGCGGTAATCAATGCAAAGTCTCATTGAACCATCCTTCTTCTTTCTGAATAATACAGAGCACCCAGGAGAGAAACTTCGGTCTCACAAATCCCTTGTCCGTTAACTCCTGAATCGAGCCTTCAATTCTTTTAATTCAATGGAGCCATTCTATATGGAGCAATCGAGATCGGTGCGATTCCAAGCAACAAATCAATGGCAAAATCTATCTCTCGTTTCGAGGCAACCCGTGCAATTCCTCAGAAATACATCCGAAACTCACAGACTATCGATCGATTCAAATTTCAGTTGAGGCAACTCAATATTCATTACATAAGCCGGATAAGCTTCACACCCTTTTCTCATGTATTTACGTGCAGACATGTGCGAAATCACCATAGGCAATTTATTTGATTCATCTGTTTCAACCCACGAAATTTCTCCATTTTCACATTTCAACTCTAGTGTCTTTTGTTTACAATCTACCTTAGCATCATACAATGTTAACGGTCCATTCCCAAGATAACGTCAAACTCACCAAATGGTAATGACATCAAGTTGGCGGAAAGCAGTGACCTTGAATCATTAATGGGCAATTCTTGCAAACCTTGTCAACTAGCACATATTGGCCTAAGGGTTCGACACTTTAATCGTAAACTCGATAAATTCAACAGCAACTTTTATTGGATACTAAATTCATGCAAATATAGGAATGAGTGGACCCGGGATCAATCAATGCAATAACAATAGTATCATAGAGAGAAAATGTACCAGTAATAACATCGGGAGATGATGCATCTTCTCGGGCACGTATAGCATAAGCTCTAGCAGGTGCTCTAGCTTCTGATCTTGCCGTTAAATCTTTCATCACCGTTTTTACTACTAGTCCCACCTCCAGTATTTCTCGGTGGTCTACCTCTACTAGCGGTGGTATTCGTCTAGCACTCTGAAATCTTTCTTCTTTAACTTTTTCCGGACAATCTCTAATAAAATGCTCATGAGAACACTTTTGAACAAGCTCGCTCGGTCCCCCAACACTCACCATAATGTTGCCTGCCACATTGCTGACACTCGGGCTTTCTAGGTCGCACATTACCCACACTTGCCACCGAAGTAGCTTGAGCTTTAGACCCCAAATATGCTCTACCACGATCTCTGTGTGAATCCCCAATTGAAACTGTCATTCGAGGGTTTGTCTCTTTGGACCTCTTTGGTTGAGATTGAAATGGCTTGCTTATCTGTCTTTTTCTGACATCTCGGGCCTCAATAGCAGCTTTTCTTCTTTCTTTGTTCAATTCTTGACTTTAAGAGCTCGATCAACCAATACTACAAATTCTTTCAACTCCAAAATTCCTACAAGCACTTTAATGTCCTCATTCAGCCCATCTTCAAATCTTCTACACATAATGGCCTCGGTAGACACACATTCCTGAGCATACTTGCTGAGTCTTACAAATTCGCGTTCATACTCTGCTACAGACATTTTCCCCTGTTTCAATTCAAGGAACTCCTTCCGTTTTGATCAATAAATCACGACTTATGTATTTCTTTCTAAATTCTTCCGAAGAAATCCCAAGTAACTTTTTCTTTTGGCACCATCTGCAACCAAAGTCTTCCACCGGTGGTAAGTCAATCTCTCAAAAGTGATACTGACACACTTTAAGCATTCCTCGGGTGTACATGAGAGCTCATCAAATACGGGTAGAATTTTCAAGCCGAATTCCGCTTTCTCGGGATCATCATCGACCTTTGCTCTAAACTCTTGACCCCTTGTTTTGAATCTTGTCAACCGGAGGCTTGTTCATTCTTACCAAATCTATACCTTGAGCAGCTCTGAGAATAAATCCGAGGTATAGGAGGGTGGAGGAGGTTGAGCATTTAGATTTGCTCGAATAAATTGAGATACCAATTGTTCATCATTTGGAGAAAGGCATCCCGAGCCTCATCTCCTTGTTTCAATGTTTCAGGTCTACTCTCCAAAGCGCGGTCCCTTGTGCGGAGCGGTGCATTACTAGCAGACATCATCGTATAGTTCCTTCAGGATCCATTACTATATTAAAACAAAACACGGTTTAGAATAATCAGGAGTCACCAAACTATCACAATATTTTTATGGCATGTATAGCTAGACTTTTACACACACTTTATTAGTCCGAGAACCGACTAAACCATAACTCTGATACCACTAAATGTAACACCCCTTACCCATTACCGTCGCCGAAACAGGATACAAGGTATTACCAGAACATAACACATACCATTAAACATAACCGAAATATAAATATGTCATCCAATTTGATAGTGCATCGTATAATATATGTCTTGAACAATATTAGCCAACTTTAATGGCTTGTACAAATTAGCTGGTCGAGTACTGTAAGTAATATTTTAAACCTAGACAAATATGACACGTAACAAAATAATTAAGCCTACTATACATGCCACAATTCAAAACGTTTAGTTCAAATACCCTAAAGTATGATAGTGCGGGTAGATCTTCACGATCCTTAACTCCCGAGCAAGTCAAGAACACTATAAGACAAAAGAGAGAAACAAAGTAAGCTTATAGCTTAGTAAGTAAGTATGTAAATACTAATTAAAGAATCTAACATGTTTACACAACAATTCAAGTTTATCTACTTTAACTTCACTATTCATTCCACTTTGATTTAGCTGTCTCTACTGCATCATATTCACTAAATAAATCATAAGTCGGGTTACAAAACTCGAAATTCAAATCCGTAAAATTTCCCTGAATCTAGACTCATAAAGCTTTTTGCTAATTTTTTTTCTATAATTTTTGGTTCAGCCGATTAGTACAGTTTATTAGTTAAAGTTTTCTTTTGGCTGTTTGGCACACTGTTTTCTTTTGGCACGCAAATCTTGATCATTTTTTTGAGCTTCAGAAATCTCTTGTAAAAACATCGGTCTTGCTCTTAACTCTGCTAGAATCGAACCGTCATCTGAAATTTTCAACTGAGTGTTCATAACTCTCAAAGCAAACAACCACTTTCTGCTTAAAGCATCGGCAACCACATTCGCTTTTCCTGGATGATAATCGATAACAAGCTCGTAATCTTTCAATAACTCCAACAATCTTCGTTGTCTCAAATTCAAGTCTTTTTGTGACATCAAGTATTTAAGACTTTTGTGATCAGTATATACTCGGCACTTTTCACCATACAAATAATGTCGCCAAATCTTCAAAGAAAATACCACCGACCAATTCCAAATCGTGAGTAGGATAATTCTTCTCATGAGGTTTTAACATCTCAAGCATAAGCCACCACTTTTCCTTCTTGCATGAGTACACACCCAAACCATTTAGAGAAGCATCACTATACACTACAAATTCTTTACGATTCGGGTTGTATCACTTTGGTGCTTGATTAATAACTTTTCAATTCTTGAAACTCATTGACATTCTTCCGTCCATTCAAATTTAACATCCTTTCGAGTAGTCTAGTCATAGGAACAGCAATTATAGAAAATCCATTTACGAACCGCCGATAATACCCAGCTAGCCCCAAGAAACTTCTAACTTCGATTCACGTTTTCGGTGGTTTCAATCAACAATGGGTGAAATTTTACTAGGATCAACCCGTATACCATCACTGAAACAATATGACCCAAAATCCAACTTCCCGGAGCCAAAATTCAATTTTACTAAACTTAGCATACAGATTGCTTATCTCTCAAAGTTTGCAAAACTATCCTTAAATGCTCAAGATGCTCTGTCTCATCTTTTGAATAAATTAAAATATCATCTATAAACACCACAACAAATCTGTCCAAGTATGGCGAAATATGCGATTCATTAAATCCATAAACACAAAGAGAGCATTTGTCAACCCGAATGGTATAACTAAAATTCATAATGACCGTACCTTGTTCTAAAAGCGGTTTTAGGCACATCGACTCTTTTACTCGTGGTGATAATACCGGATCTCAAGTCAATCTTTGAAAACCATGTCGCTCCTTTTACCGATCAAACAAATCATCAATTCTCGACAACGGATACTTGTTTTGATTGTCACCTTGTTTAACCGCCGATAATCAACACATAATCTCATAGAACCATCCTTCTTTTCACAAATAACACGGAGCACCCCAAGGTGATAAACTCGGTCTCACAAAGCCTTTATCGGTCAACTCTTGCAATCTGCGACTTTAATTCTTTCAACTCTGTTGGTGCCATTCTATATGGAGCAATCGAGATCGAGCTGTTCGGTTTTAAATCAATACCAAATTCTACTTCCCTCGACCGAGGCAAACCCGGCAATTCTTCCGAAATACGTCCGCAAATTCACACACAACCCAAGCCTCGATTCAACTTTCTTTTCAACTTCTTTTGTATTAATTACATACGCCAAATAAGCTTCATAACCCTTTCTCAAATATCTACGAGCCGACATCGAAGAAATCATACTAGATAATGCCTCGATTTGTGCGGCTCAACCCCGAAATTTCACCACTTTCACACTTTAATTCTATAACCTTTTCTTTATAATTTATTATAGCATCATGCAATGTCAACCAATCCATACCCAAAATAACATCAAATTCATCAAGCGGCAACAACATCAAGTCGGCAGAAAGGAATGACCCGAAACATTAAAGGGCATTTCTTGCTTACTTTATCAACTATCACGCATTTGCCTAACGGGTTCGACACTCTAATCATAAATTTCGTGTTCTCAACAGGTATATTCATACTAGACACCGTTTAATGCATACGTATGAATGAGTAGAACCGGGATCAATCAAAGCAATAACATTAATATCATAAAGAGAAAATGTACCAATAATCACATCGGGTGAGGAAGCATCTTCACGCCGCTTTAATAGCATAAGTTCTAGCCGGAGCTCTTCCTCGAGATCTAACTGCTTTGTATCTCGGCTACATTCTTACTACTTGTTTCACTTCCAACTTTTCTCGGATACCTTCCCTCGAGTTTGCACCACTAGCTTTTACACTCAAATTTTTCTTTCTCGGCTCTCTGCAGGTCTCTAATAAAATGATCCAGGAGAACCACATCAAAACATTCATTTGCTCTGCATGCAGACCAAAATGATTTCTACACACACCGGCACTTCGGGTTTAACAAATCTCGAGTTCCCTACACCGGCTGCTGTATATTCGAGATTTAGGACCCACATTCTCCTTCTTAAAATTTCCATATGATTGCCCAAATTGAAACTTGGGAACGAGGATTCATAATTCTTGACTTTCGGTTTCTTTGTGAAGGTGCCTTACTCATTGGCCTTTTTTTCCAATTTCGTGTCTCAGTCTCTACCTTCCTCTTTTCTTTAAGTAGTTCTTCAGCCTTACAAGCTCGATCAACTAGGACTACCATTTCTTTCAGTTCAAGGATCCCGACAAATACTTTAATGTCTTCGTTGAGCTCGTCTTCAAATCGTCAGCACATCTTGGCTTCTATAGGAACATATTCCCTGGCATACTTACTCAATCGAACAAACTCTCTTTCATATTCTGAGATTGTCATATTACCTTGCTTCAGCTCAAGAAACTCTTTACATTTCTGATCAATAAATCTTTCACTAATATATTTCTTCCGAAACTCTTCTTGAAAGAATTCCCAGGTTACCCTCTCTTTCGGTACCACCAAAATCAAAGTCTTCCACCAATTATAGGCTAAATCTCTCAACAAAGATGCAGCACATTTCAGACATTCTTCAGGTGTACAAGATAATTCATCAAATACCGGATAGAATTTTCAAGCGAACTCGCTTTCTGCGCATCATCATCAATATTTGCTCTAAATTCTTCAGCCCTTGTTTACGAATTCTATCAGCGGGGTTACGTGCAATTTTATCATATCCACTCCTTGAGGCATTGGAGGCATAGGTTGAGGAATTGGGGAGGTGGGGAGGTCGTACATTTGGGTTCGTGCGAACGAACTCGATGTACCACGACTCATCATTTGGAGAAAGGTTTCCCAATCCCTTTCTCCTCCTCCCGACCAACAGATGGGAGGTGGGTTTTCAGTCGGCGCTACCCCTTCAAATGGGAGTCTGGCGCATTACTCTCTACTTCATCTCGCCACACTGGATCGGGATCCATTTACTATATAAAATCATTTATAAAGGTCAGAAGTCGTCACACTATCACAATTCATACATATGGCATGTATAGCAAAATCCGTACATACAACACGTAGTCCGAGAACTGACTAAACTTACTCTGATACCACTAAATGTAACGCCCCCACACCCGATACCACCACCGAAGTCGAGCTTGAGGGGTTACCGAACATAATTTATCAATTTAAGAACTTCAAATCATTTGTTTCTACATTCACAGCTTTCTAGCTACTCGCATCACAGTTACAAGAAAACTCATATCTCGAGTTACAAAACTCGAAATCAATATCCATAAATTTTCCCTGAATCTAGACTCATATATCTATTTACTAATTATTTTTTAGAATTTTTTATTGTGCCAAATAGTACAGTTTATTAATTAAAGTATCCCCTGTTTAAGGGTTCGACTACTCTAACCTCTGTGTATTACGAATCAGATATATCTCTATAAAAAATTTCAATGACTATGAGGTTTGTTTATATTAAAACTATACTCAATAAGGAATCTGTACATATAAATAACAACTTCTAATTATTTTAGTAAAATTTATTATGAATTTTTAAAGTTAGAATAGGGGATCCAAAATCACTGCCGCCCTGTTTCGCAAAAACTTTAAATATCTCATAAAATATAATTTATATTCTGTTTTGTTCAATCCATATGAAAATAGACTCATTAAGATTCAATTTCATAACTTACTCATCATTTAGTTCTATTTATACTATTTTTAGTGATTTTTCAAATTCATGTCATTGCTGCAGCAATATTACATTTTAAGGCAAGTTTCATCTTTCCTTGAATTTTTATGAACTAGATAACTGTTAAACTTCCATGATATCAAACATGATCTAAATTAGCCATCACCATGACTTATCAATATCAAACATTTTCACAACCAAACATGGCCATATCATAAAATTATTTACACAAAATAGGTATATTGCTATACATGCCATACTTAAGTAGTTGTACAAGCCATTTACCAAGATAAAAGTCCTTTGGATAGTGTGATCGAACTTTCGACTGTCCGATTCCAGTAAAGCTTGTTCAAAACTACAGTGAATGAAAAGGAAGGAGTAAGCATAAATTCTTAGTAAGTTCATATGCAAATAACAAGTAACATAACAATACAAATATACCAAACAACTTCAGCATGGTACCACCAAAACATATATCACATCTTTAAACATCATTCATCATCTTACCACCTTATCGTTGTTGTATCTATTTTCAACCCGAGGGTTAAGAACATACCTGTCCAAAGTGTCCATTTCACAACACTTACCCAAAACGTCACTTATATCTTAAGTGCTCTTCTATTAAACTAGAAATTTCACTCGTTGAACACATCGGAATACAACTCGGATACACGGATAATTTGCACATAAGTGCCTCATATGTAATCAAGAAATCATGTAACCCGCCCCTAAGTGAACTCGGACTCAACTCAACGAGTTCGGATGCCTAGTTACATTTCACAAACTCGGACTCAAATCAACGAGTTCGGACATTCGCATCCATAAGTGAACTCGGACTCAACTCAACGAGTTCGGATGCTCAACCATCCTAGTGACATGTCACTTGTACCCTAATCTATTCCTAAGGTTCAAACGGGCTTTTTCCCTCGATCTCACATTTGTCGTCTTCCATGGAATATCGGAACCGATACTCGGTAGCAATTCATATTTATCAAGTAGTAAACATAATTTGCATATTACTCAACATTAACCACAAAGCATAATATTTCACGATTAAAAATCAGCATATCATATAATTAACATTAATAACTTAAAAATAACATTTATGCTACATTATTTACACATGAACTTAACTTGGTACCAAAATATAAAGATTTTGCAATTTAGTCCACAATCTTTTCTTTTCCTCGATCACGACTTGAATCTCGTTTTCTTGATCTATAATACCAAATTAATCTTATTTAATACATACATTTATCAAAACAGCATTTAATACGAACTTTAAAAAATTACACTTTTGCCCTAAACTTTTGCATAACTACACTTTTGCCCCTAGGCTCTGGAATTAAACTTTATTCCTTATTCTTATGTTTTATAACATGCTGATCACTTTTCCTTCTATGGCAACATCAAATTCTCTCTAACATATACTTGTGACTATTAGGTATTTTGCCGATTAAGCCCTTTTACTCGTTTTCACTAAAACCGAGTAGCACAAGTTGTCTAACATAATTTAAAACCCCATATTCTATCATAAAACATCAAAATACACAAATTTCACCTATGGGTATTTTTCCAAGTATAAACCCTAGGTTGAATTATTGCTAGCATAAGCTTAATCGAGCTTCCGGGATTCCAAAAACGTAAAGAACATTAAAAACGAGGCATGGAATCACTTACTATGGAGCTTGGAAGCTTGAAACAAACCCTAGCTATGGAGAACCCTTGAAATTTCGGCCTAATGAAGAAGATGGACAAAATTGGATTTTAATTTTGTTTTAATTCATTTTAATAACTAAATGACCAAAATACCCTTACTACTAAACTTTCCAAAATTCCTTCCATGTCCTAATTTTGTCCATGAACTTAAAATTGGTCAAATTGCTATTTAAGACCTCCTCATTAATCTTCCAAAACAATTTCATACTAAAACTTCTAGAATGCAAGTTTTGCAACTTATTCGATTTAGTCCCTACTTTCAATTTAAGCACTTTAGGCATAGAATTTCATCACGAAATTTTCACACAATCATGCAATCATATCATAAACATCAAAATCATTGTAAAATAATTATTTCTATCTCAGATTTGTGGTCACGAAACCACTATTCCGATTAAGCCCTAATTCAGGATATTACAACTCTCCCCCCCTTTTAAGGATTTTCGTCCTCGAAAATCTTACCCAGAAACAGTGTGGGTATTGGTTTCTCATAGTTTCTTCAGGTTCCCATGTAGTCTCTTCTACCCCATGCTTTTGCCACAACACTTTTACAAGTGCAACACTTTTATTTCTTAGTTGTTTGACTTCTCGAGCTAAAATCTTAATCGGTTCTTCTTCATAAGTCATATCCAAATGCAGTTCAATTTCATCGGTGAAATTATATGTGAAGGATCCGAATGATACCGACGTAACATAGATACGTGAAACACATCATGAATCTTCTCTAATTCGGGTGGTAACGCTAACCGATATGCTACCGGTCCAACTTTTTCAATTATTTCATACGGTCCAATAAAACGCGGACTTAACTTGCCCTTTCGTCCAAATCTAAGGACTTTCTTCCATGGAGACACTTTCAAAATACCTTATCACCAACTTGAAACTCCATTTCCTTTCGTTTCAAATCCGCATAAGATTTCATCTATCTGGCGACTTTCAAACAATCTCGAATCACTTTCACCTTTCCTTCGGTTTCTTTTATTAAATCAACTCCATAAATCTGATTTTCCTTGAGTTTAGTCCAATACAATGGCGTCCGACATTTACGACCATATAATGCTTCATAAGGTGCCATCTTCAAACTTGTCTGATAACTATTATTATAAGCAAATTCTACCAACAGTAAATACTTTTCCCAACTACCTTGAAATTCTAATACACAACATCTGAGCATGTCTTCAAGAATCTGAATTACTCTCTCTGATTGTCCATCAGTTTGTGGATGAAAGGCAGTGCTGAAATTTAACTTTGTACCTAATGCTTCTTGCAACTTTTGCCAAAATTGTGAGGTAAACCTCGGATCTCTATCCGAAATGATTGACAAAGGTATCCCATGAAGTCTAACAATCTCTCGGATATACAATTCAGCCAACTTATTAAGAGAATAATCTGTACGTATTGGAATAAAATGAGCCGATTTAGTCAGTCTGTCAACAATTGCCCAGATGGCATTTTTCTTCCCTGGAGTTAACGGCAACCCTGATATAAAATCCATAGTAATCCGATCCCATT
This sequence comes from Gossypium arboreum, assembly GCF_025698485.1. Classification (NCBI taxonomy): domain Eukaryota; kingdom Viridiplantae; phylum Streptophyta; class Magnoliopsida; order Malvales; family Malvaceae; genus Gossypium; species Gossypium arboreum. The sequence goes on from NC_069076.1 coordinate 30,588,928, forward strand.
TCCATTCAGAACCATAATAGGTGGAGTAATCCGAAGGTACTTGGTGTTCAGCTTTCACTTGTTGGCAAACTAAGCACTTTGATACAAACTCGAAAATATCTCTTTTCATTCCACTCCACCAGTACATTTTCTTCAAGTCATTATACATCTTCGTACTACCCGGATGAACCGCTAAACAACCATTATGTGCTTCATGCAAAATCTTTTGAATCAACTCATCATTTTTCGGTACACAAATCCGATTTTTAAACATCAAACAACCATTAGAACCGATTCGAAATCGATCCGTGTCGACTTCACCTTTATTTTCTTTTGGCTAGCAAATCTTGATCATTTTTTTGAGCTTCAGAAATCTCTTGTAAAAACATCGGTCTTGCTCATAACTCTGCTAGAATCGAACCGTCATCTGAAATTTTCAACTGAGTGTTCATAACTCTCAAAGCAAACAACCACTTTCTGCTTAAAGCATCGGCAACCACATTCGCTTTTCCTGGATGATAATCGATAACAAGCTCGTAATCTTTCAATAACTCCAACCATCTTCATTGTCTCAAATTCAAGTCTTTTGTGACATCAAGTATTTAAGACTTTTGTGATCAGATATACTCGGCACTTTTCACCATACAAATAATGTCGCCAAATCTTCAAAGCAAATACCACCGCAGCCAATTCCAAATTCGGGAGAGGGATAATTCTTCTCATGAGGTTTTAACTGTCTGAAGCATAAGCCACCACTTTTCCTTCTTGCATGAGTACACACCCCAAACCATTTAGAGAAGCATCACTATACACTACAAATTCTTTACCTGATTCGGGTTGTATCACTTTGGTGCTTCAGATTAATAACTTTTTCAATTCTTGAAACTCGTTGACATTCTTCCGTCCATTCAAATTTAACATCCCGTTGAGTAGTCTAGTCATAGGAGCAGCAGTTATAGAAAATCCATTTACGAACCGCCGATAATACCCATCTAGCCCCAAGAAACTTCTAACTTCGATTCGTTTTTGGTGGTTTCCAATCAACAATGGCTGAAATTTTACTAGGATCAACCCGTATACCATCACGAAACAATATGACCCAAAAATCCAACTTCCGGAGCCAAAATTCAATTTTACTAAACTTAGCATACAAATGCTTATCTCTCAAAGTTTGCAAAACTATCCTTAAATGCTCAAGATGCTCTGTCTCATCTTTTGAATAAATTAAAATATCATCTATAAACACCACAACAAATCTGTCCAAGTATGGCGAAATATGCGATTCATTAAATCCATAAACACAAGAGAGCATTTGTCAACCCGAATGGTATAACTAAAATTCATAATGACCGTACCTTGTTCTAAAAGCGCTTTTAGGCACATCGACTCTTTTACTCAGAATGATAATACCCGGATCTCAAGTCAATCTTTGAAAACCATGTCGCTCCTTTTAGTGATCAAACAAATCATCAATTCTCGACAACAGATACTTGTTTTTGATTGTCACCTTGTTTAACCGCCGATAATCAACACATAATCTCATAGAACCATCCTTCTTTTCACAAATAACACGGAGCACCCCAAGGTGAAAAACTCGGTCTCACAAAGCCTTTATCACCAACTCTTGCAACTACGACTTTAATTCTTTCAACTCTGTTGGTGCCATTCTATATGGAGCAATCGAGATCGGAGTGTTCCTTATTAAATCAATACCAAATTCTACTTCCCCGATGGAGGCAAACCCGGCAATTCTTCCGGAAATCGTCCGCAAATTCACACACTGGCTAATCGATTCAACTTTCTTTTCAACTTCTTTTGTATTAATTACATACGCCAAATAAGCTTCATAACCCTTTCTCAAATATCTACGAGCCGACATCAAGAAATCATACTAGATAATGCCTCGATTTGTCCGGCTCAACCCATGAATTTCACCACTTTCACACTTTAATTCTATAACCTTTTCTTTATAATTTATTATAGCATCATGCAATGTCAACCAATCCATACCCAAAATAACATCAAATTCATCAAGCGGCAACAACATCAAGTCGGTAGGAAAGTAATGACCCGAATCATTAAAGGGCATTTCTTGCTTACTTTATCAACTATCACGCATTTGCCTAACGGGTTCGACACTCTAATCATAAATTACGTGTTCTCAACGGTATATTCATACTAGACACCAGTTTAATGCATACGTATGAATGAGTAGAACCGGGATCAATCAAAGCAATAACATTAATATCATAAAGAGAAAATGTACCAATAATCACATCGGGTGAGGAAGCATCTTCACGCGCTTTAATAGCATAAGTTCTAGCGGAGCTCTTCCCTCGAGATCTAGCTGCTGTATCTCGGCTACATTCTTACTACTTGTTTCACTTCCACTTTTCTGGATACCTTCCCTCGAGTTTGCACCACTAGCTTTTACACTCTGAAATTTTTCTTTCTCGGCTCTCTCAAGCGTCTCTAATAAAATGATCCGGAGAACCACATTGAAAACATTCATTTGCTCTGCCGAGACCAAAATGATTTCTACCACACCGGCACTTTCGGGTTTAACAAATCTCGAGTTCCCTACACTGGCTGCAGAAGTATTCTGAGATTTAGGACCCACATTCTCCTTCTTAAAATTTCCATATGATTGCCCAACTGAAACTTGGGAACGAGGATTCATAATTCTTGACTTTCCGGTTTGCTGTGAAGGTGCCTTACTCATTGGCCTTTTTTTCCAATTTCGTGTCTCAGTCTCTACCTTCCTCTTCTCTTTAAGTAATTCTTCAGCATTACAAGCTCGATCAACTAGGACTACCATTTCTTTCAGTTCAAGGATCCCGACAAATACTTTAATGTCTTCGTTGAGCTCGTCTTCAAATCGTCGGCACATCTTGGCTTCTATAGGAACATATTCCCTGGCATACTTACTTAATCGAACAAACTCTCTTTCATATTCCGAGACTGTCATATTACCTTGCTTCAGCTCAAGAAACTCTTTACATTTCTGATCAATAAATCTTTCACTAATATATTTCTTCCGAAACTCTTCTTGAAAGAATTCCCAGGTTACCCTCTCTTTAGGTACCACCGAAATCAAAGTCTTCCACCAATTATAGGCTGAATCTCTCAACAAAGATGTAGCACATTTCAAACATTCTTCAGGTGTATAAGATAATTCATCAAATACCCGGATAGAATTTTCATGCCAGAACTCTGCTTTCTCTGCATCATCATCAATATTTGCTCTAAATTCTTCAGCCCTTTGTTAAGGAATTCTATCAACGGGGGTTCTGTGAAATTTTATCATATCCACTCCTTGAGGCATTGGAGGCATAGGTTGAGGAATTGGGGGAGGTGGGGGAGGTCGTACATTTGGGTTCGTACGAACAAACTCAGTGTACCATGCACTCATCATTTGGAGAAAGGTTTCCCAATCCCTTTCTCCTCCTCCCCGACCAACAATGAGGAGGTGGGTTTTGATCGGCCACGCCCTTGACTGGTGGCGCATTACTCTCTACTTCATCGCCTTCTTTGGATCGGGATCCATTTACTATATAAAAATCATTTAAAAGGTCAAGTCGTCACACTATCACAATTCATACATATGGCATGTATAGCAAAATCCGTACATACAACACGTAGTCCAGAAGTGACTAAACTTGCTCGATACCACTAAATGTAACGCCCCACGCCCGATACCACCACCGAGTCGAGCTTGAGGGTTCTAGAACATAATTTATCAATTTAAGAACTTCAAATCATTTGTTTCTACATTCACACTTTCTAGCTACTCGCGTCACAGTTACAAGAAAACTCGAAATAATATCCGTAAATTTTCCCTAAATCTAGACTCATATATCTATTTACTAATTATTTTTTAGAATTTTTTATTGTGCCAAATAATACATTTTATTAATTAAAGTATCCCCTGTTTGAGGTTCAACTACTCTAACCTCTCATGCATTACGAATCAGATATATCTCTATAAAAATTTCAATGACTATGAGGTTTGTTTATATTAAAACTATACTCAATAAGGAATCTGTACATATAAATAACAACTTCTAATTATTTTAGTAAAATTTATTATGAATTTTAAATTCAAAGCAGGGATCCAGAAATCACTCGCCCTGTTTAAGTAAAAGTTTAAATATCTCATAAAATATAATTTATATTCCTGTTTTGTTCAATCCATATGAAAATAGACTCATTAAGATTCAATTTCATAACTTACTCATCATTTAGTTCTATTTATACTATTTTTAGTGATTTTTCAAATTCATGTCATTGCTGCAGCAATATTACATTTTTAAGGCAAGTTTCATCTTTCCATGAATTTTTATGAACTAGATAACTGTTAAACTTCCATGATATCAAACATGATCTAAATTAGCCATCACCATGACTTATCAATATCAAACATTTTCTCAACCAAACATGGCCATATCATAAAATTATTTACACAAAATAGGTATATTGCTATACATGCCATACTTAAGTAGTTGTACAAGCCATTTACCAAGATAAAAGTCCTTTGGATAGTGTGATCGAACTTTCGACTGTCCCAATTCTGATAAGCTTGTTCAAAACTATAGTGAATGAAAAGGAAGGAGTAAGCATAAATGCTTAGTAAGTTCATATGTAAATAACAAGTAACATAACAATACAAATATCTGAAACAACTTTAGCATGGTACCACCAAAACATATATCACATCTTTAAACATCATTCATCATCTTACCACCTTATCGTTGTTGTATCTATTTTCAACCCGAGGGTTAAGAACATACCTGTCCAAAGTGTCCATTTCACAACACTTACCCAAAACGTCACTTATATCTTAAGTGCTCTTCTATTAAACTAGAAATTTCACCCGTTGAACACATCGAATACAACTCTGATATACGGATAATTTGCACATAAGTGCCTCATATGTAATCAAGAAATCATGTAACCCGCCCCTAAGTGAACTCGGACTCAACTCAACGAGCTCGGTCGTTCGCATCCATAAGTGAACTCAGACTCAACTTAACGAGTTCGGATGCCTAGTTACATTTCACGAACTCGGACTCAAATCAACGAGTTCAGACATTCGCATCCATAAGTGGACTCGGACTCAACTCAACGAGTTCGGATGCTCAACCATCCTAGTGACATGTCACTTGTACCCTAATCTATTCCTAAGGTTCAAACGGGCTTTTTCCCTCGATCTCACATTTGCCGTCTTCCATGGCATATCGGAACCGATACTCGGTAGCAATTCATATTTATCAAGTAGTAAACATAATTTGCATATTGCTCAACATTAACCACAAAGCATAATATTTCACGATTAAAAATCAGCATATCATATAATTAACATTAATAACTTAAAAATAACATTTATGCTACATTATTTACACATGAACTTACCTTGGTACCAAAATATAAAGATTTTGCAATTTAGTCCACAATCTTTTCTTTTCCTCGATCACGACTTGAATCTCGTTTTTCTTGATCTATAATACCAAATTAATCTTATTTAATACATACATTTATCAAAACAACATTTAATACGAACTTTAAAAAAATTACACTTTTGCCCCTAAACTTTTGCATAACTACACTTTTGCCCCTAGGCTCGGGAATTAAACTTTATTCCTTATTCTTATGTTTTATAACATGCTGATCACTTTTCCCTTCTATGGCAACATCAAATTCTCTCTCTAACATATACTTGTGACTATTAGGTATTTTTTTGATTAAGCCCTTTTACTCGTTTTCACTAAAAATCGAGTAGCACAAGTTGTCTAAAATAATTTAAAACCCAATATTCTATCATAAAACATCAAAATACACAAATTTCACCTATGGGTATTTTTCCAAATATAAACCCTAGGTTGAATTATTGCTAGCATAAGCTTAATCGAGCTTAAGGATTCCAAAAACGTAAAGAACATTAAAAGCGGGCTTGAAATCACTTACTATGGAGCTTGGAAGCTTGAAACAAACCCTAGCTATGGAGAACCCTTGAAATTTCGGCCTAATGAAGAAGATGGACAAAAATTGGCTTTTAATTTTGTTTTTAATTCATTTTAATAACTAAATGACCAAAATACCCTTACTACTAAACTTTCCAAAAATTCCTTCCATGTCCTAAATTTGTCCATGAACTTAAAATTGGTCAAATTGCTATTTAAGACCTCCTCATTAATATTCCAAAACAATTTCATACTAAAAACTTCTAGAATGCATGTTTTGCAACTTATTCGATTTAGTCCCTACTTTCAATTTAAGCACTTTAGGCATAGAATTTCATCACGAAATTTTCACACAATCATGCAATCATATCATAAACATCAAAATCATTGTAAAATAATTATTTCTATCTCGGATTTGTGGTCATGAAACCACTATTCCGATTAAGCCCTAATTCAGGATATTACAGTGATAGTCGAGGATCATCACCACACTATCAATCTCTTTTTGGTACTTTTAAAAATGTAAATATTTGAACTATGGCATGTATAGGCTAGTAGTTGTGAAGTATGTTTTGTGACGTCTATAGTTAGCCATGGGATTTGGCTAATTTGTGTTTGAACTCATATTTGATAATGGCTTTTGATATATGATTTAATCTACAATTATGGCATGTCTCAATTAGATAAAGGAGAAGGTAAGTTTGGGAAGTTCATGGTATGAGAATGGATGATGTTTTTTGATATAACCTTACATTATGTTTTAGTATAAAAAGGTAAGATTTATAAGTATGTAAATGATTGATAATATTATGGCATGAATGATGTATGTTTTAGCTTAAAGAATGGTTGATTGGGTTGTACATATATGCTTGATTCCTTATTTATAGGGTGACCCATAATGGGGTGGCAAGTTGGCTTAAACCAAGCCTGCATTGTGCCACACGGTCAAAAGCCACGGGCGTGCTTTGTGGCCGTGTTTGTTTGGTAGTAACCTCTTAAAAATCACACGGCTCTGATACACGGGTGTGTCATATGGCTGTGGGCATAAGTCAGTAGCTAGCTAAATATCACACGGCCATCGCACAAGGGCGTGTCTATTGATCGTGGGTGAAAGTTAGTATGGTCACCCTATTTTGGCACGACTGGTTCACATGGGTGTGTCTAATACCCGTGTAAGGCACACGGCCTGGTCAGACGGGCATGTGACCTTAACAGAATAGAAAAATTTCCTAAGTGTTGAAAGTTGTGAACATGTTCGGTTTAGTCCCGACCTTTTCCTAATGCATGTTTAAGGTCTCATTGACCTAAGAAAGGTACTTATGTTGATGTTTGACTATGATGCTATGATGTTTGTGAAATGAATGCGAAGTGTTTTGATATGTTTGGTAATGCCGCTTAACCCTAGTCCGGCAATGGATACAGGTTAGGGGTGTTACAAACCCTTTTCTCAAACATTTTTGAGTAGACATATCAGAAATCATGGCAAATGAACTATCTGACTCTTCTGAATTAACCCGAAGAGTTTCACCATTTTTACATTTCAACTCAATGAATTTATTTCCACAATTCACTATCGGATCATGTATAGTCAACCAATCCATGCCAAGAATCACATCAAATTCATAAAACGGCAATAGCATGAGATCGACCGAGGAACAATGACCTCTAATCATCAAAGGGAAATTTTTACATACTTTATCTACTAATACATGCTTGCCTAATGGATTCGATACTTTAATCACAAATTTTGTAGATTCTATAGGAATACTCATACTATGCATCAATTTCATGCAAACATATGAATGGGTCAAACCCAGATCAATCAAAGCAATAACTCTAGTATCATGGAGAGAAAATGTACCTGTAATCACATCGGGAGAGGATGCCCCTTTGCGAGCACGGATAGCATAAGTCCTCGCAGGTGCTCTAACATCTGGTCTCACTACTGAATCTCTAGATGCACCTCTCTTACTTGCCCTAGCTCCCGGATTTCTCAATGTCTGCCTCTGACAGGAGCATTGCCTGATCTTACACTTGGTATTGCTTCTTTTTTAATCATCTCGGGACACTCCCGAATAAAATGATCTGGTGCACCAAATCGGAAACAACCTGTCTCAGTTGCTTGACACTGACCTGGGTGACGTTGACCACATCGGGGACACTCTGGTCTATCAGGCTGAACACTGCCAAAACTTGCAATCGAAGTGGTCTGAGCTTTCAGACTCATAAATCTTCTACCTTTGTTTCGGCTACAATATCCAGCTGAAAAATTAGATCTAGTGGAGAACTCTCTAGGCCTCTTGGATGTAAACTGAAATGACTTGCTCATTAGTCTTTTCTTCATGTCTTGCATCTCAATTTCAACTTTTCCGTTTCTTTTTAACAGCTCCTCTGCCTTACAGGCTCTCTTAACTAGGAAAACAAACTCTTTTATTTCTAGGACACCAACCGACAATTAGATATCATCATTAAGCCCATCCTCAAATATTTTGCACATAATAGCCTTTGTAAACACACATTCTCGAGCATAATTTGTAACACCCCATACCCGATACCGTTGCCGGAGTCGAACACGAGGTGTTAACGGACTTAATTCATTAATTAAACAGCTCATACAATTCATTTTAAAATTTCCAGACAAGCTGGCTAACTGCATCACAGTCGCTTTAAAAATCATATCTCGAGTTACGAAACTCGAAATCCAATTCCGTAAATTTTTCCTGAAACGAGACTCATATATATATCTACTAATTTTTTTCTAGAATTTTTGGTTGGGCCAATTAGTACAGTTTATTAGTTAAAGTCTCCCCTGTTTCAGGGTTCAACTACTCTGACCTCTGTGTATTACGAATCAGATATCTCCCTGTACAGAGCTTCAATGACTATACCGTTTGTCTCTAATAAAACTAGACTCAATAAGGAATCTGTACATATAAAGTGTGATTTCTAATTATCTTTGTAAAATTTATGGTGAATTTCCAAAGTCAGAATAGGGGATCCAGAAATCGCTCTGGCCCTGTTTCACAAAAATTTAAACATCTCATAAAATATAGCTCATATACCTGTTTCGCTTATTCCATATGAAAATAGACTCATCAAGCTTCGATTCCATAACTTATTCATTATTTAATTCCATTTCTACTATTTTTAGTGATTTTTTAAACTCACGTCACTGCTGCTGTCTGAATCTATTTTATGGTAAATTTTACCTATTTCATGGTTTCCATGGATTAGCTAGCAATTTGACATACATAATACCAAATATGATCATGATTAGCCATTCCAATGGCTAATCATTACCAAGCATTTCTATTTCCATACCACTCAATAACCATATCATAAGACCATATATACAAAATGATTATAATGCTATACGTGCCATACTCAAAATATACAAGCCATTATGCCAAGATGGTATACGGATAGTGTGAGCTTGCCTCCGACCGTTTCCGATTTCCGAGCTGGCTTGTCAACACTACAAGGAATGAAAAGGAGGGAGTAAGCATAAATGCTTAGTAAGCTCACATGCAAATAGCAAGTAACATAACCATATAAGCAAACATAAAACATCATTTGCATAATCATCACCAAGACATTCATATCACCTTTTCATTTATCATCTTACCATATTGTTGTTATATTGAGTTTTCAACCCGAGGGTTAAGTACATACCTGTTCAAAGAATCCATTTCACAACACTTACCAATACGTCCCTTTCATCTTGAGTATTCCTCCATTTGAGTAGAACTTTACCCGTTGAACACATCGGAATATAATTCGGATACATGGAAAGTTTGCACATAAGTGCCACATATGTAGCCAAGCTACCATGTAACCCGCCCATAAGTGAACTCGGACTCAACTCAACGAGCTCGGGTGTTCGCATCCATAAGTGAACTCGGACTCAACTCAACGAGTTCGGATGCCTAGTTACATCTCACGAACTCGGACTCAACTCAACGAGTTCGGACGCTCGCATCCATAAGTGAACTCGGACTCAACTCAACGAGTTTGAATGCCCAAATATCCCAGTGACATGTCACTTGTATCCTAATCCATTCCTAAGGTTCAACGGGACCTTTTTCCCAATCATGTGTCTCAACCATCTTCTACGGAATGCCGATACCGATACTCGGTAGTATTTCACATTTTCCAAGTATATCACATAATTTGACATATTATCAAACAATTATCACAAGTATAATATTTCATAATAATTATCATATCATTTAAAAACATTAAAACATTTAAAATAATAACTATGTTACCAACATTTACATATGAACTTACCTCGTATGCGAAAATGGCTATTTTACCATTTCGTCCACAACTTGGTATTTTCTCCATTTTAGCCAATTTCAAGTTTCCTTGCTCTATCATTTAAAATATAGTCTAATTAGGACTCACATTATTCAAATTGACCCAAAATCATATTTTGGAAAAATTACAATTTTTCCCTAAACTTTTGCATATTTACACTTTTGCCCCAAAGCTCGTAAATTAAAATTCAGCCTATTTTCTTATGTTTTATGACATTCTGATCATTTTTCCTTCTATGGCAACATCAAATTCTCACTCTAACATGTACTTATGACTATTAGGTATTTTTACCGATTAAGCCCTTTTGCTCGTTTTCACTTAAAACCGAGTAGCACAAGTTGTCTAACATAATTTAAAACCTCATATTCTATCATAAAACACCAAAATACACAAATTTCACCTATGGGTATTTTTCCAAATATAAACCCTAGGTTAAATTATTGCTAGCATAAGCTAAATCGAGCTAGGGACTCCAAAAACGTAAAAATCATTAAAAACGAGGCTAGAACGGACTTACAACCGAGCTTGGAAGCTTGAAAACCCTAGCCATGGTTTCTCCTTGCTATATTCGGCCATGGGGTTGAAGATGAGCAAAATTGGCTTTTAATTTTGTATTTTAATTCATTTTACCCTAAATGACCAAAATGCCCTTACTACTAAACTTTCCAAAATTCCATCCATGTCCAATTTTTTGTCCATAGACTTAGAAATTGGTAAAATTACTCTTTAAGGACCTCTAATTAATAATCTAATTCAATTTTATGCAAAATACTTCTAGAACACAAGTTTTGCAATTTATTCAATTTAGTCCCAAATTTCAAATTAAGCACTTTATGCATAAAATTTCTTCACGAAATTTTCACACAATCATGCAATCATATCATAGACCTTAAAATAATCATAAAATAATTATTTCTATATCGGATTTTGTGGTCACGAAACCACTATTCTGACTAGGCCCAAAATTAGGATATTACAACTCTCCCCCCCTTCAGGGATTTTCGTCCCCGAAAATCTTACTAGAAAAGTGGTCTTCACTTTTAATCTCATATTTGGTGCCGAATAACTTGCACTTAGACTGTACCTCCAATACATCTCTTCAATTTCTCATATGATCTAAAAGCTTACAGTCTCAACTCTCAACTGTTCTTAAATTTTCAACCCTTCTCAATTTCCCATGATATCATGACATAAAACCCGGATCTCAACTTGATTTAATGGAGACCGGAATTCCAAGAAATCCAACAATCAAAGAGACCTGAAATTCCATGAATCGATGAGTAGGAATTCATTCAATCTGATGTGATTTATAGATCTCGCCAAACATTTAACAATAGGATACATCACATTTTCCTCTTTCCGCCATAGAAATAATTCGATATGGCCTCAAGAATAATCCTTCTCATTTCCATCCCAATATCAACATTGACAAGGATAATTTTGATAGATCCCAATGCTCGGCTTTAACCCTTTAACAACTCCGATTTTATGTAACATCGGATGCTCTAAACTATCACATTACCTCATTGTCTTGAAACACATCACAATTCATACAACAATACATTCTTGAAAGCCGAAGTCTTTGCTCAATGTAGACTAGTCTAGTTCGACGCTTTGTTACCAATATTCTCATCTATCCGAACTCGTCAACATGTAATAAACTTTTCAGCTTTCACAAGATGGAAACCTTATCATTCAGTAGTGACTTAAACTAATATTCAACTCTTTCTATTAAATATACACTTCTCGTTCAAACTATTTACTCTTTTATCCGTACAAAATGAAATTCTATTATCAGACTTGGGAAAAATAATCCTGACATAATTGTCACATGAAATCTTTCAAATAAATAATTTACCATACCGACTAAAACTCGCGCTTTTATCACCTATGTCTTTCTTGATGTCAAATCCTTACGAAATTAGAAAAAATCCCAATACTAAAATCACCACATTACCAAGATCAAATTAGAAGTATAGTCATATTTGACATGATTATCATGGGCTGCAGAACCCACTTCGAACATGAGTCGTAATTGACAAATTATGGAACAAAGATAACAAGAAAACCGAATAAAGAAATCCAAGATAGAGAAACCCAGAATAAAGAAATCCAGAATAAAGAGATCCAGGATAAAGAAACCCAAGATACGATACTATGCCGGAGAATCGAAAACCAAATTCATAGAGAAAATACAGAATACCCTGATAATTCAAAGAAAGAAAGTCCAAACAAAATCATCATTTAATCCCACTGAAATCAAATATAACAAAATCAATATATCTTCCCATACATATATATCGATGAAGCATCAAGAAGAAAGCAGAATCATAATATCATATGAATTCTCTCATCAATTCTTATCGACCAAATGAAATAGAATACCCAATGAAATAGAGCAATATAAATTATAAACCAATCAGACTACCAATGCTTTCATCCAACACCAAAATTAGAAGACATTCCCATATAACAAGAATTTCTTCAGAAGATCAATAGCCATAGAAATATTTCTGAGAACGGGTGAACACATAGAACATCTCAAAAGAGACTGCTAAATCTGTCCGGTCATAAGCTGTCACACTCGGATAATTCACATTTGAAATATCATTTCCCCAACTAGTTCTGCCGTCACAAATTTCATATTAAATCATTCACTAAAGAATGTCAGTTCTGAATAAATTTCGATTTACACTTTTCTCGACCTTGCACTTGAGTAATTCGATTTACCAAAGAGAATTCCTTCTCTAACTGGGATAGTGCATAATTCCAATAATCTTTATATCAATCCGATACTTTCTGGCTCTGACTTTACTTATCAGCTCATTTTCAATCTCGAATCATACTTATAATTATTCTATCACTGAACTCTTTGGGTTCTCAACCGGAAACTTATTCAATACAAATCTCATGAAATTCCATTATAAGTACCACTTTGGTAAGGGGGAGGGGTTGTAGGACCTCTGACTCGACTTTCTTATACATACACATATGACACAACTTCCATCATCATAGTAACATCATCAAAATCATGTCATTCATTCATGTTGGCTTACACCAATTTTCCTATTGTCCCATTTAGACAATATACTTATGCATACATTCTATGTTTTCTAGATGACTTTACTTATCCATTCATTTAATTAAATTAATTCATGCTCATGACATTATATAAGGCCAAACAAACATAGATATTTGCATCACAATCACAACTTTCATTTTGTGCATCATCATGTACATATCATTACAATCATATAATTCAGTCCAACAATTTAACATAGATAAGTTCATTTCATTATAATCCTTTATCTCATAAAAAAATTGTATATCATTAACATTCATCAACATTCAACGTCCAATCAAGACAAGGACATTTTCATTCAGTATTATGATATTATGACCTTTATACATACCTCTACTACTTTCTATTTATTCCGTTCATCTTATCAAGTAAGCCACATACACTACATCGTATGAGCATTAAGCAAATATGGATATTTATCACAACATGAACTTTCATCTCACATATTATCACATATGTATCATAAACTTTTATTCATACTTTTCTGAACCGAGACTTATCATAATCATAACTTTACTCAAATACCTTCACATAACCGTGAACATGGTCGGCACAGCTCGGTTGGAGAGTACCCTGTCTAAATAAGACGGTACTCATACGCGTCGGAAGATATCACACTATCACAGATCAGTGGCATGTATAGCTAAACTTTTACACATGCTAGGTTAGTCCGAGAACCGACTAAACCTGCTTTGATACCACTAAATGTAACACCCCATACCCGATACCGTTGCCGGAGTCGAACACGAGGTGTTAACGGACTTAATTCATTAATTAAACAGCTCATACAATTCATTTTAAAATTTCCAGACAAGCTGGCTAACTGCATCACAGTCGCTTTAAAAATCATATCTCGAGTTACGAAACTCGAAATCCAATTCCGTAAATTTTTCCTGAAACTAGACTCATATATATATCTACTAATTTTTTTCTATAATTTTTGGTTGGGCCAATTAGTACAGTTTATTAGTTAAAGTCTCCCCTGTTTCAGGGTTCAACTACTCTGACCTCTGTGTATTACGAATCAGATATCTCCCTGTACAGAGCTTCAATGACTATACCGTTTGTCTCTAATAAAACTAGACTCAATAAGTAATCTGTACATATAAAGTGTGATTTCTAATTATCTTTGTAAAATTTATGGTGAATTTCCAAAGTCAGAACAGGGGATCCAGAAATCGCTCTGGCCCTGTTTCACAAAAATTTAAACATCTCATAAAATATAGCTCATATACCTGTTTCGCTTATTCCATATGAAAATAGACTCATCAAGCTTCGATTCCATAACTTATTCATTATTTAATTCCATTTCTACTATTTTTAGTGATTTTCTAAACTCACGTCACTGCTGCTGTCTGAATCTATTTTATGGTAAATTTTACCTATTTCATGGTTTCCATGGATTAGCTAGCAATTTGACATACATAATACCAAATATGATCATGATTAGCCATTCCAATGGCTAATCATTACCAAGCATTTCTATTTCCATACCACTCAATAACCATATCATAAGACCATATATACAAAATGATTATAATGCTATACGTGCCATACTCAAAATATACAAGCCATTATGCCAAGATGGTATACGGATAGTGTGAGCTTGCCTCCGACCGTTTCCGATTTCCGAGCTGGCTTGTCAACACTACAAGGAATGAAAAGGAGGGAGTAAGCATAAATGCTTAGTAAGCTCACATGCAAATAGCAAGTAACATAACCATATAAGCAAACATAAAACATCATTTGCATAATCATCACCAAGACATTCATATCACCTTTTCATTTATCATCTTACCATATTGTTGTTATATTGAGTTTTCAACCCGAGGGTTAAGTACATACCTGTTCAAAGTATCCATTTCACAACACTTACCAATACGCCCTTTCATCTTGAGTATTCCTCCATTTGAGTAGAACTTTACCCGTTGAACACATCGAATATAATTCGGATACATGGAAAGTTTGCACATAAGTGCCACATATGTAGCCAAGCTACCATGTAACCCGCCCATAAGTGAACTCGGACTCAACTCAACGAGCTCAGGCGTTCGCATCCATAAGTGAACTCGGACTCAACTCAACGAGTTCGGATGCCTAGTTACATCTCACGAACTCGGACTCAACTCAACGAGTTCGGACGCTCGCATCCATAAGTGAACTCGGACTCAACTCAACGAGTTCGGATGCCCAAATATCCCAAAGTGACATGTCACTTGTATCCTAATCCATTCCTAAGGTTCAACGGACCTTTTCCCAATCATGTGTCTCAACCATCTTTTACGGAATGCCGATACCGATACTCGGTAGTATTTCACATTTTCCAAGTATATCACATAATTTGACATATTATCAAACAATTATCACAAGTATAATATTTCATAATAATTATCATATCATTTAAAAACATTAAAACATTTAAAATAATAACTATGTTACCAACATTTACATATGAACTTACCTCGTATGCGAAAATGGCTATTTTACCATTTCGTCCACAACTTGGTATTTTCCCCATTTTAGCCCAATTTCAAGTTTCCTTGCTCTATCATTTAAAATATAGTCTAATTAGGACTCACATTATTCAAATTGACCCAAAATCATATTTTGTAAAAATTACAATTTTTCCCTAAACTTTTGCATATTTACACTTTTGCCCCAAAGCTCGTAAATTAAAATTCAGCCTATTTTCTTATGTTTTATGACATGCTGATCATTTTTCCTTCTATGGCAACATCAAATTCTCACTCTAACATGTACTTATGACTATTAGGTATTTTTACCGATTAAGCCCTTTGCTCGTTTTCACTTAAAACCGAGTAGCACAAGTTGTCTAACATAATTTAAAACCTCATATTCTATCATAAAACACCAAAATACACAAATTTCACCTATGGGTATTTTTCCAAATATAAACCCTAGGTTAAATTATTGCTAGCATAAGCTAAATCGAGCTAGGGACTCCAAAAACGTAAAAATCATTAAAAGCGAGGCTAGAACGGACTTACAATCGAGCTTGGAAGCTTGAAAACCCTAGCCATGGTTTCTCCTTGCTATATTCGGCCATGGGGTTGAAGATGAGCAAAATTGGCTTTTAATTTTGTATTTTAATTCATTTTACCCTAAATGACCAAAATGCCCTTACTACTAAACTTTCCAAAATTCCATCCATGTCCAATTTTTTGTCCATAGACTTAGAAATTGGTAAAATTACTCTTTAAGGACCTCTAATTAATAATCTAATTCAATTTTATGCAAAATACTTCTAGAACACAAGTTTTGCAATTTATTCAATTTAGTCCCAAATTTCAAATTAAGCACTTTATGCATAAAATTTCTTCACGAAATTTTCACACAATCATGCAATCATATCATAGACCTTAAAATAATCATAAAATAATTATTTCTATATCGGATTTTGTGGTCACGAAACCACTATTCTGACTAGGCCCAAAATTAGGATATTACATAATTGCTGAGTCTAACCAACTCGCGCTCATATTTAGTCACTGTCATATTGCCCTATTTCAACTCTAGAAACTCTTTTATTTTCTGGTCAACAAACCTCTGACTGATGTACTTTTTACGAAATTCCTCTTGAAAGAAATCCCAAGTGACTCTCTCTTTCGGTACAACTGATACAAGTGTCTTCCACCAATGGTAGGCCAAATCTCACATAAACCTGTTTAAACATTAAACACACAATTTAAATAATAAAACTCAAAGTCATATATAATATACAAAATTCATGTATTATTATCATTAAAGAAACCTAATACCTCAAAAATTTCAGCATTTAATATCTCATTGATATACATGTGCATAATAACCAAACATATCATATAACAAAATTTATTTAATATTAACATATGTGGCATTGGCTTTTGATAATATAACCAATATTCATTTGTATATTATACCACATTACCCTATATCATGGCATAATATTCATTATCATAAAAGATAATTGGTAGCGTTACAACATGGCCAAATATACTTCTTTTACATTGCAAATTCATGTGCATATTACCAAAACAAAATGAACAATTTTGAGTACAAATATCAACCAAAAGTACACTTATTTTGCATGCTTATTACTATGCTTATAATTACATATTCACTATCAAACAATTAGCCAACATTCGGTCAATAGAAAATAACTTCAATAGGACTTTTCAAAATCTTATTCATTCACTGATATTCACGACCGAACCTAATTCCTATGTATACACTTTTATCTTGACTAGGTTTAGCCGTATATAATCATGCATTGAAACCTATTTTAACTCATTAAATAACCAAGCAATTGTACACATACTTCCTCACACATGACATTAGCATTTAACTAAATAATCATATTCATGACTATACCAAGTTTCATCATTTCTCAAACCAAAACACATATTAAAACATCACATGTATATCATGAAACATAATTCCCGCATTAGGTCTAAGCATAAACAAATGCACATAAGTAATAGCACATATAATTAACCAAAACAATTATACAACATATTCCTTACTTGTCATTTAGCAACCGAACATATAAAGCCAATATTGAATCAAATACATATCCATCATTTTATCTCAATACTAAGCCAAAATGTACCATCATTCATCGCCCAAATTATACCACATTTCATACTTCCAAAATGAACTAACTATTAAACCGGTTATATATTATACTTACCATTTCTCATTGCCGAATCAATTAACTAAACATCACAAACATATTGACCAAGGAACATACTTACCAAAATATACTTATCCTATGTCAAATTACTAAATCATCAATTAACCTAATAGCCAAGTTGAACCATATACACCATGAAATACACTTCCACATTGAATTTAAGTCATAGCCATAAACACACAAACTTTAACATTATAATCAAGCCATTTTTGCATGGCTTATATATATACACAAACCAAAATCCAACATTTCCAAGTAATATCTAGCCTATACATGCCATAGGTTCGAAATTTGGCTTATAAAGTACTGAAACAGTCGATAGTGTGATAGACTTTGTCGACGATCCCTGAGCTCATAACTTGATTCCAAAATCTATAAAAAGAGACAAATAGACACAAACTATAAGCTATCATAGCTTAGTAAGTCATAAGAAAATAATAACTCAATCTAACAAAACCAATTTATAATAACATAATCACATTTTATATTCATAAGGCCGAATATAATCATTACATATATTTGCACATAAATCACAAATAAGATATCACTATACATAACCCTTAGCCGAATGTACTTTTCATATACACATATTTTTTCATTTACATTATATATGATTTGTAACACATATCAAGTAACCTACTTACCTCATTTCAAATAAGTAATAAGTTATCACATACCTGATCATTTTAGCTCATTTTACACATTCAATCACAACTTATCATTGCCCATTGAACCATTCGAAATTGAATAGGATACTCGGATAATCACACATGTTGTACAATGCCAATGTTGTAACACCCCGAATTTGGGCCTAGAAGTATTGGGCCTTGAGTGGGGGTCCGTAAGGAGGTTGTATATAGGTATTTAATTGTGCAATGAAATGAAACAATTAAATGTTTGCTTTAGTGGTTAATGGCTTTGAGAAGTGTTGGAGAAATCTTGGGTTTAAACTTGGGCTTTAGCAAAAATTTTGGTATTAAGTGAAAAAAAAACTTGGATGCTTGGATGAGGGCCTTTTAAATTATTGTGGTAAATAAATGACACAAGGAAGCATGTAGTCTAGTGGTTGTGGCGTCATTAAGGTTGTATAGGAGCCTGGGTTCAAGCCTTGGCTCTTGCAATTTATTTTGGTTTTTTTTTAGGGAACCTGGACTTTGGCCTTTAGACCTTATAATTAATTGGGGATAAAATATGATACAAAAAGCCTTGTGGTTTAGTGGCAAGTATCATGTGGAGCATCTGAGGGGAGGCATGGGTTCGAATCCTATGGCAAGCAATGAGCATTTATTTTGCTAACAGGGGGCGGCAAGAGTTGGTGTTGAATTTAAACTCTGATGTTGGAAGGATCCCACATCAGGAAGTTAACATAAGAGGGGATGCGAAGCTGGCTTTAAATAGAGAGAACCATGAGGAGAGTAGGGGTACCTTTCTTGGCTGATCCCTTTCGCTGTATGGCGTGCTCGTTTGGGTTGGGCGTCGACTAAGAGTGCTCGGAGCTTGGATTAACTCCAGTCGCCAATCGGGTGTGTATTTCTCGCTACTCTAGCTGTAGGATGGCTACTTCGGGCCGCGATGGGCCGAAAGGGGGTCATGTGGGCCCAATGGGCCTATGGGCCCAATTGGATAAGTTGTTTGATTGTGTTGTAAATGTTAGACTAGGCTAGGTGAATCTCATATCTGTGGCTAGATTTGGGCTAAAAGGGCCACACGAGCGTGTGGGCCCATTTGGGCCGAGAATAGGCTTTAGGCCCATTCGTATTGTTATCCCTGTTTAGAATACTTTAGTTTACCAAATTACTGAAATGCCCTCAAATTGTAAAATTACTAAAGTACCCTCGATTTATAGAATTACAGTTTTACCCTTGATTTACAGAATTACCGTTTTACCCTCGATTTATAGAATTACTGTTTTACCCTTGATTTACAGAATTACTGTTTTACCCTCGATTTACAAAATTACTAGAATACCCTTGGTTTACAAAATTACCAAAATACCCTCGATCAGTAAAATTACCAAAATACCCTAGTCTGTAAAATTGCTAAAATACCCCTAGTTTGTAAAATTACCAAAATACCCTCAATTTGTAAAATTACCAAAATACCCTTAGTTTGTAAAATTACCAAAATACCATTGGTTTATGAAATTACCGAAATACCCTTAATTTGTAAAATTACCAAAATACCCCTGATTTACAAAATTACAGAAATACCCTTGACTTTCTAAAAATTATAGAAATACCATTGGTTTACAAAATTACTGAAATACCCTTGGTTTGTAGATTTACCAAAGCACCCTTGTAGGATGAAATGATTAAAATACCCTTATTAGGTAAAAAGACCGTAAAGCCCCTGTAGGGTAAAGTGACCGTAAAGCCCCTGTAGGGTGAAGTGACCGTAATACCCCTGTATGGTAAAATGACGAATATGCCCTTATGTTCCGTAAGACTAATGTGTGTAGGATTTACATATATTGATATTGGATTAGTTAAGTTTGAGTGACAGGTGGTGGTTGTCGTAGGCGATTGATTTTGGAAACGTTTCAACTTCAACTCATAACAGGTGTGTACTAACCCTCGTAATAGCTTAGATTAATATTTGCTGAGAAGCCGAAATGCTAAAATACTGGTATTTCGGGAACTTGTAATGTTGCGTTTGGGTATAGATACGATAAATACGATAAGATCGGTGTTTGGATCGATGGAACAGGTAAGAACTCAATTTTATGCACGATGGTAAGTGGGCCTCAATGGGCTAGAATTGGGCCCAATGGGCTTTTGGGCCCATTTGGGTAAAATTGATAGAAAATGGAATTTGGAAAAGTTGCATGATAACACGGTTAGTATTGTTGTAAAATTTGGATTAAGCAGGCTTAGTGGGCTAAATCGGCATTCATAGGGCCCATTAGAGGTTTTGGGCCCAAAAGCCCGAGTTTGATAAAGTGGGTTAAAGATCATTGTTTAAACACTCGGAAATATTGATAATTGTTGATGAACATGGAAAACCCTGATATTTGGTAAAATTATGAAATTACCCTTATAGTATGAAAATGACTGTTTTGCCCCTAGGTAAAAATGACCATTATACCCCTAGGGTTTAATTATAAATTTTATACGTGGGATATGATATACATGATTGATATGATATGCACATGATATGTATAAAATGCACATGATATGTATAAAATGCACATGATATGTATGAAATGTACATGATGTATTCATAAATGCATTGGGTTGGGTTTTTATATGGATGGAGGAAGTGCAAAAGGGCTTATGCCCCAGTTTATTGAAAATGGCTTATGCCCCAGTTTACCGAAAAGGGCTTATGCCTCAGTTTATTGAAAAGGGCTTATGCCCCAGTTTATCGAAAAGGGCTTATGCCCTAGTTTATTGAAAAGGGCTTTGCCCCAGTTTACCGAAAAGGGCTTTGCCCCAGTTATTAAAGAGGCTAGGCCTCTAGATATATGATAAAGCAGCTATGCTACCGGTGGTGTGTTGGTTGGGTGGGTTGAGTTATTCCCCACATGGTGTGTTGGTTGGTACGGGTAGAGAGTAGCGGATGGTGGGTTGAGTAGTCTCCCCAAATGGGCTTGCATACATCCATTGACATTACATGTGATATTGAAATGGGCCTAAGGGCCATACCGTTTCTGAAGAAAGGCTTGCCCAATGATATGATTTATGAAAAGGCTTGACCCGGTGATATGATTTATAAAAAGGCTTTGGCCCAGTATATATCGAGACTGAATTAGGGCTTAGGCCCATATTGCTACTATTTAAGGGCTAAGGCCTGATGTCTTATTCTTGAATAGGGCTTTGGCCCGATTTTTCTTGACAATTGTGTTATTCTTTGTTTGTTTGTTGTTGGGGATTACACACTGAGTTTTCATAAACTCACCCTATTTCTAACTGTGCAGGTAATCCCTAAGCTTAGATGGTTTGGAGCTGCGAGGGACTCGGAGATGGCCACACTACTGTTTCTGTTTCTTTTAATTACAAGAAGTAATCGGTTTATTTTTTTATAAGTTTTATCTTATTAATATTATTTTTGCTTTTGGGTTGTAATAATGCCATTTTAATTATTTTTCTGGGATTATTTTATTTTTAATAACTTTAATCTGTTTATTAATAAATGGGCTAGACTTAGGACGTGTTTTCAAAATGATAATTGTTTTCAAAATAACACCACGCCACGATTATTCGATTTATCAAAGATTTCAACTTAAATAAATTACAGCTCGATTTAACCAAGTGTGGCAATGGTTGTGGGCATGTCTAGGATTGGATCCATTAGAAGAGCTTGGTACTTAAGTAGCCTTCATGGCTCACCTCCTCTGTTACGGATTCCTACCTGGTGCCCAGCTCCCATTCACTTTATTAACTTAGCAAAGACTATCTTTTAAAACACTAAGAAGGACGTTGAAAGAGGCATGGGTTTTCTTAAAAACTTTAATGTGACACGTCGGATCCGGCCATAACGTCTGGGCCGGGTTTGGGGTGTTACAAACATCCCAGACATGGTCTTACATGTAATCACATATCGATGCCACTGTCCCAGATAGGGTCTTACACGAATCAAATATGATGCTGATGTCCTAGACATGGTCTTACATGTAACTACATATATCAATGCTAACGTACCAGACGTAGTCTTACATGAGAACAATATCAAAAATCCTATGTCATGAAATATGTATCCTAGCTATCCTTAAGGTTCATACGAGGCTTTCGGATGTCGTAACTCAGTCGAATCGAACTCGTACACATAGTTTTCAAGCATATTCACATTCACTTTTCTTATATACATTTTCACATAATTCATTTTAGCATATAAAACTCGTATTTATTTAAAATTAAAAACATCTATTTGTTTATAAACTTACCTTGGACAACGATAATCGGAATGGGACGACTATTTGACAACTTTGGTTTTCCCCTGATCCAAATCTGATTTCTTGGGTTCTTGATCTAAACATATTCAAATTAAACTCATTCAAATATATTCTCACTCAATTTAGTCCAAAAACACATAAATGAGAAAATTACCATTTTGCCCCTGACATTTCACACTTTTTACAATTTAGTCCAAATTGTACAAAACACAAAACATGCAAAATTTGCACACACCATGCTTAGGCCGAATCTTCTTTATGCCCATACAAGTCCATACATTTCATTTATTTCACATTTTAGTCTCTTAAATTATTATTTTTTCAATTTAGCCCTAATTACTCAAAATATCAAAAATTCCAATACAAAACATATTAATCCAAAACATATCTTTCATATTTCATCAACTACCATCACAAAACTCAATTATTCATCAATGGCATAATTGAAAATATTCATCAAAATCAGAATTTCAAGCATAGGCTTTGTATATTACACTGCAACGATCTCAAAAACATAAAAATTATCAAAAATCGAACTAGTTACATACCTTGATTAAGCTTAACAATGGTCGAATATGGCTTTCTTTTATCTTTCTTTTCCTTTATCTAATTTTGACTACCAAATATAAACATGCATGGCCTTTAATTATTTTATGTTTTATATTATATAACTTCATAATCATTTTACATATATAACCTTTATATTAAAATTTTAAACCATTATAATTCATGGTTATAACCATCCACTCATTTAGTTATGGTATAATTGCATTATAAGTGCTTCATATTAATGAGACAAGTTTAATTAAGCACTTTCATATTTAACTATTAACTTTTCACTTTACGCGATTAAGCCTTTTTTATTAAACCGATACTCAAATGACAAAATTAAAACACAAAATTTTCATGGATATAAATCAACACATAATAAAAAAAGAAAATATTTTTAAAATACTTTTCTGACTCAGATTCGTGGTCCCAAAACCACCGTTCTGAATAGGGTCTAAATCGGGCTGTTACACAGATGCTTCAACTAAACTAGTTAGATTAATTCCGAATATTCTCATACGAGAATGCCAAATTACTCAAGGAAAGACTTCAAAGATGGGATGACAAGCACATTCGAGTTTGAGAATTTGAGGCAGGTTAGCAAGTCTTGTTATTTAATTCCAGATTAAGGTTCTTTCCGTGTAACACCCCAAACTCGACCAAGACGTTATGGCCGAATCTGACGTGTCACATCGAAGTGCTTTTTGAAAATAGGACTTGCCGTTAAGAATCCAAATTTAAGTTGAAACCCTTTTAGTTTTTATTGCTTGCGAAAATTTGGCAAATTAAGTTGTTACTAATTGAAATCAATTTGTCAAAATGATTGCCATCTTTATCACTGTTGATTCCTTAAACTAAATAAAATCACGGAAGCTTTTAAAAACCTTGAAGTTTAAAATGCCTGTTTTCCTTGAAAATAGTTATTATTTTGAAAATTCACCTTTTTCCTAGTCTAGCAGTTTAAGGTATGAAATCAAAGCCCAAATAAAAGTTAAAACCACAAATGGCCTTATTACATAACCAAAAACCCAATATGAAATTTAAAAAAATAAAGTCAAAAGTAGAACATCAGCAATTGTGTGGCCACCTCCGAGTTCCTTACAGCACCAAACCGTCTAAGGCTGAGGATTAAATGTATAGTTAAAAGAAAAGGTGAGTTTTCAAAATAATAACTATTTTCAAGGAAAACACACATTTTAAACTTCAAGGTTTTTAAAAGCTTCCGTGATTTTATTCAGTTTAAGGAATCAATGGTGATAAAATGGCAATCGTTTTGACAAATTGATTTCAATTAGTAACAACTTAATTTGCCCTTTTTTTGTAAGTAATAAAAACTAAAAGTGTTTTAACTTAAATTCAGATTCTTAACGACAGGTCCTATTTTCGAAAAACACTTCGATGTGACACGTCAGATTCGGCCATAATGTCTTGGCCGAGTTTGGGGTGTTACACTTAGCTATGGTCGAATCTGGCGTGTCACATCAAAGTGATTTTCAAAAATAGGACTTGTCGTTAAGAATCTGAATTTAAGTTAAAACCCTTTTAGTTTTATTGCTTGCGAAAATTTGGCAAATTAAGTTGTTACCAATTGAAATCAATTTGTCAAAAAAATTGCCATATTTATCACCGTTGATTCCTTAAATTGAATAAAATCGCAGAAGCTTTTAAAACCTTGAAGTTTAAAATGCGTGTTTTCCTTGAAAACAACTATTATTTTGAAAACTCACTTTTTTCCTAGCCTAGCAGTTTAAGGCATGAAATCAAAGCCCAAATAAAAGTTAAAACCACAAATGGCCTTATTACATAACCAAAACCCAATATGAAATTTAAATAAATAAAGTCAAAAGTAGAACACCAGCAATCGTGTGGCCACCTCCGAGTCCCTTACAGCACCAAACCGTCTAAGGCTGAGGATTACCTGTATAGTTAAAAGAAAGGGTGAGTTTATGAAAACTCAGTGTGTTATCCCGTATCAGTTAAACAGTAAATAATGCATGTAGTAATAGTCTAGGCCTGAGTCTTATCCAGTGTAAGTACAGTTTGGGCCTTAGCCCTATAAAGTAACAGAACAGTCTGGGCTTTAGCCCTATAAAGTAATAATGTGGGCCTAAGCCCCATACAATATCAGTACAGTGTAATGCGATTATGCATCCCACCCAAATCCAGCCAGCACACTACCTGCACCAACCAACACACCATGTGGGGATATAAATCGACCCACCCAGCCAACACACCAATATCGCGCAAAGCTTCCGGTAATAATAATGTAGCATAGCTACCAGGAACAGTAAATGTGGCAAGCCACCAATATCAGTAATTGTGGCATAGCCACCAGCAACAGTGAATGTGACATAGTCACCAGTACAGTACTTCCTCCATATCAAAATCCCAACCCCATGCAGTATGTCATGTCATAAGCATTATGTGCATGCAAAGTCATACTCAGTAGAATCATATATGTAAATCATAAGCACATCAATCATAAGAAACATAAGGGCATAATCGTAAATTTACCATACAGGCGTATTACGATCATTTATCCTACAGGGGCATTACGGTTATTTTACCCTACAAGGGTATTACGGTCATTTTACAAACTGGGGATATTTCTGTAGTTTTAAAAATTAGGGATATTTCGGCAATTTCATAAATCGGGGGAGGGGGTATTTCAGTAATTTTTCATATCGGGGGGATTTTGGTAATTTCACAAATTAAGGGTATTTCAGTAATTTTATAACCTAGGGGTATTTTGGTAATTTTACAAATCAGGGCCTTAACGACCCAACCAAAGGTCCATCGTCGCCTCGAGCGACTTAAGTAATCTAAATAGATATAACGGTGCAAATAGGCCTAGGGCCCATACTCGGCCCAAGTTGGCCCACACGCTCGTGTGGCTAATTTAGACCAAATTTAGATACGACTATGTGTAGACCATAGCCTGGTTCATTAATAGCCACTTGCCGCAGATTTTATCCATGTGGGCCCATGAGCGGATTGGGCCCACACGGCCTATCGAGGCCCAAAACAACCTAGGTCATGTGCGCGACATGAAAAGTCTATCTGTTACATGCTTAACAGTGAAATTTACCCACGTGGGCCCATAGGCCCATTGGGCCCATATGACCCATTTAACCCAGAACTATTCACGACTGTACGAACGACGTAGCCCAGTCCAAAACTTACCACATAACATACATTTTATCCATGTGGGCCCACCAGCCCATTGGGCCCACACCGGCCAGTCTAACCTTCCATGGCCCAAAACAGCCTATGCCATGTACGCGACATGACAAGCCGAACCATATTCCATCTAGCAACTAATTTGACACAAGCGGGCCCACAGAACCATTGGGCCTATTCGGCCCATTTCCTGGCCCACTATGGCCTAAGCCCATGAATTCGCCCATAGTGGCCTTCCTCGTCGTATGCCCACATTCCATGACCTCGATTCACCACACGCACGATCGTACGCTCGTGTGGCATCATACACCATATTTTTGGCTTTTCGGCATTCTACCGATCTACAGTCAGAGGAGTGCAAACAACACATACTTTCAGCTTTTCAGCCGATTAGCGAACATGGTAGACGGTTACACACCTTTGTTAACAAAGAGAGTGGCTAATGCTTGAGCACCAAACCTACATCAATTCCAACAGACAATCAATCGTATGCTGATAGGAATACAACCAACCTTATTAACCCTTACTCAAATGAATGACTTGAGCAAGATAAAGGGAATACTTATCGAACCGCAAGGTTAATTAGGGAGAAGGGACAATCGTCCTAACCCACTAGAACAGAGGAGTAAAGCTAGCAACACTCGTCCCTAGCCATTAAACGACAATAAAGAACAAGATTAAACATAGGATTACCAATAGGGAGGAGTAGATTTACAAAGAATCAATACTCACCACTTGATCACAGAATATTCGTACAAGTTAGAAACCAAAGTAGAGAGGGAGAGTGCTGATATTCGACCAAAGTAACACCAGTTGAGAACACCACAGAAAAATAGCAACCGGTCTACAAAGAAGAAACCGATTGAAAGAATTGGGAGCAATAGTATTCAGCCAAGAAAACTGAGAAGTAGCAGAGGTGAGAAGAGAGCAGTGGTTCGACCAACCAAATGAAAAGAGATTAAGGGGAAGAAAAAAAGTTTGATTTTGGCACAAAAAATTAAGCGTCTAATCGGCCAAGGAAGTATCGATTTGAGATAGGGAAGGAAAAACAAAGAAAACGATCAGAAGGAGGAGGCAATAGAAGAATTCGGCACCAAAAAGCACAAAAACCAAATGCCTAAAGAAAGACACATAAAACTGAAACTTGAGGAACAACACTCAGCCGAAATTCTAAGTACCTCCTATGCAAATTTGGCACAATACCACACCAACTCAAACTCAACTTTTTCCTCTTAAAAATCTTCCTTCATCTCTTCCATGATCCACTCATTGACCAGTTAGAACTTCCCTCCACAGATTTTCAATCAAACTCCACCTCTCTCACCATAAAGAAATAAAATGAAATATCCCTTTGCATTCCATGGGATTTGAACCCAAGCTCTCACAATAGCCACGTCACGCCACCACTTCTAAGCCATAAGCTCAATTGTGTCACCTTCCTCCTACAATTATTTATAAAGCCTACAAGCGAAAGTCTGAGTTCACTTAAATAAATAAAACGAAAATTTTGCCTACGCCAAGACTTGAACCTCAAACCCTATGTACACTCCACATGCCATTTACCAATAGACCACTAGGCTTTTTGTGTCATGGTCTACCCAAATTTAACTATAAGCCTATTAGCCCAAAGCTAGGGATTTACTAATAAAATAAAATTTTTGCAAAAACTAGGTTTAAACCCAAGATTTCTCAGACACTCCCAGAACACTTAGAACACTTAACCACTAAAGTAGATACCCACTCATGTCATTTCCTTGCACAATTAAATACTTATATACAACCTCCTTACAGACCCATACTCAAGGTCCAATATTTCTAGGCCCAAATTTAGGGCGTTACAATTTATCCCTCCTTCAAGAAATTTCGTCCTTAAAATTTTCCAACTAGCAGGGTAGTCGCGTAACAACTACACTACTACGCCCTCGATGCGCACTCTGATCCTAATAACGCCAACACACTTTAACTTGAACTTGGAACTTCTTACACATACCCAAAACACCTACCCACTGGAGCAAATAGACATCACACGCATACAATCTCTATGTCCAAATCATCACACTCAAACAAAACATACCTGAATCAAAAGTGATTTGGCAGTCTCGAGCCCGATGTTCTTTAGACCTGCATCTGAGACATGCTCTTGAATCCTCCAGCATTTGTCCAGATGACACCTTCTGCAATGCTTGCAAGTCAGAAAGTTCAGACGCGTTCTAACATGCTTCACAGAACGAGGCTCTAGCCCCAGAGAACTGTGATCTCTCTTATTCCTACAGTCCACACACCTAGCCTGGACTATTTCATTAATCTCCTTAACTTCCTCTAACACTTCACTTACTAATCGAGTTAGTGCCTCAGTTCCGAGCTCCGAGTTATCGCTACCCGAAGTTGGTGGACTTTCCCTAACTTTTGTCTCCTACACCATATCATGTTCAGGTGAATCTGGTGTCTCTCTAGCAGGCATGTGTCCCGATGCTGAAGACCCAGCCCTAGCACTACCTCAGCCTCCACCGCGGCTTTGTGTACCCTTTCCATGAGTACCTCTAGTGTTCATTTCGATAACGAATTATCTATTTAAAAGTCTTATGAATCAATTCATAATTCCAGTAGTTATTAACAGATATTTTATGATCAAGCAATAGTTAGAGTTTTGTTTTCGTAGAGCAGAGTCTCACTTTAGTTTTTAGTCTTCTACAGTCCCAGTTTTCCTACAGTCTCGAATAACTCAGACTCTATTGTTTCCAGTATAGTACCACTACCTATAGCTTAACATTTCAGTCCATAATAGTAAACAATGTCAGAGAACTTACAGATTTGGCACCGGAGACTCGGTGTGCCACACTGGTAAAGCTTCTAAAAATACTTCAAGAATAGTTTCCAAAAAAATTACTAATATTATTCAAAACCCATTCTACAGCTGAGTTTTTTGTAACCTGGCTCTAATACCACTAAATGCAACACCCCAAACCCAGCCTAGACGTTATGGTCGAATCTGACGTGTCACATCGAAGTGCTTTTCGAAAGTAGGACTTGTCATTAAGAATCCGAATTTAAGTTAAAACCCTTTTAGTTTTTTTTGCTTGCGAAAATTTGGCAAATTAAGTTGTTACTGATTGAAATCAATTTTGTCAAAATGATTGCCATATTTATCATTGTTGATTCTTTAAACTAAATAAAATCACGGAAGCTTTTAAAAACCTTGAAGTTTAAAATGCGAGTTTTCCTTGAAAACAATTACTATTTTAAAAATTCACCTTTTTCCTAGTCTAGCAGTTAAAGGTGTGAAATCAAAGCCCAAATAAAAGTTAAAACAACAAATGGCCTTATTACATAACCAAAAATCCAATATGAATTTTAAATAAATAAAGTCAAAAGTAGAACATCAGCAATCGTGTGGCCACCTCCGAGTCCCTTGCAGCACCAAACCGTCTAAGGCTGAGGATTACCTGTACAGTTAAAAGAAAATGTGATTTTTTAAAATAATAACTATTTTCAAGGAAAACATGCATTTTAAACTTTAATGTTTTTAAAAGTTTCCACGATTTTATTCAGTTTAAGGAATCAACGGTGATAAAGATGGAAATCGTTTTAACAAATTGATTTCAATTGGTAACAACTTAATTTGCCAAATTTTTGCAAGCAATAAAAACTAAAAGGGTTTTACCTTAAATTTAGATTCTTAACGACAAGTCCTATTTTCAAAAAGCACTTCGATATGACAAGAGAAATTCATCCATAACATCTAGGCCAATTTTGGGGTGTTACATTTAGTTATGGTCGAATCTGGTGTGTCACATAGAAGTGCTTTTCGGAAATAGGACTTGTCGTTAAGAATCCAAATTTAAGTTAAAACCCTTTTAGCTTTTATTGCTTGCGATACTTTAGTAAATTAAGTAGTTACTAGTTGAAATCAATTTGTCAAAACAATTGCCATATTCATCACCGTTGATTCCTTAAACTAAATAAAACTACAAAAGCTTTTAAAAACCTTGAAGTTTAAAATGTGTGTTTTCCTTGAAAATAGTTATTATTTTGAAAACTCACATTTTTCCTAGCCTAGCAGTTTAAGGTATGAAATCAAAGGCCAAATAAAAGTTAAAACCACAAATGGCCTTATTATATAACCAAAAACCCAATATGGAATTTAAATAAATAAAGTGAAAAGTAGAACATTAGCAATCGTGTGGCCACATCCGAGTCCCTTTGTAACATCCTGATTTTCGGGTTTTTTCGCGATTCTTGATATTTTAAGAAAAGTTTCTAAAATTTGGTATGTAATTGTGAAATTAAAAATTTGAGTATGTAAATGGGCTTATGGAAGGCCCATGTGTTGGCCAAAACTCGGTAGAATTTTCAAAATTTGGACTAAAGAGTTAGGGGTTCTGGCTAGGTGACCTTATGTAAAGTTGTGGGAGAAATGTATCACAAAAAGAGCTTTAGTAAAGTGGAAAGGGTGATGCAACTAAGCTCCTAAAAAGGTGGCATGTGGAGCATAGGGGAAGGCATGGGATCGATTCCCTGTGTTGGCAAATAAGGTTATTTATTTTTATGAGCAGGAAGGGTAAGTGGTGGAACCCAGGTGAATTTTGTTGGAGGAGTTTGAATTAGTCAAGTGCATGGATTAAGAAGTGATAAGGGGAGAGATTTTAGGGCTGATGGAGAGATAAGGGGGAGCGTATCTAGGAGAGATTTTAGGAGATTTGAAATGGGGCGAGTGATGGCCGGCCAAGGGGGAAGGTTAGTGTAAATTCGGCTATTGGGTTTTAGGGTGGCATTTTCCTCTTTTGTTTTCTTTTTTTCTTCCCACTTGTGCCGATTTTTCTTAAGCAATTCCTCTATTTTCTCTTCCATTATTTCGTCCATAAGCTCTTTACCCCTATTCTTCCTCTCTTTCATTTATAGTAAAAGCCGAACTCATCCTTCTTTTCATTGCTAACCGAATAGTATCAAGCCAAATCCCGAAGGAGGCAAGAGAAGTCGATTTTTCCATAAAGGTATACACTTGTTCTTTTTCTTTTAGCCGATTCATGTTATGTCAAAAGCCTTTCAAATCTTTTGTCAACACCCTTTTTGGTCCATAACCACTTCTTCTTCAGTGATCCAAAAGTCAAAAGCACAGCATCCTTGGGTGACTTGGTGGCCGATTCTTAGGATCCTTGTGGTGTAATTTTTGCTAGTGTTTTGGAGCTGGGACTACGTTGAATCGGAGTTAATACGGGATTGGAACCGTTTGGGTAGGTGAACCTCGGTAAGTGCTCGTAGCTTTAATCAATTTGGTATTATGGAGGTTAAGAAAAGCTGAAACCCCTCTAGTTTAGGGAGGTGGCCAAATATGGGTATAGGCTTTATAGGGTTCTTCTTTTAATATTTTTATGGTTTCTATAGTGGAGGAGTAGAAAGGCATAGTGTCGACTTGGATTAGCTTGGATCACCGCAGTGGCTAGATCTCGTCATAAATCTCGGCAAAGGTAAGGTGCCTAAGGCCATTATGGATGGTAGCCGAATGTGTAAGTGTTAATATTAGATGGTTCTTGATTTGGTTCAATTATTGCGAGTTGATCTATTTAACGGTTGAATATAGGAGAAATCGTGTAGGAGATCTCATCGAGGAATATCGCAAAACAGGTGTGTAACGAACCCTTTTTCATAGCTTAAAGCGATAAATGCCGAAAAGCCGAAATGCCGAAATTTTGGCATTTCGAGGACTTATGAGCAAGCGAATGCTCATTAGTTAGTTAGATTCACTAAGAGGATGATCGGGAACATTGGAAAAGATAAGAACGTGATCTTTTCCGTTCTCGGTAAGTTGGGCCTCAAGGGCTGAAGTAAGGCCCAATGGGCTTTCGGGCCCATTTGGGTAAAATTGGTGGAAAACGAAAACCTATTAAATTTCGTATCAAGACTGATAAAACCATTATGGAATATAGGCTAAATGGTACTAGATGACAAAATCGGCTATGTAGGGCCCATTAAGGGTTTTAGGCCCAATAACTCAATTTCGCTAAAAATGGGCCAGAATCACTATTTGCACACATGAATTGTTAGTAACCGTTAATGAACATGGAAACCCTAATTTTTGGTAAAATTATAGGATTACCCTTATAATATGAAAATGACCGTTTTGCCCTAGGTAAAAATGACCATTATACCCCTAGGGTTTAAATATGAATTTAATACATGGTATTTTGATAAACATGGTATGTATGATATGCACATGACATGTATGATATGCACATGATATGTATGGTATGCACATGATGTATTCATAAATGCATTGGGTTGGGTTTTTATATGGTTGGAGGAAGTGAAAAAGGGCTTATGCCCCAGTTATTAAAAGGGCTTATGCCCTAATTATCAAAAGGGCTTATGCCCCAGTTATTAAAAGGGCTTATGCCCCAGTTATCAAAAGGGTTTATGCCCCAGTTATCAAAATGGCTTTTGCCCCAGTTATTAAAAGAGGCTAGGCCTCGGTTATATATGATAAAGACTATCTTTGCTAGTGGAGAGTTATGGTTGGGTGGGTTGAGTTATTCCCACATGGTGTGTTGGTTGGTACGGGTAGAGAGTAGCGGATGGTGGGTCGAGTAGTCTCCCCAAATGGGCTTGCATTCATTCTATCATTAATGGTACATGTGATATTGTAATGGGCCAATGGGCCATCACATTTCTGATAAAAGGCTTGACCCAGTGTTATGAAGTATAAAATATGAAAAGGCTACTGACCAAAGTATATACATATTGAGATTGGACTTGGGCTAAGGCCCGGTGATATTGTTTTGGGCTCTGAAAGAGGCTTGTTTCTGTGAGTTTCCAAACTCACCCCTTTCCTTAACCTTGCGGTGAGCCTTGATGTGGAGACTTGGGTAGGAGGGATTGAGTAGCCACAGTGACCCTTTGGGCTTTTAAATAAGTGTTGGTTTCCTTTAAATTTTCTTTAATTATTATTTATTTTGGGTTGTAATAAGGCCATTTTAACTTTTCTTTTATTTCTTTTCGGGATTATATTATTTTTAAAAACTATAAAACTGGTTGATAATTATTCAAATGGGCTAGACTTAGGACGTGATTTCAAAACGATACTTGATTTCAAAATATCATAACGCCACAATTATTCAATTTATCAAAGATGTCCACTTAAACAAATTTAAACTTGATATAACAAAGTGTGGCAATGGTTGTGGGCATGTCTAGGATTGGATCCAATCGAAGAGCTTGGTATTTAAGCAGCCTTCATGACTCACCTCCTCTGTTACGGATTCCTACCTGGTGCCCAACTTCCATTCACTTTGGTAACTCAACAAAATATATGGTTTTAAAACACTAAAAACGGAACGTGGGTTTTTCAACTCCAATGTGGCACGTCAGATTTGGCCATAACATCTGGGCCGGGTTTGGGGTGTTACACCCTTGTAGCACCAAACCGTCTAAGGCTGAGGATTACCTTTACAGTTAAAAGAAAGGTGATTTTACAAAAGCTCAGTGTGTAAACCCCTATCATTCAAACAGTAAACAATGCATGCGATGGAATGCGGGCGAGCCTATCGATGTCGATCTGATCTAGGCCTTAGCCATATCTGAATGAGCAGTCTAGGCTTTAGCCCTATCGATGTGGTGTGGGCTAAGCCCAATATAGTATTAGTACAGTGTAATGCAATTATGCATCCTACCTAAATCCAGCCAGCACACCACTCATACCAACCAACACACCATGTGGGGATATAAATTGACCTACCCAACCAGCACACCAATATCGCGTAAAGTTGCTAGTAATAATAATATAGCATAGCTGCCAGAAATAGTAAATGTGGCAAGCCACTAGTATCAGTAATTGTGCCATAGCCACCAGTAACAGTGAATGTCACAAAGTCAGCAATACAGTACTTCCTCCATATCAAAATCCCAACCCCATGCATTATGTCATGTCATAAACATTACGTGTATGCAAAGTCATACTCAGTACAATCATATATGTAAATCATAAGCACATCAATCATACGAAACATAAGGGCATAATCATTATTTTACCATACAAGGGTATTACGGTCATTTTACCCTACAGGGATATTACGGTTATTTTACCTTACAGGGGTATTACGGTCATTTTACAAATCAAGGGGTATTTCAATAATTTTACAAATTTGGGGTATTTTAGTAATTTCACAAATTAGAGGTATTTTGGTAATTTTACAACCTAGGGGTATTTCAGTAATTTTACAATTCGATGGTATTTTGGTAATTTTAAAAATCATGGGTATCTTGATAATTTTACAACCCGGGAGTATTTCGGTAATTTTACAAATCGGGGTTTTAACGATCCAACTAAAAGTCCATCGTCGCCTTGAGCGACTTAAGTAATCTAAACAAATATAACGGTGCAAATGGGCCTAAGGCCCATACTCGACCCAAGTGGGCCTACAAGCTCGTGTGGCCAATTTAGCCCAAATTTAGATACGGCTATGTGTACACCATAGCCCGTTTCATTAATAGTCACTTACTGTAGATGTTATCCGTGTGGGCCTACGAGACTATTGGGCCCACACGACCCATTGAGGCCCAAAACAACATAAGTCATGTGTGTGACATGACAAGTCTATCTACTTCCCGCTTAACAGTGAAATTTACCCATGCGAGACCACGGGCCCATCCGGCCCATTTAACCCAGAACAATTCACGGCTGTACAAACGACGTTGCCCAGTCCAAAACTTACCACATAGCATACATTTTATCCGTGTGGGCCCACCAACCCATTGCGGCCTATGCCATGTACGCGACATGACAAGCCTAACCATATTCCACCTAGCAGCTGATTTGACACAAGCGAGCCCATAAGTCCATTGGGCCTAATCGGCCCATTTCGTGGCCCAAATGGCCCACTACGACCTAAGCCCATGAATTCACTCATGGTGGCCTTCCTTGTCATATGCCCACGTTCCGTGAGCTCGGTTCACCACACGCGTGATCCCACGCTAGTGTGGCATCATACGCCATATTTTCGGCTTTACAGCATTTTACTGATATACAGTCATAGGAGTGCAAACAACACATACATTCAGTTTTTTCAGCCGATTTGTGAACATAGTATACGGTTACACACCTTTGTTAACAAAGAGAGCGGCTAATCCTTGAGCACCAAACCTGCATCAACTCCAACACACAATCTATTGTATGCCGATAGGAATACAACCAAATTTATTAACCTTTACTCTAATGAATGACTTGAGCAAGATAAAGGGAATACTTACCGAACTGGAGGGTTAATTAGGGAGAAGGGACAATCGTCCTAACCTAGTAGAACAGAGGAGCAAAGCTAGTACAACTCGTCTCTAGCCATTGAACGACAATAAAGAACAAGGTTAAACATTGGATTACCAACAGGGAAGGGAAGATTTACAAAGAATCAATACTCACCAGTTGATCACAGAATATCCGCACAAGACGAAAACTGAAGTAGAGAGGGAGAGTGCTAATATTTGGCCAAAGTAACACCACTTGAGAACACCACAGAAAAACAACAACCGGTCTACAAAGAAGAAATCGATTGAAAGAATTAGGAGGAATAATATTCAACCAAGAAAACTGAGAAGTAGTAGAGGTGAGAAGAGAGCAGTGGTTCAGCCGACCAAATGAAACGAGATTAAGGTGAAGAACCAAAGTTTGATTTCGTCACAAAAATTAAGTGTCTAATTAGCCAAAGAAGTAGCGATTCGAGATAGGGGTGGAAAAACAAAGAAAACGAGTAGAAGGAGTAGGCAATAGAAGAATTCGACACCAAAAAGCACAAAAACCAAATGGCAAAAGAAAGACACAAAATACCAAAACTTGAGGAACAACGCTCAGCCGAAATTCTGAGTACCTCCTATGCAA
This sequence comes from Gossypium arboreum, assembly GCF_025698485.1. Lineage (NCBI taxonomy): Eukaryota > Viridiplantae > Streptophyta > Magnoliopsida > Malvales > Malvaceae > Gossypium > Gossypium arboreum. Next base: position 30,625,444 of record NC_069076.1, read on the forward strand.
ATTTGGCACAATACCACACCAACTCAAACTCCACTTTTTCCTCCTACAAATCTTCCTTTATCTCCTTCATGATTTTCTCCATGATCCACTTCTTGACCAGTTCAAACTTCCCTCAGCAGAGTTTCAATCAAACTCCACCTCTCTCACCACAAAGAAATAAAATGAAATAGCCCTTTGTATTCCTTGGGATTCGAGCCTAAGCTCTCACAATAGCCATGTCATGCCACCACTACTAGGCCACAAGCTCACTTGTGTCACGTTCCTACTACAATTATTTATAAAGCCTACAAGCCAAAGTGTGAGTTCACTTAAATAAATACAACGAAAATTTTTCCTACGCCAAGAATTGAACCTCAGACCCCATGTACACTCTACACGGCATTTACCAACAGACCACTAGGCTTTTTGTGTCATGGTCTACCCAAATCTAACTATAAGCCTATTGGCCCAAAGCTAGGGCTTTACTAATAAAACAAAATTTTTGTGAAAGCCTAGGTTTGAATCCAAGATTTCTCAAACACTCCCAGAACACTTAGAACACTTAACCACTAAAATAGATACCCACTTCTGTCATTTCCTTGCACAATTAAATACTTATATACAACCTCGTTACGGACCCATACTCACGGCTCAATACTTCTAGGTCAAATTCGCGGCGTTACAATTCACCCCTCCTTAAAAAATTTTGTCCTTGAAATTTTCCAACTAGCAGAGTAGTTACGTAACAACTACACCACTATGCTCTCGCTTTAACTTGAACTTGGAACTTTTTACGCACACCCAAAACACCTACCCACTGAAGCAGATAGACATCACACGCATACAATCTCTATGTCCAAATCATCACACTCAAACAAAACATACTTGACTTAAAAGTGATTTGGCAATCCCGATCCTGATGTTCTTTAGACCCGCATCTGAGACATGCTCCTGACTTCCTCCAGCATTTGCTCGGATAACGACTTCTGCAATGCTCACAAGTCAAAAAGTTCAGACGCGTTTTAACATGCTTCACAGAACGAGGCTCTAGCTCAAGAGAACAGCGATCTCTCTTCTTCCTATAGTCCACACACCTAGCCTGGAGTGTTTCACCAATCTCCTTAACTTCCTCTAGTACTTTCGATACTAACCGGGTTAGCGCTTCAGTTCCAAGCTTCGGGTTATCGCTACCCAAAATTGGCGGACTTACCGTAACTTCCGTCTCCTGCACCATCTCATGTTCAGGTGAAGCTGGTGCCTCCCTAGCAGGCATGTGTCCCGCTGCTGAAGACCTAGCCATAACACTACCTTGGCCTCTACTGCAGCCTCGTGTACCCCTTCAGGAGTACCTTTGGTGCTCATTTTGATAACGAATTACCTGTTTAAAAGTCTTATGAATCAGTTCATAATTCCAGTAATTATTAACGAATATTTTATGATCAAGCAATAGTTAGAGTTTTATTTTCATAGAGGAGAGTCTCACTACAGTTTTCAGTATTCTACAGCCCTAGTTTTCCTACGATCTTGGTTAATCAGACTCTAGGGTTTCCAGTATAATACCACCACCTATAGCATAACATTTCTGTCCATAATAGTAAACTGTGTCAGATAACTTACCGATTTGGCGCCAGAGACTCGGTGTGCCACATTGGTAAAGCTTCCAAAAATACTTAAAGAACAGTTTCCAAAAAAATTCCTAATATTTTTCAAAACCAAATCCACAGTCAAGTTTTGTATCCTGGCTCTAATACCACTAAACATAACACCCCAAACCCAGCCTAGACGTTATGGCCTAATCTGGCGTGTCACATCAAAGTGCTTTTTGAAAATAGGACTTGTCGTTAAGAATCTAAATTTAAGTTTAAATCCTTTTAGTTTTTATAGCTTGCAAAAATTTGGCAAATTAAGTTGTTACTAATTGAAATCAATTTGTCAAAACGATAGCCATATTTATCACCGTTGATTCCTTAAACTGAATAAAATCGTGTAAGCTTTTAAAAAACCTTGAAGTTTATAATGTGTGTTTTCCTTGAAAACTGTTATTATTTTGAAAACTCACATTTTTCCTAGTCTAGTAGTTTAAGGTATGAAATCAAAGCTCAAGTAAAAGTTAAAACCACAAATGGCCTTATTACATAACCAAAAACCCAATATGAAATTTAAATAAATAAAGTCAAAAGTAGAACATCAGCAATCGTGTGGCCACCTCCGAGTCCCTTGCAGCAGCAAACTTTCTAAGGCTGAGGATTACCTGTACAGGTAAAAGAAAATGTGAGTTTTCAAAATAAGAATTGTGTTTTCCTTCATGCATTTTAAACTTCAAGGTTTTTAAAAGCTTCCGCGATTTTATTCAGTTTAAGGAATCAATTGTGATAAAGATGGCAATCATTTTCACAAATTGATTTCAATTAGTAACAACTTAATTTGCCAAATTTTCGCAAGTAGTAAAAACTAAAAGGGTTTCAACTTAAATTCACATTCTTAACAGCAAGTCATATTTTTGAAAAGCACTTTGATGTGACACGCCAGATTCGGCCATAATGTTAGGCCGAGTTTGGGGTGTTACATTTCGTTATGGCCGAATCTGGCATGTCACATCGAAATGCTTTTCAAAAATAGGACTTATCGTTAAGAATCTGAATTTAAGTTAAAACTATTTTAGTTTTTATTGATTGTGATACTTTAGCAAATTAAGTTGTTACTAGTTGAAATCAATTTGTCAAAACGACAGCCATATTTATCACTGTTGATTCCTTAAACTGAATAAAATCGCAGAAACTTTAAAAACCTTAAAGTTTAAAATGCGTGTTTTCCTTGAAAACAATTATTATTTTGAAAACTCACCTTTTTCCTAGTTTAGCAGTTTAAGGTATGAAATCAAAACCCAAATAAAAGTTAAAACCACAAATGGCCTTATTACATAACCAAAAACTCAATATGAAATTAAAATAAATAAAGTCAAAAGTAGAACATCAGCAATCAGGTGGCCACCTCTGTGTCCCTTACAACAGCAAACCGTCTAAGGTTGAGGATTACCTGTACAGTTAAAAGAAAGGGTGAGTTTACGAAAACTCAGTGTGTAATCCCCTATCAGTCAAACAGTAAATAATGCATGCGAAGCGTGTGGGCACGAGCCCTATCGATGTCGATGCGATGCACGGGCCTTAGCCCTATCTGATATGAGAATAGTCCGGGCTTTAGCCCTATCTGATATTTCTTGTGGGCTAAGCCCAATACAAGATTATTAACAAAGTGTAATGCAATTATGCATCCCACCCAAATCCAGCCAGAACACCACCAGCATCAACTAACACACCATGTGGGGATATAAATCGACCCACCCAGCCAATACACCAATATCGCGCAAAGCTGCCAGTAATAATAATACAGCATAGCTGCCAGAAATAGTAAATGTGGCAAGCCACCAGTATCAGTAATTGTGTCATAGCCACCAGTAATAGTGAATATGACATAGTCACCAGTACAGTACTTCTTCCATATCAAAATCCCAACCCCGTGCAGTATGTCATGTCCTAAACATTACGTGTATGCAAAGTCATTCTCAGTACAATCATATGTAAATCATAAGCACATCAATCATACGAAACATAAGGGCATAATCGTCAATTTGCAATACAGGGGTATTACGGTCATTTTACCCTATAGGGGTATTATGGTCAGTTTACCCTACAAGGGCATTACGGTCATTTTACCCTACAAGGGTATTATGGTCATTTACAAATCGGGGGTATTTTGGTAATTTTACAAATCAGGGGTATTTCATTAATTTCACAAATCAGGAGTATTTTGGTAATTTTACAACCTAGGTGTATTTCGATAATTTAACAAATAGAGGTATTTCGGTAATTTTATAACTCGAGGGTATTTTGGTAATTTTACAAATCAGGGGTATTTCATTAATTTCACAAATCAGGAGTATTTTGGTAATTTTACAACCTAGGTGTATTTCGATAATTTAACAAATAGAGGTATTTCGGTAATTTTATAACTCGAGGGTATTTTGGTAATTTTACAAATCAAGGTCTTAACGACCCAACTAAAAGTCCATCGTCGCCTCGAGCGACTTAAGTAATCTAAACAGATATAACGGTGCAAATGGGCCTAAGGCCCATATCGGCCCAAGTGGGTCCACACGTTCGTGTGGCTAATTTAGCCTGAATTTAGGTACGGCTATGTGTACACCATAGCCCGATTCATTAATAGTCACTTATCGTAGATTATATCCGTATGAGTCCACGAGCCTATTGGGCCCACACGACCTATTTTGACCCATCGAGGCCCAAAACAACCTAGGTCATGTGCGCGACATGGCAAGTCTATCTACTTCCCGCTTAACAGCGAAATTTACCCACGCGAGCCCATGGGCCTATTGAGCCCATATGGCCTATTTAACCAAGAACTATTCAAGGCTGTACGAACGACGTAGCCCAGTCTAAAACTTACCACATAACATACATTTTATCCGTGTGGGCCCACCAGCCCATTGGGCCCATACAACCCAGTCTGGCCCAACGTGGCCCATAACAACCTATGCCATGTACGCGACATGACATGCCCAACCATATTCCACCTAGCAGCTGATTTGACACAAGCAGGCCTACGGGTTCATTGGGTCTATTTGGCCCATTTGGTGGCCCAAATGGCCCACGACGGCCTAAGCCACAAATTCGTTCATGGTGGCCTTCCTCGTCGTATGCCCACGTTCTGTGAGCTCGGTTCACCACAGGCGTGATCACATGCTCGTGTGGCATCATACGCCATATTTCTAGCTTTTCGGCATTTTGTCAATCTACAGTCATAGGAGTGCAAACAATACATACTTTCGGTTTTTCAGCAAATTAGCAAACATGGTATACAGTTACACACCTTTGTTAACAAATAGAGCGGCTAATCCTTGAGCACCAAACCTACATCAATTCCAATGCACAATCAATCGTATGCTGATAGGAATACAACCAACCTTATTAAACCTTACTCAAATGAATGACTTGAACAAGATAAAGGGAATACTTATCGAACCACAAGGTTAATTAGGGAGAAGGGACAATCGTCCTAACCCACTAGAACAGAGGAGAAAAGCTAGCACAACTAGTCCCTAGCCATTGAATGACAAAAAAGAACAAGATTAAACATAGGATTACTAATAGGGAGGAAAAGATTTACAAAAAATCAATACTCACCACTTGATCACAGAATATTTGCACAAGTTAAAAATCGAAGTAGAGAGGGAGAGTGCTGATATTCGGCCAAAGTAACACCACTTGAGAACATTACAGAAAAAAATTAACCGGTTTACAAAGAAGAAACCGATTGAAAGAATTGGGAGGAATAGTATTCAGCCAAGAAAACTGAGAAGTAGTAGAGGTGAGAAGAGAGCAGTGGTTCGGCCAACCAAATGAAAAGAGATTAAGGGGAAGAAGCAAAGTTTGATTTCAGCACAAAAATTAAGTGTCTAATCGGCCAAGGAAGTAGCAGTTCAAGATAGGGAAGGAAAAAAAAGAAAACAAGAAGAAGGAGGAGGCAATAGAAGAATTTGGCACCAAAAAGCACAAAAACCAAATGCCTAAAGAAAGGCACACAAAACCAAAACTTAAGGAGCAACACTGAGCCGAAATTCTGAGTACCTCCTATGAAAATTTGGCACAATAGCACACCAACAGACACTCCACTTTTTCCTCCTAAAAATCTTCCTTTATCTCCTCTATGATTTTCTCCATGATCCACTCCTTGACCAGTTCAAACTTCCCTCAGCAGAGTTTCAGTCAAACTCCACCTCTCTCACCATAAAGAAATAAAATGAAATATCCCTTTGCATTCCATGGGATTCAAACCCAAGCTCTCACAATAGCCATCTCACACCACCACCACTAGGCCACAAGCTCACTTGTGTCACCTTCCTCCTACAATTATTTATAAAGCCTACAATCCAAAGTCTGATTTCACTTAAATAAATAAAATGAAAATTCTGCCTATGCCAAGACTTGAACTTCAGACCCCATGTACACTCCACATGCCATTTACCAATAGACCACTAGGCTTTTTTTGTCATGGTCTACCTAAATTTAACTATAAGCCTATTGCCCAAAGCTAGGGATTTACTAATAGAACTAAAGCCTAGGTTTGAACCCAAGATTTCTCAGACACTCCCAAAACACTTAGAACACTTAACCACTAAAGCAGATACCCACTTGTGTCATTTCCTTGCTTAATTAAATACTTATATACAACCTCTTTACGGACCCATACTCAAGGCCCAATACTTCTAGGCCCAAATTCGAGGCGTTACATTCGAGGTAAGTTAAAATCATGTTGGTTCAGTCCATTTACGATTCACCAAGTTTATCCATACGGATTTTTTGAACTTCAAAGTAGGGGAGATAACTTTTGAGTCAATGCTCAATGCTTAAAAAATTTTTAGGGGGATAAAATTGATTTAACATAATATTCCGTGAAATTATTCCCTAAATGGAAAAATAAATTTTTATTTTTTCAAATAAAAGGGTTAATTTTGATCCAAGTTTTAATTGCAACTCAATTTCAACTTTTCTTTAAGTCTAGGTACTTAATTGAATTATTTTCAAATTTTGGGTGCTTTTTTTAAATATTAAAAATAGATGTCTCTTTTGTAATTATTTTCAAAGGCATATAGAATAAATATTTTTAATTTTATTTAATAAATAAGATGATAATAAACAGTATATAATTATAATATATATTAATTATTATCAACTTTATATAGAATTAGGATTAATTTAAATTTGATCATATTTTAATTAATAACTTTTATTTTTAATTTAATTGCAAATAATAATTTAATATGCATATATTAATTATTAATTGTTATTAACTTTGTGTAGAATTAGAACTTTGAATATTTTAATTATTAATTTGTTCTAAGAATTCTAATTGAACTCCTACTCTCTTCCTTATAAATCCCACCAACCTATCCATTTTTTCACATCACCTTAACCGAACCACACCAACACCTACCTTCAACACCAGCAGCTCCAACCTGCGGCAATTGTTGCTTCTAGCTCTAACCCAGATAAAGCAATGACCAAAGAACTTGCTCCTTATCCTTTGCACACCGCCCACACGTCTAGCTTTGGCAGCTTCCACACTAGCTCGCATGCCCAGTAGCTAGCCAGACCTTGCTTGATGCACCTGCCTATTGCATGTTCTCTCGCATCATGTGACACACAAGTGCCCTACTGCTCATGCAAAGCTCAGCACATTGCTGCTGACTGTATCGCACCAAGCCATGCCTAGCGCACCATTGCTCACACGTGTGCCGCTACTGTTGTTTTTTCTTCTAACCACACACCCTTGTCACTTGTGCACCATAATTCCATCTTATTTCACCACCAATCGATCACCCTTCCAACCATCCCTCAATTAAATTCTATTGTTTCTTCTATTTGTTGAGTATTCAATTTTTATATAAAGTTGGTAAGACAAATTTTTCTGCTAAATTTCAATTTTATTTAATTTATTGAATTGTTAATATTTTATACTAATTGAATTTTTGAGAAAATATTTGTTTCAGTTAATGATGCCTCGCAAAAGAACTCGTGCCTCTGTCCAAATTGATGAATCACAAAACAAATTTCACTATGAAGAAGCCAAAGCGATATACAAAAGCATTTTCAAGAATTAACAGATGCACCCAGAAAAAAACTTTACACTGGAATAAAACATCTACATTGATTTTATGGCACGCATTCAACAAATTGTTGAAGCTCTCAATTGGGAATTGTTTTGTGAGAAAAGACCAAGTGCAGATGAGGAATTAGCTCGTGAATTTTATGAAAATTTGACCCCAAATGAATCAACAACAGTTTCTATTCGAGGAACCAAGGCACCAATAACCTCAAATGCTATTAATAAATTCTTTGAATTACCTGATTTCAAATATGATGAATATTCTTCCTTGATGAGAAATATTGAGACTGAAAATCTACAAGAAATTCTCGAGAAACTTACAATTCTAAGTTCTAAGTGGACTGTGTCAAAGCAAGGAATTCACACTTATCACAGTGAATATTTGACACCACTAGCGAAGGTATGGTTCTATTTTATTCGATCAGCCTTATGCCTATTTCATATGGGACTACAATTTCATTAGAGTGAATGGTCTTATTATACTAGATTTTAACTGGAAAGACCATTGATGTGAGAAAAATCATCTCGGAACAAATGCGGAATTGTGCCACTAGACGTTTTGGCCTAGCTTACTTTCCCTTTAGGATAAAAATTTTGTGCTTGAAAGCTAAAATTCTTGCAAACGTAAAGAAGACAAGTTATAGCCAGGGTACAATAATATATTGGGACCTCTATCGAATAGCCGGGGACTTTATTCTACAGTAACGAGTTGAAGAAAGTAAAGATCCCGAAGAAGAAGAAGAAGATCCCACTGAGATCGAACCGGTGCAGTCAGCTAAAATCCATGATAAGGCAGAACCAATGGAACCAGTAACCAAACCTGACATAACTTCCAATAATCAGGACTCAATCACCTCGCCCAGATCTTTGAGATCAGCTATCCAAGTTGATGGACATAATGCAACATATGCAGTGGCATCAACAAGCTTACTAGAGATATTCAAAAATATGGGATGACTCAATAAGAAGCGCTCTTACGAAAATATTCAATGACCCGTTTATTTTTGTGCCTAAGTTTCTAGATTTTATATTTGAACCATGGAGTTCACTATCGAAGAGGGAACGAAGTGATTCATGCAAAAATAGAGATGATGGAGCCAAAGATGAGTCGGATTCTAAGGGATGTGCAAATAAATAAAAAAAGGGGTATCTTAACTTTATTTTATTTTCGTTCTTACATGATTTAATGTTTTAGAATTAGGTTTTATTAGGAATTTTTATTTTCACATAATAAAACAAGAGGTGAAAATCATAAATAAAAATTAACAAGTTGCAAAGTACAAATCGTGGCAATAGATATATATATATATGTCTAAGACTGGATATAGAGAAAGCTTGGCACTTAAGTAGCCAAATTGACTCACCTCCTCTTTTCTAGAATCCTACTTGGTGTATAGTATCTATTCACTTTTAACAATAAGAACATTGTTTATCTTAAGTAGGGGGATCGAAAAATTGAAATTATTTCCTCTTTGAATAAAATTTTCTTTTAATTATGATTAGGATTTTTTTTCAAAAATTTGAAATTTTGTTAAATATGCTAAACTTTAGTATAAATAAAGTTCGGTCATTTCAATAATTGTTATGTTAGTGAATTATGACATAAATGTATTTTTAATAAAGCATGCAAATCATATCATAAAATTTTTAGTTCCTTAGGAAAGTTAGGCATGCATGACAGTTTAAGTCTCTATAAATGACTTAATAGTTTCTTGTGGCGAAATCCTAGGAAGCATGGAATGTTGAAAATGATTTAGGTAACTTTTGTTTGGACCGTTCAAGCCTTTCAAGCCAATCTTGATGGATTTTTATCCCTTGAAACCCAACTTCGAGACTATATGGCCTAATTTTATGTGAACCCTTGAAATATTTAGCCATCTCTTTTCTCTTAATTATCTTTAAACAACTGTTATCTGCATATTTTTTAGATTTTGTGATGAAACTATTTCAAACCTAACACATCCCTGTTACCTCACACGAATGCTAAGAAACCCTTAGTAAATAAGGATTAGCAAAATGCGTATTTACTAAGTAAAGGATTCTGAAAGGACCTAATGTGGTTTCCAAACTCATGAAAGATCGAGTTGGCATGGAATGTTTTTTCGAATGTTATTAAGCATATTGATAATAAATTGAGTTTAATTAAAGTAATTGTCCTAGTTATTTATGTTATAATTGTTGCAAATTGTGTTTAATTTTGCTAAAATCCATTTCATTCATATAGTTTGCATACTTAGGATGATTTGTATTAGGGATTATTGCATTTAGTTTAATATATTTAATCATCACTTCTCAACTATATTGTGTTTTTATTTACCAAATTATTAGTATAATTTTACAATTAAGTGATTTAACACAAATATAATCCCTGTGGAGATGATAATTCGATACTTACTTATTACTTGATAACGACTGTGTACACTTGCACAAACTTACACGTTACAACTAAAAACCACCGAGAAACAATTTGAAGTCAGAAGTTTTATAGGGTTAGCTCGCTTATTATCGACGTTTTGTTAGAGGGTTCTCAATGATTGCTACACCTATGACAAAATTGCTACAAAAAGATGTGAAATTTGAGTGGTTCGAGAAATGTCAATAGAGTTTCAATCAGTTGAAAGCATTGTTAACTGAGGCACCAGTATTAGTTCAACCTGAGTTAGGTAAAGAATTTGTAATTTACAGCGACACATCTTTGAATGGTTTGGGTTGTGTTTTGATGCAAGAAGGAAAAGTGATAGCTTATGCCTGTAGACAGTTGAAACTATATGAAAAGAATTATCCGACGCGTGATTTAGAATTGGCTGCTATTGTGTTCGCATTGAAAATCTGGCAACATCATTTGTATAGTGAAAAATGCCACATCTTTACTGATCACAAAAGTTTAAAGTATAAAATGACTCAGAAAGATTTGAATTTGAGGCAACGAAGATGAATCGAGTTGTTGAAAGACTATGAGTTAGTGATTGATTATCATCTAGGAAAAGCGAATGTGGTTGTGGATGCACTGAGTAGAAAATCTCTGTTTGCTTAGAGAGTGATGAATATATGTTTGTCTGATGATGGCTCGATTCTAGCAGAGTTAAAAGCTAAACTAGTTTTTTGACAGTAAATTTGTGAAGCTCAGAAGTGTGATACTGAGTTATAAGCTAAAAGAATGCAATGTGAGTTGAATAGTGATTCAAATTATCAGATAGGAGCTGATGATTGTTTAATGTTCCAAAATAGAATCTGCGTACCAAAGAATTCCGAACACATTCAAAAAAATTTGAATGAAGCACATGGTGGTTATTTATCTATTCACTCGGGGAGTACCAAAATGTATAATGATTTAAATAATTGTATTGGTGGTCTGGTATGAAACGAGACATTTCTAAGTTTGCATTGAAGTGTTTAATTTTTCAACAAGTCAAAGCTGAACATCAAGTGCCTTCGAGATTACTACAACCTGTGATGATACCATAGTGGAAATGGGATAGAGTTATGATGGATTTCGTATCGGGATTGTGTAACACCCGGTTTAGATCCTAGTCGAAATAGTGGCTCCGGGACCATGAACCTGAGTTAGAAAAATATTTTAAATATTATTTTCTGTGTTTACAATATGTGAATTAGTATGTGTGAAAATTCCGTATGAAAATTTGATCATTTGTGTGCTTAATTTGATAAAAGGACTTAATCACATAAAATGTAAAAGTTACTTGCCATATATTAAAAGTGCCTAATTGCTATGTCTTTTTAAATGAAGGGTCCTTATATTGTTATTATGCCATTTGTATGGTAATTGGACAATTATGACCTTATATTATGTGTTTTATAATGTTATTCATTAAGGTTATTTAAGTAATTTGTTTATTATATGATAATTAAAATAAAATAAACCAAATGGTTCATCATTTCTTATATTTCTTAACCGAAAATTAGAGAAGGATAAAGCCAAAGATTAGGTTTTCATTCGGCTATAGTTGAAGCTTGAGTGAGGTATGATTATTGACCTGATTTTGATAATTTTTATGTTTTTGTGATTGTTGCTTAGTAAACTATCAAGCCCATGTCTCAATTTCTAATTTTTTTGATGATTTTGAGTTGAGCCATTGATGAAATTATGAGTTTTATGAAGTTTTATGATAGTATATGTAAGCTTGATGTTGGGTTCATATGTTTTGTCTTTGAATTTTTGTTGAATTTGAGTAATTTGGACTAAATTGTGAAAATGAGATTTTGAGGGACAAAAATGTGAAATAAATGAAATAATGGGCTTATATGAACTCCTTGAAAATTTGGCTAAGCATGTATAATGTGAAATTATGTGTATTTTGTGATTTTATGAATTAGGAACTAAAGTGCTAAAATGTGAAAAAAGTGAGGGTTAAATTTTAAAATGCCCTAAATATGTGTACATGGATTGAATTGAATGATTTGGTGAATAAAGGAGTTAAATTTGAATATGTTTAGATCAAGAACCAAAGAAAACAAAATTAGATTGGGGAAAGTTGAAAGTCGTCGAGTAGTCGATTCCTTTCGTTCGAATCCATACGAGGTATGTTGATATGCAAATAAATGTATTTTGAATTGAATTATTATTGTTTATATGCTCTTGAACAATGATGAACGATGATATGAGTTGAGTATTAGTTATCCAAGAAAGTATCAACAAAGTATCGACGTCTGAAAAGCCCCGTACAAACCATAGGAATAGTTAGGATACATATGTCATGACATAGGATCCGATATGTGTTTTCGTGTAAGACCATGTCTGGGACATTGGCATCGACTTATGACTTACATGTAAGACCATGTCTAGGACATCGACATCATATTTGATTTTGTGTACGTCCCTGTCTGGGACAGTGGCATCGATATTTGATTACATGTAAGACCACGTCTGGGACGATGGCATTGTATGAGCTTTCTGAGCTATCCTAGTATCCTTATTAATTCCAAACGGTTCAACAGGCATTCCGAGAAAATGGATGGCTATGGGAATTTGTATCCGATCCAGGTACGTTTGAATTGTATACAATGTTTGAGAATGAAAGGTAAGTATTTGTACCTTGGTGAACATATGATATAAGTATGAGTTGCTATAAGAATGAGTTATGATATATATATATATGTGTGAATCACGTGCAAATGAACTATAAGAGATATATGGCTATGTGAATGTATTTTGCTTTGAATTATATGAATTGATCTAGATTAATGTTATATGTTAAGTTTATTTGTATATGGCTTACTAAGCTTTTGAAAGCTTACTTTGTGTGAGTATTCAACTGTTTATAGATATCGAAGCTACTGGAAGCTCGGGGATCACGAACGATCATCATCACACTATCGAACTCTATTTTTGTACCTTTTGAAAATGTGAATATTGAAGTATGTTATGTATAGGCTAGAAGTAAGTGAATATGTTTTGTAATGTGTATTTCTAGTCATGTGATATGGCTTGGTTATATATGTGATTATGAATAATTTTGGTATATGCTTTGTGTTCAAAAATGGTATGTTTGATGCACTCTTGAATGACCAAATGAAATGGTCAATTTTGGTAAGTTTTGGTATGTGCTCATTGGAGAATTGGTAAGTTTATGGCATAAGATTAAATGAAGTAAATTGAGGTTATGAAACATAAATTTTTTTATGACTTTGATTTATGATTTGGCATAATTTTAGTATGGTTATAAGCATGAATTTGGTGGTTTATGATATGGCATGAATGGTGTATGAATTGGCTTGAAATTGGTATGAAATATGTTTGGTTTTGATCATGTAGGGAGGACCCAAAATTTGGGTGGCAAGTTGGCCTTATAAATGCCCATTTTTGTCCACACGGGTAGAGACACAGGCATGTGTCTCAGCCGTGTGTGACACATGATTATGTTAAACGACCGTGTGTCCCTTGGGGTACCCTACGATTTAAAGTCAATATACCTTACAGTTTTGACACGGCCTAGACACACTAGTGTGGTTAGTGGCCGTGTGTGACACACAACCTTGGCATATGGGTGTGTGTGGCAATTTCAAAGGGTACACGGGCATCTGGTCAGCCGTGTGACCCAAGTTAGTAGCCTCCTCAATTTTCACACGGCCTGGCACACAGGCGTGTCTTGTGGACGTGTGGACAAGTCAATATGTATGCCCTATTTTGTCACGGCTAAGACACATAGGCGTGTCTAATGCCGTGTGTGGCACATGGCCTATTCACATGGGCGTGTGACATCTGTATTTTCGAATAATATTTAAGTTTCAAAAATTTTTTGTATGAGCTCGGTTTAGTTCCAACCCCTTTCTAAAGCATGTTTAAGGTCATGTTGACCTACATAAGGGGCTCTATAATGATGTGTGACTTTGATGCTATGTTGATTATGAAATGAATGCTAAGTCTTCCGATACGTCCGGTAATGCCTCTTAACCCTAGTCCAACGACAGATATGGGTTAGGGGTGCTACAGTTTATCCTTGTCTCTGAAAAAGAAAGATGCCATTTGGGTTGTCGCTGATCAATTGATGAGATCTACACATTTCATTCTAGTACGTACAGACTATTCACTTGACAAATTGGCTGAGTTGTATGTTTATGAGATTGTTAGACTGCACGGGGTGCCAGTTTAGATTATTTCAGATAGAGATCTGAGGTTTACGTCACGATTTTGAAAGAAATTGCAAGAAGCTCTGGGTACGGGGTTGAATTTTAGTACAACTTTCCATCTGCAAACTGAGGGTCAGCCTGAGAGAGTAATACAGATTCTTGAAGATATGCTCTGATGTTGGGTTTTAGAGTTTGAAGGCAACTAGGAGAAATATTTAGTTGATTGAATTTGCGTATAACAACAACTATCAATCGAGCATAAAAATGGCACTGTATGAAGCTTTGTCTGGTTGCAAATGTCGAACTTCATTGTATTGGACCAAGTTGAGTGTGAAAAAGATTCACGGGGTTGACTTGATTCGATAGACTGAAGAAAAAGTGAAAATAATTTGCAACAGTTTGAAAAAAGCTTTAGATCGACAAAAATCATAATCGGATTCAGAACAGAAAGATATTGAATTTTAGATCGGTGATAAAGTATTTCTGAAAGTGTCTCCATGGAAGAAAATCCTTCAATTTGGTCATAAAGGTAAACTGAGTCCGCGTTTCATCGGGCCATATGAAATCATCGAAAGAATAAGGCTAGTGGCATATCGACTAGCTTTACAGACTGATTTAGAGAAAATCCACAATGTGTTTCATGTTTTGATGTTGTGTCGATATAGATCAGATCCTTCACATGTAATTTCTCTTGCAGAAATTGAAATTCAGCCTGACATGACGTACAACGAATAACCAATCAGAATTTTGGCTCGAGAGACTAAAATGTTGAGAAATAAACGAATAGCTTTGGTGATGGTTTTATGGCAACGACATGGTGTCGAAGAGGCTATGTGGGAAACCGAGGAAGCTATGACAAAATAGTACCCTAACCTATTCACTGGTAAGATTTTTGGGGACGAATATCCCTAAGGGGAGAGAGTTGTAATAGTCCGTTTTTAGTCAAATTGGAATAGTGATTTTGAGACCACAAATTTGAAGTCGAAATATTTATTTTATTACTAATTTAAGGTCTACGCATGAATATATGATTGTGTGAAAGTTTCGTTTAGAAATTTTATCGTTTGAGTGGTTAATTTAATATAAAGGACTAAATTGTGTAAAGTGTAAAAGTGGAGTACTATTAGCTAAAGGTATCTAATAGCTATGGAATATTAAATTATAGGTCCTTATGTTGTAATTAGACCATTGTTTTAGTAAGTGGACATTTATGGGCATAAAATGAATGTTTTTGATAGTTATTAATTAAGGTTACTTTGGTAAATTAATAATTAACTTAAAATAAATAAAGCAAAACAATTCCCTATTGTTTTGTATCATCTTCTCCACCAATTTTTCAAAGGGCGAAAGCACCATTTTTAGGGCTATCATTCAGCCAAGCTTCGTAGCTCAATTGGAAATCTGTTTTTGTCTCGTTTTTAATGATTTCTATGTTTTTGAGATCGTTGCAACTAGGTCTAGCTAGCCGAGGGACTAATTTACAAAACTGTTAAATTTACAAAACTGTTAAAGATCTTGAATGATGCCATTGATGAATAAGCATGAGTTTTGAAGTTTCTTAATAGATTATGAATGCTTGTTGATAGATATACAAGTTTTGTTAAGTTATTTTTAGTGAAAATGCAAATTAGGGATTAAATTGTGAAATGTGGAAACGTTAAAATGTGAAATAAATGAAAAATATGAGCTGCTAAGGTTATACTAGTAATTCGGCTAGCATGGGTTGCGGTTAAATTGTTTTACTTTGTGATTTTATGAAATAAAGACTAAATTGTAAAAGATGTGAAACATCAGGGGCAATTATGTAAAAATGTCTTAAAGTGAATTTTGGGTTAAATTGAATAGAAATATGATTAAATAAGTTGATTTTGATTACATATAGATCAAGAAAAGTGAAATATGGATTTAGATCGGGGAAAGAACAAGGTTGCAAAATAATTTACTCGTTTATCCGTTTTTGTATCCGAGGTAAGTTCGTATGTTATAAGTTTCATTACAAATGTATTTTATATGCTTTGATATTGCATAAACTGTGAATAGGAGACTACGAATGTGTTCGATTCGAAATCCAGGTTGAACATTAGGAATAGTTTAAGATACCATGACATGTCATTAGGAAATACTTTGATTTGGCTTCGGGCCATGATATCGGCTCTTCGGGTGTGAGTTACTTTGATTTGGCTTCGGTCCATGATATCAACACTTCGAATGCGAGTTACTTTGATTTGGCTTCGGGCCATGATATCGGCTCTTCGGGTGTGAGTTACTTTAATTTGGCTTCGGTCCATGATATCAACACTTCGAATGCGAGTTACTTTGATTTGGCTTCGGGCCATGATATTGGGACTTCGAGTGCGAGATATATTGAGTTGGCTTTGGGCCATGATATGAGCACTTAGTGTGCGAGACTCCTGATTATCTGACTTTTATTCCGAATGGTTGAATGGGTATATTGAAGATCTGAATTGGTGAGAAATAGATGAGTAATGGTACAGGTATGTACTGAAAACTATATAAGCATTGAATTAAAAGAGGTTGTGATTTTATGATCAAGTATGTGCTTATGTTCATGTAAGCTTGGGATTAAAGCATTGTTTTATGTTATCATTTAATTTGATTGGTAATTAAGTGGTGAAGCTTATTTATTATTTTCATACAAGCTTACTAAGCTATATAGCTTACTTTTTTTTTATTTTTTCGTGTTTTATAGTGATTTCTAAGCTAGCTAGGACTCGAGGATCGTCGAAGATTTCATTACACTATCAAGTTGTCAATTTGGTACTTTTAAGCTTATGTTTTGGTTATATGGCATGTATAGGGTTTTGGCCATTAGAATTGGCTTGTAAATGTTTATATTTTTGTTTGAATATATAACCATGAGTAATGGCTTATTTTTGGATTGTTTGGTATGCTTGAATCATGTACTTGTATAAGTGTATGTGGCTTGTGTGATGTTTTAAATGTTGGACATGTTATGCTTGTGGATAATTAGCATTATAGTTATCTAATAGTCAAGTTTTGAATGGTTGAAATGCTTAAGAGAATATATCAAATGATGCATATTTGTTAATAGTCATTTTCATGATTTGAGAAGATAAAAATTGGTATGAACATAGATGGCATAATATGGTATTTATGTTTTGTTTTAGTTAGTGTTGGAAATGGTATAAATTATGCTTGATTTGGAATTGAATTATATATCTATTGAAGCTAAGTTTTGTTCTATATGAGTTGTGTAGGTGAGCCTAAGTTTGGGTGGCAAATTGGCTTGGTAAATAGCCTCTGTTTGTCCACACGGGCAGAGACATGAGTGTGTGTCTCAGCCGTGTGTGACACATGGTCAAGTTACACGACTGTGTGTCCCCTAGTGCTGAAATTGAAATCAAGTCAGTATGCTCCACACGACCTCACACACGCGTGTGTGACTTGGCCATGTGGCATAAGTCAGTATACCCTACAGGTTTGGAACGGCCTAGCACACGGCTTGGCACACGGGTGTGTATGACCATTTATAGGGCACACGGGCATGTGTGTTGGGCATGTGACCCAAGTCAGAGAGTTACATGGGGTCAGACATGGGCTGGGACACGGCCATATGCTCTCATTTTGAATGTCCACAAGGCCTGTGACACAAGTGTGTCTCTTGGCCGTGTGTCTCACACAGTCGGGCCACACGGGCATGTGTCCCCTGTTTTTGAGAAAATTTTCTATGTGTTCAAAAAGTTTTCAAAGTTATCAGTTTAGTCCCAAACCACTCCCGTGCATCATTAGGGCCTCGTAGGCTCATATTAACGACAAAAATGTTTGGTTGTGAATAGAATGTATATGATTTGATTTATTATACGTGAAATGTATGTTTAAATGTGATATAAGTTCGGTAATACTATGTAACCCTATCTGTTGTTGAATACAAGTGAGGGGTGTTACATCTGCAGTGAGATCAGAGGCTAGAGCACTTGCTAGAGCTTATGCTATTCGTGCTCACGAAGATGTGTCATCACCAGATGTTATCACTGGTACATTTTCTCTTTATGACATTAATGTGATTGCTTTGATTGATCCTGGATCAACTCATTCGTATATTTGTATGAATTTGGTGTCTAATAAGAGTTTTCCTATTGATTCTACTGAGTTTGTGATTAAAGTATAGAACCCCTTAGGAAAATATGTTCTAGTCGATAAAGTTTGCAAGAACTATCCTTTAATGACTCAGGGTTACTGTTTTCTAGCTAATTTGATGCTTTTTCCATTTGATAAATTCAATGTAATTTTCGGTATTGATTGGTTGACGCTACATGATGCCATTGTGAATTGTACACTAATGATAATTGAATTGAAATGTCAGAACAATGAAATTCTTTAAATTGAATCAGATGAGTCAAGTAACCGCCTGTTGTGATTTCCTCTTTTACAGCTAAGAGATGTGTGAGAAAAGGTTGCGAATCTTATCTTGTTTTTATTTTAGATACGAAAGTGTGTGAATCTATGATTGAATCTGTGCCAGTAGTTTGTGCGTATCTGGATGTGTTTCTAGAAGAGTTACCGGGGTTACCACCAATTAGAGAGGTTGAGTTTGCTATTGAGTTAGTACCGAGAACATCACCGATATCTGTAGCTTCGTATAGAACGGCTCTGACAGAGTTGAAAGAGTTGAAAGCTCAGCTACAAGAATTAACGGATAGAGGTCTTGCACGACCAAGTTTTTACCCTAGGGTGTGCCAGTGTTGCTTGTAAAGAAGAAAGACAGATCAATGAGAATGTGTATTGACTATCGTTAGCTCAATAAGGTTACGATAAAGAACAAGTATCCATTGCCAAGAATAGATGATTTATTTGATCAGTTGAAAGAAGCAACTGTGTTTTTGAAGATTGATCTGCGTTTTGGTTACTACCAGTTGCGAATGAAAGATTAGGATATGTCGAAAACTGGATTTAGAACAAGGTACGGGCATTATGAATTTCTTGTTATGCCTTTTTGATTAACTAATGCTCCTGCTATAACAGCCCGATTTTAACTAAATCGAAATAGTAGTTTTAGAACCACAAATTTGAGGTCAAAAAATTATTTTAATATTATTTTTCGTGTTTACAACATGTGAATATTTATGTGTGAAAATTTCATGAGCTAATTTTATTATTTAATAGCTTAATTTGAGAAAAATGACTTAATCGCGTAAAATGCAGAAGTTGCATTCTATTTGCTAAAGGTGATTAAGTGTTATAAGACATTAAATTAAAGGTCCTAATGTTGATATTAGACCATGGATAGTGGAATTTGACAAAAGAGGGCATTAAATGGATGTTTTAAATAGTTCTTATTTAAGGTTAAAATTGTAATTTAGCAATTAAACATAAAATAAATAAAACAAAAGCCATTTTTCTCTTACTATCATCATCTAGCTGAATTTGAAGATGAGAAAAGGATGCTTTCATTTTAACTTAGGGTTCAACACTTGTGAGCTTCAATTTATCAAGAAAAGAGGAACTCAGATTTAGATCGAGGAAAGAACAAAGTACTCGACTATTCGACTAGTTTCGTCATTTTCACGTTTGAGGTAAGTTTGTACGTGATAAACATTTTTAAAATTATATTTTGAATGATTTATTATCACATAAATTGTATATGTGAGACTACGATTGAGAATAATGACAACTTGACTACGTTCGGCACTTTGTGTGCATTTTGAGATAGCTTCAGCTATATATGGCAGTTAGTGTACGAGTTGGAATACCTTCAGCTATGTATGGCACTTAGTGTGTGAGGCTGAGATAGCTTCGGCTATGAAAGGCACTTAGTGTGTAAGATTATAATAGCTTCAGTTATGTTTTAGCACTTAGTGTGCAAGATATCTAGTATTCGACAATATCATGAGAAGGTATGAGTTTGATATGAAATTGTACAGGTATGTACATTTAAAGTATGAAATCCAAATAGAAGAAGTTATGAACTTGTTCATAAACTTTTGAGTAAGTATAAGAAAGGTTTGTTGGTTTCCATTAATTAGATATCAATCTGTACGAATTGATAATTTGTATATTTTGAATTGTTGAGTATAATAATTACGAACTTCCTAAGCTATGAAGCTTACTGTGTGTTATTTGCCTATGTTTTATAGATTATCAAAGCTAGCTCAGACATTGGGGATCATCAGGAACCATCATCACACTATCGAATCAACTCGTTGGTACTTTTGAAGGTTTGTATATATGGTATATGGCATGTATAGGCTAGCGTTATTTTGGTATGTTTTGAGTCATGATATTAGCCATGAGATTTGTCTTGTAAATGTGGTGTGTATAGCCATTTAAGTTGGCTTGAATTATGTGTTTGGTAAGTGTTATATGTGATGTATATAATGGCTTTATGAGTTGGTTTGGTTTGAGATAATGATACGGTGTGTTTTGTGATATGAAATAGATGATATTATGATGAATTAGTCAATATGAAATATATGCAAGTTGTGATGATTTTGGTATAATGATTTGGTATATTTTGGATGTGGAATTGAGTTGTTAAATTGGTTGATGATACATGGTATGCTATGTGTGTGAATTTGGTATGTTTTGGGCTGCCTATAAGTGTATGGAAATGGTTCCAAATTGGTTGCTATGTGTACATGAGTGTATAGTGGCAAATTGGCTTTTCAAATGGCCTATTTTTTGTCCACACAGGAAGAGACACACGCCTGTGTCTAAGCTGTGTGCTACACACGGTCATGTTACACGGCCGTGTATCCCCTAAGGTGCCCTTTCGAATTAAGGCAGTATACCCTACAGTTTTGACACAGACTAGACACATGGGCGTGTCTATTGGTCGTGTGTGGCTCACGTGTAATGCCCTGTACCCGAGACTGTCGCCGGAGTCGAACACGAGGTGTTAACAGACTTAATTCATTACTTAAACAGCTTAAACAATTTATTTTTAAAATTTTCAGTCAAGCTAGCAATTTGCATCACAGTCGCTTAAAAATTCATATCTCGAGTTCCGAAACTCTAAATCCAATTCCGTAAATTTTCCCTGAAACTAGACTCATATATATATTTAGTAATTTGTTTCTAGAATTTTTGGTCGAGCAAATTAGTACAGTTTATTAGTTAAAGTCTCCCCTGTTTCAGGCTTCAACTGCTCTAACCTCTGTGTATTACGAATCAGATATCTCCTTGTACAGAGTTCAATGACTATGCCGTTTGTTTCTAATAAAACTAGGCTCAATAAGGAATCTGTACATATAAATCATGACTTCTAATTATCTTTGAACAATTTATGGTGAATTTCCAAAGTCAGAACAGGGGATCCAGAAATCGCTCTGGCCCTGTTTCACAAAAAATTAAACATCTCATAAAATATAACTCATATACCTGTTTTATTCCATCCATATGAAACTAGACTCATAATTCTTCAATTCATTATTTATTCATCATCTAATTGTATCTCTACTATTTTTAATGATTTTTCAAACTCACATCACTGCTGCTGTCTGAATCTATTTTATTGTAAATTTTACCTATTTCATGGTTTCCATGAATTAGCTAGCAATTTAGCATACATAACACCAAATATGATCATGATTAGCCATTCCAATGGCTAATCATTACCAAGCATTTCCATACCACTCAATAACCATATCATAAGACCATATATACAAAATGATTATAATGCTATACATGCCATACTCAAAATATGCAAGCCATTATGCCAAGATGGTATACGGATAGTGTGAGCATGCCTCCGATGGTTCCTGATTTCCGAGCTGGCTTGTCAACACTACAAGGAATGAAAAGGAGGAAGTAAGCATAAATGCTTAGTAAGCTCACATGCAAATAGCAAGTAACACAACTATATAAGCAAATATAAAACATCATTTGTATAATCATCACCGAGACATTCATATCACATTTTCATTTATCATCTTACCATATTGTTGTTATATCGAGTTTTCAACCCGAGGGTTAAGTACATACCTGTTCAAAGTATTCATTTCAAAAAACTTACCAATACGTCCCTTTCATCTCGAGTATTCCTCCATTTGAGTAGAATTTTACCCGTTGAACACATCAGAATATAATTCGGATACATGGAAAGTTTGCACATAAGTGCCACATATGTAGCCAATCTACCATGTAACCCGCCCATAAGTGAACTCGGACTCAACTCAACGAGCTCGGGCGTTCGCGTCCATAAGTGAACTCAGACTCAACTCAACGAGTTCGGATGCCTAGTTACATTTCACGAACTCGGACTCAACTCAACGAGCTCAGATGCCTAGTTACATCTCTCGAACTCGAACTCAGACTCAACTCAACGAGTTCGGACATTCGCATCCATAAGTGAACTCGGACTGAACTCAATGAGTTTGGATGCCCAAATATCCTAGTGACATGTCACTTGTATCCTAATCTATTCCTAAGGTTCAAACGGGATTTTCCTCGAACACATCTCCATGCCATCTTCCTTAAAATACCGAAACCAATACTCGGTAGCACTTTATATTTAACAAATAATTCACATAATTTGCATTTTATTCAAAATAACCACAAAGCATATATTTCATGATAAAATCAGCATATCATATAATTAACATCAATAACTTAAAAATAACAATTATACTACATTATTTACACATGAACTTACCTCGATGCTAAAATGGCTACTTTTACCATTTCGTCCACAACTTGGTATTTTCCCCATTTTAGCCCGAATTTTAGTTTTCCTTGCTCTATCATTTAAAAATAGTCTAATTAGGACTCACATTATTCAAATTGACCCAAACTCATATTTTGGCAAAGTTACAGTTTTGCCCCTAAACTTTCACATATTTACACTTTTGCCCCAAAGCTCGTAAATTAAACTTCAGCCTATTTTCTTATGTTTTATGACATGCTGATCATTTTTCCCTTCTATGGCAACATCAAATTCTCACTCTAACATGTACTTATGACTATTAGGTATTTTTATCGATTAAGCCCTTTCGCTCGTTTTCGCTTAAAACCGAGTAGTACAAGTTGTCTAACATAATTTAAAACCTCATATTCCATCATAAAACACCAAAATACACAAATTTCACCTATGGGTATTTTTCCAAATATGAACCCTAGGTTGAATTATTGCTAGCATAAGCTTAATCGAGCTACCAGGACTCCAAAAACGTAAAAATTATTAAAAACGAGGCTAGAACGGACTTACAATCGAGCTTGGAAGCTTGAAAAACCCTATCCATGGTTTCTCCTTGCTATATTCGGCCATGGGGTTGAAGATGAGCAAAATTGGCTTTTAATTTTGTATTTTAATTCATTTTACCCCTAAATGACCAAAATGCCCTTACTACTAAACTTTCCAAAAATTCCATCCATGTCCAATTTTTGTCCATAGACTTAGAAATTGGTAAAATTCCTATTTAAGACCTCCTAATTAATATTTCAAAACAATTTCATACTAGAAACTTCTAGAATGCAAGTTTTGCAAATTATTCAATTTAGTCCCTAATTTCAATTTAAGCACTTTATGCATAAAATTTCTTCACGAAATTTTCACACAATCATGCAATCATATCATAGACCTCAAAATAATCATAAAATCATTATTTCTATCTTGGATTTTGTGGTCACGAAATCGCTATTTCGACTAGGCCCAAAATCAGGATATTACAACTCTCCCCCCTTTTAGGGATTTTCGTCCCCGAAAATCTTACCAGAAAAGTGGTCTTCACTTTTAATCTCATATTCGTTGCCGAAGAACTTTCACTTAGGCTATACCTCCAATACATCTCTTTAATTTCTCATATGATCTGAAAGCTTATAGTCTCAACTCTCAACTGTTCTTAAATTTTCAACCCTTCTCAGTTTCACATGATATCATGACATAAAACCCGGATCTTAACTTGATTAATGGAGACCGGAATTCCAAGAAATCCAACAATCAAAGAGACCTGAAATTCCATGAATCTGATAAGTAGGAATTCATTCAATATAGATATGATTTATATATCTCGCCAAACATTTAACAATAGGATACATCACATTTTCCTCTTTCCGCTATGGAAATAATTCTGATATGGCCTCAAGAATAATCCTTCTCATTTCCATCCCAATATCAACACTGACAAGGATAATTTTGATAGATCCCAATGCTCGGCTTTAACCCTTTTAACAACTCCGATTTTATGTAACATCGAATGCTCTAAACTATCACATTACCTCACTGTCTTGAAACATATCACAATTCATACAACAGTACATTACTGAAAGTCAGGAAGTCTTTACTCAATGTAGACTAGTCTAGTTCAGACGCTTCGGTTACCAATATTCTCATCTATCCAAACTTTGTCAACATGTAATAAACTTTTCAGCTTTCACAAGACGAAAACCTTATCATTCGTAGTGACTTTAACTAATATCCAACTCTTTCTAATAAATATACACTTCTCGTTCAGACTATTTACTCTTTTATCAGTACAAAAATGAAATTATATTATCAGACTTGAGAAAAATAATCCTGACATAATTATCACATGAAAATTTTCAAATAAATAATTCACCATACCGACTGAAACTCGTGCTTTTATCACCTATGCCTTTACTGATGTCAAATCCTTACACAGAAATTAGAAAAAATCCCAATACTAAAATCACCACATTACCAAGATCAAATTAGAAGTATAGTCATATTTGACATGATTATCACGAGCTAAGGAACGTACTTCGAACATGAGTCATAATTGACAAATTATGGAACAAAGATAATAAGAAAACCGAATAGAGAAATCCAAGATAGAGAAACCCAGAATAAAGAAATCCAGAATAAAGAGATCCAGGATATAGAAACCCAAGATACGATATTATGCCAGAAAATCGAAAACCAAACTCATAGAGAAAATACAAAATACCATGATGAAATAGAGCAATATAAATTATAAACCAGTCAGACTACCAATGCTTTCATCCAACACCAGAATTAGAAGACATTCCCATATAACAAGAATTTCTTCAGAAGATCAATAGCCATAGAAATATTTCTGAGAACGGGTAAACACATAGAACATCTCAAAAGAGACTGCTAAATCTGTCCAGTCATAACTGTCACACTCAGATAGTTCACATTTCAAATATCATTTCCCCAACTAGTTCTGCCATCACAAATTTCATATTAAACCATTCACTAAAGAAGGCCAGTTCTGAATAAATTTCGATTTACACTTTTCTCGACCTTGCACCCGAGTAATTCGATTTACCAAAGAGAATTCCTTCTCTACTCGGGACGATGCATAATTCCAATAATCTTTATATCAATCCGATACTTTCATCGACTCGACTTTACTTATCAGCTCATTTCCAATCTCGATCATATTTATAATTATTCTATCTTTGAACTCTTTGGGTTCTCAACCGAAACTTATTCAATACAAATCTCATGAAATTCCATTATAAGTACCATTTCGGTAAGGGGGAAGGGTTGTAGGACCTCTGACTCGACTTTCTTATACATACACATATGTCACAACTTCCATCATCATAGCAACATCATCAAAATCATGTCATTCATTCAGGCAATACAACATTCATGTTGGCTTACACAAATTTTCCTATTGTCCCATTTAGACAATATACTTATGCATACATTCTATGTTTTCTAGATAGCTTTACTTATCCATTCATTTAATTAAATTAATTCATGCTCATGACATTATATAAGGCCAAACAAACATAGACATTTGCATCACAATCACAACATTCATTTCGTGCATCGTAATGTACATATCATTACAATCATATAATTCAATCCAACAATTTAATTAACATAGATAAGTTCATTTCATTATAATCCTTTATCTCATAAAAATTATATATCATTAGCATTCATCAACATTAGACGTCCAAATCAAGACAAGGACATTTTCATTCGTATCATAATATTATGACTTTTATTCATACCTCTACTACTTTCTATTTATTCCATTCATCTTATCAAGTAAGCCACATACATTACATCATATGAGCATTAAGCAAATATGAATATTTATCACATATGTATCATAAACTTTTATTCATACTTTTCGAATCGAGACTTATCATAATCATAATTTTACTCAAATACCTTCACATAACATTGAACATGGTCGGTGCAGCTCGGTTGGAGAGTACCCTGTTTAAATAAGACGGTACTCAAACGCGTCAGAAGACATCACACTATCACAGATCAGTGGCATGTATAGCTAAACTTTTACACATGCTAGGTTAGTCCGAGAACCGACTAAACCTGCTCGATACCACCAAATGTAACGCCCGTGCACTGAGGCTGTCATTGAGTCGAACACGAGGTGTTAACAGACTTAATTCATTACTTAAACAGCTCAAACAATTTATTTTTAAAATTTTCAATCAAGCTAGAAATCTGCATCACAGTCGCTTAAAAATTCATATCTCGAGTTCCAAAACTCTAAATCCAATTCCGTAAATTTTCCCTGAAACTAGACTCATATATATATTTACTAATTCTTTTCTAGAATTTTTGGTCGAGCAAATTAGTACAGTTTATTAGTTAAAGTCTCCCCTGTTTCAGGGTTTGACTGCTCTAACCTCTGTGTATTACGAATCAGATACCTCCCTGTACAGAGTTTCAATGACTATGCCATTTGTTTGTAATAAAACTAGGCTCAATAAGGAATCTGTACATATAAATCATGACTTCTAATTATCTTTGAAAAATTTATGGTGAATTTCCAAAGTCAGAACAGGGGATCCAGAAATCGCTCTGGCCCTGTTTCACAAAAATTTAAACATCTCATAAAATATAACTCATATACCTGTTTTGTTCCATCCATATGAAAATAGACTCATAATTATTCAATTTCATATTTATTCATCATCTAATTGTATCTCTACTATTTTTAATGATTTTTCAAACTCACGTCACTGATGTTTGTTCGAATCTATTTTATGGTAAATTTTACCTATTTCATGGTTTCCATGAATTAGCTAGCAATTTAGCATACATAACACCAAATATGATCATGATTAGCCATTCCAATGGCTAATCATTACCAAGCATTTCCATACCACTCAATAACCATATCATAAGACCATATATACAAAATGATTATAATGCTATACATGCCATCCTCAAAATATGCAAGCCATTATGCCAAGATGGTATACGGATAGTGTGAGCATGCCTCCGATGGTTCCGATTTAGAGTGGCTTGTCAACACTACAAGGAATGAAAAGGAGGAAGTAAGCATAAATGCTTAGTAAGCTCACATGCAAATAGCAAGTAACACAACTATATAAGCAAACATAAAACATCATTTGTATAATCATCACCGAGACATTCATATCACATTTTCATTTATCATCTTACCATATTGTTGTTATATCGAGTTTTCAACCCGAGGGTTAAGTACATACCTGTTCAAAGTATTCATTTCACAAAACTTACCAATACGTCCCTTTCATCTCAAGTATTCCTCCATTTGAGTAGAATTTTACCTGTTGAACACATCGGAATATAATTCGGATACATGAAAAGTTTGTACATAAGTGCCACATATGTAGCCAAGCTACCATGTAACCCGCCCATAAGTGAACTCGGACTCAACTCAACGAGCTCGGGAGTTCGCGTCCATAAGTGAACTCGGACTCAACTCAACGAGTTCGGATGCCTAGTTACATTTCACAAACTCGGACACAACTCAACGAGCTCGGATGCCTAGTTACATTTCACGAACTCGGACTCAACTCAACGAGCTCAGATGCCTAGTTACATCTCTCGAACTCGAACTCAGACTCAACTCAACGAGTTCGGACATTCGCATCCATAAGTGAACTCGGACTGAACTCAATGAGTTTGGATGCCCAAATATCCTAGTGACATGTCACTTGTATCCTAATCTATTCCTAAGGTTCAAACGGGATTTTCCTCGAACACATCTCCATGCCATCTTCCTTAAAATACCGAAACCAATACTCGGTAGCACTTTATATTTAACAAATAATTCACATAATTTGCATTTTATTCGAAAATAACCACAAAGCATATATTTCATGATAAAAATCAGCATATCATATAATTAACATCAATAACTTAAAAATAACAATTATACTACATTATTTACACATGAACTTACCTCGTATGCGAAAATGGCTACTTTTACCATTTCGTCCACAACTTGGTATTTTCCCCATTTTAGCCCGAATTTTAGTTTTCCTTGCTCTATCATTTAAAAAATAGTCTAATTAGGACTCACATTATTCAAATTGACCCAAACTCATATTTTGGCAAAGTTACAGTTTTGCCCCTAAACTTTCACATATTTACACTTTTGCCCCAAAGCTCGTAAATTAAACTTCAGCCTATTTTCTTATGTTTTATGACATGCTGATCATTTTTCCCTTCTATGGCAACATCAAATTCTCACTCTAACATGTACTTATGACTATTAGGTATTTTTATCGATTAAGCCCTTTCGCTCGTTTTCGCTTAAAACCGAGTAGTACAAGTTGTCTAACATAATTTAAAACCTCATCTTCTATCATAAAACACCTAAATACACAAATTTCACCTATGGGTATTTTTCCAAATATGAACCCTAGGTTGAATTATTGCTAGCATAAGCTTAATCGAGCTACCGGGACTCCAAAAACGTAAAAATCATTAAAAACAAGGCTAGAACGGAGTTACAATCGAGCTTGGAAGCTTGAAAAACCCTAGCCATGGTTTCTCCTTGCTATATTCGGCCATGGGGTTGAATATGAGTAAAATTGGCTTTTAATTTTGTATTTTAATTAATTTTGCCCCTAAATGACCAAAATGCCCTTACTACTAAACTTTCCAAAAATTCCGTCCATGTCTAATTTTTGTCCGTAGACTTAGAAATTGGTAAAATTCCTATTTAAGACCTCCTAATTAATATTTCAAAACAATTTCATACTAGAAACTGTTAGAATGCAAGTTTTGCAAATTATTCGATTTAGTCCCTAATTTCAATTTAAGCACTTTATGCATAAAATTTCTTCACGAAATTTTCACACAATCATGAAATCATATCATAGACCTCAAAATAATCATAAAATCATTATTTCTATCTCGAATTTTGTGGTCACGAAACCACTATTCTAACTAGGCCCAAAATCAGGATATTACATCACGAGCTGGCACATGGGCGTGTGGCTGGCCATGTGACCCAAGTCAGTAACCCCTTAGATTTCACATGGCCTGGTACACGGGCTTGTCCTCGGCCATATGGTACAAGTCAGTATGTATGCCCTATTTTCACACGTCTTGTGACACATCGTGTTTGATAGCCGTGTGAGGCACACGGCCTGTTCACACACACGTGTGACCCTTAAATGTTTTAAAATTTTCTAAGTTTCTCAAGAATTGCAAATGATTTTGGTTTAGTCCCGAACCACTTCTAAGCGTGTTTTAAGGTCTCATATGACCTTAGAAGAGACAATATGTTTGAGACGAATGGATTTTGATATTAAATACATAAATGTATGTGAATGATGTGTTTTGATCGGTAATACCTCGTAACCTTATTCTGGTGATGGATAGTGGTTCGGGGTGTTACACCTACCATTTTTATGGATTTGATGAATCGGGTTTCTAGACCGTATTTAGATAGATTTGTTGTTGTGTTCGTTGACAACATTCTGATATATTAATGAGATGAGTCTAAGCATGCTGAGCATTTAAGGATTATGCTAGAAACCTTAAGAGATAAGTAACTGTTTGCTAAATTCAATAAATGTGAGTTTTGGCTCAGAGAAGTCAGATTTTTGGGACACATTGTTTCAGCGGAGGGTATATGAGTTGAGCCGAGTAAGATTTCTGCAATTCTTGATTGAAAACCACCGAGAAATGTTTTCGAAGTCAGAAGGTTTCTGGGGTTAGCTGGTTATTATCGACATTTTGTCAAAGGATTTTTGATGATTGCTACACCAATGACTTGACTGTTACAGAAAGATGTGAAGTTCGAGTGGTTTAAAAAATGCCAACAAAGTTTTGATCAGTTGAATGCATTACTAACTGAAGCACCAGTGTTGGTTCATCTTAAGTCAGGTAAAAAGTTTGTGATTTTCAGCGATGCATCATTGATCGGTTTTGGTTGTGTATTGATGCAAGAGGGCAAAGTGATAGCTTATGACTTTAGACAGTTAAACTCACATGAAAAGAATTATCCAACGCACGATTTAGAATTGGCCGCTACTGTTTTCGATTAAAAATTTGGCAACATCATTTGTACAGTGAAAAGTTCCACATCTTTACTAATTACAAAAACTTGAAATATATAATGACTCAGAAAGATTTTAATTTGCGTCAACGAAGATGGCTCGAGTTGTTGAAAGACTATGAGTTAGTGATTGATTATCATCCGGGGAAGGCGAATGTAGTTGCGGATGCTCTAAGTAGAAAATCTCTATATACTTTGCAAGCGATGAATACTCAGCTAACCTTATCTAATGATGGTTCGATTCTAGCAGAGTTGAAAGCTAAACCAATATTTCTGCAATAGATTTGTGAAGCTCAGATATGTGATAATGAATTGCAAGCCAAAAGAGTGCAATGTGAATCTACTAGTGATTCAGACTATTAGATTGGATCTGACGGTTGTGTAATGTTCCAAGATAGAATTTGCGTACCAAAGAATTTCGAGCTTATTCAAAAAATCCTACACAAAGCACACAGTGGTTGTTTATCTGTTCACTCAGGAAGTACTAAAATGTACAACAACTTGAAACAGTTATATTGGTGGTCGGGTATGAAACGACACATTTCAGAGTTCGTATCGAGATGTTTAGTTTGTCAACAAGTAAAAGTCGAACATCAAGTGCCTTTGGGTTTACTACAGCCTATGATGATACCAGAGTGGAAATGGGATAGAGTTACAATGGATTTTTTATCGGGTTTTCCTCTGTCTCCTAAAAAGAAAGATGCTATTTGGGTTGTCGTTAATCGACTGGTGAAATCAAAACATTTCATTCCAGTACGTACCAATTATTCACTTGATAAATTGGTTGAGTTATACTTTACTGAAATAGTTAGATCACACGGGATTCCAGTTTTGAATATATCGAATATGGATCCAAGGCTTACATCACGATTTTGGAAGAAATTGCAAGAAGCTCTAGGTACAAGGTTAAATTTTAGTATTTCTTTTCATCCACAAACTAACAGTCAATCTGAGAGATTAATACAAATTCTCAAAGATATGTTTCGTTGTTGTGTTTTAGACTTTGAAGGCAACTGGGAGAAATATTTGCCATTGGTTGAATTCACATAGAACAATAGCTTTCAACCGAGCATAAAGATGCCACCGTATGAAGCATTGTATGGTTGTAAATACCGAACTCCATTGTATTGGACCGAGTTGAATGAGAAAAAGATTCACGGGGTTGATTTGATCCGAGAGACTGAAAATAAAGTGAAAGTAATTTGAGACAATCTAAAAGCAGCTTCAGATTGAGAGAAATCATACACGGATTTGAAAGGAAAAGACATTAAATTTCATATCGGTGTCAATGTATTTCTAAAAGTATCTCCGTGGAAGAAAATTTTTTGATTTGGTCACAAAGGCAAGCTGAGTCCGCGATTCATCGGGCCGTATAAGATTATTGAACGAATAGCGCCAGTGGCATATCGGTTAGTGTTACCACCAGAATTAGAGAAGATTCACAACATGTTTCATGTGTCGATGTTGTATCGATATAGATTAGATCCATTGCATATCATTTCCCCGATTGAGATAGAAATTCAACCTAATATGACGTATAACGAAGAACCAATCAAAATTTTAACTCGAGAGGTTAAACAGATGAGAAATAAAAGCATAACTTTAGTGAAACTACTTTGGAAACGACACGGTGTCAAAGAAGCCACGTGGGAGCCTGAGAAAGCTACGAGAAAACAGTACCCTAACCATTTTGCTGGTAAGATTTTCAGGGACGAAAATCCCTAAGGAGGGAGAGTTGTAACAACCCGTTTTTAGTCAAACTAGAACACTAGTTTTGGGACCACAAATTCAAATTTAAAATAATTATTTTATTATTATTTTAAGGTTTATAGCATGATAGTATGTTTGTGTGAAATTTTCGTTAAGAAATTTTATCGTTTGAGTGTTTCAAAAAGGACTAAATCGCATAAAGTGCAAACTTTAGTTCTATTAGCTAAAGGTTTTTATTAGCTATGGTTTTTAAAGTGGAGGTCCTTAAATGGTAATTAAACCATTTGGAATCTGAGTAGACCTTTTTGGACATCTTTTAATTGTTTTTAATGGTTTATTAACAAGGTTAACAAAGTAATTTAGTAAATTAAATAAGTACAATATCAAAACAACAAAAGCCATCATCATATAATCTATCATTTTCCACCGAAATTGAAAAAGAAAAACAAGATATTAGGGTTCTTCATTCAACCATTTTAAATCCTTGCAATTAGGTATGATTTTTGTTATGTTTTTAATGATTTCTATGTTTTTGAGTCTGTTGCATCTTAATCTAGCTAGCCCAGGGACTATTTTGTAAAACTGTTAAAGGTTTAGGGTTTTTCCATTGATGAATTTATGATTATTTTGATGTTTGATGATAGATTATGAATGTTTGATAATAGTTATACAAGTTTTGTTTAGTGATTTTTAGTTAAAATGCAAATTAGGGATTAAATTGTAAAATGTGGAAACTTTGTGGTTAAAATGTGAAATAAATGAAAAATAGGGCTGATATGTGTACGAAGAAAATTCGGCTAGCATGGGTTGGTATTAAATTGTATGAATTTGTGGTTTTATGAAATAAGGACTAAATTGTAAAAGTTGTGAAATACTTGGGGCACAAGTGCAAATGTGCTTTAATGAGTGTTTTAGATTAAATTGAATAGAGTGATTATTAAATAAGTTAATTTGATATTATATAGATTAAGAAAAGCAAAATTTGGATCTAGATCGGGGGAAAATAAAGTATTCGACTAATCGACCTATTTTATCATTTTTGTGAATCAAGGTAAGTTTGTATGATTAATAAGCTTAATGTTATATGTGTTTATATGCTTCCATACTATAATTGTGATATTACGACACTGTGGAATCTGTCGACAAGGCATTGACACAGTGAGAATCCCTGTTGAAACTTAGGAATAGATAGGATACTAGTGACATGTCATTAGGGGTTATTGTGATTGTGTTATCCGGGTGCTAGTCCTGTACGTCCTACCGGTGGTTGAGTATACCGGTATGTGTTGCAGTTACTTGACAGCTTGTGTGAGCATCACTGTGTAGCTACGTCTTGACTGATAGCTTGTGTGAGTAGGTCCTTTGATAGCTCGAGAGTGAGCATATATGTGATATGAGATTGAAATAGCATTGGCTATGTATGTGGTACCTAGTGCGAGATTCCCAAGTATCTGATATTATTCTGAATGGTTCAATGGGAAAGATGATGATACGAGAATATAAGCAATGATACGGATCAGTTCAGGTACTCGTGATAAGTTTGACAAGTAAGTGATAATTGATAAATTCATATGAAATGTAAGTGAAAGTTAATGAATTTATACATGATAAATGGAACAATGGCAATGTACAAATTGTTGAATTGAATGTATTACTTATGTTCTTTAAATTGTGCATGAATAGGCAATTTATGCTTATTAATCATATGAACTTACTAAGCTATAAAGCTTACTTTGTTTAATTTTCAGTGCTTTATAATGAAAGCAAGCTAGCTAGGACTCAGGGACCATCGGAGACTTCATCACACTATCCAATTACCACTTTGGTACTTTTGAACTTAAGTATTTTGAGTATATGGCATGTATAGGAGTTTGGTTACTTTGGTACATATGTGTTAGCTATGAATTTAGCCATTTGAATTGGCTTGTAAATGTATAAAGTTTGGTTTTGTATATATAGCCACGGAGGTTGGCTTAATTTGTTTGGATTTGGTTATGTATATAATTGTGCATATGGCTTGTTTGTGAACTTGATGATGGATATATGTGATGGTTGTTGATGTTAGGTAATATGGATAGCAAATGGTTGAGTTATAATATTGGTATGATAGTGAATTAATACAACTTATGCCTATATGGAATTGGTTATTTTGATGTTTTGGTAAAAGTGAGTTTTGGTATAGAAATGGTATGAAATATGCTTGAATGAAGTTAATAGAATGCCTATTTCTATGCCTATTTGGTTTTGTGTAGGTTTGTGTAGATTGGGTTGCAAAATGGCTTGGTAAATAGCCTATTTTTGTCGACACGGGTAGAGACACGGGTGTGTGTCTCAACTTTGTGTGACACACTATTATGTTTCACGGTTGTGTTCCTCTGGTGTTGTAATTGAAATCAAGTCAGTATGCTCCACACGGCCTCACACACGGGCGTGTGACTTGGACGTGTGGCATAAGTCAGTATACCCTCCAGGATTGGCACGGCCTACCATACAACCTAGTACACAGACGTGTGTGGCCATTTTTAGGGCACAGGGGCTATCCACACAGGTGTGTATTGGCCGTGTAACCCATGTAACACCCTCACCCGTATTCAACGCTAGAATAGGGTTACGGAGCATTACCAGACTTACAAAACAATTAAACATCCATTTAAAATACATTTTCTCAATTCAAGCATTCATCATTCAATCTCAAACAATTTGTCCCTTATACGAGCCTATGAGCCTACGAGGCCCTAAGCATCGATATGTGATTAAATATAAGAACACGTCTGGTACATTGGCATTGTATGATATATGTGATTATCTGAGTATCCTATTCAATTTCGAATGGTTCAACGGGTAATAATAAGTTAAGACAAATGAAAAATCAAGTTAAAAGGCTTGGTATGTATTCATACTAAGTTATGAAATTATGGTAAGTTGGATGTTTGAATTGATAATATAAATGTTATTGGTTAATGTGAATTATATGTATGCATATGTGAAAGTATACATTCGGTCTACTTATGTATTCATGACATAAATGGGAGTATATATGTATAAGGAAATCTATAATTGGCCAAATGATAAGTATCGTGGATTTGTAAATGAATTGTATGTGTTTTCATATTTGGGCAATTGTGAAGTATATTTGGCTATATATATATTATGTATAAATATGTGGTATTAAGGTTTGAATTATAAAGATATGCAAATAAGAGTTTAAATATGCGGTTATATATACATCAATAATAAGGCTTTGAAAGTGTATGTTATTTTGATAATAGATACATGTATATTTGGTCAAGGTAAAATTTGTACATAGAGGTATATGTTATATACGAAATTGTGAGTTCGAAAATAATTGTGATTATGATAGTATAAATTAGTTTAATTAAATTAAGTTAACGTTAATAATGTGTTATTTATTTGCTTATAGCTTACTAAGCTCTCAAAGCTTATTCTCTGTATTTTTCCTATGTTTATAGATATTAGGAGATCTGCTTGGGTTGGAAGTCAATGGAGAAGTCATCACATTATCCGGTTATCTTTTTAGTAAATAATGTTTTGAGATTCGGTTATGTGGATGTATAGGCTAATTTTGATATATATATTTGGTTTTGAAATTTGTGTAAATATATAGCCATGCAAAAATGGCGTAATCATGATGCTAATGTTGGTATATATATAATCAGTTAGGTTATAAGCTTAAATTAGGAGGTATATTTCATAGTAAATATGTCGAGATGTTGGTTATTTGATTTGGCCTTATAAGTAGCATATTTTGGAGGTATGAAATGTGGCTTATTTTGTGTGTGGATGATGATATGATTTAGTTTGGTTAGATAAGTAGAATGATGAATATATCATTGATAATGCATTGGTTAAATTGGTTTATGAGATGTAAATGTTTAATGTGGGAATTTGGTTTATATTTATCTATAAGCCATGCGAAGATGGCTTATTATTTATATTAGGTTTGGTTTTAAGTTGAATATATTATGGATATTTTGGTTGTGATCTGGATGATTTGGCCATTATAAATGTTTATATGTGAACTAAGGTTAATATATATATTTGTTAATGTTAATGAAATTATGCCAAGGTATTTGAGTTTGTATGATGTGAAATTATGGTTGGATATTTTGAAGAGTGATATACTTAATATATAAGTGGAATATATTAGGTGAATAGTTATGGTTTAAAGAATTGATATTTGATTATGTGACAAAGTAAGTATATACAATATTTGTATGTCTTTGATCTTAGATTGTAAACATTATTTTAAGCGTAATGAAAAGCTTGTGATAAGATCATGTTTTGATTCGGCAAATAGATGAATTAATTTTAGGTGGATGTTAGATAGTTTGTGTGATATGTATTTGATATTAAGGTTAGATTGTTTTCGATTATATGGATAAATATATATATACTTAGCCAAATATGTTATTATTGAATTAGATTTGATTATAACTTATTTTAAATGGCTTTGTTAAGGTTTTTTAGTAAATGACTATATAAATAGTAACTTAGGTTTTTAATAAATGAGATAATTGGATGCAAGTTTAAGATGTGGATTTGTTATTATGCTTTATTTATTAAGTAAATTTTATATGACATTTTGTGTATATTAATGGAACTTTAAATAAGTTGGTTTAGATAAAGTTTATAATAAGTTTGCATGTATAATTGGTTTAGATAAAGTTTATAATAAGTTTGCATGTATAATTTGTATTGGGTAATGAGTAATAAGATGTATTAATCCATATGCTTATATTCGGCTATTTGATAACAATTATGGTTGAATGTTATTTAATTTATGTGTAATTGGTAATATTTGGTTTGATTTAGTATATGTTCAAATGTGATGTATTTGGATGAT
The DNA here is from genome assembly GCF_025698485.1 of Gossypium arboreum. Lineage (NCBI taxonomy): Eukaryota > Viridiplantae > Streptophyta > Magnoliopsida > Malvales > Malvaceae > Gossypium > Gossypium arboreum. The sequence continues at coordinate 30,662,497 of NC_069076.1, forward strand.
TAAATTCTATGTGCATTTGTGAATGTTCGAAAGTTGTGTTTCGTTTGGTAATACCTTATAACCCCTTTCTGGCGACGGATGCGGGTTAGGGTTGTTACATATACAAACTTAAAAAATTCCAAAATAGATGTCTGATTGTGTGATGAAGTCTCTGACAATCCTCGAATCCGAGCTAGCTTTGTAAAACTATAAAACATGGAAAGGTAAACAAAGTAAGCTATGAAGCTTAGTAAGTTCGTATGTAAATACGAAATAATCTTATCATTCATTAACATTTCTGAATAGATAACATACACTGCATTAAAGAATCAATCACTAAGTTAACATAAAGTTTAACCACATAGTTAAGCATAAGTTCTTGGCTTCCTTTAATTCATCACTTGAACAATTTTTGTACATACTTGTACCGATACATAACTATTTCTCATCAATTCACTTACGAAATCACTCTAGTTTTATAAATGCTTATTGTATGAGTACATCGATTTTTCAATGCCATAATCCAACATGGTCTTACACATACGTTGCCATGGCCCTATCGTGGTTTAACATTCACATGGCATAGCCCGGTTATGGTCTTATTTTCTGATTTTCCATAGCCCAGCTATGGTCTTATTCAACAACTCATCTTATTTAAACCGTACTTTTAATTTAAGTTCTATTCAGATAAATTCAATCTCAAAACCATCCATCAAGTTAATAAATACACATTTAAGTTCAATTATACGGACTTACCTCGTGTACGGAATGACGGAATGGACCGACTATTCAATTACTTTGCTTTTTCCTTGATCTAAGTTCGAATTCCTCTTTTCTTGATCTATAAGTAATCAAAATCAGCTTATTTATTCCTCTATTTATTCAATTCAATCCAAAAATATACATTTGAGCTAGTTTACATATTAGCCCATAACTTTTACATTTTTATAAGTTAATCCTTATTACACAAAATCACAAATTCATGAAATTCAAGACTAACTCATGCTAGCCGAATTACCATTATGCCCCTAGTAGCCCATATCTTTCATTTATTTCACATTTTAACTACAAAGTTTCAACATTTCTAAATTTAATCCCTATTTTACATTTTCACTAAAAATCACTTAACAAAACTTGTATATCTATCAACAAGCATTTATAATCTATCAAGAAACTTCAAAACACACATGTATTCATCAATGGAAACATTCAAATCTTTAACAGTTTTGCAAATTAGTCCCTGGCTAGCTAGTACGAGTTGCAACGATTACAAAAACATAGAAATAATTAAAAACTGAGCAAAAACGAACTTACAATTGAGCTAGGAGTTGGCCGAATGCTTTAAAACCTAAGAATGATTTTCTTTCTTCTTCAATTTTGGTTAAAGAAGAATATAAAAGATGATAGCCATTTGTTTTTAATTATTTTATCATTTATTAGCCATTTTACCATTTTAACCTTTAGTAATAACCTTTAAACATTACAAAACCTTGTCCAAGAATGTCCACTCAAGTTTCAAAATGGTTTAATTACCATTTAGGGCCACCATATTTAAAAAACAAAGCTATTTCATAGCTTTAACTAATAGAACATCACTTTTACACTTTACGCGATTTAGTCCTTTTAATCAAATTAAGCAACCAAAGGCTAAAATCTATAAACGAGAATTTCACACCATCATATATTCAACATCGATACGTGAAACACATTATGAATTTTCTCTAGCTCAATTGGTAATGCTAGCCGATATCCCACTATGAATTGTGAACTTAATTTGCCTTTACAACCAAAACGATGTATTTCCTTTAACGGAGATACCTTCAAGAACACTTTGTCACCGATCTAAAATTCAATGTCTTTTCGTTTCAAATTCACGTACGATTTCTGACAATCTGAAGCTGCTTTCAAACAGTCATGAAATACTTTCACTTTCTCTTCGATTTCTCTAACCAAATCAACCCCGAGAATTTGTCTCTCACTAAGCTTGGTCCAATACAATAGAGTTCGGCATTTGCGACCATATAAAGCTTCGTACGTGCCACCTTTATACTCGATTGAAAGCTTTTATTATACGCAAATTCAACCATTGGAAAATGTTTCTCCTAGTTACCTTCGAACTTTAAAACACAACATCTGAGCATATCTTTGAGGATCTGTATTACTCATTTAGACTGTCCGTTAGTTTGTGGATGAAATGTTGTACTGAAATTCAACTTCTTACCCAGGGCTTCTTGAAGTTTCTTCCAAAACCGCGATGTAAATCTCGGATCTCTATCCGAAATACTCCAAACTGGCACACCGTGCAATCTCACAATCTCAGATATGTACAATTCAACCAACTTATCAAGTGAATAGTTTATACGTACTGGGATGAAATATGTTGATTTTGTTAATTGATCAACAACCCAGATAGCATCTATCTTTTTCGAAAACAAAGGCAATCTCGATAAAAAATTCATCGTAATTCTATCCCATTTTTACTCTGGTATCATCACAGGTTGTAGCAAACCTGAAGGCACTTGATTGTCAACTTTCACTTGCTGACAAATCAAACACTTGGATACAAACTCAAAAATGTCTCATTTCATACCCGACTACCAATACGCATTCTTCAAATCATTGAACATTTTGGTACTTCTGGGGTGAACAGTAGGCATCCACTGTGTGCTTCATGCAAAATTTTCTGAATAAGCTCAGAATTTCTTGGTACACAGATTCTGTTTTGGAACATTAAAAAATCATCGGCTCCGATTTGGTATTCTGAATCACTAGTCGACTGAACTCATTTAACTTATAATTCATTATCACATTTCTGAGCTTCGCAAATTTACTGAAGAAATAACGGTCTCGCTTTTAACTAAGCTACAATCTAACCGTTGTCAGACAAAACTAACTGTATGTTCGTCACGTGCAAAGCAAATAATGACTTTCTGCTCAAAGCGTCAACAACTATGTTCGCTTTCCCGGGATGATAATCAATTACTAGCTCATAGTCTTTCAGTAATTCAAGCTATCTTCTTTGTCACAAATTCAAGTCTTTCTGAGTCATTAAATATTTTAAGATCCTGTGATCAGTATAGATGTGGCATTTCTCACTAATCAAGTGATGTCGCCAAATCTTTGATGCAAACACAATCGCGGTCAACTCTAAATCGTGTGTCAGATAATTCTTTTCATGCAACTTCAACTATGTTGAAGCATAAGCTATTATTTTGCCTTCCTGCATCAGTACACAACCCAAACTGTTCAACGATGCATCACTAAAAATCACGAACTCTTTACTCGATTCAGACTGTACTAACACTGGTGCCTCTGTCAATAATGCTTTCAACTGTTCAAAATTCTGCTGACACTTCTCAGACCATTCAAACTTCACATCTTTCTAAAGTAATTGAGTCAGTGGGGTTGCAATCATAGAGAATCCTTTCATAAAATGTCGATAATAGCCAGCTAGTCCAAGAAAACTTTAGACTTCAGATACATTTCTCAGAGGTTTCCAATCTATAATTGCAAAATTCTTGTTCGGGTCAACTCTAATATCTTCAGCCGAAACAATATGTCCCAGAAATCCAACCTCTCGGAGCCAAAATTCACATTTGCTGAACTTTGCAAATAATTGCTTGTCTCTCAGGATCTGTAATACTATTTTCAAATGCTCGGCATGCTCAGATTCATTTTGAAAATAAACCTCAATATGGTTTGAAGATCCGATTTATCAAATTCATAAAGACTGTAGGAGCGTTATGTACCATCCCGATTTTGGGCCTAGTCGGAACAGTTATTTCGGGACCACAAATCCGACATAAGAAAATTTATTTTTTTATTATATTTTAATGGTCTACGATTTCACGAAATGAATTCGTGAAATTTTCTTTTAAAATTTTGACGTTCGGGCACTTAATTTAGTCAAAAGGACTAGATCATAAAAAGTACAAAATGTGAGTTCTAGATGTTAAAGGTGTCAAATTGTTGTGGACTTTAAATTAGAGGTCTTTAAATTATAATTGTGATACCTTGAGAGCATGTTGTAAGAGTTTGGCAAAATCTTATTAATAAAATTGATTATTATTTTCATATGAACTTACTAAGCTTTATAGCTTACTCCCTCCCCTTTCCCATCTCTTATAGGTTAATTTTTGCTAGCTCGGGTTGGATGTGACAGCCCTCATTTGACCCCAATCGAAAAGTGGTTTCGGGACCACAAAATCGAGTCATAAAAATAATTAGATGTTATATTCGGTGCTTATTATATGTGAAAGTTCATGTGTGAAAATTTCATGCTTTGATATTGTCATTTGTGAGTGAAATTATTAAATAGGACTTATGTGGAAATTTTTGAAAATGTGATAGGTAATTTGTGTAGTGGTTAAATAATTAATGGTGTAAGATAAGTGGATTTGCATGTTAAATTTCCCACTTTAGTTTTAGTGGCCAGCCATAATGATGATGTTAAGCAAAATATGTATTATATATTAATATTATATAATAGTAATGATTTAAATTATGAAATAAAAATATTAATTGAAATAAGAAAAGAAGAACAAAAGGTTTGGTTCATCTTCTTCCTTGTTTAGCCGAACCTTAAAGAAGAAAGGGGAGATAGCCATTCGGTCACTTTTGAGCTAGAATTAAGGTATGAAATTCATGTTAATTTTTGAAATTGTATCATATATTAAGTTAGTTACTAAGTCCCTAACTTAGCCATGTCAAAATTTTGATTTTGGTAGTGATATGAGTATTCGACTATGGAAGATTTTTGAAGAGAAAAAGATTAAGGATGTCGCCTGATTTTGGTTGCTGTTAAATTTTTCGTATCTTGTACTGTGGGTAAAATGCACAAAATAAATATGGTTGGAACTAACATGCATTGCTGTTCGATTTATGCTTGAGTATTTAAAATTTGGGAGCTTAAAACTGTTTAAATTGCTATTTATATTGCTATCCAAAAGTTTCAATTTTAGTAATGTCCCATTATTAATAGTTGAAAATAAGAAACAAGTATTTGATGAAAGGATGTAGGTGGCTAAATTGTCTGAAAATTTAATTGTTGTTAGCTCGAAAAGCATTCGAATGCGTGCTGGAAATTAATATCTAAAGGCATGCTAAGTTTAATATGTCTGAATGTATACAGGAGATTAATTTAACCCTGCTTAAATAGATGAAATGTGTACGTAATTTAACCTTGTCTATTCAATAATTATTGTTGTTGTTCTGTTTCAAAATAGGTCAAGAGCTTATATACTTAAAAAAATTAAATTAGTACATTGCATGATCTTGAATGATTAATTAAATGCTTTTTGGTGGCTTTGATATATCATTATCGAACTATAATACAATATATATACGAGTACTGTATGTATAAAATATTGAAATTTTATATGTAATGTGATGTTTGTTTGTGTGTTTAGAATGAAATGCCGAATGTTAACATTGATAATAGTTGAGTAATGTTTGTGTTTAAAATGATGGAATGGAGTGGATGCTTTAAATGTGTTATGAACAATTATAAGTTAAATTAAGGTTTGCTAAATTACCATTGTCATTGCCGAATATGTGCTTAATTAAAGAAGAATTTTTTGTTGAATGTTTTAAATGATTTAGATAGTTATAAATTAAGTCGAAGCTTGGTAAAATTGAATAATTGTGGCTTAATCGTTTAATGGCAATTGGCTTTTATGGTGAAATGCAATGTTAATATTTAGTTGCTAGTGTTTATATGTGTGTTAGTTGAACTTGAATAATGATTTGAGCACGATGTATTGTATTGAGATTATGCTTAAGTGAAACTATAGATATATGTGATGAAATCGATTGGTGATATACATGTTTAAATAATATGAATGCAAAGAGTTGTGAAAGAGTAAATTGCAGTAAATTTGCTTAGGACAGCAGCTGTAACGTGAATTTGGAAAATCACCATAAATTTTGGGAGTGGAGTTAGAAGCTGAATAAATTATGTAATTAAAGCTTAATGAGGCTAGTTTCAAATGGAATCAATGAGAACATATTTTGACTTCTGTACATTTAGAAATTTGATTCGTAGTAAAGGGTGGTCAGATTAGTCAATCAGTGAAATAGGGGAAACTTTAAGACAATTCTGGTATTGATTGGCCAAACTAAAAATTCTAAAAATTTTATGGATAAAAGATATATGAGTCTATTTTCAGGGAAATTTTACGGCAATTGATTTGGAGTTTCGTAGATCTAGTTATAAATAATTTAGTGACTGTTGCTCAGGAAGACAACTTATAGTGAATTTGTGATTATGTGGTAAACATTGATAAATATTTGTTAATGAGTTGCTTATTGTTTTCTTATAAACTTACTATGATCTATATGTGTGAAATTCTAATATATATATTATATTTTTGAAGTAATGCTTGAACAGTCGAATAATGACTAGTTTATAATTATTGATTTTAAGCTCAAGAGCATAGAGGGGCAAATTCGGATAAGGGAAAAGAGAAAGTAGTTGAATAGCCGATCCGAGACTGTTCGAAAATATATATAATATTCAAAAATGACATGACAGACTATGAGAATTAAGTGTTACTTGTCATATATGTACATGGCCGGATGGCAATTTGTATTGGAAGTAAAAAGTGATATGCTTTCTTGATCAAATGATAGTGTTAGATGAAAATGAGTAAGATTTTACGTGTAAACTATTATGTATTTAAATGTGAGTGATGAAATGAGATAAAAGTGAATGAAATGTAGGATGCTATATTGAATGATGCTTGTACCTAAATTGGTGTGATTGTGTTATATAAAACTTGTTGATTTGAATATTGTGCTGTACTATTCGGGCCTTTGAGCCTAGCTGGCTATAATGCCGGTGAGATATTATTCGGGCTTCGAGCCTAGCGAGGCCTAGCAGGCAAAATGCCGGTGAATGAATTCGGGTTTTTAAACCTAGAAAGCTGATTGCCGGTGATTTGATAAAAGTCTAAAACTAAGATACCTCGTGTTAGAACGATGAATGAATACATTCAATACGTTAAGTTGGCCAGGTACGTATTATCTATTTATATGTGAGTATGATTTAAATTAAATCATAAGAGTATAATTTGATACATATGTGAATACATGATATATTTATATCTATGATTATGATACATTCGATCAAGGTGTGAATGTATGTGAAAATGTTCAATTAGTTTTTATGCCATATGAATTCAGATTAAGTGTAATTAGAATGCTAAGTGTGCATTATATGCTCGTGTATATTCGGCCAATGGTAATAAATATATAGGAAATGACCTTTTGAGAAATTGGATAATTGATGTATAATTGAGTTTGTCTGTTGTAGTGCTTAAAACTTACTAAGCTTATGAAAGCTTACTCCTTTTGTTATATTTCTCTGTTTTATAGATTGTTGATTCCAGTTACCTACTCGGGGAGGGGATTGTCAGCAACTCGTCACACTATCTGTCTTTTTGGTACTGCTATAATTTGGAACTAGTATGGCATGTATAGAATAGACTTAAGTGAATGATATTTTGAAATGTTGATGTATATAAGCCATGCGAAAATGGCATCTTTTGAATGTTTGTATAAGTTTTTTTTGAATGCATATAAAAGTTAATGTTATAATATAAATGTGATTGTACAAATGTGGTATTTTGGGTTGGTAACACTTCAAAACCCATTCCGGCGACGGATACTGGTTATAGGGGTGTTACAATTTTATTGGTATCAGAGCTACGGTTTAGTCTATTCTAGGACTAATGTAGCGCGTGTGGGTCTAGCTATACTTGCATAAAATGTTAATATGATAGTGTGATGATTTCTGACAGTTGAAATGTGTTTTTCGTATAGTAATGAATTCTGATCCCGACCGGGCAATAGCTGATGATGTGGAGAGCGTAGCGCCTGCTCCCACGCTAGGGACAGCGCTGTTGGACTCTCAACCGAATGCTAGAAATCAAAATGATGAGGCTAAACAAGCCTTCTATGCTATGATGAACGATTGGTTTACTCAGTATATTCGGACTAATCCGGCTGTTTCACATTCTCCGCCCCCGACTAATACAACCCTTGCACCTGTGGTACCTCCAGTAGTTGACTCGTTGAGGTTGAGCAAGCCCTCGGTTGATGGAATTCGAAAACACGGGGCTACTGAGTTCAAGACTACTGACAGTGATGATGCCGAGCAGGCTGAGTTTTGGTTCGATAATACCATTCGTGTGTTTAATGAATTATCATGCACACCCGATGAATGCTTAAAATGTGTTATATCTCTCTTACGTGATTCTGCCTACTATTGGTGGAATACTTTGGTTTCAGTGGTGCCAAGAGAATGGGTTACTTGGGAATTCTTTCAAACTGAGTTCCGTAAGAAATATATCAGTCAAAGATTCATTGATCAGAAATAGAAGGAATTTCTCGAGCTCAAATAGGGTTCTATGACAGTTGCCGATTACGAGCGAAAGTTTGTCAGACTTAGTAGATATGCTTGGGAATGTGTTTCGTCTGAGGCTATCATGTGTAAACGCTTCGAGGAGGGATTGAATGAAAACATCAAACTGTTGGTGGGTATTCTGGAAATCAAAGAGTTTGTAGTACTTGTCGAGCGAGCTTGTAAAGCCGAAGAGCTTAGTAAAGAGAAAAGAAAAGCTGATGATGGAGCTAGAGAGTTCCGTAAAAGATTTTCAGGAAAATCTTTTCATCAGTCATTGAAGAAATTTAGAGATGATTCAGGCTGATCTAAGAATACTTCGGGTTTTTCTAGACGGGACCGTGATCGACCCCCAGTGAGTACGCGGGTCACCTTGGTTTCCAGTGTCGGCAATGATCATCAGGACAGATCTGAGTGCAAGCATTGTGGTAAATGGCATTCAGAAAGCTGTAGATTTCATGACCGCTCTTCTTTCAAGTGTAGATTAGTTGATCACTTTATCAGAGACTGTCCGAAATTAGCTGAATAGAATACTGATCCGAGTGGGAGATCCAGTAACACTGCAACACGAGGTAGACCACCTAGACAAACTGGTAATGCTAGTGGAAATCAGAGAGGGACCAAAGATACTACTGTACGTTCGGAGGCTCGTGCTTCTTCCAGAGCATATGCTATACGCGCGCGCGAAGATGCTTCTTTGCCAGATGTTATTACCGGTACTTTCACTCTTTTTGATACTGATGTTATTGCTTTGATTGATCTCGGTTCTACTCATTCATATGTGTGTGAAACCTTGGCATCCGGTAAGACTCTACCTGTTGAGTCTACTAAGTTTGTGATTTGGGTTTCGAATCTTTTGGGCCGTTATGTGCTAGTTGATAAAGTATGTAAGAAATGTCACCTAATGATTCGAGATTCCTGCTTTCCGGCTGATTTAATGTTATCACCTTTGACGAGTTTGATGTTATTCTCGGTATGGATTGGTTAACTGTGCATGATGCAGTAGTGAATTGCAAGCGAAAGACAATTGATTTGAGGTGTTCAAACAATGAAATAATTCGAGTTGAGTCTACCGATTTGAATGGATCACCGGCCGTGATATCCTCGATGTTGGCTCAGAAATATGTGAAAAAGGGGTGTGAAGCATACCTTGCGTACATACTGGATAGTAAAGAATCAGAAAAGAAACTCGAGACTGTGCCCGTGGTTTGTGAATATCTGGATGTGTTCCCCGAGAAATTACCTGGATTACCACCTATTCGGGAGGTAGAGTTTGGCATTGAACTAGTGCCAGGGACTACACCTATTTCGATAGCTCTGTATCGTATGGCACCAACCAAACTAAAAGAATTGAAATCTCAGTTGCAAGAGTTGACAGATAGAGGTTTTGCTTGACCGAGTTTTTCTCCCTGGGGTGCACCAGTGCTGTTTGTGAAAAAGAAAGACGGAACCATGAGAATGTATATTGGTTATCATCAGCTTAATACGGTAACGATAAAGAATAAATATCCATTGCCACAAATCGACGATTTGTTTGATCAACTGAAAGGAGCCTTAGTATTTTCGAAGATAGACTTGAGATCGGGTTATTATCAGTTGCGAGTTAGAGACTCTGATGTGCCTAAAACTGCTTTCAGAACGAGTATGGACACTATGAGTTCCTAGTGATGCCGTTTGGGCTCACTAATGCCCCTGCTGTTTTCATGGATTTAATGAATTTGATTTTCAGACAGTATTTGGATCGGTTTATAGTCGTGTTATAGATGACATTTTGATCTATTCACGCGATGAAACTGAACATGCCGAGCACTTGAAGTTAGTATTGTAGATTTTACGAGACAAGCAATTATATGCGAAGTTCAGTAAATGTGAGTTCTGGTTGAGGGAAGTCAGCTTTTTGGGGCATATTGTATCTGCATCGGGCATCTGAATTGATCCGAGTAAAATTTCAGCTATACTTGATTGGAAGCCTCCGAGAAATGTTTTAGAAGTTTGAAGTTTTTTGGGACTTGCCGGGTACTACAGACGGTTTGTGAAAGGTTTCTCGATGATAGCAACACCGGTGACAAAGTTGCTTCAAAAAGATATCAAATTTGAGTGGTCAGAAAAGTGCCAGAAAATTTTTGACCAATTGAAAACTCTTTTGACCGAAGCTCCAGTGTTAGTTTAGCCAGAATCTGGTAAAGAATTGGTAATCTACAGTGATACGTCTCTGAATGGTTTGGGCTGTGTATTGATGCAAGAGGGTAGAGTAGTAGAGTACGCTTCGAGACAATTGAAGCCACATGAGAAAAATTATCCGACTCATGACCTCGAGTTAGCTGCTATTATTTTTGCTTTGAAAATTTGGCGCCACTACTTGTTCGGGGAAAAGTGCCATGTGTATTCCAATCACAAAAGTCTCAAGTACTTGATGACTCAGAGAGATCTGAATTTGAGACAAAGACGTTGGCTAGAATTATTGAAAGATTACGAGCTTGTTGTTGATTGCCATCCGGGAAAGGCTAACGTGGTTGCTGATGCTTTAAGCCGTAAGTCACTATTTATTTTGCGAGCAATGAATGTGCACTTGTCTGTGTCCGCTGATGATGTGTTAGTAGCAGAGTTAAAAGTAAAACCGTTATTGATGCAACAAATCTGTGAAGCTCAAAAAGTTGATGATGAATTAGTTGCAAAGCGAGCATTAAATGTTTCGAAAGAGGATTCAGAGTTTTTAATTGATAGCAATGATTGTTTGAGATTCAGAAATCGATTTTGTGTTCTGAGAAATTCAGAGCTTATTTTAGTGATTTTGAGAGAGGCTTATAGCAGCCGAATGTCAGTTCACCCAGGTAGTACAAAAATGTACAACGATCTGAAACGTCAGTATTGGTGGCATGGTATGAAACAAGACATTTCTGACTTTTTCTCAAAGTGTTTGATATGTCAACAAGTGAAAGCAGAACATCAAGTGCCTTCGGGATTACTGCAGCCTATCATGATACCCAAATGGAAATTGGATCGAGTCACGATGGATTTTGTATCTGGGTTGCCATTGTCACCAAGCAAAAAAGATGCGATCTGGGTTGTTATTGATAGATTGACAAAGTTGGCTCATTTTATTCCCGTACGTACGGATTATTCACTTGAAAAGTTAGCCGAACTGTATGTTTCTCAGATTGTAAGGTTACACGGGGTACCTACTTCTATTGTGTCGGATAGAGATCTGAGATTCACATCGCGATTTTGGAAGAAATTGTAAGAAGCATTGGGTACCAAGTTTCATTTTAGCACCGCTTTTCATCTCCAGACCAATGGTCAATCCGAGCGGATTATTCATATACTCGAGGATATGTTGAGATGTTGCATCCTTGAGTTTAATGCTTCGTGGGAATGATACTTGCCTTTAGTTGAATTCACATATAATAATAGTTTTCAATCGAGTATCAAGATGGCACCTTACGAGGCTTTGTATGGTCGTAAATGTCGTACACCTTTGTTTTGGACCGAACCTAGTGAGAATAAGATTTACGGAGTTGACTTGATTAAAGAGGCCGAACAGAGGGTGAAAGTGATTCGTGAAAGTTTGAAAGCAGCATCAGATCGTCAGAAATCGTATGCAGACTTGAAACGGAAAGATATAGAGTATCAAGTTGGAGATAAAGTGTTTCTTAAAGTTTCACCGAGGAAAAAGATACTCAGATTTGACCGTAAAGGCAAATTAAGCCCGAGATTTATTGGACCATACGAAATTTCAGAACGGATTGGGCTGGTTGCTTATAGACTACTTTTACCACCTAAACTTGAAAAGATTCACGATGTTTTTCATGTTTCGATGCTTCGTCGGTACAGATCCGATCCTTGTCATGTGATTAATCCATCAGAGATTGAAATTCAGTCTAATTTGAGTTATGAAGAGGAACCGATTCGTATTTTGGCTCATGAAGTAAAAGAATTACGAAACAAGAAAATCTCATTAGTGAAAGTACTGTGGCTCAACCACAAGGTTGCAGAAGCGACTTGGGAGCCAGAAGACTCAATGAAAGAATGTTATCCTAACCTTTTCGCTGGTAAGATTTTCGGGGACAAAAATTTCCAAGGGGGGGAGAGTTGTGACAGCCCTAATTTGACCATAGTCGGAAAGTGGTTTCGGGACCACAAAACCGAGTCATAAAAATAATTAGATGTTATATTTGGTGCTTATTATATGTGAAAGTTCATGTGTAAAAATTGCATGCTTTGTTATTGTCATTTGTGAGTGAAATTATTAAATAGGACATGTGGAAATTTTTGAAAATGTGATAGGTACCTTTTGTGGTGGTTAAATAATTAATGGTGTAAGATAAGTGGATGTCCATGTTAAATTTCCCACTTTAATTTTAGTGGCCGGCCATAATGATGATGTTAAGCAAAATATGTATTATATATTAATATTATATAATATTAATGGTTTAAATTAGGAAATAAAAATATTAATTGAAATAAGAAAAGAAGAACAAAAGGTTTGGTTCATCTTCTTCCTTGTTTAGCCGAACCTTAAAGAAGAAAGGGGAGATAGCCATTCGGTCACTTTTGAGCTAGAATTAAGGTATGAAATTCATGTTAATTTTTGAAATTGTAGCATATATTAAGTTAGTTACTAAGTCCCTAACTTAGCCATGTCAAAATTTTGATTTTAGTAGTGATATGAGTATTTGGCTATGGAAGATTTTTGAAGAGAAAAAGATTAAGGATGTCGCTTGATTTTGGTTGCTGTTAAATTTTGCATATCTTGTACTGTGGGTAAAATGCACAAAATAAATATGGTTGGAACTAACATGCATTGCTGTTCGGTTTATGCTTGAAGAGTTTAAAATTTGGGAGCTTAAAGCTGTTTAAATTGCTATTTATATTGCTGTCCAAAAGTTTCAATTTTAGTAATGTCCCATTATTAATAGCTGAAACTAAGAAACAAGTATTTGATGAAAGGATGTAGGTGGCTAAATTGTATGAAAATTTAATTGTTGTTAGCTCGAAAGGTATTCGAATGCGTGCTGGAAATTAATATCTAAAGGCATGCTAGAGTTTAATATGTCTGAATGTATACAAGAGATTAATTTAACACTGCTTAAATAGACAAAATTTGTACGTAATTTAACCTTGTCTATTCAATAATTATTGTTGTTGTTCTATTTCAAAACAGGTCAAGAGCTTATATACTTAAAAAAATTAAATTAGTACATTGCATGATCTTGAATGATTAATTAAATGCTTTTTGGTGGCTTTGATATATCATTATCGAACTATAATACAATATATATATTGAGTCTTGTATGTATAAAATATTGAAATTTTATATGTAATGTGATGCTTGTTTGTGTATTTAGAATGAAATGTCGAATGTGAACATAGATAATAGTTGAGTAATGTTTGTGTTTAAAATGATGGAATGGAGTGGATGCTTTAAATGTGTTATGAACAATTATAAGTTAAATTAAGGTTTGCTAAATTACCATTGTCATTGCCGAATATGTGCTTAATTAAAGAAGAATTTGTTGTTGAATGTTTTAAATGATTTAGATAGTTATAAATTAAGTCGAAGCTTGGCAAAATTGCATAATTGTCGCTTAATCGTTTAATGGCAATTGGCTGTTATGGTGAAATGCAATGTTAATATTTAGTTGCTAGTGTTTATATGTGTGTTAGTTGAACTTGAATAATGATTTGAGCACGATGTTTTGTATTGAGATTATGCTTAAGTGAAATTATAGATATATGTGATGAAATTTATTGGTGATATACATGTTTAAATAATATGAATGCAAAGAGTTGTGAAAGAGTAAATTGCAGTAAATCTACTTGGGACAGTAGCTGTAACGTGAATTTGGAAAATCACCATAAATTGTGGGAGTGGAGTTAGAAGCTAAATAAATTATGTAATTAAAGCTTAATGAGTCTAGTTTCAAATGAAATCAATGAGAACATATTTTGACTTCTGTATAATTAGATATTTGATTCGTAGTAAAGGGTGGTCAGATTAGTCAAACAGTGAAACAGGGGAAATTTAAGAAAAATCTGCTATTGATTGGCCAAACTAAAAATTATAAAAATTTTATGGATAAAATATATATGAGTCTATTTTCAGGGAAATTTTACGGCAATTGTTGGAGTTTCGTAGCTCCAGTTATAAATAATTTAGTGACTGTTGCTCAGGAAGACAACTTATATTGAATTTGTGATTATGTGGTAAACATTGATAAAAATTTGTTAATGAGTTGCTTATTGTTTTCTTATAAACTTACTATGATCTATATGTGTGAAAGTCAAATATATATATTATATTTTTGAAGTAATGCTTGAACAGTCGAATAATGACTAGTTTAAAACTGTTGATTTTAAGCTTAAGAGCATAGAGGGGCAAATTCGGATAAGGGAAAAGAGAAAGTAGTTGAATAGCCGATCCGAGGCTGTTCGAAAATATACAAGGTAAGTTTTAAGTAGTTAAATATATATAATATTCAAAAATGACATGACAGACTATGAGAATTAAGTGTTACTTGTCATATATGTACATGGCCGAATGGCAATTTGTACTGGAAGTAAAAAGTGATATGCTTTCATGATCAAATGATAGTGTTAGATGAAAATGAGTAAGATTTTACGTGTAAACTATTATGTATTTAAATGTGAGTGATAAAATGAGGTAAAAGTGAATGAAATGTAGGATGATATATTGATTGATGCTTGTACCTAAATTGGTGTGATTGTGTTATATAAAACTTGTTGATTTGAATATTGTGCTGTACTATTCGGGCCTCTGAGCCTAGCAGGTTATAATGCTGGTGAGATATTATTCAGGCCTTTGAGCCTAGCAGGCAAAATGCCGGTGAATGAATTCAGGTTTTTAAACCTAGCAGGCTGAATGTCAGTGATTTGATAAAAGTCTAAAACTAAGATACCTCGTGCTAGAACAACGAATGAATACATTCAATACGTTAAGTTGGCCAGGTACGTATTATCTATTTATATGTGAGTATGATTTAAATTAAATCATAAGAGTATAATTTGATACATATGTGAATACATGATATATTTATATCTATGATTATGATACATTCGGTCAAGGTGTGAATGTATGTGAAAATGTTCAATTTTTTTATGCCATATGAATTCAGATTAAGTGTAATTAGAGTGCTAAGTGTGCATTATATGCTTGTGTATATTCGGCCAATGGTAATAAATATATAGGAAATGACCTTTTGAGAAATTGGATAATTGATGTATAATTGAATTTGTCTGTTGTATTGCTTAAAACTTACTAAGCTTATGAAAGCTTACTCTTTTTGTTATATTTCTCTGTTTTATAGATTGTTGATTCCAGTTACCTGCTCGGAGAGGGGATTGTCAGCAACTCGTCACACTATCTGTCTTTTTGGTACTGCTATAGTTTGGAACTAGTATGGCATGTATAGAATAGACTTAAGTGAATGATAATTTGAAATGTTGATGTATATAAGCCATGCAAAAATGTCATCTTTTGAATGTTTGTATAAAGTTTTTTTTGAATGCATATAAAAGTTAATGTTCTAATATCAATGTGATTGTACAAATGTGGTATTTTGGGTTGGTAACACTTCATAACCCATTCCGATGACAGATACGGGTTATAGGGGTGTTACATTGGAGATCGTTGGAGATGTCATAACACTATCAAGATATCACGTTGCGTAAAAACGGATGCAACCCTCTTAAGTTTATGGCATGTATAGGGACTAAGTCACTTTGTGTATATGTCATTATAAGTTAGCCAAATGAAATGGCTTGTAAAGGTTAATAGACTGATGTTGTAGGTAGCCATACAAATTTGCCTATATGGCTTAAATGGTATTAAATCAAATTGTGTATACATGTATGTGCCAATGCTTTGATGATGTGGATTTGATATAAGGCATGAATGTTTGAAGTTTTAAATTAGATTTTTGGCATGTTGATAACGAAGATATAAATGGATAAATTCGAGGTAAACCAATTATATATTTATTACATGTGTTTTGGAAGTTTGGCCTTGAATAAGAGAAATGTTGTAACACCCTGAATTTGGGCTTAGAAGTTTTGGGCCTTGAGCATGGGAGCAGTTGAAGGCAGCTTATAATATTCTGTTGTGCGTGAAAATTTCGTTAATGAAGGCTTGTTTTAGTGGTTAAATGTGCTGAGAAGTGTTGGAGAAGTCCTGGGTTCAAACCTGGACTCTAGCAAAAATTTTGGTTTAAGGTGAATCAAACCCTGGGTGTAGTAGGTAGGCCTTAAGAATATTGTTGGAGAAATTGTGACACAAAAAGCCTTGTGTCTTAGTGGCAAGTAGCGTATGGAGCATTTAAGGGGAGGCATGGGTTCGAATCCCATGGCAAGCAAAGAGCATTTATTTTGCTAACAAGGGGCGGCAAGAGTTGGTGTTGAATTTAAACTCGATGATGGAGGATCCCACATCGGAAGCTAACATAAGAGTGGATCTGTCGGCTTTAAATAGAGAGAACCATGAGGAGTGTAAAGGTACCCTTCTTGGTGATCCTTTCGCTTTGTGGCGTGCTTTCGGTTGGGTTGGGCGCCGGCTAAGAGTGCTTGGAGCGTGGATTAACTCCGGTCTTGATCGGTGTGTATTTATCACTACTCTTGTTGTTGGATGGCTACTTCGGGCCGCGATGGGCCGAAAGGGGCCATGTGGGCCCAATGGGCCTACGGGCCCAATTGGATAAGTTGTTTGATTGTGTAGTAAATATTGGACTAGGCTAGGTGAATCGCATATCTATGGCTAGGTTTGGGCTAAAAGGGCCACACGAGCGTGTGGGCCCATTTGGGCCGAGAATAGGCTTTAGGCCCATTCGTATTGTTATCCATGTTTAGAATACTTTAGTTTACCAATTACTGAAATGCCCTCGACTTGTAAAATTACCAAAGTACTCCCGATTTACAGAATTACCGTTTTACCCTCGATTTATAGAATTACCATTTTACCCTCAGTTTACAGAATTACCGTTTTATCCTCAGTTTACAGAATTACTATTTTACCCTCGATTTACAGAATTACCGTTTTACCCTCGATTTATAGAATTACCGTTTTACCCTCGATTTACAGAATTACCGTTTTACCCTCAATTTGTAAAATTACCGTTTTACCCTCGATTTATAGAATTACTGGTTTACCCTCGGTTTACAAAATTATCATTTTACCCTCGATTTACAGAATTACTGTTTTACCCTCAATTGTGAAATTACTGAAATACCCCTGTAGGGTAGAATTACCGAAATACCCCTATAGGGTAGAACTACTAAAATACCCTTATAGGGTAGAATTACCGAAATACCCCTGTAGGGTAGAATTACCAAAATACCCCTGTAGGGTAAAATTACTGAAATACCCATATAGGGTAGAATTACCAAAATACCTCTGTAGGGTAGAATTATCGCAATACCCCTGTAAGGTAGAATTATCGAAATACCCCTATAGGGTAGAATTACTGAGATACCTTGTGGGGTAAAATTACCATTTTGCCCCTAAGGTGTTAAATGACTATTTTGCCCTTGTGGCCAAGTGACTAACTTGGACTGTGTGGTTGACGAATTTGATTGTGAATATATGTTGGTATATGAATGACTTGATGTGATTGTTTGATTCAAATATGGGCATGACATTCTGCATACATGACATGTTGCATGGGTTAGGATTTTGTACGGAGGAAGATCTGATCTGTTAGGAGCGCATGGTTGCTTGACGACTGTGGATCCACCGAAGGCTTAAGAGCCGTATATTCATACTAATTTGATAAGGTCCCACGGGTCACCCAAGACGACTGTGGACCGATCAATGGCTGAGTGCCGATCATATTTATTTGAGGTTGTGTGCCGACTATATCACCGTCGTTGATGGCTATGTGCCTAACATGATACAGCTACCGATGGCTTAAAGCCTTCTGATTATGGCTTTGTGTCAATGCATATGGCTCTATACCAACCTGATTATGGCTGTGTGGCAAACGTATTTGCCTAAGGCTATGTGCCAATATATGGTTATTGACGACTCTGTGTCGATCACATTTACCTAGGGCTGTGTGCCGGTTATGTTACTCTAGTTGATGGCTATGTGCCTAACATAATGCGATTATCGATGGCTTTGTGCCACGTGATACATTAAGTGGCTTTGCCACATTATCGCTTCGGTGGCTATGCCACAAATATCTGATACGGTGGCTCGCCACAATATTCATATCTGGTGACTTTGTCACAATATCGATAACCGAGCGACAATCTTTGCAAATGTGGAGTGTAGAAATTTGGGTGGGTTGAGCTATTCCCCACATGGAGTGTAGGGCTGGTACGGTGGAGTGTAGCGGTTGGTCATAATTTGGATTGGGTTGGGATTGTATTCACATTCGATTTTGATTACATTACGATCTGATTCTAATCTGATTACATCACCGATTACGATTCTAATTCTGATTTTAGTTCTGATAATGTTTCTTATTCTGTAATGGGTTAAAGCCCATCTGGTACTGTCTGTTATAGTGGGCTAAGCCCAATTGATACTGAAACCGTAAGTAGGGCTGAGGCCAAACTTTTAATTCTTTTATATGTGTAACATCCTGATTTTCGGGTTTTTGTGCGATTCTTGATATTTTAAGTAAGTTTCTAAAATTTGGTATGTGATGATGGAATTCATAATTTGGGTATGTAAATGGGCTTATGGAAGGCCCATGAGTTGGCCAAAACCCAGTAGAATTTTTAAATTTTGGACTTAGGAGTTAGGGGTTTTGGCTAGGTGCCCTTATATTAAGTTGTGGGTAAAGTGTATCACAAAAAGAGCTTTGGTAGAGTGGCAAGGGTGAAGCCACTAAGCTCCTAGAAAGGTGGCGTGTGGGCATAGAGGAAGACCTGGGTTCGATTCCTTGTGTTGGCAAATAAGAGTATTTATTTTTGTGTGCAGGAAGGGTAAGTGTTGGAACTTTAGTGGATTCTGTAAGAGGAGAGTTGGATCAAGTCAAATGCATAAATTAAGGAGGGATAAGGGAGAGATTTTAGGGATGTGATAGGAGATAGAGTTGGCGAATAAGGAGATTGGAGAGGGATTTTCGGCAAAGGGGCATTAGGTTAGTAATTTCGGCATTAGGGTCTTAGTTGTGCCGATTTCTTCTTTGGTATGTAGCCTTTTCTCTCTTTTCTTTTCCAACCGAATCTACCTCCCTCCTATTCATTTTTCTTCCTTTTCTTCTTTCAAATCAGCCCACTATTTCCTCCATTCACCATTGTTTCTTTCCTTATCTCTATTTTTGCCGAAGTGCATAAAAAGCAAATCGATGAAGATAAGGGTGCCGATTCTTTGTGACCAGCAACCTTTTCTTCCTTTTCAATAGTTGGCGTTCGGTTCCTTTACCTTTTAGACATCCGGATTCAAGAGGAGAAAGACGTGGTAAGTGTTCAAACTCTAAACAATTCCTAGTGTAGCTTTGGCCAAAAGTCAAACTCCAAGTTTAGGAGATGGCGAATATGGGCATAGACTCTATGGGGTCTTCTTTTAATATTTTTGGTTTATTTATTGAAGGAGCAGCAAGGTGTAGTGTCGATTTGGAATAGCTTGGATCACGGAGTAGCTAGGCCTAGTCATCAATCGCGACAAAGGTAAGGTGCCTAAGGCCATTATGGATGGTGGCGAATGTGTAAGTGTTAATATTGGAAAGTTCTTGATTTGGTTCAACTATTGCGAGCTGATCTATTTAACAATTGATTATAGGAGAAATCGCATAGGAGATCTCGTCAAGGAATATCGTAAATCGGTGTGTAACGAACCCTTTCATAGCTTAAAGCAATAAAATGCGAAAAGCGAAATGCCAAATTCGGCATTTCGAGGACTTGTGAGCGTTTAACGCTCACTAGTTAGTTAGAATCGATGAGACGGTGATCGAGAACGATGGAAAGCAGTAAGAATGTGATTTTTGGCGTTCTTGGTAAGTTGGGCCTCGAGGGGTCAAGTGGGGCCCATTGGGCTTTCGGGCCCATTTGGGTAAAATTGGTAGAAAACGGAAATCGTTATATGGCATGATAAGACTGTTAAAACCGTTATGGAATATAGGCTAAATGGGCCTAGATGACGAAATTGGCTAAGTAGGGCCCATTAGGGGTTTTAGGCCCAATAAATCGATTTCGTTAAAAATGGGCTAGAATCACTGTTTGCACCCATGCATTGTTAGTAATCGTTAATGAACATGGAAACCCTAATTTCTGGTAAAATTATGAGATTACCCTTATACCATGAAAATGACCGTTTTGCCCCTAGGTAAAAATGACCATTATACCCCTAGGGTTTATGTATGATTTTAATACATGGGATTTTGATAAACATGGTATGTATGATATGCTCATGACATGTATGATATGCACATGATATGTATGATATGCACATGATGTAATCATAAATGCATTGGGTGGGGTTTTTTATATGAATGGAGGATGTGAAAAAGGGCTTATGCCCCAGTTATCAAAAGGGCTTATGCCCCAGTTATCAAAAGGGCTTATGCCCCAGTTATCAAAAGGGGTTATCCCCAGTTATAAAAGGGCTTATGCCCCAGTTATTAAAAGGGCTTTTGCCCCAGTTATTAAAAGAGGCTAGGCCTCGGTTATATGATAAAGCAAGATATCTTGCCAAGTGGAGAATATGGCGGGGTGGGTCGAGTTAATCCCCACATGGTGTGTTGGTTGGTACGGGTGGAGAGTAGCGGATGGTGGGTTGAGTAGTCTCCCAAATGGGTTGCATTCTTTCATTGAAATTATATGTGATATTGAAATGGGCCTAAGGGCCATACCGTTTCTGATAAAGGCTTCGCCCAAGAATATGAAATATGAAAAGGCTTGCCCAGTGTTATGGAATATGAAACATGAAAAGGGCTATGGCCCAAGATATGTTGAGATTGGATTTGGGCTTAGACCCAACAGTCGTTATTGTTTTTGGGCTCGAAAGGGCTTGTTGCACACTGAGTTTCCAAACTCACCCCTTTCCTTAACCTTGCGGTGAGCCTTGATGTGGGGACTTGGTAGGAGAGGATTCAAAGTGGCCACGGTGATCATCTTTGGGCTTTTAAATAAGTGTTGGTTTTCATTTAATTTCCTTTAATTATTATTTATTTTTGGGTTGTAATAAGGCCAATTTTAACTTACCTTTTATTTCTTTTGAATTATTTTAATTTTAATAACTTTAAAATTGGTTAATAATTATTCAAATGGGCTAGACTTAGGCCGTGTTTTCAAAATGATACTTGTTTTCAAAATATCTCAACACCACGATTAATCGATTTATCAAAGACGTCCACTTAAACAAATTTAAACTCGATATAACAAAGTGTGGCTATGGTTGTGGGCATGTCTAGGATTGGATCCAATTAAAGAGCTTGGTACTTAAGCAGCCTTCATGGCTCACCTCCTCTGTCTCGGATACCTACCTGGTGCCCAGCTTCCATACACTTTGTTAACTCAATAAAATGTATGGTTTTAAAACACTAAAACGGAACGTGGGTTTTCAACTCCAATGTGGCACGTCAGATTCGGCCATAACGTTTGGGTCGGGTTTGGGGTGTTACAATATGACTGACTGTTCCTTTTACACAGTAGGGATTCCACACTGAGTTTTCGTAAACTCACCCCGTTTATTAACCTTTCAGGTAATTTCTAGCCTTAGACGGATCGGAGCTGCGAGGGGCTCGGAGGAAGTCACACACACTGTTTATTTTATAGTTTTGATTATTACTTTTAAATGTTTTATGTGGGTTGTAGTAAAGCCATTGTAATTTTCTGGATTTCAAATTTGAAATTTTACTTATTGTTCTTATAGTTGCTAGTATTAGAACACGGTTTTCCAAAGCAACTACTGTTGTTCAAAACATCACGTATCCGCAATTATTTTTAAATCAAGCTTCTGCAACTGCCAAGATTTTTACAAAGTTGTTACGAATGTTATTCAGCTGAGGTTTCTAACAAGGTTTAAAAAGGGTATAAGTTTTTAATTATTAAGAAGGGTTTTTAATGGAAACATGGTTTTTGAAAAACACTTTAATGTGACATGCCAGATTCGAGCCAAACTTCCAGGCCGAGTTTGGGGTGTTACAAATGTCATGTGCATGCATGTGTTGTTGTGAGAATGCCATGCTTGAGCCTTGATTTATGGATGTATAATTGTTCAATTAAGTATGTTAATTGCTATAGAGATGTATAAGTGTATGTGTACAACTAAGGGTGACAAATGGCTTGGAAAATAGCCTTGTATTTGTCCACATGGGTAGACACACGGGCGTGTGTCTAAGCCATGTGTGACACATGGCCTACCCCCATTGGCGTGTAGTCCAGCCGTGTGTCTCATGCATCTTATACTTTAACCTCAAATTGGCCACATAGGCTGAGACACGGTTGTATGTCTCGATCGTGTGAGGGACACGGCCTTGGGACATGGGCGTGTGCTTTGGCCGTGTGCCCCTAATTTGGTGATGATGTCAAAGTAGAGAGTTACACGGGCTGAGGACACAGGCGTGTGTGGCCACAAGGCCTGCCTGCACGGGCATGTGACCCTGTCTCATGGTGAAATTTTTTAAGTTTTCCCAGAGGTTTTTAAAGTTTCTGGTTTAGTCTCAAATCATCTTTGATGCGTGTATAGGGCCTCGTAAGCCCGTTTAAGGTAAGCTATTTATATGTATGAATGTTTTTTATTCGGATAAAATTTTATGGCCTGAATTTATGTGATTATATATTTTTAAGTCCGGTAATGCCTCATATCCTGTCTCGGCCTCAAACACGGGTAAAGGGTGTTGCATTTTATGGTATCAGAGCCAGGTTTAGTCGGTTCTCGGACTAACCTAGCGTATGTGAGTCTAGCTATACTTGCCATAGTACCACTCATGATAGTGTGATATCTCTCGGCTATAACGAAATTTATTTGTTAAGACAGGAATGACTTCAAACTGAGCAAACTTTTGATAATGCTAGAAAAGGATATTGAGATGATTGAAACATGTTTATGATGTGTCAAAACTGAGAAAGGTACGAATATAAATTCATGATATATATATATATGAATTGTATTGGATAGTGATGAGTAAGATGTATGTTAATAATACAACTCTATCTTTATGATGTGCATTTGTATTGATATGGCATAAATTGCTTTGATTTTAAATATGAGAATACATGTTGAAAAATGGACATAGTAGGGATTTTTGTTGAGCATTTGGAATAAACTTGGATATTGGTACCCTGATACTGGATGATACGTGTGCTAGTGTAAGACGTGTCTGGGACATGCATAGGACACAATATGAGAGCTAGTGTAAGATATGTCTGGGACATGCATTGGCCTTAAGATATTTAAGCCAGTGTAAGACATGTCTGAGACATACATCGGCGTTGAGACGAGAGCTAGTGTAAGACTTATTTGGGACATGCATCAGCCTCACGATGGACAACCTACTGTAAAACCTATCTGGGACATGACGTTAGCTTGTTGCGTGTCAGTGTAAGACTTGTCTGGGACATGGCATCGAATTGATAGATAAGAGCCAGTGTAAGACCATGTTTGGGACATGGCGTCGGCATCTTAGCCCATGTTAAGGCTATCGAGTATCCGGTAGTATTCTGAATGGTTCAACAAAACATTTATGGTTTATATCGAAATAAGAAAATTTGTGACCATGTTGTGAGTGAGACAGGTACCTATTTGAAACGTATGGTATGCGAGCTCGATATATGCTATATGAATTGAATTGGAAGATCAAATTGAGTAGAACACATGAAATAAGTACAGTCGTTCGATGATGAATTGATGGATAAGACCATGCTTGGACCATGGCACTACTTGTGAATACATGTAAGACCATAGCTACGCTATGGCATCGATATATGAGAACCCATGTAAGACTATGTCTGGGACATGGTATTGGCATCTTATTATGTGCATGAGATTTTGTGTAAGACCGTAGTCATACTATGGCATCAACTGAACGATGTACTCAAACTCGTAAGACGTTATTTAATTTGAAAAATGTTGGTAAGTAAAATTAAAGCCAAGTGTTGGAACTTAATTAAATGTTAAATTGTAGTTTGAATAAATGAATTCGTTATATGAAAATTTTGGATGACGAAGCATTTGTAGAATAAACGAGCATGTTAACTTGCTTGGAGTGCACCATGTGATTGTAATAATATTATTAATGATAAATATTGAATCCTATGTATGTGTTTGTGGGAGTCAAGTTAGAGGCATTACGACCTCACCCCTTTACCAGTGTTGATTTTGTGACAAAATTTTCACAAGAATTATGGTTACTAAGATCATAAGTGGGAAACTAAAGAGTTCAGTAGAGAAGTGATAAGTAGTAATGCATTCAGAAATGAGAACAGTTTGGAAAGTGAAAATAGTTTTGGATGGAATACTAGAAAGTGTTAAAGACTATCTAGATTTTGTAATGACATAGTTAAATAAGAAAATTTGGTCTCGGTTATTTAACTCAAGTGAGTATGAAGTTTAAAGATGTGTTTACAAAAAAAAATTCCGAATTGGTTTTTGTTAGTAAATATTGCAATACAGAGTTCGCAATAATGGAACTAGTCAAAGGTGTGAAAATTGAGTTGATAAGATGTCTATGTGTGACAGTTATGGTTAAATGGATTTTGATGACCTCATCGGGATATTATATGCATTCCTCGTTCTCAGAGATAGGTGTGCGATCGTTCTCTTTCTGGCGAAACTTTTATTGTATGAATTTGCTGGCTGACTCTGATATTAAATGAGAGTACTGTTAGTCTGATTGGGCCATCATCATTATTATTTTATCTCTCTCTTCGGGACTCTATTCTAGTATGTTCAATTAAGTTGATTGCAAATGTTTATATAAAACTAATCTTCTGTTTCTATCAAATGTTATTCTGTCTTATGTAAAATATTTGGAAAGTGTATTATTTCAGTTATGATGGGATTTTGGAAATTGTTGAGTATTGTCTTCTTCTGGTTTTCCCTCTAAAATTATCCAGATCTTCATTATTATTTTCTTATGTGTTACGTTCTCGGATTTCTGATGAGATATCGTACTTGGGGTTTCTTTATTCTTATTGTGCGGATTATCTGACATGACTCATTTCTAAAGTATGTTTCTTGGTCTGTTATGACTATGTTTACTATGATAGTATTTTTGGATTCGATGATAAGAATGTGGGATTCTAGTACCTGGATTTCTCTGATTTTGTGTCAAGAAATGTTATCGATGAAGGTATGTACGAAAGAAGTTTAAGCTTGAATTGTATAGTGGTTTTCTTTTTCCTGATGAGTATGACTAAGGTCGGTAAGCTAATCAAAATATCTTGGTTTCCCTGAATTAATATGTTGCAAGACCTTTGATTAGCCTGGTAAGAGAATATTGAAAAGATTGTGTATTCAAGCTATCCTTCTCAGTATGTAGAAAATGGTATTTTGATATATTATTATTCAATAATTTAGATCAACTTAGTTGTTTCTATCAGAGTGAGGTGATTTGTTGAAATGTGATTTGAATTATGTGTGTATAAATATGTCTTCAGCTAAGGGAATAAATTTTGTGCATTCATGAGAATTTATATAGACGGATAGTCTAAAAGAAGAAATTTTATTCTAGAAATATGATACGGAGATGTACCTATTGGGTTGATTTGCTCGAATGAAATTACTATAAGTCAAAGTTTTTCTGGTAAATAAGGTTATTTCACAAGTGAAAGTTTGAATGATCTATGCATGATAGCAAAGTTAAAAAGTTCTAAAATGTGTCAGTGGGTGGAAATTTAAATGAGTTCAAAATGAGACTACTTCTGATGTTGAAATTGCAAGTCAGATTTGACTTCTGCTATTGTTGTTGTCACTGTTATTGTGTGAAAGAATTTGTGTACAAATGAATCCAGAGCCTATATAGGAAATCTTGTGGTACGAGACTCAGTGGTAGCTCGTTTTTTCATCTTAGAGTAATGAGTTGTGAAGTTTTATTAAGTAAATGATCTAGTAGAAGTGTTTGTTACATGATATTTTTGAGTTTGCATTCAGATATTGACTGGTCAGCAGTTGAAAACCGAAAATCAAGTGTATTTAGGACTGATATAGTCAGTGATGATACTAGTGTGCTATGAGATAGAACCATTAGAGTTTCCTTATCAAGATTATCTTATTCGGAAAAAGGAAGATGATAACTGGGTGGTGATTGAACAATTGACAAAGGAAGATCTGTGTAATCATTTCAGTGTGTACAGAGTTTATTGGCAGACAAATTGAGTGTATGTACTACTGTGAAAGAAATTGAAATCGTGATGATACATTTTGACACAGTGTGCTAAAGTTTAAAGGTGACTTGGAAGGGATATTCAAGGTTACAATCGACTTGTGATTTTGAGGATTTGATGAAATTTCTTCATAAGACTGAAAACAACATTTTCTGGTAAGATTTTCGGGGACGAAAATCCCTAAAGGGGATAGAGTTGTAACATCTCGATTTTGGGCCTAGTCAAAACAGTGGTTTCAGGACCACAAATCGGACAAAAAAATTATTTTTTATTGTATTTTTATGGTTTACGATTTCACGAAATGAATTCGTGAAATTTTCGTTTAAAAATTTTGACGTCCAGGCACTTAATTTAGTCAAAAGGACTAAATCGTAAAAAGTGAAAAATGTGAGTTCTAGATGTTAAAGGTGTCAAATTGTTGTGGACTTTAAATTAGAGGTCTTTATATATTAATTTGGCCATTGCAAAATTGTTGGACAAAAATGGGCATTAGATAAGTGAAATGAAATTTTTTTAAATTGGGGGCATTTAGGTAATCTAGTAAATAAATGAATTAAAAGCCCAAAATAGCCAAAATTGGCCTTCATCTTCTTGCTCCAACCGAAACCCCCATGGAAGCCATGGCTAGGGTTTTGTTCAAGCTTCCAATCTCAATAGTAAGTGATCCCTAGCCCCGTTTTCAAAGTTCTTTACATTTTTGAAGTCCCCGTAACTCGATTTACCTATTTCTACCATTATTTTAAGCTAGAGTTCATGTCTAAAAATTTACCCATGAATGACATGCTTGTGTTTTGATGCCTAATGGTAGAAAATGAATGTTGGGTGTTAGATAAACATCTTTTATTAAGAAATTTTCGGTGAAAACGTCCAAAAAGGACCGTTTTAATAAAGTTATAAAATGTGTAGAAAGAGTGTGTTTTTATGAAAATTATGAGATGCTATAGTTATGAAAATGGTTCGGCTAGGCTTGGGTAACAAAGAAATTGAGTACATTTCATGCTATAGTAAATTTCCAGCTTCATATATCCCACACCAGATTTTTTTCCATGCTCAATTTCCATGGCCGAATGAAATTATGCCCTAATTCATGAACTTAAACAACATTGGCCAATTTTCCAAGCTCATTTGAGCCATTAAGCACATTTAGTTTGTTCATACTCAACTAGAATCAATTATCCTCCCAAAATCATCAAACATACAAAATATACCCCATTAAGCTCATGACCGATTGCTACATGCTTCATGAACACAAAAATTTTCACATGGGTCTTGTTACAAGCTTCAAAACCAACCAAAATTCACAACTTTTCAAAGAAAATAACATGAACCTTACCTTATTTGAAGCCTTCTTTTGCCGAATGCCTAAGCTCAAAGGTTTCTATTTTCTTTCTCAACTCACGGCAAGAAGAAGAAGAAAATGGCCTTGTTATTTTCACCTCAAACATGTTTTATTCATTTATTTCATTAACTTTTATTATTTCTATTTTATGAAACCATTTTCTTTAATATAAACAAATATATTATTAACATTATTTACTAACATACAAAACACAAAATGCCAAAATGTGTCATTCATGCCCATCCTTGCCATCCACTACCAAGAAAAAGGAATGTTTGACATGCAAGTCCCTCATACTTCAAACCATGCAATTTTTAGCCACTTCCAATTAACCTATGACATTTTCAAGAATTTTCACATAAGCCCCTTTTTATTTATTTCACATCCAAATGACAAAATTTAAAGCATGAAATTTTCACACATACTTATTCATAAATAATAAGCATAAAATATAACAATTAATTATTTTTGTGACTCGGTTTTGTGGTCTCGAAACCACTTCCGACTAGGGTCAAATTAGGGGTGTCACAGTGACAGTTATGGTTAAATGGATTTTGATGACCTCGTCGGGATATTATATGCATTCCTCTTTCTCAGAGATAGGTGTGCGATTGTTCTCTTTCTGATGAAACTTTTATTGTATGAAAATGCTGGCTGACTCTGATATTAAATGAAAGTACTGTTAGTCTGATTGGGTCATCATCAGTATTATTTTATCTCTCTCTTTGGGACTCTATTCTAGTATGTTCAGAATTAAGTTGATGGAAAAAGTTTATATGAAATCGATCTTCTGTTTCTATCGAATGTTGTTCTGTCTTATGTAAAATATTTGGAAAGTGTCCCAAGCCACATGGGCTGAGGACACAGGCGTGTCCCAAGCCACATGAGCGTGTGTGACCACATGGCCTACCCACACGGGCATATGGCCCTGTCTCATGGTGAAATTTTCTAAGTTTTCCCAGAGGTTTTTAAAGATTTTGGTTTAGTCTTGAATCATCTTTGATGAGTGTGTAGGGCCTCATAAACCCATTTAAGGGACGCTATTCATATGTATGAATTTTTTTTTTATTTGGATAAAATTTTATGGCCTGAGTTTGTGTGATTATATATTTTTAAGTCCGGTAATGCCTCATTTCCTGTTCCAGCCTTAGACACGAGTAAGGGGTGTTACACGTTAGTTAATCTGAAAGGCATAACAAGAAATTCATAGTGTTTATACCTCGTTCTGGATGCTATCTTCGACACATCTTTAACTCACAAATGATAATAGCCAGATCCCCAATCAATCTTAGAAAACATTGTAGCTCCTTTTAACTGATCAAAAAAATCTTCTATTCTCAACAACGGATACTTATTCTTTATCGCAACCTTATTGAGTTGACGATAGTCAATACACATTCTCATTGACCTATCTTTCTTCTTAACAAACAATACTGGTGTACCCCAAGGCAAGAAACTCGGTCGTGTGAATCCTCTATCAGTTAATTCTTGCATCTGAGCTTTCAACTATTTTAACTCTGCCGGAGCCATTCTGTAAGGAGCTATCGATATCGGTAAAGTTCCCGGTACTAAATCAATAGAAAATTCAACCTCTTTAATCGGTGGCAAACCCGGTAACTCTTCTGGAAACACATCTGTATACTCGCAAACAACTGGTACTAATTCATTCTTTGATTCTGACACTTTTGTATCAAGTACATATGCAAGATATGTGTTGCATCCTTTTTTCACATATTTCTGAGCTAACATCACTGAAACTACAGCTGATAAACCACTCAAATCATTTGATTCAATTCGGAGAGTCTCATTATTCTGACATTTCAACTCAATTGTCTTTCATCTACAATTTACTACTACATCATGCAATGTCAACCAGACCATATCCAGAATTACATCAAACTCATCAAATGGCAACAACATCAAATCAGCCAAAAAACAGTAACCCTGAGTCACTAACGGACAATTCTTGCAAACTTTTTCAACCAGGACATATTTGCCTAAGGGGTTCGACACTTTTATAACAAACTCAGTAGAACCAACAAGTAAATTCTTACGAGAAACTAAGTTCACACATATATATGAATGAGTTGATCCGAGGTCTGTCAATGCAACTACATCAGTGTCATAAAGAGAGAATGTACCAGTAATAACATCTGGAGATGACGCTTCTTCGCGAGCGCGAATAGAATAAGTTTCGGCAGGTGCTCTAGCTTTAGATCTTACAGTAGTATTTCGTGATGCACCTCTACTACCACTCATATTTCCAACATTACGAGGTGGTCTTCCTCTCGCAGATGTGTTGCTTGATCATGCATTCTGAGATTTATCTTTCTCATCTAACTCAGGACAATATCAAACGAAATGTTTGTATAAGCCACATCTAAAACAGGCTTTGTCATTCATTCTACACTCTCTAAACTGTCGTTTTCCATATCGTCCACATTCAGGTTTATTTGATCTAGCATTACTCACACTTGCCATTAACATAGCTGGAGATTTTGAACTCATAAATTGCTTTCCACGATCTCTATTAGAGTACTCCATCATTGCATTTGATCAACAATAAACATCTCATGTTTTCTTGGATAAAGAGTGATAAGGTTTATTCATCAATCTCATTCTCGAATATCTAGCCTCAGAATCAGCCTTTCTCTTTTCTTTTCCCAGTTCTTCAGCTTTGCAAGCACGTTCGACAAGTACCACAAACTCTTTCAACTCGAGAATTCCAACTAGCAATTTGATATCTTCATTCAAATCGTCTTCAAATCTTTTGTACATAATAGCTTCTGTTGAAACACATTCTTGGGCATATTTATCGAGCCTCACAAATTCTCATTCATATTCTCTCACAGATCTACGACCCTGTTTGAATTCTAGAAACTTTTTGCGTTTCTGATCAATGAACATCTGGCTGATATATTTCATTCTGAACTCAGATTGAAAGAAATCCCACGTAACCCATTTTTTCGATACCACTGATGACAAAGTATTCCACCATTGATACGTAGTGTCTCTCAACAAAGATACAACACATTTAATGCACTCTTCGGGTGTACACGACAACTCATCAAATACTCTGATTGTATTTTCAAGCCAGAATTCAGCTCTCTTAGGATCATCATCTACTATAGCTCTGAACTCTTCAGCCTCATGCTTATGAATTTTATCAACTGGCGGCTTGTTTAATCGTATAGGATCAATAGCTTGAGGAACTACAGGGAGTGGTTGAGGAATTGGCAAGGGTGGAGGTTGTTGAGTAGCCGAATTTGTCCAGGCATATTGAGTGAACCACTTGTTCATCATTTGGAAAAAGGCTTCTTTAGCCTCATTTCCATGACTACTTGACATAGGTCTAGATTCAAAAGGCGCTATTCCTTAAGTGAGAGCTAGCACATTACTCTCAACATTATCTACTGCAGCTCGTTCAAGATCCATTACTATACGAAAACGTAGTTTATAATGTTAGGAATCATCACACTATCACAGGTTATATATATGGCATGTATAGCTAGACTCTCAAACACGCTAGGTTAGTCCTAGAATCGACTAAACCATAGCTTTGATACCAATAAATGTAAAAGCCCTCACCCGTATTCAACGCCGGAATAGGATTTCAGAGCATTACCGAACTTACAAAACAATTAAACATCCGTTTAGCATACATTTTCTCAATTCAAGCATTCATCATTCAATCTCAATCAATTTGTCCCTTATACGAACCTACGAGGCCCTAAACATGTTTTGGGAGTGGTTTGGGACTAAACTGGTAACTCAAGAAACTTTCATGGAACTTTGAAAATTTTTTTCAAAATAAGGGACACACGCCTGTGTGGCCAGACACACGGCCACCAGACACGCCCATGTCACATGCCGTGTGGACATTCGAAATGGGAGCACATGGTCGTGTCCCAACCTGTGTCTAACCCCTTGGAAACTCTCTGACTTGGGCCACACAGCCAACACACACGCCCATGTGCCCTAAAAATGGCCATACACGCCCATGTACCAGGCCATGTGCTAGGCCGTGCCAATCGGTAGGGTATATTGACTTATGCCACATGGCCAAGTCACATGCCCGTGTGTGAGGCCGTGTGGAGCATACTGACTTGGTTTGAAATTCAACACCAGAGGACACACAGCTGAAACATATGCCCGTGTCTCTACCCGTGTGGACAAAAATAGGCCATTTACCAAGCCAATTTGCTACCCAAATTTGCATGTACCTACATAACTTAAATGGTCCAATTTCAGGACACAAATATTTAGCCAAAAGTCAACCAATATACAAATCATGCTATATCTACTTCAACCATTTCAATACTCAATTCAATGCCATTTACCTATTCAAATACTTATCAACTCAACTTACTTTACTAGACATAACTCACCTATATATATCAGGTACCATAATTCATCTAATGCATCATCCAAAATCAATCCACAACAAACATATCTCAACCAAATAAATACCTTAAACCATATTAAATATTTGAATACCATAATTCAACATCCACCATATCATATGGCAATATTTATAACAAGCTACATAACATTTATAAGTTACTTCTAATGGCGAAAATACATTTTCATCAAACATACCAAAATGACTCAAGCCTATACATGCCATATACCATATATACAAACTTCAAAAATACCAAAATAGATGTAACACCCCTAACTCGTGACCGACGCCGGTGTCGGACACGAGGGGTTAACGAGACAAATCCTCTTAAAGTACCGACCAATTTGGCATTTCTGGACAGGCTGGAAAACTGCGTCACCGTCGCCTTAAAAATCATATCTCGAGTTCCAAAACTCGGAAACTGGTTTCGTAAATTTTCCCTGAATTTAGACTCATATATCCATCCATGGATTTATTTTTAGAATTTTTGGTTGGGCCAATTGGTACAGTTTATTAGTTAAAGTCACCCATGTTACAGGGATTGACTGCTCTGACCTCCGCGCGTTACAACTTGAATATCTTTCTGTACAGGGCTTTAATACTGGTGCCGTTTGTTTCTAATGAAACTAGACTCAAAATGGAATCTGTACATATAAGGCATGACTCCTAATTCTTTCTGGATAATTTATGGTAAATTTTCAAAGTCACGACAGGGGACCCAGAAATCGTTCTGGCCCTGTCTCACGAGAACTTTAATATCTCCCAGTATACTGCTCATATGGTCGTTTCGTTTCGTCCATATAAAATAGATTCATCAAGGATCAGTTCCATAATTTACTCACTATTTAATTCTACTTATACTATTTTTAGTGATTTTTCAATCTCATCTCACTGCTGCTGTCCGCAACAGTTACTGCAGTAGACTATGCCAATTTCATGAATTTTTCCTTGGCCTTAATCATCCATCATACATGACACAAATTATGGCCACCTTAACAAAATTTGAGTTTCTAAGACTCGTGGCTATAGGTTCTAGCATCCCACTCGGCGACCACATAGGCCATTTTCACATGGCTTAAAGTTTACAACCCACAATTCGACAAAATATAATAGCCTATACATGCCAAATGTTCTTCAACAACAAAAAAACAATACCACAAGATTTCAGCCGGTGTGATGACTTCAACGACGGTTCCGAGCACGCAACAATACGAGTCCAAGAGACCTAAAATGGGTGACAAGAAAACACCGAGTGAGTTTACAACTCAGTAAGTCATAAGCATTCGTCAATCCACTGATAAAGTTACTACTACATGTACAACAAATGAGGCTAGGTACTCGTCCATATCGAATCTATACCATAATACCTCGGACCTTTTGGTCCAATCTAAATACCAATTCATACATCCACATTTCATATTCTACACAACAAGATAATCAAGCATTTTTACACATTAACTCATTTTCCAGCACAACCATACAATTTCAATCATCACATAGATTTAAGGCTTACCAAATTCAACCCCAAGCATGAACGTATTACCTATTCGTCATGAGCTCAAGGTACTTACCGATCCGCTGTCCATACTCACTCGATGGAGACACACCCTCCATATAATTGTTCGATTGGAGATATTTATATATATATAGAGTACGCACACGATTGCTTAATACTCGATTTCGCACACTTAGTGCCATGCGATTTAGGCCCGCACACACAGTGCCATGCCCTTGAGCTCGCACACTTAGTG
This sequence comes from Gossypium arboreum, assembly GCF_025698485.1. Lineage (NCBI taxonomy): Eukaryota > Viridiplantae > Streptophyta > Magnoliopsida > Malvales > Malvaceae > Gossypium > Gossypium arboreum. The sequence continues at coordinate 30,696,654 of NC_069076.1, forward strand.
CCATATATTTCCAGCATGCACACTTAGTGCCATATATTTCCAGCACGCACACTTAGTGCCAATCTCGTCACCGTACACACGTATTGCCCGCACACTTAGTGCCGAAAGCAAACTTTCTACACATTTCACTATTTCTTTTACATTCAACAATTGTCATCACTCCATACACATACATTTTCATTTATATATATATATCATCCCATTAAACACAATTGCATAAATTTTACAATCATTTAAGCAATATCAAATACGTGCTTAATGACTTACCTCGTGTTGGGTAAAATAGTTCCAAGTCGGCTACTCGATGACCTTCGTCTTTCCCTTGCTTGATTCTCCTTCTTTAACTCCTTGAGCTTAATCAATAAATCACTAGTTTAACCATCTTGCTAAACATTCATAATTCAACTACACATGCATATGTATGCTTGTATATTCGGCAACCATTCTTACTAATCGTCCATTTGGTCGATTATACACCTAACCGAATATGCACCAAAAACTTGATTCAACATTACCTACATACTCACTTTAATGGCGAATATATATATATATGTACAATGTCAACTAACATCTTTTAATCACCTAATTTCATCTCATGAACATTTAATCAAATTTTCCCAATCTAGCATATTTTCACATCCATTTGTAACATCATGTACAAACACATATACACATATATCAAAACACAAATTTTTACCTATAATGCAACAAGCATAAATCGCACTTATGAGCATGCCATGGCGAATACATCCCACACCATCCCCTTTCAATTTTTGGTCATGGTTAAACAAAGAAAACTCCATGTCTTACTCAAGAATGCTAAAAGAAATTTCAAGAGTAGTCAATCCATCATTACATGTATCATCAACAAGCTTCACATTTAGCATGCAATGGCTTTAACACAATATCAACCTTGGCCAAATACCATTTCCATGGCATAACAAGGATTTGAACCATGGGCTAACATGAACATCAAGTTAGCAACTAAAACATGCATGAATCTCATGACACAACCTCAAACATACCTTAATCTTGACACAAGTATGACCAAATCTCCTTCTAGTTCTCTTCTAAACCAAGCATGAAGCAAAAATCCTTCCTTTTTCCCTTAGTATTTTCAGCCAAGATTTTGAGAATGGATGAACAATTTTTTTCCTTTCTTTTCCTCTACTCACGGCAACAAAGGGGGGCATCCATGCTCATTTTTTTTTCATTTCTTTATTTTTCTACATAATCCACTAACTAAACATGTTGGAAACATGTTCCCTTGCCCATATTCTTGTCATGGCCGGCCACTCACCTTAGGAAGTGGGTTATTTGACATGCAAGGACAACTATTTTCCCACATGTATTAATAGGCCACCTTACAATTGCCTAGCACATTTCTAAATTTTCTCACATAAGTCCTATTTGATAAAAATTCACTTACTATTAACAAAATCCAAACACGAAATTTTCACACATGCATATATACATATAATGAGCATCAATTATGATGGTTAATTATTATTATGACTCGGTTTGGTGGTCCCGAAACCACTTTCCGACTAGGGTCGATTTAGGGATGTCACAACTCTCCCCCACTTAGAAATTTTCGTCCCGAAAATCTTACCGTAAATAGGCTCGGGTATCGCTCTTTCATAGAGTCCTCAAGTTCCCAAGTGGCTTCTTCCATTCCGTGTTTATGCCACAACACCTTCACTAACGGGATTTTCCTATTGCGCAACTCTTTTACTTCACGCCTCATAATGCGAACCGGTTCCTCTTCATAGCTCAAATTAGGTGAATCTCAATCTCGGATGGAGCAATTACGTGCGATGGATCGACCTATATCGTCAAGCATCGAGACATGAAAACGTTGTGAATCCTTTCGAGCTCAAGGGCAAAATTAATCGATATGCGACTGGCCCAACTCGTTCGGATACTTCATATGGCCCGATAAACCTCGGACTCAATTTGCCCTTACGACCAAATCTAAGCACCTTCTTCCAAGGTGAAACTTTGAGAAAGACCTTGTCTCCAACACGATATTCAATATCTTTTCTTTTCAAATCCGCATACGACTTTTGGCGATCCAAGCGACTTTCAAACTTTCACGAATTACTCGAACTTTTGCTCGGCATCCTTAACCAAATCAACCTCAAGAATTTACCTTCACTAAGTTCGGTCAGAATAATGGGGTACGGCATTTACGACCGTATAAAGCCTCGTAAGGCGCCATCTTAATACTTGATTGAAAGCTATTGTTGTAGGCGAATTCAATCAAAGGTAAATACCGCTCCCATGAACCACTAAACTCAAGGATGCAACATCTCAACATATCCTCGAGTATTTGAATTATCCGTTCGGATTGACCATCGGTTTGGGGATGAAAAGCGGTGCTAAAATGCAGCTTGGTACCCAAAGCATCTTGCAATTTCTTCCAAAATCGCGACGTAAATCTTGGGTCTCTATCCGACACGATAGAAATAGGCACCCGTGTAATCTCACAATCGAGAAACGTACAATTCCGCTAATTTGTCCATTGAAAAATCCGTGCGACGGGGATAAAGTGAGCCGACTTAGTTAGTCTATCGACAACGACCCAAATCGCATCCTTCTTACTCGCGACAATGGCGGTCCGGATACAAAGTCCATTGTGACTCGATCCCATTTCCATTCGGGTATCATGATCGGTGAAGTAATCCCGATGGCACTTGATGTTCCGCTTTCACTTGTTGACATATCGACACCTTGAAACAAATTCGAAATGTCTCGTTTCATACCGGGCCACCAAAATTGGCGTTTGGTCATTGTACATTTTAGTACTACCCGGTGGATTGACATTCGACTACAATGGGCTTCATTTAGAATTATCGAAATAAGTTCAATTCTTTGGAACACATGACGACTTCTAAACCTTAAACAATCGTCATCATCAATTTGAAACTCGATTCCTTGCTCGAACACACTCAGCCCGTTTTGCAAGCAACTCCTCATCAACTTTCGAGCTTCCGAATTTGATGAGCCAACAATGGTTTGGCCTTCAATTGGCTACTAACACATTGTCGGGTAGAATAGACAAGTGTACATTCATCGTCATAAAGCAAGCGGTGATTTCGACTTAAGGCATCCGCAACCACATTGGCCTTTCCGGGTGATAATCAATAACGAGTTCATAATCTTTTAACAACTCGAGCCATCGTCTTTGTCGCAGATTTAAGTCTCTTTGAGTCATCAAATATTTGAGACTTTTGTGATCCGAATACACATGGCACTTCTCACCAAATAAGTAATGTCGCCATATCTTTAAGGCGAATACGATGGCGACCAATTCGAGATCATGGGTCGGATAATTTTTCTCATGTGGCTTTAATTGTCTCGACGATAGGCCACAACTCGCCCTTCTTGCATCAATACGCAACCCAACCCAAGTAGGGATGCGTCACTATAAATGACAAACTCTTTGCCCGATTCGGGTTGCACTAGAATTGGGGCTTCAGTCAAATAAGCTTTCAGTTGATCGAAACTTTTCTGACATTTCTCCGTCCATTCGAACTTAACATCCTTTTGGAGTAACCGTCATTGGCGTGGCTATCGTCGAGAAACCTTTACAAATCGTCGGTAATAACCGCAAGCCCCAAAAGCTCCTAACTTCGGTAACATTCCTTGGTGGTTTCCAATCGACTATGGCGAAATTTTGTTCGGTCCACCCGACACCCGATGCGACATCACGTGCCCCAAAAAGCTAACCTCTTTCAACCAAAATTCACATTTCTTGAACTTTGCATATAATCGCTTATCTCGTAAGATTTGCAACACTAGCCTCGGTGTTCAGATGTTCGGTTTCATCTCTCGAATAGACCAAAATGTCATCGATAAATACAACTACGAACCGATCCAAGTATGGCCTGAAAATTCTATTCATTAAATCCATAAACACCGTGAGGGCATTAGTGAGCCCAAACGGCATCACCAAGAATTCGTAGTGACCGTACCTCGTTCTAAAAGCGGTTTTGGGTATGTCCGATTCTCGGACCCTCAACCGATAGTACCCGACCTCAAATCTATCTTTGAAAACACCGAGGCTCCCTTTAATTGATCAAACAAATCGTCAATTCGTGGCAATGGATATTTATTCTTTATCGTCACTTTATTGAGTTGACGATAGTCGATGCACAACCTCATGGTTCCGTCCTTCTTCTTCACAAACAATACAAAGCGCCCCATGGAGAAAAACTCGGTCGAGCGAAACCTCTATCCGTCAATTCTTGCAATTGAACCTTCAATTCCTTTAATTCGTTAATGCCATACGACACGGGCTATTGAAATCGGCGTAGTACCGGTACAACTTCGATGCGAATTCCACTTCTCGAACCGGTGGCAATCCGGTAACTCCTCGGAAAAACATCCGAATACTCACAAACCACTGGTACCGATTCGAGTTTCCTTTCCGTCTCTTTACTCCCAAACACATACGCAAGGTATGTTTCACACCCTTTTCACATATCTTCGACGGTCATAGAAGATATTATTGTCGGCACTCCTTTAAATCAAGAGACTCGACTCGGACTACCTCATTATTTGCACTCCTCAAATTAATGGTTTTCCTTTTGCGTCCACCAACGCATCATGTACGGTCACCAATCCATACCAAGAATAACATCGAATTCATGAAATGGTAGAAGCATCGGATCGGTAGGAAAACAGATTCTCGAATTATTAGGGGCATCTCTTGCACACTTTATCAACAAGCACGTATTGACCCAAAGGGTTTGACACTCGAATTACGAACTCAGAGACTCAACGGTAGAGTCTTCTATGGATGCTAAGGTTTCACATACATATGAGTGAGTAGAGCGGGGTCAATCAATGCAATCACAATAGTATCAAAGAGAGTAAAAGTACCGGTGATAACGTCGGGGAGGATGCCTCCTCTCGTGCGCGGATGGCATATGCTCTAGCAGAGCACGGGTCTCGGATCGGACGGTAGTATTAGAGGCTCCTCTCGATTACCACCCCTACCTCCAGAGATTCTCGGGGCCTACCTCCACCGTCGTTCCACTAGGTCTTGCACCTTGCGTCTTATTCCTCTCATCTAGCTCCGTGCAATCTCTAATGAAGTGGTCCTTCGAACCGCATCCATAATAGGCCCTATTAACAGACTTACCCCAACATTCACCTAGGTGTCGTCTTCCACATTGGGGGCATTCAGGTCTCTCTTGACGATTATTGCCCACACTAGCTACTGAAGTAGCTCAGGAGTCCGTCAATGGTCGGGCTCTAATGGAAATTCCCGCAGTCGTCCTCGACTTACTGGTGTCCTCCCTGAACCTCTTTACAGCCGAGAACGGAGCTTTACTCGTCGATCTTTTACGGTAATCTCTTGCTTCAAATTCAGCCTTCTTCTTCTCCTCCCAAGTTCTTCCGCCTTGCGTGCTCGTTCGACTAGTGTCACGAACTCCTTTATCTCCAAAATTCCCACTAGTAACTTTAACTCTTCATTCAATCCTTCTTCAAATCTTTTGCACATCGCAACCTCATCAGCCACACACTCCCGAGCATACCGACTAAGTCTTACGAACTCATGTTCAGATTCAGATACTGATCATCCGCCTTGCTTGAGTTCCAAGAATTCCTTACGCTTCGATCGATGAACCGTTGACTAATGTATTTCTTTCAAATTGGATTGGAAGAAATCCCAAGTAACTCGTTCATTTGGGACTATGGAAATTAAAGTCCTCCACCAATAGTAAGTCGAGTCTCAGAACAAGGATATAGCACACTTAAGACATTCGTCGGGTGTGCATGACATTCATCTAACACTCTAATGGTGTTATCGAGCGTAACTCGGCCTTTTCGGCATCATCAAGTAACTATGGCCTTGAACTCCTCGCCCCACGCTTCCTAATCAAGTCCACGGTGGTTTACTCAAACCTCACAGGATCGAGAATCGGAGGCATTGCGAGTCTTGGGGTGGAGTATTTAAATTCGGGAATGGTTGGACAGCCGGGTTGGTTCGGGCATATTGCGCGACCCACTCATTCATCATAGTGAAGAAGGCTTGTTTCGCCCCTTCATTTTGATTATTCGGATGACCGAGGCTCAACAGCGGTGTCCCTTGCGCAGGAGCAGCCGCTACACTTTCAACGTCATCCGCCAAGGGTCTCTCTACCCGGTTCCATCGCTAATCAAAACAAAAATTTCAACCGTCAAGTCATCACATTATTAAGCACTATCAATTTGGCATGTATAGCTAGACTCACACGCGCTATGGTAGTCCTAGAACCGACTAAACCATAGCTCTGATACCAATAAAATTGTAACACCCTAACTCGTGACCGACGCCGTGTCGGACACGAGGGTTAACGAGACAAATCCTCTTAAAGTACCGACCAATTTGGCATTTCTGGACAGGCTGGAAAACTGCGTCACCGTCGCCTTAAAAATCATATCTCGAGTTCCAAAACTCGGAAACTGGTTTCGTAAATTTTCCCTGAATTTAGACTCATATATCCATCCATGGATTTATTTTTAGAATTTTGGTTGGGCCAATTGGTACAGTTTATTAGTTAAAGTCACCCATGTTACAGGGATTGACTGCTCTGACCTCCGCGCGTTACAACTTGAATATCTTTCTGTACAGGGCTTTAATACTGGTGCCGTTTGTTTCTAATGAAACTAGACTCAAAATGGAATCTGTACATATAAGGCATGACTCCTAATTCTTTCTGGATAATTTATGGTAAATTTTCAAAGTCACGACAGGGGACCCAGAAATCGTTCTGGCCCTGTCTCACGAGAACTTTAATATCTCCCAGTATACTGCTCATATGGTCGTTTCGTTTCGTCCATATAAAATAGATTCATCAAGGATCAGTTCCATAATTTACTCACTATTTAATTCTACTTATACTATTTTTAGTGATTTTTCAATCTCATCTCACTGCTGCTGTCCGCAACAGTTACTGCAGTAGACTATGCCAATTTCATGAATTTTTCCTTGGCCTTAATCATCCATCATACATGACACAAATTATGGCCACCTTAACAAAATTTGAGTTTCTAAGACTCGTGGCTATAGGTTCTAGCATCCCACTCGACGACCACATAGGCCATTTTCACATGGCTTAAAGTTTACAACCCACAATTCGACAAAATATAATAGCCTATACATGCCAAATGTTCTTCAACAACAAAAAACAATACCACAAGATTTCAGCCGGTGTGATGACTTCAACGACGGTTCCGAGCACGCAACAATACGAGTCCAAGAGACCTAAAATGGGTGACAAGAAAACACCGAGTGAGTTTACAACTCAGTAAGTCATAAGCATTCGTCAATCCACTGATAAAGTTACTACTACATGTACAACAAATGAGGCTAGGTACTCGTCCATATCGAATCTATACCATAATACCTCGGACCTTTTGGTCCAATCTCGCACCAATTCATACATCCACATTTCATATTCTACACAACAAGATAATCAAGCATTTTTACACATTAACTCATTTTCCAGCACAACCATACAATTTCAATCATCACATAGATTTAAGGCTTACCAAATTCAACCCCAAGCATGAACGTATTACCTATTCGTCATGAGCTCAAGGTACTTACCCGATCCGCTGTCCATACTCACTCGATGGAGACACACCCTCCATATAATTGTTCGATTGGAGATATTTATATATATATAGAGTACGCACACATGCTTAATACTCGATTTCGCACACTTAGTGCCATGCGATTTAGGCCCGCACACAGTGCCATGCCCTTCGAGCTCGCACACTTAGTGCCATATATTTCCAGCATGCACACTTAGTGCCATATATTTCCAGCACGCACACTTAGTGCCAATCTCGTCACCGCATACACACGTGTTCCCGACACTTAGTGCCGAAAGCAAACTTTCTACACATTTCACTATTTCTTTTACATTCAACAATTGTCATCACTCCATACACATACATTTTCATTTATATATATATATCATCCCATTAAACACAATTGCATAAATTTTACAATCATTTAAGCAATATCAAATACGTGCTTAATGACTTACCTCGTGTTGGGTAAAATAGTTCCAAGTCGGCTACTCGATGACCTTCGTCTTTCCCTTGCTTGATTCTCCTTCTTTAACTCCTTGAGCTTAATCAATAAATCACTAGTTTAACCATCTTGCTAAACATTCATAATTCAACTACACATGCATATGTATGCTTGTATATTCGCAACCATTCTTACTAATCGTCCATTTGGTCGATTATACACCTAACCGAATATGCACCAAAACTTGATTCAACATTACCTACATACTCACTTTAATGGCGAATATATATATATATGTACAATGTCAACTAACATCTTTTAATCACCTAATTTCATCTCATGAACATTTAATCAAATTTTCCCAATCTAGCATATTTTCACATCCATTTGTAACATCATGTACAAACACATATACACATATATCAAAACACAAATTTTTACCTATAATGCAACAAGCATAAATCGCACTTATGAGCATGCCATGGCGAATACATCCCACACCATCCCCTTTCAATTTTTGGTCATGGTTAAACAAAGAAAACTCCATGTCTTACTCAAGAATGCTAAAAGAAATTTCAAGAGTAGTCAATCCATCATTACATGTATCATCAACAAGCTTCACATTTAGCATGCAATGGCTTTAACACAATATCAACCTTGGCCAAATACCATTTCCATGGCATAACAAGGATTTGAACCATGGGCTAACATGAACATCAAGTTAGCAACTAAAACATGCATGAATCTCATGACACAACCTCAAACATACCTTAATCTTGACACAAGTATGACCAAATCTCCTTCTAGTTCTCTTCTAAACCAAGCATGAAGCAAAAATCCTTCCTTTTTCCCTTAGTATTTTCAGCCAAGATTTTGAGAATGGATGAACAATTTTTTCCTTTCTTTTTCCTCTACTCACGGCAACAAAGGGGGCATCCATGCTCATTTTTTTTCATTTCTTTATTTTTTCTACATAATCCACTAACTAAACATGTTGGAAACATGTTCCCTTGCCCATATTCTTGTCATGGCCGGCCACTCACCTTAGGAAGTGGGTTATTTGACATGCAAGGACAACTATTTTCCCACATGTATTAATAGGCCACCTTACAATTGCCTAGCACATTTCTAAATTTTCTCACATAAGTCCTATTTGATAAAAATTCACTTACTATTAACAAAATCCAAACACGAAATTTTCACACATGCATATATACATATAATGAGCATCAATTATGATGGTTAATTATTATTATGACTCGGTTTGGTGGTCCCGAAACCACTTTCCGACTAGGGTCGATTTAGGGATGTCACAATAGATGTCTGATACTGTGATGAAGTGTAACACCTCTAACCCTATTTGTAGCCGGAATAGGTTTACGAGGCATTACTGATCAATCACAACATAATTCATACATATACACATTAATAATCAAAAATTCATTTAACACATTCACATTGTCCTTTCTATGGTCCTATGAGACCTTAAAACATGTTTAAATGAAGTTCGGGACTAAACTATATACATTTGAAAACTTTGAGAAATTTAGAAAATTTTCATGTATTCAGGGGTCACATGCTCGTGTGAATAGTACACGGCCACTAGATACGTCCGTGTCACAGACCGTGTGAAAACAGGGCATATATACTAACTTGGGTCACACGACCTGCCACACACCCATGTGCCAGCCCGTGTGCCATACACGGCCAGTAGACATGCCCATGTGTCTAAGCCATGTAACTCACTGACTTGTTTTAATTAAGCTTCAGCAGACACACGGTCGAGTCACATGCCTGTGTGCTCAACCGTGTGGACGAGAAATATGCTTATTTAAGCCACTTTTCCTCACCCAAAATCAATCACCTATAAGAATACATATAACACCATACATATAACACCATACTCTCATTCAATTTGGCAGCCAAAATAACCATTTTAAAAACACATTAGCATCTATATACTCAAATTAATACCATTTATGCCATCAAACACATACCAAACCAATATGACTTGTAAGCCAATATATGCATATAATCTATTCATTAATTCAAACAATTTGCATATCTTCATCTCATCAACTACTTGCCAAAACATGCCATATTTAGTACACATATACACAACCAAATATTTAACCAAGTTAAGCTAAATCGCATGGCTTAAACACATCAATGCATATAAGCTTTAATAGCTAAAATAACTCATTCATCTCATTTCATCCACTAGCCTATACATGCCAAATTACCAATTTCAAAGAGTTCAAAAATACCAAATCAACTCCTATAGAGGGTGATGAAATCTTCGATGACTTCCAACCTGAGCGAGCTTTCAAATAACTATAAAATACAAAAAATAAATAGAGTAAGCGAATAACCTTAGTAAGCTCATATGACTAGTATGTACTATATATAATTTAACAATTAATTCAGAATTAGAGAAACATGAAGACATATAAATCAGCTCCATCAAAATCAACACGTAATACAATAACAACTTGGTAATTCCTATATGTATTCATCAGTTTTCACTTTCATATCACATGAAATTATTAAATATCACTTACTTGTCGAGCTTGTCGCGTATACTTGAACTAATTCATATCATCATTTCAATTCTTATACCGTTATCTTCTCCATTGAATCATGGAACTAACATCAAATATTCTATATCTTGTACTCTAATGGGTATATATGTGGTTAAACCACCTATATCTCGATTCACATATATATCATTTGTTCATACATCATTATAACCTATATTACTATTTCAATACAATCCAACCAAATTTGCCAAATGCATAATCATATAAAATCATCAATACCATGTAATTCAGACAATATTATGGCAATTCATTTATATTCGTATAAATTGTAATTCATTCATATAACCAATAGTTCAACTGTATAAATAGTAGTTCATCAGTAATAACAGTAATTCATCCATATAAACACATGTCTTATTCATATGATCAGTAACAGTAATTATGCCCGTTGAACCTATTAGAATATCGAAGAATACTCGGCTGATACACTCTAAGTGTATTAATCGGTAATTCATCAATTCATTATCATTTATGCTCTTTTGAGCCATGATCGGTAAGCTCCTCTTGAGCTGAAACGGTAAGCTCTATCGAGCTGAACAATAAGCTCATATGAGTTGATATATCGGTAAGCTTCAATAAGTTAAAAATAGTAAGCTCTTACTAGTTGGTATATCTATATGCTCATACAAGCTGTGGTGAGTTCGCAACAAATGCAGGAGCTCGACAAAAACGGTAACCCTAGTGACATGTCACTCATATTCTACTATTTTTTAAAGTTCAAACGAGGCTTGGTACTATTCAACTTCATCATTTAAACATTTAATGATCAATAATTCAATTTATCAAATCATATATATTCAATTCAATTAAATATATACATTTAAATACTAATTTGCATATGCAATACATATGATCATACCGAATCCATGTAACCTATATAAAATTTGTGACATTTCACTTCCATTCATGTAAACAGTAATACAATCATGTGACCGGTAATTCGAATTCCATGTGGATTATTCATTAAACTTATCACATGCATTTTAAACAATGACATGTATTTAATAATTCGTTTCTAGCTATACGAACTCACCTCGTATCCTAGGATAAAACTACCGGCTATTCGTTCACCTTTTGTTTTCCCTGATTTTCTTCTGGTATTTGCTTATCTTGATCTATATATTATCAAATTCGGCACATTAACTTCCCTTTCTATTCAATTTGACACTATATACCCATTTTGGCAAAATTACACTTTTACCCCAAAAATTTCACACTTTTACAATTTAGTCCCTAAGCTTGTAAAATGAAATTCTTTCAATTTTGGCCAAACCCAAGCCTAGTTGAATTTAATACAACTTTATAGCAGCCCCTATTTTCGTTTATTTACACATCTAACCATGAATTTTACACTTTTCTCAATTTAGTCCTTAATTAACATTTTTGTCAAAAATCACTTTATAAAACTTGTTAATCTAGCTTCAAACATTAATAATTTATCATAAAACATCTAAACAACCAAGCATTCAACAATGGCATCATTCAAAATCTATAGCAGTTTTGAAAATGAAGGCATGGGCTAGCTAGATTAAGCAGCAACGAGTTCCAAAAAGTAGAAATCATTAAAAACTAAGCTCAAATCGTACCTTAATTAGGCCAAATGTTGTCGAACCCAAGAACTCTTCCATGGTTGTTTTCTTTGTTCAATTTCGGTGGAAGATGATGAAAAATAAGCTTAAAATTGTTTTCGTTTTATTTTATTAACCTTATTTACCAATTTACTAAATTAACCTTTAAAAATATTAAAAATTACACCATTTGCCATGCTATCATCATCCATTAACCAAAATTGGCCTATTTATCACTTAAGGACCTTTACTTTAATATTCTATAGCTATTTGATACTTTTAGCTAATAGAACACAAATTTTATGCTTTACGCAATCTAGTCCTTTTTATCAAATTAAGCATTTAAACAATAAAATTTCTTAAAGAAACTTTCACATAATTAATCTATCATTTTGTAGACCTTATTAAAATAATAAAATAAATTTTAGAAAATGGCCAAAGGTTTTAAATAGTAAGAAGGGTTTTCAATGAGAACATGGTTTTCGAAAAACATTTCAATGTGACATGCTAGATTAAGGCCTAATTTTTAGGCCGGGTTTTGGGTGTTACAGTTCTGATTAACCCTAAAAATGGGCTATTACATGAAGTATCTAACAATCTTCGAATCTGAGCTAGCTTTGTAAAACTATAAATAATGGAAAGGTAAACAAATTAAGCTATAAAGCTTAGTAAGGTCGTATGTAAATATGAAATAATCTTATCATTCATTAACATTTCTGAGTAGATAACATACATTGCATTAAAGCATCAATCACTAAGTTAAAATAAAGTTTAACCACATAGTTAAGCATAAGTTCTCTGCTTCCTTTAATTCGTTACTTGAACAGTTTCTGTACATACCTGTACCGATACGTAACTATTTCTCATCATTTCACTTACCAAATAACTCTGGTTTTATAAATGCTTATGGTACGAGTGCATCTATTTTCCGATGCCATAGTCCAACTATGGTCTTATGCATACGTTTCCATGGCCCTATCGTGGTCTGACATTCACATGGCATAGCCCAGTTATGGTCTTATTTTCTGATTTGCCATCGCCTAGCTATGATGTTATTCGACAACTCGTCTTATTTAACTGTACTTTTAATTTAAGTTCTATAAATTTAACTATTAAGATAAATACAATCTCAAAACCATCCATTAATTTAATAAATAGACATTTAGGTTCAATTATACGAGCTTACCTTGTGGATAGAATGACGAAATGGACCGACTATTCAATTACTTTGTTTTTTTCTGATCTAAGTCTATATTCCGCTTTTCTTGATCTATAAGTAATCAAAATCAGCTTATTTGTTCCTCTATTTATTCAATTCAATCCAAAAATATACATTTGAGCTAGTTTACTATTAGCCCCTAAACGTTTACATTTTTACAATTTAGTCCTTATTACACAAAATCAAAAATTCATGAAATTCAAGACTAACCCATGCTAGGCGAATTACCGTTATTCCCCTAATAGCCCATATGTAACATCCTGATTTTTGGATTTATTCGCGGTTTTCAATATTTTGAGAAGATTTTAAAATTTTGTATTTGGATGTGAAATTAATATTTTGAGTAGGTAAATGGGCTTATAGAAGGCCCATGTGTTGGCCAAAACCCAGTTGAATTTTTGAATTTTTGGACTTAGGAGTTAGGGGTTCTGGCTAGATGGCCCTTGTATAGAGTTATGGGTAAATTGCATCACAAAAAGAGCCTTAGTAAAGTGGCAAGGGTGACGCCACTAGGCTCCTAACAAGGTGGCGTGTGGAGCATTGGTGAAGGCATGGGATCGATTCCCTGTGTTGACAAATAGATGCATTTATTTTTAAGTGCAGGAGGGGTAGTGTTGGAGTCCAGGTGGAGTCTGCTAAAGGAGAGTTTGAATCTGTCCAAACGCTTGGATTAAGGAGTGATAAGGGGAGAGATTTAAGGGATTTGGAGAGAGGCTAAGAGTTGGCCGAATTAGGGGAATTAGAAAGGGGATTTCGGCAGAGGGGTATTAGGTTAGTATTTCGGCACTTAGGGTATTGAGTGGTGCCGTTTTCTTCTGCTTAAACACCTTAGGGTTGTTCTTTTCTCTCTTTTTCCTCTCCAACCGAAACCACCATTCTCTCTATTCTTCTTTCTTCATTTTTCTTCTTCAAAACCGTTCGTCAAACCTGCTGTTCATCAACACTTGTGCCGAAACCACAAAAGTCAAAACCTCAAAAAATACATTAGTTGTGCCGATTTCTTCCAAGCCAAATCCTTCGATATTTTTGTGCCTAATAATCATCTTTTCTAAACCCTAGATACCTATCGGCAATTCTACATCAAGGTTATATCCCCACATTGTCATCTCCTTCATCACCTAAAAGCCAAAAAACCATAGATTTGAGGGCTTATAGCCGAAACTTCAAAACTCCGGGAGTCGAGTTCTATCGTCGTTTGAAAGATAAATCTGCACCAGATTGCGTGGAGATCAAAAAGGAGTAAGGGGTAAGTGTTCATCATCTCAGATCTGGTCCTATTTTACAAAGTTAGGAAAAGACGAAGTCCCTAAAATCTAGGGAGGCTGTCGATTTGGGCATATGGCTCTAAGGGTTTTTAACTGACGTTTTCTGTCAATGATTAGTGTCTTCTTAAGTGTTGGATTGAAGGTGTGGTTTGTTGGAGCAATCAGATTCGGAGCTAGCTATCGATTTTGGCAAAAAGGTAAGGTTTCAAAGGCTTTTAGGGACATGGTTTGATCATGGATAAGTAGGTTGTGGGTTTAGTAATTATGGTTTGTAAATAAGAACTATGCTAATCAATTGTAGGACATCAGGAGAGATCTCAGTAGCAGTCGTCTCGAATCAGGTGTGTACTGAACACCCTTTCTTAGTTCAATTCGGCAAAAGCCGAAATGCCGAAATTTCGGCATTTCATGGGCTTGTGAGTATGCGAATGCTCTCAAGACATAGAGTAATTGTTAGATCTAGCACCGCAAGGTGGTAAGTAAGTTTGTGTGACGTCTTAACGTACTTCGAAAAAAGAGGGCCTCGATGGGCCAAAACTGGGCCCAATGGCCTTACGGACCAATATGGGTAAGAGATGGGCAAATTAGACTGTTAGTTATATTGTGGAACCAAACTGCATAAAATTGTTGAAAATTACTGAAGTAGCTTGTGTAGTTGCTAAGTTACAAAAATTACCCCTAAAGAGGAAAATTACCGATATACCCCTAGAGTTTAAATTGGCTAAACTGCATGATTGATTAATACTGTATTTTACATGATATGCTTTTATTAATATCTGTTGCATGGGATTGGGGTATTGATGGAGGAAGTATTGAAAGTGGTTCATCCATGTACTGGAGGCTTTGCCTCAACTTACTGATATTTGAGCAGCGTTGCTACAACTGTGGAGTGTAGGGCTGGGTGGGTTGAGATATTCCCCACATGGAGTGTAGGGCTGATGCAGGCAAGTGTAGCGGTTGGTGGGTTGAGTAGTCTCCCATATGGGTTTGCATGCATTACTACTATTGTTACCTATGTTATTGAACGGGCCTGTGGGCCACACTGTTATGTAAAAAGGGCTAAGGCCTTACTCTTGTGATTCGAAAAGGGCTTGGTCCACTGTATCGTTATCTGAATAGGCTTAGGCCCAATGGGCTTGAGCTAATTTGGGCTTTGGATGGGTTTCTGTATACACTGAGTTTTCCCAAACTCACCCCTTTTTCTTCCATCCTTGCAGGTGAGCCCTAGTTGGTGGACTTGGAGCTGGGCGCGATTCGGAGTGGCCACACGTTTTCTGCAAATTCGTTTTCTTCTGGTGAACTAGATTTTCCATATTTTCGTTTATGGTTTTGGGTTTTTTTTTGTAATAAGGCCGCTTAATTATTTTTATGGTTTGGGTTGTTTCTTTATTATTTAATTCTATTATGATAAAACCGATCTATGATAACTAACGAAATAGATTAGCTCTAGGACGCTTTTTCAAAAACACTAAGTGATTTCAAAATAACACGAATACAAGTAAGACTTTCGCTGAGCAAACGTTTTCAACCTTTTCTTAAGATGGACATAACCAAACGGTTTTCTCAAAATTATACGAGATGTTAGAGTGTGGCAATGGCAGTGTGCATGTCTAGGATTGGATCCGAAGGGAGCTTGGTATTTAAGCAGTCCGACAGACTCACCTCCTCTTCTTCCTGGTTTTCTACCTGGTGCACAGCTTCCATTCACTTTAACCTACTTTTAAAAGTGTCTTTTACAACACCAACTAAGTTTTCCAAAATAAGTAATACGGAATGTTTTGAACGCTTCGATGTGGCGCATCAGATCCGGTCATAACGTCTAGGCCGAGTTTGGGGTGTTACATTTAGTGGTATCAGAGCTTGGTTGCAACAACTCGGATGTGGATCGGGTCCAAAAATCTTTTTAAAAAAATAAAAGGTCTTTTCTATAAGTTTTCGAAGATGTTCAAATTTTTCTACTGTTAAACGGGGTTAAATCAATAGTTTTAAAATAACAGTGTTTTCAAATCAAATCTTTTTATTTTTGGTAAACAAAAACATGGGTTTTTTTTAAAAAAAAAATTTTAAATGGACCGATAAGGAAGTGGCACACTGAATCCCCGGCACCAAGTCTATAAGTGTTCTTTTTCTGCTTTAAATATTCATATGGAACTAGACTGGAAATAATACTGTAGATAGTACTGAGCCTTAGAGATAGTGCTATTGATAATGTAGTATTAGTGCTACAAAACTGGGACCGTAGCTAAATTGTGATTGCGCAAAAATAACTCTGAAACTCTATCTGTTCATAAGACATTCTGTAATAAACAGTGAAACCAGTAAACTAATATCATAAAATTCGTAATTAGATAAATTGTTATGAGTACAAGGGCTACTTGGGGAAGAGGCCGTGGTCGAGGCCGAGGTAGCACTCAAGCTGGATCTGCGTCATCTGAACACATACCAGCTGGCGAGGTACGTCCACCACCGGTTAATAAAAATGGGCCGTATGACCGGGCTGCAGGGGATGACGCTTTGTCTCAGGCCATGTTGAGGGTTTTGGAAAGGGTGGCGGAGCTAACATCGGGCCCATGAATAGGGGTCCATTTCGAACGACTTGAAGCCAACGGGCCGAGATTTTAGGGTGTATCTGGAGTGGCCCCAAATGTAGCTGAGTACTGGTTGGAAGCCACAGAGCGGATCATGGATGACCTAGACTGCTCAGTAGAACAAAAGTTGAAAGGGGCGGTGTCGTTGCTGCGGGATGAAGCGTATCAGTGGTGGATTACTGTGAGAGAGGGTACCCCAGCTGAGAGGGTAACGTGGGAGCTATTCAAACAGACCTTTAAGGCAAAATATGTTGGAGCTAGCTATGTGGATGCATGCAGAAAGGAGTTCTTGAATCTGACTCAGGGAAATAAGATCATTGCTGAATATGAGGCGGAGTTTCTACGATTGAGTCGGTATGCTAATGGCATCGTTTCCACCGAATACGAGCACAACGTTCGTTTTGAGGATGGCCTCAGAGATGAGTTAAGGGTGCTCATAGCTCCTCAGAGAGAGCGATATTTTGCTGCACTGGTAGAGAAGGCTAAGATAGCCGAGGAGGTGAAGCAAACTGAACGGAAGAATCGTGATAGGGATCGAGAATCGGTTCAGAGGGATCTTGGACCGGTGTGTCCGCAAATCGAAATGTTAAGAGAGCTAGGATGAAGGAACCGGTTCGAACAGTTCCGGTAAACACAGGTAGACCGCAAGCTTGTGGGGATTGCGGCAGAACGCATCAAGGAGAGTGCTGGAAGCGTTCTGGGGCTTGTCTTCGTTGTGGGTCTAAGGAGCATAGGATTAAGGATTGTCCTAGGAGGGCCACTCAGGCTCAGGGGGCCGAACAAGGGGCTGTGCGACCGGCTCAACCTGTGAGGGATGGACCGCCGCTGCCAAGAGGTCGTGGACAAGGTCGCGATGGTAATGGTCGTGGACGTGGGGCACCCGGCAGGGGTATTGGTAACGCGGATGCTCGTCAGCCAGCTTTGGTGTATGCTGCTCATCGCCGAGAGGAGGGTGGCCTTTTGATGTCATAACTGCATGCGTTTTTATATATGGTGTACCTTATCTTTTGCTCGATTGATGTGGGATCAACCCATTCATATGTGGCATATAACATTTCGGGGCTTTGGGTGTGCACTTCGAGGAGACGTGTGTGGGGTGTCGTGATAAGTCCTTTAGGTCATTCGATTAAGGTAGAGAAACTCTTCAAGGAGGTGCCTCGGATATTCAAGGCGGGGTTTTCGTGGGGATTTGATGGAGTTACCGCTGAAGAATTCGATTTGATACTAGGGATGGATTGGTTGACCAAGCATAAGGCAACTTTGGATTGTGCAGCTAAGAGGATGGTGTTAAGGACTGTCAATGATGAAGATGTAATGATTATTGGAGAACGGAGGGATTACTTATCCAGTGTAGTATCGACGTTAAGGGCTGAGAAACTGATGAGCAAGAGATGCGAGGCATATCTGGCTTCGGTAAGTCAAGCTTAAACTGAGGATCTGACTGTGGAGACCATCAGAACTGTTAGGGAATTCCGGGATGTTTTTCCGGAAGAGCTTCCTAGATTACCTCCGAATCGGGAAGTTGAGTTTGGAATCGATTTGTTGCTGGGAACAGCTCCAGTATCTATTGCACCCTATAGGATGGCACCGAAGAAGTTAGTGGGACTGAAGGCTCAAATTCAAGAGTTGTTAGATAGAGGCTTCATTAGGCCTAGTGGGTCTCCTTGGGGAGCACCGGTCCTGTTTGTGAAGAAAAAGGACGGAATGATGCGCATGTGCATCGATTATCGCCAGTTGAACAAACTGATGATTAAGAATAAGTATCCACTACCAAGGATTGACGATATGTTTGACCAGCTTAGGGGAGCTTCGGTACTCTCCAAAATCGATCTTCGTTCTGGATACCATCAGCTAAGGGTAAAAGAAGGGGATATTCATAAGACAACATTCCGAACTCGTTATGGACATTATGAGTTTGTGGTCATGCCGTTTTGGCTGACGAACGCACCTGCAGCTTTTATGGATCTGATGAATCGAGTATTCCAACCTTACTTGGATCGGTTCGTAGTCGTCTTTATTGACGATATCCTGGTATACTCTGAAACGGAGGCGAAGCATGATGAGCATCTCCGTACTGTGCTGCAAGTGTTAACGGAAAAGGAGCTCTATGCGAAATTCAGCAAGTGTGAATTCTGGTTGAGGGAGGTAACTTGTAACACCCCGTACCCAAGTCTGCTGCCGGAGTCGGACACGAGGGGTTAACGGCTTAAACCATTCACTTTCACAGTCCATTTTAAAAAAATTATCCAGGCAGTTGGCTAACTACGTCACTGTCACTTTAAAAATCATATCTTGAGTTCCAAGACTCGAAAACCAGTTTCGTAATTTTTTCCTGAAACTAGACTCATATGTGCATCTAAAAATTTTTTTCTAGAATTATTGGTCAGGCCAATTAGTACAGTTTATTAGTTAAAGTCTCCCCTGCTACAGGGTGCAACTACACCGACCTTCATACATTACGACCTGGATATCTCCCTGTACAGGGCTTCAATACTGATGCCGTTTATTTCTATAGAAACTAGACTCAAAGAGGAACCTATAAATATATGGCATGACTCCGAATTATCTCTGGTTAATTTACAATGAATTTCCAAAGTCAGAACAGGAAATCCATAAACCGTTCTGGCCCTGTCTCACGAAAACTTAAATATCTCTTAACATACTGTTCATATGATCGTTTTGTTACTTTCATATGAAAATAGATTCACCAAGGTTCGACTACATAATTTATTCACTATTTAATTCCTTTTCTACTATTTTTAGTGATTTTTCACATTCACGTCACTGCTGCTACCAACATCTATTTTTAAGGTAAACTTTACCTATTTCATGATCCTCCATGGATCAGCTAGAGTTTGTCATACATATACCAAAAGTGATCATGAATGACCATTCCCATGGCTAACCGTTACCAACATTTCCATACCTCTTGACAAACAACATACAAACGATTATAAAGCTATGATCAAAGTATATCTAAGCCATTTTCGCATGGCTATCCAAATTTACACAAAACTGAAGGGTACATGACCTACAACAAAAGGGTAGTCCTATACATTAACCAAGATATCCTCTCACTACTAGTCTATTCTATACATGCCATAAGATATTCCAAAACATAGCAGTACCAAACAGTGGATAGTGATAGTGTGACTAGTTGCTGACGATCCCCGAGCCTGTAGCTTCCAAATGAGATCTATAAAACAGAGGAAACAAAGTACACGGAGTAAGCATTACAATGCTTAGTAAGTTTCAAGCAGTGTCAACAGATAACAATCAAGTTATAACATAGTTGTTTGTATTTTTATTTCACCCTTCCTTCGGGTATACCACCCCTTTATCCAAATATGCACATCTCATCATAATCATAGGAATAGTCTCATAGATTGCTCTCGTATACATCACATAACTACCTTATGGTTTAGTTTAAATCAAGCTCACATATAAACTTGGAGTACATACCTGTTTAACCTTTCGCATTGCGTATATTTATAAGCAATTCTTATTACGAAGTCTTACCCGGACATGATCTCCACACGTAGTCATCGGGTCTTACCCGGTCATAATCTCCACACGTAGTCATCGGGTCTCACCCGGAACATATTCCAAGTTTCATGTACATTTAATCACATGTTACAACATTCACATTATCCATTCGGCTTTACCACATATACATATCACACATATATTTTACGTTAGCCAGTAGGCCTTATCACATATACATACACTTTCACATTCACCACATCGGCCATTAGGCCTTATCACATATACATACACTTTCACATTCACCACATCGGCCATTAGGCCTTATCACATATACATACACTTTCACATTCATCACATTGGCCATACGGCCTTATCACACATATGCACTTTCACATTCATCACATTGGCCATTCGGCCTTATCACACATATATGTATATCATACATATTTCATATTTTTCTTGTACATCAATTTCAGCAATAGCTTATAAGCAACTCAAATAGTTTCATCGAAGTTTACAACAAAATCACATATTCACTACAAGCAGTTTTCCTGACCAACAGTCACTAAGTTGTTTATAACTGGAGCTACAAAACTCAAAATCAATTGCCGTTAATTTTCCCCGAATGTAGACTCATGTATCTTTCACCCATAAAATTTTCAGAATTTTCGGTTTGGCCAATCAATACCAGATTTTTCTTAAAGTTTCCCCTGTTTCACTTGTTTGACTAATCTGACCACTCTTCGCTCTGAATCAAATTTTTCATTGTACAGAATTCATAATGTGTTCTATTTGATTCCATTTGAAACTAGACTCATTAAGGAGTCTAAGCATATAAATCTTATCTTATAACCATTTTTGTACAGATTATAATGATTTTCCAAAAACAGAACAGGGGATTCCTGAGTCATTCCGACACTGTCCCGCACACTTTAAATATCTCTTTTATAAGAAACTAGACCAACTATGCTTCGATTACATATCTTGTTCAGCCTATAATTCCACACCAACAATTTCTAGTGATTTTCTAAAATCACGTATCTTCTTCTTGTCCAAAGCAAATTATTACAATTTGCTCTTAAATTTCCAAGTCCAAACACCTATGAACTTACCATTTGAGTTTAAGACATATCATGGCGACATCATATCTTATCAAATCAACTCATTATGTCCTATTATGATTGAATTTACTCAACGGTTAATCGCTTAAAACTTACCTCGGAAGTGGTCGACGATTAGATGTCCACGGCTATTCGTTTACTTTCTCTTTTCCCCTATCCGACTTTGATACTCTTTGCTCTTAAGCTTAAGTAAAACAATAGATTGCTTAAGTACTTAACTAATATTATTCACTTAACAATCACATTTGGCAATCACCATTCAAATTCAACTCAATCACAACATG
Source organism: Gossypium arboreum (assembly GCF_025698485.1). Classification (NCBI taxonomy): domain Eukaryota; kingdom Viridiplantae; phylum Streptophyta; class Magnoliopsida; order Malvales; family Malvaceae; genus Gossypium; species Gossypium arboreum. The sequence goes on from NC_069076.1 coordinate 30,718,820, forward strand.
GCCGAATACACACTTCTCCTACTTCCATTCTAAATAAAAGTTTATCGAGCTTCCATCTTCATTTAACTATGTACCATTTAGAACTATCAATGCTTTACACCCTTTAACAAATTATAATCAATTGCCAAATGCATCTTTGACAATTTAAACCACACAACTCAATTTCTTACAATTTAAGCTTAGAAATTTCTATTCATGAAAATTTTAGCAACATGGAGTCCATTAAACACTCCAAAATTTCATTTGAACAACAATTGTTCAACCTTCCAGCAAAATTTCAATCTGGACAGCAAGCATTATTTTCTTTTATTTCAAGCATGCAGAGACCAATTTCTCCACATTTTACAAAGACATTCAAATCAAGCATTTACATCTTGGAACAATTCGTTTTCAAGCTGAAATTTCCAGCAGTCATTTATGCATTTAATTGTCAAATGGTTACGTCACTACTAACAATTGAAACTTAGTAAGATTAACATAATATTTTAGCTATTAAACTCAATTTATCAACCCCTAATCGGCATGAAAATAGAACCATTAATTTGTTCAAATTTTGGACAGCATAACGAAGGCACAAAATTGACGGTAGTAATTTTTACAACTAATCTAAGAGCTTTTCTTTTCTACAACCCACATTCATGCCTTCCAACCACAATCCATCATCATTTTCTTTAAAACAAAGTTAAAGATAGAAGAGAGCTTGGAAAACTTACCAACTTAGGATACAACTCCTAAACAAGCTAAATCCTTAGTTTCCTTCAACATGCAAGTGTCTCCATTTTTCTTTTGTTGCACCCTCTTCTTCTTCTTCGATGGATTACCGAGTTACTTGAAATTTCAGCTACCTAACTAGCTAAAATCATAGTTTTCCTCCTTCTTGCCATCTTCTAAGCTAAAAATTAAAGCAACCCAACTTTCTTCTCCCTCCCCAAGTCACGGCAATGGAGGAGCAAGGTGAGACAATTTTTTTTTCATCACCCTCTCTTTTCATTTCTTTAATACTAACCTCTTATTTTATTCTTTCTAACATAACACACTAACACAACATGTTTCCAACATGTTTCCACCCATAGCATGGCCGGCCACTATGCTTAATTTTGGGTAATTTGCCATGCAAACCCATCTTTTCACAACATGCATTATTAGGCCACTTTACATTTGCCTAGCACATTTCTAAATTTTCTCACATAAGTCCTATTTGATAAAATTCACTTACAATTAACAAAATTCAAACATGAAATTTTCACACATGCATATGTACATATAATGAGCATCAACTATAATGGTTAATTATTTTTATGACTCGGTTTTGTGGTCCCGAAACCACTTTCCGACTGGGGTCACTTTAGGGGTGCCACAACTCTCCCCCACTTTAGGGATTTTTGTCCCCGAAAATTTCTACCGATGCCTAGGTTAGGATAACGTCCTCTTATTGAATTATATCCACAAAGACATTAGCTCATTGATAGCAATTGTAATTCATTATTGATTTTGCATCGATCTATAAATTCATTTTCTTATCTTAAAACAAATACATAAACATTTCTACCAGTATGCACATATATCTCATTTCCTGGATTTCATAAGCAATAATCACTTAATTTAATTCACAAATGCATTTCAAACACATATAAATCACATATTAACATGTATAATTCATATCATCATCCCACATATTTGTAACCCACATTTTCATTCATGTATAAGCTGTAACCTGACAGAAAGTACACATATACTCAAACATCCCAATAAATATCCTTTATAATTCCATCATATCTCACTATTCAACTTAACCTCTTTCCAAGAAAATCAACTTCCACATACCGAACATTGAATTCATTTAGCACATTCAATCATAGTTAACGTTACCCGTATATAGTCGATTAGGCATAAGCTTAATATAACACATCGGCATAAGATTTATTCTAGCGCATAACTCGTATATCCAAAATTATCAGCATTCATCAAAAATTCTTACAAACTTCCGAATGTCGAAACTTAATCAAAGTAATTTCTTGAACAAGATTAACAAAATAGTGTCCATTCAGCAATTAGCACATATAATTTCATATGCCGAGAATCTCATAGACTAAATCCATAACACATTTTCAACTAAGCACTTACGTGTACATAACGTAAATCCATTCCTTAACAACATATCCACACTTTTTTTTTTGTATCCACTTATAACAAAATTACAGCCGAGACAATAATCAATCATTAATTTATATCTATTAATCCTCGATTCAAACTCAAATACCGAATATCAGTATCTAATTAAAATTCAACATCTAACTTCAATTCTACTTCTTAACATTAGTCAACTTAAGGAGCGTTGTACTTGTCTGAGTAAGTCATTTACTTAAAGCCATAGTCCAACTATGTTCTTACATGTTATCACATATCGAGTCGGTGCCATGTCCTAGACATGGTCTTACACAACATCTCAAATCAATGCCTTCGTCCCAGACGAGGTCTTACATGAGTCTCATTTCACACACTTAGTGCTCTGTTGAAAAACTCGCACACACAGTGCCTCAATTACTGATCTCGCACACATAGTGCCTCAATTACTGATCTCGCACACATAGTGCCTCGATTACTGATCTCGCACACATAGTGCCTCGATTACTGATCTCGCACACATAGTGCCTCGATTACTGATCTCGCACACATAGTGCCTCGATTACTGATCTCGCACACATAGTGCTCGGTTAACGGAATTTGCACACACAGTGCCTCTAATCATTCGCACACGTAATGCCCATATTCATTCGTTATTACCCATTGAAAGGACTTAACCAAGTCTATAAAACATCATATATGTACACTTTTAAACATATCATCTCATTTAAGTTTGAATTCGTATAGAAATGAACACTTAAACTTTGCTCAAATTACCGGCACGAAGCCTACTAGGCACGAAGGCCCGAATACACGTCACCAGTATGATTGCTCTTCGGGGCCTAGCCCGGATACATCACTCTCAATTCTCATGTACATATACACATATAGCAATACACATTTGTATATCATTTACATTACTTGAATACAAACACAACATGCTTATCGACCATTCAACTTCCAGTTCCATAGCCACATACAAAAATCACATTTATAGTCATAACACTCTTTCAAAATTGCATCGCTTATACACTTAATTCAATCCAAATCGAAATTCAAATACGAGTACATGATACGTACCTGATCAACTTAATAATTTAGGCATATCTAAGTGAAGTTATATCACAAATTCTCATAGTCAGAAGCTTGCTACAGCTCGATCGGGATCAAGATTCATTACAATACAGCAACCACATTTTAATAGTCAAAATCATCACACTATCATTTTATCACTTTATGGCATGTATAAATAGACTCACGCGTGCTACGTTAGTCCTAGAATAGACTAAACCGTAGCTCGATACCAATAAAATTGTAACACCCGCACCGAGTCCGCTGCCGAGTCGGACACGAGGGGTTAACGGCTTAAACCATTCACTTTCACGGTCCATTTTAAAAAATTTTCCAGGCAGTTGGCTAACTGCGTCACTATCACTTTAAAAATCATATCTTGAGTTCCAAGACTCGAAAACCAGTTTCGTAATTTTTCCTGAAACTAGACTCATATATGCATCTACAAATTTTTTCTAGAATTATTGGTCAGGCCAATTAGTACAGTTTATTAGTTAAAATCTCCCCTGTTACAGGGTGCGACTACACTGACCTTCATACATTACGACCTGGATATCTCCCTGTACAGGGCTTCAATACTGATGCCGTTTGTTTCTATAGAAACTAGACTCAAAGAGGAACCTATACATATATGGCATGACTCCGAATTATCTCTGGTTAGTTTACAATGAATTTCCAAAGTCAGAACAGGGAATCCAGAAACCGTTCTGGCCCTGTCTCACGAAAACTTAAATATCTCTTAACATACTGTTCATATGATCGTTTCGTTACTTTCCTATGAAAATAGATTCACCAAGGTTCGACTACATAATTTATTCACTATTTAATTCCCTTTCTACTATTTTTAGTGATTTTTCACATTCACGTCACTGCTGCTACCAACATCTATTTTAAGGTAAACTTTACCTATTTCATGATCCTCCATGGATCAGCTAGAGTTTGTCATACATATACCAAAAGTGATCATGAATGACCATTCCCATGGCTAACCGTTACCAACATTTCCATACCTCTTGACAAACAACATACAAACGATTATAAAGCTATGATAAAAGTATATCTAAGCCATTTTCGCATGGCTATCCAAATTTACACAAAACCGAAGGGTACATGACCTACAACAAAAGGGTAGTCCTATACATTAACCAAGATATCCTCTCACTACTAGTCTATTCTATACATGCCATAAGATATTCCAAAACATAGCAGTACCAAACAGTGGATAGTGATAGTATGACTAGTTGTTGACGATCCCCGAGCACTGTAGCTTCCAAATGAGATCTATAAAGCAGAGGAAACAAAGTACACGGAGTAAGCATTACAATGCTTAGTAAGTTTCAAGCAGTGTCAACAGATAACAATCAAGTTATAACATAGTTGTTCGTATTTTTATTTCACCCTTCCTTCGGGTATACCACCCCTTTATCCGAATATGCACATCTCATCATAATCATAGGAATAGTCTCATAGATTGCTCTCGATACATCACATAACTACCTTATGGTTTAGTTTAAATCAAGCTCACATATAAACTTGGAGTACATACTGTTTAACCTTTCGCATTATGTATATTTATAAGCAATTCTTATTACGTAAGTCTTACCCGGACATAATCTCCACACGTAGTCATCGGGTCTTACCTGGTCATAATCTCCACACGTAGTCATCGGGTCTTACCCGGTCATAATCTCCACACGTAGTCATCGGGTCTCACCCGGAACATATTCCAAGTTTCATGTACATTTAATCACATGTTACAACTTTCACATTAGCCATTCGGCTTTATCACATATACATATCACACACATATTTTACATTAGCCATTAGGCCTTATCACATATACATACACTTTCACATTCACCACATCGGCCATTAGGCCTTATCACATATACATACACTTTCACATTCACCACATCGGCCATTAGGCCTTATCACATATACATACACTTTCACATTCACCACATCGGCCATTAGGCCTTATCACATATACATACACTTTCACATTCATCACATCGGCCATTAGGCCTTATCACATATATACACTTTCACATTCATCACATTGGCCATACGGCCTTATCACACATATGCACTTTCACATTCATCACATTGGCCATTCGGCCTTATCACACATATATGTATATCATACATATTTCATATTTTCTTGTACATCAATTTCAGCAATAGCTTATAAGCAACTCAAATAGTTTCATCAAGTTTACAACAAAATCACATATTCACTACAAGCAGTTTTCCTGACCAACAGTCACTAAGTTGTTTATAATCGAGCTACAAAACTCAAAATCAATTGCCGTTAATTTTCCCGAATGTAGACTCATGTATCTTTTACCCATAAAATTTTCAGAATTTTAGGTTTGGCCAATCAATACCAGATTTTTCTTAAAGTTTCCCTGTTTCACTATTTGACTAATCTGACCACTCTTCGCTCTTAATCAAATTTTTCATTGTACAGAATTCATAATGTGTTCTATTTGATTCCATTTGAAACTAGACTCATTAAGGAGTCTAAGTATATAAATCTTATCTTATAACCATTTTGTACAAATTATAATGATTTTCCAAAACAGAAGCAGGGATTCCTGAGTCATTCAATTAATCGTCTCCCTTACACTTTAAATATCTCTTTTATAAGAAACTAGACCAACTAAGCTTCGATTACATATCTTGTTCAGCCTATAATTCCACACCAACAATTTATAGTGATTTTCTAAAATCACGTTATTGTTCTTGTCGAAAGCAAATTATTACAATTTGCTCTTAAATTTCCAAGTCCAAACACCTATGAACTTACCATTTGAGTTTAAGACATATCATGGCCACATCATATCGTATCAAATCAACTCATTATGTCCTATTATGATTGAATTTACTCAACGATTAATCGCTTAAAACTTACCTCGGAAGTGGTCGACGATTAGATGTCCACGGCTATTCGTTTACTTTCTCTTTTCCCCTATCCGACTTTGATCCTCTTTGCTCTTAAGCTTAAGTAAAACAAAAGATTGCTTAAGTACTTAACTAATATTATTCACTTAACAATCACATTTGGCAATCACCATTCAAATTCAACTCAATCACAACATGGCCGAATACACACTTCTCCTACTTCCATTCTAAATAAAAGTTTATCGAGCTTCCATCTTCATTTAACTATGTACCATTTAGAACTATCAATACTGTACACCCTTTAACAAATTATAATCAATTGCCAAATGCATCTTTGACAATTTAAACCACACAACTCAATTTCTTACAATTTAAGCATAGAAATTTCTATTCATGAAAATTTTAGCAACATGGAGTCCATTAAACACTCCAAAATTTCATTTGAACAACAATTGTTCAACCTTCTAGCAAAATTTCAATCTGGACAGCAAGCATTATTTTCTTTTATTTCAAGCATGCAATAGACCAATTTCTCCACATTTTACAACACATTCAAATCAGCATTTACATGTGGAACAATTGTTTTCAAGCTGAAATTTCCAGCAATCATTTATGCATTTAATTGTCAAATGGTTACGTCACTACTAACAATTGAAACTTAGTAAGATTAACATAATATTTTAGCTATTAAACTCAATTTATCAACCCCTAATCGGCATGAAAATAGAACCATTAATTTGTTCAAATTTTGGACAGCATAACGAAGGCACAAAATTGACGGTAGTAATTTTTTACAACTAATCTAAGAGCTTTTCTTTTCTACAACCCACATTCATGCCTTCCAACCACAATCCATCATCATTTTTCTTTAAAACAAAGTTAAAGATAGAAGAGAGCTTGGAAAACTTACCAACTTAGGATACAACTCCTAAACAAGCTAAATCCTTAGTTTCCTTCAACATGCAAGCTGTCTCCATTTTTCTTTTGTTGCGACCCTCTTCTTCTTCTTCGATGGATTACCGAGTTACTTGAAATTTCAGCTACCTAACTAGCTAAAATCATAGTTTTTCCTCCTTCTTGCCATCTTCTAAGCTAAAAATTAAAGCAACCCAACTTTCTTCTCCCTCCCCAAGTCACGGCAATGGAGGAGCAAGGTGAGACAACTTTTTTTTTTCATCACCCTCTCTTTTCATTTCTTTAATACTAACCTCTTATTTTATTCTTTCTAACATAACACACTAACACAACATGTTTCCAACATGTTTCCACCCATAGCATGGCCGGCCACTATGCTTAATTTTGGGTAATTTGCCATGCAAACCCATCTTTTCACAACATGCATTATTAGGCCACTTTACATTTGCCTAGCACATTTCTAAATTTTCTCACATAAGTCCTATTTGATAAAATTCACTTACAATTAACAAAATTCAAACATGAAATTTTCACACATGCATATGTACATATAATGAGCATCAACTATAATGGTTAATTATTTTTATGACTCGGTTTTGTGGTCCCGAAACCACTTTCCGACTAGGGTCACTTTAGGGGTGTCACATAACCTTCCTAGGGCACGTGGTCTCTGCCGAGGGGATTAAGGTGGATCCTCGTAAAATTGAAGCAATTCTGGAATGGAAGCCACCTAGGTCAGTATCGGAAATTTGGAGTTTTCTAGGGTTTAGCAGGTTACTACAGAAGGTTTGTGGAGGGTTTCTCGGTGATGGCGGCACCCTTGACAAAACTCATAAGGAAAGGAGTACCATTTGTCTGGACCGAGAAACAAAAAAAGCTTGTGATCGGTTGAAAAGGTATTGACCAAGTGCGGTGTTGATTCAACCGTGTGCAGGAAGGACTTTATCAGATCTGACGATGCGTCGCATGTGGGGTTAGGTTGCGATCGATGCAAGAGGGCAAGGTGGTCGCTATGCATCGTGATGACTTAAGGCTCATGAGGTGAATTACCCTACGCATGATTTGGAGCTAGCAGCGGTGATTTTTGCGTTAAAAATTTGGAGACACTACTTATATGGGGAAAAGTGCATCATATACATAGATCATAAGAGCCTAAAGTATTTGTTGACTCAGAAGGAGTTGAACCTTAGGCAACGAAGATGGGTGGAGTAGCTTAAAGACTACGACTATTCGATAGAGTACCACCGAGGAAAGGCTAATGTGGTGGCGGATGCGTTGAGTCGAAGGGTTGTTACTGATTTGAGAGCCTTGTTCACACGATTAAGTCTGTACGACGATGGAAGCTTGTTGGCAGAACTGCAGGTAAGGCCTACTTGGACTGAGCAGATTAAGGAAAAACAGTTGAAGGACGATTCATTAGCTCTTCGGTTCCAGCAAGTTAAGAATAGTGACAACGAGGATTTTGGGTTGAACACTGAAGGAGTTCTTTGCTTTCGTGGAAGGGTTTGTATTCCAAAGGACCCTGAATTGAGGCAGTTAATTCTGAAAGAGGCTCATGGTGGACTCGTGCCATGCATCTTGGAGGAATAAGTTATATCGAGACTTGAGAGAGGTGTCTTGGTGGTCGGATTAAAACGAGAGGTGACTGAATTTGTTGGGAAATGTCGACGTGCCCGAGAGTTAAGGCTGAGCACCAATTGCCTTCAGGATTACTGCAACCTGTGAAAATTCCACTATGGAAGTGGGAAAGAGTAACAATGGACTTTGTGAGTGGGTTACCTTTGACACCCACCAAGAAAGATTCGGTGTGGGTAGTTGTGGATAGGTTAACAAAATCTGCTCATTTCATACATGTTCGTACCAACTACTCACTGCAAAAGTTGGCCAAGCTATATGTGGCGGAGGTAGTGCGACTGCATGGGGTGCCAGTGTCGATAATTTCTGATCGAGACCCTAGGTTTACATCTCGATTTTGGCGAAGTTGCGAGAAGCGTTGGGTACGAATGGATTTTAGCACCGTTTTCACCCACGCATGATGGACAATGAAAGGGTTATTCAGGTTCTGGAAGATATGTTGAGAGGTTGTATCATTGATTTTCGTGGAAGTTGGGAGGACTACTTGCCACTGGCAGAGTTTGCTTACAATAACAACTATCAAGCAAGTATTCAGATGGCACCATATGAAGCGCTCTATGGGCGAAGATGTCGTACGCCGACGTGTTGGATAGAGTTGGGTGAACGACGAGTGCTTGGACCGAAATTGGTGGCAGACACTGAAAGCAAGGTTAGGCTGATAAGGGATCAGTTAAAGGAGGCATCCGATAGACAGAAGTCGTATGCGGATCTGAAGCACAAAGAGATTAAGTTCGCTGTTGGGGATATGGTTTTCTTGAAGGTTTCCCCTTGGAAGAAAATTTTGAGATTTGGTAAGAAGGGTAAGTTAAGCCCACGGTTTATTGGGCCTTATCGAATTGTTAAGCGGGTTGGACCAGTGGCTTATCAGCTAGAGTTACCACCTGAACTGCAGCGTATCCATGATGTTTTTCATATATCCATGTTGAGGAGGTATCGATCTGACCCAACTCATATCATACCAGTTGTAGAAATCGAGGTACAGTCAGATTTAACTTTCGAAGAGGAACCTGTGCAAATACTTGATCGTGACGTCAAGGTGTTGAGAAGGAAATCAGTTCCACTAGTGAAAGTACTTTGGAGGAACCATGGCAAAGAAGAAGCTACATGGGAGACTGAGGAGGCTATGCGTCAATAGTACCCTCAACTATTCTAATAAGGTAAAATTTCGAGGTCGAAATTTCTTTAAGGAGGGTAGAGTTGTAACATCCTGATTTTTGGATTTATTCACGGTTTTCAATATTTTGAGAAGATTTTAAAATTTTGTATTTGGATGTGAAATTAATATTTTGAGTAGGTAAATGGGCTTATAGAAGGCCCATGTGTTGGCCAAAACCCGGTTGAATTTTTGAATTTTTGGACTTAGGAGTTAGGGTTCTGGCTAGATGGCCCTTGTATAGAGTTATGGGTAAATTGCATCACAAAAAGAGCCTTAGTAAAGTGGCAAGGGTGACGCCACTAGGCTCCTAAAAAGGTGGCGTGTGGAGCATTGGGGAAGGCATGGGATCGATTCCCTGTGTTGACAAATAGATGCATTTATTTTTAAGTGCAGGAGGGGTAGTGTTGGAGTCCAGGTGGAGTCTGCTAAAGGAGAGTTTGAATCTGTCCAAACGCTTGGATTAAGGAGTGATAAGGGGAGAGATTTAAGGGATTTGGAGAGAGGCTAAGAGTTGGCCGAATTAGGGGAATTAGAAAGGGGATTTCGGTAGAGGGGTATTAGGTTAGTATTTCGGCACTTAGGGTATTGAGTGGTGCCGTTTTCTTCTGCTTAAACACCTTAGGGTTGTTCTTTTCTCTCTTTTTCCTCTCCAACCGAAACCACCATTCTCTCTATTCTTCTTTCTTCATTTTTCTTCTTCAAAACCGTTCGTCAAACCTGCTGTTCATCAACACTTGTGCCGAAACCACAAAAGTCAAAACCTCAAAAAATACATTAGTTGTGCCGATTTCTTCCAAGCCAAATCCTTCGATATTTTTGTGCCTAATAAACGACAATCATCTTTTCTAAACCCTAGATACCTGTCGGCAATTCTACATCAAGGTTATAGCCCCACATTGTCATCTCCTTCATCACCCAAAAGCCGAAAAACCATAGATTTGGGGGCTTTAGCCGAAACTTCAAAACTCCGGGAGTCGAGTTCTACCATCGTTTGAAAGATAAATCTGCACCAGATTGCGTGGAGATCAAAAAGGAGTAAGGGGTAAGTGTTCATCATCTCAGATCTGGTCCTATTTTACAAAGTTAGGAAAAGCCGAAGTCCCTAAAATCTAGGGAGGCTGTCGATTTGGGCATGTGGCTCTAAGGGTTTTTAACTGACATTTTCTGTCAATGATTAGTGTCTTCTTAAGTGTTGGATTGAAGGCGTGGGTTGTTGGAGCAATTGGATTCGGAGCTAGTTATCGATTTTGGCAAAAAGGTAAGGTTTCGAAGGCTTTTAGGGACATGGTTTGATCATGGATAAGTAGGTTGTGGGTTTAGTGATTATGGTTTGTAAATAAGAACTGTGCTAATCAATTGTAGGACATCGGGAGAGATCTCAATAGCAGTCGTCGCGAATCAGGTGTGTACCGAACACCCTTTCTTAGTTCAATTTGGCAAAAGCCGAAATGCCGAAATTCTGGCATTTCATGGGCTTGTGAGTATGCGAATGCTCTCAAGACGTAGAGTAATTGTTAGATCTAGCACCGCAAGGTGGTAAGTAAGTTTGTGTGACGTCTTAACGTACTTCGAAAAAAGAGGGCCTCGATGGGCCAAAATTGGGCCCAATGGGCTTACGGACCAATATGGGTAAGAGATGGGAAAATTAGCCTGTTAGTTAGATGGTGGAACCAAACTGCATAAAACTGTTGAAAATTATCAAGTAGCTTGTGTAGTTGCAAAGTTACTAAAATTACCCTAAAGAGCAAAATTACCGATATACCCCTAGGGTTTAAATTGGCTAAACTGCATGATTGATTAATACTGTATTTTACATGATATGCTTTTATTAATATCTATTGCATGGGATTGGGGTATTGATAGAGGAAGTATTGAAAGTGGTTAATCCACGTCTTGGAGGCTTTGCCTCAACTTATCGATATTTGAGTGCGTTCTGTCGCAACTGTGGAGTGTAGGGTGGGTGGGTTGAGATATTCCCACATGGAGTGTAGGGTGGTAATGGGGGTGTAGCGGTTGGTGGGTTGAGTAGTCTCCCGGATGGGTTTGCATGCATTACTACTATTGTTACCTATGTTATCGAACGGGCCTATGGGCCACATCGTTATGTAAAAAGGGCTAAGGCCTTGCTATCAGATTCGAAAAGGGCTTGGTCCACTGTGTCTCGTTATCCGAATAGGGCTTAGGCCTAATGGGCTTGAGCTGATTTGGGCTTTGGATGGGTTTTTCAGATATACCGAGTTTTCCCAAACTCAACCCTTTTTCTTCCATCCTTGCGGTGAGCCCTAGTTGGTGGACTTGAGTCAAGGGATTCGGAGTGGCCACACGTTTCTCGCAAATTCGCTTTCTTCTGGTGAACTAGATTTTCCATATTTTCGTTTATGGTTTTGGGTTTTTTTTTTGTAATAAGGCCGCTTAATTATTTTTATGGTTTGGGTTGTTTCTTTATTATTTAATTCTATTATGATAAAACCGATCTATGATAACTAACGAAATAGATTAGCTCCAGGACCCGTTTTCAAAAACACGAAGTGATTTCAAAATAACACGAATACAAGTAAGACTTCCGCTAAGCAAACATTTTCAACCTTTTCTTAAGATAGACATAACCAAACGTGTAACACCCCGTACCCGAGACCGTTGCCAGAGTCGAACACGAGGGGTTAACGGGCTTAATCCATTTACTCTCACAGTCCAATTAAAAATTTTCCAGACGACTGGCTAACTGCGTCACTGTCACCTTAAAACTCATAAATTGAGTTCCACAACTCGAAAATCAGATTCGTAATTTTTTTCCGAAACTAGACTCATATATCCATCCAAAGATTTGTTTCTAGAATTTTTGGTTGGGCCAATTAGTACAGTTTATTAGTTAAAGTCCCCCATGTTACAAGGATTGACTACACTGACCTTTGCGCATTACGACTTGGATATCTCCCTGTACAAGGCTTCAATACTGTTGCTGTTTATTTCTATAGAAACTATACTCGAAAAGGAATCTATACATATGTGGCATGACTTCTAAATCTCTCTGGTTAATTTATAAAGAATTTCCAAAGTCAGATCAGGGAACCCAGAAACCGTTCTAGCCCTGTCTCACGAAAACTTTAACATCTCATAATATAATGTTCATATGAACGTTTTGTTACTTTCCTATGAAAATAGATTCATAAAGGTTCGATTGCATAATTTATTCGATATTTAATTCCATTCCTACTATTTTTAGAGATTTTTCACATCCACATCACTGCTGCTGCCAGCATCTATTTTTAAGATAAACTTTACCTATTTCATGATCCTCCATGGATCATCTAGAGTTTGTCATACATATACCAAAGGTGATCATGAATAACCATTCCCATGACTAACCATTGCCAACATTTCCATACGTCTCGACGGACGACATACAAAACGATTATAATGCTATGATCAAGTATACTTAAGCCATTTTCGCATGGCTATCCAAATTTACACAAAATCGAAAGGTACATGACCTACAACAAAAGGGTAGTCCTATACATTGACCAAAATATCCTCTCACTACTAGTCTATTCTATACATGCCATAAGATATTCCAAAACGTAGCAGTACCAAACAGCGGTGGGTAGTGATAGTGTGACTAGTTCTTGACGATCCCCGAGCACTGTAGCTTCCAAATGAGATCTATAAAACAGAGGAAACAAAGTACACGGAGTAAGCATTAAAATGCTTAGTAAGTTTCAAGCAAGATCAACAGATAACAATCAACTTATAACATAATTGTTCGTATTTTTACTTCACTCTTCCTTTGGGCATACCAACCCTTTTTCCGAATATGCACGTCTCATCATATGTAATAGGCAGATAAATTCTCACTTGATGGTGACCTCTTATGATCATAGGTACATTACCTATTTTTACCTGACTTTCCACATTGACCAAATGCACAATAATCATAGAACAGTCTTATTGCTTTACTCACATGTGCATCACATAACGACCTTGTGATTTAGTCTAAGTCAAACTTAAATATAATCTCAAATACATACCTGACCAACTTAACACATTGAACGATTTATTACTAATTGTCACCGTGAAGTCGCATAATCTTACGCTTTACTTGAATCTTCAGCAAAACCTTTAGTTCGGGCTTACCGGACAAAATCTCCACACGTAGTCATCGGGTCATTAGAGCTCGGATGTAGTACGAGCACGAAGCCTACGGTCATTAATCAGTGATAATATTCTCGCATAAAGCCTGCGGGTTTTAACCCGGATATAGTACTGACACAAATGCCCTTCGGGACTTATCACATTTATACACTTCCACATCCATCACTTTGGCCACTCGACCCTATCACATATATTGTGACAGCCCAAAATTGACCCTAGTCGGAATGTGGTTTCGGGACCACAAAACCGAGGCATAAAAATAATTTAAAATTTATTTTGATGCCTATAATATGTGTATGCTCATGTATGACATTTTTTGATGATTGATTTAGTGTTATAAAGGTGAATTTCACTAGAAAGGACTTAGTAGTGAACTTTGAAAGTACGATAGGGAAATGTGTGATGACTAATTAAAGCATGCATGCAAAACAATGGACTTGCATGTCAAATTCCCTTTTATAGGTGGTGGCGGCCATGACCAAGAATATGGGCTAAACATGTCATGAAACATGTTTTGTTGGGCATTAGGGAGAAATAATAAACAAATAAGCATGGGTAAGAAAAGAATGAAAAAAAATGTGTGTGTGAGTGTGGTATCTCCCCCATTGCCGTGAGTTGTAAAGGAAGAAAGAAAAAAATTTGTTCATCCTTTCTTTGAGCTAAAACTAAGGGGGAAGAAGAGATTTTTGCTTCATTTTATTTGTTTAGAAGAGATCTAGAAGGAGATTTGGCTAAACTTGCACCAAGATTAAGGTATGTATGAGGTTGTGTCATGAGATTCATGCATGTTTTAGTTGCCAACTTGATGTTCATGTTAGCCATGGTTCAAATCCTTGTTATGCCATGGAAGTGGTATTTGGTCAAAGTTGATAATGTGATAAAGCCATTGCATGCTAAGTGTGAAGCTTGATGATGATGCATGCAATGATGGATTGTCTACTCCTGAAATTTCTTTGTAGCCATCTTGAGTAAGACTTTGAGTTTTCTTTTTGTTTAACCATGATTGAAGTTGAAAGGGGCATGATTGTGATGTATTCGGCCATGAAGCATTCATGAGCATGGTTCATGCTTCTTGCATGTTAGTTAAAATTTGTGTTTTGGATGGCTATGGACACCTTGAAATTGCCATGCACATATATGTATATATATGTTTGCACATGATGTTTTGGTTATGAAGTAAGTGATGAATATGTTTGTTTAAAGAAGAAAATGTTGAAGAATGTTTGTGAAATTGCAAGTACATTCGGCCTAGAATACCTATGATGTGGAAATCTTGGAATTTATTGTTGATTTGGCAAGTATGACTAAGTATAATCGGCCATATGAGTGCTTGATGATGTATTATAAGTATGGAGCCACAATATGTAAAGCATTAACTAGTAAAATGCATGCTGTTTTTGTGTGGTGTTAAGTGTATAATTGGCCTCAAATTGGACATGTATGTTCGGCCTTAAGTAGCCGATTGATGGCCTTAGCTTTTCCTTGATGCTTGAAAGGATTGTATTGAATTGCTTGATGTAGTATAAAATGTGCATGACCATTGTGTACTCAAGCTAAAGGGTGGCCATATGACCATTTAAACTCCTTGTCATATTCGCCATAAGCTAGCATAATGAGGTATTAATAAATTAAATTTGTTTGAATTAGCTCAAGAGCTTAGAGGGCCACAATTGGACAAGGGAAGGAAAAAGTGATCGAATAGCCGTAAAAGCCGCTCGACAACATTCGAGGTAAGTCCTCAAGAAGTGACCCTACTTGAATTATGTGAAATGAAATATGGATGTGTATTGATTATTGATTTATGTGTGTATGAGTATTTGAATGACACGGGCTAAGTCCCAAGGCGATTATGCTAGTGATTATATTTGTGTTTGAGCCTTAGTAATGAAAATGAAATATGAATGTCTAATGATTATTGATGTATGTGTGCATGAGCAATTGAATGATATCCGGGCTAAGTCCCAAGACGTTATTGTTGGAAATTATATCCGGTTAAGACCAAGGCAATTGTGCTAGCGGCTACATCCGGCTAAGACCAAGGCATTCGTGCGAGTCGTTCTATCCGGGCTAAGACCCGAAGGCATTCGTGCACGTGGTTATATCCGGTTGTATTCCGAAGAAGCTTGGGCTGGATGTGACAGCCCAAAATTGACCCTAGTCGGGATGTGGTTTCGAGACCACAAAACCGAGGCATAAAAATAATTTAAAATTTATTTTGATGCCTATGATATGTGTTAATTTGTGTGTGACATTTTTGATGTTTCGATTTAGTGTTATAAATGCGAATTTCACTAGAAAGGACCTAGTAGTGAACTTTGAAAGTATGATGGGGAAATGTGTGATGACTAGTTGCTCATGCATGCAAAAATAAGGATTTGCATGTCAAATTTCCCCCCAACATGAAGTGGCCGCCATGGCAGAGAGGATGGGCAAAACATGTCATGAAACATGTTTTGTTGGTGCATTAGGGAGAAATAATAAACAAAGGTGTATGGGTAAGAAAAGAATGAAAAAAAATGTGTGTGAGTGTGGTATTCCCCCCATTGCCGTGAGTTGTAGAGAAAAAAGAAAATTTTGTTCATCCTTTCTTTGAGCCAAAACTAAGGAAGAAGGAGGATTTTGCTTCATGCTTGGTTTGGAAGAGATCTAGAAGGAGATTTGGCTAAGTTTGCATCAAGATTAAGGTATGTATGAGGTTGTGTTAGGAGTTTCATGCATGTTTTGGTTGCTAACTTGATGTGCATGTTAGCCATGGCTCAAATCTTTGTTATGCCATGGAAATGGTATTTGGCCAAAGTTGTTATGGTGATAAAGCCATTGCAGGCTAAGTGTGAAGCTTGATGATGATGCATGCAATGATGGATTGTCTACTTTTGAGTAAGATTTTGAGTTTTCTTTTGTTTAATCATGATTGAAGTTGAAAAGGGCATGATTGTCATATTCGCCATGATGCATTCATGAGCATGGTTCATGCTTCTTGCATGTTAGTTAAAATTTGTGTTTTGGATGGCTATGGACACCTTGAAATTCGCCATGCTCATATATGTATATATATGTTTGCACATGATGTTTTGGTTATGAACTAAGTGATGAATATGGTTGTTTAAAGAAGAAGATGTTGAAGAATGATTGTGAAATTGCAAGCACATTCGCCTAGCACACATATGAGTGCTTGATGCTATATTATAAGTTTTGAGCTACAATATGCAAAGCATTAACTAGTAAAATGCATGCTGTTTTTGTGAGGTATTAGTGCATAATTGGCCTCAACATGTACATGAATATTCGCCATGGGTAGCCTATTGAAGGCCTTAGCTTTTCCTTGATGCTCGAATAAATTGTATTGAATTGCTTGATGTAGTATAAAATGTGCATGACCATTGTGTATTCAAGCTAAAGAGTGGCCATATGACCATTTAAACTCCTTGTCATATTCGCCATAAGCTAGCACAATGAGGTTTTAATAAATTGAATTTGTTTGAATTAGCTCAAGAGCTAAGAGGGCCACAATTGGACAAGGGAAGGAAAAAGTGATCGAATAGCCGTAAAAGCCGTTCGACAACATCCGAGGTAAGTCCTCAAGAAGTGACCTTACTTGAATTATGTGGAATGAAATATGGATGTATTGATTATTGATTTATGTGTGTATGAGTATTGAATAATACCGGGCTAAGTCCCAAGGCGATTATGCTAGTGATTATAATTGTGTTTGAGCCTTAGTAACGAGAATGAAATATGTATGTCCAATGATTATTGATGTATGTGTGCATGAGAAATTGAATGATATCCGGCTAAGCCTCAAGACAATTATGCTGGAAATTATATCCGGTTAAGACCAAGGCAATTGTGCTAGTGGCTACATCCGGCTAAGACCAAGGCATTCGTGCGAGACATTCTATCCGGCTAAGACCAAGGCATTTGTGCACGTGGTTATATCCGGTTATATTCAAGAATCTTGGGCTGGAGGTGAGTGTTGGTTGCTGTAATAAATTCAATTAGTACACTCGAGAAGCCCAAAGAATAAGGTACGTTTATATGTGCATTGAAAGTCGACATGTTTGAGCAACATTCGCTCAATCGACTAATGAATTTCAGTTATTGAATTGATTGATACTTTGTGAAAGTATATAATGATGAAGTGTGAAGTAAGAATGTGTATTAATGAAATGATGCATTTGGCTATGTGAATGTATTGCTGTAATTAGAGTTGATTATATTCCTTGAGACTTACTAAGCATAAAAATGCTTACCCGCTGCTTTGGCTCTCTGTTTTATAGATTTCGCTCGATAGCAATCGGATTCGGGATCAATAAAGTCAAGTCATCCACACTATCAACGTTTCTAATTTTGGTATAAATTTTGGTTGAACTTTGAAATGGCATGTATAGGACTACCCTTGTTGGTTAAATATGTTGTGATGTATTTGTGTACGGCCATGCGAAAATGGCTCGTAAAAGTGAAGTATCGACTTAGACTATTTGCGGTTTGTATATGTATATATTTGGTGTCATGATGTGACCATGGATTGTAAATGGGAATGTTGGTCACATGATCAGCCATTGGCATGGTTAAAATGATCATATATGAACCTATGTATGGCAAGACTAGTTGGTTCATGGAGACTACCAAATAGGTAAGACCTACCTTAAAACAGATGCTGCCAGCTGCAGTGACGTGAATGTGAAAAATCACCAAAATTTGTAGGAATGGTATTAAATAGTGAATAAGCTATGTAAATGAACCTTGATGAGTCTATTTTCATATGGAAGAAACGAAATGGTCATAGGAGTTACATGTTAAGAGATATTAAAGCTATTGTGAGACAGGGCCAGAACGGTTTCTGGGTCCCCTATCGCAAATTTAAAAATTTACTATAAATTATCCAGAAAGAATTAGGAGTCATGCCTTATATGTACAGATTCCATTTTGAGACTAGTTTCATTAGAAACAAACAACACCAGTATTAAAGTTCTGTACAGAGAGATATTCAAGTTGTAACGCGCGAAGGTCAGAGCAGTCGATCCCTGTAACATGGTTGACTTTAACTAATAAACTGTACCAATTGGCCCGACCAAAAATTCTAGAAATAAATCCATGGATGGATACATGAGTCTAAATTCAGGGAAAATTTACGAAACCAGTTTCCGAGTTTTGAAACTCGAGATATGATTTTTAAGGCGACGGTGATGCAGTTTTCCAGCCTGACTGGAAATGTCAAATTGGTGGGCAAAACAAGTGAACTTGGTTTGTTAACCCCTCGTGTCCGACACCGGCGATGGTCTCGGGTTCGGGGTGTTACACTGGAGGTGAGTGTTGGTTGCTTCAATGAATTCAATTGGTACGCTCGAAAAGCCCAAAGAATAAGGTATGTTTATACGTGCATTGGAAAGTCGACATGTTTGAGCAACATTCGCCGATCGACTAACAATTTCAGCTATTGAATTGGTTGATACCTTGTGAAAGTATATAATGATGAAGTGCTAAGTAAGAATGATTATGTGAATGTGTATTAATGAAATGATGCATTTGGCCATGTGAATGTATTGCTTTAATTAAAGCTGATTTTATTCCTTGAGACTTACTAAGCATAAAAATGCTTACCCCGCTGCTTTGGCTCCTGTTTTATAGATTGTGCTCGATAGCAATCGGATTCGGGATCATTAAAGTCGAAGTCATCCACACTATCAAAGCCTCCATTTTGGTATAAATTTTGGTTGAACTTTGAAATGGCATGTATAGGACTACCCCTTGCTGGTTTAAATATGTTGTGATGTATATGTGTACGGCCATGCGAAAATGGCTCGTAAAAGTGAAGTACGAACTTAGACTATTTGCGGTTTGTATATATATATATATGGTGTCATGATGTGATTATGGATTGGAAATGGGAATGTTGGTCACATGATCAGCCATTCGTATGGTTAAAATGATCATATGTGAACCTATGTATGGCAAGACTAGTTGGTTCATGGAGACTACAAACTAGGTAAGACCTACCTTAAAAACAGATGCTGCCAGCTGCAGTGACGTGAATGTGAAAAATCACCAAAATTTGTAGGAATGGTATTAAATAGTGAATAAGCTATGTTAATGAACCTTGATGAGTCTATTTTCATATGGAAGAAACGAAACAGTCATAGGAGTTACTTGTTAAGAGATATTAAAGCTATTGTGAGACAGGGCCAGAACGGTTTCTGTGTCCCCTGTCGCAACTTTAAAAATTTACTATAAATTATCCAGAAAGAATTAGGAGTCGTGCCTTATATGTACAGATTCCATATTGAGTCTAGTTTCATTAGAAACAAACGGCACCAGTATTAAATCCCTGTACAGAGAGATATTCAAGTTGTAACGCGCGAAGGTCAGAGCAGTCGATCCCTGTAACATGGGTGACTTTAACTAATAAACTGTACCAATTGGCCTGACCAAAAATTCTAGAAATAAGTCCATGGATGGATATATGAGTCTAAATTCAGGGAAAATTTACAAAACCAGTTTCCGAGTTTTGAAACTCGAGATATGATTTTTAAGGCGACGGTGACGCAGTTTTCCAGCCTGACTGGAAATGTCAAATTGGTGGGCAAAATATGTGGACTTGGCCTGTTAACCCCTCGTGTCCGACACCGGCGATGGTCTCGGGTTCGGGGTGTTACATATATACACTTTCACATTCATCACATTGGCCATTAGGCCTTATCACATATATATATACACTTTCACATTCATCACATCGGCCATTAGGCCTTATCACATATATACACACTTGCACATTCATCACATCGGCCATTAGGCCTTATCACATATATATACACTTTCACATTCATCACATCGGCCATTAGGCCTTATCACATATATATACACTTTCACATTCATCACATCGGCCATTAGGCCTTATCACATATATATATCTCATACATATTTCATATTTTTCTTGTACATCAATTTCAGCAATAGCTTATAAGCAACTCAAATAGTTTCATCAAAGTTTACAACAAAATCACATATTCACTACATGCAGTTTTCCTGAGCAACAGTCACTAAATTGTTTATAACTGGAGCTACAAAACTCAAAATCAATTTCCGTTAATTTTCCCCAAATGTAGACTCACGTATCTTTCATCCACAAAATTTTCAGAATTTTAGGTGTGGCCAATAAATACCAGATTTTTCTTAAAGTTTCCCCTGTTTCACTGTTTGACTAATCTGACCACTCTTCACTACAAATCAAATTTCTCATTGTACAGAATTCAAAATGTGTTCTATTTGATTTTATTTAAAACTAGACTCATTAAGGAGTCTAAGCATATAAATCTTATCTTATAACCATTTTTGTACAAATTATAATGATTTTCCAAAAACAGAACAGGGGATTTCGGAGTCATTCTGACACTGTCCCACACAACTTTAAATATCTCTTTATAGGAAATTTCTTTGCTTCCACGGTCTCTTTTATAAGAAACTAGACCAACGAAGATTTGATTACATATTTTATTCAGCCTATAATTCCACACCAACAATTTATAGTGATTTTCTAAAATCACATTACTGCTGCTGTCCAAGCAAATTATCACAATTTGCTCTTAAATTTCCAAGTCCAAACACTTATGAACTTACCATTTGGGTTTAAGACATATCATGGCCACATCATATCTTATTAAATCAACTCATTATGTCCTATTATGATTGAATTTACTCGACATTTAATCACTTAAAACTTACCTCGGAAGTTGCCGAACGATTACGACGGCTATTCGATCACCTCTTTCTTTCCCTTATCCAACTTTGATCCTCTAGGCTCTTGAGCTAGATCAAACAATTTACTTTCCAGATTAAACATAGTCATACAACATCCATATACATTTTATACTAGCGAAATGTACCATCAAGATATACTTTACTCAAATAATTTACATTGGCCGATCATGTATAATGTTTCAGTAACTTAATAAACTTATCATACATTATGTATTCATAATATTTGTGCAGCCAATTATCCATGGTCATACACACACAATCAAAAATAAATACCAAATTTTCATATCCTTTAGGCCCTAAGTCGAATACACTTGTCATGTTCACCTACATTTTCAAGTACAACATTCTCATATTCGGCATTAGTATCAAGCATAATAGCTAATTCTTCCCACCATTTCATCAATGCAATCATACCATCACAAATCAACTTAAAATAACCATATCTAATAATCAAATACCTATAGCATTGCACATTTCTCACATAGCAAGTACAACTAAATTCATTATTAATATATATATATATATCTAAATACTTAACTACAAGATTTAATCACCATTATCAAATCATAAAACAGCTTATAACCATCATCTATATTTACTTCACATAAACCGAAATAACCATTACATCATCTTTAAAACACTTAGCATTTTACCCATTTAATCAAGCCAACTCTCAAGACCATTCCATCACACAAATTATACCATAAATCATACTTACAATTTCAGTTAATGCATGATCGAAACTCACCATCATTAACATCATTATCAAACCAAAACCAAAACACATCTATCATCCGTATACCAAGCTTACCCAAAACAAACTACTATGAGTTTCAAGCTTATTGACCGAATCTCAAACCTCAAAATTCTAAGTTTAATCTATGGGATGAGTAGAGTTTGAACTAATCATCTCAAACATGCATAGATTTCCAAGAATCATTCAATACATACCTCATTCTAGCCATCTTCTAAGCCAAAAATCAAGGCAACCAAACTTTCTTCTTTCTTTCCTTTTTCGGTCAAGAGGAACAAAGAGGATGAAGCCTCTTTTTTTTTCTTCTAGGTACAGCAAGATGGGGGAGAAGAAGGATGACACACCTTGTTTCTATCACTCTCCCATTCTTTTAATTATTCTTTCTTCCATACTATAAAGCCATTAACTATTGTCATGCTAAAATAAAATGCATATAATATCTATCAACCATCATTATGGCCGGCCACTAAATTAAAAGTGGTCCATTTGACATGCAAGTCCCTCATGTCAATAACTCATGCATTATTTGGCCACTTTAAATTTCACCTATCACATTTTCAA
The DNA here is from genome assembly GCF_025698485.1 of Gossypium arboreum. Classification (NCBI taxonomy): domain Eukaryota; kingdom Viridiplantae; phylum Streptophyta; class Magnoliopsida; order Malvales; family Malvaceae; genus Gossypium; species Gossypium arboreum. The sequence goes on from NC_069076.1 coordinate 30,741,844, forward strand.
GTCCTATCACATGGGTCCTTTCTTATAAATTAGCACCTAATTGATAAAATCAAGGCACGAAATATTCACACATACAAATTCCACATACAATAAGCACAGAATATAACATCTAATTATTTTTGTGACTCGGTTTTGTGGTCCCGAAACCACTTTCCGACTAGGGTCACATTAGGGGTGTCACAAAACAGTTTTCTCAAAATTATACGAGATGTTAGAGTGTGGCAATGGCGGTGTGCATGTCTAGGATTGGATCCGAAGGGAGCTTGGTACTTAAGCAGTCCGACAGACTCACCTCCTCTTCTTCCTGGTTTCCTAGCGGTGCCTGACTTCCATTCACTTTAACCTACTTTTAAAAGTGTCTTTACAACACCAACTAAGTTTTCCAAACTAAGTAATACGGAATGTTTTGAACGCTTCGATGTGGCGCATCAGATCCGGTCATAACGTCTAGGCCGGGTTTGGGGTGTTACACCATATTTTTCATTTATTTCAGATTTTAACCACAAAGTTTCAACATTTCTAAATTTAATCCCTATTTTGCATTTTCACTAAAAATCACTTAACAAAACTTGTATATCTATCAACAAGCATTTATAATCTATCAAGAAACTTCAAAATACACATGTATTCATCAATAGAAACATTCAAATCTTTAACAGTTTTGCAAATTAGTCTCTGGGCTAGCTAGTACTAGTTGAAACGATCACAAAAACATAGAAATCATTAAAAACTAAGCAAAAACAAACTTACAATTGAGCTAGGAGTTGGCCGAATGCTTTAAAAACTAAGCAAAAACAAACTTACATAGAAGATGATAGCCATTTGTTTTTAATTATTTTATCATTTATAAACCATTTTACCATTTTAACCTTTAATAATAACCTTTAAACATTACAAAACCTTGTCCAAGAATGTCCACTCAAGTTTTAAAATGGTTTACTTACCATTTAAGGCCACCATATTTAAAAACCAAAGCTATTTGACACCTTTAACTAATAGAACAACACTTTTGCACTTTACATGATTTAGTCCTTTTTTATCAAATTGAGCAACCAAATGCTAAAATTTCTTAACGAAAATTTCACACTATCATATATTCATGTTCTAAACATTAAAATAATAATAAAATAAATATTTTGATCTCTGATTTGTGGTCCCGAAACCACTATTCTAATTTGACTAAAAATGGGTCGTTACAACCCAAGTTAGAGAGTTACATGGGCTCAGACATGGGCTGGGGTACGGTGGTGTGATCCCAATTTGAATGTCCACATGACCTGTGACATGGGTGTGTGTAACACCCCTCACCCGTATTCAACGCCAAAATAGAGTTACAGGATATTACAGGACTTATAACACATATAACCGTACTTTTCTCAAGTATTCAATCAATTCATACTATCATCATTCAATCTCAATCAATTTGTCCCTTACAATAGCCTACGAGGCCTCAAACATGCATTAAAAGTGGTTCGGGACTAAACTGATAACTTATAAAACTTTCACAAAACTTAAAAAAAATTCTCAGAATAGAGGACACACACGCGCGTACGGCCAGGCCGTGTGTCTCATCGATACACATTCTGATCGTGCCATCTTTCTTTTTTACGAACAATACCGGTACACCCCAGGGCGAATAACTCGGTTGTGCAAAACCTCGTTTGTCAATTCTTGAAACTGAGCTTTCAACTCTTTTAATTCTATTGGAGCCATTCCGTACAGAGTTATCGATATTGGTGTTGTTCCCGATACTAATTCAATACCAAATTCAACGAACCCCGAGTCATCAAAAGACAATTCTTATAAATTTTATCAACCAAAATAGACCCTCGACATGTAAACTCTTATTAAATGCTAAATTCATATAGAATGTGGTTTGGGACCACAAAACCGAGGCATAACAATAATTTAAAATTTATTTTGATGCCTATAATATGTGAGTATTCATGTATGACATTTTTTGATGATTGATTTAGTGTTATAAAGGTGAATTTCACTAGAAAGGACTTGTGTGAGAAAATTTAGAATTTGAGATAGGCAAATGTGGAAGTGGCCTATTGATGCACACTAGGAAATGTTGTCCTTGCATGTCAAATTCCCCAAATTTGACTATAGTGGCCGGCCATGGTGATGAATATGGGCAAAAGAAAACATGTCTTAAACATGTTTTGCTAGTGGTGCATGTTTGAAATAATAAAATAAGAGTATGGAAAAAAAAAAAGAAAAAAAAATGTTCATCTTTCACCATAGCTCTTGGCCGAATGTCCTAAGGAAAGAAAAGAAAAATTTTGCTCATCCATTTTCACTTCTTGGCGAAAATACTAAGGAAAAGGGGAGGATATTTGCTTCATGCTTGGTTTGGAAGAGATCTAGAAGGAGATTTGGCTAAGTTTGCATCAAGATTAAGGTATGTATGAGGTTGTGTTAGGAGTTTCATGCATGACTTGGTTGCTAACTTGATGTGCATGTTAGCCATGGCTCAAATCTTTGTTATGCCATGGAAATGGTATTTGGGCAAAGTTGTTATGGTGATAAAGCCATTGCATGCTAAGTGTGAAGCTTGATGATGATGCATGCAATGATGGATTTTCTACTCATGAGTAAGATTTTGAGTTTTCTCTTTGTTTTATCATGATTGAAGTTGAAAAGGAGCATGATTGTCATATTCGGCCATGATGCATTCTTGAGCATGATTCATGCTTCTTGCATGTTAGTTAAAATTTGTGTTTTGGATGGCTATGGACACCTTGAAAATTCGGCCATGCTCATATATGCATATATATGATTGCACATTATGTTTTGGTTATGAACTAAGTGATGAATATATTGGTTTAAAGAAGAAGATGTGGAAGAATGCTTGTGAAATTTCAAGCACAATTCGGCCTAGCACACATGTAGGTGCTTGATGCTATATTATAAGTTTTGGGCCACAATGTGCAAAGCATTAATTAGTAAATTGCATGCTGTTTTTGTGAGGTATTAAGTGCAAAATTGACCTCAACATGTACATGAATATTCGGCCTTGGGTAGCCTATTGAAGGCCTTAGCATTTCCTTGATGCTCAAATAAATTGTATTGAATTGCTTGATGTAGTATAAAATGTGCATGACCATTGTGTATTCAAGCTAAAGAGTGGCCATATGACCATTTAAAATCCTTGTCATATTCGGCCATAAGCAAGCACAATGAGGTTTTAATAAATTGAATTTGTTTGAATTAGCTCAAGAGCTAAGAGGGCCACAATTGGACAAGGGGAAGGAAAAGGTGATCGAATAGCCGAAAAAGCCGTTCGACAACATCCGAGGTAAGTCCTCAAGAAGTGACCTTACTTGAATTATGTGAGATGAAATATGGTTGTGTATGATTATTGATTATGTGTGTATGAGTATTTGAATTCCACGGGCTAAGTCCGGCGAATATGCTAATGATTATAATTGTGTTTGAGCCTTAATGTGAAAATGAAATATGTATGTCCAATGATTATTGATGTATGTGTGCATGAGAAATTGAATGATATCCGGGCTAAGCCCGAAGACAATTATGCTGGAAATTATATCCGGGTTAAGACCCGAAGGCAATTGTGCTAGTGGCTATATCCGGGCTAAGGCCCGAAGGCATTCGTGCGAGTTATTCTATCCGGGCTAAGACCCGAAGGCATTTGTGCGTGATTATATCCGGTTATATTCGAAGAATCTTGGGCTGGAGGTGAGTGTTGGTTGCTGAAATGAATTCAATTAGTACACTCGGAAAGCCCAAAGGATAAGGTCGTTATATGTGCATTGGAAAGTCGACATGTTTGAGCAACATTCGCTCAATCGACTAATGAATTTCAGTTATTGAATTGATTGATGCTTTGCGAACTTATATAATGATGAAGTATGAAGTAAGAATGTGTATTAATGAAATGATGCATTTGGCTATGTGAATGTATTGCTGTAATTAGAGTTGATTATATTCCTTGAGACTTACTAAGCATAAAAATGCTTACCCCGTTGCTTTGGCTCTTAGTTTTCTAGATTTCGCTCGAAGCAATCGGATTTGGGATCGTTGAAGTCGAAGTCATCCACACTATCAAGCCTCCATTTTGGTATAAATTTTTGGTTGAACTTGAGATGGCATGTATAGGACTACCCTTGTTTGTTAAATATGTTGTAATGTAAGTATATACGGCCATGCGAAAATGGCTCGAAAAGGAAGCATGAACTTAGACTAATTGTGGGTTGTATGTATATATTTTGTGTCATGATGTGGCTATGGCTTGGAAATGGGAATGTTGGTCATATGATCAGCCATTGGCATGGTTAAAATGATCATATATGAACCTATGTATGGTAAGACTAGTTGAATCATGGAGACTACCAAATAGGTAAGTCCTATCTTAAAAACAGATGCTGCCAGCTGCAGTGGCATGAATGTGAAAAATCACCAAAATTCATAGGAATGGAATTAAATAGTGAATAAGCTATGTAAATGAACCTTGATGAGTCTATTTTCATATGGAAGAAACGAAATGGTCATAGGAGTTACAGGTTAAGAGATATTAAAGCTATTGTGAGACAGGGCCAGAATGGTTTCTGGGTTCCCTGTCGCAACTTTAAAAATTCACTATAAATTATCCAAAAAGAATTAGGAGATATACCTTATATTTACAGATTCCATTTTGAGTCTAGTTTCATTAGAAACAAACGACACCAGCATTAAAGCCCTGTACAGAGAGATATTCAAGTTATACCGCGCGAAGGTCAGAGCAGTCGATCCCTGTAACATGGGTAACTTTAACTAATAAACTGTACCAATTGGCCCGACCAAAATCCTAGAAATAAATCCATGGATGGATATATGAGTCTAAATTCAGGAAAATTTATGAAACCAGTTTCCGAGTTTTGAAACTCGAGATATGATTTTTAAGGCGACAGTGGCGCAGTTTTCCAGCCTGACTGGAAATGTCAAATTGGTGGGCAAAAACATGTGAACTTGGCTTGTTAACCCCTCGGGTCCGACACGGCGATGGTCTCGGGTTTGGGGTGTTACAATTTTATTGGTATCGAGCCACGGTTTAGTCGATTCTAGGACTACCGTGATGTGTTTGGGGTCTAGCTATACATGCCATTAAATGATGAATCGATAGTGTGATGATTTACGACAACTTGACTTTATGTTTGTTTATAGCAATGGATCCGATCCCAACCGAAGCGATAGCTGATGATGTGGAGAGTGTGGCGCTGCTCGCGCAAGGGACAGTATGGCGGACTCTCAACCTATGGCCAGCAATCCTAATGCGAGGCTAGGCAAGCCTTTTATAGTGTGATGAGCGAATGGTTTAATCAATACATTCGAACCAACACGGTACATTCCACAACCTCCATTCCCGACAAATGCAACCCCGCACCTACAATACCTCCGTTGGTGACCAAATAAGGTCGGGTAAGCCCCGATCGATAGGATTGAAAACATGGGGCCACTGAATTTAAGGCTACGGATGATGATGATGCCGAAGCGAGCTGAATTATGGTTAGATAACACTATCCGGGTGCTTGATGAGCTATCCTGTACACCGATGAGTGCTTAAAGTGTACCATCTCCTTGCTACTGTGAGTCCGCCTACTATTGGTGGAGTACTCGACTTACGTGGTGCCTAGAGAGCAAGTGACTTGGGAATTCTTTCAAACCGAGTTAGAAAAAAGTATATCGATCGAGATTCATCGACCAAAAGCGGAGGAATTTCTTGATCTTAAGCAAGGTTCTATGTCCGTTACTGACTACGAGCGAAAGTTTGTGAGGCTTAGCCGATCTGCTGCGAGAATGCATTTCGTCGAAGCTATTATGTAAACGCCGAGGATGGGCTGAATGATGATATAAGGATGTTTGTTGGCATTCTCGAGATCGAGAGTTCGTAGTACTTGTTGAGCGAGCTTGTAAAGCGAAGAGCTTAGAAAGGAGAAACAAAAAGCTGATGTGGGGATTGGAGAATTCGAAAGAGGTCCTCGGAAAGTCTCTTCAACAAGCATCGAAGAGATTTCGAGATGATCGAGCCGGTCTAGAGGCGTTTGGGCTTTTCTAGGCGAGGACGCGATCGACCCCTGTGACCACACGAGTCACTTGATCGCATGATGGTGGAAATGATCGTAGAGAGAGGCGGAGTGTCCACATTGTGGCAAATGGCATTCGAGGGGCTGTTGGTTTCGTGATCGCTCTGCTATAAGTGTGGATCGGCCGACCACTTTATGAAGGATTGCGAGGATGCATGAGCAGAATGCAAGTCGAGTGCAAACCGGGTGCTACCCTTTGCTCGAGGTAGGCCACCTAGAAATATGGGCAATGTCGTTGGCGGTCGAGAGGATCTAGAGATGCTACCATCGGATCGAGGCTCGTGCTCTGCTAGGACTTATGCCATCTGCGCCGCGAGGATCTTGCCTCTCCGGATGTTATTACGGTACTTTCACTCTTTTCAATACAAATGTAATTGCTTTGATTGACCCTGGTTCTACTCATTCATATATATGTGAAACCTTAGCATCCGATAAGACTTTGCCCATTGAGTCTCTTGAGTTTGTAATTCGGTGTCAAACCCTTGGGTCATTACGTGCTTGTTAACAAAGTGTGCAAGAAAAGTCCCCTAGTGTTCGAGGTTCTTGTTTTCGGCGGACTTAATGCTTTTGCCATTCGATGAGTTCGATGTTATTCTTGGTTTGGATTGGTTGACCATGCGATGCGGTTGTAAATTGCAAGAGCAAGACTATCGATTTGAGGTCTTGCGAATAATGAAATAATTGGGTTGAGTCCACGGACTTAAAGGGTTGCCGGTTGTAATATCGCGATGTTGGCCCGAAATATGTAAGAAAAGGGTGCGGCGTACCTTGCGTCGTACTTTCGATGACAAGGAATCGGAGAAGAAACCGAATCTGTGCCCGTGGTTTGTGAATACCGGATGTTTTCCAGAAGAATTGCGGGTTTACCACTGTTCGGAAATAGAATTTGGCATCGAATTGGTACTGGTACCACTCAATTTCGATAGCTCCGTGTCGTATGGCACCAACGGAATTGAAGGAGTTGAAAGCTTCGGTTGCAAGAATTGGTGGATAGAGGTTTTGCTCGCTTGAGAGTTTTTCGCCTTGGGGTGCGCCGGTGTTGTTCGTGAAGAAGAAGGATGGAACCATGCATTGTGCATCGACTATCGTCGACAACAAAGCGGCGATAAAGAACAAATATCCGTTGCCACGTATTGATGACTTGTTCGATCAAGCTGAAGGGAGCCTCGGTGTTCTCGAAAATAGATTTGAGATCGGGCTACTATCAATTGCGAATCCGAGATTGAGGCGTGCCCAAGGCGCCTTGAGCGAGATATGGTCACTATGAGTTCTGGTGATGCCGTTTGGGCTCACTAATGCCCTGCGGTATTTATGGATTTAATGAATCGAATCTTTAGACCATATTTGGATCGATTAGTAGTCGTGTTCATTGATGACATCTTGGTCTATTCAAGAAATGAGACCGAACATCTTTGAACACTGCGGTTAGTCTTTGCAAATTTTACGGGACAAGCAATTATATGCTAAGTTCAGCAAGTGTGAGTTACGGTTAAGAGGTTAGCTTCTTGGGTCATGTGGTATCTGCATCGGGTATTGAGTCGACCGAATAAAATTTCAGCCATACTAAATTGGAAGCCTCAGAAATATTCTTGAGGTTGAAGCTTTTTGGGGCTTTAGGTTATTACAAACGATTTGTAAAGGCTTCTCAACGATAGCCACGCCGATGATGGCTTCTCCAAAAGGATGTTAAGTTTGAATGGACGGAGAAATGCCAAAAAGCTTCGATCAACTGAAAACTTATTTGGTGAAGCCCCAATTCTAGTGCAACCCGAGTCCGCAAGGAGTTTGTTATCTATAGCGACGCCTCTCTACTTGGGTTAGGTTGCGTATTAATGCAAGAAGGTCGAGTTGTGGCCTGTCGTCGAGGCAATTAAAGCCACATGAGAAAAATTATCCGACTCATGATCTCGAATTGGCGCCATCGTATTCGCCTTAAAGATTTGGCGACATTACTTATTTGGTGAAAGGTGCCATGTATACTCGGATCACAAAAGTCTCAAGTATTTGATGACCCATGAGACTTAAATCTGCGACAAAGGCGTTGGCTCAAGTACATTAAAGGATTATGAGTGATCATTGACTATCACGGGAAAGGCGAATGTGGTTGCGGATGCCTTGAGTCGTAAATCGTTATTCACTTCTGACGATGAATGTGCACTTGTCTATCCGATCCGAGCGGTGTGTTAGTGGCTGAAATGAAAGCCAAACCATTATTGACACACCAAATTCGAGAAGCTCGGAAAGTCGATGACGAGTTGGTTGCAAAGCGGGCTGCGTGTGTTCGAACAAGGACTCGGAGTTTCAAATCGGCGATGACGATTGTTTGAGGTTCAAAAGTCGTCTGTGTGTCCCAAAGAATTGAACTCATTTCGATAATTCAGAATGAAGCCCATTGTAGCGAATGGCAATCCACGAGAGTCGAAGATGTACAATGATTTGAAGCGTCGATTTTGGTGGCATGGTATGAAGCGAGACATCTCCGACTTTGTTTGAGATGTTTAATATGTCAACAAGTGAAAGCGGAACATCGGTGCCTTGAGATTACTTGACCAATCACGATACAGTGGAAATGGGATCGAGTCACAATGGACTTTGTATCCGGATTGCCATTGTCGACAAGTAAGAAGGATGCGGTTTGGGTCGTGGTAGATCGATTGACTAAGTCGGCCCACTTTGTCCCGTCGTCGGATTTTTCAATGGACAAATTAAGCGGAATTATCGTTTCTCAGTTGTGAAATTACGGGGTGCCTATTTCTATCGTGTCGGATAGAGATCCGAGATTTACCTCGCGATTTTGGAAAAAGTTGCAAGAAGCTTTGGGTACCAAGTTGCATTTCAGCACCGCCTTTCACCCCCAAACCGATGGTCAATCCGGCGGATAATTCGGATACTCGAGGATATGTTAAGATGTTGCGTCCTCGAGTTTAGTGGTTCATGGGAGCGGTATTTGCCGTTGATTGAATTCGCTTACAACAACGACTTTCAATCAAGTATTAAGATGGCACCCTACGAGGCTTTATGCGAGGCGTAAATGCCGTACACCATTGTTTTGGTGAGCTTGGTGAAAGCAAGATTTTCGGGTGGATTTGATTAGGGATCTTTGAGCGAAAGTGAAAGTAATCCGTGAAAGTTTGAAGATAGCCTTCGATCGTCGAAGTAAATGCAGCGGATATGAAGCGTAAGGATATCGAGTATCGGTGGGTGATAAAGTGTTTCTCAAGGTATCGCCTTGGAAAAAGATACTCGAGTTGGTAGTAAGGGCAAGTTGAGCCGAGGTTCATTGGGCCATATGAGATATCGAGCGAGTCGGTCGGTGGCATATCGTTTGATTTTGCCCCCGAACTCAAAAGGTTCACGATGTCTTCCACGTTTGATGCTTGACGTTATAGATCCGATCCATCATGCGTGATTAGTCCATCGAATTGAAATTCAAGCTAATATGAGTTATGAGGAAGAACCGATTCGTATCCTATCACGAGAAGTGAAAGAGTTGCGAAACAAGCGGGTTTCGCTAGTGAAAGTGTTATGGCTCAAGCACGGGATAGAAGAAGCTACTTGGGAGACCGAGAACTCTATGAGAGCGATATCGAACCTATTTACGGTAAGATTTTGGGGACGAAAATTCCTTAAGAGGGGAGTTGTGACAGCCCAAAATAGACCCTAGCAGGAATGTGGTTTGGGACCACAAAACCGAGGCATAACAATAATTTAAAATTTATTTTGATGCCTATAATATGTGAGTATTCATGTATGACATTTTTGATGATTGATTTAGTGTTATAAAGGTGAATTTCACTAGAAAGGACTTGTGTGAGAAAATTTAGAATTTGAGATAGGCAAATGTGGAAGTGGCCTATTGATGCACACTAGGAAATGTTGTCCTTGCATGTCAAATTCCCCAAATTTGACTATAGTGGCGGCCATGGTGATGAATATGGGCAAAAGAAAACATGTCTTAAACATGTTTTGCTAGTGGTGCATGTTTGAAATAATAAAATAAGAGTATGGAAAAAAAAAAAGAAAAAAAATGTTCATCTTTCACCATAGCTCTTGGCCGAATGTCCTAAGGAAAGAAAAGAAAAATTTTGCTCATCCATTTTCACTTCTTGGCGAAAATACTAAGGAAAAAGGGGGAGGATTTTTGCTTCATGCTTGGTTTGGAAGAGATCTAGAAGGAGATTTGGCTAAGTTTGCATCAAGATTAAGGTATGTATGAGGTTGTGTTAGGAGTTTCATGCATGACTTGGTTGCTAACTTGATGTGCATGTTAGCCATGGCTCAAATCTTTGTTATGCCATGGAAATGGTATTTGGGCAAAGTTGTTATGGTGATAAAGCCATTGCATGCTAAGTGTGAAGCTTGATGATGATGCATGCAATGATGGATTTTCTACTCATGAGTAAGATTTTGAGTTTTCTCTTTGTTTTATCATGATTGAAGTTGAAAAGGAGCATGATTGTCATATTCGGCCATGATGCATTCTTGAGCATGATTCATGCTTCTTGCATGTTAGTTAAAATTTGTGTTTTGGATGGCTATGGACACCTTGAAAATTGACCATGCTCATATATGCATATATATGATTGCACATTATGTTTTGGTTATGAACTAAGTGATGAATATATTGGTTTAAAGAAGAAGATGTGGAAGAATGCTTGTGAAATTTCAAGCACAATTGACCTAGCACACATGTAGGTGCTTGATGCTATATTATAAGTTTTGGGCCACAATGTGCAAAGCATTAATTAGTAAATTGCATGCTGTTTTTGTGAGGTATTAAGTGCAAAATTGACCTCAACATGTACATGAATATTCGGCCTTGGGTAGCCTATTGAAGGCCTTAGCATTTCCTTGATGCTCAAATAAATTGTATTGAATTGCTTGATGTAGTATAAAATGTGCATGACCATTGTGTATTCAAGCTAAAGAGTGGCCATATGACCATTTAAAATCCTTGTCATATTCGGCCATAAGCAAGCACAATGAGGTTTTAATAAATTGAATTTGTTTGAATTAGCTCAAGAGCTAAGAGGGCCACAATTGGACAAGGGGAAGGAAAAGGTGATCGAATAGCCGAAAAAGCCGTTCGACAACATCCGAGGTAAGTCCTCAAGAAGTGACCTTACTTGAATTATGTGAGATGAAATATGGTTGTGTATGATTATTGATTATGTGTGTATGAGTATTTGAATTCCACGGGCTAAGTCCGAAGGCGAATATGCTAATGATTATAATTGTGTTTGAGCCTTAATGTGAAAATGAAATATGTATGTCCAATGATTATTGATGTATGTGTGCATGAGAAATTGAATGATATCCGGGCTAAGCCCGAAGACAATTATGCTGGAAATTATATCCGGGTTAAGACCCGAAGGCAATTGTGCTAGTGGCTATATCCGGGCTAAGGCCCGAAGGCATTCGTGCGAGTTATTCTATCCGGGCTAAGACCCGAAGGCATTTGTGCACGTGATTATATCCGGTTATATTCCGAAGAATCTTGGGCTGGAGGTGAGTGTTGGTTGCTGAAATGAATTCAATTAGTACACTCGGAAAGCCCAAAGGATAAGGTACGTTATATGTGCATTGGAAAGTCGACATGTTTGAGCAACATTCGCTCAATCGACTAATGAATTTCAGTTATTGAATTGATTGATGCTTTGTGAACTTATATAATGATGAAGTATGAAGTAAGAATGTGTATTAATGAAATGATGCATTTGGCTATGTGAATGTATTGCTGTAATTAGAGTTGATTATATTCCTTGAGACTTACTAAGCATAAAAATGCTTACCCCGTTGCTTTGGCTCTTAGTTTTCTAGATTTCGCTCGAAGCAATCGGATTTGGGATCGTTGAAGTCGAAGTCATCCACACTATCAAGCCTCCATTTTGGTATAAATTTTTGGTTGAACTTGAGATGGCATGTATAGGACTACCCCTTGTTTGTTAAATATGTTGTAATGTAAGTATGTACGGCCATGCGAAAATGGCTCGAAAAGGGAAGCATGAACTTAGACTAATTGTGGGTTGTATGTATATATTTTGTGTCATGATGTGGCTATGGCTTGGAAATGGGAATGTTGGTCATATGATCAGCCATTGGCATGGTTAAAATGATCATATATGAACCTATGTATGGTAAGACTAGTTGAATCATGGAGACTACCAAATAGGTAAGTCCTATCTTAAAAACAGATGCTGCCAGCTGCAGTGGCATGAATGTGAAAAATCACCAAAATTCATAGGAATGGAATTAAATAGTGAATAAGCTATGTAAATGAACCTTGATGAGTCTATTTTCATATGGAAGAAACGAAATGGTCATAGGAGTTACAGGTTAAGAGATATTAAAGCTATTGTGAGACAGGGCCAGAATGGTTTCTGGGTTCCCTGTCGCAACTTTAAAATTCACTATAAATTATCCAAAAATAATTAGGAGATATACCTTATATTTACAGATTCCATTTTGAGTCTAGTTTCATTAGAAACAAACGACACCAGCATTAAAGCCCTGTACAGAGAGATATTCAAGTTATACCGCGCGAAGGTCAGAGCAGTCGATCCCTGTAACATGGGTAACTTTAACTAATAAACTGTACCAATTGGCCCGACCAAAATCCTAGAAATAAATCCATGGATGGATATATGAGTCTAAATTCAGGGAAAATTTACGAAACCAGTTTCCGAGTTTTGAAACTCGAGATATGATTTTTAAGGCGACAGTGACGCAGTTTTCCAGCCTGACTGGAAATGTCAAATTGGTGGGCAAAAACATGTGAACTTGGCTTGTTAACCCCTCGGGTCCGACACGGCGATGGTCTCGGGTTTGGGGTGTTACAATACAGATACTTTCACTAAGGCTATACTTTTGTTTCTTAAGCATTTAACTTCTCGAGCCAAAATCTTTATTGGTTCCTCCTCATAGGTCATATCCGATCAATTTCAATTTACATTGGGAAATCACATGTGAAGGATCGAAGCGATAACGTCGCAACATTGATACATGAAACACGTTATGAATCTTTTCTAACTCTGCGGTAAGGCCAACCGATATGCCACTGGTCCAATTCTCTCGGTAATCTCAGACGACCCAATAAAACGCGGACTCAACTTGCCTTTTCGACTAAATCTCGAATCTTTTCCATGGTGACACCTTCAAGAACACTTTATCACCCACTTGAAATTCAATCTCTTTTCTTTTAAATCGCATATGACTTTTGTCGATCTGAAGCGACTTTCAAGCAATCCCGAATTACTTTTATTTTCTCTTGGTTTCTTTAACTAGATCAACTCCGTGAATCATTTCTCACTAAGCTCGGTCCAATTAAAGGAGTCCGACACTTACGACCATATAAGGCTTAAATGCGGTGCCATTTGTATACTTGATTGATAAGCTGTTATTGTAGGCAAACTCAATCAAAGATAGATATTTCTCCCAACTACCTCCAAATTCTAAAACACGACATCTAAGCATATCTTGAGTACGGATTACTCTTTCCGTTTGACCATCTGTTTGTGGATGAAATGCGGTACTAAAGTTCAATTTTGTACCCAAAGCTTCTTGTAACTTTTTCCAAAATCTCGAGGTAAATCTTGGATCTCTATCGATATTATAGACATAGGTACTCGTGCAACTTCACAATTTCAGCAATATATAATTCGCTAATTTATCAAGTGAGTAATCGATGCGTCTTTGGTATAAAGTGGGCTGACTTTGTTAATCTATCAACCACTACCCAAACAGCATCCTTCTTTTTAGGAGTTAAAGGCAAACCGGTTACAAAATCCATGGTAATCTTGTCCCATTTCCACTCGGGCACCATTACGGTTGAAGTAATCTCGAAGGTACTTGATGTTCACTTTTACTTGTTGATGATCAAACACTTAGTTACAAATTGAAATGTCCCTTTTCATACCGCCACCAATACTGACTTCTTTAAATCATTATACATTTTGTGCTACGGGGTGAAGCGATAAACGACCATTAATGCGCCTCATGTAATATTTTACGAATCAATTTATCATTTTTCGGACACATATTACGTCTCGAAACATCAAGCAGATCATCGGTCCAACTCGAAAATCGAGTCATAACTTTGATTCACATTGAGTTCTCTTGATCCGCAACTCACTATCATTCTTTTGAGCATCACAAATCAACTGGAGAAATAACGGTTTAGCTCTCATCTCGCTAAAATTGACCCGTCATCGACAATGCTAACCCGTGTTCATGGCTCTCAAAGTGAAAAGAAATTTTTACGCTCAAGGCGTCAAGAACTTCATTTGCTTTTCCGGATGATAATCAATCACTAGATCATAATCCTTTAATAATTCAAGCCATCTTATTTGTCGCAAATTTAGGTCCTTTTGATTCATCAAGTACTTCAAACTTTTGTGATCGGTAAAAATTCGGCATTTTCCTTTGTATAAATAATGTCGCCAAATCTTCAAGGCAAAAACAACAATGACGGTTCCAAATCATGTGTAGGATAGCTCTTCTCATGCGGTTTTAAGCGCCTCGAAGCATAAGCTACTACTTTGCCCTCTTGCATCAACACACATCCAAGGCACATCAATGATGCATCACTATAAATTACTGAACTCCTTTTCGACTCGGGCTGTACTAAAATTGGTGCTTCATCAATCGTGCTTTCAACTTTTCAAAACTCGTTGACATTTATCGGTCCATTCAAACTTAACATTCTTACGCAACAATTTAGTCATAGGAGAGGCAATTATCGAAAATCCTTCAACAAAACGCCTATAATACCGGCCAAGCCTAAAAGCTTCTAACCTCAGATACATTCTTGGCGGTTTCCAATCAACGATCGCAGAAATCTTGCTTGGATCCACCGAATACCATCACCGAGACTATATGCCCCAAAATCCGACTTCACGAAGCGAACTCACTTTTACTAAACTTGGCAAGCAGTTTCTTTTCTCTCAAGATCGCAATATAGTTCTCAAATGTTCGGCATGTTCAAACTCATCTCGAGAATAAATTAAAATGTCATCTATAAACACTACTACAAACTTATCCAAATATGGTAGGAAAATCCGATTCATTAAGTCCATAAATATGGTGGAGCATTTGTTAAGCCAAAAGGCATCACCGAAACTCATAATGTCCATACCTTGTCCTAAAGGCGGTTTATTTTGTCGACTCCTTAACTCTCATTTGGTAGTAACGGACCTCAAATCAATCTTTGAAAACACTGTGGCCCCTTTAACCGATCGAATAAATCATCAATCCTCGGCAATGGGTACTTGTTCTTTATAGTCACCTTATTAAGTCGACGGTAATCAATGCAAAGTCTCATTGAACCATCCTTCTTCTTCTGAATAATACAGAGCACCCAGGAGAGAAACTTCGGTCTCACAAATCCCTTGTGCGTTAACTCCTGAATCGAGCCTTCAATTCTTTTAATTCAATCGGAGCCATTCTATATGGAGCAATCGAGATCGGTGCGATGCCGGCAACAAATCAATGGCAAAATCTATCTCTCTGTTTGGAGGCAACCCGGGCAATTCCTCCGAAATACATCCGAAACTCACGGACTATAGTGCTGATTCAAATTTCGGTTGAGACATCTCAACATTCATTACATAAGCGGATAAGCTTCACACCCTTTTCTCATGTATTTACGTGCGGACATGTGCGAAATCACCATAGGCAATTTATTTGATTAAATCTGTTTCAACCCACGAAATTTCTCCATTTTCACATTTTAACTCTAGTGTCTTTTGTTTACAATCTACCTTAGCATCATACAATGTTAACGGTCCATTCCCAAGATAACGTCAAACTCACCAAATGGTAACAAGACATCAAGTTGGCGAAAAGCAGTGACCTTGAATCATTAATGGGCAATTCTTGCAAACCTTGTCAACTAGCACATATTGGCCTAAGGGTTCGACACTTTAATCGTAAACTCGATAAATTCAACAGCAACTTTTTATTGGATACTAAATTCATGCAAATATAGGAATGGGTGGACCCGGATCAATCAATGCAATAACAATAGTATCATAAAGAGAAAATGTACCGAGAATGACATCGGAGATGATGCATCTTCTCGAACACGTATAGCATAAGCTCTAGCAGGTGCTCTAGCTTCGATCTTGCCGTTAAATCTTTCATCACAGTTCTACTACTAGTCCCACCTCCGGTATTTCTCGGTGGTCTACCTCTACTAGCGGTGGTATTACATCTAACACTCGAAATCTTTCTTCTTTAACCTTCTCCGGACAGTCTCTAATAAAATGCTCGCGAGAACCACTTTGAAACAAGCTCGCTCGGTCCCCAACACTCACCATAATGTTGCTCGCCACATTCTTCGACACTCGGGCTTTCTAGGTCGCACATTACCCACACTTGCCACCAAGTAGCTTGAGCTTTAGACCCGAATATGCTCTACCACGATCTGTGTAAATCCCCAATTGAAGCTGTCATTCGAGGGTTTGTCTCTTTGGACCTCTTTGGTTGAGATTGAAATGGCTTACTTATCATCTTTTTCGACATCTCGAGCCTCAATAGCGACTTTTCTTCTTTCTTTGTTCAATTCTTGACTTTAAGAGCTCGATCAACCAATACTACAAATTCTTTCAACTCCAAAATCCTACAAACACTTTAATGTCCTCATTCAGCCCATCTTCAAATCTTCTACACATAATGGCCTCGGTGGACACACATTCTGGGCATACTTCTTTGAGTCTTACAAATTGCGTTCATACTCTGCGACAGACATTTTCCTTGCTTCAATTCAAGGAACTCCTTCCGTTTTTGATCAATAAATCGCTGACTTATGTATTTCTTTCTAAATTCTTCTGGAAGAAATCCCAAGTAACTTTTCTTTTGGCACCACTGCAACCAAAGTCTTCCACCGGTGGTAGGTAGAATCTCTCAAAAGTGATCTGACACTTTAAGCATTCCTCGGTGTACATGAGAGCTCATCAAATACGGGTAGAATTTTCAAGCCGAATTCCGCTTTCTCGGGATCATCATCAACCTTTGCTCTAAACTCTTCGCCCCTTGTTTTGAATCTTGTCAACCGGAGGCTTGTTCATTCTTACCAAATTTATACCTTGAGCGCTCTGAGAATAAATCGAGGTATAGGAGGGGTGGAGGAGGTTGAGCATTTGGATTTGCTCGAATAAATTCAAGTATACCAATTGTTCATCATTTGGAGAAAGGCGTCCGAGCCTCATCTCCTTGTCCCAATGTCTCAGTCTACTTTCCACAGTAGCGGTCCCTTGTAAAGGGAGGCGGCGCATTACTAGCAAAGACATCATCCGCAGCGAGTTCCTTCAGGATCCATTACTATATTAAAACAAAACACGTTTAGAATAATCGAGTCACCACACTATCACAATATTTTTATGGCATGTATAGCTAGACTTTTACACACACTTTATTAGTCCGAGAACCGACTAAACCATAGCTCGATACCACTAAATGTAACACCCTTACCGTTCTATCAGCAGGAGCAGATACAAGGTATTACGAACATAACATATACCAAGATAGAAATATGTCATCCCATTTGATAATGCATCATTATAACATATATCTTGAACAATATTAGCCAACTTTTATGGCTTGTACAAAGTAATCGGTCGAAATCTTGTAACTAATATTTAAACCTAGACAAATATGACACATAACAAAATAATTTTTGCCTACTATACATGCCATAATTCAAAACATTTAGTTCAAATACCCCAAAGTATGATAGTGCGGGTAGATCTTCACGATCCTTGACTCTGAGCAAGTTGGAGAACACTATAAGACAAAAGAGAAAGCGAAGTAAGCTTATAGCTTAGTAAGTAGTATGTAAATACTAATTTAAGAATCTAACATGTTTACACAACAATTCAAGTATGTCTACTTTAACTTCACTACTTATTCCACTTGATTAATTTGTCTCTGCTGTGTCATATTCACTAAATAAATCATAACTCGAGTTATAAAACTCGAAATTCATATCCGTAAAATTTCCTGAATCTAGACTCATACAGCTTCTTGCTAAATTTTTTTTATAATTTTGGTTCAGCAGATTAGTACAGTTTATTAGTTAAAGTTTCCCTGTTACACAGCTCGACTGGCCTGACCTCTGTCCACTACGAATTGAATTTCTCTCAGTACATAACTCAAACAACCCTGAAGTCTGTTGTATTTAAAACTAGTCTCAATAAGGAATTTAGGCATGTAAACTATATTTCTTAATTTGCTTTGTACAATTTTAATGATTTTTCAAAGTGGAAACAGGGGATCACGTATTCATCCTGAGCAAGTCAGTTACAATTGTAAATATCTCAAAATATAGAATTCCTTTGCTTGCCCTGCTTCTTTTATATGAAAGTAGACTCATTAAGCTTTAATTTCACATCTCATTCAACCTCTAATTATATTCCTCCTATTTTTGGTGATTTTTCAAAATCACGTCACTGCTGCCATCTAAAACAGTTTTAATACTAATTTCACTCTTTCACACATTCTTTATGCTAACCTCATTTTATCGTATATATGTATATGCCACAATTCATTTTCACCACATTTCATTCATTATAAGTGTAGGTCCAAACCACAATGTCACTACAAAACCATCCCGTTGAACAATTCGGATCAATCCTCGATATTTAACGGTTTGACTGACCCCACCATCATACTTCATTTAGTTCGGCTCTCTTGTACACATGGGGAACACTTAGTACCACTCATGCGACCTAGGCGATTTGTCTCGTAGCTCTCTTGTCTACATGGTGTCCTTCACTTGGAATCACGCATGCGACCTAGCTACATTTATCTTTCACGTAGCTCTCTTGTCTACATGGTGTCCTTCACTTGGAATCACGCATGCGACCTAGCTACATTTATCTTTCACGTAGCTCTCTTGTCTACATGGGATACATCTCGTATCACGCATGTGACCTAGCTACTACAGGTGTCTTGTAGCTTTCTTGTACACATGATGTGCACTCGGCATCATACATGTGACCTAGCTACGCTCCTCTATTTCATTCGATCTCTCAGAATGTTCAACCGGATCTCTCTCTCGTATTTATTTCCATTCTTCCAATAGTCAATTTATATTTTAACATCAGCTAGTATATTTATATAATAGGCTGAAATATAAGAATGTACATGAAATTATTGTAATATTTACATACAACTTACCTTGGTGCAAAATATGGAAATTTTGCAATTTAGTCCAAAACTTTTCTTTCCCAGATTCGAGGTCGGGTTCGCGCCTTTCTTGATCTATAATAACACATTTAGCTCATTTAATACTCATACTATTTATTTCAATCCAAAAATCACATTGTAGAAAAATTACATTTTGCCCCTAACTTTTACAAAATTACAATTTTGCCCCTAGGCTCAGAATTTAATTTCAGCCCTTATTCTTATGTTTTATGATATGCTGAACATTTTCTCTTCTACAACAACATCAAATTCCCACTCTATCATATAGTTATGAACATTAGGTATTTTTCTGGATTATCTTGCTTTTACTCGTTTTCACTTAAAACCGAGTAGCACAAATTATTTAACACAATTTAAAACCTCATATTCTATCATAAAACATCAAAATACACAAATTTCACCTATGGGTATTTTTCCAAATATGAACCCTAGGTTAAATTATTACTAGCATAAGCTTAATCGAGCTTAGGGATTCCAAAAACGTAAAGAACATTAAAAGCGGGCTTAGAATCACTTACTATGGAGCTTGAAAGTTGAAGAATCCCTAGCTATGGAGAGAGTGAAGTTTGGCAGCAACTAAATGGGAAGATGACTATTTTGTGTTATTTTTCTCATTTTATTTCATTTAATATCAAAATGACTAAAATACCCTTATTACTAAACTTTCCAAAATTCCTTCCATGTCCTAAATTTGTCCATGAACTTAAAATTGGTAGAATTGCTATTTAAGACCTCCTAATAAATATTTCAAAACAATTTCATACTAAAAATTTCTAGTATGCAAATTTTGCAACTTATTCGATTTAGTCCCTACTTTCAATTTAAACACTTTAGGCATAGAATTTCATCACGAAATTTTCACACAATCATGCAATCATATCATAAACCCCAAAATATTTATAAAACAATTATTTCTATCTCGGATTTGTGGTCACGAAACCACTATTCGATTAGGCCCTAATTCGGGTTGTCACAATTCTCCCCCTTTAGAGATTTTCGTCCCGAAAATCTTACCCATAAAGAGGTTTGGGTCTTTGTTTCCTCATAGCTTCCTCGGGTTCCCACGTAGCCTCTTCTATCCCATGTCGTGCCACAATACTTTCACTAAGGCTATACTTTTGTTTCTTAAGCTGTTTAACTTCTCGAGCCAAAATCTTTATTGGTTCCTCCTCATAGGTCATATCCGATCAATTTCAATTTCGTTGGGAAATCACATGTGAAGGATCGAACGATAACGTCATAACATTGATACATGAAACACGTTATGAATCTTTTCTAACTCTGCAGTAAGGCCAACCGATATGCCATGGTCCAATTCTCTCAAGAATCTCGTGACGACCCAATAAAACGCGGACTCAACTTGCCTTTTCGACTAAATCTCGAATCTTTTCCATGGTGACACCTTCAAGAACACTTTATCACCCACTTGAAATTCAATCTCTTTTCTTTTTAAATCGCATATGACTTTTGTCGATCTGAAGCGACTTTCAAGCAATCCGAATTACTTTTATTTTCTCTTGGTTTCTTTAACTAGATCAACTCCGTGAATCTGTTTCTCACTAAGCTCGGTCCAATTAAAGGAGTCCGACACTTACGACCATATAAGGCTTAAATGACGGTGCCATTTGTATACTTGATTGATAGCTGTTATTGTAGGCAAACTCAATCAAAGATAGATATTTCTCCCAACTACCTCCAAATTCTAAAACCAACATCTAAGCATATCTTGAGTACCGGATTACTCTTTCCGTTTGACCATCTGTTTGTGGATGAAATGCGGTACTAAAGTTCAATTTTGTACCCAAAGCTTCTTGTAACTTTTCCAAAATCTCGAGGTAAATCTTGGATCTCTATCGATATTATAGACATAGGTACTCGTGCAACTTCACAATTTCAGCAATATATAATTCGCTAATTTATCAAGTGAGTAATCAGTGCGTCTTTGGTATAAAGTGGGTGACTTTGTTAATCTATCAACCACTACCCAAACAAAGCATCCTTCTTTTAGGAGTTAAAGGCAAACCGGTTACAAAATCCATGGTAATCTTGTCCCATTTCCACTCGGGCACCATTACCGGTTGAAGTAATCCACGAAGATACTTGATGTTCAACTTTTACTTGTTGATGATCAAACACTTAGTTACAAATTCGAAATGTCCTTTTCATACCGCCACCAATCTGACTTCTTTAAATCATTATACATTTTGTGCTACGGGGTGAAGCGATAAATGACCATTATGCGCCTCATGTAATATTTTACGAATCAATTTATCATTTTTAAGCACACATATTACGTCTCGAAACATCAAGCAGTCATCTGGTCCAACTCGAAAATCGAGTCATAACACGATTCACATTGAGTTCTCTTGATCCGCAACTCACTATCATTCTTTTGAGCATCACAAATCAAGCGGAGAAATAACGGTTTAGCTCTCATCTCTGCTAAAATTGACCGTCATCGGACAATGCTAACCCGTGTTCATGGCTCTCAAAGTGAAAAGAAATTTTACGCTCAAGGCGTCAACAACTACATTTGCTTTTCAGGATGATAATCAATCACTAGATCATAATCCTTTAATAATTCAAGCCATCTTGATTTGCCGCAAATTTAGGTCCTTTTGATTCATCAAGTACTTCAAACTTTTGTGATCGGTAAAATTCGGCATTTTTCTTTGTATAAATAATGTCGCCAAATCTTCAAGGCAAAAACAACAATGACGGTTCCAAATCATGTGTAGGATAGCTCTTCTCATGCGGTTTTAAGCGCCTCGAAGCATAAGCTACTACTTTGCCCTCTTGCATCAACACACATCCAAGGCACATCAATGATGCATCACTATAAATTACGAACTCCTTTCACGACGAAATTTGTACTAAAATTGGTGCTTGATCAATCGTGCTTTCAACTTTTCAAAACTCTGTTGACATTTATCGGTCCATTCAAACTTAACATTCTTACGCAACAATTTAGTCATAGGAGAGGCAATTATCGAAAATCCTTCAACAAAGCGCCTATAATACCCGGCCAAGCCTAAAAAGCTTCTAACCTCAGATACATTCTTGGGCGGTTTCAATCAACGATCGCGAAATCTTGCTTGGATCCACCGAATACCATCACCGAGACTATATGCCCCAAAATCCGACTTCACGAAGCGAACTCACTTTTACTAAACTTGGCAAGCAGTTTCTTTTCTCTCAAGATCGCAATATAGTTCTCAAATGTTCGGCATGTTCAAACTCATCTCGAGAATAAATTAAAATGTCATCTATAAACACTACTACAAACTTATCCAAATATGGTAGGAAAATCCGATTCATTAAGTCCATAAATATGGTGGAGCATTTGTTAAGCCAAAAGGCATCACCGAAACTCATAATGTCCATACCTTGTCCTAAAGGCGGTTTTCGACACATCGACTCCTTAACTCTCATTTGGTAGTAACCGGACCTCAAATCAATCTTTGAAAACACTTGTGGCCCCTTTAACGATCGAATAAATCATCAATCCTCGGCAATGGGTACTTGTTCTTTATAGTCACCTTATTGTCGACGGTAATCAATGCAAAGTCTCATTGAACCATCCTTCTTCTTCTGAATAATACAGAGCACCCAGGGGAGAAACTCGGTCTCACAAATCCCTTGTGCATTAACTCCTGCAATCGAGCCTTCAATTCTTTTAATTCATCGAGCCATTCTATATGGAGCAATCGAGATCGGTGCGATGCAGCAACAAATCAATGGCAAAATCTATCTCTCTGTTTGGAGGCAACCTGGGCAATTCCTCCGGAAATACATCCGAAACTCACGGACTATAGGTCTTGATTCAAATTTCAGTTGAGACATCTCAACATTCATTACATAAGCGAGATAAGCTTCACACCCTTTTCTCATGTATTTACATGCGGACATATGCGAAATCACCATAGGCAATTTATTTGATTCGTCTGCATTTCAACCCACGAATTTCTCCATTTTCACATTTTAACTCTAGTGTCTTTTGTTTACAATCTACCTTAGCATCATACAATGTTAACGGTCCATTCCCAAGATAACGTCAAACTCACCAAATGGTAATGACATCAAGTTGGCGAAAAGCAGTGACCTTGAATCATTAATGGGCAATTCTTGCAAACCTTGTCAACTAGCACATATTGGCCTAAGGGTTCGACACTTTAATCGTAAACTCATAAATTCAACAGCAACTTTTTATTGGATACTAAATTCATGCAAATATAGGAATGGGTGGACCCGGATCAATCAATGCAATAACAATAGTATCATAAAGAGAAAATGTACCGATAATGACATCGGAGATGATGCATCTTCTCGAGCACGTATAGCATAAGCTCTAGCGGTGCTCTAGCTTACGATCTTGCCGTTAAATCTTTCATCACAGTTCTACTACTAGTCCCACCTCCAGTATTTCTCGGTGGTCTACCTCTACTAGCGGTGGTATTCTATCTAACACTCTGAAATCTTTCTTCTTTAACCTTCTCGGACAGTCTCTAATAAAATGCTCATGAGAACCACTTTGAAACAAGCTCGCTCGGTCCCCCAACACTCACCATAATGTTGCCTGCCACATTGCTGACACTCGGGCTTTCTAGGTCGCACATTACCCACACTTGCCACCGAAGTAGCTTGAGCTTTAGACCCCGAATATGCTCTACCACGATCTCTGTGTAAATCCCCAATTGAAACTGTCATTCGAGGGTTTGTCTCTTTGGACCTCTTTGGTTGAGATTGAAATGGCTTACTTATCGTCTTTTTCGACATCTCGAGCCTCAATAGCGACTTTTCTTCTTTCTTTGTTCAATTCTTCGACTTTAAGAGCTCGATCAACCAATACTACAAATTCTTTCAACTCCAAAATCCCTACAAACACTTTAATGTCCTCATTCAGCCCATCTTCAAATCTTCTACACATAATGGCCTCGGTGGACACACATTCTCGGGCATACTTGTTGAGTCTTACAAATTCGCGTTCATACTCTGCGATGAGACATTTTTCCTTGCTTCAATTCAAGGAACTCCTTCCGTTTTGATCAATAAATCGCTGACTTATGTATTTCTTTCTAAATTCTTCTGGAAGAAATCCCAAGTAACTTTTTCTTTTGGCACCACTGCAACCAAAGTCTTCCACGGTGGTAGGTAGAATCTCTCAAAAGTGATCTGACACACTTTAAGCATTCCTCGGTGTACATGAGAGCTCATCAAATACGGGTAGAATTTTCAAGCGAATTCCGCTTTCTCGGGATCATCATCAACCTTTGCTCTAAACTCTTGACCCCTTGTTTTGAATCTTGTCAACCGGAGGCTTGTTCATTCTTACCAAATTTATACCTTGAGCATTCTGAGAATCGCCCGAGGTATAGGAGGGGGTGGAGGAGGTTGAGCATTTGGATTTGCTCGAATAAATTCAAGATATACCAATTGTTCATCATTTGGAGAAAGGCGTCCCGAGCCTCATCTCCTTGTCCCAATGTCTCAGTCTACTTTCCACAGTAGCGGTCCCTTGTGCGGGAGCCGGCGCATTACTAAAGACATCATCGCCTTGATTCCTTGGGATCCATTACTATATTAAAACAAAACACAGTTTAGAATAATCAGAGTCACCACACTATCACAATATTTTTATGGCATGTATAGCTAGACTTTTACACACACTTTATTAGTCCGAGAACCGACTAAACCATAGCTCGATACCACTAAATGTAACACCCTTACCGTTCAAATCGTACGGAGCAGATACAAGGTATTACGAACATAACATATACCAAGATAGAAATATGTCATCCCATTTGATAATGCATCGTATAACATATATCTTGAACAATATTAGCCAACTTTTATGGCTTGTACAAAGTAATGGTCGATATTGTAACTAATATTTAAACCTAGACAAATATGACACATAACAAAATAATTTTTGCCTACTATACATGCCATAATTCAAAACATTTAGTTCAAATACCCCAAAGTATGATAGTGCGGGTAGATCTTCACGATCCTTGACTCTGAGCAAGTGGAGAACACTATAAGACAAAGAGAGAAAGCGAAGTAAGCTTATAGCTTAGTAAGTAGTATGTAAATACTAATTTAAGAATCTAACATGTTTACACAACAATTCAAGTATGTCTACTTTAACTTCACTACTTATTCCACTTGATTAAATTTGTCTCTGCTGTGTCATATTCACTAAATAAATCATAACTCGAGTTATAAAACTCGAAATTCATATCCGTAAAATTTCCCTGAATCTAGACTCATACAGCTTCTTGCTAAATTTTTTTTTTATAATTTTTGGTTCAGCAGATTAGTACAGTTTATTAGTTAAAGTTTCCCCTGTTACACAGCTCGACTGGCCTGACCTCTGTCCACTACGAATTGAATTTCTCTCAGTACATAACTCAAACAACCCTGAAGTCTGTTGTATTTAAAACTAGTCTCAATAAGGAATTTAGGCATGTAAACTATATTTCTTAATTTGCTTTGTACAATTTTTAATGATTTTTTCAAAGTGGAAACAGGGGATCACGTATTCATCCTGAGCAAGTCAGTTACAATTGTAAATATCTCAAAATATAGAATTCCTTTGCTTGCCCTGCTTCTTTTATATGAAAGTAGACTCATTAAGCTTTAATTTCACATCTCATTCAACCTCTAATTATATTCCTCCTATTTTTGGTGATTTTTCAAAATCACGTCACTGCTGCCATCTAAAAACAGTTTTAATACTAATTTCACTCTTTCACACATTCTTTATGCTAACCTCATTTTATCGTATATATGTATATGCCACAATTCATTTTCACCACATTTCATTCATTATAAGTGTAGGTCCAAACCACAATGTCACTACAAAACCATCCCGTTGAACAATTCGGATCAATCCTCGATATTTAACGGTTTCAGCACACAGCCCCACCATCATACTTCATTTAGTTCGGCTCTCTTGTACACATGGGGAACACTTAGTACCACTCATGCGACCTAGACGATTTGTCTCGTAGCTCTCTTGTCTACATGGTGTCCTTCACTTGGAATCACGCATGCGACCTAGCTACATTTATCTTTCACGTAGCTCTCTTGTCTACATGGTGTCCTTCACTTGGAATCACGCATGCGACCTAGCTACATTTATCTTTCACGTAGCTCTCTTGTCTACATGGGATACATCTCGTATCACGCATGTGACCTAGCTACTACTGAGGTGTCTTGTAGCTTTCTTGTACACATGATGTGCACTCAGCATCATACATGTGACCTAGCTACGCTCCTCTATTTCATTCGATCTCTCAATGTTCAACCGGATCTCTCTCTGTATTTATTTCCATTCTTCCAATAGTCAATTTATATTTTAACATCAGCTAGTATATTTATATAATAGGCTGAAATATAAGAATGTACATGAAATTATTGTAATATTTACATACAACTTACCTTGGTGCAAAATATGGAAATTTTGCAATTTAGTCCAAAACTTTTTCTTTCCCCGTTCGAGGTCGGTTCGCCTTTCTTGATCTATAATAACACATTTAGCTCATTTAATACTCATACTATTTATTTCAATCCAAAAATCACATTGTAGAAAAATTACATTTTGCCCCTAACTTTTACAAAATTACAATTTTGCCCCTAGGCTCGGAATTTAATTTCAGCTCTTATTCTTATGTTTTATGATATGCTGAACATTTTCTCTTCTACAACAACATCAAATTCCCACTCTATCATATAGTTATGAACATTAGGTATTTTACCGATTATCTTGCTTTTACTCGTTTTCACTTAAAACCGAGTAGCACAAATTATTTAACACAATTTAAAACCTCATATTCTATCATAAAACATCAAAATACACAAATTTCACCTATGGGTATTTTTCCAAATATGAACCCTAGGTTAAATTATTACTAGCATAAGCTTAATCGAGCTTCCGGATTCCAAAACGTAAAGAACATTAAAAGCGGGCTTAGAATCACTTACTATGGAGCTTGAAAGTTGAAGAATCCTAGCTATGGAGAGAGTGAAGTTTGGCAGCAACTAAATGGGAAGATGACTATTTTGTGTTATTTTTCCCATTTTATTTCATTTAATATCAAAATGACTAAAATACCCTTACTACTAAACTTTCCAAAAATTCCTTCCATGTCCTAAATTTGTCCATGAACTTAAAATTGGTAGAATTGCTATTTAAGACCTCCTAATAAATATTTCAAAACAATTTCATACTAAAATTTCTAGTATGCAAATTTTGCAACTTATTCGATTTAGTCCCTACTTTCAATTTAAACACTTTAGGCATAGAATTTCATCACGAAATTTTCACACAATCATGCAATCATATCATAAACCCCAAAATATTTATAAAACAATTATTTCTATCTCGGATTTGTGGTCACGAAACCACTATTCCGATTAGGCCCTAATTCGGGTTGTCACATTAGAGGTGGCGTGTGGATGACCAAGGAGAGCTAAGGTTCGAGTCGCAAGGTAAGCAAATTAGTGATATTAATTTTTATGTATAGAAAAGGTAAGCAGTGGAACTAAAGTGAAAGTCTGTCAGGAGAGGATTTAGGAGTTGATAAGGGATAGGATTTAGGAGCTGATAAGGGAGAGGATTTAGGAGCTGATAAGGGAGAGGATTTAGGAGCTGATTAGGGAGAACAGTTTTGGCCGAATGGTGGACTTTTGAGGAACAAGAATTGGCCGGCCAAGGGGTGCTTTAGGGGGGCAATTTCAGCTAGGTTAAGTGCCAGTATAAGTTCGGCATTAGGGGTAAGTTGTGCCATTTTTCTGACCATCCTTCCTCTTCTTCTCTTCTTTTCTTTTTCTCTCCATCTACTTTATCCTCTTCTTTTCTCTGTAGCTGAATCCTTCCACCACTCTACCCTACACTACTTTTTCCATTGCTCTAAGCCTATAGTCGATTGCCTCAAAAAGTCGAAATCTCGAACGCCTGATTTCTTTTGTGCCGTTTTCTTCTAGGCAAAACCCTCTTATTCTCCCTCATTTTCTTGACTAATTCTCTTGTCCTCTGAACCCCAAGTTTCTGTCGACAAAGCCACTACAAAACCTCATCTTTTCTTCACTGTTACAAAAAAGCCGAAAACGCATAGCCATAGGGTCATAGCCGAATTTTAAGATCACTAAAGGCTCGACTTTTGTTATCATTTGAGGGGTAGATCTGCGTCAGAATCGAGTAGGGGTTAATTGGAGTCATTGACTGAAGGAACCAGTGGTAAGTTTTTTTTTTACTTAATCCTTATTTCGGGTTTTAGAAAAGCCGAAACCTCTAAAGGTTAGGGGGTTGTCGATTTGGGCATGTAGCTCTAAGAGATGTTATAACTATTTTATTTTGATAATAGTGGGATCTAAAGGCTGCTAATCAAAGGCTTGGACAAGCAGAGTGACTGGATCTAGACATAATCGCTAACTTCGGCAAAGGTAGGATCGCTAGTGCCTAAGGTGCTTTTGGCCAAATGTGGTAAGGGGTTATTACGTAGTTCATTTTCAATAGGTTAGATTAACGTGTTAGTAATTCAATTGTAGGTAGTACATGTGTGGATGTCGTCAGCATATCATCGCAATCAGGTGTGTAACTGACACTCTCTTATAGACTAGATTGGCAAAAGCCGAAATGCCGAAAAGCCGACATTTTAAGAGCATGCGAGTGTGCGAATGCTCGTGAGATTAGTAGTCTGATGTATATGGTAGATTAAAGTGATAAGACTGTAGAGTGCACGATTCTGTGCATTTCGATGTTTTTGGGCTTAATGGGCCAAAATCGGGATAGTGGGCCAACAGGCCCAATACGGTAAGAAAAAGCGGTAAGTGTTTCTAGTCGTATGTAAATGGCTATGCTATGCATGAAAACCCTAAGAATAGATAAATTACTTGAATACCCCTATGTATGGAAATTACTGATATACCCTAGGTGCAAAATTACCATTATACCCCTAGGGTTACTTTTGACTAAAAAGCATGATAATTTAATTCTGTATGATGTATGCCATGATTGTATATCTACTGCATGGGGACATGGGTTATATTATGGAGGAAGTGTTCTGGTGGCTATGCCACATTTATTTGATCTGGTGGCTCTGCCACATATATCTGTTCTGGTGGCTCTACCACAAGTATCTATTCTGGTGACTCTATCACATTATCTGTTCTGGTAGCAATGCTGCATATTTCTATGGCGTGTAGCGATTGGGTGGGTCGAGTAGTCTCCCCACATGGTGAAAGGTTGGTATGGGGGTGCATGTGGTTGGATATGGGTTGGGTTTTGCATAGACATGTAATATACGTTACGTTACATTATGGGCTTTATTCGACTTACATTGCGGGCTAAGGCTAACTTATTCATTTACGTGGTTGAGTGATATAGGCTATGGTTGGGTTAATTTACACACTGAGTTTCCCCAAACTCACCCCTTTATTTCCATCCACGCAGGTAATCCCCAACCATAGTGGGCTTGGAGCTGTGAGGGATTCGGAGTGGCCACACGTTCTGCAAGTTTGACTCTCTTCTAGTGAACTTGACATTTATTTTACGTTTAAAGTTTCGGTTTTTTTTAAAAATTGTAATAAGGCTGCCTAATTATTTTTGATGGTTTAAATATGTTTTGTTAAGGTAGGTAATACTTATATTTAACTGTTGGAATTGGATAACTTTAGGACATATTTTCAAAAACAACAATTGATTTCAAAATAACACGGCAACAAGTAAAGCTTCTGCAATGAAAATATTTACCAAAATTAATCACTTTCCCTAAAAAGGACTTAATCAAATTGGTTTCCTGGAAATATACATGACGTTAAGGTGTGGCAGTGGCGGTGTGCCTGTCTAGGATTGGATCCTAAGGGAGCTTGGTACTTAAGCAGTCCGATGGACTCACCTCCTCCTTTCTAGTTTCCTACCTGCTGCTCAGCTTCCATTCACATTAACCTGCATTAAAATTATCTTTTAAAACACTAAATAAGTTTTCTAGAACAACGACCTGAAATGTTTTTGAACGCTTTGATGTGGCATGTCGGATTCGGCCATAACGTCTAGGTCAGGTTTGGGGTGTTAATAAACATTCACAAACATGAAAAACCAGGCCATAAAATTTCATTTAATTTAAAAACATTCAATCACATGCATAACATCCCTTACACGAGCTACCAAGGCTCTAAACATACATTAAAGGCGGTTTGGGACTAAATCGAGAACTTTAAAAAGTTTTGGGGTAACTCAGAAAAATTTTGTTGAAACAGGGTCACACGTCCATGTGGACACAGAGAGACACCCATGTGTCTCCAACACGTCCGTGTCCTTAGGCCGTGTAACTCTCTGTTTATAACGTCAGCAAAACAAATTTAACCACACGGCCAGGCCACATGCCCATGCGCGAGGCTTTTTCCTCTACATGGTTGAGACACATGGCCGTGTCTCTGCCTGTGTGACTAGTACTTAGGCTATTTTCCAAGCCTTTTATTACCATTAATCACTCACATCTTTACACACATTAAAGATATAGTCATTGCGTCATTTTAATGATTTAACATACTTCACTAAGGTATATTCTTAACTTTAACATGCTATCATTCACTTATTACACGTAGTCATATAATATCAAATCTAGACACAACATTTCTATATTCATTGACCTT
Organism: Gossypium arboreum; assembly: GCF_025698485.1. NCBI lineage: Eukaryota > Viridiplantae > Streptophyta > Magnoliopsida > Malvales > Malvaceae > Gossypium > Gossypium arboreum. The sequence goes on from NC_069076.1 coordinate 30,772,797, forward strand.
ATCATTTGATGACCACTTTTACCAAACTTTCATAACCATCAATTTTTCAAGTAGCTTCAATCAACATCAAGTATTCATGTTCAAACATTATTAACTTATTTCCCTATTATACATTTACCACGTGGCTATGACCATTTCAATCGGTCAAGAAGCACCCATCATGCATATATGTCATAATACCAACCATACGTATCCCACAAGCATAAACACATCATTGCATCACAAGCATTAGAACTTATCATAGATAATTAGGCTTACAAGCCACATCTAATGGCTATATACAATGAATCAATATAAGCCAATACATATGGCTAATCATAACAGCATCTGTCATAAAACTAAGTCCTTATACATGCCACTCACTTAAAGACATTAAGATTCATCAATGCCTCAAAGGAGGTCGCTTGATAGTGTGAGGTTGCCTCTGACGATCTCCAACCCTGAGCTAACCCATCAACACTCGAATGTGAGCACGACTATATATTCTGATTTAGTCCATAATCTCATTCATTTCCAAACTATGCCGGAATCTCATTTTCCTTGATAATCAAGCTTGGAACCTTAAAAAACCTAGCTTTTTCTTCTCCATGCAACTTTCGGCCATGGGGTAAAAGATGGACAAAAATTTGCTTTTAATTTTGTTTTTAATCCATTTTAATTACTAGATTACCAAAATGCCCTTAACTTAAAAACATTATATTTCACCCATTTAATGTCCATTTTTGTCCAACAAATTATCCAATGGTCTAATTACCATTTAAGGCCTCCAATTTAAAATTTCATAACATTTAGACACCTCTAACATGTAGAACTCAACTTTTGCACTTTTTACAATTTAGTCCTTTTGACCAAATTGAGTGCCCAAACATGAAAATTTTCATATAAAATTTTCATGAAATCATCCTGTGAAATTGTAGACCATAAAAATATAATAAAAACAAATTTTACTATGTCAAATTTGTGGTCTCGAAACCACTGTTCTGACTAAGCCCTAATTCGGGATGTTACAAAGTACCAGTAATAACATTTAGCGATGTTGCCTCCTCCCGTGCATGGATAGCATAAGCTCGAGCAGGTGCTCTACCTCAAATCTCACAGCAGAATCTCTCGTAGCACCTTGGTTACCACTTGTATTTCCAGTGTTTCGGGGTGGTCTCCCTCTAGTAGCCGTATTAATTATTTTTGCCGATAGATCTCTTTCAGCTATAGACTTTTCTGAACAGTCCTGGAGATAATGATCAAGAGATCCACATTTAAAACAAGCTCCGCTCATTATTCTACATTCACCGTAATGTCACTTATTGCAGTGCTTACATTCAAATTGAACATTTCTAACACTACCCACATTGGCAATAGATGTCGTCTGAGGTTTAGAGCTGAAATGTCTCACCTCTCTATCTCTGATCAAAATCCCTACAGAAGCAATAGAGCAAGGATGATATTCTCTAGATTTCTTTGATGCTGACTGATGTGATTTGCCTGCAAATATCTTTCTAAAGTTTTTAGCCTCAGAATCGGCTTTTCTTTTCTCTTTGCTAAGCTCTTCGGCTTTGCAAACTCTGCCAACTAGAACGACAAACTCATTCAGCTCAAGAATCCCAACTAACAGTCTAATTTCTTCATTAATCCATCCTCGAACCTTTTACACATTATAGCCTCAAAAGACACATTCACGAGCATATTTGCTGAGTCGTACAAACTCTCTTTAGTATTCTGTTACCAACATACGACATTATTTTAATTCAAGAAATTCCTTTCATTTCTGATCAATGAACCTTTTGCTGATGTATTTCTTTTTGAATTCAACTTGAAATAACTCCCAAGTAACTCTTTCTCGTGGAACTACAGATATCAAGGTATTCCACCATTGATACGTGTAGATGGAAAAATATATAGGATATTTCTTATGTAATTTATCACCTTTTACTTAAAATTGTTGTTAAAACTAAGTAATTGTTTAATAAATTAATGAAATATGTGAAAATATGAATTATGACATAGAAATTATTAAAATGTGATTTTATGCTTTATTATATAGTTTTCATGCAATAAATCGCTTATTTTATATTAATTTGAATATATTATATTTTTAAGACATAAAGTGGGCCATGCATGATTAAATTAAATAATAAAATATAAAATTATATTTAATAGTTCATTTTAAAATATTTCAATAATAATTTGGGTTTTAAATTAATTAATTAAATTGAGTAAATTTTATTTTGGACAGGTTTGATAGCTTTGCTAGATTACAAACCCGTCTAAATTGAGGACCAAGTCAACCCAAAATTTGGCTGCACATGGTTGTCCATAACCACTTTTTGGTTTAATTGCACAAGGTCCTTGAAGAGTTAAAGAAATTAGAGATTTATCTGACGATTTGCACTTGACTGAGTCTCAATCCTGAGTTGTTGTGGCACTTAAATTGACCGAAAATCTAGAAGGAATCAGTTCAACTTCCTCAATTTATGACCGGCCACCCATGGAAGATGCTTCAAAAGATGAAAGCTCCCATTTTTAGTAAACTATCCCCCTCTTCTCACCTATAAATAAGACCTCATTCTCACATTTCTACTCATCCCTCATCACTCATCCTTCATTCCTCATTCATTCTCTTAGCATTCTTTTTTTCTCCCCACGCCTATCATCATCTTTTCATAAAGATTTTTAGCATTTGAGACTCTTAAAGAACCCTTGGTCAGCGACCTTGGAGAGCCATCAGCAAAGGAGCGAAGTAAAGGAATGAAGGAGCCTCGTCAGTTAGAGTCTTGAGTGACGGCCACTCTGAATTGGGTTTAATCTTCCTTTTCTTTAATTTAAATTAAAAATGTTTGCTATGTGATCTTTGTTCTTCTTTACAACAATGTTAGCTTAATTTTATTTAAGATAGGATGATTGCTTTGATTAAATAATATTTATTAGATTCATGCTTATAATGTTTGTGCCCCAATCGATCATGTCTTCAATTAAAATCAAGTTGTATTTCGTTCATACGTGATTGAAATGCACCTGAATTAGCTAAGTGATCTTAACAAGACGACAACTAGTGGACGCATAATTGAAATGTGTATGCCCAATTTAGATCCTAACCCGATTAAATTGCAGGTTGTAGAACAACCCTAACCAGGCTCTATTATCTGCATAGTTTTTAGATTTGTGTGATTAAACTGTTTCAAACCTAACATGTCCCTATTACCTCGCACGAATGCTGAAAAACCCTTAGTAAATAAGGATCAATAAATACACAAGTAAAGGATTACGAAAGGACCTAACGTGGTTTCCAAACTCATGAAAGATTGAGTTGCCATGGAATGTTTTTTCGAATATTATTAAACATGTTGATAATAAGTTGAGTTTAATTAAAGTAGCTGCCCTAGTTTATTTATGTTATAATTGTTGCAAATTTTGTTTAATTTTGCTAAAATCTATTTCATTCATATAGTTTGCATACTTAGGTTAATTTGCATTAGGGATCATTGCATTTGGTCTAATATATTTTAATCATCACTTCTCAATTAAATTGTGTCTTTATTTTTAAAATTGTTAATATAATTTTACAAATTAAGTGACTTAGCACAAATACAATCCCTATGGAGAAGATAACTTGATACTTACTTATTACTTGATAACGACTGTGTACACTTGCACAAACCACTCATTCATCATTTGGAAGAAGCCTTCTTTAGCCTCACCTCCCTGGCTAGCCGTTATGGGTTTAGAATCAGACGTCGTTATCCCTTGAGTGGGAGCAAGTGCATTACTCTCAACCTCATCAACTACAACTCAATTAGGATCCATTTACTATATAAAAACACATTTGAAAATGTCAGGAGTCATCACACTATCATAGTTTGTATATGGCATGTATTGCTAGACTCACATACTCTACGTTAGTCCTAGAATCGACTAAATCATAGCTTTAATACCAATAAATGTAACATCCCTCACCCGTATTCAATACTGAAAAGTATTACCGAAATTATAACACATATAACCGTACATTTCTCAAACATTCAATCAATTCATACAATCATCATTCAAACTCAATCAATTTGTCCCTTATAATAGCCTACGAGGCCTCAAATATGCATTAAAAGGGGTTCAGGACTAAACCGATAACTTATATAACTTTCACGAAACTTTAAAAAAATTTCTCAAAACAGAGGACACACACGCCCGTGCGGCCAGGCTGTGTGCCTCACACAGCCATCAGACACGCCCGTGTCTCTAATCGTGTGAAAACAAGGGGTACATACTGACTTGGGTCACACGGCCAACCACACACCCGTGTGTTTAGCCCGTGTGCCCTTCGAAGTGGCCACACACGCCCGTGTGCCAGGCTGTGTGCTAAGCCATGCCAAAAATGTAAGGTATACTAACTTATGCAACACGGCCAAGTCACACTCCCATGTGCTAGGCTGTCTGCCAATTGGGGGGTATACTGACTTGTACCACACGGCCGGTCACACGCCCGTGTGTGAGACCGTGTGGGGCATTCTGACTTCATTTAATTTCAACCCCAGGGGACACCCGGCCGTGTAACATGACTGTTCGTTGCACATGGCTGAGACACACGCCTGTGTCTCTACTCGTGTGGACAAAAATAGGCTATTTGCAAAGCCATTTTGCCACCCGATTTTTAAATACCTACACAAGCATAAATTGCAACATTTTATAACTCAATAGGCAACCAATCCATAACATTTCATATACATTTTATACTAATTCGACATAGTATTCAAATACCTAATTAATAACATGCATTTTCCATTCATATGCCTACTATATATCAAGACAACATTTACATATTTCCATTCCATCTACTACTTGCCAAAACATACCATATTTGAATAATTATACACCACCAAAACATTATACCAAGTTAAACCAAGTCACATGGTTTTATATTATACCACAACATGTACCAAAATCACTTTCTCAAGTAACCATAACTATCATCTTTATAACTAGCCTATACATGCCATATTTACATATATTCATAAGTTCAAAGGTACCAATCGACAACTGGATAATGTGATGCGTAACTCCTACTTATCCGAATCGAGCGAGCTGTCAAACCTCTATAAAACATGGAAAAGAAACAAAGCAAGCGTTATAGGTTAGTAAACCTGTATAATTCAAAATTTAACTTACCATTTATATATAATCAAACAAATAAATAAAGTATATCAATTTCACTTGCCAAATGCCTATACACAAGCATTCATCAAAATGTTAGTCTCATGAGTCCTTATAATCAACCTTTATCTTAATTTCATACCAAATTCATGTAACATATATAACACATGGCTTTATCACATAACCGATAACAGAATTTTATGCCTGTTAAACCTATTAGAATATCGAGGGATACTCGGGTGATATACATTACGTATATAAATCAGTAATCCATTAATTCATTACCATTTCTCCTCTTTTGAGCTATGATCAGTAAGCTCCTCTTGAGATGAAAATAGTAAGCTTTTAGAAGCTGATAAATTGGTAAGGTCATATGAGTTGCAGTGAGTCCACAACACATGCAGGATCTCGACCAAAACGGTAACCCTAGTGACATGTCACTTGTATCGTACGAATTCCTACAATTCAAACGGGGCTCGGTAACCATCAGACTATATCAATATGGCATTCGTATTTCAAGTATATCATTTTCTCAATTACATACATTCATTTCAAATAATTACAAATATTTAAAAGTTTGATTCTAATTATATGAACTTACCTCGAGTTGCTCGGATGAAAATTATCGACTATTCGTCCACTTTTCCTTTTCCCCGATCTAATCCCAATCTCGACTTCTCTTGATCCATATATTATCAAAATTAGCTTATTTAATCAACTATTTATTCAATTTAATCCAAAACACACATTAGGGCTATTTTACATATTTTTCCCCTAAACTTTCACATTTTTACAATTTAGTCCTTATCACATAAAATTGCAAATTCATGCAATTTAATACAAACTCATGCTTAGCCAAATTTTAATGGAGTCCCTAGCAGCCCATATATTTTATTTATTCACACTTTTAGGCACATAATTTTACAATTTCACAAATTAATCCCTATTGACATTTTTGTCAAAAATCACTTTACGAAAACTATTAATCTAAGATTAAACCTTCCAAATCTATCATAATTCATCAAATTACTCAAGCAGTCAACAATGGAAACATGATAAATCTTTAATAATTTTGAAATCTAAGGTACGGGCTAGCTAGAATAGAAGCAACGATCTCAAAAACGTAAAAATCATTAAAAATTGAGTCAAAATGACTTACCAATTTAACTTACAAGTTTTGAACCCTAAAACACAACAAAATACTTTCTTCTTCTTCAATATTCGGCCAAAAAGATGATAATGAAGTCAAAATTTGATTTTTTTTAATTTATTATATCATTTATTAACTATTTTACCATTTTAACCTTAAAATTAATACAAATTCATTTATGCAAAACCATTAACATCCACTAATCAACTAATGGTATATTTACCACTTAAGGACATTTACTTTAAGGTTCTATAGCTATTAGATACTTTTAGCTAATAGAACTCCACTTTTACACCTTACACATTTCAGTCCTTTTTACCGAATTAAGCTTTGAAATAGTAAAATTTCTTTATGAAACTTTTACACAATAATTCTATCATGCTATAAAATTTAATAAAATGATAAAATAAATATTTTGATTTTAGATTTGTAGTTTAGAAACCAATGTTCTGATTTGACTAAAAACGGGTTGTTACAGTGTGTCTTTGGCCATGTGAGACACACGGACGGGCCACACGGGCATGTGTCCCCTATTGTTGGAAAAATTTTCTAAGAGTTTTCAAAAATTTCCTAAGTTATCAGTTTTATCTCGAACCACCCTGAATGCATGTTTCGGGCCTTGCAGGCTCGTATTAGGGACGTTATTAATGTTGTTGATTGATGATTATATGAAATTTGAAAATGTATGTGTAATTGTATATTATGTTTGGTAATACTCCGTAACCCTATTCTAGTGTTGAATACAGGTGAGAGGTGTTACATACTGATCCAACCGTAATTGGGTACTGGTTGGAAGGAGTTGAACATATCCTCGAGCAGATGTCCTATTCTGATGAGGAAAAGTTGGGTTGTGTTGTGTCCTTACTTGATAGTGAGGCTCATTGTTGGTGGATTACAATCAGGAGAGGTACTATTACTGATAAATTAACTTAGAGTTACTTTCTCGAGGCTTTTAGGAGGAAGTTTATGGGTGAAAAGTATATGGAGGCTCGTAAGCATGAGTTTTTAGATTTAATTCACGGTGATCTATATGTAGTTTATTAGGATGTTGAGTTTGTGCGTCTTAGTCAATATGCACCTGATTTGATTCTTTGTGAGAGGGACCATTGTAAGAGGTTCTAATTTGGACTTAATAATGAGATTCAGGTTTATTTGGTAGCTCAAAATGTGGAGATGCTTGATGAGCTACTTGAGAGGGCTAAGGCAGTTGAGGAGACCTTAGCTAAGTCGCCTTGTTTGGTGGTTACTGATTCTGGTAAGAGGACTTCTGATGGTACATCAGGTAGACCGCCTAAGAAAGGGTGTTATAATCATACATTTGGTAGGGGTACGAGTGTGTGTCTCGATTGAGTCAGTCTAGGCAATAGAGTAGCACTATTCTAACACCCTTAACCCGTATCCGTCACTGGAACAGGGTTATGGAGTATTACCAGAGTTTACAAAATAATTTCATGTAATTCATGTCATTTACTATTAATATCTGAAACTAATCATATTGTCCCTTGAATGGACCCTCGAGGCCGGATTTAAACATTAGAATCAAGTTAGGACTAAATCGAGATCTCAGAGAATTTTTTGTAAAATTTAAAAATTTTCTTTAATACAAGGGTCACACGCCTGTGCGAGTAGGCCGTGTGGTTCACACGACCAATTGACATGCCCTCGTCTCAAGCCGTGTGGGTATTTAATGTGAGGCACATGGTTGTGTCCCAGCTCATGTCCTTACCGGTCTAACTCTCTGACTTTTGCCACATGGCCTACCACACGCTCGTGTGCTAGGCCGTGTGGTCAATTTAATTTTCACAAATTAGGTACAGGTTTCACACGGCCAAGACACACGCCTGTGTTCTAGACTGTGTACCACACACGGTTGAGACACACCCCTATGTGCCCAATTCTAAGAATTCTATTTCTCAATTTTAGGATGTAGGGTACATACGATCAAATAACATGCCCATGTGCTAGGCCGTGTGTCACAGACGGTCAAGACACACACTTGTGTGTCTATCCGTGTGGACAAAATAAAGCAATTTTCTAGCTTTATTTCTCACCCAAATTTTTCCTTTGACTTACAACAACACTTGCACATATATAACAACCAAATTCCAAGCATTAAACCAAGCAAACATCATTAACATGTATGATATAACATCACCTACTTTCATAAAGTCAAACTTACCCCTTTTAGTAAAGGCATATATTTTACTTTAATTCAACCAAAACATACCATATACATATATATTAACATGAAATAATCTTTTAATAATATACCAAACCAAACCATTACTAGCCATTCCAATGGCTAGATTTCAAACATCCATTTACTAACCATCAAATGGCAAAGTTAACCTATACATGCCATTATACCAAAATAAATTTACTATTTATACCAAAATAAGCTGGTGGATAGTGTGATGATACTCCTACCTATCTCTAACCTTTGTGAGCTTCTGAGCACTATAAAACAAAGAAAATAAAACCTAACAAGCATTTAATGCTTAGAAAGTTCATATAACAGGAATTAAACTTACCAGTCATACTTATTTAAATAAGCATAACAATATCATGCTTCCAAAAAAATTAGAAAATTTTCTTAATCACATATACTAAAATAAGCAAGTTAGTCACATAATTTACATATACATCAAGCATAGATGAGCTCATCATGTTACAAACTTTCAAGTATTTTGGGAACATTTGAGATATAATTCATTTAATCTCATAGTTTCTCATTTCAGGAATTTATCCGTTGAATCATTGAAATTTCAATGGATACTCAGGTAGTACACACAAGGTGTACAAAACTATAAATCGTCAACTCATAATAATGGGTACCCATTAGGGCACTTAATTAGCGATCACACTCTCGAGCCACATATTAAGATGCTCAAATGAGCCATGTAATAGGACACTTACCCGGGCTAAACAGGAAACTCATAAAAGTTTTAATCAAGGGGCTCATAAAGCTTAAGAGATAACTCTAAAGAGTTAATATCAGAGAGCATCAGATAAGGTAGCAGGGAGTTCAAGCCAGCCATGTCAGGAAGCTCATAAGAGCTTATATCAGGATGCTCACGGAAAGCTGTGTAACACCCTAAACATGGCCCAAACATTACGACCGGATCTGGCAACATCACATTGTAGTGTTTTTCTAAAAGCATAACTCTAAGCTTCAACTAGCCTCTTTGTGCAATTTGATAAGCTGATTGAAAATCGAATTTTTTCATTGATAATATGGACTTGTATGTTTTAAAGTTTACTTTTATTAGAATGTTATTAACTTGTTTTAAAGTTTACTTTTATTAGAATGTTATTAACTTTGTAAAATAATTTTCATTTGCAGAAGCTTTTAACACTAGTTTCTATTTCGTGGTGTTTTTGAAAATGTTTGACTTTTGAAATCATGTGACCATCCTACTGCTAGTAGATATAAATCCAAAAATTAAAAGTAAAATACCAAATTAAAAATAAATACCCAAGAGGCCTTATACAAAAAGTAAAACCCAAAATAAAACCAAAATGTAAATTAATAAGAGATGAGTAAGGCGAGTAGCCACTGCTCAGTCCTCCGTCACACTGATCCGCCTAAGTCTGAAGATTACTTGCACAGTTAATAGATCAGTGAGTTTAGGAAACTCATTGTGTAATCCCATAATAGCAACCAATCAGAGTAAATAGAATTTGGGCCTAAGCCCTTGCAGTCTCAGTTAAGGCCTTAACCCATTTCAATAACAGTAGCAGTCTAGGCCTAATGTAACGCCCGGATTTTTAGGCCTGAAAGTATTGGGCCTTGAGTCTAGGTTCAGGTGGAAAATGACCCGAATAATTTGGATGTTATTATTATTATTTCGTATGTTTAGTTTAGTAATTAAATAAATTACGAAGGGTTTATGGTGTGGGAAAAAAGGCCCAAGAGTAAATTTAATTCGAGGCAATTCCTGAATTTTAGTTTTGGGAGAGAGGGTTCTGGCGATATGGGCTTTTAAAGTTAAGGTGGTAAAATAGGACACAAAAAGATCTGTGGTAAAGTGGCATGTGGCGCCACCTAGGTGTTTGGGGAGTGACGTGTGGATGTTTAAGGGGAGCCAGAGTTCAAGTCACAAGGTAAGCGTATTGTTACTTTTTTTTGTGCATATGCCAGGCATGTGATAGAGCTTAAGTGGAAATTCGGTTAGGGCTTTAGGAAGGTTGGGTCGTGGGTCTGAATGGCCATTAGGGCAAGCTTTATTTTCTTTTTGTTTTGCCGAATTAGGGTTAGCCACCTAGAGCCTTCACTTTCATTCTATTCTCTTCTCAGTGTCTCAAAAAGTCAAAAAATGCAAAGTTAGATCTCCTGAGTGCCGAATTCTTCCTTCTCCTCTCTTCTTTTATTTTATTTCTCTCCTTCTTTTCTTCTCTAGCCGAAACATTCCTACCATTCTACTCATCTCCTCTTTCATTCCCATTCTTTTCTAAACCTCTATTGCCGATTGCCATAAAAGCCAAAATCCCAAAATTTGTTTCTTGTGCCGATTTCTTCTAGCCAAAATCCTCTTATTTTCTTCATCTCTTTTGGTCAATTTTCACATCCTCTAAACCTCAACCCCTGTCGGCAATACCACTATAAAACCACCATACCAAATTATCTTCCTCTTTACAGTTCCAAAAGCCGAAAACACCATAGTTTTTAGGGACATATAGCCGAATCTTTAGATCTCTAAGATTCAATTTCTGCAAGTGTTTAAGGGCTGGATCTGCATCAGATTTGAGTAGAAACTGAAGTGGAATCATTTTGGTTGAAAGAACTTGTGGTAAGTATTCAGATCTATTCTTATTTCGGGTTTTAGAAAAGCCGAAATCCGTAAAGGCATAGGGAGGCTGTCGAATGGAGCTTAAGGCTCTAAGGGTTGTAACAATTGATTTGTTTTGGTGTTACTATGATCTAGAGGCTGCTAATCGAAAGCTTGGACAAGTGGAACGACTAGATCGAGATCTAGTCACTAGTTTTAGCAAAGGTAGGATCTCAATGGCCATATGTATTGATGGCCGATTATGGTAACTAAGTTTATGATGTTTTCCATTATACTTTGGATCTGATATGTCAAGTGACCGATTGTAGGATATCGTGGGAGATTTCGGTAGCAGTTGTCATAAATCAGGTGTGTAAACGACAGCCACTAGTAGACTAGATCGGCAAAAGTCAAAAAGCTGAAATGTCGAAAAGCCGGCATTTCGAGAACTTGCGAGCGTGCGAGCGCTCGTGGGATTGTTTGTATTGATGATTTTTGTAACTTCAACGGTAACATTGCAGAATGCGCAATTTTGTGCACTTCGGTATATTTGGGCTTAATGGGCCGAAATTGGGTTAAATGGGCCAATGGGCCCAATTCGGTAAAAACGTTCGGTAAGTGTTTCTATTAATACGTTAATAATTGTAATCAGCATGAAACCCCAAAAAGACTGATAAAATTACTGAAATACCTCTGTAAGGTGAACTACCGTAATACCCCTAAAGGGGTAAGTTTACGATCATGCCCCTCGAGGGTAAATAACTGTTCTTACGCTATAATCTGACTGTCTTTCTGAAGCATGCCTTGTTAATTATATATTCTCTGCATACATGTCATACTGCATGGGGTTGGGTTTTGTTATAGAGGAAGAACTCGTTCTGGTGGCTTGCCACATATTCTGATATAAGCAGCTTTGCTGCGGATTATAGTTAGTGCCGCAACCGGTGCTAACACTATAAGTGTAGGGATGGCGTGGGTGATTTATTCCCCACAGGAAGTGTTGGGATGGACGGAGGCAAGTGCAGGGTTGGATGGGGTTATCATGCATTAATCATATGAGACAGTTTTGTTATGGGCCAACTGTATTGAAATGGGCCCAACTGTGTTAATATGGGCAAGGCCCAACATATCTCGACTTGTAATAGGGCTACGGCCCAGATTGACACTGATATGGGCTAGGCCCAATATACTCTGATACTGTAAGGGGCTATGGCCCAGATTAATATTGATATGGGCTAAGGCTCAGTTAACTCTGATTTCTAAATAGGGCTTCGGCCCAATAGAGCTTGAACTGATTTAGGCTCTAGTTGAGTTTACTTTTCAAACCGAGTTTTCCAAACTAACCCCTTTTTCCCATCTTTGCAGGTGAGCCTTAGATCGGTGGACTTGGAGTTGGAGGGATTCACAGTGGCCATGTGGTCTGTTTAAAATAAGTGTTTATACCTTCAATTTTATTTTAGATTATTTCCTTTATGTTTTCAGGTTTTAATTTGTAATATGGCCGCTTTAATTATTTTTAGCTGTTTTTAGTATGTTTTGTTAGCTTATAAATGATATAGTTTTAACTGTTTGAAATTGAATAGCTCTAGGGCGCATTTTAAAAAGGTTACTTGATTTCAAAATATCGCGATAAAAAAGCCAAGCTTCCGCAACGAAAACGTTTCAAAATTAATAACCTTTTCAAATGGTTTAAACCAATTGGTTTTCCATGAACAATCATTCAGTTAAAGTGTGGAAATGGTTGTGTGCATGTCTAGGATTGGATCCATGGAGAGCTGGGTACTTAAGCAGTCTAATTGACTCACCTCCTCTTTTCTGGCATCCTACCTAGTTCACAGCTTCCATTCACTTTAATCTATAACGAAGATATTCTTTAAACACCAAGAAAGACTTTAGATAAAACATGACTTTTCTAGTAATGCTTCAATGTGACACGCCAGATTCGGTCGTAACATCTGGGCTAGGTTTGGGGTGTTACACCTAAGACCATTTCAGTAACAGTATCAGTACAGTATGCACTTAGAAAATTCTACCCAATCTAGCCTCTACACACCATCTCCGTACCAACCCTACACACCATGTGGGGATAAAAATCGACCCACCCATCCCTACACTCCAAATAACACCAGTTGCACAAAAGTAGTATTTGCAGCAGAGCTGCCAGTAATAGGCTTACAGCCTTTCAGTACATTTCCTCCAAATCATATATCCCACCCCATGCAATGCAACCTAATATAAATGTATATACAGTAAAATTGGCATGCTAAAGCAGTCATATATCACATAGTTGTATATCAGTCATTTACAAAAATCAAGGTCCAGGTACACTTACCAGCCCAACAGTAGGTTCATAGTTGTCTTGGGCGACCCGTGCAACCTTAACAAACAATCAATGAAAAATGGGACCAAAGCCCATAACATAGCCCATGTGGCCCCACACGTCTATGTGGCCCAATAAGCCAAAAAATGGCCTTGGTCGTGTGAACTATATAGCCTAACCCAATTATTTCCATATATTCATGAGGTTTACCCGTGTGGGCCCAGGAGCTTGTGAGGCCCACACGGCCCATTTCGGCCCAACGCAGCCCACATTGGCCTAAGCCCATGACATCGCCCATGGTGCCCTCTATGATCGAATGCCCATGTTTTTGCATTCGGTTCACCATACAAGCAAGTGTACGCTCATGTAGCGTCAAAGGTCATACGTTTCTAACTTTTGCCGATCTATGCTAACAGCAGTGTGATTACACACCTGTTTCTGAAAATTGTGCTAATCTCCACGGATGCCAAACCTAGATTCAATCATGACCCAATGTCAGTCCTTTAATTATTATGTTAACACCTTCTTAATAACACCAACCCTAAAAATGGTAATTGTTTCCTACCTTGAATAAGCAAATTGGTTTATCTCACTTAAACCACTAATCGAAGTTGCCTTCCAAATCCTTGACGAAATCTGTATTGCATCCCAATATTGTTCACTAAAACCGTGAACGTAAATGACTAGAACGAAGTGAACAATGACTTACCACCACGTAGAAGTAATCGGCCTACAACGGTACAATCTAAAATTGAGACACGAGATGAAATAGCCACACCCCTGTCAAAGATAGCAGATAAAAGATAGTGTTAGAGAGGAAGCTTATTCCGATCGAGAGAGAAAAGAAAAAGAGAAGCCGTCAACCCTAACATAGATGGCGTCACAACAAAATCTGGCTACAAGCCAAGGATTCAACAATCTAAATGAAAGACTAATTACCATATCAGGAGCTGAGAGATTCGATTCCCTAAAATAAGAGAATAATCGGCTAGCAATAAGAAAACCAAATAAGTAGAGAGGGGGAGGAGGTAAAGGACATTCGGCTAAGGCACAAAGAAGAAAGAGCAAAAGTTGAGGGAAGGGAGAAGAACAAAGAATGGATCAAAAGGGATTTGGCCAAACAAAAAAAGTGAGGGAGAAATAAGCAAATAAAAAAAAAGATTTGGCACTATAGAGAAAAGGTCCAAAGGGAAAAAAACCCGAAAGAATGAAAAAGGAGAGAATACCCAAATGGCCACACTCAGAATTTGGCTACCAAAAACCTCAAGCAGTAAACAGTCTCCCAAAACTGAAAGTACAAAAACCCAAAAAGAAATGCCCTGGCTAGCAATCGAAATGAAACAAAGAAGCTTCAACACCTCTAAACCAAATTCCTTTGAGTAGAGTCCCCATACGGCACTACCACTCCCCCTTCATCACATCTCCTTGATTCCCTCCTAAAACCTCTCCTCAACAACCTCAAGCCGATCATGTAATGCCCCAAAAATATATTAGATCTTTATTTTTGTATGTTGTGTTGCTTAACCATGTACCTTTTCCAATGGTTGAGTGTCCTGAGAGGTACTAGAGAGGTCCTGAGTGCAAGCCTTGGCTTGTACAAAATTTTGGTTATAGTTAAGTTAAACTTACCACTGGTTAGTTGGTCTTTTAAATTAAGTTGGGTAAAGTGTGGCATAAGGAGCTTGCTAAGTCTAGTGGCAAGGGGCGTGTGGATGATCTTGGAGGTCTTGAGTTCGAGCCATGTTACGCAAAAAGGATGATCTTTTTGCTGCTATGCCGTGGGAGTATCTTAGGTTGACCAAAATTGGAGTGTTTGAATGAGTTTGAACGGGTGGTTGTGGGAGAGAATCTAGGAGATAATGGAAGGATTTGGATATTGATCAGGTTCAGTGATGTGTGGAGAGATTTTAAGAGATTTGTAGGGAGTTGGGGAGTGAGGAAGTGGTGTGTCAAATAGGGATTGTGGATTTAAGGAAGTTCGGCTAAGGGTTGTACTCAAGAGCCATCGATTTTTGGTTTTTTTCTTTCTTTTCTTTCTTTGCAAAATAGTGTTGGGGGATTTTCTTTCTGATTTTACGTTTGCTCATCGAATGTTACTAATTAGCTCTCTCACTCTTTGCACTTTCGAGATTTGACAATTGTGGCTCTCGGGTTTTCTTTTAGGGCCGACTTCTCCATCTTCCCCTCTCTCTTCTAACTATTGGTGACCGAATAACCTTATTCTCTTTTCTTTCTATACCTCTTTCTTCTGCTAATCATTTCTTTTACCATCTTTCCCTTCTTTTGATCCTTTGTCGAATACTTATTCTTTTCTTTTCTCTCATTTTGTAGTCTTTTCACCATTTGGTACTATGGCAATAGCTATTTACCCTTTTTCCCTATCTCTGCTTTCGGCTTTTGCAATTGATTATTAGAGCAACCGGTAGGTGTTAGTTTCCTCATTGTTCTTTTCTTTTCTTAATGTAGAGATCTCCTTAACACCTCCCTTACTGTCGTCTATGGCTAGGTTCGTGTGGGTACTGAACCTTGCCTCTGTTATTTTGGATTCTCACTTTGGGAATAAGGCCGACTATCTTTTTTCTTACAACTGATTTCATGTTCTCGGTAAGTGATTTTATTGGTTAAATCTTTATGTGATCGGTATCGATATAGGGTAATGGAATTCTGTTATATGCAGATTAGTCAAGGAGTTTGTATTCAGCCTTTATCAAACGGTTCATTCAGAGCTAATCTCACTTTCGAAATCAAGGAAAATTTTGGGTGTTATTTTAGGTTGGGAATAGTAAGGGTGATTAACTCTAGAATTGAATGATTAATGGAACATCATGATTGAATGTAGGTTTAAGGAGCACTTGGGTTGGTCACACATTTTGCAACAGGTGTGTAATCACACTTTCTTTATCAATAGATCGACAAAAGCCAGAAATGTTCGACTATTGACACTTCATGAGCATACGCTCGCACGGGGGGTGAGTCGAATGCCCAAAATGTGGGCATTCGATCGAAGAGGCCACCATGAACGATTTCATGGGCTTAGATCGATTTGGGCCAAAATGGGTCGTGTGGGCCCTCTGGGCTATTGGGCCACGCACGGGCAAACCCCATGGATGTGTGGAGATCGTTGGGCCGGCTGTGTAGTTTACACGGCCAAGGCCATTATTTGGCTTACCAGGCCACACGAGCTACAGGCCCACATGACTGTACGAGCCTACACGGGCTGTAATATAGGCTTAGACCCTTTTTTACTATTTAACTGTTAAGGTTGCACGGGTTGTGCGAGACGGCTGTGGACATACTATTGGGTCAGTAAGTATGCCTAAACCCTAATTTATGAAATGACTGTTATACCCATAGGAGGTAAATTACGATTATACGCCTATGTGATGTATGACTGTTTAAGCATGCCATATTATTGTATGTACACTTATATTATGTTGCATTGAATGGGGTGGGATATAACACCCTAATTTTGGGCCTAGAAGTAATGGGCCTTGAGTTTGGGATCGGTTAGAAGGCCGCTTGAATAAAAGAAAGGTGTTTAAATATTTTATAATTGTGTGTTTAGTTTAGTTGTTAAATTATTTAGGAAATGTGACAGCCCAAAATTGACCCTAGTCGGGATGTGGTTTCGAGACCACAAAACCGAGGCATAAAAATAATTTAAAATTTATTTTGATGCCTATAATATGTGTGTGCTCATGTGTGACATTTTTGATGATTGATTTAGTGTTATAAAGGTGAATTTCACTAGAAGGGACTTAGTAGTGAACTTTGAAAGTACGATAGGAAATGTGTGATGACTAATTAAAACATGCATGCAAAACTATGGACTTGCATGTCAAATTTCCCCAAAACAAGCTAGTGGCCGGCCATGACATGGTTTATGGGCAAAGAAAACATGTTGAAACATGTTTTGTTAATGCATGATGAATTAAATGATAAAATAATTAATGATGTTGGATGAGAAACAAAAAATCAAAAAATAGCTCATCCTTTCCCCATTGCCGTGCAAGTGAAAGAAAAACAAGAAAAAATTGTTCATCCTTGTTCTTTCCTTTTGGCCGAAAATACTAAGGGATGAGATAGGATTTTTGCTTCATGCTTGGTTTAGAAGAGATCTAGAAGGAGATTTGGCTAAATTTGCATCAAGATTAAGGTATGTATGAGGTTGTGTTAGGAGTTTCATGCATGTTTTGGTTGCTAACTTGATGTGCATGTTAGCCATGGTTCAAATCCTTGTTATGCCATGGAAATGGCATTTGGCCAAAGTTGTTATTGTGTTAAAGCCATTGCATGCTAAATGTGAAGCTTGCTAATGATGCATGCAATGATGGATTGACTACTCTTGAAACTTCTTTGTGCCAATTTTAAGTAAGACATTGAGTTTTTTTGTTTAACCATGATTGAAGTTGAAAGGGCATGATTGTGATGTATTCGCCATGATGCATTCATGAGCATGGTTCATGCTTCTTGCATGTTAGTTAAAATTTGTGTTTTGGATGGCTATGGACACCTTGAAATTGACCTTGCACTTATATGTGTATATATGATTGCACATGATATTTTGATTATGAAGAAAGTGATGAATATGTTGTTTAAAGAAGAAGTTTGTTGAAGAATGTTGTGAAATTTTCATGTACATTCGCCTAGTACACATATGATGTGAAAATCTTGCAATTTATTTTTGATTTTATGCAAGAATGACTAAGCATAATCGGCCACATGAGGGAATTATTGTGCATGCATTCGGTTAGAGGCAAGCTTAATGATGCCTATTCTTGACTTAGGTAATCGGCTACCTTGTTGTGAGCTAAGGCCGAATGTGTGCGTAATTAAAGAAAATTGACTAAAGTGCTTAGTTATGTGATGTTGAATCAATGATATGTGTATTCGGCCAAGGCTAGCAAGTGAGACTTTAAAAAATTGAATTTGTTTGAATTAGCTCAAGAGCTTAGAGGGCCACAATTGGATAAGGGGAAGGAAAAAGTGATCGAATAGCCGTCAAAGCCGTTCGACAACATCCGAGGTAAGTCCTCAAGAAATGACCCTACTCGAATTATGTGAAATGAAAAATTGATGTGTAATGACTATTGATTTATGTGTGTATGAGTATTTGAATGATACCCGGGCTAAATTCCGAAGGCGAATATGCTAGTGATATGTTTGTGTTTGAGCCTTAGTAACGAAAATGAAATATGAATGGGAAATGATTATTGATGTATATGTGTGCATGAGCAATTGAATGATATCCGGGCTAAGTCCCGAAGACATTTATGCTGGTAATTACATCCGGGTTAAGACCCGAAGGCAATTGTGCTAGTGACTACATCCGGGCTAAGACCAAGGCATTTGTGCAAATTGTGAAACCGGGTTAAGTCCGAAGGCCTTTGTGCGGGTTACCATAACGGGCTATGTCCCAAGGCGTTTGAACGAGTAGCTATATCCGGTTAAACTCAAGGTATGTGATTTGAAAATTATAAGCTTGCTGGAAAATTTTCAGCTAATGCACTTGTGAAACTTCCCAATAACAAGGTATGTGTTGTGTGTGCTTATGCGCTAGGAGTAAGAGCGTATGAATATTCGCTCCTATGATGGAACGAGTTATCGCCTTAATGAAGCCGTTACTTGTGTATGAACATAAGAGTTGGGATGGTGAAGTAAGTATGATTATGTGAATGTGTATTAATGAAATGATTCATTTGGCTATGTGAATGTAATGCTTTGGTTAAAGCTGATTTTATTGCTTGAGACTTACTAAGCATAAAAATGCTTACTCCGTTGCTTTGGCTCTCTGTTTTATAGATTTTGCTCGGTAGCAATCGGATTCGGGATCATTAAAGTCGAAGTCATCTACACTATCAAAACCTCCATTTTGGTATAATTTTGGTTGAACTTTGAAATGGCATGTATAGGACTACCCTAATGTTGAAGGTCATGTACCATTCGGTTTTGTGTAAGCTTGGATAGCCATGCGAAAATGGCTTATATACGTTTTTAGTATGATTCTATAATAGTTTGTATGATAATCATTATGGGGTATGAAATTGTTTGAAAGGATTAGCCATTGGAATGGTTAATCATAATCACACTTTGTGCTATGTGTGCAAAAAGGGCCATTTGAATCGTGGAAATCATGAAATAGGTAATGGTTACTTTGAAAACAGATGCTGGCAGCAGTAGTGGTGTGGTTTTGAAAAATCACCAAAATTTGTAGGAATGGTATTAAATAGTGAATAAATTATGTAAATGAACCTTAATGAGTCTACTTTCATGTGGAATAAACGAAACGGTCATAGGAGTTACATGTTAAGAGATATTCAAGTTGTAACGCGCGAAGGTCAGAGCAGTCGATCCCTGTAACATGGGTGACTTTAACTAATAAACTGTACCAATTGGCCCGACCAAAAATTCTAGAAATAAATCCATGGATGAATATATGAGTCTAAATTCAGGGAAAATTTACGGAATCAGTTTCCGAGTTTTGAAGCTCGAGATATGATTTTTAAGGTGATGATGACGCTTGATTTCCAGCACTGTCTGGAAATGTCAAATTGGTGGGTGAAATATGTGGATTTGGCTTGTTAACCCCTCGTGTCCGATAAACGGCGATGGTCTCGGGTTCGGGTGTTACAATTTTATTGGTATCGAGCCACGGTTTAGTCGATTCTAGGACTACCGTAATATGTTTGGGGTCTAGCTATACATGCCATTAAGTGATTAATTGATAGTGTGGAGATTTACGACAATTTGAATTTGTGTTTGTTTATAGCAATGGATCCCGATCCCAATCGAGCAATAGCTGATGATGTGGAGAGTGTGGTGCCCTGCTTCGCCAAGGGACGGTACGGCGGACTCTCAACCTATGGCCACAATCCGAATGATGAGGCTAGGCAAGCCTTTTATAGTGTGATGAATGATTGGTTCAACCAATACATTCGAACTAACACTACTGTTCCACAACCTCCATTCCCGACTAATGCAACCCCGCACCTACAATACCTCCCAGAATCGACCAAATAAGGTCAAGTAAGCCCCGATCGGATGAATTCGTAAACATGGGGCCCTTGAATTCAAGGCTACGGATAGCGGCGATGCCGAAAGCAAGCTGAATTTTGGTTGGATAACACTATCCGGTGCTCGATGAGCTATCTTGTACACCGATGAGTGCTTAAAGTGTACCATCTCCTTGCTACGCGATTCCGCCTATTATTGGTGGAGTACTCTGACCTCTGTGGTGCCTAGAGAGCAAGTGACTTGGGAATTCTTTCAAACCGAGTTCCGAAAAAAGTATATCAGTCAGAGATTCATCGACCAACAGCGAAGGGAATTTCTTGATCTTAAGAAAGGTTCTATGTCAGTTACCGACTACGAACAAAAATTTGTGAGGCTTAGCCGGTACACGCGAGAATGCATTTCGTCCGAAGCTATTATGTGTAAACGCTTCGAGGATGGGCTGAATGATGATATAAGGATGTTTGTTGGCATTCTCAAAATACGAGAGTTCGTAGTACTTGTTGAGCGAGCTTGTAAAGCGGAAGAGCTTAGAAAGGAGAAACAAAAAGTTGATGTGGGAATTGGAGAATTCCGAAAAAGGTCCTCGAGAAAGTCTCTTCAACAGGCATCGAAGAGATTTCGAGATGATGTGAGCTGGTCTAGAGGCGCTTCGGGCTTTTCTAGACGAGGACACGATCGACCCCTTGTGACCACACGAGTCACTTTGATCGCCAGTGGTGGAAATGATCGCCAAGAGAGGGCGGAGTGTCTGCATTGTGGCAAATGGCATTCGGGGAGCTGTTGGTTTCGTGATCGCTCCTGCTATAAGTGTGGATCGGCCGACCACCTTATAAAGGATTGCCCGAGGTTGCTTGAACAAAATGTAAGTCGAGTGGAAACCCGGTGCTACCATCGCCGAGGTAGGCCACCTAGAAATGTGGGCAATGTTAGTGGCGGTCGAGAGGATCTAGAGATGCTACCATCGGATCCGAGGCTCGTGCTCTGCTAGGACTTATGCCATACACGCACGCCGAGGATCTTGCCTCACCGATGTCATTACGGTACTTTCACTCTTTTCAATACTAATGTGATTGCTTTGATTGACCCCTGGTTCTACTCATTCTTATATATGTGAAACCTTAGCATCCAAAGAAGACTTTGCCTATTCGGTCTCTCGAGTTTGTAATTCGGTGTCAAACCCCTTGGGTCATTACGTGCTTGTCAACAAAGTGTGCAAGAAAAGTCCCCTAGTGTTCCGAGGTTCTTGTTTTCCGACGGACTTGATGCTTTTGCCGTTCGATGAATTCGACGTTATTCTTGGTTTGGATTGGTTGACCATGCACGATGCGGTTGTAAATTGCAAAAGCAAGACTATCGATTTGAGGTGCGAATAACGAGATAATTCGAGTTGAGTCTACGGACTTAAAGGGTTACCGGTGTAATATCAGCAATGTTGGCCCGGAAATATGTAAGAAAAGGGTGCGAAGCGTACCTTGCGTATGTGCTCGATGACAAGGAATCAGAAAAGAAACCCGAATCAGTGCCAGTGGTTTGTGAATACCCAGATTTTTCCCTGAAGAATTACCGGGTTTACCACCTGTTCGAGAAATAGAATTTGGCATCGAATTGGTACCTGGTACCACTCCAATTTTGATAGCTCCGTATCGTATGGCACTAACGGAATTAAAGGAGTTGAAAGCTCGATTGCAAGAATTGGTGGATAGAGGTTTTGCTCGCTTCGAGTTTTTCGCCTTTGGGTGCGCCGGTGTTGTTTGTGAAAAAGAAGGATGGAACCATGAGGCTGTGCATCGACTATCGTCAGCTTAATAAAGCGACGATAAAGAACAAATATCTGTTACCACGTATCGATGACTTGTTCAATCAACTGAAGGGAGCCTCAGTGTTCTCGAAAATAGATTTTAGATCGAGCTATTATCAATTGTGAATTCGAGATTCGGACGTACCCAAGACTGCCTTCAGAACGAGATATGGTCACTATGAGTTCCTAGTGATGCCGTTTGGGCTTACTAATGCCCCTGCGGTATTTATGGATTTAATGAATCGGATCTTCAGACCATATTTGATCGATTCGTAGTCGTGTTCATTGATGACATCTTGGTCTATTCAAGAAATGAGACCGAACATGCTGAACACCTGAGGTTAGTGCTGCAAATTTTACGGGATAAGCAATTATATGCTAAGTTCGAAAGTGTGAGTTCGGTTAGAGAGGTTAGCTTCTTGGGTCATGTGGTATTCTGCATCGGGTATTCGAGTCGACCGAATAAAATTTCAGCCATACTTAATTGGAAGCCTCAGAAATATTACTAAGGTTCGAGCTTTTTGGGGCTTGCGGTTATTACCGACGATTTGTAAAGGTTTCTCAATGATAGCCACGCCGATGACGGCTTACTCCAAAAGGATGTTAAGTTCGAATGGACGGAGAAATGTCGAAAAGTTTCGATCAACTGAAAACTTATTTGATGAAGCCCCAATTCTAGTGCAACCCGAATCGGCAAAGAGTTTGTCATCTATAGTGACGCCTCCTACTTGGGTTAGGTTGCGTATTGATGCAAGAAGGTCGAGTTGTGGCTTATGCGTCGAGGCAATTAAAGCCACACGAGAAAAATTATCTGACCCATGATCTCGAATTGGCTGCCATCATATTCGCCTTGAAGATTTGGCGACATTACTTATTTGGTGAGAGGTGCCATGTGTACTCGGATCACAAAAGTCTCAAATATTTGATGACCCAAAGAGACTTAAATCTGCGACAAAGACGTTGGCTCGAGCTGTTAAAGGATTATGAGCTGGTCATTAACTATCACCCGGGAAAGGCGAATGTGGTTGCGGATGCCTTGAGTCGTTAATCATTATTCACTTTACGAGCGATGAATGTGCACTTGTCCGTTCGATCCGACAACGTGTTAGTAGCTGAATTGAAAGCCAAACCATTATTGATACATCAAATTTGTGAAGCTCGGAAGGTCGACGATGAGTTGGTTGCAAACGGTCGAGTGTGTTCGAACAAGGAATCGGAGTTTCGGATCGATGATGACGATTTTTGAGGTTCGAAGTCGTCTGTGTGTTCCAAGGAATTGAACTTATTTCAATAATTCGAACGAAGCCCATTGTAGTGGAATGGCAATCCACCCGGAGTACGAAGATGTACAACGATTTGAAACGCCGGTTTGGTGGAATGGTATGAAACGAGACATCTCCGACTTTGTTTGAGATGTTTAATATGTCAACAAGTGAAAGCGGAACATCAAGTGCCTTGAGATTACTTCACCGATCACGATACCCGAGTGGAAATGGGATCGAGTCACAATGGACTTTGTGTCCGGACCGCCATTGTCAAGACGTAAGAAGGATGTGATCCGGGTTGTTGTTGATAGATTGACTAAGTCGGCTCACTTTATCCTGTCGTATGCACGGATTTTTCATTGGATAAACTAGCTGAATTGTACGTTTCTCGATTGTGAGATTACACGGGTACCGATTTACATTGTGTCGGATAGAGATCCGAGGTTCACCTCGCGGTTTTGGAAGAAATTGCAAGAAGCTTTGGGTACCAAGTTGCATTTCAAGACCGCCTTTCACCCCCAAATCGATGGTCAATCCGGCGGATAATTCAGATACTTGAGGATATGTTGAGATGTTGCATCCTCGAGTTCGATGGTTCATGGAACTGTACCTACCTTTGATTGAATTCGCCACAACAATAGTTTTCAATCAAGTATTAAGATGGCGCCTTACGAGGCTTTGTACGAGGCGTAAATGCCGTACACCATTGTTTTGGACCGAGCTCGGTAAAACAAAATTTTGAGTGGATTTGATTAAAGATGCTGAACAGAAAGTAAAAGTAATCCGTGAAAGTCCGAAAATAGCCTCCGATCATCGAAGTCATACGGATTTGAAACGAAAGGACATTGAGTACCGTGGGAGATAAAGTGTTTCTTAAAGTTTATTTGTGGAAAAGATACTCGATTCGGCCGTAAGGGCAAGTTGAGCTCGAGATTCATTGGGCCGTACGAAATCTCCGAACGAGTTGGCCCAGTTGCGTATCGTTTGATTTTGCCCCCTGAACTCGAAAAGATTCACAATGTCTTCCATGTTTCAATGCTTCGACGCTATAGATCTGATCCATCGCATGTGATTGATCCATCAGAAGTTGAAATTCAAGCCAATATGAGTTATGAGGAAGAACCGATTCGTATCTTGGCACGTGAAGTGAAAGTGTTGCGAAACAAGCGGGTTCCGCTAGTGAAAGTGTTATGGCTCAAACACGGGATAGAAGAAGCTACTTGGGAAACCGAGAACTCTATGAAAGAGCGATACCCAACCCTATTTACCGGTAAGATTTTCGGGGACGAAAATTTCTTAAGTGGGGGAGAGTTGTCACAGCCCAAAATTGACCCTAGTCGGGATGTGGTTTCGGGACCACAAAACCGAGGCATAAAAATAATTTAAAATTTATTTTGATGCCTATAATATGTGTGTGCTCATGTGTGACATTTTTGATGATTGATTTAGTGTTATAAAGGTGAATTTCACTAGAAGGGACTTAGTAGTGAACTTTGAAAGTACGATAGGGAAATGTGTGATGACTAATTAAAACATGCATGCAAAACTATGCACTTGCATGTCAAATTTCCCCAAAACAAGCTAGTGGCCGCCATGACATGGTTTATGGGCAAAGAAAACATGTTGAAACATGTTTTGTTAATGCATGATGAATTAAATGATAAAATAATTAATGATGTTGGATGAGAAACAAAAAAATCAAAAAATAGCTCATCCTTTCCCCATTGCCGTGCAAGTGAAAGAAAAACAAGAAAAAATTGTTCATCCTTGTTCTTTCCTTTTGGCCGAAAATACTAAGGGATGAGATAGGATTTTGCTTCATGCTTGGTTTAGAAGAGATCTAGAAGGAGATTTGGCTAAATTTGCATCAAGATTAAGGTATGTATGAGGTTGTGTTAGGAGTTTCATGCATGTTTTGGTTGCTAACTTGATGTGCATGTTAGCCATGGTTCAAATCCTTGTTATGCCATGGAAATGGCATTTGGCCAAAGTTGTTATTGTGTTAAAGCCATTGCATGCTAAATGTGAAGCTTGCTAATGATGCATGCAATGATGGATTGACTACTCTTGAAACTTCTTTGTGCCAATTTTAAGTAAGACATTGAGTTTTTTTTGTTTAACCATGATTGAAGTTGAAAGGGCATGATTGTGATGTATTCGGCCATGATGCATTCATGAGCATGGTTCATGCTTCTTGCATGTTAGTTAAAATTTGTGTTTTGGATGGCTATGGACACCTTGAAATTGACCTTGCACTTATATGTGTATATATGATTGCACATGATATTTTGATTATGAAGAAAGTGATGAATATGTTGTTTAAAGAAGAAGTTTGTTGAAGAATGTTGTGAAATTTGCATGTACATTCGCCTAGTACACATATGATGTGAAAATCTTGCAATTTATTTTTGATTTTATGCAAGAATGACTAAGCATAATCGGCCACATGAGGGGAATTATTGTGCATGCATTCGGTTAGAGGTAAGCTTAATGATGCCTATTCTTGACTTAGGTAATCGGCTACCTTGTTGTGAGCTAAGGCCGAATGTGTGCGTAATTAAAGAAAATTGACTAAAGTGCTTAGTTATGTGATGTTGAATCAATGATATGTGTATTCGACCAAGGCTAGCAAGCGAGACTTTAATAAATTGAATTTGTTTGAATTAGCTCAAGAGCTTAGAGGGCCACAATTGGATAAGGGGAAGGAAAAAGTGATCGAATAGCCGTCAAAGCCGTTCGACAACATCCGAGGTAAGTCCTCAAGAAATGACCCTACTCGAATTATGTGAAATGAAAAATTGATGTGTAATGACTATTGATTTATGTGTGTATGAGTATTTGAGTGATACCCGGGCTAAATTCCGAAGGCGATTATGCTAGTGATATGTTTGTGTTTGAGCCTTAGTAACGAAAATGAAATATGAATGGGAAATGATTATTGATGTATATGTGTGCATGAGCAATTGAATGATATCCGAGCTAAGTCCCGAAGACATTTATGCTGGTAATTACATCCGGGTTAAGACCCAAAGGCAATTGTGCTAGTGACTACATCCGGGCTAAGACCAAGGCATTTGTGCAAATTGTGAAATCCGGGTTAAGTCCGAAGGCCTTTGTGCGGGTTACCATAACCGGCTATGTCCCAAGGCGTTTGAACGAGTAGCTATATCCGGTTAAACTCAGAAGGTATGTGATTTGAAAATTATAAGCTTGCTGGAAAATTTTCAGCTAATGCACTTGTGAAACTTCCCAATAACAAGGTATGTGTTGCGTGTGCTTTTTGCGCTAGGAGTAAGAGCGTATGAATATTCGCTCCTATGATGGAACGAGTTATCGGCCTTAACGAAGCCGTTATTTGTGTATGAACATAAGAGTTGGGATGGTGAAGTAAGTATGATTATGTGAATGTGTATTAATGAAATGATTCATTTGGCTATGTGAATGTAATGCTTTGGTTAAAGCTGATTTTATTGCTTGAGACTTACTAAGCATAAAAATGCTTACTCCGTTGCTTTGGCTCTCTGTTTTATAGATTTTGCTCGGTAGCAATCGGATTCGGGATCATTAAAGTCGAAGTCATCTACACTATCAAAGCCTCCATTTTGGTATAATTTTGGTTGAACTTTGAAATGGCATGTATAGGACTACCCTAATGTTGAAGGTCATGTACCATTCGGTTTTGTGTAAGCTTGGATAGCCATGCGAAAATGGCTTATATACGTTTTTAGTATGATTCTATAATAGTTTGTATGATAATAATTATGGGGTATGAAATTGTTTGAAAGGATTAGCCATTGGAATGGTTAATCATAATCACACTTTGTGCTATGTGTGCAAAAAGGGCCATTTGAATCGTGGAAATCATGAAATAGGTAATGGTTACTTTGAAAACAGATGCTGGCAGCAGCAGTGGTGTGGATTTGAAAAATCACCAAAATTTGTAGAAATGGTATTAAATAGTGAATAAATTATGTAAATGAACCTTAATGAGTCTACTTTCATGTCGAATAAACGAAACGGTCATAGGAGTTACATGTTAAGAGATATTCAAGTTGTAACGCGCGAAGGTCAGAGCAGTCGATCCCTGTAACATGGGTGACTTTAACTAATAAACTGTACCAATTGGCCCGACCAAAAATTCTAGAAATAAATCCATGGATGGATATATGAGTCTAAATTCAGGGAAAATTTACGGAATCAGTTTCCGAGTTTTGAAACTCGAGATATGATTTTTAAGGTGACAAGGACGCAGATTTCCAGCCTCTGTCTGAAATGTCAAATTGGTGGGTGAAATATGTGGATTTGGCTTGTTAACCCCTCGTGTCCGACACCGGTGATGGTCTCGGGTTCGGGGTGTTACAGGAAAGGTCGGTAGTGTGGAGAAAGTCCTGGGTTCGATCTAGGGCTTTAGCAAAATTTTGCATTTTTTTTTCTAAAGAACCCTTAGCATTAGGTGGAAGGCTTATTAATAAGGCCTAGTAAAATCTAACACAAGAAAGCATGTGGCCTAGTGGCGAAAGGCGTGGGGAGTAAGCAGGAGGTCTAGGGTTCAACTCTTGGCCTTGGAATTTTTTTTTTATTGCGCATAAGATTAGTAGGGAAACTAGCGTTTAGGCTTTATAAATAAGTTAGGTGGAAATTTGACAAAACGAATGCGCTTGGCCCAGTGGTTTGATGGCGTTAGGAGTAAGAAGTGGTGTTGGGTTCAAGTCACAGCATGAGCTAAAGTTGTGGGGTTTTTTTTAGACACCTGGAGGTTGGCAGAAAGAGTTCATAATTAATTGGGGAGGAGAAACGACACAAAAGAGCTTGTGGCTTGGTGGCAAGGGACGTATAGTGCAACCAAGAGATCAGGGGGTTCAAGTCTGAATGGTAGCAAATATTTTTAGGATAACCAGGTTGCGGGTTAATAGGACTTAAAATAGTTAGGGATGGAATATGGCACAAGAGCGCTTGTGGTGCAGTGGCGTGAAGCATGGTATGGTTGTGAGAGGGAGCAGGTTCAAATACCAGGCCTAGCAAAGTTTAAATTTTTATTCTTTAAGAAAACTGAGGCTTAGGCATCTAAGCCTTATAATTAATTGTGACCGAATGGTAGCATAAGAAAGGATACGGTGCAGTAGCCAGTAGGGTGTGGAAAAGTAGAGTAACCTTGAGGTCTGGAGTTTGAGTGGAGGCACGCGCAAAGTGAGAATTTAATTTTGCTACTCAAGTGCTACATAGTTGAAGCAATTTGAATGCAATTCAAATTGGCATTTTTGGCTAAAATCAAGGGGATTATGATGAGGATTAAGTGTAGATATGATGGTGATAAAACTGGAGAATTTGAAGGGAAATTATCTTGACGAGTTTAAGTCGATTGAGGAGTGTAGGTGTATTATTTATTAATTTATTTATTTATTTTGTGTAAATATGTGTGTCGTATGGGCGAGGAAGGGCATTTTTTGTTTTTGTGTGCTTTAGTCGAATATCACCTCCTCTCTTCTTTAAGCCAAATTCTTGATCTTTTCTTCCCTATTTTAATCGAATCAATCCCTTCCCTCTTTAACTTAGCCGACTGTTTCTTTTTTCATTTAAAAGCTGATTTTTATTTATCCTTTCCAATACTTTCGTTAACCCATGGTTTCTCCATTTATTTTTCTTTTCCCCTCTGATTCAAAAGTGTGATCGCTGGCTAAGTATTAGTTGATGGAAAAAGGGGGTTCTAGTAGAGAAGTTGGGATAGAGGCTCCCAAGTTTAAGCGATGTAAGGTGTCAGCTGTTCGAGACTTTTCGCCTAGATGCGAAAGGGGGCTACATCATATTTCGGGTTACATAGGCAAATCGTAGTTGATCAATCTAGTCATGGCAAGTATAGGTTGTTATACGGTAAGTAGTGGATTTACTTTGAATTAATGGATTGTGACTAATGGAGTATAATGTTGAATATAGGTTCGGGCGATTATGAATACTTAGTACTCCAGGTGATAAGGTGTGTACTTCTACCCTACGATAGCTTGATATAAAGCTGAAGGTTTGTACATGCACAGCACACACAAGTAGATCGGCAAAAGCCGAAATGCCAAAAGCTTGAAATGTCGAAAAGCCGAAAGTTTGGCTATGGTAGTCTTCCAAGTGCGCGGACACTCGTAAGGGGAAACTGATAGGTTACCTGTGGCCCATCGGTGATTCCATGGACTTGGGTTGTGAACAGGCCAAACACGCTGAAATGGGCTAAATGGGCCCGATGGGCTGTTAGGCCCATAATAGGCAAAAATTGATAATTGATGTTATGTGATGAAAAATTATATGTGAGCATGACTGTAAATGTGATTGGGCCTAACGGCCATATGAATGTGATATGGGCCTAATGGGCCACATAAATGTGATTGGGCCTAATGGGCCATATGAAAGAGATTGGGCCTAGTGGGTCATATACAGGTATGTGGATTTGTCTGGGCTTTATATGGGGGTCGATTTGGGCCTAGTATATGATGACTACATAAAACTTAATTAATTTATTGCAACCATGGACAAGTCATAGGGTTAAGGTGTGACAACGGGTATATGCATGTCTAGGATTGGATCTAGGGAGAGCTTGGTACTTAAGCGGTCTTAATGACTCACCTCCTCGTCTCTGGAATCCTACCTGGTGCATAGTTTTCGTTCATCTTAGCTCATGGGATTTGTTAATGGGACAAGATAAGTGAAAACCGTAATAAAAGGAAAAATTATCGAAATGCCCCTAAGGGCAAAAATGACCGAAATACCCCTAGGTGTTGAATGTAAGTTTTATGGATCTGATATGCATATCTGCTGCATGCATATGATATTCTGCTTAGGTTGCATATGGGTTGGGTATTATGGAACAGAGGGAGTATATGAGGATCGCATGATTGCTTGACAATCGTGGATCCACCGACGGCTTTCAAGCCCAATATGTAAATGAAGGTAGTTCCACAACCCGGCTACCATGGATGTGTATCGATTGGGTGGGTCAATATTTATCTCCCCACATGATGTGTCGGGGGATGGAGCTGGTGTAACACCCCTATCCCGTATCCATCGCCAGAATAGGTGAAAGGGCAGTACCAGACTTGAAACTCATATCAGAATAGTAAATTTTTTTTTTTAGAACATTCCTTTAGATAAATACTAAAGGCGATCGAGGATACAATTTAAACTTCTATAAGTACACATTAAAAGATGCCATTTTCGCATGGCTTATATACATTAACCAAAATATTCTTGACCTTTGGTCTATTCTATACATGCCATAAAATAATTCAAAACATAACAAGAACAAGCGGTGGATAGTGATAGTGTGACTAGTTGCTGACGATCCCCGAGCCTGTAGCTTCCAAATGAGATCTATAAAACAGAGGAAACAAGTAAACAGAGTAAGCATTACAATGCTTAGTAAGTTTTAAGCAGTGTCAACAGATAACAATTAAATTATAACATAGTTGTTCGTATTTTATTTCACTCTTCCTTGGGCATACCTTCCCTTTACCGAATATGCACATCTCATCATATACAATAGGCGATAAACTTTCACATAAAAGTGAGCTCATGTGACATAGATATATTGTATAATTT
The DNA here is from genome assembly GCF_025698485.1 of Gossypium arboreum. Taxonomy (NCBI): domain Eukaryota; kingdom Viridiplantae; phylum Streptophyta; class Magnoliopsida; order Malvales; family Malvaceae; genus Gossypium; species Gossypium arboreum. The sequence continues at coordinate 30,803,830 of NC_069076.1, forward strand.
CACATAACCTCTCGCACTGATCCGATGTCACATAATCATAGGAATAGTCTCATAGATTGCTTACGTATGCATCACATAACTACCTTATGATTTAGTTCAAATCAAGCTCACATATAAACTTGGAGTACATACCTGTTTAACCTTTCGCATTGAATATATTTATAAGCAATTCTTATTGCGAAGTCTTAAAGCTTTAAACTCTATTCGGATTATCGGCGAGACCTTTAGCTCAGATGAAATCTCTACACGAAGTCAGCGGGTCTTGACCCAGACATAGTCACCACATATGGTCATCTGGTCTTTAATCCCGGGTTTACATCATAGAGTTTCATGCATATTTATTCACATGTTACAACATTCATATCGACTATCACATTTGTAATTCATTTACCTCATCAAATATCTAATAAAACACACCTTCCGCCATTTGTCATTTGGCCACAATATATATATATATACATCCCCTACATCTCTCACATTAGCCATTTGGCTTTACCACATATCCATCTCATACACGTTTCGCATTAGCCATTCGGCTTTACCTCATATCCATCTCATACACATTTCGCATTAGCCATTCGGCTTTACCACATATATACACTTCCACGTTCATCACATTGACCATTTTGCCTTATCACATATACGCATGTTCACATTCATCACATTGGCCATTCGGCCTTATCACATATATGCACGTTCACATTCATCACATTGGCCATTCAGCCTTATCACACATATGCATGTTCACATTCATCACATTGGCCATTCGGCCTTATCACATATATGCATGTTCACATTCATCACATTGGTCATTCGGCCTTATGACACATATGCATGTTCACATTCATCACATTGGCCATTCGGCCTTATCACATATATGCATGTTCACATTCATCACATTGGTCATTCGGCCTTATCTCATATATGCATGTTCACATTCATCACATTGGCCATTCGGCCTTATCACATATATGCATGTTCACATTCATCACATTGGCCATTCGGCCTTATCTCATATATGCATGTTCACATTCATCACATTTGCCATTCGGCCTTATCTCATATATACACACATTCACATTCATCACATAAAATCCTAAATCAAAATATAAATTTTCATGTATTCACATCACAATTATCCAAATATACTTCACATACCACATATACTTTCATGTATAGACTTTGTCTTGGCTGAATCTACATCATCATTTTCCAATGAATAATTCAATTTCATGCCATACTATCATTTCATATTTGAATACTTATCAACTTACAATTTCACAAATTTTAATATCAAAGATCCATCTAACACTCATATATCATTTTATTATATCACAATTTAGAATTCACGTATGGGTTTAATCAATAGCTTATGAGCAACTAAAACAAGTTTTATCCATGTTTACAACATAACCACAAATTCTCTACAAGCTGTTTTCCTGAGCAACAGTCGTTAAATTATTTGTAACTGGGGCTACGAAATTCCAAATTATGTGCCGTTAATTTTCCATGAAAATAGACTCGTATATCCTCTATCCAAAAAATTTTCAGAATTTTTGGTTTGGCCAATCAATACCAGATTTTTCTTAAATTTTCCCCTATTTTACTGCTTGACTACTCTGACTACTCTTCACTAAGAATTTAATTTCTCATTGCACAGAATTCAAAATATGTTTTCGTTTATTTCGTTTGAAACTAGACTCATTAAGGTGTCTAAGCATATAATTTTATATTATAATCATTTTTGTACGATTTATAATGATTTTCCAAATACTGAAAAGGGGATTTCGGAGCCATTCTGACTCTTCTCACACAACTTTGAAAATCTCATTATCGGCAACCCCTTTACTTACACGATTTCTTTTATACAAAACTAGACGCATCAAGCTTTAATTACATAATTTATTCAGCCTTTAACTCAACTCCCACAATTTATGGTAATTTTTCCAAAACACGCTACTGCTGCTGTCCCTAGCAGATTTATACAATTTACTCTGTAAAGTTCTCATTCACATATTTAAAACATAATATCATATATGCCGTCATTTAGAAAAGTCATTGACCTTAACGTATATACATAATTCATATTCATCCCATTTTAAAACTTAAACTTACAAAGGAATCAAACTCAATTACTTAAGAACTTACCTCAGAAGTTGTCGAACGATTACAGATCGACTATTCGATTAGGTAGCTTTTTCTCTTAACTCAATTAGACTCCCTCAGCTCTTGAGCTTGAATACACAAATTTAATCTATTACAAACCAATTATACAAACTCATGGCCGAATACAACAAGAAGACTAACTAGATTCTACTAGCCACTCATTGCTCTATTATTAACCTTACTTAATTATAAACACATTCGGCAACTACCTCAACCTTATTTAATACAATTAACACTGAATTCCTCATGTAAAAAGTACCATTGCGAATATCATTTAGTTCACAAGGTCCTAATTTCAAAATTTGACAAGCTCATACCCATTTCCTACTAATTCCATCATTTTAACACAGGTACGGCAAAGCTAAATTCCATTCTTCCATTAGTTTGCATTTAAATTATTTAAAACATTCAACACAACTCAACCTTATAAACACATATTCGGCTAGGAAGAAAGATTGATAATTTAACAACCTTAGCTTAACATATAATTTATTGTAACACATCTTTAAGCATTATTTTATTCCATCAACTCAAAACACATTCATCACTCACAATAACTAAATTCATATTCGGCAATGGCCTCCAATATAGTGACCGATTCTTCTCAACTAGCACCTAGTGTACACACATGATCATTTGTTTGATTCAAACACCTATCCACCAAAAATTCATCCAAATTAACAAGAACAACAACCACATTCCTTGTTATCTACCATGACCGAAACCCATATTCATTCACCAAATATCAAAAATTTAACATGGGTCCAATAAGGAACTTAGAAATTTACTAGGATTTAACTAATATTTCAAAAATTAACCAAAACTTCTTACCTTAATTAGGACTAGGATGACCGAATGATGTTCTCCCCTCAACTTCTTTCACATTCGGTTCTTCAAGAAACAAAGATGAATACTTTGTTTTTATCACCCATGTTCTCTTTATTATATTATCATTATTAAATAAATAAAAGCCATTTAGTTAACATGTTGATAATATAAAATTTATATGTTATTTATTAACTAGCAACGTGGCCGGCCACCAATAATAAAGTGGGCAATTTGACATGCAAGCCCCACATTTTAGCCATGTTAACAATTGGCCACTTTAAGAAAAAGACTTCTAAAATTTTCCTTTATACAATCAAATCCCAACTAAATAATTTAGCATCCAATTAACTAAATTAGACCACCCAACTTTCACAATAGGTAATTCACATAACAAAAACACTGAAATTAATATTTTACAAAATTTTTGACTAGGTTTTGTGGTCCCGAAACCACTTCCCGACTAGGGTCAATTTAGGACTGTCACAGCTGGTGTGTAGCGGATGGATTATTGGGATGGGATTGCACTGTATTGCATTGCATGTATGATATTGTTGTTATATTATTGCGATGTGGGCTTCGGCCCAACTGAGGCTAATATGGGCTAAGGCCCAGAGACCACCATTATTGAATTGGGCTCTGGCCCAAAATGTAACGATTGCTTTATACTCGTTGAGGGTTGCACACACTGAGTTTTCGAAACTCACCCTCTCCTTCTAAACTTTTCAAGTGATCCTCAGTAGGCGGTTCGACGGATGGAGGGACTCAGAGGTGGCTAACTAGCATAAAAAGTTTAGACTTAGTCTTTATGTAATTTTTAATATTGACTTTAAATTATTTCTATTTGATTTGGGTTGTAACAAGGTCTTTCCTCTGGCTAATATTACAAATTAGGATTATTATCATTTTTTTACTTTATATTTATTAGAAGTAGAACGTGGTTTCCTAAACCATAACTATTTTTAAATACTATGTTTCCGCAACTAAATTTTTAAATGATGAGTTTTCATAAAATCATATGTTCTAAATAAAGCTTCTGCAACTGAAAAGAGATTTTACAAAGTAACTAAGGTTTTTTTTTTCATTTCAAGGATGTGTTTCCAATGAAAACAAGGTTTTCGCTAAAACACTTCAATGTGACGCGCCAGATTCAGCCATAACGTCTGGCGAGGGTTTGGGGTGTTACATTTGGTGGTATTAGAGCCAAGTTTCAAAACTCGGGCTGTGAAATGGGCTTTGTTTTTGGGCTTTTAAAATTGTTTTGAAAGATTCTATTGTGTGACACACCAAGTTTCTGACGTCGAGCCAAGTAAGTTCTTTTACTGCTGAATTATGTTGAACTGTTATACTGCAATATGTCTTAAGCTATTGATTGTTTATATTCAGTAGGATTTCCTTAGATATCAGATTGTATTAAAATATTTGAATCTGAATTTGATACCTATTTTGTGTATGTTAGAGAATATTTGCGATAGGAGGATGTTTTTAATATGTATTAAAATTATTAGGATTAGAGTGTGCAGTGATAGCGTAATGGGATAGTTGATACACGACTACTCTGTTATTTAGCAATTTCAGGGATGAAATTTTTTTTAGGAAGGGTGAATTGTAACACCCTGATTTTGGGCCTAGAAGAAATAGGCCTTGAGTTTGGGATCAGTGAGAAGGACGCTTGAATAAAAGTAAGGTGTTTAAATATTTTAGAATTGTGTGTTTAGTTTAATTGTTAAATTATTTAGGAAGGGTTGGTAGCATGCAAAAAGTCCTGGGTTCGATCCAGGGCTTTAGTAAAATTTTGCATTTTTTTTCTAAAGAACCCTGAGCAATAGGTGGAAGGCTTATTAATAAGGCCTGGTAAAATCTAACACAATGAAGCATGTGGCCTAGTGGCGAAAAGTGTGGGTAGTAAGTAGGAGGTCCAGGGTTCAAGTCCTGGCCTTGGTGAATTTTTTTTATTGCGCATAAGATTAGTAAGGAAGCTAGTGTTTAGGCTTTATCAATAAGTTAGGTGAAATTCAACAAAACGGATGCGCTTGGCCTAGTGTTTTGATGGCATTAAGAGTAAGGAGAGGTACTGGGTTCAAGGCGCAGCATGAGCTAATGCTGTAGGGTTTTTTTTAGACACCTGGAGGTCGGCAGAAAGTGTTTATAATTAATTGGGGAGGAGAAGTGACACAAAAGAGCTTGTGGCTTGGTGGCAAGGGACGTATAGTGCAGCCAAGAGATTAGGGGTTCGAATCTGAATGGTAGCAAATATTTTTAGGGTAACCAGGTTGTGGATTAATAGGCCTTAAAAATAGTTAGGGATGAAATATGGCACAAGAGCGCCTGCAGTGCAGTAGCGTGAAGCATGCTATGGTTATGAGAGGGAGTAGGTTCGAATACCAGGCCTAGCAAAGTTTAAATTTTTATTCTTTAAGAAAACTGAGGCTTAGGCATAAAATCCTTATAATTAATTGTGACCGAATGGTAGCATAAGAAAGGATGCGGTCCAGTGGCCAGCAGCGTGTGGGGAAGTAAAATAACCTTAGGGTCTGGAGTTCGAGTGGAGGCATGAACAAAGTGAGAATTTAATTTTGCTACTCAAGTGCTACACGGTGGAAGCAACTTGAATGCAATTCAAATTGGAATTTTTGTCTAAATTCAAGGGGATTAGGATGAGGATTAAGTGTAGATATGATGGTGATAAAATTGCAGAATTTGAAAGGAAATTATCTTGACTAGTTTAAGTCGATTGAGGAGTGTAGGTATATTATTTATTTATTTATTGTTTGTATAAATATGTGTGTCGTATGGGCGAGGAAGGGCATTTGTTGTTTTTGTGTGCTTCAGTCGCATATCACCTTCTCTCTTCTTTAAGCCAAATTCTTGATCTTTTCTTTCCTATTTTAATCGAATCAATCTATTCCCTCTTCAACTTAGCCGACTGTTTCTTTTTTCATTTAAAAGCTGATTTTTCTTTATCCTTTCCAATGCTTTCGTTAACCCATTGTTTCTCCATTTATTTCTCTTTTCCCCTCTCATTCAAGAGTGTGATCACTGGCTAAGTATTAGTTGATGGAAAAAGGGGGTTCTAGTAAAGAAGTTGGGATAGAGGCTCCCAAGTTTAAGTGATGTAAGGCGTCAGCCATTTGAGACTTTCCGTCTGGATGCGAAAGGGGGACTACATCAGATTTCGAGTTACATAGGCAAATCCCAGTAGATCAATCTAGTCAAGGCAAGTATAGGTTGCTCTTCGGTAAGTAGTGGATTTATTTTGAATTAATGGATTGTGACTAATGGAGTATAATGTTGAATATAGGTTCGGGCGATTATGAATACTTAGTACTCCAGGTGATAAGGTGTGTACTTCCACCCTATGATAGCTTGATATAAAGACGAAGGTGTGTACATACACGGCACACACAAGTAGATCGGCAAAAGCCAAAATGCCAAAAGGTCGAAATGCCGAAAAGTCGAAAGTTTGGCTACGGTAGTCTTGCGAGTGCGCGAACACTCGTAAGGGGGAAACCGATAGGTTGCCTGAGGCCCATGGGCGATTCCATGGACTTGGGTTGTGAATTGGCCAAACAGGCCAAAATGGGCTAAATAGGCCCGATAGGTTGTTGGGCACATAATGGGCAAAAATTGATAATTGATGTTATGTGATGAAATATTGTATGTGAGCATGACTATAAATGTGATTGGGCATAATGGCCGTATGAATGTGATATGGGCCGAATGGGCAATATGAAAAAGATTGGGCCTAGTGGGCCATATACAGGTATGTGGATTTGTCTGGGCTTTGTAAGGGGGTCGATTTGGGCCTAGTGTATGATGACTGCATAAATCTCAATTAATTTATTGTGACCGTGGACAAGTTATAGGGTTAAGGTGTAGCAACGGGTATATGCATGTCTAGGATTGGATCTAGGGAGAGCTTGGTACTTAAGCGGTCTCAATGACTCACCTCCTCTTCTCTGGAATCCTATCTGGTGCATAGTATTCGTTCATCTTAGCTCATGGAATTTGTTAACGGGCCAAGGTAAGTAAAAATCGTATTAAGAGGAAAAATTACCGAAATGCCTCTAATGGCAAAAATGACCAAAATACCCCTAGGTGTTGAATGTAAGTTTTATGGATGTGACATGCATATCTGCTACATACATATGATATTCTTCTTAATTTGCATATGGGTTAGGTATTATGGAACGGAGGAAGTATATGAGGATCGCATGGTTGCTTGACAATCGTGGATCCACCGACGACTTTCAAGCTCAATAGGTAAATAAAGGTAGTTCCGCAACCGGGCTACCATGGATGTGTATCAGTTGGGTGGGTCGATATTTATATCCCCACATGATGTGTCAGGGGATGGAGTTGGTGTGTAGTGGATGGATTATTGGGATGTGATTGCACTGCATTGCATTGCATGTATGATATTGTTGTGATATTATTCCGATGTGGGCTTCGGCCCAACTGAGGCTAGTTTGGGCTAAGGCCCAGAGACCACTGTTATTGAATTGGGCTCTGGCCTAAAATGACTAACGATTGGTTTATACTCGTTGAGGGTTGTACACACTGAGTTTTCGAAACTCACCCCCTTTTTCTAAACTTTTTAGGTGATCCTCAGTAGGCGGTTCGACGGATGGAGGGACTCGGAGGTGGCCAACTAGCAAAAAAAGTTTAGACTTAGTCTTTATGTAATTTTAATATATTGACTTTAAATTATTTCTATTTGATTTGGGTTGTAACAAGGTCTTTCCTCCAGCTAATATTTCAAATTAGGATTATTATCATTTTTTTTTTGCTTTAAATTTATTAGAAGTAGAACGTGGTTTCCTAAACCATAACTGTTTTTAAATACTACGTTTCCACAACTAAATTTTTAAATGACGAGTTTTCATAAAATCATATGTTCTAAATAAAGCTTTCGCAACTGAAAAGAGATTTTACAAAGTATCTAAGTTTTTTTTTTTAATTTTAAAGAAGTGTTTCCAATGAAAACAAGGTTTTCGCTAAAACACTTCAATGTGACTTGCTAGATTTGGCCATAACTTTTGGGCCGGGTTTGGAGTGTTACATAGGATATATATTATTGGAAGAAGTGTAATGAAAGGCTATAAGCCTATTACAAGCAGCTCTGCTACAACTGCTGTTAGTGGCGAAATCGGTACTTTATTCTGGAGTGTAGGGATGGGTGGGTCGATTTATTTCCCACATGGAGTGTAGGGCTGGACGGAGTGGAGTGTAGAGGATGGTGGGTAGGATTTTTTATGCATTACTGATACTGTACTGAATTAGGCTAAGGCCCACACTGATATTGCTACTGATATGGGCTTAAGCCTAGATTGTTCGGCACTGTTTGTGTGACTGTTTATTAAATAGGGATTACACACTGAGTTTCATACTCACATTTTCAACTTAACTGTGTAGGGAATCCTTAGGCGGGTCTGTGCTGCGAGGGACTCGGCGTCGACCAAACCACTGTTTATAATTTTATTATGAATTTTTAGTAAGAGTATCTTTATTTGGGGTATTTCATGTAATAAGGTCGTTTTATGTTTTATTATTATTTGGGGATTTTATTTGTATTTGTTAGCCGTAGGATGCGGGTTTTCAAAAACCAGAGTAAAATGTTTTCAACTATCAAGCTACATAACCTGATTTAAAAAGCTTCTGCAATGACAATGTTTATAAGTAATATAAAAACCTAGTACGAGACATGTTTTACTAAACTAACTTGTATTTTAGCAAATGAACTAAATAAGTTGGTTTTACAAAAGAATCACAAACAAGGTTATTTACGCACACGAGCTTTTCTACTAAATCTGCACTTTACCAAAACCCACCTCAATGCGACATCATAGATGCGACTTTAATGTCTAGGCCGGATTTGGAGTGTTACATTTAGTGGTATCAGAGCCAGGTTACAAAACTCAGCTGTGGATTTGGGTTTTTTCTAAAAACGTAAAATTTTCAAAAGGGACTATTTCAAATTATTTTTGAAAGTAATACTATTGAATTTGTGGTCTATCGAGTCTGCGGGGCCGATTCTGTAAGTTCTTTAAAACTACTGTTTGATTTAACTAAAAAGAGATTATTGTAGATGATAGACTGTACTAAAACCCTTATTAGGGGAAACCTAAAACTGTAGTAAGACTACGTTATGCGAAAACGAATAACTCTGAATTATTGATGCTATTTTTCATAAAACATCCACTAATAAACACTGGAACTGTAAAACTGATAGATAAAACTGTTAATACATATGATATGTATATCGACTATTAGTACTAGAGGTACTCCTAGAAGGGGTACTAGAGGCCGTGGCAGAGGCCGTGCAGGTGCTCGGGCTGGATCTTCAGCTTCGGGCCATATGCCTAATGTTGAGGCAAAAGAGGCTCCGAATTCACCTATGATCGAGATTGGGTCACACGATCGGGCGGCTGGGGATGACACACTATCCCAAGCTATGCTATGGATTTTGGAAAGGGTCGCTGGGCCCAATACTGGTACTGTGGGCTGTAGGTCAGTGACAGAACGACTCAGGTATAATAGGGTTGAGATCTTTAGGGGTATCGCTGGAGTTGCCCCTAATGTGGCTGAATATTGGATAGAGGCCAAAGAGAGGATCATGGATGACCCTGATTGCACTCCAGAGTAGAAACTAAAAGGTGCAGTGTCATTGTTGAGAGATGAAGCCTATCAGTGGTGGCTTATTGTGAAATATGGTACTCAGCCTGATCGATTAACTTGGGACTTTTTCAATAATGCATTCCAAGGGAAGTATGTGGGCACTAGCTATGTGGATACCCACAAAAGGGAGTTTCTAGATCTGACCAGGGGGAAAAGTCCGTGGCTGAGTATGAGGCGAAAATTTTTCGATTAAGCCGCTATGCGCGAGGCATGGTGGCCATTGAGTATGAGCGCTGTGTACGTTTTGAGGATGGCCTCAAAGATAATCTGTGAGTTTTAATAGCTCCACAGAGGGAGTGAGATTTTGCAGTATTAGTATAAAAGGTAAAGCTTGCAGAGGATGTGAAGCACGCTGAGTGCCAGAATCATGAGAAGGATAAGGGGAGAAACAAGAGGGTTTGGAAGCCCTCAGGTTCAGCTATAGGGCCTAAGGAAAAGGCCAGGGTTGATGGGCCAGCTAGAGTTGGGGCCCGTGTTGCTACTTTTGGGTCACAGCCTTGTACAATTTGTAGGAAGCGCCATCAGGATGAGTTGGGGGCGTGTTTTAGGTGCGAATCTATGGAGCACCGTATTAGGGATTGTCCACAGAGGCTTGATTAGATGCAAGTTATGGGTAGGGGACTGTTCAGCCACAGAGAGGTTTTCAACAGCCGTTGAAGGGTCGTGGTCAGGCTAGAGGTGGAAATGGTATGAGCTGTAGTCGTGGAGCATCGGGCAGGGGTGCTAGTCATGCTGAGGCGAGGCAGCCAGCACTGGTTTATGCTGCACGTTGCCAAGAGGACGGAGACACCCCAAATGTTATTACGGGTACGTTTTTTATTCATCAAGTACCTTACATTGCATTGATCGATGTTGGTTCCACGCACTTTTATATAGCATGCACTGTGTCTGAGACTTTTGGGTGTGATGTGTGAAAACACTACGAGTGAGATTATTGTTTTTAGTCTATTGGGGTAGTCAGTAAGAGTGAACAAATTGTTTAAGGATGTACCCTTGGAGGTTCAAGGAAGGATCTTTTTAGCCTACCTGATGGAACTTCCTTTTGGGGAATTCGACGTAATATTGGGCATGGACTGGTTGGTTAAGCATCAGGTGAATTTGGATTGTACTGCTAAACGGGTAGTCCTGAAAACTATCGGAGGTGACGAAGTGGTTATGATTTGGGAGCATCGGAATTATCTCTCAAATGTGATTTCCGCACTTAGAGCGGAGAAGTTTTTTCGTAAGGTTTGCGAGGTATATTTAGCTTATGTCAGTGCTACTGGTTCTGAGGTGTTGTCTGTTAAGGATATCAGAAAGTTAAGAATTTTTTGGATGTTCTTCCAGATGACCTACCGGGGTTACCTCCTAACCGTGAAGTTGAATTCGAGATAGAGCTTTTACCTGGTACAGCTCTGGTGTCTATTGCCTCTTATAGAATGGCACCGAAGGAGCTCGTAGAGCTTAAGGCTCAAATTCAGGAGTTATTGGATCGAGGGTTCATCCGCCCAAGTGTGCCTCTGTGAGGAGCATTGGTGATGTTCGTGAAGAAGAAGGATGGAACCATGTGTATGTGCATCGATTACCGGAAACTGCACAAATTGACTATCAAAAATAAGTAATCCTACCAAGGATTGACGATCTATTTGAACAGTTTCGAGGAGCTTCAGTTTTCTCTAAGATAGATCTCTGATCAAGGTACCACCAAACGAAGGTTAAGGACACTAATGTATACAAGACAACATTTAGAACTCGCTACGGTCATTACGAGTTTCTAGTAATGCCGTTTGGGCTGACAAATGCACTAGCTGCCTTTATTGATTTGATGAACCGAGTGTTTCAGCCCTATTTGGATCGATTCATAGTAGTGTTTATAGATGATATTCTGGTATATTCGAGGACTAAGGAGGATCATGATGCACATCTTCGGGTTGTTCTGCAGATTTTGAGGGAAAAGCAATTGTATGCTAAATTCAACAAGTGTGATTTCTGGCTACATGAGGTAACTTTGGTTGATCCTCGAAAAATTGAAGCGGTTCTAGATTGGAAGCAACCTAAGTCAGTGTTAGAGATTCGAAGTTTTTTGGGTTTGGCAGGGTATTATAGACGGTTTGTTGAGGGGTTTTCGTTAATTGCTACTCCTCTGACTAAGTTGTTGCGTAAAGGGGTATCATTTAACTGGACTAATAAGCAGTAGGAAAGTTTTGAGAAGCTTAAGAAAGTTTTGACTGAGGCCCCTGTCTTGATACAACTAGAGTCTGGAAAGGAATTCATGGTTTATAGATATGCATCACATGTTTGTTTGGGGTGCATGTTGATACAAGAGGGTAAGGTAGTGGCCTATGCGTCTCGTCAGCTTAAGGCGCATGAAACAAACTACCTGGTGCATAACTTGGAGTTGGTAGCAGTGGTATTCGCATTGAAGATTTAGAGGCATTATCTGTATGGTGAGAATTGTATTATTTACATGGATCACAAGAGCCTCAAGTATCTCCTCACTCAGAAGGAGTTAAACCTTAGACAGCGTAGATAGGTCAAGTTGCTTAAGGATTACAACTGTTTGATTGAATACCATCCTGGAAAGGCTAATGTGGTAGTCGATGCACTGAGCCGTAGGGCTGTTACTGATTTGAGGGTGATGTTTGCTCGTCTCAGCTTATTTGATGATGTAGTTTGCTGGTTGAACTTCAGGTTAAACCGAGATAGGTTGAGTAGGTTAAAGTAAGCAGGTAGAGGATGAGTCACTAGGTTCTCGTTTTCGACAGGTTGAGAATGGGGAAACATCAGATTTTGGGCTAAATAGCTAAAAGGTACTTTGTTTCTGTGAGAGAGTCTATGTGCCAAGGGATACTGATTTGAGATGATCTATACTACAAGAGGCACATATTAGTCCTTATGCCATGCATCCTGGCAGAAATAAGATGTACCGATACCTTTGGGAGTTTTATTGGTTGCCAGGACTTAAGCGGGAAGTTACTAATTTTGTGAGTAAGTGCCTGACTTATCAGCAGGTTAAGGCAGAGCATCAGTCGCCTTCGGGGTTACTTCAGCCAGTTAAGATTCTGTTGTGGAAGTGAGAGAGAGTAACTATGGACATTGTTAGTTGGCTGCCCTTAACACCTACTAAGAAGGTTTCAGTATCAGTTATCGTAGATCGATTAATGAAATCTGCCCATTTCGTACCTGTCTATACTGATTACTCATTACATAAGCTGGCTAAGCTGTATGTATCCGAAGTTGTGAGACTGAATGGAGCACCAATTTCTATTATATCCGATAGAGATCCACGCTTTAAGTCTCGGTTCTGGAAAAAGCTACATCAAGCACTGGGTACGAGCTTGGACTTCAGTACTGCGTTCCATCCTCAGACAAATGGTTAGTCAGAGAGGGTGATTCAGATACTGGAGGACATGTTAAAAAGTTGTGTGATCGATTTCTGGGGCAGTTAGAAGGATTTCTTAACATTGGTAGAATTTGCATATAACAACAGCTACCAGTCTAGCATACAAATGGCACCTTATGAGGTATTATATGGTCGTAGGTGTTGTACTCCCTCTTATTGGATAGAGTTGGGTGAACGACGTATTTTGGGCCCTAAGTTGATTTTTGATACTGAAGACAAGGTCAGGTTGATTCGGGATCTGCTAAAAGAGGCTTTAGATAGACAAAAGTCTTGTGCAGATTTGAAACATAAGAAGATTGAGTTTTCAGTGGGGGACTTGGTGTTTCTTAAGGTCTTGCCATGGAAGAAGGTACTGAGGTTTGGACGGAAGGGCAAGTTAAGCCCTAGGTTCATTGGGCCTTCCCATGTATTGAAGCGCATAGGACTGTTTACTTATAAACTTGAGTTACCTCTAGAGTTGGACCAGATTCATGATATGTTCCACATCTCTATGTTGAGGCGATATCGCTCTGATCCTATGCACATCGTCTCGACTGAGGAGATTGAGGTTAGACCAAACCTAACTTTTGAGGAGGCGCTAATTTAGATTTTAGACCACGATGTGAAAGTTCTAAGGAGGATGTAACACCCCAAACTCGACCTAGAAGTTCAGCCCGAATCTGGCATGTCATATTGAAGTGTTTTTTTGAAAACCATGTACTCATTGAAAACCCTTCTTACTATTTAAAACCTCTGGCCATTTTAAAACTTGTGAAAACCTCAATTTTCGTTGGTTTATTAAAAGTCATTCTCTTGTAAAACATTATTACCTTTAAAATTTTATTCTCTGTGGAAGCTTAATTTAAAGTTTTGCAGAAACGTGATATTTTGAAAAACAGTTATTGTTTTGGAAAAGAAAACTATGTTCTACTCCAACAGCTATAAAACAATATATAAAATTCCAAATTTAGAACCAGAAATTAAAAGAGGCCATATTACAACCTAGATAACATATAAGTACTTGTCAATAGATAACTTAAAAGAAAATCAGAAGGCATAGTAGTTTTGTGGCCACCTTCGAGTCCCTCACAACACCGATCCCCCTAATACTGGGGATGACCTACATAGTTAATTAACGGGGTGATTTTATGAAAACTCAATGTGTAATCCCTCCCTAAACTAAAATAGTTAGTAAACAGACAGAATTCAGAATCGTCATGGTCGGAGCCCATTACAGTAACAGTCCATATGGTAATGGTCTAAGTCTGAGCCCTATTCAATACTAGTACAGCCTGGGCCTAAGCCCTATACAGAATCAGTAACAAATGTAGATATGTAGACAGATTCCCAGCCCAGTCCAACCACCATACCACCCGTACCAACCAACACACCATGTGGGGATAAAATCGACCCACCTAGCCTACACACCAAGCTTAGCACCGGTTGTGGCACTAAGTCAACAGAACAGATCAACGCCGTAGACAGGACAGCTAAAGGCATAAATATCACAGCAATGCTGCCAGTTAACAGAACGGCTATAAACTATAAGTATGGTATTATACAAAGCCATCGGTAACTGTATTATGTTTGGCACATAGCCATCAACGATGGTAATATTATCGACACACAGCCTTTGGTAAATATGATCGACAAAGAGTCATCAATAAGTATGTTGGCACGTAGCCATAGGTAAATACATGTGGCACAAAGCCATAGTCGAGATGGCGCAGAGCCATTTTTAGGTTGGCACAGAGCCATAATCAGATTAAGCGGCACTAAGCCGTTCATCAGTCCACAGTCGTCCCGTGCAACCCGTGCGACCTTAACAGATCATTACTGAATTCACAGTCATCTCATGCAACTAGTGTGATCCTATCAGAACAGTACTTCCTCCGTATCATTGTCCCAACCCCATGCAATATGACGTGTATGTCATGCTCAGTCATCACACATCTATGCAAAATGGTTATGCTCAATAACAGTCATTTAAACATATATTAAACGCATATCAGTTTTGCAACCACAGTCAAATCAATTAAAATTCAACCATACAATCACAGTCAAATCAGTCAAATTCATAGACTAAGTCGGTCATTTACTCACAATGGCAAAACGATCATTTTACCTTATAAAGGTATTTCTGTAATTTTACACTACAAGAGTATTTTGGTAATTTTACAAATCGAAGGTATTAACGACCCAACCTAGGATCCATTGTTGCCCCGAGCGACTTAAGTAACCTAAACAGACATAACGGTACAAATGGGCCTAAGGTCCATTACTCGGCCCAAGTTGGCCCACACCTTCGTGTGGCCGATTTAGCCTAAATTTACTACCTAAGTCGTGTGCGCGACATGACAAGTCTATCTACATCCTACTTAACAGTGAAGTTTACACAAGTGGGCCCACGGGACCATCGAGGCCTAGAACAGCCCTAGCACAGGAGAACGCTCGTAGCGGCCTCTATAGTCTATCGCCTATGATTTGTAGGCTCGGTTCACCCCACATGCGTTCGTAGCTTGTAAGGCCCCGAATGCCGAGGTTTTAGCTTTTTAGCTTTTGCCGACTTCCAACAAAGAAGGGCATGAATACGCACATGTTTATGAGAACGCGCTGAAGTCCACGATAACCAACTTTGGCACATCCTGCATTCAGTCTTAATCACTTTCCCCCCTCCAACTTATCTGGTTCACTCTATTTAAAGCTAGCTTTTTGCCAATTCCCATGTTAGCTTCCCAGTGTGGGATTACTTTCAACCATTAGGAAAATTCCTTATTTTTTTGTGACCACTTCTACCACAGAGTTCCAGTCCAACTCCACCTCCTACATAGCTCAAACAACAAAATAAATAATCCCTTGTGCATCCCAAGACTTGAACCTTAGATCTCACAGTTACACAACATGCCACCTTGCCACTCCACCACAGGTTCTTTTTATATCATACTTTATCCTCAATTAATTATAAGGCATATGTGCTAATGTCCAAATTCGGTCAAAAAAAAAACCAAAAAAAATTGCAAGAGCCAAGACTTGAACCCAGGCTCCCTTGCAACCTTAATGATGCCACAACCACTAGACCATATGCTTCATTGTGTCATTTATTTACCACAATAATTTAAAAGGCTTTCATCCAAGCACTCAGGGTTTTATTCACTTAAAGCCAAAATATTTGCTAAAGCCTAGGTTTGAACCTAAGATTTCTCCAACACTTCTCAAGGCCATTAACCACCAAAGCAGACA
Source organism: Gossypium arboreum (assembly GCF_025698485.1). NCBI lineage: Eukaryota > Viridiplantae > Streptophyta > Magnoliopsida > Malvales > Malvaceae > Gossypium > Gossypium arboreum. Next base: position 30,820,100 of record NC_069076.1, read on the forward strand.
TTTAATTGTGTCATTTCCTTGCATAATTAAATACTTATATACAACCTCCTTACGGACCCATACTCAAGGCCCAATACTTCTAGGCCCAAATTCAGGGTGTTACAGAAGAAGTCAGTTCCACTGGCTAAGGTGCTATGGCGTAATCACAGTTTTGAGGAAGCCATGTAGGAACCCGAAGAGGCGATGGGATAGCAATACCCTCACCTATTTTGATCAGGTAAATTTTAGGGCCAAAATTTCTTTTAAGGGGTAGAGTTGTAATGCCCCAAAAATATATTAGATCTTTATTTTTGTAAAATTGCATTGCTTAAGCAGGTGCCTTTTCCAATGGTTGAGTGTCCTGAGAGGTGCTGGAGAGGTCCTGAGTTCAAGCCTTGGCTTGTACAAAATTTTGGTTTTTGTTGAGTTAAACTTGCCTCTGGTTAGTTGGTCTTTTAAATTAAGTTAGGTAAAATTGGCATAAGGAGCTTGCAAAGTCTAGTGGCAAGGGGCATGTGGATGATCTTGGAGGTCTTGAGTTCGAGCCATGTTGCGCACAAAGTATGATCTTTTTACTGCTGTGCTGTGGGAGTGTCCTAGGTTAACCGAAATTGGAGTGTTTGAATGGGTGGTTTTGAGAGAGAATCTAGGAGATAATGGAGGGATTTGGATAGTGATCAGGTTGAGTGATGTGTAGTGAGATTTTAGGATATTTTTGGGGAGTTAGGGAGTGAGGAGGTGGTGTGCCAAATGAGGATTGTGGCTTTCAGGAAGTTCGGCTAAGGGTTGTGCTCAAGAGCCATCAGTTTTTGGTTTTTTTCTTTCTTTTCTCACTTTTCCTAATAGTGTTGGGTGATTTTCTTTCGGGTTTTGCGTTTACTCATCAACTGTTACCAATTAGCTCTCTCACTCTTTACACTTTCAGGATTTGACAATTGTGTCTTTCAGGTTTTCTTTTGGTGCCGACTTCTTCATGTTCCCCTCCCTCTAATAGTTGTTTGTGATCGAATAACCTTATTCTCTTTTCTTTCTATACCTCTTTCTTCTGCTAATCGTTTCTTTTACCATCTTTCCCTTCTTTTGATCCTTTTCCGAATACTCATTCTTTTCTCTTCTCGCCTCTTGTAGTCTTTTCACCATTTGGTACTGTGGAAGTAGAGATATTACCCTTTTTCCCTATCTCTACTTTTGGCTTTTGCAATTGATTATTGGAGCAACCAGTAGGTGTTAGTTTCCTCATTGTTCTTTTATTTTCTTGATGTAGAAATCTCCTTAACACCTCCCTTACTATCATTTATGGCTAGATTCATGTGGGTACTGAACCTTGCCTCTGTTGTTTTGGATTCTCACTTTGGGAATAGCGTCGACTGTCCTTTTTCTCACAACCAATTTCACGTTCTCGATAAGTGATTTTATTGGTTCAATCTTTATCTGATCGGTATCGATATAGATTAATGGAATTCTGTAATATGCAAATTAGTCAAGGAGTTTGTATTTAGCCCTCGTCAAATAGTTCATTCAGAGCTAATCTCACTTTTGCAATCAAGGCAAGTTTCGGGTGTTATTTCAGGTTGGGGAATAGTAAGGGTGATTAACTCTAGAATCAAATGATTAATGGAATATCATGATTGAATGTAGGTTTGAGGAGCGCTTGTGTTGGTCACACGTTTCACAACAGGTGTGTAATCACACTATCTTTAGCAATAGATCGGCAAAAGCCAGAAATGTTCAATTGTTGACACTTCACGAGCGTACTCTCGCACGTGTGGTGACTCAAATATCCAAAACATGGGAATTCAATCGAAAAGGCCACCATTAGCGATTTCATGGGCTTAGGTTGATTTGGGCCACGATGGGCCAAAATGGGCAGTGTGGACCCCATGACCGCACGGGAAAATCGCATAGATGTGTGGAGATTGTTCGGCCAGCTGTGTAGTTAGCACGGCCAAGGCCATTATTTGGCTTACTGGGCCACACAAGCATATGGGCTCATGTGGGCCGTAATATGGGCTTGGGTCCATTTTTTCTATTTAACTGTTAAGGTTGTACGGGTCGCGCGAGACGATTGTGGACCTACTATTGGGTCAGTAAGTATGCCAAAACTCTAATTTATGAAATGACTGCTATACCCCTATGAGGTAAATTACAATTATATTGCTATGTGATGTATGACTGTTTGAGCATGCCATATTTATCATATGTACACTTATATTATGTTGCATTGCATGGGGTGGGATATATATTATTGGAGAAAGTGTTCTGAAAGGCTATAAGCTTGTTACTGGCAGCTCTGTTGCGACCGTTATTAGTGTCGAAACATGTACTTTATTCTGGAGTGTAGGGATGGGTGGGTCGATTTATTCCCCACATGGAGTTTAGAGCTGGACGAAGTGGAATGTAGATGATGGTGGGTAGGATCTTTTTATGCATTGCTGATACTGCACTGAATTAGGCTGAGGCCCACACTGATATTGCTACTGACATGGGCTTAAGCCCAACTGTTCGACACTGTTTGTGTGACTGTTTATTAAATAGGGATTACACGCTGAGTTTCATACTCACCTTTTCTCCTTAACTATGTAGGTAATTATAACGCCCCCACGCCTGAAACCGTTGCCGGAGTCGAGCTTGAGGGGTTACCGAACATAATTTATCAAATTAAGAACTTCAAATCATTTGTTTCTACATTCACAGCTTTCTAACTACCCGCGTCACAGTTACAAGAAAAATCATATATTGAGTTAAGAAACTCAAAATCAAGATCCGTAAATTTTCCCTAAATCTAGACTCATATATATATTTACTAATTTTTTCTAGAATTTTGGTTGGGTCAATTAGTACAGTTTATTAGTTAAAGTCTCCCTGTTTTAGGGTTTATTGCTCGACATCGTGTATTACGAATCAGATATCTCTCTATACAGAATTTCAATGACTACGAGGTTTGTTTTTATTAAAACTAGACTCAATAAGGAATCTTTAAATATAAATAAAAACTTCTAATTATTGTTTTAAAATTTATTATGAATTTTTAAAGTTAAAATAGGGGATCCAGAAATCACTCTGGCCCTGTTTCACAAAAGTTTAAATATCTCATAAAATATAATTTATATGCCTGTTTTGTTCAATCCACATGAAAATAGACTCATTAAGCTTCAATTTTATAACTTACTCATTATTTAGTTCTATTTATACTATTTTAGTGATTTTTCAAATTCATGTCATTGCTGCAGCAATATTACATTTTAAGGCAAGTTTCATCTTTCCATGAATTTTATGAACTAGATAACCTATTAAACTTCCATAATATCAAACATGATCTAAATTAGCCATCACCATGACTTATCAATATCAAACATTTTCTCAACCAAACATGGCCTTATCATAAAATTATTTACACAAAATAAGTATATTGCTATACATGCCATACTTAAGTTTTACAAGCCATTTACCCAGATGAAAGTCCTTTGGATAGTGTGATCGAACCTTTGACCCGTCCGATTCTCGAGTGGCTTGTTCAAAACTACAGTAAATAAAGAGGAGGAGTAAGCATAAATGCTTAGTAAGTTCATATGTAAATAACAAGTAACATAACAATACAAATATACCAAACAACTTTAGCATGGTATCACCAAAACATATATCACATTTCTAAACATCATTCATCATCTTACCACCTTATCGTTGTTGTATCTAATTTCAACCCGAGGGTTAAGAACATACCTGTCCAAAGTGTCCATTTCACAACACTTACCAAAACGTCACTTGCATCTTAAGTGTTCTTCCATTTCACTAGAAATTTCACCCGTTGAACACATCGAAATACAACTCGGATACACGGATAATTTGCACATAAGTGCCTCATTTGTAATCAAGAAATCATGTAACCCGCCCCTAAGTGAACTCGGACTCAACTCAACGAGTTCGGACATTCGCATCCATAAGTGAACTCGGACTCAACTCAACGAGTTCGGATGCTCAACCATCCTAGTGACATGTCACTTGTATCCTAATCTATTCCTATGGTTCAAATGGGCTTTTTTTCCTCGATCTCGCATCTTTGCCGTCTTCCACGGAATATCGGAACCGATACTCGGTGATAGTTCATACTCATCCAGTAATTCACATAATTACATATTATTCAACAATAACCACAAAGCATAATATTTCATGATAATAATCAGCATCATATCATATAAACAACATTAAATTGCTTAAAATGACAATTATGTTACTACATTTACACATGAACTTACCTTGGTACCAAAATATAAAGATTTTGCAATTTAGTCCACAATCTTTTCTTTTCCTCGATCGCGACTTAAATCTCGTTTCTCTTGATCTATAATGCCAAATTAATCTTATTTAATACATACATTCATCAAAACAGCATTTAATCTGAACTTTGGAAAAATTACACTTTTGCCCCTAAACTTTTGCATAATTACACTTTTTCCCTAGGCTCTGGAATTAAACTTTATTCCTTATTCTTATGTTTTATAACATGCTGATCACTTTTCCTTCTATGGCAACATCAAATTCTCTCTCTAACATATACTTGTGACTATTAGGTATTTTTGCCGATTAAGCCCTTTTACTCGTTTTCACTCAAAACCGAGTAGCACAAGTTGTCTAACATAATTTAAAACCTCATATTCTATCATAAAACATCAAAATACACGAATTTAACCTATGGGTATTTTTCCAAATATAAGCCCTGGGTTGAATTATTGCTAACATAAGCTTAATCGAGTTATCGGGATTCCAAAAACGTAAAGAACATTAAAAACGGGGCTTGGAATCACTTACTATGGAGCTTGGAAGCTTGAAACAAACCCTAGCTATGGAGAACCCTTGAAATTTTGGCCTAATGAAGAAGATGGAAAAAAATTGGCTTTTAATTTTGTTTTTAATTCATTTTAATAACTAAATGACCAAAATACCCTTACTACTAAACTTTCCAAAAATTCCTTCCATGTCCTAATTTTGTCCATGAACTTAAAATTGGTCAAATTGCTATTTAAGACCTCCTCATTAATATTCGAAAACAATTTCATACTAAAAACTTCTAGAATGCAAGTTTTGCAGCTTATTCGATTTAGTCCTACTTTCAATTTAAGCACTTTAAGCATAGAATTTCATCACGAAATTTTCACATAATCATGCAATCATATCATAATCATCAAAATAATTATAAAAAAATTATTTCTATCTCAGATTTGTGGTCACGAAACCACTATTCCGATTAAGCCCTAATTCAGGATATTACAACTCTCCCCCCCTTTTAAGGATTTTCGTCCTCGAAAATCTTACCGGTAAATAGGTGTGGATATTGGTTTCTCATAGTTTCTTCAGGTTCCCATGTAGTCTCTTCTACCCCATGCTTTTGCCACAACACTTTCACAAGTGCGAAACTTTTATTTCTTAGTTGTTTGACTTCTCGAGCTAAAATCTTAATCGGTTCTTCTTCATAAGTCATATCCGGTCGTAGTTTAACTTCTGTCGGTGAAATTATATGTGGAGGATCCGAACGATACCGGCGTAACATAGATATGTGAAACACATCATGAATCTTCTCTAATTCGGGTGGTAACACTAGCCGATATGCTACCGGTCCAACTTTTTCAATTATTTCATACGGTCCAATAAAACGCGGACTTAACTTACCCTTTCGTCCAAATCTAAGGACTTTCTTCCATGGAGACACTTTCAAAAAGACCTTATCACCAACTTGAAACTCCATTTCTTTTCGTTTCAAATCTGCATAAGATTTCTGTCTATCTGAAGTAGCTTTCAAACAATCTCGAATCACTTTCACCTTTTCTTCGGTTTCTTTTATTAAATCAACTCCATAAATCTGACTTTCCTTGAGTTCAGTCCAATACAATGGCGTTCAGCATTTACGACCATATAATGCTTCATAAGGTGCCATCTTCAAACTTGTCTGATAACTATTATTATAAGCAAATTCTACCAATGGTAAGTACCTTTCCCAACTATCTTGAAATTCCAATACGCAACATCCGAGCATGTCTTCAAGAATCAATTACTCTCTCGATTGTCCATCGGTTTGTGGATGAAAGGCGGTCTTTGAAATTTAACTTTGTACCTAATGCCTCTTGCAACTTTTGCCAAAACCGTGAGGTAAACCTCGGATCTCTATTGAAATGATTGACAAAGGTATCCCATGAAGTCTAACAATCTCTGATATACAATTCAGCCAACTTATTAAGAGAATAATCACGCGTCACGGAATAAAATGAGCCGATTTTGTCGATCATCAACTATTGCCCAGATGGCATTTTTCTTCCACGAGTTAACGGCAACCCTGATATAAAATCCATAGTAATCCGATCCCATTTCCATTCAGGAACCATAACAGGCTGAAGTAATCCCGAAGGTACCTGGTGTTCAGCTTTCACTTGTTGACAAACTAAGCACTTTGATACAAACTCGGAAATATCTCTTTTCATTCCACTCCACCAGCACATTTTCTTTAAGTCATTATACATCTTCGTATTGCCCGGATGAACCGCCAAACAACTATTATGTGCTTCATGTAAAATCTTTTGAATCAACTCATCATTTTTCGGTACACAAATCCAATTTTTAAACATCAAACAACCATCAGAACCGATTCTAAAATCTGATCCCATATCAGCTTCACACTGTTTTCTTTTGGCTAGCAAATCTTGATCATTTTTCTGAGCTTCAAAAATCTCTTGTAAAAAAATCGGTCTTGCTCTTAACTCTGCTAGAATCGAACCGTCATCTGACATTTTCAATTGAGTGTTCATAACTCTCAAAGCAAACAACAACTTTCTGCTTAAAGCATCGGCAACCACATTCGCTTTTCCCGGATGATAATCAATAACAAGCTCGTAATCTTTCAATAACTCTAACCATCTTCGCTGTCTCAAATTCAAGTCTTTTTGTGACATCAAGTATTTAAGACTTTTTTGATCGGTATATACTCGCACTTTTCACCATACAAATAATGTCGCCAAATCTTCAAAGCAAACACCACTATGACCAATTCCAAATCGTGAGTAGGATAATTCCTCTCATGAGGTTTTAAGCGCCTCAAGCATAAGCCACCACTTTTCCTTCTTGCATGAGGACACACCCCAAACCATTTAGAGAAGCATCACTATACACCACAAATTCTTTACCTGATTCGGGTTGTATCAACACTGGTGCTTCAGTTAATAACTTTTTCAATTCTTCGAAACTCTGTTGACATTCTTCCGTCCATTCAAATTTAACATCCTTTCGAGTAGTCTAATCATAGGAGCAGCAATTATAGAAAATTCATTTACGAACCGTCGATAATACCCAACTAGCCCTAAGAAACTCCTAACTTCGTTACATTTTTGGTGGTTTCCAATCAACAATGGCTGAAATTTTACTAGGATCAACCCATATACCATCACGAAACAATATGACCCAAAATCCAACTTCCGGAGCCAAAATTCACTTTTACTAAACTTAGCATACAGCTGCTTATCTCTCAAAGTTTGCAAAACTATCCTCAAATGCTCAAAGATGCTCTGTCTCATCTTTTGAATAAATTAAAATATCATCTATAAACACCACAACAAATCTGTCCAGGTATGGCCGAAATATGCGATTCATTAAGTCCATAAACACAGCAGGAGCATTCGTCAACCCGAATGGCATAACTAAAAATTCATAATGATCGTACCTTGTTCTAAAAGTAGTTTTAGGCACATCTGACTCTTTCACTCGCAGCTGATTGTCACCTTATTTAACTGCCGATAATCAACACATAATCTCATAGAACCATCCTTCTTTTTCACAAATAACACGGGAGCACCCCAAGGTGAAAAACTTGGTCTCACAAAGCCTTTATCAGTCAACTCTTGCAACTGCGACTTTAATTCTTTCAACTCTATTGGTGCCATTCTATATGGAGTAATCGAGATCGCAGCTGTTCCCGGTACCAAATCTATACCAAATTCTACTTCCCTGACTGGAGGCAAACCCGGTAATTCTTCTGGAAATACGTTCGCAAATTCACACACAACCGGCATTGATTCAACTTTCTTTTCAACTTCTTTTGTATTAATTACATACGCCAAATAAGCTTCATAACCTTTTCTCAAATATCTCTGAGCCGACATCGAAGAAATCATACTAAATTTTGCCTCTGATTTGTCTGGTTCAACCCGCAAGATTTCACCACTTTCACATTTTAATTCTATAACCTTTTCTTTGCAATTTACTATAGCATCATGCAATGTCAACCAATCCATACCCAAAATAACATCAAATTCATCAAACGGCAACAACATCAAGTCGGCCAGAAAATAATGACCCCAAATCATTAAAGGGCATTTCTTGCTTACTTTATCAACTATCACGTATTTGCCTAGTGGATTCGACACTCTAATCATAAATTCTGTGTTCTCAACAGGTATATTCATACTAGACACCAGTTTCATGCATACATATGAATGAGTAGAACCGGGATCAATCAAAGCAATAACATTAGTATCCTAAAGAGAAAATGTACCAGTAATCACATCGGGTGAGGAAGCATCTTCACGCGCTTTAATAGCATAAGTTCTAGCTGGAGCTCTTCCTTCAGATCTAACTGTTGCATCTCTGGCTACATTCTTATCGCTTATTTCACTTCCACTTTTCTCGGATACCTTCCCTCGAGTCGCACCACTAGATTTTACATTCGAAATTTTTCTTTCTCACTCTCTCTGGGGTCTCTAATAAAATGATCCGGAGAACCACATCGAAAACATTCATTTGCTCTGACGGACCAAAATGATTTCTACCACACACCGGCACTCGGGTTTAACAAATCTCAGATTTCCCACACTAGCCGCAGAAGTAGTCCGAGATTTAGGACCCACATTCGCTTCTTAAAATTTCTATATGATTGCCCAATTGAAACTTGGGAACGAGGATTCATATTTCTTGACTTTCCGGGTTCTTTGTGAAGGTGCATTACTCATTGGTCTTTTCTTCCAATTTCGTGTTTGATTCTACCTTTTCTTTTCCTTGATGAGTTCTTCACCTTACAAGCTCGATCAACCAAGATTACTACCATTTCTTTCAGTTCAAGGATCCCGACAAATACCTTAATGTCTTCGTTGAGCCCGTCTTCAAATCGTCGGCACATCTTGGCTTCAGAGGAACATATTCCACAGCATACTTACTCAATCGAACAAACTCTCTTTCATATTCGAGATCTGTCATATTACCTTGCTTCACTCAAGAAACTCTTTACATTTCGATCAATAAATCTTTCACTAATATATTTCTTCGAAACTCTTCTTGAAAGAATTCCTGTGTTACCCTCTCTTTCGGTACCACCAAAATCAAAGTCTTCCACCAATTATAGGCTGAATCTCTCAACAAAGATGTAGCACATTTCAAACATTCTTCAGGTGTACAAGATAATTCATCAAATACCCGGATAGAATTTTCAAGCCAGAACTCTGCTTTCTCTACATAATCATCAATATTTGCTCTAAATTCTTCAGCCCCTTGTTTACGAATTCTATCAACGGGGGTTCTATGAAATTTTATCATATCCACTCCCTGAGGCATCGGAGGCATAGGTTGAGGAATTGGGGGAGGTGGGGGAGGTAGTACATTTGGGTTCGTACGAACGAACTCAGTGTACCATGCACTCATTATTTGGAGAAAGGCTTCCCGATCCCTTTCTCCTCCTCCCTGACCAACAGTAGGAGGTGGGTTTTCAGTCGGCGCTACCCCTTCAGCCGGAGCTGGCGTATTACTCTCTACTTCATCTGCCACAGCTGGACCGGGATCCATTTACTATATAAAAATTCATTTAAAAAGGTCAGAAGTCGTCACACTATCACAATTCATACATATGGCATGTATAGCAAAATCCGTACATACAACACGTAGTCCGAGAACCGACTAAACCTGCTCTGATACCACTAAATGTAACGCCCCCACGCCCGAAACCGTCACCGGAGTCGAGCTTGAGGGGTTACCGAACATAATTTATCAAATTAAGAACTTCAAATCATTTGTTTCTACATTCACAGCTTTCTAACTACCCGCGTCACAGTTACAAGAAAAATCATATCTCAAGTTACGAAACTCGAAATCAAGATCCGTAAATTTTCCTTAAATCTAAACTCATATATCTATTTACTAATTTTTTTCTAGAATTTTTGGTTGGGCCAATTAGTACAGTTTATTAGTTAAAGTCTCCCATGTTTCAGGGTTTGACTCCTCTGACATCTGTGTATTACGAATCAGATATCTCTCTATACAGAATTTCAATGACTACGAGGTTTGATTTTATTAAAACTAGACTCAATAAGGAATCTTTAAATATAAATAAAAACTTCTAATTATTGTTTTAAAAGTTATTATGAATTTTTAAAGTTAGAATAGGGATCCAGAAATCACTCTGGCCCTGTTTCACAAAAGTTTAAATATCTCATAAAATATAATTTATATGCCTGTTTTGTTCAATCCATATGAAAATAGACTCATTAAGCTTCAATTTTATAACTTACTCATTATTTAGTTCCATTTATACTATTTTTAGTGATTTTTCAAATTCATGTCATTGCTGCAGCAATATTCATTTTAAGGCAAGTTTCATCTTTCCATGAATTTTTATGAACTAGATAACCTATTAAACTTCCATAATATCAAACATGATCTAAATTAGCCATCACCATGACTTATCAATATCAAACATTTTCTCAACCAAACATGGCCTTATCATAAAATTATTTACACAAAATAAGTATATTGCTATACATGCCATACTTAAGTTTTACAAGCCATTTACCCAGATGAAAGTCCTTTGGATAGTGTGATCGAACCTTTGACCCGTCCCGATTCTCGAGCTGGCTTGTTCAAAACTACAGTAAATAAAGAGGAGGGAGTAAGCATAAATGCTTAGTAAGTTCATATGTAAATAACAAGTAACATAACAATACAAATATACCAAACAACGTTAGCATGGTATCACCAAAACATATATCACATTTCTAAACATCATTCATCATCTTACCACCTTATCGTTGTTGTATCTAATTTCAACCCGAGGGTTAAGAACATACCTGTCCAAAGTGTCCATTTCACAACACTTACCAAAATGTCACTTGCATCTTAAGTGTTCTTCCATTTCACTAGAAATTTCACCCGTTGAACACATCGAAATACAACTCGGATACACGGATAATTTGCACATAAGTGCCTCATATGTAATCAAGAAATCATGTAACCCGCCCCTAAGTGAACTCGGACTCAACTCAACAAGCTCGGGCGTTCGTATCCATAAGTGAACTCGGACTCAACTCAACGAGTTCGGATGCCTAGTTACATTTCACGAACTCGGACTCAACTCAACGAGTTCGGACATTCGCATCCATAAGTGAACTCGGACTCAACTCAACGAGTTCGGATGCTCAACCATCCTAGTGACATGTCACTTGTACCCTAATCTATTCCTAAGGTTCAAATGGGATTTTTTCCTGGATCTCGCATCTTTGCCGTCTTCCACGGAATATCGGAACCGATACTTGGTGATAGTTCATACTCATCCAGTAATTCACATAATTACATATTATTCAACAATAACCACAAAGCATAATATTTCATGATAATAATCAACATCATATCATATAAATAACATTAAATTGCTTAAAATGACAATTATGTTACTACATTTACACATGAACTTACCTTGGTACCAAAATATAAAGATTTTGCAATTTAGTCCACAATCTTTTCTTTTCCTCGATCGCGACTTGAATCTCATTTCTCTTGATCTATAATGCCAAATTAATCTTATTTAATACATACATTCATCAAAACAGCATTTAATACGAACTTTGGAAAATTACACTTTTGCCCTAAACTTTTGCATAATTACACTTTTGCCCTAGGCTCAGAATTAAACTTTATTCCTTATTCTTATGTTTTATAACATGCTGATCACTTTTCCTTCTATGGCAACATCAAATTCTCTCTCTAACATATACTTGTGACTATTAGGTATTTTTGCCGATTAAGCCCTTTTACTCATTTTCACTCAAAACCGAGTAGCACAAGTTGTCTAACATAATTTAAAACCTCATATTCTATCATAAAACATCAAAATACACAAATTTCACCTATGGGTATTTTTCCAAATATAAACCCTAGGTTGAATTATTGCTAACATAAGCTTAATCGAGCTACCGGGATTCCAAAAACGTAAAGAACATTAAAAACGGGGCTTGGAATCACTTACTATAGAGCATGGAAGCTTGAAACAAACCCTAGCTATGGAGAACCCTTGAAATTTCGGCCTAATGAAGAAGATGGACAAAATTGGCTTTTAATTTTGTTTTAATTCATTTTAATAACTAAATGACCAAATTACCCTTACTACTAAACTTTCCAAAAATTCCTTCCATGTCCTAATTTTGTCCATGAACTTAAAATTGGTCAAATTTCTATTTAAGACCTCCTCATTAATATTCCAAAACAACTTCATACTAAAAACTTCTAGAATGCAAGTTTTGCAGCTTATTCGATTTAGTCCCTACTTTCAATTTAAGCACTTTAGGCATAGAATTTCATCACGAAATTTTCACACAATCATGCAATCATATCATAATCATCAAAATAATTATAAAAAAATTATTTCTATCTCGGATTTGTGGTCACGAAACCACTATTCCGATTAAGCCCTAATTCAGGATATTATAGTAATCCTTAGGCGAGTCGGTGCTGCGAGGGACTTGGAGACGAGCACACCACTATTTATAATTTCGTTATGAATTTTTAGTAATAGTATCTTTATTTGGGGTATTTTATGTAATAAGGTAGCTTTATGTTTTATTATTAGTTGAGGATTTTATTTATATCTGTAAGCTGTATGATGCAGGTTTTCAACTATCAAGCTATGTAACCTAATTTAAAAAGCTTCCGCAATGACAATGTTTATAAGTAATATAAAAACCTAGTACGAGAAATGTTTTACAAAACGAACTTGTATTTTAGCAAATGAACTAAACAAGTTGGTTTTACAAAAAAATCACAAACAAGGTTATTTATGCAAACGAGCTTTTCTACTAAATCTGTACTTTATCAAAACCCACCTCAATGTGACATCATAGATGCAGCCCTAACATCTAGGCCGGGTTTGGGGTGTTATAGATCACTATCCAAATCCCCTTTTTTCCTCCAAAGATTCGACTACATGATCCCCTACTCCACTCAAACACCCCAGTTGTCTAAGCAGTAGAGTCCTACTGCCACACAACTATTCACTAAACCGTTTGCAAATATAAGACACACTTGCAAGCAGCAAGACTCGAACCCCAGTCTCTTAGCCACAGCAACACGCTACTATCCCCTACAACAGTAGCCTTTTTATGACTTATCTTTCCCACAATTAATTAAGAACCCCAACATCTAGCATCAAGGGCTTTATTCAGAGAAAACCAAAAATTTTGCTAGAGTCAGGGTTTGAACCCAGGACTTGCCACACTTCTCAGGGCCCTTAACCACTGACGCAAGCATGCAATTATGCAACATAACCCACAAATTAAACCACTAGATATTTGGGGTGTTACAACTCCACCCCCTAACAGAAAATTTCAGCCTTGAAATCTACCTGATCAAAACAGATGAGGGTATTGTTGACGTATCGCCTCCTCAGGTTCTCACGTGGCTTCCTCAGAACAGTGATTACACCATAACACCTTAACTAGTAGAACAGGCTTCCTTCTCAGAACTTTCACATCACGGTATAAAATCTGAACCAAGTCTTCCTCACAAGTCAGGTCTGGCCTAACCTCAATCTCCTCAGTCGAGACTACGTGTACAAGATTAGAATGATATCGCCTCAGCATAGAGACGTGAACACATCATGAATCTAGTCCAACTCTGGAGGTAACTCTAGTTGATAGGCAACCGGTCCCACACGCTTCAATATACGGTAAGGCCCAATGAACCTAGGGTTTAACTTGCCCTTTCGACCAAACCTCAATACCTTCTTTCATGGGGAGTCCTTAAGAAACATCAAGTCCCCCACAGAATACTCAATCTCCTTATGCTTCAGATCCGCATATGACTTCTATCTGTCTGATGGTACCTTCAATAGATCCCGAATCAGTCTAACTTTATCCTCAGTATTAAAAACTAATTCAGGCCCTAGAGCACGCCACTCGCCCAACTCAGTCCAACATGTAGGAGTACGACACCTACGACCATATAATGCTTTGTAAGGTGCCATTTGTATGCTAGATTGGTAGCTATTGTTATACGCAAACTTTGTTAATGGCAAGTAATCCTCCCAACTGTCGCAGAAGTCAATCACACAACTCCTTAACATGTCCTCCAGTATCTGAATCACCCTTTCTAACTAACCGTCTGTCTGAGGATGGAACGCAGTACTGAAGTCCAATCTTGTACCCAATGCCTCGTATAACTTCTTCCAGAACCAATATGTGAAACGAGGATCTCTATCAGATATTATGGAAATCAGTACGCCATACAGTCTCACTATCTCAAACACATACAGCTTAGCCAACTTCTGTAATGAGTAATCTGTACAAATAGGTATAAAATGGGTAGATTTAGTCAATCAATCTATGATGACCCATACTGAATCCTTTTTACTAGGCATTAAGGGCAGACCACTAACAAAGTCCATAGTTACTCTCTTCTACTTCCAAAGCGAGATCTTAACTGGCTAAATCAACCCTGAAGGCAACTTATGCTCCGCCTTAATCTGCTGGCAAATTAGGCACTTACCCACAAAATTAGTAACTTCACGCTTAAGACCTGACCACCAGTATAATACTTGAACGTCTCTGTACATTTTATTCCCGCAAGGATGCATAGCATAAGGACTACTATGCGCCTCCTGCAGTATCAACCGCCTCAAATCAGTATCCTTCAGTACACACACTCTCTCACGAAAACAAAGTACCTCTTCATTATTCAATCAAAAATCTAAGGTTTCCCCACTCTCTATTTGATGGAAATGAGAACCCAATGACTCATCTTCCAACTGTTTACCCTTAATCTACTTAATCCACCTCAATTTAACTTGGAGCTCTACCAACAAGCTACCATCATCAAACAAACTGAAACGGGCAAACATCGCCTTCAGATCGGTCACAGCCCTACGGCTCAGTGTATCAGCGGCCACATTAGCCTTACGAGGATGGTATTCAATCGAATAGTCATAATTCTTGAATAGCTCAATCCATCTACGTTGCCTAAGGTTTAACTCTTTCTGAGTGAGGAGATACTTAAGGCTTTTGTGATCCATGTAAATGATACACTTCTCACCATACAGATAATGCCTCCAAATCTTTAATGCAAAAACCACCGCAACCAACTCCAAGTCATGTGGTAGATAGTTTGCCTTATGTGTCTTAAGCTGAAGAGATGCATATGCCACTACTTTACCTTTTTGCATCAACACACAACCTAAATCGATGTGTGATGCATCACTTTACACAGTAAACTCTTTCCCAGACTCTAGTTGAATCAAGATAGGAGCCTCAATCAAAACTTTCTTCAGCTTCTCAAAATTCCTGCTGCTTATCAGTCCAGTTAAATGGTACCCCTTTACACAACAACATAGTCAAAGGTGCAGCAATAAATGAAAACCCCTCAACAAACTGTCGATAATAACCTACCAGTCCCAAAAAACTCTAAATCTCAGATACAGACTTAGGCTGCTTCCAATCCAGAACAGCTTCAATTTTTTGAGGATCAACCCTAATACCCTCAACAAATACCACAAGACCCGAAAATGTCATAGAGATGTTCATAATGCTCAACCTCATTCTTCGAATACATCTGAATATCATCAATAAAAACTACTACAAACCGGTCTAGACAGGGTTGGAACACTAGGTTCATCAGATCCATAAAAGCTGCTGGTGCATTCGTCAGTCCAAACAGCATTACCAAGAATTCATAATGACCATAACGAGTTCTAAATGCCATCTTATGCACATCAGTCTCTTTGAATCTCAATTGATGGTACCTGGATCAAAGATCTATCTTAGAAAAAACCAAAGCGCCGCAAAACTGATCGAATAGATCATCAATCCTTGGTAGAGGGTACTTATTCTTAATCCTCAATTTATTCAGTCACCCGTAGTCAATACACATACGCATGGTTCCATCATTCTTTCTCACAAATAAGACCGGTGTTCCCTACAGAGACGCGCTAGGGCAGATAAACCCTCGATCCAATAACTTTTGAATTTAAGTTTGAGTTCCACAAGCTCTTTCGGCCCTTCGGAGCCATTGTATAAGGGGCGATGGACACCGGAGCTGTACTAGGAAGGAGCTCAATCCCAAATTCAACTTCACGACTTGGAGGTAATCTAGGTAGCTCATTGAGAAAGATGTCCAGAAAATCTTTGACTGTTCTAATATCCTTAACAGAAGAACCCACAGATTCCGAAACACTGATGTAGCTAGATACGCCTTACAACCCTTACGAACCAATTTCTTAGCCTTCAATGCAGAAATTACATTACTCAAGTAATTTTTTTGTTCCCCAATTACCATTACCTCCTCGTCCTCCTCAGTTCTCAGTACCACCCGTTTAGTGGCACAGTCCAAGCTCACTCGATGATTAACTAACCAGTCCATGCCCAGTATTAAATCAAACTCTCTAAAAGGGAGTTCCATTAGATCTGCTAGAAAGATAACCCCTTGTACCTCTAAAGGAACATCTTTAAACAGTTTATTAACTCTAACGGATTGCCCCAACAGACTCAATACAGTAATTCCATTCGAAGTCTTCTCAACCAGAATCCCCAAGTTCTCAGTAACAATACAGGCAACATAGGAATGGGTAGATCTTACATCTATCAATGAGTATAAGGAACATTGAATATTAAAAACATACCTATAATAGCATTTGGAGCGTCTCCATCCTCTTAGCGGTGTGTAGCATAAACCAGTGCCAGCTACCTCACCTCAGTATGACCAGCACCTCTGCGCGGTGCTCCATGGCCATGGCCCATACCATTTCCACCTCAGTATAAATTTGTAACATGAATTGAGTTGGAAGTTATTATAGTGTACTTGTGCATTCGGGTATGTGATGAAAATATATGAGGTGGTTATAATCAACTTTGTGATTCGGCTCTTGCACATATATATATATATATATTTGCACATGATGTATTGGTATGACATATATATTATCTCAAGGTATATATTTATATATAATGGTGTTTCAGTTATAGAGTAAACGATGGATGCGTATTAAGTTATAATATGTAATGCATTAGTTAGTAAAATGTATGCCATTTATATGTGGTATTAAGTATATAATTGGCCTCAACATACACTTGCATATTCGGCCACATGAGATGGATTGGTGTTGCATGTATTCGGTTAGAGGCAAGCATATTGATGCTTTTATCTTGGCTTAGATAATCGGCTAAAAGAGAGAGTGGGCTAATATGTTGAGTTTGATTCATGATTTCATACATATGTGACTCTAATGTCTAATGTATATATGGGTTAAGTACCTTGAGTTTCTCTTCTTGATGTTCAAGTGATTAAATCAATTTATTTGTTAAATTAAGCTTAAGAGCAAAGAGGATCAAAGTCGGATAGGGGAAAAGAGAAAGTAAACGAATAGCCGTGGACATCTAATCGTCGACCACTTCCGAGGTAAGTTTTAAGTGATTAAACGTTGAGTAAATTCAATCATAATAGGACATAATGAGTTGATTTAATAAGATATGATATGGCCATGACATGTCTTAAACTCAAATGGTAAGTTCATAAGTGTTTGGACTTGGAAATTTAAGAGCAAATTGTAATAATTTGCTTTGGACAGCAGCAGTAACGTGATTTTAGAAAATCACTATAAATTGTTGGTCTGGAATTATAGGCTGAATAAAATATGTAATCAAAGCTTAGTTAGTCTAGTTTCTTATAAAAGAGACCGTGGAAGCAAAGAAATTTCCTATAAAGAGATATTTAAAGTTGTGTGGGACAGTGTCAGAATGACTCTGAAATCCCCTGTTCTGATTTTGGAAAATCATTATAAATTGTAAAAAAATGGTTATAAGATAATATTTATAGGCTTAGGCTCCTTAATGAGTCTAGTTTCAAATGAAATCAAATAGAATACATTATGAATTCTGTACAATGAAAAATTTGATTCGTAGTGAAGAGTGGTCAGATTAGTCAAACAGTGAAACAGGGGAAACTTTAAGAAAAATCTGGTATTGATTGGCCAAACCTAAAATTCCAGAAATTTTATGGATGAAAGATATACGAGTCTATATTCAGGGAAAATTTACGGCAAGTGATTTGGAGTTTTGTAGCTCCAGTTATAAATAATTTAGTGACTATTTCGCAGGAAAACAGCTCGTAGTGAATATGTGATTTTGTTGTAAACATGGATAAAACTTGTTTTAGTTGCTCATAAGCTATTGATTAAACCCATACATGAATTCTAAATCGTGATATTGTAAAACGATATATGAGTGTTAGACGGATCTTTGATATTAAAATTTGTGAAATTTTAAGTTTATGAGTATTCGATTATGAAATGATAGTATGGCGTGAAATTGAATTATTCCTTTGGAAAATGATTGATGTAGATTCGGCCAAGACAAAGTGTATACATGATAGTATATGTGGTATGTGAAGTATATTTGGATAATTGTGATGTGAATACATGAAAATTTATATTTTGATTTTGGATTTTATGTGATGAATGTGAATGTGTATATATGAGATAAGGCCGAATGGCCAATGTGATGAATGTGAACAAGCATATATGTGATAAGGCCGAATGGCCAACGTGATGAATGTGAGCATGCATATGTGTGATAAGGCCGAATGGCCAATGTGGTGAATATGAGATATGTATATGTGGTAAAGCCGAATGGCTAATGTGAAATATGTATGAGGTATGTATATGTGGTAAAGCCGAATGGCTAATGTGAAATATGTATGAGATATGTATATGTGGTAAAGCCGAATGGCTAATGTGAGATATGTATGAGATATGCATATGTGGTAAAGCTGAATGGTCAATGTGAAATATATATATGAGATATGTATATGTGGTAAAGACGAATGGCTAGTGTGAAATATGTAGGCGATAAAGTATATTGTGGCGAACGACCAATGTGAAAGGTGTGTATTATTAGATATTTGATGAGGCAAATGAATTACAAATATGGCAATCGATGTGAATGTTGTAACATGTGATTAAATGTACATGAAACTTGAAATATATTCGGGTAAGACCCGATGACTACGTGTGGAGATTATGTCTGGGTAAGACCCGATGACTACGTGTGGAGATTATGTCCGGGTAAGACCCGATGACTACGTGTGGAGATTTTTTTCGGGTAAGACCCGATAACTTCGTGTGGAGACTTCGTCTGAGCTAAAGGTCTCACCGATAATCCGAGTAGAGGTTAAAGCCATAAGACTTCGTAATAAGAATTGCTTATAAATATATTCAATGTGAAAGGTTAAACAGGTATGTACTCCAATTTTATATGTGAGCTTGATTTGAACTAAATCATAAGGTAGTTATGTGATGCATACGAGAGCAATCTATGAGACTATTCCTATGATTATGTGACATCGGATCAGTGTGAGAGGTTATGTGAAATCATACAATATATTTATGTCACATGAGCTCACCTTTACGTGAAAGTTTAACTACCTATTGTATATGATGAGTTGTGCATATTCGGTAAAGGGATGGGAAGGAAGAGTGAAATAAAATATACGAACAACTATGTTATAATTTGATTGTTATCTGTTGACACTGCTTAAAACTTACTAAGCATTGTAATGCTTACTCCGTTTACTCTGTTTCCTCTGTTTTATAGATCTCATTGCGAAGCTACAGGCTCGGGGATCGTCAGCAACTAGTCACACTATCACTATCCACCGCTTGTTACTGTTATGTTTGGAATTATTTTATGGCATGTATAGAATAGACTAGTGGCGGAAGAATATTTTTGGTTAATGTATATAAGCCATGCGAAAATGGCATCTTTTGAATGTTTACTTAGTGAAGTTTAAATTTTACCTCTGGTTGTGCTTAGTACTTATTTAAATGAACGATCTTTATTTCAAGAAAAAGTTCAAAATTTTCTTGTTCGACATGAGTTACAAGTCCGTAATGCCCTTACCTATTCAGCGGCAGTTACGGGATAGGGTGTTACATTTTATTGGTATCGAGCTACGGTTTAGTCGATTCTAGGACTAACGTAGCACGCGTGAATCTATTTATACATGCCATAAAGTGATAAAATGATAGTGTGATGATTTATGACTATTAAAATGTGTTTGCTGTATTGTAATGAATCTTGATCCCGATCGAGCTGTAGCAAGCTTCTGACTATGAGAATTTGCGATATAACTACACTTAGATATGCCTAAATTATTAAGTTGATCAGGTACGTATCATGTACTCGTATTTGGATTTCGATTTGGGTTGAATTATAAGGGTATAAGTGATGCAATTTTGAAAGAGTGTTATGATTATAAATGTGATTTTTTTATGTGGCTATGGAACTGGAAGTTGAATGGTAGATAAGCATGTTGTGTTTGTATTTAAGTAATGTAAATGATACACTAATGTGTATTTCCATATGTGTATATGTACATGAGAATTGAGAGTGATATATCCGGGCTAAGTCCCGAAGAGCATTCGTGCTAGTGATATATTCGGGCTAAGTCCCGAAGAGCATTCGTGCTAGTGATATATCCGGGCTAAGTCCCAAAGAGCATTCGTGCTAGTGATGTATTCGGGCTAAGTCCCGAAGAGCATTCGTGCTAGTGATGTATCCGGGCTAAGTCCCGAAGAGCATTCGTGCTAGTGATGTATCCGGGCTAAGTTCCGAAGAGCATTCGTGCTAGTGTTATATCCGGGCTAGGTCCCGAAGAGCAATCATGCTGGTGACGTGTATTCGGGCCTTCGTGCCTAGTAGGCTTCGTGCAGGTAATTTGAGCAAAGTTTAAGTGTTCATTACTATACGAATTCAAACTTAAATGAGATGATATGTTTAAAAGTGTACATACATGATGTTTATAGACTTGGTTAAGTCATTTCAATGTGTAATAACGAATGAATAAGAGCACTATGTGTGTGAATGATTAGAGGCACTGTGTGTGTGTGTGAATTCCTTTAACCGAGCACTATGAGTGCGAGATCGGTCAGTGGGCACTAAGTGTGTGAAGTGGAATTCATGTAAGACCTCGTCTGGGACGAAGGCATTGATTTGAGATAGTGTGTAAGACCATGTCTGGGACATGGCATCGGCTCGATATGTGAGAATATGTAAGACCATATCTAGGATATGGCATTGTAAGAGCTATATGTGCTTAATGAGTATCCGTAATGATTTCGAATGATTCAACGGGTATATTTAAGATGGTAAATAAAGTAAGATCAGAACAAGTGATACAGGTATGTACGGAAGGTATGTGAAAATCAAATAAAAGTAAAAATTTGTGAGTTCATATTATATTATGTTATGTATACTAAATAAGTGAATATGTAAAAAGATGGTGGATATGTTGTTAAGAAATGAATTCATGTTATAAATGTGTTACGTATTTAGTCTATGGAATGCTTGGTATATGAAGTCATATGTGCTATTGCTAAATGACCCCTATTTTTTTTTGTTAATCATATTCAAGAAATTATTTCGATTAAGTTCGACATTTGAAAGTCTGTAAGAATTTTTGATGAATGCTAATAATTTTGGATATATGGGTTATGTGCTAAAATAAATCCCATGCCGGTATACTGTATGAGGCTTTATGCCAAATCGATTGTATACGGGTATCGTTAACGGTGATTGAATGTGCTAAATGAATTCAAAGTTCAGGAATGTGGAAGTTGATTTTCTGTTGGAAATAGGTTAAGTTGAATAGTGAGATATGATGGAGTTATAAAGGATATTTATTGGGATGTTTGACTATATGTGTACTTTCGGTCAGGTTACAGCTTGTACATGAATGAAAATGTGGGTTGATGATGTGAATTATACATGTTAATATGTGCTTAATATGTGTTTGAAATGCATTTGTGAATTAAATTAAGTGATTATTGCTTATGAAATCAAGAAAATGAGATATATGTGCATACTTGTAGAAATGTTTATGTATTTGTTTTAAGATAAGAAAATGATTTTATAGATCGATGCGAAATCAATAATGAATTACAATTGCTATCGATGAGCTAATGTTTATATGAATATAATTCAATAAGAGGACGTTATCCTAAACTATGCATCAGTAGAAATTTTCAGGGATGAAAATACCTAAAGGGGGGAAGAGTTGTGACACCCCTAATTTGACCCTAGTCGAAAAGTGGTTTCGGGACCACAAAATCGAGTCATAAAAATAATTAACCGTCATAGTTGATGCTTATTATATGTATATATGCATGTGTAAAAATTTCATGTTTGAATTTTGTTAATTGTAAGTGAATTTTATTGATTAGGACTTATGTGAGAAAATTTAGAAATGTGCTAGGCAAATGTAAAGTGGCCTATTAATGCATGTTATAGAAGTGAGGGGTTTGCATGTCAAATTGCCCAAAAATTGAACTAGTGGCCGGCCATGCTATGGGACATAGCATATTTTAAGCACGGTGTGCTAATGTTCATGTTGGAAAGAATAAAATAATGAGTTTGTAATAAAATAAGGGGGATGAAGGGTGAAGGAAAGAAAAAAAAGGGTATCACCTTGTTCTTCTTAGCCATACAAGAAGAAGAAGAAAGAGGAGGGGGGCATTCGGCCTTTTGAATGAAGAGAAGGTTAGAAAATTTCGTTAATCTTTCTTTTGAAATCTTAGTTTGTTCAGGTTAATCATCATGTTTTTCTTACCTAGCCATACTAAAATTTTGAATTTAGAGTGTTGGATGGAACTTTCGGTTATAATATGTGTGAGAAGAACTTGATTTTTTCTTACCTTTAAGTTTTGATGGATAAAGAAACAAAAAGATTGTTGATGGAAGAAATTAATGTGTTAAGTGATTATATGAAACTTATTCATGTTTAGATGTGTTATATGCATTGAAAATGGTTGATGATTTTGGATGTGATTAGATTGAATCGGCCATGGTATATCCATAAGTATGATTTATGCTTGTTATGTTACTCATGGGTAAAATGATTCGGCTATGGTTCATGTAAAAATAAAATATACATGATTTGGTATTAAATGATATTAGGTTATATTCGAACATAGAAAGAGTTTATTTTGGTATGCTTATTACATGGTGGGTAAGATTTGTGTTTTGGATATATGTTTATATTTGGTTAATGATTTGTTCTTGTGAAGTATAAATTTGTAACATGAATTGAGTTGGAAGTTATTATAATGTACTTGTGCATTCGGTATGTGATGAAAATATATGAGGTGGTTATAATCAACTTTGTGATTCGGCTCTTGCACATATATATATATATATATATATATTTGCACATGATGTATTGGTATGACATATATATTATCTCAAGGTATATATTTATATATAATGGTGTTTCAGTTATGGAGTAAACAATGGATGCGTATTGAGTTATAATATGTAATGCATTAGTTAGTAAAATGTATGCCATTTATATGTGGTATTAAGTATATAATTTGCCTCAACATAGACTTGCATATTCAGCCACATGAGATGGATTGGTGTTGCATGTATTCGGTTAGAGGCAAGCATATTGATGCTTTTATCTTGGCTTAGATAATCGGCTAAAAGAGAGAGTGGGCTAATATGTTGAGTTTGATTCATGATTTCATACATATGTGACTCTAATGTCTAATGTATATATGGGTTAAGTACCTTGAGTTTCTCTTCTTGATGTTCAAGTGATTAAATCAATTTATTTGTTAAATTAAGCTTAAGAGGAAAGAGGATCAAAGTCGGATAGGGGAAAAGAGAAAGTAAACGAATAGCCGTGGACATTTAATCATCGACCACTTCTGAGGTAAGTTTTAAGTGATTAAACGTTGAGTAAATTCAATCATAATAGGACATAATGAGTTGATTTAATAAGATATGATATGGCCATGACATGTCTTAAACTCAAATGGTAAGTTCATAAGCGTTTGGACTTGGAAATTTAAGAGCAAATTGTAATAATTTGCTTTGGACAGCAGCAGTAACGTGATTTTAGAAAATCACTATAAATTGTTGGTGTGGAATTATAGGCTGAATAAAATATGTAATCAAAGCTTAGTTAGTCTAGTTTCTTATAAAAAAGACCGTGGAAGCAAATAAATTTCCTATAAAGAGATATTTAAAGTTGTGTGGGACAGTGTCAGAATGACTCCGAAATCCCCTGTTCTGAATTTGGAAAATCATTATAAATTGTACAAAAATGGTTATAAGATAAGATTTATATGCTTAGACTCCTTAATGAGTCTAGTTTCAAATTAAATCAAATAGAACATATTATGAATTCTGTACAATGAAAAATTTGATTCGTAGTGAAGAGTGGTCAGATTAGTCAAACAGTGAAACAGGGGAAACTTTAAGAAAAATCTGGTATTGATTGACCAAACCTAAAATTCCGGAAATTTTATGGATGAAAGATATATGAGTCTATATTCAGGGAAAATTTACAGAAAGTGATTTGGAGTTTTTTAGCTCCAGTTATAAATAATTTAGTGACTATTGCTCAGGAAAACAGCTCGTAGTGAATATGTGATTTTGTTGTAAACATGGATAAAACTTGTTTTAGTTGCTCATAAGCTATTGATTAAACCCATACATGAATTCTAAATCGTGATATTTTAAAACGATATATGAGTGTTAGATGGATCTTTGATATTAAAATTTGTGAAATTTTAAGTTTATAAGTATTCGATTATGAAATGATAGTATGGCGTGAAATTGAATTATTCACTGGAAAATGATTGATGTAGATTCGGCCAAGACAAAGTGTATACATGATAGTATATGTGGTATGTGAAGTATATTTGGATAATTGTGATGTGAATACATGAAAATTTATATTTTGATTTAGGATTTTATGTGGTGAATGTGAATGTGTATATATGAGATAAGGCCGAATGGCCAATGTGATGAATGTGAACATGCATATATGTGATAAGGCCGAATGGCCAATGTGATGAATGTGAGCATGCATATGTGTGATAAGGCCGAATGGCCAATGTGGTGAATATGAGATATGTATATGTGGTAAAGTCGAATGGCTAATGTGAAATATGTATGAGGTATGTATATGTGGTAAAGCCGAATGGCTAATGTGAGATATGTATGAGATATGCATATGTGGTAAAGCTGAATGGTCAATGTGAAATATATATATGAGATATGTATATGTGGTAAAGCCGAATGGCTAGTGTGAAATATGTAGGCGATGTGTGTATATTGTGGCCGAACGACCAATGTGAAAGGTGTGTATTATTAAATATTTGATGAGGCAAATGAATTACAAATATGACAGTCGATGTGAATGTTGTAACATGTGATTAAATGTACATGAAACTTGGAAATATATTTCGGGTAAGACCCGATGACTACGTATGGAGATTATGTCCGGGTAAGACCTGATGACTACGTGTGGAGATTATGTCCGGGTAAGACCCGATGACTACGTGTGTAGATTTTGTCTGGGTAAGACTCGATGACTACGTGTGGAGATTTTGTCCGGTAAGACCCGATAACCGTGTGGAGACTTAAATGCGAGCTAAAGGTCTCGCCGATAATCCGAGTAGAGGTTAAAGCTATAAGACTTCGTAATAAGAATTGCTTATAAATATATTCAATGTGAAAGGTTAAGCAGTATGTACTCCAAGTTTATATGTGAGCTTGATTTGAACTAAATCATAAGGTAGTTATGTGATGCATACGAGAGCAATCTATGAGACTATTCCTATGATTATGTGACATCGGATCGATGTGAGAGGTTATGTGAAATCATACAATATATTTATGTCACATGAGCTCACTTTTATGTGAAAGTTTAACGCCTATTGTATATGATGAGTTGTGCATATTCGGTAAAGGGATGGTATGCTAGAAGGAAGAGTGAAATAAAATATCTGAACAACTATGTTATAATTTGATTGTTATCTGTTGACTTTGCTTAAAACTTACTAAGCATTGTAATGCTTACTCCGTTTACTCTGTTTCCTCTGTTTTATAGATCTCATTTGCGGCTACAGGGCTCGGGGATCGTCGACAACTAGTCACACTATCACTATCCACCGCTTATTCTTGTTATGTTTGGAATTATTTTATGGCATGTATAGAATAGACTAGTGGCGGAAGAATATTTTTGGTTAATGTACATAAGCCATGCGAAAATGGCATCTTTTGAATGTTTACTTAGTGAAGTTTAAATTTTACCTCTGGTTGTGCTTAGTACTTATTTAAATGAACGATCTTTATTTCAAAAAAAAGTTCAAAATTTTACTATTCTGACATGAGTTACAAGTCCGGTAATGCCCCTTACCTATTCTGGCGACGGTTACGGGATAGGGGTGTTACAAGAGAAAATTTGATTGCCTAATTTTATTTAGTGTCTAAATAGGTGCATTTTGCTATTATAGACCAAGAGTTACTGAATCCAAATCTAGATCGGGTGATAAACCGTGATTTATACATATTTTTATCCCATGCTTAGCACATTTATGGATGGTTTCTCCTTAGATTTGGTGAATTTGATGCTCTTAATCCTTTAATTTCATGTTTTATAATTAGGTGAGCATAGGAGAGTAAAAAGAGCGAGAAACGGGCCGAAAATGGAGAAAATGGACCCACATGGAAAATCAACACGGCCTGGACTTCCTCACACGGGCGTGTCACTCAGCCGTGTCCATTTGGCAGGATCAAAGCACGACTTACATGGGTAGACTACACGCCCGTGCCTATTCAATAGCCTTGACAATAGGCTAGAGTAATCGCACACGAGCGTGTCCCTGTCGAGCCCAAGTATAGCCCTACTCGGAAAAGGCCACTTTTAAGGGCTCTTAGGCATTCTAAAGCCTATTTAAACACCGAAGGAGGCACTTAGAACAGACGCGTGGAGGAGGAAGCAAGGAATTACTCAAGGGAAGCCGATTGGTCCATCTCAGAAGCCGGATTCATCGTCAAGACTGAAGATCTCCCTTCAATTTCTATTCAAGGGTTTTGGGTTTTCTTTATGTGTTTTATTCCTTATTCATCTGAGATGTTTTTTTTTTATAATTATGAACTAAACCCCCTAAATACCTAAGGGGAATGAAACCTAAGACAGATCTTGTTACTATTATCTGAATTGTATGATAAATATTTGACTTGTTCTTAATTATTGTTTTAATATTCCAGGATATTGATTCAAGTTAATG
This sequence comes from Gossypium arboreum, assembly GCF_025698485.1. NCBI lineage: Eukaryota > Viridiplantae > Streptophyta > Magnoliopsida > Malvales > Malvaceae > Gossypium > Gossypium arboreum. Next base: position 30,847,437 of record NC_069076.1, read on the forward strand.
CTCTTATTCAGAGGAGGAAAAGACCCTGTCTAAGAGTAAATTTGTCATAATTAAGCGGATTTGATTGTATGCCTAGAGATAGGGTGCTAAGATTTTGCTAGATTAGGGTGAAACCTAATAAGGGGATCCATAGATCAAGTTAATGCAGCACTAGAGCATTAATTAGAAAGAGATTTCAATTAAATCAACCTAGGTTAGACGTTATTAGTCTCAAGAGAGATAATAATATGACTTAGGATTTCTACGGATCAAGTCAAATGAATAAATCGTTTGATTTAGATTCAACTAACAAATGAAGTCTAGGTGGATTTTTCCTTGGGTATTGTCTTAATCAATCGAATTTTCCCAAAAGCTTTTCCCCAATTTCTCTTTGTGCATTCTTAATTTAGTTAATTAGTTTAGATAAACAAATCCCTTAATTTTTAGGCTAGATAATAAAAAGAAAGTAATTACTAGTACTCTTGGTTCCTTTGGGTTCGACAATCTGGTCTTGCTAAAGCTATACTACTGTTCGATAGATACACTTACCTTCATCGTGATAATAGTTTGATTAATTATAAATTTTTAAAACCTATCGTGAATATCATGTACCAAGTTTTTGGTGCCGTTACCGGGGAACTAGGATATTAGGAACACTCGATTTTAATTACTTTAGCCATTCTACTTTATTTGCAATTTAAATTTTTATTTTCTTTTCTAATTTTTCTTTTATTCGTTCCTGGCAGGTTTTTATAGTGTATAACTAGAAGAAACCCGTTGGGACCATTACTGTTTGATAATGAGATCGATCGCACAGTTCATAGAAACTGAAGAGAAATAAGACGAAGCTTACGATACACAGAGGAAGAGCAAGAGGACGATACTTCAACTAGAACCGAGGAGATGGCTGAAAACCAAGAAAATTAGCTACCTCCTGCAATTGCTGCTAATCAGAATTCTGCTCCACGTACTATGTATGATTATGCTAAACCTTCTTTAACAGGAATTAAATCGAGCATAGTTAGGCCTGCTGTTGCTGCAAATAATTTTGAACTGAAACCTAACACCATTCAAATGATCCAACAGTTTTTTCAGTTTGATGGTTTGCAAGACGAGGATCCCAACGTTCACTTTGCAAATTTCTTAGAGTTTTGCGACACTTTTAAAATCAATGGTGTTTCTGGTGATGCCATTCACCTTCGATTGTTTCCCTTTTTTGTTGAGGAATTAGGCTAAACAATGGTTGAACTCATTACCACGAGGGTCAATCACTACTTGGGAAGAAATAACCGAAAAGTTTTTATTAAAATATTTTTTGCCGACCAAAACAACTAAATTACGTAATGATATCTCCTCTTTTGTACAGATGGATTTAGAAACACTCTACGATGCATGGGAGAGATACAAGGATCTATTGAAAAGGTGCCCTCAACATGGGTTACCACTCTGGCTATAGGTTCAAACGTTTCACAATGGCCTGAATCGTTCGACTCGACAGATGATCGATGCAGTCACTGGCGGAACTATCAATAATAAGACACCTGAGGATGCTTATGAATTTACAAAAGAGATGTCACTAAAAATTATTAGTGGGAAGTCATGAGGGCAAAGCCAACAAAAACAACCGGCGTTTTTAACGTGGATTCGGTCACCATGCTCTCTAATCAGGTAGAACTTTTGAATAGAAAAATTGACGATTTTCTTGGTTCTTCACAGGTTCACCCAGTAATACAATGCAAAGCAAGTGGAGATGGATCAAGCAATTCAGAATACCCACCTTATGGCCACAACATGGAGAATGAGTAGTTAAATTACATGGGTAATAATCCTCGATGTAAAAATAATCCTTATAGTAATACTTACAATGCAGGTTGGAGGAACCACCCAAATTTCTCAAGGGGAGGCTAAGGGAATCAGAGACCACCACCTCCAGGCTTTGAACAACCACCTTACCAACAAGAGAAGAAGCGAAACCTTGAGGAGATGCTAACAAAATTCATCTCGGTGTCAGAAACTCATTTTTTGAATACCGAGACAACACTTAAGAATCAACAAGCATCGATCTAAGGGTTCGAAACTCAGATAGGTTAGCTCGCTAAATTGATATCTGAATGACCACAAGGTAGCCTGCCGAGTAACACTGAATCTAACCTAAGGGAGCAACTCAATGCAATTACCATTCAAGATGAGGAAAGGTTAGTTGCACCTGAACCAGAACTGAGGGAAGAAACTATGGTAAGTAAAGGTAAACGTGAGGTGGACCATAGTGACCAGAAATTGGTATGTAAAGAGTACAAACCTCGTGTTCCATATCCCAACGTGACAAGGAAAGACCGTATAGATGAACAATTTGGTAAATTACTTAAATTATTAAAGAAGTTACATATTAATTTACCGTTTATTGAAGCTCTTTCTCAGATGCCAAACGTAGTTAAATTCCTAAAGGAACTTTTAACAAATAAGCGGAAGTTGGATGAGGCATTGCATGTGGAGCTAAATACTGTTTGCTCAGCCATACTGCAGAATAAGCTAGCCAACAAATTAAAAGATCCAAGGAGTTTTACGATTCCCTGTTTAATTGGTAGCCTAGATGTTAATAATGCTTTGGTTGATTTAGGGGCTAGTATCAATGTTATACCTTACAAAATGTTTAAGAAACTAGGTCTTGGGAAACCCAAACAAACTAGGATAAGTATTCAATTAGTCAATAAAACAATCAGATTTCCTAGGGGGATTATTGAAGATGTACTCGTTAAAATTGACAAATTTATATTCTCAGTTGATTTCGTTGTTCTAGACATAGAGGAGGATAGTAACGTTCCTTTAATTTTAGGGAGGCCTTTTTTAGCAACCGCTAAAACAATAATTGATGTTGGCACAGGTGAACTCACATTTCGTATGGGAGATGAAACAATCACCCTTCAAGCTCGTAATACGAGTAACACAAAAAAACTTAAAGGTGGTTGTATAAATCATTCTACTAAAACTGACCATGTGGTGCAACCTACTTTGCAGGAAATAAGTTCAAAAAACATACATGAGCCATGTTCAAGCAACAACAAAGAACCTCTTTATGAAGAACAGAGGCTACAAATCGAGGAACTAGATGAATGGTAGACATATAAACATAGGATGCACGATAAACTAAAACCACGCCATGACGATCTCAATGTCGCACCAAATCAACTTAAGGCTGGAGACAAAGTACTACTAGATGCAGGAGACCCTCGCATTGCTACTTCTGAACCTAACGAAGCAATCCCTCTTATGGTACTCAGTATTTTCCCATATGGTACAGTCGAGGTAATTCATCCCAAATTCGGTACTTCTAAGGTAAACAGTACTCGTCTTAAACCTTATGTTGATAAAATTGATAGCAGGGATAAGGAGTGTAAACTCCTTACACCACCATGACCATGCACTAGAATGGTAAGTCGAGCTTAGACTATAAATAAGCGCTTCTCCGGAGATAACCTGAGCACTAACGATGATAACTTCTTTAAAAATTTTAGTTTTAACATCTAATCACTAACTGAGTAATTGAAACACAGGTTCTCTAATCCACACGGTAGGGCACAAGGGCGTGCCTTAGGCCGTGCCCACACCACAAAAGAAGACACGACCGTGCGTTACGGCCGTGTGAAAACAGGGTAAAATTTTTTCTTAGCACGGGATGCGATAAGTGGCCACAGTCGTACGACATGGCCAAGGGCGAGTCTGTCAAACCAACACGGCCGTCCGACATGCTGTGTCTATGAATCATGGTTGAAACTAAGAATTTAGCACGATTATACAACACACCCGTGTCCACCACCTGTCCTCAAGACTGATAAACCAACACGGGAGTGCGTAATGGAACACGGGCATGGGAGAAGCAAACGAAGTAGGACACAGTCATGCGACACGGCCGTGGGCACCAACACGCCCAAAGAGCACAGGCGTGTACAAGTCTCAAACGAGCCCAAATTTAAAAAAAAATTGTGAAACACACGGGAAAAAATTAGGCACACTAGCGTGCCCCACGGCTGTGTACGCCAATATATATATAAATATCTCACTATTTATCATCCCCTTCCTCAAAATCCCTAATCCTAGCCGCTGCAACTTCACACGCCCTACCTGCCACGCCCGTGCACCGACTACAACACTACTTTCGACGATCCAAAGCTCTTCCCTCTTGCGTTTGTTCATTTTTTTTCCCTCTATTTTCTTCATTCTTTTACTTATTTCATGATATTTTATTTTATTTTGAGCAAATAATCATAGTTATCATGATAGAAATTTGCAATGTTAGTCAATACATTTTGCTGCATTCATCCATTTTTCTTATTTCCATAAATTTCATGCTTACCCATATGCATTCATTCACTAGATATTTCCGTTAGCATTACTCTCGTAGTCCTTTTCATAGTAATGCATACTTTATCTGATTTGGCTTTTTTTTTTTTGCATAGTTGTTCTTTCGTACTTGACTTCTAGGAAATATCTCTATTAATTTTACCATGCTATTGTTGGGGTGTAATTTTATTTTTATTTCGACTTGTCATTGTAGGTATACTATGTCAACCTCACGTGGCAAGAAGACCGCCATCCCCGCTTCGAAGAAAAGGAAATGAGCAACGCCCTTCTCGGGTCCTACCGCTGAGACCCGTCACCCTTTCCTCCAGTTCTCATTGGGACCTCAGGAGGAACTATTTCAGATATTACGAGCCCGACCCCTAGGTGTGGGCCACTGCATTGACTAGGCTGAACTCGAACAAATTCAGATGGCTGACGCGGTTTGAGCCCTCCTGACGACTAAACCGTGGGGGCTCTTCTTTGAGATCATCGAGACGACATACCTCGAGCTCATGATAGAACTTTTCTTGACCTTCCATCTTCAAGTCATCATGATAAACTTTGACGATCCTAGAACGGTCCAGTTCTGCCTTAGTGGTCTAGTACGCCAGTTGAACATACCAGAGTTTGGAATTGCACTAGGGCTATACACGGAAGAGTTCATGGACAACAACAAACTCGACACCCTCCATCGCCACATCCATTTCTCTCCCTCAAAGTGCTGGAAGGACCTCATCCCTATCTCGGCCATATATGATCCTAGCTGTTCTAAGGCGTAGGCCCTTGCCCCATCCTTGCAATACCTACATGCCATATTGGCCCACACTCTGACAGGACAGCGAGAGAGAACAGGCACCGTCAACACTCACGACACTTATTTCTTGTGGAGCATGGCGAATGGGCACATCTTCGACCTTGCCTACTTCATTGCCCTCGCCATCCACCATCAGACGTAGTGACATAGGAGAGGAGTCATCTCTATCGGGCCCTCACAATCATCCTCCTTCACTCCTATTAGCCAGATGTCTCCACAGGGTATCTTGAGCATGCTACATATAAGGATGATCGAGAAACAACGTGGCACCTACCCTCCTCAGTACCGCCTCTTCCAGTCCATCGAGGAGGAGGACCCAGAGGACATTACTGATGATGTCCCTCCACGTCATGAGGACCCACCATCTCATCCACCACCCATCCATCGTCCAGTTTATGCGATGGCTTCATACTCTGACATCTTTGAGTGCCTTACTCAATTTAAGCAGCAGTGTTTTCAGCATTTTGATCACATTGATGCTACTCTTCATCAGATTTTTTAGCACCTTCACATCTCGTCGCCACTACCATTTCGCGAACCATTCAGCGATGACGATGTTTAAAAACTTTTTATTTATTATTTTTATTTTCACTTTTATCTTTATTTATATTCTTTAAGTACTTTTTATTTCATTTTCCTTTAATATTAGTTTAATATTAGTTTTTACAATTTTTATTTTCGGCTATTTCATTATGAGTAATTATGCTTCCTTATATTTCCTAAAGAGTTCCTAATTTTATCACAATCATAAAGAGCTCCAAAGCTCATCATCAAATAGGAACTAAAAACTCCACTGCTCGACCATGACCATAGCTACTACCAGATATAATACTCTTTTGGCGTAAGACTTATGGACTAATGAACCTCTACCACCACCGGAGTATCCTCCTCCACTTTCATCATTGCATTGGCCAATTATTCTCCATAACTCCAATTCAAGGAGTTCATTCATCATTCAAAAATTTTCACTTCTCTCCCTATCTTTTGATTATATATCTATATTTTTTAATATATCTATCTTTGTACATTGAAGGCAATGTACATCTTAAGTGTGGGGGGTCTTTTATATCATTATCAGAAATCCTTAAATTTTGTCTTATTCTCACGTGAATCACTTATATCACTATTAGAATGAATTTTAATTAATTTATGATTTTTATTGATATGTCTTTAATTAAAACATAGGCATTTATGCATTGATTGTTTAAACTTTAAGACATTAGGGAATCAAGCATGATAAGTTGATTTTTTAAAAAAACTTTTAGGTTGCTTCCCTAAGTTTAGGTATTATCTTGAGTTGAAATTCACAAGTTTAAAATCAAAAAGCCATAATTTTTGTGAGATCTTGAGCCTTTAGAGCATATTTTATTTCTTTCATGCTCACTTTTATTAAGAGTGCATCAGCATTGATTTATTATTCTAGAACTTGCTTGATTATGCATGTCAAGACCACACCATTTGATTTGATGTGTTGAGATGATAAAGGCACTTAGGTTTAACCCAATCACTCCACAAAGCCTACCTTCATAATTAACCCTTAGTGATCCCCTTTGAGCCTAACAAGCCATTAATTGATTTACCCTCAATATTAACCTATAACCTATTATTGTTGAAATCCCCTAATTTGATCCCTATTTTTGTCGAGATTTGATTTGAACTAATTGCCTAGTTATGTTTTATTTTTCGTTGCAATAATTAAGTTCTATGTTATTTGACTTATTCTGAAAAAAAAAATTCTTACACACTTATTAATAGTAATTCGTCATTTTTTTTTAGCTTGAGTGTTAATTCCATATTCTGAGAATAAGCTCACTTGTATTCAAATGATAATTGGTTATTTTTCTAGTTAGGTGATTTCTTTAATTCAATCTCGATTCTAACCTTTTTCTTCAGCTTATGACCACACGCCCAACCAAAGCCACATTACAACCCTCTAAAGACCTTTTTGATTGATGTATCATCTCAATATATAATGGTTAAGATTTGATTTTCATGCTAGCCTATAGTAATAACTTTTCATATTGACTAATGAATGCTTTATTTGATGTTCTTAAACACATCAAGTGATTTGAGTGAATCTTTAGTAAAGATGTTAAACTCTATGATATTTTGATCAAAGGTGATTACTTGATGAGAGGGGACACCTATGTTTTCATGACAAAATGCTCAACTTGGAATGTTAGAAACTTTGATGTACTTTTAGTTGAATTTTCAATGTATGATTACTTATGGATTATGTTGAGATATTATTGATAAGGATTATAAATTGAGAAGAATTTATTTTGATTGTGTGTTGGGGATTTTGCTTGAGGACAAGCAAATGCTTAAGTGTAGGGGTATTTGATAAACCGTGATTTATACATATTTTTATCCCATGATTAGCACATTTATGGATGGTTTACCCTTAGATTTGGTGAATTTGATGCCTCTAATCCTTTAATTTCATGTTTTATACTTAGGTGAGCATAAGAGAGTAAAAAGAGTGAGAAACGGGCCAAAAATGGAGAAAATGGAGCCACATGGGAAATCAACACGGCCTGGACTTCCTCACATGGGCATGTCATACGGCCGTGTCCATTTAGCAGGATCAAAGCACGACTTACACGGGTAGACGACACACCCTTGCCTATTCAACAGACTTGACCATGGGTTAGAGTAATCACACACGGGCATGTCCCTACCAAGCCCAAGTATAGCCCTACTCAGAAAAGGCCACTTTTGAGGGCTCTTAGGCATTCTAAAGGCTATTTAAACATCAGAAGAGGCACTTAGAATAGACGCGCAGAGTAGGAAGCAAGGAATTACTCAAGGGAAGTAGATTGGTCCATCTCAAAAGCCGAATTCATCTTCAAGACTGAAGAGCTCCCTTCAATTTTGATTCAGGGGTTTTGGGTTTTCTTTATGTTTTGTATTCATTATTCTTTTGAGATGTTTTCTTTTATAATTATGAACTAAACCCCTTAAATACCTAAAAGGAAAAAAACCTAAGACAAATCTTGTTACTATTATCTGAATTGTGTGATAAATATTTGACTTGTTCTTAATTATGTATTCTTAATTCTTGTTTTAATATTACAGGATATTAATTCAAGTTAATGCTCTTATTCAGAGGAGGAAAAGACCCTGTCTAAGAGTAAATTTGTCATAATTAAGTGGAGTTTATTGCACACCTAGAGATAGGGTGATAAGATTTTGCCGGATTAGGGTGAAACCTAATAAGGGGATCCATAGGTCGAGTTAATGCAACACTAGGGCATTAATTAGAAAGAGATTTCAATTAAATCAACCTAGGGTTAGACGTTATTAGTCTCGAGAAAGATAATAATATAACTTAGGGATTTCTACGGGATCAAGTCAAATGAATAAATCGCCTGATTCAAATTCAAATAACAAGTGAAGTCTAGGTGGATTTTTCCTTGGGTATTGTCTTAATCAATCGAATTTTCCCAAAAGCTTTTCCCCAATTTCTCTTAGTGCATTTTTAGTTTAGTTAATTAGCTTAGATAAACAAATCCCTTAATTTTTAAGCTAGATAATAAAAAGAAAGTAATTACTAGTACTCTTGGTTCCTTTGGGTTCGACAATCCGGTCTTGCTAAATCTATACTACTGTTCGATAGGGACACTTGCCTTCATCATGATAATAGTTAGTTTCAAGAACAATTAACTATAAATTTTTAAAATCTATCGTGAATATCACGTACCACTGGGGGAAAGCCAAGCAAATAGACTAAATCGACTAGGTGCAACATTTTGTAATTTAAGGTAAGTTGTATATAAATAATACAACTACATTGATAATATATGTGTTTGAATTATATTGGAATTATTATAGCATAAATTGCTGGATTGTAGAAATGAGAAAATGTGATGGGAATAGAGATAGTAGAATTCCTGATTGAACCTTAAGAAATAAATCGGATATTCATGCCATAACATTTGGGTCACTTGTGTGAGCTAGTGTAAGACATGTCTGGGACATGCATCAACCACATTATGAGAACCAGTGGAAGACCATGTCTTGGATATGGCATCGGCATTGAGACGAGTACCAGTGTAAGACGTGTCTGGGACATGCATTGGCCTCAAGATGTAAGTCGGTGTAACGCATGTCTGGGAATGCATCGGCTATGAAATGTGTCAGTGTAAGACCATGTCTGGGACATGGCATCAGCACTATACCCTATGTTTGAGGTTTATGGAATATCTGATAGTGTTCCAAATGGTTCAATGATGAAAGTTATAATTTCTAGTTAATGAGGAAAGTATAACTGTGTTGTGAGTGGTACAGGTACCTATTTGGTATGTATAAAATGTGAGCCAAATATATGCTATATGATGTGTATTGAATATTGATGAGTAAGTTTTACTTATGCCCACTTGTATGTTATTAGCTTGTTGATGAATGTTAAAGTTGTGTTGTATATTTATTTATGTGCAACTTACTAAGCCTTATGCTTCCTCCCTCTCCTTTTCCATTTTCCTATAGTGTCGCTTATCTATCTCAAGGACCAACGGGAGTTAGAGATATCGATCACACTATCAATCGAAGCATTCAGTATAGTTTGATTTGTATTTTTGAATATGGCATGTATATGTAACACCCCTATCCCGTAACCGTCGCCAGAATAGGTAAGGGGCATTACCGGACTTGTAACTCATGTCAGAACAGTAAAATTTTGAACTTTTTCTTGAAATAAAGATCGTTCGTTTAAATAAGTACTAAGCACAACCAGAGGTAAAATTTAAACTTCACTAAGTAAACATTCAAAAGATGCCATTTTCGCATGGCTTATATACATTAACCAAAAATATTCTTCCGCCACTAGTCTATTCTATACATGCCATAAAATAATTCTAAACATAACAATAATAAGCGGTGGATAGTGATAGTGTGACTAGTTCTTGACGATCCTCGAGCACAGTAAGCCGCAATGAGATCTATAAAATAGAGGAAATAGAGTAAGCGGAGTAAGCATTACAATGCTTAGTAAGTTTTAAGCAAAGGTCAACAGATAACAATCAAATTATAACATAGTTGTTCATATATTTTATTTCACTCTTCCTTCGGGCATACCATCCCTTTACCGAATATGCACATCTCATCATATACGATAGGCGGATAAACTTTCACATAAAAGTGAGCTCATGTGACAAAAATATATTGTATGATTTCACATAACCTCTCACACTGATCCGATGTCACATAATCATAGGAATAGTCTCATAGATTGCTCTCGTATGCATCACATAACTACCTTATGATTTAGTTCAAATCAAGCTCACATATAAACTTGGAGTACATACCTGTTTAACCTTTCGCATTGAATATATTTATAAGCAATTCTTATTACGAAGTCTTATAGCTTTAGCCTCTACTTGGATTATCGACGAGACCTTTAGCTCAGACGAAATCTCCACACGAAGTTATCGGGTCTTACCCGAACAAAATCTCCACACGTAGTCATCGGGTCTTACCCGAACATAATCTCCACACGTAGTCATCGGGTCTTACCCGGACATAATCTTCACACGTAGTCATCGGGTCTTACCCGGACATAATCTCCACACGTAGTCATCGGGTCTTACCCGGAATATATTTCCAAGTTTCATGTACATTTAATCACATGTTACAACATTCACATCGACTGTCATATTTGTAATTCATTTGCCTCATCAAATATCTAATAATACACACCTTTCACCGTTTGTCATTTGGCCACAATATATATATATATACACATCTCATACATATCTCACATTAGCCATTTGGCTTTACCACATATCCATCTCATACACATTTCGCATTAGCCATTCGGCCTTACCACATATATACATGTTCACATTCATCACATTGGCCATTCGGCCTTATCACACATACGCATGTTCACATTCATCACATTGGCCATTTGGCCTTATCACACATACGCATGTTCACATTCATCACATTGGCCATTCAGCCTTATCACGCATATATATACATGTTCACATTCATCACATTGGCCATTCGGCCTTATCACACACACGCATGTTCACATTCATCACATTGGCCATTCGGCCTTATCACGCATATATATACAGGTTCACATTCATCACATTGGCCATTCGGCCTTATCACACATACGCATGTTCACATTCATCACATTGGCCAATTGGCCTTCTCACACATATATATACAGGTTCACATTCATCACATTGGCCATTCGGCCTTATCACACATGCGCATGTTCACATTCATCACATTAAAATCCTAAATTAAAATATAAATTTTCATGTATTCACATCACAATTATCCAAATATACTTCACATACCACATATACTTTCACGTATACACTTTGTCTTGGCTGAATCTACATCTATCATTTTCCAATATCACAATTTATAATTCACGTATGGGTTTAGTCAATAGCTTATGAGCAACTAAAACAAGTTTTATCAGGGTTTACAACATAATCTCAAATTCAGCACAAGCTGTTTTTCCTGAGCAATAGTCACTAAACTATTTATAACTGGAGCTACAAAACTCCAAATCCATTTCCATTAATTTTCACTGAATATAGACTCATATATCTTCCACCCATAAAGTTTTCAGAATTTTTGGTTTGGCCAATCAATACCAGATTTTTCTTAAAGTATCCCCTTTTTCACTGTTTGACTAATCTGACTACTCTTCACTACGAATCAAATTTATCACTTTAAAGAATTCAAAATGTGTTGTATTTGATTTCATTTGAAACTATACTCATTAAGGAGTCTACGCATATAAATTTTATCTTATAACCATTTTTGTACAATTTATAATGATTTTCTAAAAACAGAACAGGGGATTTCGGAGTCATTCTGACACTGTCCCACACAACTTTAAATATCTCTTTATAGGAAATTTCTTTGCTTCCACGGTATCTTTTATAAGAAACTAGACTAACTAAGCTTTGATTACATATTTTATTCAGCCTATAATTCCACACCAACAATTTATAGTGATTTTCTAAAATCACGTTACTGCTGCTGTCCAAAGCAAATTATTACAATTTGCTCTTAAATTTCCAAGTCCAAACACTTATGAACTTACCATTTGAGTTTAAGACATATCATGGCCACATCATATCTTATTAAATCAACTCATTATGTCCTATTATGATTGAATTTACTCAATGTTTAATCACTTAAAACTTACCTCGGTTGTTGTCGAACGATTTCGATGGCTATTCGACCACTTTTTCCTTCCCTTTATCGGATTTAGTTCCCCTTTGCTCTTGAGCTTAATTTAACAAACAAATTGATTTAATCATTTGAGCATCGAAAAGAGGAACTCAAGGTACTTAGCCCATAAATATACATTAGACATTAAAGTCACATACATGTGAAATCATGCATCAACTCAACATATTAACCCACTCTCCCTTTTAGCCAATTGTCTAAACCAAGATAAAGGCATCAATATGCTTGCCTCTAACCGAATACATGCAACACTAATCTTCTCATGTGGCCGAGTATGCATGTATATGTTGAGGCCAATTATATACTTAATACCACCCATAAATGGCATACCAATACATCATGTGCAAACATATATATATATATATATATATATATGTGCAAGAGCCGAATCATAAGGTTGATTATAACCATTTCATATATTTTCATCATATACCCGAATGCACAAATACATTATAATAACTTCCAACTCAAATCATGTTACAAATTTATACTTCACAAGGATAAATCATTAACCAAATATAAACATATATCCTAATTCACATGTATATTTTATTTTTACATGAAGCATAGCGAATCATTTTAACCATGAGTAACATAACAAGCATAAATCATACTTATGGATATACCATGGCGATTGCTTCATGAAGTTGCTAAGACCTACCTTTTTCAAATTCTCACACACACTCTATCATCTTCATACCTCACCAACACAACATCAAACATCCACCAAGAAGACAACACCCATGGCCGAGTATCATCTCCCTCACATAGCAAAGATTTAAACCATGGGCTAGTTAGAACTCAAGCTAACAACTAAAAACATGCATGAATCTCATGGCACAACATCAAACTTACCTTAACCTAGATACAAGTATAGCCGAACCTCTTCCTAATCCTCTTCCAAGCCGAACATGAATCAAGAGTGTAACACCCCGAACCCGAGACCATCGCCGGTGTCGGACACGAGGGGTTAACAAGCCAAGTTCACATATTTTGCCCACCAATTTGACATTTCCAGTCAGGCTGGAAAACTGCGTCACCGTCTCCTTAAAAATCATATCTCGAGTTTCAAAACTCGGAAACTGGTTTCGTAAATTTTCCCTGAATTTAGACTCATGTACCCATCCATGGATTTATTTTTAGAATTTTTGGTCGGGCCAATTGGTACAGTTTATTAGTTAAAGTCACCCATGTTACAGGGATCAACTGCTCTGACCTTCGCGCGTTGCAACTTGAATATCTCACTGTACAGGACTTTAATACTGGTGCCGTTTGTTTCTAATGAACCTAGACTCAAAATGGAATCTGTAAATATAAGGCATGACTCCTAATTCTTTCTGGATAATTTATAGCAAATTTTTAAAGTTGCGACAGGGGACCCAGAAACCGTTCTGGCCCTGTCTCACAATAGCTTTAATATCTCTTAACATGTAACTCCTATGACCATTTCGTTTCTTCCATATGAAAATAGACTCATCAAGGTTCATTTACATAGCTTATTCACTAATTAATACCATTCCTACAAATTTTGGTGATTTTTCACATTCACGTCACTGCAGCTGGCAGCACCTGTTTTTAAGGTAGGTCTTACCTATTTTGTAGTCTCCATGAACCAACTAGTCTTGCCATACATAGGTTCATATATGATCATTTTAACCATAACAATGGCTGATCATGTGACCAACACTCCCATTTCCAATCCATAATCACATCATGACACCATATATATACATACAAACCACAAATAGTCTAAGTTCATGCTTCCTTTTACGAGCCATTTTCGCATGGCCGTATACATATACATCACCACATTTTTAAACCAACAAGGGTAGTCCTATACATGCCATTTCAAAGTTCAACCAAAATTTATACCAAAATAGAGGCGTTGATAGTGTGGATGACTTGACTTTATTGATCCCGAATCCGATTGCTATCGAGCGAAATCTATAAAAACAGAGCCAAAGCAACGGGTAAGCATTTTTATGCTTAGTAAGTCTCAAGGAATATAATCAGCTTTAATTAAAGCAATACATTCACATAACCAAATACATCATTCCATTAATACTCATTCACATAGTCATTCTTACTTCACACTTCATCATTATATACTTTCACAAAGTATCGATCAATTCAATAGCTGAAATTCATTAGTCGATTGAGCGAATGTTGCTCAAACATGTCGACTTTCCAATGCACATATAAACGTACCTTATTCTTTGGGTTTTTGAGCGTACTAATTGAATTTATTACAGCAACCAACACTCACCTCCAGCCCAAGATTCTTGAATATAACCGGATATAACCACGTGCACAAATGCCTTGGTCTTAGCCCGGATAGAATGTCTCGCACGAATGCCTTGGTCTTAGCCGGATGTAGCCACTAGCACAATTGCCTTTGGGTCTTAACCGGATATAATTTCCAGCATAATTGTCTTCGGGCTTAGCCCGGATATCATTCAATTTCTCATGCACACATACATCAATAATCATTGGACATACATATTTCATTTTCGTTACTAAGGCTCAAACACAATTATAATCACTAGCATAATCGCCTTGGGACTTAGCCGGGTATTATTCGAATACTCATACACATAAATCAATAATCAATACATCCATATTTCATTCCACATAATTCAACTAAGGTCACTTCTTGAGGACTTACCTCGGATGTTGTCGAACGGCTTTTACGGCTATTCGATCACTTTTTCCTTCCCCTTGTCCAATTGTGGCCCTCTTAGCTCTTGAGCTAATTCAAACAAATTCAATTTATTAAAACCTCATTGTGCTAGCTTATGGCCGAATATGACAAGGAGTTTAAACAGTCATATGGCCACTCTTTAGCTTGAATACACAATGGTCATGCACATTTTATACTACATCAAGCAATTCAATACAATTTATTCGAGCATCAAGGAAAAGCTAAGGCCTTCAATAGGCTACCCAAGGCCAAATATTCATGTACATGTTGAGGCCAATTATGCACTTAATACCTCACAAAAACAGCATGCATTTTACTAGTTAATGCTTTGCATATTGTAGCTCAAAACTTATAATATAGCATCAAGCACTCATATGTGTGCTAGGCCGAATGTGCTTGCAATTTCACAATCATTCTTCAACATCTTCTTCTTTAAACAAACATATTCATCACTTAGTTCATAACCAAAACATCATGTGCAAACATATATATACATATATGAGCATGGCCGAATTTCAAGGTGTCCATAGCCATCCAAAACACAAATTTTAACTAACATGCAAGAAGCATGAACCATGCTCATGAATGCATCATGGCCGAATATGACAATCATGCCCCTTTTCAACTTCAATCATGATTAAACAAAAAAGAAAACTCAAAATCTTACTCAAGAGTAGACAATCCATCATTGCATGCATCATCATCAAGCTTCACACTTAGCATGCAATGGCTTTATCACCATAACAACTTTGGCCAAATACCATTTCCATGGCATAACAAAGATTTGAGCCATGGCTAACATGCACATCAAGTTAGCAACCAAAACATGCATGAAACTCCTAACACAACCTCATACATACCTTAATCTTGATGCAAACTTAGCCAAATCTCCTTCTAGATCTCTTCCAAACCAAGCATGAAGCAAAAATCCTCCCCCTTTTTCCTTAGTATTTTAGGCCAAGAAGTGAAAATGGATGAACACAACAATTTTTTCTTCCTTCTTTCTCAACTCACGGCAAGGGGGGGGGAATGCTACTCTCTCACACACATTTTTTTTTCATTCTTTTCTTACCCATGCTTATTTGTTTATTATTTCTCCCTAATGCCCAACAAAACATGTTTCATGACATGTTTAGCCCATATCTCTTTGTCATGGCCGGCCATCACTTGTAAAAAGGGGAATTTGACATGCAAGTCCATTATTTTGCATGCATGCTTTAATTAGTCATCACACATTTCCCTATCGTACTTTCAAAGTTCACTACTAAGTCCTTTCTAGTGGAATTCACCTTTATAACACTAAATCAATCATCATAAAATGTCATACATGAGTACACACATATTATAGGCATCAAAATAAATTTTTAATTATTTTTATGCCTCGGTTTTATGGTCCCGAGACCACATTCCGACTAGGGTCAATTTTGGGCTGTCACAAAGAGCTCCTTCCTTCTTCCTTAGAACTTTCACCCAAAAGAAATGAAAAAGGATGGACACTTTTTTTTTTCTTTGTTTTCATCATATTCCCTTTCATTATTTTATTACCATGCTCCTTATTTTATTTTTCCTAACATACATCACTAACATAACATGTTTGTGACATGTTTCCACCCATAGCATGGCCGGCCACTATGCTTTAATTTGGCTAATTTGACATGCAAGGACAAGCACTTTCCCACATATATTAATAGGCCACTTTAACACTTGCCTAGCATATTTCTAAATTGTCTCACATAAGTCCCTACTAATAAATTTCACATACACTGACCAAATTAAAGTATGGAACTATCACACAAGCATTTACGCACATCATAAACACAGAATATAACCTTTAATTATTTATAAGACTCGGTTTCGTGGTCCTGAAACCACTTTCCGACTAGGGTCAATTTAGGGCTGTCACAACTCTTCCCCCCTTTAGGGATTTTCGTCCCCGAAAATTTCTACCGATGCATAGTTTAGGATAACGTCCTTTTATTGAATTATATTCATATAAACATTAGCTCATCGATAGCAATTGTAATTCATTATTGATTTCGCATCGATCTATAAAATCATTTTCTTATCTTAAAACAAATACATAAACATTTCTACAAGTATGCACATATATCTCATTTTCTTGATTTCATAAGCAATAATCACTTAATTTAATTCACAAATGCATTTCAAACACATATTAAGCACATATTAACATGTATAATTCACATCATCAACCCACATATTTGTAACCCACATTTTCATTCATGTATAAGCTGTAACCTGACCGAAAGTACACATATACTCAAACATCCCAATAAATATCCTTTATAACTCCATCATATCTCACTATTCAACTTAACCTATTTTCAACAGAAAATCAACTTCCACATACCTGAACATTGAATTCATTTAGCACATTCAATCACCGTTAACGATACCCTATACAATCGATTTGGCATCAAGCCTCATATTGTATACCGGCATGGGATTTATTTTAGCACATAACCCATATATCCAAAATTATCAGCATTCATCAAAAATTCTTACTGACTTTCAAATGTCGAACTTAATCGAAATAATTTCTTGAATATGATTAACAAAAAAAAATAGGGGTCATTTAGTAATAGCACATATGACTTCATATACCAAGCATTCCATAGACTAAATCCGTAACACATTTATAACATGAATTCATTTCTTAACAACATATCCACCATCTTTTTACTTTCATTTGATTTTCTCATACCTTCCGTACATACCTGTATCACTTATTCTGATCTTACTTAATTTATCATCTTAAATATACCCGTTGAATCATTCGAAATCATTACGGATACTCATTAAGCACATATAGCTCTTACAATGCCATATCCTAGATATGGTCTTACATATTTTCACATATCGAGCCGATGCCATGTCCCAGACATGGTCTTACACACTATCTCAAATCAATGCCTTCGCCCTGCACGAGGTCTTACATGAATTCCACTTCACACACTTAGTGCCCACTGACCGATCCCGCACTCATAGTGCTCGGTTAAAGGAATTTGCACACACACAGTGCCTCTAATCATTCACACACATAGTGCTCTTATTCATTCGTTATTACACATTGAAATGACTTAACCAAGTCTATAAACATCATGTATGTACACTTTTAAACATATCATCTCATTTAAATTTGAATCCGTATAGTAATGAACACTTAAACTTTGCTCAAATTACCAGCACGAAGCCTATTAGGCACGAAGGCCCGAATACACGTCACCAGCATGATTGCTCTTCGGGACCTAGCCCGGATATAACACTAGCACGAATGCTCTTCGTGGTTTAGCACGGATATATCACTAGCATGAATGCTCTTCGGAACTTAGCCCAGATACATCACTAGCACGAATGCTCTTCGGGACTTAGTCCGGATACATCACTCGCACGAATGCTCTTCAGGACTTAGTCCGGATACATCACTAGCACGAATGCTCTTCGGGACTTAGCCCGGATATATCACTAGCACGAATGCTCTTCGGGACTTAGCCCGGATATATCACTCTCAATTCTCACGTACATATACACATATGGCAATACACATTAGTTTATCATTTACATTACTTGAATACAAACACAACATGCTTATCGACCATTTAACTTCCAGTTCCATAGCCACATACAAAAATCACATTTATAGTCATAACACTCTTTCAAAATTGCATCACTTATACCCTTATAATTCAATCCAAATTGAAATTCAAATACGAGTACATGATACGTACCTGATCAACTTAATAATTTAGGCATATCTAAGTGAAGTTATATCGCAATTGCTCATAGTCAGAAGCTTGCTACAGCTCGATCGGGATCAAGATTCATTACAATACGACAAACACATTTTAATAGTCAAAAATCATCACACTATCATTTTATCACTTTATGGCATGTATAAATAGACTCACGCGTGCTACGATAGTCCTAGAATCGACTAAACCGTAGCTCTGATACCAATAAAATGTGACACCCCTATCCCGTAACCGTCACCAGAATAGGTAAGGGGCATTACCGGACTTGTAACTCATGTCAGAACAGTAAAATTTTGAACTTTTTCTTGAAATAAAGATCGTTCGTTTAAATAAGTACTAAGCACAACCAGAGGTAAAATTTAAACTTCACTAAGTAAACATTCAAAAGATGCCATTTTCGCATGGCTTATATACATTAACCAAAAATATTCTTCCGCCACTAGTCTATTCTATACATGCCATAAAATAATTCTAAACATAATTGTAACAAGCGGTGGATAGTGATAGTGTGACTAGTTCTTGACGATCCCCGAGCACGTAGCCGCAATGAGATCTATAAAACAGAGGAAAGCAGAGTAAGCGGAGTAAGCATTACAATGCTTAGTAAGTTTTAAGTAGTGTCAACAGATAACAATCAAATTATAACATAGTTGTTGTATATTTTATTTCACTCTTCCTTCGGGCATACCATTCCTTTACCGAATATGCACATCTCATCATATACGATAGGCGGATAAACTTTCACATAAAAGTGAGCTCATGTGACAAAAATATATTGTATGATTTCACATAACCTCTCACACTGATCCGATGTCACATAATCATAGGAATAGTCTCATAGATTGCTCTCGTATGCATCACATAACTACCTTATGATTTAGTTCAAATCAAGCTCACATATAAACTTGGAGTACATACCTGTTTAACCTTTCGCATTGAATATATTTATAAGCAATTCTTATTACGAAGTCTTATAGCTTTAGCCTCTACTTGGATTATCGAGACCTTTAGCTCGACGAAATCTCCACACAGTTATCGGGTCTTACCGACAAAATCTCCTGCGTAGTCATCGGGTCTTACCGAACATAATCTCCACACGTAGTCATCGGGTCTTACCGGACATAATCTCCACACGTAGTCATCGGGTCTTACCGGACATAATCTCCACACGTAGTCATCGGGTCTTACCCGAATATATTTCAAGTTTCATGTACATTTAATCACATGTTACAACATTCACATCATTGTCATATTTGTAATTCATTTGCCTCATCAAATATCTAATAATACACACCTTTCACCGTTTGTCATTTGGCCACAATATATATATATACACATCTCATACATATCTCACATTAGCCATTTGGCTTTACCACATATCCATCTCATACACATTTCGCATTAGCCATTCGGCCTTACCACATATATACATGTTCACATTCCTCACATTGGCCATTCGGCCTTATCTCATATATGCATGTTCACATTCATCACATTGGCCATTCGGCCTTATCACACATACGCATGTTCACATTCATCACATTGGCCATTCAGCCTTATCACGCATATATATACAGGTTCACATTCATCACATTGGCCATTCGGCCTTATCACACATACGCATGTTCACATTCATCACATTGGCCATTCGGCCTTATCACGCATATATATACAGGTTCACATTCATCACATTGGCTATTCGGCCTTATAACGCATATATATACAGGTTCACATTCATCACATTGGCCATTCGGCCTTATCACACATATATATACAGGTTCACATTCATCACATTGGCCATTCGGCCTTATCACAAATACGCATGTTCACATTCATCACATTAAAATCCTAAATCAAAATATAAATTTTCATGTATTCACATCACAATTATCCAAATATACTTCACATACCACATATACTTTCACGTATACACTTTGTCTTCGCTGAATCTACATCTATCATTTTCCAATATCACAATTTAGAATTCATGTATGGGTTTAATCAATAGCTTATGAGCAACTAAAATAAGTTTTATCAAGGTTTACAACATAATCTCAAATTCAGCACAAGCTGTTTTTCCTGAGCAATAGTCACTAAATTATTTATAACTGGAGCTACAAAAATCCAAATCAATTTCTGCTAATATTCCCTGAATATAGACTCATATATCTTCCATCCATAAAATTTTCAGAATTTTTGGTTTGGCCAATCAATACCAGATTTTTCTTAAAGTATCCCCTTTTTCACTGTTTGACTAATCTGACCACTCTTCACTACGAATCAAATTTATCATTTTACAGAATTTAAAATGTGTTGTATTTGATTTCATTTGAAACTAGACTCATTAATGAGTCTAAGCATATAAATTTTATCTTATAACCATTTTTGTACAATTTATAATGATTTTCTAAAAACAGATCAGGGGATTTCGGAGTCATTCTGACACTGTCCTACACAACTTTAAATATCTCTTTATAGGAAATGTTACATGTTAAGAGATATTAAGGCTATTGTGAGACAGGGCCAGAACGGTTTCTGGGTGCCCTGTCGCAACTTTAAAAATTTTCTATAAATTATCCAGAAAGAATTAGGAGTCATGCCTTATATTTACAGATTCCATTTTGAGTCTAGTTTCATTAGAAACAAACGGCACCAGAATTAAAGTCCTGTACAGTGAGATATTCAAGTTGTAACGCGCGAAGGTCAGAGCAGTCGATCCCTGTAACATGGGTGACTTTAACTAATAAACTGTACCAATTGGCCTGACCAAAAATTCTAGAAATAAATCCATGGATGGATATATGAGTCTAAATTCAGGGAAAATTTACGAAACCAGTTTCCGAGTTTTGAAACTCGAGATATGATTTTTAAGGCGACGGTGATGCAGTTTTCCAGCCTGACTGGAAATGTCAAATTGGTGGGCAAAACATGTGAACTTGGCTTGTTAACCCCTCGTGTCCGACACCGACGATGGTCTCGGGTTCGGGGTGTTACATGGCACCTTATGAAGCATTATATGGTCGTAAGTGTCGAACGCCATTGTATTGGACTGAACTCAAGGAAAATCAGATTTATGGAGTTGATCTAATAAAAGAAACTGAAGAAAAAGTGAAGATAATTGAGATTGTTTGAAAGTCGCTTGAGATAGACGAAATCTTATGCAGACCTAAAGCGAAAGGACATTGAATTTCAAGTTGGTGATAAAGTATTTTTAAAGGTGACTCAGTGGAAGAAAGTCCTTAGATTTGGACGGAAGGGCAAATTAAGTCCGCGTTTTGTTGGGCCGTATGAAGTAATTGAAAAAGTTGACCGGTAGCATATCGGCTAGCATTACCACCGAATTAGAGAAGATTCATGATGTGTTCCACGTATCTATGTTACATTGGTATCGTTCGGATCCTTCACATGTAGTTTCACCGACAGAAATTGAACTACAACCAGATATGACCTACGAAGAAGAACCGATTAAGATTTTAGCTCGAGAGGTCAAACAACTAAGGAATAAAAATGTTGCACTTGTGAAGGTGTTGTGGCAAAGGCATGGAGTAGAAGAAGCTACATGGGAACCTGAAGAAACTATGAGAAACCAATACCCACACCTGTTTACCGGTAAGATTTTCGAGGACGAAAATCCTTAAAAGGGGGGGGAGAGTTGTAATATCCTGAATTAGGGCTTAATCGGAATAGTGGTTTCGTGACCACAAATCTGAGATAGAAATAATTATTTTACAATGATTTTGATGTTTATGATATGATTGTATGATTGTGTGAAAATTTGGTGATGAAATTCTATGCCTAAAGTGCTTAAATTGAAAGTAGGGACTAAATCGAATAAGTTGCAAAACTTGCATTCTAGAAGTTTTTAGTATGAAATTGTTTTGGAATATTAATGAGGAGGTCTTAAATAGCAATTTGACCAATTTTAAGTTCATAGACAAAATTAGGACATGGAAGGAATTTTTGGAAAGTTTAGTAGTAAGGGTATTTTGGTCATTTAGTTATTAAAATGAATTAAAAACAAAATTAAAAGCCAATTTTGTCCATCTTCTTCATTAGGCCAAAATTTCAAGGGTTCTCCATAGCTAGGGTTTGTTTCAAGCTTCCAAGCTCCATAGTAAGTGATTCCAAGCCCGCTTTTAATGATTTTTACATTTTGAGATCCTTAACTCGATAAAGCTTATGTTAGCAATAATTTAACCTAGGGTTTATATTTGGAAAAATACCCATAGGTGAAATTTGTGTATTTTGATGTTTTATGATAGAATATGAAGTTTTAAATTATGTTAGACAACTTGTACTACTCGATTTTAAGCAAAAACGAGTAAAAGAGCTTAATCGGTAAAAATACCTAATAGTCACAAGTACATGTTAGAGTGAGAATTTGACGTTGCCATAGAAGAGAAAAGTGATCAGCATGTTGTAAAACATAAGAATAAGGAATAAAGTTTAATCCTGAGCCTAGGGGCAAAAATGTGAATATGCAAAAGTTTAGGGGTAAAATTGTAATTTTGCCAAAATTTGAGTTAAGGATTAATTTGATAATGTGAGTATTAAATAAGCTAAATGTGTTATTTTAGATCAAGAAAGACGTGGAATCGACCTCAATCGAGGAAAAGAAAAGATTGTGGACTAAATTGCAAAATCCTTGTATTTTGGTACCAAGGTAAGTTCATGTGTAAATAATGTAGCATAAATGTTATTTTTAAGTTATTAATGTTAATTATATGATATGCTGATTTTTAATCGTGAAATATTATGCTTTGTGGTTAATGTTGAGTAATATGCAAATTATGTTTACTACTTGATAAATATGAATTGCTACCGAGTATCGGTTCCGATATTCCATGGAAGACGACAAATGTGAGATCGAGGGAAAAAGCCCGTTTGAACCTTAGGAATGGATTAGGATACAAGTGACATGTCACTAGGATGGTTGAGCATCCGAACTCGTTGAGTTGAGTCCGAGTTCACTTATGGATGCAAATGTCCGAACTCGTTGAGTTGAGTCCGAGTTCGTGAGATGTAACTAGGCATCCGAACTCGTTGAGTTGAGTCCGAGTTCACTTATGGATGCGAACGCCCGAGCTCGTTGAGTTGAGTCCGAGTTCACTTAGGGGCGGGTTACATGATTTCTTGATTACATATGTGGCACTTATGTGCAAATTATCCATGTATCCGAGTTATATTCTGATGTGTTCAACGGGTGAAATTTCTAGTTTAATAGAAGAGCACTTAAGATATAAGTGACGTTTTGGGTAAGTGTTGTGAAATGGACACTTTGGACAGGTATTTTGTTAACCCTCGGGTTGATAATAGATACAACAACGATAAGGTGGTAAGATGATGAATGATGTTTAGAAATATGATATATGTTTTGGTGGTACCATGCTAAAGTTGTTTGGTATATTTGTATTGTTATGTTACTTGTTATTTACATATGAACTTACTAAGCATTTATGCTTACTCCTTCCTTTTCATTCACTGTAGTTTTGAACAAGCCGGCTAAGGAATCGGGACAGGTCGAAAGTTCGATCACACTATCCAAAGGACTTTTATCTTGGTAAATGGCTTGTACAACTACTTAAGTATGGCATGTATAGCAATATACCTATTTTGTTTAAATAATTTTATGATATGGCCATGTTTGGTTGAGAAAATGTTTGATATTGATAAGTCATGGTGATGGCTAATTTAGATCATGTTTGATATCATGGAAGTTTAACAGGTTATCTAGTTCATAAAAATTCATGGAAAGATGAAACTTGCCTTAAAACAGAATATTGCTGCAGCAATGACATGAATTTGAAAAATCACTAAAAATAGTATAAATAGAACTAAATGATGAGTAAGTTATTAAATTGAAGCTTAATGAGTCTATTTTCATATGGATTGAACAAAATAGGAATATAAATTATATTTTATGAGATATTTAAACTTTTGCGAAACAGGGCTAGAGTGATTTCTGGATCCCCTGTTTTGACTTTAAAAATTCATAATAAATTGTACTAAAATAATTAGAAGCTTTTGTTTATATGTACAGATTCCTTATTGAGTCTAGTTTTAAGAGAAAGAAACCGTATAGTCATTTAAATTTTTTATAGATATATATCTGATTCGTAATACACATAGGTCAGAGCAGTCGAACCCTGAAACAGGGGATACTTTAATTAATAAACTGTACTAATTGGCCCAATAAAAAATTCTAGAAAAACATTAGTAAATATATATATGAGTCTAGATTCAGGGAAAATTTACGGATCTTGATTTCAAGTTTCGTAACTCGAGATATGATTTTTCTTGTAACTGTGACGCGAGTAGCTAGAAAGTTGTGAATGTAGAAACAAATGATTTGAAGTTCTTAAATTGATAAATTATGTTCGGTAACCCCTCAAGCTTGACTCCGGTGATGGTCTCGGGCGTGGGGGCGTTACACACATTCCCGAGAGTATCTACTAAGTCTGACAAACTTTCGCTCATAATCAGTAACTGACATAGAACCCTGCTTATGCTCAAGAAATTCTTTCCGTTTCTGATCGATGAATCTTTGACTGATATATTTCTTGCGGAACTCGGTTTGAAAGAATTCCCAAGTAACCCGTTCTCTCGGCACGACGGAAACCAAAGTATTCCACCAATAGTAGGCAGAATCACGTAACATAGATATAGCACATTTTAAACATTCATCAGGTGTGCACGATAATTCATCGAACACACGAAAGGTATTATCAAGCCAAAACTTAGCTCGCCAAAGCATCATCATTGTCAAGCCTTGAACTCAGTAGCCCCATGCTTCCGAATCCTATCAACCGGGGGCTTGTTCAACCTCGATGGGTCAACTCCAGGAGATATTACAGGTGCAGGGTTTGTATTAGTCGGGGGTGGGGGTTGTGGGACAGCCGTATTAGTTCGAATATACTGATTGAACCAATCATTCATCACGCTATAAAAAGCCTGCCTAGCTTCATCATTCTGATTACTAGCAATAGGTTGAGAGTCCATCGGCGTTGTCCCATGTGGGAGAGCAGGCGCTACACTCTCAACATCATCAGCATCGCTTCGGTTGGGATCGGGATCCATTACTATAAATAAACACATTTTTAATCACGTAAATCACCACACTATCGATAAACACATAATGGCATGTATAGCTATTCCCCACGACATTACGGTAGCCCTAGAATCGACTAAACCGTAGCTCTGATACCAATTAAATGTAACACCCCGTACCCGAGACCGTTGCCGGAGTCGAACACGAGGTGCTAAAAGACTTAACTCCTTACTTAAACAATTTCATACAATTCATTTTTTAAAATTTCCAGACGAGTGGCTAATCGCATCAGATCACTCTAAAAATCATATCTCGAGTTCCAAAACTCAAAATCCAATTCCGTAAATTTTTCCTGAAATTAGACTCATACATATATTTACTAATTTGTTTCTAGAATTTTTGGTTGGGCCAATTAGTACAGTTTATTAGTTAAAGTCTCCCCTGTTTTAGGGTTCGACTACTCTGACCTTCATACATTACGACTTAGATATCTCCCTGTACAGGGCTTCAATACTTATACGGTTTGTTTCTAATGAAACTAGACTCAAAAAGAAATCTTTACATATAAAGCATGACTTCTAATTATCTCTGGTTAATTTATGGTGAATTTCCAAAGTCAGAACAGGGGATCCAGAAATCGCCCGCCCTTTTCACTAAAAAACTTAAACATCTCATAAAATACGGCTCATATGGTCGTTTCGTTTCTTTCATATGAAAATAGACTAATCAAGATTCGTTTCATTTACCATATTCTTATAGGCATCTTTAATTATGTATACTAGAAGATCCTACTTAAAAACTTACCTCGGTATATTGAAACGGTAGTAGATTGGCTACTCTATTGCCTTCTCTTTTCCCCTATCCGACTTCGATCCTCCTTGCTCTTTAGCTTAATAAATACAAATAGATTTGTTTAATATCTTAACCCATATTGTTTACTCATATTTCACATTCGACAATCACATAACAATTTCAATATGTATTAATATTTATAATTATGCCATGGTTCAAACTTCATACTTATTTGTAACTGAAAATGGTAAGAACTCATCAAGCCACGATAGTCACTTATAACTCAACTCAAAATGATTTTATAACCCTAGTAACCGATCATTCATCTTATACTAGTTTCGCATACATAAGTAAAACTCACATAGTTTACTTCGTTTTCTTGTACACTAGTGTAGCCAATGCGATTATTACGAAATAGATCATATGTGTATAACAATACTTATTTACATATACATTACCAATCAACATTCTCACTCCTTAGCTAATGCCGATTGTCTATATAAGTCCTAATCATCTTCTTTGCATGTAACAACTTTCCAATTCAACTTAATGGAATAAAAAAAATATACATTAAGATCTAAGACCGAATTTTGAAATTTCCATAATCGGCACTTGCTATAAAACAATTAAGTCACAATCAATTAATATTACCTAGCTTATACCTAGATTAATAATCATCTAAATTATTTAAAACGTTCAACACCACTCATATTTATAAACACATATTCGGCAAGGAAGAAAAATTGATAATTTAACAACCTTGGCTTAGCATATAATTTGCTTATAACACATTTTTAAGCATTTTTTTTCATCAACTCAAAACACACTCATCACTCACAATAACTAAGTTCATATTCGGCAATGGCCTCTAATATAATGACCGATTCTTCTCACTTAGCATCTAGTGTACACACATGATCATTTGTTTGATTCAAACACCTATCCACCAAAATTCATCCAAGTTAACAAGAACAACAACCACATTCTTTATTATTTACCATGACCTAAAACCATATTCATTCACCAAATATCAAAAATTTAACATGGGTCTAATAAGGAACTTAGTAATTTACTAGAATTTAACTAAAATTTCAAGAATTAACCAAAACTTCTTACCTTAATTAAGACTAGGATGACCGAATGATGTTCCTCCCCTAAACTTCTTTCACATTCGGTTCTTCAAGAAACAAAGATGAACACTTTGTTTTTATCACCCATGTTCTCTTTATTCTTTTATTATTATTCAATAAATAAAAGCCATTTAATTAACATATTGATAATAGAAAATATATATATTATTTATTAACTAGCAACATGGCGGCCACCAACAATAAAATGGGCAATTTGACATGCAAAACCATTCATTTTAGTACCTTTATTATAAACCACTTTTAAAATTACCCATCATCTTTCACATTTTTCACACATAAGTCCTATTTACAATTTCATATTCAATTGTCAAAATTAAAGCATAAAACCTTCATATATGCATGTGCGCACACAATAAACATGGAATATGACATTTAATTATTTTTCTGTGTCTCGATTTTGTGGTCCTGAAACCACTTCCCAACTAGGGTCAAAATAGGGCTGTCACAATAACGTTTGGGTCACTTGTGTGAGCTAGTGTAAGACAAGTCTACGACATGCATCGGCCACATTATGAGAACCAGTGTAAGACCATGTCTGGGATATCGCATTGGCATTGAGACGAGTGCTAGTGTAAGACGCGTTTGGGACATGCATCGCACTTGAGAAGGAAGTCAATGTAAGACATGTCTGCGACATGCATCGGAAATGAAATGTGTCACTGTAAGACCATGTCTGGGACATGGCATCGACACTTTACCCTATGTTTGAGGCTTATAGAATATCCGATAGTGTTCCAATGGTTCAACAGTGAAAGTTATAATTTCTAGTTAATGAGGAAAGTATAACTGTGTTGTGAGTGGTACAGGTACCTATTCGATATGTATAAAATGTGAGCCCAATATATGCTATATAGTGTGTATTGAATATTGATAAGTAAGTTTTACTTACGCCCACTTGTATGTTATGAGCTTGTTGATGAATGTTAAAGTTGTGTTGTATATTTATTTATGTGCAACTTACTAAGCCTTATGCTTACTCCATCTCCTTTTCCATTTTCCTATAGTGCCGCCTATCTAGCTCAAGGACCAACGGGAGTTAGAGATATCGATCATACTATCAGTCGAAGCATTCGGTATAGTTTGATTTGTATTTTTGAATATGGCATGTATAAGGATTTAGACTTGTGTTTGGTGTTATTATTAATCTGGCCAAATGTGTTGGCTTGGGATAAATCCTCATTTTGTATTAAGCCTTAAATGATGGCTAATATTCATTCTAATTTATATGCAAAGGTGTTATTTTCATGGATGAATAAAATGCACAAATGCCATGTTGTCTATCGTGGCTGATTTGGTTGTATGAGATAGTCTTATCTTGATTATGGTTGCTATTATGTAAGTTGTATAAATAAGGGTGGCAAATAGGCTTGGTAAATAGCCTTATATTATCCACATGGGTAGACACACGTGCATGTGTCTAGGCTGTGTGTGACGCACAGTCTTCCCTATAGGCGCGTGGTCCGACCGTGTGTCCCCTGCACGTAAAAATTTCAAGTCAGTATACATGATAGTAAACACACGGCAGTGTCTCAGCCGTGTGAGGGACACGGCCTAGCATACGGGCGTGTGCCTTGGTCGTGTGACATTTTGGGTATGCTGACATTAGAAACAGAATGTCTAGGTTTTTGCACACGGGCTAGAACACGGGCATGTCATGGCCGTGTGAAGGACACTGGCTAGGGACACGGACGTGTGCCAGGCCATGTGAAAACCCCTGTAGGTGTGCATTTAGAATTAATTCCACACAAGTGCAGGACATGGGTGTGTTGCCCTTCCATACAGGCAGGTGCCCAATTTCAAAAACAAATTCTCTATAAATGGCTTAAGGACCCGGGTTAAGCCCGAATAGTATCCAGTGGTCGATTTGGGACTCATAGGCCTATGATTAGAAGTTTAAAATAGAAATTGAAATTTTTTTAAATTGAGTCGAGTTTGGTGACTCAGAAATGTATGAAAGCTTGAGTTTAGAGTTAGCTAATGCCTCGTATCCCGTCCCGGTGAACGGTACGGATGTGGGGTGTTACAATTACTCATCCAAGCGATATTATGTCTGCAACATATGCAGGACCACATGT
Organism: Gossypium arboreum; assembly: GCF_025698485.1. Classification (NCBI taxonomy): domain Eukaryota; kingdom Viridiplantae; phylum Streptophyta; class Magnoliopsida; order Malvales; family Malvaceae; genus Gossypium; species Gossypium arboreum. The sequence goes on from NC_069076.1 coordinate 30,877,329, forward strand.
AATATGAGAGATCACATATATCCATCGAATTTCATTATTCAAACGGAACTTAATACTTTTAAAATATGATTGAACATATGATTATTTAATTTATTTTTAACATTCATATAATTCATATAATCACATACCACATTCAATTCAAGCATATAAATAAACACAATTCGGTTTCACGAACTTACCTCAACACTTGTTTGTATATGAAAATCAACTAATCTGAAACTTTTTTCTTTTCCTCGACCTAGCTTCGAATTTGAGTTACCCGGATCTATATAAATGAATTTCATCATCAATTTATCACATCTCATATTCCATTGAATTTAATTTACGTCATAGGAAAAATTACCATTTTGCCCCTATACTTTTCATAAATGACAATTTGTCCATAGGCTCGGAAAATGAAATTCACACAAATTAATCCTTATTCCAAGCCTAACCAACATTTTTATATAAAATTTTTAGCACATGTAATTCACAAAACTTAGAATTTTTCCATAATTTTTACATCTTTACAAATTAGTCCCTAAACCACAATTTCATCAAAATTCACTTTGTAAAAGTTGTTTATCTATCAGCAGCCTTTCATTTCCTATCATAAATGTCAAAATTTTAGCATATTCATCCATGAAAAAATTTCTATACTATGATATCTTTGCAAATCAATCCCTAAAATAGATAGATTAGACTATCTCGATCTCAAAAATATAAAAAATACTAAAAACGAGACAAGAAAACATACCTAATTAAGCTTGATTAGTTTCCTTTCTCTCTCCTAGGATTTTCATGTATTTTTGGGGAAGAAGATGATATAAAATGATATTATTTCTTACTTATAATTTATCATCTTTTAATTTTTCTCATTTCCAATTTAGTCCTTTTCTTTTTCTAAATTTCCATGGATGAATCATCCAAAAATATCTACTAACTTTTCTTTAATGGTCTAACTACCGTATAAGGACCTCAAATTTTGAATTTCATAGCTATTTGATACCTATAGCTACTAGAATTCAATTTTTTCATTTTATGCAATTTGGTCTTTTCCATGATTAAGCACATAATCGATAAAATTTTCTTATTAGAATTTTCATATAACATTCCTATCATAATACGAACCATGAAATAATATTAAAATAAATTTTCTTTCTGACTTAGACTTGTGGTTTTGAAACCACTGTTCTGATTTCATTGAAAATGGGCTATTACAACTGTGGTTAGTGCTAGTGGTTCAGTAGGTAGTTCTGGTTGGCCATTTTGTGCACACTGTTAGCGTAGGCATCTTGGAGAGTGTCATAAGTTAATAGGTGGATGCTTTAAATATGGTTCTAAAGAACATTTTTTGAGGTATTTTCCACATAGGGTTGAGGTTTCACAGGCTCAGAGTTCGACAGCTGTGTCTGCACCTGCTAAAGGCTGTGGTCGTGGTAGAGCTAATGCAAGACCAGTTGGGCAGCGAATTGTTGCTCATATCTGGCCACACAGGTTGAGTTCGAATGCCCAGCTCGAGATTATGCTGTTAGGGAGCCAAAGGATAAGGATTCGACTGACGTCATCATAGGTACTTTCACTTTGCAGTTTACTATATTGTTTTCCTTAGTTGATTCTGGATCGACACATTCATATATTTTGAGTGAGTTGGCATGTAAGTTAGCAATCCCTATTAAGACTATTGGTTTGGGTATGACTGTCATTAGTTCTTTTGATGATAGTGCAGCAGTGAATAAAGTTTACCGTAGATGCCCTCTTATGATAAAAGAACACATTTTCTCTGTTGATCTTATGGAATTGTCATGTTATGGATTTAATGTGATACTTGGTATGGATTGGTTAACCAAACAAAAGGATAGGGTAGATTTTAAGGCTAAGCGGATTACTTTGAGAAATAATGATGGGTTGGAAATTGTTGTTATTGGTGAAAGATCAGGTTTTATGTAACACCCCAACCCCGGCCCAGACGTTATGGTCAAATCTGGTGTCTCAAATTGAAGTGGTTTAACGAAAACCTTATTTTCATTGAAAACCCTTCCTTCTAAGTTACATCTCAATTACTTAATAAAAATCCCTTTCTGTTGCGATGCTTTGCTTAAACCAGTTGGGTTAAGAAAACTTATCCTTAAAAGCTTTAGTTCTGAAAATGTAGTATTAAAAGAAAACTATAGCTTAGAAAATCCATGTTCCATTTCTTGTAATTACAACTCCCGAATTTAATAATCCAAATAATAATAAAAGGGGAAGGCCTTATTACAATCCATACTAAATGAAAATTACTTAATAACTAAGTAACTTATATACTTTTAAAAACCAATCCAAATTGTCTTGCTAGCTGGCCACCTAGAGTTCCTCTAGACATCGAACCTCCTACTGAGCATCACCTGAGAAAAATAAAAGAGGGGGTGAGTTTTCGCAAACTCAGTGTGTACAACCTTCAACAAGTAACAAGCAAACATCATTCACCATAAAATCACACATGCAATGCAGTGCAACCCACCCCAATAATCCATCCGCTACACACCAACTCCGTCCCCCGGTACACACCATGTGAGGATATAAATATTGACCCATCCATTCGATACACTCCAACGGTAGCCCGGTTGCAGAACTACCTTCATTGCAGCAAGCTGCCAATCACATATTGGGCTTAAAAGCTGTCGGTGGATCCACGGTTGTCAAGCAAAAATGTGACCCTCATATACTTCCTCCGTTTGATAATTCCCAACCCCTATGCAACCTAAACAGAATATCGTATGTATGCAGCAGTTATACATGTAACATCCATACATCTTACATTCAACACTTAGGGGTATTTTGGTCATTTTTGCCCTTAGGGGCATTTCGGTAATTTTCCTTTATTATGGGTCTTACTTACCTTGGCCCATTAACAAATCTCGTGAGATAAGATGAATGAATACTATGCACATGGTAGGATTCCCGAGAAGAGGAGGTGGGTCATTAAGACCGCTTAAGTACCAAGCTCTCTCTAGATCCAATCCTAGACATGCACGTACCCGTTGCCACACCTTAACCCTATGACTTGTCCATGGTCCTTAATAAATTAATTAAATTTTATGCAGTCATCATATACTAGGCCTATAACCTCTTACAAAGCTCAGACAAATCCACATACCTATATATGGCCCACTAGGCCCAATCCCTTTCATATGGCCCATCAGGCCCATTCACATTTATGTGTCCCATTAGGCCCAAATCACATTCATATGGCCACTAGGCCCAAATCACATTTACAGTCATGCTCACATACAATTTTCCATCACATAGCATCAATTATCAATTTTTGCCTATTATGGGCCCAACAGCCCATCGGGCCCATTTAGCCCACTCTAGCCCGTTTGGCCAATACACAACCCAAGTCTATGGAATCGCCCATGGACCTCAGGCAACCTATCGGTTTCCCTCTTACGAGTGTTTGTGCACTCGCAAGACTACCGTAGCCAAACTTTCGGCTTTTTGACATTTTGGCTTTTCGGGATTTGCCGATCTACTTGTGTGTGCAGTGTGTGCACACACCTAGTAAGAAAACGTGTTGTAATTTCCTTAGCCCCGAACCTACAATCAATATCACCCTTCAATTAATCGCATGCTTAATACATATCTCTACTAAAATTGAAACCTTACCTTTCACCTTACCTTGCACGACAAGTTATAACAGCCTCTTCTTTAAGCACTAACCATGATCAACTCCTAGATCTGCACCAATATTAACTTTTAAAACCAAAATAATAGGTGACTTGTATCCAACACAAGTCCCCCCCTTACCTTAACTATGACCATTCGGCCAACTAAGATCAAGAGTACTTACCAAAGTCTCTTACCTGAGGAGTAAATCGGTAGAGATCCAAGACTGAGATTTGATACCTATTCCTACCTAAGGCCGATTAGAAGAAGTGAGGGACAATAATTGATACTTAGCAAAACAAACCGATTGGAAGAACGAACACTTATACTAGATTTGACTGAGTGGAAAGGGTAGTGGCGGCACCAAGGGCATTCAGCCAAAGAGGTGTTCGACCTTTGAGATTTGAATGGCAAACAAATGATTATTCGGCAACAAAGGAAAAAGGAAGAAGAAGTCGGCTAAAAAAAGGTGAAACAAAGAATATTGTGTAGAGGAAGGAGGGGAAATCAGCACAGAGAAAAGAGAGTAAAACAAAGGGTTTTCAGCTTTTAAGGAAAAGGGTTTCTGGCAACAAGGTGTAGGGAATTTGGCATTAGACTGGCCACCTCCCATTCGACACCTATTTATAGCCTCTATATTCGAATTTCTCAAGCCCAAGTTCCCAATTCGGCTCCACCTTATCCTTACTCCTCATCTCCTCGTTTTTCTCCCTAATAACCCCTTGATCATTTCCTCAAATTTCTCCTCTTATCACTCCCTACAGAGTTCAATCCAACACCACCTCTGTCCACCCATTAAGCAAAAAAATAAATCCCTTATTTGACCAAAGTGAGATTCGAACGCCAGACCTCTGATACTAGCCACACGCCACTTATCCCCTGGGCCAGCAGGCTCTTTTCTGTCCAATTTTCCCTTCATTTATTCAAAAGCCCACCCACTTGCCATCAAGGTTCTTTTAATAATTTTAATAATTAAACTATAATTTATTTTACCCCTAGGTTCGAACTCAAACCTTGACCAAGACCTACCATCACATAATTAGCACTTAACCGGAAATGCTAAGCACACACAAAAAAAGAAAAATTTGAGATTTCGGGATTTTTGAGTTTCAGGATTTTTAGGGCGTTACATTTTATGTCTAATGTGATTTTGGCTATGAAGGTTGAAAAGATGATGGGAAAGAGGTGTGAGGCTTATTTAGCTTATGTGATGAATTTTGTTAGTAAGGAGTTATGAGTTTAATATAATTGCACTGTTAGGGATTTTCCTAACGTGTTTCCGGAAGAGTTACCTGGTTTGCCACCGAATCAAGAAGTTGACTTTGGAATTGAGCTTTATCCTAGTACTGCACTGGTGTCCATTGCGCCCTACCGTATGGCACCAAAAGAGTTCAAGGAATTAAAGATTCAGTTGCAAGAGTTGTTTGATAGGGGGTTTATTTGATCAAGTGTATCTCCGTGGGGTGCACTGATTTTGTTTGTAAATAAAAAGGATGGTACGATACAAATTTATATTGATTATAGGTAGTTGAATAAGTTGACAATTAAGAATAAGTATCATTTGCCTCGAATTGATAATTTGTTTGATCAATTCCCTGGTGCAATAGTGTTTTCAAAGATCGATCTTAGATCTGGGTATTATCAATTGCAGGTGAAAGAGTCTGATGTGTTGAAAATTGATTTTAGGACTCGGTATGGGCATTATGAGTTCTGAGTTTTGCCGTTTGGATTAACTAATGCTCCTGCCACATTCATGGATTTGATGAATCGAATGTTCCATTCGTATTTGGGTCAATTTTAGGTTATTTTCATAAATTATATTCTGGCGTATTCTCATTCTAAGGAGGAGCACGACGAGCATCATTTTGTAGATTCTGCAAGATAAGCAGTTGTATGCGAAGTTAAGTAAGTGTGAATTTTGGCTTAAGGAAGTGGCGTTCTTAGGTTATGTTGTATCGATAGAAGGGATTCGAGTATATCCTAAGAAGATTGATGTGATCTTAGAGTGGAAGCCGCCTAGGAGTGTTACCGAAGTTAGGAGTTTCTTGGGTGTAGCTGGTTATTATCGTAGGTTCGTCAAAGGGTTTTCTCTTATTGCTGCACCTTTAATGAAACTACTTCAGAAACATATGTTGTTTGAATGGACTGAGGCTAGATAGAAGAGTTTTGAGCAACTTAAGGAAGTTTTGACTAAAGCATCTGATTCAACCAAAACTCAAAAAGGATTTTGTGGTTTATAGTTGTAATAGCCCGTTTTTGGTCAAATCGGAACAATGGTTTTAGGACCACAATTCTAAGGTTAAAATATTTATTTTATTATTATTTTAATGTTTACAACATGAATATATAATGGTGTGAATATTTCATTAAGAAATTTTATTATTTAAATGGTTAATTTGAGAAAAAAAAACTAAATCACGTAAAATGCAAAAGTGCTATTCTATTTGCTAAAGGTGTCAAATAGCTATAGAACCTTAAAGTCAAGGTCCTTAAGTAGTAATTAGACCATTAACATGTTAGTCGATTTAGTGGCTTGGTAAATTTGAAATAATTAATGTTAATTAAGATTATTTTTGTAATTTGGTTGATATAGGTTAATTTAATAAAAACAAAATGAATTTTGTTGTCCATCTTCATCTTTTAGCCGAATTAGGTTTCATTTGGCCATTGATTTATAAGCTCAATTAGTGTGATGTTTTGTCCCATTTTTAACGATTTCTATGTTTTTGAGATCGTTGCCTCGTATTCTAACTAGCCTGTACCCTAGATTTCAAAATTGTTAAAGCTTTATCATGTTGCCATTGTTGAATTCTTGAGTAATTTGATGAATTATGATAGATTTGGAAGGTTGAATGTTAGATTAATAGTTTTTGTAACGTGATTTTTGACAAAAATGTCAAAAAGGGATTAAATTGAGAAAATGTGAAATGTGGTTGTTAAAAGTGTGAATAAATTAAAAATATGGGTTGCTAGTAACATGTATTAAATTCGGCTAAGCAGGGGTTTGTACTAAATTGCATGAATTTGCAATTTTGTGTGATAAGGACTAAATTGTGAAAATGTGAAACATTAGAGGCAAATGAGTAAATTTTCCAAATTGTAAATTATAGGCTAAATTGAATAGACCCAATGCTGAATGTGCTAAATTTGATAATATATAGATCAAGATAAGCTGAGATTGGGATTCGATCGAGGAAAAGGAAAAGTGGACGAATAGTCGATAATTTACATCCGAGCAACTTGAGGTAAGTTCGTATAATTAGAATTGAATTTTTAAATACTTGTAAATTATTTGAAATGAAAGTATAATTGAGTAAATGGTATTATAGAGTTTGAATGCCTAGTTGATGAGAATTATTGAATAGCGAGTCTTGTTTGAACCGTAGAAAGTCGTAGGATACGAATGACATGTCACTAGGGTTACTATTCTGGATGAGATCCTGCATGTGTTGGGGACTCACCACAGCTCGTATGAGCTTACCAATATATCAGCTGGTAAGAGCTTACTATTTTCAGCTCATTAGAGCTTAACAGAGCTTACCATCCATCAGCTCAGAAGGAGGTTACTGATCATAGTTCAAAAGAGCAAAATTGATTATGGATGATTACATATACTTATGTGACTAACTTGTTGATGAATGCTTTTGTTTAGCGATTTGGTAATTGAATTGAGTACACCTTATTTATTATCTTGATTATGTATAAATGGTAAGTTTAATTCTAAATTATATGGGCTTAGTAAGCTATAAAGCTTACTCTATTCCTTTTTTGTGTTTTATAGAGGTTTGATAGCTCGCTCGATTTAGATAAAGTCAGAGATACGCATCACACTACCCAGTTGCTGATTGGTACCTTTGAACTCATGCATGTATGTAAATATGGCATGTATAGGCTAGTTATAAAGATGATAGTTATGGTTACTTGAGCTAGTGATTTTGGTACATGTTGTGGTATAAGATAAAGCCATGTGATTTGGCTTAACTTGGTATAAAGTTTTTGTTGCGTATAAGTATTCAATATGGTATATTTTGACAAGTAGTGAATGGAATGAAAATATGCAAATGTTGTCTTGATATGTGATAGGCATATGAATGGAAAATGCTTGATTATAATTTAGATATTTGAATACCATGTTCGGTTGGTTATATTGTTTGAATACTAAATTTAGAAATGATTGTAGTTGAATTCAGTTAATATGTGTACGAAATGTTATGGATTTACTACCTATTGAGTATTAAAATGTTGCAAATTATGCTTGTACAGGTATGTAAAAATAGGGTGGCAAATTGGCTTAGTAAATAGCCTATTTTTGTCCACACGGGCAAAGACACAGGTGTATGTCTCAGTCGTGTGTGACACACGGTCATATTACACGGCCTTATGTCCCCTGGTGTTGAATTTGTAACTAAGTCAATATGCTCCACACAGCCTCACACTCGGCGTGTGACTTGGCCATGTGGCATAAGTCAGTATACCCTACAGGATTGGCATGGCCTAGCACACGGCCTAGTACACGAGCGTGTATGGCCATTTTTAGGGCACACAGGCTAGCCACACGGGCGTGTGTGTTGGCCGTGTGACCCAAGTCAAAGAGTTACACGGGGTTGGACACAGGCTGAGACACTGCCATGTGCTCCCATTTTGAATGTCCACATGGCTTGTGACACAGGCATGTTTGGTGGCCGTATGAGACACACATTCTGGCCACACGGGCATGTGTCCACTGTTTTGAGAAAATTTTTGAAAGTTTCGTGAAAGTTTCTTTAGTTACCGATTTAGTCCCGAACCACTTCCAAAGCATGTTTAGGGCCACATAGGCTCATATAAGGGGCAAATTGATTGAGATTGAATGTTGAATGCTTGAATTGAGAAAATGTATGCTAAATGGATGTTTAATTGTTTTGTATGTCCGGTAATGTTTTGTAACCCTATTCTATCATTGAATATGGGTGAAGGGTGTTACATTTATTGGTATCAGGTTTACAATTTAGTCAATTCTTGGACTAACATAGCGTGTATGAGAGTCTAGCTATACATGCCATATATATATATAACCTGTGATAGTGTGATGAATCCTGACATTATAAACTACGTTTTCGTATAGTAATGGATCCCAAATGAGCTGTAGCAGATGATGTTGAGAGTAATGTGTCAGCTCCCGCTCAAGGGACAGCGCCTTCTGAATATAGACCCGTGTCGAGTAGTCACGTAGGTGAGGCTAAAGAAGCCTTCTTTCAAATGATAAATGATTGGTTCAATCAATACATTCGTACGAACCCGGCTGCTCAACAACCTCCACACCCATCTATTCCCTAACCGATTCCTATAGTTCCTCAAGGTATGGATCCTTTGCGATTGAATAAACCACATGTTGATAAGATACAAAAACACGGGGTTAAGGAATTTAGAGCCACTGCTAACGATGACCCTAAGAGAGCCGAGTTTTGGCTTGAGAACACGATTTGAGTATTTGATAAACTTTCTTACACACCTCAAGAATGTTTAAACGTGTGGTATCACTATTGAGAGACACTGCGTATCAATGGTGGAATACCTTAATATCCATAGTTTCGTGAGAAAGAGTTACTTGGGAAGTCTTTCAAGTTGAATTCAGAAAGAAATACATCAGCCAATGATTCATTGATGGAAACAAAAGGAATTTCTTGAATTGAAACAGGGCTTTTGTCGATAACAGAATACGAAAGAGAGTTTGTATGACTTAACAAATATGCTTGTGAATGTGTTTCTTCCGAGGCTATAATGTGTAAAAGGTTCGAAGATGGATTAAATGAAGAAATCAGACTCTTAGTTGGGATTCTTAAGCTGAAAGAGTTTGTCGCTCTAGTTGGCAGAGCTTGCAGAGTCGAAGAGCTTGCAAAGTCTCTAGTTGGCTAAAAACTTTAGAAAGATATTTGCAGGCAAATCACATCAGTTACCATCAAAAAAATCTAGAGAATATCAACATCGTTCTACTGCTTCTGCGGGAATTTTGATCAAAGACAGAAATGTGAGACATTTCAACTCTAAACATCAAACGACATCTGTTGCCAGTGTGGGTAGTGTTAGAAATGTTGGACCTGAATGTAAGCACTGCAATAATCGACATTACGGTGAATGTATAATAATTAGCGGAGCTTGTTTAGATGTGGATCTCTTAATCATTATCTCTGGGACTATCCAGAAAAGTATATAGCTGAAAAAGATCATCCAGCAAAAGTAAGTAATAGACTACTAGAGGGAGACCACCCCAAAACACTGGAAATATGAGTGGTAACCAAGGTGCTACAAGAGATTCTGCTGTGAGATCTGATGCACGAGCACGTGTCTGAGCTTATGCTATATCCATGCACGGGAGGAGGCAACATCGCTAGACGTCATTACCGGTACTTTTTCTCTTTTCGTTACTAACATAGTTGTGTTGATAGATCCTGGATCAACCCATTCATATATCTGTATGAATTTAGTATTTAAAAAGAGGTTACATGTCAAGTCTACAGAGTTTGTAATTAAAGTATCGAACCCCTTAGGCAAGTCTGCTTTTGTTGATAAAATTTGTAAGAATTGTCCTTTGATGACTCAGGGTTACTATTTTCTAGTTGACTTGATGCCTCTACCATTCGATGAGTTTGATGTGATTCTGGGTATAAACTAATTAACTATGCATGATGCAGTTGTGAATTATAGACGAAAGATTATCGAATTGAAATGTAAGAACGGTGAAATTCTTTGGATTGAGTTTGATGATTTGAGTGAATTACCTACTGTGGTATTGTCTGTATTAGCTTAAAAATGTATGAAAAAGGGCTATAAAGCATATCTTGCATACATACTAGTTACTAAGGTGTCTGAATCAAAGATTGAATATGTATCTATTGTTTGTAAGTTTTCGGATGTATTTCTAGAAGAATTATCGGGTTTACCACCGATCAGAGAGGTTGAATTTGGTATTGAATTAGTACTGGGAACAACACTGATATCGATAGGTCCGTATAGAATGGCTCCAACAGAATTAAAAAAGTTGAAAGCGCAGTTGCAATAATTGACAGACAAAGGTTTTGGACGACTAAATTATTCGCCTTGGGGTGCACCAGTATTATTCGTAAGGAAGAAAGACGACACGATGAGAATGTGCATCGATTACAGATAGCTGAATAAAGTTACTATAAATAACAAATACCCTCTACCTCGGATTGATGATTTATTTGATCAGTTGAAAGGGGCTACAATATTTTCAAAGATTGATTTGAGATCAGGTTATTATCAGTTACAAGTTAAAGAGTCGGATGTGCTGAAAATCGCTTTTAGAACGAGGTATGGATATTATGATTCCTTGTTATGCCTTTTGGATTAACTAATGCTCCTATAGTTTTTATAGACTTGATGAACTGGATATTCAGACCATATTTGGACAGATTCGTTGTTCTATTCATTAACGACATTCTGATCTATTCACGAGATGAATCTGAACATACCGAGCACTTGAGAATTGTGTTGTAAACTTTACATGATAATCAATTATTTGCAAAGTTCAACAAATGTGAATTTTGGCTCCGAGAGGTTGGATTTCTGGGACATATTGTTTCAGTTGAAGGTATTAGAGTTGACCCAAGTAAGATTTCTGCTATTGTTGACTAGAAAACTTCTAGAAATGTGTCTGAAGTCCATAGTTTTCTGGGCTTAGCGGGCTATTACCGAAGATTCGTGAAATGATTTTCGATGATTGCTACACTGATGACACGACTGCTTCAAAAAGTTGTAAAATTTGGATGGTCAAAAAAATGTCAGTAGAGTTTTGAACAACTGAAAGTACTGTTAACTGAAGCACCAGTTTTGGCTCACTCTGAATCAGGGAAAGAGTTTGTGATTTATAGTGACACATCATTAAACGGTCTGAGATGTGTTCTGATGCAAGAAGGAAAAGTTATAGCTTATGCTTCCCGATAATTAAAACCACATGAAAAGAACTATTCGACGCATGACTTAGAGTTTGTTGCAATTGTGTTCTCATTGAAAATTTGGCGACACTACTTATATGGTGAAAAATGCCACATTTATACGGATCACAAAAGCTTAAAATATCTAATGTCGCAGAAAGATTTGAATTTGCGACAACGAAAATGGCTCGAGTTATTGAAACATTATGAATTTGTGATTGATTATCACTCGGTAAAAGCTAATGTTGTTGTCGATGCCCTGAGCCAAAAATCTTTGTTTGCATTACGAACAATGAATGCCCAGTTGATGATTTGTGATGATGGGTCTATTTTAGCTGAATTAAAAGCTAAATCGGTATTTATTCAACAAATCTATGAAGCTCAGAAAGATAATCGTGAATTGCAATTTAAACGAATTCAATGTGAGACTATCCCTAGTTCAGAGTTTCAGATTGGAACCGATGATTGTTTATGGTTCCGGAATAGAATTTGTATACCAAGAAATTTATAACTCATTCAGAAGATTTTGCACGAAACACAATATAACTGCTTATCTGTTCATCCGTGGAGTACCAAAATGTACAACAATTTGAAATAGTTTTAATGGTGACAAGTGATAAACCGTAATTTATACATATTTGTATCCCATGCTTAATACATTTTATGGATGATTTTTCCTTAGAATTGGTGAATTCGATGCTCCTAATGGCTTTATTTCATGTTTTAAACTTAGGTGAGTATAGGAGAGCGAAAGGAATGAGAAACGAGCCAAAAACAGAGAAAATGGGCCAAAGTACGAAACTAACACGGCCTGGACTTCCTCACACAGGCAGACCACAAGGCCGTGTCAATTTGGTAGAATCGAATCACGACTCACACGAATACACCACACGCCCGTGCCTATTTAACAGGCTTGACCACGGCCTAAAGTAATTCATGGGCGTGTCCTTGTCGAGCCCAAGTTGAGTCCAATTCAGGAAAGGTTAATTTTGAGGGATTTTAGGCATTCTAAAGCCTATAAATACACCTTAAAGGAAGAGAAAAAGGGGACACAGAGAGAAGGAGGCAGGGAACTGCTTAAGGGAAGCCGATTGATCCATCTCAAAAGCCGGAGTCACCATCAAGACTGAAGTTCTCCCCTCAATTTCCCTTCAGGAGTTTTGGGTTTTCTTTATGTTTTGTATTCATTATTCTTTTGAGATGTTTTCCTTTTTAGTTATGAACTAAATCCCTTAAATACCTAAGGGGAATGGAACCTAAGACGAATCTTGTTATTATTTTCTGAATTGTATGATAAATATTTAACTTCTTCTTAATTATGTATTATTAATTCTTGTTTTGATATCCCAGGATACTGATTCAAGATAAACTATTATTTAGAGCAGGAATAGACCCTGTCTAAGAGTACATTTGTCATAATTAAGCGGAGTTGATTGCACGCCTAGACATAGGGTGACAAGATTTTACCGGATTAGGGTGAAACCTAATAAGGGGATCCATAAATCGAGTTAATGCAACCCTAGGGTGTTAATTAGAGAAAAGTCTCAATTATTCAATCTAGGGATTAGAAGTTATTAGTCCTGAATAGGGATAATAACATAACTTAGGGATCTTTACGGGATAAGTTAAATGAATAAATCGTCCGGTTCAGAGCCAGAATAACAAGTAAAATCTAGGTGGATTTTCCCTTAGGTATTGTCTTAATTCAATCGTTTTCCAAAAGTAATGTAACACCCCGTACCCGAGACCGTCGCCGGAGTCGGACACGAGGCGTTAACGGGCTTAATCCACTTACTTGCACAGTTCATTTTAAAAATTTCCAAACAATGGCTAACGTGTCCTTGTCACCTTAAAAATCATATCTTGAGTTCCACAACTCGAAAATCAGTTTCGTGATTTTTTTCCTGAAACTAGACTCATATATGCATCTAAAAATTTTTTTCTAGAATTTTTGGTAGGGCCAATTAGTACAGTTTATTAGTTAAAGTCCCCCATGTTATAGGGATCGACTACACTAACCTTTGCGCATTACGACTTGGATATCTCCCTGTACAGGGCTTCAATACTGATGCTGTTTGTTTCTACAGAAACTAGACTCCAAAAGGAATCTGTAAATATATGGCATGACTTCTAATTATCTCTGGTCAATTTATAATGAATTTCCAACGTCGGAATAGGGACTCCAGAAGCCGTTCTGGCCCTGTCTCACGAAAACTTAAATATCTCTTAACATACTGCCCATATGATCGTTTCATTACTTTCCTATGAAAATAGACTCGTCAAGGTTCATTTACATAATTTATTCACTATTTAATTCCATTCCTACTATTTTTAGTGATTTTTCACATCCACATCACTGCAGCTGTCAGGATCTGTCTTTAAGGTAGGCTTTACCTATTTTATAGTTTCCATGATTCAACTAGCCCTTTAGCATAAATAGCACAAAATATGATCATGATTAACCATCCCAATGGCTAATCATTTCCAAACATTTCCATACCTCTTAATGAATAACATACAATGATTATAATACCATGCCCAAAGTATACTTAAGCCATTTTCGCATGGCTATCCAAATTTACACAAAACCGAAAGGTACATGACCTACAACAAAAGGGTAGTCCTATACATGCCATTTCAAAGTCCAACCAAAAATATACCGAAAGGAGTTTTGATAGTGTGGGCGACTTCGACTTCAAAATCCCGAGTCCGATAGCTGAAGAACCAAAATCTATAAAACAGAAAATCAAAGAAAACGGAGTAAACATTTAATGCTTAGTAAGTTTGAGCCATGAATTTAAACACAACCAAAGTATAGCATTCATGTAGCTAAACAGATAATTTCATATGCACAAATTCTCAATATCATACTTACTTCACATTACCAACCCTTATATTCATACACAAAGATCAACTTAGCCAAAGGCCGGTAGCTCACTTATTAACTGAGCGAATACTTATTTGTAAGGGCTCAACTAATTCAAAGCACATACAAAACATACCTCATTGTTGGGATTTCAAGCGTATAACTGAAATTTTACAGCAAGATCATTCATTTCGAATCACGTACCTTGGAGTTTAACCGAATATAGCTACTCGCTCAAATGCCTTGGGACATAGCCCGGTTATAGTAACTCGCACAAATGCCTTCGGGACTTAACCCGGATTTAGTAACTCGCACAAATGCCTTCGGATCTTAGTCCGGATTTAGTAACTCGCACGAATGCCTTTGGATCTTAGTCCGGATTTAGTAAATCGCACAAATGCCTTTGGATCTTAATCCGGATTTAGTAACTCGCACGAATGCCTTCGGATCTTAGTCCGGATATAGTCACTTAGCACAAAGCCTTCGGGACTTAGCCCGGACATCATTCGAATAACCATGCACATTTATCAATAAATCATGACACATTCGTATTTCGTTTTTATTAGCAAAACTCAAACACAAGACACTTATCACACTTGCAATTTCGGCTCAATAGCCACACACAAAGAGCATGATTTTGATTTGCTTAAAACATGATCTAATCAAATCATAATTTAAGCTCTATTACTCAAGAACTTACCTCGGATGTTGTCGAACGGCTTCAACGGCTATTCGATCACTTTTTCCTTTCCCTTATCCAACTGTGGTCCCCTAAGCTCTTGAGCTAATTCAAACAAATTTAACTTATTAAAGTCTCATTTTGCTAGCTTATGGCCGAATATGACAAGGAGTTTGATAGGTCATATGGCCACCTTTTAGCTCAAATACACAATGATCATACACATTTTTAATCACATCAAGCAATTTAATACAATTCATTCGAACATCAAAGGAGAAGCTCAAGGTACTTAGCCCATATATATTCATTAGACATTAAAGTCACATAAGTACGAAATCATGAATCTAACTCAACACAATAGTTGTAACACCCGGAACCCGAGACCGTTGCCGGTGTCGGACACGAGGGGTTAACAAGCCAAGTCCACATATTTGCCCACCAATTTGACATTTCCAGTCAGGCTGGAAAACTGCGTCACCGTCGCTTTAAAAATCATATCTCGAGTTTCAAAACTCAGAAACTGGTTTCGTAAATTTTCCATGAATTTAGACTCATATATCCATCCATGGATTTATTTCTAGAATTTTTGGTCGGGCCAATTGGTACAGTTTATTAGTTAAAGTCACCCATGTTACAGGGATCGACTGCTCTGACCTTCGCACGTTATAACTTGAATATTTCTCTGTACAGGGCTTTAATACTGGTGCCGTTTGTTTCTAATGAAACTAGACTCAAAATGGAATCTGTAAATATAAGGCATGACTCCTAATTATTTCTGGATAATTTATAGTAAATTTTTAAAGTTGCGACAGGGGACCCAGAAACTGTTCTGGCCCTGTCTCACAATAGCTTTCATATCTTTTAACATGTAGCTCCTATGACCATTTCGTTTCTTCCATATGAAAATAGACTCATCAAGGTTCATTTACATAGCTTATTCACTATTTAATACCATTCCTACAAATTTTGGTGATTTTTCACATTCACATCACTGCAGCTGGCAGCTTCTGTTTTTAAGGTAGGTCTTACCTATTTTGTAGTCTCCATGAACCAACTAGTCTTGCCATACATAGGTTCATATATGATCATTTTAACCATACCAATGGCTGATCATGTGACCAACACTCCCATTTCCAATCCATAATCACATCATGACACCATATATATATATATACAAACCACAAACGGTCTAAGTCCAGATTCTACTTTTACGAGCCATTTTCGCATGGCCGTATACATATACATCACAACATAATTGAACCAACAAGGGTAGTCCTATACATGCCATTTCAAATTCCAACCAAAATTATACCAAGATGGAGGCTTTGATAGTGTAGATGACTTGACCTTAATGATCCCGAATCCGATTGCCATCGAGCAAAATCAGAAACCGAGAGCCAAAGCAACGGGTAAGCATATTTATGCTTAGTAAGTCTCAAGCAATAAAATCAGCTTTAATTAAAGCAATACATTCACATAGCCAAATGCATCATTTCATTAATACACGTTCACATAATCATACTTACTTCACCATCCCAACTCTTATGTTCATACACAAATAACGGCGTTAAGGCCGATAACTCGTTCCATCATAAGAGCGGATATTCATACGCTCTTACTCCTAGCGCGCAAAGCACACACCACACTTACCTTGTCATTGAGAAATTTCACAAGTGCATTAGCTGAAACTTTCCAGCAAGCTTATAATTTTCAAATCACATACCTTCGGAGTTTAACCGGATGTCGCTACTCGTTCAAACGCCTTGGGACATAGCCGGTTATGGTAACCCGCACCAAGGCCTACGGGACTTAACCCGGATATCACGATTTGCACAAATGCCTTCGGGTCTTAGCCCGGATTTAACAACTTGCACGAATGCCTTCGGGTCTTAGCCCGGATATAATTACTAGCATAAATGTCCTCGGGACTTAGCCCGGATGTAGCCACTAGCACAATTGCCTTGGTCTTAACCGGATATAATTTCCAGCATTAACGTCTTGGGACTTAGCCCGGATATCATTCAATTTCTCATGCGCACATACATCAATAATCATTGGACATACATATTTCATTTTCGTTACTAAGGCTCAAACACAATTATAATCACTAGCATAATCGCCTTGAGACTTAGCCCGGTATCATTCAAATACTCATACACACATAGTCAATAATCAATACACATCCATACTTCATTTCACATAATTCAAGTAGGGTCACTTCTTGAGGACTTACCTCGGATGTTGTCGAACAGCTTTTACGGCTATTCGATCACTTTTTCCTTCCCCTTGTCCAATTGTGGCCCTCTAAGCTCTTGAGCTAATTCAAACAAATTCAATCTATTAAAACCTCATTGTGCTAGCTTATGGCCGAATATGACAAGGAGTTTAAATGGTCATATGGCCAACCTTTAGCTTGAATACACAATGGTCATGCACATTTTATACTACATCAAGCAATTCAATACAATTCATTCGAGCATCAAGGAAAAGCTAAGGCCTTCAATAGGCTACCCAAGGCCGAATATTCATGTCCATGTTGAGGCCAATTATGCACTTAATACCTCACAAAAACAGCATGCATTTTACTAGTTAATGCTTTGCATATTGTAGCTCAAAACTTATAATATAGCATCAAGCACTCATATGTGTGCTAGGCCGAATGTGCTTGCGATTTCACAATCATTCTTCAACATCTTCTTCTTTAAACCAACATATTCATCACTTAGTTCATAACCAAAACATCATGTGCAAACATATATATACATATATGAGCATGGCGAATTTCAAGGTGTCCATAGCCATCTAAAACACAAATTTTAACTAACATGCAAGAAGCATGAACCATGCTTATGAATGCATCATGGCGAATATGACAATCATGCTCCTTTTCAACTCCAATCATGATTAAACAAAAGAAAACTCAAAATCTTACTCAAGAGTAGACAATCCATCATTGCATGCATCATCATCAAGCTTTACACTTAGCATGCAATGGCTTTATCACCATAACAACTTTGGCCAAATACCATTTCCATGGCATAACAAAGATTTGAGCCATGGCTAACATGCACATCAAGTTAGCAACCAAAACATGCATGAAACTCCTAACACAACCTCATACATACCTTAATCTTGATGCAAACTTAGCCAAATCTCCTTCTAGATCTCTTCCAAACCAAGCATGAAGCAAAAATCCTCCTTCTTCCTTAGTTTTGGCTCAAAGAAAGGATGAACAAAATTTTCTTTCTTTCTCTACAACTCACGGCAATGGGGGGAATACCACACTCACACACATTTTTTTTCATTCTTTTCTTACCCATACACCTTTGTTTATTATTTCTCCCTAATGCACCAACAAAACATGTTTCATGACATGTTTTGCCCATCCTCTTGCCATGGCCGCCACTTCATGTTGGGGAAATTTGACATGCAAATCCCTTATTTTTGCATGCATGAGCAACTAGTCATCACACATTTCCCCATCATACTTTCAAAGTTCACTACTAGGTCCTTTCTAGTGAAATTCGCATTTATAACACTAAATCGAAACATCAAAAATGTCACACACAAATTAACACATATCATAGGCATCAAAATAAATTTTTAATTATTTTTATGCCTCGGTTTTGTGGTCCCGAAACCACATTCCGACTAGGGTCAATTTTGGGCTGTCACAATAGTCCACACTCTCTTTTAGCCGATTATCTAAGCCAAGATAAGGCATCAATATGCTTGCCTCTAACCGAATACATGCACACCAATCCACCTCATGTGGCCGAATATGTATGTCTATGTTGAGGCCAATTATATACTTAATACCACACATAAATGGCATACATTTTACTAACTAATGCATTACATATTGTAACTCAATACGCATCAATCATTTACTTCATAATCAAACATCATCATATGTAAATATATACCTTGAGATAGTATATATGTCATACCAATACATCATGTGCAAACATATATATATATATATATATATATATATGTGCAAGAGCCGAATCACAAGTTGGTCATAACCAAGTTTAAACATTTATCCAAAACACAAATCTTACCTATCATGCAATAAGCATAAATCATGCTTATGGATATACCATGGCCGATACTTCCAACAACACCAAATAAAAATATACTTCATGGATCTAGGGTAGACCCAAGAAAGGAACTCATAATCATCAAGATGTAAACAAACTACCATTGTTCATCTAGTTTTAGCATGAAACACCACCATCACCCTTATTAATCTCCATAGCCGAAAACCTTACTTATTCCAAAGTCACAATTTCAACATGGGTTACCAACAATAACTTGATATCTCACTCAAAATCAACTAGGATTTCAAAAACTAGTATCAACTTCCTTACCTTAATATCGACTTAAGATGACCGATTGCTTCACTCCTTTCTTCCTCCTCTCAAATCGGCCAAGAAGAACCAAAGAACACAATTGTTTTCTTTCTTCCTTAGAGTTTTCAGCCAAAAGAAGTGAAAAATGATGGACACTTTTTTCTCTTCTTTCCTCAACTCACTAAGCAATGGGGGAAACACTCACACCATTCTTTTTTTTTTTCATTTCTTTATTACCCATACTCCTTATTTTATTTTTTTTTTAACATACACCATTGTCACAACATGTTTTATGACATGTTTGGCCATCACCCTTTGTCATGGCCGGCCACTAGCAAATAAAAAGGGGAAATTGACATGCAAGTCCACCCCTTTGATTACATGCACTAATAGATCCTTATAGATTTACCTATTACATTCAAAAGTGTCACACATAAGTCCTATCGACTAATTTCACATGCAATTTACTAAATCGAAGCTTAAAACTTTCACACATTCATAATCACATATTTTAGACAATAGATATCATATTCAAATAATTTGGTGACTCAGTTTAGCGGTCCCGAAACTGCTTTCCGACTAGGGTCACTTTAGGGCTGTCACAAGTAATCCCCCAATTCTAGTTTCTGTGAATTCGTAGTTTAAATAATTAGTTAGTTAAAACCAAACCCCCCTATTTTTAGGCTAGATAATAAAACGACAGTCATTATGTAACACCCTTATAACCCGTATCCATCGCCGGAGTGGGTTATGAAGAGTTACCAATCCAAAACACTACATTTTTACATTCACATTTACATAAGTTCATTAGAAATTATATGCATAGCCAAACAAAATCAAAGATCGAAATTTAGACTTATACCGACATTCAAAAGTTACCATATTCACATGGCTTATATACAACAACATCTCAAAATATCATTCATTTAAGTCTATTCTATACATGCCATACGAATTCCAAAACATAATAGCACCAAGACGATAGATAGTGTGACGAGTTGCTGACGATCCCCGAGTGTGACAGCCCAAAATTGACCCTAGTCGGAACGTGGTTTCGGGACCACAAAATCGAGGCATAAAAAATAATCTAAAATTTATTTTGATGCCTAAAATATATGTGTATTCATGTGTGACATTTTTGATGTTTTGATTTAAAGCTATAAATGTGAATTTCACTAGAAAGGACCTAGTAGTAAACTTTGAAAGTATGATGGGGAAATGTGTGATGACTAATTAAAGCATGCATGCAAAACAATGGACTTGCATGTCAAATTCCCCCTTTTTATAGGTGGTGGCCAGCCATGACATGGTTTATGGGCAAAGAAAACATGTTGAAACATGTTTTGTTAATGGAGCATGAGAGAAATGATTAATAATTAAAATGTGGGAAGAGAAACAAAAAAAAATGTGTGTGAGTGTAGCATTCCCCCCATTGCTTAGTGTAGGTGATAAAGAAAAACAAAAAATTTGTTCATCTTTTCCCTCCTTCCTTTGGCCGAAATTCTTAAGAGGAAGAAGAGATTTTGCTTCATTTTCTTTGTTTAGAAGAGATCTAGAAGGAGATTTGGCTAAACTTGCATCAAGATTAAGGTATGTATGAGGTTGTGTCATGAGATTCATGCATGTTTTGGTTGCTAACTTGATGTTCATGTTAGCCATGGTTCAAATCCTTGTTATGCCATGGAAATGGTATTTGGCCAAGGTTATTATTGTGTTAAAGCCATTGCATGCTAAATGTGAAGCTTGCTAATGATGGATTGACTACTCTTGAAATTTCTTTGTAGTAATCTTGAGTAAGACATTGAGTTTTTTTTGTTTAACCATGACCGAAGTTGAAAGGGGCATGATTGTGATGTATTCAGCCATGATGCATTCATGAGCATGGTTTATGCTTCTTGCATGTTAGTTAAAAATTTGTGTTTTGGATGGTTATGGATACCTTGAAATTCGGCCTTACACTTATAAGTGTATATATGTTTGCACATGATGTTTTGGTTATGAAGAAAGTGATAAATATGTTTCTTTAAAGGAGAAATTTGTTGAAGAATGGTTGTGAAATTTGCATGTACATTCGGCCTAGTGCATGTATAGTATGAAAAACCTTGAAATTATTGTTGATTTGGTGCAAGTATGACTAAGTATAATCGGCCATATGAGTGCTTGATGCTATGTTATAATTAATGAGCTCAAGTGTGTGAATATAATTGTGTGCTGGCCTTATAAGGGCTAAGTACCTTGGATTCCCTTTGATATTCAAACGACTAAATCAATTTACTTGTTAACATAAAGCTCGAGAGCTTAGAGGGCCACAATTGGATAAGGGAAGGAAAAAGTGATCGAATAGCCGTTGAAGTTGTTCGACAACATCCGAGGTAAGTCCTCAAGAAATGACCCTACTCGAATTATGTGAAATGAAATATGGATGTGTAATGATTATTGATTTATGTGTATGAGTATTTGAATGATACCTGTGCTAAGTCCCAAGGCGATTATGCTAGTGATATGTTTGTGTTTGAGCCTTACTAACGAAAAACGAAACATGGATGTGTAATGACTATTGATGTATGTGTGTGCATGAGCAATTAAATGATATCCGGCTAAGTCCCAAGACATTTATGCTAGTAGTTAAATCCGAGTTAAGACCAAGGCAATTATGCTAGTGACTAACCGCTAAGACCAAGGCATTCGTGTAAGTTGTTAAATCCGCTAATACCAAGGCATTTGTGCAAGTCGTTCTATCCGGGCTAAGACCAAGGCATTCGTGCATGTGGTTATATCCGGTTGTATTCCGAAGAAGCTTGGGCTGAAGGTGAGCGTTGGTTGCTGTAATAAATTTAATTAGTACGCTCGAAAAGCCCAAAGGATAAGGTATGTTTATATGTGCATTGGAAAAGTCGATATGTTTGAGTAACATTCATTCAATCGACTAACGAATTTTCAGCTATTGAATTGGTTGATATCTTGTGAAAGTATACAATGATGAAGTGTGACAGCTTTAAAACGACCCTAGTCGGAATGTGGTTTCGGGACCACAAAACCGAGGCATAAAAATAATTTGATATTTATTTTGATGCCTATAATATGTGTTAACTCATGTGTGACATTTTGATGCTTTAATTTAGAGTTATAAATGTGAATTTCACTAGAAAGGACCTAGTAGAAAACTTTGAAAGTATGATGGGGAAATGTATGATGACTAATTAAAGCATGCATGCAAAACAATGGCCTTGCATGTCAAATACCCCTTTTACAAGTGATGGCCGGCCATGACAAGGAGTATGGGCTAAACATGTCATGAAACATGTTTTGTTGGTGCATTAGGGGAAACAATAAACAAATAAGCATGGGTAGTAAAGAAAGAAAAAAACGTGTGTGTGAGTGAAACCCCCCATTGTCAGTATATGGAAGAAAAGAAAAGAAAAAATTTTGCTCATCCATTTCATTCTCTTGACCGAAAATACTAGAGGGAAGGGAGGAATTTTGCTTCATGCTTGGGTTGGAAGAGGATTAGGAAGAGGTTTGGCTATATTTGCATCAAGATTAAGGTATGTTTGATGTTGTGCCATAAGATTCATGCATGTTTTGGTTGCTAACTTGATGTTCTTATTAGCCCATGGTTCAAATCTTTATTATATCATGGGGATGGTATTTGGCCAAGGTGGATTTTGAGTTAATGCCATTGCATGTTAAATATGAAGCTTGATGATGATACATGTGATGGTGGATTGAGGACTCTTAGATTTTCTTTGAGCATTTTGAATGATATACTAAGTTCTTTGTGTAATCGTGACCAAAATTATGGTGTTGTGATGTATTCGCCATGGTACATCCCCAAGTGTGATTTACTCTTTGCATGGAGAGTAAGATTTGTGTTTCAAATCATGTTCATGTTTAGTTACAATCAACTTGAGATTCGGCTCTAGCATACATATATGTATATATGTTTGAGCATGATGTATTGGTATGACGATATACTATCTTAAGGTATATACTTATTTATGATGATGTTTTGGTTATGAAGGAAATGATAGATGTGTATTGAGTTACAATATGGGAAGGTATTAGTTAGTAATGTATGCTGTTTTTGTGTGGTAATAAGTGCATAAATGGTCTCAACATGGACATGTATATTCGGCCACATGAAGGGAAATTGGTGAGCATGTATTCGGTTAGAGGCAACCATATTGAAGCCTTATCTTGGCTTAGATTGTTGACTAAATGGGTAATAAGTGAGGATGGTTGCGAATATACAAACATACATATGCATGTGTAATTGAATTATGAATGTTTAGCAAGATAGTTAAACTAGTTGATTTATTGATTAAGCTCAAGGAGTTAAAGAAGGAGAATCAAGCAAGGGAAAGGCGAAGGTCATCGAGTAGCCGATTTAGACTATTTTTACCCAACACAAGGTAAGTCATTAAGCATATATTTGATATTGCTTAAATGATTGTAATATCTATGCAATTGTGTTTAATGAGATGAAATATATACAAATGTATGTGTATGAAAAGATGATAATGTTGAACGTAAAAGATAGTGAAATGTGTAGGAAGTTTGCTTGGCACTAAGTGTGCGAGAAATAGATGTGTACGGTGATTTAGATTGGCACCGAAAAAGCGAAGCTTGTAATGTACGGCACTAAGTGTGCGAGTTTGGACTATATGGCACTATGTGTGCGGGCTTGAATCATATGGCACTAAGTGTGCGTGATTGAGTATTAAGCACTATGTGTGCGAACTCTACACATATCTCCGATTGAACATTTATATGGAGGCGTGACTTTATCGAGATGAGTATGGACAATGGAAAGAGTAAGTACCTTGAGTTCATGGCTAATAGATGCTATGTTCATGCTCGGGTGGAGTTGGTAAGATTTAAATCTATGTGATGATTTCAATTGCATTCCCGTAAATAAGGTATCGTGGAATAGATGAAAGTTCATTTGATTGCATGATTGTTGCGGAAATGAAATGATGTATGGAAATTGCTTCAAATATCCTATTGAACAAGATATGAAATGTAAATGTATGACTTGGTATGAGATTGATCCGAAAGATCAAAGGAACTATGGAAATTCTTTGTAGTAATCTTGAGTAAGACATTGAGTTTTTTGTTTAACCATGACCGAAGTTGAAAGGGGCATGATTGTGATGTATTCACCATGATGCATTCATGAGCATGGTTTATGCTTCTTGCATGTTAGTTAAAAATTTGTGTTTTGGATGGTTATGGATACCTTGAAATTGACCTTACACTTATAAGTGTATATATGTTTGCACATGATGTTTTGGTTATGAAGAAAGTGATAAATATGTTTCTTTAAAGGAGAAATTTGTTGAAGAATGGTTGTGAAATTTGCATGTACATTCGGCCTAGTGCATGTATAGTATGAAAACCTTGAAATTATTGTTGATTTGGTGCAAGTATGACTAAGTATAATCGGCCATATGAGTGCTTGATGCTATGTTATAATTAATGAGCTCAAGTGTGTGAATATAATTGTGTGCTGGCCTTATAAGGGCTAAGTACCTTGGATTCCCTTTGATATTCAAACGACTAAATCAATTTACTTGTTAACATAAAGCTCGAGAGCTTAGAGGGCCACAATTGGATAAGGGAAGGAAAAGTGATCGAATAGCCGTTGAAGCCGTTCGACAACATCCGAGGTAAGTCCTCAAGAAATGACCCTACTCGAATTATGTGAAATGAAATATGGATGTGTAATGATTATTGATTTATGTGTATGAGTATTTGAATGATACCAGGCTAAGTCCGAAGGCGATTATGCTAGTGATATGTTTGTGTTTGAGCCTTACTAACGAAAAGCGAAACATGGATGTGTAATGACTATTGATGTATGTGTGTGCATGAGCAATTAAATGATATCCGGCTAAGTCCGAAGACATTTATGCTAGTAGTTAAATCCGAGTTAAGACCGAAGGCAATTATGCTAGTGACTAAATCGGGCTAAGACCAAGGCATTCGTGCAAGTTGTTAAATCGGGCTAATACCGAAGGCATTTGTGCAAGTCGTTCTATCCGGGCTAAGACCAAGGCATTCGTGCATGTGGTTATATCCGGTTGTATTCAAGAAGCTTGGGCTGAAGGTGAGCGTTGGTTCTGTAATAAATTTAATTAATACGCTCGAAAAGCCCAAAGGATAAGGTATGTTTATATGTGCATTGGAAAAGTCGATATGTTTGAGTAACATTCATTCAATCGACTAACGAATTTTCAGCTATTGAATTGGTTGATATCTTGTGAAAGTATACAATGATGAAGTGTGATGACTTTAAAACGACCCTAGTCGGAATGTGGTTTCGGGACCACAAAACCGAGGCATAAAAATAATTTGATATTTATTTTGATGCCTATAATATGTGTTAACTCATGTGTGACATTTTGATGCTTTAATTTAGAGTTATAAATGTGAATTTCACTAGAAAGGACCTAGTAGAAAACTTTGAAAGTATGATGGGGAAATGTATGATGACTAATTAAAGCATGCATGCAAAACAATGGCCTTGCATGTCAAATACCCCCTTTTTACAAGTGATGGCCGGCCATGACAAGGGAGTATGGGCTAAACATGTCATGAAACATGTTTTGTTGGTGCATTAGGGGGAAACAATAAACAAATAAGCATGGGTAGTAAAGAAAGAAAAAAAACGTGTGTGTGAGTGAAACCCCCCCATTGCCGTATATGGAAGAAAAGAAAAGAAAAAAATTTTGCTCATCCATTTCATTCTCTCTTGACCGAAAATACTAGAGGGGAAGGGAGGAATTTTGCTTCATGCTTGGGTTGGAAGAGGATTAGGAAGAGGTTTGGCTATATTTGCATCAAGATTAAGGTATGTTTGATGTTGTGCCATAAGATTCATGCATGTTTTGGTTGCTAACTTGATGTTCTTATTAGCCCATGGTTCAAATCTTTATTATATCATGGGGATGGTATTTGGCCAAGGTGGATTTTGAGTTAATGCCATTGCATGTTAAATATGAAGCTTGATGATGATACATGTGATGGTGGATTGAGGACTCTTAGATTTTCTTTGAGCATTTTGAATGATATACTAAGTTCTTTGTGTAATCGTGACCAAAATTATGGTGTTGTGATGTATTCGCCATGGTACATCCCAAGTGTGATTTACTCTTTGCATGGAGAGTAAGATTTGTGTTTCGAAATCATGTTCATGTTTAGTTACAATCAACTTGAGATTCGGCTCTAGCATACATATATGTATATATGTTTGAGCATGATGTATTGGTATGACGTATATACTATCTTAAGGTATATACTTATTTATGATGATGTTTTGGTTATGAAGGAAATGATAGATGTGTATTGAGTTACAATATGGGAAGGTATTAGTTAGTAATGTATGCTGTTTTTGTGTGGTAATAAGTGCATAAATGGTCTCAACATGGACATGTATATTCGGCCACATGAAGGGAAATTGGTGAGCATGTATTCGGTTAGAGGCAACCATATTGAAGCCTTATCTTGGCTTAGATTGTTGACTAAATGGGTAATAAGTGAGGATGGTTGCCGAATATACAAACATACATATGCATGTGTAATTGAATTATGAATGTTTAGCAAGATAGTTAAACTAGTTGATTTATTGATTAAGCTCAAGGAGTTAAAGAAGGAGAATCAAGCAAGGGAAAGGCGAAGGTCATCGAGTAGCCGACTTAGACTATTTTACCCAACACAAGGTAAGTCATTAAGCATATATTTGATATTGCTTAAATGATTGTAATATCTATGCAATTGTGTTTAATGAGATGAAATATATACAAATGTATGTGTATGAAAAGATGATAATGTTGAACGTAAAAGATAGTGAAATGTGTAGGAAGTTTGCTTGGCACTAAGTGTGCGAGAAATAGATGTGTACGGGATTTAGATTGGCATCGAAAGTGTGCGAGCTTGTAATGTACGGCACTAAGTGTGCGAGTTTGGACTATATGGCACTATGTGTGCGGGCTTGAATCATATGGCACTAAGTGTGCGTGATTGAGTATTAAGCACTATGTGTGCGAACTCTACACATATCTCCGATTGAACATTTATATGGAGGCGTGACTTTATCGAGATGAGTATGGACAGCGGAAAGAGTAAGTACCTTGAGTTCATGGCTAATAGATGCTATGTTCATGCTCGGGTGGAGTTGGTAAGATTTAAATCTATGTGATGATTTCAATTGCATTCCGTAAATAAGGTATCGTGGAATAGATGAAAGTTCATTTGATTGCATGATTGTTGCGGAAATGAAATGATGTATGGAAATTGCTTCAAATATCCTATTGAACAGTATATGAAATGTAAATGTATGACTTGGTATGAGATTGATCCGAAAGATCAAAGGAACTATGGAAATTCTCAATAAGTGGTTTGAAGTATGTTAACACCTCGTGTTCGACTCGTGACGGTCTCGGGTTCGGGTGTTACAATTTTATTGGTATCGAGCTATGGTTTAGTCGGTTCTAGGACTACCGTAAGGCGTGTGAGTCTAGCTATACATGCCAATGTGTTAGTGCTTAAAATGTGATGACTTTTGACGGTTGAAATTTTTGTTTTGATTAGCAAATGGAACCGGGGTAGAGACCCTTGGCGGATGATGTTGAAAGTGTAGCGGCTGCTCCTACATAAGGGACACCGCTGTTGAGCCTCGATCATCCGCGAATAATCAAAATGAAGGGGCGAAACAAGCCTTCTTCACCATGATGAACGAGTGGTTCGCGTATTATGCCCGAACCAATCCGGCTGTCCAACCATTCCCAAATATAAATAATCCACCCCAAGAGCCCGTAATGCCATCGATTCTTCGATCCGTGAGGTCGAGTAAACCACCGTGGACTTGATTAGAAGCGTGCAATGAGGAGTTTAAGGCCATAGTTCGATGATGCCGAAAGGGTGAGTTACGCTTGATAACACCATTAGAGTGTTTGATGAACTGTCATGCACACCCGATGAATGTCTTAAGTGTGCTATATCCTTGTTGCGAGACTCAGCCTACTATTGGTGGAGGACCTTAATTTCCATAGTCCCAAAGGAACAAGTTACTTGGGATTTCTTCCAAACGAATTTCGAAAGAAATACATTAGTCAACAGTTCATCGATCAAAAGTGTAAGGAATTCTTGGAGCTCAAGCAAGGTCGTATGACATGATCGAATCTGAACATGAGTTCGTAAGACTTAGTCGGTATGCTCGGGAGTGTGTGGTGATGAGGTTGCTATGTGCAAAAGATTTGAAGAGGATTGAATGAAGAGTTAAAGCTACTGGTGGGTATTTTGGAGATAAAAGAATTTGTAACACTAGTTGAACGAGCCTGCAAGGCGGAAGAGCTCGGAAGGGAGAAGAGGAAGGCTGAATTTGAAGCTAGAGATTATCATAAAAGATCGACGGGCAAGGCTCCATTTTCTGTAAAGAAGTTCGGAGAGGACACAAATAAGTCGAGGGCATTGCGGGGATTTCCATTAGAGCACGACCATCGATGGGCTCACGAGCTACCTCGGTAGCTAGTGTGGGCAATAATCGTCAAGAAAAGCCGAATGCCCCCAATGTGGAAGACAACACATAGGTGAATGTTGGGGTAAGTGCATTAATAGGGCTGTTATGGATGCGATTCGAGGACCACTTCATTAGAGATTGCAGAGCTAGATGAGAAGAATAAGATGCAAGGTGCAAGATCTAGTGGGACGACGGCTAGAGGTAGACCCCGAGGATTTCGAGGAGGTAGGGGTGGTAATTAGAGAGGGTCTCGATACGGTTGTTCGATCCGAGACTCGTGCTCTGCTAGAGCATATGCTATCCGCATACGAGAGGAGGCATCCTCCCCGACGTTATCATTGGTACTTTCACTCTCTTTGATACTAGTGTGATTGCATTGATTGACCCGGCTCTACTCATTCATATGTATGTGAAACCTTAGCATCCAAGAAGACTCTACCTGTTGAGTCTCTCGAGTTCGTAATTCGGTGTCAAATCCCTTGGGTCGTTACGTCTTTGGTCGACAAAGTGTGTAAGAAATGCCCCTAGTCATTCGAGGTTCTGTTTTTCCGCGGACTTGATGCTTTTGCCGTTCGATAAATTTGATGTTATTCTTGGGTTGGATTGGTTGACCGTGCATGATGTGGTTGTGAATTGCAAAAGCAAGACTATTGATTTGAGATGCGCAAATAACGAGATGATCCGAGTTGAGTCTACGGACTTGAAGGGGTTGCCAGCTGTAATATCATCAATGTTGGCCCAGAAATATGTAAGAAAAGGGTGCGAAGCATACCTTGCGTATGTACTTGATGATAAGGAGTTAGAAATAAAACCCGAATCTGTGCCGGTGGTTTGTGAATACCCGGATGTTTTTCCCGAAGAATTACCGGGTTTGCCACCTGTTCGGGAGATAGAGTTTGGTATTGAGCTTGTACAGGACCACACCGATTTCGATAGCTCGTATCGTATGGCACCAACGGAATTAAAGGAGTTGAAAGCTCGATTGCAAGAGTTGGTGGATAGAGGTTTTGCTCGCTTGAGTTTTTCACCTTGGGGTGCACTAGTGTTGTTTGTGAAAAAGGACGGAACCATGAGGTTGTGCATCGACTATCGTCAACTTAATAAAGTGACAATAAAGAACAAATATCCATTACCGCGTATCGATGATTTGTTCGATCAACTGAAGGGAGCCTAAGTGTTTTCAAAAATAGATTTGAGATCGGGCTATTATCGATTCATAATCCGAGATTCGGATATACCCAAACCGCCTTGAGCGAGATATGGTCACCACGAATTCTTAGTGATGCCGTTTGGGCTCACTAATGCCCTGCGGTATTTATGGATTTGATGAATCGGATCTTCAGATCATATTTGGATCGGTTCGTAGTGGTGTTCATTGGCGACATCTTGGTCTATTCAAGAGATGAGACCGAACATGCGAGCACCGAGATTAGTGTTGCAAATTTTACGGGATAAGCGATTATATGCTAAGTTCACAAGTGTGAGTTACGGTTAAGAGAGGTTAGCTTCTTGGGTCATGTGGTATCTCGATCGGGTATTTGAGTCGACCGAGTAAAATTTTAACTATACTTAACTGGAAGCCTCCAGAAATATTAACGAGGTTCGGAGCTTTTTGGGACTTGGGTTACTCTACCGACGGTTTGTAAAAGGATTCTCGATGATAGCCACACTCATGACTTAAAGCGCTTGGAAGGATGTCAAGTTTGAATAGACGGAAAAGTGTCGAAAAGTTTCGATCAATTGAAAACTCATTTAACTGAAGCTCCGGTTTAGTGCAGCCGAATCGGCAAAGAGTTTGTCATTTATAGTGACGCCTCCCTACTTAGGTTAGGTTGCATATTAATGCAAGAAGGTCGAGTTGTGGCCTCACGCGTCGAGACAATTGAAGCCACATGAGAAAAATTATTCGACCCATGATCTCGAATTGGTCGCCATCGATTCGCCTTAAAGATATGGCGACATTACTTATTTGGTGAGAAGTGCCATGTGTATTCGGATCACAAAAGTCTCAAATATTTGATGACTCAAAGAGACTTAAATCTGCGACAAAGACGTTGGCTCGAGTTGTTAAAAGATTACGAGCTTGTCATTGATTATCACCCGAGAAAGGCTAATGTGGTTGCGGACGCCTTAAGCCGGAAATCACTGTTTGCTTTACGAGCAATGAATGTACACTTGTCTATTCTACCCGACAATGTGTTAGTAGCCGAATTAAAGGCCAAACCATTGTTGACTCATCAAATTCGTGAAGCTCAGAAAGTTGATGATGAGTTGGTTGCAAAACGAATTTGAGTGTGTTCGAACAAGGAATCGGAGTTTCATATTGGTGATGACGATTGTTTGAGGTTCGAAGTCGTCTGTGTGTTCCAAAGAATTGAACTTATTTCAATGATTCTGAACGAAGCCCATTGTAGCCGAATGGCAATCCACCCGGAGAATCGAAGATGTACAACGATTTGAAACGACGGTTTTGGTGGCATGGTATGAAACGAGACATCTCCGACTTTGTTTGAGATGTTTAATATGTCAACAAGTGAAAGCGGAACATCAAGTGCCTTCAGATTACTTCACCGATTACGATACCGAGTGGAAATGGGATCAAGTCACAATGGACTTTGTGTCCGGACCGCCATTGTCGTGAGCAAGAAGGATGCGATTTGGGTTGTTGATAGATCGACTAAGTCGGCTCACTTTATCCCGTCGCGTCACGGACTTTTCATTGAATAAACTAGCTGAATTGTATGTTTCTCGATTGTGAGATTACACGGGTACCGATTTACGTGGTGTCGGATAGAGATCCGAGGTTCACCTCGCGATTTTGGAAGAGATTGCAAGAAGCTTTAGGTACCAAGTTGCATTTCAGCAGCGCCTTTCACCCCAAACCGATGGTCAATCCGAGCGGATAATTCGGATACTTGAGGATATGTTGAGATGTTGCATCCTCGAGTTCGATGGTTCATGGAACGGTACTTACCTTTGATTGAATTCGCCACAACAATAGTTTTCAATCAAGTATTAAGATGGCGCCTTACGAGGCCTTGTACGGGCGTAAATGCCGTACACCATTGTTTTGGACCGAGCTCGGTGAGAACAAAATTTTTGAGTGGATTTGATTAAAGATCTTTGAATGAAAGTAAAAGTAATCCGTGAAAATCAAGATAGCCTCCGATCGTCGAAGTCGATGCGGATCTGAAACAAAAGACATTGAGTATCAAGTGGGAGATAAAGTGTTTCTTAAAGTTTCGCTTGGAAAAAGATACTCGATTTGGCCGTAAAGGCAAATTGAGCTGAGGTTCATCGGGCCATATGAGATATCCGAACGAGTCGGTCCAGATTATGTATCGTTTGATTTTGCCCCCGAACTTGAAAAGATTCACGACGTCTTTCATGTTTCATTGCTTGACGCTATAGGTCTGATCCGTCGCACGTAATTAGTCCATCGAGGTTAAAATTCAAGCCGATATGAGTTATGAAGAAGAACCGATTCGTATCCTAGCTCGTGAAGTGAAGGAGTTGCGAAACAAAAGGGTTCCGTTAGTAAAAGTGTTATGGCTCAAACACGGGATGGAAGAAGCTACTTGGGAACCCGAGAACTCTATGAAGGAGCGATACCCAAACCTATTTACCGGTAAGATTTTCGGGGACGAAAATTTCTTAAGTGGGGGAGAGTTGTGACAGCTTTAAAACGACCCTAGTCGGAATGTGGTTTCGGGACCACAAAACCGAGGCATAAAAATAATTTGATATTTATTTTGATGCCTATAATATGTGTTAACTCATGTGTGACATTTTGATGCTTTAATTTAGAGTTATAAATGTGAATTTCACTAGAAAGGACCTAGTAGAAAACTTTGAAAGTATGATGGGGAAATGTATGATGACTAATTAAAGCATGCATGCAAAACAATGGCCTTGCATGTCAAATACCCCCTTTTTACAAGTGATGGCCGCCATGACAAGGAGTATGGGCTAAACATGTCATGAAACATGTTTTGTTGGTGCATTAGGGAAACAATAAACAAATAAGCATGGGTAGTAAAGAAAGAAAAAAACGTGTGTGTGAGTGAAACCCCCATTTGCAGTATATGGAAGAAAAGAAAAGAAAAAATTTTGCTCATCCATTTCATTCTCTCTTGACCGAAAATACTAGAGGGGAAGGGAGGAATTTTGCTTCATGCTTGGGTTGGAAGAGGATTAGGAAGAGGTTTGGCTATATTTGCATCAAGATTAAGGTATGTTTGATGTTGTGCCATGAGATTCATGCATGTTTTTGGTTGCTAACTTGATGTTCTTATTAGCCCATGGTTCAAATCTTTATTATATCATGGGGATGGTATTTGGCCAAGGTGGATTTTGAGTTAATGCCATTGCATGTTAAATATGAAGCTTGATGATGATACATGTGATGGTGGATTGAGGACTCTTAGATTTTCTTTGAGCATTTTTGAATGATATACTAAGTTCTTTGTGTAATCGTGACCAAAATTATGGTGTTGTGATGTATTCGGCCATGGTACATCCCCAAGTGTGATTTACTCTTTGCATGGAGAGTAAGATTTGTGTTTCGAAATCATGTTCATGTTTAGTTACAATCAACTTGAGATTCGGCTCTAGCATACATATATGTATATATGTTTGAGCATGATGTATTGGTATGACGTATATACTATCTTAAGGTATATACTTATTTATGATGATGTTTTGGTTATGAAGGAAATGATAGATGTGTATTGAGTTACAATATGGAAAGGTATTAGTTAGTAATGTATGCTGTTTTTGTGTGGTAATAAGTGCATAAATGGTCTCAACATGAACATGTATATTCGGCCACATGAAGGGAAATTGGTGAGCATGTATTCGGTTAGAGGCAACCATATTGAAGCCTTATCTTGGCTTAGATTGTTGACTAAATGGGTAATAAGTGAGGATGGTTGCCGAATATACAAACATACATATGCATGTGTAATTGAATTATGAATGTTTAGCAAGATAGTTAAACTAGTTGATTTATTGATTAAGCTCAAGGAGTTAAAGAAGGAGAATCAAGCAAGGGAAAGGCGAAGGTCATCGAGTAGCCGACTTGGACTATTTTACCCAACACAAGGTAAGTCATTAAGCATATATTTGATATTGCTTAAATGATTGTAATATCTATGCAATTGTGTTTAATGAGATGAAATATATACAAATGTATGTGTATGAAAAGATGATAATGTTGAACGTAAAAAGATAGTGAAATGTGTAGGAAGTTTGCTTGCACTAAGTGTACGAGAAATAGATGTGTACGGTGGCGAGATTGGCACTCGAGTGTGCGAGCTTGTAATGTACGGCACTAAGTGTGCGAGTTTGGACTATATGGCACTATGTGTGCGGGCTTGAATCATATGGCACTAAGTGTGCGTGATTGAGTATTAAGCACTATGTGTGCGAACTCTACACATATCTCCGATTGAACATTTATATGGAGGCGTGACTTTATCGAGATGAGTATGGACAGCGGAAAGAGTAAGTACCTTGAGTTCATGGCTAATAGATGCTATGTTCATGCTCGAGGTGGAGTTGGTAAGATTTAAATCTATGTGATGATTTCAATTGCATTCCCGTAAATAAGGTATCGTGGAATAGATGAAAGTTCATTTGATTGCATGATTATTGTGGAAATGAAATGATGTATGGAAATTGCTTCAAATATCCTATTGAACAGTATATGAAATGTAAATGTATGACTTGGTATGAGATTGATCCGAAAGATCTAAGGAACTATGGAAATTCTCAATAAGTGGTTTGAAGTATGTTAACACCTCGTGTTCGACTCCGGCGACGGTCTCGGGTTCGGGGTGTTACATGAAGTGTGAAGTAAGTATGATTATGTGAATGTGTATTAATGAAATGATTCATTTGGCTATGTGAATGTAATGCGTTAGTTAAAGCTGATTTTATTGCTTGAGACTTACTAAGCATAAAAATGCTTACCCCGTTGCTTTGGCTCTCTGCTTTATAGATTTTGTTCGTTAGCGATCGGATACGGGATCATTGAAGTCAAAGTCATCCACACTATCAAAGCCTCCATTTTGGTATAATTTTGGTTGAACTTTGAAATGGCATGTATAGGACTACTCCTTGTTGGTTCAAATGTGTTGTGATGTACATGTGTACGGCCATGCGAAAATGGCTCGTAGAAGTAAAGTACGAACTTAGACCATTTGTGATTTGTATATATATATATGGTTTCATGATGTGATTATGGATTGGAAATGGGAGTGTTGGTCACATGATCAGCCATTGGAATGGCTAAAAATGATCATAGGTGAACCTATGTATGGCAAGACTAGTTGGTTCATGGAGACTCCAAAATAGGTAAGACCTACCTTAAAAACAGGTGCTGCCAGCTGCAGTGACGGGAATGTGAAAAATCACCAAAAATTGTAGGGATGGTATTAAATAGTGAAAGAATTATGTAAATGAACCTTGATGAGTCTACTTTCATATGGAAGAAACGAAACGGTCATAGGAGTTACGTGTTAAGAGATATTAAAGTTATCGTGAGACAGGGCCAGAACGGTTTCTGGGTCCCCTGTTGCGACTTTGAAAATTTACCATAAATTATACAGAATGAATTAGAAGTCATGCCTAATATGTGAAGATTCCTTTTTGAGTCTAGTTTCATTAGAAACAAACGGCATCAGTATTGAAACCCTGTACAGAGAGATATTCAAGTTGTAACGCGCGAAGGTCAGTGTAGTTGACCCCTGTAACATGGGTGACTTTAACTAATAAACTGTACCAATTGGGCCGACCAAAAATTCTAGAAATAAATCCATGGATGGATATATGAGTCTAAATTCATGGAAAATTTACGGAATCAGTTTCTGAGTTGTGAAACTCGAGATATTCTTTTTTTAAGGCGACAGCAACGCAGTTTTCCAGCTTGCCTGGAATGTCAAATTGGTCGGTGCCATAAGTGGTTTTGGCTTGTTAACCCCTCGTGTCCGACACCGGCAACGGTCTCGGGTTCGGGGTGTTACACCGAGCAAGTGGCTGGAGTCAACGATCTAAAAATAGAGAAACATAACAAATGGAGTAAGCTTCCATAAGCTTAGTAAGTTTTAAGCAATGTAAACAATTAAATTCAATTATAAATCGATCAATCAAATTCTCAAGTGACATTTCTTAGATATATTGCCATTTGGCCGAATATATATACAAACATTTAACGTATATTTAGCATATTAACTTCACTTGAATCTGAATGCATATAACATAAGTAAATCAAATATTTTCACATAACTTCACATTTTGGCCGAATGTATCAGGATCATATACATATAGTCTTAATACTTATTCACATATACATCATATTACATACTTGGGATTCAATCCCAATCAAGCTCATATAAGTACAAGATACATACCTGGCCAACTTAAGGTATTATACGATTTCAATTGTCATTTTATCACGAAGTCTCAAAATCTTAGATTTATATCAAATCACCGGCAATTAGCCTGCTAGGTTTAACACCCGAATTCATCACCAACACAAAGCCTGCTAGACTTTAAGTCTGAACTCATTCACTGGCATTACGGTTGCTAGGCTCGAAGCCTAATATTAACTCACTGGCATTATAGCCTGCTAGGCTCGAAGCCCGATATTAACTCACCGGCATTATAGCCTGCTAGGCTCGAAGGCCCGAATAGTACCGTACGATAATCAAATCAACAAGTTCCATATAACATAATCATATCAATTAGGTACTAGCATCATTTGAACATATATAATTATACATCTCAAACACTTTTCTTTCATCTCATTTTCACACTTAGCATTCGATAGCTTATGTATAACATTTCGCTCACATTCATTTCAAACTTATCATTCTATTATAAAAGCACATTGCATATTTACCAACATGTTATACTTGCCATTAGACCATATAAGCATGATACAATACACCATTGTTTCATCTTTAACATTCGGCTAAATCCATACCTTACAAGGAATACCTAATTCACATAATATATCAAATTATAATCAATTGTTATTTACGTTTGATTACTTAAAACTTACCTCTGATGTTGTCAAATGATTACACCGGCTATTCGATTACTTTCTCCTTTCCCCTATCCAAATTTGGTCCTCTAAGCTCTTGAGCTAAATCAAACAAATTTACTTCTCAATCAAACACATATATACGACAACCATATACATTTCAAAAACCCATTCATTCGTATCATTTGTCCATATATTATCTTCTAGCATATTCGGTCATTAGAGCGACCTATTTAACTTTCAAGCATTCATTTCTAATTTCAATTAAACAATGCCGAATGCCATTAACTACTAATGCAACACACACACATATGCATAAAATTCATCCATACATAACCTATAGCCCATTCGGCCATTCATCACTCAAACCTATCAACGCTTCATATCAAACTTCCTTGACCGAATACACATATAAGCACATAATGCACATTTAGCATTTTTATTTACTTCATGATACATTCGACCTTGGCATAATTTTATTAAAAATCCCTATTAGCCACTTCACAAATCAATTATATCATCTACTTAATATTTCATAACTTATCATGCTAGCCGAATATTATTTATTCAAGTTCTCATTCGGCCATAGCACACACAACATGTTTTCCGATTTTCCCACTTAACATCTAATGCACATATATGCTCATTTGTCTAGCTCAACTTCACCTATCTACCATTACTCATAAAAAGAACATGAAACAACAACCATTTCCTTCAATTCAATTCATGACCGAATGCTCACAACACAACAATTTTCAAAATTTAAACATGGGTTAACTAAGCAATGCTTTGACCATGCTAATTTCACAACAGTATCAAGAAACTACATGGAACATACCTTTGAATCATGCTAAGTAAATGACCGAATGTGCTTGAGCTTTTTCCTCTCTTTTTCTCTTAATTTCGGCTATGAAGAACAAAGACGAACAAGCTTTGTCCTTTTCAGCATTTTGTTATTTTATTTATCTTTATTTTATAATATAAAGCCATTAAATATTATAATTCTAATTTAAAATGCATATATTGTTTATCATCATCATTATGGTCGGCCACTACAAATTAAAGTGGGAAATTTGACATGCAAGTCCACCAATTTTAAACCATAAAATATTTGGCCATTACAAATTAATCTATCACATTTTCAAAATTTCTCACATAAGTCTTATTTAATAATTTCACATACAAATGACAAAATCAAAGCATGAAATTTTCACACATGCACTTTCACATATAATAAGCGTAGAATATAACATTTAATTATTTTTGTGACTCAATTTTGCAGTCCTGAAACCACTTTCCGACTAGGGTCAAATTAGGGCTGTCACACATTACTAGTACTTTTAGTTCCTTTGGGTTTGACAATCCTGTCTTGCTAAAACTATACTACTGTTCGATAGGTACACTTGCCTACATCGTGATAATAGTTAGTTTCAAGAACGATTAATTATAAGTATTTAAAACCTGTCACACGAAAATCGCGATCAAGTTTTTGGTGCCGTTGCCGGGGAACTAAGATATTAGGAACGCTCAATTTTTATTACTTTAACCATTTATTTTTATTGCAATTTAATTTAATTTAATTTTTTATTATTTATTAATTTACTTTTTCTTTCTCTTGGCAGGTTTTTATAGTTTATGACTAGAAGAAACCCGTCAGGACCACTACTCTTTGACGAAAAAATCAATCGCACAATTTTTAGAAACCAAAGCGAAATAAGGCAAAGCTTACGATACATAGAGAACGAGCAAGAGGATGATACTCAACCCCCAACTGAAGAGATGGCTGAAAACCAAGACAATTAGCTACCTCCTGCAATTGCGGTTAATCAAAATCCTGCTCCACGCACTATGTATGATTATGCTAAACCTTCTTTAACAGGAGCTGAATCGAGCATAGTTAGACCTGTTGTAGCTGAAAATACTTTTGAACTAAAACCTTACAATATTCAAATGATACAACAATTTTTTCAGTTTGATGGTTTGCAGGATGAGGATCCCAACGCTCAGTTAGCAAACTTTATGGAACTATGTGATACATTTAAAATTAATGGTATTTCTGATGATGCCATTCATCTTTGGTTATTCCCTTTTTCATTGAGGAACAAAGCTAAACAGTGGTTGAACTCGTTACCATGAGGGTCAATTACTACTTGGGAGCAAATGACTGAAAAATTTTTACTAAAATATTTTTTGCCGGCTAAAACGGCTAAATTACGTAATGATATCTCTTCATTTGTGCAGATGGACTTAGAAACTCATTACGATGCATGGGAAAGATACAAGGACCTACTGAGAAGGTGCCCTCACCATGAGTTACTGCTTTGGCTTCAAGTTCAAACATTCCATAATGGCCTGAATCCTTCGATTCGACAAATGGTTGACGTAGCTGCTGGTGGAACCATCAATAATAAAACACCTAAAGATGCTTATGAGTTTATAGAGGAGATGTCACTGAATAACTATCAGTGGCAAGTCATGAGGGCAAAGCCAACAAAAACAACTGGTGTTTATAACGTCGATTCAGTCACCATGCTCTCTAATAAGGTAGAACTCTTGAATAAGAAAATTTATGGTTTTCTTAGTTCTTCACAGGTTCACCCAGTAATACAGTGCGAAGCAAGTGGAGGTGGATCAAGCAATTTGGAATACCAATATTATGGCCACAACATGGATAACGAGCAATTAAATTACATGGGTAATAATTCTCGATCTCAAAATAATCCATATAGTAACACTTACAATGTAGGTTGGAGGAACCACCCAAATTTCTCATGGGGAGGCCAACGAAACTAGAGACCACCTCCAGGCTACCAAAAACCACCCTACCAACAGGAAAAGAAGCCGAACCTTGAAGAGATGCTCTCAAAGTTTATATCGATGTTAGAAACTCATTTCCAAAATACCGAGATAGCACTTAAGAATCAACAAGCATCGATCCAAGGGATCGAAACTCAGATAGGCCAGCTGTCCAAACTAATCTCCGAATGACCACAAGGTAGCTTGCCAAGTAATACTAAACCCAACTCAAGGGAACATATCAACGCGATTAATGTTCAAGATTAAGAAGAATTCGTTGAATCTGAGCCAGAACCGAAGTAAGAAACTGTGGTGAGCAGAGATCAAGATGAGGTAGGTTATAATAAAAAATCACTGAATGTCGAATATAAACCTTGTGTGCCATACCCCAATATGACAAGGAAAGACTACTCAAATGAACAATTTTGTAAATTCCTTAAACTCTTAAAAAAATTACACATTAACTTACCATTTATTGAAGCTCTATCGTAGATGCCAAACGCAATAAAATTTTTAAAGGAGCTTTTAGCAAATAAGCAAAAGTTGGACGAGGAGTCACGTGTGGAGCTAAACGCAGTTTGCTCAGCTATTCTATAGATTAAACTACCCAACAAACTAAAAGATCCAGGGAGTTTTACAATTCCTGGCTTAATTGGTAGTTTAGATGTTAATAATGCATTCGCTGATTTAGGGGCTAGCATTAACGTCATGCCCTACAAAATGTTCAAACAATTAGGTCTTGAGAAACCCAAACAGACTAGGATGAGCATCCAATTAGCAGATAAAACTATAAGATTTCCTAGAGGTATTATTGAAGATGTGCTAGTTAAAATCGATAAATTTAAATTTCCCGTTGACTTCATTCTTTTAGACATAGAGGAGGATAGCAACACTCCTTTGATTTTAGGAAGGCCCTTTTTGGAAACTGCTAAAACGATTATTGATGTTGGCATAGGTGAGCTCACACTTCATGTGGTAAATGAAACAATCACATTTTCAGCTCGCAATTCTGGTAACACATCGAAAGTTGAAGGTGATTGTTTAAATCGTTCTACTAAAACTGACAATATGGTGCAACCTACTTTGTAGGAAATGAGTCTGAAGGAAGCACACGAGCCATTCTCAAGCAATAGTAGAGGACCTATTCATGAGGATCGAAGGCTACAAGTCGATGAGCTAGATGAATGGCGGACGCATAACCCGAGAACACATGATAAACCAAAACTACGCCAGAACGAGCTCAACACCTTTCCACATCAACATAAGGTTGGAGATAAAGTCTTATTAGATGCCGCAGATCCTTACATTGTCACTAGCACACCGAATGAAGAAATCCCTCTTACGGTACTTAGCATTTTCCCATTCGGTATAGTCGAGGTAAGTCATCCCAATTTCAGCACTTTTAAGGTAAACAACACCCATCTAAAACCTTATTTTGATAAGAATGATATCAAGAATGAGTATAAACTCCTTGAACCACCATGACCATTCAATAGAGAGGTAAGTCGAGCTTAGACTATAAATAAGCGCTTCTCGGGAGGCAACCCGAGTACTAACAATTTTAAATTATTTAAATTTTAATTTTTATACATCTAGGTCACTAACAGAGTCTTTGAAGCACAGGTTCCCAACTCCACACGGCCGATCACACGGCCGTGCGATATGGCCGTGCTAAAATAGGGTAAAAGTTATCTTTCCCAACACAAGATGCGATAAGTGGCCACGAGCGTGCGACCTGGCCGTGGTCAAATCTGCCAAATGAACATGGCGTGCAACACGCCCGTGTCTATCACCCGTGGACAACACTGTCAAAATAACATGAGCATGCGCAGCACTACACGACCGTGGGAGAAACGAACCACATCACACACGGTCGTGTAACATGATCATGTAGCCACACGGCCTAGACACAAGGGTGAGCCCGAAGGCCGTGTGATGACATCTCACTTCGAGACAAACATGGGCTGGACACAATCCACACGGGCATGCAAACTGGCCGTGCCACTTTAAAAATTAGATTATCTATCTTATTTTATTTGTATTTTATTAATTTTTGAAGATTATTTTATTTTTAAACACGACTTATCTTTATGATTACTATCAAATTATTCCCCCAATTCTCCTTTTGTCCTTCAGAATCATGTTTGTCCTCCAACAACTCGCTCTCGCTAATCCAAGAATTTCATGCATTTTTAACTTAGGAAGTTTCACTTTTCTCCCTATCTTATGAACTTTCACTTACATTTGTAAAAATATCTATCTTTGTACATTGAGTATAATGTACATCTTAAGTGTGGGGGAGTATTCATTTCATTATCAGAAAAATCTCTGAATGACTGCCTCGTTCTCTTGAAAAGCTCTCATATCATATTTAGGATAAAGTTTGATTGCTTTATGATTTTTATTGATATATCTTGAATTAAAACATAGGCATTTATGCATTGATTGTTTAAACATTAAGACATTAGAGAATCAAGAATGATAAGTTGATTTTTAAGAATTTAAAATTTTAGGTTGTTTCCCCAAAGTTTACGTATTACTTTGAGTTAGAATTCACAAGTTTTAAACATCAGAAAGCCATAATTCTTGTGAGATTTTTGAGCCTTTTGAGCATCTATTAATTCTTTCATGCTCACTTTTATTATTGCTTTGAGTGTGTCAGTATTGAACTGTTATTCTAGAACTAGCTTGATTATGCATGTCAAGACCACACCATTTGATTTGATATGTCAAAATGATTAAGGCACTTAGGATTAACTCACTCATGCCATGAAAAGCCTACCTCCACGATTAACCCCTAGTGAACCCCTTTGAGCCTAACAGGCCATTTCTTGTATTACCGTTAATATTAACCCTTAACCCATTATTGTTGAAATCCCCTAAATTAAATTTGATCCCTATTTTTGTCGAGATTTGAATTGAAATAGTTACTCAGCTATGTCTTGTTATTAATAGTTAGTCTATGTTATTTAACTTGTTCTTAAAAAAAACTGTGTATACTAACTTGTTCTTAAAAAAAAAATTGTGTATACACATTAGTAGTAATCTTTTGTTTTTGAGCTTAAGTATTTAAATTCCATATTTTGAGAAGAAGCTCTGTTTTACGCAAGTGATGTTAAGTGATTTTTCAATTCAATCTCGATTCTAACCATTTCTTTCAGCTTGTGACCACACCCCCTAACCAAAGCCACGTTACAACCCTCTAAAGACCTTTTGATTGATGGATCATCTCAATTTATAGTAGTGGAGATGTGATTTTCATGCAAGCCTATGGTAATAACTTTTCATATTGACTGATGAGTGCTACTTACATTATCCTTAAACACTTTGAGTGATTTGAGTGAATCTTTAGTGAGGATGTTAAACTCTGTGAGATTTTGAATCAAGGTAAC
Source organism: Gossypium arboreum (assembly GCF_025698485.1). NCBI lineage: Eukaryota > Viridiplantae > Streptophyta > Magnoliopsida > Malvales > Malvaceae > Gossypium > Gossypium arboreum. Next base: position 30,920,545 of record NC_069076.1, read on the forward strand.
CACTTAGATAAGGGGAGATGCCTAAAGTTTTGCATGATTAAATACTCAACTTGGAATGTTTGAAACTTTGATGTTCTTTTAGTTGAATTTTCAATGTATGATTACCTATGGATTATTTTGAGATATTATCGATAGAAATTATAGGTTGAGAAGAATTTACTTTGATTATGAGTTGAGAATTTTTCTTGAGGACAAGCAAATGCTTAAGTGTGGGGGTATTTGATAAACCGTAATTTATACATATTTTTACCCCATGCTTAATACATTTTATGGATGATTTTTCCTTAGAATTGGTGAATTTGATGCTCCTAATGGCTTAACTTCATGTTTTATAGGTGAGCATAGGAGAGCGAAAGGAATGAGAAACGAGCCAAAAATGGAGAAAATAGGCCAAAGTACAAAACCAACACGACCTGGACTTCCTCACACAGGCAGACCACAGGGCTGTGTCAATTTGGCAGAATCTAAGCATGACTCACACGGGTAGACAACATGCCCGTGCCTATTTAACATGCTTGAGCACGGCCTGAAGTAATTGCACACAGGCGTGGCACACGGGTGTGTCCCTGCTGAGCCCAACTTGAGTCCAATTCAGAAAAGGTTAATTTTGAGGGCTTTTAGGCATTCTAAAGCCTATAAATATGCCCTAAAGGAAGAGGAAAAGGGGACACAGAGAGAAGGAGGTAGGGAACTACTCAAGGGAAGCCGATTGATCCATCTCAAAAGCCGAAGTCATCATCAAGACTGAAGATCTCCCATCAATTTCCCTACACGAGTTTTGGGTTTTCTTTATGTTTTGTATTCATTATTCTTCTGAGATGTTTTCCTTTTTAGTTATGAACTAAATCCCCTAAATACCTAAGGGGAATGAAACCTAAGACGAATCTTGTTATTATTTTCTAAATTGTTTGATAAATATTTAACTTCTTCTTAATTATGTGTTATTTATTCTTGTTTTGATATCCCAGGATACTGATTCAAGATAAGCTCTTATTCAGAGGAGGAATAGACCCTGTCTAAGAGTACATTTGTCATAATTAAGCGGAGTTGATTGCGCGCCTAGACATAGGGTGACAAGATTTTGCCGGATTAGGGTGAAACCTAATAAAGGGATCCATAGATCGAGTTAATGCAACCCTAGGGTGTTAATTAGAGAAAAGTCTCAATTATTTAATCCAGGGATTAGACGTTATTAGACTTGAATAGGGATAATAACATAACTTAGGGATCTCTACGGGACAAGTTAAATGAATAAATCGTCTGATTCGGAGCCAGATTAACAAGTAAAGTCTAGGTGGATTTTTCCTTAGGTATTGTCTTAATTCAATCGTTTTCCAAAAGTAATCCCCCAATTCTACTTTCTGTGAATTCTTAGTTTAGATAATAAGTTAGTTAAAACCAAACCCCCTTATTTTTTGGCTAGATAAAAAAAAAACAGTCATTACTAGTACTTTTAGTTCCTTTGGGTTCGATAATTCGGTCTTGCTAAAACTATACTACTATTCGATAGGTACACTTGCCTACATCGTGATAATAGTTAGTTTCAAGAATGATTAATTATAAGTATTTAAAACCTGTCACGCGAAAATCGCGATCAGCAAGGCATGAAACGAGATATCTAAGAATTTGTTTCTAAATGTTTGATTTGTCAACAAGTCAAAGCTGAACATCAAGTACCATTAGGTTTACTACAGCCTGTGATGATTCTTGAGTGGAAATAGGATAGAGTTTTACAATGGATTTTGTGTCAGGATTGCCCTAACTCTGAAAAAGAAAGATTCTATCTAGGTTGTCGTTGATCGATTGATGAAATCTACACATTTCATTTCGGTAGTATAGACTATTCACTTGATAAATTGGCTGAATTGTACATATATGAGATTGGGAGATTGCACGATGTGCCAATCTCGATTATTTCAGATGGAGATCCGAGGTTTACATCACTGTTTTGGAAGAAACTTTAAGAAACCCTAGGTACTTAGTTGAATTTTGGTACAGCTTTACATCCGTAAACTAATGGACAGTCTAGACGAGTAATACAGATCCTTGAAGGTATGCTCAAATGTTGTGTTTTAGAGTTTGAAGGCAATTGGGATAAATATTTGCCGCTGGTTGAATTTGCGTATAATAACAACTTTCAATTGAGCATAAATATGGCACCGTACGAAGCTTTGTATGGTCACAAATGTTGAACTCCGTTGTACTAGATTGAGCTTAGCGAGAACCAGATTCACGAGGTTGATTTGATCTGAGAAATTGATGAAAAAGTGAAAGTAATTCGCGAATATTTTGAAAGTAGATTCAGATAATCAGAAATCGTTCGCTAATTTGAAAGGAAAAACATTGAATTTTAGATCGGTGACAAAGTGTTCTTGAAAGTATCTCCGTGGAAAAAAATACTTCGTTTTAGTCTCAAAGGCAAATTGAGTCCGCAATTTATCGGGCCGTATGAGATCATTGAAAGAATAGGGCTAGTAGCATATCAATTAGCATCACCATCAGAGTTAGAAAAGATTCATAATGTATACCATGTTTCGAAGTTGCATCGATATAGATATGATCCATCCTATGTGATTTCTCCGTTAGAAATTGAGATTCAAACTGATATGACATACAACGAAGAACTAATCAGAATTCAAGCTCAAGAGGTTAAACAGTTGAGAAATAAAAACATAGCTCTCGTGAAAGTACTTTGGCAACGACATGGTGTTGAAGAGGCTACGTGGGAGCCCGAGGAAGCTATGAGAAAATAGTACCCTAACCTATTCACTGGTAAGATTTTTGGGGACAAAAATCTCTAGGGGGAGAGTTGTAACAACCCGTTTTTGGTTAAATCAGAACATGGTTTCGGGACTACAAATCTTAGGTCAAAATATTTATTTTATTATTATTTTAATATTTATATGATGGTGTGAAAATTTCGTTAAGAAATTTTATCGTTTAAATGGTTAATTTGAGAAAAAAGACTAAATTGCATTAAATGTAAAAGTGTTGTTCTATTAGATAAAGGTGTCAAATAGCTATAGAACCTTAAAGTCAAGGTCCTTAAGTGGTAATTAGACCATTAACATGTTAATAGTTGATAGTGGCTTGGTAAATTTGAGATAATTAATGTTCATTAAGGTTATTTTTGTAATTTGGTTAATATAGGTTAATTAAATAAAAACAAAATGAATTTTGTTGTCCATCTTCATCTTTTAGCGGAATTTTGCAAGAATAAAAGCCAAAGAATTAGGTTTTATTCGACCATTGATTTATAAGCTCAATTAGGTATGATTTTTGTCTCGTTTTTAATGATTTCTATGTTTTTAAGATCGTTGCTTCATATTTTAGCTAGCCCGTACCTTATATTTTGAAATTGTTAAAGATTTATCATGTTGCCATTGTTGAATTCTTGAGTAAGTTGATGAATTATGATAGATTTGGAAGGTTTAATGTTAGATTAATAGCTTTTGTAAAGTGATTTTTGACAAAAATGTAAAAAAATGATTAAATTGAGAAAATGTGAAATGTGGTGGTTAAAAGTGTGAATAAATTGAAAAAATGGGCTGCTAGTAACATGTATTAAATTCAGCTAAGCATAGGTTTGTACTAAATAGCATGAATTTGCAGTTTTATCTGATAAGGACTAAATTGTAAAAATGTGAAACATTAAGGAAAATGTGTAAATTTGCCAAATTGTAAATTATAGGCTAAATTAAATAGACCGAATGCTGAATGTGCTAAATTTGATAATATATAGATCAAGATAAGCTGAGATTGGGATTAGATCGAGGAAAAGGAAAATTGAACGAATAGTCGATAATTTCAATCTGAGTAACTCGAGGTAAGTTCTTATAATTAGAATCGAATTTTTAAATACCTGTAAATTATTTAAAATGAAAGTATAATTGAGTAAATGGTATTACTGAGTTTGAATGCTTGGTTGATGAGGATTATTGAATACTGAGTCTGGTTTGAACCATAGAAAGTTATAGGATACGAACGACATGTCACTAGGGTTACTGTTTTGGATGAGATCCTGCATGTGTTGCGGACTCACCACAGCTCGTATGAGCTTATCGATATATCAACTCATAAGAGCTTATTGTTTTCAGCTTGCCAGAGCTTACCTTTTAGCTCAATAGAGCTTACTGTCCATCAGCTCAGGAGGAGCTTACTGATCATAGTTCGAAAGAGCGGAATTGAATATGGATGATTACATATACTTATGTGACTAACTTGTTGATGAATGCTTTTGTTTAGGCATTTGATAATTGAATTGAGTATACCTTTTATTGTCTTGATTATGTATAAATGGTAAGTTTAATTATAAATTTTAGGGCTTACTAAGCTATAAAGCTTACTCTGTTTCTTTTTCGTGTTTTATAGAGGTTTGATAGCTCGCTCAATTTGAATAAAGTCAGAGATATGCATCACACTATCCAGTTGCCGATTGGTACCTTTGAACTCATGGATATATGTAAATATGGCATGTATAGGCTAGTTATAAAGATGACAGTTATGGTTACTTGAGCTAGTGATTTTGGTACATGTTGTGGTATAAGACAAAGCCATGTGATTTTACTTAACTGGGTATAAAGTTTTGGTTGCGTATAAGTATTCAATATGGTATGCTTTGGCAAGTAGTAAATGGAATAGAAATATACAAATGTTGTCTTGATATGCGATAGGCATATGAATGGAGAATGATTGATTATAATTTAGATATTTGAATACCAGGTACGGTTGGCTATATCGTTTGAATATTGAATTTAGAAATGATTTTAGTTTGATTGGGTTAATATGTGTATGAAATGTTATGGATTTGCTACCTATTGAGTTTTAAAATGTTGCAAATTATGCTTGTGCAGATATGTAAAAATAGGGTGGCAAATTGGTTTAGTAAATAGCCTATTTTTGTCCACACAGGCAGAGACATGGGTGTGTATCTTAGTCATGTGTGACACATGGTCATGTTAGACAGCCTTGCATCCTCTGGTGTTGAATTTGTAACTAAGTCAGTATGCTCCACACAGCCTCACACACGAGCGTGTGACTTGGCCGTGTGGCATAAGTCAATATACCCTACAGGATTGGCACGACCTAGCACACGGCATAGTACACGGGCGTGTATGGCTATTTTTAGGGCACACGAGCATGTGTGTTGGCTGTGTAACCCAAGTTAAAGAGTTACAGGGGGTTGGACACGAGCAGGGACATGGCCATGTGCTCCTATTTCAATTGTCCACATGGCTTGTGACACGGTCGTGCCTGGTGGCCATCCAAGACACACGGCCTAGCCACACAGGCGTGTGTCCCCTATTTTGAGAAAGTTTTCAAAGTTTTATGAAAGTTTCTTGAGTTACTGGTTTAGTCCTGAACCACTTCCAAAGCATGTTTAGGGCCTCATTGGCTCGTATAAGGGACAAATTGATTGAGATTGAATGTTGAATGCCTGAATTGAAAAAATGTATGCTAAATGGATTTTTAATTGTTTTGTAAGTCTGGTAATGCTCTATAACCCTATTCTGGCGTTGAATACGGGTAAGGGGTTTTACAATAGTGATGCCTCATATTCGGGTCTCGGTTGTGTGTTGATGCAAGAAGGAAAAGTTGTGGCTTATGCTTTGAGGTAGTTGGACTCATGAGTGAAATTATCTCACTCATGATTTAGAGTTAGCAGCTTTGGTTTTTGCACTAAAGATTTGGCGTCATTATTTGTATGGAGAAAACTGTGTTATCTATACAGATCATAAGTGTAACACCCCTAACCTGTATCCATCATCGAACTAGGGTTAAAGGCATTACTAGACAAATCAAGACATTTAACTTTCATTTAATAATCATCAAAGCATCAGAGATCAGCACTAATATAAAGTCCCTAATATAGGTCATCAAGACCTTAAATATTGTAACACCCCGAACCCGAGACCATCGCCGGTGTCGGACACGAGGGGTTAACAAGTCAAATCCACATATTTCACCCACCAATTTGACATTTCCAGACAGGCTAGAAATCTGCGTCACTGTCACGTTAAAAATCATATCTCGAGTTTCAAAACTCAGAAACTGATTCCGTAAATTTTCCCTGAATTTAGACTCATATATCCATCCATGGATTTATTTCTAGAATTTTTGGTCGGCCAATTGGTACAGTTTATTAGTTAAAGTCACCCATGTTACAGGGATCGACTGCTCTGACCTTCGCGCGTTACAACTTGAATATCTCTCTGTAAAGGGCTTTAATACTGGTGCCGTTTGTTTCTAATGAAACTAGAATCAAAATGGAATCTGTACATATAAGGCATGACTCCTAATTCTTTCTGGATAATTTATAATAAATTTTAAAGTTATGACAGGGGACCCAGAAACCGTTCTGGCCCTATCTCACAATAGCTTTAATATCTCTTAACATGTAACTCCTATGACCGTTTCGTTTATTCCACATGAAAGTAGACTCATTAAGGTTCATTTACATAATTTATTCACTATTTAATACCATTCCTACAAATTTTGGTGATTTTTCAAAACCACACCACTGCTGCTGCCAGCATCTGTTTTCAAAGTAACCATTACCTATTTCATGATTTCCACGATTCAAATGGCCCTTTTTGCACACATAGCACAAAGTGTGATTATGATTAACCATTCCAATGGCTAATCCTTTCAAACAATTTCATACCCCATAATGATTATCATACAAACTATTATAGAATCATACTAAAAACGTATATAAGCCATTTTCGCATGGCTAGCCAAGCTTACACAAAACCGAAAGGTACATGACCTTCAACATTAGGGTAGTCCTATACATGCCATTTCAAAGTTCAACCAAAATTATACCAAAATGGAGGCTTTGATAGTGTAGATGACTTCGACTTTAATGATCCTGAATCCGATTGCTACCGAGCAAAATCTATAAAACAGAGAGCCAAAGCAACGAGTAAGCATTTTATGCTTAGTAAGTCTCAAGCAATAAAATCAGCTTTAACCAAAGCATTACATTCACATAGCCAAATGAATCATTTCATTAATACACATTCACATAATCATACTTACTTCACCATCCCAACTCTTATGTTCATACACAAATAACGGCTTCGTTAAGGCCGATAACTCGCTCCATCATAGGAGCGAATATTCATATGTTTTACTCCTAGCATAAGCACACACAACACATACCTTGTTATTGGGAAGTTTCACAAGTGCATTAGCTGAAAATTTTCCAGCAAGCTTATAATTTTCAAATCACATACCTTCGAGTTTAACCGGATATAGCTACTGTTCAAACGCCTTCGGGACATAGCCCGGTTATGGTAACCGCACAAAGGCCTTCGGACTTAACCCGATTTCACAATTTGCACAAATGCCTTGGTCTTAGCCCGGATGTAGTCACTAGCACAATTGCCTTGGTCTTAACCGGATGTAATTACCAGCATAAATGTCTTCGGACTTAGCCGGATATCATTCAATTGCTCATGCACACATATACATCAATAATCATTTCCCATTCATATTTCATTTTCGTTACATTAAGGCTCAAACACAAACATATCACTAGCATAATTGCCTTGAACTTAGCCCGTATCATTCAAATACTCATACACACATAAATCAATAGTCATTACACATCAATTTTTCATTTCACATAATTCGAGTAGGGTCATTTCTTGAGGACTTACCTCGGATGTTGTCGAACGGCTTTGACGGCTATTCGATCACTTTTTCCTTCCCCTTATCCAATTGTGGCCCTCTAAGCTCTTGAGCTAATTCAAACAAATTCAATTTATTAAAGTCTCGCTTGCTAGCCTTGGCGAATACACATATCATTGATTCAACATCACATAACTAAGCACTTTAGTCAATTTTCTTTAATTACGCACACATTCGGCCTTAGCTCACAACAAGGTAGCCGATTACCTAAGTCAAGAATAGGCATCATTAAGCTTGCCTCTAACCGAATGCATGCACAATAATTCCCCTCATGTGGCCGATTATGCTTAGTCATTCTTGCATAAAATCAAAAATAAATTGCAAGATTTTCACATCATATGTGTACTAGGCCGAATGTACATGCAAATTTCACAACATTCTTCAACAAACTTCTTCTTTAAACAACATATTCATCACTTTCTTCATAATCAAAATATCATGTGCAATCATATATACACATATAAGTGCAAGGTCAATTTCAAGGTGTCCATAGCCATCCAAAACACAAATTTTAACTAACATGCAAGAAGCATGAACCATGCTCATGAATGCATCATGGCCGAATACATCACAATCATGCCCTTTCAACTTCAATCATGGTTAAACAAAAAAACTCAATGTCTTACTTAAAATTGGTACAAAGAAGTTTCAAGAGTAGTCAATCCATCATTGCATGCATCATTAGCAAGCTTCACATTTAGCATGCAATGGCTTTAACACAATAACAACTTTGGCCAAATGCCATTTCCATGGCATAACAAGGATTTGAACCATGGCTAACATGCACATCAAGTTAGCAACCAAAACATGCATGAAACTCCTAACACAACCTCATACATACCTTAATCTTGATGCAAATTTAGCCAAATCTCCTTCTAGATCTCTTTTAAACCAAGCATGAAGCAAAATCCTATCTCCTCCCTTAGTATTTTCGGCCAAAAAGGAAAGAACAAGGATGAACAATTTTTTTCTTGTTTTTCTTTCACTTGCACGGCAATGGGGGAAAGGATGAGCTATTTTTTTTATTTTTTGTTTCTCATCCAACATCATTAATTATTTTATCATTTAATTCATCATGCATTAACAAAACATGTTTCAACATGTTTTCTTTGCCCATAAACCATGTCATGGCCGGCCACTAGCTTGTTTTGTGGAAATTTGACATGCAAGTCCATAGTTTTGCATGCATGATTTAATTAGTCATCACACATTTCCCTATCGTACTTTCAAAGTTCACTACTAAGTCCCTTCTAGTGAAATTCACCTTTATAACACTAAATCAATCATCAAAAATGTCACACATGAGCACACACATATTATAGGCATCAAAATAAATTTTAAATTATTTTTATGCCTCGGTTTTGTGGTCCCGAAACCACATCCCGACTAGGGTCAATTTTGGGCTGTCACAAATATGCTTTAGAACAGGGTTGAGACTAAACCGAACACATACAGAATTTTTCCAAAACTTAAACATTTTTCAAAGAAGTACAAATCACACGCCCGTGTGAACAGGCTGTGTGCCTTACACGGCATTAGACACAGCCATGTGTCTAGGCCGTGTCAATACAGGGCATACCTATTGACTTGCTCACACAGCCACAAGACACACCTGTGTGCCTTGGCCGTGGTCGAATTTGACTTTGGCCACATAGCTAGCCACACGCCCGTGTGCCTTGGCCGTGCTCGAGCCTAACTTACAATTATAGGGTACCCTAGGGGACACCCGACTGTGCAACATAGCCGTGTGTCGGACAAGGCTGAGACGCACGCCCATGTCTCTGCCCGTGTGGATAAAAATAGGCCCTTTGAATAGCCAACTTGCCACTCCAATTGGGTGAAACCTACAAGCACCAAACCAAACATATTTGCACAACATTTTATGACCAATTCACAACCAAAACATAAGCCATTCATGACATAACATTGCCAACCAAATTCCCATCTCAATACATCAACCAAATCATAACAAATCATAACAAATTTCCAAACATATGTTTCAATTTCATGATCAAAACTTATGAATTACCATAGCTACCACATGCCAAAAGTTTACCAATCTTACTATTTCTTATATTCATACATAAACACACCAAATATATCATATTGCCTCATAATTCATATACCAAAACCATATCATAATCACATCCATACCAAGCCATATCACATGGCTAAATATATATACAATCACAAAACATAATCTAAAAACTTCTATCCTATACATGCCATACTTTAATATATACATTTTCAAAGTACCAAAATAAGGTTCGATAGTGTGGTGATGATCCTCGACGATCCTCGAGCTCACAGTAGCTTCGATATCTATAAAAAAATACAAACACATACAAAGTAAGCTTTCAAAAGTTTAGTAAGCCATATACAATCAAACTTATCATTTAAAGCATATAAACATCATCAATTTACTTATACTTTGGAGTCAAATATCAACAGAAACCTCATATTCATATACTTGGATCATAGATCTTCATTTGCACATATACTTACCTTTCATTTTCAAATATAGTACACAATTCGAATGTACCTGAATCAGATATATATTCACTTATTCATTCATTTTCTCGGAATGCTCGTTTGAACGTTCGAAAATATAAGGATACACGGATAGCTCGGAAAGCATATACAATGCCGACGTCCTAGACGTGGTCTTACATGTAATCAAACATCGATGCCACTGTCCCAGACAGGGTCTTACACGAAATCAAATACAATGCCAATGTCCTAGACATGGTCTTAAACACAAAACAGAAGTCGATGCCAACATCCTAGACGTGGTCTTACACGATAACACATATCAAAAATCCTATGTCATGACATATGTATCCTAACTATTCCTATGGTTCGTATGGGGCTTTTCAGACGTCAGAACTTTGTTGATACTTTCTCGAACAAAACATATTTAGCTCAAACATTCATTCATCAAATTAAATATCATATGAAAAAAATAAGAATTTGATTCAAACACATTTAATGTATACTGACTTATATCATACAGATTCGAATGAATGAAATCGGTCACTCGACAACTTTCGACTTTCCCTGATCTAACTTCGTTTTCTTTAATTATCGATATATATAAATTCAAATTTAACTTATTCAATCATAAATTCATTCAAAACAATCCATAAACACAAATTTAGGGCAATTTGTAAACTAGCCCTCACAGTTTCACATTTTGACACTTTAGTCCCTAATTCACAAAATCACAAAATACACATAATTTGCATATACTCATGCTTGGTTGAATATTTATAGCACTCATACAAGTCCACGCATTTCATTTATTTAACATTTTAATCCCTCAATTTAAAATTTCACAATTTAGCCCATTTTACTCAAAATCATAAAAAAATCCAAAGACAAATCATATAAACCCAACATCAAAATTTCATATTTCATCAATAAAAAACATAAAGCTCATGAATTCATCCATGGCACATTTCAAAATCATCATCAAAATCAGAAATTGAGGCATGGGCTTGATAGTATACGAATAACGATTATAAAAACGTAGAAATTATCAAAACCTAAAGCAAAAACATACCTAAATCAAGGCTTGCAAGTGCCGAACCCTAGCTATACTTCTCTATTTTCTTTTTCTTGAATTTTTGGCCAAGGATGATACAAATATGATGATTTTTAACTTTGGTTTTAACTAATATAACATTTATATGCTTGTTACCGATTTAACCTTATTATAATTCATTAAAATTCCACCAACTAATGCCCTTTTATGTCATTTAATTCAGTCAATGGTCAAATAACTTCATAAGGACCTCAAAATCATAAATCCAAATCAAATAGGCACTTTTAACATATAGCAAACAACTTTTACATTTTACGCGATTAGGTCCTTTTTCAAAATTAAGCACACAAACATTCAAATTTTCATACGAGACTTTCACACATGCTCATTCACATATCATAAACATGGAAAATAATATTTAAATATTTTTTGACTAGGGTCTAAATCGGACTGTTACAATAAGAGCCTTAAGTACCTTCTCATCCAAAATGAGTTGAATTTAAGGAAAAGACATTAGATTGAGTTGTTAAAGGATTATGATAGTGTGATAGAGTATCATTCTTGCAAGGCAAAAGTAGTTGTTGAGGCTTTGAGTAGAAATTCAATGGTAGAGTAGTGAGCTATATTTGCGCATTTAAGTTTGGGTAGTGATGATGGTTTGCTAGTTGAACTTCAAGTAAGGCCAACTTTTTCGCAACAAATTAGGGAGAACCAGCCTTTAGATGGGGAGTTACTAAAGAGGATTTGACAAGTTGAGCAAGGTATTAAGAGAAATTTTGATGTTGATGGTGATGGTATCTTCAACTTTCGAGGTAGGTTGTGTGTAACGCATGATGTAAAATTATGGCAAGCAATTCTTACGAAGGTTCATAGTAGCCGTTACACTATACATCTCAGAAGTGGGAAGATGTATCATGATCTTAGAGAAGTTTATTGGTGGCCAAGTTTAAAGCAGGATGCTACAAATTTTGTGGTTCGATGTTTGGTTTGTCAAAAGGGTGAAGGTTGAACATCAATTTCCTTTGGGTTTGATGCAGCCGATTGTGATTCTTGAATGGAAGTGGGAAAGAGTCACTATGGATTTTATTTCGGGTTTTCTTTTCCATCAAAGAAGAATTCAGTTCGGGTTGTAGTTGATCAATTTTTGAAGAGTGCGCATTTCTTAGCTGTACATAAAAGTTATTCTTTATAGAAGTTAATTGAGTTGTATATTGCTGAGATTGTTCGTCTTCATGGAGTTCTAGTTTCAATTATTTTAGATAGAGATTCATAGTTTACTTCAAGGTTTTGGAAGAGTTTGCAAGAAGCTTTAGGGTCGAAGCTTAGTTTTAGTACGGCTTATCATCTTCAAATAGATTGCCAATCTGAAAGAGTAATTCAAGTTCGAGAAGATATGTTGTGAAGCTGTATAATAGAGTTGATTGGTAGTTGGGAGTGGTATTTACAGTTGGTAGAATTCCCTTACATTAAAAATTTTCAAGCGAGTATTCGCATGGCACCTTTTGAGGCATTGTATGCAAGAAAGTGTAAAACTCCCTTGTATTGGATAGAATTAGATAAGAGGTGAGTTGTTGGACTAGATTTAGTTCGCGAAACTGAAGAGAAGGTAAAACTTATTTGTGATCGTATAAAAGCAACATCTGATAGGCAAAAATCCTACTCAGGTTTGAAGCGAAGAGATATTGAGTTTCAAGTTGGTGATAAGGTGTTCTTGAAAGTGTCACCATGGAAGAAATTTTTAAAGTTTGGTAGGAAGGGTAAGTTAATTCCAAGATATATTGGCCCTTATAAAGTTGTTGAGAAGGTTGGTCAAGTAGCTTATTGTGTCAAGTTGCCACCAAAAATTGAGTGAATTCATGATGTTTTTCATATTTTGATGTTGCGGAAGTATCGTTTAGACCCGTCGTATATTGTGCTAGTTGAGGAAGTTTAAATTCTAGATGATCTTGCCTATTGAAAACCAATAAAGATTTAACTCATGAGGAGAAGGTCTTGCATAATAAAAGAGTTCCATTGGTTCAGGTTTTGTGGCGCAACCACAAGACTGAAGATGATACTTGGGAAGCTAAAGAGACAATAAGGTAGTAATATCCTTATTTGTTTAGTTAACGTAATTTCGAGGATGAAATTATTTTTAGAATGGGAGAATTGTAACACCCCAAAATATGGCCTAGGATATTTAAAGGTATGTTAGGAATTTTAGGTCTAGAGTACTCGAAATTTTGTACCACGGTAAATTGAGTTTATATTTGACTATGGCATCTTAGTTGTTCAATAATATTTTTGAAACAATGCTCTAGAAATCTTTAATTTTGGAAAATGACTGAATCGTAATAGAGAAAAAAATTGTGAGTTTTTAAGAGGCAATTAGCCCAGATTTTAAAATTCAGCCTATTTCTTCCCCCACCAGCATGATTTCATGATAGGTTTTTCCCCCAAAACAAGTTTTATCATCCCTTACTATTCCCTTGCCCTTTTCATTGGTTTTTTCTTCCCAAACCATAGCACTTTGATTTCCTAACATTCCTCCAAGTCAATTACCTTCATAAATCCCTAAGAAAAACACTCAAAAACTCCAAAGATTTCATCATCATCTCCAAATGTGGGTTTTCCATATTTGAGTAAAAACTTGTCTAATCTTCTGTCAAAGGTAATATTTCAAATTCTTATGAGTTTTCCATGATACCTAGTCCATAAAATTGAAGTATTAGCCATTGAATCACAAGTTTTTAATAAAAGCCAAAAATGGAGTCATTAATGGTGAATTCTGAGATTTTGGGTAAAAATGTGAGTCTAAAGTGTTATTCTATTAATTTCAATGTGATTAAGAGGTTTTTAAACTTATATTGAAGTTTCATTAATGAGTTCTCATGTTTTAATGAAGTTTGTGGAAATTACCTAAAAGATGTCAAAAAATGTTGATTCTAGGAACTGAGCATTTTAGTGTAATTCAAAGGTTGGGAATTAGGCATAGACGATTAATAAGATGAACAAAATTTGTTTTAGGCAAAAAGGTTAAGAGTAGACCGTGTTATGAGCAATTTATGTTTGTTATGTTAATGGTTTTGAGCTATTTGGGAACTCAACTTAGGCTTGTGTTTTGGTCAATTTGAGTGAATCCTTGGCTGTTATTTGACTTTGTTTATTGTATGATTGTTGTGTGTGAAGCCTCAGATTCATTAGGGCCTTCAACTAGTTAAAGAAAGAGTTAGATTGAGCTTTCGACTTCTTGCCGAAAGCATTAGTGGTGAGTGTTTGGAATCACTGCTCGTAGACACGAGTCATGTGTTATTTGGGAATTTAGTAGTAGCCTAAACTCATACTCTAAAATCCGAGTGTAAGTTTCCTTATATCTATATTTATCTTATGCTTTTGTGCTTATATGACTACGAAGTTGTGCATAGTGATGAGAAACTCATATATGTGATATGTTGATATAGTAACCATTTTGAAATGTGAAAATGTATATATGATATATTTGTTAAATGACAGTGATAGTGTTATACAAAAGATAATAACATGCAGTGATAGTGCACGGATAATTAATAAGTGTTATGGGTTTGATTTCAAATATTTTGGCCTTGTGATCTTGAAATCATTAGATATAGTTTGCATGCCATAGGATTGTTGGTACTCACTTATATGTACAGTGATTTCGGGCGTTGAGGCCCTGGGACATGTTCAGAAGGATAAGGGAATGTGAGCTAAGCTCTATTCAATGAGACATGTGAGGGGAAATAAGGAGAGTGTTAGCTATACATTTCACTTCCAGGATATGTTTGACTCTATGAGTCTATGTTTGGTGTGATGGAGATCCGTGTATCCAATGAGTGACGATAAAGCTCACTATAAGTTTCATAACTCAAGTGCCAAATTATCTTGTATATATATGTGTGTGTTACATGATGAATGCCGTAATAAATATGTGGTTGCTATGCAAGCTATCCTTATAAATGTAATGCAAATGAACTATTGGACGATGCATGTTAAAGTGTTACGTGCTCCTGAACATAAGACTCTAGTATCGTATATGTATGTGGTTATTGTGGATGCATGGCAGAATATTTGCATTGTGGTTATTTCACTAATTCATTGAGCTTGTTAAACTCACCCACTCTTTTTAACATTTACAAATTAATAACGGTTCAGTGTGGGTAGTGTGGTTGTCCATGGGTTATTTCTCATAGATGTGCTTTTAGTTATTTCCATATTGGGAAATAAGGCAATGTGGTTGTAACATCCCAAACCCGGCCTAGATGTTATGGCCGAATCTGGTGTGCCACATCAAATCTTTTTTCAAAGTTGATCTTTTCGGTAAAAATCCATTACTGAATCTAAACCCATTTATAATTATTTAATTAAAATTCGCGTCAAAACATGTACCATTACGATTGCCTTTGGTATGTTAGTTTAGTTAAAACCGTGGAAGCATTTTGAAAACTTTGTTGTTGGGACCTCGTGTTCCTTAGAAAATCATGCTATTTTGAAAACTCGCGTTTTCCTAGACTAGCAGTTTAATATAAGAAACCACAGTCCAAATTAAAACTTAAAACCCACCAACAGCCTTATTACATAAATTAAAACCCAAAACGAAAATCTATTAGTAATTTAAAGAAGCAGAAACAGTAGTGTAGCCATCCCCGAGTCCCTCGTAGCTCCAAACCATCTAAGCCTAGCGATTACCTGCACAGTTAGAAACAAAGTGAGTTTACGAAAACTCAGTGTGTAATCCCAATAACAAACATACAGTAACCAACACAAGATGTCGGTGACAGATGGGCCAAAGCCCTATTCGAAGAATAAGATGCAGGCCAAAGCCCCATTCAAGAATGAGATGATCGGGCCTTAGCCCTACACAGCAGCATTGTGGGCATAAGCCCAATACAGTATTAGTATAAATGCGTAATGCAACCCATCCCATACCAGCCAGCACACCACCCATACCAACCAACAAACCTGTGGGGATATCAATCGACCCACCCAACCAGCACACCAACATCGCAGCAAAGCTGCCAGTAATAGTAATAACGCAACATAGCTGCCAGTAACAGTAAGCGTGGTGAACCACAAGTACTAATCATCGTGACATAGTCACCAGTACAGTACTCCCTCCAAATCATATACCCATCCCCATACAGTATGTCATATCATAATTATTAAGTGTATGCAACATGCTGTAATCACAACCAGTTTCATAATATCAACACACATCAGTTAACCTATTGCTAGGACATAATAATCATTTCGCCAGCCAGGGGTAAAATCGTAAATTTTTACCCCTCAGGGGTATTTCGATCATTTAACCATTATAGGGTCTCGATACCAATAACGACCTCTTGGAGGGTCATTGGTCATTACAAATAACTCAAATAATCCATATGGCCAAAACAGTGCCAATGGGCCCGAGGCCCATTCCTCGGCCCAAGAGGGTCCACACGCTCGTGTGGCCCATCTAGTCCCTTTTCGATCGCGACTTTACGATTTCACAACCCAAACCACGGTCTGGCACCTACCATACAAATTTGTCCGTGTGAGCCTACAAGCCCATCAGCCCACACGGCTCGACCCTACGAGGCCCAAATGTAGTGCAAGCCCACGAGTTTGTCGTGGTGACCCCTTTGGTCGTCACCTATATTGTATGGCTCAGTTTACCCAAGAGCATTCGCATACTCGAGGAACCTCTCATGCCATAGTTTTAGTTTTTGATCGATACTGATAAGGGTACGGTTACACACCTGTTAACGAAACCGCCCAAGTTTCTCAACTATCCAACCTTGTCTCAAGAAATGCGATCTACAACCCTTAGACCACCGATTGAAAATGATCGAACAACTCCTGCCGATCTACTGCATTAACAGTAGAGTTAGAAAGATCTGATATCCAACCGCAACTGACAACTTAGTCTTCTTACCCCAGTGATTAGATCGAACGCCAAAAAGGAATTTGTACACCTTTCAGCGCTGAAGGCTTCCCTTTATCTCTTCGAGAGTTAGAATCCAGAGATCCCAAACATGCAAAAGGAGTAGAGAATTAGCATCCCTAACCAAACATTCCACTTGAGAAGGAAACGAAAGAATAATAGGCACAAGAAAGAACACTTACCCCAAGACCAAACAATAGGCAAAAAAGATGCTGACACAATGGATCCTTGTCGGAACTTGATTCTCAAAAGAAGCGAGTGCACAGGAACAAGAGGCACAATGATCGGCCAAGGAGGGAAAACAAGAAGAAGAAGAAGATGATCAGAGAAGAGAGCAAGAGTGGTTTGGCTAAAGAAAACCGAAAAGAGAAAATGATGAGAGGGAGAAGATCAAGTCGACTAATGGTAAAGGAGTATGAGAAAAGAATTGAGGGAGATGAGAGAATCGGCTAACGCAGAACAACAAGGGAAGTAGCGCTTCACCAAACAGAATAAGACCGAAAGAGAGAATGCTCGCTTGACTAACACAAAAAGATAACAACCAAGAGAATAGAAGAAGAAAGAAAATATGCAAATGAAAGAATCTCGAGATAATAGAGTACTGAAATTGAGTATAGGAGAATTCAGCCACTTCCACACCACAAAAAAACATCCCAACCTTCCCTAAATCGAAACCAAGGGAACCTTAGTGCTCCATTCAGCCACAACCTCCAACCAACACCACATCCCTTGATTTTCTCCCCAATTCTCTCCCCCTATCCCTCCACAATCTCACCAACCTCCTATTCAAATTCAAACCAAATCACCTTTTACCAAGTCTCCAACCACTCCTGCAGGGTTTGAGTCAAACTCCACCTTTTGCACCACCAAAACAAAAAATAAACCCCCCCTTGCGTTACCTGGGATTCGAACCCATGCCCATATGAATGCACAACACGCTACTTACCACTAAGCCACAAGGCCTTCTGTGTCACCAATCAACCATGAATATTTATAAAGCCTAAGTGCTAGCGTTCAGGTTCTTTTAACAGCAAAAAAAAAAAGGTGCAAAAATCGAAACTTGAACCCAGAACTACTCAGACACCCCCGAACACACTTAAATCAACTAACCATTCAAGTAAACATGGACTATATGTAAGAGTATGCCCAAAGATCAATCACGAGATGGTTGTAATAACATACTTGGTTTATCATGTTTATTAATAATAAGGCGTTGCCATTATTATTTCATTTCTTTTCGTGTGCATAAATAAACTGCTTTATAATAATGTCCGAGAATAATATGATTATTCTTAAAAGATCCTTAGTCAAGTATTATTGTTGGCTAGGACAATAATAATGCATTAAGACTAACATGTAGTTGATTGATGATAAAGAGTTGTCATTGATATGGAGTGTCCGAATCAATGCATGAATATGTGTGTTAGAGAACAACATATTGGATTGACCCACTATGAGTATGTTTCTTGGATTATTATGTAATTGTCACAACATTACTCATAGTGATTAATATGTATATGATCCTCATACTTGAGATCATCTTTATCCCAACATCATGAGTTGTATATTTTGATACAGTAAAACAAACATCGTAACTGGTTGTTCTATAAATATTGATGTTGGATATACCACAATCCATGTTGAGGGATATAGTTGATCAATATAGGATAAGTCCCTCCTACATAATGGAAGTAATATCTCAGGCCACTTGATTGAGTGAGGCTAGAAATGCATGGCCATGCTCAAATAAGTTGATATGAGATATCATACTTAATTGTGTATCATAGTCTACTCAAGGTATCAAGAGACATGGGATGGACTATGCAAGTGTGACTATTCCACGACTTGTGTCCATTCCAAAGATATAGGACTTACGGATTAATGCATGAAAGGTTAATCACAAAAGGTTATGTCGAATCATGACTTCTTGTAACTTAGGTAGCATTGATGCATTGCTAGATGCCATTTGTTCTAATATTACTGCTAACGTTACAAAAACCTATAGGGTCACACCCTATTGTTGTAACACTCCTAACCCGTATCCATTGCCGGAATAAGGTTATGAGGTATTAACTTGACTGAACAAAACTTCTACAAGGTCAAAGATACTTACCAGACATAAATTATCAACAATGCAAACATGTCTCATTGATTTTCCATAAGAGCTCTTATAAATTTCCAAAATGACTCACTACCAAAACATAACCGAATATCTAATAACAAATTAACTACTATCAAGTTATAACTAAAACATTTCACCACATTAGTTCAATTATAAGGCTTCTCTAAACAAAATGAGCAAGCCATCTTTGCATGGCTATAATGTATACAAACTCGAAATATCATTCTACCTATAGTCTATCCTATACATGCCTTAAACCATGATGATATACAATCTTCTCAACTCACATAATGACTCGATAGTGTGATGATATCTCCGGCCCTTCCAACTCAAGCTAAAGTATAAACCTATAAGAAATGGAAACGAGAACATGGAGTAAGCTTCAATGCTTAGTAAGTTTTAAGCAATGCAAACAATTAATTTACTTATAGATCGATTATTCAAATTTTCAAGAAATCATTCCTAGATAATTGCCATTTTGGCCAAGTATCCATGAGCATAATGCATATTTAGCAAATTCACCTCACTTGAATCTGAACTCAATTAAAACCAAATATTGAAATCACAAATAAGATCATAAGAACTCGAAAAGCATCTCATTAACAAGTTTTAACCATGTTTGCAACAAAATCACAAATTCACTACAAGCTGTCTTCCTGAGTAACAGTCACTAAATTATTTATAACTGTAGCTAAGAAACTCCAAATCAAGTGCCGTTAATTTTCTCTGAAAATAGACTCATATATCTTCCATCCATAAAATTTTCAGAATATTTGGTTTGACCAATCAATACCAGATTTTTATTGAAGTTTCCCCTGTTTCACTGTTTGACTATTCTGACCACTCTTCACTACGAATCAAATTTCTCATTATACAGCATTCGAAATATGTTATCGTTTATTTCATTTGAAACTAGACTCATTAAGGAGTCTAAAAATATAAATTTTATCTTATAAAAATTTTTGTACCATTTATAATGATTTTCTGAAAATAGAACAGGGGACCTCGAAGTCATTTTGACTCTGTTCCATGCCACTTCAAATATCTCATTATTGGAAATTCTTTTGCTTACACGGTTTCTTTTATAAGAAACTAGACTCATTAAGATTTCATTACATAATTTATTCAGCCTCTAACTCAACTCCCACTATTTATGGGGATTTTTGGAAATCACATTACTGCTGTTGTCCCAAGCAGATTTATTACCCATTCTTTGCATTCATATTATTTAACATGTATATCACCAAATCAATCTCATATAACCTTTCACCATAACCGAATACACACATACACATATGTGATTTTCACATATACTTCTCATTTCACATTCATGATTCAGTTCCGATAAATCTAACATATAAAAGTATATAATACATACCTGACCAACTTAATGTATTGAACATATTCAATGGTAGTTTACTACGAACATTCGAAATCATAATCTTACTCCAATCATCGGCATTAAGTCTGCTAGGTTTAAAACCCAAATCCAATCACCACCACAAAGCATGTGGGACTTTAAGCCTGGATATAATACCCGCACAAGGCCTGCGGGACTTTAGCCCGGATATAACATCAGCACGAATGCCTTCGGGACTTAGCCCGGATATACACTAGCACAAATGCCTTCGGGACTTAGCTTGGATATAACACCAGCACGAATGCCTTTGGGACTTGGCCTGGATATAACACCAGCACGAATGCCTTCGGGACTTGGCCTGGATATATTTCTCCATTATCATGCACAAATATATATATCATAACACATTAGCATTTCATTTACATTACTTGAACACAAGCACAACATGCTTATCAACCATTCCACTTTCGACTCAATAGCCACATACAAAGAACACGATTTCGTTTCGCTATCCAACATGATTTCTATAACCATTCAGATACAATTCATATGCACAAATTATTTATCCCACTACGTAATTCAAGTAGAACCAATAGGTCACAATTTATTTATTATGCTTATATACCAGGATTTTATCAAATCATAAGCTAAGTTTCATTACTCAAAGACTTACCTCAAGTCAGAGATGATTATTCTACGACCTTCTCTTATCCCTGGCTTATAATCGATCTATATATTTCACAATTAAAACATAATAATAAATCAATAAATATTAACTAACTCAAATATCAAATCAAGTTCAAACTCAAACCATTTTATCATTTAATTACAATTAATAAAAACATCTTTATTACCCACAAATGGTCAACATGAATACAGTAGGAATTTATATTAGTTCATGAAACTTAAAGCCTTAAAGATTTACATATTTGGATAACATTAACTTACTCTTTAATAAACAACATTTATCAGCATTATTATCACCTTTTTCTTCTGTTGTAATAAATAACCCATAAACTGCCCAAACAATATAAACATACAGCTATTGATTCCTACTTAATCAACTCATTAACTAACATCTAAAACATAAATTCTGTAGCATTTACTCTGCTTTTATCCTCATTTAATAAATTTGATAACAGTTGCATTAACCCGTTTAACATTCAAATTTTTACACATAAACTACAACTAATAAATATTATTAATATAACACCTCACAAAGGCATTCGGTCATACATGTGCTGCATTAATACACCAACAGCTGTTCATAAAACAGCATGCGTAAATCCCTTTTCTTTTCTTTTTTTTTAGTATCCTTATTACTGAAATATTCAATATCATCTACCATGATCGAACGGTAATAACAGAGCAGCAACTAACAATACTAATAGGGGGTACAATCCGGACATCATCTAACAGTTTTTCCCAAATTTGCAAACACAGAAAATAAAAGTTCAAGGAAAGCTTGCTAATGTTTTCTAACATCGATTCTATCAATTCAAATTCTTGTTCCTTCCCTCACACATTCGGCCAAACTTAAATCAATAATTTAACCAAGATTCATCAATAAAAAGCTATAGGTAATGGAGAGTTTCGAAGAGTTACCCCGTTACTTCAAAATTTTAGCTTCTAAGCAACCAATTTCACGGTTTTCCTACAGCATGCAACCGGCCTCTTCCCTAGATCCCATAATCTCCTTCTCTCCTTAGAATTTTCAGCCAAAGAAATCAAAAAGATGAACACTTTTCTTTCTTTTCTTTGTTTTATTCACTTTATTAATTTAACACAATTTTTTATTACATGTTTCTTACCACTATTTAATATAATAATATTAACCCATGCATAAAATGCCCATAAGTATGAGCTTGGCCGGCCACTATTGTCAAAAAGGGATATTTGACATGCAAGTCCCATCTTTTTATAACATGCATTAATAGACCACTTTTAAAATTAGCTATCACATTTCACAATTGTCTCACATAAGTCCTATTTAATAAATTTCACATTCAAATGACAAAATCATAGTATGAAACTTTCACACATGCATGTTCACATACAATAAGCATAAAATATAACAGTTAATTATTTTTATAACTCGGTTTTGTGGTCCCGAAACCACTTTCTGACTAGGGTCAAATTAGGGTTGTCACAACTCTCCCCCCCTTAGGAATTTTTGTCCCCGAAAATCTTACCAACGAATAAATTAGGGTATCGTTCTTTCACAATTCAAACTGTTCATTAACATATGGTTGAAGATCATAAACTCATTATTCAACTCAAACTAAACCAGAACTGACATTTCGGTTGATAATACCTTCGTACAAAAAGAAGCTTCAACAATCAAACTAACTTTAACTTTTCTCATAGAATTGCTCCGATAGATACAATTTTTGTACCAAATCTTCACGAATTTAGATTCTTCTTTTAGACAATCCTTCAAATCACATCTTTCTTCTTATTAAAAAGATAATCTTGATCTTCTATCATTTTCACTTTAGATGATGTCGAACCTTTCACAATAACTAGGAAAAAGTTTATAATAAAACTGTCTCCACCCTATAATAAATATTATCCCGATTGTTAATGAAACATTTGAACACGTAAGAGAATCAAATATGGTTTAAATAAAGAACCAATGCGTAATCACAACTTCTATAACTCGATGACGGTACCACTATACTCTCACATTCCAAGCCAAAATTATAATCATAATAGATATAATCAACTCTGTCAAATAAATATTTCTTACAGATAATCACATGAAATCATAAGAAACCGATATAGCAAAATTTTAATGTCTAAAGTTACACAGAATATCAGTAAATTACCACCCATATAAAATGATATCAATTCCGATAATATCCCAGAAAACGTCCAGAAAGAACAAAGTCACTCATAATTACTGAAATCCATAATAACAGAGACGATATACTCTTCACCAATATTCAACCGAACAATAATCAATAGAAACAGAGTATTAGCATCACACACACACACACACACACATCATATTCACATATGGGAGTAAATACCAAAAATGACATAGTAATGTCAAACATAACCCAAACAAACCAACGATGCTTTCTTTTATTAGTATGTTGAACTAATGATCTCTTATTACAAAAATTCCTTCTAAAATTAAACCGTCACATATACTTCTGAAGATAAACGTACAAATAGATTGCCCCGAAGAAGTCATAGTAACTGCCCGACTATAACTACTGCACTCAATCATTAATATAATTTAACCATGACCTAATCGTCTAATTCTGTTTTCACTAATCCCATACTATTACACTATTGTACTCTTTAATTTCACTTTTGCAAACTCATGCAATGTATCTCTCAAGAATCTCATCGTATAACTCTATTCTGGTAAGGGGCGAAAATTGTAAAGCCTTTAAACTTTTGATTTTTAAGCAAGTGCACATTCAACAACAACATAGCATTATGCACATTGATTCAAACATTTCAAATTTCCAACTTATTATGAACACGTTTTCATACATCTCAGTAATACATGCAACTTTATTTCCTGTGAATGTCACAAAACATAAGTGAATTTATCATAATTCAAACTTTCAATTCTTTTACCAAATTACGAAAAATTTCTTATGAAGTTTCCACGTCTAATCTTGATCACTTATCACTATTTATCAAATTGGAGAACGTCTTATGGTTTTGAGTACATCGCCTACTTGATGCCATAGTCCAACTATGGTCTTATACTAGCTCTACTATTGTCGTGCCGATTCCTATCCCAGATAGGTCTTACACTCAGCACTAGTTGAGCCGATGCCATGTCCCAGACGGGTCTTACACTTGCACCTACGAGGCCAATGCATGTCCTGGACATGTCTTACACTAGCTTTCATATTTCATGTATTGCCATGGCCCAACCATGGTCTTTTCCGTCAATTTATTAGTAAACGATCGTACTCATTCCCTGCGTTCCACCCAATTTGATCTTTCATTACAATTTTCATGCCATTGTGACATTTATGAATCTGTAACTGAGATTATAAAGCATAACATTATGGCATCTTGACTTCATTAGTCTAGACATAAATGTTAGTCTCATGCATATACTGATTACTAACCAGGCAATAAAAGCATTTATTCATACATTCTATCATTTCAAACAAATTTTTCTCCTCACAATTACTAGGGCAAATGAGTTAGGTAGGTATCATCATGTGAATACTGACATGTACGAAAGAGCTTATCACAACTTAACTTTCATTTCATTCCACGTTTCCCTATTCTTTAACTCATTAGTATCACAAAATGAGTACTAGTTCATATAAAAAAATCATAAATTTCTTTTCATACATTTCTCATTTTCAACATATCACAAGCATGATTCATTAATCTCAATTTCACTCTTATCTCTATCAAGATTTGCTCGGTTGGAACTCATTCCTGTCTTAACCAATAACTTTGTTAGGGCCGGGAGATATCACACTATCATGAGTAATACTATGGCATGTATAGCTAGACTCTCTTAAGCTAGGTTAGTCCGAGAATCGACTAAACCATGCTCTGATACCACTAAATGTAACACTCCTAACCCGTATCCGTTTCCGGAATAAGGTTATGAGGTATTAACTTGACTGAACAAAACTTCTACAAGGTCAAAGATACTTACCAGACATAAATTATCAACAAAGCAAACATGTCTCATTGAGTTTCCATAAGAGCTCTTATAAATTTCCAAAATGACTCACTATCAAAACATAACCAAATATCTAATAACAAATTAACTACTATCAAGTTATAACTAAAACATTTCACCACATTAGTTCAATTATAAGGCTTCTCTAAACAAAATGAGCAAGCTATCTTCGCATGGCTATAATGTATACAAAGTCGAAATATCATTCTACCTATAGTCTATCCTATACATGCCTTAAACCATGATGATATACAATCTTCTCAACTCGCATAATGACTCGATAGTGTGATGATATCTCCGGCCATTCCAACTTGAGCTAAAGTATAAACCTATAAGAAATGGAAAAGAGAACACAGAGTAAGCTTCAATGCTTAGTAAGTTTTAAGCAATGCAAACAATTAATTTACTTATAGATCGATTATTCAAATTTTCAAGAAATCATTCCTAGATAATTGCCATTTTGGCCAAGTATCCATGAACATAATGCATATTTAGCAAATTCACCTCACTTGAATCTGAACTCAATTAAAACCAAATATTGAAATCACAAATAAGATCATAAGAACTCGAAAAGCATCTCATTAACAAGTTTTAACCATGTTTGCAACAAAATCACAAATTCACTACAAGCTGTCTTCCTGAGTAATAGTCACTAAATTATTTATAACTGGATATAAGAAACTCCAAATAAAGTTCCGTTAATTTTCCATGAAAATAGACTCATATATCTTCCATCCATAAAATTTTCAGAATATTTGGTTTGACCAACCAATACAAGAGTTTTATTTAAGTTTCCCCTGTTTCACTATTTGGCTATTCTAACCACTCTTCACTACGAATCAAATTTCTCATTATACAGGATTCGAAATATGTTATCGTTTATTTTATTTGAAACTAGACTCATTAAGGAGTCTAAGAATATAAATTTTATCTTATAAAAATTTTTGTACCATTTATAATGATTTTCTGAAAATAGAACAGGGGACCTCGAAGTCATTTTGACTTTGTTCCATGCCACTTCAAATATCTCATTATTGGCAATTCTTTTTATTACACGGTTTCTTTTATAAGAAACTAGACTCATTAAGATTTCATTACATAATTTATTCAGCCTCTAACTCAACTCTCACAATTTATGGTGATTTTCGGAAATCACGTTACTGCTGCTGTCCCAAGCAGATTTATTACCCATTCTTTGCATTCATATTATTTAACATGTATATCACCAAATCAATCTCATATAACCTTTCACCATAACCGACTACACACATACACATATGTGATTTTCACATATACTTCTTGTAATATCCTAAATTAGGGCTTAATCGGAATAGTGGTTTCGTGACCATAAATCCGAGATAGAAATAATTATTTTACAATGATTTTGATGTTTATGTGAAAATTTCGTGATGAAATTCTATGCCTAAAGTGCTTAAATTGAAAGTAGGGACTAAATCGAATAAGTTGCAAAACTTGCATTCTAGAAGTTTTTAGTATGAAATTGTTTTGGAATATTAATGAGGAGGTCTTAAATAGAAATTTTACCAATTTTAAGTTCATGGACAAAATTAGGACATGGAAGGAATTTTGGAAAGTTTAGTAGTAAGGGTATTTTGGTAATTTAGTTATTAAAATGAATTAAAACAAAATTAAAAGCCAATTTTGTCCATCTTCTTCATTAGGCCGAAATTTCAAGGGTTCTCCATAGCTAGGGTTTGTTTCAAGCTTCCAAGCTCCATAGTAAGTGATTCCAAGCCCGCTTTTAATGATTTTTACGTTTTTGAGATCCCTTAACTCGATAAAGCTTATGTTAGCAATAATTTAACCTAGGGTTTATATTTGGAAAAATACCCATAGGTGAAATTTGTGTATTTTGATGTTTTATGATAGAATATGAAGTTTTAAATTATGTTAGACAACTTGTACTACTCGATTTTAAGCAAAAACGAGTAAAAGGGCTTAATCGGTAAAAATACCTAATAGTCACAAGTACATGTTAGAGTGAGAATTTGATGTTGCCATAGAAGAGAAAAGTGATCAGAATGTTGTAAAACATAAGAATAAGGAATAAAGTTTAATCCCGAGCCTAGGGGCAAAAATGTAAATATGCAAAAGTTTAGGGGTAAAATTGTAATTTTGCCAAAATTTGAGTTAAGGATTAATTTGATAATGTGAGTATTAAATAAGCTAAATGTGTTATTTTAGATCAAGAAAGACGTGGAATCGACCTCAATCGAGGAAAAGAAAAGATTGTGGACTAAATTGCAAAATCTTTGTATTTTGGTACCAAGGTAAGTTCATGTGTAAATAATGTAGCATAATTGTTATTTTTAAGTTATTGATATTAATTATGTGTTATGCTGAATTTTATTATGAAATGTATGCTTTGTGGTTAATTTCAAATAATATGTAAATTATGTGAACTACTTGTTAAATATAATTGTTACTGAGTATTGATTTGGCATTCTACGAAGACGGCAAGGATAAGTGTTCGAGGAAAAGCCCGCTTGAACCTTAGGAATAGATTAGGATATAAGTGACATGTCACTAGGATGGTTGAGCATCCGAACTCGTTGAGTTGAGTCCGAGTTCACTTATGGATGCGAATGTCCGAACTCGTTGAGTTGAGTCCGAGTTCGTGAGATGTAACTAGGCATCCGAACTCGTTGAGTTGAGTCCGAGTTCACTTATGGATGCGAATGCCCGAGCTCGTTGAGTTGAGTCCGAGTTCGCTTATGGGCGGGTTACATGATTGCTTGATTGAATATGTGGCACTTATGTGCAAGTTATCCATGTATCCAATTATATTCGATGTGTTCAACGGGTAAAGTTCTACTCAAATGGAGGAAAATTTGAGATGTAAAGAGACGATTGGTAAGTGATATGAAATGGATATTTTGGACAGGTATGTATTTAACCCTTGGGTTGAGTATTGATACAACCACGATAAGGTAATAAGATGATGAAGAATGATTAAAATGTGATATGTGTTTTAGTGATGTATGCTAATGTTGTGGTATAACTGCTTGTTATGTTACTTATTATTTGCATATGAACTTACTAAGCATTTATGCTTACTCCTCCTTCTTACTCATTGTAGTTTTGGACAAGCCAGCTCAGAGTCGGGATAGGTCGAAGGCTCACCACACTATCCGAAGATTTTTGGTAAATGGCTTGTAAATTTAAGTATGGCATGTATAGCAATATACCCATTTTGTGTAAATGATCTTATGGTATGGTTGTGAAATGGTTGAGGAAATGCTTGATAATGATAAATTATGAACATGGTTAGTTTAGATTATGTTTGATGTTAAGGAAAACTATTAAGATACTTAGTGCATAAAAACTCATAAAAAGGATGAAATTTACCATAAAATGAATACCGCAGCAATACTAATGCGAGTTTGAAAATTTACTAAAATCATAGAAATTGAATTTGGTGGTGAAATACATATCAAATTGAAGCTTATTATGTCTAGTTTCACATGAAACAAATGAAACAAGTAAAGGAAGTATATGCTAGAAGATATTTTAATTTTAGTGAAACAGAGTCATAGAAGTTTCTGAATCCCCTGTTCCTACTTTAGAAATTCACCATAAATTTTAAAGATATAATTAGGTGGTGTATTTTATATACTAAGAATCCTTATTGAGTCTAGTTTTATTATAAACAAACCTCATAGTCATATGAATTTTGTACAGAGAGAAATGTGGTTCGTAGTAAACAGAGGTCAGACCAGTTGAGTCTTGAAACAGGGGTAACTTTAACTAATAAACTGTACTAATTGGCCAAACCAAAAATTCTAAAAAGAAATTAGTAGATAGTTTTATGAGTCTAGATTCAGGAAAAATTTACGGATATTAATTTTGAGTTTTGTAACTCGAGATATGATTTTTCTTGTGACTGTGACGCAAGTAGCTTAAAAGCTGTGAATGTAGAAACAAATAATTCAAAGTTCTAAAAATGTTAAACTAAGCTTAGTAACACCTCATACTCGACTCCGGCGATGGTCTCGGGTGTGGGGGCGTTACATTTAGTGGTATCAGAGCAGGTTTAGTCAGTTCTCGGACTACGTGTTGTATGTACGGATTTTGCTATACATGCCATATGTATGAATTGTGATAGTGTGACGACTTCTGACCTTTTTAAATGAAATTTTTTTTATATAGTAAATGGATCCCGATCCAAATTGGCAGATGAAGTATGAGAGTAATGCGCCAGCTCCACTGATGGAGAGCACGATCGAAAACCCACCCCTACTGTTGGTCGTGGAGGAGGGAAAGGGATCGGAAGCCTTTCTCCAAATGATGAGTGCATGGTACACTTAGTTCGCTCAGACGAACCCAAATGTACGACCTCCCCACCTCCCCAATTCCTCAACCTATGCCTCCAATGCCTCAAGGAGTGGATATGATAAAATTTCACGAACCCCGTTGATAGAATTCGTAAACAAGGGGCTGAAGAATTTAGAGCAAATATTGATGATGATGCGAGAAAGCGAGTTCGCTTGAAAATTCTATCCGGTATTTGATGAATTATCTTGTACACTGAAGAATGTTTGAAATGTGCTACATCTTTGTTGAGAGATTCAGCCTATAATTGGTGGAAGACTTTGATTTCGTGGTATCGAAGAGAGGGTAACACGGGAATTCTTTCAAGAAGAGTTTGGAAGAAATATATTAGTGAAAGATTTATTGATCGAAATGTAAAGAGTTTCTTGAGTGAAGCAAGGTAATATGACATCTCGAATATGAAAGAGAGTTTGTTCGATTAAGTAAGTATGCTGTGGAATATGTTCCTCTGAAGCCAAGATGTGCCGACGATTTGAAGACGGGCTTAACGAAGACATTAAGGTATTTGTTGGGATCTTTGAACTAAAAGAAATGGTGGTACTTGTCGATCGAGCTTGCAAGGTCAAGAATTCATCAAGTAAAAGAAAAGGTAGAATCAAACACGAAATTGGAAGAAAAGACCAATGAGTAATGCACCCTCACAAAGAAACCGGAAAGTCAAGAAATATGAATCCTCGTTCCCAAGTTTCATTTGGGCAATCATATGGAAATTTTAAGAAGCGAAATGTGGGTCCTAAATCTCGGACTACTTCTGCGGCTAGTGTGGGAAATACGAGATTTGTTAAACCCGAAAGTGCCCGTGTGGTAGAAATCATTTTGGTCATGCAGAGCAAATGAATGTTTTCGATGTGGTTCTCCGGATCATTTTATTAGAGACGCTTGAGAGAGTCGAGAAAGAAAAATTTCGAATGTAAAAGCTAGTGGTCCGGACTCGAGGGAAGGTATCCGAGAAAAGTTGGAAGTGAAACAAGCAAGAAGAATGTAGCTGTGGATGCACCGGTTAGACTCAAGGAAGGGCTCCGCTAGAACTTATGCTATTAAAGCGTGAAGATGCTTCCTCACCGATGTGATTACCGTACATTTCTCTCTATAATGTTAATGTTATTGCTTTGATTGATCCGGTTCTACTCATTCATATGTGTGCATGAAATTGGTGTCTAGTATGAATATACCGTTGAGAATACGTAATTTATGATTAGAGTGTAATTCGTTAGGCAAATGTGTGATTGTTGATAAAGTATGTAAGAAATGTCCTTTAATGATTCGGGATCATTACTTTCCGGCCGACTTGATGTTGTTGCCGTTTGATGAATTTGATGTTATTTTGGGTATGGATTGGTTGACATTGCATGATGCTATAGTAAATTGCAAAGAAAAGGTTATAGAATTAAAGTGTGGAAATGGTGAAACTCTACGGGTTGAATCAGATAAATCAGAGGCATTGCCTAGTGTGATTTCTTCAATGTCGGCTCAAAGATATCTGAGAAAGGGTTATGAAGCTTATTTGGCGTATGTAATTAATACAAAAGAAGTTGAAAAGAAAGTTGAATCAAGTCTTGTTGTGTGTGAATTTGCGGACGTATTTCCGTAAGAATTGCGGGTTTGCCTCCAATCGTGGAAGTAGAATTTGGTATTGATTTGATACCGAACACTCCGATCTCGATTGCTCCATATAGAATGGCACCAACAGAGTTGAAAGAATTAAAGTCGCAGATTGCAAGAGTTGATGATAAAGGCTTTGTGAGACCGAGTTTTTCACCTTGGGTGCTCCGTGTTATTTGTGAAAAGAAGGATGGTTCTATGAGATTATGTGTTGATTATCGGCAATTAAACAAGGTGACAATCAAAACAAGTATCCGCTGTTTAGAATTGATGATTTGTTTGATCACTAAAAGGAGCGACATGGTTTTCAAAGATTGACTTGAGATCCGGTATTACCAACTGCGGGTAAAGGAGTTGGATGTACCTAAACCGCTTTTAGAACAAGGTATGGTCATTATGAATTTTAGTTATGCCATTCGGATTGACAAATGCTCTCTTGTGTTTATGGATTTAATGAATCGCATATTTCGCCATACTTGGACAAATTTGTTGTGGTGTTTATAGATGATATTTTAATTTATTCAAAAGATGAGACAGAACATCTTGAGCATTTGAGGATAGTTTTGCAAACTTTGAGAGATAAGCATTTGTATGCTAAGTTTAGTAAAAGTGAATTTTGGCTCCGGAAGTTGGATTTTGGGTCATATTGTTTCGTGATGGTATACGGGTTGATCCTAGTAAAATTTCAGCCATTGTTGATTGGAAACCACCGAAAAATGTAACCGAAGTTAGAAGTTTCTTGGGGCTAGTGGGTATTATCGGCGGTTTGTAAATGGATTTTCTATAATTGCTGCTCCTATAACTAGATTACTCCAAAGGATGTTAAATTTGAATGGACGGAAGAATGTCAATGAGTTTTGAAGAATTGAAAAGTTATTAACAGAGGCACCGGTGTTAGTACAGCCGAATCGTAAAGAATTTGTGGTGTATAGTGATGCTTCTCTAAATGGTTTGGGGTGTGTGCTCATGCAAGAAGGAAAAGTGGTGGCATATGCTTCGAGGCGTTAAAACCTCATGAGAGGAATTATCCTACTCACGATTTGGAATTGGTCGTGGTGGTGTTTGCTTTGAAAATTTGGCGACATTATTTGTATGGTGAAAATGTCGGTATATACCGACCACAAAAGTCTTAAGTACTTGATGTCACAAAAGACTTGAATTTGAGACAACGAAGATGGTTGGAGTTGTTGAAAGATTACGAGCTTGTTATTGATTATCATCCTGAAAAGCGAATGTGGTTGCTTGATGCTTTGAGCGAAAGTTATTGTTTGCTTTGAGAGTTATGAACACTCGGTTGAAAGTGTCAAATGATGGTTCGATTCTAGCAGAGTTAAGAGCAAAACCAATGTTTTTACAAGAGATTTCAAACTCGGAAAATGATCAAGATTTGCTAGCCAAAAGAAAATAAATTGTGAAGTCGACACGGGATCGATTTCGAATTGGTTCGATGGGTGCTTAATGTTTAAAGATCGGATTTGTGTATTGAAGAATGAGGAATTGATTCAAAAGATCCTACAGAAGCACATAGTGGTTATTTCTCGATTCATCCGGTAGTACGAAAATGTATAATGACTTGAAGAAAATGTATTGGTGGAATGGAATGAAAAGAGATATATCGAGTTTGTGTCCAAATGCTTAATTTGTCAACAGTGAAAGTTGAACACCAAGTACCTTCAGGATTACTCCACCTATTATGGTTCCCGAATGGAAATGGGATCGGATTACTATGGATTTTGTTTCAGATTGCCATTGACTCGGAAAGAAAGATGCCATCTAGGTAATAGTTGATGATTAACTAAGTCGGCTCATTTTATCCCAGACGCATTTAATTATTCTCTTAACAAGTTGGCTGAATCAGTATATTAAAGAAATTGTTAGATTACACGGAATACCATTATCGATTATTTCAGATAGAGATCCAAGGTTTACCTCACGGTTTTGGCAAAAGTTGCAAGACGCGTTAGGTACGAAGTTAAATTTCAGTACAACTTTTCATCCACAAACCGATGGACAATCGAGAGAGTAATTGATTCTTGAAGACATGCTCGATGTTGTGTATTGGAATTTCAAGGAAGTTGGGAAAGATATTTGCCGTTGGTAGAATTTGCTTACAACAATAGCTATCGACGAGCTTGAAAATGGCACCTTATGAAGCATTGTATGGTCGCAAGTGTCGAACGCCTTTGTATTGGGTGAACTCAAGGAAAATCAGATTTATGGAGTTGATTTAATAAAAGAAACCAAGAAAAGTGAAGATAATTCGAGATTGTTTGAAAGTCGCTTCAGATAGACGTAAATCTTATGCATCCTAAAGCGAAAAGACATTGAGTTTCAAGTTGGTGATACGGTATTTTTAAAAGTGTCTCCATGGAAGAAAGTCCTTAGATTTGGACGAAAGGGCAAGTTAAGTCCGCGTTTTATTGGACCGTATGAAATAATTGAAAAAGTTGGACCAGAGCATATCGGCTAGCTTTACCACCGAATTAGAAAAGATTCATGATGTGTTTCACGTATCTATGTTACGTCGGTATCGTTCGGATCCTTCACATATAATTTCACCGATGAAATTGAACTGCGACCGATATGACTTATGAAGAAGAACCGATTAAGATTTTAGCTCGAGAAGTCAAACAACTAAGAAATAAAAGTGTTGCACTTGTGAAAGTGTTGTGGCAAAAGCATGGGGTAGAAGAGACTACATGGGAAACTGAAGAAACTATGAGAAACCAATACCCACACTGTTATGGGAAGATTTTCGAGGACGAAAATCTTTAAAAGGGGAGAGTTGTAATATCCTAAATTAGGGCTTAATCGGAATAGTGGTTTCGTGACCACAAACCGAGATAGAAATAATTATTTTACAATGATTTTGATGTTTATGATATGATTGCATGATTGTGTGAAAATTTCGTGATGAAATTCTATGCCTAAAGTGCTTAAATTGAAAGTAGGGACTAAATCGAATAAGTTGCAAACCGGCATTCTAGAAGTTTTAGTATGAAATTGTTTTGGAATATTAATGAGGAGGTCTTAAATAGCAATTTTACCAATTTTAAGTTCATGGACAAAATTAGGACATGGAAGGAATTTTTGGAAAGTTTAGTAGTAAGGGTATTTTGGTCATTTAGTTATTAAAATAAATTAAAACAAAATTAAAAGCCAATTTTGTCCATCTTCTTCATTAGGCCGAAATTTCAAGGGTTCTCCATAGCTAGGGTTTGTTTCAAGCTTCCAAGCTCCATAGTAAGTGATTCCAAGTCCCGCTTTTAATGATTTTACGCTTTTGAGATCCCTTAACTCGATAAAGCTTATGTTAGCAATAATTTAACCTAGGGTTTATATTTGGAAAAATACCCATAGGTGAAATTTGTGTATTTTGATGTTTTATGATAGAATATGAAGTTTTAAATTATGTTAGACAACTTGTACTACTCGATTTTAAGCAAAAACGAGTAAAGGGCTTAATCAGTAAAAATACCTAATAGTCACAAGTACATGTTAGAGTGAGAATTTGATGTTGCCATAGAAGAGAAAAGTGATCAGCATGTTGTAAAACATAAGAATAAGGAATAAAGTTTAATCCCGAGCCTAGGGGCAAAAATGTAAATATGCAAAAGTTTAGGGTAAAATTGTAATTTTGCCAAAATTTGAGTTAAGGATTAATTTGATAATGTGAGTATTAAATAAGCTAAATGTGTTATTTTAGATCAAGAAAGATGTGGAATCGACCTCAATCGAGGAAAAGAAAAGATTGTGGACTAAATTGCAAAATCTTTGTATTTTGGTACCAAGGTAAGTTCATGTGTAAATAATGTAGCATAATTGTTATTTTAAGTTATTGATATTAATTATGTGTTATGCTGAATTTTATTATGAAATGTATGCTTTGTGGTTAATTTCAAATAATATGTAAATTATGTGAACTACTTGTTAAATATAATTGTTACCGAGTATTGATTTCGCATTCTACGGAAGACGGCAAGGATAAGTGTTCGAGGAAAAGCCCGCTTGAACCTTAGGAATAGATTAGGATACAAGTGACATGTCACTAGGATGGTTGAGCATCCGAACTCGTTGAGTTGAGTCCGAGTTCACTTATGGATGCGAATGTCCGAACTCGTTGAGTTGAGTCCGAGTTCGTGAGATGTAACTAGGCATCCGAACTCGTTGAGTTGAGTCCGAGTTCACTTATGCCGAGCTCATTGAGTTGAGTCCGAGTTCGCTTATGGGCGGGTTACATGATTGCTTGATTGAATATGTGGCACTTATGTGCAAGTTATCCATGTATCCGAATTATATTCCGATGTGTTCAACGGGTAAAGTTCTACTCAAATGGAGGAAAATTTCGAGATGTAAAGAGACGTATTGGTAAGTGATATGAAATGGATATTTTGGACAGGTATGTATTTAACCCTCGGGTTGAGTATTGATACAACCACGATAAGGTAATAAGATGATGAAGAATGATTAAAAATGTGATATGTGTTTTAGTGATGTATGCTAATGTTGATGGTATAACTGCTTGTTATGTTACTTATTATTTGCATATGAACATACTAAGCATTTATGCTTACTCCTCCTTCTTACTCATTGTATTTTTGGACAAGCCACTCAGAGTCGAGATAGGTCAAGGCTCACCACACTATCCGTAAGATTTTTGGTAAATGGCTTGTAAATTTAAGTATGGCATGTATAGCAATATACCCATTTTGTGTAAATGATCTTATGGTACGGTTGTGAAATGGTTGAGGAAATGCTTGATAATGATAAATTATGATTAGTTTAGATTATGTTTGATGTTAAGGAAAACTATTAAGATACTTAGTGCATAAAAACTCATAAAAAGGATGAAATTTACCATAAACAGAATACCGCAGCAATACTAACGCGAGTTTGAAAATTTACTAAAAATCATAGAAATTGAATTTGGTGGTGAAATACATATCAAATTGAAGCTTATTATGTCTAGTTTCACATGAAACAAATGAAACAAGTAAAGGAAGTATATGTTAGAAGATATTTTAATTTTAGTGAAACAGAGTGATAGCAGTTTCTGAATCCCCTGTTCCTACTTTAGAAATTCATCATAAATTGTAAAGATATAATTAGGTGGTGTATTTTATATCCTCAGAATCCTTAGTGAGTCTAGTTTTAGTATAAACAAACCTCATAGTCATATGAATTTTGTACAGAGAGAAATGTGGTTCGTAGTAAACAGAGGTCAGACCAGTCGAGTCTTGAAACAGGGGTAACTTTAACTAATAAACTGTACTAATTGGCCAAACCAAAAATTCTAAAAAAAAATTAGTAGATAGTTTTATGAGTCTAGATTCAGGAAAAATTTATGGATCTTAATTTCGAGTTTCGTAACTCGAGATATGATTTTTCTTGTGACTGTGACGCAAGTAGCTTAAAAGCTGTGAATGTAGAAACAAATAATTCAAAGTTCTAAAAATGTTAAACTAAGCTTAGTAACACCTCATACTCGACTCCGGCGACGGTCTCGGGTGTGGGGCCGTTACACTTCTCATTTCACATTCATGATTCAATTCCGATCAATCTAACATATAAAAGTATATAATACATACCTGACCAACTTAATGTATTGAACATATTCAATGGTAGTTTACTACGAACATTCGAAATCATAATCTTACTCCAATCATCGGTATTAAGTCTGCTAGGTTTAAAAGCCAAATCCAATCACCACCACAAAGCATGCGGGACTTTAAGCCCAGATATAATACCCGCACAAGGCCTGCGGGACTTTAGCCCGGATATAACATCAGCACGAATGCCTTCGGGACTTAGCCCGGATATACACCAGCACAAATGCCTTCGGGACTTAGCCCGGATATAACACCAGCACGAATGCCTTCGGGACTTGGCCTGGATATAACACCAGCACGAATGCCTTCGGGACTTGGCCCGGAAATAATTCTCCATTATCATGCACTAATATATATATATCATAACAAATTAGCATTTCATTTACATTACTTGAACACAAGCACAACATGCTTATCAACCATTCCACTTTCGACTCAATAGCCACATACAAAGAACACGATTTCGTTTCGCTATCCAACATGATTTCTATAACCATTCAGATACAATTCATATGCACAAATTATTTATCCCACTACGTAATTCAAGTAGAACCAATAGGTCACAATTTATTTATTATGCTTATATACCATGATTTTATCAAATCATAAGCTACGTTTCATTACTCAAAGACTTACCTCAAGTCAGAGATGATTATTCTACGACCTTCTCTTATCCCTGGCTTATAATCGATCTATATATTTCACAATTAAAACATAATAATAAATCAATAAATATTAACTAACTCAAATATCAAATCAAGTTCAAACTCAAACCATTTTATCATTTAATTACAATTAATAAAAACATCTTTATTACCCACAAATGGTCAACATGAATACAGTAGGAATTTATATTAGTTCATGAAACTTAAAGCCTTAAAGATTTACATATATGGATAACATTAACTTACTCTTTAATAAACAACATTTATCAGCATTATTATCACCTTTTTCTCCTGTTGTAATAAATAACCCATAAACTGCCCAAACAATAAAAACATACGGCTATTGATTACTACTTAATCAACTCATTAACTAACATCTAAGATATAAATTCTGTAGCATTTACTCTGCTTTTATCCTCATTTAATAACTTTAATAACAGTTGCATTAACCCGTTTAACATTCAGATTTTTACACATAAACTGTAACTAATAAATATTATTAATATAACACCTCACAAAGGCATTCGGTCATACATGTGCTGCATTAATACACCAACAGCTGTTCATAAAACAGCATGCGTAAATCCCTTTTCTTTTCTTTTTTTTTAGTATCCTTATTACTGAAATATTCAATATCATCTACCATGATCGAACGGTAATAACAGAGCAGCAACTAACAATACTAATAGGGGGTACAATCCGGACATCATCTAACAGTTTTTCCCAAATTTGCAAACATAGAAAATAAAAGTTCAAGGAAAGCTTGCTAATATTTTCCAACACCGATTCTATCAATTAAAATTCTTGTTCCTTCCCTCACACATTCGGTCGAACTTAAATCAATAATTTAACCAAGATTCATCAATAAAAAGCTATAGGTAATGGAGAGTTTAGAAGAGTTACCCTGTTACTTCAAAATTTTAGCTTCTAAGCAACCAATTTCACGGTTTTCCCACAGCATGCAACCGACCTCTTCCCTAGATCCCATAATCTCCTTCTCTCCTTAGAATTTTCGGCCAAAGAAATCAAAAAGATGAACACTTTTCTTTCTTTTCTTTGTTTTATTCACTTCATTAATTTAACACAATTTTTTATTACATGTTTCTTACCACTATTTAATATAATAATATTAACCCATGCATAAAATGCCCATAAGTATGAGCTTGGCCGGCCACTATTGTCAAAAAGGGATATTTGACATGCAAGTCCCATCTTTTTATAACATGCATTAATAGACCACTTTTAAAATTAGCTATCACATTTCACAATTGTCTCACATAAGTCCTATTTAATAAATTTCACATTCAAATGACAAAATCAAAGTATGAAACTTTCACACATGCATGTTCACATAAAATAAGCATAAAATATAACGGTTAATTATTTTTATAACTCGATTTTGTTGTCCTGAAACCACTTTCCGACTAGGGTCAAATTAGGGCTGCCAGAATGGTTGAAATGAACAAGGTAAAACATAGTTGGTATATTGCTTGGTTGTCACATGAATTAAATTAATTATAGAATTAATTTAATTGGGAAATCAAATTGTTGAACATACTATATATACAAGGATATTGTACACATAATCGTAACATAATTTTATTGATATATGAATTTAGTTCAGATATAAGTTTAAATAAATATAGTTTATCAAATCTTTATTATAATTAATGTAATTATAATTTTCGGTTAAACATTATTATATTTATTTGAATGATAATTAT
The DNA here is from genome assembly GCF_025698485.1 of Gossypium arboreum. NCBI lineage: Eukaryota > Viridiplantae > Streptophyta > Magnoliopsida > Malvales > Malvaceae > Gossypium > Gossypium arboreum. Next base: position 30,959,814 of record NC_069076.1, read on the forward strand.
TATGTTCGGATTAATTTTAATGAATTAAAATTGTTATAAATATATAACAATTAAGAGGAGTTATATATAGAAAGGGTAAAAACCTTAAAAGTATATATAAAAACTAGCCCGAAAATATGCAAGGTGGTCTAGCAAATTGCTTAGTAAAATACTCTCTGAAAATAGTTTTCGGGATTTCTACCATTCATTGTCAATCGGTGGACTACGAGAGGCCGACATCGTAAAAGGTTGCTGCTTGGTTCGATAGTGGTTCAAAGATTCTGTTGCCTAGGCGTTGTTGTCTACTTAGATTGAAGTTTCGTAATTTCGAAACCCTTTTTATCACCCCGATTCGTTCCTTACACATGGATCCTTGGTTTGGATCGCCGGAATGTTTTAATTATTGTAACGCCCCGTACCCGAGACCGTTGCCGAAGTCGAACACGAGGTGTTAACAGATTTAATTCATTACTTAAATAGCTCAAACAATTTATTTTTAAAATTTCTAGTCAAGCTAGCAATCTGCATCACAGTCGCTTAAAAATTCATATCTGGAGTTCCGAAACTCAAAATCAAATTACGTAAATTTTTCCTGAAACTAGACTCAAAATCAAATTACGAAAATTTCCAGTCAAGCCAATTAGTACAGTTTATTAGTTAAAGTCTCCTCTGTTTCAGGGTTTGACTGCTCTGACCTATGTATATTACGAATCAGATATCTCTCTGTACAGAACTTCAATGACTATGAAGTTTCTTTCTCTTAAAACTAGACTCAATAAGGAATCTGTAAATATAAAGCATGACTTCTAATTATTTTCTTACAATGTATGATGAATTTTTAAAGTCAGAACAGGGGATCTAGAAATCACTCTGGCCCTGTTTCACAAAAATTCAAATATCTCATAAAATATAATTTATATACCTGTTTTGTTCAATCCATATGAAAATAGACTCATTAATCTTCAATTTAATAACTTACTCATCATTTAATTCCATTTCTACTATTTTTAGTGATTTTTCAAATTTACATCATCTTCATTGTCGATTCATTTTATGCCAAATTTCACTTTACTAAGGATTTTCATGGACTAAATAGCATTTTAAACATACATAACATCAAATATGACTTAGATTGGCCATTCCAATGGCTAATCATTTACAAACCCTTTCCTTGCCAAACCATAGCCATATCATAAGATCAATTACACAAAGTGAGTGTTTTGCCATACATGCCACATTCAAAATACACAAGCCATTTTACCAATTTAAGCCTTCGAATAGTGTGAACGAGTCTTCGACCTATCCCGATTCTCAAGCCGGCTTGTCAAAACTACAATGAAAGAAAAGGAGGGAGTAAGCATAAATGCTTAGTAAGTTCACATGCAAATAGTAAGTAACATAATCTCCCACATAAAACATCATTTGCATAAACAACACCAAGATATTCATGTTTCATTTGTATTTAATATCTTTCTACGATTTCATCATACCAAGTTTTCAACCCGAGGATTTAAGCACATACCTGTCAAATTTTCTCATTCACCACACTTACCAATATATTACCTTCGTTTTAGGCATTCTTCTCATTCATTTAAGATTCACCCGTTGAACACATCGGAATATAATTAGAATACGCGGTTTTCATGAACGTAAGTGCCATACCTGCAGCTAGACAAACTCAATAGCCAGCGGAACTTATGTAGCCAAGCTACCATGTAACCCGCCCATAAGTAAACTCGGACTCAACTCAACGAGCTCGGGCGTTCGCATCCATAAGTGAACTCGGACTCAACTCAATGAGTTCGGATGCCTAGTTACATCTCACGAACACGGACTCAACTCAACGAGTTCGGAACTCAACCATCCTAGTGACATGTCACTTGTATTCTAATCTATTCCCAAGGTTCAAATGGGCTTTTTCCTCGATTACACATCTTTTCCGTCTTCCACGGAATATTGAAACCGATACTCGGTAGCAATTCATAGTTAACAAGTAATAAACATAATTTGCATATTACTCAACAATAACCACAAAGCATAATATTTCATAATAATAATCATCATATCATATAAATATCATTAAGTTACTTAAAATGACAATTATGTTACTACATTTACACATAAACTTACCTCGGTACAAAATTATTAGAAATCGAGCCTATTCTTCGTAAACTTTATTTTTCCCTCGATCGCGACTTGAATCTCGTTTCTCTTGATCTATAATGCCAAATTAATCTTATTTAATACATACATTCATCAAAACAGCATTTAATATGAACTTTGGTAAAATTATATTTTTGCCCCTAAACTTTTGCATAATTACACTTTTGCCCCTAGGCTCGGGAATTAAACTTCATCCCTTATTCTTATGTTTTATGACATGCTGATCATTTTTCCCTTCTATGGCAACATCAAATTCACACTCTAACATGTACTTATGACTATTAGGTATTTTTACCGATTAAGCCCTTTTACTCGTTTTCGCTTAAAGCTGAGTAGTACAAGTTGTCTAACATAATTTAAAACCTCATATTCTATCATAAAACACCAAAATACTTAAATTTCACCTATGGGTATTTTTCCAAATATGAACCCTAGGTTGAATTATTGCTAGCATAAGCTTAATCGAGCTACCGGGATTCCAAAAACGTAAAGAACATTAAAAGCGGGGCTTGGAATCACTTACTATGGAGCTTGAAAGGTTGAAACAAACCCTAACTATAGAGAACCCTTGAAATTTCGTCCTAATGAATAAGATGGACAAAAATTGGCTTTTAATTTTGTTTTAAGTCATTTTAATAACTAAATGACCAAAATGCCCTTACTACTAAACTTTCTAAAAATTCCATCCATGTCCAATTTTTGTCCATAGACTTAGAAATTGGTCAAATTGATATTTAAGACCTCTCATTAATATTCCAAAACAATTTCATACTAAAAACTCCTAGAATGCAAGTTTTGCAAATTATTCGATTTAGTCCCTAATTTCAATTTAAGCACTTTAGGCATAGGATTTCATCACGAAATTTTCACACAATCATGCAATCATATCATAAACCTCAAAATAATTATAAAATAATTATTCCTATCTCAGATTTATGGTCACAAAACTACTATTCCGATTAGGCCCTAATTCGGGATATTACAACTCTCCCCCCTTTAAGGATTTTCGTCCTCGAAAATCTTACCGGTAAACAGGTGTGGGTATTGGTTTCTCAGAGTTTCTTCAGGTTCCCATGTAGTCTCTTCTACCATGTGCTTTTGCCACAATACTTTCACGAGAGCGACACTTTTATTTCTTAATTGTTTGACGTCTCGAGCTAAAATCTTAATCGGTTCTTCTTCGTAGGTCATATTCGGTCGTAGTTCAATTTCTGTCGGTGAAATTATATGTGAAAGATCCAAACGATACTGACGTAACATAGGTACGTGGAACACATCATGAATCTTCTCTAATTCAGGTGGTAATGCTAGCCGATATGCTACCGGTCCAACTTTTGCAATTATTTCATATGGTCCAATAAAACGCGGACTTAACTTGCCCTTCCGTCCAAATCTAAGGACTTTCTTCCATGGAGACACTTTCAAAAATACCTTATCACTAACTTGAAACTCGATTTCCCTTCGTTTCAAATCTGCATAAGATTTCTATCTATCTGAAGCAGCTTTCAAACAATCTCGAATCACTTTCACCTTTTCTTCGGTTTCTTTTATTAGATCAACTCCATAAATCTAATTTTCCTTGAGTTCAGTCCAATACAATGGCGTCTGACATTTACGACCATACAATGCTTCATAAGGTGCCATCTTCAAACTCGTCTGATAACTATTATTATAAGAAAATTCTACCAATGGTAAGTACCTTTCCCAATTACCTTGAAATTCCAATACGCAACATCTGAGCATGTCTTCAAGAATCTGAATTACTCTCTCTGATTGTCCATCAGTTTGTGGATGAAAGGCAGTGCTGAAATTTAACTTTGTACCTAATGCCTCTTGCAACTTTTGCCAAAACCGTGAAGTAAATCTCGGATCTCTATCCGAAATGATTGACAAAGGTATTCCATGAAGTCTAACAATCTCACAGATATACAATTCAGCCAACTTATTAAGAGAATAATCCATAAGTACCGAAATAAAATGAGTCGATTTAGTTAGTCTGTCAACTATTACCCAGATGGCATTTTTCTTCCCTGGAGTTAACGGCAACCCTGATATAAAATCCATAGTAATTCGATCCCATTTCCATTCAAGAACCATGATAGGCTGGAGTAATCCCGAAGGTACTTGGTGTTCAGCTTTCACTTGTTGACAAACTAAGCACTTTGATACAAACTCGGAAATATCTCTTTTCATTCCACTCCACTAGTACATTTTCGTACTGCCCAGATGAACCGCCAAACAACCATTATGTGCTTCATGCAAAATCTTTTGAATCAACTCATCATTTTTCGGTACACAAATATGATTTTTAAACATCAAGCAACCATCAGATTCGATTCTGAAATCTGATCCCGTATCAGCTTCACACTGCTTTCTCTTTGTAACACCCCAAACCCGTGACCGTCACCGGATTTGACCACGAGGTGTTACCGGGGTTACTTTACTTATTCCTCTCTTGGAAATTTTTTTTTTTGTTTTCCTTTTTCTGTTCCAGGCAGGCTAGTTAACTGCGTCACTGTCACCTTAAAAATCATATCTCGAGTTCCAGAACTCGAAAATGAGTTCCGTCAATTTTCCCTGAAACTAGACTCATATATCCATCCATGTATTTATTTCTAGAATTTTTGGTGGGCCAATTGGTACAGTTTATTAGTTAAAGTCACCCCTGTTTCAGGGTTTGACTACACTGACCTTTACGCATTACGACCTAGATATCATCTCGTACAGATCTCTAATGCTCATGCCGTTTGTTTCTAATGAAACTAGACTCAAAGGGGAATCTATGCATATAAGGCATAACTTCTAATTGTTTCTGGATAATTTATGGTAAATTTTCCAAGTCGGTGCAGGGGATCCAGAAACCGTTCTGGCCCTGTTTCGCGAAAACCTGAATATCTCTTAAAATACAGCTCATACGGTCGTTTCGTTTCGTCCATATGAAAATAGATTCATCAAGGTTCAATTTCATAATTTATTCACTATTTAATTCTACTTCTACTATTTTTAGTGATTTTTCCATCTCACCTCACTGCTGCTGGCAGCATCTGGTACTAAAGCAAACAATGACTATTTCATAATTCTTCCATGGCCAACTATTTCATCATACATAATACAAACTATGGCCACCTTATCAAAATTAAAGTTTCTAAGGCTCGTGCCTATAGGTTTTAGATTCACACTCAACCGACCACATAGGCCATCTTCGCATGGCTTAAAGTTTACAACCCGAGATTCAACAAAACAAAATAGCCTATACATGCCAAATGTTCTCCTAGTTCAACTACGAAGACAATACCAAAAGATTTCCAGCGGTGTGATGACTTCAACGACGGTTCCGAGCACGCAAACGATACGAGTCCAAGAGACCTAAAATGGGTGACAAGAAAACACCGAGTGAGTTTATAACTCAAGAAGTCATAAGCATTTCACAACCATCCGTTACTAAAATTATCATAAAATGAAATAATGAAACAAGGCCCATTGCTCCACCATACCGAACTATACCATAGTTCCTTAGACCTTCGGATCAATCTCACACCAAGTCATACATTTACATTTCATATACTATTCAATAGGATATTTGAAGCAATTTCCATACATCATTTCATTTCCGCAACAATCATGCAATTGAAATCATCACATAGATTTAAAACTTACCGACTCAACTCCGAGCATGAACATAGTATCTATTAGCCACGAACTCAAGGTACTTACTCTTTCCGCTGTCCATACTCAACTCGATGAAGACACACCCTCCATATAATTGTTCGATTGGAGATATATATATAGAATACGCACACACAAATGCTTAATACTCGATTTCGCACACTTAGTGCCATGTGATTTAAGCCCGCACACATAGTGCCATACCCTTCGAGCTCGCACACCCAAAGGTCAGATATTTCCAGCATGCACACTTAGTGCCATATATTTCCAGCATGCACACTTAGTGCCAATCTCGTCACCGTACACATTGTTCAAGACACTTAGTGCCGAAAGCAAACTTTCTACACATTTCACTATTTCTTTTACATTCAACAATGTCATCATTCCATACACATACATTTTCATTTACATATCATCTCATTAAACACAATTGCATAGATATTATGATCATTTAAAACAATGCCAAATATATGCTTAATGACTTACCTTGTGTTGGGTAAAATGGTTCCAACTCGGCTATTCGATGTTCTTTCCTTTGCTTTTGCTTGATTCTCCCTCTAGCTTCTTGAGCTAATCAATAAATTAACTAGTTTAACCGTCTTGCCAAATATTTATACATATATACATGACATCAACAATACTATCATCATTAATTCATCAATTCACAAAGTTTTATTTCACGAACATTTGACCGATTTTTACCCCATATGGCCGAATGCTACATTCATTACCCAACTAGCCATTCAACAATTTTCAGCCTCATTACCACCCTTTTTATGTCTAATCGCCTAAATGAGATCATAAACATGCCTAACTATAGCCGAATGTGCAACATTAATCTAGCATTTCCATTGCATTTAACACTTAACATTTACCCCATCTAGGCCAAATTTTGCTAGCACACAAGCCTTTGGCCGAATGTCCTTGACCTTTAGTCACCCAAAATTTCTTTGTTCTTTAAAATTCATCCAAGACTACATTCGCACTTCCAACTAATAATTTAGGTGCTCTCAAGCTCATTCACAAGTACTATTATATATCACATTAAGCATTAAATCATTTTGCAACATAAATTTTATAGCATGGCGAATACTCATGCACATACACACATAACAACAAGAACTTAATGGCACAAAATCTCCTTTTGTTAAACATTCGAACTCACTCATCTCCATGCTTTCATCACAACAACATCAAAACACTAATTAGGAAATACAACATTCTTGGCGAAATTTAACTCACCTAACAACTTAGTTTCGATCCAAGATTCAAGGAAAAATTTGAACCAATCCTCCAAACTATGCATGCATTTTCAAGAGTGGCATAAAACATACCTTCTTGTATCAAAACACCTTAGTCTAGTAAGCTCCCATGGCTGATTTTCTCAAGCTTCCCCTTTCTTCTTAGTACATTCGGCCATGCAAAGAAAAATGAGAGAATGGACACTTTTTTTTCTTCTTCTCAAGTCATGGCAATTGTAACGAAATGAGAAAGGATGAACAACAAAATTTTTCTCCTTTCTTTTTCCTCAACTCACGGCAACAAGGGGGCATCCACACTTTTTTTTCATCATTTTCCTTTTTTTTCATTTCTTTATTTTCCTTCCATAATGCACTAGGCCAACATGTCTAGGACATGTTTTCTTTGCCCATCATCATGTCATGGCCACCACTAACCTTAGGAAATGGGTTATTTGACATGCAACTCCACCCTTGTGTTAACATGCACTAATAAGCCATTTAAAATTAGCATATCATATTTCACCATGTTTCACATTGATCCCTATTTAATAATTTCTCATAAAATTGGTAAAATTAGAGAATGAAACTTCCACATATGCATGCACACACATAGTAAGCATAGAATATAACAATTAATTATTTTTATGACTCGGTTTAGTGGTCCCAAACCACTTTCCGACTAGGGTCAATTTAGGGTCTGTCATAACTCTCCACCACTTAAGAAATTTTCGTCCGAAAATCTTACCCAGAATAGGCTCTGTATCGCTCTCTCATAGAGTCCTCAAGTTCCCAAGTGGCTTCTTCAATTCCGTGTTTATGCCACAACACCTTCACTAATGGGATTTTCTTATTGCGCAACTCTTTTACTTCGCGCATCAGAATGCGAACCGGCTCTTATTCATAACTCAAATTAGGCTGAACCTCGACCTCAGATGGAGTAATTACGTGTGTCGGGTCAGACCTATATCGTCAAAGCATCGAGACATGGAAAACGCTGTGAATCCTTTCAAGCTCAGGGGGTAACATTAATCGGTACGCTACTGGTCCAACTCGTTCGGATACTTCATACGGACCGATGAACCTCGGACTCCATTTTCCCTTACGGCCAAATCTAAGCACCTTCTTCCAGGGTGAGACTTTGAGAAATACCTTGTCTCCAACCCGATATTCAATGTCTTTCCTTTTCAAATCCAAGATACGACTTTTGGCGATCCGGCGACCTTCAAACTTTCACGAATTACTCAAACTTTCGCTCGGCATCCTTAATCAAATCAACCTCAAGATTTTACCTTCAGAAGTTCATCAGAATAATGGGTACGGCATTTACGACCGTATAAAGCCTCGTAAGGCGCCATCTTAATACTTGATTGAAAGCTATTGTTGTAAGCGAATTCAATCAAAGGCAAATATCTTTCCCATGAACCACTAAACTCAAGGATGCAACATCTCAACATATCCTCAAGGATTTGAATTATCCGTTCGGATTGACCATCGGTTTGGGGATGAAAAGCAGTGCTAAAATGCAGCTTGGTACCCAAAGCCTCTTGCAATTTCTTCCAAAATCGCGATGTAAATCTTGGGTCTCTATCCGATACGATAGAAACAGTACCCCATGCAATCGAACAATTTGGGAGACGATAATTCGCCAATTTATCGAGCGAAAAATCCGTATGGACAGGATAAAATGAGCGACTTGGTCATCTATCAACAATGACCCAAATCGCATCTATCTTTCTTGCCGACACTGGTAATCCAGATATAAAATCCATTGTCACTCGATCCCATTTCCATTCAGGTATCATGATTGGCTGAAGTAATCCCGATGGCACTTGATGTTCCGCTTTCACTTGTTGGCATATCAGACACCTTGAAACAAATTCAGAAATGTCTCGTTTCATACCGGGCCACCAAACTTGGCGTTTCAGGTTATTGTACATTTTAGTACTACCCGGATGGATTGACATTCGACTCATCGTGAGCCTCGCTCAAAATCATCGAAACAAGTTCAATTCCTTGGAATACATAATCGACCCTTGAACGTCAGCGGTCATTGTCGTCAATCTGAAATTCGATTCTTCATCCGAAACACATTCGCTCGCTTAGCGACCAATTCAGCGTCGAGCTTCGAGATTCAAGTATTTGATGAATCAATAACGGTTTGGCCTCTAATTCGACTACTAGCACCTCCTCGGGTGAAACGGATAAATGAGCATCCATCGCTCTCAAAGCGCATAAAGTGCCTTGCGACTTAAAGCATCACCACCACGTTGGCCTTTCTCGGTGATAATCAATGATGAGTTCATAGTCTTTCAACAACTCAAGCCAACGTCTTTGTCGCAGGTTTAAATCTCTCGAGTCATCAAATATTTTAGACTCTTGTGGTCCGAATAAATATGACACCTTTCTCCAAACAAGTAATGCCGCCATATCTTCAAGGCGAACACTATGGTCGCTAGTTCAAGGTCATGGGTCGGATAGTTTCTCTCATGCGGCTTTAGTTGTCTCGACGCGTAAGCCACAACTCGACCTTCTTGCATCAACACACAACCTAACCCAAGCAAGGATGCGCCATCAGATATGACAAACTCTTTACCGGACTCTACTGTACTAGCACTGGGGCCTCGGTTAAACAAGTTTTTAGTCGATCGAAACTTTCTTGACAATGTTCGAACACTCGAACTTAACATCTTTTGGAGTAGTTTCGTCATCGGTATAGCTATCATCGAAAAACCTTTCACAAATCGTCGATAGTATCCGCAAGCCCCAAAAGCTCCTAACCCGGTAACATTCCTTGAGGTTTCCAATCGACTATGGCGAAATTTTGTTCGGTCCACCCGACACCGATGCGCATACACCACGTGCCCCAAAAAGCTAACCTCTCTCAACCAAAATTCACATTTATGAACTTTGCGATAATCGCTTATCTCGTAAAATTTGCAACACTAGCCTCAGGTGTTTAGCATGTTCAGTTTCATCTCTCGAATAGACCAAAATGTCATCGATAAATACAACTACGAACCGATCCAAGTATGGCCTGAAAATTCTATTCATTAAATCCATAAATACCGCAGGGGCATTAGTGAGCCCAAACGGCATCACCAAGAATTCGTAGTGACCGTACCTCGTTTTAAAAGCGGTTTTGGGTATGTCCGATTCTCGGACCCTCAACTGATAGTACCTTGACCTCAAATCTATCTTTGAAAACACTGAGGCTCCCTTTAATTGATCAAACAAATCGTCAATTCGTGGCAACGGATATTTATTCTTTATCGTCACTTTATTCAACTGACGATAGTCGATGCACAATCTCATAGTTCCATCCTTCTTCTTCACAAACAATCTTGGTGCGCCCCATGGAGAAAAACTCACGAGCGAAACCTCTATCCGTCAATTCTTGCAATTGAACCTTCAATTCCTTTAATTCGTTAATGCCATACGACACGAGGCTATTGAAATCGGCGTAGTACCGTGTACAACCGATGTCAATTCCACTTCTCGAACCGGTGGCAATCCGGTAACTCCTCGGGAAAAACATCCGAATACTCACAAACCACCGGTACCGATTCGAGTTTCCTTTCGTCTCTTTACTTTCAAACAAATACGCAAGGTATGTTTCACACCCTTTTCACATACCTCCGAGCGGTCATAGAAGATATTATCACCGGCACTCCTTTTGAATCAAGAGACTCGACTCGGACTACCTCGTTATTTACACTCCTCAAATCAATGGTTTTCCTTTTGCAATCCACCATCGCATCATGTACGGTCACCAATCCATACCAAGAATAACATCAATTCATCAAATGGTAGAAGCATCGATCGGTAGGAAAACAGATTCTCGAATTATTAGGGGCATCTCTTGCACACTTTATCAACGAGCACGATTGACCCAAAGGGTTTGACACCGATTACGAACTCAAGAGACTCAACAGTAGAGTCTTCTATGGATGCTAAGGTTTCACATACATACGAATGAGTAGAGCCGGGTCAATCAATGCAATCACACTAGTATCAAAGAGAGTAAAAGTACCAGTGATAACGTCGGGGAGGATGCCTCCTCTCGTATGCGGATGTCATATGCTCTAGCAGAGCACGGGTCTCGGATCGAACACCAGATTAGAGGTTCCTCTCGATTACCACCCCTACCTCCAGAAATTTCTGGGGCCTACCTCCACCGTCGCTCCACTAGGTCTTGCACCTTGCGCCTTATTCCTCTCATCTAGCTCCGTGCAATCTCTAATGAAGTGGTCCTCGAACCGCATCCATAACAGCCCTATTAATGACTTACCCCAACATTCACCTAGGTGTCGTCTTCCACATTGGGGGCATTCGTGTTTCTCTTGACGATTATTGCCCACACTAGCTACCAAGTAGCTCGAGTCCGTCGATGGTTGGGCTCGATGGAAATTCCCGCATCGCCTCGACTTACTAGTGTCCTCCCCGAATTTCTTTACGGTCGAGAACGGAGCTTTACTCACGATCTTTTACGATAATCTCTTGCTTCAAATTCAGCCTTCTTCTTCTCCTTTCCAAGTTCTTCCGCCTTGCGTGCTCGCTCGACTAGTGTTACGAACTCCTTTATCTCCAAAATACCCACTAGCGACTTTAAATCTTCATTCCATCCTTCTTCAAATCTTTTGCACATAGCAACCTCATCAGCCACACACTCCCGAGCATACCGACTAAGTCTTACGAACTCATGTTCGTATTCAAATACTGTCATACGGCCTTGCTTGAGCTCCAAAAATTCCTTACGCTTCTGATCGATGAACCGTTGACTAATATATTTCTTCCGAAATTCCATTTGAAAGAAATCCCAAGTAACTTGTTCCTTTGGGACTATGGAAATCAAGGTCCTCCACCAATAGTAGGCTGAGTCTCGCAACAAAGATATAGCACACTTAAGACATTCATCGGGTGTGCATGACAGTTCATCAAACACTCTAATGGTGTTATCAAGCCAGAACTCGGCCCTTACGGCATTATCGGTAACTATGGCCTTAAACTCCTCGGCCCCACGCTTCCTAATCAAGTCCACAGGTGGTTTACTCAGCCTCACAGGATCAGTAACTGATGGCATTACGGGCTCTTGGGGTGGATTATTTAAATTCGGGAATGGTTGGACAGCCGGATTGGTTCGGGCATATTGCGCGACCCACTCATTCATCATGGTGAAGAAGGCTTGTTTCGCCCCTTCATTTTGATTATTTGCGGATGACTGAGGCTCAACAGGCGATGTCCCTTGCGCAGGAGCAGCCGCTACACTTTCAACGTCATCCGCCAAGGGTCTCTCTACCCCGGGTGCCATTGCTAATCAAAACAAAATTTCAACCGTCAAAAGTCATCACATTATTAAGCACTAACGATTTGGCATGTATAGCTAGACTCACACGCGCTATGGTAGTCCTAGAATCGACTAAACCATAGCTCTGATACCAATTAAATGTAACACCCCAAACCCGTGACCGTCACCGGATTTGACCACGAGGTGTTACCGGGCTTACTTTACTTATTCCTCTCTTGGAAATTTTTTTTTGTTTTCCTTTTTCGCTCCAGCAAGGCTAGTTAACTGCGTCACTGTCACCTTAAAATCATATCTCGAGTTCCAGAACTCGAAAATGAGTTCCGTCAATTTTCCCTGAAACTAGACTCATATATCCATCCATGTATTTATTTCCAGAATTTTTGGTCAGGCCAATTGGTACATTTTATTAGTTAAATTCACCCCTCTTTCAGGGTTCGACTACACTGACCTTTACGCATTACAACCTGGATATCATCTCGTACAGATCTCTAATGCTCATGCCGTTTGTTTCTAATGAAACTAGACTCAAAGGGGAATCTATGCAAATAAGGCATGACTTCTAATTGTTTCTGGATAATTTATGGTAAATTTTCAAAGTCGGAGCAGGGGATCCAGAAACCGTTCTGGCCCTGTTTCGCGAAAACCTGAATATCTCTTAAAATACAGCTCATACGGTCGTTTCGTTTCATCCATATGAAAATAGATCCATCAAGGTTCAATTTCATAATTTATTCACTATTTAATTCTACTTTTACTATTTTTAGTGATTTTTCCATCTCACCTCACTGCTGCTGGCAGCATCTGGTACTAAAGCAAACAATGACTATTTCATAATTCTTCCATGGCCAACTATTTCGTCATACATAATACAAACTATGGCCACCTTATCAAAATTAAGGTTTCTAAGGCTCGTGCCTATAGGTTTTAGATTCACACTCAACCGACCACATAGGCCATCTTCGCATGGCTTAAAGTTTACAACCCGAGATTCAACAAAACAAAATAGCCTATACATGCCAAATGTTCTCCTAGTTCAACTACGAAGACAATACCAAAAGATTTCCAGCCGGTGTGATGACTTCAACGACGGTTCCGAGCACATAAACGACACGAGTCCAAGAGACCTAAAATGGGTGACAAGAAAACACCGAGTGAGTTTATAACTCAAGAAGTCATAAGCATTTCACAACCATCCGTTACTAAAATTATCATAAAATGAAATAATGAAACAAGGCCCATTGTTCCAACCCATAACGAACTATACCATAGTTCCTTAGACCTTCGGATCAATCTCACACCAAGTCATACATTTACATTTCATATACTATTCAATAGGATATTTGAAGCAATTTCCATACATCATTTCATTTTCGCAACAATCATGCAATTGAAATCATCACATAGATTTAAAACTTACCGACTCAACTCCGAGCATGAACATAGTATCTATTAGCCACGAACTCAAGGTACTTACTCTTTCCGCTGTCCATACTCAACTCGATGAAGACACACCTCCATATAATTGTTCGATCGGAGATATATATATAGAGTACGCACAATACGTTGCTTAATACTCGATTTCGCACACTTAGTGCCATGTGATTTAAGCCCGCACACATAGTGCCATACCCTTCGAGCTCGCACACCCAAAGGTCAGATATTTCCAACATGCACACTTAGTGCCATATATTTCCAGCATGCACACTTAGTGCCAATCTAAATCACCGTACACACGTATTGTTCAAGACACTTAGTGCCGAAAGCAAACTTTCTACACATTTCACTATTTCTTTTACATTCAACAATGTCATCATTCCATACACATACATTTTCATTTACATATCATCTCATTAAACACAATTGCATAGATATTATGATCATTTAAAACAATGCCAAATATATGCTTAATGACTTACCTTGTGTTGGGTAAAATGGTTCCAACTCGGCTATTCGATGTTCTTTCCTTTGCTTTTGCTTGATTCTCCCCCTCTAGCTTCTTGAGCTAATCAATAAATTAACTAGTTTAACCGTCTTGCCAAATATTTATACATATATACATGACATCAACAATACTATCATCATTAATTCATCAATTCACAAAGTTTTATTTCACGAACATTTGACCCATTTTTACCCCATATGGCCGAATGCTACATTCATTACCCAACTAGCCATTCAACAATTTTCAGCCTCATTACCACCCTTTTTATGTCTAATCGTCTAAATGAGATCATAAACATGCCTAACTATAGCCGAATGTGCAACATTAATCTAGCATTTCCATTGCATTTAACACTTAACATTTACCCCATCTAGGCCAAATTTTGCTAGCACACAAGCCTTTGGTCAATGTCCTTGACCTCTAGTCACCCAAAATTTCTTTGTTCTTTAAAATTCATCCAAGACTACATTCGGCACTTCCAACTAATAATTTAGGTGCTCTCAAGCTCATTCACAAGTACTATTATATATCACATTAAGCATTAAATCATTTTGCAACATAAATTTTATAGCATGGCCGAATACTCATGCACATACACACATAACAACAAGAACTTAATGGCACAAAAATCTCCTTTTTGTTAAACATTCGAACTCACTCATCTCCATGCTTTCATCACAACAACATCAAAACACTAATTAGGAAATACAACATTCTTGGCCGAAATTTAACTCACCTAACAACTTAGTTTCGATCCAAGATTCAAGGAAAAATTTGAACCAATCCTCCAAACTATGCATGCATTTTCAAGAGTGGCATAAAACATACCTTCTTGTATCAAAACACCTTAGTCTAGTAAGCTCCCATGGCTGATTTTCTCAAGCTTCCCCCTTTCTTCTTAGTACATTCGGCCATGCAAAGAAAAATGAGAGAATGGACACTTTTTTTTCTTCTTCTCAAGTCATGGCAATTGTAACGAAATGAGAAAGGATGAACAACAAAATTTTTCTCCTTTCTTTTTCCTCAACTCACGGCAACAAGGGGGGGCATCCACACTCTTTTTTTTCATCATTTTCCTTTTTTTCATTTCTTTATTTTCCTTCCATAATGCACTAGGCCAACATGTCTAGGACATGTTTTCTTTGCCCATCATCATGTCATGGCCACCACTAACCTTAGGAAATGGGTTATTTGACATGCAACTCCACCCTTGTGTTAACATGCACTAATAAGCCATTTAAAATTAGCATATCATATTTCACCATGTTTCACATTGATCCCTATTTAATAATTTCTCATAAAATTGGTAAAATTAGAGAATGAAACTTCCACATATGCATGCACACACATAGTAAGCATAGAATATAACAATTAATTATTTTATGACTCGGTTTAGTGGTCCCAAACCACTTTCCGACTAGGGTCAATTTAGGGCTGTCATAACTCTCCACCACTTAAGAAATTTTCGTCCGAAAATCTTCTAGTAAATAGGCTCGGGTATCGCTCTCTCATAGAGTCCTCAAGTTCCCAAGTGGCTTCTTCAATTCCGTGTTTATGGCACAACACCTTCACTAATGGGATTTTCTTATTGCGCAACTCTTTTACTTGGCAAGATCGTATCGCGAACCGCTCTTCTTCATAACTCAAATTAGGTGAACCTCGACCTCGGATGGAGTAATTACGTGTGTCGGGTCGACCTATATCGTCAAAGCATCGAGACATGGAAAACGTTAGAATCCTTTCAAGCTCGGGGTAACATTAATCGAGACGCCATGGTCCAACTCGTTCGGATACTTCATACGGACCGATGAACCTCGGACTCCATTTTCCCTTACGGCCAAATCTAAGCACCTTCTTCCGTGGTGAGACTTTGAGAAATACCTTGTCTCCAACCCGATATTCAATGTCTTTCCTTTTCAAACCGATACGACTTTTGGCGATCCGAAGCAACCTTCAAACTTTCACGAATTACTCGAACTTTCTGCTCGGCATCCTTAATCAAATCAACCCCGAAGATTTTACCTTCAGTAAGTTCAGTCCAGAATAATGGGGTACGGCATTTACGACCGTATAAAGCCTCGTAAGGCGCCATCTTAATACTTGATTGAAAGCTATTGTTGTAAGCGAATTCAATCAAAGGCAAATATCTTTCCCATGAACCACTAAACTCAAGGATGCAACATCTCAACATATCCTCAAGGATTTGAATTATCCGTTCGGATTGACCATCGGTTTGGGGATGAAAAAGGCTAAAATGCGACTTGGTACCCAAAGCCTCTTGCAATTTCTTCCAAAATCGCGATGTAAATCTTGGGTCTCTATCCGATACGATAGAAACAGGTACCCCATGCAATCGAACAATTTGGGAGACGTATAATTCTGCCAATTTATCGAGCGAAAAATCCGTGCGGACAGGGATAAAATGAGCAGACTTGGTCGATCTATCAACAATGACCCAAATCGCATCTATCTTTCTTGCCGAATCGGTAATCCAGATATAAAATCCATTGTCACTCGATCCCATTTCCATTCGGTATCATGATTGGTCAAGTAATCCCGATGGCACTTGATGTTCCGCTTTCACTTGTTGGCATATCGACACCTTGAAACAAATTGAAATGTCTCGTTTCATACGGGCCACCAAACTTGGCGTTTGTGTTATTGTACATTTTAGTACTACCGGATGGATTGACATTCGACTCATCGTGAGCCTCGCTCAAAATCATCGAAACAAGTTCAATTCCTTGGAATACATAATCGACCCTTGAACGTCAGCGGTCATTGTCGTCAATCTGAAATTCGATTCTTCATCCAAACACATTCGCTCGCTTAGCGACCAATTCAGCGTCGAGCTTCGAGATTCAAGTATTTGATGAATCAATAACGGTTTGGCCTCTAATTCGACTACTAGCACCTCCTCGGGTGAAACGGATAAATGAGCATCCATCGCTCTCAAAGCGCATAAAGTGCCTTGCGACTTAAAGCATCAGCCACCACGTTGGCCTTTCTCGGTGATAATCAATGATGAGTTCATAGTCTTTCAACAACTCAAGCCAACGCCTTTGTCGCAGGTTTAAATCTCTCGAGTCATCAAATATTTTAGACTCTTGTGGTCCGAATAAATATGACACCTTTCTCCAAACAAGTAATGCCGCCATATCTTCAAGGCGAACACTATGGTCGCTAGTTCAAGGTCATGGGTCGGATAGTTTCTCTCATGCGGCTTTAGTTGTCTCGACGCGTAAGCCACAACTCGACCTTCTTGCATCAACACACAACCTAACCCAAGCAAGGATGCGCCATCAGATATGACAAACTCTTTACCGGACTCTTTGTACTAGCACTGGGGCCTCGGTTAAACAAGTTTTAGTCGATCGAAACTTTCTTGACAAGCGTTCAACACTCGAACTTAACATCTTTTGGAGTAGTTTCGTCATCGGTATAGCTATCATCGAAAAACCTTTCACAAATCGTCGATAGTATCCGCAAGCCCCAAAAAGCTCCTAACTTCGGTAACATTCCTTGAGGTTTCCAATCGACTATGGCGAAATTTTGTTCGGGTCCACCTCGACACCGATGAGACACCACGTGCCCCAAAAGCTAACCTCTCTCAACCAAAATTCACATTTATGAACTTTGCGATAACTCGCTTATCTCGTAAAATTTGCAACACTAGCCTCGGTGTTTAGCATGTTCGTTTCATCTCTCGAATAGACCAAAATGTCATCGATAAATACAACTACGAACCGATCCAAGTATGGCCTGAAAATTCTATTCATTAAATCCATAAATACCATAGGGCATTAGTGAGCCCAAACGGCATCACCAAGAATTCGTAGTGACCGTACCTCGTTTTAAAAGCGGTTTTGGGTATGTCCGATTCTCGGACCCTCAACTGATAGTACCCTGACCTCAAATCTATCTTTGAAAACACTGAGGCTCCCTTTAATTGATCAAACAAATCGTCAATTCGTGGCAACGGATATTTATTCTTTATCGTCACTTTATTCAACTGACGATAGTCGATGCACAATCTCATAGTTCCATCCTTCTTCTTCACAAACAATACTGGTGCGCCCCATGGAGAAAAACTCGGTCGAGCGAAACCTCTATCCGTCAATTCTTGCAATTGAACCTTCAATTCCTTTAATTCCGTTAATGCCATACGATACGAGGCTATTGAAATCGGCGTAGTACCAGGTACAACTTCGATGCCGAATTCCACTTCTCGAACCGGTGGCAATCCCGGTAACTCCTCAGGAAAAACATCCAATACTCACAAACCACTGGTACCGATTCGAGTTTCCTTTCGTCTCTTTACTTTCAAACAAATACGCAAGGTATGTTTCACACCCTTTTCACATACCTCCGAGCGGTCATAGAAGATATTATCACCGCACTCCTTTTGAATCAAGAGACTCGACTCGGACTACCTCGTTATTTACACTCCTCAAATCAATGGTTTTCCTTTTGCAATCCACCATCGCATCATGTACGGTCACCAATCCATACCAAGAATAACATCGAATTCATCAAATGGTAGAAGCATCGATCGGTAGGAAAACAGATTCTCGAATTATTAGGGGCATCTCTTGCACACTTTATCAACGAGTACGTATTGACCCAAAGGGTTTGACACCCGAATTACGAACTCAGTAGACTCAACAGGTAGAGTCTTACTGGATGCTAAGGTTTCACATACATACGAATGAGTAGAGCCGGGGTCAATCAATGCAATCACACTAGTATCAAAGAGAGTAAAAGTACCAGTGATAACGTCAGGGGAGGATGCCTCCTCTCGTGCGCGGATGTCATATGCTCTAGCAGGAGCACGGGTCTCGGATCGAACAGCCGTATTAGAGGTTCCTCTCTGATTACCACCCCTACCTCCAGAAATTCTCGGGGGCCTACCTCCACTGTCGTTCCACTAGGTCTTGCACCTTGCGTCTTATTCCTCTCATCTAGCTCCGTGCAATCTCTAATGAAGTGGTCCTCGAACCGCATCCATAACAGCCCTATTAATGACTTACCCCAACATTCACCTAGGTGTCGTCTTCCACATTGGGGGCATTCAGGTTTCTCTTGACGATTATTGCCCACACTAGCTACCGAAGTAGCTCGGGAGTCCGTCGATGGTTGGGCTCTGATGGAAATTCCCGCAGTCGCCCTCGACTTACTAGTGTCCTCCCGAATTTCTTTACGATCGAGAACGGAGCTTTACTCCGATCTTTTACGATAATCTCTTGCTTCAAATTCAGCCTTCTTCTTCTCCTTTCCAAGTTCTTCCGCCTTGCAGGCTCGTTCGACTAGTGTTACGAACTCCTTTATCTCCAAAATACCCACTAGCAGCTTTAAATCTTCATTCCATCCTTCTTCAAATCTTTTGCACATAGCAACCTCATCAGCCACACACTCCCGAGCATACCGACTAAGTCTTACGAACTCATGTTCGTATTCAGATACTGTCATACGGCCTTGCTTGAGCTCCAAAAATTCCTTACGCTTCGATCGATGAACTGTTGACTAATATATTTCTTCCAAATTCCATTTGAAAGAAATCCCAAGTAACTTGTTCCTTTGGGACTATGGAAATCAAGGTCCTCCACCAATAGTAGGTGAGTCTCGCAACAAAGATATAGCACACTTAAGACATTCATCGGGTGTGCATGATAGTTCATCAAACACTCTAATGGTGTTATCAAGCCAGAACTCGGCCCTTACGGCATTATCGGTAACTATGGCCTTAAACTCCTCGGCCCCACGCTTCCTAATCAAGTCCACGGTGGTTTACTCAGCCTCACGGGATCGAAGAATCGATGGCATTACGGGCTCTTGGGGTGGATTATTTAAATTCGGGAATGGTTGGACAGCCGGATTGGTTCGGGCATATTGCGCGACCCACTCATTCATCATGGTGAAGAAGGCTTGTTTCGCCCTTCATTTTGATTATTTGCGGATGATCGAGGCTCAACAGCGATGTCCCTTGCGCAGAGCAGCCGCTACACTTTCAACGTCATCCGCCAAGGGTCTCTACCCGGGTTCCATTGCTAATCAAAACAAAATTTCAACCGTCAAAAGTCATCACATTATTAAGCACTAACGATTTGGCATGTATAGCTAGACTAACACGCGCTATGGTAGTCCTAGAATCGACTAAACCATAGCTCTGATACCAATTAAATGTAACACCCCAAACCCGTGACCGTCACCGGATTTGACCACGAGGTGTTACCGGGCTTACTTTACTTATTCCTCTCTTGGAAATTTTTTTTGTTTTCCTTTTTTGCTCCGGCAGGCTAGTTAACTGCGTCACTGTCACCTTAAAAATCATATCTCGAGTTCCAGAACTCGAAAATGAGTTCCGTCAATTTTCCCTGAAACTAGACTCATATATCCATCCATGTATTTATTTCCAGAATTTTTGGTCAGGCCAATTGGTACATTTTATTAGTTAAATTCACCCCTCTTTCAGGGTTCGACTACACTGACCTTTACGCATTACAACCTGGATATCATCTCGTACAGATCTCTAATGCTCATGCCGTTTGTTTCTAATGAAACTAGACTCAAAGGGGAATCTATGCAAATAAGGCATGACTTCTAATTGTTTCTGGATAATTTATGGTAAATTTTCAAAGTCGGAGCAGGGGATCCAGAAACCGTTCTGGCCCTGTTTCATGAAAACCTGAATATCTCTTAAAATACAGCTCATACGGTCGTTTCGTTTCATCCATATGAAAATAGATCCATCAAGGTTCAATTTCATAATTTATTCACTATTTAATTCTACTTTTACTATTTTTAGTGATTTTTCCATCTCACCTCACTGCTGCTGGCAGCATCTGGTACTAAAGCAAACAATGACTATTTCATAATTCTTCCATGGCCAACTATTTCGTCATACATAATACAAACTATGGCCACCTTATCAAAATTAAGGTTTCTAAGGCTCGTGCCTATAGGTTTTAGATTCACACTCAACCGACCACATAGGCCATCTTCGCATGGCTTAAAGTTTACAACCCGAGATTCAACAAAACAAAATAGCCTATACATGCCAAATGTTCTCCTAGTTCAACTACGAAGACAATACCAAAAGATTTCCAGCCGGTGTGATGACTTCAACGACGGTTCCGAGCACGCATAACGATACGAGTCCAAGAGACCTAAAATGGGTGACAAGAAAACACCGAGTGAGTTTATAACTCAAGAAGTCATAAGCATTTCACAACCATCCGTTACTAAAATTATCATAAAATGAAATAATGAAACAAGGCCGGCGTTCCACCATAACGAACTATACCATAGTTCCTTAGACCTTCGGATCAATCTCATACCAAGTCATACATTTACATTTCATATACTATTCAATAGGATATTTGAAGCAATTTCCATACATCATTTCATTTCCGCAACAATCATGCAATTGAAATCATCACATAGATTTAAAACTTACCGACTCAACTCCGAGCATGAACATAGTATCTATTAGCCACGAACTCAAGGTACTTACTCTTTCCGCTGTCCATACTCAACTCGATGAAGACACACCTCCATATAATTGTTCGATCGGAGATATATATATAGAGTACGCACACACAACGGTGCTTAATACTCGATTTCGCACACTTAGTGCCATGTGATTTAAGCCCGCACACATAGTGCCATACCCTTCGAGCTCGCACACCCAAAGGTCAGATATTTCCAACATGCACACTTAGTGCCATATATTTCCAGCATGCACACTTAGTGCCAATCTCATCACCGTACACATGTATTGCCCGCAGACACTTAGTGCCGAAAGCAAACTTTCTACACATTTCACTATTTCTTTTACATTCAACAATGTCATCATTCCATACACATACATTTTCATTTACATATCATCTCATTAAACACAATTGCATAGATATTATGATCATTTAAAACAATGCCAAATATATGCTTAATGACTTACCTTGTGTTGGGTAAAATGGTTCCAACTCGGCTATTCGATGTTCTTTCCTTTGCTTTTGCTTGATTCTCCCCCTCTAGCTTCTTGAGCTAATCAATAAATTAACTAGTTTAACCGTCTTGCCAAATATTTATACATATATACATGACATCAACAATACTATCATCATTAATTCATCAATTCACAAAGTTTTATTTCACGAACATTTGACCCATTTTACCCCATATGGCGAATGCTACATTCATTACCCAACTAGCCATTCAACAATTTTCAGCCTCATTACCACCCTTTTTATGTCTAATCGTCTAAATGAGATCATAAACATGCCTAACTATAGCCGAATGTGCAACATTAATCTAGCATTTCCATTGCATTTAACACTTAACATTTACCCCATCTAGGCCAAATTTTGCTAGCACACAAGCCTTTGGCGAATGTCCTTGACCTCTAGTCACCCAAAATTTCTTTGTTCTTTAAAATTCATCCAAGACTACATTCGGCACTTCCAACTAATAATTTAGGTGCTCTCAAGCTCATTCACAAGTACTATTATATATCACATTAAGCATTAAATCATTTTGCAACATAAATTTTATAGCATGGCCGAATACTCATGCACATACACACATAACAACAAGAACTCAATGGCACAAAAATCTCCTTTTTGTTAAACATTCGAACTCACTCATCTCCATGCTTTCATCACAACAACATCAAAACACTAATTAGGAAATACAACATTCTTGGCGAAATTTAACTCACCTAACAACTTAGTTTCGATCCAAGATTCAAGGAAAAATTTGAACCAATCCTCCAAACTATGCATGCATTTTCAAGAGTGGCATAAAACATACCTTCTTGTATCAAAACACCTTAGTCTAGTAAGCTTCCATGGCTGATTTTCTCAAGCTTCCCCCTTTCTTCTTAGTACATTCGGCCATGCAAAGAAAAATGAGAGAATGGACACTTTTTTTTTCTTCTTCTCAAGTCATGGCAATTGTAACAAAATGAGAAAGGATGAACAACAAAATTTTTCTCCTTTCTTTTTCCTCAACTCACGGCAACAAGGGGGCATCCACACTTTTTTTTCATCATTTTCCTTTTTTTTCATTTCTTTATTTTCCTTCCATAATGCACTAGGCCAACATGTCTAGGACATGTTTTCTTTGCCCATCATCATGTCATGGCCAGCCACTAACCTTAGGAAATGGGTTATTTGACATGCAACTCCACCCTTGTGTTAACATGCACTAATAAGCCATTTAAAATTAGCATATCATATTTCAACATGTTTCACATTGATCCCTATTTAATAATTTCTCATAAAATTGGTAAAATTAGAGAATGAAACTTCCACATATGCATGCACACACATAGTAAGCATAGAATATAACAATTAATTATTTTTATGACTCGGTTTAGTGGTCCCGAAACCACTTTCCGACTAGGGTCAATTTAGGGCTGTCACACTCTTGGCTGCAAATCTTGATCATTTTTCTAAGCTTCAGAAATCTCTTGTAAAAACATCGGTCTTGCTCTTAACTCTGCTAGAATCGACCCATCATTTGATATCTTTAACCGAGTGTTCATAGTTCTCAAAGCAAATAGCAATTTTCTGCTTAAAGCATCAGTAACCACATTCGCTTTTCCTGGATGGTAATCAATAACAAGCTCGTAATCTTTCAATAACTCCAACAATCTTCGCTGTCTCAAATTCAAGTCTTTTGTGACATCAAGTACTTAAGATTTTTGTGGTCAAGATATACTAAGCACTTTTCACCATACAAATAATGTCGCCAAATCTTCAAAGTAAACACTATAGCGACCGGTTCCAAATCATGAGTTGGATAATTTCTTTCGTGAGATTTTAACTGCCTCGAAGCATAAGCCACCACTTTTCCTTCTTGCATAAGTACACATCCTAAGTCATTTAGAAGCATCACTATACACCACAAATTCTTTACGATTCGGGTTGTACCAACACCGGTGCTTGAGCTTAATAACTTTTCAATTCTTTAAAACTCTGTTGACATTCTTTCGTCCATTCAAATTTAACATTCTTTCGGAGTAGTCTAGTCATAGGAGCAGCAATTATAGAAAATCCATTTACAAACCGCCGATAATACCCAGCTAGCCCCAAGAAACTTCTAACCTTAGTTACATTTTTCGGTGGTTTCCAATCAACAATGGCTGAAATCTTACTAGGATCAACTCAGATACCATCACCAAACAATATGACCCAAAAATCTAACTTTCAAGCCAAAATTCACTTTTACTAAACTTAGCATACAGTTTGCTTATCTCTCAAAGTTTGCAAAACTATCCTCAAATGCTCAAGATGCTCTATCTCATCTTTTGAATAAATTAAAATATCATCTATAAACACCACAACAAATTTGTCCAAGTATGGCGAAATATGCGATTCATTAAATCCATAAACACAAGAGGAGCATTTGTCAACCCGAATGGCATAACTAAAATTCATAATGACCGTACCTTGTTCTAAAAGCGTTTTAGGCACATCCGACTCTTTTACTCGCAAATGATAATACCGGATCTCAAGTCAATCTTTGAAAACCATGTCGCTCCTTTTAGCTGATCAAACAAATCATCAATCCTTGGCAACTGATACTTGTTTTTGATTGTCACCTTGTTTAACTGCTGATAGTCAACACACAATCTCATAGAACCATCCTTCTTTTTCACAAATAACACAGGAGCACCCCAAGGTGAAAAACTCGGTCTCACAAAACCTTTATCAGTCAACTCTTGCAACAGTGACTTTAATTGTGACAGCCCAAAAATTGACCCTAGTCAGAATGTGGTTTCGGGACCACAAAACCGAGGCATAAAAATAATTTGAAATTTATTTTGATGCCTATAATATGTGTATGCTCATGTATGACATTTTTTGATGATTGATTTAGTGTTATAAAGCTGAATTTCACTAGAAAGGACTTAGTAGTGAACTTTGAAAGTACGATAGGGAAATGTGTGATGACTAATTAAAGCATGCATGCAAAACAATGGACTTGCATGTCAAATTCCCTTTTATAGGTGGTGGCGGCCATGACCAAGAATATTGGCTAAACATGTCATGAAACATGTTTTGTTGGGCATTAGGAGAAATAATAAACAAATAAGCATGGGTAAGAAAAGAATGAAAAAAAAAAAACTGTGTGTGTGAGTGTGGTATCTCCCCATTGCCGTGAGTTGTAAAGGAAGAAAGAAAAAATTTGTTCATCCTTTCTTTGAGCCAAAACTAAGGGGAAGAAGAGATTTTGCTTCATTTTATTTGTTTAGAAGAGATCTAGAAGGAGATTTGGCTAAACTTGCACCAAGATTAAGGTATGTATGAGGTTGTGTCATGAGATTCATGCATATTTTAGTTGCCAACTTGATGTTCATGTTAGCCATGGTTCAAATCCTTGTTATGCCATGGAAGTGGTATTTGGTCAAAGTTGATATTGTGATAAAGCCATTACATGCTAAGTGTGAAGCTTGATGATGATGCATGCAATGATGGATTGTCTACTCTTGAAATTTCTTTGTAGCCATCTTGAGTAAGACATTGAGTTTTCTTTTGTTTAACCATGATTGAAGTTGAAAGGGCATGATTGTGATGTATTCGCCATGATGCATTCATGAGCATGGTTCATGCTTCTTGCATGTTAGTTAAAATTTGTGTTTTGGATGGCTATGGGCACCTTGAAATTCGACCATGCACATATATGTATATATATGTTTGCACATGATGTTTTGGTTATGAAGTAAGTGATGAATATATTTGTTTAAAGAAGAAAATGTTGAAGAATGTTTGTGAAATTGCAAGTATAATCGGCCATATGAGTGCTTGATGCTATATTATAAGTATTGAGCCACAATATGTAAAACATTAACTAGTAAAATGCATGCTGTTTTTTTTGTGTGGTATTAAGTGGATAATTGGCCTCAAATTGGACATGTATATTCGGCCTTAGGTAGCCTATTGATGGCCTTAGCTTTTCCTTGATGCTTGAATGAATTGTATTGAATTGCTTGATGTAGTATAAAATGTGCATGACCATTGTGTATTCAAGCTAAAGGGTGGCCATATGACCATTTAAACTCCTTGTCATATTCGGCCATAAGCTAGAATAATGAGGTTTTAATAAATTAAATTTGTTTGAATTAGCTCAAGAGCTTAGAGGGCCACAATTGGACAAGGGGAAGGAAAAAGTGATCGAATAGCCGTAAAAGCCGTTCGACAACATCCGAGGTAAGTCCTCAAGAAGTGACCCTACTTGAATTATGTGAAATGAAATATGGATGTGTAATGATTATTGATTTATGTGTATATGAGTATTTGAATGATACGGGCTAAGTCCCAAGGCGATTATGCTAGTGATTACATTTGTGTTTGAGCCTTAGTAACGAAAATGAAACATGAATGTCTAATGATTATTGATGTATGTGTGCATGAGCAATTGAATGATATCCGGGCTAAGTCCCGGCGACATTTATGCTGGAAATTATATCCGGGTTAAGAGCCAAGGCAATTTTGCTAGTGGCTACATCGGGCTAAGACACAAGGCATTCGTGCGAGTCGTTCTATCCGGGCTAAGACCAAGGCATTCGTGCACGTGGTTATATCCGGTTGTATTCAAGAAGCTTGGGCTGGAGGTGAGTGTTGGTTGCTGTAATGAATTCAATTGGTGCGCTCGAAAAGCCCAAAGAATAAGGTATGTTTATATGTGCATTGGAAAGTCGACATGTTTGAGCAACATTCGCTCGATCGACTAACAATTTCAGCTATTGAATTGGTTGATACCTTGTGAAAGTATATAATGATGAAGTGTGAAGTAAGAATGATTATGTGAATGTGTATTAATGAAATGATGCATTTGGCCATGTGAATGTATTGCTTTAATTAAAGCTGATTTTATTCCTTGAGACTTACTAAGCATAAAAATGCTTACCCCGTTGCTTTGGCTCTCTGTTTTATAGATTGTGCTCGATAGCAATCGGATTCGGGATCATTAAAGTTGAAGTTATCCACACTATCAAAGCCTCCATTTTGGTATAAATTTTTGGTTGAACTTTGAAATGGCATGTATAGGACTACCCCTTGCTGGTTTAAATATGTTGTGATGTATATGTGTACGGCCATGCGAAAATGGCTCGTAAAAGTGAAGTACAAACTTAGACTATTTGCGGTTTGTATATATATATATGGTGTCATGATGTGATTATGGATTGGAAATGGGAATGTTGGTCACATGATCAGACATTGGTATGGTTAAAATGATCATATGTGAACCTATGTATGGCAAGACTAGTTGGTTCATGGAGACTACGAACTAGGTAAGACCTACCTTAAAAACAGATGCTGCCAGCTGCAGTGACGTGAATGTGAAAAATCACCAAAATTTGTAGGAATGGTATTAAATAGTGAATAAGTTATTTAAATGAACTTGATGAGTCTATTTTCATATGGAAGAAACGAAACGGTCATAGGAGTTACATGTTAAGAGATATTAAAGCTATTGTGAGACAGGGCTAGAACGGTTTCTGGGTCCCCTGTCGCCACTTTAAAAATTTACTATAAATTATCCAGAAAGAATTAGGAGTCGTGCCTTATATGTACATATTCCATTTTGAGTCTAGTTTCATTAGAAACAAACTGCACCAGTATTAAAGCCCTGTGCAGAGAGATATTAAAGTTGTAACGCGTGAAGGTTAGAGCAGTTGATCCCTGTAACATGGGTGACTTTAACTAATAAACTGTACCAATTGGCCTGACCAAAATTTCTAGAAATAAGTCCATGGATGGATATATGAGTCTAAATTCAGGGAAAATTTACGAAACCAGTTTCCGAGTTTTGAAACTCGAGATATGATTTTTAAGACGACGGTGACGCAGTTTTCCAGCCTGACTGGAAATGTCAAATTGGTGGGCAAAATATGTGGACTTGGCTTGTTAACCCCTCGTGTCTGACACCGGCAATGGTCTCGGGTTCGGGGTGTTACAATTTTATTGGTATCAGAGCCACGGTTTAGTCGATTCTAGGACTATCGTGATGTGTTTGGGGTCTAGCTATACATGCCATTAAATGATGAATCGATAGTGTGGTGATTTCGACAATTTGACTTTGTGTTTGTTTATAGTAATGGATCCCGATCCCAACCGAGCGATAGTGATGATGTGGAGAGTGTGGCGCTGCTCCGCGCAAGGGACAAGACCGGCGGACTCTCAACCTATGGCCAACAATCCAAATGATGAGGCTAAGCAAGCCTTTTATAGTGTGATGAATGAATGGTTTAACCAATACATTCGAACTAACACGACTGTTCCACAACCTCCATTCCCGACAAATGCAACCCCCGCACCTACAATACCTCCGGTAACTGACCAAATAAGGTCAAGTAAGCCCCCAGTCGATAGGATTCGAAAACATGGGGCCACTGAATTTAAAGCTACGGATGATGATGATGCCGAGCGAGCTGAATTTTGGTTGGACAACACTATCCGGGTGCTCGATAAGCTATCTTGTACACCCGATGAGTGCTTAAAGTGTACCATCTCCTTGCTACGTGATTCCGCCTACTATTGGTGGAGTACTCTAACTTCTGTGGTGCCTAGAGAGCAAGTGACTTGGGAATTCTTTCAAACCGAGTTCCGAAAAAAGTATATCAGTCAGAGATTCATCGACCAAAAGCGAAGGGAATTTCTTGATCTTAAGCAAGGTTCTATGTCGATTCACCGACTACGAACGAAAATTTGTGAGGCTTAGCGATGACGCGAGAATGCATTTCGTCCAAGCTATTATGTGTAAACGCCGAGGATGGGCTGAATGATGATATAAGGATGTTCGTTGGAATTCTCGAGATCGAGAGTTCGTAGTACTTGTTGAGCGAGCTTGTAAAAGCGAAGAGCTTAGAAAGGAGAAACAAAAAGATGATGTGGAACCGGAGAATTCGAAAGAGGTCCTCAAGAAAGTCTCTTCAACAAGCATCGAAGAGATTTTGAGATGATGTGAGCGGTCTAGAGGCGCTCACGGGCTTTCTAGACGAAGACGCGATCGACCCCTGTGACCACACGAGTCACTTCGATCGTGATGGTGGAAATGATCACGAGAGAGGCGAGTGTCTGCATTGTGGCAAATGGCATTTGGGGAGCTGTTGGTTCCGTGATTGCTCCTGCTATAAGTGCGGATCGGCCGACCACTTTATGAAGGATTGCCCGAGGATGCTTGAACAAAATGTAAGTTAAAGTGGAAACCCGGGTGCTACCACTGCTCGAGGTAGGCCACCTAGAAATGTGGGCAATGTTAGTGGCAGTCAGAGAGGATCTAGAGATGCTACCATCAGATCCGAGGCTCGGGCTCCTGCTAGGACTTATGCCATCACGCCACGCCGAGGATCTGCCTCTCCGGATGTCATTACCGGTACTTTCACTATTTTCAATACTAATGTGATTGCTTTGATTGACCCCGGTTCTACTCATTCTTATATATGTGAAACCTTAGCATCCAGTAAGACTTTGCCTATTAAGTCTCTCGAGTTTGTAATTCGGTGTCAAACCCCTTGGGTCATTACGTGCTTGTCAACAAAGTGTGCAAGAAAAGTCCCCTAGTGTTCCGAGGTTCTTGTTTTCCCGGACTTGATGCTTTTGCCGTTCGATGAATTCGACGTTATTCTTGGTTTGGATTGGTTGACCATGCACGATGCGGTTGTAAATTGCAAAAGCAAGACTATCGATTTGAGGTGCGTGAATAACGAGATAATTCGGGTTGAGTCTACGGACTTAAAGGGGTTGCCAGCTGTAATATCAGCAACGTTGGCTCGGAAATATGTAAGAAAAGGGTGCGAAGCGTACCTTGCGTATGTGCTCAATGATAAGGAATCGAAAAGAAACCCGAATCGTGCGTGGTTTGTGAATACCGGATGTTTTCCCTGAAGAATTTGGGTTTACCACACTGTCGGAAATAGAATTTGGCATCGAATTGGTACCGGTACCACTCCAATTTTGATAGCTCCGTATCGTATGGCGCCAACGAAATTAAAGGAGTTGAAAGCTCGATTGCAAGAATTAGTGGATAGAGGTTTTGCTGCCCGAGTTTTTCGCCTTTGGGTGCGCCGGTGTTGTTTGTGAAAAGAAGGATGGAACCATGCGGTACGTGCATTGACTATCGTCGACTTAATAAAGCGATGATAAAGAACAAATATCCGTTACCACGTATCGATGACTTGTTCGATCAACCTGAAGGAGCCTCGGCGTTCTCGAAAATAGATTTGAGATCGGGCTATTATCAATTGCGAATCCGAGATTGGACGTGCCCAAGACCGCCTTGAGCGAGATATGGTCACTATGAGTTCCTAGTGATGCCGTTTGGGCTTACTAATTCCCTCACGGTATTTATGGATTTAAATAATCGGATCTTCGACCATATTTGGATCAATTCGTAGTCGTGTTCATTGATGACATCTTGGTCTATTCAAGAAATGAGACCGAACATCTTGAACACCGAGGTTAGTGCTGCAAATTTTACGGGATAAGCAATTATATGCTAAGTTCAAACAAGTGTGAGTTCGGTTAAGAGAGGTTAGCTTCTTGGGTCATGTGGTATCTGCGACGGTGTTCGAGTTAACCGAATAAAATTTCAGCCATACTTAATTGGAAGCCTTTGAGAAATATTACCGAGGTTGGAGCTTTTGGGGCTTAGGTTATTACCGACGATTTGTAAAGGTTTTCAACGATAGCCACGCCGATGACGAGGCTACTCCAAAAGGATGTTAAGTTGAATGGACGGAGAAATGTCGAAAAGTTTCGATCAACTAAAAACTTATTTGAGTGAAGCCCCAATTCTAGTGCAACCCGAATCCGGCAAAGAGTTTGTCATCTATAGTGACGCCTCCCTATTTGGGTTAGGTTGTGTATTGATGCAAGAAGGTCGAGTTGTGGCCTATGCGTCGAGGCAATTAAAGCCACATGAGAAAAGTTATCCGACCCATGATCTCGAATTAGCTGCCATCGTATTCGCCTTAAAGATTTGGCGACATTACTTATTTGGTGAGAAGTGCCATGTGTACTCGGATCACAAAAGTCTCAAATATTTGATGACCCAAAGAGACTTAAATCTGCGACAAAGACGTTGGCTCGAATTAAAGGATTATGAGCTGGTCATTGACTATCACCCCGAAAGGCGAATGTGGTTGCGGATGCCTTGAGTCGAATCGTTATTCACTCTCTGACGATGAATGTGCACTTGTCTGCTCGATCCGACGATTGTGTTAGTGGCTGAATTGAAAGCCAAACCATTGTTGACACATCAAATTCGAGAAGCTCGGAAAGTCGATTGACGAGTTGGCGCAAAACGAAATTTGAGTGTGTTCGAACAAGGACTCGGAGTTTCAAATCGATGATGACGATTGTTTGAGGTTCAAAAGTCGTCTGTGTGTTCCAAAGAATTGAACTCATTTCGATAATTTGAATGAAGCCCATTGTAGCCGAATGGCAATCCACCGGGGACTACGAAGATGTACAACGATTTGAAACGTCGGTTTTGGTGGCATGGTATGAAACGAGACATCTCCGACTTTGTTTCGAGATGTTTAATATGTCAACAAGTGAAAGCGGAACATCAAGTGCCTTCAGGATTACTTCAGCCAATCACGATACCCGAGTGGAAATGGGATCGAGTCATAATGGACTTTGTATCTGGACTGCCATTGTCAGCTAGTAAGAAGGATGCGGTTTGGGTCGTGGTAGATAGATTGACTAAGTCGGCTCACTTTGTCCCCGTACGTACGGATTTTTCAATGGACAAATTAGCCGAATTGTACATTTCTCAGATTGTGAGATTACACGGGGTGCCTATTTCCATCGTGTCGGATAGGGATCCGAGATTTACCTCGCGATTCTGGAAAAAGTTGCAAGAAGCTTTGGGTACCAAGTTGCATTTCAGCACCGCCTTTCACCCCCAAACCGATGGTCAATCCGGCGAATAATTCAGATACTTGAGGATATGTTGAGATGTTGCGTCCTCGAGTTTAGTGGTTCATGGAAGCGGTATTTGCCGTTGATTGAATTCGCTTACAACAACAAACTTTCAATCAAGTATTAAGATGGCACCCTACGAGGCTTTGTACGGTCGTAAATGCCGTACACCATTGTTTTGGACCGAGCTCGGTGAAAGCAAGATTTTCGGGTGGATTTGATTAGAGATGCTGAATGAAAGTGAAAGTAATCCGTGAAAGTCGAAGATAGCCTCCGATTGTCGGAAGTCGACGCGGATCTGAAGCGTAAGGATATCGAGTATCAGGTGGGTGATAAAGTGTTTCTCAAGGTATCGCCTTGGAAAAAGATACTCAGATTTGGCCGTAAGGGCAAGTTGAGCCCGAGGTTCATTGGGCCATATGAGATATCCGAGCGAGTCGGTCCAGTGGCATATCGTTTGATTTTGCCCCCTGAACTCAAAAAGGTTCACGACGTCTTTCATGTTTCGATGCTTCGACGCTATAGATCTGATCCATCGCACGTGATTAGTCCATCAGAAGTTGAAATTCAAGCCAATATGAGTTATGAGGAAGAACCGATTCGTATCCTATCACGGGAAGTGAAAGAGTTGCGAAACAAGCGGGTTCCGCTAGTGAAGGTGTTATGGCTCAAGCACGGGATAGAAGAAGCTACTTGGGAAACCGAGAACTCTATGAAAGAGCGATACTGTAACAGCCCTAATTTGACCCTAGTCGGGATGTGGTTTCGGGACCACAAAACCGAGTCATAAAATTTAGTTAAAATTTTATTTGCATACCTTATATGTGTGGTAGTACTAGTATAAAAATTTGGTGATTCAATTTTTATCTTAGGAATATGAATCTTGCTCGAAAGGATTTAGTTGAGAGACTTAGAAAATTTGATAGGTAAATAAGTGAGGACCAAATAGTATGGAATTATGAAAAGTTGGGTTTGCATGTCAAAATGCCCCAAACTAAGTTGAGTGGCCGGCCAAGCATGGCTTCATCTTTCCAAGATCATGTTGTTATAATTATTTAATGTTGGTAAGATATTAAAATAGAGGAAATAAAGATTAATGATAGGAAAATGAACAAAAAAAAGGTGTTCATCCTTGCTACCTCTTAGCCAGAAAAACCAAGTGAAAGGAAAAGAGAAAAGCTTTGGAGAAGTCGGCCATACTAGTATCCAAGTTGAGGTATGTTGGAGTTATTCCTTTAAATTCATGTGTATTGTTGGTTGTTAGTTTGAATTCTATCTAACCCATGGTGGGATTTGGGGTTGTTGGAGAGTTGGGATTTGACAAAAAATTAGTAGATACCTTGATGCTATTGACATGTTAGTTGTGTGGATGAACTAAGTTGCTTGTTATGTTAGCATGAAAATGAAGATGTTAGTCTTTTTGTTGGAGGTGAAGCTATGCTATTTTGGAAAAAAAAAAAAAAAGGGTTGGTCAAGTGTGCATTAGAAGAATTTAGGTGTTTAGATGATGTTATAGATGACACTATACATATATACATATTCGGCCATCAAAGGGAGTACATAGGTGAGGTTGAGTCAAATTTTTTTGTGCACAATCGGGTATGTATATATATATATATATATATAAGTATGCCCATTCATGATGTTACCTTTAATCATGTGTATAAACTACTAAATGAGTAATTAGTAAGAGAGGTTGCGAATCTACAAATATACATATGCATGTGTAATTGAAACTATAAATTTATAGCAAGATGATTAAACTAGTTTATTTATCTATTAAGCCGAGAAGTTAAAGAAGGAGAAACAAGCAAGGGCAAAGCCAAGGACATCGAGTAGCGGGTTGGAACTGTTATACTCAACACAAGGTAAGTCTTTAAGCACTTGTTGTGAGAACTCCTTGGATAGATATTTTTCGGAGTGATTCTCCTACTTATTAATATGATTATATGTACAAATTGAATTTAGTAAATTGCTTTACCATGATGAATTGACATAAGGCACAATGTGTGCAAAGACTATGTGGCACTATGTGTGCCGATTGGAAGGTTGAGGCATGAGGCTATCTCAAATGCACTATGTGTGCGATTTACTATGGCACTATGTGTGCGATTCACTATGGCACTATGTGTGCGATTTACTATGGCACTATGTGTGCGATTCACTATGGCACTATGTGTGCGATTCACTATGGCACTATGTGTGCGATTTACTATGGCACTAAGTGTGCGATTTACTATAGCACTACGTGTGCGATTTGCTATAGCACTATGTGTGCGATTTGCTATAGCTCTATGTGTGCGAACATAATAAGCACTATGTGTGCCACATTCGGTTGTGGAAATAAATTGTGCATGAACGAGGTAAGTGATTGAGTTACTAATTAAATATCGAATTGGGATTGTACGGTTATGCATAAAAAAATTATCTAGTGCATTGTTGTTCCAACTTGAGGAAACGGATCCAAATCGATTGGGCTGACTTGGCGTTTGATTTGGTTGAAGGATGGGGCATGAGATCGAACCAAAATTTTAGAAATTGCAGTATAGTTGTTATGGCTGGAAACATCTATTTTGTATTACTTGATTATTCACTTATGATTGTTATTGTTGATGGTAGAGTAGTGCTTACGACTTCTTGAGTTACGTACTCATTTGGTGTGCTTATTTGTTGTTTATTTAGGTTCTTGATCCATTTTGCGTGTTTCGGGACTGTCATCGAAGTCATCACACCGTCTAGCGACTTTTTGGTATCTTCTTCTTAGATGGTTTAAGAAAACATTTCGGCATGTATAGGCTATTATGTTTTGTTTGAACTTGGTATGTAAAATATTGAATAGCCATGCGAAAATGGCTTATAAATGTTTTGAGCATAATGTTATAATCTTTTGGTATGTATATGCTCATTAAGAGGCATGGAAGTGTTTGGCAATGACCAGCCATTAGAATGGGTCATCATGCTTATATTTTGGACCATATATGAAAAGGGGTGGTTGAGTCATAGAAGCTATGTGTCGATGAGAAAGTCTACCCTAGAAAATGATGCTGGCAGCAACAGTGACGTGGATGTGAAAAATCACTAAAAATAGTAGGAATGGAATTAAATAGTGAATAAATTATGTAAATCAACCTTGATGAATCTATTTTCATATGGAGGAAACGAAACGGTTATATGAGTTGTATGTTAAGAGATATTTGGGTTTTAGTGAAACAGGGCCAGAACTGTTTCTGGATTCCCTGTTCCGACTTTGAAAATTCATTATAAATTAACCAGAAATAATTAGGAGTCATACCATATATGTATAAATTCCTCCTTGAGTCTAGTTTCTATAGAAACAAACGGCACCAGTATTGAAGCCCTGTACAGGGAGTTATTCGAGTTGCAACGCATGAAGGTCAGTGTAGTCGGCCCCTGTAACATGGGAGAGTTTAACTAATAAACTGTACTAATTGGCTTAGCCAAAAATTCTAGAAAAAAATATGTAGATGGGAATATGAGTCTAGTTTCAGAAAAAAATTACAAAGCTGATTTTCGAGTTGTAAAACTCAAGTTATGATTTTTGAAGCGACTAGCACACAGATTGGCAGCTTGTCTGGAACTTCTCAATAAGTGGTTTGAAGTCTGTTGACACCTCGTGTTCGACTCCGGCGACGGTCTCGGGTTCGGGGTGTTACAGATACCCAACCCTATTTACCGGTAAGATTTTCGGGGACGAAAATTTCTTAAGTGGGGGAGAGTTGTGACAGCCCAAAAATTGACCCTAGTCGGAATGTGGTTTCGGGACCACAAAACTGAGGCATAAAAATAATTTGAAATTTATTTTGATGCCTATAATATGTGTATGCTCATGTATGACATTTTTTGATGATTGATTTAGTGTTATAAAGCTGAATTTCACTAGAAAGGACTTAGTAGTGAACTTTGAAAGTACGATAGGAAATGTGTGATGACTAATTAAAGCATGCATGCAAAACAATGGACTTGCATGTCAAATTCCCTTTTATAGGTGGTGGCGGCCATGACCAAGAATATGGGCTAAACATGTCATGAAACATGTTTTGTTGGGCATTAGGGAGAAATAATAAACAAATAAGCATGGGTAAGAAAAGAATGAAAAAAAGCTGTGTGTGTGAGTGTGGTATCTCCCCATTGCCGTGAGTTGTAAAGGAAGAAAGAAAAAAATTGTTCATCCTTTCTTTGAGCCAAAACTAAGGGGAAGAAGAGATTTTTGCTTCATTTTATTTGTTTAGAAGAGATCTAGAAGGAGATTTGGCTAAACTTGCACCAAGATTAAGGTATGTATGAGGTTGTGTCATGAGATTCATGCATATTTTAGTTGCCAACTTGATGTTCATGTTAGCCATGGTTCAAATCCTTGTTATGCCATGGAAGTGGTATTTGGTCAAAGTTGATATTGTGATAAAGCCATTGCATGCTAAGTGTGAAGCTTGATGATGATGCATGCAATGATGGATTATCTACTCTTGAAATTTCTTTGTAGCCATCTTGAGTAAGACATTGAGTTTTCTTTTGTTTAACCATGATTGAAGTTGAAAGGGCATGATTGTGATGTATTCGCCATGATGCATTCATGAGCATGGTTCATGCTTCTTGCATGTTAGTTAAAATTTGTGTTTTGGATGGCTATGGGCACCTTGAAATTCGGCCATGCACATATATGTATATATATGTTTGCACATGATGTTTTGGTTATGTAGTAAGTGATGAATATGTTTGTTTAAAGAAGAAAATGTTGAAGAATGTTTGTGAAATTGCAAGTATAATCGGCCATATGAGTGCTTGATGCTATATTATAAGTATTGAGCCACAATATGTAAAACATTAACTAGTAAAATGCATGCTGTTTTTTTGTGTGGTATTAAGTGGATAATTGGCCTCAAATTGGACATGTATATTCGGCCTTAGGTAGCCTATTGATGGCCTTAGCTTTTCCTTGATGCTTGAATGAATTGTATTGAATTGCTTGATGTAGTATAAAATGTGCATGACCATTGTGTATTCAAGCTAAAGGGTGGCCATATGACCATTTAAACTCCTTGTCATATTCGGCCATAAGCTAGCATAATGAGGTTTTAATAAATTAAATTTGTTTCAATTAGCTCAAGAGCTTAGAGGGCCACAATTGGACAAGGGGAAGGAAAAAGTGATCGAATAGCCGTAAAAGCCGTTCGACAACATCCGAGGTAAGTCCTCAAGAAGTGACCCTACTTGAATTATGTGAAATGAAATATGGATGTGTAATGATTATTGATTTATGTGTATATGAGTATGTGAATGATACCCGGGCTAAGTCCCGAAGGCGATTATGCTAGTGATTACATTTGTGTTTGAGCCTTAGTAACGAAAATGAAACATGAATGTCTAATGATTATTGATGTATGTGTGCATGAGCAATTGAATGATATCCGGCTAAGTCCCGGCGACATTTATGCTGGAAATTATATCCGGTTAAGACCGAAGGCAATTGTGCTAGTGGCTACATCCGGCTAAGACCAAGGCATTCGTGCGAGTCATTCTATCCGGGCTAAGACCGAAGGCATTCGTGCGTGGTTATATCCGGTTGTATTCGAAGAAGCTTGGGCTGGAGGTGAGTGTTGGTTGCTGTAATGAATTCAATTGGTACGCTCGAAAAGCCCAAAGAATAAGGTATGTTTATATGTGCATTGGAAAGTCGACATGTTTGAGCAACATTCGCTCGATCGACTAACAATTTCAGCTATTGAATTGGTTGATACCTTGTGAAAGTATATAATGATGAAGTGTGAAGTAAGAATGATTATGTGAATGTGTATTAATGAAATGATGCATTTGGCCATGTGAATGTATTGCTTTAATTAAAGCTGATTTTATTCCTTGAGACTTACTAAGCATAAAAATGCTTACCCGTTGCTTTGGCTCTCTGTTTTATAGATTGTGCTCGATAGCAATCGGATTCGGGATCATTAAAGTTGAAGTCATCCACACTATCAAAGCCTCCATTTTGGTATAAATTTTGGTTGAACTTTGAAATGGCATGTATAGGACTACCCCTTGCTGGTTTAAATATGTTGTGATGTATATGTGTAGGGCCATGCGAAAATGGCTCGTAAAAAGTGAAGTCTGAACTTAGACTATTTGCGGTTTGTATATATATATATGGTGTCATGATGTGATTATGGATTGGAAATGGAATGTTGGTCACATGATCAGCCATTGGTATGGTTAAAATGATCATATGTGAACCTATGTATGGCAAGACTAGTTGGTTCATGGAGACTACGAACTAGGTAAGACCTACCTTAAAAACAGATGCTGCCAGCTGCAGTGACGTGAATGTGAAAAATCACCAAAATGTTTAGGAATGGTATTAAATAGTGAATAAGCTATGTAAATTAACCTTGATGAGTCTATTTTCATATGGAAGAAACGAAACGGTCATAGGAGTTACATGTTAAGAGATATTAAAGCTATTGTGAGACAGGGCCAGAACTGTTTCTGGGTTTCCTGTCGCCACTTTAAAAATTTACTATAAATTATCCAGAAAGAATTAGGAGTCTTTACTTATATTTACAGATTCCATTTTGAGTCTAGTTTCATTAGAAACAAACGGCACCAGTATTAAAGCCCTGTGCAGAGAGATATTCAAGTTGTAACGCGCGAAGGTCAGAGCAGTCGATCCCT
The DNA here is from genome assembly GCF_025698485.1 of Gossypium arboreum. NCBI lineage: Eukaryota > Viridiplantae > Streptophyta > Magnoliopsida > Malvales > Malvaceae > Gossypium > Gossypium arboreum. The sequence continues at coordinate 30,998,724 of NC_069076.1, forward strand.
GTAACATGGGTGACTTTAACTAATAAACTGTACCAATTGGCCCGACCAAAAATTATAGAAATAAGTCCATGGATGGATATATGAGTCTAAATTCAGGGAAAATTTACGAAACCAGTTTCCGAGATTTGAAACTCGAGATATGATTTTTAAGGCGACAGTGATGCAGTTTTCCAGCCTGACTGGAAATGTCAAATTGGTGGGCAAAATATGTGGACTTGGCTTGTTAACCCCTCGTGTCCGACACCGGCAATGGTCTCGGGTTCGGGGTGTTACATTAATTCTTTCAACTCTGCTGGTGCCATTCTATATGGAGCAATCGAGATCGGAGTTGTTCCCGGTATCAAAACAATACCACATTCTACTTCCCTGCTGGAGGCAAACCCGGCAATTCTTCTGGAAATACGTCCGCAAATTCACACAAAACCGGCACTGATTCATCTTTCTTTTTAACTTCTTTTGTATTAATTACATACGCCAAATAAGCTTCATAACACTTTCTCAAATATCTCTGAGCCGACATCGAAGAAATCATACTACATAATGCCTCTGATTTGTCTGGTTCAACCCACAGAATTTCACCACTTTCACACTTTAATTCTATAACCTTTTCTTTGCAATTTATTATAGCATCATGTAATGTCAACCAATCCATACCCAAAATAACATCAAATTCATCAAACGGCAACAACATCAAGTCGGCCGGAAAGTAATGACCCCAAATCATTAAAGGGCATTTCTTGCATACTTTATCAACTATCACACATTTTCCTAACGGATTCGACACTCTAATCATAAATTATGTGTTCTCAACAAGTATATTCATACTACACACCAGTTTCATGCATACATATGAATAAGTAGAACCGGGATCAATCAAAGCAATAACATTAACATCATAAAGAGAAAATATACCAGTAATCACATCGGGTGATGAAGCATCTTCACGTGCCTTTATAGCATAAGTTCTAGCTGGAGCCCTTGCTTCAGATTTAGCTGCTGAATCTCTGGCTACATTTTTGCTGCTTGCTTCATTTCCAGCTTTTCTCGAATATCTTCCCCTCGACTCTGCACCACTAGCTTTTACATTCTGAAATTTTTCATTCCCAGCTTTCTCTGGGCAGTCTCTAATAAAATGATCCGGAGAACCACACCGAAAACATTCATTCGCTCTACATGGGCCAAAATGATTTCTGCCACACCGCTGGCACTCAGGCTTAACAAATCTCATATTTCCCACACTAGCTGCAGAAGTAGTCTGAGATTTAGGACTCACATTTTGCTTCTTAGAATTTCCATATGATTGTCCAGCCAAAACCTGTGAACGAGGATTCATATTTCTAGATTTTTTGGATTGCTGTGAGAATGAACTGCTCGTCGGTCTTTTCTTCCAATTTCTAGTCTCAGCCTCTACCTTTTTCTTCTCTTTAAGTAGTTCTTCAGCCTTGCAAGCTCGATCAACCAATACTACCATTTCTTTTAATTCAAGAATCCCAACAAATACTTTGATGTCTTCATTGAGACCATTTTCAAATCGTCTGCACATTTTAGCTTCTGTAGGAATATATTCTCTAGCATACTTACTCAACCTGACAAACTCCCTTTCGTATTCAGTAACTGTCATGTTCCCCTACTTTAATTCAAGAAACTCTTTACGCTTCTGATCAATAAATCTTTCACTGATATATTTCTTCCAAAATTCTTCTTGAAAGAACTCCCAAGTTACTTTCTCTTTCGATACTACTGAAATTAATGTCTTCCACCAATGATAAGCTGAATCCTTCAACAATGATATAGCACATTTCAAGCATTCCTCAGGTGTACAAGACAATTCATCAAATACTCGAATAGAATTCTCGAGCCAAAACTCTACTTTCTCGGCATCATCATCAATATTTGCCCTGAATTCTTCGGCCCCTTGTTTATGGCTTCTGTCAATTGGAGTTCTGTGAAATTTCATTAGATCTATACCTTGAGGCATCGGGGGTACAGGTTGAGGAATCGGGGGAGGTACGGGAGGTTGTGCATTCGGGTTCATACGAACGAACTCAATATACCAGGCACTCATCATCTGGAGAAAGGCTTCCCGAGCCCCTTCTCCTCCTCTTTGACCAACAGTAGGAGGTGGATTTTCACCTGGCACCGCCCCTTCAGCTGGAGCTGGTGCATTACTCTCTACATCATCAGCCGCAACTGAATCGGGATCCATTTACAATAAAAAAATCATTTAAAAGGTCAGAAATCGTCACACTATCATAATATATATATGGCATGTATAGCAAAACCCGTACATACAACACATTAGTCCGAGAACCGACTAAACTTGCTCTGATACCACCAAATGTAATACCCTGTACCCGAGACCATCGCCGGAGTCGAACATGAGGTGGTAACAGACTTAATTCATTACTTAAATAGCTCAAACAATTTATTTTTAAAATTTTCAGTCAAGCTAGCAATCTACATCACAGTCGCTTAAAAATTCATATCTCGAGTTCCGAAACTCAAAATCCAATTCCATAAAATTTCCCTGAAACTAGACTTATATATCTATTTATTAATTTTTTCTAGAATTTTTGGTCAAGCCAATTAGTACAGTTTATTAGTTAAAGTCTCCCCTGTTTCATTATTTGACTGCTCTGACCTATGTATATTACGAATCAGATATCTCTCTGTACAGAATTTCAATATCTATGAATTTTGTTTCTCTTAAAACTAGACTCAATAAGGAATCTTTACATATAAAGTATGACTTCTAATTATTTTTTTACAACTTATGATGAATTTTTAAAATCAGAACAGGGGATCTAGAAATCACTCTGGCCCTATTTCACAAAAATTCAAATATCTCATAAAATATAATTTATATACCTGTTTTGTTCAATCCATATGAAAATAGACTCATTACGCTTCAATTTCATAACTTACTCATCATTTAATTTCATTTTACTATTTTAGTGATTTTTCAAATTTACATCACTTCTTCTTTGTCGATTCATTTTATGCCAAATTTCACTTTACTAAGGATTTTCATGGACTAAATAGTATTTTAAACATACATAACATCAAATATGACTTAGATTGGCCATTCCAATGGCTAATCATTTACAAACCCTTTTCTTGCCAAACCATAGCCATATCATAAGATCAATTACACAAAGTGAGTGTTTTGCCATACATGCCACATTCAAAATACACAAGCCATTTTACCAATTTAAGCCTTCGGATAGTGTGAACGAGTCTTCGACCTATCCCGATTCTCAAGCCGGCTTGTCAAAACTACAATGAAAGAAAAGGAGGGAGTAAGCATAAATGCTTAGTAAGTACACATGCAAATAGCAAGTAACATAATCACACAATCCCACATAAAACATCATTTGCATAAACAACACTAAGACATTCATGTTTCATTTGTATTTAATATCTTTCTACGATTTCATCATACCAAGTTTTCAACCCGAGGATTTAAGTACATACTTGTCAAATTTTCTCATTCACCACACTTACCAATATATCACCTTCGTTTTAGGCATTCTTCTCATTCATTTAAGATTCACCCGTTGAACACATTGGAATATAATTCGAATATGCGGATTTCATGAACGTAAGTGCCATACCCGCAGCTAGACAAACTCAATAGCCTGCAGAACTTATGTAGCCAAGCTACCATGTAACCCGCCCATAAGTGAACTCGGACTCAACTCAACGAGCTCGGGCGTTTGCATCCATAAGTGAACTCGGACTCAACTCAACGAGTTCGGATGCCTAGTTACATCTCACGAACTCGGACTCAACTCAATGAGTTCGGAACTCAACCATCCTAGTGACATGTCACTTGTATTCTAATCTATGCCCAAGGTTCAAACAGGCTTTTTCCTCGATTACACATGTTTGTCGTCTTCCACGGAATATTGAAACTGATACTCGGTAGCAATTCATATTTAACAAGTAATAAACATAATTTGCATATTACTCAACAATAACCACAAAGCATAATATTTTATAATAATAATCATCATATCATATAAATATCATTAAGTTACTTAAAATGACAATTATGTTACTACATTTACACATGAACTTACCTCGGTACAAAATTATTAGCAATCGAGCCTATTCTTCGTAAACTTTGTTTTTCCCTCAATCACGACTTGAATCTCGTTTCTCTTGATCTATAATGTCAAATTAATCTTATTTAATACATACATTCATCAAAACAGCATTTAATACAAACTTTGGAAAAATTACATTTTTGCCCCTAAACTTTTGCATAATTACACTTTTGTCCCTAGGCTCGGTAATTAAAATTCATTCCTTATTCTTATGTTTTATGACATGCTGATCATTTTTCCCTTCTATAGCAACATCAAATTCACACTCTAACATGTCCAATTTTTGTCCTTACTACTAAACTTTCCAAAAATTCCATCCATGTCCAATTTTTGTCCATAGACTTAGAAATTGGTCAAATTGCTATTTAAGAAATTGGTCAAATTGCTATTTAAGACCTCCTCATTAATATTCCAAAACAATTTCATACTAAAAACTCCTAGAATGCAAGTTTTGTAAATTATTCGATTTAGTCCCTAATTTCAATTTAAGCACTTTAGGCATAGGATTTCATCACTAAATTTTCACACAATCATGCAATAATATCATAAACATCAAAATAATTATAAAATAATTATTTCTATCTCAGATTTGTGGTACAAAACCACTATTCCAATTAGGCCCTAATTCGTGATATTACAATTATTTTATTTTTCCGCTGCGCCTTGGAGGCACCGGTGTTCCAACAGTGGTATCAGAGTCACTTGTGTGATACGGACTCGGGTTTAAATACTTGGGTGATGCAATTGTATGAGATGCATGTTTTAATTTTATTATGTTTTTCTGTTTAAATTGTTTAAGCAGAATCTGATGATTGTTCCTTCCGATAAGTGATTAAATGTTAATCATGATGTCATGGCCTATTCTATTTTATGTTTTTACTGTTAACTTTAAGAAATCTATGATGAAGCAGGGGTGGCATTTACAATTTCTAGTAACAGATTACTGGCTAGTGGAACAAGGGTTGTTCCGGTATGAAACCTCAAGGATTAAAATCCTAGAAACACGTTTATGTTGATAAAAGTTATCAAATCGTGAGGTTTCATTTGACTCGGGTTAGTGGTTCGTACCGCAGGGCTTCGCCCCGCACCCCTAGTCCATACCGCGGGGGCTCCGTCCCCGCACCCCCAAAGATGGGGATCTGGCGGGGGGCAGAGATCCCATCATCTTCCTGTATGTTTTGTAATAAATAAAACTTAATGGGCCATAAAAAGGTTGAAAAGATATTTTAATATTTCACTTGACAAAAACATTGAATGATATATGCTATTTTTGAAATGCACGGTGTTTGAAATGCATAGTTATAGCCCAATGACCCATTTGATAAAAGGTTGTAATTTTATAAATACGCCCTGCATGTCGTGCCTTACTACTATTCTTTTGTATTTCTCTTCTCATCTTACTCCCTCGTATGTAAAACGAGTTTCTGAATTTTGTAATTTGTAAAAGTTGCTGTGGACTAAACGAGAAGGAAGATGGGCCAACTAGTGTGGATCGACAGCTTGTGAAATGGCTGACACCTTTTGGTTCTCCCATTGGCTTGGGTTGAACCACCATAGTTTATGGGCTATAACTATTGCATTTATTTATTGCTTTACTTACTCATGTATGAGATGCTATGGATGTCTAAAGCATGCAAATTTGGTAATAATAAACCCCATTAATTGATGAGATCAATTAAAATATTAAATGGACTAAAGTAGACCATAATTGGTGAGATGTAACGCTCTAATAAATTCCCTCTATTAAAATATTAAGTCAACATGTCCTTCCAATTTATGCCCTTGTTAAGGCCTCGATCAATACTATGTAGGTTTTGCCAAAGTGAAGTGCTAGTATTTATCTTGGTTAAACGCGAAGAATAAACAAGTGATATTCGCTGGTTAAAAATTGGTTAATGACTTAACTAGGTTACTCTAATAGGATTAGAAACCTAGAGACAAGTAATTTGGATAAATCATAAGATGATTAGAACAAGAGTTGTTCACCAAATTGTAGGAGTTACATATGATGTAATTAGCAAGTGTTGCTTACCTAAATAACCATAATCTTGAGAGTAAAGCCAAAGCTGACTTAAGAGGAGGAGAAATATGGATCCTTAACCCACTAGAAATACTTTCAAGAAAGTTTTTCTAAAATTAATATATGAGGGTTATTAATTTTGAAATAAAATAGTAGGAACATCATTTAATAAAGTCCCTTTAATGATTGATAGAAACTTGGTAAATTTATTCACATGCATATTTTATTTTTGTAGATATATTATGGCTACAAACACTAACACACTCTCATTACGATCGGTACTTGAGAAGGACAAATTGAATGGTTTGAATTTTCTTGACTGGTTCCGTAACTTGAGGATTGTCCTCAAACAAGAACGGAAATTATATGTCATTGAAAAACCACTTCCTGATGAACCACCGGCTAATGCCTCGAGGGTTGATAAAGATGCTTACAAGAAGCATCTCGATGAAATGGTAGACGTTGGATGTCTTATGCTTGCCACTATGAATCCTGAGCTTCAAAAGCAACATGAGGATATGGTTGCTTATGATATGATCGAGCACCTGAAAGAACTATATCAAAGGCAAGCAAGGAAAGAGAGGTTCGATATCTCTAAGGCCCTATTCCAATGTAAGCTGGCTGAAGGAAGCCCAGTAGGACCTCATGTTCTTAAGATGATTGGTTATATTGAAAGCCTATCTAAGCTTGGGTTTCCATTGAGCCAAGAGTTGGCCACTGATGTTATTTTGCAATCGTTACCGGATAGTTACAGCCAGTTTGTCCTCAATTTCAATATGAATGAAATTGACAAGACTCGCCACGATTGCTCAAGTATGTTCTGAATCTGAAGGCGACATGAAAAAGGTTGGACCCAAGCCCATCGATGGTCCGTAACAACAAGGGCAAGGAAAGGCTACAGATCCGACAAAGCCCAAATGCAAAGGTAAGCCCAATCTTGGAAAGGGAAAGGCTACACTGAAACCTAAAGGTGGGGTGTATAAGGAAGGAAACTGTTTTCATTGTGGTGTGACTGGACATTGGAAGCGGAACTGCCCTGTCTATCTTGAGGAAATCAAGAAGGCCAAAGCAAGCGGAACGTCTGTTTCAGGTTTTTATGTTATTGATATTAATTTATCAACTATTACTTCTTGGGTATTAGATACTGGTTGTGGTTCTCATATTCGTACTTCTGTACAAGGACTACAAAGGAGTAGGACTTTGTCTAGAGGAGATGTGGACCTGCGAGTTGGAAATGGAGCAAGAGTTGCTACATTAGCTGTGGGAACATATACTTTATCTTTGCGTAGTGGACTTGGTTTAATTTTAGAGGATTGTTATTTTGTGCCCAGTTTGACTAAAAACATTATTTCAATTTCTTGTTTAGACAAAATTGGTTTTGAGATAATAATTAAGAATAATTGTTGTTCCTTTTATCTCAATAATGTTTTCTATGGTTCGGCACAATTGATTAATGGCCTCTATATTTTAGATAAAATGAATCCCATTTACAACATAAATACTAAAAGATCTAAAATAAATGACTCAAATCAAACTTATCTTTGGCATTGTCGTTTGGACCACATAAGTGAGAAACGCATCTCCAAACTCCATAAAGATGGTCTCTTGGATTCATTTGTTTTTGAGCAATTTGAAGTATGTGAATCTTGCTTATTAGGAAAAATGACTAAATCTCTTTTTATTGGTAAAAGTGAACGAGCTAGTGATTTATTGGGCTTAATACATTCAGATGTATGTGGACCAATAAATACACAAGCCAGAGGTGGATTTCACTACTTCATTACTTTCACTGATGATTTCAGTAGATATGGGTATGTTTATCTCATGCGCCATAAATCTGAGGCCCTTGAAAAGTTCAAGGAATTCAAAAATGAAGTACAAAATCAACTAGGCAAAACTATTAAGACACTTTGATCTGATCGAGGTGGAAAGTATTTGAGCTTAGAGTTTGATGATCTTTTGAAGGAATGTGGGATTGCCTCACAATTTACTCCTCCTGGTACTGCTCAATGGGAATGGAGTTTCTGAGAGAAGAAATCGAACTCAATTAGACATGGTTCGATCCATGATGAGTCACGCTGATCTACTGACTTCCTTTTGGGGACATGCACTTGAAACAACTATTTTCACACTAAATCGTGTTCCATCTAAATCGGTTTAAAAGACGCCATATGAGATGTGGGCTGGGAAACGTCCCAGTATGTCTTTTATGAAAATTTGGGGTTGTGAAGCTTATGTTAAATGTCAGACGTCTACTAAGCTTGAACCCAAATCTGAAAAGTGTATATTTGTGGGGTATCCGAAAGAAACCAAAGGATATTATTTCTTTAATCCCACTGAGAACAAACTGTTTATTGCTCGAACTGGTGTCTTCCTAGAGAGAGAATTTGTTTCTAGAAAAGGAAGTGGGAGAAAGATTGAACTTGAAGAAATTCGAGAATCATAAGATACAACTGAACCAGAGATAGAACAACAGCAAATTCCACAAGAAATTGAGGAACAAGTAACTGCTGTAGAAACACAACCACCGCGTAGATCTTTAAGAAAACGCCATGCACCTAAGAGATATGGATTTCTGATTACAACTCATGGTGACATTCTTCTTATAGATCAAGATGAGCATAGGACTTATCAAGAAGCGGTGGCGAGCCTAAACTCTGAGAAATGGCTTGAGGCCATGAGATCTGAGATGGATTCCATATATGAAAACCAAGTTTGGACTTTGGTTGACCCACTCGAAGGGGTTAAGCCTATAGGGTGCAAGTGGGTTTTCAAAAAGAAAACCGACATGGATGGTAATGTACAAACATACAAGGGGCGATTAGTCGCTAAAGGTTTTCACTAAATTCATGGTGTTGACTATGATGAAACCTTTTCTCCTGTAGCTATGTTTAAATCCATCAGGATCTTGCTCGCCATAGCTACATTTCATGATTATGAAATCTGGTAGATGGATGTCAAAACAGCTTCCCTTAATGGGAAATTTGAAGAGGATGTGTATATGACACAACCTGAAGGTTTTGTCGATCCAAAGGATGCTGGAAAGATATGTAAGTTACAAAGATCCATTTATGGATTAAAGCAAGCTTCTCGGAGTTGGAATCTTCATTTTAATGATGCAATCAAAGAGTTTGGTTTTATCAAAAATGAAGATGAGCCATGTTAAACACAAGAAAGTTAGTGGGAAGACAATCACATTCTTGGTACTTTATGTGGATGACATACTTATCATGGGCAATGACATACCTACTTACAGTTTATTAAGACTTGGTTAGGAAGTTGTTTTTCTATGAAGGACTTGGGCGAAGCCACTTACATCTTAGGAGTCAAGATCTATAGAGATAGATCAAGACGACTACTAGGTCTAAGTCAAGGTACATATATAGATAAAGTATTGAAAGGGTTCAATATGGAAGAATCTAAGAGAGGATTCCTACCTATGAGACATGGTATTTCAATCTCGAAGGAAATGTGTCCTACAACTCCCCAAGAGAGAGAACGCATGAGTAAAATTCCATATGCTTCTGCTGTTGGATCTATCATGTATGCCATGTTATGTACCCGTCCAGATGTCTCATATGCCTTAAGTATGACGAGTAGGTACCAAGTAGATCCCGGTGAAGGTCACTGGACCACACTCAAGAATATCCTTAAGTACTTGAGAAAAACTAAGGATACGTTCCTAATATATGGAGGTGAGGAAGAGTTAAGTGTAAAAGGTTACACTGATGCCAGCTTCCAAACCGACAAGGATGATTCTCAATCGCAATCAGGTTTTGTGTTTTTCCTTAATAGTGGTGCTGTGAGCTGGAAGAGTTCAAAGCAAAGTACAATAGCGATTCTACAAAAGAGGCTGAGTATATTGCAACTAGTGAGGCAGCAAAAGAAGCGGTTTGGATCAAGAAGTTCATTACTGAACTAGGGGTTGTGTCTAGCATATTAGATGCTATAGAACTCTGATGTGATAACAATGGAGCCATTGCACAAGAAAAAGAACCAGATCTCACCAACGATCCAAACATATACTTAGGCGCTACCATCTTATTCAAGAGATTATCGATCGAGAGGATGTAGAGATATGCAGAGTACCTACAGATGATAACATTGCTGATCCCCTGACCAAGCTTCTGACACAGCAGAAGCATGATCGTCACACTAAGTCACTTGATATTAGATATATAAGTGATTGGTCTTAGTACTAGTGGGAGATTGTAAGAGTATGCCCAAAGATTAATCACGAGATGGTTGTAATAACAACTTGGTTTATCATGTTTATTAATAATAAGGCATTGCCATTATTATTTCAGTTTCTTTTCTATGTGCATAAATAAACTGATTTATAATAATGTCCTGAGAATAATATGATTATTCTTAAAAGATCCTTAGTCAAGTATTATTGTTGGCTAGGACAATAATAATGCATTAAGACTAACATGTAGTTGATTGATGATAAAGAGTTGTCATTGATTTAGAGTGTCAGAATCAATGCATGAATATGTGTGTTAGAGAACAACATATTGGATTGACCCACTATGAGTATGTTTCTTGGATTATTATGTAATTGTCACAACATTACTCATAGTGATTAATATGTATATGATCCTCATACTTGAGATCATCTTTATCCCAACATCGTAAGTTGTATATTTTGATACAGTCAAACAAACATAAATGGCGGTTGTTCTATAAAGGCGATGTTGGATATACCACAATCTATGTTGAGGGATATAGTTGATCAATATAGGATAAGTCACTCCTACATAATGGGAGTAATATCTCAAGCCACTTGATTGAGTAAGGCTAGAAATGCATGGCCATGCTCAAATAAGTTGATATGAGATGTTATACTTATTTGTGTATCACAGTCTACTCAAGGTATCAAGAAACATAGGATGGACTATGCAAGTGTCACTATTCCATGACTTGTGTCCATTCCAAAGATATAAGACTTAAGGATTAATGCATGAAAGGTTAATCACAAAAGGTTATGTCGAATCATGACCTCTTGTAACTTAGGTAGCATTGATGCATTGCTAGATGCCACTCATTGTTTGTAACATTAGATTCGTTCTTATATTACTGATAACGTTACAAGAACCTATAGGGTCACACCCTATGGTTGAAATGAACGAGGTAAAACATAGTTGGTATATTGCTTGGTTGTCACATGAATTAAATTAATTATAGAATTAATTTAATTGGGCAATCAAATTGTTGAACATACTATATGTACAAAGATGTTGTACACATAATCGAATATAATTTTATTGATATATGAATTTAGTTAGTATATAAGTTTAAATAAATATAGTTTACGAAATCTTTATTATAATTAATGTAATTATAATTTTTCGGTTAAACATTATTATATTTATTTGAATGATAATTATTATGTTCGATTAATTTTAATGAATTAAAATTCGCTATAAATATATACCAATTAAGAGGGAGTTATATATAGAAAGGGTAAAAACCCTAAAAAGTATGTATAAAAACTAGCTCGAAAATATGCAAGGTGGTCTAGCAGCAGTTTAGCAAAATACTCTCTGAAAATAGTTTTCTGGGATTTCTACCGTTCATCGTCAATCGGGTGAACTACGTAGAGGCCGACATCGGAAAAGGTTGCGGCTTGGTTCGATAGTGGTTCAGCATTCCTGTTGCCTAGGCGTCGCTGTCTACTCAGATTGAAGTTTTAGTAATTTCGAAACCTTTTTTATCACCCCGATTCGTTCCTTACACATGGATCATTGGTTTGGATCTCCAGAATGTTTTAATTATTTTATTTTTCCGCTGCGCCTTCGAGGCACCGGCGTTCCAACACTATATGCCAAAACAAGCAAAATTACAGACCCCATATTTTTGGGGCATTACAATTCTACCCCCTAAAAGAAATTTCAACCTCGAAATTTACCTGGTCAAAATAAATGAGGGTATTGATGCCGCATCGACTCTTCTGGTTCCCAAGTGGCCTCTTCTGTGCCATGATTGTGCCACAGTACTTTGACCAGAGGAACAGACTTCTTCCTCAATACTTTAACATCACACTCCAATATCTGCACTGGTTCTTCCTCGATGGTTAGGTCAGGCCTAACTTCAATTTCCTCGACAGGGACGACGTGCGAGGGATCAGAACGATATAGCCGAAGCATGGAAACGTGGAACACGTCGTGAATTTTCTCCAGCTCCGGGGGCAACTCAAGCTGATACGCAACCGGTCCTACTCACTTAAGTATCCGGTAAGGCCTAATAAATCTAGGGCTCAGCTTGCCCTTCCGTCCAAACCTCATAATTTTCTTCCATGGTGACACCTTAAGGAAGACATAATCCCCCACAGAGTACTCGATCCCTTTATGCTTTAAGTCTGCATAGAACTTCTGGCTATCAAACGCCTCTTTCAATCGCTCTCGAATCAGCTTTACCTTGCTTTCTGTATCAGCAACTAACTCTGACCCTAAAATTTTCCGCTCACCCAAATCAGTCCAACAGGTAGGGGTACAACACCTACGACCATATAAAGCTTCGTACGGTGCCATCCGAATACTGGATTGATAGCTGTTGTTATACGTAAATTCTGCCAACGGCAAAGAATCCTCCCAACTACCCCTGAAATCCAAAACACAGCTTCTCAACATGTCTTCTAATATCTGTATTACTCTCTCAGACTGTCCATCCGTCTGCGGATGAAACACAGTATTGAAATCCAGTCGTGTACCCAAAGCTTTGTGTAACCTTTTCCAAAACCGAGATGTGAATCTAGGATCTCTGTCCGATATGATAGATACTGGTACCCCATGCAGTCTTACAATCTCAGCCACATATAACTTGGCCAACTTCTGTAATGAATAATCAATGCAGACCGGTATAAAATGAGTTAACTTAGTCAGTCGGTCTACAATCACCGAAACTGAATCCTTCTTAGAAGGCATCAAGGGTAAACCACTCACAAAATCCATAGTTACCTTCTCCCACTTCCAAAGTGGAATCTTAACTTGCTGTATTAACCCAGAAGGTAAGTGGTGCTCATCCTTAACCTGCTGGCACGTCAAGCACTTACTCACATAATCGGTAACTTCGCGTTTCAACCCAGGCCACCAATACATCTTACGAAGATCTCGGTACATCTTATTCCCACCAGGATGCATGGCATAAGGGTTACCATGCGCCTCTCATAGAATAGACTACCTCAGCTTAGAATCATTCAATATACACATTCTTCCTCGGAAACATAACACCCCTTCCCTGCTTAGTCCAAATTCTGAAGTTTCACCCTTTTCTACTTCCTAAAAATGAGGAACTAGTGACTCATCCAACAACTGTTTCTCTTTAATTTGATCAGTCCAAGTCGGTCTTACTTGCAATTCAGCTAACATGCTACCATCATCGTACAAGCTAAGACGAGCAAACATTGCTCTTAAATCGGAGACAACTCTACAGCTCAACACATCAGCTACCACATTAGCTTTGCCTGGATGATACTCAATTGAACAATCATAATCCTTAAGCAACTCAATCCATCTTCGTTGCCTAAGATTCAACTTTTTCTGAGTAATGAGGTATTTGAGGGCTTTATGGTTTGTATAGATAATCGTTCTCTCCCCATATAAATAATGCCTCCAAATTTTTAGCGCAAACACCACCGCCGCTAATTCCAGATCATGAGTGGGATAATTTGCCTCGTGAGGTTTAAGCTATCGTGATGCATAAGCAACCACCATTCCTTCCTGCATTAACACACAGCCTAATCCAATGTGCGGCGTATCACTATAAACAGTAAATTCCATTCCAGGTTCTGGCTGAATCAAAATAATGGCCTCAGTTAGAACTTTCTTCAATTTCTCAAAGCTCTCTTGTTGTTTATCGGACCAAAGAAACGACACCCCTTTTCGCAACAATTTAGTCAATGGTGCAGCTATCACTGAAAATCCTTCCACAAAATGTCTGTAATACCCTGCTAAACCCAGAAAACTTTGAATCTTAGATACTGTCCTTGGTGGTTTCTATCCTAACACGGCTTCAATTTTCTGAGGGTCGACCCTAATCCCCTCGGCAGACACCACGTGACCCAGAAATGTCACCTCTTGCAACCAAAACTCGTACTTACTGAATTTTGCGTACAACTGCTTCTATCTCAAAATTTGAATAACAATCCACAAATTTTCATCATGCTCCTCCTCGATTTTCGAATACACTAAAATATCATCTATGAACACTACTACGAACCAATCTAGATAGGGTTGAAATACTCGATTCATCATATCCATAAAAGCAGCTGGTGCATTCGTTAACCCAAAGGCATCACTAGGAACTCGTAATGACCATAACGAGTCCTAAACATTGTCTTATACACATCAGCTTCCTTAACCTTTAGCTGATGATACCTAGATCGAAGATCTATTTTGGAGAACACAGCAGCTCCCCGCAACTGATCAAATAGATCATCAATCCTCGACAAAGGGTACTTGTTCTTGATAGTTAGCTTATTCAGTTGACGATTGTCGATGCACATGTGCATGGACCCATCCTTCTTCTTCACAAACAAAACTGGTACTCCTCACGGAGACACACTCAGTCGAATGAACCCTCGGTCTAACAGCTCTTGAATTTGAGCCTTTAACTCCACTAGCTCCTTCGGTGCCATTCTATATAGGGCGATGGACACTGGAGTTGTCCCTGGTAGAAGCTTAATTCTGAATTCAACCTCTTGTTCTAGAGGTAAACCCGGCAGCTCTTCTGGAAAAACATCTATAAACTCCTTAACAGTTCTAACGTTTCCAACAATAAGACTTTTAGTCTCAGAATTTCTAACTTACGCCAGGAAAGCCTCACAACCCTTGCAGACCAGCTTCTCGGCCCTTAACACTAATATTACATTAGACAAATAATTCCTTCGCTCCCCTATTACAACCACCTCCTCATCCTCTAAAGTCCTCAACATCAACCGCTTAGCAGCACAATCCAACTTCACACGATGCTTCACTAGCCAATCCATGCATAAAATAATATCAAATTCTCCGAATGGCAGTTCCATCAATTTTGCAGGAAATACGAACCCTTGAACTTCTAAGGGCACACCCTTGAACAACTTATCCACTCTGACCGATTGTCCTAGTAGACTCAACACCGTCATTTCACTAGTAGTGCTCTCAGATTGAATGCCCAACATTCCAAACACAGTGCACGCAACATACAAATCATGGATCCAATATCAATTAAGGCAACATAAGGCAAGTTATAAATCAAGAACGTACTGATTATGATGTCAGGGGCGTCACCATCCTCTCGGCGACGAGCAGCATAAACCAAGGCTAGTTGTCTCGCCTCAGTATTACCGGTGCCCCTATCCGGTGCTCAATGTCCTCGTCCAAACCCATTTCCACCACTAGTCTGTCCACAACCTCCCAAAGGCTGACCATCCCTCCTAGGTTGAACATGACCCTGTCCTGCGACTTGCATCTAAGTAGGCCTCTGAGGACAATTCCTAACTTGATGCTCTGTGGACCCACTGTGACAACCCGAATTAGGGCCTAATCGAAATAGTGGTTTCATGACCACAAATTCGAGATAGAAATAATTATTTTATAATTATTTTGGGGTTTATGATATGATTGCATGATTGTGTGAAAATTTTGTGATGAAATTCTATGCCTAAAGTGCTTAAATTGAAAGTAGGGACTAAATCGAATAAGTTGCAAAATTTGCATCCCAGAAGCTTTTAGTATGAAATTGTTTTGGAATATTAATTAGGAGGTCTTAAATAGCAATTTGACCAATTTTAAGTTCATGGACAAAATTAGGACATGGAAGGAATTTTGAAAGTTTAGTAAGGAGGGCATTTTGGTCATTTGGATATTAAATGAAATAAAATGGGAAAAATAACACAAAATTGATCATCATCCTCCTTAGTTGCTGCGAATTCTCCCTCTCTCCATAGCTAGGGTTTCTTCAATTTTCAAGCTCCATAGTAAGTGATTTCAAGCCCGTTTTTAATGTTCTTTACGTTTTTGGAATCCCAAAGCTCGATTAAGCTTATGCTAGTAATAATTTAACCTAGGGTTCATATTGGGAAAAATACCCATAGGTGAAATTTGTGTATTTTGATGTTTTATGATAGAATATGAGGTTTTAAATTATGTTAAATAACTTGTGCTACTCGGTTTTAAGTGAAAGCAGTAAAAGCAGCATAATCGGTAAAAATACCTATTGTTCATAACTATATGATAGAGTGAGAATTTGATGTTGTTGTAGAAGAGAAAATGTTCAGCATATCATAAAACATAAGAATAAGGGCTGAAATTAAATTCCGAGCCTAGGGGCAAAATTGTAATTTTGTAAAAGTTAGGGGCAAAATGTAATTTTTCCATGATGTGATTTTGGATTGAAATAAATAGTATGAGTATTAAATGAGCTAAATGTGTTATTATAGATCAAGAAAGATGCGGAATTGATCTCGAGCGGGGAAGGAAAAAGTTTTGGACTAAATTGCAAAATTTCCACATTTTGCACCAAGGTAAGTTGTATGTAAATATTACAATAATTTCATGTACATTCTTATATTTCAGCCTATTATATAAATATACTAGCTGATGTTAAAATATGAATCGACTATTGGAAGAATGGAAATAAATATAGAGAGAGATCCGAGGTTGAACATTGGAGAGATCGAATGAAATAGAGGGCGTAGCTAGGTCACATGTATGATCTTGAGTGCACATCATGTGTACAAGAAAGCTACGAGACACCCAGTAGTAGCTAGGTCACATGTGTGATACGAGATGTATCCCATGTAGACAAGAGAGCTACGTGAAAGATAAATGTAGCTAGGTCGCATGCGTGATTCCAAGTGAAGGACACCATGAAGACAAGAGAGCTACTGAGACAAATCGGCTAGGTCGCATGAGTGGTACTAAGTGTTCACCATGTGTACAAGAGAGCCGAACTAAATAAAGTATGATGGTGGGGATGTGTCTTTGAAACCATTAAATATCGAGGATTGATCCGAATTGTTCAACGGGATGGTTTTGTGGTGATATTGTGGTTTGGACCTACCCTTTTGGTGAATCAAATGTGGTGAAAATGATTTGTGGTATATACATATATAAGATAAAATGAGGTTAGCATAAAGAATGTGTGAAAGAGTGAAATTAGCATTAAAACTGTTTTTAGATGGTAGCAGTGACGTGATTTTGAAAAATCACCAAAAATAGGAGGAATATAATTAGAAGTTGAATGGGATGTGAAATTAAAGTTTAATGAGTCTACTTTCATGTAAAAGAAACAGAGCAAGCAAAGCAATTCTATATTTTGAGATATTTACAATTGTATGTGACTTGCTCAGGATGAATACGTGATCCCCTGTTCCAACTTTGAAAAATCATTAAAAGTTGTACAAAGCAAATTAAGAAATATAGTTTACATGCCTAAATTCCTTATTGAGACTAGTTTTAAATGAAATAGACTTCAGGGTTTTTTGAATTGTGTACTGAGAGAAATTCAATTCGTAGTGAACAGAGGTCAGATCAGTCGAGCTGTGTAACAGGGAAAATTTAACTAATAAACTGTACTAATCGGCTGAACCAAAATTATAGAAAAAATTAGCAAAAAGCTTTATGAGTCTAGATTCAGGAAATTTTACGAATTGAATTTCGAGTTTTGTAACTCGAGTTATGATTTATTTAGTGAATATGACGCTTACAGAGACAGCTTAATCAAAGTGGAATGAATAGTGAAGTTAAAGTAGATATACTTGAATTGTTGTGTAAACATGTTAGATTCTTTAATTAGTATTTACATACTTACTTACTAAGCTATAAGCTTACTTTGATTCTCTCTTTTGTCTTATAGTGTCCTCCGGCTTGCTCAGGAGTTAAGGATCGTGAAGATCTACCCGCACTATCATACTTTAGGGTATTTGAACTAAACGTCTTGAATTATGGCATGTATAGTAGGCTTAATTATTTTGTTACGTGTCATATTTGTCTAGGTTTAAAATATTAGTTACAGTACTCGACCAGCTACTTTGTACAAGCCATTAAAGTTGGCTAATATTGTTCAAGACATATGTTATACGATGCACTATCAAATTGGATGACATATTTATATCTCGGTTATGTTTAATGGTATGTGTTATGTTCTGGTAATACCTTGTATCCTGTTTCGGCGACGGTAACGGGTAAGGGGTGTTACATTTAGTGGTATCAGAGCTATGGTTTAGTCGGTTCTCGGACTAATAAAGTGTGTGTAAAAGTCTAGCTATACATGCCATAAAAATATTGTGATAGTGTGGTGACTCCTGATTATTCTAAACTGTGTTTTGTTTTAATATAGTAATGGATCCTGAAGGAACTGCGGTGATGATCTTTGCTAGTAATGCGCCGGCTCCGCACAAGGGACCGCGCACTGTGGAAAATAGACTGAGACATTGAGACAAGGAGATGAGGCTCGGGATGCCTTTCTCCAAATGATGAACAATTGGTATCTTGAATTTATTCGAGCAAATCCAAATGCTCAACCTCCTCCACCCCTCCTATACCTCGGGCGATTCTGTAGCTACTCAAGGTATAGATTTGGTAAGAATGAACAAGCCTCCGGTTGACAAGATTCGAAAACAAGGGCCAAGAGTTTAGAGCAAAGGTCGATGATGATCCGAGAAAGCGGAATTCGGCTTGAAAATTCTACCCGTGTATTTGATGAGCTCTCATGTACACCGACAAATGCTTAAAGTGTGCTGTATCACTTTTGAGAGATTCGGCTTACCACTGGTGGAAGACTTTGGTTGCAGTGGTGCCAAAAGAAAAAGTTACTTGGGATTTCTTCCAGGAAGAATTTAGAAAGAAATACATAAGTCAGCGATTTATTGATCAAAAACGGAAGGAGTTCCTTGAATTGAAGCAGGGGAAAATGTCTGTAGCAGAGTATGAACGCGAATTTGTAAGACTCAGCAAGTATGCCCAGGAATGTGTGTCCACCGAGGCTATTATGTGTAGAAGATTTGAAGATGGGCTGAATGAGGATATTAAAGTGCTTGTAGGAATTTTGGAGTTGAAAGAATTTGTAGTATTGGTTGATCGAGCTCTTAAAGCCGAAGAATTGAACAAAGAAAGAAGAAAAGCTGCTATTGAGGCTCGAGATGTCAGAAAAAGACAGATAAGCAAGCCATTTCAATCTCAACCAAAGAGGTCCAAAGAGACAAACCCTCGAATGATAGTTTCAATTGGGGATTCACACAGAGATCGTGGTAGAGCATATTCGGGGTCTAAAGCTCAAGCTACTTCGGTGGCAAGTGTGGGTAATGTGCGACCTAGAAAGCCCGAGTGTCAGCAATGTGGCAGGCAACATTATGGTGAGTGTTGGGGGACCGAGCGAGCTTGTTTCAGGTGCGGTTCTCGTGAGCATTTTATTAGAGATTGTCCGGAGAAAGTTAAAGAAGAAAGATTTCAGAGTGCTAGACAGAATACCACCGCTAGTAGAGGTAGACCACCGAGAAATACTGGAGGTGGGACTAGTAGTAAAACTGTGATGAAAGATTTAACGGCAAGATCGAAGCTAGAGCACTGCTAGAGCTTATGCTATACGTGCCGAGAAGATGCATCATCTCCGATGTCATTACTAGTACATTTCTCTCTATGATACTATTGTTATTGCATTGATTGATCCGGTCCACTCATTCCTATATTTGCATGAATTTAGTATCTAATAAAAAGTTGTCTGTTGAATTTCTTGAGTTTACGATTAAAGTGTCGAACCCTTAGGCCAATATGTGCTAGTTGACAAGGTTTGCAAGAATTGCCCATTAATGATCCAAGGTCACTGCTTTTCCGCCAACTTGATCTTTGTTACCATTTGGTGAGTTTGACGTTATCTTGGGAATGGATGGTTAACATTGTATGATGCTAAGGTAGATTGTAAACAAAAGACACTAGAGTTGAAATGTGAAAATGGAGAAATTACGTGGGTTGAAACAGATGAATCAAATAAATTGCCTATGGTGATTTCGCACATGTCTGCATGAAATACATGAGAAAAGGGTGTAAAGCTTATCGGCTTATGTAATGAATATTGAGTTGCCTCAACTGAAATTTGAATCGATCGATAGTCTGTGAGTTTCGGATGTATTTCGGAGGAATTGCCAGGTTGCCTCCGACGAGAGAGATAGATTTTGCCATTGATTTGTTGCTTGCATCTTGCACCGATCTCGATTGCTCCATATAGAATGGCTCCATTGAATTAAAAGAATTGAAGGCTCAGTTGCAGGAGTTAACAGACAAGGGATTTGTGAGACCGAGTTTCTCTCCCTGGGGTGCTCCTGTATTATTTGTAAAGAAGAAGGATGGTTCAATGAGACTTTGCATTGATTACCGTCAGCTTAATAAGGTGACTATAAAGAATAAGTACCCATTGCCGAGGATTGATGATTTATTCGATCAGTTAAAGGGGGCCACAGTGTTTTCAAAGATTGATTTGAGGTCTGGTTACTACCAGCTGAGAGTTAAGGAGTCAGATGTACTGAAAACCGCCTTTAGGACAAGGTATGGACATTATGAGTTTCTTGTGATGCCTTTCGGCTTAACAAATGCTCCAGCTATATTTATGGACTTAATGAATCGGATCTTCGGCCATATTTGGATAAGTTTGTAGTAGTGTTTATAGATGACATTTTAATTTATTCTCGAGATGAGTCTGAACATGCCGAACACTTGAGAACTATATTGCAGATCTTGAGAGAAAAGAAACTGTTTGCCAAGTTTAGTAAAAGTGAGTTCTGGCTTCGTGAAGTCGGATTTTTGGGACATATAGTCTCAGGTGATGGTATTCGGGTGGATCCAAGCAAGATTTCTACGATCGTTGATTGGAAACCGCCCAAGAATGTATCCGAGGTTAGAAGCTTTTTAGGCTTAGCCGGGTATTATAGACGTTTTGTTAAAGGATTTTCGATGATTGCCTCTCCTATGACTAAGTTGTTGCAAAAGAATGTTAAGTTTGAATGGACTGATAAATGTCAACAAAGTTTTGAAAAGTTGAAACCACGATTGACTGAAGCACCAATTTTAGTACAGCCCGAGTCAGGAAAGGAGTTCGTAATTTATAGTGATGCATCATTGACAGGCCTTGGATGTGTGTTGATGCAAGAGGGTAAAGTGGTAGCTTATGCTTCGAGACAGTTAAAACCGCATGAGAAGAACTATCCTACACATGATTTGAACTCGGCATTGTTGTTTTTGCCTTGAAAATTTGGCGACATTATTTGTACGGTGAAAATGCGAATTTTACCGATCACAAAAGTTTGGAGTACTTGATGAATCAAAAGGATCTGAATCTGCGACAGCGAAGATGGCTTGAATTATTAAAGGATTATGATCTAGTGATTGATTATCATCCGGGAAAAGCAAATGTAGTTGCTGACGCCTTGAGCAGAAAATTTCTTTTTACTTTGAGAGCCATGAACACGGGGTTAGCATTGTCTGATGATGGGTCAATCTTAGTAGAGATGAGAGCTAAACCATTATTTCTCCAGTTGATTTGTGATGCTCAAAAGAATGATAGTGAGTTGCGGATCAAGAGAACTCAATGCGAATCAGGTTACGACTCAGATTTTCGAGTTGGACCAGATGACTGTTTGATTTTTCGAGACAGGATATGTGTGCCGAAAAATGATAAATTGATTCGAAAATATTACATGAGGCGCACAATGGTGTTTATCGTTCATCTGGTAGCACAAAATGTATAATGATTTAAAGAAGTCGTATTGGTGGCGGTATGAAAAGGACATTTCGAATTTGTAACCAAGTGTTTGATCTGTCAACAAGTAAAAGCTGAACATCAAGTGCCTTGAGGATTACTTCAACCGTAATGGTGCACGAGTGGAAATGGGACAAGATTACCATGGATTTTGTAACGGTTTGCCTTTAACTCCTAAAAAGAAGGATCTTTGTTTGGGTAGTGGTTGATAGATTAACAAAGTCAGCCCACTTTATACCGAAGACGTACCAATTACTCACTTGATAAATTAGCGAATTATATATTGCTGAAATTGTGAAGTTGCACGGAGTACCTATGTCTATAATATCAGATAGAGATCCAAGATTTACCTCGAGATTTTGGAAAAAGTTACAAGAAGCTTTGGGTACAAAATTGAACTTTAGTACCGCATTTCATCCACAAACAGATGGTCAAACGGAAAGAGTAATTTAGGTACTCGAAGATATGCTTAGATGCTGTGTTTTAGAATTTGGAGGTAGTTGGGAGAAATATCTATCTTTGATTGAGTTTGCCTACAATAACAATTATCAATCAAGTATACAAATGGCACCGTACGAAGCCTTGTATGGTCGTAAGTGTCGGACTCCTTTATATTGGACCGAGCTTAGTGAGAAACAGATTCACGGAGTTGATCTAGTTAAAGAAACCAAGAGAAAATAAAAGTAATTCGGGATTGCTTGAAAGTCGCTTGAGATCGACAAAAGTCATATGCTGATTTAAAAAGAAAAGAGATTGAATTTCGGTGGGTGATAAAGTGTTCTTGAAGGTGTCACCATGGAAAAAGATTCGAGATTTAGTCGAAAAGGCAAGTTGAGTCCGCGTTTTATTGGGCCGCATTGAGATTCTTGAGAGAATTGGACCGATGGCATATCGGTTGGCCTTATCGGCAGAGTTAGAAAGAATTCATAACGTGTTTCATGTATCAATGTTGCGATGTTATCGTTCGATCCTTCACATGTGATTTCCCAACGAAATTGAGATTCGATCGGATATGACCTATGAGGAGGAACCAATAAAGATTTTGGCTCGAGAAGTTAAGCAGTTAAGAAATAAAAGTATAGCCTTAGTGAAAGTATTGTGGCACAGACATGGGATAGAAGAGGCTACGTGGGAACCCGAGGAAGCTATGAGGAAACAAGACCCAAACCTCTTTCTGGGTAAGATTTTGGGACGAAAATCTCAAAAGGGGGAGAATTGTGACAACCCGAATTAGGGCCTAATCGAATAGTGGTTTCGTGACCACAAATCCGAGATAGAAATAATTTTTTATAATTATTTTGGGGTTTATGATATGATTGCATGATTGTGTGAAAATTTTGTGATGAAATTCTATGCCTAAAGTGCTTAAATTGAAAGTAGGGACTAAATCGAATAAGTTGCAAAATTTGCATCCCGAAGTTTTAGTATGAAATTGTTTTGGAATATTAATTAGGAGGTCTTAAATAGCAATTTGACCAATTTTAAGTTCATGGACAAAATTAGGACATGGAAGGAATTTTTGAAAGTTTAGTAAGGAGGGCATTTTGGTCATTTGGATATTAAATGAAATAAAATGGGAAAAATAACACAAAATTGATCATCATCCTCCTTAGTTGCTGCCGAATTCTCCTCTCTCCATAGCTAGGGTTTCTTCAATTTTCAAGCTCCATAGTAAGTGATTTCAAGCCCGTTTTAATGTTCTTTACGTTTTGGAATCCTTAAGCTCGATTAAGCTTATGCTAGTAATAATTTAACCTAGGGTTCATATTGGGAAAAATACCCATAGGTGAAATTTGTGTATTTTGATGTTTTATGATAGAATATGAGGTTTTAAATTATGTTACATAACTTGTGCTACTCGGTTTTAAGTGAAACGAGTAAAAGCAGCATAATCGGTAAAAATACCTATTGTTCATAACTATATGATAGAGTGAGAATTTGATGTTGTTGTAGAAGAGAAAATGTTCAGCATATCATAAAACATAAGAATAAGGGCTGAAATTAAATTCCGAGCCTAGGGGCAAAATTGTAATTTTGTAAAAGTTAGGGGCAAAATGTAATTTTTCCATGATGTGATTTTTGGATTGAAATAAATAGTATGAGTATTAAATGAGCTAAATGTGTTATTATAGATCAAGAAAGACGCGAATTGATCTCGAGCAGGGAAGGCAAAAGTTTTGGACTAAATTGCAAAATTTCCACATTTTGCACCAAGGTAAGTTGTATGTAAATATTACAATAATTTCATGTACATTCTTATATTTCAGCCTATTATATAAATATACTAGCTGATGTTAAAATATAAATCGACTATTGGAAGAATGGAAATAAATATAGAGAGAGATCCGGTTGAACATTCGGAGAGATCGAATGAAATAGAGGGCGTAGCTAGGTCACATGTATGATGCTTGAGTGCACATCATGTGTACAAGAAAGCTACGAGACACCCAGTAGTAGCTAGGTCACATGTGTGATACGAGATGTATCCCATGTAGACAAGAGAGCTACGTGAAAGATAAATGTAGCTAGGTCGCATGCGTGATTCCAAGTGAAGGACACCATGAAGACAACAGAGCTACTGAGACAAATCGGCTAGGTCGCATGAGTGGTACTAAGTGTTCACCATGTGTACAAGAGAGCCGAACTAAATGAAGTATGATGGTGGGGATGTGTCTTTGAAACCATTAAATATCGAGGATTGATCCGAATTGTTCAACGGGATGGTTTTGTGGTGATATTGTGGTTTGGACCTACACTTTTGGTGAATGAAATGTGGTGAAAATGATTTGTGGTATATACATATATAAGATAAAATGAGGTTAGCATAAAGAATGTGTGAAAGAGTGAAATTAGCATTAAAACTGTTTTTAGATGGTAGCAGTGACGTGATTTTGAAAAATCACCAAAAATAGGAGGAATATAATTAGAAGTTGAATGAGATGTGAAATTAAAGTTTAATGAGTCTACTTTCATGTAAAAGAAACAGAGCAAGCAAAGGAATTCTATATTTTGAGATATTTACAATTGTATGTGACTTGCTCGGGATGAATACGTGATCCCTGTTCCAACTTTGAAAAATCATTAAAAATTGTACAAAGCAAATTAAGAAATATAGTTTACATGCCTAAATTCCTTATTAAGACTAGTTTTAAATGAAATATACTTCAGGGCTGTTTGAATTGTGTACTGAGAGAAATTCAATTTGTAGTGAAGAGAGGTCGATCATCGAATGTGTAACAGGGAAAATTTAACTAATAAACTGTACTAATCGGCTGAACCAAAATTATAGAAAAAATTAGCAAAAAGCTTTATGAGTTTAGATTCAGGAAATTTTACGGAATTGAATTTGAGTTTTGTAACTCGAGTTATGATTTATTTAGTGAATATGACACAAATGAGACAGCTTAATCAAAGTGGAATGAATAGTGAAGTTAAAGTAGATATACTTGAATTGTTGTGTAAACATGTTAGATTCTTTAATTAGTATTTACATACTTACTTACTAAGCTATAAGCTTACTTTGTTTCTCTCTTTTGTCTTATAGTGTCCTCCGCTTGCTCAGAGTTAAGGATCGTGAAGATCTACCCGCACTATCATACTTTAGGGTATTTGAACTAAACGTTTTGAATTATGGCATGTATAGTAGGCTTAATTATTTTGTTACGTGTCATATTTGTCTAGGTTTAAAATATTAGTTACAGTACTCGACCAGCTACTTTGTACAAGCCATTAAAGTTGGCTAATATTGTTCAAGACATATGTTATACGATGCACTATCAAATTGGATGACATATTTATATCTCGGTTATGTTTAATGGTATGTGTTATGTTCTGGTAATACCTTGTATCCTGTTCCGGCGACGGTAACGGGTAAGGGGTGTTACACCCACATCTGAAACACGCTCCAATCTTTTTCCAACATTCACCCAAATGAAATCTTCCACAGTTAGCACAGGGCTGCGGTCTTGCAGCAGCAACAGGACCTCCAGCTCGAACTGGCCCATCCAACTTGGCCCTCTTAAAAGGCCTACCTCCAAAACTTGAGGATCCAAAGTCCCTTTTAACTCTGCCCCTATCTTTCTCTCGGTTCTAGCACTTAGAGTGCTTCATGTCTTCAGCAATCTTCGCTTTCTCAACAAGGGCAGCAAAGTCTCGCTCCCTCTGTGGAGCTATCAGAATTCTCAATTCATTGCGAAGTCCATCTTCGAACCGTACACAGCGTTCATACTCAGTAGCTACTATCCCACGAGCATAACGACTCAACAGCAGAAACTCCGCCTCATAAGCTGCCACAGTCCTGTTCCCTTGGGTTAGGTTCAGAAATTCCTTCCTTCGAGCGTCCACATAACTTGCACCCACATACTTCCCTTGGAAGGACGCTTTGAAGAAATCCCATGTTAGACGGTTAGCTTGCATACCTTCCCACACAGTGAGCCACCATTGATAAGCCTCGTCTCGCAGTTACGACATTGCCCCTTTCAGTTTTTGTTCCACAATATAGTCAAGATCATCCATAATCCGCTCCGTAGCCTCTAGCAAATATTCTGCCACATTCAGGGCTACTCCAGAAACACCCCTAAAGATCTCTGCCCCATTGGATCGGAGTCGCTCAGAAATTGACCCCCGCGCCACTGACCCTGTACTCACTCCAGCAACCCTTTCGAGAACCCGCAGTATTGCCTGAGACAGGGCATCATCTCCAACTACTCAATTATGAGACCCAGACTCAGTTACCGGTGAAGCCGGTGTCTCCCTAGCAGGCATGTGACCTGAAGCTGAAGACCCAGCCCTAGCACTCCCTCGGCCTCTACCACAACCTCACGTACCCCTTCCACGAGTACCTCTAGTACTCATATTGATATGCGCTTTATCTGGATTTTAAAGTTTTATGCCATCAGTTCATAATTCCAGTTTATTATTAGAAGATATTTTATGATAAACAATATTCAGAGTTTTGTTCTTGTAGATTGAAATTTCGCTACCAATATCGGTCTTCTACAGTCTCAGTTTGTTCTAACCAAAGATTTAAAACTACCAACTATAATAGTTTTCCAGCATCACACTTACAACAATAGATACTAGCCAAGAACTTACAGATTTGGCACTGGAGACTCGGAGTGCCACACTTTCCTGAACCATATTTCAAGCAGCTTACATAATTTGAAAACAGCCTTATTATTTACCAAAATTTTGAAACCCAATCTACAGCCAAGTTTTGCAACCTGACTCTGATACCACTAAATGTAACACCCCAAACCCGGCCTAGACGTTATGGCCGAATCTGGCATGTCACATCAAATTATTTTTCAAAGTTAATCTTTTCGGTAAAAATTCGTTATTGAATCTAAACCCATTTATTATTATTTAATTAAAATTCAGGTCAAACATGTACAATTACGATTGCCTTTGGTATGTTACTTAAGTTAAAACCACGAAAGCATTCTGAAAACATTATTGTTGGAACCTCGTGTTCCTTAGAAAATCTTGCTATTTTGAAAACTCGCGTTTTCCTAGACTAGTAGTTTAATATAAGAAACCTCAATCCAAATTAAAACTTAAAACCCACCAATGGCCTTATTACATAAATTAAAATCCAAAACAAAAATCTATTAGCAATTTAAATAAGCAAAAACAGTAGTGTGGCCATCCCCGAGTCCCTCGCAGCTCCAAACCATCTAAGCCTGGGGATTACCTGCACAGTTAGAAACAAAGTGAGTTTACGAAAACTCAGTGTGTAATCCCAATAACAAACATACAGTAACCAACACAGTATTAGTACAGTGTGGGCCAAAGCCCTATTCAAGAATAAGACGATCGGGCCAAAGCCCTATTCGGTCTGAAGATACCGGGCCTTAGCCCTATACAGTAGCATTGTGGGCATAAGCCCAATACAGTATCAGTATAAATGCGTAATGCAACCCATCCCATACCAGCCAGCACACCACCCGTACCAACCAACACACCTGTGGGGATATCAATCGACCCACCCAACCAGCACACCAATATCGAAGCAAAGCTACTAGTAATAGTAATAACGCAGCATAGCTGCCAGTAATAGTAAGCATGGTAAACCACCAGTAATAATCATCGTAACATAGTCACCAGTACAGTACTCCCTCCAAATCATATGCCCATCCCCATGCAGTATGTCATATCATAATTATTAAGTGTACGCAGCATGCTGTAATCACAACTAGTTTCATAATATCAACACACATCAGTTAACCTATTGCTAGGAAATAATAATCATTTCTCTAGCCAGGGGTAAAATCGTAAATTTTTACCCCTCAGGGATATTTCAGTCATTTAACCATTATAGGGTCTCAATACCATTAACGACTTCTTGGAGGGTATTTGGTCATTATAAATAACTCAAATAATCCATATGGCCAAAACAGTGCCAATGGGCCCTCGGCCCAAGTGGGTCCATACACTCGTGTGCCCCATCTAGTCCCTTTTCGATCGCGACTTTGCAATTTCAAACCCAAACAATGGTCTTGCACCTACCGCACAAATTTGTCCGTGTGGGCCCGCAAGCCCATTGGCCCACACGGCTCAGCCCTACGATGCCCAAAAGTAGTGCAAGCCCACGAGTTTGTCGTGGTGACCCCTTCGGTCATCACCTACGTTTACGGCTCGGTTTACCCAAGAGCATTTGCATACTCGAGGAACCTCTCATGCCATTGTTTCGGCTTTTGATCGATACTGATAAGGGTGCGGCTACACACATGTTAACGAAACTGCCCAAGTTTCTCAAATATCCAACCTTGTCTCAAGAAATGTGATCTACAACCCTTGGACCACTGATTGAAAATGATCGAACAACTCCTGCCAATCTACTGCATTAACAGCAGATTTTATTAGCAATAAGTATAAAATCCAAAGCTTGATACCTATAGCCAAAATAAATCCCAAGCTAGAGTTAGAAAGATTTGATATCCAACCGCAACTGACATCTTAGTCTTCTTACCCCAGTGATTAGATCGAACGCCAAAAAGGAATTTGTACACCTTTGAGCATTGAAGGCTCCCCTTTATCTCTTCAAGAGTTAGAATCCAGTGATCCCAAACATGCAAAAGGAGTAGAGAATTAGCATCCCTAACCGAACATTCCACTTGAGAAGAAAACGAAAGAATAATAGGCACAAGAAAGAACACTTACCCCAAGGCCAAACGATAGGCAGAAAAGATGCTGGCACAATAGATTCTTGTCGGAACTTGATGCTCAAAAGAAGCGAGTGCACAGGAACAAGAGGCACAATGATCGGCCAAGGAGGAAAAACAAAAAGAAGATGATGATGAACAGAGAAGAGAACAAGAGTGGTTTGGCTAAAGAAAATCGAAAAGAGAAAATAATGAAAGGGAGAAGATCAAGTCGACTAATGGTAAAGGAGTATGAGAAAAGAATAGAGGGGGATGAGAGAATTGACTAACGCAGAACAACAAGGGAAGTAGTGCTTCACCAAACAGAATAAGACCGAAAGAGAGAATGCTCGCTTGACTAACAGAAAAAGATAACAACCGAGAGAATAGAAGAAGAAAGAAAATATGCAAACGAAAGAATCTCGAAACAGTAGAGTACTGAAATTGAGTATAGGAGAACTCGGCCACTTCCACACCACACAAAAACGTCCCAACCTTCCCCAAATCGAAACCAAGGGAACCATAGTGCTCCATTCAACCACAACCTCCAACCAACACCATATCCCTTGATTTTCTCCCTAATTCTCTCCCCCTATCCCTCCACAATCTCACCAACCTCCTATTCAAATTCAAACCAAATCCCTTTTTACCAAGTCTCCAACCACTCCTACAGAGTTTGAGTCAAACTCCACCTCTTGCGCCACCAAAACATAAAATAAAGCCCCTCTTGCATTACCTGGGATTCGAACCCATGCCCATACGAATGCACAACACGGTACTTACCACTAAGCCACAAGGCCTTCTGTGTCACCAATCAACCATGAATATTTATAAAGCCTAAGTGCCAGCGTACAGGTTCTTTTAAGAGCAAAAAAAAAAATGCTGCAAAAGCTGAAACTTGAACCCAGAACTACTCAGACACTCCCAAACACACTTAAATCAACTAACCATTCAAGCAAACATGGACTATATGCCAAAACAAGCAAAATTATAGACCCCATATTTTTGGGGCGTTACAGTGGTAGACTTGACAAGTGCCATGATATGTTTTGATTATTTATTAACTTTGTTTATTTTAGTTTTTGGAAGTTTGTGAGTTATATGTTTTCTTATGTTTATGAACTTTAATGATGGATTGATGTATCTTTCTTAGACACATTTGATGATTTGAACTGTGAAATTTAGCCATTGGATGATTATTTGCCAAAGTAAGTGATGCATGATGCTTAGAATCTATTTTGGAATGATTTAATTGCATGTATGCTGCATTTTTCTGTCCAGGGGTAGAGGTGTCGATATTCAGGATTTAAAATCGATACCTCTGTGATTTAAAATGTGTAGGTAGTTAGAATAGAGATTTGGTATCGATACCTTTGCTCAAGTATCGATAGTCGAGATCAAAATATCAATATTTCATGATAGGTACCGATAATTTTTGAGACTTTAGGATTTATTCAAGAAATAGAATGCAAGTTTGGTATCATTTTTCATGGTGGTATGGATGCCACACAAAGAAAATATCAATACCCTAGTGTCAGTATTGATACCTACAGCCACTTTTTCAGAATTTTGCTAAATGGACCTTAGGCGTGTTAACGCTCATTTTAGGGGTATTTTTTATATGATTTGCACATAACAATGATAGCTAACAAGTATAATTTACTTAAACCTATACGAATATTAAAATTGAAGACACTTCATTTAAAACAAACCTTTACTTGTTGTATATGACATGAGATGGTGGTGTGGCATCCCGTATTTGGGCTTGACAACCTGGCCGAGTATAGGGTGTTAGAATCCTGGTGCCTGTGAATCTGGCCAAGAAAAGGCCTTCTTTATTAACAAAAAGGGGAACAATTGAAGACGAATAGCGTCATCAGTGATCCCGAAGGTATCACATAGTTGGAGGAACCATTCTAAATGCTAACTCAAATCCTTTGTCATTATCCCGAGGAACTGTAAATTGTGTCTAGACCATAGCTGGCTTTATCTCAAAATTATTGGCCATGATAGTTGGCCTCGTTATGCTCCGTTGAACCATATCCAGATTTGGTAGCACATATTCTCTCAGAGTCCTCTCATTACATGCCATATTTAAATTTATGGGTAGTTGTGGTGGTGGTGGTGGATTTTGTAGGTTGTTAATGTAACGCCCCCATGCCCGAGACCATCACCGGAGTCGAGCTTGAGGGGTTACTGAACATAATTTATCAATTTAAGAACTTCAAATCATTTGTTTCTACATTCACAGCTTTCTAGCTACTCGCATCACGGTTACAAGAAAAATCATATCTCGAGTTACGAAACTCAAAATCAAGATCCGTAAATTTTTCCTGAATCTAGACTCATATATCTATTTACTAATTTTTTTTCTAGAATTTTTTTATTGTTCCAATTAGTACAGTTTATTAATTAAAGTATCCCCTATTTCAGGGTTCAACTGCTCTGACCTCTGTATATTACAAATCAGATATATCTCTATAAAAAATTTCAATGACTATGAGGTTTGTTTCTATTAAAACTAGACTCAATAAGGAATCTGTAAATATAAATAAAAATTTCTAATTATTTTAGTAAAATTTATTATGAATTTTTAAAGTCAGAACAGGGGATCCAGAAATCACTCTGGCCCTATTTTGTAAAAGATTAAATATCTCATAAAATATAATATATATTCCTGTTTTGTTCAATTCATATGAAAATAGACTCATTAAGCTTCAATTTCATAACTTACTCATAATTTAGTTCCATTTATACTATTTTTAGTGATTTTCAAATTCATGTCATTGCTGCAGTAATATTCTGTTTTAAGGCAAGTTTCATCTTTCCATGAATTTTTATGAACTAGATAACCTATTAAACTTCCATGATATCAAACATGATCTAAATTAGCCATCACCATGACTTATCAATATCAAACATTTTCTCAACCAAACATGGCCATATCATAAAACTATTTACACAAAATAAGTATATTGCTATACATGCCATACTTAAGTAGTTGTACAAGCCATTTACCAAGATAAAAGTCCTTTGGATAGTGTGATCGAACTTTCGACTTTGTTCCGATTCCCTGAGCCGGCTTGTTCAAAACTACAGTGAATGAAAAGGAAGGAGTAAGCATAAATGCTTAGTAAGTTCATATGTAAATAACAAGTAACATAACAATACAAATATACCAAACAACTTTAGCATGGTACCACCAAAACATATATCACATCTTTAAACATCATTCATCATCTTACCACCTTATCGTTGTTGTATCTATTTTCAACCCGAGGGTTAAGAACATACCTGTCCAAAGTGTCCATTTCACAACACTTACCCAAAATGTCACTTATATCTTAAGTGCTCTTCCATTAAACTAGAAATTTCACCCGTTGAACACATCGGAATATAACTCGGATACATGGATAATTTGCACATAAGTGCCACATATGTAATCAAGAAATCATGTAACCCGCCCTTCAGTGAACTCAGACTCAACTCAACGAGCTCGAGCGTTCGCATCCATAAATGAACTCGGACTCAACTCAACGAGTTCGGATGCCTAGTTACATTTCACGAACTCGGACTCAAATCAACGAGTTCGGATATTCGCATCCATAAGTGAACTCGGACTCAACTCAACGAGTTCGGATGCTCAACCATCCTAGTGACATGTCACTTATATCCTAATCTATTCCTAAGATTCAAACAGGCTTTTTCCCTCGATCTCACATTTGTCGTCTTCCATGGAATATCGAAACCGATACTCGGTAGCAATTCATATTTATCAAGTAGTAAACATAATTTGCATATTACTCAACATTAACCACAAAGCATAATATTTCATGATTAAAAATCAGCATATCATATAATTAACATTAATAACTTAAAAATAACATTTATGCTACATTATTTACACATGAACTTACCTTGGTACCAAAATATAAAGATTTTGCAATTTAGTCCACAATCTTTTCTTTTCCTCGATCACGACTTGAATCTCGTTTTTCTTGATCTATAATACCAAATTAATCTTATTTAATACATACATTCATCAAAACAGCATTTAATCTGAACTTTAAAAATTACACTTTTGCCCTAAACATTTGTAAAATTACACTTTTGCCCCTAGGCTCTAGAATTAAACTTTATTCCTTATTCTTATGTTTTATAACATGCTGATCACTTTTCCATTCTATGGCAACATCAAATTCTCTCTAACATATACTTGTGACTATTAGGTATTTTTGCCGATTAAGCCCTTTTACTCGTTTTCACTAAAACCGAAAGCAGACAAGTTGTCTAACATAATTTAAAACCCCATATTCTATCATAAAACATCAAAATACACAAATTTCACCTATGGGTAGTTTTCCAAATATAAACCCTATGTTGAATTATTGCTAGCTTAAGCTTAATTGAGCTTCCGAGATTCCAAAAACGTAAAGAACATTAAAAACGGGGCTTGGAATCACTTACTATGGAGCTTGGAAGCTTGAAACAAACCCTAGCTATGGAGAACCCTTGAAATTTCGGCCTAATGAAGAAGATGGACAAAAATTGGCTTTTAATTTTGTTTTTAATTAATTTTAATAACTAAATGACCAAAATACCCTTACTACTAAACTTTCCAAAAATTCCTTCCATGGCCTAATTTTTTCCATGAACTTAAAATTGGTCAAATTGCTATTTAAGACCTCCTCATTAATATTACAAAACAATTTCATACTAAAAACTTCTAGAATGCAAGTTTTGCAACTTATTCGATTTAGTCCCTACTTTCAATTTAAGCACTTTAGGCATAGAATTTCATCACGAAATTTTCACACAATCATGCAATCATATCATAAACATCAAAATCATTGTAAAATAATTATTTCTATCTCGGATTTGTGGTCACAAAACCACTATTCCGATTAAGCCCTAATTCTAGATATTACAACTCTCCCCCCTTTTAAGGATTTTCGTCCTCGAAAATCTTACCGGTAAACAGGTGTGAGTATTGGTTTCTCATAGTTTCTTCAGGTTCCCATGTAGTCTCTTCTACCCCATGCTTTTGCCACAACACTTTCACAAGTGCAACACTTTCACAAGTGCAACACTTTTATTTCTTAGTTGTTTGACTTCTCGAGCTAAAATCTTAATCGGTTCTTCTTCATAAGTCGTATCCGGTCGCAGTTCAATTTCTGTCGGTGAAATTATATGTGAAGGATCCGAACGATACCGACGTAACATAGATACGTGAAACACATCATGAATCTTCTCTAATTCGAGTGGTAACGCTAGCCGATATGCTACCGGTCCAACTTTTTCAATTATTTCATACAGTCCAATAAAACACGGACTTAACTTGCCCTTTCGTCCAAATCTAAGGACTTTCTTCCATGGAGACACTTTCAAAAATACCTTATCACCAACTTGAAACTCTATTTCCTTTCGTTTCAAATCCACATAAGATTTCTGTCTATCTGAAGCAGCTTTCAAACAATCTCAAATCACTTTCACCTTTTCTTCGGTTTCTTTTATTAAATCAACTCCATAAATCTGATTTTCCTTGAGTTCAGTCCAATACAATGGTGTCCGACATTTACGACCATATAATGCTTCATAAGGTGCCATCTTCAAACTTGTCTGATAACTATTATTATAAGCAAATTCTACCAACGGTAAATACTTTTTCCAACTACCTTGAAATTCCAATACACAACATCTGAGCATGTCTTCAAGAATCTGAATTACTCTCTCTGATTGTCCATCAGTTTGTGGATGAAAGGCAGTGCTGAAATTTAACTTTGTACCTAATGCTTCTTGCAACTTTTGCCAAAACTGTGAGGTAAACCTCGGATCTCTATCCGAAATGATTGACAAAGGTATCCCATGAAGTCTAACAATCTCTTGGATATACAATTCAGCCAACTTATTAAGAGAATAATCTATACGTACCGGAATAAAATGAGCCGATTTAGTCAGTCTGTCAACTATTGCCCAAATGGCATTTTTCTTCCCTGGAGTTAACGGCAACCCTGATATAAAATCCATAGTAATCCGATCCCATTTCCATTCAGGAACCATAATAGGCTGGAGTAATCCCGAAGGTACGTGGTGTTCAACTTTCATTTGTTGACAAACTAAGCACTTTGATATAAACTCGGAAATATCTCTTTTCATTCAACTCCACCAGTACATTTTCTTCAAGTCATTATACATCATCGTACTGCCCGGATGAACCGCTAAACAACCATTATGTGCTTCATGCAAAATCTTTTGAATCAACTCATCATTTTTCAGTACACAAATCTGATTTTTAAACATCAAACAACCATCAGAATCGATTCTGAAATCTGATCTCGTATCAGCTTCACACTGTTTTCTTTTGGCTAGCAAATCTTGATCATTTTTTTGAGCTTCAAAAATCTTTTGTAAAAACATCGGTCTTGCTCTTAACTCTGCTAGAATCGAACCGTAATCTGAAATTTTCAACTGAGTGTTCATAACTCTCAAAGCAAACAACAACTTTCTGCTTAAAGCATCGGCAACCATATTCTCTTTTCCCGGATGATAATCGATAACAAGCTCGTAATCTTTCTATAACTCCAACCATCTTCGCTGTCTCAAATTCAAGTCTTTTTGTGACATCAAGTATTTAAGACTTTTGTGATCGGTATATACTCGGCACTTTTCACCATACAAATAATGTCGCCAAATCTTCAAAGCAAATACCACCGCAGCCAATTCCAAATCGTGAGTAGGATAATTCTTCTCATGAGGTTTTAACTGTCTCGAAGCATAAGCCACCACTTTTCCTTCTTGCATGAGTACACACCCCAAACCATTTAGAGAAGCATCACTGTTGTGACAGCCCTAAATTGACCCTAGTCGGAAAGTGGTTTCAGGACCACGAAACCGAGTCTTATAAATAATTAAAGGTTATATTCTGTGTTTATGATGTGCGTAAATGCTTGTGTGATAGTTCCATACTTTAATTTGGTCAGTGTATGTGAAATTTATTAGTAGGGACTTATGTGAGACAATTTAGAAATATGCTAGGCAAGTGTTCAAGTGGCCTATTAATATATGTGAGAAAGTGCTTGTCCTTGCATGTCAAATTAGCCAAATTAAAGCATAGTGGCCGGCCATGCTATGGGTGGAAACATGTCACAAACATGTTGTGACAGCCCAAAATAGACCCTAGCCGGAATGTGGTTTCGGGACCACTAAACCGAGTCATAAAAATAATTAATTGTTATATTCTATGCTTACTATGTGTGTGCATGCATATGTGGAAAATTTCATTCTCTAATTTTACCCATTTGTATGAGAAAGTATTAAATAGGGATCAAAGTGAAACATGGTGAAATATGATAGGCTAATTTTAAATGGCTTGTTAGTACATGTTAACAAAAAGGTGGAGTTGCATGTCAAATAATCCCTTCCTAAGGAGGGTGGCTGGCCATGACAAGGTTATGGGCAAGGAACATGTTCCCAACATGTTTTACTAATGGATGATGTTAGAAATAATAAACAACTAAGCATGGGTGAGAAAAGAAAAAAATGTGTGTGAGAGAGTAGCATCCCCCCATTGCCGTGCAACCAAGAAGAGAAAACAAAAAATTTGTTCATGCTTGCTCTCTCCCTTTTGGCCGAAAATACTAAGAGGAAGAAGGATTTTTGCTTCATTTCCTTTGTTTAGAAGAGATCTAGAAGGAGATTTGGCTAAGTTTGCATCAAGATTAAGGTATGTATGAGGTTGTGTTGGGAGTTTCATGCATGGTTTGGTTGCTAATTTGATGTGCATGTTAGCCATGGCTCAAATCCTTGTTATGCCATGGAAATGGTATTTGGCCAAAGTTGTTATGGTGATAAAGCCATTGCATGCTAAGTGTGAAGCTTGATGATGATGCATGCAATGATGGATTGTCTACTCTTGAGTAAGATTTTGAGTTTTCTTTTGTGTTTAACCATGATTGAAGTTGAATGGAGCATGATTGTCATATTCGCCATGATGCATTCATGAGCATGGTTCATGCTTCTTGCATGTTAGTTAAAATTTGTATTTTGGATGGCTATGGACACCTTGAAATTCGCCATGCTCATATTGTATATATATGTTTGCACATGATGTTTTGGCTATGAAGTAAGTGATGAATATATTGGTTTAAAGAAGAAGATGTGGAAGAATGCTTGTGAAATTGCAAGCACAATTCGGCCTAGCACACATATAAGTGCTTGGTGCTATATTATAAGTTTTGAGCTACAATATGCAAAGCATTAACTAGTAAATGCATGCTGTTTTTGTGAGGTATTAAGTGCCTAATTGGCCTCAACATGTACATGAATATTCGGCCTTGGGTAGCCTATTGAAGGCCTTAGCATTTCCTTGATGCTCGAATAAATTGTATTGAATTGCTTGATGTAGTATAAAATGTGCATGACCATTGTGTATTCAAGCTAAAGAGTGGCCATATGACCATTTAAACTCCTTGTCATATTCGGCCATAAGCAAGCACAATGAGGTTTTAATAAATTGAATTTGTTTGAATTAGCTCAAGAGCTAAGAGGGCCACAATTGGACAAGGGAAGGAAAAGGTGATCGAATAGCCAAAAAGCCGTTCGACAACATCCGAGGTAAGTCCTCAAGAAGTGACCCTACTTGAATTATGTGAAATAAAGTATGGATGTGTATTGATTATTGATTATGTATGTATGAACATTTGAATTCTACCCGGCTAAGTCCCGAAGGCGAATATGCTTGTGATTATATTTGCGTTTGAGCCTTAGTAACGAAAATGAAATATGTATGTCCAATGATTATTGATGTATGTGTACAAGAGAAATTGAATGATATCCGGCTAAGCCCCAAAGACAATTATGCTTGAAATTATATCCGGTTAAGACCAAGGCAATTGTGCTAGTGGCTATATCCGGCTAAGACCAAGGCATTCGTATGAAGTTATTCTATCCGGCTAAGACCAAGGCATTTGTGCACGTGATTATATCCGGTTATATTCAAGAATCTTGGGCTGGAGGTGAGTGTTGGTTGCTATAATGAATTCAATTAGTACACTCGAAAAGCCCAAAGGATAAGGTACGTTATATGTGCATTGGAAAGTCGACATGTTTGAGCAACATTCGCTCAATCGACTAATGAATTTCAGTTATTGAATTGATTGATACTTTGTGAAAGTATATAATGATGAAGTGTGAAGTAAGAATGTGTATTAATGAAATGATGCATTTGGCTATGTGAATGTATTGCTGTAATTAGAGCTGATTATATTCCTTGAGACTTACTAAGCATAAAAAATGCTTACCCTGTTACTTTGGCTCTCTGTTTTATAGTTTTCGCCGATAGCAATCGGATTCGGGATCAATAAAGTCGAAGTCATCCACACTATCCACGCCTCTATTTTGGTATAAATTTTGGTTGAACTTTGAAATGGCATGTATAGGACTACCCCTTGTTGGTTGAATATGTTGTGATGTATATATGTACGGCCATGCGAAAATGGCTCGTAAAAGTGAAGTATCGACTTAGACTAATTGTGGTTTGTATGTATATATTTGGTGTCATGATGTGGCTATGGCTTGAAATGGGAATGTTGGTCATATGATCAGCCATTGGCATGGTTAAAATGATCATATATGAACCTATGTATGGCAAGACTAGTTGGTTCATGGAGACTACCAAATAGGTAAGACCTACCTTAAAACAGATGCTGCCAGCTGCAGTGACGTGAATGTGAAAAATCACCAAAATTCGTAGGAATGGAATTAAATAGTGAATAAGCTATGTAAATGAACCTTGATGAGTCTATTTTCATATGGAAGAAACGAAATGGCCATAGGAGTTACATGTTAAGAGATATTAAAGCTATTGTGAGACAGGGCCAGAACGGTTTCTGGGTTCCCTGTCGCAACTTTAAAATTTACTATAAATTATCCAAAATAATTAGGAGACATACCTTATATCTACAGATTCCATTTTGAGTCTAGTTTCATTAGAAACAAACGACACCAGCATTAAAGCCCTGTACAGAGAGATATTCAAGTTATACCGCGCGAAGGTCAGAGCAGTCGATCCCTGTAACATGGGTGACTTTAACTAATAAACTGTACCAATTGGCCCAACCAAAAATTCTAGAAATAAATCCATGGATGGATATATGAGTCTAAATTCAGGGAAAATTTACGAAACCAGTTTCCGAGTTTTGAAACTCGAGATATGATTTTTAAGGCGACAGTGACGCAGTTTTCCAGCCTGACTGGAAATGTCAAATGGATGGGCAAAACAAGTGAACTTGGCTTGTTAACCCCTCGTGTCCGACACCGGCGATGGTCTCGGGTTCGGGGTGTTACACATGTTATGTTAGTGATGTATGTTAGGAAAAATAAAATAAGGAGCATGGTAATAAAATAATGAAAGGGAATATGATGAAAAAAAAGAAAGAATGTGTGTGATTGTTCCCCCCCCCCCCATTGCCGTGAGTTGAAGAAAAGAAAACAAAAAAAAAAAGTGTTCATCCTTGAACATCTTTGGCCGAAAACTTTAAGGAGAAAGGAAGAAGAAAGGTTGAAGAGGTTCGGCCATGCATGTAACTAGGCTAAGGTATGTTTGATGTTGCTCCATGAGATTCATGTATATTTTAGTTGTTAGCTTGAGTCCTACCTAGCCCATGGTCTAAATCTTTGCTATGTGAGGGAGATGATACTCAACCATGGGTGTTGTCTTCTTGGTGGATGCTAGATGTTGTGTTGGTGAGGTATGAAGATGATAGAGTGTGTGTGAGAATTTGAAAAAAAAGGTAGGTCTTAGCAACTTCATGAAGCAATCGGCCATGGTATACCCATAAGTATGATTTATGCTTGCTATGTTACTCATGGTTAAAATGATTCGGCTATGCTTCATGTAAAAATAAAATAGACATGTGAATTCGGATATATGTTTATATTTGGTTAATGATTTATCCTTGTGAAGTATAAATTTGTAACATGATTTGAGTTGGAAGTTATTGTAATGTATTTGTGCATTCGGGTACATGATGAAAATATATGAAATGGTTATAATCAACCTTATGATTCGGCTCTTGCACATATATATATATATATATATATATATGTTTGTACATGATGTATTGGTATGCCATTTATGTGTGGTATTAATATATAATTGGCCTCAACATATGCATGCATACTCGCCACATGAGAAGATTAGTGTTGCATGTATTCGGTTAGAGGCAAGCATATTGATGCCTTTATCTTGGTTTAGACAATCGGCTAAAAGGGAGTGTGGATTAATATGTTGAGTTGATTCATGATTTCACATGTATGTGACTTTAATGTCTAATGTATATATATGGGCTAAGTACCTTGAGTTCCTCTTTTCGATGCTCAAATGATTAAACCAATTTATTTGTTAAATTAAGCTCAAGAGCAAAGGGGAACTAAATCCGATAAAGGGAAGGAAAAAGTGGTCGAATAGCCATCGAAATCGTTCAACAACATCCGAGGTAAGTTTTCGAGTAACGAGACTTAGTTACCGATTTGATTAAGTCATGATGTATGAGCATAACAAATATGCGGCGGTATGATGATTCTACTTGAATCATATGTTGAGCTAATTAGTCTATACGTATGACGGGTAGCCGTATGTGCATAGAGATAGTGTCATAAAGCAAAGTAAACCATGCTGTTTGTATGTGGCTAGTGAGCCGAAAATGGGTTTGCTTAATACGTGACTTGTGTTTGAACTCCAATTATGAAAACGAAATATAGATGTGTCATGACTTATTGATATGTGTGTGAATATTTGGATGATAACCGGGCTAAGTCCCGAAGGCATTTGTGCTAGTGACTAGTTCCGGGCAAGTCCCGAAGGCATTTGTGCGAAGTACTATATCCGGGCTAAGTCCCGAAGCCATTGGTGCGAGTTACTATATCCGGGCTAAGTCTCGAAGGCATTTGTGCGAGTTACTATAACCGGGCTAAGTCCCGAAGGCATTTGAGCAGTAGCTATATCCGGCTAAACCCCGAAGGTACTTGGTTGGGAATGAGCGATCTTGCTGTAATAATTTCTATTAATACACTCATAAAATCCCAACGATGAGGTACGTTTCGTATATGCATTTGAGTAGTGATTCCGTTTAAATATTATTCGCTCAGTCGATTAATGAATTTCCGGCCTTTGGCTAAGTTCATCTTTTTGTGTGAATATAAGGGTTGGTAATGTGAAGTAAGTATGATATTGGGAATTTGCGCATATGAAATTATCCATTTAGCCATATGAATGCTACATTGTAGTTGTGTCTGATTTTATGGCTCAAAACTTACTAAGCATTAAATGCTTACTCCGTTTCTTTGAATCTCTGTTTTATAGATTTTGGTTCGTCAGCTATTGGACTCGGGATTTTTGGAAGTCGGAGTCTCCCACACTATCAAAGTCCCTTTTGGTACACTTTTGGTTGAACTTTGAAATGGCATGTATAGGACACCCCTTTTTGTTATTAGTCAAGTACTTTGGTGTTGTATATATTTGGATAGCCATGCGAAAATGGCTTATATATATTTTGAGCATAATGTTATAATCATCTTGAATGTATATGCTCATTAAGAGGCATGGAAATGTTTGGCAATGATTAGCCATTAGAATGGTTCATCATGATTATATTTTGGGCTATATATGCTAAAGGGCTAGTTGAATCATGGAAACTATGAAATAGGTAAAGTCTACCTTAAAGGTAGATGCTGACAGCAGCAGTGATGTAGATTTGAAAAATCACTAAAAATAGTAGGAATGGAATTAAATAGTTAATAAATTATGTAATCAAACCTTGATTAATATACTTTCACATGGAAGAAACGAAACGATCATACGAGTTTTATGTTAAGAGATATTTAGGTTTTCACAAAACAGGGCCAGAACAGTTTCTGGATTCCCTGTTCCGAATTTGGAAATTCATCATAAATTAACCAGAGATAATTAGAAGTCATGCCTTATATGTATAGATTCCTTTTTTAGTCTAGTTTCATTAGAAACAAATGGCATCAGTATTGAAGTTCTGTACAGGGAGATATCCAAGTCGTAATGCGCAAAGGTCAGTGTAGTCGAACCCTGAAACAGGGGAGACTTTAACTAATAAACTGTACTAATTGGATTGACAAAAAATTCTAGAAAAAAATTTGTAGATGAACATACAAGTCTAGTTTCAGGAAAAATTTACAAAACTATTTTTCGAGTTTTGAAACTCAAGATATGATTTTTAAGGCGACAGTGACGCAGTAACCAGCTTGTCTGGAAAATTTTCAAATGGCCTATGAAAATAAGTGGATTAAGCCCGTTAACCCCTCGTGTCCGACTCTGGCAACGGTCTCGGGTACGGGGTGTTACAACTATACACCACAAATTCTTTACCTGATTCGGGTTGTATCAACACTGGTGCTTCAGTTAATAACTTTTTCAATTCTTCGAAACTCTGTTGACATTCTTCCGTCCATTCAAATTTAACATCCTTTCGGAGTAGTCTAGTCATAGGAGCAGCAATTATAGAAAATCCATTTACGAACCGTTGATAATACCCAGCTAGCCCCAAGAAACTTCTAACTTCAGTTACATTTTTCGGTGATTTCCAATCAACAATGGCTGAAATTTTACTAGGATCAACCCGTATACCATCACCTGAAACAATATGACCCAAAAATCCAACTTCCCGGAGCCAAAATTCACTTTTACTAAACTTAGCATACAGCTGCTTATCTCTCAAAGTTTGCAAAACTATCCTCAAATGCTCGGCACGCTCTGTCTCATCTTTTGAATAAATTAAAATATCATCTATAAACACCACAACAAATCTGTCCAAGTATGGCCGAAATATGCGATTCATTAAATCCATAAACACAGCAGGAGCATTTGTCAACCCGAATGGCATAACTAAAAATTCATGATGACCGTACCTTGTTCTAAAAGCAGTTTTAGGCACATTTGACTCTTTTACTCGCAGCTGATAATACCCAGATCTCAAGTCAATCTTTGAAAACCATGTCGCTCCTTCTAGCTGATCAAACAAATCATCAATTCTCAGCAACGGATACTTGTTTTTGATTGTCACCTTGTTTAACTGCCGATAATCAACACATAATCTCATAGAACCATCCTTCCTTTTTACAAATAACATGGGAGCACCCCAAGGTGAAAAACTCAGTCTCACAAAGCCTTTATCAGTCAACTCTTACAACTGCGACTTTAATTCTTTCAACTCTGTTGGTGCCATTCTATATGGAGCAATCGAGATCGGAGCTGTTCCTAGTATTAAATCAATACCAAATTCTACTTCCCTGACTGGAGGCAAACCTGGCAATTCTTCTGGAAATACATCCGCAAATTCACACACAACCGGCACTGATTCAACTTTCTTTTCAACTTCTTTTGTATTAATTACATACGCCAAATAAGCTTCATAACCCTTTCTCAAGTATCTCGAGCCGACATCAAGAAATCATACTAGATAATGCCTCGATTTGTCCGCTCAACCCGCAGAATTTCACCACTTTCACACTTTAATTCTATAACCTTTTCTTTGCAATTTATTATAGCATCATGCAATGTCAACCAATCCATACCCAAAATAACATCAAATTCATCAAACGGCAACAACATCAAGTCGGCCAGAAAGTAATGACCCGAATCATTAAAGGGCATTTCTTGCTTACTTTATCAACTATCACGCATTTGCCTAACGGGTTCGACACTCTAATCATAAATCCTGTGTTCTCAACGGTATATTCATACTAGACACCGTTTAATGCATACGTATGAATGAGTAGAACCAGGATCAATCAAAGCAATAACATTAATATCATAAAGAGAAAATGTACCGGTAATCACATCGGGTGACGAAGCATCTTCACGC
This sequence comes from Gossypium arboreum, assembly GCF_025698485.1. Taxonomy (NCBI): domain Eukaryota; kingdom Viridiplantae; phylum Streptophyta; class Magnoliopsida; order Malvales; family Malvaceae; genus Gossypium; species Gossypium arboreum. Next base: position 31,042,621 of record NC_069076.1, read on the forward strand.
GCTTTAATAGCATAAGTTCTAGCCGAGCTCTTCCTCGATCTAACGCTACATCTCTGGCTACATTCTTACTGCTTGTTTCACTTCCAGCTTTTCTCGGATACCTTCCCCTCGAGTTTGCACCACTAGCTTTTACACTCTCAAATTTTTCTTTCTCAGCTCTCTCTGGGCAGTCTCTAATAAAATGATCCGGAGAACCACATCAAAAACATTCATTTGCTCTGCACGGACCAAAATGATTTCTACCACACCGCTGGCACTCGGGTTTAACAAATCTCGAGTTCCCTACATTGGCTGCAGAAGTATTCTGAGATTTAGGTCCCACATTCTGCTTCTTAAAATTTCCATATGATTGCCCAGATGAAACTTGGGAACGAGGATCCATATTTCTTGACTTTCTGGGTTGTTGTGAAGGTGCCTTACTCATTGGCCTTTTCTTCCAATTTCGTGTCTCAGCCTCTACCTTCCTCTTCTCTTTAAGTAGTTCTTCAGCCTTACAAGCTCGATCAACTAGGACTACCATTTCTTTCAGTTCAAGGATCCCGAAAAATACTTTAATGTCTTCGTTGAGCCCGTCTTCAAATTGTCGGCACATCTTGGCTTCGGTAGGAACATATTCCCTGGCATACTTACTCAATCGAACAAACTCTCTTTCATATTTTGAGACTGTCATATTACCTTGCTTCAGCTCAAGAAACTCTTTACATTTTTGATCAATAAATCTTTCACTAATATATTTCTTCCGAAACTCTTCTTGAAAGAATTCCCAGGTTACCCTTTCTTTCGGTACCACCGAAATCAAAGTCGCCCACCAATTATAGGCTGAATCTCTCAACAAAGATGTAGCACATTTCAAACATTCTTCGTGTACAAGATAATTCATCAAATACCGGATAGAATTTTCAAGCCGAACTCGCTTTCTCGCATCATCATCAATATTTGCTCTAAATTCTTCAGCCCCTTGTTTACTTAATTCTATCAACGGGGTTCGAGAAATTTTATCATATCCACTCCTTGAGGCATTGGTGGCATAGGTTGAGGAATTGGGGGAGGTGGGGGAGGTCGTACATTTGGGTTCGTACGAACGAACTCAGTGTACCATGCACTCATCATTAAGAGAAAGGCTTCCCGATCCCTTTCTCCTCCTCCCTGACCAATAGTAGGAGGTGGGTTTTCAGTTGGCGCTGCCCCTTCAGCCGGAGCTGGCGCATTACTCTCTACTTCATCTGCCACATCTGGATCGGGATCCATTTACTATATAAAAATCATTTAAAAAGGTCAGAAGTCGTCACACTATCACAATTCATACATATGGCATGTATAGCAAAATCCGTACATACAACACGTAGTCCGAGAACCGACTAAACCTGCTCTGATACCACTAAATGTAACGCCCCCACGCCCGAGACCATCACCGGAGTCGAGCTTGAGGGGTTACCGAACATAATTTATCAATTTAAGAACTTTGAATCATTTGTTTCTACATTCACAACTTTCGAGCTACTCGCGTCACAGTTACAAGAAAAATCATATCTCGAGTTACGAAACTCAAAATCGAGATCCGTAAATTTTACCTGAATCTAGACTCATATATCTATTTACTAATTTTTTTCTATAATTTTTTTATTTGGCTAATTAGTTCAGTTTATTAATTAAAGTATCCCCTATTTTAGGGTTTGACTGCTATGACCTCTGTGTATTACGAATCAGATATATCTCTATACAAAATTTCAATGACTATGATATTTGTTTCTCTTAAAACTAGACTCAATAAGGAATCTGTAAATATAAATAACAACTTCTAATTATTTTAGTAAAATTTATTATGAATTTTTAAAGTCAGAACAGGGGATCCAGAAATCACTCTGGCCCTGTTTCACAAAAGTTTAAATATCTCATAAAATATAATTTATATTCCTGTTTTGTTCAATTCATATGAAAATAGACTCATTAAGATTCAATTTCATAACTTACTCATAATTTAGTTCCATTTATACTATTTTTAGTGATTTTTCAAATTCATGTCATTGCTGCAGCAATATTCTGTTTTAAGGCAAGTTTCACCTTTCCATGAATTTTTATGAACTAGATAACCTATTAAACTTCCATGATATCAAACATGATCTAAATTAGCCATCACCATGACTTATCAATATCAAACATTTTCTCAACCAAACATGGCCATATCATAAAACTATTTACACAAAATAAGTATATTGCTATACATGCCATACTTAAGTAGTTGTACAAGCCATTTACCAAGATAAAAGTCCTTTGGATAGTGTGATCGAACTTTCGACCGTCCCGATTTCCTGAGCCGGCTTGTTCAAAACTACAGTGAATGAAAAGGAAGGAGTAAGCATAAATGCTTAGTAAGTTCATATGTAAATAACAAGTAACATAACAATACAAATATACCAAACAACTTTAGCATGGTACCACCAAAACATATATCACATCTTTAAACATCATTCATCATCCTACCACCTTATCGTTGTTGTATCTATTTTCAACCCGAAGGTTAAGAACATACCTGTCCAAAGTGTCAATTTCACAACACTTACCCAAAACGTCCCTTATATCTTAAGTGCTCTTCCATTAAACTAGAAATTTCACCCGTTGAACACATCGGGATATAACTCGGATACATGGATAATTTGCACATAAGTGCCACATATGTAATCAAGAAATCATGTAACCCGCCCTAAGTGAACTCGGACTCAACTCAAAGAGCTCAAGCGTCAGATCCATAAATGAACTCGGACTCAACTCAACGAGTTTGGATGCCTAGTTACATTTCACGAACTCGGACTCAACTCAACGAGTTCAGACATTCGCATCCATAAGTGAACTCGGACTCAACTCAACGAGTTCGGATGCTCAACCATCCTAGTGACATGTCACTTGTATCCTAATCTATTCCTAAGGTTCAAACGGGCTTTTTCCCTCGATCTCACATTTGCCGTCTTCCATGGAATATTGGAATCGATACTCGGTAGCAATTCATATTTATCAAGTAGTAAACATAATTTGCATATTACTCAACATTAACCACAAAGCATAATATTTCATGATTAAAAATCAGCATATCATATAATTAACATTAATAACTTAAAAATAACATTTATGCTACATTATTTACACATGAACTTACCTTGGTACCAAAATATAAAGATTTTGCAATTTAGTCCACAATCTTTTCTTTTCCTCGATCACGACTTGAATCTCGTTTTTCTTGATCTATAATACCAAATTAATCTTATTTAATACATACATTCATCAAAACAGCATTTAATACGAACTTTAAAAAAATTACACTTTTGCCCCTAAACTTTTGCATAATTACACTTTTGCCCCTAGGCTCGAGAATTAAACTTTATTCCTTATTCTTATGTTTTATAACATGCTGATCACTTTTCCCTTCTATGGCAACATCAAATTCTCTCTCTAACATATACTTGTGACTATTAGGTATTTTTGCCGATTAAGCCCTTTTACTCGTTTTCACTAAAAACCGAGCAACACAAGTTGTCTAACATAATTTAAAACCCCATATTCTATCATAAAATAACAAAATTAACAAATTTCACCTATGGGTATTTTTCCAAATATAAACCCTAGGTTGAATTATTGCTAGCTTAAGCTTAATCGAGCTTCCGGGATTCCAAAAACGTAAAGAACATTAAAAACGGGGCTTGGAATCACTTACTATGGAGCTTGGAAGCTTGAAACAAACCCTAGCTATGGAGAACCCTTGAAATTTCGGCCTAATGAAGAAGATGGGCAAAAATTGGCTTTTAATTTTGTTTTTAATTCATTTTAATAACTAAATGACCAAAATACCCTTACTACTAAACTTTCCAAAAATTCCTTCCATGTCCTAATTTTGTCCATGAACTTAAAATTAGTCAAGTTGCTATTTAAGTCCTCCTCATTAATATTTCAAAACAATTTCATACTAAAAACTTCTAGAATGCAAGTTTTGCAACTTATTCGATTTAGTCCCTACTTTCAATTTAAGCACTTTAGGCATAGAATTTCATCACGAAATTTTCACACAATTATGCAATCATATCATAAACATCAAAATCATTGTAAAATAATTATTTCTATCTCGGATTTGTGGTCACGAAACCACTATTCCGATTAAGCCCTAATTCAGGATATTACAGTTAACCTTATCGAACAATAGCTTCTCACGTAGTATGTTGCCTACAACAGGTTATGAATCTTGCATCTGCTGTTATTATTGTTGTGATTGTGGTGATTTCTTCAGATTATTCTCTCTGGATCTATGACTAGCTCTATAGGTTTTCCCTTACTACAAGTCGTACACTAAACCCAAAAAGATAATATTAGTAGAGACAAGAAAATTAAATTCATAACTATAATCTAAAAATTTCCTAATTATTCTATTATTATACGAAAATTAAAACTAATATAGCGACGTTGCCTGCGCGACAATGGCACCAACAACTTGACCACCTCTCGACGTATCAACATTTAGAGTAGAAATCCTGTAAAAAAGATATGGAAAAATGGTATCCGCAAGTATACAAGTCAGGTTGTAATATAGTTACAATAGGGTAGGTGAGTGCTACGAGGATTGTACTAAGGGAGGAGAGCACTAAATTAATCTTAACTTAAACATAAATAGATCTAATTAGTTTATAGTACGAGGAATTAAAAGAAGAGTTTTTGATAAACTATAATAAATAAAAATATAAAGAAAATTAACTAAATGAAAAGAAAGAAATCAAATAGGATAATATATATCAAATTTGGGCATGGTTGATTTGCTCACTTTTGTAATTCTAATCAACTGTCATCTTCGACTTTTTTTGTTCAATCAACGAGTTAATATCCCAGTAAGATCTTATGAGACGTCCACTAGAATATTGAGGGACTACTTATCTTCCAACCTCATAGTCGAGACTAGTTCAGGGTTAAGGTGTTCACGGATAGGTGTTGCATGTGAATATGCTAAAAAAATTGTGCAAATGTACACGTCGGATCAAGTAATAATGTGATAAGTCAGATCGTCTCCACAAGGATCAGTTAGGTATAAATTGGTCAAGTTATTATAAATGAGTGTGTTTAATGCTATGCCAAAATCAAGAATAATAATGCAGAGATAATTAAGGAATACTGATGTGTGTCTTATGTGAATTATAACAAATAAATGAAAATGTTATGCCAAGACAAAAGTAAGTAAGCAATGGAAATTATGAGAACGATTTCGTGAATAATATGTAAACAAGTAACAACTAAGGAGGTGAAAATAGAGATGCTAGAACAAAGGTTAACGGATCTACAATGTTCAATCTAAAGGTTGCGATTACAAAGAATCTACCCTCATTAACCAATAATGCCTTGGCAAGTTCAGTCTTATTCTACTGCTCGGAATAGTTCTACTGTGGTCTACATCTTTCGAGATCTAGGCCTTGAGTTACTTCACCTAAGGCACTATATGTCTATCGGCTTTGAGTTTGGCTCCTACTACTATTCTTCTCCTTTCCGTACAGAACGTTGCTCTATGTCTAGAGTCTACTACAAGTATTGTAATAGCCCAAACCCGTAACCGTCGCCGGAATAGGTTAAAAAGCATTACCGGACTTGTAACTCAGTTCAGAACAATCATTTGTCAATTATCATCTCATTTCAGTAACTATAATTCATTCACATTCAATATGTACTTAAATCAAGCATACGAAGCTTAAAACATGCATTCGGGACTAAATCGGTAACATTTTAAAATTTTGGAAACTTAGAAAAATTTCAACATTTCAAATATCACATGCCTATGTGAACAGGCCGTGTGTCTCACAGGACTAATAGACACGCCCGTGTGTTAGACCGTGTGAAAACAAGGCATACATACTGACTTGTACCACATGGCCAAAGGTACGCTCGTGTGCCATGGCCGTGGGAAAACTAGAGGGGTTATTGACTTGGGTCATACAGCCGACCACACACCCATGTGCCAGTCCATGTGCCACACATGGCCAGTAGACACGCCCGTGTGTTTAGGCCGTGCCAAACCTGTAGGGTATACTGACTTAATTTGAAAGGGTACCCTAAGGCACACACAACCATGTAGCATGACCGTGTGCCACACACAACTGAGACACACGCCCGTGTAGACAAAAATAGGTTATTTGTAAAGCCATTTTTCCACCCTATAAACACAGGCATTCATAAGCATAGATAACCACGTTTTTACAACTCAGTAGGTAGCCAAGACAACCATTTTAATACACATTATTTGCCATATCAAAACCTAACAATTACATACCCAAATACCTATTTAACATCATGCATAATCAATTCATTTTACAACTACATATCAAGTCTTCACTTGCATAATTTAATTCCATCATTACCTTGCCAAAACATACCATAATTGAACACTTATACGTAACCAAATATGATACCAAAATAAGCCAAATCACATGGCTTAACTCATATACAAAATATACCAAATCCATGATATCAAGTAACTTAGTTATCATCTTTTAAACTAGCCAATACATGCCATATTTATAAATATCCACAAGTTCAAAAGTACAAATCGAAAATTTGATAGGTGATGTGCAACTCTGACCTGTCCGTAACGGGCGAGCTAATGAACTCTATAAAACATAGAAAAGTAAACAAAGTAAGCTTTATAGCTTAGTAATCCCGTATAATTTAGAACTAAACTTACCATGTATACATAATCAAAGCAATAATTAGAGTGCAACCAATTCAATTTACAAACACCTAACCACCAGTATTCATCACATGTTAGTCATTGTAAAAATACATAAAACCATCCATTAATACAATGCTTTGCATCATTCCAAATTCAAATATCATAAACAACATTAGCAACATTTATAAACCGTAACTCATCCGTATAGCATTATTTGTGCCCGTTGAACCTATTAGAAATTTAAAGGATACTCGGGTGAATAACATCAGTAATCCGTCAATTCATTATCATTTATGCTCTTACGAGCCATGATCGGTAAGCGCCTCCTGAGCTGATGAACAGCAAGCTCTATTGAGCTAAAATGGTAAGCTCCAATGAGCTGAAATAGTATGCTCTTACGAGCTGATATATCAGTAATCTCATATGAGCTGTGAGGAGTCTGTAACAAATGCAGGAGCTTGACCAAATCGATAACCCTAGTGACAAGTCACTCATATCCTATGAATTCATATAGTTCAAACAGGGCTCGGTAACAAATATAATATATATTAATAAGACATTTACATTTCAAGTGCATCAATTACTCAATCACAAATATTCATTCCAAATATTTTCAAATGTATAGAAGTTCAATTCTAATTATACGAACTTACCTCGTATCTTTGGATAAAACTATCGGCTATTCGTCCATTTTTCGTTTTCCCCAATCCAGTTCCGGTATTTGCTTATCTTGATCTATATAATATCAAATTAACTCATACAATTCAATTTAGCCTAAAACATTCATTTTGGCTATTTTACAATTTTACCCTTAGACTTTTGACTACTTTACAATTTAGTCCTTAACAAATAAAAATGCAAAATTGCACAATTAGACCATAACCCATGGTAGTTGAATTTTCTATGTACTACTAGTAGCCCATATCTTTCATTATTTCACTCTTTTAACCACATAATTTTACAATTTCACAATTTAATCCTTATTTGACATTTTTGTCAAAAATCACTTTACAAAAATAGTTTAGCTATCATCAAGCTTCCATAATCTATCATTAAACATCAAAGAACTCAATTCAACAATTTCACTTTTCAAAATCATGAATAAATTCAAAAATTAAGGCATGGGCTAGCTAGAAAACAAGGCAACAATCTCAAAAACATAAAAATCATTAAAAACCGAGTCAAATTACATACCTAATTGAAGAATTTATGCTTTCCGAATGTAAAACACTTTTTTTGTTTCATCTTCCTCAAATTATTGGTTAAAATATGAATGAAGAAACATAATTTAGTTTTCTTTTATTAATATTAACATTAATAATCAATTTACCTTAATAACTTATTATAAAACATTAATATATCATATAATAAATGTCTAAGATTGTCCACTTACATTATAAATAGAATTACTACATAATAAGGATTTTCATATTCATAAACCATAGCCATTTAATACTTTTAAACAATAGAACTCAACTTTTACGCGTTACGTAATTTAGTCCTTTTTACCGAATTAAGCATTTAAACAATAAAATTTCTTAACAGAACTTTCACATAATTAATCTATCATGCTGTAGGCCTTACTAAAATAATAAAATAAATATTTTGACTTTGGATTTGTGGTCCCAAAACCACTGTTCTGATTTAACCTATAAACAGGCTATTACAAGTATTCTTTCCAGTACCAGCTCATATCATTCAATTTTGATCTAACTAACCTAAACTTGTCAAAATTAGATTAATTGTATGAACATGTTGCTTATTCACATATTGTAACAGTCTGATTTTGACCCTAGTTAGAATAGTGGTTTCAGGACCACAAATCTGAGTTAGAAAATTATTTTTTATATTATTTTCCAAACCTATTATAAGTGAATTGACATGTGTGAAAGTCTCATGTGAAAATTTAACTGTTTGTGTGCTTAATTTGCAAAAAAGATCTAATCGCATAAAATGTAAAAGCTGTGTGCTAGATATTAAAAGTGCTTATTTGACTTGGCTTTATAATTGAGAGGTCCTTATGTGGATATTATTCCATTCATTTTGATAATGGACATAAATGACCTTATTATATGTGTTTTTAAATGGTTTATTAAAAGGGTATTATGGTCATTAACATATTAAACATATGTTAAATAAAACATAACATAAAATAAAGCCATTGTCATCTTGTTTTGTCAAAAAATCAAAGGAAAAATAAAAGATAAAAGCTTGCTAGTGTTCGACTATGGTTTGGCTTGATTAAGGTATGAGTTTTGTTCGGTTTTTGATAATTTCTACGTTTTTTTAATCGTTGCTTTGTATATTATCGAACCCATGCCTTAATTTTTGATTTTGTTGATGAATTTGGAATTTTCCATGGATGGATTCATGAGCTTTGTGACGTTATATGTTGAAATATGGAAGCTTGATGTTGGGTTTACATGTGTTGTTTTCGAATTTTTGATAAAATTGAGTAATTTAGGCTAAATTGTAAAAATGTTATTTTGAGGGACTAAAATGTGAAATAAATGAAATGTATGGAATTGTATGAGAGCTAGGAAAATTCGGCTAAGCTTGTGTACAAGTAAATTTTGTATATGTTGTGATTTTGTGAATTAGGAACTAAAGTGTCGAACTGTGAAATGTGAGGACTAGTTTGCAAAATGCCCTAATTGTGTGTGAATGGATTGGTTTGAATGATTTAGTGAACAAAAGGGTTAATTTTGAATACATATAGATCAAGAAAAGAGGAATTCAGGCTTAGACCAAGGGAAGTCGAAGATTATAGAGTAGACGATCAGAGTCGACAATTTAAAGTACGAGGTAAGTTCGTACGTAAAACATGATGTTCTAAATATATTTTGTTGTTTGATTATTCATAGATTGTATATATATTTGGTTGGATGAATACAGTGATAAACCAATGGTATTTGGCACTAAGTATGCGATTTAAATTAGCTTTGGCTATATGAGGCACTAAGTGTGCGATACCGAAATTGTTTCAGTTAATTGAGATGGCACTAAGTGTGTAGAATTGTTAAAGCTTCAGTGAATCTTTAAAGCACTAAATGTCCGGATGTTTAAAGCATTGGTGATCTTCAGAATGTCTTAAAATATCTGAACAAGAGGTGAGAATGAAAACGAATGAATACGAGAATGTTCAGGTAAGTATAATATCTATGTGGTAGATGGTAAAATGCATAAAAAGTTTATTGAATTGGTATAAACATATGGTTGGTGTTGGCATGGACTTGATGGATGAGTTGAGAATTTATAAGTACTTATGTGTTGATGTTTCATATTTTATATACTGTCGATGTTTTGGTATGAGCTTACTAAGCTTTTGAAAGCTTACTTTGTATGTGTTTGCATTATTTTTAGATATCGAAGTTACTTTGAGCTCGGGGATCGTCAAGGATCGTCACCACACTATCGAATCTCAATTTGGTATTTTTTAAAATATATATTGTAAAGTATGGCATATATAGACTAATAGTTGTGGGATTATGTTTTGTAATGTATATATTTAGCGATGTGATTTGGCTAGCTTATGTTTGAAACTATAGTTTGATAATAGTATATGATATGTGTTGATAATATGCAATTGTGGTATGTTTTATTTGGTTAAAAGAAATGTTATATGTTGGTAAGTTTTGGAAAGTTTTAGTATGAGATTGAATAATGTATGGAGAGAAATGTTTTGATATGATCTTACTTTATGTTTGGCATGTATTGTAAGGTTCATGATTATGTAAATGGTTGACAATGTTATGGTATAAATGATGTGTGTTTTAGCATAAAAATTGGTTGTATTAGTTGTGCATGTAGGCTTGTTTCTTTGCTTGTTGGTTGACCTTAATTGGGGTGGCAATTCGGCTATCCAAATGGCCTATTTTTGTCCACATGGGCAGAAACACAGGCATGTGTTTCAGCCGTATGTCTATGTTGCACGGCCGTCTGTCCCCTTGGGTACTCTACAATTGTAGGTCAGGCCCGAACACAGCCAAAGCACACGAACGTGTAGCTAGCCGTCTGGCTTTAGTCAGACTCGACCACGACCAAGGCACATGGGCGTGTCTTGTAGCCATGTTGGCAAGTCAGTAGCTGTGCCCTGTTTTGCCACGGCTTAGACACACAGGTGTGTCTAAGACCGTGTGAGGCACACGGCCTGTTCACACGGGCATGTGACCTTTTAAAAGTTGAAAATGTTTTATAAGTTCTGAAACTTTCATATGTTATCAAATTGATTCTAAAAGCATGTTCTGAACTTCATACGATCATTTTAAGTTCACGTTGAATACAAATGATCTATGTTTATTGAAATGGAAGGATATTTGATATTTGATGGTTCTGATTTGTGTTATGAGTTCGGTAATGCCTCTTAACCTATTTTGGCGACAGTTATAGGTTAGGGTTTTACATTTTGTTGGTATCAGAGCTATGGTTTAGTCGGTTCTAGGACTACCATAGTGTTTGTGAGTCTAGCTATACATGCCATATTTATGAACTGCGATAGTGTGATGAATCCTGACACTGAAATGTGCTTTTATATAGAAAATGGATCCTGAAAGAGTCATAGCAGATGATGTTGAAAGCAATGCACTTGCTCCCATGCAAGGGACGGTGCAAGCTAATTCTCAACTGGCTATGAGTAGTCGTGATGGTGAGGCTAAACAAGCCTTCTAAAAAATGATGAATGATTGGTTCACCCAATATATTAGAACCAATCTGACTGTACAACAACCTCCACCCCCGGTTAATCTTCCTCAAGCTCCTGTTTTGACACCAGTGAATCCGGTTTAGTTAAATAGACCACCAGTCAATAAGATTAGAAAATATGAGGATGAAGAGTTTTGAGCTACAATGAGTGATGATGCTGAAAAAGCCAAATTTTGGTTAGAGAACACAATAAGAGTGTTTGATGAATTATCATTAAATCCTGAAGAATGCATAAAATGTGTTGTTTCCCTTCTGAGAGATACGGCATATCATTGGTGGAAAACTTTGACATCTGTGGTTCTGAGTGAACGGGTTACTTGGGCTTTCAAACTAAATTTTGGAAGATATATATCAGTTAGAGACTCATCAATCAGAAACGTAAAGAGTTTCTCGAACATAAACAAGGTCGTGTGTTTGTCATAGAATACGACTAGGAATTTGTAAGGTTAAGTCAGTATGCTCGCAAATGTGTATCTACAGAAGCAATAATGTGCAAACGATTCGAGGATGGCTTAAACAAAGATATTCGCCTATTAGTTGGAATTTTGGAAATCAAAGAATTTGCAGTGCTTGTTGAACAAGCATGTAAAGCTGAAGATCTCAAGAAAGAGAAAAGAAAATGTAACACCCCGTACCCGAGTCCATTATTGGAGTCGAACACAAGGTGCACACAGACTTAACTTAATCATTTCACAGTCCATTTAAAATTTTCCAGACGAGCTGGTTACTGTGTCACTGTCACCTTAAAAATCATATCTTGAGTTTCAAAGCTCGAAAATCAGTTTCATAATTTTTCCCTGAAATTAGACTCATATGTCCATCTATTTATTTTTTTCTAGAATTTTTGGTCGGGCCAATTAGTACAGTTTATTAGTTAAAGTCTCCCCTGTTACAGGGATCAACTACACTGACCTTCGTGCATTACAACTTAGATATCTCCCTGTACAGGGCTTTAATACTGATGTTGTTTGTTTCTATAGAAATTAGACTCAAAGAGGAATCTGTACATATATATAATGACTCCTAATTATCTCTGGTTAATTTATAATGAATTTCCAAAGTCGGAACAGGGGATCCAGAAACCGTTCTGGCCCTGTTTCACGAGAACTTTAATATCTCTTAACATATAACTCATATGACCGTTTTGTTTCTTCCATATGAAATTAGATTCATCAAAGTTAATTTACATAATTTATTCACTATTTAATTCCATTCCTACAATTTTTAGTGATTTTTCAAAGACATACCACTGCTGCTGTCAGCATCTGTTTTCAAGGTAAACTTTACCTATTTCCCGTTTTCCATGGACCAACTAGAGTTTTGTCATACATAGGTCCACATATAATCATATTTAGCCATTCCAATGGCTGATCATTTGCCCAACAATTCCATTCCAGTCCATAGTCATATCATGAAACCATACATATATACATAAACACAAATGGTCTAATGCCATACTCCACTTTTACGAGCCATTTTCGCATGGCTGTACACACAAGCATCACAAAACGTACTTGAAAAAAAACAGCAAAGGGTAGTCCTATACATGCCATATCCAGAGTTCAACTAAAAGAGTACCAAAAGGGCTTTGATAGTGTGGATGACTTCGACTTCGATGATCTCGAATCCGATAGCTAACGAGCAAAATCTATAAAACAGAGAGCCAAAGCAATGGGGTAAGCATTTTAATGCTTAGTAAGTCTCAAGTAATGAAATCAGCTTTGACTAAAGTATTGCATTCACATAGCTAAATGAATCACTTTAGTAATACACATTCTCATAATCATACTTACTTCACACCTCATCAACATATACCCACACACAAGGTATCAACCTATCTAAGAGCCGAAAGTTCGTTAGTCGATTGAACGAATACTATTTCAAACGAATCAACTTTTCCGATGCACATGCAAACATACCTTATCGTTTGGGTTTTTCGAGCGTATTAATTGAATTTATTGCAGTACAAAACGCTCACCTTCAAACCAAGTTTCTTCGGAATTTAGCCGGATATAACCACAAGCACAATTGCCTTTGGGTCTTAACCCGGATTTGGTAACTTGCACAAATGCCTTCGGGTCTTAGCCCGGATATAACAACTCGCACGAATGCCTTCGGGTCTTAGCCCGGCTATAGCAACTCGCACAAATGCCTTCGGGTCTTAACCCGGATGTAATCACTAGCATAAATGCCTTCGGGGCTTAGCCCGGGTATCATTCAATTGCTCACGCACACATATATCAAAAATCACGACACGTCCATATTTCATTTTCGTTACTAAGTCTCAAACATAAAACATTTATCAAACCTTTCCAATTTCGGCTCAATAGCCACACACAAAAAGCATGATTTCAATTGACTTTACAACGTAGTCCCTACGCACATTCGGCTATCCGCCATAATATGACAAATCATTTGAATATAATACAAGTAGGATCATTACTCGAAGACTTACCTCGGACGTGGTCGAGCGATTTCGACGGCTATTCGACTACTTTTTCCTTCCCTTTATCGGATTTAGCTCCCCTTTGCTCTTGAGCTTAATTTAACAAATAAATTGATTTAATCATTTGAGCATCGAAAAGAGGAATTCAAGGTACTTAGCCCACATATATTCATTAGACCTTAAAGTCACATATGTACGGAAATCACGAATCAAACTCAACACATTAGTTAGTACTCTTCCTTAGCCGAATTTTCTAAGTCAAGATAAAGCCTTCAACATGCTTACTCATGGCCGAACAACACATCAACCTAGGTACTCATTCATGTGGCCGATTATGCATGTTGGTGTTGAGGCCAATTACATGTTTAATACCACACATGAATGGCATACATTTTACTAACTAATGCATTACATATTGTAGCTCAATACACATCTATCATTTAGTTCATAACCGAAACATCATCACAAGCAAATATATACCTTGAAATAGTATATATGTCATACCAATACATCATGTGCAAACATATATACATGTAAGTGCAAGGGCCGAATCTCAAGTTGATTATACCCAAATATAAACATATATCCAAAGCTCAAATCTTACCTACCATGCAATATGCATAAATCATACTTATGGATATACCATGGCCAAATACACCACAACACCATACCATTTCAATTTTGGTCATGGTTAAACAAAGAAGTTAATGTCTCACTCAAAAAAAATGCTAAAAGAAAATCCAAGAGTCCTCAATCCACCATCACGTACCATTATCAAGCTTCATATTTAGCATGCAATGGCATTAACACAACATCCACCTTGGCTGAATATCATCCCATGACATAGCAAAGATTTGAACCATGGACTAATTAGAACTCAAGCTAGCAACTAAAAACATGCATGAATCTCATGGAACACCATCAAACATACCTTAACTTAGATGCAAATATGGCCGAATATCTTCAACCTTTCTCCTTTCAAACCGGCCAAGAAGAACCAAAGGATGAAGCTTTTCTTTTCTCTTTGTATTTTCTTCCTAGTTTTGGCTCAAAGAAAGGATGAACAAATTTTATTTTTTTTCTTTCTCTTCAACTCACGGCAATGGGGGGGGATCACACACCTTCTCTCTTTTCTTTTTTTTTTTCATTTCTTTATTCCTCACCTTAGTTTAATATTTCCTCCCATATTGCACCAACAAAACATGTCTATGACATGTTTTGCCCATCCTCCCTTGTCATGGCCGGCCACCACTTATAAAAATAGGGGTATTTGACATGCAAGACCATTGTTTTGCATGCATGCTTTAATTAGTCATCACACATTTCCCTATCCTACTTTCAAAGTTTACTACTAGGTCCTTTTTAGTGAAATTTACATTTATAACCCTAAATCAAATCATCAAAAATGTCACACATGAATTAACACATATCATAGGCATCAAAATGAATATTAAATTATTTTTATGCCTCGGTTTTGTGGTCCCGAAACCACATTCCGACTAGGGTAGTTTTAAGGCTGTCACAACTCTCCCCCACTTAAGAAATTTTCATCCCCGAAAATCTTACCGGTAAATAGGTTTGGGTATCGCTCTTTCATAGAGTCCTCGGGTTCCCAAGTAGCTTCTTCTATCCCGTGTTTGAGACATAACACCTTTACTAGCGGAACCCTTTTGTTTCGCAACTCTTTCACTTCACGTGCTAGGATACGAATCGGTTCTTCTTCATAACTCATATTGGCTTGAATTTCAACCTCTGATGGACTAACTACGTGCGATGGATCAGATCTATAGCGTCGAAGCATCGAAACATGAAAGACGTCGTGAATCTTTTCGAGTTCAGGGGGCAAAATCAAACGATATGCAACTGGACCGACTCGTTCAGATATCTCATATGGCCCAATGAACCTCGGACTCAATTTGCCCTTACGCCCAAATCTGAGTATCTTTTTCCAAGGCGAAACTTTAAGAAACACTTTATCTCCCACCTGATACTCAATGTCTTTTCGTTTCAGATCCGCCTACGACTTGTGACGATCGGAGGCTATCTTCAGATTTTCACGGATTACTTTTACTTTCTGTTCAGCATCCTTAATCAAATCCACTCCGAAAATTTTGCTTTCACCGAGCTCGGTCCAAAACAATGGTGTACGGCATTTACGCCCGTACAAGGCCTCGTAAGGCGCCATCTTAATACTTGATTGAAAACTATTGTTGTAAGCGAATTCAATCAAAGGTAAATACTGTTCCCATGAACCACTTAACTAGAGGATGCAACATCTCAACATATCCTCAAGTATTTGAATTATCTGCTCGGATTGACCATCGGTTTGGGGGTGAAAGGCGGTGCTGAAATGCAACTTGGTACCCAAAGCTTCTTGCAATTTCTTCCAAAATTGCAAGGTGAATCTTGGATCTCTATCCGACACAACAAAAATCGGTACCCCGTGTAATCTCACAATTTGAGAAATGTACAATTCAGCTAGTTTATCCAATGAAAAATCCGTACGCATGGGGATAAAGTGAGCCGACTTAGTCAGTCTATCAACAATAACCCAAATCGCATCCTTCTTACTTGCTGACAATGGCAGTCCGGACACAAAGTCCATTGTGACTCGATCCCATTTCAACTCGGGTATCCTAATCGGCTGAAGTAATCCTGAAGGCACTTGATGTTCCGCTTTCACTTGTTGACATATTAAACATCTCGAAACAAAGTCGGAGATGTCTCGTTTCATACCATGCCACCAAAACCGACGTTTCAAATCATTGTACATCTTCGTACTCCCCGGGTGAATTGACATTCGGCTACAATGGGCTTCGTTCAGAATCATCGAAATGAGTTACGAATTCCTTGGAACACACAAACGACTTCTGAACCTCAAACAATCATCATCATCAATTTGAAACTCCGATTCCTTGTTCGGAACACACTCAGCCCGTTTTGCAACCAATTCATCATTAACTTTCTAGGCTTCACGAATTTGATGAATCAATAATGGTTTGACTTTTAATTCGGCTACTAACACATTGTCGGGTAGAACAGACAAGTGTACATTCATCGCTCGCAAAGCAAACAGTGATTTCCGGCTTAAGGCGTCTGCAACCACATTAGCCTTTCCCGGGTGATAATCAATGACCAGCTCATAATCTTTCAACAACTTAAGCCAACGCCTTTGTCGTAGATTCAAGTCTCTTTGAGTCATCAAATATTTGAGACTTTTGTGATCCGAAAATACATGGCACTTCTCACCAAATAAGTAATGTCGCCATATTTTCAAGGCGAATACGATGGCAGCTAATTCGAGATCATGGGTCGGATAATTCTTCTCATGTGGCTTTAATTGTCTCGACGCATAGGCCACAAGTCGACCTTCTTGCATCAATACGCAACCTAACCCAAGTAGGGAGGTGTCAATATAGATGACAAACTCCTTGCCTGATTCGGGCTGGACTAAAATTAGAGCTTCCGTCAAATAAGTTTTCAGTTGATCAAAACTTTTCTGACATTTTTCCATCTATTCGAACTTAACATCTTTTTGAAGTAGCTTCATCATGGGCGTGGCTATCATCGAGAATCCTTTTACAAACCGTCGGTAGTAACCGGCAAGTCCCAAAAAGCTCTGAACCTCAGTAATATTTCTCGGAGGCTTCCAGTTAAGTATGGCTGAAATTTTGCTCGGGTCGACTCGAATACCCAATGCAGATACCACATAACCCAAGAAGCTAACCTCTCTTAACCAGAACTCACACTTGCTGAACTTAGCATACAACTGCTTCTCCCGTAAAATTTGCAACACTAATCTCAGGTGTTCAGCATGTACGGTCTCATCTCTTGAATAGACCAAGATGTCATCAATGAACACAACTACGAATCGATCCAAATATGGTCTTAAGATCCGATTCATCAAATCCATAAATACCGCAGGGGCATTAGTGAGCCTAAACGGCATCACTAAGAACTCGTAGTGACCATATCTCGTTCTGAAGGCGGTTTTGGGTATGTCCGAATCTCGAATTCGTAGCTGATAATAGCCTGATCTCAAATCTATCTTTGAAAAAACTGAGGCTCCCTTTAGTTGATCAAACAAATCATCAATACGCGGTAACGGATATTTATTCTTTATCATCACTTTATTCAGCTGACGATAGTCAATGCACAACCTCATGGTTCCGTCCTTCTTTTTCACAAACAATACTGGTGCACCCCAAGGTGAGAAACTTGGTCGAGCGAAACCTCTATCCATTAATTCTTGCAACTGAGCTTTCAACTCCTTTAACTCGGTTGGTGCCATACGACACGGAGCTATCGAAATTGGCGTAGTCCCCGTACAAGCTCAATACCAAACTCTATCTCCGAACAGTGTCAAACCGGTAATTCTTCGGGAAAAACATCCGGGTATTCACAAACCACCGGCACAGATTCGGGTTTTATTTCTAACTCCTTATCATCAAGTACATACGCAAGGTATCCTTCGCACCCCTTTCTTACATATTTCTGGGCCAACATTGATGATATTACAGCTGGCAACCCCTTTAAGTCCGTAGACTCAACTCGGATCATCTCGTTATTTGCGCACCTCAAATCAATAGTCTTGCTTTTGCAATTCACAACTGCATCATGCACGGTCAACCAATCCAACCAAAGAATAACATCAAATTCATCGAACGGCAAAAGCATCAAGTCCACCGGAAAACAGGAACCTCGAATTACTAGGGGACATTTCTTACACACTTTGTCAACCAGCACGTAACGACCCAAGGGATTTGACACTCGAATTACGAACTCAGTAGACTCAATAGGTAAAGTTTTACTGGATGCTAAGGTTTCGCATATATAAGAGTGAGTAGAACCAGGGTCAATTAAAGCAATCACATTAGTATCAAAGAGAGTGAAAGTACTGGTAATAACATCCGGCGAGGAAGCATCCTCGCGGCGCAGATGTGCATAAGCCCTAGCAGAGTGCGAGCCTCGGATCTAGTCGTAGCATCTCTAGATCCTCTTTGACCACCACTAGCATTGCCCGTATTTCTAGATGGTCTACCTCGGCAAAGTGGTAGCGCCGGTTTCCCACTCGATCTACATTCTGTTCGAGACAACCTCGGGCAATCTTTAATGAAGTGGTCAATCGATCCGCACTTGTAACGAGAGCGGTCACGGAATCTACAACTTCGGAATGCCATTTGCCACAATGTCGACAATTCGTTCGTCTCGACGTTCATTCCCAACACTGGCGATCAAGTGCCTCGTGTACCATTGTGGGGTCGATCACGATCTTGTCTAAAAGGCCAAGTGCCTCTAGACCGCCCACATCATCACGAAATTTCTTCAATGCTGTTGAAGAGACTTTCCGAGGATCTTTTACTGAAACTCTCAGTTCCCACATCAACTTTTTGTTTTTCTTTTCTAAGCTCTTGACTTTACAAGCTCGCTCGACAAGTACTACGAACTCTCGTATTTCAAGAATGCCAACGAACATTTTATATCTTCATTCAGCCCATCCTCGAAGTTTACATGATGACCTCGGACGAAACACATTCCCAAGCGTATCTACTAAGTCTAACAAATTTTCACTCGAATCGAGAATCGACATAGAACCTTGCTTAAGCTCAAGAAATTCCTTCCTTTTTGATCAACAAATCTCGATGATATACTTTTTCCAAACTCGGTTTGGAAAAACTCCCAAGTTACTTGCTCTCGGGCACAATGAAGTCGAGTACTCCACCAATAGTAGGCAGAATCGCGTAGCAAGGAGATAGTACACTTTAGGCATTCCTCGGGTGTACAAGATAGCTCATCGAGTACCCAGATAGTGTTGTCCAACCAAAATTCAGCTTGCTCGGCATCGTCCCTATCCGTAGCTTTAAATTCAGTAGCCCCATGTTTTCGGATTCTATCAACTGGAGGCTTATTCGACCTTATTTGGTCGGCCATCGGAGGCATTGTAGGTCTTGGGGCTGTGTTTGTTGAGAATGGAGGTTGTGGAACAACAGATTAGTGCGAATGTATTGGTTGAACCAATCATTCATCACGCTATAAAAGGCTTGCCTAGCCTCACCATTCGGATTGCTAGCAATAGGTTGAGAGTCCATTGGCATCTTGTCCCTTGTCGGGAGCAGCGCCACACTCTCCACATCATCACTATCGCTTCGGTTGGGATCGGGATCCATTACTATAAATAAACACAAATTCAAATGTCGAAATCACCACACTATCAATTAATCACATAATGGCATGTATAGCTAGACCCAAACGTATTACGGTAGTCCTAGAATCGACTAAACCATAGCTCTGATACCAATAAAAAAATAACACCCCGTACCCGAGTCCGTTACCGGAGTCTAACACAAGGTGCACACAGACTTAACTTAATCATTTCACAGTCCATTTAAAATTTTCCAGACGAGCTGGTTACTGCGTCACTATCACCTTAAAAATCATATCTTGAGTTTCAAAGCTCGAAAATCAGTTTTGTAATTTTTCCCTGAAATTAGACTCATATGTCCATCTACTTATTTTTTTCTAGAATTTTTGGTCTGGCCAATTAGTAAATTTTATTAGTTAAAGTCTCCCCTGTTACAGGGATCGACTACACTGACCTTCGCGCATTACAACTTGGATATCTCCCTGTACAAGGCTTCAATACTGATACCGTTTGTTTCTGTAGAAACTAGACTCAAAGAGGAATCTGTAAAAATATAGAATACTCCTAATTATCTCTGGTTAATTTATAATGCATTTCCAAAGTCGGAACAGGGGATCCAGAAACCGTTCTGGTCCTGTTTCACAAGAACTTTAATATCTCTTAACATATAACTCATATGACCGTTTCGTTTCTTCCATATGAAAGTAGATTCATCAAAGTTCATTTACATAATTTATTCACTATTTAATTCCATTCTTACAATATTTAGTGATTTTTCAAAGCCACACCACTGCTGCTGTCAGCATCTGTTTTCAAGGTAAACTTTACCTATTTCGTGGTTTCCATGGACCAACTAGAGTTTTGTCATACATAGGTCCACATATAATCATATTTAGCCATTCCAATGGCTGATCATTTGCCCAACAATTCCATTCCAGTCCATAGTCATATCATGAAACCATACATATATACATAAACACAAATGGTCTAATGCCATACTCCACTTTAACGAGCCATTTTCGCATGGCTGTACACACATACATCACAAAACGTACTTGAAAAAAAATAGCAAAGGGTAGTCCTATACATGCCATATCCAGAGTTCAACTAAAAGAGTACCAAAAGGGCTTTGATAGTGTCGATGACTTCGAATTCGATGATCCCGAATCCGATAGCTAACGAGCAAAATCTATAAAACAGAGAGCCAAAGCAACGGGGTAAGCATTTTAATGCTTAGTAAGTCTCAAGTAATGAAATCAGCTTTGACTAAAGTATTGCATTCACATAGCTAAATGAATCACTTTAGTAATACACATTCTCATAATCATACTTACTTCACACCTCATCAACATATACCCACACACAAGGTATCAACCTATCTAAGAGCCGAAAGTTCGTTAGTCGATTGAACGAATACTATTTCAAACGAATCAACTTTTTCGATGCACATGCAAACATACCTTATCATTTGGGTTTTTTGAGCGTATTAATTGAATTTATTGCAGCACAAAACGCTCACCTTCAAACCAAGTTTCTTGAATTTAGCGGATATAACCACAAGCACAATTGCCTTTGGGTCTTAACCGGATTTGGTAACTTGCACAAATGCCTTGGTCTTAGCCGGATATGACAACTTCATACGAATGCCTTGGTCTTAGCCCGCTATAGCAACTCGCACAAATGCCTTGGTCTTAACCGGATGTAATCACTAGCATAAATGCCTTGGGGCTAAGCCGGTATCATTCAATTGCTCACGCACACATATATCAAAAATCACGACACGTCCATATTTCATTTTCGTTACTAAGTCTCAAACATAAAACATTTATCAAACCTTTCCAATTTGGCTCAATAGCCACACAAAAAGCATGATTTCAATTGACTTTACAACGTAGTCCCTACGCACATTCGGCTATCCGCCATAATATGACAAATCATTTCAATATAATACAAGTAGGATCATTACTCAAGACTTACCTCGGACGTGGTCTAATCGATTTCAACGGCTATTCATCGCTTTTCCTTCCCTTTATCGGATTTAGCTCCCTTTGCTCTTGAGCTTAATTTAACAAATAAATTGATTTAATCATTTGAGCATCGAAAAGAGGAATTCAAGGTACTTAGCCCACATATATTCATTAGACCTTAAAGTCACATATGTACGAAATCACGAATCAAACTCAACACATTAGTTAGTACTCTTCCTTAGCGAATTTTCTAAGTCAAGATAAAGCCTTCAACATGCTTACTCATGGCGAACAACACATCAACCTAGGTACTCATTCATGTGGCCGATTATGCATGTTGGTGTTGAGGCCAATTACATGTTTAATACCACACATGAATGGCATACATTTTACTAAGTAATGCATTACATATTGTAGCTCAATACACATCTATCATTTAGTTCATAACCGAAACATCATCACAAGCAAATATATACCTTGAAATAGTATATATGTCATACCAATACATCATGTGCAAACATACATACATGTAAGTGCAAGGGCCGAATCTCAAGTTGCTTATACCCAAATATAAACATATATCCAAAGCTCAAATCTTACCTACCATGCAATATGCATAAATCATACTTATGGATATACCATGGCCGAATACACCACAACACCATACCGTTTCAATTTTGGTCATGGTTAAACAAAGAACTTAATGTCTCACTCAAAAAAAATGCTAAAAGAAAATCCAAGAGTCCTCAATCCACCATCACGTACCATTATCAAGCTTCATATTTAGCATGCAATGGCATTAACACAACATCCACCTTGGCTGAATATCATCCCATGACATAGCAAAGATTTGAACCATGGACTAATTAGAACTCAAGCTAGCAACTAAAAACATGCATGAATCTCATGGAACACCATCAAACATACCTTAACTTAGATGCAAATATGGCCGAATATCTTCAACCTTTCTCCTTTCAAACCGGCCAAGAAGAACCAAAGGATGAAGCTTTTCTTTTCTCTTTGTATTTTCTTCCTAGTTTTGGCTCAAAGAAAGGATGAACAATTTTTTTTTTCTTTCTCTTCAACTCACGGCAATGGGGGGGATCACACACCTTCTCTCTTTTCTTTTTTTTTCATTTCTTTATTCCTCACCTTAGTTTAATATTTCCTCCCATATTGCACCAACAAAACATGTCTATGACATGTTTTGCCCATCCTCCTTGTCATGGCCGCCACCACTTATAAAAAGAGGGTATTTGACATGCAAGACCATTGTTTTGCATGCATGCTTTAATTAGTCATCACACATTTCCCTATCCTACTTTCAAAGTTTACTACTAGGTCCTTTTTAGTGAAATTCACATTTATAACCCTAAATCAAATCATCAAAAATGTCACACACGAATTAACACATATCATAGGCATCAAAATGAATATTAAATTATTTTTATGCCTCGGTTTTGTGGTCCTGAAACCACATTTCGACTAGGGTCGTTTTAAGGATGTCACAGAAAAGCTGATTTTGAAGCTAGAGAGATACGAAAGAGATTATCGAGAAAATCATTTCACTCTAGATCAAAGAAGCTTAGAGATGATAGTAGTCATTCAAAGACTAGTGTGGGATATTCGAACAGAGATCGTGTTAGATCGTAATCGAATTTCAAAACTCCAGCTATGTCTGTTGCCAGTGTAGATAATGCAAAGAATGAAAAGCCTGAGTGTGATCAATGTGAAGAAAACATTTCGGAGAATGCTGGGGAAAAAGTAATAACCAAGCTTGTTATAGTTGTGGTTCAAGAAATCATTTTATAAAAGATTGCCTAGATTTAGCTAAAAAAGATAAAGTTTAGAATCCGAGGCAGAGTCGTAATGCTTCTCATTGTAGACCTCTCAGAAATTCAGGAAATATAAGTGGTAGTCAAAGAGGAACAAAAGACACAGCTGTTAGATCTGAGGGTCGTGCACCTGCCAGAGCCTATGCTATTAAAGCTCGCAAGGAAGCTTCATCGCCAGATGGGATTACGGGTACATTTACTCTCTATGATACTTTTGTGATTGCTTTGATAGATCCTAGACTGACACATTCGTATATATGCATGAACTTAGTGAACAGTAAGACTTTACCTGTAGAGTGTACTGAATTTGTAATTAGAGTTTCGAACCTCCTAGGAAGATGTGTTCTGGTTGATAAAGTATGCAAGAATTATCGTTAACATTTTGAGACACTTGTTTTCCAGCTAATCTGATGTTGTTACCTTTTGATGAGTTTGATATAATTCTGGGTATGGATTGGTTAACTTTGCATAATGCTGTGGTGAACTGCAGTGGAAAACTATTGATTTGAGATGTAAAAATGATGAAATAGTCAGAATTGAATCTAGTAATTTGAATGGATTGCTTGTTGTAATATCTTTAATGAAAGCTTTAAGTATTGTGAGAAAGGGTTGTGAAGCTTCTTTTGCATATGTGATTGATTCGAGAGTATCAAAAAAGAAAGTTGAATCAGTGCCTGTTGTGTGTGAGCTCCCTAATGTATTTCCTGAAGAATTTTTGAGATTACCTCCTGTTAGAGAGGTAAAATTTGGTATTGAATTGGCACCTGGTACTACTCTGATTTCAATTGATCCATACAGAATGGCTCCGACCGAGTTAAAAGAATTAAAGTCTAAGTTGCAAGAGTTGACCGATAGAGGATTTGTGAGACCGAGCTTCTCACCTTGGGGTGCTCCAGTTCTATTTGTGAAAAAGAAAGATGGTACTGTAACACCCCAAACCCGGTCCAGACGTTATGGCCGAATCTGAAGTGCCACATTGGAGTTGAAAACCCACGTTCCGTTTTAGTGTTTTAAAAACCATATATCTTGTAGAGTTAACAAAGTGTATGGAAGCTGGGCACCAGGTAGGTATCCGAGACAGAGGAGGTGAGCCATGAAGGCTGCTTAAGTACCAAGCTCTTTGATTGGATCCAATCCTAGACATGCCCACAACCATAGCCACACTTTGTTATATAGAGTTTAAATTTGTTTAAGTGGCCATCTTTGATAAATTGATTAATCGTGGCATTGAGATATTTTGAAAACAAGTATCGTTTTGAAAACACGTCCTAAGTCTAGCCCATTCGAATAATTATCAACCAGGTTTAAAGTTATTAAAATTAAAATAATCCCGAAAAGAATTAAAAGGAAAGTTAAAATGGCCTTATTACAACCCAAAAATAAATAATAATTAAAGAAAATTTAATGAAAACCAACACTTATTCAAAAGTCCAAAGACAATCACCGTGGCTACTCTGAATCCCCTCCGGCCCAAGTCCCCACATCAAGGCTCACTGCAAGGTTAAGGAAAGGGGTGAGTTTGGAAACTCATGTGCAACAAGCCCTTTCAGAGCCCAAAACAATAACAGCCTGTTAGGCCTAAGCCCAAATCCAATCTCAACATGTACAGGGCCGTAGCCCTTTTCATATTTCATATTTCATAACACTGGGCCGAAGCCTTTCCATATCTCATATTACTGGGCCAAAGCCTTTACTGTAAACGGTATGGCCCATAGGCCCATTTCAATATCACATGTAATGTCAATGAGAGAATGCAAACCCATTTGGGGAGACTACTCAACCCACCATCCGCTACTCTCCACCCATACCAACCAACACACCATGTGGGGATTAACTCGACCCACCCCGCCATAACTCTCCACTGGCAGCATAGCTATTTTTTCATATAACTGGAGGCCTAGCCTCTTTTAATAACTGGGGCAAAGCCCTTTTAATGACTGGGGCATAAGCCCTTTTAATAACTGGGGCATAAGTCCTTTTAATAATTGGGGCATAAGCCCTTTTAATAACTGGGGCATAAGCCCTTTATCATAACTGGGGCATAAGCCCTTTTACACTTCCTCCATCCATATAAAAACCCAACCCAATGCATTTATGAATACATCATGTGCATATCATACATATCATGTGCATATCATACATACCATGTCTATCAAAATCCCATTATTAAATTCATATTAAAAACCTAGGGGTATAACGGTCATTTTTACCTAGGGGCAAAACGGTCATTTTCATATTATAAGGGTAATTCTGTAATTTTACTGAAAATTAGGGTTTCCATGTTCATTAACGATTACTAACAATTCATGTGTGCAAACAGTGGGTCTGGCCCATTTTTAGCGAAATTGAGTTATTAGGCCTAAAACCCTTAGTGGGCCCTACTTAGCCGATTTTGTCATCTAGGTCCATTTAGCCTATATTCTATGACGGTTTTATCAGTCTCGATGCGCAATTTACCAGTTTTCATATTCTACCAATTTTTACCCAAATGGGCCCGAAAGCCCATTGGGCCCTACTTACCAAGAACGCCAAAAATCACATTCTTACCGTTTCCATTATTCCTGATCATCATCTCATCGATTCTAACTAACTAGTGAGCGTTCACTTGCTCACAAGTCCTCGAAATGCCAGAATTTCGGCATTTCGACTTTTCGGCATTTATCGCTTTAAGCTATGAAAACGGGTTCGTTACACACCTGTTTGGCGATATTCCTCGACGAGATCTCCTACACGATTTCTCCTATAATCCATCGTTAATAATCAGCTTCCCATAATTGAACCAAACCGAAAATCATCTAATATTAATACTTACACATTCGGCCACCATCCATAATGGCCTTAGGAATCATACCTTTGCTGCGATTGATGACTAGGTCTAGCCACTCCGGTGATCCAAGCTACTCCAAGTCGACACTACACCTTGCTGCTCCTCCACTAAATAAACCACAAAAATATTAAAAGAAAACCTCATAAGGCCTATACCCATATTCGGCCACCTCCCTAAACTAGAGGGGTTTCGGCTTTTGGCCAAAAGTTGCTCTAGGAATCGTTTAGAGTTTGAGCACTTACCACAGTCTTTCTTCTCTTGAACCCGTACGCCTAAAAGGTAAAAGAATTGAATGCCAACAATTGAAAAGGAAAGAAAAGGTTGATGGTCACAAAGAATCGGCACCCCCTATCTTCACTGATTTCGGCTTTTGCAGTATTTCGGCAGAAGTAGAGATAAGGGAAAGAAACAATGGTGAATGGAGGGAAATAGTGGGCTGGTTTGAAAGAAGGAGAAGGAAAAAAGATGGAAGAAGAGATGGTAGATTCGGCTGCAAAAGAAAAAGAGAGAAAAAGAAGAATCCTCCAGAGAGAAAACGGCACAAAAATACCTAAGTGCCGAAAATTCCTAACTAAACCTCTCTGCCGAAAATCCCCCCTCCAATCTCCCTTATTCGGCCAACTCTATCTTCATATCAAATCCCTAAAATCTCTCCCCTTATCCCTCCTTAATCCATGCATTTGACTGATTCAAATTCTCCTCTAAAGAGTTCCATTCAGCTACAACTCTTGTATGCACAAAGCATAAAAATTAGCATTATTTTTGCCATCACAGGGAATCGATCCCAGGTCTTCCCCTATGCTCCACACGCCACCTTTTTAGGAGCTTAGTGGCTTTACCCTTGCCACTTTACTAACGCTCTTTTTGTGATACATTTTACCCACAACTTTATATAAGGGCACCTAGCCAGAACCCCTAACTCCTAAGTCCAAAATTTAAAAATTCTACCGGGTGTTGGCCAACTCATGGGCCTTCCATAAGCCCATTTACATACCCAAATTATGAATTCCATAATCACATACCAAATTTTAGAAAATTACTTAAAATATGAAGAATCGCGAAAAACCCGAAAATCAGGATGTTACAGGTACGGTGAGAATGTGTATCGATTATCATCAATTGAATAAAGTGACTATCAAGAATAAATATCCTCTACCAGGGGCGAAGCCAGAAAAGAATTTTTGGGGGGGCCGAAGGAAATTTTAATTTTTTATAGTCTATATATTTATAATTTTTAAAGGATTAAATTGAATTTTTATAATTTTAGGGGGGCAAAGTACAATTTTACCTTTACTAATTTAAAATTTTAAAAAAATCTAAAGGGCCTAAATGAAAATTTTCCATTTTAGGGGGGGCCGGGGCCCATGCCTGCCCACCCTGGTTTCGCCCCTGTCCTCTACCCAAATTGATGATTTGTTTAATTAGTTGAAAGGAGCTGTTGCTTTTGTGTAAATAGATTTGAGATCAGGCTATTATCAGTTGCGATTAAAAGACACAGATATTTCAAAAACTACCTTTCAAACGAGATACGGGCATTATGAATTCTTAGTTATGCCTTTCGGATTGACTAACGCACCTGCTATCTTTATGGATTTGATGAATAGAATTTTCAAAGCGTATTTAGATCAATTTGTTATCGTATTCATTGATGATATATTGATTTATTCATGTGATGAATCCGAACATGCGAGAATCTAAAATTAGTGCTACAGATTCTACGAGATAAATAGTTGTAAGTAAAATTTAGTAAATGTGAGTTCTGGTCGCGAGAATTTGGTTTTCTGGGTCATATTGTATCAACCTCTGGTATCCGAGTTGATCCAAGCAAAATTTCAGCTATTTTGGATTGGAAACCTCCGAGAAATATCTCTGAAGCCCGTAGTTTTTTGGGACTTACTGGCTATTATAGAAGATTTGTGAAAGGTTTTTCGATGATTGTGAATCCATTGACAAAACTGCTACAGAAAGATGTTAAGTTTGAGTGGTCTGAAAAGTGTCAAAACAACTTTGCTCAGTTGAAAACCTTGTTGACTGAAGCTCTGGTATTAGTATAACCTGAATCGGGTAAAGAATTTGTGATCTATAGTGATGCTTCATTGATTGGTTTGAGAGGTGTTTTTATGTAAGAAGGCAAAGTCATTGCTTATGCTTCGAGACAGTTGAAGCCGCACGAAAAGAAGTATCCGACGCACGATCTTGAATTTGCTGCAATTGTGTTTGCTCTAAAAATTTGGCACCATTACTTGTTCGGTGAGAAGTGTCACGTATACTCTGATCATAAGAGTTTGAAGTATTTGATGACTCGGAAAGATCTAAATCTGCGACAGAGATGGTTAGAACTGCTAAAAGATTATGAACTTGTGATTGATTATCATCCAGGAAAAGCAAATGTTGTTGCTAATGCCTTGATTCAAAAATTGTTGTTTGCTTTGGTACGATGAATACTCGTTTGGTTTTATCAGATGATGGTTCAGTTTTAGCTAAATTAAAAGCAAGACCTTTCTTGTTACAGCAGATTATCTAAGCTCAGAAGATTGATAATGAGATTTTAGCTAAACAAGCTCAGTACGATGTAGAGTCTGATTCAGAATTCAGAGTTGACAAATATGATTGCTTGAGATTTCGAGATCAAATTTGTGTTCCGAAAAATCCAGAATTAATTCAAATAATTGTGAGTGAAGCTCACAATAGTCGTTTATCTATGCATTCGGGTAGTACGAAAATGTATAATGATCTGAAACAACATTATTGGTGGTCCGAAATGAAAAGAGATATCTCTGAATTTGTTTCTAAATGTTTGATCTATCAGCAAGTTAAAGCGGAACATCAGGTGTCACCGGGATTGTTACAACCGATTATGATTCCTGAGTGGAAATGGGATCGAGTGACCATGGACTTTGTTTCGGGTTTGCCCTTGTCTCCGAGAAAGAAAGATGTAATTTGGGTTGTAGTTGATCGTTTAACGAAATCAGCTAATTTTATTCCGATTCGATCCAATTACTCACTTGATAAATTAGCTGAATTATACATTTCTGATATCGAGAGATTGCATGGTGTGCCATCATCTATTTATCAGACAGGGATCCTAGATTCACATCACAATTTTGGAAGAAATTGCAAGATGCTCAGGGTACTAAATTGCATGTTACTACTGCTTTTCATTCGCAAACAGACGGTCAATCCGAGTGAATTATTCAGATACTCGAGGATATGTTGAGATGTTGCATTCTTGAGTTTGAAGCTACGTGAGAACAATGTCTACCTTTAATTGAATTCACTTATAATAACAGTTTTCAGTCAAGCATTAAAATGGCACCCTACGAAGCTTTATATGGTCGCAAATGGCATACACCTTTGTATTGGACAGAGCTCAGCGAAAATAAGATTCACGGGGTTGATTTGATAAAAGAAACTGAGCAGAAAGTTAAAGTGATCTGAGATAGTTTCAAAGCTGCTTCCGGTAGTCAGAAATCTTATGCGGATTTGAATAGAAAAGACATTGAGTTTGAGATCGGAGACAAAGTGTTTTTAAATGTATCTTTGTGGAGGAAAGTCCTTCAGTTCAGTAGAAAAGGCAAACTGAGTCCGAGGTTCATCGTGCCGTATGAGATTATCGAGCATATTGGGCCAGTAGCTTATAGATTGACGTTACCACTAGAGTTAGAAAAGATTCATAATGTGTTTCACGTGTCAATGCTTCGACAATATAGATCTGATCCTTCGCATCCGATTCCTTTGTCTGAAATAGAGATTTAGTCTGATATGACTTGCAAAGAAAAGCTGATCTGTATTTTAGATCGAGAGGTTAAAGAAATGCAAAATAAGAAAATTCAATTAATTAAAGTGATGTGGCAGCGACATGGTATTGAAGAGGCCATGTCGGAGCCTGAAGATACTATGAGACAATTATATCCGAATCTATTCAATGGTATGATTTTCAGGGACGAAAATCCCTAAAGGGGAGAACTGTAACAATTCAGTTTTTACCCTAGTCGAAAGAGTGGTTTCAAGACCACAAATTCGTGTTAGAAAAAATTATTATAAGTGAATTGACATGTGTGAAAGTCTCATGTGAAAATTTAACTGTTTGTATGCTTAATTTCCAAAAAGGATCTAATTACGTAAAATGTAAAAGTTGTGTGCTAGATACTAAAAGTGCTTATTTGACTTGGCTTTATAATTGAGAGGTCCTTATATGGATATTATGGCATTCACTTTGATAATGGACATAAATGACCTTATTATATGTGTTTTAAAATGGTTTATTAAAAGGGTATTATGGTTATTAACATATTACACATATGTTAAATAAAACATAACATAAAATAAAGCCATTGTCATCTTGTTTTGCTGAAAAATCAAAGGATAAATAAAAGATAAAAGCTTGCTAGTGTTCGGCTATGGTTTGGCTTGATTAAGGTATGAGTTTTGTTTGGTTTTTGATAATTTCTACGTTTTTGTAATCGTTGCTTTGTATATTATCGAACCCATGCCTTAATTTTTGATTTTGTTGATGAATTTGAAATGTGCCATGGATGGATTCATGAGCTTTATGATGTCATATGTTGAAATATGAAAGCTTGATGTTGGGTTTAGATGTGTTGTCTTGGAATTTTTTATAAAATTGAGTAATTTGGGCTAAATTGTAAAAATGTTATTTTGATGGACTAAAATGTGAAATAAATGAAATGTATGGACTCGTATGAGAGCTAGGAAAATTTGGCTAAGCTTGTGTAAAGCAAATTTTGTGTATTTTGTGATTTTGTGAATTAGGAACTAAAGTGTCGAAATGTGAAAATGTGAGGACTAGTTTGCAAAATACCTTAATTGTGTGTGAATGGATTAGTTTGAATGATTTAGTGAATAAAAGGGTTAATTATGAATACATATAGATTAAGAAAAGAGGAATTCAGACTTCGACCGAGGGAAGTCGAAGATTATAGAGTAGACGATCAGAGTCAACAATTTAGAGTACGAGGTAAGTTCATACGTAAAACATGATGTTCTAAGTATATTTTGCTGTTTGATTATTCATAGATTGTATATATATTTGGTTGGATGAATACAATGATAAACCAATGGTAATTGGCACTAAGTGGGTAATTTAAATTAGCTTCGGCTATATGAGGCACTAAGTGTACATTACCGAAATGGTTTCGGTTAATTGAGATGACACTAAGTGTGCGGAATTGTTAAAGCTTCAGCTAATCTTTAAAGCACTAAGTGTGCGGATCTTTAAAGCATTGGTGATCTTCGGAAAGTCTTAAAATATCTGAACAAGAGGTGAGAATGAAAATGAATGAATACATGAATGTTCAGGAAAGTATAATATCTATACGGTAGATGGTAAAATGCATAAAAAGTTTTTGAATTGGTATAAACATATGGTTGGTGTTGGCATGGGCTTGATGGATGAGTTGAGAATTTATAAGTACTTATGTGTTGATGTTTCATGTTTAATATACTGTTGTTGTTTTTGGTACGAGCTTACTAAGCTTTTGAAAGCTTACTTTGTGTGTGTTTGTATTGTTTTTAGATTTTAAAGCTACTGTGAACTCGGGGATCGTCAAGGATCATCACCACACTATCGAATCTCATTTTGGTATTTTTGAAAATGTATATTTTAAAGTATGGCATGTATAGACAAGTAGTTGTGGGATTATGTTTTGTGATGTATATATTTAGCCATGTGATTTGGCTAGCTTATGTTTAAAATTATAGTTTGATAATAGTATGTGATATGTGTTGATAATATGCAATTGTGGTATGTTTTATTTAGTTAAAATAAATGTTATATGTTGGTAAGTTTTGGAAAGTTTTTGTAACACCCCAAACCCATGACCGTCACCGGATTTGACCACGTGGTGTTACCGGGCTTACTTCCCTTATTTCTCTCTTGGAATTATTTAATTTCTGTTCCAGGCAGGCTAGCTAACCGCGTCACTGTCACCTTAAAAATCATATCTCGAGTTCCAGAACTCAAAAATGAGTTCTGTCAATTTTCCCTGAAACTAGACTCATAATCCCATCTACACATTTTTTTGTAGAATTTTTCGTTGGGCCAATTAGTACAGTTTATTAGTTAAAGTCTCCCCTGTTTCAGGGTTCGACTACAATGACCTTTGTGTACTACGACTTGGATATCTTCCTGTACAGGGCTCCAACACTTATGCCATTTGTTTCTAGAGAAACTAGACTCACAAGGGAATCTGAAAATATAGATCATGACTTCTAATTCTCTCTGGTTAATTTATAGTGAATTTGCAAAGTCGGAGCAGGGGATCCAGAAACCGTTCTGGCCCTGTTTCACGAAAACCTGAATATCTCTTAAAATACAGCTCATACGGTCGTTTCGTTTCATCCATATTAAAATAGATTCATCAAGGTTCAATTTCATAATTTATTCACTATTTAATTCTACTTCTACTATTTTTAGTGATTTTTCCATCTCACCTCACTGCTGCTGGCAGCATCTGGTACTAAAGCAAACAACGACTATTTCATAATTCTTCCATGGCCAACTATTTCATCATACATAATACAAACTATGGCCACCTTATCAAAATTAAGGTTTCTAAGGCTCGTGCCTATAGGTTTTAGATTCACACTCAACCGACCACATAGGCCATTTTCGCATGGCTTAAAGTTTACAACCCGAGATTCAACAAAACAAAATAGCCTATACATGCCAAATGTTCTCCTAGTTCAACTACGAAGACAATACCAAAAGATTTCCAGCGGTGTGATGACTTGACGACGGTTCCGACACATAAACGATACGAGTCCAAGAGACCTAAAATGGGTGACAAGAAAACACCGAGTGAGTTTATAACTCAGAAGTCATAAGCATTTCACAACCATCCGTTACTAAAATTATCATAAAATGAAATAATGAAACAAGGCCCATTGTTCCACCATACCGAACTACCATAGTTCCTTAGACCTTTCGGATCAATGTCATACCAAGTCATACATTTACATTTCATATACTATTCAATAGGATATTTGAAGCAATTTCCATTCATCATTTCATTTCCACAACAGTCATGCAATTGAAATCATCACATAGATTTAAAACTTACCGACTCAACCCTGAGCATGAACATAGTATCTATTAGCCACGAACTCAAGGTACTTACTCTTTCCGCTGTCCATACTCCACTCGATGAAGACACACCCTCCATATAATTGTTCGATCGGAGATATATATATATATAGAGTACGCACACACAGTGCTTAATACTCGATTTCGCACACTTAGTGCCATGTGATTTAAGCCCGCACACATAGTGCCATACCCTTCGAGCTCGCACACCCAGTGCCGTATATTTCCAGCATGCACACTTAGTGCCATATATTTCCAGCATGCACACTTAGTGCCATATATTTCCAGCATGCACACTTAGTGCCAATCTAGTCACCGTACACACGTATTGCCCACACACTTAGTGCCGAAAGCAACTTTCTACACATTTCACTATTTCTTTTACATTCAACAATGTCATCATTCCATACACATACATTTTCATTTACATATCATCTCATTAAACACAATTGCATAGATATTATGATCATTTAAAACAATACCAAATATATGCTTAATGACTTACCTTATATTGGATGAAACGATTTCCAATCGACTACTCGATTATCTTTGCTTTGCCTTTGTTTGATTCTCCCCTTTTGATGTATTGATCTCCTAGTATAAATACATTTAGTAGTTAAATTTCTTGCTGGATACTTATGTGTATAATTTAATGGTTTTCACTCCATTCACAACTATCCTTGTTCAAAATATCAAAACCTTAGCCAACATTCAATTAATGCATCAAGGCGAATGTATTATCACTATTAAGGTAACCTAGTCTCAAGTATTTTCAATTCTAATGTACAACATCTCAAATTCCCATAACCGATCACACCTATTCTTACTTTCCAATATTCGAAATAATCAAAATCACCTCCTAAACACAATAGTCATGGACAATGCCGAATCCTCAAGTGTTTGAACATAAATTATTTTACTAATATAAACATTCACGAATCATATTCATAGGAAGACCGATTTCTTTCCATAGCACATTCATCATCCATACTTAGATGAAACAACCAAAATCCCTTCATTTATACCCTAGCCGAATGCTCCAATCATCCATACAAATTACAAATTTTTGCATGGCTAAGTAGGAGCCATTTAACATGCAAGAAAAATAATCATAGGAGAAGAATTTATCATTCTAAGTAAGCTCCTATCTCCAACACTAAATCATTCGGCATTTTGCCTAGACACACACAAGAAATCTCAACTTCCTTGACCTTACCAAGAGTGCATCCACCATTCAACTTAGCATGATAATGGCATCAAGGTATCAACCAAAATGTTTTTGTTAGGCTCCTTAGCCAATTCTAACTCTCCATCAACCCCAAACCCAACCATGAAATAGATAAAATTTAGGCTCATCACCTAAAGGTTGTATATACATCCAAAGGTACCCTTGAACATAACTTGATCTAGAAGACCACCTTGGCCAAATCTCCCTTCTTCCCCTTCCTCTAATTTCGGCAATAGCAAAAGAAAGAAAACATGAACACTTTTTTTTCTTCTTCTCAAGTCATGGAAATTGTAACAAAATGAGAAAGGATGAACAACAAAATTTTTCTCCTTTCTTTTTCCTCAACTCACGGCAACAAGGGGGCATCCACACTCTTTTTTTTTTGTTCATCATTTCCCTTTTTCTCCATTTCTTTATTCTTTCTAACATGATCCATTAACTAGACATGTTTGAAACATGTTCCCTTGCCCATGCTCTTTATTTTATTATTTCTAACATCCACCATTAGCAAAACATGTTCAAGACATGTTTTCTTTTGCCCATCTTCATTACCATGGCGGCCACTTCCTATAGTTGGCTAAATTGACATGCAAATCCCTCATGTCTTTACTTCATGCATTATTTGGCCACTTAAAAATTCACCTATCACATTTTCAAGTCCTAACACATGGGTCCTTTCTTATGAATTAGCACCTAATTAATAAAATCAAGGCACGAAATATTTATGCATACAAATTCCACATACAATAAGCACAGAATATAACACCTAATTATTCTTGTGACTCGGTTTTGTGGTCCCGAAACCACTCTCCGACTAGGGTCACATTAGGGGTGTCACAGTTTTAGTATGAGATTGAATGATGTATGGAAACAAATGTTTTGATATGATCTTACCTTATGTTTGGCATGTATTGGTAAGGTTCATGATTATGTAAATGGTTGACAATGTTATGGTATAAATGATGTGTGGTTTGGCATAAAAATTGGCTTTATTGGTTGTGCATATAGGCTTGTTTCTTTGCTTGTAGGTTGACCTAAATTGGGGTGGCAATTTGGCTATTCAAATGGCCTATTTTTGTCCACACTGGCAGAGACACGGGTGTGTGTCTCAAAGTGTACGACACACGGCTATGTTGCACGACCGTGTGTCCCTTTGGGTACTCTACAATTGTAAGTCAGGCTTTAACATGGCCAACGCATGCGGGCGTGTGGCTAGCCGTGTGGCTCTAGTCAGACTCGACCACGGCCAAGGAACATGGGCATGTCTTGTAGCCGTGTGGGCAAGTCAGCAGCTGTGTCCTATTTTGCCACGGCTTAGACACACGAGCGTGTCTAAGACCGTGTGAGCCACACGGCCTGTTCACACGGGTGTGTGACTTTTTAAAAGTTGAATTTTTTTTATAAGTTTGAAACTTTCATATGTTATCGAATTGATCCTAAAAGCATGTTTTAAACTTCGTACGATCATTTTAAGTTCACGTTGAAGACGAATGATCTATCTTTATTAAAATGGAAGGATATTTGACATTTGATGTGTTATGAGTCCAGTAATGCCTGTTAACCTATTCTGGCGACGGTTACGGGTTAAGGGTGTTACACATATGTCTAAAATTTACATGCATGCTATTCATCAATACCATTGAAGGAAATTGTAACAGCCCGTTTTTAGTCAAATCGAAACAATGGTTTTGGGACCACAATCCGAAGTCAAAATAATTATTTTATTATTATTTTAATGTTTACAGCATGATATTATAATAGTGTGAAAATTTGTTAAGAAATTTTATCGTTTGAGTGTTTAATTTGATAAAAATGACTAAATCTCATAAAGTGTAAAACTTGTGTTCTAATAGTTAAAGGTATCAAATAGCAATAGAACCTTAAAGTAAAGGTCCTTAAGGGGTAATTAGCCCAATTATAAAGTGAGTGGACATTCTTAGACATAATTTATATGATTTTTAATGTTTAATTAAAGGTTATAATAGTAATTAGATAATTTCATACTAAATTAATAAAACAAAAAGCCATTAATTTCATTTATCATCTTCTTAGTAGAAATTAGGGTTGGAGAAAGCCATTAAAATAGCTTGAAGCATTCAGTCACTTGCTAGGTTAATTGTAAGTTCGTTTTTGTCCCGTTTTTAATTATTTCTATGTTTTTGAGATCATTGCAGCTTAGTCTAGCTAGCCCAGGGACTATTTTGCAAAACTGTTAAATGTTTAGGGTTTTTACATTGATGAATGTTGGTGTATTTTAATGTTTAATGGTAGAAAATGCATGCTTATTGTTAGATAAACAACATTTGTAAAGTGATTTTTGACAAAATTGTCAATTAGGAGTTAAATTGTGAAATGTGTAAAATTCATGGTAAAATTGTGAAATAAATGAAAATATGGGCTGCTAGGGACCTAATTCAAATTTGGCTAGCATGGGTTTTGGTTGAATTGCATGAATTAGTGATTTTATGAAATAAGGCCTAAATTGTAAATATGTTGAAATGCTAGGGGCAAAAGTGTAAATTTACCTTAATGTGTATTTTGGACTAAATTGAATAGAGTGATAATTAAATAAGCTAAATTTGATATTATTTAGATGAAGAAAGGCAAAATACGGATTTAGATCAGGGAAAGAACAAGTTTCAAATTAATCGACTATTTTTGTCATTTTTACAATCGAGGTATATTCGTATGTAATAAGTTTTTAAATAATTGTATTTTAAATTCTTTAATATTGCATAAATTGTGAGTACGACTTTACGAACAATTTCGGCGACAATTCGGCAAGTGAGAAATCCCTGTTGAACCTTAGAAATAGATTAGGATACGAATGACATGTCATTAGAGGTTATGTGATTTGGGTGCTAATCCGTATGTCCTACCGGTGGCTGAGTGGCATGTGTTGCGGATACTCGTCAGCTTGTGTGAGCAGTACCGTGTAGCTTCATCATGACTGTAAACTTGTGTAAGCAGACCCGTTGATAGCTCGAGAGTGAGCATTATATGTGATACGAGACTGAGATAGCTTCGGCTATATATATGTGGCACTTAGGGTGCGAGATTCCCGAGTATTTGATAGTATTCCAAATGGTTCAACGAGTGTATATGTCAAAGATGTGGTTGAGTATATGTAACACCCCTATCCTGTATCTGTCGCCAGATTAGGGTTATGAGGCGTTACCAGTTAACATAAATCTCAGATCAACTTCTATCGTAATTTAACTAATAAAATTTTAAATCAACTATCATGCTTCAATTTAATGTTACATAAGAAATAAGAATTTAACTAATCAAATAAAGCCAACAAGGAAACATGCAACATTTTTTTAAAAAAACTTTTATAACCTTTGAGCAGTATATACGTAAAAAGTTCTATATTTATACAAATATCATTCGCACACCATGAATAAGCAACCACATATTATTTCCTTACAAATAATTAAAGTCTATAATAGTCTTTGTTGATCTGTTTGTGACGTTTACATATCATGTACAAATCATGTCAATAGCTCAAACAATTAAATTACTCAAGTAATCCATAAATATTATAGTAATATATATATCATGAGAGATCTGTACAAAACTATGTTTGCCTTCCATCTAATTAACTAACAAGGGTTACCTTTGCCGAAACATAAGTAATAATAAACCTAACACATGAATATATATATTTTTCTTGAAAGCGCATATATGCATATTACAATGTCACATTATAAATCAAAACAATATCCTGGCAACTATCAAGTCACAAGCAAGTCATTTTATTATAAGCATAAATATCTATACAAACATATATCGAATCTCAATTTAACTAGACCATTTCATCCAAACACATCAAAAATTATAAATAATAAAACATATAGGACAAAATCTAAGCGGTATAAGCAAGCCACTCTCAAACACATAGTACTTATCATAAACATTATATATATTCATAATACATAGCCACAAAACCGAGATAAACATAACCCATGCCTAACATGACCGAATTTATATAATAAATTTTAGCCATCTTCGCATGGCTTTTATATATACATTCATCTCCAAAATATTTAACCTCAAAACCAGCCTATACATGCCATAATTCAAGTTCAATTTAAAGGTACCAAAATTGTGGCTGACAATCCCCGAGCTAGCAGCTTGAATTCTAATCTATAAAACAGAAACAATATACACAGTAAGCTATGATAGCTTAGTAAGCTATAAGCAAATAAACATATCAATAATATAATCAACCATTTTAACCAGTTGAATTA
The DNA here is from genome assembly GCF_025698485.1 of Gossypium arboreum. Taxonomy (NCBI): domain Eukaryota; kingdom Viridiplantae; phylum Streptophyta; class Magnoliopsida; order Malvales; family Malvaceae; genus Gossypium; species Gossypium arboreum. Next base: position 31,081,816 of record NC_069076.1, read on the forward strand.
CATTAACACTACTATGTTCGACCTCAAACCTACAACATGCATAATTATCATATTTTTTTTTAGACATTTGTATACCTAAGCCGAATACACACATAATCATTTAACACATTATATCCAACTTTCAAACCCAATAGGCATAATAAACCACTCAACCATTTACTCTTATGTATAAACCTAAGATTCATCAAATGACTTCACATGATACTTGTTTCATATATGGTCGAATATACCATCTCACATATGCACATCTTTTTAACAGAAAAACATTTCAATGATTCACATATTATTCGTTCACGAACGAAATACATGTACCACCTGCACAAATTCTTCATTACTATTACACATGATTCATAACAAAGATTGATAGTATTATCATACCTTAGCTTAAGTGGATATCAAGTTAATTCATACCTAGCCATTTAACTTGTAATACACCTCTGTACACAATTTACCTTTGCCTGATGAACTATTCGAAATCAGATAGGACACTTGGATTATCACATATATCGTACAATGCCAACGTCCCAGACGTGGTCTAACATGTAGCCACATATCGATGCCACTGTCCCAGACAGGGTCTTACTCGTAAACGCATATCGAAAACACAAATCTATGTCATGGACTTACTCGCACACATATATCGGAATCCTATGTCATGACATATGTATCCTAGCTATTTCTAAGGTTCATACAAGGCTTTCGAACGTCGTAGCTCGGTCGAATTGAATTTAGAAACGAAGTAAACAAGCCTCTCCATATTCAGCTATACCAAATGTAAACTTCTAAATTTCATAACAACATGTACAATTAATATTTAACTACAATTAAATACGTCTATTTGCTTATAAACTTACCTCGGACTGTACAAGACAGAATCGGGCAGCTAGTCGACAACTTTCATTTTTCCTCGATCCAAATCTGATTTCTTTAGTTCTTGATATAAAAACATTCAAATTAAGCTCATTCAAACATATTTCATTCACTTTTGTCCAAAAACACACAAATGGGCCAATTACTATTTTGCCCTTAACATTTACAATTTTTACAATTTAGTCCTGTAACACCCCGATTTTTGGGGCCTAGAAGAGTTGGGCTTTGAGTCTGGGATTCTAATAGAAGCAAACCTTTAGGAAGTTTTAAATATTACCGTTTAAGAAAAAAATTTGAATTACTACTAGAAAATTTTTACTATATTTATTATTACGGATATTTTAAATTTTATGAAATTTTAATTAGTATTATGAGATAAAATTATTATTAGAAAAATATTCTTGTATGTGTGTTTGAAAATTTTTATGACAATTATTATTTGCTGTATTATTGGTATTTGAAATTTTTATTACTAGATATGTTTATGAAATTATTATTATTATTATTATTATTTAGTATGTTTAGTCTAGTAATTAAATAAATTACGATGGATTTATTGTGTGGGAAAAGGCTTGGGTTCGATTTAAGACTCTAGAAAAATTTTAATTTTATGCTACCTTAAGGAATCAGGCGAGAGGCCTTATTAATAATTTGGGCTGCGTTTTAGCATAAAGGAGCACTTGGCCCAGTGGCTAAGCACGCTAGGAAGGCATGGGAGGTACCTGGGTTCAAGGCACGGCGTGCGCAAATGGTTGTTTTTTTTACAACCAAGCATTTCCACAAGGAGGCCTTATAAATATTTTGAGATGAAAGGTGACACAAAAGAGTCAAGTGGCAAGGAGGCATTAAGAGTGTGCATGTGGTTAGGGGTTCGAGTCTGGTAAGTAGCATATTTTGTTTTTAAACAAATCGGGACTGCAGCACATAAGTCTTAAGATTAATTGTGAGTAGATTATATCATGAGAAAAGCTTCAGTGCAGTGGTAGTAGCGTGCTAGGCCTATCGGGAGGTTATGGGTTCGATTCCAGGGGAAGGCAAATTATGTTTTATTTTTAAACGAGCCAGAACTGAAGCAGGTAAGGTTTATAAATAATTATGAGAAGATCATGACATGAAAGGAACTTCGGTGCAGTGGCAAGAAGCGTCGGTGTGGGGTTAGAAGGTCGCGAGTTCGAGATGTATAGCAGGTGAAATTTCATTTTTATTTCGCAAGTAACTAAGGCTTCAGCAGGTAAAGGTTAACATTAATTGTGACCCTATATTAGTAAAGAAAGAAGTCTGGTACAGTGGCCAGTATCTCAGGTGAAGGCGCATGGGCGGACGAGGTCTGGAGTTTGAGTCTCACCTTGAGCGCAGAAGGCTTGGATTTTTGCTGCTCACATGGGGGAGAGTCAGAGTTTGACCGAAACTCTCCTAGCAGTGGCTTGAGCCGGTCAAGCGGTGGAGTGCTGCAGGTAATGCAAAGAAGTTGGATGGAACTTGAATTGGTGGTGGCTGAAATTAATGAGGAAAATATGGAATTTGAGCTTGGAAAGGATTAAATGCCGGAAACCTCTTAAAATTCTTGTGTATGGGTTGTTTTTCTTTTGGTTTCGATATGCGTATTTTTAAGTGATTGGTCGATTTAGGTTGGGGCCATTCGTATCTACTGTTATATTTTTTTGAGATCGACCTTCATTGTTTCTCCTCTCTTCTTCCATCCTCTTTTCTTCTTCTTTTCTTTCCTAGCCGAACCTTTCTACCATTCTACTCATCCATTCCCATTCTTTCTAAAACTCCATAGTCGATTGCCATAAAAGTCGAATCCCAAAACTCACTACTTATGCCGATTTCTCCAAAGCCAAAATCATTTGGTATTTTCGTTCCTCTTGATCGACATTCATCTTCTCTAAACCCTTGGTACCGATCGGTAGCATTATTCCAAGGTTACAGCCTCGAGTCGTCATCGTCTTCACCACTTAAAAAACCGAAATACCATAAGCCTTAGGGGCTCATAGCCGAAACTTCAGATCTCCTGGATTCGGGTTCTTCCATCGTTTAGAGGATAGATCTACATCAGATCTATGTAGAAGTCAAAGAGGAATAAGTGGTAAGTGCTCATTACTTCAGATCTAGTCTTTTTCTTTCAGGTTTTAGAAAAGCCGAAACCCCTAAAGGTTTAGGGAGGCTATCGATTTCGGCTCTGTGGCTCTAAGGGTTGTGACAACTAGTTTATTGTGATAATAGTGTGATCTAGAGACTGCTGATCAAAGGCTTGGACAAGTGGAATGACTAGATCTAAACCTAGTCACTAATTTCGGCAAAGGTAGGATTGCTAGTGCCTCAGGTGTTAATGGCTGAATTTTTTTGGTAAGGGATTCTGTATATAAGTTGTGATTGGATTCATAGTTAACATATTAGTGATTGACTGTAGGCAACTCGTGTGGGGAACCTGTCAGCATATCATCGCAAACAGGTGTGTAAATGACACCCACTCATAGACTAGATCGGCAAAAGTCGAAAAGCTGAAAAGCCGAAAAGCTGACATTTTTGAACTTGTGAGCGCGCGAGTGCTTGTGAGGTGCTTTGATTGTTAATTTTGGTAATCACAAGCAGTATGATTCAGAGTGCGCAATTTCGTGCACTTCGGTATATTTGGGCTTAATGGGCCGAAAATGAGTTAGTGGGCCAATGGGCCCAATTCGATAAAAACGCGCGGTAAGTGCTTCTGTTAATGTGTTAATGGTTAGAATATGTATGTAAACTCTAGAATAGTAAATTTTATTAAACTACCCCTAAGTATGAAAATTACCATTTTATCCTTAGGTGCAAAATGACCGTTATACCCCTAGGGTTAATTTTGACTGAAATGCATGATATTCTGATTCTGTTTGTTGTATGCCATGACATATATATCAGTTGCATGGGATCTGGGTTATGTTATGGAGGAAGAACCCGTTCTGGTGGCTGTGCCACATATTCTGATATAAGCAGCTTTGCTGCGGACTATGGTTAGTGCTGCAACCGGTGCTAACACTGTAAGTGTAGGGATGGCGTGGGTAATTTATTCCCCACAGGAAGTGTAAGGATAGACGGAGGCAAGTGCAGGGTTGGATGGGGTTATCATGCATTAATCACATTAGACTATATTGAAATGGGCCCAACTATGTTAATATGGGCAAGGCCCAATATATCTCGACTTGTAATAGGGCTACAGCCCAGATTGATACTGATATGGGCTAGGCCCAATATACTCTGATATTGTAAGGGGCTATGGCCCAGATTAATATTGATATGGGCTAAGGCCCAGTTAACACTGATTTCTGAATAGGGCTTAGGCCCAATAAAGCTTGAAATGATTTGGACTCTGGTTGGGATACTGTACACACTGAGTTTTCCAAACTCACCCCCTTTCTCCTCCATCCTTGCAGGTGAGCCCTAGTTGGTAGACTTGGAGCTGGGCGGGATTCAGAGTGGCCACGAATATTAAGTTTCTGTTTTCTTTAAAATAAGTTTTGCATTTATTATTTTGATTATTTTTATTCTGGTTTAAGTTGTAATAAGACCGCTCTTTTTATTATTTTTAATATTTTGGGTTATTAAATTGGTTAGCTCTAGGGCGCATTTTATAAAAGTTACTTATTTTCAAAATATCACGATTACCGAGCAAAGCTTTCGCAACGTAAATGTTTTCAAAGGAAATAAATATTTTAAGTGGACTTAAACTTAATTTGTTGTTCGTGGACAAGTAATATGCTTTAAGTGTGACAATGGATGTGTGCATGTCTAGGATTGGATCCATAAAGAGCTTGGTACTTAAGCAATCCAATAGACTCATCTCCTCTTTTCTGGCTTCCTACCTGGTGCACAGTTTCCATTCACTTTAATCTATAATAAAAATATTCTTTTCAAAGATTTTTAATTAAAACATGAATTTTACAATAACGCTCCAATGAGTTTTACATCAAGAAGGGTTTTCAATGAAAACATGGTTTTCGAAAAACACTTCAATGTGACACGCCAGATTCGGTCGTAACGTTTAGACCGAGTTTAGGGTGTTACATTTAGTGGTATCAGAGCCCGATTGCAATAACTCGGCTGTGGATTGGGTCCAAAAAGGTTTTCGAAACTTTGAGCGCAAAGAGGGTATTTTTGGAAAATCTGATTTTTGAAAACAATTTTTTTTGTTGAAATGACATAATTTCTAGACCTGTTTTCTTTATATCAAATGTGTGAGAAATGGATCTCAAAAAGGCCTAAATCTTTTGAGTTTGTCTGAAATCTGATGAGGTGGCACACTGAATCCCCGGCACCAAGTCTGTAAGTATTCCTGTCACTCATACTACACTGTATTAAGATATTACTGTAGATAGCACTGAGACCATTTCATGACATTATAGCTAGGATAATACTAAAAACCCTAGAATATATGAGACTATAGCTAGGCTATGAAAATAGAAACTTTAAAATACTATCTCTGCATAACACGTATAAATAAGTATTATTTTTGGATCGAGATCTTGGTAGTTATTGTTATGCATGCTGATAATGTAGAGTGTTGATATGGATACTGAGGATAAGCAAAGTCTACCAACTTTGGGTAGCGGTAACTCGAAGATTGGGACTGAGGCACTAGCCGAGTTAGTAAGGAAAGTGGTAGAAGAAGTATTGGAGACCAAGGTTAAGGAAATTAGGGAAATGTTTCAAGCGGGGTGCTTGGAGTGTAAGAAGAGGAAGGATTCTAGTTCTCAAAAGACCGAGCTTCGTTCTTTGAAACATGTTAAGAAACGACCAAACTTTCCAGCCTGCAAGAATTGCAACGGGCGTCATACGGGTGAATGCCTTAGGAAGACAGGAGCATGCTTTAGATGTGGGTCCAAGGAACATCGAGCTCAGGATTGCCAAGTTTATCCTATTTAAGTGTGTGTTACGAATTGAATGCGTGCTTGATAGATGTTTCTTTACTTTGGTAATTAGATGTTCGGGGTCGTACTAAGAATTATTTTTTAGAGTCTTGCAGAAGCATAGTGGGTTGATTGGAGTTATACAGTTAGTTGGTAGTTTGAAATTTCGAGGACAAAATTTCTTTAAGGGGAGTAGAATTGTAACACCCGATTTTTGGGGCCTAGAAGAGTTGGGCTTTGAGTGCAGGATTGGGATAGAAGGAAACACGAATAATTAGGAAGTTTTAAATATTAACATTTAAGAAAAAAATTGAATTACTACTAGAAAATTTTTACTATATTTATTATTACGGATATTTAAAATTTTTATGAAATTTTAATTAGTATTATGAGATAAAATTATTATTAGAAAAATATTATCTGCATGTGTGTTTGAAAATTTTATGAAAATTATTATTTGTTTGTATTATTGGTATTTGAAATTTTATTATTAGATATGTTTATGAAATTATTATAATTATTATTTAGTATGTTTAGTCTAGTAATTAAATAAATTACGATGGATTTATTGTGTGGGAAAAGGCTTGGGTTCGATTTAAGACTCTAGAAAAATTTTAATTTTATGCTACCTTAAGGAATCTGGGCAGTAGGCCTTATTAATAATTTGGGCTGCGTTTTAGCATAAAGGAGCACTTGGCCCAGTGGCTAAGCACGCTAGGAAGGCATGGGAGGTACCTGGGTTCAAGGCACGATGTGCGAAAATGGTTGTTTTTTTTTACAACCAAGCATTTCCGCAAGGAGGCCTTATAAATATTTCGAGAGGAAAGGTGACACAAAAGAGGCACGTGGTCAAGTGGCAAGGAGGCGTTAAGAGTGTGCATGTGGTTAGGGGTTCGAGTCTGGTAATTAGCATATTTTGTTTTTAAATGAATCGGGACTGCAGCAGATAAGTCTTAGGATTAATTGTGAGCAGATTATATCATGAGAAGAGCTTCAGTGCAGTGGCAGTAGCGTGCTAGGCCTGTCGGGAGGTTATGGGTTCGATTCCAGGGGAAGGCGAATTATGTTTTATTTTTAAACGGGCCAGAACTGAAGCAGGTAAGGTTTATAAATAATTATGAGAAGATCATGACATGAAAGGAACTTCGGTGTAGTGACAAGAAGCATAGGTGTTGGGTTAGAAGGTCGCGGGTTCAAGATGTATAGCAGGCGAAATTTCATTTTTATTTCGCAAGTAACTAAGGCTTCAGCAGGTAAAGGTTAACATTAATTGTGACCCTATATTAGTACAGAAAGAAGCCTGGTGTAGTGGCCAGCAGCTCAGGTGAAGGCGTATGGGCGGACGAGGTCTGGTGTTCGAGTCTCACCTCGAGTGCAGAAGGCTTGGATTTTTGCTGCTCACGTGGGGGAGAGTTAGAGTTTGACCGAAACTCTCCTAGCAGTGGCTTGAGTCGGTCAAGCGGTGGATTGCTGCGGGTAATGCAAAGAAGTTGGATGGAACTTGAATTGGTGGTGGCTGAAATTAATGAGGAAAATATGGAATTTGAGCTTGGAAAGGATTAAATGCCAGAAACCTCTTAAAATTCTTGTGTATGGGTTGTTTTTCTTTTTGTTTAGATATGCATATTTTTAAGTGATTAGTCGATTTAGTTTGGGGCCATTCATATCTACTGTTATATTTTTTTGAGATCGACCTTCATTGTTTCTCTTCTCTTCTTCCATCCTCTTTTCTTCTTCTTTTCTTTCCTAGCCGAACCTTCCTACCATTCTACTCATCCATTCCCATTCTTTCTAAAACTCCATAGTCGATTGCCATAAAAGCCGAATCCCGAAACTCACTACTTGTGCCGATTTCTCCAAAGCCAAAATCCTTTAGTATTTTCATTCCTCTTGATCAACATTCATCTTCTCTAAACCCTTGGTATCAGTCGGAAGCATTATTCCAAGGTTACAGGCTCGAGTCGTCGTCGTCTTCACCACTTAAAAAGCCGAAATACCATAAGCCTTAGGGGCTCATAGCCGAAACATTAGATCTCCTGGATTCGGGTTCTACCATCGTTTAGAGGATAGATCTACATTAGATCTGCGTAGAAATCAAAGAGGAATAAGTGGTAAGTGCTCATTACTTCAGATTTAGCCTTTTTCTTTCAGGTTTTAGAAAAGCCGAAACCCCTAAAGGTTTAGGGAGGCTATCGATTTGGGCTCTGTGGCTCTAAGGGTTGTGACAACTATTTATTGTGATAATAGTGTGATCTAGAGACTGCTGATCGAAGGCTTGGACAAGTGGAACGACTGGATCTAAACCTAGTCGCTAATTTCGGCAAAGGTAGAATTGCTAGTGCCTAAGGTGTTAATGGCCGAATTTTTTTGGTAAGGGATTCTGTATATAAGTTGCGATTGGATTCATAGTTAACATATTAGTGATTAACTGTAGGCAACTCGTGTGGGGAACCCGTCAGCATATCATCGCAAATAGGTGTGTAAACGACACCCACCCATAGACTAGATCGGCAAAAGCCGAAAAGCCAGAAGGCCGTAAAGCCGGCATTTGTGAACTTGCGAGCGTTCGAGCTCTCGCGAGGTGGTTTGGTTGTTAATTTTGGTAATCAAAAGCAGTATGATTCAGAGTGTGCAATTTCGTTCACTTCGGCATATTTGGGCTTAGTGGACCGAAAATGAGTTAGTGGGCCAACGGGCCCAATTCGGTAAAAACGCTCGGTAAGTGCTTCTGTTAATGTGTTAATGGTTAGAATATGTATGTAAACTCTAGAATAGTAAATTTTATTAAACTACCCCTAAGTATGAAAATTACCATTTTACCCCTAGGTGCAAAATGACCGTTATACCCCTAGGGTTAATTTTGACTGAAATGCATGATATTCTGATTCTGTTTATTGTATGCCATGACATATATATCTGTTGCATGGGATCTGGGTTATGTTATGGAGGAAGAACCCGTTCTGGTGGTTGTGCCACATATTCTGATATAAGCAGCTTTGCTGCGGATTATAGTTAGTGCCGCAACCGGTGCTAACACTGTAAGTGTAGGGATGGCGTGGGTGATTTATTCCCCACAGGAAGTGTAGGGATGGACGGAGGCAAGTGCCGGGTTGGATGGGGTTATCATGTATTAATCACATGAGACTGTATTGAAATGGGCCCAACTATGTTAATATGGGCAAGGCCCAATATATCTCAACTTGTAATAAGGCTACGGCCCAGATTGATACTGATATGGGCTAGGCCCAATATACTCTGATACTGTTAGGGGCTATGGCCCTGATTAATATTGATATGGGCTAAGGCCCTGTTAACATTGATTTCTGAATAAGGCTTAGGCCCAATAAAGCTTGAACTGATTTGGGCTCTGGTTGGGATACTTTACACACTGAGTTTTCCAAACTCACCCCCTTTCTCTTCCATCCTTGCAGGCGAGCCCTAGTTGGTGGACTTGGAGCTGGGCGAGATTCAGAGTGGCCACGAAGATTAAGTTTCTGTTTTCTTTAAAATAAGTTTCGCATTTATTATTTTGATTATTTTTATTCTTGTTTAATTTTTAATAAGGCCGCTCTTTTTATTATTTTTAATATTTTGGGTTATTAAATTGGTTAGCTCTAGGGTGCATTTTATAAAAGTTACTTATTTTCAAAATATCACGATTACCGAGCAAAGCTTCTGCAACGTAAATATTTTCAAAGGAAATAAATATTTTAAATGGACTCAAACTTAATTTGTTGTTCGTGGACAAGTAATATGCTTTAAGTGTGACAATGGATGTGTGCATGTCTATGATTGGATCCATGAAGAGCTTGGTACTTAAGCAGTCCAATAAACTCACATCCTCTTTTTTGGCTTCCTACCTGGTGCACAGCTTCCATTCACTTTAATCTTTAACGAAGATATTCTTTAAACACTAAGAAAGACTTTAGATAAAACATGACTTTTCTAGTAACGCTTCAATGTGACACGCCGGATTTGGTCGTAACGTCTAGGCCGGGTTTGGAGTGTTACAAGTCCCTGTTGCATAAAACACAAAATACACAAAATTTGGCTACACTCTAGTTAGGCTGAATGCTCCCTATTTACATACAAGTCCATATTTTCCATCAATTTCACAATTTAGTCCCTCAAATTTTTATTTTTGCAATTAAGTCCTAATTACTCAAAATCATAAAAAATTCCAATACAAAATATGTTAACGCAACACCTAACTTTCATATTTCATCATCAAACAATAAAATCACAAGCTCTCATCAATGGCATAACTTAAAATATTCATCAAAATTCAAATTTTAAGCATGGGTTTTGTAGTACTCGAAGCAACGATCTCAAAAACATAAAAATTATAAAAAATCGAGCTAAACACATACCTTAATCAAGCTGAATATAATCGAACCCTAACTTTTTGTTTTGTTTTCTTTCTTGCTTAAGTTTCGGCAATGGAAGTATATGAGCACTTAGGATAATTTAATGATATAACATATAACATATATTATATAATTTATTACTTGGCTTCTTAAATTACCCCTTTTAAAATTATAACCAAGCTTTATGTTATAAACCCTTTTTTGTCTCTTAAAGAAATTAATGGACATGAGTTGGCTTTCAATTTCATGCATTATAATATAAATATATATATACACACATAATATCTTATTATAAAATAAAGCTTAATTTTACATATATGTATAACTTAAATAAAATAATATAAAAACTATTCAATTTTTTACCTACCACCGTACCACTAAAGACATGGGCTATTTACAACTTAAGGGCTTCCATTTAATAAGCCATTACTAATTCAATCCTTACCATTAAAACTATCAAATTTTCAATTTATGCTATTAAGCCCTATTGTTTAATCGGACACCCAAATGACAAAATTAAATCATGAAAATTTCACATATATAAATTCACACAAAATAAACACAGAAAATAAATTTAAAATATTTTTCTGACTCAGATTTGTGGTTCCGAAACCATCATTCTGATTAGGGTCTAAATCGGGCTATCACAACTCTCCCCCCTTAGGTATTTTCGTCCCTGAAAATGTTACCAGTGAATAGGTTCGGATAACGTTCTCTCATTGCATCTTTTGGCTCCCATGTTGCTTCCTCAACTCCATGCTTATGCCATAATACTTTAACTAATGAAATATTTTTATTCCGTAACTCTTTAGTCTAATGAGTTAAAATACGAATCGGTTCTTCTTCGTAGATCATATCTGGCTGAATTTCAACCTCAGACGGATTGATCACATGGGAAGGGTCAAATCGATATCTCCGAAGCATTGAAACATGGAATACATTGTGGATCTTTTCTAAATCATGTGGCAACGATAATCTGTAAGAAACTGGCCCAATACGCTCTATAACTTTATACGGCCCAATAAACCTCGGACTCAATTTACCTTTACAACCGAATCTGAGCATTTTCTTCCACGGTGAGACTTTCAAAAAGACTTTATCTCCGATCTAAAACTCTATTTCTTTACGTTTCAAGTCCACATAAGATTTCTGATGATCTGACGCTACTCTCAAACTTTCACGAATCACTTTCACTTTCTGTTCTATTTCTTTGATCAAGTCAACCCCGTGTATCTTATTTTCACTGAATGGCATACGACATTTACAACCATACAAAGCTTCATAAGGTGCCATTTTGATACTCGATTGATAGCTGTTATTATACTCGAATTCAATCAGAGGTAGATATTGTAACACCCCTTACCCGTATCCAAGGCCGGAATAGGGTACGAGGCATTACCAGACTTAACCATACACATAGACAAAAATCGGGCCATAAAATTTCATTTAATTTAAAACTTTTCGAACACATGCATAGACTCATATTTAAAGACATATAATGTGGAATAAATGAGCACTTACACATCCATAATCATGTAATAATATGTCTTTCACTTTAAACATATTTGCTTACCATCCTGTATATAATATACATCCTTACATTAACTAGAACTAGACATGCTAAATCTTATTCTCATTTTATACCATCATAATGTAGTTACCAATTTGTCCATTAAACATCCATATTCAAGGCAACATTATTCATTTCCATTTAATTCATGATCCACTGGCCTGCATTTAACTTACCTGATGTATTACCAATCATGCATAACAAACAAAGTTAACTATATCATCACATCAAAACATAGGACATGGCAAGATTAATTAAACTTATAAACCATAATGGATAAGGACCACATCTCATGTTCATATATGATAATGCAATGCAGACTGATACGTATGGTAAAAGTCATAATAATAATACATATCACAAACCAACTTCCTGTACATGCCACTCACTTGATATTTCTAATATTTGAATTAATTCTCACAAAAATGATAGTTTGATAGTGTGATTTTGCCTCCGATGATCTCCAGCCCTGAGCCGACCTGCCAATACTAAAGAAATTGAGAGGATGGGTAAGCTTTACACGTAGTAAGTCCATATGAAACTAATAAGCAATTACTAACATGCTTTTCAAAATAAAACACTATAATTGTACAATTACACATGTTCAGGTTAAGCTATTTTATCGAGTTACAGTTACTAAATCATTCATATCTGGAGCTAAAAAACTCCAAATTTATTTTCATTCATTTTCCTTGAAACTAGATTCATATACCTTTCTTGCATAAACGTTTTAGAATTTTTGGTTCAGCCAATTTGTACAGTTTATACATTAAAGTTTCCCCTATTTCATGTCCAACAGTTCTAACCTCTCTTCAATAAAAAATATTTCTCTCATATTTCGGGACTAAGATGATGTTTATGTTTATTTTTCCAGAAATTAGACTCATTGAGGATTCTATTCATATAAATTATAACTCATAATTATTTTTTTACAAGTTTTAACAAATTTTCCAAGTCAAAATAGGGGATCTCGAAGTCATTCTGACACTGTCTCACAAAAATTAGAATATCATATAATATAGAAGTCTTTTGCTCCCCCTGTTTCTTTTATATGAAAATATACTAATTAATATTTAATTCAATAATTTTTTTGAAATTTAATTCAACTTACAAAATTTTTGGTGAATTTTTAAAGTCACTCAACTGCTGCTGTCCAACACTTTTTTACTACTAAAATTCACTCTTACATAATTTCACTTAATCCATTTTGTCTTATCGAAGTTCACTCAAATATCGAGCACCTTGCTCATAATTTTCATAAACATATACCTGCACTTATTCATCATATAATCATGTTCACATGTATTTTTACTTAATTGATTTTCCCGTTGAACCCTTCGGACTAATAACTGATACTCAGTTGCCTGCACATATTTTCACACTTGTGGACAAGGCTATCTGGTACTCATAGTAGCCTGCACTTAGTACTACACATGCGACCAATTACCCGATACACGTAGTAGCTTGCACTTAGTACTACACACGTGACCTAACCATCTGATACACATAGTAGCCTGCACTTAGTACTACACACGTGATCGAAGTTATCGGGTACGCATAGTAGCCTGCACTTAGTACTACACATGCGACCTCAAAATAGATCATTCGTATCGTTTCTATTCCGAAGGCTCAATCGGGAAATTCCTCACTTTCCAACATGTTACAAATTTATTCATAGTCCTTTTTAAATTCGCAATTTACAGCAAATAATCATTCTATAGGCAGCCACATTTCATATGATAACAAAATATAATAAAATAAAAAGAATCGATAAATTATTTACGTAAAAACTTGTCGAAATCTCATCAGGTACAACCCATGTAATAGTAATTTAACATTCAATTCATGTAACAATAATTTGCCATTCAATTTCACATTTTCCATATTATACACACCATCCATCAACTTCTCATAAACATATTAAATCATACAATTTATGCCATAACAATAGAAAATTACAATTCAAGTATGGTATTGCATTATTATTAACACACTAACTTACCTCGTATACGAAAATGACCATTTTTACCATTTTATCCACAACTTGGTATTTTGCCGATTTTAGCCTAAATTTCAATTTTCCTTGCTCTATCATTACAAATATAGCCTAATTAGGACTCACATTATTCAAATTAACCCAAAATTATATTTTGGAAAAATTACAATTTTGCTCCTAAACTTTGTCAAAATTACATTTTTGCCCCTAGGCTCGTAAATTAAACTTCATCCTATTTTCTTATGTTTTTATGACATGATGATCATTTTTCCCTTCTATAGCAACATCAAATTCACACTCTAAAATGTACTTATGAACATTAGGTATTTTTACTGATTATGTCGTTTTACTCGTTTTCACGTAAAATCGCTTAGTAAAGGTTGTTTAACACAATTTCAAGCTTCATATTCTACCATAAAACATCAAAATAAGCACATTTCACCTATGGGTATTTTTCCAAATATAAACCTTAGCTTAAATTATTGCTAGAATAAGCTTAACCAAGTTACTAGGATTTCAAAAATGTAAAGAACTTTAAAAACGGGGCTAAAGAGCACCTAGAATCGAGCTTGGGAGTTCAAAAAAACCTTAACCATGGATGCTGCTGGTAAAAACGGTTGAATGAAGAAGATGATAGCTAATTTGGTTTAGTTCCCTTTTTAATTCTTTTAATTATTTGTTTACCAAAATACCCCTAACTTAAAAATATTTTATTACACCCATTTCATGTCTATTTTTGTCCAGCAATTAACCAATGGTCTAATTACCATTTAAGGACCCTCAATGTAAAATTTCATAACAATTGGACACCTTTAGTATGTAGAACTCAACTTTTGCACTTTTTATGATTTAGTCCTTTTGACTAAATTAAGTGCCTGAATATCAAAATTTTCGAACGAAATTTTCACGAAATTTTTCCGTAAAATCGTAGATCATAAAAATATAATAAAAAATAAAATTTTCATCGTCGAATTTGTGGTCCCGAAATCACTGTTCCGACTAAGCCCAAAATCAGGGTGTTACAACTCTCCCCCCTTTAGGGATTTTCTTCCCCGAAAATCTTACCGGAAAAGTGGTCTTCACTTAGATTCCTCAATCTCAACTTGATACCAAAGTACCTTCGCTCAGGTGGTGCCTCCAATACATCTCTTTAATTTCTCATATGATTTGAAAGCTTACGGACTCAACTCCCAATTGTTTTTAAATTTTCAAAGGCTTCTCAGTTTCCCATGATATCATGACATAAAACCCGGATCTCAATTTGGTTTATGGAGACTAGAATTCCAAGAAATCCAACAATCAAAGGGATCTGCACTCTTCCAAAATAATCATATAGATTTTCATCATCGATAAATCACAATCCAATAATATCTAAATCAAGTTACAGTACACGTCATTACTCTTTGAATAAATAGGCAAATTTTCATTGTGAGCTTCGTACAGTTCTTTCTGTATAAGCTTTGGAATAATAATACCATGAATCAGATCCAATCTGAAATTCAACATCAGAAGTCAATCCTCACTGTACTCTTTTAGTTTACTACTCACTATCACATTTTCCTTATTTTCTTGAAACACATCACCCTTCTTACCATAGTGCATTACTGAAAATTAGGAAATCTTTACTCAATGCAGACTAGTCCAGTTCAGAAGCTTTGATTAGCAATATTCTCATCTGTCCAAACCTTGCTAACATGTAATAAACTTTTCAGCTTTCGCAAAATGAAAACTTTATCATTCTTAGTAGCTTTCACTCATATCAAAATTTTCTAAGAGATATACACTTCTTATTCAGACTATTTGCCTTTTACCCGTAAAGAAATGAAATTCTATTATCAGATTTGGGAAAAACGATCCTGACATAATTTTCATATGAAATCTTTCAAATAAATAATTCACACAGATTAAACACTCAAGCCGATTTAAACACCGTTGAATGACATTTCAAGTAATCCTTTCTTCTAGTTATTAAACAATTCATCATGCAGTCCTTTACTATTCATTCCTTACGCTAATCAAAACCATCTCAATTGCATTAGCTCAAGTAACCAAAATATCTCAATTGAACACATTAACCATAATTGACTTACTTGAGAGAAGTAATCCACTATACCGATTGAAACTCGCGCTTTTATCACTTATGCCTTTACTATTGTCAAATCCTTACACGAAATTTGAGAAATTCCAATACTAAAATCACCACATTACCAAGATCAAATCGAAAGTATAGTCATGCTTGTCATGATTATCACGAGATGAAGAATGCACTTCGAACATAAGTCATAATTGACAAATTATGGAATAAAGATAACAAGGAAACTGAATAAAGAAATCCAAGATACGATACCATGCCGAAAACTCGAAAACCAAACTTATAGGAAAAAATGGAAGATCTCGAAAATTCCTCAGAGAAAAGAAGTCCAAAAGAAAACATCATTTAATCCCACTAGAATCAAATATAACAAGAACAATGTATCTTCCCATACATATATATCAAATGGAGCATCAAGTAGAAGAAACAATATCATAATATCATACATATCCTCTCATCAATTCTTATCAGACGAAATGTAATAAAATTCCCAAGGATATACAGCAATACAAATTATAAACCAGACAGACTACCAATGCTTCTATCTAACATCAAGATTAGAAAACATTACCATATAACAAGAATTTCTTCAAAAGATCAACAGCCATAGAAATTTTTCTGAGAACGGATAAATACATAGAACATCTCAGAAGAAACTGTTAAATCTGCTCAGCCGTAACTGTCACACTCAGATATTACACATTTCAAATATCATTTCCCACAACTAGTTCTGCCATGACAAATTTCATGTTATACCTTTCACTAAAGAAGAGCAGTTCTGAATAAATTTTGATTTACACTTTTCTCAACCTTGTACCTGAGTAATTCAAATTGCCAAAGTAAATTCATTCTCTAACTGGGACAGTGCATAGCTCCAATAATCTTTATGTCAACCTAATACTTTTCTAGCTCTGACTTTACTTATCAACTCATTCTCAATCTCTAATCATACTTATAATTATTCTATCATTGAACTCTTTGGTTTTTCAATTGGGAACCTATTCAGTAAAAATCTCATGAAATTCCATTATAAGCACCACTTCGATAAGGGGGAGGGGTTGTAGGGCCTCTGACTCGACTTTCTTATACATATACATATGACACAACTTTTATCATCATAGCAACATCATCAAAATCATGTCATTCGTTTCAGGCAACACAACATTCATGTTGGTTTACACCAATTTACCAATTATCCCATTCAACTTGTCAAGTAAGCCAAGTGCACTACATCATACGAGCATTAAGCAAATATAGATATTTATCACAACATAAACTTTCATATCACGTGTTATCACATATATATCATAAACTTTTATTCATACTTTTCTGAACCAAGACTTATCATAATCATAATTTTACTCAAATACCTTCAATCACCTTGAACATGGTCGGTGCAGCTCGGTTGGAGAGTACCTTTATCTAAACAAGACAGTGCTCTTATGCGTCGGGAGACATCACACTATCACGGATCCGTGGCATGTATAACTAGACTTTTACACATGCTAGGTTAGTTCGAGAACTGACTAAACCATAGCTTTGATACCACCAAATGTACCACCCCTTACCCGTATCTAAGGCCGGAATAGGGTACGAGGCATTACCAGACTTAACCATACACATAGACGAAAACCCGGCCATAAAATTTCAATTAATTCAAAACTTTTCGAACACATGCATAGACTCATATTTAAAGACATATAACGTGGCATAAGTGAGCAGTTACACATCCATAATCATGCAATAACATGTCATTCACTTTAAACATATTTGCTTACCATCCTGTATATAATATACATTCTTACATTAACTAGAACTAGACATGCTAAATCTTATTCTCATTTTATACCTTCATAATGTAGTTACCAATTTGTCCATTAAACATCCATATTCAAGGCAACATTACTCAATTCCATTTAATTCATGATCCACTGGCCTGCATTTAACTTACCTGATGTATTACCAATCGTGCATAACAAACAAAGTTAACTATATCATCACATCAAAACATAGGACATGGCATGATTAATTAAACTTATAAACCATAATGGATAAGGACCACATCTCATGATCATATACAATAACTCAATGCAGAATGATACGTATAGTCAAACTCATAATAATAATACATATCACAAACCAACTTCCTATACATGTCACTCACTTGATATTTCTAATATTTGAATTAATTCTCCCAAAAATGATAGTTTGATAGTGTGATTTTGCCTCCAACGATCTCCAACCCAGAGCCGACCTTCCAATACTAAAGAAATGGAGAGGATGGGTAAGCTTTTTGCTTAGTAAGTCCATATGAAATTAATAAGCAATTACTAACATGCTTTTCAAGATAAAACACTATAATTGTACAATTACACATGTTCAGGTTAAGTTGTTTTATCGAGTTATAGTTACTAAATCATTCATATCTGGAGCTACAAACTCCAAATTTAGTTTCGTTAATTTTTCTTGAAACTAGACTCATATTCCTTTCTCCCATAAAATTTGCAGAACTTTTAGTTTATCCAATTAGTACAGTTTATTCATTAAAATTTTCCCTGTTTCATGTCCAGTAGTTCTAACCTTTCTTTACCATTCCGGGACTCAGATGATGTTCTCGTTCATTCCTCCTGAAATTAGACTCATTGAAGATTCTATACATATAAATTATAACTCATAATTATTTTTTTACAATTTTTAACAAATTTTTCAAATCAAAATAGGGGATCTCGAATTCATTCTGACACAGTCTCACAAAAATTAGAATATCACATAATATAGAAGTCTTTTGCTCCCTCTGTTTCTTTTATATGAAAATATACTAACTAATATTTAATTCAATAATTTTTTTGAAATTTAATTCAACTTACAAAATTTTTGGTGAATTTTTAAAGTCACTCAACTGCTGCTGTCCAACACTTTTTTACTACTAAAATTCACTCTTACATAATTTCACTTAATCCATTTTGTCTTATCGAAGTTCACTCAAATATCGAGCACCTTGCTCATAATTTTCATAAGCATATACCTGCACTTAGTCATCATATAATCATGTTCACATGTATTTTTACTTAATCGATTTTCCCGTTGAACCCTTCGGAATAATAACTGATACTCAGTCGCCTGCACATATTTTCACACTTGTGGACAAGGTTATCTGGTACTCATAGTAGCATACACTTAGTACTACACATGCGTCCAATTATCCGGTACATGTAGTAGCCTGCACTTAGTACTACACACGTGACCTATCTATCCTGTACACGTAGTAGCCTACACTTAATACTACACACGTGATCGAAGTTATCGGGTACGCATAGTAGCCTGCTCTTAGTACTACACATGCGACCTCAAAATAGATCATTCGTATCATTTCTATTCTAAAGGCTCAATCGGGAAATTCCTCACTTTCTAACATGTTACAAATTTATTCATAGTCCTTTTTAAATTTGCAATTTACAACAACTAATCATTCTATAGGCAGCCACATTTCATATGATAACAAAATATAATAAAATAAAAAGAATCGATAAATTATTTACGTAAAAACTTGTCGAAATCTCATCAGGTACAACCCATGTAATAGTAATTTAACATTCAATTCATGTAACAATAATTTGCCATTCAATTTCACATTTTCCATATTATACACACCATCCATCAACTTCTCATAAACATATTAAATCATACAATATATGCCATAACAATAGAAAATTACGATTCAAGTATGGTATTACATTATTATTAACACACTAACTTACCTCGTATACGAAAATGGCCATTATTACCATTTTGTCCACAACTTGGTATTTTGCCGATTTTAGCCCAACTTTCAATTTTCCTTTCTCTATCATTATAAATATAGCCTAATTAGGACTCACATTATTCAAATTGACCCAAAATCATATTTTGGAAAAAATACAATTTTGCCCCTAAACTTTGTCAAAATTACACTTTTGCCCCAAGGCTCGTAAATTAAACTTCATCCTATTTTCTTATGTTTTATGACATGATGATCATTTTTCCCTTTTATAGCAACATCAAATTCACACTCTAACATGTATTTATGAACATTAGGTATTTTTAGTGATTATGTCGTTTTACTCGTTTTCACGTAAAATCGCTTAGTAAAAGTTGTTTAACACAATCTCAAGCTTCATATTATACCATAAAACATCAAAATAAACACATTTCACTTATGGGTATTTTTCCAATATAAACCCTAGGTTAAATTATTTCTAGAATAAGCTTAATCAAGTTACCAAGACTTCAAAAATGTAAAGAACTTTAAAAATGAGGCTAAGGAGCACTTACAATCGAGCTTGGGAGTTTGAAAAAACCTTAGCCATGGCTTCTTCTGGTAGAAACGATTGAATGAAGAAGATGATAGCTAATTTGGCTTATTTCCCTTTTTAATTCTTTTAATTATTAGTTTACCAAAATACCCCTAACTTGAAAATATTTTAGTACACCCATTTCATGTATATTTTTGTCCAGTAATTAACCAATGGTATAATTACCATTTAAGGACCCTCAATTTAAAATTTCATAACAACTGGACACCTCTAGTATGTAGAACTCAACTTTTTCACTTTTTACGATTTAGTCCTTTTGACTAAATTAAGTGCCCGAATGTCAAAATTTTCGAACGAAATTTTCACAAAATTATTCCATGAAATCATAGACCATAGAAATATAATAAAAATAAAATTTTCATTTTCGGATTTGTGATCCAGAAACTACTGTTCCGACTAGGCCCAAAATCAGGGTGTTACAGATATCGTTCCCACGTACCTTCGAAATCAATAATGCAACATCTCAACATATCCTTAAGTATCTGAATGTTCACTCAGACTAGCCATGTGTTTGCGGATGGAAAGCAGTACTGAAATGTAATTTCGTACCTAGTGCATCTCGTAGTTTCTTCCAAAACTGCGATGTAAACCTCGGATCTCGATCTGAAACAATGGATATAGGCACACCATGTAATCTCACAATCTGAGAAACATACAATTCAGCTAGCTTATCAAGTGAGTAATCCGTACGTATCGGAACAAAATGAGCTGACTTAGTCAATCTATCAACAACAACCCAGATTTCATCTTTCTTGCTCGGTGTCAATGGTAAACCAGATACAAAATCCATTGTAACTCTGTCCCACTTCCATTCTGGTATCATGATAGGCTGAATTAATCCTGAAGGTACCTGATACTCGGCTTTTACTTGTTTACAGATCAAACATCTTGCAACAAAATTGGAGATATCTCGCTTCATACCATGCCACCAGTAAAGCTGATTCAAATTATTATACATATTTATACTTCCTGGATGAATAGATAACTGACTACTATGAACTTTATTCAAAATCATCTGGATCAATATTGTATTCCTCGAAATGCATATTGATGTATGCACACCCGGGGCTCCCACAAGTGCGAATCAAGATCCTATCGAGCTTCCAAAAGGTCCCACAACTCGAGAACGTACCAAGTGACTTCAAGAAGCTTTAACAGCTTTGTTGACTCGAATTTGGGATCAAACAAAGCCCTTTGACATTGGAAAACCTATGGACAACCCCTTGAAGACTCATTGCACTCTTTTGCAAACCGACTTCAGCTCCTCTCTAGCTCCCCAAGCTCAACTCAGCTCCAATCAGCTCACTTGAGCTTGTTTCAGCTTGTTTGAGCTTAATTTAGCTTCTTTCCAGCTCGTTTCTTTTACTATTCCAATAAACTAAGTTTTAACTTTGTTTTAATTCAATTTGCTACAGCTCATGCCGAACTCCCTAGCTCAAATCAGTTCATTAATTGCTTTTGTCTATTTGAGCTAGCCGAATTTAATATGCTAGTTAGTTTCAATTAAATATGTCCAATTTAGTTAGTGTCATTTAAGTTGTCTAATTGCTGTTTAATTATGTTTAAAATGAGTATATATTTTAAATAATTATGTGTTTATTTCTTTTATAGGTTAGTCGAATGTGGATGTGCATTTAAGGCTAGGTGCACGTACGGGTTTGTTCAATGCATTAGAAGATTCATGCATGGTTCGGTTCAATGTTTGGAGGGAATTATGTTAAGTACATGGAAGGTTAATTACATGCATTGGATTATAAAGATACATTCACTTTGGACAGCACACATGCATGAATGGAGAGCCTTTAATGAATGTTCATGTACGGCCAAATTCAAGTCCCCCTTCTAGTTCTATGCATGGCCGAATGTATGTGGATGAACCATTCGTGTTCCTAAGTACTTATTCGGTGAAGGGGTAGCTGCATAATTAATTTACAAAAGAGAATATGCATGGACAGCAAGTTACAAAGTACGGGAGAATGCATCTAATTTTTGGAACATGAATTGTTTGCTACCCAAATGACTTCCCTAGGTGCCTATTCGGCCAAGAGGCACTTCTTTAATGCACCTTTCATCCCAAGGCCGAATCTAGACAAGCTAATGAGTTGTCATTCACCTTCATCCAAGCTACTTTTGCTTAAGCTTGAAGCTGTCCAATGAAGTTCCATTCAGCCGAATCAAGACTTAACTAATTAATGTCTTTGTTCTAGATTATTCTAGTGCATTCTTAGCTGAAAATACTTAGCCCTTAAGCTAGTTAATTTTTCCATTCAGTTACTACATGCTAGATTATAAATAGTTTACTCATTTCTTTGTAAAAGGACTTTTGCCAAATTTTTAATGAAACTCTATTTCTGTGAGGTTGCTTCCTCTCATATCTCGTACAAGTTTCGAAGACTTATCTAGTTGTGCTAATGGCGTCTACCGATCTTGTTTGAACTTATCACCATATTTGATGTAGCGTTCACCTATCCTACTATCCATCTTTCCACCTTAACAATATAGGAATCGGGGTGGCACTTTTTAGTGTTGAATCGCTCCTGACGTTAAGTTCACAAATCCATTTTCACCTTTCGTTATTTCTTCCTTATTATCTCCAAAACCGAACCACCTATTCAACATCCATCTTTATTTCTTTAGCCGAACCTATCACCTCCATTTTACTTCTTTTGAACCCCATTTGCTTTAACCAAGCCTATCCATCCAACTTCTACTACCAAGACTAAAACGTGAACGACTCTTCTCATCTACGATCGAGCACATCGTGAATTCGACTTCATCTCTAAAGCTGGATCACATTATTTGGTACCAAAGCTTGAAAACGAGAAGCACCGACATTTGTACCAAGACTAAAATAGGTTCGTTGTGAAAAAAATTGAATTAAAAAAATTATTATCAAGTTGTATTTGAAGCTTCTCCATTGTAATAGTGTGATTTTGAAGTTATAAAAAAAGAAATACAAAATTATAAAAAAAAAACAAGTGAAGTTTTCAAGTTCTCTTCTCTGCCGTTATACAAATTGTTCTGATCGTCAAGTCTCCATTTCAGCAACATTTTTTTAACCCCCCATTTCAAAATGCCACACTACAACGAAGAAAATTTTTCTTTTAGCCTACCTTTACACTATGACATTCTACCCTTGTAACCAATTTTGAAGCCGACCTCAAAGCACCAAGATGAGTCAAAGAAACAAAATACGAGGTTACGAGAGTAAGTACGAGTGGTAAGAAGCTAGAGTGTGTGAAAGCATTCGAGTGTTAAAAAAGCCTAAATGAGTGAAAACACGAGTGGAGTGCACAACTATTATTTCTTTCCGAGAGAACTAGCGAGGTTTGTGGTGAGGTTTAAAACTTATTCTTGTCGTTAACATGGATCATGCAAGAAAGCTTTTCATCATGAAAAGAAGCCTTAGTATTCAAAGTCCTGAAAATGAGCAACAATGGGAGAACATCTTCCATTCCCGATGTCAAGTTCAAGGGAAACTTTGCAGCTTGATTATCGATGGTAGAAGCTATACCAGCATGGCAAGTACATTAATGGTGGAGAAACTAGGCTTGACCACCACCAAATATCCGAGCCCCTACAAACTCCAATGGCTTAATGATGGTGGCAAAATCAAGGTAACCAAACAAGTGCTTGTTTCTTTTTCAATCGGTAAATACAAGGACAAATTACTATGTGATATTGTTCCCATGCATGCGGGACACTTGCTGCTTGGGAGACTTGGCAATACGATCGAAGGGTCACCCATGACGGGTATACCAACCAGTATACATTCAAGTATCAAGGAAAGAATATCACTTTGGCTCCATTGATGCCACAACAAATTTTCGAGGATGAAATGAGAATGAAATCTATTGTAAATCAATCGAGAGAAAAAGAAAAGAATGAATGTGAAAAAAAAAAAGAAAAGTGAGAAAAAGAAAAAAAAAGAATAGCAAAAGAGAGAGAAAAGAAAGTGAGAAAAGAAAAAGATGAACAAGAAAAAGAAAATAGAAAAAAAGTTTTATTGC
Organism: Gossypium arboreum; assembly: GCF_025698485.1. Lineage (NCBI taxonomy): Eukaryota > Viridiplantae > Streptophyta > Magnoliopsida > Malvales > Malvaceae > Gossypium > Gossypium arboreum. The sequence continues at coordinate 31,105,956 of NC_069076.1, forward strand.
AAAAAAAAAGAGGTCTGAAAAGTGATTTTATCAAAGCAAACCATTCTTATACTCATGTACAAAGAAAAAATTTTTAACACTAATGAACTGTCTGAGGAATTGCCTTCCACTATTTTGAGTCTTTTGCAGGATTTCCAAGACGTTTTCCTGGAAGAGACTCCAAGTGGATTACCGCCCCTTCGAGGAATTGAGCACCAAATTGATTTCGTGCCCGGAGCTATAATTCCAAATCGTCCTGCCTATAAAACGAATCTTGAAGAAACCAAGGAGCTACAAAGTAAATGAATTAATAGAAAAGGGCTATATTTGAGAAAGTCTTAGCCCCTGTGTCATGCCGGTTCTGTTGGTGCCGAAAAAGGATGGTACTTGGCAAATGTGTGTCGATTGTCGTGCTATGAATAAAATCACTATCAAATACTGACATCCGATTCCTTGACTAGACGACATGTTGGACGAATTAAGCGGAGCCAAGCTGTTCTCAACAATCGACTTAAAAAGCGGATACCACCAGATTCACATGCAAGAAGGTGATGAGTGGAAAACTGCCTTCAAAACAAAGCACGGTTTGTATGAGTGGTCGCTCAAGCCGTTTGGCTTAACCAAAGCTCCTAGTACTTTCATGAGACTAATTAACCATGTATTAAGATCTTTTATTAGTGAGTTTGTGTTGTTTCTTTCGACGATATCCTTATTTATAGCAAGACATTGGAAGATCATGTGTTACATCTCAAGTCTGTTCTTGAAACATGACGTAAGGAAACTCTCTTTGCTAACCTTAATAAATGTACTTTCTATTCTGATAAAGTTATTTTTCTTGGTTTTGTGGTTAGTGTGCAAGGGTTGGAGGTCGACTAAGAGAAAATAAAGGCTATTCAAGAGTGGCCGAGGCCTACATCCATTAGTGAAGTTCGAAGCTTCCATGGATTGGCAAGTTTCTATCGACGTTTTGTGCCTAACTTCAGCACTTTGGTTGCGCCCTTAACAAGCGTGATAAAAAAGAATTTCGTATTTCAATAGAGAGATGAGCAAGAGAGATCCTTTATCGAGATTAAAAGTTGTCTTACTAACGCGCCTTTACTTGCTTTGCCAGATTTTTTGAAAACCTTTGAACTCGAGTGTGATGCATCCAGTGTGGGAATAGGAGCTATTTTAACCCAAGACGGATGACCTATTGCTTACTTTAGTGAGAAGCTTAAAGAAGCCCTACTCAACTATCCTATCTATGATAAGGAGATGTACGCACTAGTTCAGGCTCTTGAGACGTGGCAACATTATTTATGGCCAAAAGAGTTCTTGATCCATTCTGACCACGAAGCCCTGAAACATATCAAAGGCCAAAACAAGTTGAACAAAAGGCACGCTAAGTGGGTCAAGTATCTTGAATCTTTTCCATACGTAATTAAGTATAAGAAAGGTAAAGATAATGTGGTAGCTGATGCCTTATCATGGAGGTACACATTACTTTCTACTCTTGAATCAAAATTGCTTGGGTTTTCTTTCCTAAAAGAATTGTATGCTAACGATGCTGATTTTGGTGAGCTCTATTCTGCTTGTGAGCATGTTGCATTTGAGAAATTTTATAGATTTGATGGATTTTTATTCAAAGAGGGCAAGCTCTGTGTTCCTCAAAGTTCAGTTCGAAACTTGCTTATGCGTGAAGCACATAGTGGAGGTCTCATGGGTCATTTCGGAGTTAACAAGACGCTAGCAACACTTAACGAACACTTTTGTTGTCCTAAGATGAGGCAAGACATGGAATAAGTTTGTGAGCGATGTGTGGCGTGCAAATGAACAAAATCCAAGATTCGACCTCATGGTCTCTACACGCCACTACCTATACCTGAAACTCCTTGGATGGACATATCCATGGATTTCATCCTTGGATTGCCCCGAACAAAACTAGAAAGGATTCCATCTTTGTAGTTGTAGATTAGTTTTCTAAAATGTCATATTTTATTGCCTGTGCGAAAAATGATGATGGCGTACATATTTCTAACCTTTTCTTTAGGGACATTGTTTGATTACATGGAGTGCCATGGACCATCGTGTCAGATCGAGACACAAAATTTCTTAGCCATTTTTGGAGATCACTTTAGGGTAAACTCGGAACCAAATTACTATTTTCAACTACTTTTCATCCACTAACGAATGGGCAAACTGAAGTAGTCAATCGAGTACTTTCTACACTTCTACGGGATATCATTCGTAAGAATTTGAAATCATAGGAAGATTGTTTGCCCCATATCGAGTTCGCCTATAATAGATCTGTCCATACTGCAACCAAACATTCACCTTTTGAAGTGGTCTATGGGTTTAATCCAATAACTCCTTTAGATTTAATGCCTCTAGCTAATAATCAATTGATTCATTTTGATGCTAGGAAAAAGGCCGATTACATGAAAACACTACATCAAAGGGTGCGAGCTAACATAGAGGCAAGGACTAAGTCTTATGTGCAACAAGCAAATAAGGGATGAAAGAGAGTTATATTTGAACCCGGTAATTGGGTCTGGGTCCATATGCGCAGGGAGCGATTTCCAGCTCAACGATGGTCCAAACTACTACACCGAGGAGATGGACCCTTCCAAGTGCTTGAACGCATCAATGAGAATTCATATAAACTTGACTTACTGGGTGAATACAATATAAGTGCTAGTTTTAACGTTTCAGATTTATCCCCTTTTGACTCAAATTCCGACTTAAGGACAAATCGCTTTGAAGACCGGGGGAATGATGTATGCACGCCCGGGGCTCCATAAGTGCGAATCAAGATCCTATCGAGCTTCCAAAAGGTCCCATGACTCAAGCACGTACCCAGTGACTTCAAGAAGCTTTAACAGCTTTGTTGACTCAAATTTGGGATGAAACAAAACCCCTTGACGTTGGAGAAGCTATGGATAACTCTTTGAAGACTCATTGCACCCTTTTGCAAATCGACTTCAACTCCTCTCCAGCTTCCCAATCTCAACTCAGCTCCAATCAGCTCACTTGAGCTTATTTCAACTCATTTGAGCTCAATTTAGATTATTTCCAGCTTGTTTCTTTTACTATTCCAATAAACTAAGTTTTAACTTTATTTTAATTCAATTTGCTACAACTCATGCCAAACTCTCTAGCTCAAATCAGTTCATTAATTGTTTTTGTCTATTTGAGCTAGCCGAATTTAATATGCTAGTTAGTTTCAATTAAATATGTCCAATTTAGTTAGTGTCATTTAAGTTGTCTAATTGTTGTTTAATTATGTTTAAAATGAATATATATATTTTAAATAATTATGTGTTTATTTCTTTTGTAGGTTAGCCGAATGTGGATGAGCATTTAAGGCTAGGTGTATGTACGGGTTTGTTCAATGCATTAGAAGATTCATGCACGGTTTGGTTCAATGTTTGAAGGGAATTATGTTCAAGTACATGGAAGGTTAACTAAATGCATTAGATTATGAAGGTGCATTCACTTTGGATGGCACACATGCATGCATGGAGAGCCTTTAATGAATGTTCATGTACGGCCAGATTCAAGTCCCCCTTCTAGTTCCATGCATGGCTGAATGTATGTGGATGAACCATTGGTGTTCCTAAGTACTTATTGGGCCAAGGGGTAGCTGCATAATTAATTTACAAATTCAATTCATGAATGAAGGCTAAGAGAAGATGCATGGACAACAAGTTAGAACATATGGGAGAATGCATCTAATTTTTGGAACATGAATTGTTTGCTACCCAAATGACTTCCCTAGGTGCCTATTCGACCAAGAGGAACTTCTTTAATGCTCCTTTCATCCCAAGGCCAAATCTAGACAAGCTAATGAGCTACCATTCATTCACATTCATCCAAGTTACTTTTGCTTAAGCATGAAGCTTTCCAATGAAGTTCCATTCAGCCGAATCAAGACATAACTAATTAATGTCTTTGTTCTAGATTATTCTAGTGCATTCTTAGCCGAAAATACTTAGCCCTTAAGCTAGTTAATTTTTCCATTTGGTTACTACATGCTAGACAATAAATAGTTTACTCATTTCTTTGTAAAAGGACTTTTGCCAAATTTTTAATGAAAGACTGTTTCTGTGAGGTTGCTTCCTCTCATATCTCGTACAAATTTTGAAGACTTATCTAGTTGTGCTAGTGGCATCTACCGATCTTGTTTGAACTTATCACCATATTTGGTGTGGCGTTAACCTACCCTACTATCCATCTTTCCACCTTAACAATATAGGAACTGGGGTGACACTTTTTAGTATTGAATCGGTCCTGACGTTAAGTTCACTAATCCATTTTCACCTTTCGTTATTTCTTCCTTATTATCTCCAAAACTGAACCACCTATTCAACATCCATCTTTGTTTCTTTAGCCGAACCTATCACCTCCATTTTACTTCTTTTGAACCCCATTCGCTTTAACCAAGCCTATCCATCCAACTTCTACTACCAAGACTAAAACACGAATGACTCTTCTCGTCTACGATCAGGCACATCGTGAATTCGACTCTATATCCCGAGCCGGATCACAGCACATATCCGATCCCTGAATCTCAAACAGTCATCAGCACCAACTCTAAACTTTGAATCAACATCCATTCACACTGAGCTTATTTTGCAATCAATTCATTCTCAACCTTCTAGGCACCACATATTTGTTGAACAAATAACGGTCTAGCTTTCAATTCAGCTACTATCAAACCATCATCTGACATGGCCATATGCGTATTCATTGGATGCAAAACAAACAGTGACTTCCGGCTTAAAGCATCAGTAACAACATTAGCCTTTCCCGGGTGATAGTCTATCACAAGCTCGTAGTCTTTTAGCAATTCTAATCATCGAAGTTGTCTCAAATTCAGATCTTTCTGAGTCATCAAATATTTCAGGCTTTTATGATTAGAATAAACATGACATTTCTCACTGAACAGATAGTGACGCCAAATTTTCAATGCAAACACAGTGGCTGCCAGTTCTAAGTGATATGTGGGATAGTTCTTTTCATGTGGCTTTAACTGTCTCGGGGTATAACCTATCACTCTGCCTTCCTGCATCAGAACATAGCCTAAACCATTTAATGATGCATCACTATAAATAACAAATTCTTTACCCGATTCTAGCTAAACTAGCACTGGAGCTTCAGTCAGAAGAGCTTTCAACTGATAAAACTTTTCTGACAGTTCTCTAACCACTCGAACATAACATCTTTCCGCAGTAGTTTTGTCATCGAGTTGCGATCATAGAGAAACCTTTCATGAATCATCTATAATAACCAGCAAGTCCCAGAAAGCTTCTGACTTCAAAAACATTCTTCAGAGGTTTCCAATCCAGTATAGCTAAAATTTTGCTTGGATAACCCAAATACCTCATGCCGATACCACATGACCCAGAAAACTAACTTCACTTAACCAGAACTCACATTTACTGAATTTCGCATACAACTGCTTATCTCGCAATGCCTGGAATACAAGTCTCAAATGCTCGGCATGTTCAACTTCACTACGGGAATAGATCAGAATGTCATCTATAAACACAACTACAAACTGGTCCAGATACGGTCTGAAGATCTGATTCATCAAATCCATGAAAATAGCAGGTGCATTAGTGAGTCCGAAAGGCATAACCAATAACTCATAGTGTTCGTACCACGTTCTGAAAGCAATCTTTGGCACATCTGAATCTTTAACTCACAATTGATAGTAGCCTGATCTAAAATCTATCTTCGAAAATACTGTGGCCCCTTTCAGTCGGTCAAACAGATCATCAATCCGTGGAAACGGATACTTATTCTTTATAGTCACCTTATTAAGGTGTCTATAATCGACGCACATTCTCATAGTTCCATCTTTCTTTTTGACAAACAACACCGGTGCACCCTACGGAGAGAAACTTGGTCGCACGAAACCTCTATCTGTCAATTCTTGCAACTGAGCTTTCAATTCTTTTAATTCTGTAGGTTCCATTATGTATGGAGATATGGATATCAGAGTCATCCCAGGCATTAACTCAATACTAAACTCTACTTCCAGAACAGGTGGTAAACTCGGTAATTCTTCTGGAAACACATCCAGATACTCACATACGATAGGTACTGATTCAATGTTTTTTTTAGCCGCTTTACTGTTGAGCACATAGGCAAAATAAGCTTCAACCCTTTTCTCACATATTTCTGAGCTACCATCAAAGAGATCACTGCTGGTAAACCATACAAATCACTAGATTCAGTTCGAATCATTCATCATTCTGGCTCCGATGATCAATGGTCTTTCTTTTGCAGTTCACAACAATATCATGTAGAGTCAGCCAATCCATTCCCAAAATTATATCAAACTCATCAAATGGCAGTAACATCAAATCAGTCGGAAAGCACATATCTCGAACCACCAAGGAACAATTCTTACACACTTTATCAACCATAACACACTGACCCAATGGGTTTGACACTCTAATCACAAACTCAATAGACTCAACAGGTAGAGTCTTGCTGAATACTAATGTCTCACATACATAACAATGAGTAGAACCAAGATCAATAAATGCAATTACATTAGTATCATAAAGAGTAAATGTACCAGTAATAACATCCGGGGATGAAGCCTCGTCCCGTGCATGTATAGCATAGGCTCTGGCGGGTGCGCAAGCCTCAGATCTGATTTCTGTATCTTTAGTTCCTCCTGACTGCCACTTGTATTACTAGCATTTCTGGGTGGTCTACCTCGTGCTGCAATGTTACTCGGCCTTGTATTCTGCACCAGATTTTCCTTAGCTAACATTGGGCAGTCTCGAATATAATGATTTGTCAATCCACATTTAAAATAGGCCCGTTTATGCAACCTACAACTGCCAGGGTGTCGTTTATCACAGTGTTTACACTCGGGCTAATTGGATCTGACATTACCCACACTTGCTACTGAGATAGCTCTCGAGCTCACTATTGGTCTGCCCTGTTCTCGTCGAGAATAACCCGAATTGGCTTTTGAATGACTGAAATCATCTCGAAACTTCTTTGGTGCCAATTGAACTGACCTGCTGAATAATCTCTTACGCGAATCTCTAACTTCAAAATCAGCTTTCTTTTTCTCTTTCCCGAGCTCCTCAGCTTTACAGGCTCGCTCAAGAAGTACCACAAATTCTTTTATCTCAAGTATGCCAACTAACAGCTTAATGTCTTCATTCAGTCCATCTTTAAATCTTTTACACATTATGGCCTCAGTAGAAACACACTCCCGGGCATACCGACTGAGTCTCACAAATTTTTGCTCATATTCTGTCACAGTCATCTGACCCTGTTTCACCTCTAGAAATTCTTTATGCTTCTGATCGATAAATCTATGGCCAATATATTTCTTACGTAAATCGGCCTGAAAGAATTCCTAGGTCACCGGCTCTCTCGGAACTACTGATACTAGGGTATTCCACCAGTGATATGTTGTGTCTCGAAGTAAAGATATGGCACATTTCAAACACTCATCTGGGGTACAGGATAACTCATCAAACATACGGATGGTATTATTAAGCCAGAACTTAGCACGCTCAGCATCATCATCATCAGTGGCTTTAAACTCTTTAGCTTCATGCTTTCTAATTTTATCAACAGGTGGTCTACTCAATCACAACGAATCTCTTACTTAAGGTACAACAGGCACAAAAGATGGATTAGTCGGGGGTGGAGGTTGTTGTGTAGCGGGGTTAGTCCGGATATATTAAGTGAAAGAGTCATTCATCATTTGATAAAAGGCTTGTTTAGCCTCACTATCTGGATTACTCGAAGTCGATCGAGAATCAGCCTGCGTTATCCCTTGCGCAGGAGCAGGCGCTACACTCTCGACATCATCAGCTACAGCTCTGTCGGGATCCATTTACTATATGAAAATACATTTCAGATGTCAGAAGTCATCACACTATCACAATATAAAATTATGGCATGTATAGCTAAACTCACATACGCTACGTTAGTCCGAGAACCGACTAAATCGTAGCTCTGATACCAATAAATTGTAACACCCCTATCCTGTATCCGTCGTTGAATTAGGGTTATAAGGCATTACCGGTTAACATAAATCTCAGATCAACTTCTATCGTAATTTAACTAATAAAATTTTAAATCAACTATCATGCTTCAATTTAATATGACATAAGAAAGAAGAATTTAACTAATCAAATAAAGCCAACAAGGAAACATGCAACATTTTTATTAACTTTTATAACCTTTGAGCAGTAAATACGTAAAAAGTTCTATATTTATGCAAATATCATTCGCACACCATGAATAAGCAACCACATATTATTTCCTTACAAATAATTAAATATTCTATAATAGTCTTTGTTGATCTGTTTGTGACGTTTACATATCATGTACAAATATTCATGTCAATAGATCAAACAATTAAATTACTCAAGTAATCCATAAATATTATAGTCATATATATACCATGAGAGATTTGTACAAAACTATGTTTGCCTTCCATCTAATTAACTAACAAGGGTTACCTTTGCCGAAACACAAGTAAAAATAAACCTAACACATGAATATATATATTTTCTTGAAAGGGCATATATGCATATTACAATGTCACATTATAAATCAAAACATTATCCTGGAAACTATCAAGTCACAAGCAAGTCATTTTATTATAAGCATAAACATCTATACAGACATATACTGAATCTCAATTTAACTAGACCATTTCATCCAAATACATCAAGAATTATAAATACTAAAACATATAGGACTAAATCTAAGCGGTATAAGTAAGTCACTCTCAAACACATAGTACTTATCAAAAACATTATATATATTCATAACACATAGCCACAAAACCGAGATGAACATAACCCAGGCTTAACATGACCGAATTTATATAATAAATTTAGCCATATTCTCATGGCTTTTATATATACATTCATTTCCAAAATATTTAACCTCAAAACCAGCCTATACATGCCATAATTCAAGTTCAGTTTAAAGGTACCAAAACTGTCGATAGTGTGACAAGCTTGGCTGACAATCCCCGAGCTTGTAGCTTAACTTCTAATCTATAAAATAGAAACAATATACACAATAAGCTATGATAGCTTAGTAAGCTATAAGCAAATAAACATATCAATAATATAATCAACCATTTTAACCAGTTGAATTACATTAACACTACTACATGCATAATTATCACATTTTTTTTAGACATTTGTATACCTAAGCCGAATACGCACATAATCATTTAACACATTATATCCAACTTTCAAACCCAATAGGCATAATAAACCACTCAACCATTTATCTTATGTATAAACCTAAGATTCATCAAATGACTTCACATGTATACTTGTTTCATATATGGCCGAATATACCATCTCACATATGCACATCTTTTTAAGAGAAAAACATTTCAATGATTCACATATTATTTGTTCACGAACCAAATACATGTACCAACTGCACAAATTCTTCATTACTATTACACATGATTCATAACAAAGATTCATAGTATTATCATACCTTAGCTCAAGTGGATATTAAGTTAATTCATACCTGGCCATTTAACTCGTAATACACCTCTGTACACAATTTACCTTTTCCCGATGAACTATTAAAAATCGGATAGGACACTCAGATTATCACATATATCGTACAATGCCAACGTCCCAGACATGGTCTTACATGTAGCCACATATCGATGCCATTGTCCCAGACTCGGTCTTACTCGTAAACACAAATCGATGCCATGAACTTACTCGCACACATATATCGAAATCCTATGTCATGACATATGTATCCTAGCTATTCCTATGGTTCATACGAGGCTTTTGGACGATGTAGCTTGGTCGAATCAAATTTAGAAACGAAGTAAACAAGCCTTTCCATATTCAGCTATACCAAATGTAAACTTCTACATTTCATAACAGCATTTACAATTAATATTTAACTACAATTAAATATATCTATTTGCTTATAAACTTACCTCGGACGGTACAAAACAGAATCCGGCAGCTAGTCAACAACTTTCATTTTTCCCCAATCCAAATCTGATTTCTTTAGTTCTTGATCTAAAAACATTCAAATTAAGCTCATTCAAACATATTTTCATTCACTTTTGTCCAAAAACACACAAATGGGAAAATTACCATTTTGCCCCTAACATTTGTAATTTTTACAATTTAGTCCCTATAGCATAAAACACAAAATACACAAAATTTGCTACACTGTAGTTAGGCAGAATGCTCCCTATTTACATACAAGTCCATATTTTCCATCAATTTTACAATTTAGTCCCTCAACTTTTTATTTTTGCAATTAAGTCCTAATTACTGAAAATCATCAAAAATTCCAATACAAAATATGTTAACCCAACACCTATCTTTCATAATTCATCATCAAAAAATAAAAATCACAAGCTCCCATCAATGGCATTACTTAAAATATTCATCAAAATTCAAAATTTAAGCATGGGTTTTGTAGTACTCGAAGCAACGATCTCAAAAACATAAAAACTATCAAAAAGCGAGCTAAACACATACCTTAATCAAGCCTGAATATAACCGAACCCTGACTTTTTGTTTTGTTTTCTTTCTTGCTTAAGTTTCGGCAATGGAAGTATATGAGCACTTAGGATAATTTTATGATATAACATATAACATATATTATATAATTTATAACTTGGTTTCCTAAATTAGCCCTTTTAAAATTATAACCAAGCTTTATGTTATAAACCCTTTTTCGTCTCATAAATAAATTAATGGACATGAGTTTGCTTTCAATTTCATGCATTATAATATAAATATATATATACACATAATATCTTATTATAAAATAAAGCTTAATTTTACATATATGTATAACTTAAATAAATAAAATAAAAACTATTAAATTTTTACCTACCACCGTATTTACAACTTAAGGGCTTCCATTTAAAAAGCCATTACTAATTCAGTCTTTACCATTAAATGTAATGCCCTAATTTTTGGGATTTCTGTAATTTTTGATGAATTTTAGAATTTCTATGTTCTGACTGTATAATGTAGGTCTGAGTATGTTAGTGGGCCTTTAGAAGGCCCAAGAGTAAATTTAACCCGAGGCAATTTCAGAATTCTCAATTTTAGAGAGAGAGGGTTCTGACGTTATGGGCTTTTAAAATAAAGATGGTAGAATAAGCCACAAGAAGATCTGTGGTAAAGTGGCATGTGACGTCACATAGGTGCTTGGGAAATGGCGTGTGGATGTTTAGAGGGAGCCAAGGTTCAAGCCGCAAGGTAAGTTAATTAGGATATTTATTTTTGTGAACAGGAAAGGTAGGTATTGGAACATAGGTGGAACTTTGTTAGGAAGAGTTTGAGCTGTTCAGGAGATTGGGTAAGGGAGAGATAAGGGAGGAAATTTAGGAGCTGATCAAGGAGTTTGGTGTTGGTCAAATGTTGGACTCTTGAGGAGAAAGAGTTGGCTGGCCAAGGGTCTCTAGTATAGGCAAATTCGGCTAGGTTTCTGGAGTAGCAATTTCAGCATTAGGGAAGTTTTGTGCCATTTCTTTGTAGCTTTTCCTTTGGGTTTCGGATTAGTCTTCTTTTGGCTTGCTGAAATAAGGTATTATGCTTAGGGTTTTTCTCTTTTCCCTTCCATTTTGCTAGTATCCGAAACTTGGAACACCTCATAACTCTTTATGTCGTTTTCCCTTGCCATAACCGAATACTACTTTCTGTTCTCACCTTTCTTTCTTTCATCTTTTCCTTTTCCCCATAGCCGAACCTATACTCTCCTCTCTTTTGTCTCTTTCATCATTTTCTTTTCTCCATTGTTCCTCAATTGGCCGAATCTACCATCCATTTCCTTCTCTTCTTTTTCATTTATTCCCCTCACATCTAAGAGGCCGAATCTTACTATAGCCGAACCTCTTTCCCTTTTTCTTTAAAAAGCCGAAACCTTCATACCTGTGGTATAGGAAGCCGAATCTTTGGGTACTTGAACCTGTTTCTTCTCATAACTACGGTAGATCGGGATTAATATCATAGATAGGAACACTCTTTTGGGCAGAACAACAATTGCTAAGTATTCGAACAACTTTCGTTAGTTACTTATGCTTTAAGATAAAGCTGAAACCTCTTAAGGGTTGCTAATGTTTGGACTAAGGGCATATTGGCCTTTTTATTTTGGTTTTGTGTGCACTAGTGTGGACAAGGGGACGTACAGCAAAGGGCTTTGAAAGCTAACATGGTTGGACATCTAGATCTAGTCCATATTTCAACAGAAAGGTAAGAACTTTTGGGACTAAGGAAATGTTGGCCCAAAATGATAAGAAGATTAGTACGTATTTCATTTTTGATATGTGGTCTGACGTATTAGTAACTCGATTGTAGGCAACTCATGTGTGGATCTCGTCAACGTATCATTACAGATCAGGTGTGTAAATGACACCCACTTATAGACGAGATCGACAAGAGCCGAAAAGCTAAAATACCGAAGAGCCGACATTTTGTGAACTTGCAAGCGTGCGAGCGCTCGTGAGATAGTTTGTTGTTAATCCTGGTAATCTCAAGCGGTAAGATTGCAGAATGCGCAATTACGTGCACTTCGGTATATTTGGCCTTAATGGGCTGAAAACGGGCCCAATTCGGTAAAAACGCTCGGTAAGTGTTCCTATTAATACGTTAATGGTTGTATATGCATGAAAACCCTAAAATAGTAAATTTACAAAAATACCCCTAAGTATGAGAATTACCATTATACCCCTAGGTGCAAAGTGACCGTTATACTCCTAGGGTTAATTTTGACTGAAATGCATGATATTCTGATTTTGTATGTTGTATGCCATGAAATGTATATCTGTTACATGGGATATGGGTTATATTGATGGAGAAAGCATTCTGGTGGCCATGCCACAAATATCTGTTCTGGTGGCTCCGCCACAATATCTGTATCTGGTGACTCTGTCACAATATTTGTTCTGGCAACCATGGTGCAAATTCTGAGGTGTGTAGCGGACAGGTGGGTCGAGTTGTCTCCCCACATGGTGTAAGGTTGGCACGGGGGTGTATATGGATGGATATAGGTTGGGTTTTCTGCATACATGATATATCTGTTCTGTATCTGTTATGGGCCTATGGGCTTCATTCTGAATTCTGCATAGGGCTAAGGCCTAACTTAATCTGTTTCTGTGGTTTGATCTGATTTGGACTATGGTTGGGTTATTTTACACACTGAGTTTTCCAAACTCACCCCTTAATTTCATCCATGCAGGAAATTCCAAACCATAGTGGACTTGGTGCTGTGAAGGATTCGGAGTGGCCACATGTTCTGCAAATTTGGTTTTCTTCATGTGTTTGATCAGCATTTACTTACTTTAGTTGTTTTGGGTTTTAAGTTGTAATAAGGCCGCTCGTAAATTTTATGGTTTTATTAATTGTTTTATTTATACTTGATTTAAACTATTAGATTTAGGCTGTGTGGGTTTTGTTCAAAAATAATAAATGATTTCAAAACACAACGGTTGTAAGAAAGGGATGACCTAAAGACTTAATTAATCGGTGTTTTTCTTTGTGACAGCCCTAATTTGGCCCTAGTCAGAAAGTGGTTTCGAGACCACAAAATCGAGTCACAAAAATAATTAAATGTTATATTCTATGCTTATTATATATGAAAGTGCATGTGTGAAAATTTCATGCTTTGATTTTGTCATTTGTGAGTGAAATTATGAAATAGGACTTATGAGAAAATTCTTGAAAATGTGAGGTTAATTTGTAGTGGCCTAATAAATTGTAGTGCAAAATAAGAGGATTTGAATGTCATGTAACACCCCTTACCCGTATCTGAGGCTGGGCTAAGGTATGAGGCGTTACCAGACAAACATACAAACATTAAACTAAAATATGAGCCATAAACTTTTATTCTTATTTCAAAGCGTTCATTCTCTTACACATAGTCCCTTATTTGAGTCTACGGAGCCCAAAACATACTTTAGAAAGGGTTTGGGACTAAACCGAGAACTTACGAAAATCTTGGAAATTTCATGCTTTAAGGCTCCACATGCCTGTGTCCCAAAGTCGTGTTCCATACACGGCTGAGACACATGGTCGTGTCTCTGCCTGTGTGGAATATACCTAGGCTACTTTCCAAGCTTTGGTCAACCTTGATCTCTTACACACTTATACAAAATCAAAAGCAATAACATGGTATTCATTTAATGATTAAACATCCTCAATTAAACCACAAACATAGCATTTGTATGTCATCATACATGTGTCTCTCATACTCATTTTACCTTGTTTATTTTAGTACCACTTATACATTTATACCAAGATTATCATCTTACCAAATATCTTCAGCTTAATCATCAAGCATTCATATTTAAAGCTAGATCATATCTTTATAAAATACCACAATTCAGATCTGTGAGAATAACATGTTTGCTGAAACATTTCAATTCAATTCCATACCCAACAAGCATTACATTGAGACTAGTCATATATATATATATATATATACATGTCATGATACATAACATTCTCTTTTTTGTTTTCTTATAAACACATATCATTTATTTCATTATATCAATATTTCATATACCATAGTTTCCATGTATTCCACATATATTTATTTTCCTCCTCCTCCTCTCCATTCCACATCCTTAATGTATATAGCATTCTTGTAAGTACGATTTCACAATTTACTAATAAATGTTCACATCAAACTGTCCACACGAGTCATAGTCACTTAATTATTTATAATTCGAGCTACAAAGCTCCAAATTAAGATCCGTAAATTTCCCTTAAAACTAAACTCACATATCTTTCCACCATAAAATTTTCATAATTTTTGGTTTAGCCAATTAGTACAGTTTATTCATTAAAATTTCCCTGTTTCACTTTTCGACAGTTCGACCTCTCTTCACTAAAATAAATTATCTCACAAGACAGAACTCGGATAATGTTCTTGTTGATTTATATTGAAAATAGACTCATTATGGATTTTAAAAATATAATTTTTAGCCTCTAATTATTTTTCTCCAAATTTTGTGATTTTCCAAAGTCAGAATAGGGGATCACATAATCATTCTGAATCAGTCTCACAAAAACATAAATACCTCAAAATATAGAACTCCTTTCCTTTCTATATTTCTTTTATATGAAAATAGACTCATTAAGATTTAATTTGATATCTCATTCAGTCTTTGATTCAATTTATACTAGTTTTGGTGATTTTTCAAAATCACGTCACTGCTACTGTCCAAAACAGTTTTATTGCTAATTCACTCTTTCACACTTTCTTTGTATTAACCTCATTTTAACATACATATCACAAATCATTTTCACCACATTTCATACATCACAAGTATAGGCCCATGATCACAAGGTCACCATAAAATCATCCTCATATATAACTTACTTGTTTATAACCTTACCACATCCTAGTCACTTAATGAACACATCATTCACATAACCAAGTTCCTGCACTTATTCATCACAATACTCACAAAGCAATACATAGAGAGTCTCCCGTTGAACACTTCGGATCAATCCTCGATACTTGGTGGTTTCAGCAAATAGCTCCACCCATCATATAGTTCGGCTCCCTTGTACACATGGTGAACACTTAGTACCACCATGTGACCTAGCCAGTTTATCTCGTAGCTCTCTTATCTACATGGTGTCCTTCACTTGGTGTCCTTCACTTGGAACCATGCATGCGACCTAGCTACATATATCCCGTAGCTCTCTTGTCTACATGGTGTACACATAGTATCACCCATGCGACCTAGCTACATCATAATGTCTTGTAGCTCTCTTGTACACATGATGTGCACTCAGCACTATACATGTGACCTAGCTACATACCATTTGTATCATCCAATCTTTCCAAGGTTCAACCGGATTTCTCTCTTTTCCAACAATTTCACCAATCAAGTAATTATCCACAAACATATTTCCAATATTTTTATAAAATATCATAATACAAGTAATAGTGATGTATTACTTACATATAAACTTACATCTCATTTAATATCAACGCAATAACATTAAATTACACATTGTCTTATTAAAATCATATGAACTTACAATTTCCCATAATATCCAGAATCATAGAAATCACATTTATGTATGATAATTCAATGCACTTCATGTACCATAGACATATTTTTATATCAATTCATAAACTTGGAACCATAATCATTTAATTTAACATAATTCAATTAATTCACTAAATTTAACTTTCAAATATAAATTACAACATTATTGTTGTATTATTATCATACCAACTTACATACTTTCAACACCTCGGAGATCATAGTAAATATATCAATTTTACATTGAAACATGCATAAATTAATGCTTATTATATATATGAACTTATCTTGATATTAAAACGGCCATTTTACCAACTTTCCAAATTTTCGATTTTTCTCTCATTCTAGGTTCAAATCTCGTTTTCCGGGATCTAAAACATCATATTTTACTTATTTAATTAATGTACTATTCAAAACAGTCCTTAACTCAAACTTTGGAAAAATTACAATTTTGCCCCTAAACTTTTGCATATTTACACTTTTTCCCCTAGGCTCGGGAATTAAACTTCATCCCTTATTCTTATGTTTTATGACATGATGATCAATTTTCCCTTCTATGGCAACATCAAATTCTCACTCTAACATATACTTATGACTATTAGGTATTTTTACCGATTAAGCCCTTTTGCTCGTTTTCACTTAAAACCGAATAGCACAAGTTGTCTAACATAACTTAAAACCTCATATTGTATCATAAAACACCAGAATACACAAATTTTACCTATGGGTATTTTTCCAAATATGAACCCTAGGTTGAATTATTGCTAGCATAAGCTAAATCAAGTTCTGGGACTCCAAAACGTAAAGAACTTGAAAAACGGGTTAGAACGGACTTACAATTGAGCTTGGGAAGCTTGAAAACCCTATCCATGGAGTCTCCCTTGGTATACACGTCCATGGTGGAGAAGATGAGCAAAATTAGCTTTTAATTTTGTATTTTAATTTATTTTACCCCTAAATGACCAAAATACCCTTACTACTAAACTTTCCAAAAATTCCATCCATGTCCAATTTTTTTCCATAACTTAGAAATTGGTCAAATTGCTATTTAAGACCTCCTAATTAATATTTCAAATCAATTTCATACTAGAAACTTCTAGAATGCAAGTTTTGCAACTTATTCAATTTAGTCCTTAACTTCGAATTAAGCACTTTATGCATAGAATTTCTTCACGAAATTTTCACACAATCATGCAATCATATCATAGACCTCAAAATAATCATAAAATAATTATTTATATCTCATATTTTGTGGTCCTGAAACCTCTGTTCCAACTAGACCCAATTTTGGGCTATTACATGTCAAACTTCCCACTTTAGTTGTAGTGGCCGGCCATGATGGGAATGATAAGCAATATGTGCATTTTATATTATAACTTAACTATGGTGCAAATAATATATGCATTTTATTTTAGCATTATAATAGTTAATGGATGATGGGTATTTCATGTCTTTTATATTAAAGAAATAAATGTTTAATAGATTAATAGGATGAAATATGAATTTTTATAATAGAAAATGGTGATAAAAACAAAGTTACACCCATCCTTTCTCCCAATTATTGCCGAAAACCATAAAGAAAAGAAGAGAAAATGAAGCTAAGGCATTCGGTTATGGGGAATGTATAGATTAAGGTATGTTTAATGCTCCTTCATTGAAAATCTTTGTATATTTGGAGTGGTCATCAAGTATAGAAGTTAGCTCATGGAAAATTTTTTGTAAATTGATGAAGATGACATTCAGTCATGGATGTTTATATTTCTTTGATGTTGTTTTTGATGTTTTATGTATTGAGGGTTGATAATAGATGGAAGTTGAATGGTTGTTGTATGTAGATAGCATGCATGCTAATAATGTTTTTATTTTCTACTTAATACCTTATTGATTATGAGTTAACATGAATGTTCAGTTGAACATATACCTTGAATTATGTTCAAAAATTGTAATTCATTAGTTGTACTCTTCTTTTTGCTTTTGAATATTTGAAATGTTGAAGGTGAAAAGCTGGAAAATTTCAAGTTGAAATGTTGTCCAAATGCTGGAAATTTAGCATGCATATTCTTTTATTAAATGCTTTGACAGAATGTTGGAAGTTAACTTGCATGCTGTTCGGTTACTGCATGAGGGAGTTAAAAGTGAACTTAAGATAGTTTATTACTAATTAATTTGCTGCTGTAATGCTGTAAATTATTGGCTGTCCAAATTAGGACAAATTTATGGTGCTTAGCTAATTAATATGCTGCTGTAATACTGTAATTTATAGGCTGTCCAAATTAGGACAAAATCATGGTGTTATGTGCTAGCATGATATGTATGTGTGATTTAAGTGAAAAATGTTTAGATGATTTATAGTAATCGGCTAATGTGTTTTTGTGGATATAGATGCCGAATGTGGACTTAAGAAATTAATTGGAAAATTTGTTGTTTATTTAGGTGATAGAAAGTATGAAATGGTCTGATGTGATACGTGTATATAAGTAGATGGAAATGAAGTGCCGTATATTTTTGTGTATGGGATTAATTGCACTTTGATTTTAATGTGCATGATTATTACTATGTTAAAATGTGTGAAAGCCGAATATACTCATGATACAATGCTTGATTAGTTGATTAACAATAAGTTAAATTTGTTTAATTCAAGCTCAAGAGCATAAGGAGCCAATTTTGGATAAAGGGAAAGCGAAACTACTGGATTAGTCAATCCGTAGTTATTCGATAAAATTCAAGGTAAGTTCTTAAGTGTTTGTGTTTGATCATGTTATATGCTTATGTGACAGCCCAAAATTGACCCTAGTCGGGAAGTGGTTTCGGGACCGCTAAACCGAGTCACCGAAATGTTCTAACGTAATATTTATTGTCTAGAATATGTGAATATGAATGTGTGAAAAATTGAATGTTTGGATTTTGTTAATTGTAAGTGAATTTTATCAAATAGGACTTATGTGAGAAAATTTAAAAATGTGCTAGGCAAATGTAAGGTGGCCTATTAATACATGTGGGAAAATGGTTGTCCTTGCATGTCAAATAACCCCCTTTCCTAAGGTGAGTGGCCGACCATGACAAGATTATGGGCAAAGGAAACATGTTTCCAACATGTTTTGCTAGTGGTGTATGTAGGAAGCCATAAAATAAAAACTAGCATTAAAGAAATGAAAAAAAAAAATGAGCATGGATGCCCCCCCATTGTGCCGTAGCTAGAGAGAAAGAAAAGAAAAAAAAAGGTTTTGTTCATTCATTGTTCATTCTTTTGGTTGTTCTTGAAAAAAAAAAAAGTGAAAGGAAGGAAGATTACCTAGGTCAATTCGGCAAGTATCTTTGACTACTAGGAGGTAAGCATTGAATTTGTTGATTTGGTTTTGTAATATGCTAAGTTGAATGGTGGATGCACTCTTGGTAAGGTCAAGGAAGTTGAGATTTCTTGTGTGTGTCTAGGCAAAATGCCAAATGATTAAGTGTTGGAGATAGGAGCTTACTTAGAATGATAAATTCTTCTCCTATGATTATTTTTTTCTTGCATGTTAAATGGCTCCTACTTAGCCATGCAAAAATTTGTAATTTGTATGGATGATTGGAGCATTCGGCTAGGGTATAAAGGAAGGGATTTTGGTTGTTTCATCTAAGTATGGATGATGAATGTGCTATGGAAAGAAATTGGTCTTCCTATGAATATGATTCGTGAATGTTTATATTAGTAAAATAATTTATGTTCAAACACTTGAGGATTCGGCATTGTCCATGACTATTGTGTTTAGGATGTGATTTTGAATATTTCGAATATTGGAAAGTAAGAATAGGTGTGATCGGTCATGGGAATTTGAGATGTTGTACATTAGAATTGTAACACCCCAAACCCGAGACCATCGCCGGTGTCGGACCCGAGGGTTAACAAACCAAGTTCACATGTTTTTGCCCACCAATTTGACATTTCCAGTCAGGCTGGAAAACTGCGTCACTGTCGCCTTAAAAATCATATCTCGAGTTTCAAAACTCGGAAACTGGTTTCGTAAATTTTCCCTGAATTTAGACTCATATATACATCCATGGATTTATTTCTAGGATTTTTGGTCGGGCCAATTGGTACAGTTTATTAGTTAAAGTTACCCAAGTTACAGGGATCGACTGCTCTGACCTTCGCGCGGTATAACTTGAATATCTCTCTGCACAGGGCTTTAATGCTGGTGTCGTTTGTTTCTAATGAAACTAGACTCAAAATGGAATCTGTACATATAAGGTATATCTCCTAATTCTTTTTGGATAATTTATAGTGAATTTTAAAGTTGCGACAGGGAACCCAGAAACCATTCTGGCCCTGTCTCACAATAGCTTTAATATCTCTTAACCTGTAACTCCTATGACCGTTTCGTTTCTTCCATATGAAAATAGACTCATCAAGGTTCATTTACATAGCTTATTCACTATTTGATTCCATTCCTATGAATTATGGTGATTTTTCACATTCACGCCACTGCAGCTGGCAGCATCTGTTTTAAGGTAGGACTTACCTATTTGGTAGTCTCCATGATTCAACTAATCTTGCCATACATAGGTTCATATATGATCATTTTAACCATGCCAATGGCTGATCATATGACCAACATTCCCATTTCCAAACCATAGCCACATCATGACCCCAAATATATATACATACAACCCACAATAAGTCTAAGTTCATGCTCCCCTTTCGAGCCATTTTCGCATGGCCATACAAACTTACATTACAACGTATTTAACAAACAAGAGGTAGTCCTATACATGCCATCTCAAGTTCAACCAAAATTTATACCAAAATGGAGGCTTGATAGTGTGGATGACTTGACTTCAACGATCCCAAATCCGATTGCCTCGGCGAAATCTAGAAAACTAAGAGCCAAAGCAACGGGTAAGCATTTTTATGCTTAGTAAGTCTCAAGGAATATAATGAACTATAATTTACAGCAATACATTCACATAGCCAAATGCATCATTTCATTAATACACATTCTTACTTCATACTTCATCATTGTATAAGTTCGCAAAGCATCAATCAATTCAATAACTGAAATTCATTAGTCGATTGAGCGAATGTTGCTCAAACACGTCGACTTTCCAATGCACATATAACGTACCTTATCCTTTGGGCTGTCCGAGTGTACTAATTAAATTCATTTCAGCAACCAACACTCACCTCCAGCCCAAGATTCTTGAATATAACCGGATATAATCACGTGCACAAATGCCTTGGTCTTAGCCGGATAGAATAACTCATACGAATGCCTTCGGCCTTAGCCCGGATATAACCACTAGCACAATTGCCTTCGGTCTTAACCGGATATAATTTCCAGCATAATTGTCTTGGGCTTAGCCCGGATATCATTCAATTTCTCATGCACACATACATCAATAATCATTGGACATACATATTTCATTTTCGTTACTAAGGCTCAAACACAATTAATATCATTAGCATATTCGCCGGGACTTAGCCCGGTGGAATTCAAATACTCATACACACATAATCAACAATCATACACATCCATATTTCATCTCACATAATTCAAGTAAGGTCACTTCTTGAGGACTTACCTCGGATGTTGTCGAACGGCTTTTTCGGCTATTCGATCACCTTTTCCTTCCCTTGTCCAATTGTGGCCCTCTTAGCTCTTGAGCTTAATTCAAACAAATTCAATTTATTAAAACCTCATTGTGCTTGCTTATGGCGAATATGACAAGGATTTTAAATGGTCATATGGCCACTCTTTAGCTTGAATACACAATGGTCATGCACATTTTATACTACATCAAGCAATTCAATACAATTTATTTGAGCATCAAGGAAATGCTAAGGCCTTCAATAGGCTACCCAAGGCCGAATATTCATGTACATGTTGAGGTCAATTTTGCACTTAATACCTCACAAAAACAGCATGCAATCTACTAATTTATGCTTTGCACATTGTGGCCCAAAACTTATAATATAGCATCAAGCACTTATATGTGTGCTAGGCGAATTGTGCTTGCAATTTCACAAGCATTCTTCCACATTTTCTTCTTTAAATCAATATATTCATCACTTAGTTCATAACCAAACATAATGTGCAATCATATATATGCATATATGAGCATGGCCGAATTTTCAAGGTGTCCATAGCCATCCAAAACACAAACTTTTAACTAACATGCAAGAAGCATGAATCATGCTCAAGAATGCATCATGGCCAAGTATGACAATCATGCTCCTTTTCAACTTTAATCATGATAAAACAAAGAGAAAACTCAAAATCTTACTCATGAGTAGAAAATCCATCATTGCATGCATCATCATCAAGCTTCACACTTAGCATGCAATGGCTTTATCACTATAACAACTTTGGCCAAATACCATTTCCATGGCATACCAAAGATTTGAGCCATGGCTAACATGCACATCAAGTTAGCAACCAAAACATGCATGAAACTCCCAACACAACCTCATACATACCTTAATCTTGATGCAAACTTAGCCAAATCTCCTTCTAGATCTCTTCCAAACCAAGCATGAAGCAAAAATCCTCCTTCTTCCTTAGTTTTGGCTCAAAGAAAGGATGAACAAAATTTTTTCTTTCCTTCTCTACAACTCACGGCAATGGGGTATGCCACTCTCTCACACATTTTTTTTCATTCTTTTCTTACCCATGCTTATTTGTTTACTATTTCTCCCTAATGCCCAACAAAACATGTTTCATGACATGTTTGACCCATATTCTTTGTCATGGCGGCCATTACTTGTAGAAAGGGGAATTTGACATGCAAGTCCATTATTTTGCATGCATGCTTTAATTAGTCATCACCTATTTCCCTATCGTACTTTCAAAGTTCACTACTAAGTCCTTTCTTATAATTTAGCACCTAATTAATAAAAATCGAGACACGAAATATTTACGCATACCAATTCCACATACAATAAGTACGGAATATAACACTTAATTATTCTTGTGACTCGGTTTCGTGGTCCCGAAACCACTCTCCGACTAGGGTCACATTCGGGTGTCACAACTCTCCCCACTCAAGAGATTTTCGTCCCGAAAAGCTTACCGTAAATAGGTTCGGATATCGCTCTCTCATTGAGTTCTCGGTCTCCCAAGTAGCTTCTTCTATCCCGTGCTTGAGCCATAACACTTTCACTAGCGGAACCCGCTTGTTTCGCAACTCTTTCACTTCTCGTGATAGGATACGAATTGGTTCTTCCTCATAACTCATATTAGCTTGAATTTCAATTTCTGATGGACTAATCACGTGCGATGGATCGGATCTATAACGTCGAAGCATCGAAACGTGGAAGACATCGTGAACCTTTTGAGTTCGGGGCAAAATCAAACGATATGCCACCGGACCGACTCGCTCGATATCTCATATGGCCCAATGAACCTCGGGCTCAACTTGCCCTTACGGCCGAACTCGAGTATTTTTCCAAGGCGATACCTTGAGGAACACTTTATCACCCACGATACTCGATATCCTTACGCTTCATATCCGCGCACGACTTCGACGATCGAAGGCTATCTTCAAACTTTCACGGATTACTTTCACTTTCGTTCGGCATCCCTAATCAAATCCACCGAAAATCTTGCTTTCACCAAGCTCGGTCCAAAACAATGGTGTACGGCATTTACGCCCGTACAAAGCCTCGTAGGGTGCCATCTTAATACTCGATTGAAAGTGTTGTTGTAAGCGAATTCAATCAACGGCAAATACCGTTCCCATGAACCACTAAACTCGAGGACGCAACATCTTAACATATCCTCAAGTATCGAATTACCCGCTCGGATTGACCATCGGTTTGGGGGTGGAAGGTCTTTGAAATGCAACTTGGTACCCAAAGCTTCTTGCAACTTTTTCCAAAACCGCGAGGTAAATCTCGGATCTCTATCCGACACGATAGAAATAGGCACCCGTGTAATTTCACAATCGAGAAACGTACAATTCCGCTAATTTGTCCATTGAAAAATCCGTGACGACGGGGACAAAGTGGGCCGACTTAGTCAATCGATCTACCACGACCCAAACCGCATCCTTCTTACTTGTCGACAATGGCGGTCCGGATACAAAGTCCATTGTGACTCGATCCCATTTCCACTCGGGTATCGTGATTGGTCAAGTAATCTGAAGGCACCTGATGTTCCGCTTTCACTTGTTGACATATTAAACATCTTGAAACAAAGTCGAGATGTCTCGCTTCATACCATGCCACCAAAATCGACGTTTCAAATCATTGTACATCTTCGTACTCCCGGGTGGATTGCCATTCGGCTACAATGGGCTTCATTGAATTATCGAAATGAGTTCAATTCTTTGGGACACAGACGACTTTTGAACCTCAAACAATCGTCATCGTCGATTTGAAACTCCGAGTCCTTGTTCGGAACACACGCAGCCCGTTTTGCAACCAACTCGTCATCGACTTTCTGAGCTTCTCGAATTTGGTGTGTCAATAATGGTTTGGCTTTCATTTCAGCCACTAACACACTGTCGGATCGGATAGACAAGTGCACATTCATCGCTCGTAAAGTGAATAACGATTTACGACTCAAGGCATCCGCAACTACATTCGCCTTTCCGGGTGATAGTCAATGATCAGCTCATAATCCTTTAACAGCTCGAGCCAACGTCTTTGTCGCAGATTTAAGTCTCGTTGGGTCATCAAATACTTGAGACTTTTGTGATCCGAGTATACATGGCACCTTTCACCGAATAAGTAATGTCGCCAAATCTTTAAGGCGAATACGATGGCGGCCAATTCGAGATCATGAGTCGGATAATTTTTCTCATGTGGCTTTAATTGCCTCGACGATAGGCCACAACTCGACCTTCTTGCATTAATACGCAACCTAACCCAAGTAGAGAGGCGTCGCTATAGATGACAAACTCCTTGCGGACTCGGGTTGCACTAGAATTGGGGCTTCATCAAATAAGTTTTCAGTTGATCGAAGCTTTTTGGCATTTCTCCGTCCATTCGAACTTAACATCCTTTTGGAGTAAGCCGTCATCGGCGTGGCTATCGTTGAGAAGCCTTTACAAATCGTCGGTAGTAACCTAAGCAAGCCCCAAAAGCTTGAACCTCGTAATATTTCTGAGGCTTCCAATTTAGTATGGCTGAAATTTTATTCGGTCGACTTGAATACCCGATGCAGATACCACATGACCCAAGAAGCTTACCTCTCTTAACCGTAACTCACACTTGCTGAACTTAGCATATAATTGCTTGTCCGTAAAATTTGCAGCACTAACCGCAGTGTTCAAGATGTTCGGTCTCATTTCTTGAATAGACCAAGATGTCATCAATGAACACGACTACGAATCGATCCAAATATGGTCTAAAGATTCGATTCATTAAATCCATAAATACCGTAGGGCATTAGTGAGCCCAAACGGCATCACCAGAACTCATAGTGACCATATCTCGCTCAAGGCGGTCTTGGGCACGTCGAATCTCGGATTCGCAATTGATAGTAGCCCGATCTCAAATCTATTTTCGAGAACACCGAGGCTCCCTTGATTGATCGAACAAGTCATCAATACGTGGCAACGGATATTTGTTCTTTATCGTCGCTTTGTTAAGTCGACGATAGTCGATGCATAGTCGCATGGTTCCATCCTTCTTCTTCACGAACAACACCGGCGCACCCCAAGGCGAAAAACTCGGCGAGCAAAACCTCTATCCACCAATTCTTGCAATCGAGTTTTCAACTCCTTCAATTCCGTTGGTGCCATACGATACGGAGCTATCGAAATTGGGGTGGTACCGGTACCAATTCGATGCCAAATTCTATTTCTCGAACGGTGGTAAACCCGCAATTCTTCGGGAAAACATCCGGTATTCACAAACCACGGGCACGATTCGGGTTTCTTCTCGATTCCTTGTCATCGAAGCACGACGCAAGGTACGCCGCACCCTTTTCTTACATATTTCGGGCCAACATCGGCGATATTACGGTGGCAACCCTTTAAGTCCGTGGACTCAACCCGAATTATTTCATTATTCGCGCACCTCAAATCGATAGTCTTGCTCTTGCAATTTACAACCGCATCGTGCATGGTCAACCAATCCAAACCAAGAATAACATCGAACTCATCGAATGGCAAAAGCATTAAGTCCGCCGGAAAACAAGAACCTCGGAACACTAGGGACTTTTCTTGCACACTTTGTTAACAAGCACGTAATGACCCAAGGGGTTTGACACCGAATTACAAACTCGAAGAGACTCAATGGGCAAAGTCTTCTTGGATGCTAAGGTTTCACATATATAAGAATGAGTAGAACCGGGGTCAATCAAAGCAATTACATTTGTATTGAAAAGAGTGAAAGTACGGTAATAACATCCGGAGAGGCAAGATCCTCGCGTGCGCGTATGGCATAAGTCCTAGCAGAGCACGAGCCTCGGATCTGATGGTAGCATCTCTAGATCCTCTCGACCGCCATCGACATTGCCCATATTTCTAGGTGGCCTACCTCGGCGATGGTAGCACCCGGGTTTGCACTCGACTTGCATTCTGCTCATGCATCCTCGGGCAATCCTTCATAAAATGGTCGGCCGATCCACACTTATAGCGGGAGCGATCACGAAACCAACAGCTCCCGAATGCCATTTGCCACAATGTGGACACTCCGTCCTCTCTCGGCGATCATTTCCGCCACCGGCAATCGAGGTGACTCGTGTGGTCACAGGGGGTCGATCGCGTCCTCGTCTAGAAAATCCCGAAACGCCTCTAGACCGGCTCGCATCATCTCGAAATCTCTTCGATGCTTGTTGAAGAGACTTTCCCGAGGACCTCTTTCGGAATTCTCCAATCCCCACATCAGCTTTTTGTTTCTCCTTTCTAAGCTCTTCGGCTTTACAAGCTCGCTCAACAAGTACTACGAACTCTCGTATCTCGAGAATGCCAACAAACATCCTTATATCATCATTCAGCCCATCCTCAAGCGTTTGCACATAATAGCTTCGGACGAAATGCATTCTCGCAGCATCGGCTAAGCCTCACAAACTTTCGTTCAGAGTCGGTAACGGACATAGAACCTTGCTTAAGATCAAGGAACTCCCTCCGCTTTTGGTCGATGAATCTCTGACTGATATACTTTTTTCGGAACTCGGTTAGAAAGAATTCCCAAGTCACTTGCTCTCTAGGCACCACAGAAGTCAGAGTACTCCACCAATAGTAGGCGGACTCGCGTAGCAAGGAGATGGTACACTTTAAGCACTCATCGGGTGTACAGGATAGCTCATCAAGCACCCGGATAGTGTTATCTAACCATAATTCAGCTCGCTCGGCATCATCATCATCCGTAGCCTTAAATTCAGTGGCCCCATGTTTTCGAATCCTATCGACTTGGGGCTTACCTGACCTTATTGGGTCGATCACGGAGGTATTGTAGGTGCGGGGTTGCATTAAATCGGGAATGGAGGTGGTGGAACAGTAGTGTTGGTTCGAATGTATTGATTAAACCATTCGCTCATCACACTATAAAAGGCTTGCTTAGCCTCGTCATTAGGATTGCTGGCCATAGGTTGAGAGTCCGCCGGCGCTGTCCCTTGCGGGAGCAGCGCCACACTCTCCACATCATCAGCTATCGCTTTCGGTTGGGATCGGGATCCATTGCTATAAACAAACATGAAGTCAAATTGTCGAATTCATCACACTATCGATTCATCATTTAATGGCATGTATAGCTAGACCCCAAACACATCACGGTAGTCCTAGAATCGACTAAACCGTGGCTCGATACCAATAAAATTGTAACACCCCAAACCCGAGACCATCGCCGTGTCGGACCCGAGGGTTAACAAACCAAGTTCACATGTTTTTGCCCACCAATTTGACATTTCCAGTCAGGCTGGAAAACTGCGTCACTGTCGCCTTAAAATCATATCTCGAGTTTCAAAACTCGGAAACTGGTTTCGTAAATTTTCCTGAATTTAGACTCATATATACATCCATGGATTTATTTCTAGGATTTTGGTCGGGCCAATTGGTACAGTTTATTAGTTAAAGTTACCCAAGTTACAGGGATCGACTGCTCTGACCTTCGCGCGGTATAACTTGAATATCTCTCTGCACAGGGCTTTAATGCTGGTGTCGTTTGTTTCTAATGAAACTAGACTCAAAATGGAATCTGTACATATAAGGTATATCTCCTAATTCTTTTGGATAATTTATAGTGAATTTTTAAAGTTGCGACAGGGAACCCAGAAACCATTCTGGCCCTGTCTCACAATAGCTTTAATATCTCTTAACCTGTAACTCCTATGACCGTTTCGTTTCTTCCATATGAAAATAGACTCATCAAGGTTCATTTACATAGCTTATTCACTATTTGATTCCATTCCTATGAATTATGGTGATTTTTCACATTCACGCCACTGCAGCTGGCAGCATCTGTTTTAAGGTAGGACTTACCTATTTGGTAGTCTCCATGATTCAACTAATCTTGCCATACATAGGTTCATATATGATCATTTTAACCATGCCAATGGCTGATCATATGACCAACATTCCCATTTCCAAACCATAGCCACATCATGACCCCAAATATATATACATACAACCCACAATAAGTCTAAGTTCATGCTCCCTTTTCGAGCCATTTTCGCATGGCCATACAAACTTACATTACAACGTATTTAACAAACAAGAGGTAGTCCTATACATGCCATCTCAAGTTCAACCAAAATTTATACCAAAATGGAGGCTTGATAGTGTGGATGACTTGACTTCAACGATCCCAAATCCGATTGCCTCGAGCGAAATCTAGAAAACTAAGAGCCAAAGCAACGGGTAAGCATTTTTATGCTTAGTAAGTCTCAAGGAATATAATGAACTATAATTTACAGCAATACATTCACATAGCCAAATGCATCATTTCATTAATACACATTCTTACTTCATACTTCATCATTGTATAAGTTCGCAAAGCATCAATCAATTCAATAACTGAAATTCATTAGTCGATTGAGCGAATGTTGCTCAAACACGTCGACTTTCCAATGCACATATAACGTACCTTATCCTTTGGGCTGTCCGAGTGTACTAATTAAATTCATTTCAGCAACCAACACTCACCTCCAGCCCAAGATTCTTCGAATATAACCGGATATAATCACGTGCACAAATGCCTTCGGTCTTAGCCGGATAGAATAACTTCATACGAATGCCTTGGGCCTTAGCCCGGATATAACCACTAGCACAATTGCCTTCGGTCTTAACCCGGATATAATTTCCAGCATAATTGTCTTCGGCTTAGCCCGGATATCATTCAATTTCTCATGCACACATACATCAATAATCATTGGACATACATATTTCATTTTCGTTACTAAGGCTCAAACACAATTAATATCATTAGCATATTCGCCTTGGGACTTAGCCCGGTGGAATTCAAATACTCATACACACATAATCAACAATCATACACATCCATATTTCATCTCACATAATTCAAGTAAGGTCACTTCTTGAGGACTTACCTCGGATGTTGTCGAACGGCTTTTTGGCTATTCGATCACCTTTTCCTTCCCTTGTCCAATTGTGGCCCTCTTAGCTCTTGAGCTTAATTCAAACAAATTCAATTTATTAAAACCTCATTGTGCTTGCTTATGGCGAATATGACAAGGATTTTAAATGGTCATATGGCCACTCTTTAGCTTGAATACACAATGGTCATGCACATTTTATACTACATCAAGCAATTCAATACAATTTATTTGAGCATCAAGGAAATGCTAAGGCCTTCAATAGGCTACCCAAGGCCGAATATTCATGTACATGTTGAGGTCAATTTTGCACTTAATACCTCACAAAAACAGCATGCAATCTACTAATTTATGCTTTGCACATTGTGGCCCAAAACTTATAATATAGCATCAAGCACTTATATGTGTGCTAGGCGAATTGTGCTTGCAATTTCACAAGCATTCTTCCACATTTTCTTCTTTAAATCAATATATTCATCACTTAGTTCATAACCAAACATAATGTGCAATCATATATATGCATATATGAGCATGGCGAATTTTCAAGGTGTCCATAGCCATCCAAAACACAAACTTTTAACTAACATGCAAGAAGCATGAATCATGCTCAAGAATGCATCATGGCCAAGTATGACAATCATGCTCCTTTTCAACTTTAATCATGATAAAACAAAGAGAAAACTCAAAATCTTACTCATGAGTAGAAAATCCATCATTGCATGCATCATCATCAAGCTTCACACTTAGCATGCAATGGCTTTATCACTATAACAACTTTGGCCAAATACCATTTCCATGGCATACCAAAGATTTGAGCCATGGCTAACATGCACATCAAGTTAGCAACCAAAACATGCATGAAACTCCCAACACAACCTCATACATACCTTAATCTTGATGCAAACTTAGCCAAATCTCCTTCTAGATCTCTTCCAAACCAAGCATGAAGCAAAAATCCTCCTTCTTCCTTAGTTTTGGCTCAAAGAAAGGATGAACAAAATTTTTTCTTTCCTTCTCTACAACTCACGGCAATGGGGTATGCCACTCTCTCACACACATTTTTTTTCATTCTTTTCTTACCCATGCTTATTTGTTTACTATTTCTCCCTAATGCCCAACAAAACATGTTTCATGACATGTTTGACCCATATTCTTTGTCATGGCGGCCATTACTTGTAGAAAGGGGAATTTGACATGCAAGTCCATTATTTTGCATGCATGCTTTAATTAGTCATCACCTATTTCCTATCGTACTTTCAAAGTTCACTACTAAGTCCTTTCTTATAATTTAGCACCTAATTAATAAAAATCGAGACACGAAATATTTACGCATACCAATTCCACATACAATAAGTACGGAATATAACACTTAATTATTCTTGTGACTCGGTTTCGTGGTCCCGAAACCACTCTCCGACTAGGGTCACATTCGGGGTGTCACAAGAATTGAAAATACTTGAGACTAGATTACCTTAATAGTGATAATACATTCGGCCTTGATGCATTAATTGAATGTTGGCTAAGGTTTTGATATTTTGAACAAGGATAGTTGTGAATGGAGTGAAAACCATTAAATTATACACATAAGTATCCAGCAAGAAATTTAACTACTAAATGTATTTATACTAGGAGATCAAGACATCAAAAGGGGAGAATCAAACAAAGGCAAAACAAAGATAATCGAGTAGTCGATTGGAAATCGTTTCATCCAATATAAGGTAAGTCATTAAGCATATATTTGATATTGCTTAAATGATTGTAAAAATCTATGCAATTGTGTTTAATGGGATGATATATATATATATAAATGAAATGTATGTGTATGGAGTGATGACATTTGTTGAATGTAAAAGAAATAGTGAAATGTGCGAAAGTTGCTTTCGGCACTAAGTGTCTTGGCAACACGTGTGTACGGTGACGAGATTGGCACTAAGTGTGCATGCTGAAAATATATGGCACTAAGTGTGCATACTGGAAATATATGGCACTAAGTGTGCATGCTGGAAATATACTGACCTGGGTGTGCGAGCTCGAAGGGTATGGCACTAAGTGTGCGGATTTAAATTGTACAGCACTAAGTGTGCGAGTTTGATTATATAGCACTAAGTGTGCGAGTTGAATACATATAGCACTAAGTGTGCGGATTCACTATATGCTCTTGCATTACAATTGGCACTGAGTGTGCGACATCATCGAGCTAATCCCGGACAGCGGATCGGGTAAGTACCTTGAGCTCATGACGAATAGAAAATACGTTCATGCTCGGGGTTAGTGTGTGATGATTGAAATTGTATGATTATGGTGGAAATGAGTTAGTGTGTGAAAATGCCTCAAATATCTTGTTGTATAGAATATGAAATGTGGATGTATGACTTGGTATGAGATTGAACCGAAAGGTTCGAGGATTTATGGTATAGTTTCAATATGGATGAGTACCTAGCCTCGTTTATTGTTCATGTTGTGATAACTTTATCAATGGATGATTGTTGAATGCTTATGACTTACTGAGTTATAAACTCACTCGGTGTTTTCTTGTCACCCATTTTAGGTCTCTCGGACTCGTATTGTTTGCGTGATCGAACCGTCGTTGAAGTCATCACACCGGCTGAAATCTTTTGGTATTGTCTTCGTTGTTGAAGAACATTTGGCATGTATAGGCTATTATATTTTGTTGAACTGTGGGTTGTAAACTTTAAGCCATATGAAAATGGCCTATGCGGTCGTCGAGTGGGATGCTAGAACCTATAGCCACGAGTCTTAGAAACTTTAAATTTTGATAAGGTGGCCATAATTTGTGTCATGTACGATGGATGATTAAGGCCAAGGAAAGATTCATGAAATTGGCATAGTCTACTGCAGTAACTGTTGCGGACAGCAGCAGTGAGATGAGATTGAAAAATCACTAAAAATAGTAGAAGTAGAATTAAATAGTGAGTAAATTATGAAATTGAACCTTGATGAATCTATTTTTATATGGACGAAACGAAACGACCATATGAGCAGTATACTGAGAAATATTAAAGTTCTCGTGAGACAGGGCCAGAACAGTTTCTGGGTCCCCTGTCACGACTTTGAAAATTTACCATAAATTATCCAGAAACAATTAGAAGTCATGCCTTATATGAATAGATTCCCCTTTGAGTCTAGTTTCATTAGGAACAAACGGCATGAGCATTAAAGCTCTGTACGAGATGATATTCAAGTTGTAACGCGCAAAGGTCAGTGTAGTCGACCCCTGTAACATGGGTGACTTTAACTAATAAACTGTACCAATTGGCCCGACCAAAAATTCTAGAAATAAATCCATGGATGGATATATGAGTCTAAATTCAGGGAAAATTTACGGAATCAGTTTCCGAGTTTTGGAACTCGAGATATGATTTTTAAGGCGACAGTGATGCAGTTTTCCAGCCTGTCTGGAAATGCCAAATTGGTTGGTACCTTGAGAGGATTTGGCCCGTTAACCCCTCGTGTCCGACACCGGCGACGGTCACGAGTATGGGGTGTTACAGCTTAAGAGTTGAATAATCATAATTAAGAAATGTTTGATTGTATATATGTATATATATATACTTATGTTCTTTGTGTTGAATGAATATTAAATTAAAGTTATGAGCCGTATGTGACTAGCATATCTAGTCGACTTTGATACTATTAAATGATGTACTAAGATATGTGTTCCAATGTGGAAATTAAACCCTATGTGGTTGAAAGGATGAAAATCTTTGTTCATAGATATGTGTTTCAGTTATACGTAATTGAAGTATAAGTTATGAAAGTGTGAAAGAACAGGTGAATTTTTTATCGAAATGTGATATACGGGCTTCGGGCCTAGCAGGCTATGATGCCGGTGAAATGATATCGGGCTTCGGGCCTAGCAGGCTATAATGCCGGTGAGATAATATCGAGCCTCGAGCCTAGCAGGCTATAATGCCGGTGAAATGATATCGGGCTTCAAGCCTAGCAGGCGAAATGCCGGTGAATGAATTCAGACTTAAAGGTCTAGCAGGCTTATGGCCGGTGATGAAATCAGGTTATTACCTAACAGGCAAATTGCTAGTGAACTATTGAAAGTGTGGTGCTATAAGACTATGGGCTAATACGATATGTGGATTCATTCTGTAAAGTAAATTATTCAGGTACGAACAACCTAATTATGTACATGTGAATTAAATGAATTTGATGATTGATGTGAATCGAACATATGATAAATGCTTTCATGTTTATGTTCAACTATGAGACCTTGTCTTAATCAAAAATTGAATTCGTTCAATACATTAAGTTGGCCAGGTATGCGATATGTACTTATGCATGTTAGATCGGTTGGAATTGAATCACGAATGTGAATTGAGAAGCATAGGTGAAAATGCCTATGTCATATATGTGAGTAAGGGTAAAACCATCGTAAATTATCAATAAGGGTGGGCTATGTGCGGAACCACCTTATAATTGCTAATTTGAATGGTTGTGTGCGAATCATTGAGCATGATGTATTGTATTGAGATTATGCTTAAGTAAAAGTATAGATATGTGATGAAACTGATTGGTGATATAGATGTTTAAATAATATGAATGCAAAGAATGTGTGAAAGAGTAAATTTGTAATAAATCTGCTTGGGACAACAGCAGTAACGTGATTTTGGAAAATCACCATAAATTGTGGGAGTTGAGTTAGAAGCTGAATAAATTATGTAATTAAATCTTAATGAGTCTAGTTTCTTATAAAAGAAACCGTGTAAGCAAAAGAATTGCTGATAATGAGATATTTGAAGTGGCGTGGTACAGAGTCAAATGACTTCGGGGTCCCCTGTTCTGTTTTTAGAAAATCATTATAATTTGTAAAAAAATGGTTATAAGATATAGTTTATATTATTAGACTCCTTAATGAGTCTAGTTTCAAATGAACTGAACGAGAACATATTTTGAATTCTGTACAATGAGTAATTGGACTCATAGTGAAGAGTGGTCAGATTAGTCAAACAGTGAAACACGGGAAACGTTAAGAAAAATCTGGTATTGATTGGCCAAACCAAAAATTATAAAAATTTTATGGATAGAATATATATGAGTCTATTTTCAGGTAAAATTAACGTCAACTGATTTGGAGTTTCGTAGCT
The DNA here is from genome assembly GCF_025698485.1 of Gossypium arboreum. Classification (NCBI taxonomy): domain Eukaryota; kingdom Viridiplantae; phylum Streptophyta; class Magnoliopsida; order Malvales; family Malvaceae; genus Gossypium; species Gossypium arboreum. Next base: position 31,140,578 of record NC_069076.1, read on the forward strand.
CTAGTTATAAATAATTTAGTGACTATTGCTCAGGAAGACAACTTGTTGTGAACTTGAGTATATGTTGTAAACATTGATGAAACATATAAATGAGCTGCTAATTGTTTTCTTAAGAACTTACTAAGCGTAAAGCTTACCCTCCTTCTTTCCCATGTTCTCTAGGGTTGCCAGGTTTTCTCGGGTTGGAGGCCATCAGAGATATTATCACACTGTCGAGTTTACGCTATTGGTGCAAGTAAATCCTAGTGTTTCGAGTCTATGGCATGTATAGGGTTTTAATGTTCAGTATGTGATATTATAATCTAGCCAAAGGTGTTGGCTTGTATTGATAAAGTGTTTTGGCCATGTGAATTGGCCTATGTTGGCTAATGATGTTGTGGACCTAAATGTTTATTCATATATATGTATGATACTATCTCTTGTGATGTGAGCAAATTATTTGGTATTTATTGCATAATAAAATGACTTGAGCATAATGTTTGTAGATGGTTAAGAGCTCATTTATGCCATGTTGTATGTTATTGGATAAGTATATGTGCACATGTTGCGAGGGTGACAAATGGCTTGGAAAATAGCCTTGTAATTGTCCACACGGGTAGACACCTGGGCGTGTGTCTAGACCATGTGTGGCATACGATCTGCCCCCCATGGGCGTGTTGTCCAACCGTGTGTCCCGTGTACCTAAGTCTTTCAAGTTTCTATGCATGGTAGTAGCACACGGGCGTGTGCTCTATACCCACACTGGCGTGTGAAGCTTTGATGCAAGAGATTTTATAAGTTTTTCATGAGTTTCGGTTGGGTCCCGAGCCACCCCAGATGTATGTTTTGGGCCTCGTAAGCCCATATATGGGACAGATTGCATGTGAAAAGAAAAGTTTTAAATTGGTTGAAATTTTACGGCACGGTTTTTGTGTGATTGATTGAGTTTAAGTCGGGTAACACCTCGAACCCTATTCTGGCGAGGGATACGGGCGAAGGGTGTTACATTTAGTGGTATTAGAGCATGGTTTAGTCGATTCTCGGAGTAACCTAGCTTACGAGAGTCTAGCTATACATGCCATAGTATTACTCATGATAGTGTGATATCTCCTGGCCCTAACAAAATTATTGGTTAAGACAGGAATGAGTTGCAACCGAGCAAATCTTAATAGAGATAAGAGTAAAATTAAAATTAATGAATCATGCTTGTGATATGCTGAAAATGGGAAAGGTATGAAAAGAAATTTATGATTCTTTTTACATGAACTAGTACTCATTTTGTGATACTAATGAGTTAAAGAATAGGGAAATGTGGAATGAAATGAAAGTTAAGTTGTGATTAGCTCTTTTGTACATGTCAGTATTCACATGATGGTACGTACCTAACTCACTTGGCTTAGTAATTATGAGTAGAAAATTTGTTTGAAATGACAGAATGTATGAATAAATGCTTTTATTGCCTGGTTAATAATCAGTATATGCATGAGATTGACATTTATGTCTAGACTAATGAAGTCAAGATTTCATAGTGTTATGCTTTATAATCTCAATTACAGATTCATAAATATCATAATAGCATGAAAATTGTAATGAAAGATCAAATTGGGTGGAACCCAGGGAATGGGTACGATCGTTTTCTAATAAATTGACAGAAAAGACCATGGTTGGACCATGACAATACATGAAATATGAAAGCCAGTGTAAGACATGTCCGGGACATGCATCAGCCTCATAGGTGCAAGTGTAAGACCTGTCTGGGACAGGCATCGTTACCGAGACAGAGGAGCTAGTGTAAGACCCGTCTGGGACGTGGCATCAGCTTAACTTGTGTTAAGCATAAAACCTATCTGGGATAGGCATCGGCACGACAATAGTAGAGCTAGTATAAGACCATAGTTGGACTATGTCATCAAGTAGGCGATGTACTCAAAACCATAAGACGTTCTCCAATTTGATAAATAGTGACAAGTGATCAAGATTAGACGTGGAAACTTGATAAGAAATTTTTGGTAATTTGGGTAAAAGAAATGAAAGTTTGAATTTAGATAAATTCACTTATGTTTTACGGACATTCACAGGAAATAAAGTTGCATGTATTACTGAGATGTATGAAAACATGTTCATAATAAGTTGGAAATTTGAAATGTTTGAATCAATGTGCGTAATGCTATGTTGTTGTTGAATGTGCACTTGCTTGAAAGTCAAAAGTTTAAAGGTTTTACAATTTTCGCCCCTTATCAGAATAGAGTTATACAGTGAGATTCTCGAGAGATACATTGCATGAGTTTGTAAAAGTGAAATTAAAGAGTACAACAGTGTAATAGTATGGGATTAGTGAAAACAGAATTAGACGATTGAGTCATGATTGAATTATATTGATGATTGAGTGCAGTAGTTATAGTCGGGCAGTTACTATGACTTCTTCGGGGCATTCTATGTGTACATTTATCTTCAGAAGTATATGTGACGGTTTAATTCCAGAAGGAATTTTTGTCATATGAGAACATTAGTTCAGTATACTAATAAACGAAAGCATCGTTGGTTTGTTTGGGTTATGTTCAACATTGCTATGTTTTTCTTTGGTATTTATTCCCATATGTGAATATAAAAATCAACAGAAAAATATGTGTGATGCTAATACTCTGTTTCTATTGATTATTGTTTGGTTGAATATTGTGAAGAGTATATTGTCTCTGTTATTATGGATTTCAATAATTATGAGTGACATTGTTCTTTCTGGACATTTTCTGGGATATCATCGAAATTGATATCATTCTATATGGGTGGTAATTTACTGATATTCTGTGTAACTACAGACATTGAAATTTTGCTATATCGGTTTCTTATGATTTCATGTGATTATATGTAAGAAATATTTATTTGACAGAGTTGATTATGTTTATTATGATTATAATTTTTGGCTTGAAATGTGAGAGATAGTGGTACCGTCACCAGAATTATAGAAGTTGTGATTCTGCATTGGTTGCTGTTTAAACCATATTTGATTCTCTTCTGTGTTCAAATGTTTCATTAACAATCAGGATAATATTTATTATGGGGTTGAGACAATTTTATTATAAACTTTTTCCTAGTTATTGTGAAAGGTTCGACATCATTAAAGTGAAAATGATAGAAGATCAAGATTAAATTTGTATAGTGATATTTCGGAGGTTATCTTTCTAATAAGAAAAAAGATGTGATTTGAGGGATAGTCTAAAAGAAGAATCTGAATTTGTGAAGATTTGGTAAAAAAATTTATCTATCGGAGCAATTCTATGAGAAAAGTTAAAGTTAGTTCGATTGTTGAAGCTTCTTTTTGCACGAAGATATTATCAACCAAAATGTCAGTTCTGGTTCAGCTTGAGTTGAATAATGAGTTTATGATCTTCAACCATATGTTAATGAACAGTTTGAATTGTGTTCTAATGAAAGAACGATACCCTAATTTATTCGTTGGTAAGATTTTTGGGGACGAAAATTCCTTTAGGGGGGAGAGTTGTGACAGCCCTAATTTGGACCTATTCGGAAAGTGGTTTCAAGACCACAAAACTGAGTCACAAAAATAATTAAATGTTATATTCTGTGCTTATTATATGTGAAAGTGCATGTGTGAATATTTCATGCTTTGATTTTGTCATTTATGAGTGAAATTATGAAATAGGACTTATGAGAAAATTCTTGAAAATGTGATAGGTTAATTTGTAGTGGCCAAATAAATTATAGTGCAAAATAAGAGGATTTGCATGTCAAACTTCCCACTTTAGTTGTAGTGGCTGGCCATGATGGGAATGATAAGCAATATGTGCATTTTATATTATAACTTAAGTATGGTGCAAATAATATATGCATTTTATTTTAGCATTATAATAGTTAGTGGATGATGGGCATTTCATGTCTTTTATATTAAAGAAATAAATGTTTAATAGATTAATAGGATGAAATATGAATTTTTATAATAGAAAATGGTGATAACAACAAAGTTACACCCATCCTTTCTCCCAATTATTGCCGAAAACCATAAAAAAAAGAAGAGAAAATGAAGCTAATGCATTCGGCTATGGGGAATGTATAGATTAAGGTATGTTTAATGCTCCTTCATTGAAAATCTATGTATATTTGGAGTGGTCATCAAGTATAGAAGTTAGCTCATGGAAAATTTTTTGTAAATTGATGAAGATGACATTCGGTCATGGATGTTTATATTTCTTTGATGTTGTTTTTGATGTTTTGTGTATTGAGGTTTGATAATAGATGGAAGTTTAATGGTTGTTGTATGTAGATAGCATGCATGCTAATAATGTTTTTATTTTCTACTTAATACCTTATTGATTATGAGTTAACATGAATGTTCAGTTGAACATATACCTTGAATTATGCTCAAAAATTTTAATTCATTAGTTGTACTCTTCTTTTGGCTTTTGAATATTCAAAATATTGAATGTGAAAGGCTGGAAAATTTCAAGTTGAAATGTTGTCCAAATGCTGGAAATTTAGCATGCATATTCTTTTATTTAAATGCTTTGACCGAATGTTGGAAGTTAACTTGCATGCTGTTCGGTTACTGCATGAGGGAGTTAAAAGTGAACTTAAGATAGTTTATTACTAATTAATTTGCTACTGTAATGCTGTAAATTATTGGCTGTCCAAATTAGGACAAATTTATGGTGCTTAGCTAATTAATATGCTGCTGTAATACTCTAAATTATTGGCTGTCCAAATTAGGACAAAATCATGGTGTTATGTGCTAGCATGATATGTATGTGTGATTTAAGTGAAAAATGTTTAAATGATTTATAGTAATCGGCTAATGTGTTTTTGTGGATATAGATGCCAAATGTGGACTTAAGAAATTAATTGGAAAATTTGTTGTTTATTTAGGTGATAGAAAGTATGAAATGGTCTGATGTGATACGTGTATATAAGTAGATGGAAATGAAGTGTCGTATATTTTTGTGTATGGGATTAATTGCACTTTGATTTTAATGTGCATGATTATTACTTTGTTTAAAATGTGTGAAAGCCGAATATACTCATGATACAATGCTTGATTAGTTGATTAACAATAAGTTAAATTTGTTTAATTCAAGCTCAATAGCATAGGGAGCCAATTTTGGATAAAGGGAAAGCGAAACTAGTGGATTAGTCAATCCGTAGTTATTCGATAAAATCCAAGGTAAGTTATTAAGTGTTTGTGTTTGATCATGTTATATTCTTAAGAGTTGAATAATCATAATTAAGAAATGTTTGATTGTATATATGCACATATATATACATATGTTCTTTGTGTTGAATGAATATTAAATTAAAGTTATGAGCCGTATGTGACTAGCATATCTAGTCGACTTTGATACTATTAAATAATGTACTAAGATATGTGTTCCAATGTGGAAATTAAACCCTATGTGGTTGAAATGATGAAAATATTTGTTCATAGATAGGTGTTTCAGTTATACGTAATTGAAGTATAAGTTATGAAAGTGTGAAAGAACAGGTGAATTTTTTATCGAAATGTGATATACAGGCATGGGCCTAGTAGGCTATAATGCCGGTGAGATAATATCGGGCCTTGGGCCTTGCAGGCTATAATGTCGATGAAATGATATCGAGCTTCAAGCCTAGCAGGTGAAATGCCGGTGAATGAATTCAGACTTAAAGGTCTAGCAGGCTTATGGCCGGCGATGAAATCAGGTTATTACCTAACAGGCAAATTGCCAGTGAACTATTATGGGCCAATATGATATGTGGATGCATTTTGTAAAGTAAATTATTCAGGTACGAACAACCTAATTATGTACATGTGAATTAACTGAATTTGATGATTGATGTGAATCGAACATATGAGAAATGCTTTCATGTTTATGTTCAACTATGAGACCTTGTGTTAAATCGACAATTGAATTCGTTCAATACATTCAGTTGGCTAGGTATGCGATATGTACTTATGCATGTTAGATCGATTGGAATTGAATCACGAATGTGAATTGAGAAGCATAGGTGAAAATGCCTATGTTATATATGTGAGTAAGGGTAAAACCATCGTAAATTATCGATAAGGGTGGGCTATGTGCGGAACCACCTTATAATTGCTAATTTGAATGGTTGTGTGCGAATTATTGAGCATGATGTATTGTATTGAGATTATGCTTAAGTAAAAGTATAGATATGTGATGAAATTGATTGGTGATATACATGTTTAAATAATATGTATGAAAAGAATGTGTGAAAGATTAAATTTGTAATAAATCTGCTTGGGACAGCAGCAGTAACGTGATTTTGGAAAATCACCATAAATTGTGGGAGTTGAGTTAGAAGCTGAATAAATTATGTAATTAAATCTTAATGAGTGTAGTTTCTTATAAAAAAAACCGTGTAAGCAAAAGAATTGCTGATAAAGAGATATTTGAAGTGGCGTGAGACAGAGTCAAATGACTTCGGGGTCCCCTGTTCTGTTTTTATAAAATCATTATAATTTTTACAAAAATGGTTATAAGATAAAGTTTATATGCTTAGACTCCTTAATGAGTCTAGTTTCAAATGAACTCAATGAGAACATATTTTGAATTCTGTACAATGAGAAATTGGACTTGTAGTGAAGAGTGGTCAGATTAGTCAAACAGTGAAACAGGGGAAACTTTAAGAAAACTCTGGTATTGATTGGCCAAACCAAAAATTATAAAAATTTTATGGATAGAATATATATGAGTCTATTTTAAGGTAAAATTAAAGTCAATTTATTTGGAGTTTCTTAGTTCCATTTATAAATAATTTAGTGACTGTTGCTCAGGAAGACAGCTTGTTGAGAACTTGAGTATAAGTTGTAAACATTGATAAAACATATAAATGAGCTGCTAATTGTTTTCTTAAGAACTTACTAAGCGTAAAGCTTACCCCCCTTCTTTCCCATGTTCTCTAGGGTTGCTAGGTTTGCTCGGGTTGGAGGCCATCGGAGATATTATCACACTGTCGAGTTCACGCTATTGGTGTAAATAAATCCTAGTGTTTCGAGTCTATGGCATGTATAGGGTTTTAATGTTGAGTATGTGATATTATAATCTAGCCAAAGGTGTTGGCTTGTATTGATAAAGTGTTTTGGCCATGTCAATTGGCCTATGTTGGCTAATGATGTTGTGGACCTAAATGTTTATTCATATATATGTATGACACTATCTCTTGTGATGTGAGCAAATTATTTGGTATTTATTGCATAATAAAATTACTTGAGCATAACGTTTGTAGATGTTTAAAAGCTCATTTATGCCATGTTGTATGTTATTGCATAAGTATATGTGCACATGTTGCGAGGGTGACAAATGGCTTGGAAAATAGCCTTGTAATTGTCCACACGTGTAGACACATGGGCGTGTGTCTAGACCGTGTGTGGCATACGGTCTGCCCCCCATGGGCGTATTGTCCAACCGTGTGTCCCCTGCACCTAAGTTTTTAAAGTTTCTATGCATGGTAGTAGGACACGAGCGTGTGCTCTATACCCACACTGACGTGTGAAGCTTTGATGCAAGAGATTTTCTAAGTTTTTCATGAGTTTCGGTTGGGTCCCGAACCACCCCAGATGTATGTTTTGGGCCTTGTAAGCCCATATATAGGACAAATTGCATGTGAAAAGAAAAGTTTTAAATTGGTTGAAATTTTACGGCATGGTTTTTGTGTGGTTGATTGAGTTTAAGTCGGGTAACAACTCAAACCCTGTTCCGACGAAGGATACGGGCGAAGGGTGTTAAATTCTTAGTCAACAATTAACCATTGTTTTACAAAAATCACCCTGATTACCATAAACAAAGAACACAATCAACCGTAAGTCTATGTGACAAGTCAGACTTGGCCGTAACGTCTGGGCCAGGTTTGGGGTGTTACATTTAGTGATATCAGAGCCCGGTTGCAACAACTCGGTTGTGGAATCGGTCTAAAAAAAGGTTTTTGGAAATTTAAAAAAAATAAAACAAAGATTTTGGAAAATTGCCTTGGGAATTTGTTTTTTTTTTTAATTTTCTTTCTACAATAAATGATTTCAAAGATTGCAAATCCGGTTTTCTAAAATTTAGATTCTGAGAAGGTGGCACACTGAATCTCCGACCCAAGTTTGTAAGTATCATTCTGAATTTTTTTGAATGTTTTTGAATTATCAGCTATATGCCTGTACTAAAACCCTATTATGATACTCTAGTTAGGGTGATACTGAAACTGGAGGAATGTTGATAAGTAAACTGAGACTGTAGCTAGGCTATGATTCCGCGAAAAACAAACTCTGAATTACTGTCTGATCATAAAACATCTGTAATAAACACTGAGCTGATGCATAAAATTCATTATCAGATAATACGATATGAGTACGAGAGCAGCTCGTGGAAGAGGCTGTGGACGTAGCCGAGGTAGTGCACGGGCTGGATCTTTATCTTCAGGACATATGCCAGCTGCAGATGCACCAGCACCATCGGCAACAGAAGTGGAGTCTCATGATCGAGGTGCCGGGGATGACGCTCTATCTCAGGCAGTGCTCCGTGTTCTAGAAATGGTTGTCAGGGCAAGTACGGGTAACATAATTCGAGGATCTATTTCTGAGCGACTCCGGGCTAATGGAGCGGAGATCTTTAGGGGCATATCTGGTGTAGCCCCAAATGTGGCAAAATATTGGTTAGAGGCCACGGAACATATTATGGATGATTTGGACTATTTCGTAGAGCAGAAGCTGAAGGGAGCCATATCATTGCTACGAAATGAGGCTTATCAGTGGTGGCTCACTGGGAGAGATGGGACCCCAGCTGAGAGAGTGACTTGGGAGTTGTTTAAGATGGCCTTAGAGATGAATTTAGGGTGTTGATTGCTCCGCAGAAGGAGCGTGACTTTTCTGCTTTGGTGGAGAAAGCTAAGATAGCTGAGGAGGTGAAGCGTACTGAAAGACAGGATAGTGAGAAGGATCAGAACTATTTTTGGAGAGATTCAGGACCTTCGGGTGGTGTAAATAGGAATGTTAAAAGAGCAAGAGTGGAAGAGCCAGTTCGAGTAGTTTCGATGAATGTTGTTAGACCGCAAGTTTGTGGGGACTGTGGTAAGGTACATTTGGGTGAGTGTAGGAGACATTCTGGTGCTTGTTTCCGATGCAGATCTATGGAGCATAAAGTTAAGGACTATCCTCAGAAAATAGATCAGGTTCAAGTTGCAGAGTAGAAGGTTGCTCAACCAGTGAGAGGTGGACGACAACCACCGAGAGGACGTGGACCAGGTAGGGGTGATAATGGAAATGGTCGGGGTCGAGGAGCACCTAGCAGGGGTGCCAGAAATACTAAGGCTCGTTAGCCAGTGTTGGGGTATACAGCTCGTCGTCAAAAGGAGGGTGATGCACCCGACGTCATAACTGGTACGTTCTTGATTTCTAGCATGTCGTACACTGCTTTGATAGATATTGGATCTACTCATTCATATATTGCATATGCCATATCTGGGTCATTGGGTGTGCACTCCGAGGAGACTGTGAGTAGGGTATCGGTACTAAGTCCTTTAGGCCACTCGGTTAGGGTAGACAAACTGTATAGAGACGTGCCTTTAGAAACTCAAGGTAAGATTTTCTCTAGAGACTTGATGGAGTTACCGTTCGAAGAATTCGACCTCATTCTAGGAATGGACTAGCTTCTTAAGCATAGGGAAACTCTGGATTGTGCTGCGAAGCGAATGATGTTAAAGACCACGAAGGGTGAGGGGGTTATGGTGATAGAGGAGCGGAGGGATTATTTGTCCAATGTGGTGTCGACGTTGAGAGCCGAGAAGTGGATTCGTAAGGGTTGTGAGGCTTATTTTGCATTTGTAAGTCAGTCGAAGACTGAGGGTCTGACAGTGGATAAGGTTAGAACCATTAAGGAATTCCAAGATATTTTTCCAGAGGAGCTCCCGGGATTGCCTCTGAACCGAGAAGTCAAGTTTGAAATCAACTTGCTGCCTAGAACGGCACCAATATCCATCGCACCATACAGGATGGCACCGAAGGAGTTAGTGGAGTTGAAAGCACATATTCAAGAGTTGTTGATAGAGGCTTTATTAGGCCGAGTGTGTCTCCGTGGAGAGCACCAGTGTTGTTTGTGAAAAAGAAGGATGGGACAATGCGGATGTGCATCGATTATCGGCAGTTGAACAAATTGACGATTAAGAATAAGTACCCTCTGCCAAGAATCGACGATCTACTTGGCCAACTTAGAGGATCTTCGGTATTCTCCAAGATCGATCTTTGATCTGGATATCATTTGTTAAGGGTCAAGTAGGTCGATTTTCATAAGACGGCATTCAGGACTCTGTATGGTCATTACGAGTTTTTGATTATGCCATTTGGACTGACGAACGCTCCTGCAGCATTCATGGATCTGATGAATCATGTATTCCAACCATTTTTTGATCAATTTGTAGTCGTTTTTATTGATGATATTCTGGTATATTTTGAAACTGAAGAGAAGCATGTTGAGCATCTCCGTATTGTGCTACAAGTGTTGAGGGAGAGGAAACTTTATGCAAAATTCAGTAAGTGTGAATTCTGGTTGAGGGAGAACCTTCTTAGGTCATGTTGTCTCTACTGAGGGGATCAAGGTGGACCCTTGAAAGATTGAAGCGATTCTGGAGTGGAAGCCACCTAGGTCGGTGTGAGAAATTCAGAGTTCCCTAGGTTTGGCAGGGTACTACAGAAGGTTTGTGGAAGGTTTTTCTGTGTTGGCAGCACCATTGAGAAAGCTTATAAGGAAAGGAGCACCATTTGTTTGGACCGAGAAGCAGCAAGAAGCTTTTGAGAAATTGAAGAAAGTTCTGATTGAGGGACCTATATTAATTCAGCCAGAGTCTGGGAAGGATTTTACCGTGTACAGTGACGCATCACATGTGGGTTTGAGCTGTGTGTTGATGCAAAAGGGTAAGGTGGTTGCTTATGCATCGCGACAGCTAAAGCCTCACGAAGTAAACTATCCTACTCACGATTTAGAATTGGCAGCAGTAATCTTTGCACTTAAAATTTGGAGACACTACTTGTATGAAGAAAGGTGTTTCATATACATGGATCATAAGAGTCTTAAGTACTTGCTGACACAGAAGGAGCTGAACCTTAGGCAACGAAGATGGATAGAGTTGCTTAAGGATTATGACTGTTCAATTGAGTATCACCCAGGCTGTAACACCCCAAACCCGGCCTAGACGTTATGACTGGATCCGGTGCGCCACATCGATGCGTTCAAAACGTTCCGTTTTACTTAGTTTGGAAAACTTAGTTGGGGTTGTAAAAGATACTTTTTAAAGCGTGTTAAGGTGAATAGAAGTCATGCACCGGTAGGAAACCGGGAAGAAGAGGAGGTGAGTCCGCTTGATTTCTTTCAAGTACCAAGCTCCTTCGGATCCAATCCTGACATGCACACCACCATTGCCACACCCTAACGACTCGTGTAATTTTGAGAAAAACCGTTTGGTTATGTCTATCTTAAGAAAATGATTAAGTTTGAAAACGTTTGTTTAGCGGAAGTCTTACTTGTAAACGTGTTATTTTGAAATCCCTTAATGTTTTTGAAAACATGTCCTAAAGCTAACCCATTTTCCTTAGTCATCATAGTTTTTTTCATCATAGTAAAATAAAATAATAAAAGTAAAACAAAACCATAAAAATAATTAAAAGGCCTTATTACACTTAAAACCCAAAACCATAGATGAAATTAAAATGACATCCAGTTCACCAGAAAGAAATCAGGTTCGTAGAAACATGTGGCCAGTCCAAATCCCTCACAGCTCCAAGCCCACTATGGTTGAGGATTACCTGCGAGGGTGAAAATAAGGGGTGAGTTTTGGAAAACTCAGTGTGTAATTTAACCCAACCATAGCCTAAGTCAGTTCAAACTACAGAGATAGAATAAGCTGGCCTCAGCCCAGAACAGATATCAGAATAAAGCCCGTAGGCGCAGAACAGATCAGAACAGATATATCATGCTTATGCAGAAACCCAACCATATCCAACCACATACACCCTCATACCATCCTTTCGCCATGTGCGGAGACTACTCGACCCACCCAACCGCCGCTACATACGTAAATATGCAAAGATGGTCGCGGATCTGAAAATGTGACAGAGTCACCAGATATAGATATTTTGTGGCAGTGCCACCAGAACAGATATATGTGGCAGGGCTACCAGAATAGATAATTTGTGGCATAGCCACCAGGACGCTTCCTTCATAATATAACCCATGTCCCCATGCAACAGATATACATTCATGGCATACATCATACAGATTTAATTCATCATGCTTTTCAGACAAAATTAACCCTAGGGGTATAGAGGTCATTTTGCATACATAGGGGTATAATGGTAATTTTTCATACATAGGGGTATTCTAGTACATCTAACTATTTCTAAGGTTTTCATGCATATCGTAGCCATTACGTTTAGCCAGAAACTCTTACCGAGTGTTCTTACCGAATTGGGCCCGTTGGCCCATTGACCTAGTTTTGGCCCATTAAGCCCAAAATATCAAAACGCACGAAATCGCGCGTACTACAGTTTTATCACCTTCGATTACCAGTAATAATTACCCATACGTCTTATGAGCATTCGCACACTCGTAAGTGCCCAAAATATCGGCTTTTTGGCATTTCGGCTTTTCGGCTTTTGCCGATCTAGCCTATGAGAGGGTGTCAATTACACACCTGTTTTTGGGATTTCCTCGACGAGATCTACACACGAACTGCCTTACTGCCGAAAGATGGTTGACTCCCAAGATCCGATCGTTCCACCAGTCCAAGCCCTTGATCAACCGCCTCTAAATCACGCACCGATTCCTTAGTGAATGATTCCAATGAGTTTCCCACTTGATCCCGATGTAGATCTAAGCCCTCAGATGATAACAAAAGTCGGACTTTTAGTGACTTCAGTATTCGGCCAAGTCCCTTTTAATGTGGGGTTTTTCGGCTTTTTGCAACTTGTGTTTAGAAAAGGTAAAACGATAGGGTTTTGCTATGGTCTTGTCATCAAAACTTGAGGTTTTAGAGGGCTGGTTAATCAGCCACAAATGATGAAGAGAAGAGATGTGGTTTTGGTTATAAGAAATCGACACAAAAAAAATCAAGCTTTCGGGATTTTGAGATTTGAGGTTCGGCTTTAGTCTAAGAAAATTAATGGAGGAAAGTGATGTAGAGTAGGGTGGAGATGAGCAAGAGGTTTGAAAGGTTCGGCTATGGAGAAAGAGAATAAGAAGAAAGCAAAAATGGCTAAAGGGAGAAGGTGAGAAAAGAAAAGACACGGCACAACTCCTCCCTATTGCCGAATTTATACTGCACTTTAACCTAGCCGAAATTACCCCTAAAGAAACCCTTGGTCGCCACAATTGTTGCTCCTCAAGAGTCCAAAATTCGCCAACACACTCACCCCAATCAGCTCCTAGATTTCCTCCCTTATCTCTATCCTTATTCAATCTCTGAGCAATTCAAACTCCTCTGATGCAGACTTTTACTTGGGCCCATTACTTACCTTTTCTGCTCATAAAATTAATCCCTTATTTTTGCTATCAATGTGACTTGAACCTGGGTCCTCCCTAAGCTTCCACATGCCACTTATAGCCTTCCCTGTGGCGTCACATGCCACTTCACCACTTGCTTCCTTGTGATCCATTTTTCACAAATAATTCCTAAAAGTCCTATTTATCAGAACCCCTTTCTCTTATAGAATTAAATTTAATTAAAACTACCGGGTTTTATCCTAAGCTTGGGCCTTCTTGAGGCCCACCAACATGATTAATCCTACACATAACAAACAGAACACAGAATTTTAAATTTTACAACTTTTACAGAATTCCCGAAAATTGGGGCGTTACAACTCTACCCTCCTTAAAGAAATTTCGTCCTCGAAATTTACCTAATCCGAACAGATGAGGGTATTGTTGTTGCATTGCCTCCTCTGGCTCCCAAGTAGCTTCTTCTCTGCCATGGTTACACCAAAGCACTTTCACTAATGGTACCGATTTCCTCCTGAAAACCTTAACGTCTCGATCCAATATTTGTACAGGCTCCTCCTCAAAGGTCAAATCAGTTCGCACCTCAATTTTTGCAACTGGCACGACATGAGTAGGGTCAGAACGATAACGCCTTAACATGGAGACGTGAAAAACATCGTGAATCCTGTCTAGCTCTGGAGGCAATTCCAACTGATAAGCCACTGGGCCTACTTGCTTCAAAACCCGATAAGGCCCAATGAGCCGCGGACTCAACTTGCCCTTCTTGCCAAACCTTAGTATCTTCTTCCAAGGTGAAACCTTCAAGAAGACCATATCGCCCACTGAGTATTCAATCTCCTTACGCTTCAGATCTGCATACGACTTTTGCCTATCAGACGCTTCCTTTAACCGATCTCTAATTAACTTGACCTTATCCTCAGTATCTACCACAACTCAGGTCCAAGAACTTGTCGCTCCCCCAGTTCAGTCCAACAACTAGGTGTTCGACACCTTCGCCCATACAGTGCTTCATAAGGTGCCATTTGAATACTCGACTGATAACTATTGTTGTATGCAAACTCTGCCAAAGGCAAGTAATCCTCCCAACTACCTCGGAAATCAATAATACATCCCCTCAACATGTCTTCCAGAATCTGAATAACTCTTTCCGATTGACCATCAGTTTGGGGATGGAAAGCCGTACTAAAGTTCAATCGTGTTCCCAACGCCTCATGCAACTTTTGCCAAAACCGAGATGTGTATCTAGGATCCCAATCAGAGATAATCGAAACCGGAACTCCATGCAGTCGCACAATCTCCACCATATACAACTTGGCTAACTTCTGAAGAGAAAAGTCTGTGCGAACAGGTATAAAATGAGCCGACTTGGTCAACCTATCCACAATCACCCATATCGAGTCTTTCTTCGATGGTGTCAAGGGTAGCCCACTCACAAAGTCCATGGTTACCCTCTCCCACTTCCAAAGTGGTATTTTTACTAGCTGCAATAATCCAGAAGGTAACTGATGCTCAGCTTTCACTTGCTGGCATGTCAGACATTTCCGCACAAATTCCGTTACCTCTCGCTTAAGTCCAGGCCACCAATACAGTTCTCGTAAGTCATGGTACAACTTATTCCCTCCAGGATGCATGGCACAAAGTCCCCTATGAGCTTCCTTCAAAATTGACTGTCTCAAGTCAGAGTCCTTCAGAACACAAATTCTACCTCGAAAACACAGAACCCCATCATCGTTTAACCCAAACTCAGAAGTTTCCCCTTCCTTAACTTGTTGAAAATAAGGGACCAAAGACTCATCTTTCAACTGCTTCTCTTTAATCTGATCCACCCAGGTTGGGCTTACTTGCAATTCAGCCAACAGACTTCCATCGTCAAACAGACTTAGATGAGCAAACATTACTCTCAGATCAGATACAGCTCTACGACTTAGAGCATCGGCCACCACATTAGCCTTGCCTGGGTGATATTCGATTGAACAATCATAATCCTTAAGCACCTTGATCCATCTCCTTTGCCTAAGGTTCAGTTCCTTCTGAGTCAGCAAATACTTGAGACTCTTATGATCTGTGTATACAATACACCTTTCCCCATACAAGTAATGCCTCCAAATTTTAAGTGCAAAGATCACTGCTGCTAACTCCAAATCATGTGTGGGATAGTTCTCTTCGTGAGACTTAAGTTGTCGAGACGCATAAGCAACCACCTTACCCTTTTGCATCAACACACAACCCAAACCTACGTGTGATGCATCACTGTACACAGTAAAGTCTTTCCCAGACTCTGGTTGAATTAACACAGGTGCTTCAGTCAGAACTTTCTTCAACCTCTCAAAAGCTTCTTGCTGTTTCTCTGTCCATACAAACGGTACTCCTTTCCTTATAAGTTTTGTGAGAGGTGCTGCCATCACAGAAAAACCTTCCACAAACCTTTTGTAGTAACCTGCCAATCTTAGGAAACTTCGAATTTCTGAAACCGACCTAGGTGGCTTCCATTCCGAAATTGCTTCAATCTTTCGAGGATCCACTCTAATCCCCTCTGCAGAGACCACATTCCCCAAAAAGGTTACCTCCCTCAACCAGAACTCACACTTGCTAAACTTCGCATAAAGTTCCTTCTCCCTTAACACTTGTAACACAGTGCGGAGATGCTCATCATGTTTTGCTTTGGTCTCAGCATATACCAGAATATCGTCAATAAAGATGACCACGAACCGATCCAAAAATGGTTGGAACACACGATTCATCATATCCATAAACGCTGCAGGACCGTTTGTTAGTCCAAATGGTATAACCAGAAACTCATAATGACCATAACGAGTCCTGAATGCTATCTTATGAATATCTGCCTCCTTGACCCTTAACTGATGATATCCAGATCGAAGATCAATCTTGGAAAATACAGAAGCTCCCTTAAGCTGGTCGAACAGATCGTCAATCCTTGGCAGAGGGTACTTATTCTTAATTGTCAGTTTATTCAACTGGCGATAATCAATGCACATGCGCATCGTCCCATCCTTCTTTTTCACAAATAGCACCGGTGCTCCCCATGGAGACACACTTGGCCTAATAAAGCCTCTATCCAACAATTCTTGAATTTGCGCCTTTAACTCCACTAACTCCTTCGGTGCCATCCTATATGGTGCAATGGACACTGGTGCTGTCCCAGGCAACAGGTCGATTCCAAATTCGACTTCTCGATTTGGAGGCAATCCCGAAAGCTCCTCCAGAAAGACATCTTGGAACTCTTTTACAATTCTAACCTTATCCACTGTCAGCCCCTCTACATCTGTTTGACTTACAAATGCCAAATAGGCCTCACACCCTTTTCGAATCCACTTTTCAGCCCTCAATGCCGATATCACATTAGACAAATAGTCCCTTCGCTCCCCTATCACCATAACCTCATCCCCTTCCGTGGTCCTTAGCACCATTCACTTAGCAGCACAGTCTAGAGTCGCCTTATGCTTAACAAGCCAGTCCATTCCCAGAATGATGTCAAACTCTCCAAACGGCAACTCCATTAGATCGCCAGGAAAGATCCTACCTTGAGTTTCTAAGGGTACATCCTTATACAGCTTGTCTACCATAACCGATTGACCCAAGGGACTTAGCACAGATACCCCACTCACTATCTTCTCAGAATGCACTCCCAAAGACCCAGATATGGCACACGCAACATAAGAATGAGTAGATCCAATATCCACCAAGGCAGTATACGGCATATTAGAAACTAAGAACGTACCAGTTATGACATCAGGTGCGTCGCCCTCCTCTCGACGACGAGCTGCATACACCAACGCTGGCTGTCGAGCCTCAGCATTTTCGGCTCCCCTGCCAGGCGCCCCTCGACCTCGACCATTTCCATTCCCATTTCCGCCCCTACCTTGTCCACATCCTCTCGGTGGTTGTGGTCCACCTCTCATGGGTTGAACAATCCTCAGACAAAGAACTTTGAGCTCGATCGACTCTCTGTGGACAGTCCTTAACTCTGTGCTCCATAGATCCACATCGGAAACAAGCACCAGAATGTTTCCTACACTCACCCAGGTGTACCTTACCACAGTCCCCACAGATTGGCGGTCTAACCACATTCATCGGAACGGCTAGAACTGGCTCCTCCACTCTCGCCCTTTTGGCATTATTGTTTGCTCCACCCGAAGGTCCAGAATCCCTCCGGAAATGGTTCTGATCTTTCTCACGGTTCTGCCTCTCAGTACGCTTTACCTCCTCAGCGATCTTAGCTTTTTCCACCAGAACTGCGAAGTCACGCTCCCTCTGCGGAGCAATCAGCACCTTAAGGTCATCTTTGAGTCCATCCTCAAAGCGAACGCTACGCTCATTCTCCGTAGCAACTATTCCCATAGCATACCTACTCACCTCGAAATTCACCTCAGACTAAAGAAGCAGTTTTGCCTCATTGGACCAGATTCAGAATTCTTTCCTACAAGCGTCCACATAACTTGCCCCGACGTACTTTCCTTTAAAGGCTATCTTAAACAGACTCCCAAGTAACCCTATCACCGGGTTCTATCCTCACGGTGAGCCACCACCGATAAGCCTCATCTCGCAAAGAACGACACGGCCCTTTCACCGCTCCACGTAAGCAGTCCAAGTCATCCATAATTGCCCGTGGCCTCCAACCAATATTACGCCACATTCGGGCTACACCAGATACACCCTAAAGATCTCCGCCCGTTAGCCCGAGTCGTTCAAAATCGATCCTCGAATTTCGTTGCCGAACTTGCCCGGCAACCCTTTCCGAACTCAAGCATTGCTGCGACAGGCGCCATCCGGCACCATGATCATGAGATTCCACTTCGTTGCCGAAGGTACCGGTGCTTCTGCCGCTGGCATATGTCCTGAAGACGAAGATCCCGCTCGAGCTCTTCCTCGGCCTCGTCCACGGCCTCTACCTCGAGCTGCTCACGTACTCATATCGTATAATCTGATTACGAATTTTATGCATTAATTTTAGCATTCCAGTGATTATTACAGATGTTTTATGATTCAAATAGTAATTCAGAGATGGTTTTCGTAGAATCGACATCTAGCTACAGTTTCAGTCTTTTAGCAAGCTTTTCTAGGATTTCAATAGCATCCTATCTAGAGAATTCTAATAAAGTCTCAGTACAGACAGATAATTCAGAATATATTCAGAAAAATTCAGAATACTTATAGGCTTGGGCCGGAGATTCAGAATGCCACCTTCAGGAGTCCAGATTTAAAAATCGATTTTTTTTTGAAGATCTTCATTTTTGTAAACCCATTCCACAGCCGAGTTGTTGCAACCTAGGCTTTGATACCACTAAATGTAACACCCCAAACCTGGCCTAGACGTTATGACCGAATTCGATGCGCCACATCGATGCGTTCAAAACATTCCGTTTTACTTAGTTTGGAAAACTTAGTTGGGGTTGTAAAAGATACTTTTTAAAGCAAGTTAAGGTGAATAGAAGCTGTGCACCAGGTAGGAAACCAGGAAGAAGAGGAGGTGAGTCCGTCGGACTGCTTAAGTACCAAGCTCCCTTCGGATCCAATCCTAGATATGCACACCACCATTGCCACACCCTAACGACTCGTGTAATTTTGAGAAAAACCGTTTGGTTATGTCTATCTTAAGAAAATGATTAAGTTAGAAAACGTTTGTTTAGCGGAAGTCTTACTTGTAAACGTGTTATTTTGAAATCCCTTAATGTTTTTGAAAACGCGTCCTAAAGCTAACCCATTTTCCTAAGTCATCATAGTTTTTTTCATCATAGTAAAATAAAATAATAAAAGTAAAACAAAACCATAAAAATAATTAAAAGGCCTTATTACACTTAAAACCCAAAACCATAGATGAAATTAAAATGATGTCCACTTCACCAGAAAGAAACCAGGTTCGTAGAAACATGTGGCCAGTCCAAATCCCTCACAGCTCCAAGCCCACTACGGTTGGGGATTACCTGCGAGGGTGAAAATAAGGGGTGAGTTTTGGAAAACTCAGTGTGTAATTCAACCCAACCATAGCCTAAATCAGTTCAAACCACAGAGACAGAATAAGCTGGCCTCAACGCAGAACAGATATCAGAATAAAGCCCGTAGGCCCAGAACAGATGTAACACCCCTAACTCGTGACCGTCGCCGGTGTCGGACACGAGAGGTTAACGGCCAAATCCTCTCAAGGTACCAACCAATTTGTCATTTCCAGTCAGGCTGGAAAACTGCGTCACCGTCGCCTTAAAAATCATATCTCGAGTTTCAAAACTCGGAAACTGGTTTCGTAAATTTTACCTGAATTTAGACTCACATACCCATCCATGGATTTATTTCTAGAATTTTTGGTCGGGCCAATTGGTACAGTTTATTAGTTAAAGTCACCCATGTTACAGGGATCGACTGCTCTGACCTTTGCGCGTTACAACTTGAATATCTCTCTGTACAGGGCTTTAATACTGGTGCCGTTTGTTTCCAATGAAACTAGACTCAAAATGGAATCTGTACATATAAGGCATGACTACTAATTCTTTCTGGATAATTTATGGTAAATTTTCAAAGTCGCGTCAGGGGACCCAGAAACCGTTCTGGCCCTATCTCACGAGAACTTTAATATTTCTCAGTATA
This sequence comes from Gossypium arboreum, assembly GCF_025698485.1. Classification (NCBI taxonomy): domain Eukaryota; kingdom Viridiplantae; phylum Streptophyta; class Magnoliopsida; order Malvales; family Malvaceae; genus Gossypium; species Gossypium arboreum. The sequence continues at coordinate 31,160,635 of NC_069076.1, forward strand.
CTGCTCATATGGTCGTTTCGTTTCATCCATATGAAAATAGATTCATCAAGGTTCAATTTCATAATTTACCCACTATTTAATTCTACTTCTACTATTTTTAGTGATTTTTCAATCTCATCTCACTGCTGCTGTCCGCAACAGTTACTGCAGTAGACTATGCCAATTTCATGAATCTTTCCTTGGCCTTAATCATCCATCATACATGACACAAATTGTGGCCACCTTATCAAAATTAGAGTTTCTAAGACTCGTGGCTATAGGTTCTAGCATCCCACTCGACGACCACATAGGCCATTTTCACATGGCTTAAAGTTTACAACCCACAATTCGACAAAATATAATAGCCTATACATGCCAAATGTTCTTCAACAACGAAAACAATACCACAAGATTTCAGCGGTGTGATGACTTCAACGACGGTCCCGATCACGCAAGCAATACGAATCCGAGAGACCTACAATGGGTGACAAGAAAAAAAACACCGAGTGAGTTTACAACTCAGAAGTCATAAGCATTCATCAATCCATCGACATCACTACAACATGTACAGCAAACGAGGCTAGGTACTCATCCATATCGAATCTATACCATAATACCTCGGACCTTTCGGTCCAATCTGCATCAAGTCATACATCCACATTTCATATTCTACACAACAAGATAATCAAGCATTTTTACACATTAACTCATTTTCCAGCACAACCATACAATTTCAATCATCACATAGATTTAAGGCTTACCAATTCAACCCCAAGCATGAACGTATTCTCTATTCATCATGAGCTCGAGGTACTTACCCGATCCGCTGTCCGGATTAACTCGATAATGTCGCACACTCAGTGCCAATTGTAATACAAGAGCATATAGTGAATCCGCACACTTAGTGCTATATATTTTCAGCTCGCACACTTAGTGCTATATACTTTTCAGCTCGCACACTTAGTGCTATATAATCAAACTCGCACACTTAGTGCTGTACAATTTTAAACCCGCACACTTAGTGCCAATCTTGTCACCGTGTCCATTTATACCCGCACACTTAGTGCCGAGACCAATACCTTATGCATTTTGCTGCCTTTATACATTCAACAATGGCATCATTCCATACACATACATTTCCATTTACACATCAATTCATTTAAACACAATTGTGTATATATTTTGGTCATTTACATCAACACCAAATATATGCTTAATGACTTACCTTATATTGGATGAAACGATTTCCAATCGACTACTCGATTATCTTTCCTTTGCCTTTGCTTGATTCTCCACCTCTAGCTTCTTGAGCTAAATTTAACAAATAAATTGGTTTTATCATTTGAGCATCGGAAGAGGAATTCAAGATGCCTAGCCAATATATAAATATCTACTCATTAGGCATCAAAGTCGCATATGTACAAAATCATGAATCGAACTCAACACCTTAGTTAGTATTCCTCTTAGCCAATTTTCTAAGCCAAGAATAGGCATCAATATGCTTGCCTCTAACCGAATGCATGCACACCAATTCCCCTCATGTGGCCGAATATGCATGTCCATGTTGAGGCCGATTATGCACTTAATACCACACAAAACAGCATGCATTTTACTAACTAACGATTACATATTGTAGCTCAATACACATCTCTCATGTACTACATAACCGAAAACATCATCCCAAGCAAATATATACCTTGAAATAGTATATATGTCATACCAATTCATCATGTGCAAACACATATTCAAAGCTCAAATCTTACCTACCATGCAACATGCATGAATCATACTTGTGGATATACCATGACCGAATACATCACAACACCATCATTTTGGTCATGATTAAGCAAAGAACTTAATGTCTCACTCAAAAATACTAAAAGAAAGTCCAAGAGCCATCAATCCCCATCACGTACACCATTAACAAGCTTCATATTTAACATGCAATGGCATTAACACAAAATCCACCTTGGCCAAATACCATTTCCATGGCATAACAAGGATTTGAACCATGGCTAACATGCACATCAAGTTAGCAACCAAAACAAGCATGAATCTCATGACACAACCTCAAACATACCTTAATCTTGATGCAAGTATAGCCAAATCCCCTTCTAGTTCTCTTCTAAACCAAGCATGAAGCAAAAATCCTCCCTTTTTCCTTAGTATTTTCGGCCAAAGAATAGAAAAATGGATGAACAAAATTTTTCTTTTTCTCTTCCACAATGCACGCAAGGGGGGTTTCACACACACACACATTTTTTTTTCTTTCTTTATTACCCATACTCATTTGTTTATTGTTTCTCCCTAGTGCACCAACAAAACATGTTTCATGACATGTTTAGCCCATGATTCCTTGTCATGGCCGGCCACTTCATGTTAGGGGGGGAAATTTGACATGCAAATCCCTTATTTTTGCATGTATTATCAACTAGTCATCCCACATTTCCCCATCATACTTTCAATGTTTACTACTAGGCCCTTTCTAGTGAAATTCACATTTATAACTCTAAATCGAAACATCAAAAATGTCACACATGAATTAACACATATTATAGGCATCAAAATAAATTATAAATTATTTTTATGCCTCAGTTTTGTGGTCCCGAAACCACATCCCGACTAGGGTAAATTTTGGGATGTCACAACTCTCCCCCACTTAGAAATTTTCGTCCCCGAAAATCTTACCGGTAAATAGGCTCGGGTATCGCTCTCTCATAGAGTCCTCAAGTTCCCAAGTGGCTTCTTCAATTCCGTGTTTATGCCACAACACCTTCACTAATGGGATTTTCTTGTTTCGTAGCTCTTTTACTTCACGCATCGAATGCGAACCGCTCTTCTTCATAACTCAAATTAGGTGAACCTCGACCTCGGATGGAGTAATTACGCGTCGGGTCGGACATATATCGTCAAGCATCGAAACATGGAAAACGTTGTGAATCTTTTCGAGCTCGGGGGTAAAATTAATCGATACGCCATCGCCCAACTCGTTCAGATACTTCATACGGACCGATGAACCTCGGACTCAATTTGCCCTTATGGCCAAATCTAAGCACCTTCTTCCGAGGTGAGACTTTGAGAAATACCTTGCCTCTAACTTGATATTCAATGTCTTTCCTTTTCAAATCAAGATACGACTTTTGGCGATCCGTAGCGACCTTCAAACTTTCACGAATCACTCGAACTTTTGCTCGGCATCCTTAACCAAATCAACCTCAAGAATTTACCTTCACTAAGTTCGGTCGAATAATGGGGTACGGCATTTACGATAGTATAAAGCCTCGTAAGGCGCCATCTTAATACTTGATTGAAAGCTATTGTTGTGCGAATTCAATCAAAGGCGATACTGCTCCCATGAACCACTAAACTCAAGGATACAACATCTCAACATATCCTCGAGTATTTGAATTATCCGTTCGGATTGACCATCGGTTTGGGGGTGAAAGGCGGTGCTAAAATGCAACTTGGTACCCAAAGCTTCTTGAAATTTCTTCCAAAATCGCGAGGTAAATCTCGGATCTCTATCCGACACAATAGAAATCGGTACCCCGTGTAATCTCACAATCTGAGAAACGTACAATTCGGCTAGTTTATCCAATGAAAAATCCATACGCACGGGGATAAAGTGAGCCGACTTAGTCAGTCTATCAACAACAACCCAAATCGCATCCTTCTTATTAGCTGACAATGGCAGCCCGGACACAAAGTCCATTGTGACTCGATCCCATTTCCACTCGGGTATCGTGATCGGTGAAGCAATCTCAAGGCACTTGATGTTCCGCTTTCACTTGTTGACATATTAAACATCTCAAACAAAGTCGGAGATGTCCCGCTTCATACCATGCCACCAAAACCGACGTTTCAAATCGTTGTACATCTTCGTACTCCCCGGGTGGATTGCCATTCGGCTACAAAGGGGCTTCGTTCAAAATTATTGGAATAAGTTCCGAATTCTTTGGGACACACAGACGACTTCTGAACCTCAAACAATCGTCATCATCGATTTGAAATTCCGAGTCCTTGTTCGGAACACACTCATCCCGTTTTGCAACCAACTCATCGTCGACTTTCTGAGCTTCACGAATTTGACGTATCAATAATGGTTTGGCTTTCAATTCAGCTACTAACACATTGTCGGGTAGGATAGACAAGTGTACATTCATTGCTCACAAAGCAAATAGTGATTTTCGCTTAAGGCATCCGCAACCACATTAGCCCTTCTGGGTGATAATCAATGACGAGCTCATAATCTTTTAACAACTCGAGCCATCGCCTTTGTAGCGATTTAAGTCTCTTTGGGTCATCAAATATTTGAGACTTTTGTGATCCGAATACACATGGCACTTCTCACCAAATAAGTAATGTCGCCATATCTTTAAGGCGAATACGATGGCGACCAATTCGAGATCATGGGTCGGATAATTTTTCTCATGTGGCTTTAATTGCCTCGACGATAGGCCACAACTCGCCCTTCTTGCATCAATACGCAACCCAACCCAAGTAGGGATGCGTCACTATAAATGAAAACTCTTTGCCCAATTCGGGTTGCACTAGAATTGGGGCTTCATCAAATAAGCTTTCAGTTGATCGAAACTTTTTCGACATTTCTCGTCCATTCAACTTAACATCCTTTTGGAGTAAGCCGTCATTGGCGTGGCTATCGTCGAGAAACCTTTACAAATCGTCGGTAATAACCGCAAGCCCCAAAAGCTCCTAACTTCGGTAACATTCCTTGGTGGTTTCCAATCGACTATGGCGAATTTTGTTGGGTCCACCCTAATACCCGATCGCGGACACCACGTGCCCCAAAAAGCTAACCTCTTTCAACCAAAATTCACATTTCTTGAACTTTATGATAATCGCTTATCTCGTAAGATTTGCAACACTAGCCTCAAGTGTTCAGCATGCTCAGTTTCATCTCTCGAATAGACCAAAATGTCATCGATAAATACAACTACGAACCGATCCAAGTATGGCCTGAAAATTCTATTCATTAAATCCATAAACACCGCAGGGGCATTAGTGAGCCCAAACGGCATCACCAAGAATTCGTAGTGACCATACCTCGCTCTAAAAGCGGTTTTGGGTATGTCCGGTTCTCGGACCCTCAACCGATAGTACCCGACCTCAAATCTATCTTTGAAAACACCGAGGCTCCCTTTAATTGATCAAACAAATCGTCAATTCGTGGCAATGGATATTTATTCTTTATCGTCACTTTATTGAGTTGACGATAGTCGATGCACAACCTCATGGTTCCGTCCTTCTTCTTCACAAACAATACAAAGCGCCCCATGGAGAAAAAACTCGGTCGAGCGAAACCTCTATCGTCAATTCTTGCAATTGAACCTTCAATTCCTTTAATTCCGTTAATGCCATACGATACGGGGCTATTGAAATCGGCATAGTACCCGGTACAACTTCGATGCCGAATTCCACTTCTCGAACCGGTGGCAATCCCGGTAACTCCTCAGGAAAAACATCTTAATACTCACAAACCATGGTACCGATTCGAGTTTCCTTTCCGTCTCTTTACTTCCAAACACATACGCAAGGTATGTTTCACACCCTTTTCACATACCTCCGAGCGGTCATAGAAGATATTATCGTGGCGCTCCTTTTAAATCAAGAGACTCGACTCGGACTACCTCATTATTTGCACTCCTCAAATCAATGGTTTTCCTTTTGCATCCACCATTTGCATCATGTACGGTCACCAATCCATACCAAGAATAACATCGAATTCATTAAATGGTAGAAGCATCGATCGGTAGGAAAATAGGATTCTCGAATTATTAGGGGCATCTCTTGCACACTTTATCAACGAGCACGTCGACCCAAAGGGTTTGACACTGAATTATGAACTCGAGAGACTCAACGGTAGAGTCTTCTTTGGATGCTAAGGTTTCACATACATATGAATGAGTAGAGCGGGGTCAATCAATGCAATCACACTAGTATCAAAGAGAGTAAAAGTACCCGTGATAACGTCAAGGGAGGATGCCTCCTCTCGTATGCTGGATGGCATATGCTCTAGCAGAGTACGGGTCTCGGATCGGACAGCCGTATTAGAGGCTCCTCTCGATTACCACCCCTACCTCCAGAGATTCTCGGGGCCTACCTCCACCGTCGTTCCACTAGGTCTTGCACCTTGCGTCTTATTCCTCTCATCTAGCTCGTGCAATCTCTAATGAAGTGGTCCTTGAACCGCATCAATAACAGCCCTATTAACAGACTTACCCCAACATTCACCTAGGTGTCGTCTTCCACATTGGGGGCATTCAGGTCTCTCTTGACGATTATTGCCCACACTAGCTACTGAAGTAGCTCGGAGTCCGTCAATGGTCGGGCTCTAATGGAAATTCCCCATGATCGTCCTCGACTTCTTGGTGTCCTCCCCGAACCTCTTTACAGCCGAGAACGGAGCTTTACTCGTCGATCTTTTACGGTAATCTCTTGCTTCAAATTCAGCCTTCTTCTTCTCCTTCCCAAGTTCTTCCGCCTTGCGGCTCGTTCGACTAGTGTCACGAACTCCTTTATCTCCAAAATTCCCACTAGTAACTTTAACTCTTCATTCAATCCTTCTTCAAATCTTTTGCACATCGCAACCTCATCAGCCACACACTCCCGAGCATACCGACTAAGTCTTACGAACTCATGTTCAGATTCGAGATCTGATCATACGGCCTTGCTTGAGTTCCAAGAACTCCTTACGCTTCGATCAATGAACCGTTGACTAATATATTTCTTCCAAATTCGTTTGAAAGAAATCCCAAGTAACTTGTTCCTTTGGGACTATGGAAATCAAGGTCCTCCACCAATAGTAGGTGAGTCTCGAACAAAGATATAGCACACTTAAGACATTCATCGGGTGTGCATGACAATTCATCAAACACTCTAATGGTGTTATCAAGCCGAACTTCGGCCCTTTCGGCATAAATCGGTAACTATGGCCTTAAACTCCTCGGCCCCACGCTTCCTAATCAAGTCCACGGTGGTTTACTCAGCCTCACAGGATCGAGAATCGATGGCATTACGGGCTCTTGGGGTGGAGTATTTAAATTCGGAATGATTGGACAGCCGGTCGGTTCGGGCATATTATGCGACCCACTCATTCATCATGGTGAAGAAGGCTTGTTTCGCCCTTCATTTTGATTATTCGCGGATGACCGAGGCTCAACAGGCGGTGTCCCTTGTGCGGAGCAGCCGCTACACCTTCAACGTCATCCGCCAAGGGTCTCTATCCCGGTTCCATTGCTATTTAAAACAAAAATTTCAACCGTCAAGTCATCACATTATTCAAAGACTAACAATTTGGCATGTATAGCTAGACTCACGCGCTATGGTAGTCCTAGGACCGACTAAACCATAGCTCTGATACCAATAAAATTGTAACACCCTAACTCGTGACCGTCGCGGTGTCGGACACGAGAGGTTAACGCCAAATCCTCTCAAGGTACCAACCAATTTGTCATTTCCAGTCAGGCTGGAAAACTGCGTCACCGTCGCCTTAAAATCATATCTCGAGTTTCAAAACTCGGAAACTGGTTTCGTAAATTTTACCTGAATTTAGACTCACATACCCATCCATGGATTTATTTCTAGAATTTTTGGTCGGGCCAATTGGTACAGTTTATTAGTTAAAGTCACCCATGTTACAGGGATCGACTGCTCTGACCTTTGCGCGTTACAACTTGAATATCTCTCTGTACAGGGCTTTAATACTGGTGCCGTTTATTTCTAATGAAACTAGACTCAAGATGGAATCTGTACATATAAGGCATGACTCCTAATTCTTTCTGGATAATTTATGGTAAATTTTCAAAGTCGCGTCAAGGGACCCAGAAACCGTTCTGGCCCTGTCTCACGAGAACTTTAATATTTCTCAGTATACTGCTCATATGGTCGTTTCGTTTCATCCATATGAAAATAGATTCATCAAGGTTCAATTTCATAATTTACCCACTATTTAATTCTACTTCTACTATTTTTAGTGATTTTTCAATCTCATCTCACTGCTGCTGTCCGCAACAGTTACTGCAGTAGACTATGCCAATTTCATGAATCTTTCCTTGGCCTTAATCATCCATCATACATGACACAAATTGTGGCCACCTTATCAAAATTAGAGTTTCTAAGACTCGTGGCTATAGGTTCTAGCATCCCACTCGACGACCACATAGGCCATTTTCACATGGCTTAAAGTTTACAACCCACAATTCGACAAAATATAATAGCCTATACATGCCAAATGTTCTTCAACAACGAAAACAATACCACAAGATTTCAGCCGGTGTGATGACTTCAACGACGGTCCCGATCACGCAAGCAATACGAATCCGAGAGACCTACAATGGGTGACAAGAAAAAAAAACACCGAGTGAGTTTACAACTCAGTAAGTCATAAGCATTCATCAATCCATCGATATATCACTACAACATGTACAACAAAGCGAGGCTAGGTATTCATCCATATCGAATCTATACCATAATACCTCGGACCTTTCGGTCCAATCTCGCACCAAGTCATACATCCACATTTCATATTCTACACAACAAGATAATCAAGCATTTTACACATTAACTCATTTTCCAGCACAACCATACAATTTCAATCATCACATAGATTTAAGGCTTACCAATTCAACCCCAAGCATGAACGTATTCTCTATTCATCATGAGCTCGAGGTACTTACCCGATCCGCTGTCCGGATTAACTTGATAATGTCGCACACTCAGTGCCAATTGTAATACAAGAGCATATAGTGAATCCGCACACTTAGTGCTATATATTTTCAGCTCGCACACTTAGTGCTATATAATTTTCAGCTCGCACACTTAGTGCTATATAATCAAACTCGCACACTTAGTGCTGTACAATTTTAAACCCGCACACTTAGTGCCAATCTTGTCACCGTGTCCATTTATACCCGCACACTTAGTGCCGAGACCAATACCTTATGCATTTTGCTGCCTTTATACATTCAACAATGGCATCATTCCATACACATACATTTCCATTTACACATCAATTCATTTAAACACAATTGTGTATATATTATGGTCATTTACATCAACACCAAATATATGCTTAATGACTTACCTTATATTGGATGAAACGATTTCCAATCGACTACTCGATTATCTTTCCTTTGCCTTTGCTTGATTCTCCACCTCTAGCTTCTTGAGCTAAATTTAACAAATAAATTGGTTTTATCATTTGAGCATCGGAAGAGGAATTCAAGATGCCTAGCCAATATATAAATATCTACTCATTAGGCATCAAAGTCGCATATGTACAAAATCATGAATCGAACTCAACACCTTAGTTAGTATTCCTCTTAGCCGAATTTTCTAAGCCAAGAATAGGCATCAATATGCTTGCCTCTAACCGAATGCATGCACACCAATTTCCCCTCATGTGGCCGAATATGCATGTCCATGTTGAGGCCGATTATGCACTTAATACCACACAAAAACAGCATGCATTTTACTAACTAACGCATTACATATTGTAGCTCAATACACATCTCTCATGTACTACATAACCGAAAACATCATCCCAAGCAAATATATACCTTGAAATAGTATATATGTCATACCAATTCATCATGTGCAAACACATATTCAAAGCTCAAATCTTACCTACCATGCAACATGCATGAATCATACTTGTGGATATACCATGACCGAATACATCACAACACCATCATTTTGGTCATGATTAAGCAAAGAACTTAATGTCTCACTCAAAATACTAAAAAGAAAGTCCAAGAGCCATCAATCCCCATCACGTACACCATTAACAAGCTTCATATTTAACATGCAATGGCATTAACACAAAATCCACCTTGGCCAAATACCATTTCCATGGCATAACAAGGATTTGAACCATGGCTAACATGCACATCAAGTTAGCAACCAAAACAAGCATGAATCTCATGACACAACCTCAAACATACCTTAATCTTGATGCAAGTATAGCCAAATCCCTTCTAGTTCTCTTCTAAACCAAGCATGAAGCAAAAATCCTCCCTTTTTCCTTAGTATTTTCGGCCAAAGAATAGAAAAATGGATGAACAAAATTTTCTTTTCTCTTCCACAATGCACGGCAAGGGGGTTTCACTCACACACACACATTTTTTTTCTTTCTTTATTACCCATACTCATTTGTTTATTGTTTCTCCCTAGTGCACCAACAAAACATGTTTCATGACATGTTTAGCCCATGATTCCTTGTCATGGCGGCCACTTCATGTTAGGGGAAATTTGACATGCAAATCCTTATTTTTGCATGTATTATCAACTAGTCATCCCACATTTCCCCATCATACTTTCAATGTTTACTACTAGGCCCTTTCTAGTGAAATTCACATTTATAACTCTAAATCGAAACATCAAAAATGTCACACATGAATTAACACATATTATAGGCATCAAAATAAATTATAAATTATTTTTATGCCTTAGTTTTGTGGTCCCGAAACCACATCCCGACTAGGGTAAATTTTGGGATGTCACAACAGATCAGAACAGATATATCATGCTTATGCAGAAACCCAACCATATCCAACCACATACACCCCCATACCATCCTTTCGCCATGTGGGAGACTACTCGACCCACCCAACCGCTACACATACACGAAATATGCAGCATGGTGCAGATCTGTAAAATATGATGAGTCACCAGATCTGAGATATTTTGTGGCAATGCCACGTATCAGATATATGTGGCGGGGCCACCAGAACAGATAATTTGTGGCATAGCCACCAGGACGCTTCCTTCATAATATAACCCATTTCCCCATGCAACAGATATACATTCATGGTGTACATCATACAGATTTAATTCATCATGCTTTTCAGGCAAAATTAACCCTAAGGGTATAGAGGTCATTTTGCATACATAGGGGTATAATGGTAATTTTGCATACATAGAGGTATTCTAGTACATCTAACTATTTCTAAGGTTTTCATGCATATCGTAGCCATTACCTTTAGCCAGAAACTCTTACCGAATGTTCTTACCGAATTGGGCCCGTTGGCCCATTGGCCCAGTTTTGGCCCATTAAGCCCAAAATATCAAAACGCACGAAATCGCGCGTACTATAGTTTTATCACTTTCGATTACCAGTAATAATTACCCATACGTCTTATGAGCATTCGCACACTCACAATTGCCCAAAATACCGGCTTTTCGGCATTTCGGCTTTTCGACTTTTGCCGATCTAGCCTATGAGAGGGTGTCAGTTGCACACCTGTTTTTGGGATTTCCTCGACGAGATCTACACACGAACTACCTTACTGCCGAAAGATGGTTAACTCTCAAGATCCGATCGTTCCACCGGTCCAAGCCCTTGATCAACTGCCTCTAAATCACGCACCGATTCCTTAGTGAATGATTCCAATGAGTTTCCCACTCGATCCCGATGTAGATCTAAGCCCTCAGATGATAACAAAAGTCAGACTTTTAGTGACTTCAGTATTCGGCCAAGTCCCTTTTAATGTGGGGTTTTTTGGCCTTTTGCAACTTGTGCTTAGAAAGGTAAAACGATAGGGTTTTGTTATGGTCTTGTCGTCAAAACTTGAGGTTTTAGAGGGCTGGTGAATTGGCCACACATGATGAAGAGAAGAGATGTGGTTTTGGTTATAAGAAATCGACACAAAAAAAATCAAGCTTTCGGGATTTTGAGATTTGAGGTTCGGCTTTAGTCTAAGAAAATTAATGGAGGAAAGTGATGTAGAGTAGGGTGGAGATGGGCAAGAGGTTTGAAAGGTTCGGCTATGGAGAAAGAGAATAAGAAGAAAGCAAAAATGGCTAAAGGGAGAAGGTGAGAAAAGCAGCAAACGGCACAACTCCCTCCCTATTGCCGAATTTATACTGGCACTTTGACCTAGCCGAAATTACCCCCTAAAGAAACCCTTGGTCGGCCACCTCTTGCTCCTCAAGAGTCCAAAATTCAGCCAACACAGCTCACCCCAATCAGCTCCTAGACTTCCTCCCTTATCTCTATCCTTATTCAATCTCCTGAACAATTCAAACTCCTCCTGACAGACTTTTACTTCAGTTCCATTACTTACCTTTTCTGTTCATAAAAATTAATCCCTTGTTTTTGCTATCAATGTGACTTGAACCTGGGTCCTCCCCAAGCTTCACATGGCACTTATAGCCTTCCCTGTGGCGTCACATGCCACTTCACCACTTGCTTCCTTGTGATCCATTTTTCACAAATAATTCCCAAAAGCCCAATTTATCAGAACCCCTTTCTCTTATAGAATTAAATTTAATTAAAACTACCGGGTTTTATCCTAAGCTTGGGCCTTCTTGAGGCCCACCAACATGATTAATCCTACACATAACAAATAGAACACAGAATTTTAAATTTTACAACTTTTACAGAATTCCCAAAAATTGGGGCGTTACACAGGCAAGGCTAATGTGGTAGCCGATGCCCTAAGCCATAGAGCTGTATCTGATCTAAGAGCAATGTTTGCTCATCTGAGACTGTATGATGATGGTAGTTTGTTGGCTGAGTTACAAGAAAGGCCAACCTGGGTGGATCAGATTAGGGAAAAGCAGTTTAAGGACGAGTCTTTAGTTTCTCGATTCAAACAAATTAAGAAAGGGGAAACTTTTGAGTTTGGGTTGAATAGTGAAGGAGTTCTTTGTTTTCGAGGAAGAGTTTGCATTCCGAAGGACTCTGACTTAAGGCAGTCAATACTGGAAGAAGCTCATGGAGGACTTTGTGCTATGCATCTTGGAGGGAATAAGTTGTATCGTGACTTGCAGGAATTGTATTGGTGGCCTGGGCTTAATCGAGAAGTAACAGAGTTTATGGGGAAATGTTTGACATGCCAGCAAGTGAAAGATGAACATCCACTACCTTTCGGACTTTTACAGCCAGTGAAGATACCACTTTGGAAGTGGGAGAGGGTAACCATGGACTTTGTAAGTGGGCTACCCTTGACACTGACGAAGAAGGACTCGATTTGGGTAATTGTGGATAGGTTGACCAAATCTGCTCATTTCATACCGCAGACCGATTATTCACTTTTGGTTAGCCAAATTGTGCGTGATTTGAGATTGTGCTACTTCATGGAGTACCAGTATCGATTATTTCTGATTGGGATCCTAGGTTCACATCTCGGTTCTGTAAAAGGTTGCATGAGGCATTGGGAATGCGATTGAACTTTAGCACAACATTTCATCCTCAGACTAATGGATAGTCAGAAAGGGTTATTCAGATTCTGGAATACATGTTGATGGGTTGCATTTTTTATTTTCGAGGTAGTTGGAAGGATTACTTGCCGTTGGCAGAGTTTGCGTATAACGATAGTTATCAGGCGAGTATTCGAATGGCACCATATGAGGCATAGTATGGGCGTAGGTGTCGTACACCTAGTTGTTAGACAAAATTGGGAGAACGAAAGGTTCTTGGACCAAAGTTGGTAGCGAATATTGAAGATAAGGTTAGAATAATCAGAGATCGGTTAAAAGAAGCATCTGATAGGCAAAAGTCGTATGCAGATTTGAAGTGTGGAGATTGAGTACTCAGTAGGTAATATGGTATTCTTGAAGGTTTCTCATTGGAAGAAGATATTAAGGTTTGGTAAGAAGGGCAAGTTGAGTCCGCGGTTCATCAGGCCTTATCGGGTTCTTAAGCGAGTAGGTCCAGTGGCTTATCAATTGGAATTACCTTCGGAGTTAGACAGGAATCACGATGTTTTTCACATCTCCATGTATATCATTCTGCCCCTACTCATATCATGCCGGTTGCAGAGATTGAAATGTAGCCTGATTTGACTTTCGAGGAAGAGCCTGTGCAGATATTGGATCAAGATGTTAAGGTTCTAAGAAGGAAGTCAGTTCTATTGGTAAAAGTGCTTTGGCGTAATCATGGCAGAGGGGAAGCTACTTGGGAGCTAGAAGAGGCGATACGACAACAATACCCTTATTTGTTTGAATCAGGTAAATTTCGTGGACAAAATTTCTTTAAAGAGGGTAGAGTTGTAATACCCCAATTTTCGGGATTTTTGGGATTTCCGTGATTTTTAATGAATTTTAGAATTTCTGTTTTCTGACTGTATAATGTACGTCTAAGTATGTTAGTGGGCCTTTAGAAGGCCCAAGAGTAAATTTAACCCGAGGCAATTTCAGAATTCTCAATTTTAAAGATAGAGGGTTCTGACGTTATGGGCTTTTAAAATAAAGGTGGTAGAATAAGCCACAAGAAGATCTGTGGTAAAGTGGCATGTGATGCCACATAGGTGCTTGGGGAGTGGTGTGTGGATGTTTAGGGGGAGCCAAGGTTCAAGTCGCAAGGCAAGTTAATTAGGGTATTTATTTTTGTGAACAGGAAAGGTTGGTATTGAACATAGGTGGAACTCTGTTAGGAAGAGTTTGAGCTGTTTAGGAGATTGGGTAAGGGAGAGATAAGGGAGGAAATTTAGGAGCTAATCAAGAAGCTTGGTGTTGGTCGAATGTTGGACTCTTAAGGAGCAAAGTTGGCCGGCAAAGGGTCTCTAGTATAGGCAAATTCGGCTAGGTCTCTGGAGTAGCAATTTCAGCATTAGGGAAGTTTTGTGCCGTTTCTTTGTAGCTTTTCCTTTGGGTTTTGGTTTAGTCTTCTTTTGGCTTGTTGAAATAAGGAATTGTGCTTAGGGTTTTTCTCTTTTACCTTCCATTTTGCTAGTATCTGAAACTTGGAACACCTCATAACTCTCTGTGTCGTTTTCCATTGCCATAACCGAATACTACTTTCCCTTCTCACCTTTCTTTCTTTCATCATTTCCTTTTCCCCATAGCCGATCCTATACTCTCCTCTCTTTTGTCTCTTTCATCATTTTATTTTCTCAACTATTCCTTAATTGGCCGAATCTACCATCCCTTTCCTTCTCTTCTTCTTCATTTATTCCCCTCACATCTAGGAGGCCGAATCTTACTATAGCCGAACCTCTTTCCCTTTTTCTTTAAAAATCTGAAACCTTCATACCTGTGGTATAGGAAGCCGAATCTTTGGCTACTTGAACTTGTTTCTTCTCATAACTACAGTAGATCAGGATTAATATCATATATAGGAACACTCTTTTGGGTAGAACAACGATTGGTAAGTATTCGAACAACTTTCGTTAGTTACTTATGCTTTAAGGAAAAGCCGAAACCTCTTAAGGGTGGCTAATGTTTGGACTAAGGGCATATTGGCCTCTTTCTTTTGGTTTTGTGTGCACTAGTGTGGACAAGGGGACGTACAGCAAAGGGTTTTGAAGGCTAACACGGTTAGACATCTAGATCTAGTCCATATTTCGGTAGAAAGGTAAGAACTTTAGGGACTAAGGCAATGTTGGACGAATATGGTAAACAAATTAGTACGTATTTCATTTTTGATATGTAGTCTAACGTATTAGTAACTCAATTGTAGGCAAATCGTGTGTGGATCTCGTCAACGTATCGTTACAGATTAGGTGTGTAAACCACACCCACTTATAGACCAGATCGGCAAGAGCCGAAAAGCCAAAATGCTGAAGAACCGGCATTTTGTGAACTTGCGAGCGTGCGAGCGCTCGTGAGATAGTTTGTTGTTAATCTTGGTAATCTCAAGCGGTAAGATTGTAGAGTGCGCAATTACATGCGCTTCGGTATATTTGGGCTTAATGGGTCGAAATGGGTTAGTAGGCCAACGGGCCCAATTCGGTAAAAACGCTCGATAAGTGTTCCTGTTAATACGTTAATGATTATATATGCATGAAAACCCTAAAACAGTAAATTTACTAAAATACCCCTAAGTATGACAATTACCATTATACCCTTAGGTGCAAAGTGACCGTTATAACCCTAGGTTTAATTTTGACTGAAATGCATGATATTCTGATTATGTATGTTGTATACCATGACATGTATATCTGTTGCATGGGATATGGGTTATATTGATGTAGGAAGCATTTTGGTGGCCATGCCACAAATATCTGTTCTAGTGGCTCTGCCACAATATCTGTATCTGGTGACTCTGTCACAATATCTGTTTTGGCAGCCATGTTGCAAATTCTAAGGTGTGTAGTAGACGGGTGGGTCGAGTTGTCTCCCCACATGGTGTAAGGTTGGCACGGGGGTGTATACAGATGGATATAGGTTGGGTTTTCTGCATACATGATATATTTGTTTTGTATCTGTTATGGGCCTATGGGCTTCATTCTGAATTCTGCATAGGGCTAAGGCCCAACTTAATCTGTTTCTGTGGTTTGATCTGATTTGGACTATGGTTGGGTTATTTTACACACTGAGTTTTCCAAACTCACCCCTTAATTTCTTCCATGCAGGAAATCCCCAACCATAGTAGACTTGGTGCTGTGTGGGATTTGGAGTGGCCACATGTTCTGCAAATTCGGTTTTCTTCATGTGTTTCATCAGCATTTACTTACTTTAGTTGTTTTGGGTTTTAAGTTGTAATAAGGCCACTCGTAAATTTTACGGTTTTATTAATTGTTTTATTTATACTCGATTTAAACTGTTAGATTTAGGCTGTGTGGGTTTTGTTCAAAATTAAAAAACGATTTCAAAACACAATGAGCATAACAAAAGGATGACCTAAAGACTTAATTAATCGGTGTTTTTCTTAGTCAACAATTAACCATTGTTTTAAAAAAATCACCTTGATTACCATAAACAAAGAACACAATCAACCGTAAGTCAATGTGACACGTCAGACTTGGCCGTAACGTTTGAGCCGGGTTTGGGGTGTTACATTAAAACTATCAAATTTTCAATTTATACGATTAAGCCTTTTTATTTAATTGGACACCCAAATGACAAAATTAAATCAAAAAAATTTCAGAGATATAAATTCACACAAAATAAACACAGAAAATAAATTTAAAATATTTTTTTGACTCAGATTTATGGTTCCAAAACCACTATTTTGATTAGGGTTTAAATCAGGCTGTCATAGTATAAGTTTGATATGAGATCGTAAGGTATGTACATGAACCATTTGAGCTTTGAATCGAAGAAAACTGTGAATTTTACATCAAATTTTATGAGAGAATATGTGAAAGGTTTGTTAGCTAATATGTGTTATATGTTGAAATATTCAATTAGTTGAATTGTATAATTGTGATTAATTGAATTTATTATTAAACGAACTTACTAAGCTTTATAGCTTACTTTGTTTATTTTCCGTGTTTTATAGTGAAATCAAAGCTAGCTCAGATTCGGGAATCGTCAAAGACTTCATCACACTATCCAACTATCACTTGGTACTTTTGAACTTAATTATTTTTGGTTTGTGGCATGTATAGGATTATGGTCATTTTGATATATAGTTTGGTAATGAATTTAGTCATTTGAAATGGCTTGTAAATGTTAATGTTTTAGTTTTGTATATAGCCATGAGAGTTGGCTTAATTTGGTTGATTTGGTTGTGGATTCATATGTGCATATGTCTCTGGTTATGTGTTTATTGATGGATATGTGATGCTTGATTGTAATTGGTAATTAGGAATACTAAATGTTTGAGATATGAGATTTGGTATGTTTGAATTATATGTAAAATAATGCATGTTTGAAATATAACCATATTGATGATTTAGGAATGTGATAATTTGGTATAAATTGAATGGCATATTGTGATATTGTGTGCCTTGTATTTTTTTGGTATTGGAATGGTATAAATAATGCTTGGTTGAGGATGATTGAATGCCTGTTTATGTCTTGTTTTAGTGCCATTTGGTTTGGTGTAAGTGTATACAAATATGGGTGGCAAGATGGCTTGGTAAATAGCCTATTTTTGTCCACACAGCGGTGTGTCCCCTAGTGTTGAATTAAAAATCAAGTCAGTATGCTCCCTACGGCTTAGCACATAGGTGTGTGACTTGACCGTGTGGCATAAGTCAGTATACCCTACAGGTTTGGCGTGGCCTAGCACATGGCCTGGCACACGGGCTTGTGTGGCCATTTCTTAGGGCACACGGTCTAGCCACACGGGTGTGTGTTGGCCGCGTGGCCCAAGTCAGAGAGTTACATAGGGTCAGCCACGGGCTGCGTAACACTACTCACCAGTATTCAATGCCAGAATAGGGGAGCATGATTGAACATATTACACAATTACACATACATTTCACACACATTTTCAAATTTCAAATAATCATCATTCAAATTTCAAATTTCAAATTTCAAATGATTTAGGGACATTGTTCGATTACATGAGTGCCGTGGACCATCTGTAACACCCCTTACCCGTATCCGAGGCCGGGTTAAGGTACGAGGCGTTACCAGACAAACATACAAACATTAAACTAAAATACGAGCCATAAAATTTTATTCATATTTCAAAGCGTTCATTCTCTTACACATAGACCCTTATTTGAGTCTACGGGGCCCAAAACATACTTTAGAAAGGGTTCGGGACTAAACCGAGAAGTTACAAAAATCTTGGAAATTTCATGCTTTAAGGCTCCACACGCCCGTGTCCCAAAGTCAGTGTTCCATATACAGGTGAGACACATGGTCGTGTCTCTGCTGTGTGGAATATACCTAGGCTATTTTCGAAGCTTTGGTCAACCTTGATCTCTTACACACTTATACAAAATCAAAAGCATATAACATGGTATTCATTTAGTGATTAAACATCCTCAATTAAACCACAAACATAGCATTTGTATGTCATCATACATGTGTCTCTCATACTCATTTTACCTTGTTTATTATAGTACCACTTATACATTTATACCAAGATTATCATCTTACCAAACATCTTCAGCTTAATCATCAAGCATTCATATTTAAAGCTAGATCATATCTTTATAAAATACCACGATTCGGATGCACAGAATAACATGTTTGCCTGAAACATTTCAATTCAATTCCATACCCAACAAGCATTACATTGAGACTAGTCATATATATATATATATACATGTCATGATACATAACATTCTCTTTTTGTTTTCTTATAAACACATATCATTTATTTCATTATATCAATATTTCATATACCATAGTTTCCATGTATTCCACATATATTTATTTTCCTCCTCCTCCTCTCCATTCCACATCCTTAATGTATATAGCATTCTTGTAAGTACGATTTCACAATTTACTAATAAATGTTCACATCAAACTATCCACACGAGTCATAGTCACTTAATTATTTATAATTCGAGCTACAGAGCTCCAAAATAAGATCCAAAAATTTCCCATAAAACTAGACTCACATATCTTTCCACCATAAAATTTTCATAATTTTTGGTTTAGCCAATTAGTACAGTTTATTCATTAAATTTTCCCCTGTTTCACTTTCTGACAGTTCTGACCTCTCTTCACTAAAAACTAATTATCTCATAGTACAAAACTCGGATAATGTTCTTGTTGATTTATCTTGAAAATAGACTCATTATTTATTTTAAAAATATAATTTTGAGCCTCTAATTAATTTTTTCCAAATTTTTTTGATTTTCCAAAGTCAGAACAGGGGATCACGTAATCATTCTGAATCAGTCCCACAAAAACATAAATATCTCAAAATATAGAACTCCTTTGCTTCTATTTTACTTTTATATTAAAATGGACTCATTAAGCTTTAATTTGATATCTTATTCAGTCTCTGATTCAATTTCTACTATTTTTGGTGATTTTTCAAAATCACGTCACTGCTACTGTCCAAAACAGTTTTATTGCTAATTCACACTTTCACACTTTCTTTGTATTAACCTCATTTTAACATACATATCACAAATCATTTTCACCACATTTCATACATCACAAGTATAGGCCCATGATCACAAGGTCACCATAAAATCATCCTCATGTATAACTTACTTGTTTATAACCTTACCACATCCTGGTCACTTAATGAACACATCATTCACATAACCAAGTTCCTGCACTTATTCATCACAAAACTCACAAAGCAATACATAGAGAGTCTCCCGTTGAACACTTCGGATCAATCCTTGATACTTGGTGGTTTCAGCACATAGCTCCACCCATCATATAGTTCGACTCTCTTGTACACATGGTGAACACTTAGTACCACCCATGTGACCTAGCCAGTTTATCTCGTAGCTCTCTTGTCTACATGGTGTCCTTCACTTGGAACCACGCATGCGACCTAGCTACATATATCCCGTAGCTCTCTTGTCTACATGGTGTACACATAGTATCACCCATGCGACCTAGCTACATCATAATGTCTTGTAGCTCTCTTGTACACATGATGTGCACTCAAGACTATACATGTGACCTAGCTACATACCATCTGTATCATCCAATCTTTCAGAAGGTTCAACCGGATTTCTCTCTTTTCCAACAATTTCACCAATCAAGTAATTATCCACAAACATATTTCCAATATTTTTACAAAATATCATAATACAAGTAATAGTGATGTATTACTTACATATAAACTTACATCTCATTTAATATCAACGTAATAACATTAAATTACACATTGTCTTATTAAAAATCATATGAACTTACAATTTCCCATAATATCCATAATCATAGAAATCACATTTATGTATGATAATTCAATGCACTTCATGAACCATAGACATATTTTTAAATCAATTCATAAACTTGCCACCATAATCATTTAATTTAACATAATTCAATTAATTCACTAAATTTAACTTTCAAATATAAATTACAAGACATTATTGTTGTATTATTATCATACCAACTTACATACTTTCAACACCTCGAAATCATAGTAAATATATCAATTTTACATTGAAACATGCATAAATTAATGCTTATTATACATATGAACTTACCTTGATATTAAAACGGCCATTTTACCAACTTTCCCAATTTTCGATTTTTCTCTCATTCTAGGTTCAAATCTCGATTTCCGGGATCTAAAACATCATATTTTACTTATTTAATTAATGTAATATTCAAAATAGTCCTTAACTCAAACTTTTGAAAAATTACAATTTTGTCCCTAAACTTTTTCATATTTACACTTTTGCCCCTAGGCTCGGGAATTAAACTTCATCCCTTATTCTTATGTTTTATGACATGATGATCACTTTTCCCTTCTATGGCAACATCAAATTCTCACTCTAACGTATACTTATGACTATTAGGTATTTTTACCGATTAAGCCCTTTTGCTCGTTTTCACTTAAAACTGAGTAGCACAAGTTTTCTAACATAATTTAAAACCTCATATTGTATCATAAAACACCAGAATACACAAATTTTACCTATGGGTATTTTTCCAAATATGAACCCTAGGTTGAATTCTTGCTAGCATAAGCTAAATCAAGTTACCGGGACTCAAAAAACGTAAAGAACTTAAAAAACGAGGTTAGAACGGACTTACAATTGAGCTTGGGAAGCTTGAAAGCCCTAGACATGGAGTCTCCCTTGGTATACACGTCCATGGTGAAGAAGATGAGCAAAATTGGCTTTTAATTTTGTATTTTAATTCATTTTACCCCTAAATGACCAAAATACCCTTACTACTAAACTTTCCGAAAATTCCATCCATGTCCAATTTTTGTCCATAACTTAGAAATCGGTCAAATTGCTATTTAAGACCTCCTAATTAATATTTCAACTCAATTTCATACTAGAAACTTCTAGAATGCAAGTTTTGCAACTTATTCAATTTAGTCCCTAACTTCGAATTAAGCACTTTATGCATAGAATTTCTTCACGAAATTTTCACTCAATCATGCAATCATATCATAGACCTCAAAATAATCATAAAATAATTATTTATATCTCAGATTTGTGGTCCCTAAACCTCTGTTCCAACTAGACCTAATTTTGGGCTATTACACCATCGTGTCAGATCGAGACGCAAAATTTCTTAGCCATTTTTAGAGATCACTTTGGGGTAAACTTGGAACCAAATTACTGTTTTCAACTACTTGTCATCCTCAAATAGATGGACAAACTGAAGTAGTCAATTGAGTACTTTCTACACTTCTACGGGCTATCATTCGTAAGAATTTGAAATCATGGAAAGATTGTTTGCCCCATATCGAGTTTGCCTATAATAGATCGATCCATATGGCAACCAAACATTCACCTTTTGAAGTGGTCTATGGGTTTAATACAATAACTCCTTTAGATTTAATGCCTTTACCTAATAATTAATTGATTCATTCTGATGCTAGGAAAAAGGCCGATTACGTGAAAAGACTACATCAAAGGGTGTGAGCTAAAATAGAGGCGAGGACTAAGTCTTATGTGCAACAAGCAAATAAGGGACAAAAGAGAGTTATATTTGAACCCGGTGATTGGGTCTGAGTCCATATGCACAGGGAGCGATTTCCAACTCAACGGCGGTCCAAACTACTACCCCGAGGAGATGGACCCTTCCAAGTGCTTGAACGCATCAATGAGAATTCATATAAAATTAACTTACCGGGTGAATACAATATAAGTGCTAGTTTTAACGTTTCAGTTTTAGCCCATTTTGATGCAGATTCTGACTTGAGGACAAGTCGCTTTGAAGATCGGGGGAATGATGTATGCACGCCCGGGGCCCCCACAAGTGCTAATCAAGATCCTATCAAGCTTTCAAAAGGTCCCATGACTCGAGCACGTTCCGAGCGACTTTAAGAAGCTTTAACAGCTTTGTTGACTCGAATTTAGGATGAAACAAAGCCCCTTGACATTGGAGAAGCTGTGGACAACCCTTTGAAGACTCATTGCACTCTTTTGCAAACTGACTTCAGCTCCTCTCTAGCTCCCCAATCTCAACTCAGCTCCAATCAGCTCACTTGAGCTTGTTTCAGCTCATTTGAGCTCAATTTAGCTTCTTTCCAACTCGTTTCTTTTACTATTCGAATAAACTAAGTTTTAGCTTTATTTTAATTCAATTTGCTACCGCTCATACCGAACTCCTTAGCTCAAATCAGTTCATTAATTGTTTTTGTCTATTTGAGCTAGTCGAATTTAATATGCTAGTTAGTTTCAATTAAATATGTCCAATTTAGTTAGTATCATTTAAGTTGTCTAATTGTTGTTTAATTATGTTTAAAATGAATATATATTTTTTAAATAATTATGTGTTTAATTTTTTTGTAGGTTAGCTGAATGTGGATGTGCATTTAAGGCTAGGTACATGTATGGGTTTGTTCAATGCATTAGAAGATTCATGCACGGTTCGATTCAATGTTTGGAGGGAATTATGTTCAAGTACATGGAAGGTTAATTACATGCATTGGATTATGAAGATACATTCACTTTGGATGGCACACATGCATGCATGGAGAGCCTTTAATGAATGTTCATGTACGGCCAGATTGAAGCCCCCCTTCTAGTTCCATGCATGGCCGAATGTATGTGGATAAACCATTGGTGTTCCTAAGTACTTATTGGGCCAAGGGGTAGCTATATAATTAATTTACAAATTCAATTCTTGAATGAAGGCTAAGAGAAGATGCATGGACAGCAAGTTACAACGTATGAGAGAATGCATCTAATTTTTTGAACATGAATTGTTTGCTACCCATATGACTTCCCTAGGTGCTTATTCGGCCAAGAGGCACTTCTTTAATGATCCTTTCATCCCAAGGCCAAATCTAGACAAGCTAATAAGCTACCATTCATTCACCTTCATCCAAGTTACTTTTGCTTAAGCATGAATCTGTCCATTGAAGTTCCATTCAGCATCAAGACTTAACTAATTAATGTATTTGTTCTAGATTATTCTAGTGCATTCTTGGCCGAAAATACTTAGCCCTTAAGCTAGTTAATTTGTCCATTTGGTTACTACAAGCTAGACTATAAATAGTTTACTCATTTCTTTGTAAAAGGACCTTTACCAAATTTTTAATGAAACTCTGTTTCTGTGAGGTTGCTTCCTCTCATATCTCGTACAAGTTTTGAAGACTTATCTAGTTGTGCTAGTGGCGTCTACCGATCTTGTTTGAACTTATCACCATCTTTGGTGTGGTGTTCACCTAGCCTACTATCCATCATTCCACCTTAACAATATAGGAATCGGGGTGACACTTTTTATTATTGAATCACTCCTGACGTTAAGTTCACTAATCCATTTTCACCTTTCGTTATTTCTTCCTCATTATCTCCAAAACTGAACCACCTATTCAGCATCCATCTTTGTTTCTTTAGCCGAATCTATCACCTCCATTTTACTTCTTTTGAACCCTATTCGATTTAACCAAGCCTATCCATCCAACTTCTACTACCAAGACTAAAATGCGAATAACTCTTTTCATCTACAATAGGGCACATCGTGAATTTGACTCCATCTCCCGAGCATGATCATATCACATATCCGGTCCCTGAATCTCAAACAGTCATCAGCACCAACTCTAAACTTTGAATCAACATCCGTTCACACTGAGCTTGTTTTGCAATCAATTCATTATCAACCTTCTAGGCATCACATATTTGTTGAACAAATAATGGTCTAGCTTTCAATTCAGCTACTAGCGAACCATCATCTGATATGGACATATGCGTATTCATTGGAGGCAAAACAAACAGTGACTTTCGACTTAAAGCATCAGGAACAACGTTAGCCTGTCCTGAGTGATAGTCAATCACAAGCTCATTTACTGATAGCCAATCTAGTATAGCTGAAATTTTGCTCAGAGCAACCTGAATACCTCATGTCGATACCACATGACCCATAAAACTAACTTCACTTGACCAGAACTCACATTTACTGAATTTCGCATACAACTACTTATCTCGCAATGTCTACAATACAAGTCTCAAATGCTCAGCATGTTCAACTTCACTACGAGAGTAGACCAGAATGTCATCTATAAACACAACTACAAACTAGTCCAGATACGGTCTGAAGATCCGATTCATCAAATCCATGAAAATAGCAGGTGCATTAGTGAGTCTGAAAGGCATAACCAAAAACTTATAGTGTTTGTACCTCGTTCTGAAAGCAGTCTTAGTTACATCTGAATCTTTAACTCATAATTGATAATAGCCTAATATAAAATTTATCTTCAAAAATACTATGGCCCCTTTCAATTGGTCAAATAGATCATCAATCCGTGGCAATGGATACTTATTCTTTATAGTCACCTTATTAAGGTGTCTATAATCACTGCACATTCTCATAGTTCCTTCTTTTTTTTTCACAAACAACACCGATGCACCCCACGGAGAGAAACTCGATCTCGCAAAACCTCTATCTGTCAATTCTTATAATTGAGCTTTCAATTCTTTTAATTCTGTAGATTCCATTCTGTACAGAGATATGGATATCGGAGTCGACCCAGGTATTAACTCAATACCAAACTCTACTTCCTGAATAGGTGGAAAACCCGGTAATTCTTCTGGAAACACATTAAAATACTCACATACGACAGGTACTGATTCAATGTTTCTTTCAGCCGCTTTACTATCGAGCACATAGGAAAAATAAGCTTCACACCCTTTTCTCACATATTTCTGAGCTACCATCAAAGAGATCACTGCTGGTAAACCATACAAATCACTAGATTCAATCCGAATAACTTCATCATTCTGGCTCCGAAGATCGATGGTCTTTCTTTTGCAGTTCACAACCACATCATGTATAGTCAGCCAATCCATTCCCAAAATTATATCAAACTCATCAAATGGCAGTAACATCAAATCAGCCAGAAAGCCCAGATCTCGATCCACTAAGGAACAATTCTTACACACTTTATCAACCATAACACACCGACCCAATAGGTTTGACACTCTAATCACAAACTCAGTAGACTCAACAGGCAGAGTCTTGCTGAATACTAATGTCTCACATGCATAAGAATGAGTAGAACCAAAATCAATAAATGCAATTACATTAGTATCATAAAGAGTAAATGTACCAGTAATAACATCCAGGGATAAAGCCTCCTCCCGTGCACGTATAGCATAAGCTTTGATGGGTGCGCGAGCCTCAGATTTGATTTCCTTATCTTTAGTTCCTCTCTGACTGCCACTTGTATTACCAGCATTTCTGGGTGGTCTACCTCGTGCTGCAGTGCTACTCGGTCTCGTATTCTGAACTGAACTTTCCTCAGCTAACATTGGGCAGTCTCGAATATAATGATCTATTGATCCACATTTAAAATAGGCCTAATCATGCAACCTGCAACTACCAGGGTGTCGTTTACCACAGTGTTTACACTCGGACTGATTGGATCTGACATTACCCACACTTGCTACTGAGATAGCTCTCAAGCTCACTGTTGGTCTATCCTGGTCTCGTCGAGAATAACCCGAATTGGCTTTTGAATGAATGAAATCATCTCAAAACTTCTTTGGTGCTGACTGAACTAACCTGATGAATGATCTCTTACGCTAATCTCTAGGTTCAAAATCAGCTTTCTTTTTCTCTTTCCCGAGCTCCTCAGCTTTATAGGCTCACTCAACAAGTACCACAAATTCTTTTATCTCAAGTATGCCAACTAACAGCTTAATGTCTTCATTCATTCCATCTTCAAATCTTTTACACATTATGGCCTCAGTAGAAACACACTCTCGGGCATACCGACTGAGTCTCACAAATTTCCGCTCATATTCTGTCACAGTCATCTGACCCTGTTTCAGCTCCAGAAATTTTTTACGCTTCTGGTAGATAAATCTCAGACAATATATTTCTTATGGAACTCAGCCTGGAAGAATTCCCAGGTCACCGGCTCTCTCAGAACTACTAATACTAGGGTATTCCACCAGTGATATGTTGTGTCTCAAAGTAAAGATATGACACATTTCAAACACTCATCTGGGGTATAGGATAACTCATCAAACACACAGATGGTTTTATCAAGCCAGAACTCACCTGCTCAGCATTATCATCATCAGTGGCTTTAAACTCTTCAGCTCCATGTTTTCTAATTTTATCAATAGGTGGTCTACTCAATCGCAACAGATCTCTTACTTGAGGTACAATAGGCACAAAAGATAGATTAGTCGGGGGTAGAAGTTGTTGTGCAGCCGGGTTAGTTCGAATATATTAAGTGAACCAGTCATTCATCATTTGATAAAAGGAGCAGGCGCAGGAGCAGCCTGTGATGTCCCTTGCGCAGGAGCAGGCGCTACACTCTCGACATCATCAGCTATAGCTCTGTCGGGATCCATTTACTATATGAAAACACATTTAGATGTCAGAAGTCATCACACTATCACAATATAAAATTATGGCATGTATAGCTAAACTCATATACGCTACGTTAGTCCTAGACCGACTAAACCGTAGCTCTGATACCAATAAATTGTAACAACCCTATCTAGTATCCGTTGCTGAATTAGGGTTATAAGGAGTTACCGGTTAACATAAATCTTAGATCAACGTCTATCGTAATTTAACTAATAAAATTTTAAATCAACTATCATGCTTCAATTTAATATTACATAAGAAAGAAGAATTTAACTAATCAAATAAAGCCAACAAGGAAACATGCAACATTTTTTTTTAACTTTTATAACCTTTGAACAGTATATACGTAAAAAGTTCTATATTTATACAAATATCATTCGCACACCATGAATAAGCAACCACATATTATTTCCTTACAAATAATTAAATAGTCTATAATAGTGTTTGTTGATCTGTTTGTGACGTTTACATATCATGTACAAATATTCATGTAAATAGCTCAAACAATTAAATTACTCAAGTAATCCATAAATATTATAGTAATATATATATATCATGAGAGATTTGTACGAAACTATGTTTGCCTTCCATCTAATTAACTAAGAAGGGTTACCTTTGCCGAAACACAAGTAAAAATAAACCTAACACATGAATATATATATTTTTCTTGAAAGCGAATATATGCATATTACAATGTCACATTATAAATCAAAACATTATCCTGGCAACTATCAAGTCACAAACAAGTTATTTTATTGTAATCATAAATATCTATACAGACATATACCGAATCTCAATTTAACTAGACCATTTCATCCAAATACATTAAAAATTATAAATAATAAAACATATGGGACTAAATCTAAGCAGTATAAGCAAGCCACTCTCAAACACATAGTACTTATCACAAACATTATATATATTCATAACACATAGCCACAAAACCGAGATAAACATAACCCAAGCCTAACATGACCGAATTTATATAATAAATTTTTGCCATCTTCGCATGGCTTTTATATATACATTCATTTCCAAAATATTTAACCTCAAAACCAGCCTATACATGCCATAATTCAAGTTCATTTTAAAGGTACCATAACTGTGGATAGTGTGACAAGCTTGGCTGACAATCCCCGAGTTGCAGCTTGACTTCTAATCTATAAAACAGAAACAATATACACAGTAAGCTATGATAGCTTAGTAAGCTATAAGCAAATAAACATATCAATAATATAATCAACCATTTTAACCAGTTGAATTACATTAACACTACTATGCTCGACATCAAACCTACAACATGCATAATTATCACATTTTTTTAAGACATTTGTATACCTAAGCGGAATACACACATAATAATTTGACACATTATATCCAACTTTCTAACCCAATAGGTATAATAAACCACTCAACCATTTATCTTATGTATAAACCTAAGATTCATCAAATGACTTCACATGTATACTTATTTCATATATGGCCGAATATACCATCTTACATATGCACATCTTTTTAAGAGAAAAACATTTCAATGATTCACATATTATTCGTTCACGAACCAAATACATGTACCAACCGCACAAATTCTTCATTACTATTACACATGATTCATAACAAAGATTTATAGTATTATCATACCTTAGCTCAAGTCGATATCAAGTTAATTCATACCTAGCCATTTAACTCGTAATGCACCTCTGCACACAATTTACCTTTGCCCGATGAACCATTCAAAATCAGATAGGACACTCGGATTATCACATATATTGTACAATGCCAACGTCCCAGACGTGGTCTTACATGTAGCCACATATCGATGCCACTGTCCCAGACTGGGTCTTACTCGTAAACACATATCGAAAACACAAATCAATGACATGGACTTACTCGCACACATATATCAAAATCCTATGTCATGACATATGTATCCTAGCTATTCCTATGGTTCATACGGGGCTTTCGACGTAGCTCGGTCAAATCAAATTTAGAAACGAAGTAAACAAGCCTTTCCATATTCAGCTATACCAAATGTAAACTTTTACATTTCATAAAATCATTTACAATTAATATTTAACTACAATTAATTACATCTATTTGCTTATATACTTACCTCGGACGGTACAAAACGGAATCGGGCAACTAGTTAATAACTTTCGTTTTTCCCCGATCCAAATCCGATTTCTTTAGTTCTTGATCTAAAAACATTCAAATTAAGCTCATTCAGACATATTTTCATTCACTTTTGTCCAAAAACACACAAATGGGCAAATTACCATTTTGCCCCTAACATTTGCAATTTTTACAATTTAGTCCCTATTGCATAAAACAAAAAATACACAAAATTTGACTACACTCTAGTCAGGCTGAATGCTCCCTATTTACATACAAGTCTATATTTTCCATCAATTTTACAATTTAGCCCCTCAACTTTTTATGTTTGCAATTAAGTCCTAGTTACTCAAAATCATCAATAATTCCAATACAAAATATTTTAACCCAACACCTATATTTCATATTTCATTATCAAAAAATAAAAATCACAAGCTCTCATCAATGGCATAACTTAAAATATTCATCAAAATTCAAAATTTAAGCGTGGGTTTTGTAGTACTTGAAGCAACGATCTCAAAAACATAAAAATTATCAAAAGCTGAGCTAAACACATACCTTAATCAAGCCTTAATATAACCGAACCCTGACTTTTTGTTTTGTTTTCTTGCTTGCTTAAGTTTCAGCAATGGAAGTATATGAGCACTTAGGATAATTTTATGATATAACATATAACATATATTATATAATTTATAACTTGGTTTTCTAAACTAGCCCTTTTAAAATTATAACTGTGCTTTATGTTATAAACCCTTTTCATCTGTTAAATAAATTAATGAACATGAGTTTGCTTTCAATTTCATGCATTATAATATAAATATATATATACACATAATATCTTATTATAAAATAAAGCTTAATTTTACATATATGTATAACTTAAATAAAATAATATAAAACTATTAAATTTTTACCTACCACCAGTATTTACAACTTAAGGGCTTCCATTTAAAAAGCCATTACTAATTTAGTCCTTACCATTAAAACTATCAAATTTTCAATTTATGCGATTAATCCCTTTTGTTTAATTGGACACCCAAATGACAAAATTAAATCATGAAAATTTCACAGATATAAATTCACACAAAATAAACACAGAAAATAAATTTAAAATATTTTTCTGACTCAGATTTGTGGTTCCAAAACCACCATTCCGATTTTGGTCTAAATCGATTGTCACAGTATAAGTTTGATACGAGATCGTAAGGTATGTACATGAACCATTTGAGCTTTGAATCGAAGAAAATTGTGAATTTTACATCAAATTTTATGAGAGAATATGTGAAAGGTTTGTTAGCTAATATGTGTTATATGTTGAAAAATTCAATTGGTTGAATTGTATAATTGTGATTAATTTAATTTATTATTAAAAAAACTTACTAAGCTTTATAGCTTACTTTGTTTATTATCTGTGTTTTATAGTGAAATCAAAGCTAGCTCAGATTCGGGAATCATCAAAGACTTCATCACACTATCCAACTATCACTTGGTACTTTTGAACTTAATTATTTTAGGTATGTGCCATGTATAGGATTATGGTCATTTTGATATATAGTTTGGTAATGAATTTAGTCATTTGAAATGGCTTGTAAATGTTAATGTTTTGGTTTTGTATATAGCCATGAGAGTTGGCTTAATTTGGTTGATTTGGTTGTGGATTCATATGTACATATGTCTTTGGTTATGTGTTTATTGATGGATATGTGATGCTTGATGATAATTTGTAATGAGGAATACTAAATGTTTGAGATATGAGATTTGGTATGTTTGAATTATAGGTAAAATAATGTCTGTTTGAAATATAACCATATTGATGATTTAGGAATGTGATAATTTGGTATAAATTGAATGGCATATTGTGATATTGTGTGCCTTGTATTTTTTTGGTATTGGAATGGTATAAATGATGCTTGGTTGAGGATGATTGACTGCCTATTTTTGTCTTGTTTTGGTGCCATTTGGTTTGGTGTAAGTGTATACAAATATGGGTAGCAAGATGGCTTGGTAAATAGCCTATTTTTGTCCACACACCGATGTGTCCCCTAGTGTTCAATTAAAAATCAAGTCAGTATGCTCCACACGGCTTAGCACATAGGTGTGTGACTTGACCGTGTGGCATAAGTCAGTATACCCTATAGGTTTGGCACGGCCTAACACACGGCCTGGCACACGGGCTTGTGAGGCCATTTCTTAAGGCAAATGGGCTGGCCACACGGGTGTGTGTCGGCTGTGTGGCCCAAGTCAGAGAGTTACATGGGGTCAGACACGGGCTGCGTAACACCACTCACCAGTATTCAACGCCAGAATAGGGGAGCATGACCGAACATATTACACAATTACACATACATTTCACACACATTTTCAAATTTCAAATAATCATCATTCAACAATATACATTTCGTCCCTAGTATAAGCCTACGAGGCCTAAAACATGCTTTCGAAAAGGTTCAGACTAAACCGATAACTCAGGAAACTTTTGGAACACTTAGAATTTTTTTTGCAAAATACAGGGGACACACACCTGTGTGACCCGACCATGTGTCACACACGACCAAAGACACGCTCGTGTCATAGGTCGTGTGGACATTCGAAATTGAATCACTTGGTCGTGTTCCAGCCCGTGTCCGACCTCGTGTAACTCTCTGACTTGGGTCACACGGCCAACAC
Organism: Gossypium arboreum; assembly: GCF_025698485.1. Classification (NCBI taxonomy): domain Eukaryota; kingdom Viridiplantae; phylum Streptophyta; class Magnoliopsida; order Malvales; family Malvaceae; genus Gossypium; species Gossypium arboreum. Next base: position 31,192,465 of record NC_069076.1, read on the forward strand.
ACACGCCAGTGTACCCTAGAAATGGCAACACACGCCCGTGTGCCAGACCGTGTGCTAGGCCATGCCAAACCTGTAGGGTATATTGACTTATGCCACACGGCCATGACACACGTTCGTGTGTTGGGCCGTGTGGAGTATACTAACTTGATTTTAATTTCAACACCAGGGGAGACACGACCATGCAACATTACCGTGTGTCACACATGGCTGAGACACACACTCGTGTCTCTGTCCGTGTGGAAAAAAATAGGCTATTTACCAGGCCATTTTTCCACCCCATTTGCATATACCTGAATCAAACCAAATGGCACAATTCATAGCATAAGAATAGGCACAACTGCTTTTGATACTATTTTAAACTTTTAATCTTTAAGCTATTATATTTGGGGTATTTTCTATGTAATAAGTCCTCTTTAAAGTTTTTCTTTAACTTGGGGTTTACTTACTTTGATTTATATCTTCTAGTTGTAGGACGAAAATTTTCAAAACGATAAATATTTTTCAAAACATCACGCTATTACAACATATTTCAAAAAGCTTCTGCAATAGACATTGTTTTTAAAGTGTAATAACAACTTGAAATGATTAAACTTTTGCTAAATCTTCTTGAGTTTTAACAACGATAAAGATACCTAAAAGTTTTGTAAAAGATCACTACAAGGGTTTTGATATAGTACGGACTTTTTCAAACAGAACAATGATTTTCAAAACACATTTCAAAGTGACATCGTAGATTCGGCCATAACGTCTAGGCCGAGTTTGGGTTGTTACGTGTAGTGGTATTAGAGTCAGGTTGAAAATCTCGACTATGGAATTGAGTTTTCTCCTCGACAACTTTAAACTTCGAAAGAGAATTGTTTCAAATGATTTAAAAATATTTGGACGTATTTTACTGAATGTGTGGTACACCGAGTCTTTGGCGCCGACCCCGTAAGTCCTCTGAAACTATTACTTGTGTACATTGAAATACTAAGATTACTGTAGGCAATAGACTGTATTGAAACACTTTGTTAGGGTAACCTAAAGTTACAGTAAGACTACTATCTGCGAAAACAAAAACTCTGAATTATTGATACTATTTTTCATAAAAGCATCCGTTAATAAACACTGGAACTATAAAACTAATGCATAAAACTATTAATAAAGATAAAGCATAATTCGATGTAAGCACCAGAGGTGCTTGTGGAAGGGGTACAAGAGGCTGTGGCAGAGGCCGTGGGGGTGCTCGGGCTAGATCTTCAGTATCGGGTCATATGCCTAATAATGAAGCTAGGGACGCACCGACTTCACCTGTAACTAAAATTGGGTCAGACGATCGGGCAGCTGGGGATGACGCACTGTCCCAAGCTATGTTGTGAATTTTGGAAAAGGTCACTAGGCCTAATACTGGTATTCCTAATACTGGTATTGTGGGTCGTGGGTCGATGACGGAATGACTCAGGTCTAATGGGGTTGAGATCTTTAGGGGTATCACTGGAGTTGCCCCTAATATGGCTGGATATAGGATTGAGGCCACAAAGAGGATCATAGATGGCCTTGACTGCCCCTAGAGCTGAAATTAAAAGGTGCAGTGTCGTTGCTATGAAGTGAAGCCTACCAGTGGTGGCTTACAGTAAAAGAAGGTACTCAGCCTGACCGGTTGACTTGGGAATTTTTCAAAACTGTATTCCAAGGGAAATATATGGGCTCTAGTTATGTGGATGCTCGGAGGAGAGAGTTTTTGAATTTGACTCAAGGGGACAAATCAGTAGCTGAATATGAGTCTTGACCACTGTGTTCGTTTCGAGGATGGCTCAGAGATAATCTACGAGTTATAATAGCTCCACAGAGGGAGCGAGATTTTGCTGTGTTAGTGGAAAAGGCAAAGATCGCCGAGGTTGTGAAATGCACTGAGCACCAGAATCGTGAGAAGGACAGGGAAAGAAACAAGAGGATTTGGGAGCCCTCAAGTTCAGTTGTGGGGCCTAAGAAAAAGGCTAGGTTTGATGGGCCAACCAGAGTTGGGGCTCCTGTTACTACTACTGGACCGTAGCCTTGTCCTGATTATGGGAGACGCCATCAGGGCGAGTGCTGGAAAAGGTTAGAGGCATGTTTGAGGTACAGATCTATGGAGCACTGCATCAGAGATTGTCCAGAAGGCCGATCAGATGCAAGCTACGAGTATGGGTACTGTGTAGCCATTGAGAGGTGTTCAGCAGCCACCCAGAGACAGTGGCCAAGCCCGAGGTGGAAATGGTAGGGCTGTTTTCGTGGAGCATCGGGCAGAGGTGTAACATCCCTAACCTGTATCCATCGCCAGAGTAGAGCTATGAGGCATTACCGATCATATCACAGTTCAAACAATTATACATTACATTTTACAACTCGAAATATTGATGACATTATTACTCGCAACTTAATCTATTATTAAGCTTAAAAATCATATCATTCATAACACAACAACATTTAAAACATGATCCAACATATGTTAAAACAAACTATATATATATAACATATAACAAACCAACAACTTTATTAATTTAATATCAAACCAATTATATATATATATTTTAAAAGACTTGCGATATGCAAATTACATGTCAAACAAAACAAGTTTCAATACTTCATGTATGCGGCATGATTGCATTAGTTAACAAGAATTTACATATATCATACATTAATACAAGTTAACACCTCCATTCAAATATATATATAAAGGCACTTAATCACCTTCGAAATAAAGCTTTATGGCAAGTCATATTTACGATTTAATAAACAACCAGCATATAATAGATGCAACATGTTTCACCAACTCAAGCATATTTCACCATTTCAACTTAAACCATTTTTGGGCACAATAACAACTCAATACCAAAACATGCGAAATTCACTATATTTTCAATCTGACATTTAAGCACGAATAACAACATCTGCATAAGCTTATAATAAAACCAACTGAAACATATTACATAATTTAATATGCAATCACATATACATATTTAGTACATTATAACCTAGCCGAATATGCTATAAATGCATATATACATGGTGCGCATATTACCCAAAAAATAAAGGCCATACTTAACATTTGATACATACCAAAACAGTTGACCAAAACAATGATGGGACACATTCATTACGTACCATATAAAAATCGAACCTAACAAGCTATTATACAATCATCCATCACTCTAACTATATCATATTTCATAATTCCATCATGAATTAACTACTACACCAAATACATATTTTACCTATTATTATTTATAGTCGAATCCTATTACTAAAAACTACATACACATCCAACATTTCCATTACCGAATTACCAAAACCAAACTCATTAAATATTATAACTAAGCACATATGAGACCAAGTCTAAGCATAATTAGCAAGCCATTTTCGCATGGCTTTAAATACATAACCAAAATTTGACATTTCAAAAGTATGTTCCAGCCTATACATGATATAATTCAAGTTCAACTTATTAAATACCGAATCAGTAGATAGTGTGATAAACTTTGCTGACGATCCCAGAGCTCGTAACTTGATCCAAAATCTATAAAACAGAAATACACATATATATACATAGAGTAAGATTTTATAGCTTAGTACGTCATAAGTAAATAAACAACTCAATAATATAATGAAATCATTTTAAGCTAAACCGAATTACATTACCATTACCAAGCCCAACCTCAAACCTACAAATGAGATAAATAATATGTTTTCATACACAATTTCTACCTTGGCCGAATGCTCACCTAATCAAATTAACCAAATGTAATTCAACTTTCAAAACCAAAATGTCATTATATAATCAAACATAAATATACCATACTCACATGTAGTTATCTTTAGCATCTTACATGATTCGTAAAAAATATCCCTTATTTCAAGTAGGTAACAAGCTAATTCTTACCTGGTCAGTCAACTCACTTTACATATTCATTCACAACTTATCGTTGCCCAATGAACCACTCGGAATTGGATAGGACACTCGGATAATCACACATATATCGTACAATGCCAACATCCAAGACATGGTCTTACATGTAATCACATATCGATGCCATTGTCCCAGACAGGGTCTTACTCACACACATATATCGGAGTCACATATCGATGCCAACGTATAAAACGTGGTCTTACTCGCACACATATATCGATGCCATGGTCTTTCTCGCACATCACATATCGGAATCCTATGTCATGAAATATGTATCCTAGCTATTCCTAAAGTTCATACGGGGCTTTCGGACGTCATAACTCAGTTGAAACGAACACATGAACATGGTTACCAAGCTTATACACATTCAGCAATTGCATATATAAATTAACATATTTCATTTCAGCATATATAATTTGCATTTAATTAAAATTAAGTACGTCTATTTGCTTAAAACCTTACCTCAGATGATATAAAACGGAACGGGACAACTAGTCGACAACTTTCGTTTTCCCCTGACCCAAATCCGATTTCTTTGGTTCTTGATCTAAACATATTCAAATTAAACTCATTCAAACATATTTTAATTCAATTTAGTCCAAAAACATATAAAAAGGCAAATTACCATTTTACCCCAAACATTTACACTTTTTACAATTTAGTCCCTATTGCACAAAACACAAAATATACAAAATTTCACTATACCCATGTTAGGCCGAATTTTACACATATTCATACAAGACCATATATTTCATTTATTTCACATTTTAGTCCCTCAAACTTTTATTTTTGCAATTCAGTCCTAATTACTCAAAATCATAAAAAAATCCAATACAAAACATGTTAACCCAAAATATATCTTTCATTTTTCATGATTAAACAAAAAAATTATCAAGCTCTCATCAATGGCATAACTCAAAATATTCATCAAAATCAAAAATTCAAGCATGGGTCTTGAAGATAACTTAGCAAAGATCTCAAAAACGTAAAAATTATAAAAAATCGAGTAAGAACGAACCTTGAATCAAGCTTGGAAGGTGGCTAAACCTAGCTTTCTTTTATTTCATTTCTTTTGTTTCTTATTTCAGTGGAAGAACAATGAAAATAATGAATATATTAACTTTGGTTTTATTTTATGATATGTTTATATTCTATTAACTTATTTTATTAACTTACCAAATTAACTTTAGTTAAAAAAATATTATACTATCACATATATATGTCCTTTGTCGTCCACCTATATTAATAATGGCCTAATTACCTCATAAATGCTTCATGTTATAAAGACAATAACAATTTAGTCCTCACACATTAAACTATCAAGTTTGCTTTTTATGCAATTAAGCCATATTATTTAATCGGACACTCAAACGATAAAGTTAAAGCACGAAAATGTCACACATGCAAATTCACACATAATAAACACAGAAAATAATTTTTAAATATTTTTATGACTCGAATTTGTGGTCCCAGAACCACCATTCCGATTAGGGTCTAAATCAGGCTGTTACAACTCTCCCCCTTAGGGATTTTCGTCCCCGAAAATCTTACCAGTGAATAGGTTTGGATAATGCTCTCTCATTGCAACCTCTGGCTCCCAAGTTGCTTCCTAAACTCCGTGTTTACACCACAGTACCTTAACTAATGAAATTTTCTTATTTTTCAATTCTTTAACCTTACGAGCCAGAATACGAATCAGTTCTTCCTCATATGTCATATCGAACTTAATCTCAATCTCAAACGGACTAATCACATGTGAGGGATCCGATCTATATCTACAAAGCATCGAACCATGGAATACATTGTGGATCTTCTCTAACTTAGGTGCAATAACAGTCTATAAGCAATTGGCCCGATACGCTCTATAAGCTCATACGATCTAATAAATCTCAGACTCAAATTGCCTTTACGATCGAATCTGAGTATTTTCTTCCATGGTGGAACTTTCAAAAATACCTTGTCTCTGATCTGAAACTCTATACCTTTTTGTTTCAAGTCCGCATATGATTTCTGATGATCTGACGTTGTTTTCAGACTTTCACGGATTACTTTTACTTTTCGCTCGGTCTCTCTGATCAAGTTAACCCTATGTATCTTGTTTTCACTGAGCTCAGTCTAGTACAATGGTGTACGACATTTACGACTGTACAAAGCCTCATAAGGTTCCATTTTGATACTCGATTGAAAGCTATTATTGTACACAAATTCAATCAGAGGTAAGCATCATTCCCACGTACCTTCAAACTCGAGAATGCAACATCTCAACATATCCTCAAGTATCTGAATGATTCATTCAGACTGATCATCTCTTTACGAATGGAAAGTAGTGCTGAAATGTAATTTCGTACCTAATGCATCTTGCAGTTTCTTCCAAAACCGCGATGGAAACCTCGGATCTCTATTCGAAACAATAGAAATAGGCACACCGTGTAATCTCACAATCTGAGAAACATATAACTCAGCAAGCTTATCAAGTGAGTAATCTATACTGATCGGAACAAAAAGAGCCAGTTTAGTCAATCTATCCACAATAACCCAGATTGCATATTTCTTGCTCGGTGTCAACGGTAAACTTGATACAAAATCCATCGTGACTCTGTCCCATTTCTAGTCAGGTATCATGATTGGTTGAAGCAACCCAGAAGGTACCTGATGTTCGGCTTTTACTTGTTGAAAGATTAAACATTTCGAAACAAAGATAGAAACGTCTTGTTTCATACCATGCCACTAGTACAGCTGTTTCAGTTTATTATACATCTTTGTACTACCCGTGTGAATAGATAACCGACTACTATAAGCTTCATTTAAAATCATCTAAATCAATTCTGGTTTTCTAAGAACACACATTCAGTTTTTGAACCTCAAACAACCTTCAGCATCAACTTTAAACTCTGAATCAACATTTGAATCACATTGAGCTTGTTTCGCTATCAAATCATCATCAACTTTCTGGGCATCACAGATTTGTTGAACAAATAATGGTCTTGCTTTTAATTCAGCTATTATCGAACCATTATCAGGCATATTCATATGCCTATTCATTGCACGCAAAGCAAACAATGATTTTTAGCTTAGAGCATCAACAACAACATTAGCCTTTCCTGGGTGGTAGTCAATTACAAGCTCGTAGACTTTTAGCAATTCTAACCATCGACGTTGTCTCAAATTCAAATATTTCTGAGTCCTTAAGTATTTCAAGCTTTTGTGATCAGAATAAACATGACATTTCTCACCGATCAGATAGTGGCACCATATCTTCAATGTAAACACAATAGCTACCAATTCTAAGTCGGGTGTCAGATTGTTCCTTTTATGGGCTTTAACTGTCTCGAAGCATAAGCTATAACTTTTCCTTCCTGCATCAAAACACAGCCCAACCCATTTAAAGATGCATCACTATAAATAAAAAATTCTTTACCTAATTTTGGCTAAACTAGCACTGGAGCTTCAGTCAAAAGGGTTTTCAACTGGTCAAAACTTTTCTGGCACTTTTTTGACCACTCGAACTTAACATCTTTCTGTAATAGCTTCGTCATCAGGGCTACAATCATAGACAAACCTTTCATGACCCATCTATAATAACCAGCAAGTCCTAGAAAACTTTAGACTTCAGAAACATTTCTTGGAGGTTTCCAATCAAGTATAGCTGAAATTTTACTCGGATCAACCCGAATACCCGATGCTGATACAGCATGGCCCAGAAAACTAATTTCACTCAACCAGAACTCACATTTACTAAACTTTGCATACAACTTCTTCTCTCGTAAAGTCTGTAACACAAGTCTCAAATGTTCGGCATGTTCTGTTTCATCGCAGGAGTACATCAAAATTTAATCTACGAAAACAACCACGAATCTATCCAGATACTGTTTGAAGATTCGATTCATCAAATCCATGAAAATAGCAGGTGCATTAGTAAGTCCGAAGGGCATAACCAAAAACTCATAGTGTCTGTACCTCGTTCGAAAAGCAGTCTTTGGCACATCAGAGTCTTTAACTTGCAACTGATAGTAGCCCGATCTCAAATCTATCTTTGAAAACACTGTAGCCCCTTTCAGTTGAATAAACAGATCGTCAATACGTGGCAATGGATACTTGTTCTTTATACTGACCTTGTTGAGCTGTCTATAGTCAATGCACATTCTCATAGTTCCATCTTTCTTTTTCATAAATAACACAGGTGTACCCCAAGGGGAGAAACTTGGTCACGCAAAACCTTTATCTGTCAACTCTTAGAACTAAGCTTTCAATTCTTTTAATTTAGTAGGTTCCATTCTATACGGAGCTATCGATATCAGAGTCGTCCCTGGCACTAACTCAATACCAAACTCTACCTCTCGAATAGGTGGCAAACCCGACAAGTCTTCAGAAAACACATCCAGATACTCACACACAATAGGTACTGATTCAATGTTCCTTCCAACCATTTTACTATCGGGCACATAGGCAAAATAAGATTCAAAACCTTTTCTCACATATTTATGAGCTAGCATCAAAGAAATCACTGCTGGTAAACCATTCAGATAATTTGATTCAATCTGAATAATCTCATCATTCTGGCACCGTAAATCTAAAGTCTTTCTTTTGCATTTTACAATAGCATCATGCAAAGTCAACCAGTCCATTCCCAGAATTATGTCAAACTCATCAAATGGCAACAACATCAAATCAACCAAAAATCACGTATCTCGAATCATCAAGGGGCAATTCTTACACACTTTATCCACCATAACACACCAGCCCAATGGGTTTGACACTCTAATCACAAACTCAGTAGACTCAACAGACAAAGTCTTGATGAATACTAAAGTCTCACATACATAAGAATGAGTCGAACCAGGATCAATCATTGCAATAACATTAGTATCATAAAGATTGAATGTACTAGTAATAACATCTGGGGATGAAGCCTCCTCACGTGCGCGAATAGCATAGGCTCTAGCAGGTGCATAAGCCTCAATCTAACTGTCGTATCTTTAGTCCCTCTCTGACTGCTACTCACATTACCCGTGTTTCTGGGTGGTCTACCTCGAGCTGCAGTATTACCTAATCTTGCATTCTACACTGGATTTTCTTCAGCTAACTCTGGGCATTCACGAATATAATGATCCATCGATCCACATTTAAAACAGGCCCAATCAGTAATCTGCAACTGCCGAGATGACGTTTACCGCAATGTTTACAAGGTTGATTTGATCTGACATTACCCACACTAGCTACTGAGGTAGCTAGCTACTAAGGTAGCTCTCGTGCCCACAGGTGGTTTATTCTGATCCCATCGAGAATAACCTGAAGTAGCTTAGAATGGATAAAATCATCTCAGAACTTCTTTGGTGTCGACTGAAATGACTTATTGAATGATATCTTATGTGAATCTCTAGCTTCAAAATCAGCTTTTCTTTACTCTTTCCCGAGCTCTTCAGCTTTGCAGGCTCACTCAACCAGTACACGAGCTCATTTATCTCAAGTATGACAACTAGCAATTTAATGTCTTCAATCAGCCCATCTTCAAATCTTTTACACATTATAGCTTCGGTCATAACACACTCCCGGGCATATCGATTGAGTCTCATGAATTTTCGCCCATACTCTGTCACTATCATCCGACCCTATTCAACTCCAGAAATTATTTATGCTTCTGGTCGAAAAATCTATGGCTGATATATTTCTTACGAAATTCAGTATAAAAGAACTCCCAGGTCACCAGCTCTTTTGGAACCACCAATACTAGAGTATTCTACCAGTGATATGCAATGTCTCGAAGTAAAGATATGGTACAATTTAAACATTCAACAAGGGTACAGGACAACTCATCAAACACACGGATAGTATTATCAAGCCTGAACTCAGCCCACTCAACATCATCATCATTAGTAGCTTTAAACTCTTCAGCCCCGTGTTCTCTGATTTTATCAGCAGTTGACTTATATAATCTCAATGGATCACTTACTTGAGGTATAACAGGCATTGAAGATGGATTAGTCGGGGGTGGAGTTTGTTGTGCAGCCGGATTAGTCCAGATATATTGAGTAAACTAGTCATTCATCATTTGGTAAAAGGCTTGTCTAGCTTATCCCTTCTGATTAGTCAAAATCGATCGAGAATCAACCGACGCTATCCCTTACGTGGGAGCAGGCACTATGCTCTCAACATCATCAGCTACAGCTCTGTCAGGATTCATTTACTATATGAAAACACATTTTCAAATGTCAAAAGTCATCACACTATCGCAGTACATAATATGGCATGTATAGCTAGACTCACATGCGCTATGTTAGTCCTAGAACCGACTAAACCGTACCTCTGACACCAATAAAATGTAACACCCCTAACCTGTATCCATCGCTGGAGTAGAGTTATGAGGCATTACCGATCATACCACAGTTCATACAACTATGTATTACATTTTACAACTCGAAATATTAATTACATTATCACTCGCAACTTAATCTATTATTAAGCTTACAAATCATATCATTCATAACACAGCATAATTTAAAACATGATCCAACATATGTTAAAACAAATTATATATATATATATATATAAAACATATAATAAACCAACAACTTTATTAATTTAATATCAAACCAATTATATGTTTTTATTTTAAAAGACTTATGTATATGCAAATTACATGTCAAACAAAACAAGTTTCAATACTTCATTTATGCGTCATGATTGCATTAGTTAACATGAATTTACATATATCATACATTAATACAAGTTAAGACATCCATTTGAATATATATATAAAGGCACTTAATCACCTTTGAAATAAAGCCTTATTGTAACGCCCCACACCCGAAACCGTCACCGGAGTCGAAAACGAGGTGTTAACAGACTTAATTCATTACTTAAATAGCTCAAACAATTTATTTTTAAAATTTCAGTCAAGCTAGTAATCTGCATCACAGTCGCTTAAAAATTCATATCTTGAGTTTCGAAATTCGAAATCCAATTCCGTAAATGTTTCCTGAAACTAGACTCATATATATATTTACTATTTTTTTTCTAGAATTTTGGTCGGCCAATTATTATAGTTTATTAGTTAAAGTCTCCCTGTTTGTGGTTTGACCGCTCGACCTCTGTGTATTACTTAATCGATATATCCTCGCATGAGTTTCAATGACTATGCTGTTTGTTTCCAATAAACTAAACTCACTAAGGAATCTGTAAATATAAAGTATGACTTATAATTATTTTTTTAAAATTTATGATGAATTTTTAAAGTCAGAACAGAGGATCCAGAAATCGCTCTGGCCCTGTTTCACAAAAATTTCAACATCTCATAAAATATAATTCATATATCTGTTTTGTTCCATCCATATGAAAATAGACTCATAATTCTTCAATTCCATATTTTATTCATCATCTAATTATATCTCTAATATTTTAATGATTTTTCAAACTCACGTCACTCTGTCATGCGAATCTATTTTATGGTAAATTTTACCTATTTCATGGTTTCCATGGATTAGCTAGCAATTTAGCATAGATAACACCAAATATGATCATGATTAGCCATTCCAATGGCTAATCATTACCAAGCATTTCCATACCACTCAATAACCATATCATAAGACCATATACACAAAATGATTATAATGCTATACATGCCATGCTCAAAATATACAAGCCATTATGCCAAGATGATACACGGATAGTGTGAGCGAGCCTCCGACCGTTCCCGATTTTCGAGCTGGCTTGTAGAAACTGCAAGGAATGAAAAGGAAGGAGTAAGCATAAATTCTTAGTAAGTTCACATGCAAATAGCAAGTAACACAACTATATAAGCAAACATAAAACATCATTTGCATAATCATCACCGAGATATTCATATCACATTTTCATTTATCATCTTACCATATTGTTGTTATATCGAGTTTTCAACCCGAGGGTTATGTACATACCTATTCAAAGTATCCATTTCACAACACTTACCAATACGTCCCTTTCATCTCGAGTATTCCTCCATTTGAGTAGAATTTTACCCGTTGAACACATCGAAATATAATTCGGATACATGGAAAGTTTGCACATAAGTGCCACATATGTAGCCAAGCTACCATGTAGCCCGCCCATAAGCGAACTCAGACTCAACTCAACGAGCTTGGATGTTCACATCCATAAGTGAACTCGGACTCAACTCAACGAGCTCGGATGCCTAGTTACATCTCATGAACTCGGACTCAATTCAATGAGTTCGGACATTCGCATCCATAAGTGAACTCGGACTCAACTCAACGAGTTCGGATGCCCAAATATCCTAGTGACATGTCACTTGTATCCTAATCCATTCCTAAGGTTCAACGGGACCTTTTTCCCAATCATGTGTCTCAACCATCTTCTACGGAAAGCGGATACCGATACTTGATAGTATTTCACATTTTCCATGTATATCACATAATTTGACATATTATCAAACAATTATCAAAAGTATAATATTTCATAATAATTATCATATCATTTAAATAACATTAAAACATTTAAAATAATAACTATGTTACCAACATTTACATATGAACTTACCTCGTATGCGAAAATGGCTACTTTTACCATTTCGTCCACAACTTGGTATTTTTCTCATTTTAGACCGAATTTCAGTTTTCCTTGCTCTATCATTTAAAATATAGTCTAATTAGGACTCACATTATTCAAATTGACCCAAAATCATATTTTGGAAAAATTACAGTTTTTCCCCTAAACTTTTGCATATTTACACTTTTGCCCTAAAGCTCGTAAATTAAACTTCAGCCTATTTTCTTATTTTTTATGACATTCTGATCATTTTTCCCTTCTATGGCAACATCAAATTGTCACTCTAACATGTACTTATGACTATTAGGTATTTTTACCGATTAAGCCCTTTTGCTCGTTTTCACTTAAAACTGAGTAATACAAGTTGTCTAACATAATTTAAAACCTCATATTCTATCATAAAACACCAAAATACACAAATTTCACCTATGGGTATTTTTCCAATTATGAACCCTAGGTTGAATTATTGCTAGCATAAGCTAAATCAAGTTACCGGGACTCCAAAAACATAAAAAATATTAAAAACGAGGCTAGAACGGACTTCCAATCGAGCTTAGAAGCTTGAAAACCCTAGCCATGGTTTCTCCTTGCTATATTCGGCCATGGGGTTGAAGATGGACACATTTGGGTTTTAAAATTTGTCTTTTAATTCATTTTACCCCTAAATGACCAAAATGCCCTTTTAACTATTCTTTAAATTTTTACCCTTCCAAGCCCATTTTTGTCCAGATTGTTTTAGAAATTGGTCAAATTACTCTTTAAGGACCTCTAACTAATAATCTAATTCAATTTTATGCAAAATGCTTCTAGAACACAACTTTTGCAATTTATTCAATTTAGTCCCTAACTTCAAATTAAGCACTTTATGCATAGAATTTCTTCACGAAATTTTCACACAATCATACAATCATATCATAGACCTCAAAATAATTATAAAATAATTATTTCTCTCTCAGATTTGTGGTCTCGAAACCACCATTCCGACTAGGCCCAAAATCAGGATATTACAACTCTCCCCCCTTTAGGGATTTTTGTCCCCGAAAATCTTACCGGAAAAGTGGTCTTCGCTTAGATTCCTCAATTTCATATTCAGTGCTGAAGAACTTTCACTTAGGCTGTACCTCCAATACATCTCTTTAATTTCTCATATGATCTGAAAGCTTACAGTCTCAACTCTCAACTGTTCTTAAATTTTCAACCCTTCTCAGTTTCCCATGATATCATGAAATAAAACCCAGATCTCAACTTGGTTTAATGGAGACCGGAATTCCAAGAAATCCAACAATCAAAGAGACCTGAAATTCCATGAATCTGATGAGTAGGAATTCATTCAATACCAATATGATATATAGATCTCGCCAAACATTTAATAATAGGATACATCACATTTTCCTCTTTCTGCCATGGAAATAATTCTGATATGGCCTCAAAAATAATCCTTCTCATTTCCATCCCAATATCAACACTGGCAAGGTTAATTTTGATAGATCCCAATGTTCGGCTTTAACCTCTTTAACAACTCAGATTTTATGTAACATCGAATGCTCTAAACTATCACATTACCTCACTGTCTTGAAACACATCACAATTCATACAACAATACATTATTGAAAGTCAGGAAGTCTTTGCTCAATGTAGACTAGTCTAGTTCAGACGCTTCAGTTACCAATATTCTCATCTATCCGAACTCTGTGAACATGTAATAAACTTTTCAGCTTTCACAAGACGAAAACCTTATCATTCGTAGTGACTTTAACTAATATCCAACTCTTTCTAATAAATATACACTTCTCGTTCAGACTATTTACTCTTTTATCCGTACAAAATGAAATTCTATTATCAGACTTGAGAAAAATAATCCTGACATAATTGTCACATGAAATCTTCCAAATAAATAATTCACCATACCGACTGAAACTCGCGCTTTTATCACTTATGCCTTTACTGATGTCAAATCCTTACACAGAAATTAGAAAAATCCTAGTACTAAAATCACCACATTACCAAGATCAAATTAGAAGTATAGTCATATTTGACATGATTATCACGAGCTGAAGAATGCACTTCAAACATGAGTCTTAATTGACAAATTATGGAACAAAGATAACAAGAAAACCAAATAAAGAAATCCAAGATAGAGAAACCCAGAAAAAAGAAATCCAGAATAAAGAGATCCAGGATAAAGAAACTTAAGATACGATACTATGCCGGAGAATCGAAAACCAAACTCATAGAGAAAACACAGAATAAAGAAATCCAGAATAAAGAGATTCAGGATAAAGAAACCCAAGATACGATACTATGCCGGAGAATCAAAAACCAAACTCATAGAGAAAACACAGAATACCCCGATAATTCTTCAAAGAAAGAAAGTCCAAAAGAAAACATCATTTAATCCCACTAGAATCAAATATAACAAGAACAATATATCTTCACATACATATATATCAGATGAAGCATAAAGCAGAAGAAAGCAGAATCATAATATCATATGTATTTTCTCATCAATTCTTATCGATTTAAATGAAATAGAATACCCGATGAAATAGAGCAATATAAATTATAAACCAATGACTACCAATGCTTTCATCCAACACCGAATTAGAAGACATTCCCATATAACAAGAATTTCTTCGAAGATCAATAGCCATAGAAATATTTCGAGAACGGGTAAACACATAGAACATCTCAAAAGAGATCGCTAAATCATCCAAATCATAATCATCACACTCAGATAGTTCACATTTCAAATATCATTTCCCCAACTAGTTCGCAATCACAAATTTCATATTAAACCATTGAATAAAGAAGGCCATTCGAATAAATTTTGATTTACACTTTTCTCGACCTTGCACCGAGTAATTCGATTTACCAAAGAGAATTCCTTCTCTAACTGGACAATGCATAATTCCAATAATCTTTATATCAATCCGATACTTTCATCGGCTTTGACTTTACTTATCAGCTCATTTTCAATCTCTGATCATACTTATAATTATTCTATCACTGAACTCTTTGGGTTCTCAACCGGAAACTTATTCAATACAAATCTCATGAAATTACATTATAAGTACCACTTCGGTAAGGGGGAGGGGTTGTAGGACCTCTGACTAGACTTTCTTATACATACACATATGACACAACTTCCATCATCATAGCAACATCATCAAAATCATGTCATTCATTCCGGCAATTCAACATTCATGTTGGCTTACACCAATTTTCCTATTTTCCCATTTAGACAATATGCTTACACCAATTTTCCTATTTTCCCATTTAGACAATATGCTTACACCAATTTTTCTATTTTCCCATTTAGACAATATACTTATGCATACATTCTATGTTTTCTAGATAGTTTTACTTATCCATTCATTTAATTAAATTAATTCATGCTCATGACATCATATAAGGCCAAACAAATATAGATATTTGCATCACAATCACAACTATCATTTCGTGCATCATCATGTACATATCATTACAATCATATAATTCTGTCCAACAATTTAACATAGATAAGTTCATTTCATTATAATCCTTTATCTCATAAAAATTGTATATCATTAACATTCATCAACATTCAACGTCCAATCAAGAAGAGGACATTTTCATTTGTATCATGATATTATGACCTTTATTCATACCTCTACTACTTTCTATTTATTCCGTTCATCTTATCAAGTAAGCCACATACACTACATCATATGAGCATTAAGCAAATATGGATATTTATCACAACATGAACTTTCATCTCACATATTATCACATATGTATCATAAACTTTTATTCATACCTTTCTAAACCGAGACTTATCATAATCATAACTTTACTCAAATACCTTCACATAACATTGAACATGGTCAGCGCAGCTCGGTTGGAGAGTACCCTGTCTAAATAAGACGGTACTCATACACATCGGAAGACATCACACTATCACAGATCAGTGGCATGTATAGCTAAACTTTTACACATGCTAAGTTAGTCTGAGAACCGACTAAACTTGCTTTGATACCACCAAGTGTAACGCCCTGTACTCGAGACCGTCACCGGAGTCGAAAACGAGGTGTTAACAGACTTAATTCATTACTTACATAGCTCAAACAATTTATTTTTAAAATTTCAGTCAAGCTAGTAATCTGCATCACAGTCGCTTAAAAATTCATATCTCGAGTTCCGAAACTCGAAATCCAATTCTGTAAATTTTTCCTGAAACTACACTCATATATCGCTTTACTAGTTTGTTTGTAGAATTTTTGGTCAAGCCAATTAGTACAGTTTATTAGTTGAAGTTTCCCCTATTTCAGGGTTTGACTGTAACACCCCGTACCCGAGTCCGTTACCGGAGTCGAACACAAGGTGCACACAGACTTAATTGTTTTCACAGTCCATAAAAAAAAAATTTCCAGACAAGCTGGTTACTGCATCACTGTCGCCTTAAAAATCATATCTTGAGTTTCAAAACTCGAAAATCAGTTTCGTAATTTTTCCCTGAAACTAGACTCATATGTCCATCTACAGATGTTTTTCTAGAATTTTTGGTCAATCCAATTAGTACAGTTTATTAGTTACATTCTCCCATGTTACAGGGGTCGACTACACTGACCTTCGCGCATTACAACTCGAATATCTCCCTGTACAGGGCTTCAATACTGATACCGTTTGTTTCTATAGAAACTAAACTCAAAGAGGAATCTATACATATATGGAATGACTCCTAATTATCTCTGGTTAATTTATAATAAATTTCCAAAGTCGGAACAGGAAATCCAGAAACCGTTCTGGCCCTGTTTCACGAATACCTAAATATCTCTTAACATACAACTCATATGACCGTTTCGTTTCTTCCATATGAAAGTAGATTCATCAAGGCTAATTTACATAATTTATTCACTATTTAATTCCATTCCTGCTATTTTTAGTGATTTTTCACATCCACACCACTGCTGCTGTCAGCATCTATTTTCAAGGTAAACTTTACCTATTTCGTGGTTTGCATGGACCAACTAGAGTTTTGTCATACATAGGTCCACATATGATCATATTTAGCCATTCCAAGGGCTGATCATTGCCCAACACTTCCATTCCAGTCCATAGTCACATCATGAAACCATATATATATATATACATAAACACAAATGGTCTAATGCCATACTCCACTTCTATGCGCCATTTTCGCATGGCTGTACACACATACATCACAAAAAGTACTCGAAAAACAACAAAGGGTAGTCCTATACATGCCATTTCAAAGCTCAACCAAAATTTGTACCAAAAGGGGCTTTGATGGTGTGGGAGACTTCGACTTCAAAAATCCCGAGTCCGATGGTGACGAGCCAAAATCTATAAAACAGAGAACAAAGAAACAGAGTAAGCAATTTATGCTTAGTAAGTTTTGAGCAAGGATTCCAGACAACAAAAGCATAGCATTCATATAGCTAAACGGATAATTTCATATGCACACATTCTCAATATCATACTTACTTCACATTACCAACCCTTATGTTCATACACAAAGATCAACTTAGCTAAAGGCGGTAGCTCGTTTATCAATCGAGCGTAATACTTACTTGTAAGGGCTCAACTAATTCAAGCACATACGAACATACCTCATTGCTGGAATTTTTGCAAGCGTATTAACTGAAATTTTTACAGCAAGATTGCTCATTTCGAATCACGTACTTCGAATTTAACCGGATATAGCGATTCGCCGATTGTCTTCGGACATAGCCCGTTATAGTGATTCGCACAATTGCCTTCGAATTAGCCCGGATTTAGTAACTCGCACAAATGCCTTCGGACTTAACCCGATTTTGGTAACTCGCACAAATGCCTTCGGGAATTGACCCGGATTTAGTCACTTAGCACAAAAGCCTTCGGGACTTAGCCCGGATACCATTCAAATAACCAAGCACATATATTAACAAATCAACACACATTCTTATTACATTCTCATTACCAAAGCTCAAACACAAGACACTTATCATATTTACAATTTCGGCTCAATAGCCACACACAAAGAGCATGATTTCGATTTTCTTAAAACATGATCTAATCAAATCATAATTTAAGCTCTATTACTTAAGAACTTACCTCGGATGTTGTCGAATGATTCCGATGGCTATTCGACCACTTTTTCCTTCCCTTTATCGGATTTAGCTCCCCTTTGCTCTTGAGCTTAATTTAACAAATAAATTGATTTAATCATTTGAGCATCGAAAGAGGAATTCAAGGTACTTAGCCCACATATTTTCATTAGACCTTAAAGTCACATATGTACGAAATCATGAATCAAACTCAACACATTAGTTAGTACTCTCCTTAGCGAATTTTCCAAGCCAAGAATAGGCATCAATATGCTTGCCTCTAACCGAATGCATGCACACCAATCCCCTCATGTGGCGAATATGCATGTCCATGTTGAGGCCAATTATACACTTAATACCACACATAAACGGCATACATTTTACTAACTAACGCATTCCATATTGTAACTCAATACGCATCAATCATTTACTTCATAACTGAAACATCATCATATGAAAATATATACCTTGAGATAGTATATATGTCATACCAATACATCATGTGCAAACATATACATATATATGCTAGAGCCGAATCTCAAAGTTGATTATAACTAAGCATGAACATAAATCCAAACACAAACCTTACCTACCATGCAATAAGCATAAATTATACTTATGGATGTACCATGGCCGAATACATCACAACACCATACCGTTTCAATTTTGGTCATGGTTAAACAAAGAACTTAATGTCTCACTCAAAAATGCTAAAAAGAAAGTCCAAGAGCCATCAATCCACCATCACATGTATCATTAGCAAGCTTCATATTTAACATGCAATGGCATTAACACAAAATCCACCTTGGCGAATACCACCCCATGACATAGCAAGGATTTGAACCATGGGCTAATAAGAACATCAAGTTAGCAACCAAAAACATGCATGAATCTCATGGCACAACATCAAACATACCTTAATCTTGATACAAGTATGGCCAAACCTCTTCCTAATCCTCTTCCAAACCAAACATGAAGCAAAAACTCCCTCTTCTTCCTTAGAATTTTCGGTCAAGAGAGAATGAAAAGGATGGACAAATTTTTTTCTTTTCTTTTCTTCAACTCACGGCAATGGGGGGGGACACTCACCATTCTCCTTTTTTTTTTTCTTCCCTTTCATTATTCAATTCCCATGCTCATTATTTTATTTTTTTTCTTACATACACCATTGTCCCAACATGTTTTATGACATGTTTTTGCCCATAATCCTTGTCATGGCGGCCACTAGCTATTAGGGGGAATTTGACATGCAAGTCCTCCCTTTTGATTACATGCACTATTAGGTCCTTATAGATTAGCCTATCGCATTTCAAAAGTGTCACACAAGTCCTAATAACTGAATTCACATGCAATCGACTAAATTGAAGCTTGAAATTCTCACACATTCATAAATACATATTCTAGACAATAAATATTACGTTTAAACATTTCGGTGACTCGGTTTAGCGGTCCCGAAACCACTTCCCGACTAAGGTCAATTTTGGGCTGTCACATTGACTGCTCTGACCTCTGTGTATTACGAATCAGATATCTCCATGTACAGAGTTTCAATGACTATGCTGTTTGTTTCTAATAAACTAGACTCAATAAGGAATCTGTACATATAAAGTATGACTTATAATTATTTTTTAAAAATTTATGATGAATTTTTAAAGTCAAAACAGGGGATCCAGAAATTGCTCTGGACCTATTTCACAAAAATTTAAACATCTCATAAAATATAACTCATATACCTATTTTGTTCCATCCGTATGAAAATAGACTCATAATTATTCAATTCCATATTTTATTCATCATTTAATTATATCTCTACTATTTTTAATGATTTTTCAAACTCACGTCACTCATCATTGTTCTAATCTATTTTATGGTAAATTTTACCTATTTCATGGTTTCCATGGATTAGCTAGCAATTTAGCATAGATAACACCAAATATGATCATGATTAGCCATTCCAATGGCTAATCATTACCAAGCATTTCCATACCACTCAATAACCATATCATAAGACCATATACACAAAATGATTATAATGCTATACATGCCATGCTCAAAATATACAAGCCATTATGCCAAGATGATACACGGATAGTGTGAGCGAGCCTCCGACCATTCCCGATTTTCGAGCTGGCTTGTCAAAACTACAAGGAATGAAAAGGAAGGAGTAAGCATAAATGCTTAGTAAGTTCACATGCAAATAGCAAGTAACACAACTATATAAGCAAACATAAAACATCATTTGCATAATCATCATCGAGATATTCATATCACATTTTCATTTATCATCTTACCATATTGTTGTTATATCGAGTTTTCAACCCGAGGGTTAAGTACATACCTATTCAAAGTATCTATTTCACAACACTTACCAATACGTCCCTTTCATCTCGAGTATTCCTCCATTTGAGTAGAATTTTACCCGTTGAACACATGGGAATATAATTCGGATACATGGAAAGTTTGCACATAAGTGCCACATATGTAGCCAAGCTACCATGTAACCCGCCCATAAGCGAACTCGGACTCAACTCAACGAGCTCGGATGCCTAGTTACATCTCACGAACTCGGACTCAACTCAATGAGTTCAGACATTCGCATCCATAAGTGAACTCGGACTCAACTCAACGAGCTCGGATGCCCAAATATCCTAGTGACATGTCACTTGTATCCTAATCCATTCCTAAGGTTCAACGGGACCTTTTTCCCAATCATGTGTCTCAACCATCTTCTACGGAATGTCGATACCGATACTCGGTAGTATTTTACATTTTCCATGTATATCACATAATTTGACATATTATCAAACAATTATCACAAGTATAATCTTTCATAATAATTATCATATCATTTAAATAACATTAAAACATTTAAAATAATAACTATGTTACCAACATTTACATATGAACTTACCTCGTATACGAAAATGGCTACTTTTACCATTTCGTCCACAACTTGGTATTTTTCCCATTTTAGCCCGAATTTCAGTTTTCCTTGCTCTATCATTTAAAATATAGTCTAATTAGGACTCACATTATTCAAATTGACCCAAAATCATATTTTGGAAAAATTACAGTTTTTCCCCTAAACTTTTGCATATTTACACTTTTACCCCAAAGCTCATAAATTAAACTTCAGCCTATTTTCTTATGTTTTATGACATGCTGATCATTTTTCCCTTCTATGGCAACATCAAATTCTCACTCTAACATGTACTTATGACTATTAGGTATTTTTACCAATTAAGCCCTTTTGCTCGTTTTCACTTAAAACCGAGTAGCACAAGTTGTCTAACATAATTTAAAACCTCATATTCTATCATAAAACACAAAAATACACAAATTTCACCTATGGGTATTTTTCCAATTATGAACCCTAGGTTGAATTATTGCTAGCATAAGCTAAATCAAGTTACCGGGACTCCAAAAACGTAAAAAAAACATTAAAAATGAGGCTAGAACGGACTTACAATCGAGCTTGGAAGCTTGAAAACCCTAGCCATGGTTTCTCCTTGCTATATTCGGCCATGGGGTTGAAGATGGACACATTTGGGTTTTAAAATTTGTCTTTTAATTCATTTTACCCTTAAATGACCAAAATGCCCTTTCTACTATTCTTTAAATTTTTACCCTTCCAAGCCCATTTTTGTCCAGATTTTTTTAGAAATTGTTCAAATTACTCTTTAAGGACCTCTAATAAATAATATAATTCAAATTTATGCAAAATGCTTCTAGAACACAAGTTTTGCAATTTATTCAATTTAGTCACCAATTTCAAATTAAGCACTTTATGCAAAGAATTTCTTCACGAAATTTTCACACAATCATGCACTCATATCATAGACCTCAAAATAATTATAAAATAATTATTTCTATCTCAGATTTTTGGTCTCAAAACCACCATTCCGACTAGGCCCAAAATCAGGATATTACAACTCTCCCCCCTTTTAGGGATTTTCGTCCCCGAAAATCTTACCGGAAAAGTGGTTTTCACTTAGATTCCTCAATTTCATATTCAGTGCTGAAGAACTTTCACTTAGGCTGTACCTCCAATACATCTCTTTAATTTCTCATATGATCTGAAAGCTTACAGTCTCAACTCTCAATTGTTCTTAAATTTTCAACCATTCTCAGTTTCCCATGATATCATGACATAAAACCCGGATCTCAACTTGATTTAATGGAAACCGGAATTCCAAGAAATCCAACAATCAAAGAGACCTGAAATTCCATGAATCTGATGAGAAGGAATTCATTCAATACCGATATGATTTATAGATCTCGCCAAACATTTAACAATAGGATACATCACATTTTCCTCTTTCCGCCATGGAAATAATTCTGATATGGCCTCAAAAATAATCCTTCTCATTTCCATCCCAATATCAACACTGGCAAGGATAATTTTGATAGATCCCAATGCTCGGCTTTAACCTCTTTAACAACTCATATTTGATGTAACATCGAATGCTCTAAACTATCATATTACCTTACTGTCTTGAAACACATCACAATTCATACAACAATACATTATTGAAAGTCAGGAAGTCTTTGCTCAATGTAGACTAGTCTAGTTTAGACGCTTCAGTTACCAATATTCTCATCTATCCGAACTCTGTCAACATGTAATAAACTTTTCAACTTTCACAAGACGAAAACCTTATCATTCGTAGTGACTTTAACTAATATCCAACTCTTTCTAATAAATATACACTTCTCGTTCAGACTATTTACTCTTTTACCCGTACAAAATGAAATTCTATTATCAGACTTGAGAAAAATAATCCTGACATAATTGTCACATGAAATATTTCAAATAAATAATTCACCATATCGACTAAAATTTGCGCTTTTATCACTTATGCCTTTACTGATGTCAAATCCTTACATAGAAATTAGAAAAATCCCAATACGAAAATCACCACATTACCAAGATCAAATTAGAAGTATAGTCATATTTGACATGCTTATCACGAGCTGAAGAACGCACTTCGAACATGAGTCTTAATTGACAAATTATGGAACAAAGATAACAAGAAAACCGAATAAAGAAATCCAAGATAGAGAAACCCAGAAAAAAGAAATCCAGAATAAAGAGATCCAGGATAAAGAAACTTAAGATACGATACTATGCCGGAGAATCGAAAACCAAACTCATAGAGAAAACACAGAATAAAGAAATCCAGAATAAAGAGATTTAGGATAAAGAAACCCAAGATACGATACTATGCCGGAGAATCAAAAACCAAACTCATAGAGAAAACGCAGAATACCCCGATAATTCTTCAAAGAAAGAAAGTCCAAAAGAAAACATCATTTAATCCCACTAGAATCAAATATAACAAGAACAATATATCTTCACATACATATATATCAGATGAAGCATAAAGCAGAAGAAACAGAATCATAATATCATATGTATTTTCTCATCAATTCTTATCAAACGAAATGAAATAGAATACCGATGAAATAGAGCAATATAAATTATAAACCAAATCGGACTACGGTGCTTTCATCCAACACGAATTAGAAGACATTCCCATATAACAAGAATTTCTTCGAAGATCAATAGCCATAGAAATATTTCGAGAACGGGTAAACACATAGAACATCTCAAAAGAGATCGCTAAATGGCCCGGTCATAATCTTGTCACACTCAGATAGTTCACATTTCAAATATCATTTCCCCAACTAGTTCTCGCCATCACAAATTTCATATTAAACCATTCACTAAAGAAGGCCAATTCGAATAAATTTCGATTTACACTTTTCTCGACCTTGCACCTGAGTAATTCTATTTACCAAAGAGAATTCCTTCTCTAACTGGGACAATGCATAATTCCAATAATCTTTATATCAATCCGATACTTTACTGGCTCTGACTTTACTTATCAGCTCATTTTCAATCTCTGATCATACTTATAATTATTCTATCACTGAACTCTTTGGGTTCTCAACCGAAAACTTATTCAATACAAATCTCATGAAATTACATTATAAGTACCACTTCGGTAAGGGGGAGGGGTTGTAGGACCTCTGACTAGACTTTCTTATACATACACATATGACACAACTTCCATCATCATAGCAACATCATCAAAATCATGTCATTCATTCCGGCAATTCAACATTCATGTTGGCTTACACCAATTTTCCTATTTTCCCATTTAGACAATATACTTATGCATACTGTAACACCCCTTACCCGTTACCGTCGCCGAAACAGGATACAAGGTATTACCAGAACATAATACCTACCATTAAACATAATCGAAATATAAATATGTCTTGAACAATATTAGCCAACTTTAATGGCTTGTACAAATTAGCTGGTCGAAAATCTGTAACTAATATTTTAAACCTAGACAAATATGACACGTAACAAAATAATTAAGCCTACTATACATGCCATAATTCAAAACGTTTAGTTCAAATACCCTAAAGTAGGATAGTGCGGATAGATCTTCACGATCCTTAACTCCCGAGCAAGCCGGAGAACACTATAAGACAAAAGAGAGAAACAAAGTAAGCTTATAGCTTAGTAAGTAAGTATGTAAATACTAATTAAAAAAATCTAACATGTTTACACAACAATTCAAGTACATCTACTTTAACTTCACTATTCATTCCACTTTGATTAAGCTGTCTCTGCTGCGTCATATTCACTAAATAAATCATAACTCGAGTTACCAAACTCGAAATTCAAATCCGTAAAATTTCCTGAATCTAGACTCATAAAGCTTTTTGCTAATTTTTTCTATAATTTTGGTTCAGCTGATTAGTACAGTTTATTAGTTAAAGTTTCCCCTGTTACACAGCTCGACTGATCTGACCTCTGTTCACTACAAATTGAATTTCTCTCAGTACACAATTCAAACAACCCTGAAGTCTATTTCATTTAAAAATAGTCTCAATAAGGAATTTAGGCATGTAAACTATATTTCTTAATTTGCTTTGTACAATTTTTAATGATTTTTCAAAGTTGGAACAGGGGATCACGTATTCATCCTGAGCAAGTCACATACAATTGTAAATATCTCAAAATATAGAATTCCTTTGCTTGCTCTGTTTCTTTTATATGAAAGTAGACTCATTAAACTTTAATTTCACATCTCATTCAACCTCTAATTATATTCTTCCTATTTTTGGTGATTTTTCAAAATCACGTCACTGCTACCATCTAAAAACAGTTTTAATGCTAATTTCACTCTTTCACAAATTCTTTATGTTAACCTCATTTTATCTTATATTTGTATATACCACAAATCATTTTCACCATATTTCATTCACCATAAGTATAGGTCCAAACCACAATGTCACCACAAAACCATCCTGTTGAACAATTCGGATCAATCCTCGATATTTAATGGTTTCAAAGACACAGCCCCACCATCATACTTCGCTTAGTTCGGCTCTCTTGTACACATGGTGAACACTTAGTACCACTCATGCGACCTAGCCGATTTGTCTCGTAGCTCTCTTGTCTACATGGTGTCCGTCACTTGGAATCACGCATGCACCCAGCTACATTTATCTTTCACGTAGCTCTCTTGTCTACATGGTGTCCTTCACTTGGAATCACGCATGCACCTAGCTACATTTATCTTTCACGTAGCTCTCTTGTCTACATGGGATACATCTCGTATCACACATGTGACCTAGCTACTACAGGTGTCTCAGTAGCTTTCTTGTACACATGATGTGCACTCGGCATCATACATGTGACCTAGCTACGCTCCATCTATTTTATTCGATTTTTCCAATGTTCAACCGGATCTCTCTCTATTATTTATTTCCATTCTTCCAATAGTCGATTTATACTTCAACATCAGCTAGTATATACATATAATAGGCTGAAATATAAGAATGTACATGAAATTA
The DNA here is from genome assembly GCF_025698485.1 of Gossypium arboreum. Taxonomy (NCBI): domain Eukaryota; kingdom Viridiplantae; phylum Streptophyta; class Magnoliopsida; order Malvales; family Malvaceae; genus Gossypium; species Gossypium arboreum. The sequence goes on from NC_069076.1 coordinate 31,218,895, forward strand.
TTGTAATATTTACATACAAACTTACCTTGGTGCAAAATGTGGAAATTTTGCAATTTAATCCAAAACTTTTTCCTTCCCTGCTCGAGATCAATTCGCGTCTTTCTTGATTTTGGAGCTTGAAAATTGAAGAAACCCTAGCTATGGAGAGAGGGAGAATTCGCAGCAACTAAGGAGGATGATGACCAATTTTGTGTTATTTTTCCCATTTTATTTCATTTAATATCCAAATGACCAAAATGCCCTCCTTACTAAACTTTCAAAATTCCTTCCATGTCCTAATTTTGTCCATGAACTTAAAATTGGTCAAATTGCTATTTAAGACCTCCTAATTAATATTCCAAAACAATTTCATACTAAAACTTCGGGATGCAAATTTTGCAACTTATTCAATTTAGTCCCTACTTTCAATTTAAGCACTTTAGGCATAGAATTTCATCACGAAATTTTCACACAATCATGCAATCATATCATAAACCCCAAAATAATTATAAAACAATTATTTCTATCTCGGATTTGTGGTCACGAAACCACTATTCCGATTAGGCCCTAATTCGGGTTGTCACAATTCTCCCCTTTTGAGATTTTCGTCCCGAAAATCTTACCGATAAAGAGGTTTGGGTCTTGTTTCCTCATAGCTTCTTCAGTTCCCACGTAGCCTCTTCTATCCCATGTCGTGCCACAATACTTTCACTAAAGCTATACTTTTATTTCTTAACTGCTTAACCTCTCGAGCCAAAATCTTTATTGGTTCCTCCTCATAGGTCATATCCGATCGAATCTCAATTTCGTTGGAGAAATCACATGTGAAGAATCGAACGATAACGTCGCAACATTGATACATGAAACACATTATGAATTCTTTCTAACTCGCCGGTAAGGCCAACCGATATGCCATCGGGTCCAATTCTCTCAAGAATCTCAGACGCCCAATAAAACGCGGACTCAACTTGCCTTTTCGACTAAATCTCGTAATCTTTTTCCATGGTGACACCTTCAAGAACACTTTATCACCCACCGAAATTCAATCTCTTTTCTTTTTAAATCAGATATGACTTTTGTCGATCTGAAGCGACTTTCAAGCAATCCCAATTACGCTTATTTTCTCTTCGGTTTCTTTAACTAGATCAACTCCATGAATCATTTCTCACTAAGCTCGGTCCAATATAAAGGAGTCCGACACTTACGACCATACAAGGCTTCAGACGGTGCCATTTGTATACTTGATTGATAAGCTGTTATTGTAGGCAAACTCAATCAAAGATAGATATTTCTCCCAACTACCTCCAAATTCTAAAACACAAGATCTAAGCATATCTTCGAGTACCGGATTACTCTTTCTGTTTGACCATCTGCTTGTGGATGAAATGCGTACTAAAGTTCAATTTTGTACCCAAAGCTTCTTGTAACTTTTTCCAAAATCTCGAGGTAAATCTTGGATCTCTATCCGATATTATAGACATAGGTACTCGTGCAACTTCACAATTTCAAGAACATATAATTCGCTAATTTATCAAGTGAGTAATCGGTACGTCATGGTATAAAGTGGGCTGACTTTGTTAATCTATCAACCACTACCCAAACAAAGATCCTTCTTTTTAGGAGTTAAAGGCAAACCGTTACAAAATCCATGGTAATCTTGTCCCATTTCCACTCGTGCACCATTATGGTTGAAGTAATCTCAAGGCACTTGATGTTCAACTTTTACTTGTTGATGATCAAACACTTGGTTACAAATTCGAAATGTCCCTTTTCATACCGCCACCAATACGACTTCTTTAAATCATTATACATTTTTGTGCTACCAGGATGAACCGATAAATGACCATTGTGCGCCTCATGTAATATTTTCGAATCAATTTATCGCTTTTCTAAGACACATATCCCGTCTCCAAACATCAAACAATCATCCGGTCCAACTCGAAAATCGAGTCGTAATCGATTCGCATTGAGTTCTCTTGATCCGCAACTCACTATCATTCTTTTGAGCATCACAAATTAACTGGAGAAATAACGGTTTAGCTCTCATTTCTGCTAAGATTGACCCATCATCAGACAATGCTAACCCTGTGTTCATGGCTTTCAAAGTAAAAAGAAATTTTCTGCTCAAGGCGTCAGCAACTACATTTGCTTTTCCTGGATGATAATCAATCACTAGATCATAATCCTTTAATAATTCAAGCCATCTTCGCTGTCGCAGATTCAGATCCTTCAACAAAACGTCTATAATACCCGGCTAAGCCTAAAAAGCTTCTAACCTCGGATACATTCTTGGGCGGTTTCCAATCGACGATCGCAGAAATCTTACTTGGATCCACCCGAATACCATCACCTGAGACTATATGCCCCAAAAATCCGACTTCACGGCCGAACTCACTTTTACTAAACTTGGCAAACAGTTTCTTTTCTCTCAAGATTTGCAATATAGTTCTCAAGTGTTCGGCATGTTCAGACTCATCTCGAGAATAAATTAAAATGTCATCTATAAACACTACTACAAACTTATCCAAATATGGCCTAAGATCCGATTCATTAAGTCCATAAATATAGTGGAGCATTTGTTGTCGAAAGGCATCACAAGAAACTCATAATGTCCATACCTTATCCTAAAGCGTTTTGCACATCTCGACTCCTTAACTCTCAATTGGTAGTAACCGGACCTCAAATCAATCTTTGAAAACATGTGGCCCCTTTAACCGATCGAATAAATCATCAATCCTCGGCAATGGGTACTTGTTCTTTATTGTCACCTTATTAAGTCGACGGTAATCAATGCAAAGTCTCATTGAAAAATCCTTCTTCTTTAATAATAATACAGAGCACCCAGGGAGAGAAACTCGGTCTCACAAATCCCTTTGTCCGTTAACTCCCCTGAATCGAGCCTTCAATTCTTTTAATTCAATGAGCCATTCTATATGGAGCAATCGAGATCGGTCAAAGGTCTTAACAACAAATCAATAGCAAAATCTATCTCTATTCGAGGCAACCTGGCAATTCCTCCGAAATACATCCGAAACTCACAAAGCTATCAAGATCGATTCAAATTTCAGTTGGGGCAACTCAATATTCATTACATAAGCGGATAAGCTTCACACCCTTTTCTCATGTATTTGCGTGCAGACATGTGCGAAATCACCATAGGCAATTTATTTGATTCATCTGTTTCAACCCACGTAATTTCTCCATTTTCACATTTCAATTCTAGTGTCTTTTGTTTACAATCTACCTTAGCATCATACAATGTTAACCAGTCCATTCCCAAGATAACGTCAAACTCACCAAATGGTAACAACATCAAGTTGACCGGAAAACAAATGACCTTGAATCATTAATGGGCAATTCTTGCAAACCTTGTCAACTAGCACATATTGGCCTAAGGGTTCGACACTTTAATCGTAAACTCAGAAATTCAACAGCAACTTTTTATTGGATACTAAATTCATGCAAATATAGGAATGAGTGGACCCGGATCAATCAATGCAATAACAATAGTATCATAGAGAGAAAATGTACCAAGAATAACATCGGAGATGATGCATCTTCTGCACGTATAGCATAAGCTCTAGCAGTGCTCTAGCTTCGATCTTGCCGTTAAATCTTTCATCACGCTTTTACTACTAGTCCCACCTCCAAGATTTCTCGGTGGTCTACCTCTACTAGCGGTGGTATTCATCTAGCACTCAAATCTTTCTTCTTTAACTTTCTCCGGACAATCTCTAATAAAATGCTCATGAGAACCGACTGAAACAAGCTCGCTTCGGTCCCCAACACTCACCATAATGTTGCTCGCCACATTGTCGACACTCGAGCTTTCTAGGTCGCACATTACCCACACTTGCCACCAAGTAGCTTGAGCTTTAGACCCGAATATGCTCTACCATGATCTCGTGTGAATCCCCAATTGAAACTGCTATTCGAGGGTTTGTCTCTTTGGACCTCTTTGGTTGAGATTGAAATGGCTTGCTTATCTGTCTTTTTCTCGACATCTCGGGCCTCAATAGCAGCTTTTCTTCTTTCTTTGTTCAATTCTTCGCTTTAAGAGCTCGATCAACCAATACTACAAATTCTTTCAACTCCAAAATTCCTACAAGCACTTTAATGTCCTCATTCAGCCCATCTTCAAATCTTCTACACATAATGGCCTCGGTGGACACACATTCTCGGGCATACTTGCCGAGTCTTACAAATTCGCGCTCATACTCGCCACTGAGACATTTTCCCTCGCTTCAATTCAAGGAACTCCTTCCGCTTTTGATCAATGAATCACGACTTATGTATTTCTTTCTAAATTCTTCCGGAAGAAATCCCAAGTAACTTTTTCTTTTGGCACCATCGCAACCAAAGTCTTCCACCGGTGGTAAGTCGAATCTCTCAAAAGTGATACAAGACACTTTAAGCATTCTCGGTGTACATGAGAGCTCATCAAATACACGGTAGAATTTTCAAGCCGTAATTCCGCTTTCTCGGGATCATCATCGATCTTTGCTCTAAACTCTTCACCCCTTGTTTTCGAATCTTGTCAACCGGAGGCTTGTTCATTCTTACCAAATCTATACCTTGAGAAGCTACAGGAATCATCTGAGGTATAGGAGGGGGTGGAGGAGGTTGAGCATTTGGATTTGCTCGAATAAATTCAGTATACCAATTGTTCATCATTTGGAGGTGGAGGAGGTTGAGCATTTGGATTTGCTCGAATAAATTCAGTATACCAATTGCTCATCATTTGGAGAAAGGCATCTCGAGCCTCATCTCCTTGTCTCAATGTCTCAGTCTATTTTCCACAAAGCGCGGTCCCTCAAAGGGAGCCATGACATTACAAAGATCATCATCGGTAGCAGTTCCTTCAGGATCCATTACTATATTAAAACAAAACACAGTTTAGAATAATCAGGAGTCACCACACTATCACAATATTTTTATGGCATGTATAGCTAGACTTTTACACACACTTTATTAGTCCGAGAACCGACTAAACCTTAGCTCTGATACCACTAAATGTAACACCCCTTACCCGTTACCGTCGCCGAAACAGGATACAAGGTATTACCAGAACATAATACCTACCATTAAACATAATCGAAATATAAATATGTCTTGAACAATATTAGCCAACTTTAATGGCTTGTACAAATTAGCTGGTCGAGTATCAGAACTAATATTTTAAACCTAGACAAATATGACACGTAACAAAATAATTAAGCCTACTATACATGCCATAATTCAAAACGTTTAGTTCAAATACCCTAAAGTAGGATAGTGCGGATAGATCTTCACGATCCTTAACTCCCCGAGCAAGCGGAGAACACTATAAGACAAAAGAGAGAAACAAAGTAAGCTTATAGCTTAGTAAGTAAGTATGTAAATACTAATTAAAAAAAATCTAACATGTTTACACAACAATTCAAGTACATCTACTTTAACTTCACTATTCATTCCACTTTGATTAAGCTGTCTCTGCTGCGTCATATTCACTAAATAAATCATAACTCGAGTTACCAAACTCGAAATTCAAATCCGTAAAATTTCCCTGAATCTAGACTCATAAGGCTTTTTGCTAATTTTTTCTATAATTTTGGTTCAGCCGATTAGTACAGTTTATTAGTTAAAGTTTCCCTGTTACACAGCTCGACTGATCTGACCTCTGTTCACTACAAATTGAATTTCTCTCAGTACACAATTCAAACAACCCTGAAGTCTGTTTCATTTAAAAATAGTCTCAATAAGGAATTTAGGCATGTAAACTATATTTCTTAATTTGCTTTGTACAATTTTTAATGATTTTTCAAAGTTGGAACAGGGGATCACGTATTCATCCTGAGCAAGTCACATACAATTGTAAATATCTCAAAATATAGAATTCCTTTGCTTGCTCTGTTTCTTTTATATGAAAGTAGACTCATTAAACTTTAATTTCACATCTCATTCAACCTCTAATTATATTCTTCCTATTTTTGGTGATTTTTCAAAATCACGTCACTGCTACCATCTAAAAACAGTTTTAATGCTAATTTCACTCTTTCACAAATTCTTTATGTTAACCTCATTTTATCTTATATTTGTATATACCACAAATCATTTTCACCATATTTCATTCACCATAAGAATAGGTCCAAACCACAATGTCACCACAAAACCATCCCGTTGAACAATTCGGATCAATCCTCGATATTTAATGGTTTCAAAGACACGACCCACCATCATACTTCGCTTAGTTCGGCTCTCTTGTACACATGGTGAACACTTAGTACCACTCATGCGACCTAGCCGATTTGTCTCGTAGCTCTCTTGTCTACATGGTGTCCGTCACTTGGACTCACGCATGCGACCAGCTACATTTATCTTTCACGTAGCTCTCTTGTCTACATGGTGTCCTTCACTTGGAATCACGCATGCACCTAGCTACATTTATCTTTCACGTAGCTCTCTTGTCTACATGGGATACATCTCGTATCACACATGTGACCTAGCTACTCTGAGGTGTCTCGTAGCTTTCTTGTACACATGATGTGCACTCGGCATCATACATGTGACCTAGCTACGCTCCATCTATTTTATTCGATTTTTCCAATGTTCAACCGGATCTCTCTCTCTATTATTTATTTCCATTCTTCCAATAGTCGATTTATACTTCAACATCAGCTAGTATATACATATAATAGGCTGAAATATAAGAATGTACATGAAATTATTGTAATATTTACATACAAACTTACCTTGGTGCAAAATGTGGAAATTTTGCAATTTAATCCAAAACTTTTTCCTTCCCCCGTTCGAGATCAATTCCGCGTCTTTCTTGATTATGGAGCTTGAAAATTGAAGAAACCCTAGCTATGGAGAGAGGGAGAATTGGCAGCAACTAAGGAGGATGATGACCAATTTTGTGTTATTTTTCCCATTTTATTTCATTTAATATCCAAATGCCCAAAATGCCCTCCTTACTAAACTTTCAAAAATTCCTTCCATGTCCTAATTTTGTCCATGAACTTAAAATTGGTCAAATTGCTATTTAAGACCTCCTAATTAATATTCCAAAACAATTTCATACTAAAACTTCGGGATGCAAATTTTGCAACTTATTCGATTTAGTCCCTACTTTCAATTTAAGCACTTTAGGCATAGAATTTCATCACGAAATTTTCACACAATCATGCAATCATATCATAAACCCCAAAATAATTATAAAACAATTATTTCTATCTCGGATTTGTGGTCACGAAACCACTATTCCGATTAGGCCCTAATTCGGGTTGTCACACATACATTCTATGTTTTCTAGATAGCTTTACTTATCCATTCATTTAATTAAATTAATTCATGCTCATGACATCATATAAGGCCAAACAAACATAGATATTTGCATCACAATCACAACTTTCATTTCGTGCATCATCATGTACATATCATTACAATCATATAATTCACCCAACAATTTAACATAGATAAGTTCATTTCATTATAATCCTTTATCTCATAAAATTGTATATCATTAACATTCATCAACATTCAACGTCCAATCAAGACAAGGACATTTTCATTCGTATCATGATATTATGACCTTTATTCATACCTCTACTACTTTCTATTTATTCCGTTCATCTTATCAAGTAAGCCACATACACTACATCATATGAGCATTAAGCAAATATGGATATTTCTCACAACATGAACTTTCATCTCACATATTATCACATATGTATCATAAACTTATATTCATACTTTTCTAAACCGAGACTTATCATAATCATAACTTTACTCAAATACCTTCACATAACATTGAACATGGTCAGTGCAGCTCGGTTGGAGAGTACCCTGCCTAAATAAGATGGTACTCATACGCGTCGGAAGACATCACACTATCACAGATCAGTGGCATGTATAGCTAAACTTTTACACATGCTAAGTTAGTCCGAGAACCGTCTAAACCTACTCTGATACAACAAAATGTAAGCCCCGTACCTGAGACCATCGCTGGAGTGAAAAACGAGGTGTTAACAGACTTAATTCATTACTTAAATAGCTCAAACAATTTATTTTTAAAATTTCAGTCAAGCTAGCAATCTGCGTCACAGTCGCTTAAAAATTCATATCTCGGGTTCTGAAACTCAAAATCCAATTCCGTAAATTTTTCCTGAAACTAGACTCATATATCTATTTACTAATGTTTTTCTAGAATTTTTGGTCAAGCCAATTAGTACATTTTATTAGTTAAAGTCTCCCATGTTTCAGGGTTTGACTGCTCTGACCTCTGTGTATTACGAATCAGATATCTTCCTGTAGAGAGTTTCAATGACTATGCTGTTTGTTTCTAATAAACTAGACTCTATAAGGAATCTGTACATATAAAGCATGACTTATATTTTTTTAAAATATATTTTGCCCTATTTCACAAAAATTTAAACATCTCATAAAATATAACTCATATACCTGTTTTGTTCCATCCATATGAAAATAGACTCATAATTCTTCAATTCAATATTTTATTCATCATCTAATTATATCTCTACTATTTTTAATGATTTTTCAAACTCACGTCACTATCTTGCATGCGAATCTATTTTATGGTAAATTTTACCTATTTCATGGTTTCCATGGATTAGCTAGCAATTTAGCATAGATAACACCAAATATGATCATGATTAGCCATTCCAATGGCTAATCATTAACAAGCATTTCCATACCACTCAATAACCATATCATAAGACCATATACACAAAATGATTATAATGCTATACATGCCATGCTCAAAATATACAAGCCATTATGCCAAGATGATACACGGATAGTGTGAGCGAGCCTCTGACCGTTCTCGATTTCCGAGCTGGCTTGTCAAAACTACATGGAATGAAAAGGAGGGAGTAAGCATAAATGCTTAGTAAGTTCACATGCAAATAGCAAGTAACACAACTATATAAGCAAACATAAAACATCATTTGCATAATCATCACCGAGATATTCATATCACATTTTCATTTATCATCTTACCATATTGTTGTTATATCGAGTTTTCAAATCGAGGGTTAAGTACATACCTATTCAAAGTATCCATTTCACAACACTTACCAATACGTCCCTTATATCTCGAGTATTCCTCCATTTGAGTAGAATTTTACTCGTTGAACACATCGGATTATAATTCAGATACATGGAAAGTTTGCACATAAGTGCCACATATGTAGCCAAGCTACCATGTAACTCGCCCATAAGCGAACTCGGACTCAACTCAACAAGCTCGGATGTTCGCATCCATAAGTGAACTCGAACTCAACTCAACGAGCTCGGATGCCTAGTTACATCTCACGAACTCGGACTCAACTTAATGAGTTCGAACATTCGCATCCATAAGTGAACTCGGACTCAACTCAACGAGTTCGGATGCCTAATGTAATATCCTGATTTTAGGCCTAGTCGGAATAGTGGTTTCGTGACCACAAAATCCGAGATATAAATAATTATTTTATGATTATTTTAAGGTCTATGATATGATTGCATGATTGTGTGAAAATTTCGTGAAGAAATTTTATGCATAAAGTGCTTAATTTGAAATTTGGGACTAAATTGAATAAATTGCAAAACTTGTGTTCTAGAAGTATTTTGCATAAAATTGAATTAGATTATTAATTAGAGGTCCTTAAAGAGTAATTTTACCAATTTCTAAGTCTATGGACAAAATTGGACATGGATGGAATTTTGGAAAGTTTAGTAGTAAGGGCATTTTGGTCATTTAGGGTAAAATGAATTAAAATACAAAATTAAAAGCCAATTTTGCTCATCTTCAACCCCATGGCCGAATATAGCAAGGAGAAACCATGGCTAGGGTTTTCAAGCTTCCAAGCTCGATTGTAAGTCCGTTCTAGCCTCGTTTTAATGATTTTTACGTTTTTGGAGTCCGAGTAGCTCGATTTAGCTTATGCTAGCAATAATTTAACCTAGGGTTTATATTTGGAAAAATACCCATAGGTGAAATTTGTGTATTTTGGTGTTTTATGATAGAATGTGAGGTTTTAAATTATGTTAGACAACTTGTGCTACTCGGTTTTAAGTGAAAAGCGAGCAAAAGGGCTTAATCGGTAAAAATACCTAATAGTCATAAGTACATGTTAGAGTGAGAATTTGATGTTGCCATAGAAGGAAAAATGATCAGCATGTCATAAAACATAAGAAAATAGGCTGAATTTTAATTTACGAGCTTTGGGGCAAAAGTGTAAATATGCAAAAGTTTAGGGCAAAATTGTAATTTTTCCAAAATATGATTTTGGGTCAATTTGAATAATGTGAGTCCTAATTAGACTATATTTTAAATGATAGAGCAAGGAAAACTGAAATTCGGGCTAAAATGGGGAAAATACCAAGTTGTGGACGAAATGGTAAAATAGCCATTTTAGCATCTGAGGTAAGTTCATATGTAAATGTTGGTAACATAGTTATTATTTTAAATGTTTTAATGTTTTTAAATGATATGATAATTATTATGAAATATTATACTTGTGATAATTGTTTGATAATATGTCAAATTATGTGATATACTTGGAAAATGTGAAATACTACCGAGTATCAGTATCGGCATTCCGTAGAAGATGGTTGAGACACATGATTGGGAAAAGGTCCGTTGAACCTCGTGAATGGATTAGGATACAAGTGACATGTCACTGGGATATTTGGGCATCCGAACTCGTTGAGTTGAGTCCGAGTTCACTTATGGATGCGAGCGTCCGAACTCGTTGAGTTGAGTCCGAGTTCGTGAGATGTAACTAGCCATCCGAACTCGTTGAGTTGAGTCCGAGTTCACTTATGGATGCGAACGCCCGAGCTCGTTGAGTTGAGTCCGAGTTCACTTATGGGCGGGTTACATGGTAGCTTGGCTACATATGTGGCACTTATGTGCAAGTTATCCATGTATCCGAATTATATTCGATGTGTTCAACGGGTAAAGTTCTACTCAAATGGAGGAATACTCAAGATGAAAGGGACGATTGGTAAGTGTTGTGAAATGGATACTTTGAACAGGTATGTACTTAACCCTCGGGTTGAAAACTCGATATAACAACAATATGGTAAGATGATAAATGAAAAGGTGATATGAATGTCTTGGTGATGATTATGCAAATGATGTTTTATGTTTGCTTATATGGTTATGTTACTTGCTATTTGCATGTGAGCTTACTAAGCATTTATGCTTACTCCTCCTTTTCATTCCTTGTAGTGTTGACAAGCCAGCTCGAAAATCGGAAAGCGGTCGGAGGCACGCTCACACTATCCGTATACCATCTTGGCATAATTGCTTGTATATTTTGAGTATGGCATGTATAGCATTATAATCATTTTGTATATATGGTCTTATGATATGGTTATTGAGTGGTATGGAAATAGAAATGCTTGGTAATGATTAGCCATTGGAATGGCTAATCATGATCATATTTGGTATTATGTATGTCAAATTGCTAGCTAATCCATGGAAACCATGAAATAGGTAAAATTTACCATAAAATAGATTCAGACAGCAGCAGTGACATGAGTTTAAAAATCACTAAAATAGTAGAAATGGAATTAAATAAAGAATAAGTTATGGAATCGAAGTTTGATGAGTCTATTTTCATATGGAATAAGCGAAACAGGTATATGAGCTATATTTTATGAGATGTTTAAATTTTTGTGAAACAGGGCCAGAGCGATTTCTGGATCCCCTGTTCTTAATTTGGAAATTCACCATAAATTTTACAAAGATAATTAGAAGTCATGCTTTATATGTACAGATTCCTTATTGAGTCTAGTTTTATTAGAGATAAACGGCATAGTCATTGAAGCTCTGTACAGGGAGATATCTGATTCGTAATACACAGAGGTCAGAGTAGTTGAACCCTGAAACAGGGGAGACTTTAACTAATAAACTGTACTAATTGGCCCAACCAAAAATTCTAGAAACAAATTAGTAGATATATATATGAGTCTAGTTTCAGGAAAAATTTACGGAATTGGATTTTGAGTTTCGTAACTCGAGATATGATTTTTAAAGCGACTGTGATGCAGTTAGCCAGCTTGTCTGGAAATTTTAAAATGAATTGTATGAGCTGTTTAATTAATGAATTAAGTCCGTTAACACCTCGTGTTCGTCTCCGAAACGGTCTCGGCACGGGTGTTACATTTAGTGGTATCGAGCAGGTTTAGTTGGTTCTCGGACTAACCTAGCATGTGTAAAAGTTTAGCTATACATGCCAGCGATGCGTGATAGTGTGATGTCTTCCGACGCGTATAAGTCTTGTCTTATTTAGACAGGTACTCTCCAACCGAAGTTGTGCCGACCATGTTCAATGTTATGTGAAGATATTTGAGTAAAATTATGATTATGATAAGTCTCGGTTCAAAAAGTACGAATAAAAGTTTATGATACATATGTGATAATATGTGAGATGAAAGTTCATGTTGTGATAAATATCTATATTTGCTTAATGCTCATACGATGTAGTGTATGTAGCTTACTTGATAAGATGAACGGAATAAATAAAAAGTAGTAGAGGTATGAATAAAGGTCATAATATCATAATCTGAATGAAAATGTCCTTGTCTTGATTGGACGTTGAATGTTGATGAATGTTAATGATATACAATTTTTTATGAGATAAAGGATTATAATGAAATGAACTTATCTATGTTAAATTGTTGGACCTGAATTGTATGATTGTAATGATATGTACATGATGATGCACGAAATGAAAGTTGTGATTGTGATGCAAATATTTATGTTTGTTTGGCCTTATATAATGTCATGAGCATGAATTAATTTAATTAAATGAATGGATAAGTAAAGCTATCTAGAAAACATAGAATGTATGCATAAGTATATTGTCTAAATGGGACAATAGGAAAATTGGTGTAAGCCAACATGAATGAATGACATGATTTTGATGATGTTACTATGATGATGGAAGTTGTGTCATATGTGTATGTATAAGAAAGTCGAGTCGAGGTCCTACAACCCTCCCCTTACCAAAGTGGTACTTATAATGGAATTTCATGAGATTTGTATTGAATAAGTTTCTGTTGAAAACCCAAAGAGTTCAAATGATAGAATAATTATAAGTATGATCCGAGATTGAAAATGAGTGATAAGTAAAGTCGAGCGAGAAAGTATCGATTGATATAAAGATTATTGGAATTATGCATCGTCCCAGATTAGAGAAGGAATTCTCTTTGGTAAATCGAAATTTATTCGAATCGACATTCTTTAGTGAATGATTTAATATGAAATTTGTGACGGCAGAACTAGTTGGGGAAATGATATTTCAAATGTGAATTATCTCGAGTGTGACAGCTTATGACCTGGACAGATTTAGCGATCTCTTTTGAGATGTTCTATGTGTTCACCCGTTCTCGTAAATATTTCTATGGCTATTGATCTTACGAAGAAATTCTTGTTATATGGGAATGTCTTCTAATTTGGTGTTGGATGAAAGCATTGGTAGTCCGATCGGTTTATAATTTATATTGCTCTATTTCATCGGGTATTCTATTTCATTTAAATCGATAAGAATTGATGAGAGAATTCATATGATATTATGATTCTGTTTCTTCTACTTGATGCTTCATCCGATATATATGTATGGGAAGATATATTGATCTTGTTATATTTGATTTCATGGGATTAAATAATGTTTTCTTTTGGACTTTCTTTCTTTGAAGAATTATCGTGGTATTCTCAGTATTTTCTCTATGAATTTGGTTTTCGATTCTCCGGCATAGTATCGTATCTTGGGTTTCTTTATCCGGATCTCTTTATTCGGATTTCTTTATTCGGTTTCTCTATCTTGGATTTCTTTATTCGGTTTTCTTGTTATCTTTGTTCCATAATTTGTCAATTATGACTCATGTTCAAATCGTTCTTCATTTCGTGATAATCATGTCAAATATGACTATACTTCTAATTTGATCTTGGTAATGTGGTGATTTTAGTATTGGGATTTTTCTAATTTACGTGTAAGGATTTGACATCGATAAAGGCATAGGTGATAAAAGCGAGTTTTAGTCGGTATGGTAAATTATTTATTTAAAAGATTTCATGTGACAATTATGTCGGGATTATTTTTCCCAAGTTTGATAATAGAATTTCATTTTGTACGGATCGAAGAGTAAATAGTTTGAACGAGAAGTCTATATTTATTAGAAAGAGTTGAATATTAGTTTAAGTCACTACGAATGATAAGGTTTCCATCTTGTGAAAGCTGAAAAGTTTATTACATGTTGACAGAGTTCGGATAGATGAGAATATTGGTAACCAAGCGCCCGAACTAGACTAGTCTACATTGAGCAAAGACTTCGACTTTCAAGAATGTATTGTTGTATGAATTGTGATGTGTTTCAAGACGGTGAGGTAATGTGATAGTTTAGAGCATCCGATGTTACATAAAATCGGAGTTGTTAAAGGGGTTAAAGCCGAGCATTGGGATCTATCAAAATTATCCTTGTCAATGTTGATATTGGGATGGAAATGAGAAGGATTATTCTTGAGGCCATATCAGACTTATTTCTATGGCGGAAAGAGGAAAATGTGATGTATCTTATTGTTAAATGTTTGGCGAGATCTATAAATCACATCTGTATTGAATGAATTCCTACTCATCGATTCATGGAATTTCGAGTCTCTTTGATTGTCGATTTCTTGGAATTCGGTCTCCATTAAATCAAGTTGAGATCCGGGTTTTATGTCATGATATCATGGGAAATTGAGAAGGGTTGAAAATTTAAGAACGGTTGAGAGTTGAGGCTGTAAGCTTTTAGATCATATGAGAAATTGAAGAGATGTATTGGAGGTACAGTCTAAGTGCAAGTTATTCGGCACCAAATATGAGATTAAAAGTGAAGACCACTTTTACGGTAAGATTTTTGGGACGAAAATCACGAAGGGGGAGAGTTGTAATATCCGATTTTGGGCCTAGTCGGAATAGTGGTTTTGTGACCACAAAATCCGAGATATAAATAATTATTTTATGATTATTTTAAGGTCTATGATATGATTGCATGATTGTGTGAAAATTTCGTGAAGAAATTTTATGCATAAAGTGCTTAATTTGAAATTTGGGACTAAATTGAATAAATTGCAAAACTTGTGTTCTAGAAGTATTTTGCATAAAATTGAATTAGATTATTAATTAGAGGTCCTTAAAGAGTAATTTTACAAATTTCTAAGTCTATGGACAAAATTGGACATGGATGGAATTTTTGGAAAGTTTAGTAGTAAGGGCATTTTGGTCATTTAGGGTAAAATGAATTAAAATACAAAATTAAAGCCAATTTTGCTCATCTTCAACCCCATGGCCGAATATAGCAAGGAGAAACCATGGCTAGGGTTTTCCAAGCTTCCAAGCTCGATTGTAAGTCCGTTCTAGCCTCGTTTTTAATGATTTTTACGTTTTTGGAGTCCGGTAGCTCGATTTAGCTTATGCTAGCAATAATTTAACCTAGGGTTTATATTTGGAAAAATACCCATAGGTGAAATTTGTGTATTTTGGTGTTTTATGATAGAATATGAGGTTTTAAATTATGTTAGACAACTTGTGCTACTCGGTTTTAAGTGAAAACGAGCAAAAGGGCTTAATCGGTAAAAATACCTAATAGTCATAAGTACATGTTAGAGTGAGAATTTGATGTTGCCATAGAAGGGAAAATGATCAGCATGTCATAAAACATAAGAAAATAGGCTGAATTTTAATTTACGAGCTTTGGGGCAAAAGTGTAAATATGCAAAAGTTTAGGGGCAAAATTGTAATTTTTCCAAAATATGATTTTGGGTCAATTTGAATAATGTGAGTCCTAATTAGACTATATTTTAAATGATAGAGTAAGGAAAACTGAAATTGAGGCTAAAATGGGGAAAATACCAAGTTGTGGGCGAAATGGTAAAATAGCCATTTTAGCATACGAGGTAAGTTCATATGTAAATGTTGGTAACATAGTTATTATTTTAAATGTTTTAATGTTTTTAAATGATATGATAATTATTATGAAATATTATACTTGTGATAATTGTTTGATAATATGTCAAATTATGTGATATACTTGGAAAATGTGAAATACTACCGAGTATCGGTATCGGCATTCCGTAGAAGATGGTTGAGACACATGATTGGGAAAAGGTCCGTTGAACCTCGGGAATGGATTAGGATACAAGTGACATGTCACTGGGATATTTGGGCATCCGAACTCGTTGAGTTGAGTCCGAGTTCACTTATGGATGCGAGCGTCCGAACTCGTTGAGTTGAGTCCGAGTTCGTCAGATGTAACTAGCCATCCGAACTCGTTGAGTTGAGTCCGAGTTCACTTATGGATGCGAACGCCCGAGCTCGTTGAGTTGAGTCTGAGTTCACTTATGGGCGGGTTACATGGTAGCTTGGCTACATATGTGGCACTTATGTGCAAGTTATCCATGTATCTGAATTATATTCCGATGTGTTCAACGGGTAAAGTTCTACTCAAATGGAGGAATACTCAAGATGAAAGGGACGTATTGGTAAGTGTTGTGAAATGGATACTTTGAACAGGTATGTACTTAACCCTCGGGTTGAAAACTCGATATAACAACAATATGGTAAGATGATAAATGAAAAGGTGATATGAATGTCTTGGTGATGATTATGCAAATGATGTTTTATGTTTGCTTATATGGTTATGTTACTTGCTATTTGCATGTGAGCTTACTAAGCATTTATGCTTACTCCCTCCTTTTCATTCCTTGTAGTGTTGACAAGCCAGCTCGGAAATCGGAAGCGGTCGGAGGCACGCTCACACTATCCAGTATACCATCTTGGCATAATGGCTTGTATATTTTGAGTATGGCATGTATAGCATTATAATCATTTTGTATATATGGTCTTATGATATGGTTATTGAGTGGTATGGAAATAGAAATGCTTGGTAATGATTAGCCATTGGAATGGCTAATCATGATCATATTTGGTATTATGTATGTCAAATTGCTAGCTAATCCATGGAAACCATGAAATAGGTAAAATTTACCATAAAATAGATTCAGACAGCAGCAGTGACGTGAGTTTAAAAAATCACTAAAAATAGTAGAAATGGAATTAAATAATGAATAAGTTATAGAAGCGAAGTTTTATGAGTCTATTTTCATATGGAATAAGCAAAACAGGTATATGAGCTATATTTTATGAGATGTTTAAATTTTTGTGAAACAGGGCCAGAGCGATTTCTGGATCCCCTGTTCTGAATTTGGAAATTCACCATAAATTTTAAAAAGATAATTAGAAGTCATGCTTTATATTTACAGATTCCTTATTGAGTCTAGTTTTATTAGAGATAAACGGCATAGTCATTGAAGCTCTGTACAGGGAGATATCTGATTCGTAATACACAGAGGTCAGAGTAGTTGAACCCTGAAATAGGGGAGACTTTAACTAATAAACTGTACTAATTGGCCCAACCAAAAATTCTAGAAAAAAATTAATAGATATATATATGAGTCTAGTTTCAGGAAAAATTTACGGAATTGGATTTCAAGTTCTGTAACTCGAGATATGATTTTTAAAGCGACTGTGATGCAGTTAGCCAGCTTGTCTGGAAATTTTAAAATGAATTGTATGAGCTGTTTAATTAATGAATTAAGTCCGTTAACACCTCGTGTTCGACTCCGGCAACGGTCTCGGGTACGGGATGTTACACCTAAATATCGTAGTGACATGTCACTTGTATCCTAATCCATTCCTAAGGTTCAACGGGACCTTTTTCCCAATCATGTGTCTCAACCATCTTCTACGGAATGCCGATACCGATACTCGGTAGTATTTCACATTTTCCAAGTATATCACATAATTTGACATATTATCAAACAATTATCACAAGTATAATATTTCATAATAATTATCATATCATTTAAATAACATTAAAACATTTAAAATAATAACTATGTTACCAACATTTACATATGAACTTAACTCAGATGCTAAAATGGCTACTTTTACCATTTCGTCCACAACTTGGTATTTTTCCCATTTTAGCGAATTTCAGCTTTTCCTTGCTCTATCATTTAAAATATAGTCTAATTAGGACTCACATTATTCAAATTGACCCAAAATCATATTTTGGAAAAATTACAATTTTTCCCCTAAACTTTTGCATATTTACACTTTTGCCCTAATGCTCGTAAATTAAACTTTAGCCTAAACTTTTGCATATTTACACTTTTGCCCTAATGCTCGTAAATTAAACTTCAGCCTATTTTCTTATGTTTTATGACATGCTGATAATTTTTTCCTTCTAGGGCAACATCAAATTCTCATTCTAACATGTACTTATGACTATTAGGTATTTTTACCGATTAAGCCCTTTTGCTCGTTTTCACTTAAAACCGAGTAGCACAAGTTGTCTAACATAATTTAAAACCTCATATTCTATCATAAAACACAAAAATACACAAATTTCACCTATGGGTATTTATCCAATTATGAACCCTAGGTTGAATTATTGCTAGCATAAGCTAAATCAAGTTACCGGGACTCCAAAAACGTAAAAAATATTAAAAACGAGGCTAGAACGGACATACAATCGAGCTTGGAAGCTTGAAAACCCTAGCCATGATTTCTCCTTGCTATATTCGGCCATGGGGTTGAAGATGGACACATTTGGGTTTTAAAATTTGTCTTTTAATTCATTTTACCCCTAAATGACCAAAATGCCCTTTTTACTATTCTTTAAAATTTTACCCTTCCAAGCCCATTTTTGTCCAGATTTTTTGAGAAATTGGTCAAATTACTCTTTAAGGACCTCTAACTAATAATATAATTCAATTTTATGCAAAATGCTTCTAGAACACAACTTTTGCAATTTATTCAATTTAGTCCCTAACTTCAAATTAAGCACTTTATGCATAGAATTTCTTCACGAAATTTTCACACAACCATGCAATCATATCATAGACCTCAAAATAATTATAAAATAATTATTTTTATCTCATATTTGTGGTCTCGAAACCACCATTCCGACTAGGCCCAAAATTAGGATATTACACTTATGGCAAGTCATATTTACCATTTAATAAACTACCATCATATAACAGATGCAACATGTTTCATCAACTCAAGCATATTTCACCGTTTCAACTTAAACCATTTTCGGGCACAATAACAACTAAATACCAAAACATGCGAAATTCACCTACATTTTCAATCTGACATTTAAGCATGAATAACAACATCTTCATAAGCTTATAATAAAACCAATTGAAACATATTACATGATTTAATATCCAATCAGATTTTCATATTTAGTGCAGTATAACTTAGTTGAATATGCTATTAATGCATATATACATGGTGCGCATATTACCCTAAAAATAAAGGCTATACTTAACATTTGATACATACCAAAATAGTTTACCAAAACAATGATGGGACACATTCATTACGTACCATATAACAACCAAACCTAACAAGCTATTATACAATCATCCATTACTTAACTATATCATATTTCATAATTCCATAACGAATTAACTACTACACCAAATACATATTATATCTATTATTATTTATAGCCGAATCCTATTACTAAAAACAACATACACATCCAACATTTCCATTACCAAATTACCAAAACCAAACTCATTAAATACTATAACTAAGCACATATGAGATGTAACATCCCAAAATTGGGTCTAGTCTGAACAGTGGTTTCGGGATTACAAACCCGACGAGAAAAATTTTATTTTTATTATATTTTTATAGTCTATAAATTTATGGAAATATTTCATAAAATTTTCATTTGAAAATTTTTACGTTTGAGCACTCAATTTAGTCAAAAGGACTAAATTGTAAAAAGTGAAAAAGTTGAGTTCTTTATATATGAGGTGCCTAATTGTTATGAGTTTTAAATTGAAAGTCCTTATTTGATAATTAGTCCTTTAATAAGTTAGTGCATGGATATTTGTTTGGTATTTTAAAATTGTTTGAAATAAAAAGGGTAATTTTGTAAATTAATTAAAATGACCTAATAAGACAAAAATGATAAAAGCTATCATTTTTTTTCATTCTTTCTTCTTCAACTATGGGAAAGAACCAAACTAGCAGCCATGGATGAGCTCCATTCGGCCAAGCTTCTATGGCTTATATAGGTACGGTTTTTGTCCCATTTTTAATGATTTTCGTATTTTTGAGATCCTGAAGCTTAAATTTTTTATTTCTACCAATTGATTGAAGAGAAATTAGAGTTTAAAAATTTACCCATTCATGATATGGTTGTGTTTTGATGATTTATAGTAGATAATGAATGTTTGATGTGTTAAATACGAGTTTTATTTGATGAATTTCGGTAAAAATGTCAAAAAGAGGTTAAATTGTAAAAGTTATAAATTGGTCATAAGTGTGTGAATTAGTGAAAATTTGGAGTTGTCATAGAAGAGAAAAATGTTTAGAATGTCTTAAATCTTATAGAAATTGAATAAAAATTATTTTACGAGCCTAGGGGTAAAAGCATAATTTTTGAAAAGTTAGGGGGCATAATTGTAAATTTTCCAAAATTTGATATATGAATTCAATTGGTTATTTTGTTGATAAAATGTGTTAAATAAGTGTTATTTGACATGTTAGATCAAGAAAACATGAAATTTTAGATTAAGATCGGGGAAGAACAAAGTTGTGTGCTAAATCAGGAAAGTTAGCCATTTCGGCATTTGAGGTAAGTTGGTATGATAATAATACTGCAATAATGTTGTAATTTATATTTGAAAGTTAAATTTAATGAATTAATTGAATTATGTTAAATTAAATGTTTATGGTGCCAAGTTTATGAATTGATTTAAAATATGTCTATGGTACATGAAGTGCATTGAATTATGATACATAAATGTGATTTCTATGATTATGGATATTATGAGCAATTGTAAGTTCATATGATTTTTAATAATGCAATGTGTAATTTAATGTTATTGCCTTGATATTAAATGAGATGTAAGTTTATATGTAAGTAATACATCAATTTTACTTGTATTATGATATTTTATAATAATATTGGAAATATGTTTGTTGATAATTACTTGATTGGTGAAATTGTTGGAAAAGAGAGAGAAATCCCGATTGAACCTTCGGAAAGATTGGATGATATAGATGGTATGTAGCTAGGTCACATGTATGGTGCTAAGTGCACATTATGTGTACAAGAGAGCTACGAGACATTATGACGTAGCTAGGTCGCATGGGTGATACTATGTGTACACCATGTAGACAAGAGAGCTACGAAATATATGTAGCTAGGTCGCATGCGTGGTTCTAGGTGAAGGACACCATGTAGACAAGAGAGCTACGAGATAAACTGGCTAGGTCACATAGGTGGTACTAAGTGTTCACCATGTGTACAAGAAAGCCGAACTATATGATGGGTGGAGCTATGTGCTGAAACCACCAAGTATCGAGGATTGATCCTAAGTGTTCAATGGGAGACTTACTATGTATTGCTTTGTGAGTTTTGTGATGAATAAGTGCAAGAACTTGGTTATGTGAATGATGTGTTCATTAAGTGACCGTAATGTGGTAAGGTTATAAACAAGTAAGTTATACATGAGGATGATTTTATAGTGACCTTGTAATCATGAGCCTGTACTTGTGATGTATGAAATGTGGTGAAAATGATTTGTGATATGTATGTTAAAATGAGGTTAATACAAAGAAAGTGTGGAAGAGTGAATTAGCAATAAAACTATTTTAGACAGTAGCAGTGACATGACTTTAAAAAATCACCACAAATAGTAGGAATTTAATTATATGCTGAATGAGATATTAAATTAAATTTTAATGAGTCTATTTTCATATAAAAGAAACAGAGAATGCAAAGCAATTCCATATTTTGAGATATTTATATTTTTGTGAGACTGGTTCAGAATGATTACGTGATCCCCTATTCTGACTTGGTAAAATCATCATAAATTGTAAAAATATAATTAGGGGGCATGGTTTATATGCTTAGAAACCTTAATGAGTCTATTTTTGATTGGAATAATCAAAAACATTATTTTAATTCTGTACAATGATAAAACTGAGTTTTTATATAGAGAGGGCAGAATTGTTAGACAGTGAAATAGATGAAACTTTAAGAAAAATATGGTATCGATTGGAAAAACCAAAAATTCTGAAACTTTTATGGTGGAAATGTATATGAGTCTAGTTTCAAGGAAAATTTACGAAACTTAATTTTGAGTTCTGTAGCTTAAGAAGTAATTAAATTAGTGACTATGATTCAGGAAAATAGCTTTAGCTGATCTTGTGTGAAAAGGTGAAACCATGTGATTAATGATTCTATTTTCTAGAGCATTTTTATTGAGGAATGGGATAATATTGTTAATTAAATTGCTTATTATTATTAATATGCCAACTTACTAAGCTTTTAAGCTTACCATTTTCCCATTTCTCTTAGTGTTGTCAGGTTGGCTCGGGGTTGGAGATCGTTGGAAGTATCATCACACTATTAGTTTATCAAATTAGAATAATGGTAATTCTTATTTATTGTCAAATAAGTGGCATGTATAGATAATTAGTTATTGATATTAAGTAATATTATGATTTAGCCAAATGTATAGGCTCATTTTGCTTCATTGTATATAGCCATAAAATTTGGCTCATAATGGTTAAAGTTATGTAAACCTATTTTATGTATGCATAGATAAATGTCTTGGTGTGGCCAAGTTAAGAACACAAAAAGGGCTTGAAAAATAGCCTAATGTGATACACATGTGCTTGAGACACGGCCGTGTGTCTCAGCCATGTGAAGAACACGTCCACCACACGGGTGTGTGGTCTAGCCGTGTGAGCAAGTTAGTAGCTAGCTAATTTTTACACGGGGTCCAAACATGGGCGTGTGAAGCCCACACGGTCTACTCACACGGTCGTGTCACATGCCACACAGGCGTCTGACCCTGCTTTGGTAAAAAAAAAATTCTAAGTGTCTGAAAGATTTCAGTTTGTTCCCGAACCAATTTCAATGATTGTTTTGGGCCTCGTAGGCCCTTTTAAGGGACAAATTATATATGTTTGAAAAGTTTAAAATTTGATGAAATTTTATGTCTCTGTTTTAAATGATTACAAGTACTCAAGTCTGGTAATATCTCGTACCCTATTCTGGCGTCAGATACGGGCAAGGGATGTTACATTTAGTGGTATCAGAGCTATGGTTTAGTCGATTCTCAGACTAAAATAGCAAGTGTTAGAGTCTAGTTATACATGCCACAAATATGTGATAGTGATGTCTCCCGACGCTAATGAGGACCATTTTGTTTAAAATGAAGTATTCTCCAACCGCGCTACATCTGACCATTTGATAGCAATATTGAAGTATTTGAATAAAGTGTAGCTATGATGTGTTAAACTCGGAAAGGTATAAATAAGAATTCGTGATATATGTATATGTGATAATACGTGAGATGAAAGTTTATATAGTGATATATTTATTCATATTTGTTTGGCCTTCATATGCTGTTGCATGCTTGACTAAATTGATTAGTAAATGTGATGACTAAAGTTATTCAAAATTCATAGAATGTATGAGTGAGTGCACTTGTTTGAAATGAGATAATTGGAAATTTTGTGTAAGACAGATATGAATAATAAATTGTTTGAAGTGAATAGTATAATTATAATAATATATGTGGATAATGAAAAATGTGTCATATAGATATGTGAGAATCATGTTGATTAAGTTCTTAAGTGTGGAATCAAAGAATTCAGTGATAAAATAATTATATGTAACACCTTGAATTTGGGCCTAGAAGTTTTGGGCCTTGAGCATAGGAGCGGTTGAAGGCAGCTTATAATATTCTCTTGTGCGTGAAAATTTCATTAATGAAGGCTTGTTTTAGTGGTTAAGTGTATTGAGAAGTGTTGGAGAACTCCTAGGTTTAAACCTGGACTCTAGCAAAAATTTTGGTTTAAGGTGAATCAAACCCTGGGTGTAGTAGGTAGGCCTTAAGAATATTGTTGGAGAAATTGTGACACAAAAAGCCTTGTGGCTTAGTGGCAAGTAGCGTGTGGAGCATCTGAGGGGAGGCATGGGTTTGAATCCCATGGCAAGCAAAGAGCATTTATCTTGCTAACAGGGGGGCGGCAAGAGTTGGTGTTGAATTTAAACTCGATGATGGAGGATCCCACATCGGAAGCTAACATAAGAGTGGATCTGGTGGCTTCAAATATAGAGAACCATGAGGAGAGTAAAGGTACCTTTCTTGGCTGATCCCTTTCGCTTTATGGCGTGCTCGTTTGGGTTAGGCGTCGGCTAAGAGTGCTCGGAGCGTGGATTAACTCCAATCTCCAATCAGGTGTGTATTTCTCGCTACTCTAGTTGTAGGATGGCTACTTCGGGCCGCGATGGGCCGAAAGGGGCCATGTGGGCCCAATGGGCCTATGGGCCCAATTGGATAAGTTGTTTGATTGTGTAGTAAATATTGGACTAGGCTAGGTGAATCCATATCTGTGGCTAGATTTGGGCTAAAAGGGCCACACGAGCGTGTGGGCCTATTTGGGCCGAGAATAGGCTTTAGGGCCATTCGTATTGTTATCCCTGTTTAGAATACTTTAGTTTACCAAATTACCAAAATACCCCTGGTTTGTAAAATTACTAAAATACCCTTGGTTTATAAAATCACCAAAATACCCCTGGTTTGTAAAATTACCAAAATACCCTTGATTTACAAAATTACCAAAATACCCCTGGTTTGTAACTAAAATACCCTTTGTTTATAAAATTACCAAAATACCCCTGGCTTGTAAAATTACCAAAATACCCCTGGTTTGTAAAATTATCAAAATACCCTAGTTTGTAAAATTACCAAAATACCCCTAATTTGTGAAATTACTGAAATACCCTCGACCTGTAAAATTATTAAAATACCCTCGACTTGTAAAATTACCAAAGTACCCTTAATTTACAGAATTATCGTTTTACCCTCGATTGACAAAATTACTGAAATACCCTTGTAGGGTAGAAATACCGAAATACCCCTGTAGGGTAGAATTACCGAAATACCCCTATAGGGTAGAATTACCGAAATACCCCTATAGGGTAGAATTATCGCAATACCCCTGTAGGATAGAATTATCGAAATACCCCTGTAGGGTAGAATTACTAAAATACCCCTGTAGGGTGGAATTACTGAGATACCTTGTGGGGTAAAATTACCATTTTGCCCCTAAGGTGTTAAATGACTGTTTTGCCCTTGTGGCCAAGTGACTAACTTGGACTATGTGGTTGACGAATTTGATTGTGAATATATGTTGGTATATGAATGACTTGACTGTGATTGTTTGATTCAAATATGGGCATGACATTCAACATACATGACATGTTGCATGGGTTGGGATTTTGTACGGAGGAAGATCTGATCTGTTAGGATCACATGGTTGCTTGACGACTATGGATCCACCGAAGACTTAAGAGCCGTATATTCGTACTTATTTGATAAGGTCGCACAGGTCACCCAAGACGACTGTGGACTGATCAATGGCTGAGTGTCGATCATATTTACCCGAGGCTGTGTGCCGACTATATTACCGTCGCTGATGGCTATGTGCCTAACATGATACAGCTACCGATGGCTTAAAGCCTTCTGATTATGGCTTTGTGTCAACCTACATATGGCTCTGTGCCAACCTGATTATGGCTGTGTGCCAAACATATTTGCCTAAGGTTATGTGCCAATATAGGGTTATTGACGACTCTGTGTCGATCACATTTACCTGGGGCTGTGTGCCATTATGTTACTCTAGTTGATGGCTATGTGCCTAACATAATGCAGTTATCGATGGCTTTGTGCCACGTATTCTGTTAAGTGGCTTTGCCACATTATCTGTTTCTGGTGGCTATGCCACAAATATTTGTTCTGGTGGCTCTGCCACAATATCTGTATCTGGTGACTCTGTCACAATATCTGATAACTGAGCAGCAATGCTGCAATTGTGGAGTGTAGGGTTGGGTGGGTTGAGCTATTCCCCACATGGAGTGTAGGGCTAGTATGGGTGGAGTGTAGCGGTTGGTTATAGGCTAGATTGGGTTGGGATTGCATTCACATTCTAATTTTGATTCTGTTACCTGATACTGATTCTAATTCTGATTCTGTCACCTAATTCTGATTCTGATTCTGATTCTAGTTCTGATAATGTTTCTTATTCTGTAATGGGTTAAAGCCCATCTGGTACTGTCTATTAAAATGGGCTAAGGCCCAATTGATACTGAAACTGTAAGTAGGGCTGGGGCCAACTTTTAATTTTTCTATATGACTGATTGTTCCTTTTATATAGTAGGGGATTTCACACTGAGTTTTCGTAAACTCACCCCATTTATTAACCTTTTAGGTAATTTCTAGCCTTAGACGGATCGGGGCTGCGAGGGGCTCGAAGGAAGCCACACACACTGTTTATGTTATAGTTTTGATTATTGCTTTTAAATGTTTTTATGTGGGTTGTAGTAAAGCCGTTGTAATTTTTTGGATTTCAAATTTGGAATTTTATTTATTGTTCTTATAATTTCTAGTATTAGAACACGGTTTTCCAAAGCAACTACTATTGTTCAAAACATCACATAACCGCAATTGTTTTTAAATTAAGCTTCCGCAACTGCCAGGATTTTTTACAAAGTTGTTAAGAATGTTATTCAGCTGAGGTTTTCTAACAAAGTTTAAAAAGGGTACAAGTTTTTAATTATTAAGAAGGGTTTTTAATGGAAACATGGTTTTCGAAAAACACTTCAATGTGACACACCAGATTCGAGCCAAACTTCCAGTCCGGGTTTGGGGTGTTACATTATAGATATGACCAGAGACTGAGAATGGTTGACAAGTGAAGGACGGAGTTAGAGAAATATCAGAGTTAACTGAGTTATCTTGGGATTCAAATTGATGACAGAGTGTTTCTGAAAGTATCGTCTTGAAAACAATTAGTTAGTGATGCTGGAAATTATGAGAAAGATACTAAACCTCACTCCGATAAAATTTTCAAGGACGAAAATCTCTAAAGGGGGGGAGAGTTGTAACAGCCCAAAATTGGGTCTAGTCGGAACAGGGGTTTCAGGACCACAAACCCGACAAGAAAAAAATTATTTTTATTGTATTTTTATAGTCTATAAATTTATGGAAATATTTCGTAAAAATTTCGTTCGAAAATTTTGACGTTTGGGCACTCAATTTAGTCAAAATGACTAAATTGTAAAAAGTGCAAAAGTTGAGTTCTTTATGTATAAGGTGCCTAATTGTTATGAGTTTTAAATTGAAAGTCCTTATGTGATAATTAGTCCTTTAATAAGTTAGTGGATGGATATTTGTTTGGTATTTTTGAAATTGGTTGAAATAAAAAGGGCAATGTTGTAAATTAATTAAAATGACCTAATAAGATAAAAATAATAAAAGCTATCATTTTTTTTCTTTCTTTCTTCTTCAACCGTGGGAAAGAACCAAAAATGGCAGCCATGGATGAGCTCCTTTCGGCCAAGCTTCTATGGCTTATATAGGTATGGTTTTTGTCCCGTTTTTAATGATTTTCGTATTTTTGAGATCCCCGAAGCTTAAATTTTCTATTTCTACCAAGTCTAAGCATAATTAGCAAGCCATTTTCGTATGGCTTTAAATACATAACCAAAATTTGACATTTCAAAAGTATGTTCCAGCCTATACATGATATAATTCGAGTTCAACTTATGAAATACTGAATCAGTAGATAGTGTGATAAACTTTACTGACGATCCCCGATCTCGTAACTTGATCCAAAATCTATAAAACAGAAATACACATATATATACATAGAGTAAGATTTTATAGCTTAGTAAGTCATAAGTAAATAAATAACTCAATAATATAATCAAATCATTTTAAGCTAAACTGAATTACATTACCATTACCAAGCCCAACCTCAAACCTACAAATGAGATAAACAATACATTTTCATACACAATTTCTACCTTGGCCAAATGCTCACCTAATCAAATTAACCAAATGTCATTATACAATCAAACATATCTATAACATATTCACATATAGTTATCTTTAGTGTCTCACATGATTCGTAACAAATATCAAGTTGCTTACTTACCTTATTTCAAGTAGGTAACAAGCTAATTCTTACCTGGTCATTCAACTCACTTTACATATTTGTTCACAACTTATCGTTGCCTGATGAACCATTCAGAATTGGATAGGGCACTCGGATAATCACACATATATCATACAATGCGAACGTCCCAGATGTGGTCTTACATGTAATCACATATCGATGTCATTGTCCCAGATAGGGTCTTAGTCGAACACATATATCAGAGTCACATATCAATGCCAACGTATAAAACGTGGTCTTACTCGCACACATATATTGATGCCATGTTCTTACTCGCACATAGCATATCGGAATCCTATGTCATGAAATATGTATCTTAGCTATTCCTAAGGTTCATACGGGGCTTTCGGACGTCGTAACTCTGTCGAAATGAACACATGAACATGGTTACCAAGCTTATACACATTCAAAAATTGCATATATAAATTCGTATATTTCATTTCAGAATATATAATTTTCAGTTGATTAAAATTAAGTACATCTATTTGCTTATAACCTAACCGCGGAAGATATAAAACGGAATGGGACAACTAGTCGACAACTTTCGTTTTCCCCCGATCTAAATCCAATTTCTTTGGTTCTTGATCTAAACATATTCAAATTAAACTCATTCAAACATATTTTCATTCAATTTAGTCCAAAAACACATAAATGGGCAAATTACCATTTTACCCTAGACATTTACACTTTTTACAATTGAGTCCCCTATTGCATAATACACAAAATATACAAAATTTCACTATACCCATGTTAGGCCAAATTTCACCCATATTCATACAAGTCCATATATTTCATTTATTTCATATTTTAGTCCCTCAAACTATTATTTTTGCAATTTAGTCCTACTTACTCAAAATCATCAAAAATTCCAATACAAAACATGTTAACCCAAAACATATCTTTCATTTTTCATCATTAAACAAAGAAAATCTCAAGCTCTCATCAATGGCATAACTCAAAATATTCGTCAAAATAAAAAATTCAAGCATGGGTCTTGAAGATAACTTAGCAACGATATCAAAAATGAAAAAATTATCAAAAATCGAGTAAGAACGAACCTTGAATCAAGCTTGGAAGGTGGCTGAACCTAGCTTTCTTTTATTTCTTTTCTTTTGTTTCTTATTTTGGTGGATGAACAATGAAAATAATGAATATATTAACTTTGGTTTTATTTTATGATATGTTTATATTATATTAACTTATTTTATTAACTTACCAAATTACCTTAGTTAAAAAATATTATACTATCACAAATATATGTCCTTTGCTGCCCATCTATATTAATAATGGCCTAATTACCTCATAAATGCTTCATGTTATAAAGACAATAACAATTTGGTCCTCACACATTAAAATATCAAGCTTTTTTTTTACGCGATTATGCCCTATTATTTAATCAGACACTCAAACGATAAAATTAAAGCACAAAAATTTCACACATGCAAATTCACACATAATAAACACAGAAAATGATTTTTAAATATTTTTCTAACTCGAATTTGTGGACCTGATACCACTGTTTCAATTAGGGCCTAAATCACACTGTTACAAGAGGTGCTGGTCATACTGTGGCGAGGCAGCCAGCTCTGGTTTACACTGCACATTATCGAGAGGATGGAGACACTCCAAATGTTATTACAGGTTCGTTCTTTATCCATAATTTACCTTGTACTGCATCTGAGACTTTGGGTGTGATGGTTGAGAACGCTACGAGTGAGGTTACTGTGTTGAGTCCATTAAGGGAGTCAGTGAGAGTGAATAAACTATTTAAGGATGTACCTTTGGAGGTTCAAAGAATGATCTTTTTGGTGGATTTAATGGAACTTATTTTTGGAGAATTCGACTTAATATTGGGCATGGACTGGCTGGTTAAGCATAAGGTGAATTTGGACTGTGCTGCAAAACAGGTGGTGTGACAGCCCTAAAGTGACCCTAGTCGGAAAGCCGTTTCGGGACCGCTAAATCGAGTCACCAAATTATTTGGATGTGATATTTATGGTCTAAAATATGTGAATATGAATGTGCAAAAATTTTAAGCTTCGATTTAGTAAATTGCATGTGAATTTAGTCAAAAGGACTTGTGTGACACTTTTGAAATGTGATAGGCTAATCTACAAGGATCTAATAGTGCATGTAGTCAAAAAGGAGGACTTGCATGTCAATTTTCCCCCCTAACTAGTAGTGGCCGGCCATGAGCATGAGGATGGACAAAATGTTATGGGGTGAAACATGTTGGAAACATGTTGTATTAGTGGGTTATGGGAGAAAGAAAAGAATAAAGGGTTTGTAATAAAGAAATGAATGGGAAGGGTGATGAAAAAAAAAAAAAGTTGTCTCATCCATGTTCTTTCCCCCCCTTTAGCCGTGACTTGAGAAAGAAATAAAAGAAGAAGTTGGTTCTTCTTGGCCGTGAATTGAAGGAGGAAGAAGAGGGGAAGTTCGGCCAAGGTGGTTCTTGGGATTAAGGTATGTTAATGCTCTTTCATTGAAAATCTTTGTATATTTGGAGTGGTCATCAAGTATAGAAGCTAGCTCATGGCAAATGTTTTGTAAATTTATGAAGATGACATTCGGTCATGGATGGTTGTATTTTTTGTTGTTTTGATGCTTTAGTGTATTGAAGGTTGATTATAGATAAGTTGAGCTTGGTAAAATTGAATAGATGTGGCTTAATTGCTTAATGACAATCGGCCATGTTGAAGTGAAAATGTTTTGCAAATTGGTTATGGACATTCGGTTAAGGGAGAGTATTTGTGTTAGAAATCAAGATTGGATAGTGAGTTAGGCATGTGATCTTTGTGTTCGATTATTGAATGGAAAACTAAAGGGATGAGGTTACATGTTGAGCTTGTATTGAATAATACAAATGAATTGCTAATGTGAGATGTTATGTATTAATATGTGAATTAAGTGATAATTGATAATCAACTAAGTAGCTACATGGCATTTAGATATATATTATAGTAGCTGATTTTGGATTTGATTCTTATTGAGAATTAGTAGTTGATATGGAGATTAGACCGAATGAAATTTAAAATGTTAAAGAAATTATTTCGGCTAAGTGCTAACCTTGTTTATATTAGCCGAATGTGTAAATGTATACCATGAAGTGGTTTAGCTTAAAGTGAATCAAAGTTCTTGGAAGGTGAATTGCCGGGGATGGTTTAAGAAATGAATCTAATTTTGTTATGTATGTGATGACATTGCCGAATGTAAATTGAGTTGTTAAATTGGTTGATCAATCTTGCATAGCGGGAAGGCGAATATAATTGAATAGCCGTTTTGAAATTGATCAACAGTATCCGAGGTAAGTTCTCAAGTGTTTGAACTTTACTTTAGTATACTTAAAGATTGTATAAACTTAGTAGCGAGAAGGATGAATTTATATAGTTTAAGTGCCGAACTAGTCTTGACAGATTTGAGTTACTGCAGTGTTGTAACTTTGAAAATACACCAAAAATTGTAGAAGGCGAGTTCGAAGTTGAATAGAATATGAAAATGAAGCTTATTGAATCTAGTGTCTTATAAAAGAAACTATGTAAGCAAAGGAATTTCCTATAAAGGTATATTTAAAGTTTTGTGAGACAGTGTCGGATTGACTCCGAAATTCCCTGATTTGTTTTTGGAAAATCATTATAATTTGTACAAAAATGGTTATAAGATAAGATTTATATGCCTAGACTCCTTAACGAGTCTAGTTTCAAATGGAATCAAATAGAACACATTATGAATTCTGTACAATGAAAAAATTTGATTCGTAGTGAAGAGTGGTCAGATTAGTCAACAGTGAAACAGGGGAAACTTTAAGAAAAATCTGGTATTGATTGGCCAAACCGAAAACTCTGAAAATTTTATGGATGGAAGATATGTGAGTCTATATTCAGGGAAAATTAACAGCAATTGATTTTGAGTTTTGTAGCTCCAGTTATAAACAATTTAGTGACTGTTGCTCAGGAAAACTGCATGTAGTGAATATGTGATTTTGTTGTAAACTTTGATGAAACTATTTGAGTTGCTTATAAGCTATTGCTGAAATTGATGTACAAGAAAAATATGAAATATGTATGAGTGTGTATATATGTGATAAGGCCTAATGGCCGATGTGATGAATGTGAAATTGTGTATATCTGTGATAAGGCCTAATGGCCGATGTGATGAATGTGAAAGTGTGTATATGTGTGATAAGGCCTAATGGCCGATGTGATGAATGTGAAAGTGTGTATATGTGTGATAAGGCCTAATGGCCGATGTGATGAATGTGAAAGTGTGTATATGCGATGAATGTGAAAGTGTGTATATGCGTGATAAGGCCTAATGGCCGATGTGATGAATGTGAAAGTGTGTATATGTGTGATAAGGCCTAATGGCCGATGTGATGAATGTGAAAGTGTGTATATATGTGATAAGGCCTAATGGCCAACGTGATGAATATGAAAGTGTATATATATATGGGGCAAAGCCGAATGGCTAATGTGAATGTTGTAACATGTGATTAAGTGTACATGAAACTTGGAAATATGTTCCGGGTGAGACCCGATGACTACGTGTGGAGATTATGTCCGGGTACGACCCGATGACTACGTGTGGAGATTTTATCCGGTAAGACTTCATAATAAGAATTGCTTATAAATATACATAATGCGAAAGGTTAAACAGTATGTACTCCAAGTTTATATGTGAGCTTGATTTGAACTAAATCATAAGGTAGTTATGTGATGCATACGAGAGCAATCCATGAGACTATTCCTATGAGTATGTGACATCGGATCAGTGTGAGAGGTTATGTGAAATCATACAATATATCTATGTCCCATGAGCTCACTTTTATGTGAAAGTTTATCTGCCTATTGTATATGATGAGATGTGCATATTCGGTAAAGGGATGGTATGCCGAAGGAAGAGTGAGATAAAATACGAATAACTATGTTATAATTTGATTGTTATCTGTTGACTTTGCTTGAAACTTACTAAGCATTGAAATGCTTACTCCGTTTACTTTGTTTTCTCTGTTTTATAGATCTCATTTGGAAGCTACAGGCTCGGGATCGTCAGCAACTAGTCACACTATCACTATCCTTTGTTTGGTACTGCTATGTTTTGGAATATCTTATGGCATGTATAGAATAGACTAGTAGTGAGAGGATATTTGGTCATGTACCCATGGATTTTGTGTAAATTTGGATAGCCATGCGAAAATGGCTTATATCGTTTTAGCATAGTACTATAATCGTGTTGTATGTTGATCATTAAGAGGTATGGAAGTGTTTGGAAACGATTAGCCATTGGAATGGTTAATCATGATCATGCTTTGTGCTGTGTATGCAAAAAGGACTAAGGGAATCATAGAAACTATGAAATAGGTAAAGTCTACCTCAAAGGCAGATGCTGTCAGCTGCAGTGACGTGGATATGAAAACTCACTAAAAATAGTAGGAATGGAATTAAACAGTGAATAAATTATGTAAGCGAACCTTGACGAGTCTATTTTCATAGGAGAGTAACGAAACGATCATATGAACAGTATGTAAAGAGATATTTAAGTTTTAGTGAGACAGGGCCAGAACGGTTTCTGGAGTCCCTGTTCCGACTTTGGAAATTCATTGTAAATTAACCAGAGATAATTAGGTGCCATGCCATATATGTATAGATTTCTCTTTGAGTCTAGTTTCTATAGAAACAAATGGCATCAATATTGAAGCCCTGTACAGGGAGATATCCAATTCGTAATGCATGAAGGTCAGTGTAGTCGAACCCTGGAATAGGGGAGAATTTAACTAATAAACTGTACTAATTGGCTTGACCAAAAATTCTAGAAAAAAATTTGTAGATGGATATATGAGTCTAGTTTCAAGGAAAAATTACGAATCTGATTTTCAAGTTGTGGAACTCAAGTTATGACTTTTGAGGTGACAGTGACGCAGTTAGCCAGTCGTCTGGAAAATATTAAAATAGACTGTGAAAATGAATGGTTTAAGCCGTTAACCCCTCGTGTCCGACTCCGGCAGCGGTCTCGGGTACGGGGTGTTACAGGTGGTACTGAAAACTATAAAGGGTGAAGAGGTAGTTGTTATTAGAGAGTATCGAAATTACCTGTCAAATATGATTTTTACACTTAAGGCCGAGAAATTGGTTCGTAAGGGTTGTGAGGCATATCTAGCCTATATTGGTGCTTTTAATTTTGAGTTTTCGTCTGTTAAAGATATCAGAACGATTAAGGATTTTCTAGATGTTTTTCTCGATGAGCTACTCGGGTTACCTCCGAACCGTGAAGTGGAGTTTGGGATTAAGCTCCTGTCAGGTATAGCTTCGGTGTCCATCGCCCCTTATCCAATGGCACCGAAGGAGCTTGTGGAGCTAAAAGCTCAAATTCAAGAGTTACTGGACTTGGGGTTCATTCGCCCGAGTGTGTCTCCTTGGGGAGCACTGATGTTCTTTGTGAAAAGAAGGATGTAACCATGCGTATGTGTATCGATTACTGATAACTAAACAAATTGAGTATTAAGAACAAGTACCCCCTACCGAGGATTGACGATCTATTCGACTAGTTCCAAGGAGCTTCGGTCTTCTCTAAGATTGATCTCCAATCAGGGTATCATCAACTGAGATTTAAAAGAGACAGAGGTTTACAAAACAGCATTTAGGACTCACTATGGTCATTATGAGTTCCTACTGATGCCGTTTGGACTGACGAATGCACTAGCGGCTTTTATGGATTTGATGAACCGAGTGTTCCAGCCTTCCTGGATCGATTCATAGTGGTGTTTATAGATGACATTTTGGTGTATTCGAGAACTGAAGATGATCATGATGCACATCTTTGAGTTGTTCTATGGATTCCGAGGGAGAAGCAACTGTATGCTAAGTTCAGTAAATGTGAGTTTTGGTTACGGGAGGTAACATTTCTGGGCCATATGGTATTTGCTGAGGGGATTAGGGTTGATCTTCGAAAAATATAAGTTGTTCTGGATTGGAAGCAACCTAAGTCGGTATTTGAGATTTGAAGTATTCTAGGTCTGGCAGGGTTATAAACATTTTGTAGAAGGGTTTTCGTTGATTGGTGCACCTTTGACTAAGTTGTCACGTAAAGGGATGTCATTTAACTGGACTGATAAATAGCAATAGGGTTTTGAGAAACTTAAAAAGGTTCTGACTGAGGACCCTGTCTTAATACAACCAGAGTATGGGAAAGAATTCACTGTCTACAGCAATGCATCACATGTTGGTTTAGGATGTGTGTTGATGGAAGAGGGTAAGATAGTGGCTTATATTTCTCGTCAGCTTAAGACACATGAGGTGAACTATCTGACTCATGACTTGGAGTTGGCTATAGTGGTATTTGCACTGAAAATTTGGAGGCATTACTTGTACGACGAGAAGTGTATTATCTATACAGATCATAAGAGCCTCAAGTACCTCCTCACTCAGAAGAAGCTAAATCTTAGGCAGCGTAGGTGGATTGAGCTGCTTAAGGATTATGATAACTTGATTGAATACCATTCTGGTAAGGCCAATGTAGTGGCCGACGCACTGAGCCGTAGGACTGTGACTGATCTGAGGGCGATGTTTGCCCATCTCAGCTTATTCGATAATGGTAGTCTGTTGGCAGAACTTCAGGCTAGACTAACGTGGACTGAACAGATTAAGGGTAAACAGTTGGAGGATGAGTTACTGGGTCCTCGTTTCCAACAAATAGAGAGTGGGGAAACTTTAGATTTTGGACTGAATAACGAAAGAGTACTCTATTTCCATGGGAGAGTCTGTGTACCGAAAGATACTGATCTAAGGCAGTCAATACTGCAGGAGGCATATAGTAGTCATTATGCTATGCATCCTAGTGGGAATAAGATGTATCATGACCTTCATGAGTTATATTGGTGGCCTGGTCTTAAGTGAGAAGTTACTGACTTCATGGGTAAATGCCTTACTTGTCGACAGGTTAAGGCTAAACACCTGTTACCTTCAGGGTTGCTTCAACTAGTTAAGATTTGGAAGTGGGTGAGAGTAACTATGGACTTCGTTAATGGGCTACCTTTAACACCTACTAAGAAGGATTCAATATGGGTGATCGTGGATAGATTGACCAAGTCTGCCCATTTCATACCTATTCATATCGATTACTTGTTATAGAAGCTGGCTAAGCTGTATATATCTGAAATAGTGAGACTGATGGGGTACCGGTTTCTATAATATCTGATAGAGATCCTCACTTCACATCTCAGTTTTGGAAAAAGTTACATGAGGCTTTGGGTACAAGGTTGGGCTTTAGTACTGTGTTCCATCCTCAAACAAATGGTCAGTCGGAGAGCGTCATTCAGATACTGGAAAACATGTTAAGAAGTTGTGTGATTGACTTCTGAGGCAGTTGGGAGGACTATTTTCCATTAGCAGAGTTTGTGTATAACATTAGCTACCAGTCTAGCATACAGATGACACCTTACAAGGCACTATATGGTTGTAGGTGTCGTACTCCTTTGGTGAACGGTGTGTTCTGGGTCCTGAATTGATTTTTGATACTGAGGATAACATTAGACTAATACGGGATCGACAGAAGGCAGCATTAGATAGACAGAAGTCGTACACGGATCTGAAGCGTAAGTAGATTGAGTATTTTGTGTGGGACTTAGTTTTTTTCAAGGTCTCGCCATGAAAGAAGATACTGAGGTTTGGATGGAAGGGCAAGTTAAGCCCTAGGTTCATTGGCCTTTACCGCATATTGAACCGTGTGGGATCGGTTGCCTATCAACTTGACTTACCTCCAGAGTTGGATCGGATTCATGATGTCTTCCACGTCTCTATGCTGAGGCGATATCGTTTTGATCCTGCGCACACTTTCTCAACTGAGAAGATTGAGGTTAGGGCCGATCTGACCTTTGAGGAAGAGCCAGTTCAAATTTTAGACCGTGATGTGAAGGTTTTGAGGAGGAAGTCAGTTCCACTGGTGAAGGTACTATAGCATAATCATAGTTTAGAGGAAGCCACGTGGGAGCCCGAGGAGACGATGCGACAACAATACCCTCATCTATTTTGATCAGGTAAATTTTGAGGCCAAAATTTCTTTTAGGGGGTAGAGTTGTAATGCCCCAAATCTTAAGTGATTAAATTTGTATGTTATGTTGCTTATTGGCTTGCTTGCTTTAATTGTTAAGTGCTCTAGGAGTTGTCTAAGACGTCTTGGGTTTAAGGCTGGGCATGAGCAAAAGTTTTATTTTTTTAAAGGAATTAACCATTTCTTTAGTCAGTAGGTTTCTTATATTAATGTGGTTATTTCTTGGCATAAAAAGCCTACTAGTTAAAGGGATGTGTGGCGTGTTGATGAGGCTAGAGTATAGGGGTTCAAATCAAAGTGGTGGGTGGTAGAGTGTTTTTATTTTGCTGCAAGCGTGATGGAGGGGGTTAAGGTTGGCTGAAACTCTGAGGAGTTTGGAAGGGGTTCAAATTGGTAGGATGAGAGATTGTAGGAGGGATTTGGGGAGTGGATCATGGGATGGGGGAGTAGTGGTGCCGGAATAGGGTTTCTCTCAACCATTCGGTTGCCATGGGAGTCTCTAGCCATTCGATCATTGTAAGGCTTATTTTGTGTTGCTTTTTACTCAGGTTTTTCTCTTCTTCCACCACCATTTTTTCTTTTAGGTCTATTGTTTTGCTGAATATTAGTGCTTTCTCTCCCTCTGGTTTTGGTTTGTGGGCAATCTTGTTAACTCCCCTGCTAATTTCCTTTCTCTATTCTTCCTCTTTCCTCTAGCAAGCATTCGTAGGTCTGATATTGTGTGGTAAGTCCCATATGCCCTTTTGATTCTTCTCCCCTCTTCTTCTCTTTTGGCTATTTCTCACCTCATCTCCATTTTTGTAGTGCCCTTTCGGTTTTTACAAGTTCTTGAGGAGTGAAGGTACTTACAGGGGTTATTGGAGAGATCATATTCCTCTCTGTACTCGATTATAGTCAACGTGACCCTTATTTAGCACATGTTGATCTTTAGTTCCTGATTTGTGTTGTAGGATGTTGATCGCTTACTTACTGTCTCTTATCTTTAGTTTTGGTTTTCAATAGGCCAGCATATAATGATTCAAGCTATTTATTTTTGCAATCTTCATTAATAGATTTTGCTAGTAACACAATCATTTGACAAGGAGGGTGTAATCAATCTTCGTCAGTGGATTAGCAAATTAAGTCACATTTGTTCAATCAAGGCAAGTATCTAATATTTGGGATTAAGTGTTAAAGAGGAGGGTGATTAACCCTAGTATCAAATGATTAACAGAATATCTTGATTGAATGTAGGTTTGGGGAACTGTTGAGCTAGACGCACGTTTCGCAACAGGTGTGTAATCATATTACAATAACTGTTAAACGGTAAAAGCCGAAAAACTTGTCCATAGGCACTATACAAGCGTGCGCTCACTCGTGTGGTGATCCGAACACTTAAAATGTGGGCGTTTGATGGTAGAGGCCACCATGAGCGATTTCATAGGCTTAGGCCGTTCTGGGCCACGTTGGCCAAAATGGGTCGTGTGGGTCGCACGAGTTCGTGGGCCCACATGGGTAAATGACACGGACGTGTGGAGATTATTGGGCTAGGCTATGTAGTCCGCACGACCAAAGCCATTTTTGGGCATATTGGGCCACACAGGCGTATGGGCCCACATGAGCGGGATTATGGGCTTTGGGCCCATTTTTATTGATTGACTGTTAAGGTTAAAAGGGTCGCCTGAGACGATTGTGGACCTACTATTGGGCCAGTAAGTATACTACTTACTTAGATCCCATACTGATGAAATGACTGATATGCCCCTATGATTTGTATGACTGTATTTGAGCATGACATTTTTGCATACATGTATGATATTGTGACATGACAAGTTGCATGGGGGTGAGTTTGATATATTTGGAGGAAGTGTACTGTACTGGTAACTCTGTTGCATATATTGTTTAGTGCCGCAACCGGTGCTATATTTTGGAGTGTAGGGATAGGTGGGTCAATTTTATCCCCAAATGGAGTGTAGGGTTAGACGGAGTGGAGTGTAGAGGATGGATGGGTAGGACTTTAGATTGCATTTCTGTTACTGTTACTGTACTGGGCTAAGGCCCTAACTGTTACTGGACTATTACTGAAATGGGCTTAGGGCTAGACTATATTTGCCTATTGTATGACTGATTGTTTGTTTAATAAAGGATTACACACTGAGTTTTCATAAACTCACCCTTTTGCCTTCCTGTGCAGGTAATCCTTAGGAGGGTCGGTGCTGCAAGGGACTCGATAGAGGCCACACAATTGCTTTTGCTACTATTTTAAACTTTTAATCTTTAAGCTATTTTATTGGAGGTACTTGCTATGTAATAAGGCCTCTTTAAATTTTTACTTTAACTTGGGGTTTACTTACTTTGATTTATATCTGCTAGTTGTAGGACGAGAATTTTCAAAAGATAAATAATTTTCAAAACATCACACTATTACAACATATTTCAAAAAGCTTCTGCAACAAACATTGTTTTTAAAGTGTAATAACAACCTGAAATGATTAAACTTTTGCTAAACCTTCATAAGTTTTAACAACATTAAAGATACCAAAAAGTTTTGTAAAAGATCACTACGAGGGTTTTGATATAGTACGGACTTTTTCAAATAGAATGATGATTTTCAAAACTCACTTCAACGTGACATTGCAGATTCAGCCATAACGTCTAGGCCGGGTTTGGGGTGTTACGTGCCCAGTGCTCAGTTGGATCAATTTTCTTGGTTCAGCTCAACTGGGCCCCTTTTCATAATTAATTAATAATAATTTATTTAACCCAAATTAAATTGGATTAAAATTAAAATGAATTATATTATGAATTAATACACATAATTTGGACCGTCTTAGGCTAAATAATTAATTCGCCTTGTTGCTTCAAAATTGCTTCTAGGAGTGTTTGCCGAGCCGTTTTTCCCCCTTTGTGCAAATCTTTCAAAAATAATCAAAATTAGTCAAAATTTGATATAAAATTAATTAAAATTAAACATGTTCATAATTTGAGTGCAATTTAATTATTTTATAATCATTATATATTTTTGACAAATTTTACTGAAACTACATGAATTTGAGTTAAAAAGGGCATGAAAAAGTGTGTATATTTTTGTGTTTCCACATCCCTTTTATGTCAGTTCACCCGTACGAGACTTAAGCCACCATAGCCGAAAAGCTTCAAAAGATAGGTTGAAGAAGATGATACCCCCTTCAAAAAAGCCTCTGTTTTTTTCTTTTTACGTGAATACTTATATTCTTCCAAATAGCCCAAGTGTCCTTTTATCAGAATCATGCTACCTCTGTACATACAAGTTGGTTATACTAGACTGGACAGTGCACATATTTTTGTTCTTATTCGAACAACTGTTAGGTGCGGCGGCAATTCTGGGGACAATCTAAAAATACTTATGCAGCGGCATTGGTACCAAAACATGACAAAATTAAGGATAAATAGACTAAGATCCACAGAGTTATAAAATGCAATTTTCTGAATAGAAAATGCTAAAATATGCGCTAAAGATAACTAAATGGGGACAAATTGTAACAGCCTATTTTTAGTTAAATCGAAACAGTGGTTTTGGGATCACAAATTCGAGGTCAAAATAATTATTTTATTATTATTTTAATGTTTACAGCATGATAATATGATTGTGTGAAATTTTAATTAAGAGATTTTATTGTTTGAGTGTTTAATTTGGTAAAAAGGATTAAATCACGTAAAGTGTAAAATTGTGTTCTATTAGTTAAAGGTGTCAAACAGCTATTAAATTGCTTGGGTTGCCACTGATCAGAGAGGTTGAGTTTGCTATTGAATTAGTACCGGGAACATCACCAATATCGATAGCTTCGTACAAAATGGCTCTGACAAAATTGAAAGAGTTGAAATCTCAATTGAAGAGTTAACAGATAGAGGTTTTGGACAATCTAATTTTTTGCCCTGGTGTGCACCAGTGTTGAAATCTCAGTTGCAAGAGTTAACAGATAGAGGTTTTGTAAGATCTAATTTTTCACCCTGGGATAAAGTAATACATAATTGTAAGTTGCCATTTAGGTGATTTGTGATTGCGAGTTTAGCATGAATGAAATGGTCAATTTGTACTTGTGTGTATTGTGGTTAATGGTATGGAATTAACACAAATTATGCTTAGTTGAAGTTGGATGAATGGCTATTTATGCCATGTTTTGGTGCCATTTGGTTTGCTATAGGTATGTGCTCTTTGGTGGCAAAATGGCTTGGTAAATAGCCTATTTTTTTCCATATGAGCAGAGACATGGGCATGTTTCTCAGCCGTGTGTGACACACAGTTAGGTTACACGGCCATGTTTCCCCTGGTGTTGAATTAAAAATCAAGTCAGTATACTCTAGAAGGCCTAGCACATGAGCGTGTGACTTACCCATATGGCATAAGTCAGTATACCTTACAGGTTTGGCAACGCCTAGCACACAGCCTGGCACACGAGTGTGTCTGGCCATTCCGGAGGGCACATGGGTGTGTGGTTGGCCATGTGACCCAAGTTAGAGAGTTAAATGGGGTCAGACACAGGCTGGGACACAGCCATGTGATCCCATTTTGAATGTCCACATGGCCTATGACATGTGCATGTCTTTAGCCATGTGAGACACACGGCCAGGCCACATGGGCGTGTGTCCCCTGTATTTTGTAAAATTTTTTAAGTTTTCTAAAGACTTCTTAAGTTATTAGTTTTGTCCCGAACCACTCGGAATGCATGTTTAAGGGCTTCGTAAGCTCGTATTAGGGACAATGTGAATGTTGTTGAATGATGTTTATTTGGAATTTGAAAATATATGGTTATTTGTATAATAAGTTCGATAATGCTCTGTAACCCTATTCCGGCATTGAATACGGGTGAGGGTGTTACACAAATTAACTAATAAGTAGGAGAAAACATATGTTTTTTCTTCTACTATCACACCCCCAAACTTGAGTTTTTACTTGTCCTCAAGTAAAACAAAAAGTAGCAAGCCTACACAAGAATTCACTAAGGGAAATGATCATTCTAGCAAACTTGAATCATCTAAAATCCCAATGAATTTGTCATATTCAGATGACATAATATTGCATCAACAATACATAATTAAGAATGAATAAGATTGCGACTTCATCAAAACCAGCATCATGCTTTAAATCCTAAATTCTCTCTACCAATACAACATTTATTGTACAATATATGTCTCCTTTTATTTTTCTTTTTCTTTTTTTATGAAGAAGGGATACCGTTGCATTTTTGTACCCTTCTTCCTGCTAACTAATGATGGAGTGCAACAAACCCCCAGGGAGTACGTAATTACACCGACACACACTCATGCAGTAATAGCCTTTGGCTAGATTCATTTTTCTAACATTTGCATTGGAGTGTTCCCTCTTTAACATTTCACAATACACCAATTTTGAAGTGTCTCTTATTCATATCTATATATATATATATATATATAAGTAGTTGTAAAAGACAGATTCATTCAATATTCAAGGAATGCTACTAGTCATCCATTACTAATGTAACCTAAAACATTCATCAAAGAATTGAAGATACAACATTCAGTCAAATTTATGCAACTGATTCATCGATAATTTGCATGATTCAAGAATTAAGCATCAAATGTAACAAAATTTTTCAAACACATTTGTATTAACCACAAATAAGCCTTGCATGCTTCATTAAACTCAAAAAAATTGAAATATTGGTGTATTTTCAAACCCCATATGCATTCCCTCAAACTTAAAGTTTGCATTGTCCCCAATGTACTAACATTAAAATGTAATGACAATAAAAATGCAACGACAATGTGCACTAACAAAATGAAAATTATAGCTACATGCAATGCATGAATACTACAGCTTAAACTTAAAATAAACTAACTCAGTTTTCCTCGGCCATCAATGTGGCTACACGATGTTTCTTCTTCCTCCTTTTTTTCTCCTCCTTCTTGCATTTTTTGTCTTTAGAGCACTTTCCCTTCTTTTCTTTGGGTTTTGCACAGTCTTCAGATCACTCCATAGTTTTTAGCGCTGCCCCAGCATCATAGGTTACTTCTTGTGTAGGAGGGGTCACCTTGAATGGTCTGGTATAGACCACTATCGCCATTGAGTTGTGGTGCTACTCACTGTTTACCTCTGCAACTTTTTTAGGTCTGGCTCCATCTCACTCCAGATTATCAGTAGTTGCACCCACAAACCCGAATGTATTGACAATGTTCTCAGCAGATTCTTTCTCAGTATTTTCTTCCTCAACCTTCATTTTCACAACTACAATGTGGACTTCCTTCTCTCCCACATCAACTTCCTCCTCAACAATAGGCACCTTTTAACCAGCAATGAAGTCAACCTCGACCAGGCTATCAATCCTTCTCTTACATTCCTCAATGTCCCTTGAGTCATCTTCTTACTCATCATCAAAGATGTACACAATGGGAGGAGATTCCACCGATTTGTCTCGGTCCCCTAAGTCATCTTCCTCAGATGAGGGTTCATAATCTCGGATGATCGGTGGGACACTGGAAATTCTAGGAGTGGGGTCAGGCTTAACTGACTTAATGCGATTACAGTAGA
This sequence comes from Gossypium arboreum, assembly GCF_025698485.1. Classification (NCBI taxonomy): domain Eukaryota; kingdom Viridiplantae; phylum Streptophyta; class Magnoliopsida; order Malvales; family Malvaceae; genus Gossypium; species Gossypium arboreum. Next base: position 31,262,548 of record NC_069076.1, read on the forward strand.
TTTGTTATAGACCTTGGTATAAGCGTAGAACAAATTTTGTGTGATATCCCAAATTAGGGCCTAAATGGAATAGTGGTTTTGAAACCACAATTCTGAAGTAGAAAAATTTATTCCGATTAATTTTTATAATTTATTTAGTGATTAGATGCATGTGTTAGAATATAGATAGAAAATTTCATGAATTGCATGTCTAATTTGCCTATTAGGACTTAATTGCAAAAGTTGATAAATATGAATTTTAGATGTTAAAGGATTTAATTGAAGAGCATAATTGAAGTAGAGGTCCTTAAATGGTAATTATACCATTAGGTTTTCATGGAAAAAAGTGGACAAACATAGGTAGAAATAACCAAAGTTTTTAATGAAGGGTATTTTAGTCATTTGGTAATTAAAAGATTAAAAAAAGGAAAAAGATGGCAAAATATGTCCATCTTCTTCATTAGGACGAAATTTCAAGGGTTCTCCATAGCTAGGATTTTTTTCAAGCTTCCAAGCTCTATAGTAAGTGATTCCAAGCCCTGTTTTTAATGTTCTTTACGTTTTTGGAGTCCCGGTAACTTGATTTAGCTTTTTCTAGCAATAATTTAACCTAGGGTTTATATTTGGAAAAATACCCATAGGTAAAATGTGTTTATTTTGATGTTTTATGGTAGAATATGAAGCTTTAAATTGTGTTAAACAACTTTTGTTAAACGATTTTACGTGAAAACGAGTAAAATGACATGATCGGTAAAAATACCTAATGTTTATAACTACATGTTAGAGTGAGAATTTGATGTTGTCATAGAAGGGAAAAATGATCAGCATGTCATAAAACATAATAATTTTGGAAAAAAAATTAATTTTTGAGCTTTGGGGCAAAAGTGTAAATATGTGAAAGTTTAGGGGCAAAATGGTAATTTTGCCAAAGTTCGTTCTTGGGGCTGTTTTGATGAATGTGTGTATTAAATAAATTAATTTGGTATTATAGATCAAGAGAAAAGAGATTCAAGTTGAGATCGGGGGAAAAATAAAGTTTACGAGGAATATGCTCGACTATTCTCATTTTGTATCGAGGTAAGTTCATATGTAAATATTGTAATATGACCATTATTTTAAATCATTTAATGCTATTTATACAATATTGTGATTGTTATCATGCAATTCTATGCTTTTTGGTCATTGTTGGACAACATGCAAAAAATTTATGAATTATGTGAAAAATGTGAAAGACTATCGAAGTATTGTCATTGGTATTCCAAGGAGAATGGTAAAGGAGTACGAACTAGGAAAGTCCCATTGAACCTTAGGAATAGATTAGGATATTTGGGCATCCGAGCACGTTGAGTTGAGTCTGAGTTCACTTATGGATGCGAATGTCCGAGCTCGTTGAGTTGAGTCCGAGTTCGTGAGATGTAACTAGGCATCCGAGCTCGTTGAGTTGAGTCCGAGTTCACTTATGGACGTGAATGCCCAAGATCGTTGAGTTGAGTCCGAGTTCACTTATGGGCGAGTTACATGGAAGCTTGGCTACATATGTGGCACTTATGTGCAAACTTTCCATATATCCGAGTTATATTCCGATGTGTTCAATGGGTAAAATTCTAGTGAAATGGAAGAATACTCAAGATGCAAGTGACGTATTGGTAAGTGTTATGGAATGGGCACTTTGGATAGGTATGTACTTCACCCTCGGGTTAAGACTTGATACGACAACAATAATATGGTAAGATGATGAATGATGAATAGAAATGTGATATATGTTTTGGTGATATTATGCTAATGTTGGTTGGTATAATTGCTTTGTTAAGTTATTTGTTATTTGCATGTGGACTTACTAAGCGATTATGCTTACTCCCTCCTCTCTACTCTTTGTAGTTTTGTCAAGTTGGCTAGGAGATCGGGAACAGTCGGAGGTGCACTCACACTATCACTGGACAATCGCAGTATAATGACTTGTAATTTTTGGAAATATGGCATGTATAGCATTCCAATCATTTTGTGTATATAATCTTATGATATGGATCATGGATGGCATGGAAATGTTTGAGAATGATTAGCTATAGGAGTGGCTAATCAAGATTATATTTGATAACACGTATGCTTTATGTGCTAACTAATCTATGGAAATCCATAAAATGGTGAAATTGGCTATAAAATAGAATCACACAGTAGCAGTGACGTGAGTTTGAAAAATCACTAAAAATAGTAGAAATAGAAGTAGATGATGAATAAAATATGGAATTTAATCTTAATGAATATATTTTCATGTGGAATAAACAGAATAAGTAAAATAGTTTTATTTTATGAGATATTTACATTTTCGTGAAACATGGTCAGAGTAATTTTTGGATCCCCTGTTCTGACTTTATAAATTCATCATAAATTGTGTAAAAATAATTAGACTCACAATTTATATGTATGGATTTTTTATTAAGTATAATTTTAATAAAAACAAACAACATGGTCATTGGATCTCTGTACAGGAAGAAATTTGATTTGTAGTGCACAGGGGTCAAAGTACCCGAACCCTAAAATAGTGGAGACTTTAACTAATAAACTGTACTAATTGGCCCTACCAAAAATTCTAGAAAAAAATTAGTAAGTAGATATATGAGTCTAGTTTCAAGGAAAATTTACATAATTTTATTTTGAGTTTTGTAACTTAAGATATGATTTTTTTAGCGACTGTGATGCACATGGACAATTTACTACGAGAATTGTTTGAACTTGTTTAAATGCTAAAATAAGTTTAGTAATGTCTCATGCTTGACTCTGGTGACAGTCTCAGGTACAGGAGCATTACATTTGGTAGTATCAGAGTAGGTTTAGTCAGTTCTTGGAATAACGTGGTGTAAGTATGGATTTTGCTATACATGCCATATTTATATATTGTGATAGTGTGATGACTCCTGACTTTTTAAAATGATTTTTTTATAGTAAATGGATCCCGATCCAGCTATGGCTGACGATGTAGAGAGCAATGCACCAGCTCCTGCTGAAGGGGTGGTGCCGACTGAAAGTCAACCTCCTACTGTTGGTCAAGGAGGAAGAGAAAGGGCTCGGGAAGCCTTTTTCCAGATGATGAATGCATGGTACACCGAGTTCATTCGTACGAACTCGAATGCTCAACGACCTCCCCCACCTCCCCCGATTCCTCAACCAGTACCGCTGATGCCTCAAGGTATGGATCTGATGAAATTTCATAGAACCCCAGTTGATAGAATTCGCAAGCAAGGGGTTGAAGAATTCAGGGCAAATGTTGATGATGATGTCGAGAACGCAAAATTTTGGCTTGAGAATTCTATTCGGGTATTTGATGAATTGTCTTGTACACCTGAAGAGTGCTTGAAATGTGCTATATCCTTGTTGAGAGATTCGGCCTATTATTGGTGGAAGACATTGATTTCAGTGGTACCGAAAGAGAAAGTGACTTGGGAGTTCTTTTAAAAAGAATTTCGGATGAAATACATCAGTGAAAGATTTGTTGATCAGAAGCGTAAAGAGTTTCTGGAGTTGAAACAAGGCAACATGACAGTTACTGAGTATGAAAGGGAGTTCTTTCGATTGAGTAAGTATGGTAGAGAGTATATTCCTTCAGAGGCTAAAATGTGCAAACGATTTGAAGACAGACTCAATGAAGACATTAAAATATTTGTGGGAATTCTTGAGTTGAAAGAATTAAAGTCGCAGTTGCAAGAGTTGACTAAAAAAGGTTTTGTGAGACCGAGTTTTTTGCCTTGGGGTGCTTTAGTATTATTTGTGAAAAAGAAGGATGGTTCAATGAGATTGTGTGTAGACTATAGGCAATTAAATAAGGTGATAGTCAAGAATAAGTATCCGTTGCTGAGAATTGATGATTTATTCAATCAGTTGAAAGGAGCGACATGGTTCTCAAAGATTGACTTGAGGTCTAGGTACTACCAGTTGCGAGTAAAAGAGTCAGATGTGCCTAAAACTGCTTTTAGAACAAGGTATGGCCATTATGAATTTTTAGTTATGCCATTCGGTTTGACAAATGCTCCTACCGTGTTTATGGATTTAATGAATCGCATATTTCGCCATACTTTGACAAGTTTGTTGTGGTATTTATTGATGATATCTTAATTTATTCAAAAGATGAGACAAAGCATGCTGAGCACTTGAGGATAGTTTTGCAAACTTTGAGAGATAAGAAGTTGTATGCTAAGTTCAGTAAAAGTGAGTTTTGGCTTCGAGAAGTTAGATTCTTGGGTCATATAGTTTCGAGTGATGGTATACGGGTTGATCCCAGTAAAATTAGATTCATGGGTCATATAGTTTCGAGTGATGGTATACGGGTTGATCCCAGTAAAATTTCAGCTATTGTTGATTGGAAACCGCCGAAGAATGTAATTGAGGTTAGAAGTTTCTTGGGTCTAGCTGGTTATTATCAATGGTTTATTAATGAATTTTCTATAATTGCTACTCCTATGACCAGACTACTCCATAAGGATGTTAAATTTTAGTGGACGGAAGAATGTCAACAGAGCTTTGAGAAATTGAAAAAGTTACTGACTGAGGCACTAGTGTTGGTACAACCCGAGTCAGGTAAAGAATTTGTGGTGTATAGTGATGTTTCTCTAAATGGCTTGGGATGTGTACTTATGCAAGAAGGAAAAGTTGTGGCTTATGCTTCGAGGCAGTTGAAACCTCACGAAAGGAATTATCTGACTCATGATTTGGAACTGGCTGCTATAGTGTTTGCTTTGAAGATTTGGCGACATTATCTGTATGGTGAAAAGTGTCGAGTATATACCGACCACAAAAGTCTCAAGTACTTGATGTCACAAAAAGACTTGAATTTGAGACAGCGGAGATGGTTAGAATTATTGAAAGATTATGAGCTTGTGATTGACTACCATCTGGGGAAAGCGATTGTGGTTGCCGATCTTTGAGTAGACAGTCGTTGTTTGATTTGAGAGCTATGAATACTCAGTTGACGGTGTCTGACGATAGTTCGATTTTAGCAGAGTTGAGAGCAAGACCGATGTATATGTAACATGATGGTATGGATCAGACTTTTAAGTACATGAGCTTTCTGGTAGAGATTAAGTTTCAGTAAAAGTATTGTAAAATGAATACCACTTATGATTTTTGTATGTAAAATTTAAGGAGATAGGTAGTAAAAGTTTAGCCTGAGTGATATTTCTTTTACATCGATTATAGGATTGAGGAATCCAAGTGAAAAACCAAAACCACTTTTCTGGTGAGATTTTCGAGGACGAAAATCCCTAAAGAGGGGAGAAATATAACATCCCGATTTTGGGCTTAGTCGGAATAGTGGTTTTGGGACCACAAATTCTATGTGGAAAATTTCATTTTTATTATATTTTTATGGTCTACAATTTCACGGAATGATTTTGTGAAAATTTCGTTCGAAAATTTTGACGTTTGGGCACTCAATTTAGTAAAAAGGACTAAATTGTAAAAAGTACAAAAGTTGAGTTTTACATGTTAGAGGTGTCTACTTGTCATGATATTTTAATTGGGAGGTCCTTAAATGACAATTAAACCATTGTATAACTTGTTGGACAAAAATGGCTTTGGTTGGGTAAATTTTGAAAGAATAGTAAAAAGGGCATTTTGGTCATTTAAGGGTAAAATGAATTAAAAGACAAATTTTAAACCCCAAATGTGTCCCTTTCTTCTTGATACAACAGAATGTATCAAGAGCAGCCATGGTTAGGGTTTGGCCAAGCTTCCGAGCTTAATAGTAAGTGATTCCGAGCTCCGTTTTTAATGTTCTATGTATTTTTGAAATCCCGGTAACATGATCTGCTCATTTCTACCATTATTTTTAGCTAGGATTTATGTTTAAAAATGTAACCATGAATGATATGCATGTATTTTGACCTTTAATGGTAGAATATGAAGCTTGAAATTGTGCTAAACAACTTTTGCTAAGCGATTTTACGTGAAAACGAGTAAAACGACATAATTGGTAAAAATACCTAATGTTCGTAAGTACATGTTAAAGTGACAATTTGATGTTTCTATAGAAGGGAAAAATGATCACCATGTCATAAAACATAAGAAAATAGGATGAAGTTTAATTTCCGAACCTTGGGGTAAAAGTGTAAATATGCAAAAGTTTAGGGGTCAATATGCAAATTTGTAAAAATACGATTTATGGACCCATTTGAATAATGTGAGTAATAAATGAGCTATATTTGTAATGTTAGATCAAGAAAAGCGAGATTCGGACTAAAATCGAGAAAATACCAAGTAGTGGACTTAAATGGTAAAAATGGTCATTTTCATATAGGAGGTAAGTTCATATGATTTTTAATAATGCAATGTGTACTTTAATGTTATTGCTTTGATAGTATATGAGATGTAAGTTTATATGTAAATAATGTATTGTTTTATTATGTTATAATATTTTATTTTGTGACATGTGATATAAGTTTTAGTATTGTTCAATTAATGGACACAAACGATGATTTGTGGTTGATGAATTGAGATTAAATGAGGAGATCTCGGTTGAACCTCCAGAATGGAAAAACGTGGTGCTAAGTGGGTATACCATGGTTATACGTGTAACGTGGTGCTAAGTGGATATACCACGATTACACATACTGATACATGTAACGTGGTGGTAAATGGATATGCCACAGTTACATATATTGATTCATTAACGTGGTGCTAAGTGGATATACCACGGTTATACGTGTAACGTGGTGCTAAGTGGATATGCCAAGTTTATACATGTTAATTTGAAAAGTGGCGCTAAGTGCGTATGCCACAATTACATGCTAGCCCAATAGTGTGGTGTTGTGTGCATATACTACTAAGTTGGGCATTAATTACAGAAGGTGGAGCTATGTGCTAAAACCACCGGATATTATTACTTTCCGAAGTGTTCACCAAGAGAAACAAGTTTGCTAAACTAAATTTAACATAAAAAAATGTGGGATAATACCGGAATATGAACATATGAGTTTTGAATTATGAGTTAGAAATGTGATTGAATTTTTGATAAGATGAATATGGATAAGTATTATCTTGAAAGTTGATAATAAGAAATTTTAGTGAAGGAATGAAATTTGGAATAAACAGTCTAAAACAGCTGCAGGGGAGTGACTTTGAAAAAATCACTAGAAATGGTAGAAGTTTAACTAGAAGTGGAATAAGATATGGAATTAAAGCTTATTGAATCTATTTTCTTATAAAAGAAATAGAGCAAACAAAGGAATTCTTTATTTTGAGATATTTATATTTTTGTAAGACTGGTTCAGACTAATTTCGTGATCCCTTATTCTGAATTGTAAAAATCAATAAACATTGTACAAAAATAGTTACGGAACATAATTTATATTGTTTGATTCCTTATTGAATTTATATTCAGAATAAAGAAACAAGAACCTCATTTGAATTTAGTAGAAAAAGATAATTAAATTTTACTAAAGAGTGGTCAAAGCTGCTGAACCGCAAAACAGGGGAGATTTCAATGAATAAACTGTAGTAATTGGCGAAACCAAAAATTCTGAAAATTTTATGGTAAGAATATATGTAGGTATAGGTTCTGGGAAAATTAACGGATCTGAATTTGGAATGCTGTAACTTGAGTTATAAATAAATTACCGACTATGACTCGAGTAGACAGCTTGACCAGAATATGAATAAAAGTGTAATTATAGTTGTTTTACCTAAGGAAACATATTGGTAAATTGCTTATTAATTTCATATGGACTTACTAAGCGTAAAGCTTACCCCCCTCTCCATTTTTTTTAGTATTGGTAGGTCGGCTAGGGGTTGGAGATTGTCGGAGGTGGCATCAGACTATCAGAACAGTGATGTGAAGCGTCGATAAATTTCAAGTGTTTTCAAGTGAGTGGCATTGTAACACCCCGTACCCGAGCCCGTTGCCGGAGTCGAACACGAGGTGCTAACAGACATAATACATTTATTTCCACAGTCCATTTAAAAAAAAAATTCCAGACAAACAGGTTACTGCATCACTGTCGTCTTAAAAATCATATCTTGAGTTTCAAAACTTGAAAACAAGTTTCGTAAATTTTTCCTGAAACTAGACTCATATATCAATCTAAAATTTTTTTTCTAGAATTTTTGGTCAAGCCAATTAGTATAGTTTATTAGTTAAAGTCTCCCCTGTTTCAGGGTTTGACTACTCTGACCTTCACACATTACGACTTGGACATCTCCCTGTACAGGGCTTCAATACTGATGCCGTTTCTTTCTATAGAAACTAGACTCCAAAAGAAATCTATACATATATGGCATGACTTCTAATTATCTCTGGTTAATTTATAATGAATTTCCAAAGTCGGAACAGGGAATCCAGAAACCATTCTAGCCCTGTTTCACGAAAACTTAAATATCTCTTAATATACGACTCATATGATCGTTTCGTTTCTTCCATATGAAAATAGATTCATCAAGGTTAGATTACATAATTTATTCACTATTTAATTCCATTCCTACTATTTTTAGTGATTTATCAAATCCACACCACTGCTGCTGTCAGCATCTATTTTTAAGGTAAACTTTTCCTATTTCATGGTTTTCCATGAATCAACTAGAGGTTGTCATACATAGCACCAAAATGATCATGATTAATAATTCCAATGGCTAATCGTTACCAAACATTTCCATACCTCTCAACGAACAACATACAAAACGATTATAATGTTATGATCAAAGTATATTTAAGCCATTTTCGCATGGCTATCCAAATTTATACAAAACCCAAGGGTACGTGACCAACAACAAAAAGGGTAGTCCTATACATGCCATTTCAAAGTTCAACCAAAAGTGTACCAAAAGGGGCTTTGTTAGTGTGGGCGACTTCGACTTCAATAATCCCGAGTCTGATAGCTGATGAACCAAAATCTATAAAACAGAGGTTCAAAGAAGCGGAGTAAGCATTTAATGCTTAGTAAGTTTTGAGCCATAAAAGTAGACACAACTAAAATGTAGCATTCATATGGCTAAATGGATATTTCATATGCACAAATTCTCAATATCATACTTACTTCACATTACCAACCCTTATATTCACACACAAAAGATCAACTTAGCGAAGGCGGAAGTTCATTAATCGATGGCGAATACTACTTAAAAGGAATCAATTAATCCAATGCATGTACAAAACATACCTCATTGTTGGGATTTACGAGCGTATTAATTGAAATTATTACAACAAGATCGCTCATTCCCAACCCAAGTATCTTGAGTTTAGCGGATATAACCACTCGCACAAGGCCTTGGTCTTAGCCGGATATGGTCACTAGCATAAATGCCTTCGGGACTTAGCCGGATATAGTCATTGCACAAATGCCTTGGGTTTTGGCCGGATATAGTAACTTCGCACAAATGCCTTGGATCTTAGTCCGGATATAGTCACTTAGCACAAAAGCCTTCGGGACTTAGCCGGATATCATTGAATAACCATGCACATATATCAATAAATCATGACACATCCACATTTCATTTTCATTACCAAAGCTCTAACACAAGACACTTATCACACTTACAAATTTGCTTAATAGCCACATACAAAGAGCATGATTTTGATTTGCTTGTGACATAATCTAATCGAATCATAATCTAAGTTCCATTACTCGAAAACTTACCTCGAAGGTGGTCGAACAATTTCGTGACTATTCGATCACTTTTTCCTTTCCTTATCCAACTGTGGTCCTCTAAGCTCTTGAGGTAATTCAAACAAATTTAACTTATTAAAGTCTCATTGTGCTTGCTTATGGCGAATATGACAAGGAGTTTGATAGGTCATATGGCCACCTTTAGCTCAAATACAAAATGGTCATAGGCATTTTTTAATCACATTGAGCAATTTAGTACAATTAATCAAACATTTCCTCATGTGCACCTTTATGACCAAATACACACATCATTAACCTAATATCAATTAACTAAGCACTTAACAAATTCTCCTTGAGCCGATTGTCTAAGTCAAGATAGGATCATCATTATGCTTACCTATAGCCGAATGTACAACATCAATCTACGCATTCATTCGTGTGGCCGAACATGCATGTCTATGTTGAGGCCGATTGCATACTTAATACATTCTACAAGTATGGTCACTTGTATTGACCAAATACCATTTTGTTTCAAGTTCAAAACTTGGCTAATACACATATATGCACTATTAAAGCATCCTCTCCATTCCATCAATTCAACACATGTATTACTCATTAATATACAAAATTATATTCGGCCTTAGCACACATCTTGCTGGCCGAATTTTTCTCCATCTAGCAACATTTTATGTACTATGCCGAACCAAAAAGATCAAAAACCTAGCTTAATCATTTCCAAAACACTTAACCGGCCTTTGACTAAGACTTTAAACAAAGTCTATGTTCGGCTATCACACATATAGGCATTATTAGTTCAAAGTTTTAACAAGATTAATTTCTTTGATCTTAACCTAAATGACAACCCCCATTGTTCATCTAGATTTAGCATGAAACAAACACCAACCAAGAAAACAACACCCATGGCCGAGTATCATCTTCATCACATAGCAAGGTTTAAACCATGGGCTAGGTAGAACTCAAACTAACATAAAAAATATGCATGAATCTCATGGAACAACATCAAACTTACCTTAACCTAGCTACAAGCATGGCCGAATCTCTTCCACATTTCCTCCTTTCTTTCCTTTTGAATTTCGATCAAGAAGAATGAAAAAGGATGGACATTTTTTTTCTTTGTTTTCATCATTTTCCTTTTTCCATTTCTTTATTACTAGCTTTTTATTTTATTGTTTCCTACATACCACATTAGCACACCATGCTTAAAATATGCTATGCCCCATAGCATGGCCGGCCACTAGCTCAAATATTGGGCAATTTGACATGCAAACCCACCATTTCTATAACATGCATTAATAGGCCACTTTACATTTGCCTAGCACATTTCTAAATTTTCTCACATAAGTCCTATTTACTAAAATTCACCTACAATTAAACAAAATTCACATATAAAATTTTCACACATGCATATATACATATAATAAGCATCAAATATGACAGCTAATTATTTTTATGACTCGGTTTTGTGGCCCCGAAACCACTTCCCGACTAGGGTCACATTAGGGCTGTCACAGGCATGTATAGAGACTTAGTCTTTATGATAGTTGTTAGTATGATTTGGCCAAACGTATTGGCTTATGATGGTTAAATCGTATATAGCCATGTGATTTGGTTTATATTCGATCATCGGGTTGTAAACCTAATTGTTTATGCATGCTTGATAAATTGCTATATGATATGTCATGCTTATGTGGTGAATAAATTTTGATCATTAGATGTGACAATATTCTAATGTAAAGGTGTAAGGTAAGAATAAGTAATACTGTTGTTAAAAATGAAATTTTATAACCTGTATTTTAGTTGGATGTTTGTATATTTGTCCGATAATGCCTCGTACCCTATCCCGATCTCAGGTACGGGTAAGGGGTGTTACAAATGACATGTATAGGACAACTTTACCATTAGTGGCTTGAAAATGATGTTTGTAATCTAGCCATTGTAATGGCTAGTAATGGTTGTTTTGATACACTTGTAATGTCATGCTATGGTAGCTAAATATATGTTAAGTCGTCATTCAAATTTTGCCTAACATATGGAATATACCAAGGTAAGATTATAAACATATATGCATGTAATGTTATGCCTTGTTGAATGATGGAATTTCCTTAATTTGAATGCTTGAATTGGTTGGTATTTGGATGTGTGTTTTAGTGCAGGAAAATGGTAAATTTGGGTGACAAATGAGTCTAGGAAATGGCTTTATTTTTTCCACACGGGCGTGTGCCTTGATCGTGTGTGACACACAGCCTGATAACATGGGGTGTAGTTAGGTCACGTGTCCCCTACAGCTTAATTTTGAGAAACAAAATGCTCAAAATTGAGTACACGGGCATAGACACGGGTGTGTGCCTCAACCGTGTGTGCTACACGGCCTAGAACATGGGTGTGTGTCTTGGCCGTGTGAAACCTACACCTAATTTTGAGAAAATTAATTAGCCACACAGCCTAGCACACAAGCGTGTGGCATGGCCATGTGTACAAGTCAGAGAGTTACACGGGGTTGAACACGGCCTATAGCAAGGGCGTGTCCCTTGGACCACACGGGCATGTGAGCCTTGCACCTTGGAAATTTTTTGTAATTCTGCGAAAAATTCTTAGAGCTCCCGATTAAGTCTCGACTTGATTCTAATGCTCATATTGGGCCTCGAGGGTCCAATTAAGGGACATTTTGTATGATCTCGGTTAATAAATAGTAATTTACATAAATTATTGTAAAATATTTTAAAAGTTTCGATAATACTCTGAAACCTTATTCCGACGATGGATACAAGTCAGGGGTGTTATAGATAAACTAGGATTCCCAACGTGAGTATTCAATAGATTGCTAAGTGCTCACAAGGTATAAAAGGATAGGTGATTGTCAATGTATTAAATTACAATGAATATCTTACCAAGCTTAACTTCTATATTTAATCAAAGACTTAAACATGCACATTAGCCACACCTTCCAATGATGGCAATGGAATACTACTAAAAACAAGTGGATTAAATTCCTCTAATCCTCAAGAAACTTTCGTTGTCCTACTTGTTAGCTTGAGCTATCGCTGCACTTTTCAATGTCAGTCACCGCAATAACACTTCCATGCTAGAAACATTGAAACTCAAAGATTGAACAGTAGAAGCAAGATTGAATAACATGACATGTAACCCAGAAATCATGTATACTTACGTGCAAACATGAAATAGAATGTAATCACCATCATTTAGAAAAGAAATATAACAGAAACAAGTGGAGAATACAATTCCCAGACAATCTCGACTTGAATCTCTGTATTCCCTCTTGTGTCACACTTAGAGCTCCTCGTCAAGAACTAATTTGCATCCCTTTCACGTCAATTCACCCATAGGAGACTTAAGCCACCATATTCGAAAAGCTTCAAAAGATAGGTTGAAGAAGATGATGCCCCATTCAAAAAAGCCTCCTTTTTTTTCTTTTCACATGAATATTTATATTCTTCCAAATAGCCCATGTGTCCTTCTATCAGAATCATGCTGACTCTGTATGTACAAGTTAGTTATACCAGACTGGACAGTGCACACATTTTTGTTCTTATCCGGACAGCTGTCAAGTGCGACGACAATTCTGGGCACAATTTGAAAATACTCATGTAGTGACATCGATACCAAAACGTGACAAAATTAAGGATAAATAGGCTAAGATCCACTAAGTTATAAAATGCAATTTACTGAACTGAAAATGCTACAATATGTGCTAAAGATAAATAAATGGGGACAAATTAACCAATAAGTAGGGAGAAAACATATGTTCTTTCTAGTACTATCAATCGATTAGGTATATATTGGTCAAGTTATTATAAATGTACGTGTTTAATGCTATGGTAAAAATAATAATAAGAATGCAGAGATAATTAAGGAATATTGATGTGTGTACTATCTAAATTATAACAAATAAATAAAAATGCTATGGCAACAATAGTAAGTATACAATGGCAATTATGAGAATGATTACATGAATAATATGTACACAAGTAACAACTAAGGATGTGGAAATAGAGATACTACAACAAAGGTTAAAGGATCTACGATGTTGAACCTAAAGGCTGGGATTACCATGAATCTACCCTTATTAACCAATAATGCTTTGGTAAGTTCAGTCTTATTCTACTACTCAGAATAATTCTACTGTAGTCTGCTTCTTTCGAGAGCTAGGCCTTGAGTTTGGTTCCTACTACTATTATTCTCCTTTTTGTATAGAACGCTACTCTATGCCTAGAGTCTGCCACAAGTATTCTTTCAAGTACTAGCTCATATCATTCAAATTCAACCTAACTAACCTAGCCTTGTCAAAATTAGATTAATTTATAGACATGTTGCATATTCACCTATGTCTAGAGCACGCTATTCATAAATACCATTGAATGAAGCAGTAAATTAAAACTAAGCTAAGTTATGGCCAATAATGGAAATAAAAATTTCATCAAGTAATCCCAACCCTATGAGATTTAGCTCATACGTTGGTGAATAAAATCCAAATTCAAAATGGTCATCAACATCGTTTCGTTAAATTAGATTAGGCAACAGAAAATAAAGAATTAAAGGTAGAACTCAGGAAGATAGCTTTCGCCTGTCCAGCCCACTACTCCAACTACAAAATGTCTTCCAGTAACTAGGAGGGATTGCCTTCGTCTTCCCTTTGCGTCTCCATCCTTGTCGCAACCGCTACCCTCTATTTTCATCTAAGAGTTTTCTCCATCCAAAAATGACTCTCTAACTGCCTACCCCCTTTTTAGTTTCTATTTTTGGGTTTTATATCTCTTCTTTAGGGTAGACCCATCATCCCATATCTTTTTTTCCTCTTTTTTAGGCTGATTTTCTGGTACACGTACAACAAGGTTGATAACGATTAAATGTTGATTGGGTCACTTCCTAGCATTACCACTGCATTCGTGTTGGTAAACTGTCTAACCTTTAGGCACGAAAAACCTTCACTTCTTTACTTCTTTTCCTCATTCTACACTTGCCACTTAACAAACAAATCTTTCTCAAAAACATTTAAATGTAACATGTAATAACATTTAAGCATAGCCTAAGCCTTTTAATGTAATTTCCTAAAAACACTAATGAAAAATCCTAAAATGCAATTAAAGTTACCTAAGTACAGGCAATTCACTAGGTCTAAAAGCATAAAATATAACTCTTCTCAAGATTTATCAATAGGTCATACAAGTTTTGGGCTAATTCCCACTTTGATGACTTCTTAGGGTTGTTAAGCCTAGGGTTTAGGTTCTTCCTTTCCTAAACAGCTGATCTGTTAAGAAATCCCTACAAAATAGTTAATTATTCATACCTCCACTTACTAATCCCCCATAGGAGGATTATGTAACGACCTGATAGTCAGGGACTCTATTGCAGTGAAAGGAACCTGTAAATATTTTTATTAAATATCAACGAGGTTAGTTTAGTTAGTGAATTAAATTTTGGATAGTAATTATCATGAATTAGGAACTATTATGGTACAATGACTAAATTGCGTAAAGGTTAAAAGTTGAATTATAGATTGAAATAAACTAAAAGGGACTAAAGTAGCAATTATACCTTTGTTTTTTTTAAACTGGATGATTATGGTTAAAATCATTAATGTTATGTTATTATATATATATATGTTATATAAATTTAGTTAACTTTAATATATAATAATAATGATAATAAATAATAGTAATAAACAACAAAACAATCACATGCAAACATTAAAAAGAAAGAAAAGAAAAGAAAAAAAGAAGAAATGCACGGCTAGGGACTTTAGGAGTTTAAGCTCAAGTTGCTTAGCGCAATTTAGTCATTTTCTTATAGTTTTTATATTTTTGGAACCCCAGTACCTAGGGCTAGCCGACCCATGTTGCAATTTTTAGTATTGTTTAAGATTATAGATATTGTCCTTGTTGAATAGTTTAAGTTCTAAGGGTTAAATTAATAGATTTTTAAGTTAGAAATGGAAAAGGACTAAATTATGGAATTAATTGTTGATTTTGAGCAATATGGACTAAATTGTGAAAATTTCCAAATTAAGGGGTAGAATTAAAAATAGGGAGCTAAATTTAGCTTAGTGTAAAATTAGTATAAAAATTGAGGTTAAATATGGATATTAAAATTTGTCTCAGTTTAGGGACTAAATTGAGGATTAAGCAAAATATGGTGGGAAATTTGAAATTTAATGAAAATTAAGTTGTGTATTATTAACTAGTTGTAATTATTTTATTCTGTAGCAAACGTCATTCTAGAATCCTTGAGTAAGAAAGGGAAAGACAAGGTCGACGTCGAATAGCTTGGAATATACAGTTTGTATTTTTGTTATCTGAACTAAACTAAAAATTATTGCATATCAATATAATTTTCGTGGTAAGCATTAAGGTGAGATTTCTTATTCGATTGGAATATTAGAACCGTTGATTGTTTATGAAAGCAAAGGTTACATAATTGAAAAATATGTGTATTAAGAAATTATGGTTGCTATCAAATTTAATATATGCTATATGTGTGTTAATGTACATATATGAAATCGAAACATTGGTTGCATTGAAAATTGAAAGGACACGCTATTAACTATTTCGGGCTAAGTCGTATATAGATGGCATGCCATAGGATAGGAAGAGTTTAGGGATTTATTCGACCTCAAGTCAATTAGGCATTGGGTGCCAATTTCCTTCAGTTTAACCGATGAGACACTGGGAGTCAACTTATATAGCGCTAGGCGCAATTATTACTTCAGATTTATCCGATGAGGAACTAGGTTTGGAACTGGTGTGTTGGTTGGATCTGTGTATCCGTTCGAGTCTGAGTCATGTTAATAGGGAGAATTAACTGATAAAACTTATGTGTGATAATAAGATGACAAAGATGAGAAATGGAATATGAAATTATGAAATGGGATATGAGTATTGAAATGAATTCATGTATTGAACAAATAGATGAATCATGTCATTGTATGAGTTGAAATTATCAAATGTTATATGAAATGCCATTGTCATGTATGAGAATCTGTAGAATTTAGTGGAAGTGAATAAGGAATGAGCAAAATTTATATTATTAAATTGAAGCATATGTTCATGAAATTACTTGTTGCATTCTTACATTTTTTAATTACTCATATCAAGTTTAAATTGTTTGGATTATAGAAATACCACTGAGTTATACTCAGCGTACAGTTTTGTTTTCTGTGCACCGATTAGGTATTTTCAGCTTATCATCGACCCAGTATCTGATAACAATCCTGAGCTCAAGTGTGGTGATGTTTAGATTTGTAATGGCATGTACCTAGGAGGTCTTTTGGTTGATGTTATTTTGTTAATATGATGTTATTTGGAGTCCATGTGTAATGGTGTTTATGTGTTTATATGGTTGTGGTTAAATATATGTTTTGGTATGTTAGCCAGGCCAATGTTCTGCATGTGTTTAGTTTAAGCTTGGTAGCCTAAATAGCTAAAACATTAGTTCAATTATGGAAATTTGGTATGAATAGAAGTTTTGAATGGTCGATGTTTTGTTGATATGTTTGAAGATCTAGAATGTGGTACCAATGAGGGTACATTGGTTAGGCATATTAGATGATTGATTTGGCATATTTTGAGCATGTTTAATTGCGTTTTGAATAGGTTAAATGGTTGGCATTTGGGTTTTTTAGTGTCAAAGTAAGCATGAAATAGTAAACTTGAGTTTTAAGGTACATTTAGGTGCACACGGTCTATCACATAGCTTGTGACACACACAGGCACCCACACGGGCGTGTGCCTTGAGTGTATTGAAAAATAGTATAGAAGCAGTTTCCACATAGGCTGACATACGGCCTGAGACACGGCCGTCTGGGATTAATTCGAGTGATACACGGCCCAAGCACATGGATGTGTGAAATAGCACACATGCATGTAGGATAGTCACACGCCCATGTCAAGAGCAACATGGTCTGGCACATGGTTGACGACATAGCCATGTGACCCAAGTTAGTGAGTTACACGGGCAGAGACACAGGCTGGGGCACAGTCATGTGTCCCAACTTTGAAATTCACATGGTTTGGGGCATTCCGCACAGCCTAGCCAAACAGTCGTGTGTCCCCTATTTCTAGGTATTTTTGAGATTGCCCTAAAACTTTCAGAATTGTTCCAAATTAGTCCCTATTTATTCATAGGCTATTTCCAGGGATCTGTAGACTCGTATTAAGGACTGTAAGAGTATTTTTATTCTGATTTGGAATGAAATAGCAAACCTAAGTTAGGTGAAGTAGGTCATTCTACTAATATCATCGAAGGTAGTAGTAGTCAGAGTATGGTTCAATACTCTAATGCTAATAATTGGAATAGTCTTGTTATATATCCAACTTCTAGCTTTCAAGAGGGGATAAATAGTGATAAGAGTGTAGACAGTGGAAGACCAAGTTTAGCATTGCATAACATGAGTCATTATTCGATTGTATAAGACACTAATATGGAATATTAAATTAGCATATATTGCCCCTGTATGATGTGATGTTAATAGTTAGCTTGCACCATTGCTTACAATGTAATTAAATGTTTTGATTGGGTAGTAATGCACGTGACCCTAATCTAACGACAGAGAGGAGTTAGGGTGTTACTAGTTAGGTTCTCATGGATCTAATAAACAATATATGTAACACCCCGTACCCGAGACCGTTGCCGGAGTCGAACACGAGGTGCTAACCGACTTAATTCATTTACTTTCACATCCATTTTAAAATTTCAGGCGGTTGGCTAAGCTGCGTCACATCACCTTAAAAATCATATCTTGAGTTCCAAAACTTGAAAATCAGTTTCGTAATTTTTCCCTAAAACTAGACTCATATGTCCATCTACAGATTTTTTCTAGAATTTTTGGTCAGGCCAATTAGTACAGTTTATTAGTTAAAGTCTCCCCTGTTACAGGGTACGACTACATTGACCTTCATGCATTACGACTTGGATATCTCCCTGTACAGGGCTTCAATATTGATGCCATTTGTTTCTATAGAAACTATACTAAAAAAGGAATCTATACATATATTGAATGACTTCTAAATGTCTCTGGTTAATTTATAATGAATTTCCAAAGTCAGATCAGGGGATCCAGAACCCGTTCTGGCCCTGTCTCACGAAAACTTTAACATCTCATAATATACTGTTCATATGAACGTTTTGTTACTTTCCTATGAAAATAGATTCATTAAGGTTCGATTACATAATTTATTAACTATTTAATTCCATTCCTACTATTTTTAGTGATTTTTCACATCCACATCACTGCTGCTGCCAGCATCTATTTTTAAGGTAAACTTTACCTATTTCATGATCCTCCATGGATCAACTAGAGTTTGTCATACATATACCAAAAGTGATCATGAATAACCATTCCCATGACTAACCGTTACCAACATTTCCATACCTCTCGACGGACAACATACAAAACGATTATAATGCTATGATCAAAGTATATTTAAGCCATTTTCGCATGGCTATCCAAATTTACACAAAACCGAAAGGTACATGACCAACAACAAAAGGGTAGTCCTATACATGCCATTTCAAAGTTCAACCAAAAATATACCAAAAGGAGCTTTGATAGTGTGGGCGACTTCGACTTCAAAAATCCCGAGTCCGATAGCTGAAGGACCAAAATCTATAAAACAAAGAATTAAATAAACGGAGTAAGCATTAAATGCTTAGTAAGTTTTGAGCAAAGAATTTAAGCACAACTGAAGTATAGCATTCATATAACTAAACGGATAATTCCATATATACATATTCTCAAATCATTCCTACTTCACATTCCAACCCCTATATTCATACATAAGGGATCATCTTAGCCAAATCTAGGAAGCTCATTACTCGATCGAGCGAATATTATTCAAGGAATCAACTATTCCAATGCACATACGAAACATACCTCATTGTTGGGATTTTACAAGCGTATTAACTAAAATTTTTACAGCAAGATCGCTCATTCCCGAATCACATACCTTCGAAATTTAACCAGATATAGCTACTCGTTCAAATGCCTTTGGGACATAGCCCGGTTATAGTAACTCGCACAAATGCCTTCGGGACTTAACCCGGATTTAGTAACTCGAACCAATGCCTTGACCTTAGCCGGAATTAGTAACTCGCACAAATGCCTTCGGATCTTAGTCGGATATAGTCACTTAGCACAAAGCCTTCGGGACTTAGCCGGACATCATTCGAATAACCATGCACATTTATCAATAAATCATGACACATCAGGATTTCATTTTCATTACCAAAGCTCAAACACAAGACACTTATCACACTTGCAATTTCGGCTCAATAGCCACATACAAAGAGCATGATTTTGATTTGCTTAAAACATGATCTAATCAAATCATAATCTAAGTTCCATTACTCAAAACTTACCTCGGATGTGGTCGAACGATTTATTGGCTATTCGATAACTTTTTCCTTTCCTTATCCAACTGTGGTCCTCTAAGCTCTTCACTAATTCAAACAAATTTAACTTATTAAAGTCTCATTATGCTAGCTTATGGCCGAATATGACAAGGAGTTTAATAGGTCATATGGCCACCCTTTAGCTCAAATACACAATGGTCATGCATTTTAATCACATTAAGCAATTTAACACAATTCATTTGAACATCAAAGAGAAGCTCAAGGTACTTAGCCCATATATACATTAGACATTAGAGTCACATATGTACGAAATCACAAATCGAATTCAACATATTAGCTAATATTCCCTTAGCGAATTTTCTAAGTCAAGATAAAATCATCAATATGCTTGCCTCTAACCGAACACATACAACACAAATCTATTTCATGTGGCGAATATACATGTCTAGGTTGAGGCCGATTATATGCTTAATACTTCCTACAAATATGGTTGCTTGTATTGACTACATACCATTTTGTTTCAAATTCAAAACTCGGCTAATACACATATACACACTAGTAAATCAAACATTAACATTTGCTCTTCACCTTACTACCATTTCTCATCCAAATAATGTGAATAACAACCATATTTCTCCTCTACTTTCTACTATGGCCGAATGTATCACAACACCATACCATTTCAATTTTGGTCATGGTTAAACAAAGAACTTAATGTCTCACTCAAAAATGCTAAAAAGAAGATTCAAGAGCCATCAATCCACCATCACATGCATCATTACAAAGCTTCATTTTTAGCATGTAAATGACATCAACACCAATCCACCTTAGCCGAATACCATCTCCATGACATAGCAAAGGTTTGAAACATGGGCTAGCTAGAACTCAAGCTAACAACTGAAACATGCATGAATCTCATGGCACAACATCAAACATACCTTAGCCTAGTTACATGCATGGCCGAACCTCTTCAACCTTTCTTCTTCCTTTCTCCTTAAAATTTTCGGCCAAAGATGTTCAAGGATGAACACTTTTTTTTTTGTTTTCTTTTCTTCAACTCACGGCAATGGGGGAAACAATCACACACATTCTTTCTTTTTTTTTTCATCCTACTAACACTAATACTTTATTGCCCATGCTCTTTATTTTATTATTCCTTACATAATGCATTAACCCAACATGTTTATGACATGTTTTTAGCCATAACATTTTGTCCACCCATGCTCATGGCGGGCACTACTAATTAGGGGAAAATTGACATGCAAGTCCTCCTTTTGATTACATGCACTATTAGATCCTTATAGATTAGCCTATCACATTTCAAAAGTGTCACACAAGTCCTATGTACTACATTCACATGCAATTAACTAAATCAAGCTTAAAATTTTAGGACATTCATATTCACATATTTTAGACCATAAATATCACATTCAAATAATTTCGTGATTCGGTTTAGCGGTCCCAAACCGCTTCCGACTAGGGTCACTATAGGCTGTCACAACTCTCCCCACTTAAGAAATTTTCGTCCCGAAAATCTTACCGTAAATAGGTTTGGGTATCGTTCTTTCATGGCATTCTCGGTTTCCCAAGTAGCTTCTTCGATCCCGTGTTTCAGCCATAACACTTTCACTAACGGAACCCTTTTGTTTCGCAACTCTTTCACTTCGCGAGCTAGGATACGAATCGGTTCTTCTTCATAACTCATATCGGCTTGAATTTCGACCTCGGAGGGGCTTATTACGTGCGAAGGATCGGATCTGTAATGTCGAAGCATCGAAACATGAAAAACGTTGTGGATCCTTTCGAGTTCAGGGGGTAAAAGCAACCTATATGCAACTGGACCAACTCGTTCGGAGATTTCGTACTGCCCAATGAATCTCGGGCTCAACTTGCCCTTACGGCCAAATCTGAGTATCTTTTTCCAAGGTGAGACCTTAAGAAACACTTTGTCTCCCACCTGATACTCAATATCTCTTCGTTTTAAATCCGCGTAAGACTTCTGACGATCTGATGCTGCCTTCAGACTTTCACGAATTATTTTTACTTTCTGTTCAGCATCTTTAATCAAATCCGCTCCGAAAATTTTGCTTTCACCGAGCTCGGTCCAAAACAATGGTGTACGGCATTTACGCCCGTACAAGGCCTCGTAAGGTGCCATCTTAATACTTGATTGAAAACTATTGTTGTAAGCGAATTCAATCAAAGGTAAATACCGCTCCCACAAACCATTGAACTCGAGGATGCAACATCTCAACATATCCTCAAGTATCTAAATTATCCGGTCGGATTGACCATCGGTTTGTGGATGAAAAGCGGTGCTAAAATGCAGCTTGGTACCCAAAGCTTCTTGCAATTTCTTCCAAAATCGCGAGGTGAATCTCGGATCTCTATCCGACACAATAGAAATTGGTACCTCGTGTAATCTCACAATCTGAGAAACATACAATTCAGCTAGTTTATCCAATGAAAAATCCGTACGTACGGGGATAAAGTGAGCCGACTTAGTCAGTCTATCAACAACGACCCAAATCGCATCTTTCTTACTTGCCGACATTGGCAACCCAGATACAAGATCCATCGTGACTCGTTCCCATTTCCATTCAGGTATCATGATCGGCTGAAGCAAACCAGTAGGCACTTGATGTTCCGCCTTCACTTGCTGACATACTAAGCACTTCGAGACAAAATTGGAAATGTCTCGTTTCATACCATGCCACCAAAACTGACGTCTTAAGTCGTTGTACATTTTCGTACTCCCCGGGTGAATTGACATTCAGCTACAATGAGCTTCGTTTAGAATCATCGAAATAAGTTCTGAATTCCTTGGAACACACAAACGACTTCTGAACCTCAAACAAACGTCGTCATCAATTCGAAACTCTGATTCCATGTTCGAAACACATCCAGCCCGTTTTGCATCCAATTCATCGTCGACTTTCTGAGCCTCACGAATTTGATGAATCAATAATGGCTTGGCCTTTAATTCAGCTACTAACACGTTGTCGGGTAAAACAGACAAGTGTACATTCATTGCTCGTAAAGCAAACAGTGATTTTTGGCTTAAGGCGTCCGCAACCACATTAGCCTTTCCCGGGTGATAATCAATGACAAGCTCATAATCACATTTTTAATCACATTAAGCAATTTAACACAATTCATTTGAACATCAAAAGAGAAGCTCAAGGTACTTAGCCCATATATACATTAGACATTAGAGTCACATATGTACGAAATCACGAATCGAATTCAACATATCAGCTAATATTCCCCTTAGCCGAATTTTCTAAGTCAAGATAAAAGCATCAATATGCTTGCCTCTAACCGAACACATACAACACAAATCTATTTCATGTGGCCAAATATACATGTCTAGGTTGAGGCCGATTATATGCTTAATACTTCCTACAAATATGGTTGCTTGTATTGACTACATACCATTTTGTTTCAAATTCAAAACTTGGCTAATACACATATACACACTAGTAAATCAAACATTAACATTTGCTCTTCACCTTACTACCATTTCTCATCCAAATAACGTGAATAACAACCATATTTCTCCTCTACTTTCTACTATGGTCGAATGTATCACAACACCATACCATTTCAATTTTGGTCATGGTTAAACAAAGAACTTAATGTCCCACTCAAAAATGCTAAAAAGAAGATTCAAGAGTCATCAATCCACCATCACATACATCATTACAAAGCTTCATTTTTAGAATGTAAATGACATCAACACCAAACCACCTTAGCCGAATATCATCTCCATGACATAGCAAAGATTTGAACCATGGGCTAGCTAGAAATCAAGCTAACAACTAAAACATGCATGAATCTCATGGCACAACATCAAACATACCTTAGCCTAGTTACATGCATGGCCGAACCTCTTCAACCTTTCTTCTTCCTTTCTCCTTAAAATTTTCGGCCAAAGATGTTCAAGGATGAACACTTTTTTTTTTTGTTTTCTTTTCTTCAACTCATGGCAATGGGGGGGGGGGGAAACAATCACACACATTCTTTCTTTTTTTTTTTCATCCTATGTACTACATTCACACAAGTCCTATGTACTACATTCACATGCAATTAACTAAATCGAAGCTTAAAATTTTCGCACATTCATATTCAGATATTTTAGACCATAAATATCACATTCAAATAATTTGGTGACTCGGTTTAGCAGTCCCGAAACCGCTTTCCGACTAGGGTCACTATAGGGCTGTCACAATATAAACTTGAATAAAAGGATGAACTTAAAGGATGATTTCAAGAATAAAGTTTTGAAGAAGCTTAATTGTATTGAATAAGCTTCTCAACGAAAAATAAAAAGAACGGAAATCTAAAACCTAAGAAAAGAGAAATTCTAAAATCTAGGTCTCAGGAGAAATTTATACAAACTAAAAACGTGTTCATAACATGTGTTAGCTAAGCATAATTATAGACGTAGAATGGTCGTCGTCTTTAAACCTAGGTCAACTGACGTTCTCGAGCTTAAAGTTGGATTGTGCGGACCAAAACACCCCTGGCTCGTATTAATTTCCCATACAGAGGTGATGTCGCGACACACCAAGTCCTATGTCGTGACATCGAGGGTAGTATGCTCAACTACAAGGTGTCTTCTAACGTATGTCGCGACATCCTCAAATTGTGCCACAACATTGAAGGCAATCTTAGGTTCCTTCACTTCTGGTCCCTATGTTGTGACATCTAATGCTCCTTGTTACAACCTAACGACCAATATTGAGTTATTATGCCTTGTAATAGTTTCATGCACACTCAGAAAGTGTATTATCTCACCCTTAAGCCTCTTTTGACCCTCAAAGTCAATAAAAGACTCAAACAACACAATTT
The DNA here is from genome assembly GCF_025698485.1 of Gossypium arboreum. NCBI lineage: Eukaryota > Viridiplantae > Streptophyta > Magnoliopsida > Malvales > Malvaceae > Gossypium > Gossypium arboreum. The sequence continues at coordinate 31,287,354 of NC_069076.1, forward strand.
ATTAAATTTAAATAAATGTAAGAAAACTAAAATATATCCTACTAAAATGCTCATATTCAAGCTCCTCAAATGCAAAAACTAGTTTAATCTACTACACTGAATTGCGACAAATCAGTTGGGTGATTGTGTGATGTGAGTTTTGACACTGTGGTGGTATGCGATGAAGTCTGTCGGAACAATAAACATGAATTTCAGTATGAGAATTCTGAAGAAATACCATGGCCATGGCACATTTTGGAGAGAACGGATAAGCCGCATTTATCTACTAGGATTCTACATATCCTAGGGTGATGATGGGAAAACCTCACGCGATGATGACTTTAGGTAAATCCATATCGCAGAAATGGCAGTTCATGTGGTGCCTTGGTGGCAACCAAACAAAGCCTTTTAGGCAAGTTATCTATGATGTCTTTGTGGCATATTTTGTAAACACCTTTATGGCATATTTTGTAAATGCCCTACTGGCGTATTCTGTAAATGCCTTTGTGGCTTATTCTGTGTTACCTTTATAGAAAATCATGAAACGCTTATGTGGCATATTTGGGAATGCCTACATGGTAGAATCTAGTTATTCACTTATGTTGTAAATCTGGGGTAAAGTTCTGAGATCTCCTTGGTGGATAATTCTATTCTAAAGATCTGATACGTCTGAAATTAACTTGGTTTGGTTAGTCTTGTGATGGAATCGAATGAGTCTAAGAGACAATTCCTAAAAGAAAGTATGTCTATGTATTTTCCAAAGAGGAAATCCATCATAGTAATTTGTCAGTACAAGATATGGCAACTTCATAATTATCAAAGGTATAAGAGTTAGTTGGTTTAAGATTGACTACACTATGAAGGGTTGAAATCTAAGTTATTCGATATCCACCTTGTATGAATAGTATCATGCTCATTCTAGGGTTATTTGGAATCTGAGTTGATTATCAAATTAGGCGTTCTTGTGTTTTGTAACATAGACATTTGGAATTCTTCTAAATGATCTGGAATGTTTCATCATCAGTATGAACTTGTTTTGGGTTTGACTCAGGGTATAATCTGATTGCTATTTTGACGATAATCAAACTCAATATGGGAATCGTTCAACTATAATATCAATTAGTAAATATCGACTAAGGAATAGTATCTGTGAACAACCATTCTAGAAAAAAATGTGAGGTGTTGTTGAAGTGGAAATCCGTAAAAAGTGCATTTTTTATAGATATTCTGCAGAGAAGTATCTTGGGTTCTAGGAAGGATTAAGATTTATATCAACTAGAATAATTTGGAATCAGTCAAGGTGTGAAGTAAGAGTGACATGTTAAGTATGATAGTAGGTGTATAAGTATATATCCAATAATATGAATGTATCCTTCAAGAATAAAGGGTAATCCAAACTTTTAAGATGAGGAATTCGATTCAAAAGGCTTCAATGTAATTTGTATTAAAACTCATTATATTTGCATGAACTTACAAGCATTTTCTTCTTGATTCAGCTTTTGTTGTTAGAAGAGTTCGCCAGGAGAGGCTGAGCTAGAGATGCTGTAACACCCCTAACCCGTGCCCGTTGCCGAAATAGGATTACGGAGCATTATCGTAAAAACGTGACTTTAAAACATACATTTCAAACCTCAACATAAACATATCATAAACCATTCATATACATGCATAACTTCCCTTAATCGAGCCTTGAGGCCTTAAAAACACTTTGTAAACAATTCGGGGCTAAATTGAAATTAATCAAAAAGCTCAAGAAAAAGTTAGAATTTTTGAATTGCAGGAGTCACACGGTCGTATGACTCGCATGGCTGAGACACATGCTCGTGTCTCAGGCCGTGTAACAATCAAAATAGGGACACACGGTCGTGTCCCAGCCTGTGTCTGTGCCCGTGTAACTTTCAAAGTTGGGTCACACGGCCAAGCCACACACCTGTGTTCCAAGCCTATGCTAGGCCATGTATGTAACATCCCATTTTCAGTGAAACCGGAATAGTAGTTTTGGGACCACAAATCTGACCCGAAATGAAAAATTATTTTAATATTATTGCATGGTCTATTTTATGATAGGAATGTCATATGGAAATTTTGATAAGAAAATTGTACCGATTATGTCTTTAATTAGGACTAAATTGCATAAATGAAAATTTTGAATTCTACTAGCTATGAGTATCAAATAGCTATGGAATTCAAAACTTGAGGTCCTTATATGGTAATTAGACCATTAAAGAAAAGTTAGTAGATATTTTTGGTGATTCATCCATGGAAAAAATAGAAAAACCTAAAGACTGAATTGAAAATGAGAAAAATTAAAAGATGATAACTAATTAAATAAAAAATATCATCTTATTTTCATCATCTTCATCCCTAAATTCTATGGAAACCCTAGGAGAGAGAAAGGAAACTGTTCAAGCTTAATTAGGTAAGTATTCAAGTCCTGTTTTTAGTAATTTTTATATTTTTGAGATCGGGATAGCTTAATCTATCTATTTTGGGGATTAATTAGAAAAGTTATCAAAGTATAGAACTTTTTTCATGGATGAATATGCTGAAATTTTGAAATTTATGGTAGAAAATGAAATGTTGTTGATAGATAAACAACTTTTACAAAGAGAATTTTGATGAAACCATGATTTAGGGACTAAATTGAAAAGTGGTAAAACCCATGAAAAAATTTTGAATTTTATGAAATATAAGTGCTGTAAATGTTATATGAAAATTTCGGTTAGGCTTGGAATAAGGATTAAATTGTATGACTTTCATTTTCCGAGCTGAGGGACGAAATTGGAATTCATGAAAACTTTAAGGGCAAAATGGTAATTTTTCCTAGGGTGTAAATTGAATTCAATTGAATATGAAATGAATTAAATTGATGATTAAATTCATTTATTTAGATTCTGACAACTCAAATTTGAAGCTAGATCGAGGAAAAGAAAAAGTTTCGGATTAGTAGAATTTCTTGTACGGACGATTTTTAAGGTAAGTTCATGTAATCGAATTGTGTATAGTTATATGCTTGTATTGAATATGTTATGTGATTGTATGAATTATAAATGATTAAAGTATGAAATAAATTATATGTAACAACCTAATTTTGGGCTTAGTCAGAATAGTGGTTTCGACACCACAAATCGGAGGCCGAGAAATTATTTTTATTATTATTTTAGTGTCATAGTATGATTATATGAGTGCATGAGTTAATTTTAGCGTTTGTGAGCTTAATTGCGAAAAAGGATCAAATCGTATAAAGGGTAAAAGTTTTATTTTATTAGTTAAAGGTGTAAAATTGCTAGAGAACCATAATTGGAGGGGTTTAAAGAATAAATAGACTCTTTAGAAGCTGATGGACTGCCATAGGAGACAAGAAAATCAAATGGTCAAATGGGTAGGTGACTTAATGTATAATAAAATATTACCCTAGTGACTAGCCATGATCTTTTTCATTTTTCCTTTCTCCTCTACTGAAATTTTCAACAAAAATGGGGTTTTTGGAAGCTTGAAATTTCAACAACTTATCACCTTTGAAAATAAGTGATTTTCATATTCATTGTTGATGATTTTTGTATTTTTAGGACCCTTGTAGCATGAGCTTTCGATTGAGGGGACTATTTTGCAAAATGGTTGATAGTCTAGAGATTTTCCATGAAAGAATTTATGATGTTTGCTAAGTTTTTATGGAAGAAAATGAACCTTGGTTGTTAAGTAAACAACTTTTGTGAAAGGATTTTTCATGAAAACCCCTAATAGGGCCATTTTGTAAGGTTTGTAAAATAGGTGGTAATCGTGTGAAATGTGTGAAATTATGCGTTGCCATAAGCATAAGATAGGTTCATCTAGGCTTGATTGATATGAATATTTGATTGAAACCAATTTATGAACTAAGAGCAAAATCGTAATTTTTGTAAAGTCTAAGGGCAAAATGGTCAATTTGCCAATGTATTAATTTTGGAGTGTATTAATTGTTATGATGATTAAATTAGTGAAAATTTTCATTTTAGATCAAGAAAGATGCAATCCGGACTTAGACTGGGGGAAGACTAAGCTAGTTGAATAACTTGACCTAGTCAACTACTTTTGTATACCAAGGTAAGTTGTACGTAAATAATGCAAATTAAATGTTATCATGTATTATACAATTAGTTTGGCATGAATTGTTGAGTTGTGTTGGGAATGTGAATTATAAGAATTAATGTAATAAAGACTCCTGGTTGAACATTAGGAATAGATTTGGATATTCATTCCATGACATTGGGTGATATGTGTGCTAGTGTAAGACATGTCTGGGACATGCATCGGCCACATTATAAGACCTAGTGTAAGACATATCTGGGACATGCATCAGCATTAAGATGAAAGGTTGTGTAAGACATGTTTGGGACATGCATCGGCATTAAGACGAGAGCTAGTGTAAGACATGTCTGGGACATGCATCGGCCTCGAGATATACAAGCTAGTGTAAGACCTGTCTGGGACATGGCATCGACTTTGATGTGCTAGCTAGTGTAAGACAATGTCTGGGACACATCTTATCCCATGTTTGGGGCTATTGAATATCCCGTAGTATTCCAAATGGTTCAACGGGAGATTTATGGTTTGTATCGGAATGAGAGAACTTTTGACCATGTGGTGAATGGTACAGGTACCTAGATGAGAATTATGAAATACAACCTTCATTTACATTGTACGTTTAGTAAGGAAGGAAAGTGAGTAAGTCATGCTTATGACCATTTGTGTATGTTAGATGAAGTACGAAATGTGAATTCAATCAACGTTGTATGCTTCGTGAGAGATGAATATGAACAAATAATATTTATGAATCCTCACTTTCAAGTGCAAAATTGAATTATATTTAGAGTATGATCCCTCATGGTAACTTGTAGTTATTTCATTATTTACATGCGACTTACTAAGCTTTATGCTTACCTCTTTTCCTCTCCATTTCCTTGTAATGTCGCCAAATTAGCCTGTGGATCAGATACCGTCAGAGGCCTCGTTCACACTATCATTTGAAGCTCGGTATAGTTAGTTCTTTTATTTTGAATATGGCATGTATAGGACTTTGTCTTTTGAGTTTTGTGTCTTTGTTATTTGGCCGAATGTGTTGGCTTGGGATGAAACCCTTCGTTTCATATAAGGCCACAAATTATGGAAAATATTTATCTATGATATGCAATTGATGATGTTTCATAGATGGCCAAATGCATGAATGAATAAGTGCATGCTTGGATTGTTATAGTGTAATGAGGGTTGTTTTTAATTATCATGCTGTGGCTGAATTGGTAATATTGATGTGGTATAAGTTAGTGCAAGTAAGGGTGGCAAAAAGTATTGGTAGATAGCCTTATTTCTGTCCACACAGGTAGACGTATGGGTGTGTGTCTAGGTCGTGTGTTACACACGGTTAGCCCCATGGGTGTGTTGTCCGGCCATGTGTCCCCTGTACCTTGAATTTGCATGTCAATATGCATGGTAGTAAACACATGGACAGAGACATGGTTGTGTGTCCTAGCCGTGTGGAGAATACAGCCTCTGGCCACGGGCGTGTGCCTTGGCCATGTGCCTCTAATTTGTTGCTGACATCAGAAACAGAATGTCAAGGTTTTTACACATGGATTATGACATAGACGTGTCCTGGTGGTGTGAGGGACACGGGCTATAGACAAGGGCATGTGCTCGGTCATGTGAAAATCCCTATAGGTTCGAATTTGAAATTAAATTCTCACGGGTTAGAGACACGGGCATGTCCCCTTGTGCTTAGGTTGTGTAAACCACACGGGCCTTCAGCACGACCAGGTCAAAATGGCCACACGGGCGTGTGCCCCTGTTTCAAGTGATATTTTTCAAAGTTTTCAAAGGTGTTCGGATTAAACCCGGATCGTTTCCAAAGTGTGATTTGGGCCTTGTAGGCCCACATTAAAAATTTCTAGATTAGGAGTGAAAAGTTTTAAATTTGATCTAGTTTTTATGACTCAGAAATGATTGTATGCATGTGTTTAAGTCAAGTAATACCTCGTGCCCAGTCCTGGCCTTAGACTTGGGTAAGGGGTGTTACATTATATGCCGGATATAGCTTGAATAAATATTAAGTTCCGTTTCAATAATTAAATTTGATGGATATATGTAATTTCCCAATTTGAATGTGATCCTGCATATGATGCAGGCAGGATTTAGCTCGGATGAGTAATCTTGATAAAGCTCTCTTGAGCATCCTGATAAATAGTTCTTGCGAGCATCTTAATGGTAGTGATTTTGCATGTGTTGCACACTATAGCAGCTCTTTGTGAGCATCCTATTACATGATTCGATCAGTTGTGATCCAGAATATAATGCGGACATAAACGCAGCTCTACATGAGTGTCCTGATATAAGCTCTTATGGGCTTCCTAACATGGCTTACTTGAACTCCCTGTTACCTTATCTGGTGTTCCATAATATTAAATCTTTCAAATTATCTATTAATAAGCTCTATGAACTCCTTGGTTAAAACTCTTATGAGTCTCCTGTTTAGCTCAAACAAGTGTCTTGTTACATGGCTCATCTAAGCATCCAGATATGTCACTCGAGAGTGTGCCCCCTGATTAAGTGCCTTAATGGGTACCCCTGAACATAAATGGACGAATTATTGAATTGTACACCTTGTGTGTACTACTTGAGTATCCATCGAAATTTCAATGATTCAACGGTCAAATTCCCGAAATAACAAATTATGAGATTAAAAGAATTATGTATTGAATAGGCCTGAGATACTTGGAAGTTTGTAACATGATGAGCTCATCTATGCTTATTTGGTGTATATGTGAATTGTGTGACTAACATACTTGTTTGAGTGTATGTGATTAGGCAAACTTGTTAATTTGTTGGGAATCATGTTATTGTATGCTTATTATAATAAATGTGAATGGTAAGTTTAATTCTTGTTATAAGAACTTACTAAGCATTAAATGCTTATTAGTTTTTTATTTTCTCTATTTTATAGTGCTCAGAAGCTCGTAAAGGTTGGAGATCAGTCGGAGCAACATCACACTATCCTCTAGCTTGCTTTGGTATAAATAGTAAATTCATTTTGGTATAATGACATGTATAAGCTAACTTGACCATTGAAGGCATGTAAATGGTTGTATGTAATCTAGCCATTGGAATGGCTAGAGTGATATACTTTGGCATGTTTATATAAAGGCTATAATATAGTCAATATGTTTGGGAATGGTTAAATAGTAAATGGTATATATCTAATGAAAGGTAAGTTTTGAATTAGAAAAATTGGCTAATCAAGTATGTTTACAAAAGGTAAAAATTTTAAACAAGAATGCATGAAAAGATATATCATTTAGACGTTAGAATTGGCTTGATTATAATTGTAACACCCCACATCCGTGTCCCACGCCGGGTCAAAATATGAGGCATTACCTAACTTAAACTTATGCATATAAACATTTTCATACTACCAAAACATGGTCAAATTAAAAATGTTTCAATTTTTATCTATAAACTCCTTAATAAGAGCCTACTAAGCCCAAAACATCCATTGGAACCCATTCGACAACAATCCGAGTCCTTTAAAGAACTATGAAAATAACTCTTAACACAGGGGCACACGCCCGTGTGGGAGGGGCAACATGCCCGTTTGACATTTAAACATGATCATGCTATTGGCCCGTGTGGCTCACACGGCCTAAGCAATAGAGGGACAAGCTCATGTCATATACCCGTTTGTAAAAACTTGGACATTCTGTTTCTGATGTCAATAATCCTTAAGGGCTACACGGCCAAGGAATACTCCCGTGTGCTAGGCAGTGCCCTTCACATGGCAGAGACACACGGCCATGTCTCTACCCATGTATTTACTACCATGCATACTGACTTACAATTCTTACCTACAGGGGACACACGGACAACATTTCATTTATGTAATTTACTCATCCATGAAAATCTCATCTTTCATTTATAAATCAAAATGAGTATTGACCATCATCCGTGGCCCTATACAAAATGAGTATCGTATTCATCATATGAGCCAACACATTATGACTAACTAACAAAACACTAAACAAAGACTCGAGTCATTACATGCCAAAAAACAAAACAATGAAATTAGCTATACCAAGGTTTGGAGTGATAGTGTGATCGAAGCTTTTGATGTCACTGGATCCCTAATGCTAGCTTGGCGGCACTATAAGGAAAGAAAAGAAAGGAGAGTAAGCTTATGAGCTTAGTAAGTACATATATACAAATGAAGTGTAATTATAAGAAAATCATATTCATCCAACGGTATCTTGTCATGCTTAAAAGATAAAATCACTTAACGTCTCTATTTTCCTTTCATTTTTGTATACTTAATACACCTCGTTTCTTACTCAGGTCCTAACCATGAGTTGGATATACATACCTCATCAAAGTATTCACCAACTAAATCTTCGGGTTACCTATTGAACTCTCGAAATACATATTGATACACGGGGAATTTGTGTCTAAATGCAAATACGAAATCAGTGTTACCTCATGCTATAAAACGCTCACAATTAAGCTACTCATAGGCCTTTCTATCAATTCAAAACCCGGACCCCATAGTTATCATGTAACGTTTGCTCATTGAGCCACTCACGGGTATGTACACAAAGTCAGTACCCGGACCCAAGTTACCTATAGCATTTAACTCATGAACCCAGACTCAACTCATGAGTTCAAACCACATAATTTTTATAACATGCCCCTTTGTATCCTATGCTATGTCTAAGGTTCAACAGGCTTCATATCAAATCGAATAGCATCGGATTTTGCTCATAGCGTAATTTACTCACATAACATGTCGTTTATACATTCATGGCAATAATTAGAATTTAAGTACATAACAACAATAAGCTAGCTATACATGTGTATTATTAAAATATACCAAAGTAAACTTCAATAACACATTATTTACATATGTACTTACCTCGATACAAAATGATGAAGACAAGCTTAATCCCTGTAAACTTTGTTCTTACCCCGATCAAGACCCGAATCACATTTCTCTTGATCTAAATTAATAAAATTCATTTATTTCATCAGCATATCAATTTAAACGCCCGAAAGTTCATAATTGGGCAAATTGACTATTTTGTCCCTAGACTTTCACAAAATGACCATTTTACCCCTATGCTCAAAAATCGATTTTTATCGAATTTCTTCATATTATAAACCTAGCTGATTACGTTATATACTAGAAGCAATCCAAAATTTCCATTATTTCACACATTTATTATCTATTTTACGACTCATGCAAAATAGTCCATATTAGGGTTTTCATGAGAAATCCATTCACAAAAGTTGTTTATTACTCACCAAAGGATCATATTATTCCATAAAAATTCATAAAAAACCTGAATGCTCTCATGGAAAACCCAAGACTTTCAACCATTTTGCAAAATAGTCCCCACATTTAAAAGCTCTTGCTTTAAGGGTCCAAAAAAGTAAAAATCATCAACAAAAGTCATGAAAACCACTTACTTGTGAAGGCTTAAAGCAGCTGAAATTTTAAAGCTTCAAAAGCCCCTCTAATGGCCAATTTTTCGATGGAAGAAGAAAGAGAGAAAAAGATGAAACCTTTTTTATGTAGGCACACCCGAGGCTCCCACTAGTGCGAATCAAGACCTTATCGAGCTTCCGAAAGGCCCCATGACTCGAGCATGTACCAAGAAACTTCAAGAAGCTTTAACAACTTTGTTGACTTGAATTTGGGATGAAACAAAGCCCCTTGACGTTGGAGAAGCTGTGGAGAACCCTTTGAAGACCCACTGCACTCTTTTGCAAACCGACTTCAGCTCCTCTCTAGCTCCACAAGCTCAACTCAGCTCCAATTAGCTCACTTGAGCTTGTTCCAGCTCGTTTGAGCTCGATTTAGCTTCTTTCCAGCTCATTTCTTTTTCCATTTCAATAAAATAAGTTTTAAATTTATTTTAATTCAATTTGCTATAGCTCATGCCAAATTCTCTAGCTCAAATTAGTTCACTAAATGTTTTTGTTTATTTGAGCTAGCCGAAATTAATAAGCTAGTTAATTTTAATTTATTTTGTCCAAATTAGTTAAGTTGTTATTTAAGTTGTTAGTGGCTATTTAATTATGTTTAAATGTTATAATTAAATGTGTTCATTTCTTTTGTAGGTTCAGCCGAAAATGGGAATGCATTTAAGGCTAGGTGCATGTACGGGCTAGTTCAATGCATTAGAAGATTCATGCACGGTCCGGTTCAATGCTTGGAGGGAATTATGTTCAAGTACATGGAAGGTTAATTACATGCATTGGATTATGAAGATACATTCACTTTGGACGGCACACATGCATGAATGGAGAGCTTTTAATGAATGTTCATGTACGGCCAGATTCAAGTTCCCCTTTTAGTTCCATACATGGCCGAATGTATGTGGATGAACCATTGGTGTTCCTAAGTACTTATTCGGCCAAGGGGTAACTGCATAATTAATTTACAAATTCAATTGATGAATGAAGGCTAAGAGAAGATGCATGGACAGCAAGTTACAACGTATGGGAGAATGCATCTAATTTTTGGAACACGAATTGTTTGCTGCCCAAATGATTTTCCTAGGTGCCTATTCAGCTAAGAGGCACTTCTTTAATGCTCCTTTCATTCCAAGGCCAAATCTAGACAAGCTAATGAGCTGCCATTCATTCACCTTCATCCAAGTTACTTTTGCTTAAGCATGAAGCTATCCAATGAAGTTCCATTCAGCCAAATGAATACCTAGCTAATTAATGTCTTTGTTCTAGATTATTCTAGTGCATTCTTAGCCAAAAATACTTAGCCCTTAAGCTAGTTAATTTCTCCATTCATCTACTACATGCTAGGCTATAAATAGTTTACTCATTTCTTTGTAAAAGGACTTTTGCCAAATTTTTAATGAAACTCTGTTTCTGTGAGGTTGTTTCCTCTCATATCTCGTACAAGTTTCGAAGACTTATCTAGTTGTGCTAGTGGCATCTACCGAGCTTGTTTAAACTTATCACAATCTTTGGTCTGGCGTTTACCTATCCTTCTATCCATCTTTTCACCTTAACAATATAGGAACCGGGGTGACACTCATTAGTGTTGAATCGCACCTAACGTTAAGTTCACAAATCCATTTCCACCTTTCGTTATTTCTTCATTATTATCTCAAAAATCCAACCACCTATTCAACATCCATCTTTGTTTCTTTAGCCGAACCTATCACCTCCATTTTACTTCTTTTGAACCCCATTCGCTTTAACCAAGCCTACCCATCCAACTTCTACTACCAATACTAAAACGCGAACGACTCTTCTCGTCTACGATTGGGCACATTGTGAATTCGACTCCATCTCCCAAGCTAGATCACATCATTTGGTATCAGAGCTTGAAAAAGAGAAACTCCGACATTCGTACCAAGATCAAAATAGGTTCGTTGTGAAAAAAATATATATCGAATTAAAAAGAAATTCTATCAAGTTGTATTTCGATGTTGTTCATTATAATATCATTATTTTGGAAGTTATAAAAAAAAGGAAATACGAAATTATAAAAAAAATACGAAGTTATAAAAAAAAGTGAAGTGATCAAGTTCTTTTCTCTTATCTTTTTACCAATATTCTGATTGTCAAAGTGTCTATTTCATCCTTGTAACCCCCTCCCCTTCCAAAAATGCCACACTACACCGAAGAAAAATTTTCGTTTACCCTACCTTTACACTGTGACATTCTACCCTTGCAACCATTTTGAAGCCGGCCCCAAAGCACCAAGACGAGTAAAAGAAACAAATACAAGGTTACGAGAGTGTGAGAGCATTCGAGTGTTGAGAAAGCCTAAACGAGTGAAAACACGAGTGGAGTGCACAACTATTATTTCTTTTTCGAGAGAAATAGTGAGGATTTTTTGGTGAGGACTTAAATATTCTTGTAAAATCAACATGGAACGAAATGTGGAAGAAAGGCAACCAGTTCGGAATGTGCCGGACTTGAACTTACAAGCCTTGCTTCATGAAGTCGAGTGGTTGTTCGATACTGGCTCAAATATTAGTGACCGACGAAGAGGCCAACATCGTCGTGGCCAACGAGAATGAGAAAGGTTTGATGATGACTTGAAAAGCATTAAGTTATCATTCTAAGGTCGTTCGGACCCCGAAGCATATTTAGAGTGGGAGAAAAAGATCAAACTCATTTTCAAATTCCATAACTATTCGGAGGCTAAGAAAGTTAAGTTGGCTGCCATAGAATTCACCGACTACGCTATGATTTGGTGGGATCAACTTACCTCAAGCCGGAGGAAAAATGGCGAGTGACCCGTTAACACTTGGGCCGAAATGAAAGCTATCATGCGCCGGAGGTTCATTCTAACACACTACCATTAGGAGCTTTACCAAAAACTCCAAAACCTTACCCAAGGTACGAGGAGTGTCAAGGATTACAACAAAGAAATGGAAGTTTCCATGATCCGTGCGGATGTGGAGGAGGATCGAGAGGCAACCATGGCTAGATTTTTGTCCGGGCTTAATTACAAGATCGCTAACACTGTGGAGTTGCAACATTATGTAGAGATAGTTGACATGGTCCACATGGCTATCAAGGTCGAGAAGTAACTCAACAAGAAAGGTGCTGCCTGAGGTTATTCGACTACCAATATGTCAAAGTGGAACCAAGGCACAAGCAAAGGTGCTTCGGCGAGCCAAACGAAGGAACCTATGGCACCCACTAAAACCACTAAGCCCATGGTTGAAAATAGAAAAGGTAAGGTTGTTGAAGGTTTTAAGTGTCTCAATAGAGGATGCATTGCGAGCCAATGTCCAAATCGGAGCGCAATGGTGATTTAACCCAATGGCGATATTGAATCGAAGGAAGAAGAAGAAAAAAATGAAAACGATGCTGAAAGCCCTTTTGATGCCGAGGAAGAGTTGGAGTATGCAGTTGAAGGTAAGATGCTTGTTGTTAAAAGGAGCTTAGGTGCGCAAAATGACAAAACTGATCTACAACGAGAGAACCTTTTTCATACCAGTTGTCTCGTTCGAGAAAAGGCATGTAGTTTAGTGATTGATGGAGGAAGTTGTGCAAATGTTGCAAGCACCCTCCTAGTCAAAAAGCTTGATTTGCCGACAAGTGTGCATCCGAGCCCTTACAAGCTGTAATGGCTCAATGATGGAGTTGAGTTAAGGTAACCAAGCAAGTCCTTGTTTCATTTTCAATTCGAAAATATCAAGACGAAGTACTTTGTGATGTGGTGCCCATGTATGCGAGCCATATACTGCTTGGAAGACCATGGCAATTTGACCGAAGAGTCAAGCACGACGGATTCGCAAATCAATATTCTTTCAATTTTCACGGCCGAAACTTTACTTTGGCACCCTTAATACCTACACAAGTTTTAGAGGATCAACAACGATTGAAACAATCTTTGGAGCGTACGAGAGTGGAAAAAGAAAGTGAAAATGAAAATGAAGAAAATGTGAGAGAAAAGAAAGAGAGTTCTGATAAAAATAAGATCAAAGTGAGAGAAAAGGAAAATCAAATAAAAGTGAGTGAGGGAAATAAAAGAGTTTTAATTAACCAATGTTTTCTTGTTTCTACCTTCTTTTAGGTTGACTAAAATCCTATGTTTTGGTTACGTTATAACCCTGAAGAAAGAAGGTTTGTCATGATTGGAAAAGGTAAAACTAATCCTTGTTTCCATGATCCTAGCGTTAAACAAGGTATGGATTTCGAAATCTCTAATGTATCCTTGTTCAATTCGATTGATGAAGAAAGCATTGCCTATAAAGATATAAATGTTTTGGTTGATGATCAAAAGATTCTTGGTACATGTGATATTGCTGAGTTTGATGAATATTTGCAATCTTTGAACTGTTGCACAAATTCTTGTTGTAGTCACCATGCTTTGAAAATACCATTTGAGATGCCCAAGCGAACTAAGGACATTATGTTCTTAGCACCATTGTTCGTTAAATTCTTAAGTTGCAATGGAACATGTTTATTTGATAGTGAGAATGGAATATTGATGCTGTCTTGTTGTAATTGTTTTAAACGCAAGATATTACATTTTTATGACTGTTTGAATAAGTTAATATTCTATAATGATTTTCATTTGGTTGCAAGTTCTGTGACGTCTTTCCAGCAAGGTATGATACGGCAATTAATCACATTTGTACAAGAACGAACAAGTAGGCATCCCTGTTTCAAAATTAACCGACGACTCGACTTGAGGACAAGTCACTTTGAAGACAGGGGGAATGATGTATGCACGGCCACGGCTCTCACAAGTGCGAATCAAAACTGTATCGAGCTTCTGAAAGGACCCATGACTTGAGCACGTACCAAGCGACTTCAAGAAGCTTTAACAGCTTTGTTGACTCGAATTTGGGATGAAACAAAGCCCCTTGATGTTGGAGAAGCTGTGGAAAACCCTTTGAATACTCATTGCACTCTTTTGCAAACCGACATCAGCTCCTCTCCAGCTCCACAAGCTCAACTCAGCTCCAATCAACTCACTTGAGCTTGTTCCAACTCGTTTGAGCTCGATTTAGCTTCTTTCCATCTCATTTCTTTTTCCATTTCAATAAACTACGTTTTAACTTTATTTTAATTCAATTTGCTACAGCTCATTCCGAATTCTCTAGCTCATATCATTTCACTAAATGTTTTTGTTTATTTGAGCTAGCCGAAATTAATAAGCTAGTTAATTTTAATTTATTTTGTCCAAATTAGTTAAGTTGTTATTTAAGTTGTTAGTTGCTATTTAATTATGTTTAAATGTTATAATTAAATATGCTTATTTCTTTTGTAGGTTCAGCCGAATATGGGAATGCATTTAAGGCTAGGTGCATGTACGGGCTAGTTCAATGCATTAGAAGATTCATGCACGGTTCAGTTCAATGTTTGGAGGGAATTATGTTCAAGTACATGGAAGGTTAATTACATGCAATGGATTATGAAGATACATTCACTTTGGACTACATACATGCATGAATGGAAAGCTTTTAATGAATGTTCATGTACGGGCAGATTCAAGTTCCCCTTCTAGTTCCATACATGGCTGAATGTATGTGGATGAACCATTGGTGTTCCTAAGTACTTACTCAACATCCATCTTTGTTTCTTTAGCCGAACCTATCACCTCCATTTTACTTCTTTTAAACCTCATTCGCTTTAACCAAGCCTATCCATCCAACTTCTACTACCAAGACTAAAACGCGAATGACTCTTCTTGTCTACGATTGGGCACATCGTGAATTTGACTCCATCTCCCGAGTTGGATCACATCACTTTTGTTGTTTATTTTATTCAAACTAGTCAAAATTGCTGACCAAATAGCACCTAATTTTGACTTTCCCATCAATTTTTCCTCTATGGCCAGCCAACCTAAGAATTAGAGGGTCTAATTGCTCTTTAAGGCCCCAAAATTAGGTTCTTTAGCTAATTGACACTCTTATCTAGCAAAATAGGAATTTTGCACTTTATTCTATTTAGTCATTTTTCACAATTAAGCAAGCAATCGCTAAAATTAATTCAACAAAATTTTCATGTACTTATCTAATCATGCTACAATACATAAAATAATATTTAAAATAATTTCCTCGACCTCGGTTTAGTGGTTTCAAAATCACTATTCGGACTAGCCCCAAAATTGGGTTGTAACAATAACGCTTGTATTGGTTGGTATATGTTTCCAATTGTTGGTGTAGGCTGTTAAAAAAGTTGGGTGAGAAATAAAGCTAGGAAATGGCTTTATTTTTTCCACAAGGTGTTGAACTTGTTAGAACTGGTAAGCCTTCAACAGATAAAATCTGTAAATATAGGGTAGAAGAATTTAGAGCTACTGCCAATGATGATTAGGAAAGGGCTATGTTTTGGTTGGAAAATACCATCAATGTTTTAGATGAATTATCTTGTACACCAGCTGAATGTTTGAAATGTGCAGTTTCTTTACTGAAAGACACAGCTTATCATTGGTGGAACACCATAACTTCAGTGGTACCGAAAGAAAATGTTACATGGGAATTTTCCAAGACTGAATTCAGAAAGAAGTACATTAGTTAAAGATTTCTGGATCAGAAAAAGAAAGAATTTTTAGAGCTTAAATAAGGTAACATGACTGTATCTGAATATGAACAAGAATTTGTTCGGTTAAGCAAATATGCTAGAGAATGGGTTCCAGCCGAGGCTGATATGTGTAAACTATTTGAAGAGAGCTTAAATCAAGATATCAAATTGTTGATTGGAATCCTTGAATTGAGGGAATTTGTGGTGTTAGCTGGTTGAGAAGATAAAGTTGAGGAATTAAGTAAAGAAAAGAAGCAAGTAGAGAGGGAATCATCTGATTTAAAGAAACCAAAAAATTACCATGATCATTCTACCACCTTTACGGGATATTCTGGAAAAGAGCGAGGCTCTCAACGCTCTAACCCGAGATCCTCGTCTCCATTTGTAACCAGTGTTGGAAGTGTTGGTAATCCCAAATTAAATGTAAATATTGTAAAAAAATTTCATTTTGGAGAATGTCATTTGAGAAGTGGAGCCTGTTACCGATGTGGTTCTCTTGATCATCTCCTTAAAGATTGCACAGAAAGAGTTGAAAAAGATAGTGATCAAATTTCAAAGTCAAGTAATCTCGCCTCGAGAGGCAGACCACCCCGTCACCCTGGCAATGTCAGTGGTAGCCGAGGTACTACAAGGGATACAACAATTAAATCTGAGGCACGAGCACTGGCAAGGACATATGTTATTCGTGCTAGAAAAGATGCTTCTGCACCAGACGTCATTACTGGTACATTTTCTCTACTTGATACTGATATAACTGCTTTGATTGATCCAGGTTCAACGCATTCATACATATGCACAAATTTAGTTTCTGTTAAAAATTTACCTGTTGAGTTCACTAAATTTGTGGTTAAAGTTTCAAACCCCCTAGGCCAATATGTCACGATGGATAAAACTTGTAAAAACTGCCCGTTGATGTTAAAGGGTTATTGTTTCTCAGTTGATTTAATGTTATTGCCATTTGATGAATTTGATGTGATTTTGGGAATGGACTGGTTAACCCAACATGATGCAGTGGTAAATTGTAAACAGAAATATATTATGTTGAAATGTCAGAATGGTGAGTTACTCCATGTTGAATCTGATAAACTGGATGGGTTATCTAATGTGATTTCAGTAATATCAGCACAGAAATATGTCAGAAAGGGTTATGATGCTTATCTTGCATATGTTTTGGATACTAAAGTATCTATGTTGAAGTTTCAGTTAGTCTTGGTTGTTTGTGAATTTCCTGATGTATTTCTAGAGGAATTACCTAGTTTACCACCAGTTAAAAAAGTAGAGTTTTCAATAGATCTTGTTCCTGGAACAACACCGATATCCATAGCACCATATAGAATGGCTCCTACCGAATTAAAAGAGTTGAAAGCATAGTTGTAAGAATTAATTTACAAAGGCTTTGCTCGACCTAGTTTCTCACCTTGAGGTACACCGGTACTGTCTTTAAAGAAGAAAGATGGATCATTGAGATTGTGTATAGGTTACAGACAATTAAAGAAAGTCACAATAAAGAACAAGTATCCACTGCCTCAAATTGATGATCTATTTGATAAGTTGAAATGTGCTACTATATTTTTGAAGATTGATCTACGTTTCGGTTATTATCAGCTACGGGTAAAAGATTCAGATGTGCCAAAGACAACTTTTAGAACCAGGTACGGGCACTATGAGTTTCTTGTAATACCGTTTGGTTTCACAAATGCACCTGTGGTATTTATGATTTGATAAATAGAATTTTCAGACCGTATTTAGATAGGTTTGTAGTGGCATTTATTGATGATATTTTGGTATGTTCCCGAGATGAGAATGAGCATGCTGAACATTTGAGAATAGTGTTACAAACTTTGCATGAGAAGCAATTGTATGCCAAAATTAGTAAATGTGAATTTTGGCTACAGGAAGTTGGCTTTCTCTGACATATAGTATCGCAGAAGTTATTCGAGTGGATCCGATTAAAATTTCAACCATTGTTAATTGGTAGTCACTAAAAAACGTGTCTGAAGTTAGAAGCTTTCTAAGACTAGCAAGATATTACCATAGGTTTGTTAAAGGATTTTTGATAGCTTCTTCGATGTCTCGATTGTTACAGAAAGACGTAAAATTTGAGTGGTCTGATAAATGTCAGCAGAGTTTTGACAGGTTAAAAGCCTTATTGACAGAAGCACTAGTGTTAGTTCAGCCTAAATCAGGTAAAGAACTTATAATTTACAGTGATGCGTCATTAAATGGTTTAGGTTGTGTATGGATACAAAAAGGTAAAGTAATAGCCTATGCTTCAAGACAGCTAAAACCACATGAAATAAATTACCCAATACATGATCTTGAATTGGCAGTAATTGTATTTCCATTGAAAATCTAGCGGCATTACTTATTTGGTGAAAAATGTGACATATTCACTGATCATAAAAGTTTGAAGTATGTAATGTCACAGAAAGACAGGAATTTGAGACAGTGCAGGTGGCTTGAACTATTAAAATTTTATGATTTGATTATTGATTACCACCCAGGAAAAGCCAATATGGTTGCAAATGATTTGAGCAAAAAATCCCTGTTTGCTTTGCGAGCAATGAATACCAGATTGTTATTATCTGATGATGGTTTAATCATAGCTGAGTTAAAATCTAGATTGATGTTTTTGCAGCAGATTTCTAAAGCTCAGAAAAATGATGATAAATTACGAGTTAAACAGGTACAGAGTGAGTTGAATTCTAATTCAGAATTTTAGATTGGGCCTGATGATTGTTTGTTATTCAGAGGCAGAATATGTGTACCGAAAAATTCATAATTGATACAGAAGTTTCTATATAAAGCTCATAATGGTTATATGTCTATTCATCCTGGTAGTAATATAATGTACAATTATATGAAAAAGATGTAGTAGTGGCCGGGAATGAAATGGGATATTTCTGAATATGTAACTAAATGTTTGATATGTAGCAAGTAAAAGCTGAACATCAGGTACCTTCAAGACTATTATAGCCAGTTACAATATTGGAATGGAAATGGGAAAGAATTACTAGGTTACCTCTGTCTCCAAAAAAGAAAGATGTTATTTGGGTAATCTTCAATTGATTGACAAAGTCTGCACACTTTATTCCAGTATGTATGGATTTTTTCTTGGATATATTGCTGAATTATATGTTTCTGAGATTGTCAGGTTGCATAGAGTGTCGGTTTCCATTATTTCAAACTGATTTCCACGATATACATCTCGATTCTGGAATAAATTGTAAGAAGCCTTGGGTACACAGTTATATTTTAGCACTCCATTGCATCCTCAGACTGATGGACAATCCAAATGTGTTATATAGATTTTAGAAGATATGCTTCAGTGTTGTGTACTTGAATTTGAAGGTAACTGGGAAAAGTATCTAACTTTAGTTGAATTTTCTTATAATATTAGCTATCAGTCCATCATAAAAATGGCACCGTACGAGGCTTTGTATGGCCCAAAATGTAGAACTCCACTGTATTGGGTAAAGCTCAGTGAGAAAAAGATACACGAAGTTCACTTGATCCATGAAATAGAAGAAAAGGTAAAGGTGATTCAGAATAGTTTAAAGGCAGCCTCTGATCGTCAAAAGTCTTATGCTTATCTTAAATGAAAAGAAATAGAATTTCAAGTCGGTGACAAGGTATTTTTGAAAGTATCACCTTGGAAGAAAGTTCTCCAGTTTGGCCATAAAGGAAAACTGAGACCACTGCTCATCGGGCCACAAGAAATTACGGAAAGAATTGGACATGTTACATATTGGTTGGCATTACCACCAGAACTTGATAGAATTCATAATGTTTTTCATGTATCTATGTTGCCACAGTATCGATCGAATCCTCCACATGTTATTTCTCCGACAGAAGTTGAGATTCAACCTGATATGACTTACAGTGAGGAACCAACTATGTGTTTAATTAGGGAAAGGACCAAATTGCATAAAATGCAAAACTTGAATTCTAGTAGCTATAAGTATCAAATAGTTATGGAATTCAAAACTTGAGGTCCTTATATGGTAATTCGACCATTAAAGAAATGTTAGTAGATATTTTTGGTGATTCATCCATGGAAAAATTAGAAAAGGCTAAGGACTAAATTGGAAATGAGAAAAATTAAAAGATGGTAACTAATTAAATAAGAAATATCATGTAACAGCCCAGTTTAGACCCTATTTGGAACAGTGGTTTCGGGATCACAAATCCGAGTCAGAAAAAATATTTAAAATTATTTTATGTGTTTATTATGTGTGAATTTATATCGTAAAATTTTCGTGTTTTAATTTTATCGTTTGGGTATCCGATTAAATAAAAGGACTTAATCATGTAAAAAGAAAATTTGATGGTTTATAGTATAAGGGCGAATTGTTAGTGGCTTTTTAAATTGAAGTATTTAAGTTGTAATTAGTCATTTGATTACTAGTGGGACAAATGGTAAGTATATACCATATGGTTTTATAATATTTTATTAAAGATATATATATGTGTGTAAATTAAATATTATTTTATATTAAGGTGTAATATATATTATAAGACATAAACGTGAAAGCCATATCATGTGCATTAGCTTATTGTTTGGTTGGTAAAGGATATATATATTATATGATTTTATTATTATTTCAAATGTAAAAACTAAAATTATAAGCTTTATAATATAAAAGATATTATAAAGTAAAATATGAGTGGGCATATGTTTTATTTCACCCATGCGAAACAAAAGAAAAGAAAAAGAAATAAGGGAAGCTTAGGTTCGGCCAACTCCCAAGCTCAAATCCAAGGTTCGTTCTTTGTCTGGTTTTGATAATTTTACGTTTTGAGATCGTTGCTTGAGTACTTCAAAACCCATGCTTAAAATTTGAATTTTGATGAATATTTTGAGTTATGCCATCGATGGAAGCTTGTGATTTTTATGGTTTGATGGTGAAATATGAAAGATAGGTGTTGGGTTAACATATTTTTGTATTGGAATTTTTGATGATTTTGAGTAATTAGGACTTAATTGCAAAAATAAATATTTGAGAGACTAAAATATGAAATTGATGAAATATATGGACTTGTATGGTTATGGGTAAAATTCGGCCCAACATGGGTATATTGAAATTTTGTATATTTTGTGTTTTGTGCAATAGGGATTAAATTGTAAAAATTGTAAATGTCAGGGGTAAAATGGTAATTTTCCCATTTATGTGTTTTTGAACTAAATTGAATGAAAATATGTTTGAATGAGCTTAATTTGAATATTTTTAGATCAAGAACCAAAGAAATCGGATTTGGACTAGGGAAAAACGAAAGTTGTCGACTAGCAACTCCGTCCCGTTTTACGACGTCTGAGGTAACTTTATAAGCAAATACACATGCCTAAATGTAGTTAAATGTTAAGTATATATGCTGGTATATAATATATGAATTTATACTTGTAAATGCCGAATGTGTATGAGTTTGAAAACTATGTTCGAGCTTTCGATTCGACCGAGTTACGACGTTCGAAAGCCCTGTATGAATCTTAGGAATAGTTAGGATACATATGTCATGACACAGGATTCCGACATTTGTGTTCCTTGTGTATGATTATTGAAACAAAAGTTAAAGGGCAGGTGTACATTTTGTACTTATATTCGAATGAAGCAATTGAATTGCTAATGTGATATGTTATGTGAAATGTGTTAACATGTGAATAAATAAGCAAGACTTTGGAAATGTATCCAAGCTAAAGACCCATGAGCTTCGTCTTTGAAATGTATCAGGGCTAAAGTCCCGAGCTTCGTCTTTGAAATGTATCCGGCTAAAGTCCCTTGAGGTTTTGTGCTGGTAACATAATTTTGGGTTTTATACCGAGCAGGCCAAGTGCCGATGAATTTGATAAAAGTATACAATTACAAGATCCTACACTAAGTTGACAAATTGAAAGTGCATTACATATTAATTTGGCCAGGTATGTATC
Source organism: Gossypium arboreum (assembly GCF_025698485.1). NCBI lineage: Eukaryota > Viridiplantae > Streptophyta > Magnoliopsida > Malvales > Malvaceae > Gossypium > Gossypium arboreum. The sequence continues at coordinate 31,309,294 of NC_069076.1, forward strand.
ATGTACTCGTATGTGATTTGATTTGAATTAAATTATAAGTATATAAAGTGATGCATCTGTGAATAAGTGTTATGACTATATATGTGATCGTGATATATTCGGTAAATTTGTGAAGTTATGTGAAGTGATTCTATGTTTATATTCAAATATAAACACTTGGTCCTTGTGGAAAGATTTGTGGAAGTATATGATTTATTTTTAGGTGATTACGATCGTGGAAAATTAAATGTGAATATGATGTTGTATTTTATTCGTTTCAATGAAACTAAAGCTGTTAGTGAAGCATTTTAATGCCTATGTTATTTGAGTTCGATCTTGAATGACATGATATACATGTTTAGATAATTTGAATGCAAGGAATGTGTGAAAGAGCAAATTGTAATAAATCTGCTTGGGACAGCAACAGTAGCGTGATTTTGGAAAATCATCATAAATTGTAGAAATTGAATTAGAAGCTAAATAAATTGTGTAATTAAAGCTTAATAAGTCTAGTTTCTTATAAAAGAAACGTTGTAAGCAAAACAATTGTACATAATGAGATATTTGAAGTGGCATAAGATAGAGTCAAAATGACCTTGAAATCCCCTATTCTGTATTTAGAAAATCATTGTATATTGTACAATGATGATTATAAGATAAAATTTATATACTTAAACTCCTTAATGAGTCTAGTTTCAAATTAAATAAACGATAACATAAGTCGAATTCTGTATAATGAGAAAATTGATTTGTAGTGAAGAGTAGTCAGAATAGTCAAATAGTGAAATAGGGGAAACTTCAATAAAAATCTGGTATTGATTGGTCAAACCAAAAATTCTGAAAATTTGATGAATGGAAGATATGTGAGTCTATTTTCAGGGAAAATTAACGGCACTTGATTTGAAGTTTCTTAGCTCTAATTATAAATAATTTAGTGACTGTTGCTCAGGAAGACAGCTTGTAGTGAATTTGTGATTTTGTTGCAAACATGGTTAAAACTAGTTAATGAGATGCTTTTCGAGTTCTTATGATCTTATTTGTGAATTGAATATTTGGTTTTAATTGAGTTCAGATTCAAGTGAGATGAATTTGCTAAATATGCATTATGTTCATGGATACTTGGCCAAAATGGCAATTACCTAGGAATGATTTCTTGAAAATTTGAAATAATTGATCTATAAGTAAATTAATTGTTTGCATTGCTTAAAACTTACTAAGCATTGAAGCTTACTCCGTGTTCTCTTTTCCATTTCTTATAGTTTTATCCTTTAGTTCGAGTTGGAATAGCCGGAGATATCATCACACTATCGAGTCATTATGTGAGTTGAGAAGATTGTATATCATCATGGTTTAAGGCATGTATAGGATAGACTATAGGTAAAATGATATTTTGACTTTGTATACATTATAGCCATGCGAAGAATGCTTGCTCATTTTATTTAGAGAAGCCTTATAATTGAACTAATGTGTTGATAATTTATGTTTGGTAAGTATCTCTGACCTTATAGAAGTTTTGTTCAGTCAAGTAATACCTCATAACCTTGTTTCGGCAACGGATTCGGGTTAGGAATGTTACATTTAGTGGTATCAGAGCTATGGTTTAGTCGATTCTCGGAGTAACCTAGTGTATGTGAGTCTAGCTATACATGCCATATTACTATTCGTGATAGTGTGACATCTCTCGGCTCTAATGAAATTGTTTTGTAAGACAGATATTCTTTCCAACCGAGCTAATTCTGATAGTATAGAATGCTATACATAAACATTTGAGTGAAAATGTGTTGGTGATGAGTTGAAACTCATAAAAGGTATGAATCAGAATGCATGATATTCTGCTATTGATAAATGCTATAATTATATGAGTATATGAGTTGTGATGTTGGGTATATGATGGTTGTGTGAATATTTTGACTTAGAATTTATGATTTGAATTAGCGTATGAGCTGTGTGTTAAGTACCAAGTGATCATAAATAAATGATTGCTAGATGTTTGAGAATACGGAATTAGTAATGAACTGTTCGTTCATAATAGTATGTGTGATGTGCATGCTTACGTAAGAGTTAAAATTGTTGCCTTTACAACCCTCACCCCCTCATCGGTAAAGCATTGTAATGAGATCCGTACTATATGGATTAAATACGCTTACGAGTGCGAAATTACAGAGTTTCGTGGTTGAAAGATTAGTATTGTGATCAGATAAGAGAATGAGTCCGCAAGTGAAGACAGTAACAGAAAAGATATTGGATCATGTTGAAGGCCATTCGTAATATGCCCATTCACTGTTAAAGAAGAAGTTGAATTCGATGAGATGAAAGTATTCAGGTATGATGTCTAAAGAACGTATTAACTGGAAGTATTTCTGAATTGATTTCTATTAGTAATGGAATATTGTGAAATCGGTGATGATAGAATTAGACAGTAGGATAATGTTTGAATTGAAATGATAGCTGAGTGCAGTGATTATAGTCGGGCAGTTACTACGTTTTCTTCTGGGCATTCTATGTGTACATTTATCCTCAGAGGTATGTGTAACTGTATATTTCAAATGAAAATTCTTATCATATGAGAACGTCATCTATATATATTGATATATGAAAGCATTGTTGGGCTGTTCGGGTTACAATTGACATTGTTATATCTTTCTCTGGTATCCTATTTCATTTTATTGAAAGAAATGATCTACGATAGAATCTGTGTGATGTTGGTATTTTGATCCTACTAGTTTTTGATCTACTTAGTATACATGAAGATTATATTGTTTCATTATCATTAATTCGGTACATGTGAGTGATGTTTTACTCGGATTTCCTCTAAGACATCAATGAGATATTTGTCATCCGATATGGGCGCTTTCTTAAAAGATCAAGATAGTGATATATTTGAGATTACAGATCTCTTCTTTCTTATGATTCTATATGGTTATCTGTGAAAATATCTTTTAAATGATGTGATATTTATCAATAAAGTGATAAACAGTTGAAGAAATTGTTATTGAAGCGCCAGTTCTCAGGTAAAGAGTTATTCGACACAAGAATTAAAGATGGTTCGAACTGTTGTAAGATTATGAGTCAGTGATTGATTATCAATCTGGGCAAATGATTATAGTCTTTGGGGTTCTGAGCGAGAATCTTTATGTGTTTTACGACCGAAAATCATGTGATTAGTCCGTCTGAGATTGAAATTTAGCCTAATATGACCTACGAAGAAGAACCGATTCGCATTTTGACTCGTGAGATTAAAGAGTTATGTGACATATGTGATGACTATAAGAGTTTAGAAAGTTTAATGTCAGAGAAAGATTTGAACTTAGCATAGCAAGGCTAGCTCGAATCGTTGAAAAACTTTTGAGTCTGTAAGTGATTATGATTATAGTTTCGGAAGTTTTGAATGGGAAATTTTGTGTGTTTCTGACGATGAATACGTGATTGACTTAGCTGGATTTGAAGCTAAATAAATGTCTATTTAGCAAAGTTGTGAAATTCAGAAATGTGTCAGAGAATTATAAGTTAAAAAGGGGTACAACATAAATTGATTTCTGATTTAGAACCTTAGATGTGGAATAGAAGATTAATTGTTAGTTCGAGATAGAGTTTGTATACTGAAAAGCTCTATGATTATGTAACAACTACTACAAGAAACTCTCAGTGGTAGTTTGTCTATTCATACGGGATTAACAAGATGCACAACAATTTGAGATGTGATATCATTGAATGAATGTGAAATATGGTATTCCTGACTTTGTTGATTATAGAAATAGAGTGTTGATGTAACACCCCGAACCCGAGACCATCGCCGGTGTCGGACACGAGGGGTTAACAAGCCAAGTTCACATGTTTTGCCCACCAATTTGACATTTCCAGTCAGGCTGGAAAACTGCGTCACTGTCGCCTTAAAAATCATATCTCGAGTTTCAAAACTCGGAAACTCGTTTCGTAAATTTTCCCTGAATTTAGACTCATATATCCATCCATGGATTTATTTCTAGAATTTTTGGTCGGGCCAATTGGTACAGTTTATTAGTTAAAGTCACCCATGTTACAGGGATCGACTGCTCTGACCTTCGCACGTTATAACTTGAATATCTCTCTGTACAGGGCTTTAAAACTGGTGCCATCTGTTCCAAACGAAACTAGACTCAAAATGGAATCTGTACATATAAGGCATGACTCCTAATTCTTTCTGGATAATTTATAGTAATTTTTTAAAGTTGCGACAGGGGACCCAGAAACCGTTCTGGCCCTGTCTCACAATAGCCTTAATATCTCTTAACATGTAACTCCTATGACCATTTCGTTTCTTCCATATGAAAATAGACTCATCAAGGTTCATTTACATAGCTTATTCACTATTTACTACCATTCCTACAAATTTTGGTGATTTTTCACATTCACGTCACTGCAGCTGGCAGCATCTGTTTTTAAGGTAGGTCTTACCTATTTGGTAGTCTCCATGAACCAACTAATCTTGCCATACATAGGTTCATATATGATCATTTTAACCATGCCAATGGCTGATCATGTGACCAACATTCCCATTTCCAATCCATAGCCACATCATGACACCAATATATACATACAAACCACAAATAGTCTAAGTTCATGCTTCCTTTTTCGAGCCATTTTCGCATGGCCGTACATATATACATCACAACATATTTAACCAACAAGGGGTAGTCCTATACATGCCATCTCAAGTTCAACCAAAAATTTATACCAAAATGGAGGCTTGATAGTGTGGATGACTTCGACTTCAACGATCCCAAATCCGATTGCTTGAGCGAAATCTAGAAAAGCGAGAGCCAAAGCAACGGGTAAGCATTTTATGCTTAGTAAGTCTCAAGGAATATAATCAACTCTAATTACAGCAATACATTCACATAACCAAATGCATCATTTCATTAATACACATTCTTACTTCACACTTCATCATTATATAATTTCACAAAGTATCAATCAATTCAATAACTGAAATTCATTAGTCGATTGAGCGAATGTTGCTCAAACATGTCGACTTTCCAATGCACATATAAACGTACCTCATTCTTTGGGCTTTTGAGTGTACTCATTGAATTTATTACAGCAACCAACACTCACCTCCAGCCCAAGATTCTTGAATATAACCGGATATAACCATGTGCACAAATGCCTTGGTCTTAGCCGGATAGAATGTCTCGCACGAATGCCTTGGTCTTAGCCGGATGTAGCCACTAGCACAATTGCCTTGGTCTTAACCGGATATAATTTCCAGCATAATTGTCTTGGATTTAGCCGGATATCATTCAATTTCCCATGAACACATACATCAATTATCATTGGACATACATAATTCATTTTCGTTACTAAGGCTCAAACGCAATTATAGTCACAAGCATATTCGCCTTCGGGACTTAGCCCGGTAGAATTCAAATACTCATGCACACATAATCAATAATCAATACACATCCATACTTTATTTCACACAATTCAAGTAGGGTCACTTCTTGAGGACTTACCTCGGATGTTGTCGAACGGCTTTTTCGGCTATTCGATCACTTTCTCCTTCCCTTGTCCAATTGTGGCCCTCTAAGCTCTTGAGCTAATTCAAACAAATTCAATTTATTAAATCCTCATTGTGCTAGCTTATGGCGAATATGACAAGGAGTTTAAATGGTCATATGGCCACCCTTTAGCTTGAATACACAATGGTCATGCACATTTTATACTACATCAAGCAATTCAATACAATTTATTCGAGCATCAAGGAAATGCTAAGGCCTTCAATAGGCTACCCAAGGCGAATATTCATGTACATGTTGAGGTCAATTTTGCACTTAATACCTCACAAAAACAGCATGCAATTTACTAATTAATGCTTTGCACATTGTGGCCCAAAACTTATAATATAGCATCAAGCACTTATATGTGTGCTAGGCGAATTGTGCTTGCAATTTCACACGCATTCTTCCACATCTTCTTCTTTAAACCAATATATTCATCACTTAGTTCATAACCAAAACATCATGTGCAAACATATATATACATATATGAGCATGGCAATTTCAAGGTGTCCATAGCCATCCAAAACACAAATTTTAACTAACATGCAAGAAGCATGAACCATGCTCATGAATGCATCATGGCGAATATGACAATCATGCCCTTTTCAACTTCAATCATGGTTAAACAAAAAGAAAACTCAAAATCTTACTCAAGAGTAGACAATCCATCATTGCATGCATCATCATCAAGCTTCACACTTAGCATGCAATGGCTTTATCACCATAACAACTTTGGCCAAATGCCATTTCCATGGCATAACAAAGATTTGAGCCATGGCTAACATGCACATCAAATTAGCAACCAAAACATGCATGAAACTCCCAACACAACCTCATACATACCTTACTCTTGTTGCAAGTTTAGCCAAATTTCCTTCTAGATCTCTTCTAAACAAAGAAAATGAAGCAAAATCCTTCCTTCTTCCTTAGTATTTCGCCAAAGAAGAGAAAAATAGGTGAACAAAATTTTTTCTTTGCTTCTCTTTCACTCACGGCAAAAGGGGGAAGGATGAGCAAATTTTGATTTTTTGTTTCTCTTCCTACATGCTTAATTTTTTATCATTTATCACATCATGCATTAACAAAACATGTCATAACATGTTTTCCTTGCCCATATTCCTTGTCATGGCCGGCCACTATACCATCTTTGGGGAAATTTGACATGCAAATCCCTTATTTTTGCATGCATGCTCAACTAGTCATCACACATTTCCCCATCATACTTTCAAAGTTTACTACTAGGTCCTTTCTAGTGAAATTCACATTTATAATTCTAAATTGAAACATCAAAATGTCATACACAATTTAACACATATCAAAGGCATCAAAATAAATTTTTAATTATTTTTATGCCTCGGTTTTGTGGTCCCGAAACCACATTCCGACTAGGGTCAATTTTGGGCTGTCACAGTTGATCAATTATGTATTGGGGTTATCTTTATCTTAGAAAAATATAGATGTTATCTGAATTATCGATGACTGTCTAAATAAGTCTTTCTGTATGCATGGATTTCTCTTTTAATAAATCAGTTGAGTTATTCATTTCAAGGATTGTTAGTTTGCACGTGGTGCTCATCTAACCTTGTTTCAGATTGAAATCTAGAAGTTATATTGTGATTCTGGAAGAAATTACTGTAAGCTTTGAGTACGAGATTGTGGCGTAAAAAAAAAAATTCTCGAAACTATGTTTTGTCAACGTGTAAGAGTTTAAAGGCAACAAAGAAAGACTATTGTTGTTCGATAAGCTATCGTGTGATTATATTAATGACATAATATAAGGTATTGTATGGTTGCAGTTATCGAACTCTGTTGTTTCAAGATCGAGTTTTATGAGGTAATGATCCGCGTGATTAATGTTATCAGAGAAATTGAGCAGAAAATGAAGGTAATTCAATACGGTTATAAATAGTTCAGTTAGATATGATGTATAGCAAAAGACAGATCAGGATCTTACTTGAGAGATTAAAGAAATATGAAATTCGAAATCATGTGTGAATTAGTAATGTACTATGTGGAAGAAAATCCTTTACTCTACTTTTTGGTAAGATTTTCGAGGACAAAAATCCCTAAAGGGGGGGAGAGTTGTAACAGCCCAGTTTAGACCCTATTTGGAACAGTGGTTTCGGGATCACAAATCCGAGTCAGAAAAAATATTTAAAAATTATTTTATGTGTTTATTATGTGTGAATTTATATCTGTAAAATTTTCGTGTTTTAATTTTATCGTTTGGGTATCCGATTAAATAAAAGGACTTAATCATGTAAAAAGAAAATTTGATGGTTTATAGTATAAGGGCCGAATTGTTAGTGGCTTTTTAAATTGAAGTATTTAAGTTGTAATTAGTCATTTGATTACTAGTGGGACGGTGGTAAGTATATACCATATGGTTTTATAATATTTTATTAAAGATATATATATGTGTGTAAATTAAATATTATTTTATATTAAGGTGTAATATATATTATAAGACATAAACGTGAAAGCCATATCATGTGCATTAGCTTATTGTTTGGTTGGTAAAGGATATATATATATTATATGATTTTATTATTATTTCAAATGTAAAACTAAAATTATAAGCTTTATAATATAAAAGATATTATAAAGTAAAATATGAGTGGGCATATGTTTTATTTCACCCATGCCGAAACAAAAGAAAAGAAAAGAAATAAGGGAAGCTTAGGTTCGGCCAACTCCCAAGCTCAAATCCAAGGTTCGTTCTTTGTCGGTTTTGATAATTTTACGTTTTTGAGATCGTTACTTGAGTACTTCAAAACCCATGCTTAAAATTTGAATTTTGATGAATATTTTGAGTTATGCCATCGATGGAAGCTTGTGATTTTTATGGTTTGATGGTGAAATATGAAAGATAGGTGTTGGGTTAACATATTTTGTATTGGAATTTTGATGATTTTGAGTAATTAGGACTTAATTGCAAAAATAAATATTTGAGAGACTAAAATATGAAATTGATGAAATATATGGACTTGTATGGTTATGGGTAAAATTCGGCCCAACATGGGTATATTGAAATTTTGTATATTTTGTGTTTTGTGCAATAGGGATTAAATTGTAAAAATTGTAAATATCAGGGGTAAAATGGTAATTTGCCCATTTATGTGTTTTTGAACTAAATTGAATGAAAATATGTTTGAATGAGCTTAATTTGAATATTTTTAGATCAAGAACCAAAGAAATCGGATTTGGACTAGGGAAAAACGAAAGTTGTCGACTAGCAGCTTCGTCCCGTTTTACGACGTCTGAGGTAACTTTATAAGCAAATACACATGCCTAAATGTAGTTAAATGTTAAGTATATATGCTGGTATATAATATATGAATTTATACTTGTAAATGCCGAATGTGTATGAGTTTGAAAACTATGTTCGAGCTTTCGATTCGACCGAGTTACGACGTTCGAAAGCCCTGTATGAATCTTAGGAATAGTTAGGATACATATGTCATGACACAGGATTCCGACATTTGTGTTCCTTGTGTATGATTATTGAACCGAAAGTTAAAGGGTAGGTGTACATTTTGTACTTATATTCGAATGAAGCAATTGAATTGCTAATGTGATATGTTATGTGAAATGTGTTAACATGTGAATAAATAAGCAAGACACTGGAAATGTATCCGGGCTAAAGACCCGCAGGCTTCGTGCTGGAAATGTATCCGGGCTAAAGTCCCGCAGGCTTCGTGCTGGAAATGTATCCGGGCTAAAGTCCCGCAGGCTTTGTGCTGGTAACATAATTTTGGGTTTTATACCTAGCAGGCCAAGTGCCGATGAATTTGATAAAAGTATACAATTACAAGATCCTACACTAAGTTGACAAATTGAAAGTGCATTACATATTAAGTTGGCCAGGTACGTATCATGTACTCGTATGTGATTTGATTTGAATTAAATTATAAGTATATAAAGTGATGCATCTGTGAATAAGTGTTATGACTATATATGTGATCGTGATATATTCGGTAAATGTGTGAAGTTATGTGAAGTGATTCTATGTTTATATTCAAATATAAACACTTGATCCTTGTGGAAAGATTTGTGGAAGTATATGATTTATTTTTAGGTGATTACGATCGTGGAAAATTAAATGTGAATATGATTTTGTATTTTATTCGTTTCAATGAAACTAATGCTGTTAGTGAAGCATTTTAATGCCTATGTTATTTGAGTTCGATCTTGAATGACATGATATACATGTTTAGATAATTTGAATGCAAGGAATGTGTGAAAGAGCAAATTGTAATAAATCTGCTTGGGACAGCAACAATAGCATGATTTTGAAAAATCACCATAAATTGTAGAAATTGAATTAGAAGCTGAATAAATTATGTAATTAAAGCTTAATGAGTCTAGTTTCTTATAAAAGAAACCTTGTAAGCAAAAGAATTGTATATAATTAGATATTTGAAGTGGCGTAAGATAGAGTCAAAATGACCTTGAAATCCCCTGTTCTGTATTTAGAAAATCATTGTAAATTGTACAATGATGATTATAAGATAAAATTTATATACTTAGACTCCTTAATGAGTCTAGTTTCAAATTAAATAAACGATAACATAATTCGAAATCTGTATAATGAGAAAATTGATTTGTAGTGAAGAGTAATCAGAATAGTCAAACAGTGAAATAGGGGAAACTTCAATAAAAATCTGGTATTGATTGGTCAAACCAAAAATTCTGAAAATTTGATGGATAGAAAATATGTTAGTCTATTTTCAGGTAAAATTAACGGCACTTGATTTGGAGTTTCTTAGCTCCAGTTATAAATAATTTAGTGACTATTGCTCAGGAAGACAGCTTGTAGTGAATTTGTGATTTTGTTGCAAACATGGTTAAAACTAGTTAATGAGATGCTTTTCGAGTTCTTATGATCTTATTTGTGAATTGAATATTTGGTTTTAATTGAGTTCAGATTCAAGTGAGATGAATTTGCTAAATATGCATTATGTTCATGGATACTTGGCCAAAATGGCAATTACCTAGGAATGATTTCTTGAAAATTTGAAATAATTGATCTATAAGTAAATTAATTGTTTGCATTGCTTAAAACTTACTAAGCATTGAAGCTTACTCCGTGTTCTCTTTTCCATTTCTTATAGGTTTATCCTTTAGTTCGAGTTGGAAGAGCCGGAGATATCATCACACTATCGAGTCATTATGTGAGTTGAGAAGATTGTATATCATCATGGTTTAAGGCATGTATAGGATAGACTATAGGTAAAATGATATTTTGACTTTGTATACATTATAGCCATGCGAAGATGGCTTGCTCATTTTGTTTAGAGAAGCCTTATAATTGAACTAATGTGTTGATAATTTATGTCTGGTAAGTATCTCTGACCTTATACAAGTTTTGTTCAGTCAAGTAATACCTCATAACCTTGTCCCGGCAACAGATTCGGGTTAGGAGTGTTACATATCATCTTATTTTCATCATCTTTATCCCCAAATTCTATAGAAACCCTAGGAGAGAGAAAGGAAACTAATCAAGCTTAATTAGGTAAGTATTCAAGTCCCGTTTTTAGTAATTTTTATATTTTTGATATTAAGATAGCTTAATCTATCTATATTGGGGATTAATTTGAAAAGTTATCAAAGTATAGAAGTTTTTTCATGGATGAATATGCTGAAATTTTGAAATTTATGGTAGAAAATGAAAGGTTGTTGATAGATAAACAACTTTTACAAAGAAAATTTTGATGAAATCATGATTTAGGGACTAAATTAATGTAACACCCCTAACCCGTATCCATCGCTGGAATGGGGTTAGTAGACATTACTAAATGAATGCACTGTTCTGAAATTTTTCATATTAATTCAAGGTTTAAATCACATCAATGCTTTAGATTCAATCTAATATATAATCATAAATTTATTATCATTCTCCACATAGCTTAAGTAAAACTTAATCCAAAATATATAAATATTAAAGCAATTCGTTGTATATACTGAACTTGTAATGAATCAATAATTTCCTTACGAATAATAAGATCTATCTTTTTTTATACTTATACAAGTTATGCATATTCACAAGTTAATTATCCATTAAACTAAATTTCATTACTAACCCTTTTCATTCATATATGTTATGCGGCATTTATGTGTTAGACTAAGGGTAATTTATTTGTCATAAATATTAGCATGATTTAGAAACAAACATTCGGTTATGAATAACCCTTTTTAATTCTATGTCTACTTGGCTAATTTAATTCATTTATACATTTTTTAATAATTGGTAAATACCTAACGATTACACTGCCATGCATATATATATTTATATATGAATAACATGTAACACCCTGAATTTGGGCCTAGAAGTTTTGGGCCTTGAGCATGGGAGCGGTTGAAGGCAGCTTTTAATATTTTGTTGTGCATGTAAATTTTGTTAATGAAGGCTTATTTTAGTGGTTAAGTGTACTGAGAAGTGTTGGAGAAGTCTTGGGTTCAAACCTGGACTCTAGTAAAAATTTAAGGTAGATCAAACCCTAGGTGTAGTAGGTAGGCCTTAAGAATATTGTTGGAGAAATTGTGACACAAAAAAGGAGTGTGGTGTAGTGGCAAGGTGACGCCACTTAGGGGACAAGGAAGTGACGCCATAGAGGAAGCAAGGGTCCAAGGTTCAAGTCTTGGCTCTTGCAATATATTTTGGTTTTTCTTTTCAATAAATCTAGAAGCAAGTAGGTGCGCTTTAAAGTTTAATGTGTTGGATTTATGACACAAATGAGTTGGTGGCCTAGTGGTGATGGCGTGAGTTGGCTTATAGGAGGAGTTTGGTTCGAATCCCTTGGCATGCAAAGGTTGATTATTTTGCTATGTTGGGATGGCAAGAGTTGGTGTTGAATTTAAACTCTGATGATGGAGGGATCCCACATCGGTAAGCTAACATAGGAGTGGATGCGAAGCTGGCTTTAAATAGAGAGAACTATGAGGAGAGCAAAGGTACCTTTCTTGGCTGATCCCTTCGCGTTATGGCGAGCTCGTTTGGGTTGGGCATCGGCTAGAAGTGCTTGGAACGCGGATTAACTCCGATCTCCTATCGGTGTGTATTTATCACTACTCTTGTTGTTGGATTGCTACTTCGGGCTGCGATGGGCCGAAAGGGGCCATGTGGGCCCAATGGGCCTACGGGCCCAATTGGATAAGTTGTTTGATTGTGTAGTAAATATTGGACTAGGCTAGGTGAATCGAATATCTGTGGCTAGGTTTGGGCTAAAAGGGCCACACGAGCGTGTGGGCCCATTTGGGCCGAGAATAGGCTTTAGGCCCATTCGTATTGTTATCCATGTTTAGAATACTTTAGTTTACCAATTACTGAAATGCCCTCGACTTGTAAAATTACCAAAGTACTCCCGATTTATGAATTACTGCTTTTACCCTCAATTTACGAATTACCAAAATACCCTTGGTTTATAAAATCACCAAAATACCCTCGGTTTGTAAAATTACTAAAATACCCTTTGTTTATAAAATTACCAAAATACCCATGGTTTGAAAAATTACTAAAATACCCTGTAGGGTAAAATTCTTGAAATACCCTTGTAGGGTAAAATTACCATTTTGCCCCTAGGGTGTTAAATGACTATTTTGCCCTCGTGGGCAAGTGACTGACTTGGACTGTGTGATATAGACAACTTTGGAGGAGCAATGAGGCTTGGAGTATCGACTTGGATAAGCTTGAATCGTATTATTGGACCCTGTGAAGGTAAGCAACTTATGGTCAATAAGGGTTCTTTGGTAGAATAAGGTAGGGTGGATTTTGAGTTTGTTAAGCATAACTTGTATGCTAAAAATGGTGATGAATAATTGTAGGACATCGTAAGGGATCTCAAGAGCGCCGTCGTGAAACGGTGTGTACCGAACACCCTTCTTTAGTTTAATTGACAAAAGTTTAAATGCCAAATTCCAAGCATTTCATAGGCTTGTGAGTATGCGAATGCTCTCAAGACATAGAGTAATTATTAGATCTAGCACCGCAAAGTGGTAAGTAAGTTTGTGTGACGTATCAACGTACTCCGAGAAAAGGGCCTCGATGGGCTAAAACTGGGCCCAATGGGCTTACGTCCCAATATGGGCAAGAGGTGGGCAAAGTAGCCTGTCAGTTAGATGGGAGAATCAAATTGCATAAAACCGATAAAAATTAACTGAATTAGCTTGTGTAGTAGCGTAGATCACGAAATTACCCTAAAGAGCAAAATTACTGAAATTACCCCTAAAGAGCAAAATTACCGAAATTACCCCTAAATAGCAAAATTACCAATATACCCCTAGGGTTTAAATTGGTTGAACTGCATGATTGATTACTACTGTATTTTGCATGATATGCATTTATTAATATCATTGCATGGGATTGGGGTATTAATGGAGGAAGTCTTGAAAGTGGTTCAACCACGTCTTGGAGGCTTTGCCTCAATCGATCGAATTTGAGTGCGTGCTGTTGCAACAATGGTGTGTAGGGTGGGTGGGTTGAGATATTCCCACATGGTGTGTAGGGTTGGTGCGGGCGGTGTAGCGGTTAGTGGGTTGAGTAGTCTCCCGGATGGGCTTGCATTCATTATTACTGTTGTTACTCATGTTATCGAATCGGGCCTATGGGCCACACTTGTTATGTTAAAAGGGCTAAGGCCTTGCTATCAGACTCTGAAAAGGGCTTGACCCATGTGTATCGTTATCTGAATAGGGCTTAGGCCCAATGGGCTCGAGCTGATTTGGGCTTTGGATGGGTTTCAGATATACCGAGTTTTCCCAAACTCACCCCCTTCCTCTTCCATCCTTGCAGGTGAGCCCTAGAATTGGTGGACTTGGAGCTGGGCGGGATTCAGAGTGGCCATGAAGATTGATTGACGATTTTAAATAAGTTTAGCCTTTAATTTGGATTATTTTATTTTTATTATGCTTAAAGTTGTAATAAGGCCGCTATTTTTAATTAATTTTATTTTGGGGATTATTAAACTGGCTAGCACTAGGGTTCGTTTTATAAAATCTACTTGTTTTTAAAAAGATCACGATGACGCGCAAAGTTTCCGCAAAGTAAATGTTTTCCCAAGAAAAATAAATAATTTAAGCAAACGTTTTGCAACCTTAATCATTTTCTTAAGATGGTCATAATCAAACGGTTTTCTCAAAATTATACAAGATGTTAGAGTGTGGCAATGGCGGTGTGCATGTCTAGGATTGGATCCGAAGAGAGCTTGGTACTTAAGCAAATCCGGCAGACTCACCTCCTCTTTTCCCGGTTTCCTACACGGTGCATGACTTCCATTCACTTTAACCTTCTTTTAAAAGTATCTTTACAACACCAACTCAGCTTTTCCAAACTAAGTGTTTTGAACGCACCAATGTGGCGCATCAGATCCGGTCATAACATCCAGGCCGGGTTTGGGGTGTTACATTTAGTGGTATCAGAGCCAGGTTACAACAACTCGGCTGTGGATAGGGTCCGAAAATCTTTAAAAAAAAAGTCTTTTCCTATAGGTTTTTCAAAAATGTTCAAAGTTTTTCTATTGAACGAGGTTAAATCAATAGTTTTAAAAAAAAAAAAGTGTTTTCAAATGAAATCTTTTTATTTTCGGTAAACAAAAACATGGGTTTTTATGGACTGATAAAGAAGTGGCACACTGAATCCCCGGCACCAAGTCTATAAGTATTTACATTCCTTATATTACATCGTATTAAGATATTATTGTAGATAGAATCTGAGACCATATCATGACATTATAACTAGGGCAACCCCAAAACTCTAGAATCTGAGATCGTAGCTAGGCTATGATTACGTGAAAATAGAAACTTGAAAATACTATCTCGCATAAGACATGTGAATAAATAGTAAAATTTTTGAGATCTTTGTAGTTAATTGATATGTGTACTTGGTAATGTAGAGTATTGATATGGATTTTGAGGGTAAGAAAAGTCGCCAACTTCGGTAGCGGTAACTCAGAGCTTGGTACTGAGGCAATGGCCGAGTTAGTAAGAAAAGTGGTAGAGGAAGTATTGGAGACCAAGGTTAAGGAAATTAGGGAAATGTTTCAAGCGGGTGCTTACGAGTAAGAAGAGAAAGGATTCTAGTTCTCGAAGACCAAGCTTCGCTTCGTGAAACATGTTAAGGCACGACCAAACTTTCCAACCTCGCAAAGATCGCGCAACAGGCGTCATCTTGGTGAATGCCTTAGGAAGATGGGAGGATGCTTTAGATGTGGGTCCAAGGAGCATCGAGCTCGGGATTACCAAGTTTATCCTATTTAAGTGTGAGTTACGAATTGAATGTGTGCTTGATAAACGTTTCTTTATTTGGTAATTAGATGTTCTGCGTCAGATTAAAATTATTTAGATCAGAGTGCGCAATGATAGCGTAGTGGGGTAGATGTTAGGTGACTACCTGTTAAATGGAAATTTCGAGGACGAAATTTCTTTAAGGGAGGTAGAGTTGTAACACCACGAATTTGGGCCTAGAAGTTTTGGGCCTTGAGCATGGGAGCGGTTGAAGGCGACTTTTAATATTTTGTTGTGCATGTAAATTTTGTTAATGAAGGCTTATTTTAGTGGTTAAGTGTCTTGAGAAGAGTTGGAGAAGTCTTGGGTTCAAACCTAGACTCTAGTAAAAATTTAAGGTAGATCAAACCCTAGGTGTAGTAGGTAGGCCTTAAGAATATTGTTGGAGAAATTGTGACACAAAAAAGGAGTGTGGTGTAGTGGCAAGGTGACGCCACTTAGGGGACAAGGAAGTGACGCCATAGAGGAAGCAAGGGGTCCAAGGTTCAAGTCTTGGCTCTTGCAATATATTTTGGTTTTTCTTTTCAATAAATCTAGAAGCAAGTAGGTGCGCTTTAAAGTTTAATGTGTTGGATTTATGACACAAATGAGTTGGTGGCCTAGTGGTGATGGCGTGAGTTGGCTTATAGGAGGACTTTGGTTCGAATCCCTTGGCATGCAAAGGTTGATTATTTTGCTATGTTGGGATGGCAAGAGTTGGTGTTGAATTTAAACTCTGATGATGGAGGGATCCCACATCGGTAAGCTAACATAGGAGTGGATGCGAAGCTGGCTTTAAATAGAGAGAACTATGAGGAGAGCAAAGGTACCTTTCTTGGTCGATCCCTTTTCGTTATGGCGAGCTCGTTTGGGTTGGGCATCGGCTAGAAGTGCTTGGAGCGCGGATTAACTTCATCTCCTATCGGTATGTATTTATCACTACTCTTGTTGTTGGATTGCTACTTCGGGTTGCGATGGGCCGAAAGGGGCCATATGGGCCCAATGGGCCTCTGAGCCCAATTGGATAAGTTGTTTGATTGTGTAGTAAATATTGGACTAGGCTAGGTGAATCGAATATCTGTGGCTAGGTTTGGGCTAAAAGGGCCACACGAGCGTGTGGGCCCATTTAATGAGAATAGGCTTTAGGCCCATTCGTATTGTTATCCATGTTTAGAATACTTTAGTGTACCAATTCTTGAAATGCCTCGACTTGTAAAATTACCAAAGTACTCCCGATTTACAGAATTACCGTTTTACCCTCAATTTACAGAATTACCAAAATACCCTTGGTTTATAAAATCACCAAAATACCCCTGGTTTATAAAATTACTAAAATACCCCTGTAGGGTAAAATTACTGAAATACCCTTGTAGGGTAAAATTACCATTTTGCCCCTAGGGTGTTAAATGACTATTTTGCCCTTGTGGGCAAGTGACTGACTTGGACTGTGTGATATAGACAACTTTGTAGGAGCAGCGAGGCTTGGAGTATCGACTTGGATAAGCTTGAATCGTATTATTGGACCCTGTGAAGGTAAGCAACTTATGGTCAATAAGGGTTCTTTAGCCGAATAAGGTAGGGTGGATTTTGAGTTTGTTAAGCATAACTTGTATGCTAAAAATGGTGATGAATAATTGTAGGACATCGTAAGGGATCTTAGTAGCGATGTCATGAAACAGTGTGTCTAGAACACCCTTTTTAGTTCAATTAAACAAAAGCGAAATGCCAAAATTCCAAGATTTCATAGGCTTGTGAGTATGCGAATGCTCTCAAGACATAGAGTAATTATTAGATCTAGCACCGCAAAGTGGTAAGTAAGTTTGTGTGACGTATCAACGTACTCCGGGAAAAGGGCCTCGATGGGCTAAAATTGGGCCCAATGGGCTTACGGCCCAATATGGGCAAGAGGTGGGCAAAGTAGCCTGTCAGTTAGATGGGAGAATCAAATTGCATAAAACCGATAAAAATTACTGAATTAGCTTGTGTAGTAGCGTAGATCACGAAATTACCCATAAAGAGCAAAATTATCTGAAATTACCCTAAAGAGCAAAATTACCAAATTACCCTTAAATAGCAAAATTACCAATATACCCTAGGGTTTAAATTGGTGAACGCATGATTGATTACTATGTATTTTGCATGATATGCATTTATTAATATCATTGCATGGGATTGGGGTATTAATGGAGGAAGTATGAAAGTGGTTCAACCACGATCTTGGAGGCTTTGCCTCAATCGATGAAATTTGAGTGCGTTCGCACATGATGGTGTGTAAATTTGGGTGGGTTGAGATATTCCCACATGGTGTGTAGGGTTGGTGCAGGCGGTGTAGCGGTTGGTGGGTTGAGTAGTCTCCCGGATGGGCTTGCATTCATTATTACTGTTGTTACTCATGTTATTGAACGGGCCTATGGGCCACCTTGTTATGTTAAAAGGGCTAAGGCCTTGCTATTGTACTCTGAAAAGGGCTTGACCTCTCGTGTAATCGTTATCTGAATAGGGCTTAGGCCCAATGGGCTCGAGCTGATTTGGGCTTTGGATGGGTTTTCAGATACACCGAGTTTTCCCAAACTCACCCCTTCCTCTTCCATCCTTGCGGTGAGCCCTAGAATTGGTGGACTTGGAGTCAAGGGATTCAGAGTGGCCATGAAGATTGATTGACGATTTTAAATAAGTTTAGCCTTTAATTTGGATTATTTTATTTTATTATGCTTAAAGTTGTAATAAGGCCGCTATTTTTAATTAATTTTATTTTGGGGATTATTAAACTGGCTAGCACTAGGGTTCGTTTTATAAAATCTACTTGTTTTTAAAAGATCACGATGACGCGCAAAGTTTCCATAAAGTAAATGTTTTCCCAAGAAAAATAAATAATTTAAGCAAACGTTTTGCAACCTTAATCATTTTCTTAAGATGGTCATAATCAAACGGTTTTCTCAAAATTATACAAGATGTTAGAGTGTGGCAATGGCGGTGTGCATGTCTAGGATTGGATCCAAGAGAGCTTGGTACTTAAGCAATCCGACGGACTCACCTCCTCTTTTCCCGGTTTCCTACGGTGCATGACTTCCATTCACTTTAACCTTCTTTTAAAAGTATCTTTACAACACCAACTCAGCTTTTCCAAACTAAGTGTTTTGAACGCACCAATGTGGCGCATCAGATCCGGTCATAACATCCAGGCCGGGTTTGGGGTGTTACATAACATTTGAAAATTTCGACTAATATAGCTTGACTAATTATCGAGTGCGCACATAACCTACCTTAGTCTTATTTAACATCTGATAAAACATATAGCCAAATTACAAAGTACCTTCACAAGTTTAGATACTCAAATACATTTTCAAAATAACACAGAAATGATCAACATGCCATACTGTATAATAATCATATTAAACATAGACCTTGACTCAATCAAAGCCGGATTCCAACCTAAGGTTTAAGCCATTTTTGATGCATGAAATGTTTACCCCAAACATCAAACATAACATTAATATATTTCACTAGTGAATATCGAATCTACCTCATGCAATTATATGTACTTTCAATACATTGTACCATAATTGGACTTGTCAATGATGTACATATATAATAAGTGCAACTTACCTATAATTTAAACCGCAGTTAATGTAATGTGCTTACCACACATTTGACTAAATTTTATTCATGAAACATACACAACATTTATCAAAACCCAAGTTCAATGAACACTTAACCAAAACACATTAAACTGAATTTAAGCATATCAAGTAAACCATTTCCCAAGCATATGATACCTAACACAAACATTATACATGCAAGACACGTAACCAAAGAAACACAGTGAACATAAGCCAAACTTAACATAACCAAATTTTAAAGATGAAAGCTTAGCCATTTTCGCATGGCTTATATACATAACCAACGTTCAGCATTTTCAAAATGTATTCCAGCCTATACATGCCATAGTTCAAAAATGCAACTTATAAAATACCGAACGTAGCTAATAGTGTGATAGACTTGGCTGACGATCCCTGAGCTTGTAACTTTATCCAAAATCTATAAAACAAAGACAAATACACGCATAGTAAGCTACTTAAGCTTAGTAGGTCATAAACAAACAAACAAACCGATAATATAATCAACTTAGTTTAACTAACCATAATACAATATCATTATCAAGCTTAATCACAACTTACAACTTCAATAACAATATACCTGGACACAATTATCTATTACCTTGGCTGAATATTCACAAGGTTAAATCATCAACTCATTGTTCAATTTTCAAAAGCCAAAATGTATTAATATAATCAAGCTTACACATACACAATTATATAAATTCAAGAACCATAATTTAACATTATGTACATATACCACTTATATGGTCGAATATTCATGTTCACATAGGTACAAATATCCAAGAATCAATTCTACCTTATTCATACCATCATTTTCAAGGTCAAATACACACACCAAATTCACATGTAATCTTCATTTGTATCACACATAATTAGTAACCAACATCAAGTTACTTATTTACTTTACCTAAAGTAAACAACAAGCTAACTCGCACCTAATCACTCAGCTCATTTTAAACATTCGTTGTCATTTTACCTTTGCCCGATGAATCATTCAGAATCGGATAGGACACTCGGATAATCACATAAATAGTACAATGCCAACGTCCCAGACGTGGTCTTACATGTAACCACATATCGATGCCACTGTCCTAGACAGGGTCTTACTCGTAAACACATACCGAAATCACATATTGATGCCATGGTCTTACTCTCACACATATTAACAACCCGATTTAGACCGTAATCGGAACGGTGGTTTCAAGACCATGAATCTGAGTCAGAAAAATATTTTAAAATTATTTTCTGTGTTTGTTTTGTGTGAATTTATATCTGTGAAATTTTCGCAATTTAATTTTTTTGTTTAGGTGTCCGATTAAATAAAAGGACTTAATCGTGTAAAATGAAAATTTGGTGGTTAATTCAAAAAGGGCTAAATTGTACTTGGCTTTTTAAGTGGAAGCCTTTAAGTTGCAAATTTCCCATTACTCAGTGAAGTGGACGGTAGTGGCCATGGTATAATGGTTTTATAATATGATAAATAAGGTTAAAAATGTAAAACATGTAATAATAATAAGTTAGTATATATGTTATATTATATGATAACTTAAATAATCTTTTATTTCTTCATCACTTAGCCGAATATAAACAAAAGAAAAGAAAGAACAAGAGTTAGGTGATTCAAATGTATAAATATATGTTTGAAATGTATAAATATATGTTTGAATGTGTATTGACATTGTGGTTTGAAAATTGAATAACTTTTGATTAAATAGTTTAGGTGAACATTCGACCTAGGTAATTATGGTGCATAGAATGTATTATTTTATCTCCTTTGTAGATTTAAGATCAAGTATTGATAATGATATTATAATTCGGAAAGCTTAATCAATTTGAATATGTTATCAAGATGTTTATTTACTTATGACTTACTAAGCTGTGGTAGCTTTCTCTGAGTATTATGTTACTCTCTTTTATAGATTTTGAAGTCAAGCTACAAGCTCGGGGACTGTCAGCCAAGCTCATGACACTATCTACTATTTTGGTACCTTATTAGCTAAACTTAAATTATGGCATGTATAGGCTAGAATTTACCTTTGAAATGCTGAATGTTGGTTATGTATATAAGCCATGCGAAAATGGCTAAACTTTTATTTTTGAATTCGGTTATGGTGAGTATGAGTTATATTTATTTTAGTTTTATAGTTATGTGCTGCGAAGGTATAATATTTGTGACAGGTACTAAATGCTTTGAAAATGATTTGCTTAAAATGATTAAGTTTGGTCTTATGTGTTCTTGGCTAGATTGTTAACTGAGATTGATTGTTGGTAAACTACTAATGGAAGCTTAGATGTGCATGTGGTGTTAGATAGTAAATTCGGCTATAAAAGAATAAAAGCAGTATATGTATTTATTGAAATTGATAATTGGTATTAGAGATATGAAATGCGAAATAGTTAACTGTGATGGATAAATGTTTATTAGTTTGATTGATTCGGTTGTAAAGTGATATATGTTGCATGTGTTTCATGAATATTTGGTCGATTGTTTAATATGCATTCAATGCTAAGTGTGATCGTTATTTTAGGATAAGTTAAGTATTATGTACATATGCATTATTAACATGTTCGGCCATGATATAATGTACTAAATATACATATGTGATTATATATTAATTTATATAATATGATTGTCATTTAAACGTGTTTACCAAGAGTTTGCTTTTAAAGTTAGGTCATGTATGACATTATGGGAACAATAATTTGAGATGTTCGAATGATGTCTTTTACTTAGTTATTTAATATGAAATTTTAAGCAGACTAATTTGCATATATGATAAGTGTACTTCTTGTTGGTATGTGCATGAAATGGTTAAAATTTACTAAGGCCAACTGCGTGTAATTTAATGACTGAAGTAGTTATATACAGACTTTAATAACTAATCTTTTAAATGATTTATATGGGAATGTATGAAAAATATATATATCACTTGGTTGTATCAGTTTGTAGTAATGTGTAAAGCATGCAATTTCAAATTAATTATTACTTAAGCCGTATATGTGGTAATTAAGATGTGCATTATGATTCAATAAATTGTAAGAATGTGTGTATGATTTTGGTGGTTGTGTGTATAATAACATGAGTGGGAATGGAAGCATGATAAACCATGTTGGTAATAGATATTACTGTCCAATTAAATGCATTATATATTGTTAATAACAAGTTGAGATTTGTTGTGACTTGTATGTGCAAAGTGTAATTTGTTGTATGTTCTGAAATGTGAATTGATTATATTTTATTTTTAAATGAGTCAGACTTGATTAATTATATATATAGATGAATGTTTTAAAATTGTGTTTTTGATCGGTAATGCCTCGTATCCCCAATCCGGCAATGGATATGGGTTAGGGGTGTTACATTTTATTGGTATCAGAGCTACAGTTTAGTCAGTTCTAGGACAACATAGCGTGTGTGAGTCTAGCTATACTTGTCATAATTATATACTACGATAGTGTGATGACTTCTAACATTTGAAAATGTGTTTTCATTTAGTAAATGGATCCCGACAGAGCTGTAGCTGATGATGTCGAAAGTGTAGCGCTTGCTCTCGTGCAAGGGACAATGCCGTTGATTCTCGATCGATTCCGAGTAATGAAGAAAGCGAGGCTAAATAAGCCTTCTATCAAATGATGAATGACTAGTTTACTCAATATATTTGGACTAACCCGGCTGCACAACAATCTCCACCCCGGATTGATCCATCTTTCATGCCTGCGGTACCTCAAGTAAGTGATCTGTTGAGATTGTATAAGCCACCTGTTGATAAAATCAGAAAACATGGGGCTGAAGAGTTTAAAGCTACGGATGATGATGATGCTGAGCGGGCTGAGTTTTGGGTTGATAATACTATCCGTGTGTTTGATGAGCTGTCATGTACCCCAAATGAATGTTTGAAGTGTGCCATATCTTTGCTTCAAGACACAGCATATCATTGGTGGAATACCCTAGTATCAGTGGTTCCGAGAGAGTGGGTGACTTGGGAATTTTTTCAGACTGAGTTCCGTAAGAAATATATTAGCCAGAGATTTATTGATGAGAAGCGTAAAGAATTTCTGGAGCTGAAACAGGGCCGGATGACCATGACAGAGTATGAGCAAAAATTCGTTAGACTCAGTCGGTATGCCCAAGAGTGTGTTTCTACCGAAGCCATAATGTGTAAAAGATTTGAAGATGAACTGAACGAAGACATTAAATTGTTAGTTGGCATACTTGAGATAAAAGAGTTTGTAGTACTTGTTGAGCGAGCCTGTAAAGCTTAAAAGCTCGGAAAAGAGAAAAAGAAAGCTAATTTTTAAGGTAGAGACTCGCGTAAGAGATCATTCAGCAGGTCAGTCCAGTCGGCAACAAAGAAGTTCCAAGATGATTTCAGTTGTTCAAAAGCCATTTCGGGTTATTCTCGACGAGACCAGAACAGACCACCAGTGAGTTCGAGAGCTACCTCAGTAGCCAGTGTGGGTAATGTCAGATCAAATCAACCTCAGTGTAAACATTATGGTAAACGACATCCCAGCAGTTCCAAGTTGCATGATCGAGCTTGTTTTAAATGTGGATCAATAGACCATTATATTTGAGATTACCAAGGGTTAGCTGAAGAAAATCCAGCGCAGAACACGAGATCGGGTAATACTGCGACACGGGGTAGACCATCGAGAAATGCGGGTAATGCAAGTGGTAGTCAGAGAAATAAAGATACAACAGTCAGATTTGAGGCTCTTGCACCTGCTAGAACCTATGCCATTCACGCGTGAGAGGAGGCTTCATCCCCAAATGTTATTACTGGTACATTCTGTAACACCCCTAACCCGTAACCGACATCAGATTAGGGTTACGAGGCATTACCAGATAGATAGAACATTTTAGACCAATTCAGAATCACAGATATTATTTAATATCATTTCGTAAGCAATCATCTCTTAAAATGGTCTACGAGACCTAAAACATACATTTAAGAAAGGTTAGAGCTAAACCGAACACATCCATAAAATTCAAAACATAAAATTTTTTTTAATTCTGTTGAGGTCACACGCCCGTGTAACCAGGCCATGTGTCTCACACGGGCATCAAACACAACCATGTGAACCAGCTAGGCCAAAACAAGGTAACCATACTGACTTTCACCCACGATCAATAGGCACACCCGTGTGCTATGGCTGTGTGAAACTTGGCTAGCTACTGACTTAAGCCCACGGCCATAAGGCACGCCCGTGTCACCTAACCGTGTGGCACAATGTAGGCTTGGTTTAAGCCAATTTTCCACTTCTCTAAGGGCCAATCCTTCAAGCAATAATATACAACATTCATGCAAAAATTTCCAACCAATTCCATGCTCAAAACATGCTTAAAAATGACCAAAACACATTAGAACAAAACACATTACAAACATACACCAAAACTATGCACAAACTTATCATTTATTGGCTTCACATGGCATAACATATATGCATATCAAGCTTACTTACTTAAACATTCTAGCCTATACATGCCATACTAAAAAAAATATTTACACTTTCAAAAGTACCAAAATGATTTCGATAGTGTGGTGACGATCCTCGACTATCCTGAGCCTTCAGTAGCTACGATAACTGTAAAATAGACATAAATCACACATAGTAAGCTAGAAAGAGCTTAGTAAGTCAAATACAGCTAGTCTATCTATTAAAACATATAAGTAAAATCAATAGTAAGAATTCAGAGTTATCAAGAAGTAATTCATGGTTTTGTACATACTTCACAGAACCGAGTCTTTCATATTCAAAGACTTAGTACAAAACATACGTACCTGTATATACTATACATTTCATAATACATTCATTCCCATATCTAGTACTCAATCCTCATATGGTTCAGAAATGACACAGATAATCATAAACAGGTACAATGTTGACATCCCGGACATGGTCTTACATGTAATTTAATGTTAATGCCTCTATCCCAGATAAGGTCTTACATGAAATCAGATACGGTACTGATGTCCCAGACATGGTCTTATACGTAAATCTCAATCGAGGCCTGTGTCCCAGACACGGCCTTACACGATATCTCAGATAGATGTCAACTTTCCTTTAGAAGTATACAGAGCTTTTTGGATACTAACTTATTATTATACTTTATTCCAAAGATATTCATCTGGCACTCAAGCCCATCCAATACAGATTACATTTTATATGTGCAGAATTTATTCAAATTAACACATAATTTTAATTTGACTTACCTTGGACGGATTTCGGATGGAACGAGTTGACTATTCGACTAATTTGGACTTCCCCTGATTTAAGTCTGATTTTCTTTGTTCTTGATCTAATACAATACAAATTTCAACCATTCAATCATCTATTACATTCTCCATATACATATATTTAGGGAACTTTTCATTTTAGCCCTTACAATTTCACACTTTGACAATTTAGTCCATTTTTCACAAAATCACAAATATGCAAAATTCACCAAGAATATAGCTTCGCCGAATATACATCGCTTTTATACAAGCCCAAATAACATATTTAATTCATAATTTAGTCCTTTAAAACCCTATTTTCACAAATTAGCTCAAATAGCTCTATTTCATAAAACTTCAATGACAAAACTTATAACTCTTCTACCAAGCCTTCATAATTCATCCAAAAACATCACAAAACTCATGATATCAACAATGGAATTTCATGAAATCTTTAACAGAAACAGAAATTCAGACATGGGCTTTGAAGAACACGAAGCAACGATCACAGAAACGTAGAAATTATCAAAAACCAATCAAAAATACATACCTAATTGATGCTTGCAAATGCCGAAACCCTAAGGCTCTTTTTCTTTTTATTTTGCTTGGTATTTTCGGCAAGAACACATGGAAAAATGGCTAATTTCATGCATTTTGTTTACTTTAATTAACATAAAATACTAAATACCAATTTTGCCCCATTTATTAATCCATTAATAAATCATTATAATAAGGCCATAATAGTCCACTCATGTTTCCAATGGTTTAATTACAACATAAGGACCTTTATTATAGAAAGCCAAGCCAAATAGGCACTTTAACAATTAGCATACAACTTTTGCGTTTTACGCGTTTAAGTCCTTATTCATAATTAAGCACAGAAATAGACAAATTAAATCACAGAAATTTTGCAGATATAGATTCACATATCACAGACACAGAAAATAATATTAAAATATTTTTTGAACTCGAATTTGTGGTCCCAAACCACTATTCCGACTAAGGTCTAAACCAGAATGTTACACATTCACTCTTTATAATGCTAATGTAATTACATTGATTGATCTTGGTTCTACTCATTCTTATGTGTGTGAGTCTACTGAGTTTGTAATTAAATTTTCAAACCCCTTGGGTCGGTGTGTTATGGTTGATAAAGTATGTAAGAATTGTCCCTTGATGGTTTGAGATTTGTGCTTTCCAGCTTATTTGATGTTGCTGCCGTTTGATGAGTTCGACATAATTCTGGGTTTGGACTGGTTGACATTACATGATGCTGTTGTGAACTGTAAGAGAAAAACCATTGATCTACGGAGTCAGAATGATGAGATTGTTTGGATTGAATCTAGTGATTTGAAGGGGTCACCAGCAGTGATTTCTTCGATGTTAGCATAGAAATATGTGAGAAAAGGTTGCGAGGCTTACTTTACATATGTGCTTGATAGTAAAGTGGCCGAAAGGAACATTGAATCAGTACATGTTGTATGTGAGTATCTAGATGTGTTTCTTGAAGAATTCCCGGGTTTGCCACCTATTCGGGATCTAGAGTTTGGTATTAAGTTAATTCCTAGGATGACTCCAATATCCATAGCTCCATACAGAATGGCACCTACAGAATTAAAAGAACTAAAAGCTAAATTGCAAGAATTTACAGATTGAGGTTTTGCGCGACCGAGTTTTTCTCCGTGGGGTGCACCTGTGCTGTTTGTGAAAAGAAAGATAGAACTATGAGAATGTGCATCGATTATAGGCAGCTTAATAAGGTGACTATAAAGAATAAATATCTATTGCCACAGATTGATGATCTGTTTGATCAATTGAAAGGGGATACAGTATTTTCGAAGATAGATTTGAGGTCAGGCTACTATCAGTTACGAGTTAAAGAATCCGATGTGCCAATGACTGCTTTTCGAACGAGATATGGACACTATGAGTTTTTGGTTATTCCTTTCGGACTCACTAATGCACCTACTATTTTCATGGATTTCATGAATTGGATCTTCAGATCGTATCTGGATCGGTTTGTGGTTGTGTTTATAGATGACATTTTGATCTATTCTCATGATGAAACCGAACATGTCGAACATTTGAGACTTGTGTTACAGACTTTGCAAGATAAGCAGTTGTATGCAAAATTCAGTATGTGAGTTCTAGTTAAGTGAAGTCAGTTTTCTGGGTCATGTAGTATCAGCATCGGGTATTCGGGTTGATCCGATCAAAATTTCAACTATACTTGATTGGAAACCTCCGAATAATGTTTCTGAAGTCCGGAGCTTTCTGGGACTTGCTGGTTATTATAGACGGTTCGTGAAAGGTTTCTCTATGATTGCAGCCCTGATGACAAAACTATTGAAGAAGGATGTCAAATTCGAGTGGTCAGAAAAGTGCCAGAAAAGCTTTGATCAGTTGAAAGCCCTTTTGACTGAAGCTCCAGTGCTAGTTCAGCCAGAATCGGGTAAAGAATTTGTTATTTATAGTGATGCATTTTTGAATAGCTTGGGCTATGTTTTGATGCAGGGAGGCAAAGTTATAGCTTATGCCTCGAGACAATTGAAGCCACATGAAAGGAACTATCCGACACATGACCTAGAATTGGGGGCTATTGTGTTTGCATTAAAAATATGGCGCCACTATCTGTTTGATGAGAAATGTCATGTACATTCTGATCACAAAAGTCTGAAATACTTGATGGCTCAGAAAGATCTGAATTTGAGGCAACACCGATGGTTAGAATTGCTAAAAGACTATAAGCTTGTAATTGATTATCACCCGGGAAAGGCTAATGTTGTTGCTGATGCTTTAAGCCAAAAATCACTGTTTGCTTTGCTTTCAATGAATGTGCATATGGTCATACCTGATGATGGTTCAGTAATAGCTGAATTGAAAGCAAGACCATTATTTATTCAACAAATTTGTGATGCCTAGAAGATTGATAATGAGTTGATCGCAAAACGAGCTCAATGTGAGACAGATACTTATTCAGAATTCAGAGTTGATGCTGATGACTGTTTGAGATTCAGAGACTGAATATGTGTTCCGAGGATTTCAGAGTTGATTCAGATGATTTTGAATGAAGCTCATAGCAGTCTGTTATCTGTTCATCCAGGTAGTACAAAAATGTATAATGATCTGAAATAGCTTTATTGGTTGCATGGTATGAAATGAGACATTTCAGATTTTGTTACAAAATGTTTAGTCTGTCAGTAAGTAAAAGTCGAGCATCAAGTGTAACTCCCCAAAAATCTTAAAATCGCGAACTTTCATTTTTTTCGGTTTCGATAAAAATTGTGCTTAACATTCCTAGTTAAGTTTTAATTATGTGATAGTAGGTCTTGGTTAAGTTTTGAGTTCGAACTTAGGGGTGAAGGAAATTATGGGTTATTAAATAAAGGAACCTTGTTGGCATGTAGGTTGGTTTTTAAATAAATGAAGGAAGAATTGGACACAAGAAAGCCTTGCAGTGGAGTGGCAAGTGGCATCACATGCAAGGCAATGAGGTATAGGGTTCAAATCCCTCCTTGCTCAAAAAAATGATTTACTTTTGCTTAAGGGATGGATAGTGGTGGCGTTGGATATGAACACTATAAGGAGTGGTAAGAGGAGAAATTTGAGGAGGGGATTAGGGAGTTATTAGGGAGAAAAAGTAAGATATGAGAAGTGAAGAAGAGGTGAAGCCGAATTGGAAATTTGGGCAGAGGAAATTCGGCCATAGAGGCTATAACTAGGTGTCGAATGTGAGGTTGCCAGGCTAATGCCAAATTCTTCCTCACCTTGTTGCCAGAAAACACCTTTTTCTCCAAAGATGAAAAAGTCGAAAATCCCTTGTTCTTCTTTTTTTTTTTTTGTGCCAATTTTTCATTCTTCCCCTACTCAAGTTCTCTTTTTGATTCACCTCTGGTTTTAAATGATTTCTACTTCTCTTTGTGTTGAATAACCTATTTTGCCATACAAGTTTCAAGAGTCGAATATCCTCTGTGCCGCCACTACCCTTTCCACTCGGTCAATTCTAGTGTAAATGCTTTGTTCCCTCAATCGGTTTTGCTAGTATCGATTACTCTGCCCCTCACTTCTTCTAATCGGTTTTGTAGGATTAGTATCGAATCTCATTCTTTTGGATCCCTACCGATTTGCTCCTTAGGTGTGAGATATTGGTAATTGTTCTTAACTTCGGTAAAGGTTGGCCGAATAGGCTTTAGTACTAAAGGGTGACATATGATGGATACAAGTCACCTAATATGTTTTTAAGATAAAGATTAATGCAGATCTGGGAAGTACTCATGATTAGTGATCAAGGAAAAGCTATTAAAACTTGGCATTTCAGGTAAGGTTAAGGTGAGACTTCGGTTTTTGGTAAAGTATTCGATAAGTATATGTGAGTAATCATTGATTGATATCGATTGTAGGTTCATGGTAAGGGGGATCGCAACACGCTTTATTACCAGGTGTGTACATACACTGCACACACACAAGTAGATCGGCAAATCTCGAAATGCCGAAAAGCCGAAATGCCAAAATGACGAAAGTTTGGCTACGGTAGTCTTGCGAGTGCGCGAACACTCGTAAGTAGGAAACTGATAGGTTATCTGAGGCCCCATGGGTGATTCCATGAAATAGAGTCGTGTTTTGGCCAACTGGGCCAGAATAGGCTAAGTGGACCCGATGGGCTGTTGGGCCCATAATAGGCAAACTTGGCAACTTGATGTTAAGTGATGGAAATTATATGAAAGCATGAATATGAATGTGATTTGGGCCTAATGGGCTTATGAATGTGATTTGGGCCTAATAGGCCATACGATGTGATTTGGGCCTAATGGGCCATATGAATGAGATTGGGCCTAGTGGGTTGTATGCATGTATGTAGACTTGTTTGGGCTTTGTAAAGGGTTTTGGGCCTAATATCTGATAAATGTTTAATTGACATAAAACTTAAATAATTAATTAATTGGGAGCGTGGACAAGTTATAAGGTTAAGGTGTGGCAATGGGTATATGCATGTCTAGGATTGGATCTAGGAAGAGCTTGGTACTTAAGCGGTCTTAATGACTCACCTCCTCTTCTCTGAAATCCTACCTGGTGCATAGTATATATTCACTTTAGCCAATGGGGACTTGTTAACGGGCCAAGGTAAGCAACAAACTCATAACAAGAGAAATTACCGAAATGCCCCTAAAGGTGAAAATGACCAAAATAACCCTATGTGTTGAATGTAAGATTTATGGATGTTACATGTATATCTGATACATACATACAATATTCTGTTTAGGTTGCATTTGGGTTGGGAATTATGGAACGGAGGAAGTATATAAGGATCGCATGGTTGCTTGACAACTGTGGCTCCACCGACGGCTTTTAAGCCCAATATGTGATTGGCAGCTTACTGCAATGAAGGTTCTGCAACCGGGCTACCATTGATGTGTATCAGATGGGTGGGTCGATATTTATATCCCCACATGATGTGTATCGGTGGATGGAGTTGATGTGTAACGGTTGGATTATTGGGGGGTTGCATTGCATTGTATTGCATTGCATGTATGATTTTATAGTGATTGATGAATGCTTATTACTCGTTGACGGTTGTACACACTGAGTTTTCGAAAACTTATTCCTTCTTTTATTTTTCTCAGGTGATGCTCAGTAGAAGGTTCGATGTTTAGAGGGACTCGGAGGTGGCTAGCTAGCAAGACGACTTGGACTTGTTTTTTTAAAAAGAAAGCATATAGTTTCTAGCTTATTAAGTAATTTCAGACTGGAATGAAATAAGGCCTTCCCTTTTATTATTATTTGGATTGTTATTTTTATGCGTTGTAATTATGAAAAGGTGAACATGGGTTTCCTAAATCATAGATTGTTTTTCTACGTTTCCGCAACTAAATTTTAAAATGGCAGGCCTTCATAAATCATATGTTTGAAACAAGCTTTCACGATTAAAAGAGAGTTTTTATAAGTTAATTAAGGTTTCTAATTTTAAGGAAGGGTTTTCAATGAAAATAAGGTTTTCGCTAAAACACTTCAATGTGACGCGCCAGATTCGGCCATAACGTCCGGGTCGAGTTTAGGGTGTTACATCAGGTACCTTCTGGATTGCTTTAGCCAATTACAATACCAGAGTGGAAATGGACAGAGTCACGATGGATTTTGTATCTGGTTTACCGTTGTCACCGTGCAAGAAAGACGCAATCTGGGTTGTTGTGGATAGATTGACTAAATCGGCTCATTTTGTTCCGATATGTACAAACTACTCACTGGATAAGCTAGTCGAATTGTATGTTTCTTAGATTGTGAGATTACATGGTGTGCCTATATCTATTGTTTCAGATAGAGATCTGAGGTTTACATCGCAGTTTTGGAAGAAACTGCAAGATGCACTAGGTACGAAATTACATTTCAGTACCGCTTTCCATCCACAAACAGATGGCCAGTTTGAGCGAATCATTCAGATACTTAAGGATATGTTGAGATGTTGCATTCTCGAGTTCGAAGGTACATGGGAACGATACCTACCACTGATTGAATTTGAGTATAATAACAGCTTTCAATTGAGTATCAAAATGGCACCTTATGAGCCTTTTTACGAACGTAAATGTCGTACGCCATTGTACTGGATGGAGCTTAATGGAAATAAAATACACGGGGTTGATTTGATCAGAGAAACTGAACAGAAGGTGAAAGTTGTAATATCCTGAATTAGGGCTTAATCAGAATAGTGGTTTCGTGACCACAAATTCGAGATGGAAATAATTATTTTATAATTATTTTGATGAATATGATATGATTGCATGATTTTTTGAAAATTTCGTGATGAAATTCTATGCCTAAAGTCCTTAAATTGAAAGTAGGGACTAAATCGAATAAGTTGCAAAATTTGCATTCTAGAAGTTTTAAGTATGAAATTGCATTGAAATATTAATTAGGAGGTCTTAAATAGAAATTTGACCAATTTCTAAGTCTATGGACAAAAATTGGACATGGATGGAATTTTTGGAAAGTTTAGTAGTAAGGGCATTTTGGTCATTTAGTTATTAAAATGAATTAAAAACAAAATTAAAAGCCAATTTTTGTCCATCTTCTTCATTAGGCCGAAATTTCAAGGGTTCTCCATAGTTAGGGTTTGTTTCAAGCTTCCAAGCTCCATAGTAAGTGATTCCAAGCCCGCTTTTAATGCTCTTTACGTTTTGGAATCCGGTAGCTCGATTAAGCTTATGTTAGCAATAATTCAACCTAGGGTTTATATTTGGAAAAATACCCATAGGTGAAATTTGTGTATTTTGATGTTTTATGATAGAATATGGGGTTTTAAATTATGTTAGACAACTTGTGCTACTCGGTTTTGAGTGAAAACGAGTAAAAGGGCTTAATCGGCAAAAATACCTAATAGTCACAAGTATATGTTAGAGTAAGAATTTGATGTTGCCATAGAAGGGGAAAATGATCAGCATGTTATAAAACATAAGAATAAGGAATAAAGTTTAATTCCCGAGCCTAGGGGCAAAAGTGTAATTATGCAAAAGTTTAGGGGCAAAAGTGTAATTTTTCCAAAGTTCATATTAAATGCTGTTTTGATGAATGTATGTATTGAATAAGATTAATTTGGCATTATAGATCAAGAGAAACGAGATTCAAGTCGCAATCGAGGAAAAGAAAAGATTGTGGACTAAATTGCAAAATCTTTATATTTTTGTACCAAGGTAAGTTCATGTGTAAATAATGTAGCACAAATGTTATTTTTAAGTTATTAATGTTAATTATATGATATGCTAATTTTTAATCGTGAAATATTATGCTTTGTGGTTAATATTGAGTAATATGCAAATTATGTTTACTACTTGATAAATATGAATTGCTACCGAGTATCGGTTTTGATATTCCAAGGAAGATGGCAAATGTTAGATCAAGGGAAAAAGCCCGTTTGAACCTTAGGAATATATTAGGATACAAGTGACATGTCACTAGGATGGTTGAGCAGCCGAACTCGTTGAGTTGAGTCCGAGTTCACTTATGGATGCAAATGTCCAAACTCGTTGAGTTGAGTCCGAGTTCGTGAAATGTAACTAGGCATCCGAACTCGTTGAGTTGAGTCTGAGTTCACTTATGGATGCGAATGTCCAAACTCGTTGAGTTGAGTCCGAGTTCGTGAAATGTAACTAGGCATCCGAACTCGTTGAGTTGAGTCCGAGTTCACTTATGGATGCGAACGCCTGAGCTCATTGAGTTGAGTCCGAGTTCACTTAGGGGCGGGTTACATGATTTCTTCATTACATATGAGGCATTTATGTGCAAATTATCCGTGTATCCGAGTTGTATTCCGATGTGTTCAATGGGTGAAATTTCTAGTGAAATGGAAGAACACTTAAGATGCAAGCGACGTTTAGGTAAGTGTTGTGAAATGGACACTTTGGACAGGTACGTTCTTAACCCTCGGGTTGAAAATAGATACAACAACGATAAGGTGGTAAGATGATGAATGATGTTTAGAAATGTGATATATGTTTTGGTGATACCATGCTAAAGTTGTTTGGTATATTTCTATTGTTATGTTACTTGTTATTTACATATGAACTTACAAAGCATTTATGCTTACTCCTCCTCTTTATTTCTTGTAGTTTTGAACAAGCCACCGGGAATCGGGACGGGTCGAAGGTTCGATCACACTATCCAAAGGACTTTCATCCGGGTAAATGGCTTGTAAAACTTAAGTATGGCATGTATAGCAATATACTTATTTTGTGTAAATAATTTTATGATATGGCCATGATTGGTTGAGAAAATGTTTGATATTGATAAGTCATGGTGATGGTTAAATTTAGATCATGTTTGATATCATGGAAGTTTAATAGGTTATCTAGTTCATAACAACTCATGAAAAGATGAAATTTGCCTTAAAGCAGAATATTGTCTGCAGCAATGACATGAATTTGAAAAATCACTAAAAATAGTATAAATGGAATTAAATGATGAGAAAGTTATGAAATTTAATCTTAATGAGTCTATTTTCATATGAATTAAAAAACCAGGCATATAAATTATACTTTATGAGATATTTGAAACCTTGTGAAATAGGGCGAGTGATTTTGGATCCTCTATTCTAACTTTAAAATTCATACTAAATTTTAAAAAATAATTATAAGTCATTATTTATATGTAAGGATTCCTTGTTGAGTATAGTTTTAATAGAAAGAAACTTAATAGTCATTTAAATTCTATATAGAGATATATGATTCCTAATACACGAGGTCGTAGGCGGTCAAACCACAAAGCAGGGAGAATTTAACTAATAAACTGTACTAATTGGCCTAACCAAAAATTCTAGAAAAAAATTAGTAAATATATATATGAGTATAGATTTATGGAAAATTTATAGATCTTGATTTCTAGTTTCAGTAACTCGAGATATGATTTTTCTTGTAAGCGTGACGCGGTAGCTAGAAAGGCATGAATGTAGAAACAAATGATTTGAAGTTCTTAATTTGATAAATTATGTTCAGTAACCCCTCAAGCTCGACTCCGGCGACGGTTTCGAGCGTGGGGGCGTTATATTTGGTGGTATCAGAGCAGGTTTAGTCAGTTCTCGGACTACGTGTTGTATGTACAGATTTTGCTATACATGCCATATGTATGAATTGTGATAGTGTGACGACTTCTGACCTTTTTAAATGATTTTTATATAGTAAATGGATCCCGATCCAGCTGTGGCAGATGAAGTAGAGAGTAATACGTCAGCTCCGGCTGAAAGGGCAACGCCGACTGAAAACCCACCCCCTACTGTTGGTCAGGGAGGAGGAGAAAAAGGATCGGGAAGCCTTTCTCCAAATGATGAGTGCATGGTACACTGAGTTTGTTCGTACGAACTCAAATGTACGACCTCCCCCACCTACCCCAATTCCTCAACCTATGCCTCCGATGCCTCAGGGAGTGGATATGATAAAATTTCATGGAACCCCGATGATGTAATTAAGTAAACAAGGGGCTGAAGAATTTAGAGCAAATATTGATGATGATGCGAGAAAGCAGAGTTCGGCTTGAAAATTCTATCCGGTATATCGATGAATTATCTTGTACACCGAAGAATGTTTGAAATGTGCTACATCTTTTTGAGAGATTCACCTATAATTAGTGGAAGACTTTGATTTCGGTGGTACCAAAATATGAGGTAACACGGGAATTCTTTCAAGAAGAGTTTCGAAAGAAATATATTAGTGAAAGATTTATTGATTAGAAATGTAAAGAGTTTCTTCAGCTGAAGCAAGGTAATATGACAGTCTCAGAATTTGAAAGAGAGTTTGTTCGATTGAGTAAGTATTCCAGGGAATATGTTCCTACAGAAGCCAAGATGTGCCGACAATTTGAAGACGGGCTTAACGAAGACATTAAGGTATTTGTTGGGATCTTTGAACTAAAAGAAATGGTGGTACTTGTCGATCGAGCTTGCAAGGCTGAAGAATTACTGAAGGAAAAGAAAAAGGTAGAATCTGAAACACGAAATTGGAAGAAAAGACCAATGAGTAATGCACCCTCACAACAAATCGGAAAGTCAAGAAATATGAATCCTCGTTCCCAAGTTTCAGCTAGGCAATCATATGGATTTAAGAAGCGAAATGTGGGTCCTAAATCTCAAACTACTTCTGCGGCTAGTGTGGGAAATACGAGATTTGTTAAACCTAAGTGCCAGCGGTGTGGTAGAAATCATTTTGGTCCGTGCAAAGCAAATGAATGTTTTCGATGTGGTTCTTCGGATCATTTTATTATAGACGCCTGAGAGAGTCGAGAAAGAAAAATTTCGAATGTAAAAGCTAGTGGTGCGGACTCGAGGGAAGGTATCCGAGAAAAGTGGAAGTGAAACAAGCGAGAAGAATGTAGCCAGAGATCGCGCAGATTAGATCTGAAGGAAGAGCTCGGCTAGAACTTATGCTATTAAAGCGCGTGAAGATGCTTCCTCACCCGATGTGATTACTGGTACATTTTCTCTTTATGATACTAATATTATTGCTTTGATTGATCCGGTTCTACTCATTCATATGTATGCATGAAACCGGTGTCTAGTATGAATATACTGTTGAGAACACAGAATTTATGATTAGAGTGTCGAATCCACTAGGCAAATGTGTGATAGTTGATAAAGTATGCAAGAAATGCCCTTTAATGATTCGGGGTCATTACTTTCTGGCCGACTTGATGTTGTTGCTGTTTGATGAATTTGATGTTATTTTGGGTATGGATTGGTTGACATTGCATGATGCTATAATAAATTGCAAAGAAAAGGTTATAGAATTAAAATGTGAAAGTGGTGAAATCTTGCGGGTTGAACCAGACAAATCAGAGGCAATATTTAGTATGATTTCTTCGATGTCGGCTCAGAGATATTTGAGAAAGGGTTATGAAGCTTATTTGGCGTATGTAATTAATACAAAAGAAGTTGAAAAGAAAGTTGAATCAAGATCTGGTTGTGTGTGAATTTGCGGATGTATTTCGGAAGAATTGCGGGTTTGGCTCGATCGGAAGTAGAATTTGGTATAGATTTGATAAGGGAACACTCGATCTCGATTGCTCCATATAGAATGGCACCAATGAGTTGAAAGAATTAAAGTCGCAATTGCAAGAGTTGGTGATAAAGGCTTTGTGAGACCAAGTTTTCACCTTGGGGTGCTCCGTGTTATTTGTGAAAAGAAGGATGGTTCTATGAGATTATGTGTTGATTATCGACAGTTAAACAAGGTGACAATCAAAAACAAGTATCCATTGCCGAGAATTGATGATTTGTTTGATCAGCTAAAAGGAGCGACATGGTTTTCAAAGATTGACTTGAGATCTGGGTATTATCAGCTGCGAGTGAAAGAGTTAGATGTGCCTAAAACTGCTTTTAGAACAAGGTACGATCATTATGAATTTTTAGTTATACCATTAGGGTTGACAAATGCTCCTACTGTGTTTATGGACTTAATGAATCGCATATTTCGGCCATACCTGGACAGATTTGTTTTGGTGTTTATAGATGATATTTTAATTTATTCAAAAGATGAGACAGAGCATCTTTGAGCATTTGAGGATAGTTTTGCAAACTTTGAGAGATAAGCATTTGTATGCTAAGTTTAGTAAAAGTGAATTTTGGCTCGGAAGTTGGATTTTGGGTCATATTGTTTGGTGATGGTATACGGGTTGATCCTAGTAAAATTTCAGCCATTTTTGATTGGAAACCACCGAAAAATGTAACTGAAGTTAGGAGTTTCTTGAGGCTAGCTGGGTATTATCGGTGGTTTGTAAATGGATTTTCTATAATTGTGGCTCCTATGACTAGACTACTCCAAAAGGATGTTAAATTTGAATGGACGGAAGAATGTCAACAGAGTTTCAAAGAATTGAAAAAGTTATTAACTGAAACACCAGTGTTGATACAACCTGAATCAGGTAAAGAATTTGTGGTGTATAGTGATGCTTCTCTAAATGGTTTGGGGTGTGTACTCATGCAAGAAGGAAAAGTGGTGGCTTATGCTTCGAGGCAGTTAAAACCTCATGAGAGGAATTATCCTACTCACGATTTGGAATTGGCTGCAGTGGTGTTTGCTTTGAAGATTTGGCGACATTATTTGTATGGTGAAAAGTGTCGAGTATATACCGATCACAAAAGTCTTAAATACTTGATGTCACAAAAAGACTTAAATTTGAGACAGCGAAGATGGTTAGAGTTATTGAAAGATTACGAGCTTGTTATTGATTATCATCCGGGAAAAGCAAATGTGGTTGCCGATGCTTTAAGCAGAAAGTTGCTGCTTGCTTTGAGAGTTATGAACACTCAGTTGAAAATGTCAGATGACGGTTCGATTCTAGAAGAGTTAAGAGCAAGACCGATGTTTTTACAAGAGATTTTGAAGCTCGAAAAATGATCAAGATTTGCTAGCCAAGAGAAAGCAGTGTGAAGTCGATCACGGGATCGATTTGTAATCGATTCGATGGTTGTTTGATGTTTAAAAATCAGATTTGTGTAGAAAAATGATGAGTTGATTCAAAAGATTTTGCATGAAGCACATAATGGTTGTTTGGCGTTCATCCGGCGATCTGAAAATGTATAATGACTTAAAGAAAATGTCTTGGTGGAGTGGAATGAAAAGAGATATTTCGAGTTTGTATCAAAGTGCTTAGTTTGTCAACAGTGAAAGTTGAACACCAAGTACCTTCTGGATTACTTCACCTATTATGGTTCCTGAATGGAAATGGGATTGGATTGCTATGGATTTTATATCGGGGTTGTCGTTAACTCGGGGAAGAAAAATGCCATCCGGGCAATAATTGATGACCGACTAAATCGGCTCATTTTATTAGAATGCGTCTGATTATTCTCTTAATAAGTTGGCTGAATTGTATATCCAGAGATTGTTAGACTTCATGGGATACCTTTATCAATCATTTCGGATAGAGATCCGAGGTTTACCTCACGGTTTTGGCAAAATTTGTAAGAGGCATTAGGTACAAAGTTAAATTTCAGCACTGCCTTTCATCCACAAACTGATGGACAATCAGAGAGAGTAATTCAGATTCTTGAAGACATGCTCAGATGTTGCGTATTGGAATTTCAAGATAGTTGGGAAAGGTACTTACCATTGGTAGAATTTGCTTATAATAATAGTTATTAGACGAGTTTGAAGATGGCACCTTATGAAGCATTATATGGTCGTAAATGTCGGACGCCATTGTATTGGACTGAACTCAAGGAAAATCGGATTTATGGAGTTGATTTAATAAAAGAAACCAAAGAAAAGGTGAAAGTGATTCGAGATTGTTTGAAAGCTGCTTCAGATAGACAGAAATCTTATGCGGATTTGAAACGAAAAGAAATGGAGTTTCAAGTTGGTGATAAGGTATTTTTGAAAGTGTCTCCATGGAAGAAAGTCCTTAGATTTGGACGAAAGGGCAAGTTAAGTCCGCGTTTTATTGGACCGTATGAAATAATTCAAAAAGTTGGACCGGTAGCATATCGGCTAGCGCTACCACCTGAATTAGAGAAGATTCATGATGTGTTTCATGTATCTATGTTACGTCGGTATCATTCTAATCCTTCACATATAATTTCACCGACAGAAGTTGAACTACGACCGGATATGACTTATAAAGAAGAACCGATTAAGATTTTAGCTCGAGAAGTCAAACAACTAAGAAATAAAAGTGTTGCACTTGTGAAAGTGTTGTGGAAAAAGCATGGGGTAGAAGAGACTACATGGGAACCTGAAGAAACTATGAAAAACCAATACCCACACCTGTTTACCGGTAAGATTTTTGAGGACGAAAATCCTTAAAAGGGGGAAAGAGTTGTAATATCCTAAATTAGGGCTTAATTGGAATAGTGGTTTCGTGACCACAAATCCGAGATAGAAATAATTATTTTATAATTATTTTGATGAATATGATATGATTGCATGATTGTGTGAAAATTTCGTGATGAAATTCTATTCCTAAAGTGCTTAAATTGAAAGTAGGGACTAAATTGAATAAGTTGCAAATTTTGCATTCTAGAAGTTTTTAGCATGAAATTGCATTGAAATATTAATTAGGAGGTCTTAAATAGAAATTTGACCAATTTCTAAGTCTATGGACAAAAATTGGACATGGATGGAATTTTTGGAAAGTTTAGTAGTAAGGGCATTTTGGTCATTTAGTTATTAAAATGAATTAAAAACAAAATTAAAAGCCAATTTTTGTCCATCTTCTTCATTAGGCCGAAATTTCAAGGGTTCTCCATAGTTAGGGTTTGTTTCAAGCTTCCAAGCTCCATAGTAAGTGATTCCAAGCCCCGTTTTTAATGCTCTTTACGTTTTTGGAATCCCGGTAGCTCGATTAAGCTTATGTTAGCAATAATTCAACCTAGGGTTTATATTTGGAAAAATACCAATAAGTGAAATTTGTGTATTTTGATGTTTTATGATAGAATATGGGGTTTTAAATTCTGTTAGACAACTTGTGCTACTCGATTTTGAGTGAAAACGAGTAAAAGGGCTTAATCGGCAAAAATACCTAATAGTCACAAGTATATGTTAGAGTAAGAATTTGATGTTTCCATAGAAGGGAAAAATGATCAGCATGTTATAAAACATAAGAATAAGGAATAAAGTTTAATTCCCGGGCCTAGGGGCAAAAGTGTAATTATGCAAAAGTTTAGGGACAAAAGTGTAATTTTTCCAAAGTTCGTATTAAATGCTGTTTTGATGAATGTATGTATTGAATAAGATTAATTTGGCATTATAGATCAAGATAAACGAGATTCAAGTCGCAATCGAGGAAAAGAAAAGATTGTGGACTAAATTGCAAAATCTTTATATTTTTGTACCAAGGTAAGTTCATGTGTAAATAATGTAGCACAAATGTTATTTTTAAGTTATTAATGTTAATTATATGATATGCTGATTTTTAATCATGAAATATTATGCTTTGTGGTTAATATTGAGTAATATGCAAATTATGTTTACTACTTAATAAATATGAATTGCTACCGAGTATCGGTTCCGATATTCCATGGAAGACGGAAAATGTGAGATCGAGGGAAAAAGCCCGTTTGAACCTTAGGAATAGATTAGGATACAAGTGACATGTCACTAGGATGGTTGAGCATCCGAACTCGTTGAGTTGAGTCCAAGTTCACTTATGGATGCGAATGTCCGAACTCGTTGAGTTGAGTCCGAGTTCATGAAATGTAACTAGGCATCCAAAGTCATTGAGTTGAGTCCGAGTTCGTGAAATGTAACTAGGCATCCGAACTCATTGAGTTGAGTCCGAGTTCACTTATGGATGCGAACGCCCGAGCTCGTTGAGTTGAGTCTGAGTTCACTTAGGGGCGGGTTACATGATTTCTTCATTACATAAGAGGCACTTATGTGCAAATTATCCGTGTATCCGAGTTGTATTCCAATGTGTTCAACGGGTGAAATTTCTAGTGAAATGGAAGAACACTTAAGATGCAAGCGACGTTTTGGTAAGTGTTGTGAAATGGACACTTTGGACAGGTATGTTCTTAACCCTCGGGTTGAAAATAGATACAACAACGATAAGGTGGTAAGATGATGAATGATGTTTAGAAATGTGATATATGTTTTGGTGATACCATGCTAAAGTTGTTTGGTATATTTCTATTGTTATGTTACTTGTTATTTACATATGAACTTACTAAGCATTTATGCTTACTCCTCCTCTTTATTTACTGTAGTTTTGAACAAGCCATTTC
Source organism: Gossypium arboreum (assembly GCF_025698485.1). NCBI lineage: Eukaryota > Viridiplantae > Streptophyta > Magnoliopsida > Malvales > Malvaceae > Gossypium > Gossypium arboreum. Next base: position 31,351,103 of record NC_069076.1, read on the forward strand.
GGGAATCGGACGGGTCAAAGGTTCGATCACACTATCCAAAGGACTTTCATCTAGGTAAATGGCTTGTAAAACTTAAGTATGGCATGTATAGCAATATACTTATTTTGTGTAAATAATTTTATGATATGGACATGATTGGTTGAGAAAATGTTTGATATTGATAAGTCATGGTGATGGTTAAATTTAGATCATGTTTGATATCATGGAAGTTTAATAGGTTATCTAGTTCATAACAACTCATGAAAAGATGAAATATGCCTTAAAAGCAGAATATTCTTTAAAGATAATGACATGAATTTGAAAAATCACCAAAAATAGTATAAATAGAATTAAATGATGAGCAAGTTATGAAATTGAAGCTTAATGAGTCTATTTTCATATTGGTTAAAAAAAAGGCATATAAATTATACTTTATGAGATATTGGAAACCTTATGAAACAGGGCGAGTGATTTCGGATCCTCTGTTCGACTTTAAAATTCATAATAAATTGTAAAAAATAATTAGAAGTCATTATTTATATGTAAAGATTCCTTGTTGAGTCTAGTTTTAATATAAACAAACCTTATAGTCATTTAAATTATTTATAGAGATATATCTGATTCGTAATACAGAGGTCGAGCGATTGAACCACAAAGCAGGGAGAATTTAACTAATAAACTGTACTAATTGGCCTAACCAAAAATTCTAGGACAAAATTAGTAAATATATATATGAGTCTAGATTTAGGGAAAATTTACAGATCTTGATTTCGAGTTTCGTAACTCGAGATATGATTTTTCTTGTAACTGTGACGCGGGTAGCTAGAAAGCTATGAATGTAGAAACAAATGATTTGAAGTTCTTAATTTGATAAATTATGTTCGGTAACCCCTCAAGCTCGACTCCGGCGACAGTTTCGGGAGTGGGGGCATTACAAAAGTGATCCGTGAAAGTTTAAAAGCAGTATTAGATCGATAGAAATCAAATGCAGATTTGAAACGTAAAGAAATAGAATTTCATATCGAAGATAAAGTTTTCTTGAAAGTCTTACCGTGGAAGAAAATACTCAAATTTGGTCGTAAAGGCAAATTGAGTCTGAGATTCATTGGACCGTATGAGATTATAGAGTGTATCAAGCCGGTTGCTTACAGACTATTGTTGCCACCTGAGTTAGAAAAGATCCACAATGTATTCCATGTCTCGATGCTTCGTAGATATCGATCTAACCCTTCGCATGTGATTAGTCCATCTGAGATCGTGATTAAGCCTAGTATGACATACAAAGAAGAACTGATTCGCATTTTGGCTCGTGAGATTAAATAGTCGTAGAATAACAAGATTCCATTAGTTAAAGTATTGTGGTATAAACACTGAGTTGAGGAAGCAACGTGGGAGCCAGAAGATGCAATGAGAGAACGTTATCCAAACCTATTCATCGGTAAGATTTTCGGGGACGAAAATCCCTAAGGGGAAGAGTTGTAACAGCCTGATTTAGACCCTAATCGGAACGGTGGTTTTAGGACCACAAATCCGAGTCAGAAAAATATTTTAAAATTATTTTTTGTGTTCATTTTGTGTGAATTTATATCTGTGAAATTTTCACGATTTAATTTTATCGTTTAGGTGTCCGATTAAATAAAAGGACTTAATCGTGTAAAATGAAAATTTGGTGGTTAATTCAAAAAGGGCCGAATTGTACTTGGCTTTTTAAGTGGAAGCCTTTAAGTTGCAAATTGCACATTACTAAGTGAGGTGGACTGTAGTGGCCCTGGCATAATGGTTTTATAATATGATAAATAAGGTTAAAAATGTAAAACATGTAGTAATAAGTTAGTATATATGTTATATTATATGATAACTTAAATAATCTTTTATTTCTTCATCACTTAGCCGAATATAAACAAAAGAAAAAGAATGAACAAGAGTTAGGGTTCGGCCAATCTTAAAGCTTAATCAAGGTATGAATTTAGTCTGGTTTTTGATAATTTCTACGTTTTTTAGATTGTTGCTTAGTAATATTCAAGACCCATGCTTTAGTTTTTTATTTTGATGAATATTTTGAGTTGTGTCATTGTTGATAGCTTGTGATTTTTGTTGTTTGATGATGAAATATGAAAGATATGTTTTAGATTAACATGTTTTGTATTGGAGTTTTTGATGATTTTAAGTAATTAGGACTTAATTGCAAAAATAATAACTTGAGGGACTAAAATATGAAATTAATGAAATATATGGGCTTTTATAGGTATGGGTACCATTCGGCCTAACATGGGTACTTTGAAATTTTGTGTATTTTGTGTTTTGTGCAATAGGGACTAAATTGTAAAAATTGTAAATGTCAGGGGTAAATGGTAATTTGTCCATTTCTGTGTTGTTGGAATAAATTGAATGAAAATATGTATGAATGAGCTTAATTTGAATATGTTTGGATCAAGAACCAAAGAAATTGGATTTGGATCGAGGGAAAATGAAAGTTGTCGACTAGTCGATCCGTACCGGTTTTTTGTTGTCCAAGGTAAGTTTATAAGCAAATAGACGTACTTAATTCTAATTAAATGTAATATATATAAGCTGAAATGAATTGTATGATTTATTACTTGTTAAAGCCAAATGTGAATAAGCTTGGTTACCATGCTTCCAAATTCGTTTCGACCGAGTTACGACGTCCGAAAGCCTCATATGAACCTTAGGAATAGTTAGGATACATATGTCATGACATAGGATTCTGATATATGTGTGCGAGTAAAACCATGGCATCGATATGTGATTTCGATATTTGTTTACGAGTAAGACCCTATCTGGAACAGTAGCATTGATAAGAGATTACATGTAAGACCACGTCTGGGATGTTGGCATTGTACGATATATGTGTGATTATCCGAGTGCCCTACCCAATTCCGAATGGTTCATCCTGCATGGATAAATTGTGAATAAATATGAAAAATGAGCTGAAAAATCAAGTATGTAATAATCTGTTATCTATGGAAACAAGGTAAGTAAGCTAATTTATGTATGTTACAAGTGATGTATGAATTTAATAAGGAATATGTACGAATATGATATGTGATCTTGGCTTGGAAGGTGAGTAACTTAAGTTTTATTAAAGAGATTTTTAACTATGTGTATATACATATATGTGTGATTGTGTATAATCGACTACATAGGAAATATATGTGTAAAATGTCATATTATGGTTCTTGAGTTGATTCGAATGCATAAATATATGTTTGAATGTGTATTGACATTGTGGCTTGAAAGTTGAATAAATTTTGATTAAATAGTTTAGGTGAACATTCGGCCTAGGTAATTATGGTGTATAGAATGTATTATTTTATCTCCTTTGTAGATTTAAGATTAAGTATTGATAATGATATTATAATTTGGCAAGCTTAATCAATTTGAATATGTTATCAAGATGTTTATTTGCTTATGACTTACTAAGCTGTGGTAGCTTACTCTGTGTATTATGTTACTCTGTTTTATAGATTTTGAAGTCAAGCTACAAGCTCGGGGACTGTCAGCCAAGCTCATCATACTATCTACTGTTTTGGTACCTTATTAGCTAAACTTAAATTATGGCATGTATAGGCTAGAATTTACCTTTGAAATGCTGAATGTTGGTTATGTATATAAGCCATGCGACATGGCTAAACTTTTATTTTTGAATTCGGTCATGGTGAGTATAAGTTATGTTTATTTTAGTTTTATAGTTATGTGCTGCGAAGGCATAATATTCGTGACAGGTACTAAATGCTTTGAAAATGATTAAGTTTGGTCTTATGTGTTTTTGGCTAGATTGTTAAATGAGATTGATTGTTGGTAAACTACTAATGGAAGCTTAGATGTGCATGTAGTGTTAGGTAGTAAATTCGGCTATAAAAGAATAAAAGCAGTATATGTATTTATTGAAATTGATAATTGGTATTAGAGATATGAAATGCGAAATAGTTAACCGTGATGGATAATGTTTATTAGTTTGATTGATTCGGTTGTAAAGTGATATATGTTGCATGTGTTTCATGAATATTTGGTTGATTGTTTAATATGCATTCAATGCTAACTGTGATCTTTATTTTAGGATAAGCTAATTATTATTCACATTGCATTATTAACATGTTCAACAATGATATAATGTACTAAATATACATATGTGATTATATATTAATTTATGTAATAGGATTGTAAATTTAAACGTGTTTACCAAGAGTTTGCTTTTAAAGTTAGGTCATGTATGACATTATGGGAACAATATTTTGAGATGACCGAATGATGTCTTTTACTTAGTTATTTAATATGAAATTTTAAGCAGACTAATTTGCATATATGATAAGTGTACTTCTTGTTGGTATGTGCATGAAATGGTTAAAATTTACTAAGGCCAATCAAGTGTAATTTAATAATCAAGTAGTTATATCTGAGACTTTAATAACTAATGTTTTAAATGATTTATATGGGAATGTATGAAAATATATATATCACTTGGTTGTATCAGTTTGTAGTAAGGTGTAAAGCATGCAATTTCAAATTAATTATTACTTAAGCCGTATATGTGGTAATTAAGATGTGCATTATGATTCATTAAATTGTAAGAATGTGTGTATGATTTTGGTGGCTGTGTGTATAATAACATGAGTGGGAATGGAAGCATGATAAACCATGTTGGTAATTGATACATGATACTCGTGCCAAGTTTTAAATATTTATAATGAATCGTTCTTGAAACTAACTATTATCACGATGAAGGCAAGTGTACCTATCGAACAGTAGTATAGCTTTAGCAAGACCGGATTATTGAACCCAATGGAACTAAAAGTACTAGTATCAACTTTCTTTTTATTATCCAGCCTAAAAAATAAAATGGTTTTGTTTATCTAACTAATTAATTAAACTAAGAAATCACAGAAAAGAAATTTGGGGAAAATACTTTTTGGAAAACTCAATTGATTAAGACAATACCTAAGGAAAAATCCACCTAGACTTCACTTGTTATTTGATTCTGAATCGAATGATTTATTCATTCAACTTATTCTGTAGAGATCCCTAAGTTATATTATTATCTCTCTCGACACTAACAACATCTAACCCTAGATTGAATAATTGAAATCTCTTTCTAATTAACGCCCTAAGGTTGCATTAACTTGATCTATGGATCCCCTTATTAGGTTTCACCCTAATCCGGCAAAATCTTGTCACCCTATCTCTAGGTGCGCAATCAACTCCGCTTAATTATGATAAATTTACTCTTAGACAGGGTCTATTCCTCCTCTGAATAAGAGCTTAACTTGAATCAATATCCTGGTATATCAAAACAAGAATTAAGAACACATAATTAAGAACAAGTCAAATATTTATCATACAATCAGATAATAATAACAAGATTCATCTTAGGTTTCATTCCCCTTAGGTATTTAGGGGTTTTAGTTCATACTAGTGAAAGAAAACATCTCAAAAGAATAAAAATATCAAAACATAAGAAAACCCAAAACTCCTGAGGGAATTTGAAGGGAGATCTTCAGTCTTGATGGTGAATCCGGCTTTTGAGATGGATCGATCAGCTTTTCTTGAGTAATTCCTTGCTTCCTCCTGTGCGTCCCCCGTCTAATTGCCTCCTCGGGTGTTTAAATAGGCTTTGGAATGCCTAAAAGCCCTCAAAATTGGCCTTTTCCGAATTGGACTAAACTTGGGCTCGGTAGGGACACACCCATGTACAATTGCTTAAGGCCGTGGTCAAGGCTGTTAAATGGGCACTGGCATGTGATCTACCCGTGTAAATCGTGCTTTGACCTTGCCAAAGGGACACGGCCGTATGGTCTGCCCGTGTGAGGGAATCCAGGCCGTGTTGATTTCGTACGTTGGCCCATTTTCTCCCTTTTTGGCCCGTTTCTCGTTCCTTTCACTCTCCTATGCTCACCTAAGTATAAAACATGATATTAAGGCATTAGGAGAATCGAATTCACCAATTTTAAGTAAAAATCATCCATAAAATGTGTTAAGCATGGGATAGAAATATGTATAAATTACGGTTTAACAAGTACCCTCACACTTAGGCATTTGCTTGTCCTCAAGCAAAATCCTCAACTCATAATCAAAATAAATTCTTCTCAACTTATAATTTCTATCGATAATATCTCAAAATAATCCATAGGTAATCATACATTGAAAATTCAACTGAAAGAACATGAAAGTTTCAAACATTCCAAGTTGAGCATTTCATTATGAAAACATAGGTGTCTCCCCTCATCTAAGTAATTACCTTTGATTCAAAATATCATAGAGTTTCACATCCTCACTAAAGATTCACTCAAATCACTTAAGGTGTTTAAGTACAATAAATGAAGCACTCAGTAGTCAATAATGAAAAGTCATTACCACAGGCTTGCACGAAAATCAAATCTCCACCACTATAAATTGAGATGAAAAATCAATCAAAAGGTCTTTAAAGGGTTGTAACGTAGCTTTGGTTAGAGGGTGTGGTCACAAGCTGAATGAAAGGGTTATAATCGAGATTGAATTGAAAAAATTGCCTAACTAGAAAAATGACTAGTCATTAATTGCGTACAATAGAGCTTTTTCTCAGAATATGGAATTTAACTTCTTTAGCTCAGAAGATCACTACTACTAATATGTATACATGTATTTTTTTTTAAGAACAAGTCAAATTACAAAATAGAATAAAACATAGCTAAGCAACTATTCCAACTCAAATCTCGACAAAAATAGGGATCAAATTAATTTAGGGGATTTAAACAATAATAAGTTATGGGTTGATATTGAGGGTAAATCAATGAATGGTTTGTTAGGCTCAAGGGGATTCACTAAGGTTTAATTGTGAAGGTAGGCTTTTATGGAGTGAGTGGGTTAAACCTAAGTGCCTTTATCATTTTGACATATCAAATCAAATGGTGTGGTCCTGACATGCATAATCAAGCAAGTTCAAGAATAACAATTCAATACTAATGCACTCATAATGAAAGTGAGCATGAAAGAAATAATAGATGCTCTAAAGGCTCAATATCTCACAAAAGTTATGGCTTTTTTGATGTTTAAACTTGTGACTTCATACTCAAAATAATACCTAAACTTGGGGAAACAACCTAAAAGTTTTTAATTCTTCAAAAATCAACTTATCATGCTTGATTCTCTAATGTCTTAAAGTTTAAACAATCAATGCATAAATGCCTATGTTTTAATTCAAGATATATCAATAAATGTTTTAATTCAAGATATATCAAAAAACATTATAGACTAATTGGAATTCATTCTAATAATGATATGAGAAGATCGCATGAGAATAAAACAAAATTTAGGGATTTTTCTGATATAAAAGACCCCCCACACTTAAGATGTACATTGCCCTCAATGTACAAAGGTAGATATATTGAAAAAGATAGATTTATAATCATAAGGTAGGGAGAGAAGTGAAACTTCTTGAATGATGAATGACTTCCTTGAATTGGAGTTTTGGAGAATAATTGACGTGAGAGTGGAGGAGGATACTCCGGTGGTGTTAGAGGTTCATTAGTCCATAAGTCCTGCGCCAAAAGAATATTATATCTGGTGGTAGCTATAGTTATGGTCGAACAGGACATTGCAGTCGTGGAGAACCTTTCCCGGTGGAGTTTTTAGTTCCTATGTGATGATGAGCTGAGGAGCTCTTTATAATTGTGACAGAATCAGGAACTTTTTAGGAAATATAAGGAAGCATAATTACTTGTAATGGAATAGCCGGAATTGATAATTGTGAAATAAAAATAAAAATTATAAAATCTAATAGAAATAAGCTTAAAGAAAAATAAAAAAGTAGTCTTAAACTAGAATAAAAATAAAAACATAAAATAATAAATAAAAGTTTTTAAACATCTTCATCGTTAGGTGATTTGCGAGGTGGGGGTGGCGATGAGATGTGGAAGTGCTGACAAATCTGCTGTAAAGTAGCATCAATGTTATCGAAGCACTGAAAACACTGTTGCTCGAATCGGGTAAGGCGCTCAAAGATGTCAGCGTATGAAGCCGCCGTATGAACTGGATGAGAGGGTGGTGGTGGTGGCTGATACGGTAGGTCCTCATGAAGTGGAGGGACATCATCAGTAATGTCCTCAGGGTCTCCCTCCTCGGCTGATTGGGTGAGGCGATACTAAGGAGGGTGGGTTCCCCGGCGCTTCTCGATCATCCTCATACTAAGCATGCTCAAGATACCTTGTGGGGACATCTGGCTAATAAGAGAAAGGGAGTATGATTGGGCTGTTGTGTTGAGGAGCCCGAAGTGTCGTACCAGTCGAGTACGTAAGGGCCAATGGAGACCCCCCTCTGATGTCGCTCCGTCTAGTGGCGAATGGCGAGAGTAATACAGTAGGCGAGGTCGAGTACATGCCCGTTTGCCATGTTCCATAGAAAGTAGGAGTCATGAGTGCTGACGACACCAGTGCTCTTTCGATGTCCTGTCAAAGTGTGTGCCAAGATGGCGTGTAGGTACCTCAAGGAGGGAGAGAGAGTCGATGCCTTGGAGCGACTCGGGTCGTAGGTGGCTGAACCAAGGACCAAAGCTTACCAACACTTCGAGGGAGAGTAGTGAATGTGGCGACGGAGAGTATCGAGGTTGTTCTCATCCATGAACTCCTCTATGTATAAGTCCAAAGCTATACCGAACTCGGGCACACTCAACTGGCGGACTAAACCGCTGAGATAGAACTGGACTGTTCCAGGATCATCAAAGTTGGTCATGACGTCTTGAACATGGAATCTCGAGCAAATTTCAAGTGTGAGCTCAACAAACGTCGGCTCGATGATCGTAAAGAAGAGGTTCCATGGATCGGTTGTCAGGAGTGCTCGTACACCATTAGCCAACTGGACTTGTTCAAGCACTGTCCAGTCAATGCAGTGGCCCACACTTAAAGGTCAGGCCCATAGGATTTGGAATAGTTCCTCCTAATTGCCAGGTGGAAATTGGAGGTATGGGTGGTGAATTTCCGCGGTAGGGCCCAAGGAAGATGCCCTTTTTCACTTTTTCGAAGCGGGGATGGCAGTTTTCTTGCCACGTGAGATTGACATGGTATGCATGTAAGAAGAACAAAGAATATAACATAACTAACTAACTAAAGAAGTAGACATGAATATAGTTAAACTAACCAATCTAACCAACAATACTCAGCAGTTTAATCTAAATGATAGAAGTTCATATAGCAATTGACATAATAAAAGCATGATTATTTTCAACATGAAATGACTGAACCAGACTCTATGGGAACACACAAAAAAATGAATGTATCAGAAAGCATTGACTAAAATGGCAAAGAATAAACGTATAAGCATGACTATAGTGAGAACTATGAATATAAATAAAAAATCTGTCAAATAAAACCATAAGAACCATAAAATTAGTAAAAGAGATGAAGAAAATATACAGAAAAGAGTAAACAAACGCTAAAAAGATGAGAATGACTGTCGAAATTGGAGATGGAGGTGGCGCACGGGCGTGGCAGGGAAGCCGTGTGGATTTGCAGCGGCTAGGGTTAGGGATTTTGGGTGAAGAAAATGATGAATAGTGAAGGGTATTTATAGATTTTGGGACACACGGCCAGGGGACACGCCTGTGTTCATCAATTTTTACCCGTGTGATTCGTGAATTTTGAATTTGGGCACATCTGACATTTTTCCCACGCTCGTATTCCTTGGGCGTGCAGGTGCACATGACCATGTCGCACGGTCATGTTTGTCTTCGTTCACTTCTCCCACGCCCGTTGTAGGCCCACGCTTGTGTATGTAGGCTGACGCCCGTGTTAATCTAACAGGTTCGACCACGAGTTCTAGACACGGGCGTGGCAAATGACTGTGCTATTTTCTTAGGTTCAACCACAGTTCTAAGACACGGGCGTGCCGCATGCCCGTGTTGTTTTGGCAGGTTCGCCCATTGTCCTAAGCATGGCCGTGGTGACTTATCACATCTCGTGTTGGGGAAAATTTTGCCTTATTTTTACACGGCCTAAGGCACGCCCGTGTGCCTAGCCGTGTATGCTTTAGAAAGCCTGTATTCCATGAGTTGGTTAGTATGTTAGATGTTAAAACTAAAATTTAAAGAAATTAATACTGTTAGTGCTCGGATTGCCTCCTGAGAAGCGCTTATTTATAGTCTAAGCTCGACTTACCTCTTTGGTGTGTGATCATGGTGGTTCGAGGAGTTTATATTCCTCATTCCTACTATGAATCCCATCAAAATAACGTTTTAGGCAGGTATTGTTTACCTTAAAGGTGTCGAATTTGGGATGACTTACCTCGACTATACCAAATGGGAAAATGCTAAGTACCGTAAGTGAAATTTCTTCATTCGGTTTGGCAGTGTCAATGTGAGGATCTGCGACATCTAATGAAACTTTATCTCCAACCTTAAGTTGATTTGGTGAGGCATTGAGCTTGTTCTGGCGTTGTTTTGGTTTATCATGTTTTCTCGGTTTAAATGTCAGCCATTCATCTAACTCCTCAATTCATAACCTTCGTTCTTCATAAGTAGATTCTTTGTTGTGGATTGAACATGGCTCATGTGTGTCCTTCAAACTTATTTCCTGCAAAATAGGTTGCACTGTATGATCAGTCTTAATAGAAAAATTTGTACAATCACCTTCAATTTTCGATGTGTTGTTCGGGTTGTGAACTTGAAGGTTGATTATTTTGTCTCCTACACAAAGTGTGAGTTCACATGTGCCAACATCAATAATTGTTCTAGCAGTTGGTAAAAAGGGCCTTCCCAAAATTAAAGGAACATTACTGTCCTCTTCTATGTCTAAAACAACAAAATCCACTGGGAATATAAATTTGTCAACTTTAACGAGTACATCTTCAATGATACCCCTAGGAAATCTGACAGCTTTATCTGCTAATTGAATGCTCATCCTAGTTTGATTGGGTTTCCCTATACCTAGTTGCTTAAACAATTTGTAAGGCATAACATTGATACTAGCCCCTAGATCAGCCAACGCATTATTAACATCTAAACTACCAATTAAACAAGGAATCGTAAAACTCCCTGGATCTTTTAGTTTGTTGGGTAGCTTATTCTGAAGAATGGCTGAGCAAACCACATTCAGCTCGACATGCGACCTTTCATCTAACTTTCATTTATTTGCTAAAAGCTTCTTTAAAAATTTGACTGAGTTCAGCATCTGCGAAAGTGCTTCAATAAATGGTAGGTTAATATGTAGTATCTTTAAAAGTTTTAGGAATTTACCAAATTGTTCGTTTGAGCGGTCTTTCCTTGTCGCATTGGGGTATGGCACATGAGGTTTATATTCTGTACTTACCGATTTTTGTTCATTTTGGCCTACCTCATTTTTACCTTAGCTTACCACTGGTTTTGGCCTTGGTTTTTCCACTAACCCTTCCTCATCATGAATGGCTATTGTGTTGACTTGCTCCCATGGGTTAGGTTCAGTGTTGCTTGGCAGGCTACCTTGTGGTCATTTAGAAATCAACTTGGCGAGCTGTCCAATCTGAGTTTTGAGCCCCTGGATTAATGCTTGTTGATTTTTGAGTGCCCTCTCAATATTCTAAAAATGAGTTTCTAACACCGAGATGAATTTCGTTAGCATCTTCTCAAGGTTCGGCTTTTTCTCCTGCTGGTATGGTGGTTGCTGAAAGCCTGGAAGGGGTGGTGGTTTCTGATTTCCTTGGCCTCCCCATGAAAATTTTGGGTGATTCCTCCAACCTGCATTGTAAGTATTGCTATAAGGATTATCTTGAGATCGAGGATTATTACCCATGTAATTTAACTGCTCGTTCTCCATCTTGTGGCCATAAAGTGGGTATTCTGAATTGCTCGATCCACCTCCATTTGCTTCGCACTGCATTACTAGGTGAACCTATGAATAACTAAGAAAACAATCAATTTTATTATTCAAGAGTTCTACCTGATTAGAGAGCATGGTGATCGAATCGATGTTATAAATTCCAGCTATTTTCATTGGCTTTGTCCTCATGACTTGCCACTAATAGTTATTCAATGACATCTCCTATAACACCCCTTACCCGTATCCAAGGCCGGAACAGAGTACGAGGCATTACCAGACTTAACAATACACATAGACAAAAACGGGGCCATAAAATTTCATTTAATTGAAAACTTTTCGAACACATGCATAACAAACAAAGCTAACTATATCATCACATCAAAACGTAGGACATGGCACAATTAATTAAACTTATAAACCATAATGGATAAGGACCACATCTCATGATCATATACGATAACTCAATGCAGACTGATACGTAAGGTCAAAATAATAATAAAAATACATATTACAGACCAACTTCCTATACATGCCACTCACTTGATATTTCTAATATTTGACTTAATTTTCCCAAAAATGATAGTTTGATAGTGTGATTTTGCCTCCGACGATCTCCAACCCCGAGCCGACCTGCCAATAATAAAGAACTGGAGAGGATGGGTAAGCTTTACGCTTAGTAAGTTCATATGAAAATAATAAGCAATTACTACCATGCTTTTCAAGATAAAACACTATAATTGTACAATTACACATATTCAGGTTAAGATGTGTTATCGAGTTACAGTTACTAAATCATTCATATCTGAAGCTACAAAACTCCAAATTTAGTTTTGTTAATTTTCCTAGAACCTAGATTAATATATATTTCTCCCATAAAATTTCCATAATTTTTGGTTTAGCCAATTAGTACAGTTTATTAGTTAAAGTCTCCCCTGTTTCAAAGTACAACTACTTTGAACTCTGTGCACTACGAACTAAATTTCTCCCTGTACAGAATTCCAACGACCATACAGTTTATTTCCCTTAAAAACAGACTCAATAAGGAATCCATCCATGTAAGGTATGACTCTTAATAATTTTTTTACTATTTATGGTGAATTTCTAAATTCAGAACAGGGAATCTCGAATTCATTCAGACCCTGTTTCACAAGAATTCAAATATGACACAATATAGAATTCTTTTGCTTCCCCTGTTTCTTTCATGTGAAAATAGACTCATTAAGCTTTATTTTCATATATCATTTGCATTTTTATTCAACTTTCACAATTTTTAGTGAATTTTCAAAGTCATGAAACTGCTGCTGTCCAACACTGTTTTACCACTAAAATTCATTCTTACATAATTCCACTTAATCCATTTTGTCTTATCGAAATTCACCCAATTATCGAGCACATTGCTCATAATTTTTCATAAACATATACCTTCACTTATTCATCATATAATCATGTTCAGTTGTATTTTTACTTAATTGATTTTCCCGTTGAACTCTTCGGAATAATAACTGATACTCAATTGCCTGCACATATTTTCACACTTGTAGCCAAAGCTATCTGGTACGCATAGTAGCCTGCACATAGTACTATACATGCGACCAATTATCCGGTACACGTAGTAGCCTGTACTTAGTACTACACACGTGACCAATTATCCGATACATGTAGTACCCTGCACTTAGTACTACACACTGACCTAACCATCTGATACACGTAGTAGCCTGCACTTAGTACTACACACGTGATCACAGTTTTCGGGTACACATAGTAGCCTGCACTTAGTACTACACATGCGACCTCACAATAGATCATTCATATCGTTTTTATTCCGAAGGTTCAATCGGGAAATTCCTCACTTTTCAGCATTTTACTAAATTGTCCGTAATCAATTTAAATTCATAATTTACATCAAATAAACATTTGATAGGCAGCCACATTTCATATGATATCAAATATAATAACATAAAAAGAATCGATAGATTATTTATGTACGAATTTACTCGAAGTGTCGATCTCACTATCCATAGTACCAATTGTCCATTCATAGTATAATCAGACACAACTCAAATATCAAATCAGCTTTTAAGAATTTACATAGCATATATCACATATTTCATATATCACTTGTCATGTATCTTCATTTTCTTGCATTTCATGTAACATTCTTTCATGACATATTTCCACATCATAAACACCATTCCATCAACTTTTACACTATATTAAATCATAAAATATATGCAATAATAGTAAGAAATATAATTCAAACATAACATTGCATTATTATTATCATATGAACTTACCTCGATCCGAAGCAAAGAATTTACCATTTTAGTCCATAACCTTGTATTTTCTCGATTTAAGCACGAATCTCGATTTCCTTCATCTATAATATCACATTTAGCCTAATAATTAGTCACACTATTCATACGGGTCCAAAAATCATATTTTTAAAAATTTTCATTTTGACCCCTAAACTTTTGCATATTTGCACTTTTGCCCCAAGGTTCGGAAATTAAACTTCATCCTATTTTCTTGTGTTTTATGACATGCTGATCATTTTTCCCTTCTATGGCAACATCAAATTCTCACTCTAACATGTACTTATGACTATTAGGTATTTTTACCGATTAAGCCCTTTTGCTCGTTTTCACTTAAAACCGAGTAGCACAAGTTGTCTAACATAATTTAAAACCTCATATTATATCATAAAACACCAAAATACACAAATTTCACCTATTGGTATTTTTCCAAATATGAACCCTAGGTTGAATTATTGCTAGCATAAGCTAAATCAAGTTACCGGGACTCCAAAAACGTAAAAATCATTAAAAACAAGGCTAGAACTGTGACAGCCCAAAATTGACCCTAGTCGGGAAGTGGTTTCGGGACCGCTAAACATAGTCACCGAAATGTTTGAACATAATATTTATTGTCTAGAATATGTAATTATGAATGTGTGAAAATTTCAAGCTTCGATTTAGTCGATTGCATGTGAATTCAGTTAGTAGGACTTGTGTGACACTTTTGAAATGTGATAGGCTAATCTATAAGGACCTAATAGTGCATGTAATCAAAAGGAGGACTTGCATGTCAAATTTCCCCTAATTGCTAGTGGCGGCCATGACAAAGAGTGATGGGCAAAACATGTCATAAAACATGTTGTGACAATGGTGTATGTTAGGAAAAAATAAAATAAGGAGTATGGGTAATAAAGAAATGGGAAAAAAAAGAATGGTGTGAGTGTTCCCCCCAATTGCCGTGAGTTGAAGAAAAGAGAAGAAAAAATTTGTTCATCCTTTTCATTTCTTTTGGCCGAAAATTCTAAGGAAGAAGGAAGGAGTTCTTGCTCATGTTTGGTTTGGAAGAGGATTAGGAAGAGGTTTGGCCATACTCGTATCTAGAATAAGGTATGTTTGAGGTTGTGCCATGAGATTCATGCATGTTTTTAGTTGCTAGCTTGAGTTCTAATTAGCCCATGGTTCAAACCTTTGCTATGTCATGGGGATGATATTCGGCCAAGGTGGATTTTGTGTTAATGCCATTGCATGCTAAATATGAAGCTTGATAATGATACATGTGATGGTGGATTGATGACTCTTGGATTTTCTTTTTAGCATTTTTGAGTGAGACATTAAGTTCTTTGTTTAACCATGACCAAAATTGAAATGGTATGGTGTTGTGATGTATTCGGCCATGGTATATCCATAAGTATGATTTATGCTTATTGCATGGTAGGTAAGATTTGTGTTTTGGATTTATGTTCATGTTTAGTTATAATCAACTTTGAGATTTGGCTCTTGCACATATATATATATATATATATATATATATATGTTTGCACATGACGTATTGGTATGACATATACAATATCTCAAGGTATATACTTACATATGATGGTGTTTCGGTTATGGAGTACATGATGGATGCGTATTGAGTTATAATATGTAATGCATTAGTTAGTAAAAAAGGTATGCCATTTGTGTGTGGTATTGAGTATATAATTGGCCTCAACATAGACATGCATAATCGGCCACATGAATGAGTACATAGGTTGATGTGTTGTTCGGCCATAGGTAAGCATGTTGAAGGCTTTATCTTGACTTAGAAAATTGACTAAGGAGAGTACTAACTAATGTGTTGAGTTTGATTCATGATTCCGTACATATGTGACTTTAATGTCTAATGAATATATGTGGGCTAAGTACCTTGAGTTCCTCTTTTCGATGCTCAAATGATTAAATCAATTTATTTGTTAAATTAAGCTCAAGACCAAAGGGTAACTAAATCCGATAAAGGGAAGGAAAAAGTGGTCGAATAGCCATCGGAATCGTTCGACAACATCCGAGGTAAGTTCTTGAGTAATAGAACTTAGATTATGCTTTGATTAGATCATGTTTTAAGCAAATTAAAATCATGCTTTTTGTGTGTGGCTATTGAGCCGAAATTGCAAGTGTGAAAAGTGCCTTGTGTTTGAGTTTTGCTAATGAAAATGAAATACGAATGTGTCATGATTTATTGATAAATGTGCATGGTTATTCGAATGATGTCCGGGCTAAGTCCCGAAGGCTTTGTGCTAAGTGACTATATCCGGACTAAGATCCGAAGGCATTTGTGCGAGTTACTAAATCCAGACTAAGATCCGAAGGCATTTGTGCGAGTTACTAAATCCGAGTTAAGTCCCAAAGGCATTTGTGCGAGCTACTATAACCGGGCTATGTCCCGAAGGTATTTGAACGAGTAGCTATGTCTGGTTAAACTCCGAAGGTACGTGATTCGGGAATGAATGAACTTGCTGTAAAAATTTCAGTTAATACGCTTGTGAAATCCCAACAATGAGGTATGTTTTGTATGTGCTTTGAATTAGTTGAGCCCTTACAAATAAGTATTCGCTCAGTTGATAGATGAGCTACCGGCCTTTGGCTAAGTTGATCTTTTGTGTATGAACATAAGGGTTGGTAATGTGAAGTAAGTATGATATTGAGAATTTGTGCATATGAAATTATCCGTTTAGCTATATGAATGCTATGCTTTTGTTGTCTTGGAATCCTTGCTCAAAACTTACTAAGCATAAATTGCTTACTCCGTTTCTTTGTTTCTCTATTTTATAGATTTTGGCTCGTCACCATCGGACTCGGGATTTTTGGAAGTCGAAGTCTCCCACACTATCAAAGCCCCTTTGGTACAATTTTGGTTGAACTTTGAAATGGCATGTATAGGACTACCCTTTTGTTGTTGGTCATGTACCCATGGATTTTGTGTAAATTTGGATAGCCATGCGAAAATGGCTATATATCGTTTTAGCATAGTACTATAATCATTTTGTATGTTGATCATTAAGAGGTATGGAAATGTTTGGAAACGATTAGCCATTGGAATGGTTAATCATGATCATACTTTGTGCTATGTACGCAAAAAGGGCTAATTGAATCATGGAAACTATGAAATAGGTAAAGTCTACCTTAAAGGTAGATGTTGACAGCAGCAGCGATGTGGATGTGGAAAAATTCACTAAAAATAGTAGAAATGGAATTAAATAGTTAATAAATTATGTAAATGAACCTTGATGAATATACTTTCATATGGAAGTAATGAAATGATCATATGAACGGTATGTTAAGAGATATTTATGTTTTCGTGAGACAGGGCCAGAACGGTTTCTGGATCCCTTGATCTGACTTTGGAAATTCATTATAAATTAACCAGAGACATTAAAAGTCATGAAATATATGTATAGATTCCTTTTTGAGTCTAGTTTCTATAGAAACAAACGGAATCAGTATTGAAGCCCTGTACAGGGAGATATCCAGGTCGTAATGCATGAAGGTCAGTGTAGTCGCACCTTGTAACAGGGGAGACTTTAACTAATAAACTGTACTAATTGGCCCGACCAAATATTCTAGAAAAAAAATTGTAGATGCATATATGAGTCTAGTTTCAAGAAAAAATCACGAAACTGATTTTCGAGTTGTGGAACTCAAGATATGATTTTTAAGGTGACAGTGACACAGTTAGCCAACTGTCTGAAATTTTTTAAATGGACTGTGAAAATAAATATATTATGTCTGTTAGCACCTCATGTTCGACTCCGGCCACGGTCTCGGGTACGGGGTGTTACAAGAACGGACTTACAATCAAGATTGTAAGCTTGGAAACCCTATCCATGGAGTATCCCTTGGTATACACGTCCATGGTGAAGAAGATGAGCAAAATTGGCTTTTAATTTTGTATTTTAATTCATTTTACCCCCAAATGACCAAAATGCCCTTACTACTAAACTTTCCAAAAATTCCATTCATGTCCAATATTTGTCCATAAACTTTGAAATTGGTCAAATTTCTATTTAAGACCTCCTAATTAATATTTCAAAGCAATCATACTAGAAACTTCTAGAATGTAAGTTTTGCAACTTATTCAATTTAGTCCCTAACTTCGAATTAAGCACTTTATGCATAGAATTTCTTCACGAAATTTTCACACAATCATGTAACCATATCATAGACCTCAAAATAATCATAAAATAATTATTTTTATCTTGAATTTATGGTCACGAAACCACTATTCCGATTAGGCCCTAATTCGGGATATTACAATTCTCCCCCCTTTAGGGATTTTCGTCCCCGAAAATCTTACCGGAAAAGTGGTCTTCACTTAAATTCCTCAATTTCATATTCAGTGTTGAAGAACTTTCACTCAGGCGGTTCCTCCACTATATCTCTTTAATTTCTCATATATTCTGAAATTCATTATCAAAAGTCGATCCTTACTGTACTCTTTTAGTTTGCTACTCACTATCACATTTTCCTCTTTTCGCTACGGAAATAATTTTGATATAACCTCGAAAATAATCCTTTCTTCTAGTTACAAAACAATTCATCATGCCATCCTTTACTATTCACTCATTACGTTAATCAAAACCGTCTCAATTACATTAGCTCAAGTACCAAAATATCTCAATTGAATACATTAACTATAATTGACTAACTTGAGAGAAGTAATCCACCATACCGATTGAAACTCGCACTTTTATCACTTATACGTTTACTGTTGTCAAACCTTACACGAAAATTAGAAAAATCCCAATACTGAGTCATACTGGACATGATTATCACGAGCTGAAGAATGCACTCCGAACATGAGTCATAATTGACAAATTACAGAATAAAGATAATAAGAAAACCGAATAAAGAAATCCAAGATAGAAAAACCCAGAATAAAGAAACCCAGAGTAAAGAAACCCAAGATACGATACTATGCCAGAAAATCGAAAACCAAACTCATAGGAAAATATAGAAAATCCCGATAATTCCTCAGAGAAAAGAAATCCAGTAGAAAACATCATTTAATCTCACTGGAATCAAATGCAACAAGAACAATGTATCTTCCCATATATATACATATCAAATAGAGTATCAAGTAGAAGAAACAGAATCATAGTATCATACATATTCTCTCACCAATTTTTTTATCAGGCAGAATATAATGGAATGCCTGAAGGAATAGAGTAATACAAATTATAAACCAGTCAGGCTACCAATGTTTTCGTCTAACATCAGGATTAGAAAACATCCCCAGATAACAAAAATTTCTTCAAAAGATCAATAACCATAGAAATATTTCTGGGAATGGATAAACACATAGAACATCTTAGAAGAAACTACTAAAATTTGTCTAGCCGTAACTGTCACACTCAGATATTACACATTTCAGATATCATTTCCCCAACTATTTCTGCCATCACAAATTTCATATTACATTTCACTAAAGAAGACTAGTTCTGAATAAATTTTTATTTGCACTTTTCTCGACCTTTTACCTTAGTAATTCGATTTATCAAAATAAATTTCTTCTCTAACTGGAACAGTGCATAACTCCAATAATCCTTATGCCAATCTGATACTTTTCTAGCTTTGACTTTACTTATCAATTCATTCTTCAATCTCTAATCATATTTATAATAATTCTAGCACTGAACTCTTTGGTTTCTCAACTGGAAACTTTTCAGTATAAATCTCATGGAATTCTATTATAAAACACCACTTTGGTAAGGGGAAAGGGGTCGTAGGGCCTCTGATTCAACTCTCATATACATATACATGTAACACAGTTTTCTTCATAGCAATCATATCTCAATCATGTTATTCATTTCGAGTAACTAACATTCATATTGATTTAATGCTCACTTTCCAGTTATCTCATTTAGTCAAGTATAATTATGCATGCATCCTATGTTTTTTGGATAGCTTGACTTATCCATTCATTTACTCAAACAAATCATACTCATGACATCATATAAGGGTTAAACAAATATAGATATTTTCATCACAATCGCAACTTTCATTTCGTGCACCATCATATACATATCATTACAATCACATAATTCAGTCCAAACAATTTAACATAGATAAATTCATTTCATTATAATCATTTATCTCATAAAAAAATATCATTGACATTCATCAACATTCAACGTTCAATCAAAGCAATGACATTTCATTCATATCATGATATTAGGAACTTTTACTCATACTTCTATGAATTTCTATTTATCTCGTTCATCTTATCAAGTAAGCCAAGTGCACTACATCATATGAGCATCAAGCAAGCATGGATATTTATCACAACATGACCTTTCATCTCACGTGTTATCACTTATATATATATATCATAATTTTTTATTAATACTTTTCTAAATTGAGACTCATCATAATCGTAATTTTAATCAAACACCTTCAAATCACATTGAACATGGTCAGTGCAGCTCGATTGGAGAGTACCTCTGTCTAAGCAAGACGATGCTCATACGCATCGGAAGACATCACACTATCACGGATCAGTGGCATGTATAGCTGGACTTTTACACATGCTATGTTAGTCGAGAACCGACTAAGCCATAGCTCTGATACCACTAAATGTAACACCCTTACCCGTATCCAAGGCGGAGCAGTACGAGGCATTACCGGACTTAACAATACACATAGACAAAAACGGGCCATAAAATTTCATTTAATTCAAAACTTTTCGAACACATGCATAACAAACAAAGCTAACTATATCATCACATCAAAACGTAGGACATGGCACGATTAATTAAACTTATAAACCATAATGGATAAAGACCACATCTCATGATCATATACGATAACTCAATGCGGATCGACACGTAAGGTCAAAATCATAATAAAAATACATATCACAAACCAACTTCCTATACATGCCACTCACTTGTTATTTCTAATATTTGAATTAATTTTCCCAAAATGATAGTTTGATAGTGTGATTTTGCCTCCCACGATCCCCAACCCCGAGCCGACTCGCCAATACTAAAGAAATGGAGAGGATGGGTAAGCTTTACGCTTAGTAAGTTCATATGAAAATAATAAGCAATTACTACCATGCTTTTCAAGATAAAACATTATAATTGTACAATTACACATATTCAGGTTAAGATGTGTTATCGAGTTACAGTTACTAAATCATTCATATCTGAAGCTACAAAACTCCAAATTTAGTTTTGTTAATTTTCCTTGAAACTAGATTCATATATATTTCTCCCATAAAATTTCCAGAATTTTTGGTTTAGTCAATTAGTACAGTTTATTAGTTAAAGTCTCCCTGTACAGAATTCCAACAACCATGCAGTTTGTTTCCCTTAAAAATAGACTCAATAAGGAATCCATCCAAGTAAGGTACGACTTTAATAAGTTTTTTAATATTTATAGTGAATTTTTAAATTCAGAACAGGGAATCTCGAATTCATTCAGACCCTGTTTCACAAGAATTCAAATATCACACCATATAGAATTCTTTTGGTTCCTATGTTTCTTTCATGTGAAAATAGACTCATTAAGCTTTCTTTTCATATATCATTTGCATTTTTATTCTACTTCCACAATTTTTAGTGAATTTTCAAAGTCATGCAACTGCTACTGTCCAACACTGTTTTACCACTAAAATTCATTCTTACATAATTCCACTTAATCCATTTTGTCTTATCGAAATTCACCCAATTATCGAGCACATTGCTCATAATTTTTCATAAACATATACCTTCACTTATTCATCATATAATCATGTTCAATTGTATTTTTACTTAATTGATTTTCCCGTTGAACTCTTCGTAATAATAACTGATACTCAATTGCCTGCACATATTTTCACACTTGTAGCCAAAGCTATCTGGTACGCATAGTAGCCTGCACACAGCACTACACATGCGACCAATTATCCGGTACACATAGTAGCCTGCACTTAGTACTACACACGTGACCAATTATCCGGTACACGTAGTAGCCTGCATTTAGTACTACACACGTGACCTAACCATCTGATACACGTAGTAGCCTGTACTTAGTACTACACACGTGATCACAGTTTTCGGGTACGCATAGTAGCCTACACTTAGTACTACACATGCGACCTCACAATAGATCATTCGTATCGTTTTTATTCCGAAAGTTCAATTGGGAAATTCCTCACATTTCAACATTTTACTAAATTGTCCGTAATCAATTTAAATTCATAATTTACATCAAATAACCATTTGATAGGCAGCCACATTTCATATGATATCAAATATAATAACATAAAAAGAATCGATAGATTATTTATGTACGAATTTACTCGAAGTGTCGATCTCACTATCCATAGTACCAATTGTCCATTCATAGTATAGTAAGACACAACTCAAATATCAAATCAGCTTTTAAGAATTTACATAACATATATCTCATATTTCATATATCACTTGTCATGTATCTTCATTTTCTTGCATGTTATGTAACATTCTTTCATGTCATATTTCCACATCATAAACACCATTCCATCAACTTTTCCAATATATTAAATCATAAAATATATGCAATAATAGTAAGAAATATAATTCAAACATAACATTGCATTATTATTATCATACGAACTTACCTCGATCCAGAAACAGCAATTTACCATTTTAGTCCATAACCTTGTATTTTCTCGATATAAGCCCGAATCTCGATTTCCTTCATCTATAATATCACATTTAACCTAATAATTAGTCACACTATTCATACGGGTCCAAAAATCATATTTTTAAAAATTTTCATTTGACCCCTAAACTTTTGCATATTTGCACTTTTGCCCCAAGGTTCGGAAATTAAAATTCATCCTATTTTATTATGTTTTATGACATGCTGATCATTTTTCCCTTCTATGGAAACATCAAATTCTCACTCTAACATGTACTTATGACTATTAGGTATTTTTACCGATTAAGCCCTTTTGCTCATTTTCACTTAAAACCGAGTAGCACAAGTTGTCTAACATAATTTAAAACCTCATATTCTATCATAAAACACCAAAATACACAAATTTTACCTATGGGTATTTTTCCAAATATGAACCCTAGGTTGAATTATTGCTAGCATAAGCTAAATCAAGTTACCGGGACTCCAAAAACGTAAAAATCATTAAAAACGAGGCTAGAACGGACTTACAATCGAGCTTGGAAGCTTGGAAACCTTAGCCATGGAGTCTCCCTTGGTATACACGTCCATGGTGAAGAAGATGAGCAAAATTGGCTTTTAATTTTGTATTTTAATTCATTTTACCCCTAAATGACCAAAATGCCCTTACTACTAAACTTTCCAAAAATTCCATTCATGTCCAATATTTGTGCATAAACTTTGAAATTGGTCAAATTTCTATTTAAGACCTCCTAATTAATATTTCAAAGCAATTTTATACTAGAAACTTCTAGAATGCAAGTTTTGCAACTTATTCAATTTAGTCCCTAACTTCAAATTAAGCACTTTATGCATAGAATTTCTTCACGAAATTTTCACACAATCATGCAATCATATCATGGACCTCAAAATAATCATAAAATAATTATTTCTATCTCAGATTTGTGGTCACGAAACCACTAATTCGATTAGGCCCTAATTCAGGATATTACATCTCCTCTATAAATTCATAGGCATCTTCAGGTGTTTTATTATTGATGGTTCCTCCAGCGGCTGCATCAATCATCTGCCAAGTCGAAGGATTCAGGCCATTATGAAATGTTTGAACCTGTAGCCAAAGCGGTAACCTATGGTGAGGGCACCTTCTCAAAAGGTCCTTATATCTCTCCCATGCATCGTAGAGTGTTTCTAAATCCATCTGCACAAAAGAAGAGATATAATTACGTAATTTAGCTGTTTTAGCCAACGGAAAATATTTTAATAAAAACTTTTCGGTCATTTGTTCCCAAGTAGTGATTGACCCTCATGGTAACGAGTTCAACCATTGTTTAGCCTTATTCCTTAAGAAAAGGGAAACAAACGAAGGTGGATTGCGTCATCAGAAACGCCATTAATTTTAAAGGTATCGCACAATTCTAGGAAATTTGCCAAGTGAGCATTGGGATCCTTGTCCTGCAAACCATCAAACTGAACAAACTGTTGTATCATTTGAATTGTGTTAGGTTTCAGTTCAAAATTATTTGCAGCAATAGCAGGTCTAACTATACTTGACTCAGTTCCTATTAAATTAGGTTTAGCATAATCATACATAGTGCGCGGAGTAGGATTTTGATTGACAGCAATCGCAGGAGGTAGCGGATTTTCTTGGTTTTCAGCCATCTCCTCGGTAGTGGTTGAAGTATCTTCCTCTTGCTCTTCTGTGTAACGTAAGCTTCACCTTATTTCTCTTCGGTTTCTACAAACTGTGCGATCGATCTCACTATCAAACAGTAATGGTCCTGATGGGTTTCTTCTGGTCATAAACTAGAAAAACTTGTCAGAAGAAAATAAATGAAGAATTAGAAAAGAAAATAAAAATTTAAATTGCAATAAAAATAAAATGGCTAAAGTAATAAAAATTGAGTGTTCCTAATATCTTAGTTCCCCGGCAACTGCGCCAAAAACTTTCTATTCATTATCTAGCCTAAAAAATAAAAGGGTTTTGTTTATCTAACTAATTAATTAAACTAAGAAATCACAAAAAAGAAATTTGGGGAAAATACTTTTTGGAAAACCCGATTGATTAAAACAATATCTAAGGAAAAATCCACCTAGACTTCACTTGTTATTTAATTCTAAATTAGACGATTTATCCATTCAACTTGTTCCGTAGAGATCCCTAAGTTATATTATTATCTCTCTCGAGACTAACAACGTCTAACCCTAGATTGAATAATTGAAATCTCTTTCTAATGAACGCCCTAGGGTTGCATTAACTCGATCCATGGATCCCCTTATTAGGGTTCACCCTAATTCGATAAAATCTTGTCACCCTATCTCTAGGCGCGCAATCAACTCCACTTAATTATGACAAATTTACTCTTAGACAGGGTCTATTCTTTCTCTGAATAAGAGCTTAACTTGAATCAATATCCTGGAATATCAAAACAAGAATTAAGAACACATAATAAGAACAAGCCAAATATTTATCAAACAATTCAGATAATAATAACAAGATCCATCTTAGGTTTCATTCCCTTTAGGTATTTAGGGGATTTAGTTCATACTAATGAAATAAAACATCTCAAAAGAATAAAAATAACAGAACATAAGAAAACCCAAAACTCCTGAGGGAATTTGAAGGGAGATCTTCAGTCTTGATGGTGAATCCGGCTTTTGAGATGGATCGATGGGCTTTCCTTGAGCAATTCCTTGCTTCCTCCTGTGCGTCCCCCGTCTAAGTGCCTCCTCAGGTGTTTAAATAGGCTTCGGAATGCCTAAGAGCCCTCAAAATTGGCCTTTTCTGAATTGGACTAAACTTGGGCTCGGTAGGGACACGCCCGTGTGCGATTGCTTAAGGTGGTGGTCAAGACTGTTAAATGGGAACGGGCATGTGATCTACTCGTGTAAATCATGCTTTGACCCTGCCAAAGGGACACGGCCGTGTGGTCTACCCGTGTGAGGAAGTCCAGGCCGTGTTGATTTCATACGGTGGCCCATTTTCTCCATTTTTAGCCCGTTTCTCATTCCTTTCACTCTCCTATGCTCACCTAAGTATAAAACATGAAATTAAGGCATTAGGAGCATTGAATTCACCAATTTTAAGAAAAAATCATCCATAAAATGTGTTAAGCATGGGATAGAAATATGTATAAATTACGGTTTATCAGTAATAGATATTACTGTACAATTAAATGCATTATATATTGTTAATAACAAGTTGAGATTTGTTGTGACCTGTATGTGCAAAGCGTAATTTGTTGTATGTTCTGAAATGTGAATTGATTATATTTTATTTTTAAATGAGTCGGACTTGATTAATTATATATAGATGAATGTTTTAAAATTGTGCTTTTGATAGGTAATGCCTCGTATCCCTAATCCGGCGATGGATATGGGTTAGGGGTGTTACATATCGGAATCCTATGTCATGACATATGTATCCTAACTATTTCTAATGTTCATACGGGGCTTTCGGACATTGTAACTCAGTCGAAACAAATTTGAAAACATGGTAACCAGGCTTAGTGACATTCGACTATGACATATAAAAAATCATGTTTTTCATTTCAGCATATATATATTACATTTAATTAAAGTTAAGTACGTCTATTTGCTTATAAACTTACCTCTGACAACGAAAAATCGGTACAGATCGACTAGTCGACAACTTTCGTTTTCCCCCGATCCAAATCTAATTTCTTTGGGTCTTGATCTAAACATATTCAAATTAAGCTCATTCAAACATATTTTCATTCAATTTAGTCCAGAAACACATAAATGGGAAAATTACCATTTTACCCTTGACATTTACACTTTTTACAATTTAGTCCCTATTGCACAAAACACAAAATACACAAAAGTTCAAGGTACTCAGGTTTGGCCGAATCTTACCCATTACTATACAAGTCCATATATTTCATTTATTTTACATTTTAGTCCCCTCAAATTATTATTTTTGCAATTTAGTCCTAATTACTCAAAATCATCAAAAACTCCAATACAAAATATGTTAATCTAAAACATATCTTTCATATTTGATCATCAAACAAACAAAAATCACAAGCTATCAAAAATGGCAGAACTCAAAATATTCATCAAACTCAAAAATTAAAGCTTGGGTCTTGAAGATTACAAAGCAACGATCTCAAAAACGTAGAAATTATCAAAAACTGAGCTAAAACTCACCTTGAATCAAGTTGAAGAATAGACGAACCCTAAAACCCTTTTATTTCCTTTTTCTTTTCTTTTGTATTCAGCAAGAACAAGATGAACATTAAAATGGCATTATTTTTTTATGTTTTATGTTATATTATAACATATATTAAGCTTAATAATTAATTTACTTATATACCTTGATGACTTAATATAAAAACCATATATTATAAGTCTCAAACCGTCCCACCAAGGTATTAATGGATATTTACAATATAAATATCCTTAGAATGCCACTAACAATTTAGCCTTTATACTTTAAAATATCAAGTTTTCAATTTACGCGATTAAGTCCTTTTATTTAATCAGATACCTAAATGACAAAATTAAATCACGAAAATTTCACAGATATAAATTCACACAAAATAAACACAAAAATAATTTTTTAATATTTTTCTAACTCAGATTCGCGGTCCCAGAACCACCATTCCGATTAGGGTCTAAATCGGCCTGTTACAACTCTCCCCTTAGGGATTTTTGTCCCCGAAAATCTTACCGGTGAATATGTTCGGACAGCATTCTCCCATTGCATCTTCAGATTCCCAAGTTTCTTCTTCAACACTGTGTTTATGCCACAGTACTTTAACTAACGAAATTTTCTTATTTCACAACTCTTTAATCTCATGAGCCAGAATACAAATTGGTTCTTCCTCGTATGTCACATATCGGGTTTAATCTCAACCTCAGTCGGACTAATCACATGTGAAGGGTCAGACCGCTATCTATGGAGAATCAAAACATGGAATACATTGTGGATCTTTTCTAACTCAGGTGGCAATAATAGTCTATAAGCAACCGGTCCGATACGCTCTATAACCTCATACGGCCTACTAAATCTCAGACTCAATTTGCCTTTACGACCGAATCTGAATATTTTCTTCCATGGTGAGCCTTTCAAGAAAACTTTATCTTCGATCTGAAACTCTATATCCTTGCGTTTCACGTCCGCATAAGATTTTTGATGATCCGATGCTATTTCAGACTTTCACGGATTACTTTCACTTTCTGTTCAGTTTCTCTGATCAAGTCGACTCAAGTATCTTATTTTCACTGAGCTCAGTCCAGTATAACGGTGTACGACATTTGCGACTGTACAAAGCCTCATAAGGTGCCATTTTGATACTCAATTGAAAGCTATTATTATACGTAAATTCAATCAGAGGTAGGTATCGTTCCCACGTACCTTCGAACTTGAGAATGCAACATCTCAACATATCCTCAAGTATCTGAATGATTCGTTCAGACTGACCATCTGTTTGCAGATGGAAAGCAGTACTGAAATGTAATTTTGTACCTAGTGCATCTTGTAGTTTCTTCCAAAATCGCGATGTAAACCTCGGATCTCTATCCAAAATAATAGATATAGCCACACCATGTAATCTCACAACCTGAGAAACATACAATTTAGCCAGCTTATCAAGCGAGTAGTCTGTACGTATCGGAACAAAATGAGCCAATTTAGTCAATCTATCCACAACAACCCAGATTGTATCTTTCTTACTCGGCGTTAACAGTAAACTAGATAATCAGCTGAAGCGATCCAGAAGGTACCTGATGCTCGGCCTTTACCTACTGACAGACTAAACAACTTGCAATAAAATTAGAAATGTCTCATTTCATACCATGCCACCAATAAAGTTGTTCCAGATCATTATACATTTTTGTACTACCTGGATGAACAGATAACCAACTGTTATGAGCTTCATTCAAAATCATCTGAATCAACTCTGAATTCTTCAGAATGTATATTCAGTCTCTAAATCTCAAACAGTCATTAGCATCAACTCTGAGTTCTGAATCAGCATCTGTCTCACATTGAGCTCGTTTTGCTAACAATTTATTATCAACCTTCTGGGTATCACAAATTTGTTGAATAAATAACGGTCTTACTTTCAATTCAGCTATTATCGAACCATCATCAGACATAGCCATATGTGCATTCATTGCACACAAAGCAAACAGTGATTTTCGGCTTAAAGCATCAGCAACAACATTAGCCTTTCCCGTGTGATAGTCAATTACAAGCTCATAGTCTTTTAGCAATTCTAGCCATCGGCATTGTCTCAAATTCAGATCTTTCTGAGTCATCAAGTATTTCAGACTTTTATGATCAGAATAAACATGACATTTCTCACCGAATAAATAGTGGTGCCATATCTTTAATTTAAACACAATAGCTGCCAATTTTAAGTTGTGTGTTGGATAGTTTCTTTCATGTGGCTTCAACTGTCTCGAGGCATAAGCTATCACTCTTCCTTCCTGCATCAAAACACAACCCAAACCATTTAAATATGCATCACTATAAATAACAAATTCTTTACCTGGTTCTGGCTGAACTAGTACTGGAGCTTCGGTCAAAAGGGCTTTCAACTGATCAAAACTTTTTTTGCACTTCTTTGACCACTCGAATTTAACATCTTTCTGCAATAGTTTCGTCATCGGAGCTACAATCATAGAGAAACCTTTCACGAACCGTCTACAATAACCAGTAAGTCCCAGAAAGCTTCAGACTTCAGAAACATTCTGTAACACCCCAAACCCGGCCTGGAAGTTTGGCTCGAATCTGGCGTGTCACATTGAAGTGTTTTTCGAAAACCATGTTTCCATTAAAAACCCTTCTTAATACTTAAAAACTTATACCCTTTTTAAACCTTGTTAGAAAACCTCAGCTAAATAACATTCTTAACAACTTTGTAAAAATCTTGGTAGTTGCGAAAGCTTAATTTAAAAACAATTTCGGATACGTGATGTTTTGAACAACAGTAGTTGTTTTGGAAAATCGTGTTCTAAAACTAGCAATTATAAGAACAACAAATAAAATTCCCAATTTGAAATTCAGAAAATTACAACGGCTTTACTACAACCCACATAAAAACATTTAAAAGTAATAATCAAAACTATAACATAAACAGTGTGTGTGGCTTTCTTCGAGCCTCTCGCAGCTCCGATCCGTCTAAGGCTGAAAATTACCTGAAAGGTTAATAAACGGGGTGAGTTTACAAAAACTCAGTGTGTAAAATAACCCAACCATAGCCCAAAACAGATCAAACCTCAGAGTCAGACTTATCTGGGTCTTGGCCGATCTGTAAATCGAATGAAACCCATAGGCCCATAGCGATCTGAACAAATATATCATGAATGCAGAAATCCCAACCCAGATCCATCCATAACACCCCTGTACCAGCCTTACACCATGTAGAGAGACTACTTGACCCACCCAACCACTACACACCACAGAAATTGCAGCGAAGCTGCCAGATATTGTGACGAAGTCACCAGATATAAATATTGTGGCTAGGCCACCGAGCAGATATATATATATATGTATGGTTACCACCGGATTGCAATGAGGTGCCAGATATTGTGATAGAGTCACCAGAACAGATATATGTGGCGATGCCACCAGATTGCAGTGAGGCTGCCAGAACGCTTCCTCCATGAATATAAACCCATGTCCCATGCAACAGAAATAATATGCCATGGCATACGTATACAAAAACAAAACATCATGCTTTTCAGAAAAAAATAACCCTAGGGGTAAAATCGTAATTTTGCATGCATAAGAGTATGTCAGTAATTATTACCTATTGCTAA
Organism: Gossypium arboreum; assembly: GCF_025698485.1. Classification (NCBI taxonomy): domain Eukaryota; kingdom Viridiplantae; phylum Streptophyta; class Magnoliopsida; order Malvales; family Malvaceae; genus Gossypium; species Gossypium arboreum. The sequence continues at coordinate 31,381,581 of NC_069076.1, forward strand.
GGTTTCATGCTCATTCTAACGTTTACCAAGTAATCAGAAGTACTTACCTTGTCTTTTTACCAAAGTGGGCCCGTTAGCCCATTAGCCCATTTTCGACCCATTAAGCCCAAAAATACCGTTGTGCACGAAAATGCACACTCTGCACTCTAATCATCCAAATGCACCATATTCATTAACAACTGTCTCACGAGCACTCGCATGCTCGCGAGTTCACAAAATACCAACGTTTCGGTATTTTGGCTTTTACCGATTCAGTCTAAGGGAAGGTGTCGTTTACACACCTGGTTGATGATGATTGATGACGATATCTCCCACGCGATAATCCTGTTAGGAGACTGCAGTTAATACGTGCTCCAAGCACTCTTAGTTGACGCCCAACCCAAACGAACACGTCACAAAGCGAAAGGGATTAGCCAAGAAGGGTATGCCTACTCTCCTCATGGTTTGCTCTATTTAAAGCCAGCTCTCCATTTACTCTTATGTTAACTTCCCAATGTGGGATCCCTCCATCACCAGAGTTTAAAACCAACACCAACTCTTGCCGTCCCAACATAGCAAAATAATCAACCTTTGCGTGCCAACGGATTCGAACCAAAGTCCTCTCACATGCCAACTCACGCCACCACCATTAGGCCATCAACTCATTTGTGTCATAAATCCAACACATTAAACTTTAAAGCGCACCTACTTGCTTCCAGATTTATTGAAAAGAAAAACCAAAATATATTACAAGAGCCAAGACTTGAACCTTGGACCCCTTGCTTCCTCTATGGCATCACTTCCTTGTCCCCTAAGTGGCGCCACCTTGCCACTACACCACACTCCTTTTTGTGGCACAATTCCTCCAACAATATTCTTAAGGCCTACCTACTACACCTGTGGTTTGATTCACCTTAAACCAAAATTTTGCTAGAGTCCGTGTTTGAACCCAAGACTTCTCCAACACTTCTCAGCACACATAACCACTAAAACAAGCCTTCATTAACGAAGTTTACATGCACAACAAAATATTATAAGTTGCCTTCAACCGCTCCCATGCTCAAGGCGAAAACTTCTAGGCCCAAATTGTGGTGTTACAACTCTACCTCCTTAAAAAATTTCGTCCCGAAATTTCCATCTAACAGGTGGTCGTGTAACATCTACCCCACTACGCTATCATCTGCAAGACTCGATCTTACTATCACTGTCACACTTCAACTAGAACTTGAAACATCTCATACATACAACACTTATTCACTGAAGCAGACACATATTTATCACACATATATACAATTTCTGTATCCAAACATCATATCCACATAAAATAAATACCAATTTAAATTCAGACCAATATCTAAAGAATCCACAGTATTTCAATTTCTAAATAGACAAAAATATTCAGAAGACTTACAAATTCGGCGCCGTAGACTCGGTGTGCCACACTTTTTAAAAGAAATACTTCAAATAGACCACGTGGTTGAAAATAATTTTCTAAAATTCAACCTTTGAAAACCCAATCCACAGCCGAGTTGTTACAACTTGGCTCTGATACCACTAAAGCAAACATTTAATTGTTTCATTTCATTGCACAATTAAATACCTATATACAACCTTCTTACGGACCCCCACTCAAGGCCCAAGACTTCTAGGCCCAAATTCGGGGTGTTACAATTCTACCCCCTTAAAGAAATTTCGTCCTCGAAATTTTCCACTCTCAGACTACACCACCACACTTCTGCTGTCTAAGATTCAGCTCCTTTTGAGTTAACAAGTACTTAAGACTCTTGTGATCTGTATAAATAATGCATCTCTCCTATTCTTCGGAGGTTTCTAATCAAGTATAGCTGAAATTTTGTTCGGATCAACTCGAATACCTAATGCTAATACCACATGACCCAAAAAACTGACTTCACTTGACCAGAACTCACATTTACTGAATTTTGCATACAACTGCTTATCTCGCAAAGTCTGCAACACAAGTCTCAAATGTTCGGTATGTTCAGCTTCATCACGAGAGTAGATTAAAATATCATCTATAAACACAACTACGAACAGGTCTAGATACGGTCTGAAAATCCGATTCATCAAATCCATAAAAATAGCAGGTGCATTAGTGAGTCCGAATGGCATAACCAAAAACTCATAGTGTTCGTACCTCATTCGAAAAGTAGTCTTTGGTACATTGGAGTCTTTAACTCGCAACTAATAGTAGTCTAACCTCAGATCTATCTTCGAAAATACTGTAGCCCCTTTCAGTTGGTCAAATAGATCTTTAATCCGTGGCAACGGATACTTATTCTTTATAGTCACCTTATTAAGCTGTCTATAATCGATGCACATTCTCATAGTTCCGTCTTTCTTTTTCACAAACAACACAGGTGCACCCCACAGAGAGAAACTCGATCGTGCAAAACCTCTATCTGTCAATTCTTGCAACTAAGCTTTCAGTTCTTTTAATTCTATAGGTGCTATTCAATACGAAGCTGTAGATATCGAAGTCATCCCAGGCATTAACTCAATACCAAACTCTACCTCCCGAATAGGTGGCAAGCCCGGTAATTCCTCAGGAAACACATCTGGATATTCATATACAATCGGTACTGATTCAATGTTTCTTTCAGCCACTTTACTGTCAAGCACGTAGGAAAAATAAGCTTCACACCCTTTCCTCACATATTTCTGAGCTAGCATCGAAAAAATTACTACTGGCAACCTATTCAGACCATTAGATTTAATCCAGATAATCTCATCATTCTGGCATCGTAAATCAATAGTCTTCCTTTTGCAGTTTACAATAGCATCATGTAAAGTCAACCAGTCCATACCCAAAATTATGTCAAACTCATCAAATGGCAACAGCATCAAATCAGCCAGAAAGCACGAATCTCAAACCATCAAGGGACAATTCTTACACACTTTGTCAACCATAACACATCGGCCCAAGGGGTTTGACACTCTAATCACAAACTCAGTAGACTCAACAGGTAGAGTCTTGCTGAATACTGAAGTCTCACAAACATAAGAATGAGTCAAACTAGGATCAACTAATGCAATTACATTAGTATCATAAAAAGTGAATGTACCAGTAATAACATCTGGGGATGAAGCTTCCTCTCGCGCGCGAATGGCATAGGCTCTAGTAGGTGCATGAACATCAGATCTGACTGCTGTATCTTTATTCCCTCTCTGACTACCGCTCCATTACCCCCATTTCTCTGTGGTCTACCCCGAGCTGCAGTATTACCTGATCTTGTGTTCTGTGCTGGGTTTTTTTCACCTAACCCTAGGCAATCTAGAATATAATGGTCTGTCGATCTACATTTAAAACAAGCCCGATCATGCAATCTGCAACTGTCGGGATGTCGTTTACCACAATGTTTACACTCGATTTGATTTGATCTAACATTACCCATACTCACTGGTGGTCTGTTCTGATCTGGTCAAGAATAACCCGAAGTGGCTTTTGAATGGCTGAACTCATCTCAGAACTTCTTTGGTGCCTACTGGTCTGATTTACTGAATGATCTCTTACGCGAGTCTCTAGCTTCAAAATCAGCTTTTCTCTTCTCTTTTCTGAGCTTTTCAGCTTTGCAGGCTCGCTTAACCAGCACTACAAACTCTTTTATCTCAAGTATGCCAACTAACAGTTTATTGTCTTCATTCAACCAATCTTCGAATCTTTTACACATTATGGCTTCGGTTGAAACACACTCTCGGGCATACTGATTGAGTCTCACGAATTTTCGCTCATACTCGGTCACGGTCATCTGACCCTGTTTCAGCTCCAGAAATTCTTTACGCTTCAGATCAATAAATCTCTGGCTAATATATTTCTTATGGAACTCAGTCTGAAAGAATTTCTAGGTCACCCACTCTCTCAGAACCACTAATACTAGGGTATTCCACTAGTGATATGTTGTGTCTCTAAGCAAAGATATGGCACACTTCAAACATTCATCTGGGGTATAGGACAGCTCATCAAACACACAAATAGTATTATCAAGCCAGAACTCAGTCCGCTCAACATCATCGTCATCAGTAGCTTTAAACTCCTCAGCCCCGTGTTCTCTGATTTTATCAACAGGTGGCTTATATAATCTCAACGGATCACTTACTTGAGGTACAGCAAGCATCAAAGATAGATCAATTGGGGGTGGAGGTTGTTGTGCAGCTGGGTTAGTCCGAATATATTGAGTAAACCAATCATTCATCATTTGGTAAAAGGCTTGTCTAGCCTCTCCTTCCTGGTTACTAGGAATCGGTCGAGAATCAATCGACGCTGTCCCTTGCACAGGAGCAGGCGCTACACTCTCGATATCATCAGCTACAGCTCTGTCGAGATCCATTTACTATATGAAAACACATTTTTAGATGTCAGAAGTCATCACACTATCTCAGTATATAATATGGTATGTATAGCTAGACTCACACATGCTACGTTCGTCCTAGAACCAAATAAACCGTAACTCTGATACCAATAAAATGTAACACCCCTAACCCGTATCCGTCACCAAAATAGGGTTACAAGACATTACTAAACGAATGCACAGTTCCGAAAATTTTCATATTAATTCAAGATTTAAATCATATCAATGCTTAAGATTCAATCTAATATCTAATCATAAATTTATTATCATTCTCCATATAGCTTAAGTAAAACTTAATCCAAAATATATAAATATTAAAGCAATTCATTGCATATACGTAACTTGTAATGAATCAATAATTTCCTTCTGAATATTAAGACCTATATTTTTTATACTTATACAAGTTATGCATATTCACAAGTTAATTATCCATTAAACTAAATTTCATTACTAACCCCTTTCATTCATATATGCTATGCGGCATTAATGTGTTAGACTAAGGGTAATTTATTTGTCATAAATATTAGCATGATTTAGAAACAAACATTCGGTTATGAATAACCCTTTTTAATTCTATGTCTAATTGGCTAACTTAATCCATTTATACATATTTAATAATTGATAAACACCTAACGATTACACTGCCATACACATATATATATATTTATATATGAATAACATTTGAAAATTTCAACTAATATAACTTGACTAATTACCGAGTACACACATAACCTACCTTAGTCTTATTTAACACCCGATAAAACACATAGCCAAATTACAAAGTACCTTCAAAAGTTTATATACTCAAATACATTTTCAAAATAACAAAGAAATGATCAACATGTCATACGATATAATAATCATATTAAACATAGACCTTGACTCAATCCAAGCCGGATTCCAACCTAAGGTTTAAGCCATTTTCGATGCATGAAATGCTTACCTCAAACATCAAACATAACATTAATATATTTCACTAGTGATTACCGAATTTACCTCATGCAATTATATGTACTTTCAATACATTGAACCATAATTGGACCTGTCAATGATGTACATATATAATAAGTGCAACTTACCTATAATTTAAATCACACTTAATATAATGTGCTTACCACACATTTGACTAAATTTTATTCATAAACATATACAACATTTATCAACACCCAAGTTCAATGAACACTTAACAAAAACACATTAAACTGAATTTAAGCATATCAAGTAAACCATTTCCGAAGAATATGATACCTAACGCAAACTTTATACATGCAAGACACGTAACCAAAGAAACAAAGTGAACATAAGCTAAACTTAACATAACCAAATTTTAAAGATGAAAGCTTAGCCATTTTTGCATGGCTTATATACATAACCAACGTGCAGCAATTTCAAAATGTGTTCCAGCCTATACATGCCATAGTTCCAAAATGCAACTTATAAAATATCGAAGGCAGCTAATAGTGTGATAGACTTGGCTGACAATCCTCGAGCTTGTAACTTTATCTAAAATCTATAAAACAAAGACAAATACACACACAGTAAGCTACTTAATCTTAGTAGGTCATAAACAAACAAACAAACCGATAATACAATCAACTTAATTTAACCAACCATAATACAATATCATTATCAAGCTTAATCACAACTTACAACTTCAATAACAATATACCTGGACACAATTATCTATTACCTTGGCCGAATATTCACAAGGTTAAATCATCAACTCATTGTTCAATTTTCAAAAGCCAAAATGTCTTAATAAAATCAAGCTTACACATACACAATTATATAAATTCAAGAACCATAATTTCACATTATGTACATATACCACTTATATGGTCGAATATTCATGTTCCCATAGGTACATATATCCAAAAATCAATTCTACCTTATTCATACGATCATTTTCAAGGTCAAATACACACACTAAATTCACATGTAATCTTCATTTGTATCACACATAATTAGTAACCAATATCAAGTTACTTATTTACTTTACCTCAAGTAAGCAACAAGGTAACTCGTACCTGATCACTTAGCTCGTTTTAAATGTTCGTTGTCGTTTTACCTTTTCCTGATGAACCATTCGGAATCAGATAGGACACTTGGATAATCACATAAATCATACAATGCCAACATCCCAGACGTGGTCCTACATGTAACCACATATCAATGCCACTGACCCACACAGGTTCTTACTAGTAAACACATATCGGAATCACATATCGATGCCATGGTCTTACTCGCACATATATATCGGAATCCTAGGTCATGACATATGTTTCCTAACTATTCCTAAGGTTCATACGGGGCTTTCGGACGTCGTAACTCAGTTGAAACAAATTAGAAAACATGGTAACCAGGCTTAGTCACATTCGGCTATGACATATATAAAATCATGTTTTTCATTTCAGCATATATATATTACATTTAATTAAAGTTAAGTACGTCTATTTGCTTACAAACTTACCTCGGACAATGAAAAACTGGTACGGATCGACTAGTCGACAACTTTCGTTTTCCCCCGATCCAAATCTGATTTTTTTGGTTCTTGATCTAAACATATTAAAATTAAGCTCATTCAAACATATTTTCATTCAATTTAGTCCAAAAACACATAAATGGGAAAATTACCATTTTACCCTGACATTTACACTTTTTACAATTTAGTCCCTATTGTACAAAAGATAAAATACACGAAATTTCAAGGTAGCCATGTTTTGCGAAATCTTACCCAATACCATAAAAGTCCATATATTTCATTTATTTCACATTTTAGTCCCTCAAATTATTATTTTTTCAATTTAGTCGTAATTACTCAAAATCATCAAAAACTCCAATACAAAATATGTTAATCTAAAACATATCTTTCATATTTCATCATCAAACAACAAAAATCACAAGCTATCAACAATGGAACAACTCAAAATATTCATCAAACTCAAAATTTAAAGCTTGGGTCTTGAAGATTACTAAGCAGCGATCTCAAAAACGTAGAAATTATCAAAAACTGAGCTAAAACTCACCTTGAATCAAGTTGGAGAATAGTCGAACCCTAAAACCATTTTATTTCCTTTTTCTTTTCTTTTGTATTCGGCAAGAACAAGATGAACATTAAAATGGCATTATTTTTTTATGTTTTTTGTTGTATTATAACATATATTAAGCTTAATAAGTAATTTACTTATATACCCTTAATGATTTAATATAAAAACCATATATTATAAGTCTCAAACCGTCCCACCAAGGTATTAATGAGATATTTACAATATAAATATCCTAACTTAGAATGCCGCTAACAATTTAGCCCTTATACTTTAAACTATCAAGTTTTCAATTTACGCGATTAAGTCCTTTTATTTAATCGGATACCTAAATGACAAAATTAAATCACAAAAATTTCATAGATATAAATTCACACAAAATAAACACAAAAATTAATTTTCAAATATTCTTCTTACACAAATTCTTGGTCCCAAAACCACTGTTCCAATCAGGGCCTGAATCGGCTATTACAATTGAAAAGTGGTAAAACCCATGGAAAAATTTTGAATTTTATGAAATTCTGTGCTGTAAATGTTATATGAAAATTTTGGTTAGGCTTGGAATAAGGATTAAATTGTATAAATTTTATTTTCCGAGCCTAGGGATGAAATTGAAATTTATGAAAAGTTTAGTGTAAAAATGGTAATTTTTCCTAGGGTGTAAATTGAATTCAATTGAATATGAAATGGATTAAATTGATGATTAAATTCATTTATATAAATCCAGACAACTCAAATTCGAAGCTAGATAGAGGAAAAGAAAAAGTTTCAAATTAGTAGAATTTCTTGTACGGACGATTATTAAGGTAAGTTCATGCAATCGAATTGTGTATAGTTATATGCTTGTATTGAATCTATTATGTGATTGTATGAATTATAAATGATTAAAGTATGAAATAAATTATATGCCCGATATAGCTTGAAAAAATATTAAGTTCCGTTTGAATAATAAAATTCGATGGATATATGTAATTTCCCAATTTGAATGTGATCCTGCTTATGCTGCAAACAGGATTTAGCTCAAACGAGTAATCCTGATAAATCCCTCTTGAGCATCCTAATAAATAGTTCTTGTGAGCATCTTGATCGGTAGTGATTTTGCATGTGTTGCACACTGCCGCAGATCTTTGTGAGCATCCTGTTACATGATTTGATCAGTTGTGATCCAACATAAAATGCGGACATAAATGCAGCTCTACATGAGCGTCTTGATATAAGCTCTTATGGGCTTCCTGACATGGCTCGCTCGAACTCCCTGTTACCTTATCCAGTGCTCCCTGATATTAACTCTTCAGAGTTATCTGTTAATAAGCTCTATGAGCTTCTTGGTTAAAACTCTTATGAGTTTCTTGTTTAGCCTAGATAAGTGTCCTGTTACGTGGCTCATCTGAGCATCCAGATATGCGGCTTGAGAGTGTGCTCCTTGATTAAGTGCCCTAATGGGTACCCCTAAACATAAATGGACGAATTACTGAATTGTACACCTTGTGTGTACTACCTGAATATTCATCAAAATTTCAATGATGTAACGGTTAAATTCCCAAAATAAGAAATTATGAGATTAAATGAATTATGTCTTGAATGCGCCTAAAATACTTGGAAGTTTGTAACATGATGAGCTCATCTATGCTTATTTGGTGTATATGTGAATTGTGTGACTAACATACTTTTTTGAATATATGTGATTAGGCAAACTTGTTAATTTGTTGGGAATCATGTCATTGTATGCTCATTATAATGAATGTGAATGGTAAGTTTAATCCTTGTTATACGAACTTACTAAGCATTAAATACTTATTAGGTTTTATTTTCTCTATTTTATAGTGCTCGGAAGCTCATAAAGGTTAGAAACCGGTTGGAACAACATCACACTATCCTCTAGCTCGCTTTGGTATAAATAATAAATTCATTTTGCTATAATAGCATGTATAAGCTAACTTAACCATTGATGGCATGTAAATGGTTGTATGTAATTTAGCCATTGGAATGGCTAGAGTGATATATTTTGGCATGTTTATATAAAGGTTATAATATAATCAATATGTTTGGGAATGGTTAAATAGTAAATGGTATATATCCAATGAAAGGTAAGTTTTGAATTAGAAAAATTGACTAATCAAGTATGTTTACAAAAGGTAAATATTTTAAACAAGGATGCATGAAAAGATATATCATTTAGATGTTAGAATTGGCTTGATTATAATGCTTGTATTTGTTGGTATATGTTTGCAATTGTTGATGTAAGTTGTTGACAAATTTGGGTGAGAAATTGTAACACCCCTAACCTGTATTCAACGCCGAAATAGGGTTACTGAGCATTACCGGACTATTCACACATTTAAACATACATCTTTCATACAATAAATCAATTCATAAACAATTCAATCACAATTAAAATTCCGTCCTTAATACGAGCCTATGAAACCCTTAACAAGCATTGGGAGTGGTTTGGGACTAAACCGATAACTTTGGAAACTTTTTGAACACTTAAGAAATTTTCTCAAGAACAAGGGACACACACCCATGTGGCCCGCTCGTGTGTCTCACACGGCCAACAAACATGCTCTGTCACAAACTGTGTGGACAATCGAAATGGAAGCACATGGTCGTGTCCCAGCCCGTGTCCTACCCTTGTAACTCTCTAACTTGGGTCACATGGCCAACACACATGCCCGTGTGACTAGCCCGTGTGCCTTAAAAATGGTCATACACGCCCGTGTGCCAGGTCATGCGCTAGACCATGCCAAAATTGTAGGGTATACTGATTTATACCACACGGCTAAGTCACACGCCCATGTTTGAGACCATGTGAAGAATACTGACTTGATTTCTAATTCAACACCAGGGGACACACAGCCGTGTATTCTAACCGTACGTCGCACATGACTGAAACACATGCTCGTGTCTCTACCCTTGTGGACAAAACCAAGCCATTTTGCTACCTAAACTTATGCTCACCTACATCAAACTCAAAGACACCAAATCATAGCATTAATAGGCATTCTTCTAAACTAATCCAACCATAAATTATACCATTTGATTACCAACCACAACAAGGTATACATAATTGACATTATGCCAAGATTTTCATACCAATACCCAAAAATTCAAATCATTAATATGAATACATTCAAACATGCATTATTTCACCTAATATCACCATATATCATTCCTCAAACATGGACTATTTCATATTCCAAATACTAATTCAAAAACTACCTATCACAATTAGAATTTATAGAACTAAAAAAAAAGGTCATTTGCACACTTATATACATCATCAAAATCACCAATATAAGCCAACTCACATGACAATATATACAATCCAAAACATATACATTTACAATCCATTTCAAATGACCAAAATCATTATCATCTCATAACCAAAATGACTAAAGTCCCTATACATGCCATATGCTCAAAACATAGGCATCAAAAGGTACCAAAGTGATAGTAGGATAATGTAATAGAGTCTCTGTGTAACATCTTGATTTTCGGGTTTTTCGCGATTCTTGATATTTTAAGTAAATTTCTAAAATTTGCTATGTGATTATGGAATTCATAATTTGGGTATGTAAATGGGCTTATGGAAGGCCCATGAGTTGGCCAAAACCCGGTAGAATTTTTAAATTTTGGACTTAGGAGTTAGGGGTTCTGGCTAGGTGCCCTTATATTAAGTTGTGGGTAAAATGTATCACAAAAAGAGCTTTGGTAAAGTGGCAAGGGTGACGCCACTAAGCTCCTAAAAAGGTGGCGTGTGGAGCATAGAGGAAGACCTGGGTTCGATTCCCTGTGTTGGCAAATAAGAGTATTTATTTTTATGTGCAGGAAGGGTAAGTGTTGGAACCTAAGTGGATTCTGTAAGAGGAGAGTTGGATCAAGTTAAATGCATAAATTAAGGAGGGATAAGGGGAGAGATTTTAGGGATTTGAGAGAAGGATAGAGCTTAGCCGTTTGGAAGGGGTTAGAGAGGGGAATTCGGCAGAAGGGTATTAGGTTAGTAATTTCGGCATTAGGGTCTGAGCTGTGCCTTTTTCTCCTTTGTTTTAGTTTTTTTTCTCTTCTTTTTCTTCCCTAGCCGAATCTACCATCCTTCCTCTCATCTTTTCTCCCTTTTCTTTTTCAAAATCCAGCCTATTACTTTCCTCTACTCATTTATTATTTCTTTCTTTAATCTCTACTTCTGCCAAAATACCGCAAAAAGCCAAAATCAGTGAAGATAGGTGGGTGCCGATTCTTTGTGTCCAGCAACCTTTTCTTTCCTTTTCAATAGTTGGCGTTCAATTCCTTTACCTTTTAGGCATCCGGATTCAAGAGGAAAAAGACTATAGAGCAGCAAGGTGTAGTGTCGACTTGGAGTAGCTTGGATCACCGGAGTGGCTAGACCTAGTCATCAATCACGACAAAGGAGAAATCGTGTAGGAGATCTCGTCGAGGAATATCGCCAAATAGGTGTGTAACGAACCCTTTTCATAGCTTAAAGCGATAAATGCCGAAAAGCGTAAATGCCAAATTCGCATTTCAAGGACTTGTGAGTGTTTAACGCTCACTAGTTAGTTAGAATCGATGAGATGATGATCGGAAAATGGAAAGCAGTAAGGACGTGTTTTTGGCGTTCACGGTAAGTTGGGCCTCGAGGGGCTGAATTAGGGCCCAATAGGCTTTCGGGCCCATTTGGGTAAATTTGGTAAGAAATGGAAATCTGTTAAATTGCATGTTAAAACATTATCTGTTATGGAAATAGGCTAAATGGGCCTAGATGACAGAATCGGCTAAGTAGGGCCCATTAGGGGTTTCTGGCCCAATAACTCGTTTTCGCTAAAATGGGCCAGAATCACTGTTTGCACCCATGAATTGTTTGTAACCGTTAATGAACATGGAAACCCTAATTTTTGGTAAAATTACAAGATTACCCTTATAATATGAAAATGACCGTTTTGCCCCTAGGTAAAAATGACCATTATACCCCTAGGGTTTATATATGAACTTAATGCATGGGATTTTGATAAACATGATATGTCTGATATGCACATGACATGTATGATATGCACATGATATGTATGATATGCACACAAGATGTTCATAAATGCATTGGGTTGGGTTTTTATACGGATGGAGGAAGTGCAAAAGGGCTTATGCCCCAGTTATTAAAAGGCCTTATGCCCCAGTTATTAAAAGGGCTTATGCCCCAGTTATTAAAAGGGCTTATGCCCCAGTTATTAAAAAAGGGCTTTGCCCCAGTTATTAAAAGAGGCTAGGCCTCCAGTTATATGATAAAGCAGCTATGCTGCCAGTGGAGAGTTATGGCGGGGTGGGTCGAGTTAATCCCCACATGGTGTGTTGGTTGGTACGGGTGGAGAGTAGCGGATGGTGGGTTGAGTAGCCTCCCCAAATGGGTTGCATTCTTTCATTGACATTACATGTGACATAAAAATGGGCCTTTGGGCCGTACCGTTTACAGTAAAGGCTTCGGCCCAGTAATATGAAATATGAAAAGGCTTCACCAGTGTTATGAATTATGAATATGAAAAGGGCTATGGCCCAATACATGTTTGAGATTGGTTTTGGGCTTAGACCCAACAGTCATTATTGTTTTGGGCTCGAAAGGGCTTGTTGCACACTGAGTTTCCAAACTCACCCCTTTCCTTAACCTTGGTGAGCCTTGATGTGGGGACTTGGTAGGAGGATTGAGTAGCCACGGTGATCGTCTTTGGACTTTTAAATAAGCATTGGTTTTCATTAGTTTCCTTTAATTATTATTTATTTTTGGGTTGTAATAAGGCCATTTTAACTTTCCTTTTATTTCTTTTGGGATTATTTTAATTTTAATAACTTCAAACTGGTTGATAATTATTCAAATGGGCTAGACTTAGGACGTGTTTTCAAAACGATACTTGTTTTCAAAAGAGTTCAACACCACGATTAATCGATTTAACAAAGTCGTTCACTTAAACAAATTTAAACTCGATATAACAAAGTGTGGCTATGGTTGTGGGCATGTCTAGGATTGGATCCAATCAAAGAGCTTGGTACTTAAGCAGCCTTCATGGCTCACCTCCTCTATCTCGGATACCTACCTGGTGCCCAACTTCCACACACTTCGTATGTATAACAAAATATATGGTTTTAAAACACTAAAAATGGAATGTGGGTTTTCAACTCCAATGTGGCACGTCAGATTCGGCCAAAACGTCTGGGCCAGGTTTGGGGTGTTACATTTAGTGGTATCAGAGCTAAGTTGCAACAACTCGGCTGTAGATCGGGTCCAAAACTATTTTCGAAAACCTAGGCCTAAAAAGGGTATTTTTGAAAATGGTTCTTTTTGAGATGTTTTGCGGGGAATATATGTTAAAAAGGTACAAGTTTTTCTGTTTTAAATCAAGAGTTCAAAATAAAGGGAGTTTTCAAATCAAAGTTTTTAAATTTCTATTTTTGGTGATTAAAAACATGGTTTTTCAAAGTTCTGGATTGAAGAAATAAGTGGCGCACTAAATCCCCGGCACCAAGTCTGTAAGTATATTTTCTTTATGATATATGATATGATATTATGAATAGTATTAAGACCCTACTATGATACTTTAGCTAGGGTAGAGCTGTAAACGGTAGGAATGAGACTGTAGCTAGGCTACGATGATACGAAAACAATCCTTGAACTGCTATATCTCCATAAGACATTTTCTTAATAAACAGTGGAACGTTATACTAATTTCATAAAACTCGTAAACAGAAAATTCGATATGAGTACAAGAGGAGCTCGTGGACGAGGCCGCGGACGTGGTCGCGGAAGGGTGCAAGCTGAATCTTCATCCTCAGGGCATAGGCCAGCTGAGGAGCCATCTGTGCCACAAGCAACGGAGACTGGGTCTTATGATCGGGCTGCGGGGGATGTCGCTTTATCCAAAGCCATGTTAAGGGTTTTAGAAAGAGTGGCTGGAGCTAGTACTGGGACGGTGAATAGGGGGTCTATATCGGAGCGACTCCGGGCCAACGGAGCAGAAGTATTTAGGGGTGTATCTGGAGTAGCCCCAAATGTGGCAGAATATTGGCTAGAGGCAACAGAACGGATCATGGACGATCTAGACTACTTAGTGGAGCAAAAGCTGAAAGGAGCTGTGCCGCTGCTACGTGACGAGGCATACTGATGGTGGATCACCGTAAGGGAGAGTACCCCAATTGAGCAAGTAACCTGGGAATTGTTCAAAACGGCTTTTAAAGGGAGGTATGTTGGAGCAAGCTATGTGGATGCTCGTCGGAAGGAATTCTTGAATCGACTCAAGGTGATAAGGCGTAGCAGTATGAGGCGAATTTTGAGGTGAGTCGATATGCTAGTGGCATAGTGGCAATCGAATATGAGCGCAGATGTCCGATTTGAGGATGGTCTCATGACGAGCTTAGGATATTAATAGCTCCACAGAGGGAGCGTGGTTTTGCTGCATTGGTAGAAAAGGCAAAAATAGCCGAGGAGGTGAAGCTGACTGAGCGATAGAATCGTGAGAAGGATCGACCCAAGTTCAAGAGGGATTTTAGACCCTCAAGTGCCGCGAATCGAAATGTTAAAAGAGCAAGGATGGAGGAACCGTTCGAGTGTGATGACCTTTAAACGACCCTAGTCGGAATGTGGTTTCGGGACCACAAAACCGAGGCATAAAAAATAATTTGATATTTATTTTGATGCCTATAATATGTGTTAACTCATGTGTGACATTTTGATGCTTTAATTTAGAGTTATAAATGTGAATTTCACTAGAAAGGACCTAGTAGTAAACTTTAAAAGTATGAGGGGAAATGTGTAATGACTAGTTGATCATGCATGCAAAATGAGGGGTTTGCATGTCAACTTCCCCATTTATTAGCTAATGGCCGGCCATGACAAGGTGTATGGGCTAAACATGTCATGAAACATGTTTTGTTGGTGCATTAGGGAGAAACAATAAACAAATAAGTATGGGTGATAAAGAAAGAAAAAAATGTGTGAAGGCTTCTCCCCCATTGCCGTGAGTAGAGGAAAAGAGGAGAAAAAATTTTGTTCATCTTTTTTCACTTTCTTTGAGCTGAAATTCTAAGGAAGAAGGAAGGGTCTTGCTTCATGCTTGGTTTGGAGGGGGGATTAGGAGGAGGTCTGGCCATACTTGTGTTGAGATTAAGGTAAGTTTGATGTTTTTCCATGAGATTCATGTATATTTTAGTAGTTAGCTTGAGTTCTAACTAGCCATGGTTCAAATCCTCACTATGTCATGGAGATGATATTCGGTTAAGGTGAGATTGTGTTGGCATCATTTGCATGCTAAAAGTGAAACTTTGTAATGGTGCATGTGATGGTGGATTGATGATTTTTGAATATTCTTTTTAACACTTTTGAGTGAGAGTTTGATAGATACTATGAGATTAAACTTCATGACATTGTAAGCTTGTAAGTTGGATGATGAAATCCATGCTTTGTGATGGTAAATGGTGTGGAAGGAACATTCGGCCATGATGAAAATATATGGGATAGTTATAATCAATTTGAGTTTGACCCTTGCACCTACATGCATATATGTTGCACATGATGTATTGGTATGACATATATACTATCTCAAGGTGTATATTTGCTTGTGATGTTGTTTCGGTTATGAAATAAATGAGAGATGTGTATAGAGCTACAATATGTAATGCGTTAATTAGGAAAATGTATGCTGTTTTTTTGTGTAGTATTAAGTGTAAAATTGGCCTCAACATAGACATGCATATTCGCCAAAGGAAGTAGATTGGTGTGCATGTATTCGGTTAGAGGCAACCATATTGAAGCCTTATCTTGGCTTAGATTGTTGACCAAATGGGTAATAAGTGAGGATGGTTGCCGAATATACAAACATACATATGCATGTGTAATTGAATTATGAATGTTTAGCAAGAGGGTTAAACTAGTTGATTTATTGATTAAGCTCAAGGAGTTAAAGAAGGAGAATCAAGCAAGGGAAAGACGAAGGTCATCGAGTAGCCGACTTGGACTATTTTACCCAACACAAGGTAAGTCATTAAGCATATATTTGATATTGCTTAAATGATTGTAATATCTATGCAATTGTGTTTAATGAGATGAAATATATACAAATGTATGTGTATGAAAAGATGATATTGTTGAACGTAAAAGAGATAGTGAAATGTGTAGGAAGTTTGCTTCGGCACTAAGTGTAAGTACCTTGAGTTCATGGCTAATAGATGCTATGTTCATGCTCGGGGTGGAGTTGGTAAGATTTAAATCTATGTGATGATTTCAATTGCATTCCCGTAAATAAGGTATCGTGGAATAGATGAAAGTTCATTTGATTGCATGATTGTTGCGGAAATGAAATGATGTATGGAAATTGCTTCAAATATCCTATTGAACAGTATATGAAATGTAAATGTATGACTTGGTATGAGATTGATCCGAAAGATCTAAGGAACTATGGTTAGTTCGGTATGGCTGGAACACTTGGCCTTGTTTCATTATTTCATTTTATGATAATTGTATTAATGGATGGTTGTGGAATGCTTATGACTTACTGAGTTATAAACTCACTCAGTGTTTTCTTGTCACCCATTTTAGGTTTCTTGGACTCGTCTCCTTTTGGGTGTTCAGAATCACAACGAAGTCATCACACCGTGAGCAATTTTTGGTATTGTCTTCTTAGTCAACTTAGGAGAACATTTGGCATGTATGGGCTATTTTGTTTTGTTAAATTTTGGGTTGTAAACTTTAAGCCATGTGAAAATGGCCTATGTGGTCGTTTGAGTGGGATGCTAGAATCTATAGCCACGAGTCTTAGAAACCTTAATTTTGATAAGGTGGCCATAATTTGTGTCACGTATGATGGATGATTAGTAAGGCTAAGGAAGGATTCATGAAATTGGCATAGTTCTGCGCAAAGAATCATTATGGACGGCAGCAGTGATATGAGATCGAAAAATCACTAAAAATAGTAGAAGTGGAATTAATAGCTAAAAAATTACGTACTCGAAGCTTGATGGGTCTATTTTCATATGGATGAAACGAAACGACCATATGAGCTGTATTTTAAGAGATATCCAAGATTTCGTGAGACAGGGCCAGAACGGTTTCTGGATTCCCTGTTCCGACTTTGAAAATTCATTATAAATTAACCAGAGATAATTAGGAGTCATACCACATATGTATAAATTCCTCTTTGAGTCTAGTTTCTATAGAAACAAACGGCATCAGTATTGAATCCCTACACAGGGAGTTATTCAAGTTGTAACGCACGAAGGTCAGTGTAGTCGACCCCTGTAACATGGGAGACTTTAACTAATAAACTGTACTAATTGGGTTGACCAAAAATTCTAGAAAAAAATCTGTAGATGGACATATTTCAGGGAAAAATTACGAAACTGCTTTTCGAGTTGTAAAACTCAAGTTATGATTTTTGAAGCGACTAGTACACAGATTGGCGGCTTATGTCCGGAAAATTCTCAATAAGTGGTTTGAAGTCAGTAACACCTCGTGTTCGACTACGGCGACGGTCTCGGGTTCGGGGTGTTACAATTTTATTGGTATCAGAGCTATGGTTTAGTCGGTTCTAGGACTACCGTAGCGCGTGTGAGTCTAGCTATACATGCCAATGTGTTAGTGCTTAAAATGTGATGACTTCGACGATTGAAATTTTTGTTTTGATTAGCAAATGGAACACAGGGTAGAGACCCTTGGCGGATGACGTTGAAAGTGTAGCGGCTGCTCTGCGCAAGGGACACCGCCTGTTGAGCCTCGATCATCCACGAATAATCAAGATGAAGGCGAAACAAGCCTTCTTCACCATGATGAATGAGTGGGTCGCGTAATATGCCCGAACCAATCTGGCTATCCAACCATTCTCAAATTTAAATAATCCACCCCAAGAACCCGTAATGCCATCGATTGTTGATCTTGTGAGGTTGAGTAAACCGCTGTGGACTTGATTAGGAAGCGTGGGGCGAGGAGTTTAAGGCCATAGTTACCGATGATGCCGAAAGGGCTGAGTTCGCTTGATAACACCATTAGAGTGTTTGATGAACTATCATGCACACCCGATGAATGTCTTAAGTGTGCTATATCCTTGTTAAGTAGACTCACCTACTATTGGTGGAGGACCTTAATTTCCATAGTCCCAAAGGAACAAGTTACTTGGGATTTCTTCCAAACGGAATTTCGAAAGAAATACATTAGTCAACGGTTCATCGATCAAAAAGCGTAAGGAATTCTTGGAGCTCAAGCAAGGTCGTATGACGGTATCTGAATGCGAACATGAGTTCATAAGACTTAGTCGGTATGCTCGGGAGTGTGTGGCTGATGAGGTTGCTATGTGCAAAAGATTTGAAGAGGGATTGAATGAAGAGTTAAAGCAACTGGTGGGTATTTTGGAGATAAAAGAATTTGTAACACTAGTTGAACGAGCCTACAAGGCGGAAGAGCTCGGAAGGGAGAAGAGGAAGGCTGAATTTGAAGCTAGAGATTATCGTAAAAGATCGACGGGCAAGGCTCCATTTTCGGCTGTAAAGAAGTTCAGAGAGGACACAAATAAGTCGAGGCGCATCTGGGATTTCCATTAGAGCACGACCATCGATGGACTCACAAGCTACTTCGGTAGCTAGTGTGGGCAATAATCGTCAAGAAAAGCCCGAATGCCCCCAATGTGGAAGACGACACATAGGTGAATGTTGGGGTAAGTCATTAATAGGGCCTGTTATGGATGCGGTTGAAGGACCATTTCATTAGAGATTGCACGAGCTAGATGAGAAGAATAAGATGCAAGGTGCAAGATCTAGTGGGACGACGGCTAGAGGTAGACCCCGAGGATTTCAGGAGGTAGGGGTGGTAATCGAGAGGGTCTCGATACGGTTGTTCGATCCGAGACTCGTGCTCTGCTAGAGCATATGCTATCCGCGCACGAGAGGGGCATCCTCCCCGACGTTATCACCGGTACTTTCACTCTCTTTGATACTAATGTGATTGCTTTGATTGACCCTGGTTCCACTCATTCTTATATATGCGAAACCTTAGCATCCAGTAAGACTTTACCTATTGAGTCTACTGAGTTCGTAATTCGGGTGTCAAATCCCTTGGGTCGTTACGTGCTTGTTGACAAAGTGTGTAAGAAATGCCCCCTAGTAATTCGAGGATCTTGTTTTCCGGCGGACTTGATGCTTTTGCCGTTCGACGAATTTGATGTTATCCTCGGTTTAGATTGGTTGACAGTGCATGATGCGGTTGTGAATTGCAAAGGCAAGACTATTGATTTGAGATGCGCAAATAATGAGATAATCTGAGTTGAGTCTACGGACTTAAAGGGGTTGCCAGCTGTAATATCAGCAATGTTGGCCCAGAAATATGTGAGAAAGGGGTGCGAAGCATACCTTGCATATGTACTTGATGACAAGGAATTGGAAAAGAAACCCGAATCTGTGCGGTGGTTTGTGAATACCGGATGTTTTTCCGAAGAATTACCGGTCTACCACTGCTCGGAAGTAGAGTTTGGTATTGAGCTTGTACACGGGACTACGCCGATTTCGATAGCTCGTGATCGTATGGCACCAACCGAGTTAAAAGAGTTGAAAGCTCGGTTGCAAGAATTGACGGATAGAGGTTTCGCCGACCCGTTTCTCACCTTGGGGTGCACCAGTATTGTTCGTGAAAAAGAAGGACGGAACCATGAGGTTGTGCATTGACTATCGTCAGTTGAATAAAGTGACGATAAAGAATAAATATCCGTTACCGCGTATTGATGACTTGTTCGATCAGCTAAAGGGAGCCTCAGTGTTTTCAAAGATAGATTTGAGATCGGGGTATTACCAGTTGCGGATTCGAGATTCGGACGTACCCAAAACTGCTTTCAGAACGAGGTATGGTCACTACGAGTTCTTGGTGATGCCGTTCGGGCTCACTAATGCCCCTGCGGTATTTATGGATTTGATGAATCGGATCTTTAGACAGTATTTGGACCGGTTCGTAGTTGTGTTCATCGATGACATCTTGGTCTATTCAAGAGATGAGACCGAACATCTTGAACACCGAGATTAGTGTTGTAAATTTTACGGGATAAGCGGTTATACGCTAAGTTCAGCAAGTGTGAGTTTTGGTTAGAGAGGTTAGCTTCTTGGGTCATGTGGTATCGTGATCGGGTATTCGAGTCGATTCGAGCAAAATTACAACTATACTTAACTAGAAACCTCCAAGAAATATTATCGAGGTTCGGAGCTTTTGGGACTTGCTTACATACTACCGACGGTTTGTAAAAGGATTCTCGATGATAGCCACACCCATGACTAAACCGCTTGAAGGATGTCAAGTTTGAATGGACGGAAAAGTGTCGAAAAGTTTCGATCAATTGAAAACTCATTTGTGAAGCTCCAGTTTTAGTGCGGCCGAATCGGCAAAGAGTTTGTCATTTATAGTGACGCCTCCCTACTTGGGTTAGGTTGCGTATTGATGCAAGAAAGTCGAGTTGTGGCCTACGCGTCAAGACAATTAAAGCCACATGAGAAAAATTATCGACCCATGATCTCGAATTGGTCGCCATCGATTCGCCTTAAAGATATGGCGACATTACTTATTTGGTGAGAAGTGCCATGTGTATTCGGATCACAAAAGTCTCAAATATTTGATGACTCAAAGAGACTTAAATCTGCGACAAAGACGTTGGCTCGAGTTGTTAAAAGATTATGAGCTTGTCATTGATTATCACCGGGAAAGGCTAATGTGGTTGCGGACCCCTTAAGCGAAATCACCGCTTGTTTTACGAGCAATGAATGTACACTTGTCTATTCTACCCGACAATGTGTTAGTAGCCAATTAAAGGCCAAACCATTGTTGACTCATCAAATTCGTAAGGCTCGTAAAGTTGATGATGAGTTGGTTGCAAAGCGGAAATTTGAGTGTGTTCGAACAAGGAATCGGAGTTTCATATTGGTGATGACGATTGTTTGAGGTTCGAAGTCGTCTGTGTGTTCCAAAGAATTGAACTTATTTCAATGATTCGAACGAAGCCCATTGTAGCCGAATGGCAATCCACCCGGGAGTACGAAGATGTACAACGATTTGAAACGTCGGTTTTGGTGGCATGGTATGAAGCGGGACATCTCCGACTTTGTTTGAGATGTTTAATATGTCAACAAGAGAAAGCGGAACATCAAGCGCCTTGGATTGCTTCACCGATTCACGATACCCGAGTGGAAATGGGATCGAGTCACAATGGACTTTGTGTCCGGACTGCCATTGTCAGCAAGTAAGAAGGACGCGATTTGGGTTGTTGTTGATAGACTGACTAAGTCGGCTCACTTTATCCCTGTGCGTATGGATTTTTCATTGGATAAACTAGCTGAATTATACGTTTCTCAGATTGTGAGATTACACGGGGTACCGATTTCTGTTGTGTCGGATAGAGATCCGAGATTCACCTCACGATTTTGGAAGAAATTGCAAGAAGCTTTGGGTACCAAGTTGCATTTCAGCACCGCCTTTCACCCCCAAACCGATGGTCAATCCGAGCGGATAATTCAGATACTTGAGGATATGTTGAGATGTTGCATCCTCGAGTTCAGTGGTTCATGGGAACGGTACTTACCTTTGATTGAATTCGCTTACAACAATAGTTTTCAATCAAGTATTAAGATGGCGCCTTACGAGGCCTTGTACGGGCGTAGATGCCGTACACCATTGTTTTGGACCGAGCTCGGTGAGAACAAAATTTTTGGAGTGGATTTGATTAAAGATGCTGAACAGAAAGTAAAAGTAATCCGTGAAAATCTGAAGATAGCCTCCGATCGTCAGAAGTCGTACGCGGATCTGAAACGAAAAGACATTGAGTATCAAGTGGGAGATAAAGTGTTTCTTAAAGTTTCGCCTTGGAAAAAGATACTCAGATTTGGCCGTAAAGGCAAATTGAGCCCGAGGTTCATCGGGCCATATGAGATATCCGAACGAGTCGGTCCAGTTGCGTATCGTTTAATTTTGCCCCCTGAACTTGAAAAGATTCACGACGTCTTTCATGTTTCGATGCTTGGCGCTATAGATCGATCCGTCGCACGTAATTAGTCCATCGAGGTTGAAATTCAATCCGATATGAGTTATGAAGAAGAACTGATTCAGTATCCTAGCTCGTGAAGTGAAGGAGTTGCGAAACAAAAGGGTTCCGTTAGTAAAAGTGTTATGGCTCAAACACGGGATGGAAGAAGCTACTTGGGAACCCGAGAGCTCTATGAAAGAGCGTTACCCAAACCTATTTACCGGTAATATTTTCGGGGACGAAAATTTCTTAAGTGGGGGAGAGTTGTGACAACCTTAAAACGACCCTAGTCGGAATGTGGTTTCGAGACCATAAAATCGAGGCATAAAAAAATAATTTGATATTTATTTTGATGCCTATAATATGTGTTAACTCATGTGCGACATTTTTGATGCTTTAATTTAGAGTTATAAATGTGAATTTCACTAGAAAGGACCTAGTAGTAAACTTTAAATTATGAGGGGGAAATGTGTAATGACTAGTTGATCATGCATGCAAAAATGAGGGGTTTGCATGTCAACTTCCCCATTTATTAGCTAATGGCCGGCCATGACAAGGGTGTATGGGCTAAACATGTCATGAAACATGTTTTGTTGGTGCATTAGGGAGAAACAATAAACAAATAAGTATGGGTGATAAAGAAAGAAAAAAATGTGTGTGAAGGCTTCTCCCCCATTGCCGTGAGTAGAGGAAAAGAGGAGAAAAAATTTTGTTCATCTTTTTTCACTTTCTTTGAGCTGAAATTCTAAGGAAGAAGGAAGGGTCTTGCTTCATGCTTGGTTTGGAGGGGGATTAGGAGGAGGTTTGGCCATACTTGTGTTGAGATTAAGGTAAGTTTGATGTTTTGCCATGAGATTCATGTATATTTTAGTAGTTAGCTTGAGTTCTAACTAGCCATGGTTCAAATCCTCACTATGTCATGGAGATGATATTGGCTAAGGTGAGATTGTGTTGGCATCATTTGCATGCTAAAAGTGAAACTTTGTAATGGTGCATGTGATGGTGGATTGATGATTTTGAATATTCTTTTTAACACTTTTGAGTGAGAGTTTGATAGATACTATGAGATTAAACTTCATGACATTGTAAGCTTGTAAGTTGGATGATGAAATCCATGCTTTGTGATGGTAAATGGTGTGGAAGGAACATTCGCCATGATGAAAATATATGGGATAGTTATAATCAATTTGAGATTCGCCCTTGCACCTACATGCATATATGTTGCACATGATGTATTGGTATGACATATATACTATCTCAAGGTGTATATTTGCTTGTGATGTTGTTTGGTTATGAAATAAATGAGAGATGTGTATAGAGCTACAATATGTAATCGTTAATTAGGAAAATGTATGCTGTTTTTTTGTGTAGTATTAAGTGTAAAATTGGCCTCAACATAGACATGCATATTCGGCCAAAGGAAGTAGATTGGAGTGCATGTATTCGGTTAGAGGCAACCATATTGAAGCCTTATCTTGGCTTAGATTGTTGACCAAATGGGTAATAAGTGAGGATGGTTGCGAATATACAAACATACATATGCATGTGTAATTGAATTATGAATGTTTAGCAAGAGGGTTAAACTAGTTGATTTATTGATTAAGCTCAAGGAGTTAAAGAAGGAGAATCAAGCAAGGGAAAGACGAAGGTCATCGAGTAGCCGACTTGGACTATTTTACCCAACACAAGGTAAGTCATTAAGCATATATTTGATATTGCTTAAATGATTGTAATATCTATGCAATTGTGTTTAATGAGATGAAATATATACAAATGTATGTGTATGAAAAGATGATATTGTTGAACGTAAAAGAGATAGTGAAATGTGTAGGAAGTTTGCTTGGCACTAAGTGTGCGAGAAATAGATGTGTACGGGGGCGAGATTGGCAATCGAGTGTGCGAGCTTGTAATGTATGGCACTAAGTGTGCGAGTTTGGACTATATGGCACTATGTGTGCGGGCTTGAATCACATGGCACTAAGTGTGCGTGATTGAGTATTAAGCACTATGTGTGCGAACTCTACACATATCTCCGATTGAACATTTATATGGAGGTGTGACTTCATCAAGATGAGTATGGACAGCGGAAAGAGTAAGTACCTTGAGTTCATGGCTAATAGATGCTATGTTCATGCTCGGGTGGAGTTGGTAAGATTTAAATCTATGTGATGATTTCAATTGCATTCCGTAAATAAGGTATCGTGGAATAGATGAAAGTTCATTTGATTGCATGATTGTTGCGGAAATGAAATGATGTATGGAAATTGCTTCAAATATCCTATTGAACAGTATATGAAATGTAAATGTATGACTTGGTATGAGATTGATCCGAAGATCTAAGGAACTATGGTATAGTTCGGTATGGCTGGAACACTTGGCCTTGTTTCATTATTTCATTTTATGATAATTGTATTAATGGATGGTTGTGGAATGCTTATGACTTCTTGAGTTATAAACTCACTCGGTGTTTTCTTGTCACCCATTTTAGGTTTCTTGGACTCGTCTCCTTTTGGGTGTTCAGAATCACAACAAAGTCATCACACCGCGAGCAATTTTGGTATTGTCTTCTTAGTCAACTTAGGAGAACATTTGGCATGTATGGGCTATTTTGTTTTGTTAAATTTTGGGTTGTAAACTTTAAGCCATGTGAAAATGGCCTATGTGGTCGTTTGAGTGGGATGCTAGAATCTATAGCCACGAGTCTTAGAAACCTTAATTTTGATAAGGTGGCCATAATTTGTGTCACGTATGATGGATGATTAGTAAGGCTAAGGAAGGATTCATGAAATTGGCATAGTCTACTGCAGTAACTGTTGCGGACGGCAGCAGTGATATGAGATTGAAAAATCACTAAAAATAGTAGAAGTGGAATTAATAGCTAAAAAAAATTACGTACTCGAAGCTTGATGGGTCTATTTTCATATGGATGAAACGAAACGACCATATGAGCTGTATTTTAAGAGATATCCAAGATTTCGTGAGACAGGGCCAGAACGGTTTCTGGATTCCCTGTTCCGACTTTGAAAATTCATTATAAATTAACCAGAGATAATTAGGAGTCATACCACATATGTATAAATTCCTCTTTGAGTCTAGTTTCTATAGAAACAAACGAAATCAGTATTGAATCCCTACACAGGGAGTTATTCAAGTTGTAACGCACGAAGGTCAGTGTAGTCGACCCCTGTAACATGGGAGACTTTAACTAATAAACTGTACTAATTGGGTTGACCAAAAATTCTAGAAAAAAATCTGTAGATGGACATATGAGTCTAGTTTTAGGGAAAAATTACGAAACCGATTTTCGAGTTGTAAAACTCAAGTTATGATTTTTGAAGCGACTAGTACACAGATTGGCAGCTTGTCTGGAAAATTCTCAATAAGTGGTTTGAAGTCTGTTAACACCTCGTGTTCGACTCCGGCGACGGTCTCGGGTTTGGGGTGTTACACGAGCAGTTCCAGTAAATACTTATAGACCGCAGGCTTGCAGGGACTGTGGTAAGGTGTATATGGGGGAGTGCTGGAAATGAACTGGAGCATATTTTCGATGTGGGTCTAAGGAGCATAAGTTCAGAGAGTGTCCTTGGAGGATGTACTCAGAGCTAGCGGCAGAGCAAAGGGATGTCCAACCACGGGGAGGAGGACCACCACCACAGAGGGGTCGTGGGCAAGGTAGAGGTGGCAATGGTAATGGACGAGGACGTGGGGCACCTGGCAGAGGTGCTGGACATGCTGAAGCTCGACAATCGGCGTTGGTTTATCTTTGCACGACGCCGTGAGGAGGAGACGCCTCGATGTTATAATGGGTACGTTCTTCATCCATAGCATGCCTTACACTGCTTTGAGTGATGTGGGTTCCACCCACTCGTATGTTGCTTGTGATGTATCTGGGGCTTTGGATGTGCTTCCTGAGAAGACTGTGAGTGGGGTATTAGTGATAAGTCCATTGGGACATTCGGTTAAGGTAGATAAAATTTTTAGGGCAGTACCGTTAGTGACACAAGATAAAATCTTTGAAGGAGATTTGATGGAGCTGCCATTTTGGGATTTTGATCTTATCTTGGGAATGGACTGGTTAACTAAGCACAAGGTGACGTTGGATTGTGCTGCAAAAAGGATGGTACTAAGAACTGTCGAAGATGAGGAGATAATGGTCATAGAGGAACGAAGGGACTATTTGTCCAATGTTGTTTCGGCTTTAAGAGCCGAGAAGTTGATTCGGAAAGGTTGTGAGGCGTACTTGGCCCTTATAAGTCAAACGGGACTTGAGGAGATAACGGTAGATTCGGTTAGGACTATTAAGGAATTTCGGGATGTATTCCTGATGAACTTCTGGATTACCCCGGCAGGAGAAGTCGAGTTTGGAATCGACTTACTACCGAACAGACTCCCGTGTCCATTACACCTTATAGGATGGCACCAAAGGAGTTGGTAGAATTGAAAGCTCAGATTCAAGAGCTGTTGGATAGAGGGTTTATAAGACCAAGTGTTTCCCCATAGGGAGCACCGGTACTGTTCGTAAAGAAGAAAGATGGGACTATGCGAATGTGTGTTGACTATCGGCAGTTGAACAAACTGACTATCAAGAACAAGTATCCGTTACCAAGAATCGATGATTTGTTCGACCAATTAAAAGGAGCCTCGGTGTTTTCTAAGATTGACCTTCGGTCGGGATATCAACAATTAAGAGTTAAAGAGGGGGATATTTATAAGACGGCGTTCAGGACTCGATATGGTCATTACGAGTTTCTGGTAATGCCTTTTGGGTTGACTAATGCACCGGCAGCATTCATGGATTTGATGAATCGGGTATTCCAGCCATACTTGGATCGGTTCGTAGTCATTTTTATTGACGATATCTTGGTGTATTCGGAAACGGAAGAGAAGCATGATGAGCATCTTCGTGTAGTGCTGCAAGTGTTAAGGGAGAAGCAACTTTGTACAAAGTTTAGTAAGTGCGAGTTTTGGCTGAAGGAAGTTACCTTCTTGGGGCATGTTGTGTCTGCCGAGGGGATCAAGGTTGACCCTCGAAAGATTGAAGCAATTTTGGAATGGAAGCCACCGAAGTTGGTAACAGAGATTCGAAGTTTTCTGGGGTTGGCAGGTTATTATCGGAGATTCGTGGAAGGATTTTCTGTGTTGGCAGGACCGTTAATCTAAACTTATAAGGAAGGAGCACCTTTTGTTTGGACAAATAAGCAGCAAGAGGCTTTTGAGAAGTTGAATAAGGTTTTGTAAGCGCCGGTTTGATTCACCAGTAGTCGGTAAGGATTTCATGTGTGGTACAATGATGCGTCACATGTAGGTTTAATGCATGTTGATGCAAGAGGGTAAAGTAGCCGCTTATGCTTCACACGCCTTAAGCCGCATGAGGTGAACTACCCTACGCATGACTTGGAATTGGCGGTAATCTTTGCACTTAAGATATGGAGGCATTACGTATGGAGAGAAATGCATCATCTATACGGATCACAAGAGTCTTAAGTACTTGCGACTCAAAAGGAGTGAATCTTAGGCGTGAAGGTGGATAGAGTTGTTAAAGGACTATGACTATTCGATCGAGTATCATCCGTAAGGCGAATGTCGTGGTGACGCGCTAAGTCGAAAGGCTCTGGCGGAATTAAAAGCGATGTTTGCTCGTCTAAGTTTGTATGATGACGGAAGTTTATTGGCGGAGTTGCAAGTAAGACCGACTTGGGTAGAACAGATTAAACAACAGTTGGAAGGCGAGTCGGTGGTTTCTCGGTTTCACAAGTTGAGAAGGGGAGAATCGACTTTGGGTTAAATAGTGAGGGAGTTCTTTGTTTTCGAGGAAGAATTTGTATGCCGAAAGACTCGACTTGAGATTGATGATTTTGAAAGAGGCACATAATGGACCTTGTGCTATGCATCCGAAGGAGTAAGTTGTATCGAGACTTGCGAGAGCAATATTGGTGGCCTGGGCTTAAGCGAAGTGACCGAATTTGTAGGAGATGTTTGACATGTCAACAAGTGAAGGCCGAGCATCAACTACCTTCGGATTGTTCTGACCGAGAAAGATACCACTTTGGAAGTGGGAAAGGGTAACTATGGACTTTGTAAGTGGGTTGCCGTTGACACCTTCTAAGAAGGATTCGGTTTGGGTGATTGTGGATAGACTTACGAAATCTGCTCATTTCATACCTGTCCGAACCGATTACTCACTTCAGAAGTTGGCCAGATTGTATGTGCCGGAAATAGTACGGTTGCATGGTGTGCCAGTATCAATAATTTCAGACCGAGACCCAAGGTTTACATCTCGGTTTTGGCAGAAGTTGCATGAGGCATTGGGAACGCGATTGGATTTCAGTACGGCTTTTCACCCTCAGTCGGATGGGCAGTCGGAGAGGGTTATTCAGATTTTAGAGGATATGTTGAGGGGTTGTGCTATTGAGTTTAGAGGCAGCTGGGAGGACCATTTGCCATTGGCGGAGTTCGCATATAACAACAGTTACCAAGCAAGTATTCAGATGGCTCCATATGAGGCACTATATGGGCGAAGGTGTCGTTCGCCTACTTGTTGGGCAGAATTGGGGGAAAGGCAAATACTTGGACCAGAGTTGGTAGCAGATACTGAAGACAAGATTAAGGTGATCAGGAAGAGGTTAAAAGAGGCGACGGATCGACAAAAGTCTTATGCCGATCTGAAGCGTAAGGATATTGAATATGCGGTAGGGGACATAGTCTTTTTGAAAGTTTTGGCTTGGAAGAAGATTTTGAGATTTGGTAAGAAGGGTAAGTTGAGCCCACAGTTTATTGGGCCTTACCGAATCACTAAGCGGATAGGGCCGGTGGCTTATAAGCTGGAGTTACCTCCAGAACTGGATCGCATTCACGATGTCTTCCATGTGTCCATGCTAAGGCGATATCGTTCGACCCAACTCATATCGTGCGATTGCGAAATTGAGGTACAGTCGGATTTGACCTTTGAAGAGGAACCTGTGCAAATACTTGATCGTGATGTCAAGGTGTTGAGAAGGAGGTCAGTCCCGTTAGTGAAGGTACTTTGGAGGAACCATGGCAAGGAAGAAGCTACCTGGGAGACCGAAGAGGCAATGCGTCAGCAGTACCCTCAACTGTTTGGATCAGGTAAATTTCGAGGCCGAAATTTCTTTAAGGAGGGTAGAGTTGTAACATCCTGATTTTCGGGTTTTTCGCGATTCTTGATATTTTAAGTAAATTTCTAAAATTTGCTATGTGATTATGGAATTCATAATTTGGGTATGTAAATGGGCTTATGGAAGGCCCATGAGTTGGCCAAAACCCGGTAGAATTTTTAAATTTTGGACTTAGGAGTTAGGGGTTCTGGCTAGGTGCCCTTATATTAAGTTGTGGGTAAAATGTATCACAAAAAGAGCTTTGGTAAAGTGGCAAGGGTGACGCCACTAAGCTCCTAAAAAGGTGGCGTGTGGAGCATAGAGGAAGACCTGGGTTCGATTCCCTGTGTTGGCAAATAAGAGTATTTATTTTTATGTGCAGGAAGGGTAAGTGTTGGAACCTAAGTGGATTCTGTAAGAGGAGAGTTGGATCAAGTTAAATGCATAAATTAAGGAGGGATAAGGGGAGAGATTTTAGGGATTTGAGAGAAAGATAGAGCTTAGCCGTTTGGAAGGGGTTAGAGAGGGAATTCAAGAAGGGTATTAGGTTAGTAATTTCGGCATTAGGGTCTGAGCTGTGCCGTTTTCTCCTTTGTTTTAGTTTTTTTTTTCTCTTCTTTTTCTTCCCTAGCCAAATCTACCATCCTTCCTCTCATCTTTTCTCCCTTTTCTTTTTCAAAATCCAGCCTATTACTTTCCTCTACTCATTTATTATTTCTTTCTTTAATCTCTACTTCTGCCGAAATACCGCAAAAAGCCGAAATCAGTGAAGATAGGTGGGTGCCGATTCTTTGTGACAAGCAACCTTTTCTTTCCTTTTCAATAGTTGGCGTTCAATTCCTTTACCTTTTAGGCATCCGGATTCAAGAGGAAAAAGACTGTGGAGCAGCAAGGTGTAGTGTCGACTTGGAGTAGCTTGGATCACCGGAGTGGCTAGACCTAGTCATCAATCGCGACAAAGGAGAAATCGTGTAGGAGATCTCGTTGAGGAATATCGCCAAACAGGTGTGTAACGAACCCTTTTCATAGCTTAAAGCGATAAATGCCGAAAAGTCGAAATGCCGAAATTCTGGCATTTCGAGGACTTGTGAGCAATAACGCTCACTAGTTAGTTAGAATCGATGAGATGATGATCGGAATAATGGAAAGCAGTAAGGACGTGTTTTTGGCGTTCACGGTAAGTTGGGCCTCGAGGGTGAATTAGGGCCCAATAGGCTTTCGGGCCCATTTGGGTAAATTTGGTAGGAAATGGAAATCTGTTAAATTGCATATTAAAAGCTATTATCTTGTTATGGATATAGGCTAAATGGGCCTAGATGACGAGAATCGGCTAAGTAGGGCCCATTAGGGTTTTTGGCCCAATAACTCGTTTTGCTAAAATGGGCCGAATCACTGTTTGCACCCATGAATTGTTTGTAACAGTTAATGAACATGGAAACCCTAATTTTGGTAAAATTACAAGATTACCCTTATAATATGAAAATGACCGTTTTGCCCCTAGGTAAAAATGACCATTATACCCCTAGGGTTTATATATGAACTTAATGCATGGGATTTTGATTAACATGATATGTATGATATGCACATGACATGTATGATATGCATATGATATGTATGATATGCACACGAGATGTTCATAAATGCATTGGGTTGGGTTTTTATACGGATGGAGGAAGTGCAAAAGGGCTTATGCCCCAGTTATTAAAAGGGCTTATGCCCTGATTATTAAAAAGGCTTATGCCCCTGATTATTAAAAAGGGCTTTGCCCATTATTAAAAGAGGCTAGGCCTCGGTTATATGATAAAGACTATCTTGCCAAGTGGAGAGTTATGGCGGGGTGGGTCGAGTTAATCCCCACATGGTGTGTTGGTTGGTACGGGTGGAGAGTAGCGGATGGTGGGTTGAGTAGCCTCCCCAAATGGGTTGCATTCTTTCATTGACATTACATGTGACATAAAAATGGGCCTTTGGGCCGTACCGTTTACAGTAAAGGCTTCGGCCCAGTAATATGAAATATGAAAAGGCTTCGGCCCAGTGTTATGAATTATGAAATATGAAAAGGGCTATGGCCCAGTACATGTTTGAGATTGGTTTTGGGCTTAGACCCAACAGGCTATTATTGTTTTGGGCTCGAAAGGGCTTGTTGCACATGAGTTTCCAAACTCACCCCTTTCCTTAACCTTGCGGGTGAGCCTTGATGTGGGGACTTGGTAGGAGGGATTGAGTAGCCACGGTGATCGTCTTTGGACTTTTAAATAAGCGTTGGTTTTCATTAGTTTCCTTTTAATTATTATTTATTTTGGGTTGTAATAAGGCCATTTTAACTTTCCTTTTATTTCTTTTCGGGATTATTTTAATTTTAATAACTTCAAACCGGTTGATAATTATTCAAATGGGCTAGACTTAGGACGTGTTTTCAAAAGCGATACTTGTTTTCAAAAGAGTTCAACACCACGATTAATCGATTTATCAAAGTCGTTCACTTAAACAAATTTAAACTCGATATAACAAAGTGTGGCTATGGTTGTGGGCATGTCTAGATTGGATCCAATCAAAGAGCTTGGTACTTAGCGACCTTCATGGCTCACCTCCTCTATCTCGGATACCTACCTGGTGCCCAGCTTCCATACACTTCGTATGTATAACAAAATATATGGTTTTAAAACACTAAAAATGGAACGTGGGTTTTCAACTCCAATGTGGCACGTCAGATTCGGCCATAACGTCTGGGCTGAGTTTGGGGTGTTACACTCTGACTATCCCCAAATATGAGCTAGCTTCAAATTCACTAAGCTTTATAGCTTAGTAAGTTCGTATAGCATTTATATCAACTCATCATATAAATTCAAATTAAGCCAAAAACATAACATAACATATTTCATAAACAATCATCAACCAACCATATTTGCATCCACCAAATTAGATGTAATTTCCATAATTTTCATCATTTTAGTGTATTACTCGTTTTCTGTACATACCTGTACCTTCCCATATTTCACTCATATTCATTCACATATTTGACATATCCATTAAGCCATATGCAATATTTTTGGATATTCGGGAAACTCACACACTCAGTGCCAAATAAATAGTCGAAGTTGTATCAATCTCGCACACTAAGTGCAAATATATATTTATATAGCTGAAGTTATCTCGATCTAGCACATTAAGTGCAAATATATAGCCAAAGCTATCTCGACCTCGCACACTAAGTGCACATAATTAGTCAAATCATCATCGAACATGATTGTAGTCTCGTATACATATTTTATGCAATATCAAAGCATTTAAAGCATAATTATGATTATTACATATGAACTTACCTCGGATGTAAAAACGATGACATAAGTCGATTAGTCGATAACTTTGTTTTTCCGCCGATCTAACTCTGAGTTTCGCTTTTCTTGATTTATATGATATTAAATTTAGCTTATTTAATAATTTCTCTATTCAATTTAGTCCAAAACACACTTTAAAGCACTATTACACATTTGCCCCATTTGTTTCATCACTTTTTCAATTTAGTCATCATTTCATAAAACACAAATCCATACAATTCAATCAAAACCCATGCTAGTCGAATTTTAATTAGGTCTCTAGCAGCCCATATTTTCCATTTATTTCACATTTTAACCTCAAAGTTTCCATATTTCACAATTTAATCCCTAATTTACATTTTCACTAAAAATCACTTAACAAAACTTGTATATCCATCAACAAGCTACACCTAGTTGCAACAATCTCAAAAACATAGAAATCATTAAAAACCGAATAAAATTCACTTACATGCACTAGGTACTATGGCTGAATGCTTCAAAGTGCAACAATGGAGTTTTTCTTCCCTTAGTTTTGGCTAGAAGAAGATGAAAGCACCAAAATTTGTTTTTGTTGTATTTTATTTTATTAACTTAATTACATAAATTACTAAATTATCCTTTAATTAAAACATTAAAATTCATTTATACATCTCCATCTTTTTCCACTTACAATTGAAATGGTCTAATCACAACATAAGGACCTCTAATTTAAAATTCTATAGCTATTAGATACTTTTAGCTAATAGAATTGCACTTTTACACTTTACGCGATTTAGTCCTTTTTATCAAATTAATAATCAAACGATAAAATTTCTTAACGAAATTTTCACACAAACATTCAATCATGTTGTAAATTTTAAAATAATAATAAAATAAATATTTTGACTTCCGATTTGTGGTCTCGAAACCGCTATTCCAATTTGACTAAAAACGGGCTATTATAGAAATAAAGTTAGGAAATGGCTTTATTTTGTCTACACAGGTAGACACACGAGCTTGTATCTTGACCGTTTGTGACACACGGCCTGGCACATAGGCATGTGGTTTGGCTGTGTGTCCCTTGCATCTTAAATTTGAGAAACAGAATGCTCAGAATCGAGCACACGGGCAGAGACACGGGTGTGTTTCTCAGGGTGTGCTACACAGTCCAGAACACGAGCGTGTGTCTTTACCGTGTGAAACCTGCACCTAAAATTTAAAAAATTGAATTTTGCCACACGGCCTAGCAACAGGCATGTGGCACAAGTCAGAGAGTTATACGGGGTCAGACAGGGCCTACAGCACGGGTGTGTCCTATGGTCACATGGGCATGTCCCTTGACCACACAGGCGTGTGTACCTTGCATCTAGAATTTTTTTTCAAATTTCATGAAAAATTCTTTTAGTTCTTGAATTAGTCTTGACTCGATTCCAATATTTATATTGGGCCTCGATGGTCCATTCAAGAGACAATATGACTAGTTTCGAAAATGAATAGTGAACACCCCTTACCCACATCTGACACCCGGACCGGTACATACATACAGAACCGAACCATATAATTTCTTTTAAATACAAAATTGTACATACGCATGCAACGGGTCCTTGTTAAGGGCTTACGAGACCCAAAGCATACATCGGGGGTGGTTTAGGACTAAACCATGAACTTTAGAAGATTTTTTATAAAACAGGGTCACACGCTTGTGTAGGCACAAGGACACACCCGTGTGCCCTTGACACGCCCGTGTCTCCAGGCCGCGTAACTTTCTGTTTATGACATCAGCATCAATTTAGGATCACACGCCTGTGTGTTAGGCCGTGTGGTGAATTTAATTTTTGCATTTAAGGTGCAAACTTCACACGGCCTGGGCATTCGCCCATGTCCTAAGGTCGTGTTCTCCACACGACTAAGACACACGGCCGTGTCTCTGCCCCTGTGTTTACTACCATGCATACTGTCTTGTAGCACTAGAGGTGCAGGGGACACACGGCTAGCCCCATGAGTTCCAAATTTCGCATTCAATCCATCTCTTTGCCTTTATTCATATTATGACCATAGTAATTAGCACCTTTTATCCATCAAGCATGAGTTCCAAATTTCGTTATCCCCTGTTACCTACCAAATAGGTACATACCACAAGAATAATAACACATTTCATTCATGTATCCATAGTTAGGGATTTCAAACCCATAATCATTATGAACCATATTTCTTGGCCATATACAGAATGGAAAAATATACCAAAATGAGCCATCACTTTGGCTAACAAATATGACGCATATAACAAAATACAAAGTCCCCTATACATGCCATACTTAAATGTAACAAACCAACTATAGCCCAAAAGATTTTTTGATAGTGTGACTTGAGCTCCAACGTTCACGATCCACGATCTAGCTTGACGATGCTAAAAGAAAAAGGAAAAGAGAGAAAGGGGTAAGCATGTAGCTTAGTAAGTCATGTGCAAATAATAAACAACATAGGTCATGAAACTCATGGGTTAAACATACTATCAATGACCACCACTTTATCATATTACACAGAATGAACACATTGAGAATTTGTACTAAGTGTATTTGAACGTCATGCTTATCTTACTCTTTCATACCCATACCAAATTTCCCAACACGAATTGAGTACAATACTCATGAGGTCTACGTACATACCTGTACTATGCATTATTACTCATTCTATCCACATTTTCAATCATATATTCTTGAATGGCCCGTTGAATTACCCGGAATACCAAAGGACATTCAGAATCATCATACACCATATAAAATACCAAAACCATGTCCTCGACATGGTCTTACATGGATCTACATACCGATGCCATATCGCAGATATGATATTATATGAAATCTCATGTCGGTGCTGATGCCATGTCCCAGACATGGTCTTACACAGGACCTCATATCGATGCATGTCCTAGACATGGTCTTACATGAAATCTCATATCAACGCCATATCCCAAATATGGTCTTACATGAAATCACATAACGTGGACGATGCCATATCCCAGATATGGTCTTACACTGGCACACATATCAATGTCGATGCCATGTCCTAGACATGGTCTTACACTAGCTCTCATAAATCGTGGTGTCATGATATCTGAATCCCAAGCATTCCTTAGGGTTATCCGGGACTTCCAACATATAAATCTATCACCAAACTTTCATTAAATCGTCACAAGCCAACTTCATTAGGGCATTCATACATATAACATAGAGCACCAATTATTAAATGCATGATGATGAAATTGTTAGATTACTTACACACAACTTACCTCGGTGTGGAATATAACAATTTGTGATTTAATCCACGACATTTCCTTTTCCTCGATCAAGGTCTATCCCTCATCCCTCTTGATCTATAATAGCACATTTAGCTTATTAAATACATGTACTATTCAATTTAATCCAAAAATCACGATACGAAAAAATTATAATTTTGCCCCTAAAATTTTACAAAATTATGAAATTGCCCCTAGGTTCGTAAAATGAAAAGTACCCACTTTTCTCATTATTCAAGCCTAGCCGCATCATTTTCTCTCTTAGACTAACCCACATTTTTCATTTATTCGCACATTTACACATAATTTTTACAACTTTTACAATTAGGTCTTTTTTATCAATTTCACCAAAAACCACTTAGTAAAAGTTATTTATCACCCATCAAACTTTCATATTCTTCCATTAGACATCAAAGCACAAGCATGTCATTCATGGGTATATTTTTGAACATGAATCCTAGCTCAAATTAAAGGTAGAAATAGTTAAATCGAGCTACGAGGATTTCAAAAATATAAAGAACATTAAAAACGGGGCTAGGATGCACTTACTTTTAAGCTTGAAGATGAAAGAAACCGTAGCTATGGCTTCCTTATGATATTTTTCCAAGGGGGATGAAGATGAACACAAATTTTGACTATTTTTCCCTTTTAATTCTTTTAATAATCAATAGACCAAAATGCCCTTCCATTAAAACTTTGATATTTTATCCCTCATATGTCCATTTGTTTCCATAATGACATATAATGCTCTAACTACCAAAAAAGGACTTCAAATTTCAAATCTCACCACAATTAAGACCTTAAATCAACTAGAACACATGTTTTTCACTTATTACAATTTAGTCCTAATAATTCAATTGGATACCTTATCGGTAAAACTTCTCATCGATATTTTCACACAGGCATGCATATATATCAGGGACCTCATAACACCTATAAAATAATTATTTCTATCTCAAATTTGTGGTCTCGAAACCACTATTTTGTCTAGGCCCTAATTCGGAATGTTACAAATAGTAATTAACATGAATTATCTGTAATTGTTCTGTAAACTCTGGTAATACTCTGTAACCTTATTCTGGCAACGGATACGGGTTAGGGGTGTTACAGTGTAACTGCTTGACTTGCAACCCTTGAAACCTATAGGGGATACACAGCCGTGTCGCATGGCCGCGTGTCACACACGGCTAAGACACATGCCCATGTCTTAGGTCGTGTGGACAAGAAATTGGCCAAAATTAAGCCATCTCAATCACTCATTTCAAGCTTGTACCTAAACACAATTTACACACATGACCACGGCACATAAACTATAATAGCCCAAAATTGGGTCTAGTTGGAACAGAGGTTTTGGGACCACAATATCCGAGATAGAAATAATTATTTTATGATTATTTTGAGGTCTATGATATGATTGCATGATTGTGTGAAAATTTCGTGAAGAAATTCTATGCATAAAGTGCTCAATTTGAAGTTAGGGACTAAATTGAATAAGTTGCGAAACTTGCATTCTAGGAGTTTCTAGTATGAAATTGCTTTGAAATATTAATTAGGAGGTCTTAAATAGAAATTTGACCAATTTATAAGTGATGGAAAAAAATTGGACATGGATGGAATTTTTGAAAGTTTAGTAAGGAAGGGCATTTTGGTCATTTGGTAATTAAAAGAAATAAAAAGGGAAAATAAAGCCAAAATTGACTCATCTTTTTCATGGAGGCTGAAATTAGCATGGGGGAAGCCATGGATAGGGTTTTCAAGCTTTCCAAGTTCAATAGTAAGTCCGTTCTAACCCCGTTTTTCAAGTTCTTTCCGTTTTTAAAATCCCGGTAATTTGATGAAGCTTATTCTAGCAATAATTTAAGCTAGGGTTCATATTTGGAAAAATACCCATAGCTGAAATGTGTTTATTTTGATGTTTTATGATAGAATATGAGGTTTTAAATTATGTTAGACAACTTGTGCTACTCGGTTTTGAGTGAAAACGAGTAAAAGGGCTTAATCGGTAAAAATACCTAATAGTCATAAGTATATGTTAGAGTGAGAATTTGATGTTTTCCATAGAAGAGAAAAGTGATCAGCATGTCATAAAACATAAGAATAAGGGATGAAGTTTAATTCCCGAGCCTAAGGGCAAAAGTGTAAATTTGCAAAAGTTTGAGTTAAGGACTGTTTTGAATAGTACATTAATTAAATAAGTAAAATATGATGTTTTAGATCCCGAAAAATGAGATTTGAACCTAAAATGAGAGAAAAATCGAAAATTGGGAAAGTTGGTTAAATGGTCGTTTTAGTATCGACGTAAGTTCATATGTATAATAAGCATTAATTTATGCATGTTTCAATGTAAAATTGATATATTTACTATGATTTTGAGGTGTTGAAAGTATGTAAGTTGGTATGATAATAATACAACAATAATCTTGTAATTTATATTTGAAAGTTAAATTTAGTGAATTAATTGAATTATGTTAAATTAAATGATTATGGTGCCAAGTTTATGAATTGATTTAAAAATATGTCTATGGTACATGAAGTGCATTGAATTATCATACATAAATGTGATTTCTATGATTATGGATATTATGGGAAATTGTAAGTTCATATGATTTTAATAAGGCAATGTGTAATTTAATGTTATTGCCTTGATATTAAATGAGATGTAAGTTTATATGTAAGTAATACATCAATATTACTTGTATTATGATATTTTATAATAATATTGGAAATATGTTTGTGGATAATTACGATTGGTGAAATTGTTGGAAAAGAGAGAAATCCGGTTGAACCTTCGGAAAGATTGGCGTCTGATAGTATCTAGCTAGGTCACA
Organism: Gossypium arboreum; assembly: GCF_025698485.1. Lineage (NCBI taxonomy): Eukaryota > Viridiplantae > Streptophyta > Magnoliopsida > Malvales > Malvaceae > Gossypium > Gossypium arboreum. The sequence continues at coordinate 31,420,522 of NC_069076.1, forward strand.
TGTATGGTGCTAAGTGCACATCATGTGTATAAGAGAGCTACAAGACATTATGATGTAGCTAGGTCGCATGGGTGATTGTGACAGCCCAAAATTGACCCTAGTCGGGAAGTGGTTTCGGGACCACCAAACCGAGGCATAAAAATAATCTAATATTCATTTTGATGCCTATAATATGTGTTAATTCGTGTGTGACATTTTTGATGTTTTGATTTAGGGTTTTAAATGTGAATTTCACTAAAAAGGACCTAGTAGTAAACTTTGAAAATAGGATAGGGAAATGTGTGATGACTAGTTGATCATGCATGCAAAAATGAGGGGTTTGCAAGTCAAATTTCCCTAAACTAAAGCCTAGTGGCCGGCCATGACAAAGAAGGATGGGCAAAACATGTCATAGACATGTTTTGTTGGTGCATTATGTTGGAATAAATAAAATAAGGTGCATGGGTAATAAAAAAAAAATGTGTGTGAAGGCTTCTCCCCTCCCCATTGCCGTGAAGGTAAGAAAGAAAAACAAAAAAATTTGTTCATCCTTTTCATTCTCTCTTGGCCGAAAATTCTAAGGAAGAAGGAGGGGTTTTTGCTTCATGCTTGGTTTGGAAGAGGATTAGGAGGAGGTTTGGCCATACTTGTATCAAGATTAAGGTATGTTTGAGGTTGTGCCATGAGATTCATGCATGTTTTTAGTTGCTAGCTTGATGTTCTTATTAGCCCATGGCTCAAATCTTTGCTATGTCATGGGAATGATGTTTGGCCAAGGTGGATTTTGTGTTAATGTCATTGCATGCTAAAGATGAAGCTTGTTGATGATATATGTGATGGTGGGTTGATGACCCTTGGATTTTCTTTTAGCATTTTTAAGTAAGACATTAAGTTCTTTGTTTAACCATGACCAAAATTGAAATGGTATGGTGTTGTGAAGTATTCGGCCATGGTAGATCTATAAGTATGATTTATGCATATTGCATGGTAGGTAAGTTTTGAGCTTTGGATATATGTTTATATTTGGTTATAAGCAACTTGAGATTCGGCCCTTACACCTACATGTATATATGTTGCACATGATGTATTGGTATGACATATATACTATCTCAAGGTATATATTTGCATATGATGATGTTTCGGTTATGAAATAAATGATGGATGCGTATTGAGTTACAATATGGAATGCGTTAGTTAGTAAAATGTATGCTGTTTTTGTGTGGTATTAAGTGTATAATTGGCCTCAACATGGACATGCATATTGGGCCACATGAAGGGGGGGTGGTGTGCATGCATTCGGTTAGAGGCAAGCATATTGATGCCTATTCTTGGCTTGGAAAATTCGGCTAAGGAGAGTACTCACTAATGTGTTGAATTCGATTCATGATTTCGTACACATGTGACTCTAATGTCTAATGTATATAAGGGCTAAGTACCTTGAGCTTCACTTTGATGTTTGAATGAATTGTATTGAATTGCTTGTTGTGATTAAAAATTGTGCATGACCATTGTGTATTTGAGCTAAAGGATGGCCATATGACCATTTAAACTCCTTGTCATATTCGGCCATAAGCTATCATAATGAGATTTTAATAAGTTAAAATTGTGTGAATTAGCTCAAGAGCTTAGAGGACCACAGTTGGATAAGGGAAAGGAAAAAGTGATCAAATAGCCGTCGAAATCGTTCGACAACATCCGAGGTAAGTCTTCGAGTAACGACCCTACTTGAATTATATTGAAATGATTTGTCATATTATGGCGGATAGCCGAATGTGCGTAGGGACTACGATGTAATGTCAATTGAAATCATGCTCTTTGTGTGTGGCTATTGAGCCGAAATTGGAAAGGTTTGATAAATGTTTTGTGTTTGAGCCTTAGTAACGAGAATGAAATATGGATGTGTCGTGATTATTGATATATGTGTACATGAGCATTTGAATGATACCCGGGCTAAGTCCCGAAGGCATTTATGCTAGTGATTATATCCGGGCTAAGACCCGAAGGCATTTGTGCGAGTTTTTATATCCGGGCTAAGACCCGAAGGCATTCGTGCAAGTTACCAAATCCGAGTTAAGACCCGAAGGCAATTGTGCTTGTGGTTATATCCGGCTAAATTCCGAAGAGACTCGGTTTGGAGGTGAGCGTTTTGGTGCTGTAATAAATTCAATTAATACGCTCGAAAAACCCATACGATAAGGTATGTTTACATGTGCATCGGAAAAGTCGATCCGCTTGAAATAGTATTCGTTCAATCGACTAACGAACTTTCGGCTCTTAGATAGGTTGATACCTTGTGTGTATATGTTGATGAAGTGTGAAGTAAGTATGATTATGAGAATGTGTATTAATAAAGTGATTCATTTAGCTATGTGAATGTAATACTTTAGTCAAAGCTGATTTCTTTACTTCAGACTTACTAAGCATTAAAATGCTTACCCCGTTGCTTTGGCTCTCTGTTTTATAGATTTTGCTTGTTAGCTATCGGATTCGGGATCATCGAAGTCGAAGTCATCCACACTATCAAAGCCCCCTCTTTGGTACAAATTTTGGTTGAACTTTGAAATGGCATATATAGGACTACTTTTTCGTTTGTTGGTCATAGACCCCTTTGATTTTGTATAAATTTGGATAGCCATGCGAAAATGCCTTATATACACTTTGGCAAGGTATCATAATCATTTTGTATGTTGTTCATTAAGAGGTATGGAAATGTTTGGAAACGATTAGCCATTGGAATGGTTAATCATGATCATTCCTTGTGCCATGTATGCTAAAAGGGCTAGTTGAATCAAAGAAATTATGAAGTAGGTAAAGGTTACCTTGAAAACAGATGCTGACAGCAGCAGTGATGTGGATGTGAAAAATCACTAAAAATAGTAGGAATGGAATTAAATAGTGAATAAATTATGTAAATTAACCTTGATGAATCTACTTTCATATGGAAGAAACGAAACGGTCATATGAGTTATGTGTTTAGAGATATTAAAGTTCTTGTGAAACAGGGCCAGAACGGTTTTTGGATTCCCTGTTCCAACTTTGGAAATTCATTGTAAATTAACCAGAGATAATTAGGAGTCATTCCATATATTTATAGATTCCTCTTTGAGTCTAGTTTCTATAGAAACAAACGGCATCACTATTGAAGCCCTGTACAGGGAGATATCCAAGTCGTAATGCGCGAAGGTCAGTGTAGTCGATCCCTGTAATAGGGGAGACTTTAACTAATAAACTGTACTAATTGGCCTGACCAAAAATTATAGAAAAAAATTTGTGGATGGACATATGAGTCTAATTTCAGGGAAAAATTACGAAACTGATTTTCGAGCTTTGAAACTCAAGATATGATTTTTAAGGCGACAGTGACGCAGTAACCAGCTTGTCTGGAAAATTTTAAATGGACTGTGAAAATGATTAAGTCAAGTTTGTGTGCACCTTGTGTTCGACTCCGGTGACGGACTCGGGTACGGGGTGTTACAATTTTATTGGTATCAGAGCTACGGTTTAGTCGATTCTAGGACTACCGTAATGCATTTGGGTCTAGCTATACATGCCATTTCATGTGATTATTTGATAGTGTGGTGATTTCTGACGTTTGAATTTGTGTTTATTTATAGTAATGGATCCCGATCCCAACCTAGCGATAGCTGATGATGTGGAGAGTGTGGCGGCTGCTCCCGCACAAGGGACAGCGCCGGCGGACTCTCAACCTATTGCTAGCAATCCGAATGATGAGGCTAGGCAAGCCTTTTATAGCGTGATGAATGATTGGTTCAACCAATACATTCGAACTAATACTACTGTTCCACAACCTCCATTCCCAACAAACACATTCACGCACCTACAATGCCTCCGATGAATCGACCAAATAAGGTCCAATAAGCCCCGGTTGATGAATCCAAAACATGGGGCTATGAATTCAAAGCTACGGATAGCGGCGATGCCGAGCAAGCTGAATTTTGGTTGGACAACACTATCCGGTACTCGATGAGCTATCTTGTACACCGATGAATGCCTAAAGTGTACTATCTCCTTGCTACGTGATTACGCCTACTATTGGTGGTGTACTCGACTTACATTGTGCCCGAGAGCAAGTAACTTGGGAGTTTTTCCAAACCGAGTTTCAAAAAAGTATATCGATCGAGATTTATGGATCAAAAATGGAAGGAATTTTTGAACTTAAACAAGGTTCCATGCTCACATCGACTATGAGCGAAAATTTGTGAGGCTTAGCAGATGCTGCGAGAATGCATTTCTTGAAGTCGTGATGTGTAAACGCTCAAGATGGACCTGAATGATGATATAAAGTCGTATGTTGGCATTTTGGAAATCCGAGAGTTTATGGCTCTTGTCGAGCGGCGTGCAAAGCCGAGGAGCTCGAGATGGAGAAAAGAAAAGTGAAGTGGGAGCAAGGGAGTTTCAGAAGAGGTCTTCGGGAAGCCCTTCCCACGATCATCAAAGAAATTTAGAGATGGCTTAGGCCGGTCTAGAGACACTTCAGCTTTTCTAGGCGAGATCGCGATCGACCCCGTGACCACACGAGTCACTTCGATCGCCGATGGTGGAAATGATCGTCGAGAGAACGAGTGCGAGATTGTGGCAAATGGCATTCGGAAGTTGTAGATTCCGTGATCGCTCTGTTACAAGTGCGGATCAGTTGACCACTTCATTAAAGATTGCCCAAGGTTGTGCGAGCAGAATGTAGATCGAGTGGGAAACCGCACTACCACCGCCGAGGTAGACCATCTAGAAATACGGGCAATGCTAGTGGTGGTCGAGAGGATCTAGAGATGCTACGACCAGATCCGAGGCTCGCGCTCCTGCTAGGGCTTATGCCATACGGCGCACGTGAGGATGCTTCCTCGCCGGATGTTATTACCGGTACTTTCACTCTCTTTGATACTAATGTGATTGCTTTGATTGACCCCGGTTCTACTCATTCTTATATATGCGAAACCTTAGCATCCAAGAAGACTTTACCTATTGAGTCTCTCGAGTTTGTAATTCGGTGTCAAATCCTTGGGTCGTTCGTGCTTGTCGACAAAGTGTGTAAGAAATGCCCCTAGTAATTCGAGGTTCTGTTTTCCGCGGACTTGATGCTTTTGTTGTTCGATGAATTTGATGTTATTCTTGGTTTAGATTGGTTGACCGTGCATGATGCGGTTGTGAACTGCAAAAGCAAGACTATTGATTTGAGGTGCACAAATAACGAGATGATCCGAGTTGAGTCTACGAACTTGAAGGGGTTGCCAGCTGTAATATCATCAATGTTGGCCCGAAATATGTAAGAAAAGGGTGCGAAGCATACCTTGCGTATGTACTTGATGATAAGGAGTTAGAAATAAAACCGAATCTGTGCGGTGGTTTGTGAATACCGGATGTTTTTCGAAGAATTACGGGTTTGCCACTGTTCGGAGATAGAGTTTGGTATTGAGCTTGTACCAGGACCACACCGATTTTGATAGCTCCGTATCGTATGGCACCAACGGAATTAAAGGAGTTGAAAGCTCGGTTGCAAGAGTTGGTGGATAGAGGTTTTGCTCGCTTCGAGTTTTTCACCTTGGGGTGCACCGGTGTTATTTGTGAAAAGAAGGACGGAACCATGAGGTTGTGCATCGACTATCGTCGACTTAATAAAGTGACAATAAAGAACAAATATCCGTTCAGCAGATCGATGATTTGTTCGATCAACTGAAGAGCCTCGGTGTTCTCAAAAATAGATTTGAGATCGGGCTATTATCGATTCTTGAATCCGAGATTCGGACATACCCAAAACTGCCTTCAGAAAGAGATATGGTCACTACGAGTTCTTAGTGATGCCGTTTGGGCTCACTAATGCCCCTGCGGTATTTATGGATTTGATGAATCGGATCTTCAGACCATATTTGGATCGGTTCGTAATTGTGTTCATTGACGACATCTTGGTCTATTCAAGAGATGAGACCGAACATGTGGAGCACCTGAGATTAGTGTTGCAAATATTACGGGATAAGCAGTTATATGCTAAGTTTAGCAAGTGTGAGTTCTGGTTAAGAGAGGTTAGCTTCTTCGGTCATGTGGTATCTCGCATCGGGTATTCGAGTCGACCGAGCAAAATTTCACCATACTTAGCTGGAAGCCTCCAAGAAATATTCTTGAGGTTCGAGCTTTTGGGACTTGCGGTTACTACCGACGGTTTGTAAAAGAATTCTCGATGATAGCCACACCCATGACTAAACCGCTTGTAAAGAGGTCAAGTTTGAATAGACGGAAAAGTGTCAAAAAAGTTTCGATCAATTGAAAACTCATTTGACGAAAGCTCCGATTAGTGCAACCGAATCGGCAAAGTGTTTGTCATCTATAGTGACGCCTCCCTACTTGGGTTAGGTTGCGTATTGATGCAAGAAGGTCGAGTTGTGGCCTATCGTCGAGACAATTAAAGCCACATGAGAAAAATTATCCGCCCATGATCTCGAATTGGTCGCCATCGTATTCGCCTTAAAGATATGGCGACATTACTTATTTGGTGAGAAGTGCCATGTGTATTCGGATCACAAAAGTCTCAAATATTTGATGACTCAAAGAGACTTAAATCTGCGACAAAGACATTGGCTCGAGTTGTTAAAAGATTATGAGCTTGTCATTGATTATCACCCGGAAAGGCTAATGTGGTTGCGACGCCTTAAGCGAAAATCTTTGCTTGCTTTACGAGCTATGAATGTACACTTGTCTATTCTACCCGACAATGTGTTAATAGCCGAATTAAAGGCCAAACCATTATTGACTCATCAAATTCGTGAAACTCAGAAAGTTGACGATGAGTTGGTTGCAAAACGGGCTGAGTGTGTTCCGAACAAGGAATCGGAGTTTCAAATTGATGATGACGATTGTTTGAGGTTCAGAAGTCGTCTATGTGTTCCAAAGAATTCGGAACTTATTTCGATAATTCTGAACGAAACCCATTGTAGCCGAATGGAAATCCACTCGGGGAGTACGAAGATGTACAACGATTTGAAACGTCGGTTTTGGTGGCATGGTATGAAACGAGACATCTCCGACTTTGTTTCGAGATGTTTAATATGTCAACAAGTGAAAGCGGAACATCAAGTGCCTTCAGGGTTACTTCAGCCGATCACGATACCCGAGTGGAAATGGGATCGAGTCACAATAGACTTTGTGTCCGGACTGCCATTGTCAGCAAGTAAGAAGGATGCGATTTGGGTTGTTGTTGATAGACTGACTAAGTCGGCTCACTTTATCCCCGTGCGTACGGATTTTTCATTGGATAAACTAGCTGAATTGTACGTTTCTCAGATTGTGAGATTACACGGGGTACCGATTTCTGTTGTGTCGGATAGAGATCCGAGATTCACCTCGCGATTTTGGAAGAAATTGCAAGAAGCTTTGGGTACCAAGTTGCATTTCAACACCGCCTTTCACCCCCAAACCGATGGTCAATCCGAGCGGATAATTCAGATACTTGAGGATATGTTGAGATGTTGCATCCTCGAGTTCAGTGGTTCATGGGAACGGTATTTACCTTTGATTGAATTCGCTTACAACAATAGTTTTCAATCAAGTATTAAGATGGCGCCTTACGAGGCCTTGTACGGGCGTAAATGCCGTACACCATTGTTTTCGGAGTGGATTTGATTAAAGATGCTGAACAGAAAGTAAAAGTAATTCGTGAAAATCTGAAGATAGCCTCCAATCGTCAGAAGTCGTACGCGGATCTGAAACAAAAAGACATTGAGTATCAGGTGGGAGATAAAGTGTTTCTTAAAGTTTCGCCTTGTAAAAAGATACTCAGATTTGGCCGTAAGGGCAAATTGAGTCCGAGGTTCATCGGGCCATATGAGATATCCGAACGAGTCGGTCCAGTTGCGTATCGTTTGATTTTGCCCCCTGAACTTGAAAAGATTCACGACGTCTTTCATGTTTCAATGCTTTGACGCTATAGATCTGATCCATCGCACGTAATTAGTCCATCAGAAGTTGAAATTCAAGCCAATATGAGTTATGAAGAAGAACCGATTCGTATCCTAGCTCGTGAAGTGAAGGAGTTGCGAAACAAAAGGGTTCCATTAGTAAAAGTGTTATGGCTCAAACACGGGATGGAAGAAGCTACTTGGGAACCCGAGGACTCTATGAAAGAGCGTTACCCAAACCTATTTACAGGTAAGATTTTCGGGGACGAAAATTTCTTAAGTGGGGAAGAGTTGTGACAGCCCAAAATTGACCCTAGTCGGGAAGTGGTTTCGGGACCACCAAACCGAGGCATAAAAATAATCTAATATTCATTTTGATGCCTATAATATGTGTTAATTTGTGTGTGACATTTTTGATGTTTTGATTTAGGGTTTTAAATATGAATTTCACTAAAAAGGACCTAGTAGTAAACTTTGAAAATAGGATAGGGAAATGTGTGATGACTAGTTGATCATGCATACAAAAATGAGGGGTTTGAATGTCAAATTTCCCTAAACTAAAGCCTAGTGGCCGGCCATGACAAAGAAGGATGGGCAAAACATGTCATAGACATGTTTTGTTGGTGCATTATGTTGGAATAAATAAAATAAGGTGCATGGGTAATAAAAAAAAAAATGTGTGTGAAGGCTTCTCCCCTCCCCATTGCCGTGAAGGTAAGAAAGAAAAACAAAAAAATTTGTTCATCCTTTTCATTCTCTCTTGGCGAAAATTCTAAGGCGTAAGGAGGGTTTTTGCTTCATGCTTGGTTTGGAAGAGGATTAGGAGGAGGTTTGGCCATACTTGTATCAAGATTAAGGTATGTTTGAGGTTGTGCCATGAGATTCATGCATGTTTTTAGTTGCTAGCTTGATGTTCTTATTAGCCCATGGCTCAAATCTTTGCTATGTCATGGGAATGATGTTCGGCCAAGGTGGATTTTGTGTTAATGCCATTGCATGCTAAAGATGAAGCTTGTTGATGATATATGTGATGGTGGGTTGATGACCCTTGGATTTTCTTTTAGCATTTTTAAGTAAGACATTAAGTTCTTTGTTTAACCATGACCAAAATTGAAATGGTATGGTGTTGTGAAGTATTCGGCCATGGTAGATCCATAAGTATGATTTATGCATATTGCATGGTAGGTAAGATTTGAGCTTTGGATATATGTTTATATTTGGTTATAAGCAACTTGAGATTTACCCTTACACCTACATGTATATATGTTGCACATGATGTATTGGTATGACATATATACTATCTCAAGGTATATATTTGCATATGATGATGTTTGGTTATGAAATAAATGATGGATGCGTATTGAGTTACAATATGGAATGCGTTAGTTAGTAAAATGTATGCTGTTTTGTGTGGTATTAAGTGTATAATTGGCCTCAACATGGACATGCATATTCGCCACATGAAGGGGGTGGTGTGCATGCATTCGGTTAGAGGCAAGCATATTGATGCCTATTCTTGGCTTGGAAAATTGGCTAAGGAGAGTACTAACTAATGTGTTGAATTCGATTCGTGATTTCGTACACATGTGACTCTAATGTCTAATGTATATAAGGGCTAAGTACCTTGAGCTTCACTTTGATGTTTGAATGAATTGTATTGAATTGCTTGTTGTGATTAAAATTGTGCATGACCATTGTGTATTTGAGCTAAAGGATGGCCATATGACCATTTAAACTCCTTGTCATATTCGCCATAAGCTATCATAATGAGATTTTAATAAGTTAAAATTGTGTGAATTAGCTCAAGAGCTTAGAGGACCACAGTTGGATAAGGGAAAGGAAAAAGTGATCGAATAGCCGTCGAAATCGTTCGACAACATCCGAGGTAAGTCTTCGAGTAACGACCCTACTTGAATTATATTGAAATGATTTGTCATATTATGGCGGATAGCCGAATGTGCGTAGGGACTACGATGTAATGTCAATTGAAATCATGCTCTTTGTGTGTGGCTATTGAGCCGAAATTGGAAAGGTTTGATAAATGTTTTGTGTTTGAGCCTTAGTAACGAGAATGAAATATGGATGTGTCGTGATTATTGATATATGTGTATATGAGCATTTGAATGATACCCGGGCTAAGTCCCGAAGGCATTTATGCTAGTGATTATATCCGGGCTAAGACCCGAAGGCATTTGTGCTAGTTGTTATATCCGGGCTAAGACCCGAAGGCATTCGTGCAAGTTACCAAATCCAGGTTAAGACCCGAAGGCAATTGTGCTTGTGGTTATATCCGGCTAAATTCCGAAGAGACTCGGTTTGGAGGTGAGCGTTTTGGTGCTGTAATAAATTCAATTAATACGCTCGAAAAACCCATACGATAAGGTATGTTTACATGTGCATCGGAAAAGTCGATCCGCTTGAAATAGTATTCGTTCAATCGACTAACGAACTTTCGGCTCTTAGATAGGTTGATACCTTGTGTGTATATGTTGATGAAGTGTGAAGTAAGTATGATTATGAGAATGTGTATTAATAAAATGATTCATTTAGCTATGTGAATGTAATACTTTAATCAAAGCTGATTTCTTTACTTGAGACTTACTAAGCATTAAAATGCTTACCCCGTTGCTTTGGCTCTCTGTTTTATAGATTTTACTCGTTAGCTATCGGATCTGGGATCATCGAAGTCGAAGTCATCCACACTATCAAAGCCCCCTTTTTGGTACAAATTTTGGTTGAACTTTGAAATGGCATGTATAGGACTACTTTTTCGTTTGTTGGTCATAGACCCTTTGATTTTGTATAAATTTGGATAGCCATGCGAAAATGGCTTATATACACTTTAAGGTGGTATCATAATCATTTTGTATGTTGTTCATTAAGAGGTATGGAAATGTTTGGAAACGATTAGCCATTGGAATGGTTAATCATGATCATTCCTTGTGCCATGTATGCTAAAAGGGCTAGTTGAATCAAAGAAATTATGAAGTAGGTAAAGGTTACCTTGAAAACAGATGCTGACAGCAGCAGTGATGTGGATGTGAAAAATCACTAAAAAAATTAGAAATGGAATTAAATATTTAATAAATTATTTAAATGAACCTTGATGAATCTACTTTCATATGGAAGAAACGAAACGGTCATATGAGTTATGTGTTAAGAGATATTAAAGTTCTCGTGAAACAGGGCCAGAACGGTTTCTGGATTCCCTGTTCCGACTTTGGAAATTCATTGTAAATTAACCAGAGATAATTAGGAGTCATTCCATATATGTATAGATTCCTCTTTGAGTCTAGTTTCTATAGAAACAAACGGAATCAGTATTGAATCCCTGTACAGGGAGATATCCAAGTCGTAATGCGCGAAGGTCATTGTAGTCGATCCCTGTAACAGGGGAGAATTTAACTAATAAACTGTACTAATTGGCCCGACCAAAAATTCTAGAAACAAATTTGTGGATGGACATATGAGTCTAATTTCAGGGAAAAATTACGAAACTGATTTTCGAGCTTTGAAACTCAAGATATGATTTTTAAGGCGACAGTGACGCAGTAACCAGCTTGTCTGGAAAATTTTAAATGGACTGTGAAAATGATTAAGTCAAGTTTTTGTGCACCTTGTGTTCGACTCCGGTAACGGACTCGGGTACGGGGTGTTACAGTGATACTATGTGTACACCATGTAGACAAGAGAGCTACGGGATATATGTAGCTAGGTCGCATGTGTAGTACTAAGTGCAGGCTACTATACGTACTCGATAACTTTAATCACGTGTGTAGTACTAAGTGCAGGCTACTACGTGTATCAGATAATTGGTCACATGTGTAGTACTAAGTGCAGGCTAATATGCGTACCAGATAGTTTGGCTACATATGTGGCACTTATGTGCAAACTTTCCATGTATCTGAATTATATTCCGAAGTGTTCAACGAGAGACTCTCTATGTATTGCTTTGTGAGTGTTGTGATGAATAAGTGCAGGAACTTGGTTATGTGAATGATGTGTTCATTAAGTGACCAGGATGTGGTAAGATTATAAACAAGTAAGTTATACATGAGGATGTTTTTATGGTGATCTTGTGATCATGGGCCTATACTTGTGATGTATGAAATGTGGTGAAAATGATTTGTGATATGTATGTTAAAATGAGGTTAATACAAAGAAAGTGTGAAAGAGTGAATTAGCAATAAAAGCTGTTTTTGGACGAGAGCGATGACGTGATTTTGAAAAATAAAAAAATAATAGAAATTGAATCAGATACTGAATGAGATATCAAATTAAAGCTTAATAAGTCTATTTTCATATAAAAGAAACAGAGCCAGAAAAGGAGTTCTATATTTTGAGATATTTATGTTTTTGTGAGATTGGTTCATAATGATTACGTGATCCCATGTTTTGACTTTGGAAAATCACAAAAATTTGGAGAAAAATAATTAGAGGCTCAAACTTATATTTTTAAAATCCCTAATGAGTCTATTTTCAAGATAAATCAACAATAACATTATCTCGAGTTTTGTCTTGTGAGATAATTAATTTTAGGGAAGAGAGGTCGAAGCTGTCGAGAAAGTGAAACAGGGAAATTTTAATGAATAAACTGTACAAATTGGCTAAACCAAAAATTATGAAAATTTTATGGTGGAAAGATATGTGAGTCTAGTTTCAGGAGAAATTTATGGATCTTAATTTGGAGCTCTGTAGCTTTAATTATAAATAAGTAAGCGACTATGACTCGTGTGGACAGTTTGATGTGAGCATTTATTAGTAAATTGTGAAATCGTACTTACAAGAATGCTATATACATTAAGGATGTGGAATGGAGAGGAGGAGGAGGAAAATAAATAAATGTGGAATACATGGAAACTATGGTATATGAAATATTGATATAATGAAATAAATGATATGTGTTTATAAGAAAACAAAAAGAGAATGATATGTATCATGACATGTATATATATATATATGACTAGTCTCAATGTCATGCTTGTTGGGTATGGAGTTGAATTGAAATGTTTCAGGGAAACATGTTATTCTGCGCATCTAAATTGTGGTATTTTATAAAGATATGATCTAGCTTTAAATATGAATGCTTGATGATTAAGCTGAAGATACTTGGTAAGATGATAATCTTGGTATAAATGTATAAGTGGTACTATAATAGACAAGGTAAAATGAGTATGAGAGACATGTATGATGACATAAAAATGCTATGTTTGTGGTTTAATTGAGGATGGTTAATCATTAAATGAATACCATGTTATATGCTTTTGATTTTGTATAAGTGTGTAAGAGATTAAGGTTGATCAAAGCTTGGAAAATAGCCTAGGTATATTCCACACAGGCAGAGACACGACCATGTGTCTCAGCCATGTATGGAATACCACTTTGGGACACGGGCGTGTGGAGCCTTGAAGTATGAAATTTCCAAGATTTTCGTAAGTTCTCGGTTTAGTCCCGAACCCTTTCTAAAGTATGTTTTGGGCTCCGTAGACTCAAATAAGGGACTATGTGTAAGTAAATGAACGTTTTGAAATATGAATGAAATTTTATGGCCCGTATTTCAGTTTAATGTTTGTATGTTTGTCCAGTAACGCATCGTACCTTATCCCGGCCTCGAGTACGGGTAAGAGGTGTTACATAAACATACCAAAACATGCATAAATCAACCATTATCATACAACCAATATGCCATACAAGCACCTCAATCACAATTAATCAAACATTCCTAAACTTATGCATAATTGGTCATGTTTCATTCATACGCTTCTAGCTAATTTCCATCTCAAAACATACCATACTTGACCACATTATAACTACTCCATCACATACCAAATTGGCTATTGAAACATGCATCAACTTAACCATATTAACACATAACAGCAAGGCACCAGAAATACCAAAAGTTCATCAACCACAGTAACATATACATGTCAAAATTATCAACTAACACCAAACACAAGTCCACCTATACATGCCATTATAACCTTGGCCAAAACATCAAAAACTACCGATATAATCGCTGGATAGTGTGATAGATCTCCAACGAACTTCCAAGCCAATCGAAGTTCCGATTATCTATAAAACATGGGAAAGACAACTACATAAGCATAAAATGCTTAGTAAGTTTGTAAAACATGAACATAACTTACCATTTCAATGCATAACCCTAAAATTAAACATGATACAATCCAACCACAAGCTTGGCACAAGCCTAAGCATCATCCACAATACATGTTAGTGCATCATTTCACAATTCACTTGAATTAACAATAGGTAAGTCATTACACATGAACAACATGACATGAAATCATCATTTTTATGAACATAGATATACTTTTATTAACATTTCATTTTCAATTCTTTTTATAGAATCATGAAATAAGTCATTTGAATACTTACCATTCATTTCCTTTTCATGCCCATTGAACCATTTAGAATAACATTGAATATGCAGGAAAGCTCACACAAAGTGTGCTAAACATATAGTCGTAACATTTCCTTTAATTTCCTTTACATCATTGCTCACTCAAGCTGCGAAATGGGTCTGCTCACACAAGCTGACAGTTGGAATGTAAGCTATGTGATGCTACTCACACAAACTGTTGAGTATCTACAACAGATGCCGGACCTCAGCCATCAATAGGACATTAAGGACCAACACCCGAAACATAGTAACCCTAATGACATCATTTGTATCCTATGAATTCCTAAAGTTCAAACGAGACTCAATAATCGTCGAAACATCTTTGGATTTCCAAATTTGATTTCATGGAAAATAATACATGAATATATAATTCAATATAACATTAAAACGTTAATTAATTATATGAACTTACCTCGATGATAAAAACGTAAAAACGAGATCAACTAATCCGAGGCTTTCACTTTTCCCCGATCTAAATTCGTATGAGGTTTGTCTTGATCTAAATAAGAAAATTCAATTCATTTAATACTTATACTATTCAATTCAGTCCAAAATTCATACTTCTGAAAAAATTATGCTTTCCTCTAATGCTTTAACTTCTTTACAATTTAGTCCTTAAGCTCGTAAATTGTAATTTAAGCAATTTCATCCACATTTCATACTATCCGAATGTATTAGGGACCTATATCAACCTATAAAAATCAGTATTTCACAAATTTACCATGGTATTTTAATATTTTGACAAATAAGTCCCTAAATAACAATTTCATCAAAAATCCCTTTACAAAACTTGTTTATTTAACAACAAAGATTCATATTCTTCCATTAAACTTCAAGAATAATGCCAAAATATTCATGGAAAAACCCTAAACCTTTAAAAATTTGCAATTTAATCCTTGGGCTAGCTAGATTTAAGCTACAACGATCTCAAAAATATAAAAATCATTAAAAACGGGACAAAATACACTTACATGCAAAGAATGTTCTTAGCCGAATGTTCAAGCTCCTTCAATGGAGTTTTCTTAACCTATTTTCAGTGGAAGAAACAAATGTTGAGGATGATACTAATTTTTTCTTAGTTTTATTATGATTTATTTATTTAATTACCTTTTTAACTCTTTATTTTTAACTTAAATTTCACTTAATTTATGCCCATCTTTATCCACTAACAATAAGAATGGTCTAATTACCATTTAAATCCACTCATATTTAAGTTTCATAGCAATTTGACTCTTTATACTAATAGAACTCTACTTTTGCACCTTTTACGATTTAGTTCTTTTCACTTAATTAAGCATGCAAACATCAAAATTTCTAATCAAATTTTTTATACGACCCTACTAACATACCGTAAACATTAAAATAATAATAAAATAATAATTTACTCATCGAATTTGTGGTCCTAAAATTACTGTTCCAATTTCACTAAAAACGAGTTGTTACAGACGTGCTAGAGAAATGGCATGGATATTATGCATACAGAGGACATCTTAATAGTATGGCGTGTAATTCCCTACACTAATGGGAGTCTGTTATTAAGGAATTTTGTGAAATAATGTTTTATATTATTTTTAAGAGTCTGTTGTATTTTTGGATGTTTTATTTATATCTTTTGTAATTAATTAAAATAACAAGAAGTATGTTGAAAAAGGATTATTCACAATTTGTTAAAATTATGCTACATGTTTGTATATCGTAACATTTGGCATCCGAACTCGGTGATTTGGGCTGGGTAGAGGGTGTTACACTAAAATCTATGCTAATCTGATTAAAATATCCCTAGGGTTGTCAAAGTTTGACTTGAAAAATATAGTAGTGTTTAACGATGAGAAGAAGTCCAATTAAGTTAAGTACACGTCGTCACATCGTTACAAGACATATTACCTTGTCAGGACATCATTCTTCATGTCGTTGGGACGAGGTGATTCTTCTCATTGGGACTTTGTTGTCATGTCATCATGACGTTGGCTCTTCCTTATCATGATATCGACTCTATTTTATCTAAAATGCGAGACATACTCCACACTTTTAATTAATTAAAGATTTTAACTAAATCTTATTAATTAAAAATTTTATTTATGATTAAACTCACAAATTTTGGTGCGTGATAAATTACCAACTTCTTACAATTTTGGAGATGATGAAGAATTCAAATTAGTTGGGAGTTCTAATTAAACTAAAATATGGTTTAATAAAGGATATGAAACCAAGTGGAAGCAGGGTAACAAACGTGAGTCGGCTAAAATGTTGATGGTTATCGTAATTAATTATACTTCTAATTGCCAATGGACATTAAATCGCCAATTGACTTGAGGGAAAGGTTAAAACTTTTAAATTTCCCATTTAAGTAGAGGATCGAAGATCATAAATTCTCATAAATTTCACATTCTCGTATGAGCCGCAAGATAATTAAACAAACACGGATTTGCAACACTTCGAAATTTGTATAAGTGATAAGTCTTAAAAGGAGCATTGATATTAACTGTGTTGTTCTGAATTTTAATCCCGTTCTCTTATAATTTATTAAAAAAATAAAGAATATTTATAAGAAAAATTTTGAATCAATCATAAAGTGCCACGTATCAAATCGAAATTGTTATAAGTAAAGTCAAAACTACCATGAACGAAAATGATGACATCATATTTTTGTTATAATTATTTTATTTATTTAATTTAAATTAAGAAATAATTAATAAAAATTTATATTATCACTAATTAAAAAATAATTAAGTAATAATATTAAATATTATTTTATCTTCAATTAATTAAATTAATAATAAATAAAAATAAATAAAAGAGTTTGAATTCTTATAAAATAATTAAATTCTATTATTATTTTATTTTATTCATGTGATTGTTACTATAAAAAGAGGTCACCTCAAGTCATTTTACACATTCACGCTTAAAAAGCCTAGAAGATCTCTAATGTAATATTTGAAGAAGCCAAAGAACTTGAAGAAATTTAGAGGAATGCCATATTAGTTTTGAAGAAAAGTCGCATTCGAATTCAATTCAACCGCAGAAAGGTCACTAAACTATTGCACGAGTTCTATTTTGGTCACTGAACTTTTAATTTTTCCAATTTAGTCACTAAACTATTTGAAATCAATTTTTTTGTTCATTGAACGTTAACAAGCATTTGAAATTTTATGGAAGCGCTAATGTGTGATTTTTTTTATTGGTCTAATAACAAATTTAGCTCTCTAATGTTTATATATTTTTATCAACTTGATATTAAATATAAAAAAATTAACAAATTTGGCTCTTAATGTTTACAAAAGTTGTAATTTTAATTCAAATTCTAAAAAATCAATAAATTTAAGTTTTAATGTTTATAAAATGACAAATTTACAAAATTTTTAAAATTTAAATAGTTTGTTGTCGGGTCATGCTAGCAGTATCCATGGTTATGGAAACCTTCATCACCATTCCATTCTCTTTAATAAACGAACAAACAGATTCTTGTCTTCGCAGTCCATATTTGGTACTCTGATGAAAATACGACTGTTCTAATCTGATGGGAAGTCATCCTTAACTTTCTTTATTTTTATTTAGGGCTAGTTTAGTATTGCTTCTTAAAAGCACTTTTTAGATAAAAACATTACTAAACAAAATATTTTTGAGCTTTTTAAAAATGTTTTTGAAAAAAATTATTTTTTAAAAATACTTTTTTTTTTGCGAGAAACAGAAAGCAAAACAATTTTAACTTCTGCCTAAAAATTTTTTTGTAACATCCCGATTTTGGTCCTAGTCGGAACAGTGGTTTCGGGGCTACAAATTCGATGAAGAAAATTTTATTTTTATTATATTTTTATGGTCTATGATTTTACGAAATAATTTTGCGAAAACCTCGTTTGAAAATTTTGACGTTCGGGCACTCAATTTAATCAAAAGGACTAAATTGTAAAAGTTGCAAAATGTGTGTTCTAGTTTACAAAGGTACTAAGTACTTGTGAGTAATGGGTTTTTTAATTGGGGGTCCTTAAATGGTAAATAGCCCATTTTGTAATTAGTGGACAAAGATGGACATGGCATGGTATGTTTTTATTTATTTTTCATTAAGGGTATTTTAGTAAATTGGTAAATAAAGCTAAAATAATTATGAAAAAGATGTCATCTTCTTCATTTTTCTCATGCCATAGTCGTATATGGAGATGGAAGACATGGCTAGGGTTTTTAAAACTTCCAAGCTTGATTGTAAGTCCATCTTTTCCCCGTTTTAAAGTTCTTTACATTTTTGAGATCTCGGTAACTTGTTCTACTTATTTCTACCATTAATTTGAGCTAAGGTTCATGTCTAAAAATTTACCCATGAATAATATGCATGTATTTTGATGTCTAATGATAGAAAATAAAGGTTGGGTGTTAGATAAACGACTTTTGCTAAGCGATTTTACGTGAAAACGAGTAAAATGACATAATCGGTAAAAATACCTAATGTTCATAAATACATGTTAGAGTGAGAATTGGATGTTGCTATAGAAGGGAGAAATGATTAGCATGCCATAAAACATAAGAAAATAGGGTGAAGTTTAATTTACGAGATTTGGGGAAAAAAGTGTAAATATGTGAAAGTTTAAGGGAAAATTTTTAATTTTTCCAAAATATGATTTTGGGTTGATTTGAATAATATGAGTCCTAATTAGGCTATATTTGAAATGATAGAGCAAGGAAAATCGAAATTCGGGCTAAAATCGGCAAAATACCAAGTTGTGGACAAAATGGTAAAAATGACAATATTCGCATACGAGGTAAGTTCATATGATTTTAATAATGCAATGTGTATTTTAATGTTAGTGTTATGATATTATTGAATTGTAAGTATACATATATGTGAATAATTTGATATTATGTAAATGATGTAACATTACTATATGTTATTGATGTCTTTATAATGGTATGATGATTATTATTTACGAATTGTTGTATGCTATGATTATTATTGAATTACTATACAAATTATGTGGGATACTTGAAAAATATGAATTGCCACCGGAGTATCGATATTGACATCACGAGAAAGATGGCAAAGGCGTATGATCGAGGAAAGAGCCCGTTTGAACCTTAGGAATAGGTTAGGATACAAGTGACATGTCACTAGGAAATTGAGATCCGAACTGGTTGAGTTGCGTTCCAAGTTCGTGAGAATTATGAGGCATCCGAACTCGTTGAGTTACGTTCCGAGTTCACTTATGGATGCAAGCATCCGAACTCGTTGAGTTGTGTTCCGAGTTCATTATGGATGTGAACACCGGAGCTCGTTGAGTTACGTTCCGAGTTCATTATGGGTGAGATTATGGTAGCTTTTCTACATAAACCGCAGGCTATTGAGTTTGTCTAGCTGTGGGCTTCCGTGTATCCGATTATATTCAGAGTGTTCAACGGGTAATTTGACGGAGTATTCGATAATGGTCCCAATGAGACAAGCCATTGGTGAGTATGTTCTTAAGTTAAATTATAAGTTGTACATGTATGTACACTAAACTTATGTGTGATGCCTTAATATATGATGTATATAGTATTGGTGAATACTATAAAAATGACATGATGAGGAATAAGTCTTGATACTTGATGACATTGAGATTATGGATCTATGCCCATGAAGCATAATTATGTGTTCTTTCCATGATGGATGAAATGATATTGTATGGATTTGGTGAATAATAGTGGTGAATGAGTAAATTCAGTCTTGACAGTTTTGGGTTACTGCAGTGATGCAAATTTGGAAATTCACCATAAATTGTGGAAATTGAGTTAGGGGCTGAATAAAATATTAAATTAAAGCTAAATTAGTCTAGTTTCACATAGAGGAAACGATACATGCAATTGAATTTTATGTTATGAGATATTTAAATTGTTGTGATACAGAGTCTGAATGACTTCGAGATCCCTTATTCCTATTTGAGAAATTCACTAAAAATTGTGAAAAAATAATTATGAGTTATAATTCCTTATTTAGTATATTTTTAAGATAAATAAACATAATAGCCCTTTGAATTCTGTATAGGGAGAAAATTGATTCGTAGTGAACAGAGGTCAGAGTAGCTGAACACTGAAACAGGGAAAACTTTAATGAATAAACTGTACTAATTGGCTGAGTCAAAAGTTATGAAAATTTTATGGAAGAAAGGTATACGAGTCTAGTTTTAAGGAAAATTAACGGAACTTAATTTGGAGTTTCGTAGATCCAGATATAAATGATTTAGTAACTGTAACTTGATAAAACAGCTTAACCTGAACATGTGTAATTGTACAATTATAGTGTTTTATCTTGAAAAGCATGTTAGTAATTGCTTATTAATTTTGTATGGACTTATTAAGCGTAAAGCTTACCCCTCCTCTCCATTTCTTTAGTATTGGAAAGTCGGCTCAGGGTTAGAGATCGTCGGAGGCAGAATCACACTATCAAGCTATCACTTTTGGGAGAATTAATTCAAATATTAGAAATATCAAGTGAGTGGCATGTATAGGAAGCTAGTTTTATGACATGTATTATTATTATGATTTGGCATAACCTATTGATCTACGTTGAGTTATTGTATATGGCCATGGGATGTGGCCCATATTCACTATGGTTTGTAAGCTTAATTAATCATGTCATGTTCTATGTTTCTGGTGTGATGAGGTAGTTAGCTTTATTTGTTGTGCATGATTGGTGATACATTAGGTAAGTTGAATGCATACTTATGGATCATGAATTAAATGTAAATAAGTAATAATGCCTTAAACATGAATGTTTAATGGACAAATTGGTAACCACAGTAAGATCGTATTAAACGAGAATAAGATTTGGCATATCTAGTTCTAGTTAATGTAAGAATGTACATTACATATATGATAGTAGGCAAATGATACGTTGGTATTAAAATAGATGATATTGAATGTTATTGAACTCATGTATGTGCTAATATCTTGTGTTGAGGTTGATAGTCATGGATGTTGGTTAAAGTGAAATATGTTTAAAATGAAAGACTTGTTGTTGCGTGAAATTTTCTAGGTTTTCGTAAGTTCTCGGTTTAGTCCCGAAACCATTCTAAAGTATGTTTTGGGCTTCGTAGACCCAAATAAGGGACGTTATACATGTGTCTGAACAGTTTTGAATTAAATGAATTTTTAGGGCCAGTTTTCGTTTGTGTGCATGTTTAAGTCCGGTAATACCTCGTATCCGGTCCCAGCGTCAGACACGGGTATTACAATTTTTTTGTCCAAAAATATTTATAAGAAGTAATACTAAATTCACCCTTTATCTATCATCACAAAGTGTTACAAAACTACAAACGTATTCGTCAAAATTATTAACATAATTGCATGCTTTACTGTGCATTTGAGCTTGAATTCCATATATTAACTCCCATTATACCTGTTATGCATATTGGTTAGAATTATTAACATAATTTCATGCATTATTGTACATTTGAGCTTGAATTCCATATATTAACTCCCATTATACCTGTTATATAGCTTAAATTTGCATAGTTGAATAGTTCCAATATTGGACTAAAATTTCTAGTGAATAACACCTTGAACACAATATGAAAACATGGATTATTAGTATATTTACCTCTTATAGTACTGAAAATGAAAGAAAAAAAAAAGTCTAAAAGAAAAAAAAAAGAGGCTGATTTAGAATTGGAATTTGAACACCTTCAACTTCAATTCAAACATTAAAGTAGTATATATGGGTTCCAAGAACACAAGAAATCCACAAATTGACCTCGAATTCAATTCCCTTCTCTTAAACATAGTCAACCCGATCAACAAACCCAGATCTAAATCCGCTTTCTAACTAAAAGCAAGCCTATTGAAAAATCCCCTATCTATCCTCCTGTCAAATACAAAAATGGTGCTCTCATTTTGATTATTGTCAAAATCCCCCGTTTATCCTCCTGTCTTTCTAACTCACACCAACATATAAACGTAAATAGTGCTCTCATTTTGATTATTATCAAAATTTTAAAAAAATTGTAGATCTTGTAAATTTTTACATTTTTTTTCATTTTGTAAATAATGTGAGCTAAATTTATTGATTTTAAGATTTTAAATTAAAATAAAAAATTTATAAATATGGAGGACCAAATTTGTTATTATTTTATATTTAGGATCAAATAGATAGATTTTGTGGACATTAGAGTACTAAATTAATTATTAGATCAATAAAAAAATGACATAATCACTTCCATCAAATTTCAAAAAGTGTTAATTTTGAATAGTTTTGTAATTATTTCTATACTTTAAGATTTTGATTTTAATTTTTTAATTTATATATTTTAATTTTTAAAACCATGATTAAATTCTTAGAATATGTGAATATTAAATGTTAAATTTATTAATTTTTTAAAATTTATAATTAAATTAATAAAATAAATAATATTAAGAATTAAATTTATTATTATAATATATCATGTCAATAACTAAACACATTTTAACAATAAAGTAACTAAAATATGAAATTGACTTAACGGTAAATTAACAAAAGTATTTGATGATGTAAATATAAACCCGGTTTTGAAAACAATTATTATACTAATGAATATATTTAATTTTGTATAATATAATTTATGAATTTAATAAAATTTATGGTAAAACGGAAAATTTTGACAACCAAGAGTTATGCAAGCACAAGTCTAAATATTTTCGATGAAAATTAATCAACTATATTTTAAAATTAAAATCTTAAGACAAATTGCAAAATGGGGACTACTCTAGAGAGTAGAGAGACAATGGATAATCTAGCGATTTCCCTTTACAAATAAAGAAGAAATAATAAATATAGCCACATCATCGATCCAAGTGAACCCCTATTCTAAGCGTCTGAACCGAATCTCATCCGTTCATTTTTATCCAAAATAAAATATCATCTTTGCAAATGATCATCAAACAGTATCTAAAGCTGTGTTGGCTCTCGGCTTTAGTTTTCAGTGTAGAAAATTTTGAAAACCGAAGAGAGAAGCGAGAGATTTTTGTGGGGACTGACTGCCCTTTCAAGATCAAAGCTTTGTTGAAGGAATTTTTTCTTTCATTTTCGCTATTCTTTTTGCAAAATTAATGGCTACTGAAGAGGTCAATAATCCGCCTTCACTTCCTTCTTACCCACAGGTACACATCTTCACTCCTCACAATTTTTTTCCTTTCTTTTTTTTCTTAACGATGATCAAAATTTTGATCTTTAAAGTTTGTGTGTGTGTAATTTTTGATGGAATATAAAAGAAAACCATTTTCATTCAACCTCAAATTTCATGGATTTTGTGTGTGTGTAATTTTTTTACTGATTTAGTATTTCTCTTTTATTTTCTCATCTTCAATTCAGTTTTTTTTTTCAGAAATTTCTTCATTTTCATTTGATTCTGATATTTTCTTTTTATATATTTTTTTAAAAAGACACTTTGCCTTGAGAATTGTCAGAAAACTTATATTTCCTTTTTTTTTTGTTTCTCATTTTCATATTTTTTCTGGCTGCAGTTTTGATGTTCATCAAAGAAGTTTCTGTCGATCTCATGAGGATTTTATTTTTCGTTTGTAATTTTACATCATAGTAACTTCATGACTTATTTTCCTCCACTTTTAAGCATAAAATTTAAGCTACCTAGCTTAAAAATTGCTTGAAAATCGAGAAATAATTCGTCTTTAATTTGATCATGCAGCTAATTATTAATGCCATAGAAGCGTTAAACGACAAGAATGGTTCAAACAAGACCTCAATATCCAAATACATAGAGTCCAAGTATGGAGATTTGCCTGCTGGCCATTCCAGTCTCCTTTCTCACCACCTTAATATAATGAAAGAAAGTGGGGAGCTTGTGTTTTGGAAAAACAATTACATGAAAGCTGATCCGAACGCTCCACCAAGGCGTGGGCGTGGTAGGCCTCCAAAACCCAAGGTCCCATTGCCACCTGGTATGGTTTTAAGCTCTGCAAGGCCGAGGGGCCGCCCTCCTAAGGACCCCAATGCTCCCCTTAGGTCCCCCAAGCCTTCTGGGAGTGGGAAACCACGTGGAAGGCCAAGGAAGATGGCTCGACCCGAAGGGGGAATAGCTGCCAGCTCCACAACTATGATGTCGGCCTCCGTTAGGCCTAGGGGACGTCCGCCTAAGGTGAAGACTTCCGCATTCACTGAAGTTAGTGTTGGACATTAAACAGTATTCTCTTCAACGGTTTTTAACTTGTAGTGGTGATTTACTATTTACTTAATGTTTATTTGTTTGTTTTGTTGTAGAATTTGCACGGTGTTTGTTAGTTTGATAATCGTGTGTGTCTTGTAGAAAATTTAATGTAGTTGTACTTGAGGCTTTGTACTTTTTTCTTCTTTTTTTCTTTTAAATTGAAAGTCATTGTAAAAAGGATGAGTTTGACGACCATGTCGAACTTGTTTATCCGTGTTGTGAGATTGCTTCAATTTTGAGTGAGATGCTTGTTTACTAATTACCCATGATACCCAAACTCTTCATTTCCCTTGAAATGTAATATTTGTGTATCAAACATATTTGGACATGATTCTGAGGTTAAGGTAAGTAAAAATTGAGCATGATCGTATTAGACTTATACATATACATATACCCTTGTCAACTTTTACCCCGAAATTAGGTAAGACATAGATGCTTGCTATGCCATGTGTTTGCTTGCCTAATATTTGTTAATATTTGTTAATATTTGTTAATATTTGCTCTAGTACTGTTCGTGAAAAAGAAAGGCGGAACTATGCGAATGTGTATTGATTATCGTCAGCTCAACAAAGTGACGATAAAGAATAAATATCCGTTGCCACAGATAGATGACTTATTTGACCAGTTGAAAGGAGCTTCAGTGTTTTCGAAGATTGATTTGTGGTCTGGCTATTATCAGTTGCGAGTTAGAGATTCTGACGTTCCTAAGACTGCTTTTAGAATGAGATACAGACTGCTTTTAGAATGAGATACAGACACTATGAGTTTTTAGTGATGCTGTTTGGGCTCACTAATGCCCCGGCGGTTTTTATGGATCTGATGAATTAGATATTTAGACAGTATTTAGATCGATTTGTAGTGGTGTTCATGATGATATTCTGATTTACTCTCACAATGAGTCCGAGCACGCTGAACACTTGAGGTTAGTACTTCAAATTTTGTGAGATAATCAGTTGTATGCAAAATTCAGTAAATGTGAATTTTGGTTAAAGGAAGTCAGCTTTCTGGGGCATGTTGTATCCGCTTCGGGTATTAGTGTTGATCCGAATAAAATTTCAGCCATTCTTGATTGGAAGCCTTCGAGGAATGTTTCTAAAGTTTGGAGCTTTCTGGGACTTGCTGGGTACTATCGACGATTCGTTAAAGGTTTCTCGATGATCGCAACACCGTTGACGAAACTACTCCGGAAAGATGTCAAATTTGAGTGGTCAGAGAAGTGTCAGAAAAGTTTCGATCAGCTGAAGACTTTTTTGACCGAGGCTCCTGTGTTAGTTCAGCCGAAGTCTGGTAAAGAATTCGTAGTCTTCAGTGGTGCCTCTTTGAACGGTTTGGGTTGTGTGTTGATGCAGGAGGGTAGAGTTGTTGCGTATGCTTCAAGACAACTAAAATCTCACGAGAAAAATTATCCAACTCATGATATTGAACTAGCCGCGATTGTGTTTGCTCTTAAAATTTGGCGTCACTACCTGTTTGGAGAGAAATGCCATGTTTTCACTGATTACAAAAGCCTAAAATATTTAATGACTCAGAGAGACTTAAATCTGAGACAACGACGGTGGCTAGAATTATTAAAGGATTATGAAATCACCATTGATTACCATCCAGGTAAGGCTAAAGTGGTGGCTGATGCCCTAAGTCGAAAATCTCTATTTGCTCTTCGAGCAATGAATGTACATTTGTCTATTTCCATCGATAATAAGCTAATAGCGGAATTGAAAGCAGAACCAGTGTTAATTGGGCAAATTTGTGAAGCACAGAAAATTGACGACGAATTGGTTGCTAAACTAGCTCAATGCGATTCTAATATGGGTTCAAAATTTCATATTGATGACAATGATTGTTTAAGATATAGAGATTGATTATGTGTCCCGAGAAATTCAGAACTTACTTCGACGATTTTGAGTGAGGCTCATAATAGCCGAATGTCGATCCATCCTGGTAGCACGAAAATGTACAACGATTTAAAAAGAAAATATTGGTGGCATGGTATGAAAAGAGATATTTCTGACTTTGTCTCTAAATGTTTGATATGTCAACAAGTGAAAGCAGAACATCAGGTGCCCTCAGGGTTACTACAACCGATCATGATACCTGAGCGAAAATTGGATCGAGTAACAATGGACTTTGTATCTGGTTTGCCGTTGACGCAGAGCAAGAAAGACTCAATCTGGGTTATTGTTGATAGATTGACGAAGTCCGCTCATTTTATCCCTGTTCGCACAAATTTTTCGCTCGATAAATTGGAAGAATTATATGTTTCCCAAATTGTTCGATTACATGGAGTACCTACTTCTATTGTTTCTGATAGAGACCCCAGATTTACATCTTGATTCTGGAGAAAATTTCACGAAGCGTTGGGTACTAAGTTACATTTTAGCACTGCTTTCCAGAAAACCAACTTCTCGTAACCAGAATTCACATTTACTAAACTTTACATACAACTGTTTATCTAGCAGAGTCTGTAGCACTATTTTCAGATGTTCAACATGCTCAGATTCATCACGTGAATAAATCAAAATATCATCAATGAATACAACAACAAATTGATCAAGATATGATCCGAAAATTCTATTCATTAAATCCATAAATACAGTAGGTGCATTCGTTAAACCAAATAGCATAACTAAAAATTCATAATGCCCGTACCTCATTCTGAAAGCAGTTTTCAGAATGTCAGAGTCCTTTACCTGCTACTGATAGTAACCCTATCTCAGATCTATCTTTGAAAATGTAGTAGCACCTTTCAACTGATCAAATAAGTCATCAATTCGAGGCAGAGGATATTTGTTTTTTATAGTCAATTTGTTAAGTTGTCGGTAATCAATACACATTCTCGTTGTGCCATCTTTCTTTTTCAGAAACAGAACAGAAGCACCCGTGGTGAAAAACTCGATCTAGCAAACCCTCAATCGGTCAATTCTTGCAACTGAGATTTTAATTCCTTTAACTCGGTCGGAGCCATTCTATATTGAGCTATTGAAATCGGAGTAGTACCAGGTGCTAATTCAATGCCAAACTCGACTTCTCGAATCGGAAGCAAACCAGGTAGTTCTTTAGGAAACACATTAGAGAAGCCACAAACAACAGGCACTGATTCAACTTTCTTATCATTCACTTTCGAATCTAACACATAAGCTAAGTAGGCTTCACAGCCTTTCTTCACATGTTTCCGTATTTTCATTGCAGATACCACAGCTAGTAGTCCATTCAGATCACTAGACTCAATTCGAATTATTTCATCATTCTTACACCTTAAATCAATGACTTTTCGTTTGCAATTCACAATAGCAGCATGCAAATTTAACCAATCCATTCCCAGAATTATGTCAAATTTATCGAAAGGTAAAAGCATTAGATCAGCAGGAAAACAAATATCTCGTATCATTAATGGGCAATTCTTGCAGGCTTTATCAACCAAGACACTTTTGCCTAAGGCGTTCGATACTCTAATTACGAATTCAGTAGACTCTACACCCAAAGTCTTACTATGCACTAAATTCATACAGATATAAGATTATATTGATCCAGGATCTATCAATGCAATCACAGAAGTATCATAGAGAGTAAAAGTATCAGTAATCACGTCTAGAGAGGAGGCTTCCTCACGAGCTCGGATAACATAGGCTCTGGCAGGTGCTCTGGCCTCAGATCTAACAATAGTATCTCCAGTAGCTCTTTGACCACTACTTGCATTTCTTGCATTTTTGGAAGGTCTACCTGTAGCTGAGGTGTTGCTCGGTCTCAGATTCTGTACATTCTCTTGCTCAATAGGTTCAGAACAATCTTTTACAAACTGGTCCAAAGATCCACATCAGAAACAGGTTCGGTCATTCAATCTACAATTTCTCGGATGCCTTTTACCACAGTGTTTACATCCCGGTCTCTCAGATAGAACATTACTGACACTTGCAACGGAAGTAGCAGGGACTCTGAAGTTTGAATACGATCTACCTTGATCTCGGTTTGAATGTCCCATATTAGCATTTGGACGGCTTTGATCATCTTGGAATTTCTTTGACGTAGATTGAAATGATCTACTCGAAGATCTCTTTCTAGCATCTCTAGCCTCAGAATCAGCTTTTCTTTTCTCTTTACTTAATTCTTTAGCTTTACATGCTCGCTCAATGAGCACTACCATTTCTTTAATTTCCAAAATCCCAACTAACAGACGGATATCTTTGTTTAGTCCATCTTCAGACCTTTTGCATATTATTGCTTCATTCGATACACATTCCCGAGCATACTGGCTCAATCTCACAAATTCACGTCCGTATTCAGTAACAGACATACGACCCTGTTTAAGCTTGAGAAACTCTTTACGTTTCTAATCAATGAATCTCTGACTGATATATTTCTTCCGGAATTCAGATTGAAAGAAATCCCAAGTAACCCGTTCACTCGGGACTACAGATATTAAAGTTTTCCACCAATGATACACTGTATCTCTCAAAAGTGAAACGGTACATTTAACACATTCCTCAGGACTCAGAGACATTTCATCAAACACTCGTATTGTATTTTTTAACCAGAATTCGGCTATTTCAGTATCATCATTCGTTGTAGCTCGAAACTCTTCAGCCCCATACTTTCTAATCTTATCAACCGGTGGTCTACTCAACTGTACCAGATTCACTCATGGCATATCAGGAGTTTGAGAAGGATTAACCAGGGGTGGAGGTTGTTATACAGTCGGATTGGTTCTAATATATTGAGTGAACCAATCATTCATCATCTGATAGAAGGCTTGCTCAGCCTCACCATCATGGCTACTCGTAGCCGGTCTAGAATCAGCTTGCACCGTCCCTTACACGGGAGCAGGCGCATTGCTTTCAACATCATCAGCTACAGCTCTATCGGGATCCATTTGCTATATAAAAGCACATTTCAATGTCAGGAGTCATCACACTATTACAGATTCAGTTATATGGCATATATAGCTAGACTCACATACGCTATGGTAGTCTTAGAACCGACTAAACCATAGCTCTGATACAAAATAAAATGTAACACCCTTAACCCATAACCGATATCAAATTAAGGTTACGAGGTATTACCAGACAGACAGAACATTTCAGACCAATTCAGAATCACAGGTATTATTTAACATCATTTCATAAGCAATCATCTCTAAATATGGTCTACGAGACCTACAACATATGTTTAAGAACAGTTACAGCTAAACCGAACACATTCATAAAATTCAGAACATAGACAATTTTACAATTCTATTTAGGTTACACGCCCGTGCGTCCAGGCTGTATGCCTCACACGGGTATCAGAGACAACTATGTGAACCAGCTGTCCCAAACCAGGGTAACCATACTGAATTTCACCCATGGCCATTAGGCACGCCCGTGTGCAATGGCCGTGTGATACTTAGCTAGCTGCTGACTTTAGCTCACGGCCATATGACACGCCCGTGTCACCTGACCGTGTGGCACCATGGAGGCTTGATTTAAGCCAATTTGCCACCCCTTTTAGAGGTCATCCTTACAGGCCATATTAAACAACATTCATACAACAATTTTCAACCAATTCCATGCTCAAAACATGCTTCATTATAACAAAAACATATTAGCTCGTAAAACACTACAACCATACATCATTTGACACCATCAACCAAATACTAAAACTATATACAACATTTCATTTGCTAGCCAACTCTAATGGCATAATATATACACATCAAAACATATATATATAGACCTTCTAGCCTATACATGCCATACTTTAAAATATTTACACTTTCAAAAGTACCAAAATGGGATCGATAGTGTGGTGACAATCCTCGACTATCCCCGAGCCTTCAGTAGCTACGATAACTGTAAAATAGACAGTAAACACACAGAGTAAGCTAGAAAGAGCTTAGTAAGCCAAATACAATTGGTCTAACTACTAAAGCATATAAATACAATTCACCCATATAGATTCATAACCATTTCATAGAATAATTCATAAACTTAACCATGCTCCTTTGTTTGCATATATGTCATGCTTCATTTCCATACATATTTCACAGAGACAGAGTTTTTCATATTCAGAAATTTAGTACGATACAATCGTACCTGCATAGGTTATACATTTCATATATTCAATCCCAGATTCCGTACGCTATCATTAGACGGGTCAGAAACAATATAGATGCTCATAAACAAGTACAATGCCGATGTCCCAGACGTGGTCTTACATGTAATTCAATATCGATGCCTCTGTCCCAGACAGGATCTTACACGAAATCAGATATGATGCGATGTTCCCAGACATGGCCTTATACGTAAATTTCAATCGAGGCCTGTGTCCCAGACATGGTCTTACACAATACCTCAGACAAATGTCAACTTTTCTTAGAAACATACAGAGCTTTTCAGATATTAACATATTATCATACTTTACTCCAAGATATTCATCAGGCACTCAAGGCCATCCAATATAGATTACAGTTTATATGTGCAGAATTTATTTCAATTAACACGTAATTGTAATTTGACTTACCTCGGACGGATGTCAGATAAAACGAGTCGTCTATTCAACTATTTTGGACTTCCCCCGATCTCAGTCTGATTTTCTTTGTTCTTGATCTAATACAATACAAATTTAACTATTCAATCATTCATTTTATTCAATTTAATCCATATACACATATTTAGGGCACTTTACATTTTATCCCTGACATTTTCACACTTTGACAATTTAGTACATTTTTTCACAAAATCACCAATATGCAAAATTTCTTTGCAACAAGCGCTAGCCGAATTTTCATGGCTTCTATATAAGCCCATACAACATGTTCAATTCACAATTTAGTCCTAAACCTCATTTTCAAAATTTAACCCAAATAGCTCAATTTCATCAAAAAGTCAAAGACAAAACTTATGGACCATCTACCAAGCCTTCATAATTCCTTCAAAAGCATCATAAAACTCATGATATCAACAATGAAAATTCATGAAATCTTTAACAGAAATAGAAATTTAGACATGGGTTTTGAAGAACACGAAGCAACGATCACAGAAACATAGAAATTATCAAAAATAGAAATTATCAAAGTGCCGAAACCTAAAATGGCTCTCCTTTTTCTTTTTCTTTGATTTTTGGCTATATGCATGATAATATGACCAATTTCTTATTTTCATTTTATTATTATAACATTATAATCACCTTTTACCATTTTACCCTTAATGACATAATAGTAATTTCTACCAACTCATGTCCATATCTGTCCATGCATTAGTACAATGGTCCAATTGACATGCAAGGACCTTTATTTTAAAAGCCAAGCCAAATAGGTGCTTAGCATCTAGCACTTAAATTTTACACTTTACGCGATTCAATCCTTTTTCATAATTAAGCACAGAAATAGACAAATTAAATCACAGAAATTTTCACAGATGTAAATTCACATATCACAGACACAGAAAATAATATTAAAATATTTTTCAAACTCAGATTTGTGGTCCCAAAACCACTATTCCGACTAGGGTCAAAACCGGACTGTTACAGGTAATTCGTTGATCTCAAATGTAGAAAGGATCTAGCTTGGACGGGTGTTCCTTGAGTGATCGTGTAACACCCTCACGCCTGAGACCATCGCCAGAGTCAAGCTTGAGGTGTTACTAAACTTAATTCATCAATTTAACAGCTCAAACAATTTATTTTTAAAACTTCCAGACAAGCTGTCAATCTGCGTTATAGTCGCTTAAAAATTCATATCTCGAGTTACGAAACTAAAAATCCAATTCCGTAAATTTTTACTGAAACTAGACTCATATATCTATCTACTAATTTTTTTCTAGAATTTTTTGTCTGTCCAATTAGTACAGTTTATTAGTTAAAGGCTCCTCTATTTTAGGGTTCAACTACTCTGACCCCTGTGTATTACGAATTAGATATCTCCCTGTACAGAGTTTCAATGACTATTCCGTTTCTTTCTTATAAAACTAGACTCAATAAGTATTTCATAAATGTAAAATAAAATGCCTAATTGTTTTTGTACAATTTATAGTGAATTTTTAAAATCAGAATAGGGGATACAGAGATCACTCTGACCCTGTTCCACCAAAACTTAAATATCTCACAAAATATAACTCATATACCTGCTTTGTTTACATAACTTATTAATCATTTAATTCCATTTCTACTATTTTTAGTGATTTTTCAAATTCACGTCACTACTGCTGTCTGAATCTATTTTATGGTAAATTTTATCTATTTCATGGTTTCCATGGATTAGCTAGCAATTTGACATACATAACTCCAAATTATAAACCAGTCAGACTACCAATGCTTTCATCCAACACCAGAATTAGAAGACATTCCCATATAACAAGAATTTCTTCAGAAGATCAATAGCCATAGAAATATTTACGAGAACGGGTAAACACATAGAACATCTCAAAAGAGATCGCTAAATGTCCGGTCATAAGCTGTCACACTCGGATAGTTCACATTTCAAATATCATTTCCCAACTAGTTCTACCATCACAAATTTCATATTAAACCATTCACTAAAGAAGACCAGTTCTGAATAATTTTTGATTTTCACTTTTTTCGACCTTGCACCTGAGTAATTTGATTTACCAAAGAGAATTCCTTCTCTAACTGGGACAGTACATAACTCCAATAATCTTTACGTCAATCCGATACTTTACTGGCTCTGACTTTACTTATCAGCTCATTTTCAATCTCTGATCATACTTATAATTATTCTATCATTGAAATCTTTGGGTTCTCAACCAGAAACTTATTCAATACAAATCTCATGAAATTCCATTATAAGTACCATTTCGGTAAGGGGAGGGGTTGTAGGACCTCTGACTCGACTTTTTTTTTTTATACATACACATATGACACAACTTCCATCATCATAGCAACATCATCAAAATCATGTCATTCATTCAGGCAATGCAACATTCATGTTGGCTTACACCAATTTTCCTATTGTCCCATTCAGACAATATACTTATGCATACATTCTATGTTTTCTAGAAAGCTTTACTTATCCATTCATTTAATTAAATTAAGTCATGCTCATGACATCATATAAGGCCAAACAAACATAGATATTTGAATCATAATCACAACTTTCATTTCGTGCATCATCATGTATATATCATTACAATCATATAATTCAGTCCAACAATTTAACATAGATAAGTTCATTTCATTATAATCCTTTATCTCATAAAAATTATATATCATTAACATTCATCAACATTCGATGTCCAATCAAGACAAGGACATTTTCATTCTTATCATAATATTATGACCTTTATTCATACCTATACTACTTTCTATTTATTCCGTTCATCTTATCAAGTAAGCCACATACACTACATCATATGAGCATTAAGAAATATGGATATTTATCACATATGTATCATAAACTTTTATTCATACTTTTCTGAATCGAGACTTATCATTATCATAATTTTACTCAAATACCTTCACATAACATTGAACATGGTAGGTGTAGCTCGGTTAGAGAGTACCCTGTCTAAATAAGATGGTACTCATACGCGTCGAAAGACATCACACTATCACAGATCAGTGGCATGTATAGCTAAACTGTGGTAAGTAAAGGTAAGGGTAAGGTAGACCACAATGACCAGAAAATGGTAAGTAAATAGTACAAACCACGGGTGCCATACCCCAATGCGACATGGAAATACCATACAGATGAACAATTTGGTAAATTCCTTAAACTATTACAGAAATTACATATTAACTTACTGTTTATCGAAGCTCTCTCGCAGATGCCAAACGCAGTCAAATTTTGAAGGGAGCTTCTAACAAACAAATGAAAGTTTGATGAGGCGTCACATGTGGAGTTGAATGCAGTTTGCTCAGCTATATTATAGAATAAGCTACCCAACAAATCGAAAGATCTAGGGAGTTTTACGATTCCTTGTTTAATTGGTAGTTTAGATGCTCATAATGCATTGGCTGACTTAGGGGCAAGCATTAATGTTATGCCTTATAAAATGTTTAAACAGCTAGGTCTTGGGAAACCCAAACAAACTAGGATGAGAATTCAATTGGCTGATAAAACCATTAGATTTCCTAGGGGTATCATTGAAGATGTTCTTGTTAAGATCGATAAATTTCTATACCCAGTAGACTTTGTTGTTCTAGACTTGGAAGAGGATAGTAACACACCTTTGATTTTAGGACGAGCCTTTTTAGCGGCTGGTAGAACCATTATTGATGTTGGTACAGGTGAACTCACACTTCATGTGGGAGACGAAACAATCACCCTTCAAGCTCATAATTCGGGTAACACATCAAAAAGCGAAGGTAGTTGTATAAATTATTCTACTAGTATTGATCATGTGGTGAAACCCTCTATGCAGGAAACAATTTCGAAGAACGCATATGAGCCATGTTCAAACAACAACAAATGACCTATCTATGAAGAACGAAGGCTACAAATTGAGGAGCTAGATGAATGGCGGACACAGAAACTGAGAACACCCAATAAACCGAAATCGAGCCAGGACAAGCTCAATACCTTACCAAATCAACTTAAGGCTGGAGACAAAGTACTACTAGATGCAACAGATCCTCGCATTGCCACTCCTGAACCTAATGAAGAAATTCCTCTTACAGTACTCAGTATTTTCCCATATGGTACAGTTGAGGTAATTCATCCCAAATTCAGCACATTTAAGGTAAACAATACCCGTCTTAAACCTTATGTTGATAAAGTTGATAACAAGGATGAGGAGTGTAAACTCCTCGCACCACCTTAACCATACAGAAGAGAGGTAAGTCCAGCTTAAGACTATAAATAAGCGCTTCTCGGGAGGCAACCCGAGCACTAACAGTAATGATTTATTTAAGTTTTAGCTTTTAACATCTAACATACTAATCGAATCGTGGAATGCAGGCTTTCTAAAGACCACACGGCCAGGCACACGGGCGTGCATTAGACCGTGTGAAATAGGGAAAATTTTTTTCCCTAACACGGGAAGCGATAAGTTGCCACGGCTGTGCGACATGGCCATGGTTGAACCTGCCAAAACAACACGGAAGTGCGACACGCCCGTGCCTTGAAACTGTGGGTGAAACTATCAAATTAGCACGGGCATGTGACACGTCCTTGCCCATCAACCGTGGGTGAACCTGTCAAATTAACATGGGCGTGGACCTATGTACACACGTGTAGGAGAAGCGAACGAAGCAAGACACGGCCGTGCAACACAGCCGTGTGCACCCACACGCCTAAAGAACACTGGCGAGGGCCGAATGTCAGACACGTCCAAATTCAAAATTTGAGAAACACACGGGAAAAAATTAGGCCACACGGGCGTGTTCCACGGCCGTGTGCCCCAAAATCTATATAAACCCCTCACTATTCATAATCTCCCTCCCCAAAAATCCCTAACCCTAGCCGCTGCAACTTCACACGCCCTACCCCCCCGCCCGTGTGCCGCCTACAACTCCGATTCCGATGCCTCAAGCTCCTTTCGTTTGCGTTTGTTTACTCTTTTCTCTCTATTTTTTCTTTAAGTATGTTCCTTATTTCATGATTTCTTTGCTCTATTGAACTATTTTGAATGAATATTCATAGTTAGAATATTAAAATACTCATGCTTATTTTATAAAAATTTTTTCATTTTAGTTACTACATTATGCTATACTCTTTCATTTTTTCTTGTTTCCATGAAATTTATGCTTACCCACATGCATTCATTCATATTCCCGTTGCATTATTCCCATAATCCTATAACTTGATATATTTAGTTGTTTTAGTTTGTATCATCTAGTACGAAAATCTCATGAAATATTCATATTTAGTCTTGATTTTCCATACTATTCTTGGGGCATATTGGTTAAACTTTGATTTTTGTTCACTGTAGATATATTATGTCATCCTCACGAGGAAAGAAAACCGCTATCCCTGCTTCGAAGAAGAAAAAAGGAGCAGCGTCATCCTCGGGTCCTACTATGAAGATTAGGCACCCGCTCCTCCAGGTTTCCTTAGGACCCTAGGAGGAATTATATCAGATATTACGGGCCTGACCCCTAGGTGTGGGCTGCTGCATTGACTGGGCTGCACTCGAACAAATTCATTTGGCTGACACGGTTAGAGCCCTCCTAACGACTAACCTGTGGAGGCTCTTCTTTGAGATCGTTGAGTTGACGTATCTCGAGTTCACATTGGAACTCTTCTCGAAGTTCTATCTTCAGATCGTCATGACAAACTTCGACAATCCTGGAACGGTCCAGTTCTTCCTTGGTGGTCTAGTACGCCAATTGAGCGTACCCGAGTTCTGGATTTCACTAGGGCTATACACGGAGTAGTTCATGGACAATAATGAACTCAACACCCTCCACTGCCACATGAACTACTCCCCCTCAAAATACTGGAGGGACCTCGTCCCTGCCTCGGCCACCTACGATCCTAGCCGCTCCAAGGCATTGGCTCTCTCTCCATCCTTGAGGTATCTACACACCATCTTGGCTCACACTCTGACAGGGAGACGAGAGAGCACCAGCGTCTTCACCATCCACGACGCCTATTTCTTATGGAGCATGGCGAATGGGCACGTGTAACACCTCTAACCCATATCTGTTGCCTGAATAGGCTCATAAGGTATTACAAAATAAAACACGATTCCAAACAATTAAATATAAATATTGTAACACCCCTAACCCGCAACTGTCGCTAGAGGGGTTACGAGGTATTACTGAAAAAAACATAGTATTCATACAACCACATAATTCCTTAGATCATATTCATAAAATAAATATATTAAATTATTAATCACATTGTATGCACGAATTATAATTCCCAAGTTCAAACGAGTTCAAATCAATATTAATTCTTTGACTTCATAATTATATACATGTATTAATTAACCAAATAAAACATTTCACATAGCATATTATTCAAATCATGTGCAACATTAAAATCAGCTATTATAAAAATAAAACATACTTGGCAAATCATTTAAAGACCAAACATGCCTATTATTTGCTAATTACAAAGCCATACGCATTTGACATTTTAATATAATAAATTTTAAGATCACATACCAACCACTAATGTATTCAATTCCCATATCATCTATCATTTTAGAGTATAACCGCATAATTAAAACACCAATTATACTTTAATAATAATTTACATTCTATAATAGCATATTAATACATCCAAATGTCATAATAACATGTTATAACTCAATTAATTCATATAACAACAATGACATATCGCATATTAAAAAAAACATATGTTCTATTAATAAGCTCCTCAGAGCGAATATATATATATAACATCTATCATTTTATTACCAACTTCTGCTACCAGACATACATCTTAATTTAACCAATATTAATCCACCATCAAAACCTATTCCTCATTCAATTTATAGCACGTACATAACTTTAAATAATTTTAGACCTTGGTCAAATATATAATAGGCTTAAATCTACTAATATAAAATATTCATAAGTGATTCAAAAGATAGAATAGCTTATACATGCCATAAGTTTAAACTTAAGATTTCAAGGGTACCAAATTATAGACGATAGTGTGATGAGCTTCATTGACAATCCCTGAGCACGTAACGATTACCAAAACCTATAAATCAAAAATAATTATCCAAACACAGTGTAAGCTAATTTAGCTTAGTAAGTTAAAAGCAATTAAAATCTAAAATTTAACTTGATATGTGACACCCCTAAATTGACCCTAGTCGGAAAGTGGTTTCGGGACCACGAAACCGAGTCTTATAAATAATTAAAGGTTATATTCTGTGTTTATGATGTGCGTAAATGCTTGTGTGATAGTTCCATACTTTAATTTGGTTAGTGTATGTGAAATTTATTAGTAGGGACTTATGTGAGATAATTTAGAAATATGCTAGGCAAGTGTTCAAGTGGCCTATTAATATATGTGGGAAAGTGCTTGTCCTTGCATGTCAAATTAGCCAAATTAAAGCATAGTGGCCAGCCATGCTATGGGTGGAAACATGTCACAAACATGTTATGTTAGTGATGTATGTTAGGAAAAATAAAATAAGGAGCATGGTAATAAAATAATGAAAGGGAATATGATGAAAAAAAAAAAAAGAAAGATTGTGTGTGATTGTTTCCCCCCCATTGCCATGAGTTGAAGAAAAGAAAACAAAAAAAAAAGTGTTCATCCTTGAACATCTTTGGCCGAAAACTTTAAGGAGAAAGGAAGAAGAAAGGTTGAAGAGGTTCGGCCATGCATGTAACTAGGCTAAGGTATGTTTGATGTTGCTCCATGAGATTCATGTATATCTTAGTTGTTAGCTTGAGTCCTACCTAGCCCATGGTCTAAATCTTTGCTATGTGAGGGAGATGATACTCGGCCATGGGTGTTGTCTTCTTGGTGGATGCTAGATGTTGTGTTGGTGAGGTATGAAGATGATAGAGTGTAAAGTAGAATTTGAAAAAAAGGTAGGTCTTAGCAACTTCATGAAGCAATCGGCCATGGTATACCCATAAGTATGATTTATGCTTGCTATGTTACTCATGGTTAAAATGATTCGGCTATGCTTCATGTAAAAATAAAATATACATGTGAATTCGGATATATGTTTATATTTGGTTAATGATTTATCCTTGTGAAGTATAAATTTGTAACATGATTTGAGTTGGAAGTTATTGTAATGTATTTGTGCATTCGGGTACATGATGAAAATATATGAAATGGTTATAATCAACCTTATGATTCGGCTCTTGCACATATATATATATATATATATATATATGTTTGCACATGATGTATTGGTATGCCATTTATGTGTGGTATTAAGTATATAATTGGCCTCAACATATGCATGCATACTCGGCCACATGAGAAGATTAGTGTTGCATGTATTCGGTTAGAGGCAAGCATATTGATGCCTTTATCTTGGTTTAGACAATCGGCTAAAAGGGAGTGTGGATTAATATGTTGAGTTGATTCATGATTTCACATGTATGTGACTTTAATGTCTAATGTATATATATGGGCTAAGTACCTTGAGTTCCTCTTTTCGATGCTCAAATGATTAAACCAATTTATTTGTTAAATTAAGCTCAAGAGCAAAGGGGAACTAAATTCGATAAAGGGAAGGAAAAAGTGATCGAATAGCCGCCGAGATCGTTCGACCACATCCGAGGTAAGTTTTAAGTGATTAAACGTTGAGTAAATTCAATCATAATAGGACATAATGAGTTGATTTAATAAGATGTGATGTGGCCATGATATGTCTTAAACTCAAATGGTAAGTTCATAAGTGTTTGGACTTGGAAATTTAAGAGCAAATTGTAATAATTTGCTTTGGACAAGAAGAATAACGTGATTTTAGAAAATCACTATAAATTGTTGGTGTGGAATTATAGGCTGAATAAAATATGCAATCAAAGCTTTCCTATAAAGAGATATTTAAAGTTGTGTGGGACAGTGTTAGAATGACTCCGAAATCCCCTGTTCTGTTTTTGGAAAATCATTATAATTTGTACAAAAATGGTTATAAGATAATATTTATATGCTTAGACTCCTTAATGAGTCTAGTTTCAAATGAAATCAAATAGAACACATTATGAATTCTTTAGAATGAAAAATTTGATTCGTAGTGAAGAGTGGTCAGATTAGTCAAACAGTGAAACAGGGGAAACTTTAAGAAAAATCTGGTACTGATTGGCCAAACCTAAAATTCTGGAAATTTTATGGAAGGAAGATATACGAGTCTATATTCAGGGAAAATTAACAGAAAGTGATTTGGAGTTTTGTAGCTCTAGTTATAAATAATTTAGTGACTATTGCTCAGGAAAACAGCTCGTAGTGAATATGTGATTTTATTGTAAATATGGATAAAACTTGTTTTAGTTGCTCATAAGCTATTGATTAAACCCATACGTGAATTCTAAATCGTGATATTGTAAAACGATATATGAGTGCTAGACGGATCTTCGATATTAAAATTTGTGAATTTGTAAGTTTATGAGTATTCGAATATGAAATGATAGTATGACGTGAAATTGAATTATTCATTGGAAAATGATTGGTGTAGATTCGGCCAAGACAAAGTGTATACATGATAGTATATGTGGTATGTGAAGTATATTTGGATAATTGTGATGTGAATACATGAAAATTTATATTTTGATTTAGGATTTTATGTGATGAATGTGAATGTGTATATATGTGATAAGGCCGAATGGCCAATGTGATGAATGTGAGCATGCATATGTGTGATAAGGCCGAATGGCCAATGTGGTGAATATGAACATGCATATATGTGATAAGGCCGAATGGCCTATGTGATGAATGTGAACATGCATATATGTGATGAGGCCGAATGGCCAATGTGATGAATGTGAGCATGCATATATGTGATAAGGCCGAATGGCCAATGTGATGAATGTGAGCATGCATATGTGTGATAAGGCCGAATGGCCAATGTGGTGAATATGAACATGCATATATGTGGTAAAGCCGAATGGCTAGTGTGAAATATGTAGGCGATGTGCGTATATTGTGGCCGAACGACCAAATGTGAAAGGTGTGTATTATTAGATATTTGATGAGGCAAATGAATTACAAATATGACAGTCGATGTGAATGTTGTAACATGTGATTAAATGTACATGAGACTTGGAAATATATTCCGGGTGAGACCCGATGACTACGTGTGGAGAGTATGTCCGGGTAAGACCCGATGACTACGTGTGGAGATTTTGTCCGGGTAAGACCCGATGACTACGTGTGGAGATTTTGTCCGGGTAAGACCCGATAACTTCGTGTGGAGATTTCGTCCGAGCTAAAGGTCTCGCCGATAATCCGAGTAGAGGTTAAAGCTATAAGACTTCGTAATAAGAATTGCTTATAAATATATTCAATGCGAAAGGTTAAACAGGTATGTACTCCAAGTTTATATGTGAGCTTGATTTGAACTAAATCATAAGGTAGTTATGTGATGCATACGAGAGCAATCTATGAGACTATTCCTATGATTATGTGACTTCGGATCAGTGTGAGAGATTATGTGAAATCATACGATATATCTATGTCACATGAGCTCACTTTTATGTGAAAGTTTATCTGCCTATTGCATATGATGAGATGTGCATATTCGGTAAAGGGATGGTATGCCCGAAGGAAGAGTGAAATAAAAATACGAACAACTATGTTATAATTTGATTGTTATCTGTTGACACTGCTTAAAACTTACTAAGCATTGTAATGCTTACTCCGTTTACTCCATTTCCTCTGTTTTATAGATCTCATTGCGAAGCTACTAGTCACATTATCACTATCCACCGCTTGTTACTGTTATGTTTAGAATTATTTTATGGCATGTATAGAATAGACTAGTGGTGGAAGAATATTTTTGGTAAATGTATATAAGCCATGCGAAAATGGCATCTTTTGAATGTTTACTTAGTGAAGTTTAAATTTTACCTCTGGTTGTGCTTAGTACTTATTTAAACGAACGATCTTTATTTCAAGAAAAAGCTCAAAATTTTACTGTTTTGACATGAGTTACAAGTCCGGTAATGCCCCTTACCTATTCTGGCGACGGTTACGGGATAGGGGTGTTACATGATATCTCAAATACCATTTAACTAGTTCACACTACTAAATCATATAATCACTAGCTTACCATATTATAAGGCACTTATTAATCGAATACTATGATTCAACTAAAATCAATATATAATTACTCAACCATAAAGCATTTCTTCAATTCCAAATACAAGGCCGAATACATTATGGCATTCCATCATTATGTAATATATAAAAAAATATATATGCATAATACACTTCATCTCATTCTGCAATATAACATATATCTTCCAAACACAAACACCATCTTATTCGAACTTCAAAATGATTTTAGCACAAAGCTATTCACACATTTATCATTACATTCTCTCGAATAGCTAAGTCTCCATTAACATTTCATATAACATTCAATATGATATTTAATGCATTTCCACATATCATTTTATTTTCATTTAAATTATACATCTAAATAGAATTTCATCTATTCCCCATTTAATCTTATATATTTGATTTCAAATATAATCACCACATAGGTTCAAGACTTACCAAGCTCAATTTCAAATATAAACATAACGACTATTCCTCACGAACTCCAAGTATTTACTCATTCCACTGTCCATGATTACTCGATAAGGTCGCACACTTAGTGCTAATAGTTATTTGAATAATAATCAAACTCGCACACTTAGTGCTATACAACTAAACTCGCACGCTTAGTGCCAATCTCATAATCGTAAATATTTATACCCGCACACTTAGTGCCGAAAATCAACAACTCAATACATCTCACTTTTTTTTACATTCAATAATTTCATCACTACATGTATATATATATACCATTCAATTCGGCATAATTACATAGATATTATGGTTGTTTAAATGGATACAAAATATATGCTTAATAACTTACCTCGGATATCGACAGACAGAGATTATCGACTATTCAACGATTTTTTATTTTCCCTGATCCTTTTTATTCTTGATCTATTCAAATTGAAATTAAGCTCAATCAAATAAAATTCAATTCAATTAAACCCCAAAACACATAAATGAGCAAATTTACATTTTGTTCCTTATTTTTCACTCTTTTACATTATAGTCCAAAAATTCATAACACATCAAATACAAAAAATTTAAAAACAACAAGCTCTAGCCGAATACTCCTCTAGCTTATATAAGTCCTCACATTTCACCTATTATACAAACTAACCCTTCAATTTAATATTTTTGCAATTTAGCCTTAATTACTCAATTCCATCAAAACTTCTAATAAAAATTTTGTTAATCTAACACATATCTTTTATTTTCTATCTTTAAACACAAAATCTATCAAACTATCAACAATGGCAACTCATGAATTTCTCATCAATTAAAAAAAACTCATGAATTTCTCATCAATTAAAAAAATTTTTTACATGGGTCTTAGAGTATTCGAAGCAACGATCTCAAAAACATAAAAATTATCAAAAACCGAGCTCAAACATACCTTGAATTTTGACTCAACAATGGCCGAATATGCTTGGTCTTTCTTTCCCTTTTCTTTTTCCTAGTTTCGGCTTTGATGAACAAAATAATGCATGATAACATTTTATTTTGTGTCTTATTTAATATAATGTTATTAAATATTTACTAAATTAACCTTATAACAAAATATAAAACCTTATAATATAAGCATTAACACTGTCCATCATTATTATTCATGGACAAATTGCAACATAAAGACTCCATGTTTAAAGAACAAAGCAATTTTGAAACTTTAATAATTAACCAATCATTTTTCATTTTTTTACGCAATTAAAACCCTTTTTATCAAATCGACATCTAAATGATAAAATTTTTAAATAAAACTGTCACACAAGCAAATTCATACATTTTAAGCACAAAAAATAATATTTAGATATTTTTCGAACTCGGATTCGTGGTCCTGAAACCACCGTTCTGATTAGGGTCAAAATCGGGCTATTACAACTCTTCCCCTTAGGGATTTTCGTCCCCGAAAACTTACCGATGAATAGATTTGGATAACGCTCGTTCATCGAATTCTCAAGCTTCCAAGTTGCTTCCTCGACCTTGTGCTTAAGCCAAAGCACTTTCACCAAGGAGATTTTCTTATTTCGCAACTCTTTCACTTCGCGACCCAAAATACAGATCGGTTCTTCCTCATACGTCAAATCGGACTGAGTCTCAATTTTGGATGGGCTAATCACATGAGAAGGATCGGATCTATACTGTCGGAGCATCGAAACATGAAAAACATTGTGGATCTTTTCTAGCTCAGGTGGTAACAGTAATCTATACGCAATCGGCCCAATCCGCTCTACAATCTCATACGGCCCAATAAATCTCGGACTTAACTTGCCTCTAAGACCAAATCTAAGAATTTTCTTCCACGGCTAGACTTTCAAAAATACTCGGTCTCCTATCTAAAATTCTATGTCTTTATGCTTCAAATCCGCATATGATTTCTGACGATCTGACGGTGCTTTCAAACTTTCACGGATCACTTTTACTTTCTGCTCAGTCTCTTTCACCAAATCAACCCCGTATATCTTGTTCTCACAAAGCTCGGTCCAGTACAAAGCTGTACGACATTTACGATAGTGCAATACTTCATAAGGTGCCATCCTGATACTCGACTGAAAGCTATTATTGTATGCAAATTCAATAAGGGACAAGCATCTTTCCC
Organism: Gossypium arboreum; assembly: GCF_025698485.1. NCBI lineage: Eukaryota > Viridiplantae > Streptophyta > Magnoliopsida > Malvales > Malvaceae > Gossypium > Gossypium arboreum. The sequence goes on from NC_069076.1 coordinate 31,465,196, forward strand.
ACGTACCCTCGAACTCGAGAACACAACATCTCAACATATCCTCAAGTATTTGAATGATTCATTCGGACTGGCCATCTGTCTGGGGGTAGAAAGTAGTGCTAAAATGTAATTTAGTACCTAATGCATCTTACAGTTTCTTCCAAAACCGCGATGTAAACCTCGAATCTCTATCCGAAATAATAGAAATAGGTACCCTGTGTAATCCTACAATCTGAGTAATGTACAATTCAGCTAGCTTATCGAGCGAGTAATCTGTACGGACCGGAATAAAGTGAGCCGACTTTGTCTATCAATAATAACCCAGATTGCATTTCTTGCTCGGTGTTAACGGTAAACCAGATACGAAATCCATCATGACTCGATCCCATTTCCATTCAGGTATCATAATCGGCTGAAGTAATCCCGATGGTACCTGATGCTCGGCTTTTACTCACTGACATATCAAACATTTCAACACGAAGTCTGAAATATCTCTTTTTATACAGTGCCACCAGTAGTACTGTTTCAGATCATTATACATCTTCGTGCTACTCAGGTGAATAGACAACCTACTAGTATGAGCTTCATTACAAATCATCTGAATCAACTCAGGATCCTTTGGTACACATATTCGATTTCTGAACTGCAAACATCCCTCAGCATCAACCTGAAATTCTGAGTCAGCATTTGAATCACAGTGATTCCTTTTTGCTATCAAATTCTCATCAACCTTTTGAGCTTCTCAAATCTGCTGAACAAATAACGGTCTCACTTTTAATTTTGCTATAATCGCACCATCGTTAGTCATAGCCATATCTGCATTCATTGTACGCAGAGCAAACAGTGATTTTCGACTTAGGGCATTAGCAACCATGTAACACCCCGAAACCGTGGCCATCACCGGGGTCGAACACGAGGTGTTATCTGGCTTAATTTATCACTTATACAGCTCAAACAATTTATTTTAAAACTTCCAGACAAGCTGTCAATCTGCATTATAGTCACTTAAAAATTCGTATCTTGAGTTCTGAAACTCGAAATCCAATTCTGTAAATTTTTCCTGAAACTAGACTCATATATCTATCTACTGAAATTTTTCCACAATTTTTGGTTGGTCCAATTAGTACAGTTTATTAGTTAAAGTCTCCCCTGTTTCAGGGTTCGACTACTCTGACCTCTGTGTATTACAAACCAGATATCTCCCTGTACAGAGATTCAATGACTATGTCGTTTGTTCCTAATAAAACTAGACTCAATAAGGAATCTGTACATATAAATTATGACTTCTAATTATCTTTTTAAATTTTATGGTGAATTTCCAAAGACGGAACAGGGGATCCAGAAATCGTTCTGACCCTGTTTCACAAGATTTTAAATATCTCATACAATATAGCTCATATACTTGTTTTACTTCTTCCATGTGAAAATAGACTCATCAAGCTTCGATTCCATAACTTATTCATTATTTAATTCCATTTCTACTTTTTTTAGTGATTTTTTAATTTCACATCACTACTGCTGTCTGCATCTATTATTAGAGTAAATTTTACCTATTAGAGTAATTTAACATACATATCACCAAGCATGATCATGACTAGCCATACCAAAGGCTAATCATTACCAAGAATTTCCTTACTACTCAATAACCATATCATGAGTGTAACACCGGAAATGATTAGCCATGACAAATGGCATAATAATCAAATAGACTTTAACTATTACTTATAACTAAGTATCAAAAACCAAATCCAACTTAACATTTATGCCATTTTTGTAACACCCCGAACCCGAGACCATCGCCGGTGTCGGACACGAGGAGTTAACAAGCCAAGTCCACATATTTTGCCCACCAATTTGACATTTCCAGTCAGGCTGGAAAACTACGTCACCGTCGCCTTAAAAATCATATCTCGAGTTCCAAAACTCGGAAACTGGTTTCGTAAATTTTCCCTGAATTTAGACTCATCAAGGTTCATTTACATAGCTTATTCACTTTTAATACCATTCCTACAAATTTTGGTGATTTTTCACATTCACGTCCTTTGCAATTTGGCGACATCTGTTTTTAAGGTAGGTCTTACCTATTTTGTAGTCTCCATGAACCAACTAGTCTTGCCATACATAGGTTCACATATGATCATTTTAACCATACCAATGGCTGATCATGTGACCAACACTCCCATTTCCAATCCATAATCACATCATGACACCATATATATATATACAAACCGCAAATAGTCTAAGTTCGTACTTCACTTTTACGAGCCATTTTCGCATGGCCGTACACATATACATCACCACATATTTAAACCAACAAGGGGTAGTCCTATACATGCCATTTCAAAGTTCAACCAAAAATTTATACCAAAATGGAGGCGTTGATAGTGTGGATGACTTCGACTTTAATGATCCTGAATCCGATTGCTATAGAGCACAATCTATAAAATAGAGAGCCAAAGCAACGGGGTAAGCATATTTATGCTTAGTAAGTCTCAAGCAATAAAATCAGCTTTAATTAAAGCAATACATTCACATAACCAAATACATCATTTCATTAATACACATTCACATAATCATACTTACTTCACCATCCCAACTCTTATGTTCATACACAAATAACGGCTTCGTTAGGGACGATAACTCGTTCCATCATAGGAGTGGATATGCATACGCTCTTACTCCTAGCGCGCAAAGCACACACCACACTTACCTTGTTATTGGGAAATTTCACAAGTGCATTAGCTGAAATTTTCCAGCAAGCTATAATTTTCAAATCACATACCTTGGAGTTTAACCGGATGTAGCTACTCGTTCAAACACCTTGGGACATAGCCGGTTATGGTAACCCGCACCAAGGCCTCACGGGACTTAACCCGGATATCACGATTTGCACAAATGCCTTGGTCTTAGCCAGATTTAACAACTTGCACGAATGCCTTGGTCTTAGCCCGAATATAATTACTAGCATAAATGTCCTCGGGACTTAGCAGGATATCACAATTTGCTCATGCACACACATACATCAATGATCATTACACATTCATGTTTCATTCTCGTTACTAAGGCTCAAACGCAAATATAATCACAAGCATAATCGCCTTCGGGACTTAGCCCGGGTATCATTCAAATACTCATACACACATAAATCAATAATCAATATACATCCATATTTCATTTCACATAATTCAAGTAGGGTCACTTCTTGAGGACTTACCTCGGATATTGTCGAACGGCTTTTACGGCTATTCGATCACTTTTTCCTTCCCCTTGTCCAATTGTGGCCCTCTAAGCTCTTGAGCTTAATCTTGATGCAAATTTAGCCAAATCTCCTTCTAGATCTCTTCTAAACCAAGCATGAAGCAAAAATCCTCCCCTTTTTCCTTAGTATTTTCGGCCAAGAAGTGAAAATGGATGAACAAAATTTCTCCTCCTTTTCCTCTACTCACGGCAACAAGGCATCCAAGCTCATCTTTCTTTTTTTTTTGTTCATTTTTTATGCTAATTTTTATTATATTACTTAGTACATAACTCACTAGCCAAACATGTTGGAAACATGTTTTCCTTGCCCATCATACCCACCTTGGCGGCCACTATAGTCAAATTTGGGAAATTTGACATGCAAGGACAACATTTCCTAGTATGCATCAATAGGCCACTTCAACATTTGCCTACCTCATTTCTAAGTTTTCTCACACAAGTCCTTTCTAGTGAAATTCACCTTTATAACACTAAATCGAAACATCAAAATGTCATACACAAATTAACACATATCATAGGCATCAAAATAAATTTTAAATTATTTTTATGCCTAGATTTTGTGGTCCCAAACCACATCCCGACTAGGGTCAATTTTGGTGTCACAACTCTCCCCACTTAAGAAATTTTCGTCCCGAAAATCTTCTTGGTAAATAGGGTTGGGTATCGCTCTTTCATAGAGTTCTCGGTTTCCCAAGTAGCTTCTTCTATCCGTGTTTGAGCCATAACACTTTCACTAGCGGAACCCGCTTGTTTATAACTCTTTCACTTCACGTGCGGATACGAATCGGTTCTTCCTCATAACTCATATTGGCTTGAATTTCAACTTCTGATGGACTAATCACGTGCGATGGATCGGATCTATAGCGTCAAAGCATCGAAACATGAAAGACATTGTGAACCTTTTCGAGTTCAGGGGGCAAAATCAAACAATATGCCACTGGACCGACTCGCTCAGATATTGTGACAGCCCCAAAACGACCCTAGTCGGAATGTGGTTTCGGGACCACAAAACCGAGGCATAAAAATAATTAATTGTTATATTTTATGCTTACTATGTGTGTGCATGAATATGTGGAAGTTTCATTCTCTAATTATGTGTGTGCATGAATATGTGGAAGTTTCATTCTCTAATTTTACCAAATGTATGAGAAATTATTAAATAGGGATCAAGGTGAAACATGGTAAAAAAATGATAGGCTAATTTGTAATGGCTTATTTGTGCATGTTGACACAAAGGTGGACTTGCATGTCAAAATTGCCCAAATTATTCTATAGTGGCGGCCAAGATGGGTGTGATGGGCAAAGGAAAACATGTTTCCAACATGTTGGGTTAGTGAGGCATGTTGGGGCAATTAAATAATGTGTTAGCATTAAAGAAAAGGTTGACAAAAAAATGGATGGATGCCCCTTGTTGCCGTGAGTAGAGGAAAAGAAAGGAGAAAATTTGTTCATCCATTCTCAATTCTTTGGCTGAAAATACTAAGGAAAAAGGAGGATTTTTGCTCCATTTTGGTTTAGAAGAGATCTAGAAGGAGATTTGGCTATACTTGCATCAAGATTAAGGTATGTATGAGGTTGTGTCATGAGATTCATGCATGTTTTAGTTGCTAACTTGATGTTCATGTTAGCCATGGTTCAAATCCTTGTTATGCCATGGAAATGGTATTTGGCCAAGGTTGATATTGTGTTAAAGCCATTGCATGCTAAATATGAAGCTTGTTGATGATGCATGTAATGATGGATTGACTACTCTTGAATTTTCTCTTAGCATTCTTGAGTAAGACATGGAGTTCTATGTTTAACCATGACCAAAATTGAAAGGGATGGTGTGTGATGTATTCGGCCATGGTATGCTCATAAGTGCGATTTTTGCTTGTTGCATGATAGGTAAAAATTTGTGTTTTGATATATGTTTATATGTGATGATGTTTCGGTTTTGAAGTATAAAATTGGCCCCAACATGGACATGCATATTCGGCCACAATAGGGGAATTGTTGTGCATGCATTCGGTTAGAGGCAAGCATAATGATGCCTATTCTTGAATTAGGTAATCGGCTACCTTGATGTGAGCTAAGGCCGAATGTGTGCGAAATTAAAGAAAATTGACTAAAGTGCTTAGTTATGTGATATTGGGTCAATGATATGTGTATTCGCCAAGGCTAGCAAGTGAGACTTTAATAAGTTGAAATTGTTTGAATTAGCTCAAGAGCTTAGAGGGCCACAATTGGATAAAGGAAAGGAAAAAGTGATCGAATAGCCGTTGAAGCCGTTCGACAACATCCGAGGTAAGTCTTCGAGTAATGACCCTACTTGAATTATGTGAAATGAAATATGGATGTGTAATGATTATTGATATATGTGTGTATGAGTATTTGAATGGTACGGGCTAAGTCCCAAGGCAATTATGCTAGTGATATGTTTGTGATTGAGCCTTAGTAACGAAAATGAAATATGGATGTGTAATGATTATTGATATATGTGTGTATGAGTATTTGAATGGTACCGGGCTAAGTCCAGAAGGCAATTATGCTAGTGATATGTTTGTGTTTGAGCCTTAGTAATGAAAATGAAATATGGATGTGTAATGATTATTGATATATGTGTGTATGAGTATTTGAATGGTACCGGGCTAAGTCCAGAAGGCAATTATGCTAGTGATATGTTTGTGTTTGAGCCTTAGTAACTGAAAATGAAATATGGATGTGTAATGATTATTGATATATGTGTGTATGAGTATTTGAATGGTACCCGGGCTAAGTCCCGAAGGCAATTATGCTAGTGATATGTTTGTGTTCGAGCCTTAGTAACGAAAATGAAATATGGATGTGTAATGATTATTGATTTATGTGTGCATGAGCAATTGAATGATACCCGGGCTAAGTCTCGAAGACATTTATGCTAGTAATTATATCCGGGTTAAGACCCGAAGGCAATTGTGCTAGTGACTATATCCGGGCTAATACCCGAAGGCATTTGTGCAAGTTGTTATATCCGGGCTAATACCCGAAGGCATTTGTGCAAGTTGTTATATCCGGGCTAATACCCGAAGGCATTTGTGCAAGTTGTTATATCCGGGCTAATACCCGAAGGCATTTGTGCAAGTCGTTATATCCGGGCTAAGACCCGAGGGCATTCGTGCGTGTGATTATATCCGGTTGTATTTCGAAGAAGCTTGGGTTGAAGGTGAGCGTTGGTTGCTGTAATAAATCCAATTAGTACGCTCGAAAAGCCCAAAGGATAAGGTATGTTTACATGTGCAATGGAAAAGTCGATACGTTTGAAATAATATTCGTTCAATCGACTAACGAATTTTCAGCTCTTGAAATGGGTTGATATCTTGTGAATGTATATATTGATGAAGTGTGAAGTAGGTACGATTATGTGAATGTGTATTAATAAAGTGATTCATTTGGCTATGTGAATGTAATGCTTTAGTCAAAGCCGATTTCATTACTTGAGACTTACTAAGCATAAAAATGCTTACCCGTTGCTTTGGCTCTCTGTTTTATAGATTTTGCTCGTTAGCGATCGGATTCGGGATCATCAAAGTCGAAGTCAACCACACTATCAAAGCCCTTTTGGGACTCCTTTAGTTGAATTTTGGATATGGCATGTATAGGACTACCCTTGGTTGTTTTCAAGTATCTTTGTGATGTATATGTATGCGGCCATGCGAAAATGGCTCGTAAAGGTGGAGTATGGCATTAGACCATTCAATTTGTGGTTTGTATTTATATATGGTTTCATGATGTGATTATGGATTGGAATGGGAGTGTTAGTCACATGATCAGCCATTGGAATGGCTAAATATGATCATAAGTGGACCTATTTATGACAAGACTATAGTTGGTCCATAGAGACTACAATTTAGGTAAGGCCTACCTTAAAAACAGATGCTGCCAGCTGCAGTGACGTGAATGTGAAAAATCACTAAAAATATTGGGAATGGTATTAAATAGTGAATAAATTATGAAAACGAACCTTGATGGATCTATTTTCATATGAAAGTAACGAAACAATCATATGATCAGTTTACTAAGAGATATTAAAGTTCTCGTGAGACAGGGCCAGAACGGTTTCTGGATCTCCTGTCTTGACTTTGAAAATTTACCACAAATTATCCAGAAGGAATTAGAAGTCATGCCTTATATGTACAGATTCCTTTTTGAGTCTAGTTTCATTAGAAACAAACGGCATCAGCATTGAAGCCTTGTACAGGGAGATATTCCAGTTGTAATACATGAAGGTCAGTGTAGTTGACCCCTGTAACATGGGTGACTTTAACTAATAAAATGTACCAATTGGCCCTACCAAAAATTCTAGAAATAAATCTAGGGATGTATATATGAGTCTAAATTCAGGGAAAATTTACGGAATCAGTTTCCAAGTTTTGTAACTGGAGATATGCCTTTTAAGGCGACAGTGATGCAGTTTTCCAGCTTGCCTGGAAATGTCAAATTGGTCGGTGCTATAAGTGGGTTTGGATTGTTAACCCCTCGTGTCCGACACCGGCAACGGGCTCGGGTTCGGGGTGTTACAATTTTATTGGTAGCAGAGCACGGTTTAGTCGATTCTAGGACTACCGTGATACGTTTGGGTCTAGCTATACATGCCATATAGTGATAAATTGATAGTGTGGTGATTTACGATATTTTGAATTTGTGTTTAATTATTTGTAATGGATCCCGATCCCAACCGAAAGCGATGGTGGTGATGTGGAGAGTGTGGCGCTGCTCAAGACAAGGGACAGCGGCGGACTCTCAACCTATTGCTAGTAATCCGAATAATGAGGCTAAGCAAGCCTTTTATAGCGTGATGAATGATTGGTTCAACCAATACATTCGAACTAACACTACTATTCCACAACCTCCATTCCCGACAAATGCAACCCCAAGACCTATAATACCTCCGTGAACCGACCAAGTAAGGCCAAGTAAGCCCAATCGATGAATTGAAATCATGGGGCTATTGAATTTAAAGTTACGGATGGCGGCGATGCCGAGCAAGCTGAATTTTGGTTGGACAACACTATCCGGTGCTCGATGAGCTATCTTGTACACCGATGAATGCTTAAAGTGTACTATCTCCTTGCTACGCGATTTAGCCTCTTGGTGGAGTACTCGACTACATTGTGCCTAGAGAGCAAGTAACTTGGGAGTTCTTTCTAACGGAGTTCAAAAAGTATATCATCGAGATTTATGGATCAAAAATGGAAGGAATTTCTTGAACTTAAACAAGGTTCCATGTCGGTTCTGACTACGAACAAAAATTTGTGAGGCTTAGCGATGAGCAGCAAGAATGCATTTCTTGAAGTCGTGATGTGTAAACGCTTGAAGATGGATGAATGATGATATAAAGTCGTATGTTGGCATTTTGGAAATCGAGAGTTTGTGGCTCTTGTCGAGCGGCGTGCAAAGCCGAGGAGCTCGATATGGAGAAAAAAAAGTGAAGTGGGAGCAAGGGAGTTTCAGAAGAGGTCTTGGGAAGCCCTTCCACGATCATCAAAGAAATTTAGAGATGGCTTAGGCGGTCTAGAGACACTTCGGCTTTTCTAGACGAGACCGCGATCGACCCCCTATGGGCACGCTGAGTCACTTCGATTGCCGGTGTTGGCAATGATCGTCGAGATGTAAGCGGAGTGCCAATATTGTGGCAAATGGCATTCTGAAAGTTGTAGATTCCGTGACCGCTCCTGTTACAAGTGCGGATCAGTCGATCATTTCATTAAAGATTGCCCGAGCTTATCTGAACAAAACGTAAATCAAAGTGGGAACCCGGGCACTACCACAATTTGAGGTAGGCCGTTTAGAAACACGGGCAATGCTAGTGGCGGTCAGAGAGGATCTAGAGATGCCACCATCAAATCTGAGGCTCGTGCTCCTGCTAGGACTTATGCCATACGCACACGTGAGGATGCTGCCTCACCAGATGTTATTACCGGTACTTTCACTCTCTTTGATACTAATGTGATTGCTTTGATTGACCCTGGTTCTACTCACTCTTATATATGCGAAACCTTAACATCCAAAGAAGACTTTGCCTATTGAGTCTCTCGAGTTCGTAATTGGTGTCAAACCCTTGGGTCATTACGTGCTTGTCAACAAAGTGTGTAAGAAAAGTCCCCTAGTATTCCAAGGTTCTTGTTTTCCGGCTGATTTGATGCTTTTGCCGTTCGACGAATTCGACGTTATTCTTGGTTGGGATTGGTTGACCATGCACGATGCGGTTGTAAATTGTAAAAAGTAAGACTATTGATCTGAGGTGCGCGAATAACGAGATAATTCGGGTTGAGTCTACGGACTTAAAGGGGTTGCCAGCTGTAATATCAGCAATGTTGGCCCAGAAATATGTAAGAAAGGGGTGCGAAGCATACCTTGCGTATGTGCTCGATGATAAGGAGTCAGAAAAGAAACTCGAATCTGTGCCAGTGGTTTGTGAATACCCGGATGTTTTCCCTAAAGAATTACCGGGTTTACCACCTGCACGGGAAATAGAGTTGGCATCGAATTGGTACCTGGTACCACTCCAACTTCGATAGCTCCGCATCGTATGGCACCAACGGAATTAAAGGAGTTGAAAGCTCGGTTGCAAGAATTGGTGGATAGAGGTTTTGCTCGTCAAGTTTTTCACCTTGGGGTGCATCGGTGTTATTTGTGAAAAGAAGGACGGAACCATGAGGGTGCATCGACTATCGTCGACTTAATAAAGTGACAATAAAGAACAAATATCCGTTATGCGCAGATCGATGAATTGTTCGATCAATCAAGGAAGCCTCAGAAATATTCTGAGGTTCGGGCTTTTGGGACTTGCTAGGTTATTACCAAGCGATATGTAAAGGTTCCTCGATGATAGCCACACCAATGACGGTTACTCCAAAAGGATGCTAAGTTGAATGGACGGAGAAATGTCGAAAAGCTTGATCAACTGAAAACTTATTTGATCAAGCTCCAATTCTAGTGCAACACGAATCGTGCAAAGAGTTTGTCATTTATAGTGACGCATCCCTACTTGGGTTGGGTTGCGTATTGATGCAAGAGGGTGAGTTGTGGCTTACGCGTCGAGACAATTAAAGCCACATGAGAAAAATTATCCGACCCATGATCTCGAATTGGTCGCCATCGTAATCGCCTTAAAGATATGGCGACATTACTTATTTGGTGAGAAGTGCCATGTGTATTCGGATCACAAAAGTCTCAAATATTTGATGACTCAAAGAGACTTAAATCTGCGACAAAGGCGTTATGGAGTTGTTAAAAGATTAGGAGCTTGTCATTGATTATCATCCGGAAAGGCTAATGTGGTTGCGGACGCCTTAAGTCAAGATCCTTTGTTTGCTTTACGGGCTATGAATGTACACTTGTCTATTCTACCCGACAATGTGTTAATAGCGAAATAAAGGCCAAACCATTATTGACTCATCAAATTCGTGAAGCTCGTAAAGATGACGATGAGTTGGTTGCAAACAAATTTGAGTGTGTTCGAACAAGGAATCGGAGTTCCAAATCGATGATGACGATTGTTTGAGGTTCGAAGTCTTCGTGTGTTCCAAAGAATTGAACTTATTTCGATAATTCTGAACGAATCCCATTGTAGCCGAATGGCAATCCACCCGGAGTACGAAGATGTACAACGACTTGAAACGTCGGTTTTGGTGGCATGGTATGAAACGAGACATCTCCGACTTTGTTTGAGATGTTTAATATGTCAACAAGTGAAAGCGGAACATCAAGTGCCTTGAGATTACTTGACCGATCACGATACCCGAGTGGAAATGGGATCGAGTCACAATGGACTTTGTATCCGGACCGCCGTTGTCGTGAGTAAGAAGGATCGATTTGGGTCGTGGTAGATAGATTGACTAAGTCGGCTCACTTTGTCCCCGTGACGCACGGATTTTTCAATGGACAAACAAGTCGAATTGTACGTTCTCAGTTGTGAGATTACACGGGTACCTATTTCCATCGTGTCGGATAGAGATCCGAGATTTACCTCGCGATTTTGGAAGAAGTTGCAAGAAGCTTTGGGTACCAAGTTGCATTTCAAGACCGCCTTTCACCCCAAACCGATGGTCAATCCGGCGGATAATTCAAATACTTGAGGATATGTTGAGATGTTGCATCCTCGAGTTCGGTGGTTCATGGGAACGGTATTTGCCTTTGATTGAATTCGCTACGGTAATAGTTTTCAATCAAGTATTAAGATGGCACCTTACGAGGCCTTGTACGGCGTAAATGCCGTACACCATTGTTTTGGTGAGCTCGGTGAAAGCAAAATTTTCGGTGGATTTGATTAAAGATCTTTGAGCAGAAAGTGAAAGTGTGAAGATAGCCTCCGATCGTCAAGTCGTGCGCGGATCTCGAAGCGAAAAGACATCGAGTATCGGTGGGAGATAAAGTGTTTCTTAAGGTTTCGCCTTGGAAAAAGATACTCGATTTGGCCGTAAAGGCAAATTGAGTCCGAGGTTCATTAGGCGACGAAATCTCCGAACGAGTTGGCCCGATGGCGATCGATTGATTTTGCCCCGAACTCGAAAAGATTCACGACGTCTTTCATGTTTCGATGCTTGACGATATAGATCTGATCCGTTACACGTGATTAGTCCATCGAGGTTGAAATTCAAGCCAATATGAGTTATGAGGAAGAACCGATTCGTATCCTAGCACGTGAAGTGAAAGAGTTGCGAAACAAGCGAAGTTACGCTAGTGAAAGTGTTATGGCTCAAACACGGGATAGAAAAAGCTACTTGGGAAACCGAGAACTCTATGAAAGAGCAATACCCAACCCTATTTACCGGTAAGATTTTCGGGGACGAAAATTTCTTAAGTGGGGGAGAGTTGTGACAGCCCCAAAACGACCTTAGTCGGAATGTGGTTTCGGGACCACAAAACCGAGGCATAAAAATAATTAATTGTTATATTTTATGCTTACTATGTGTGTGCATGAATATGTGGAAGTTTCATTCTCTAATTTTACCAAATGTATGAGAAATTATTAAATAGGGATCAAGGTGAAACATGGTAAAAAAATGATAGGCTAATTTGTAATGGCTTCTTTGTGCATGTTGACACAAAGGTGGACTTGCATGTCAAAATTGCCCAAATTATTCTATAGTGGCCGGCCAAGATGGGTGTGATGGGCAAAGGAAAACATGTTTCCAACATGTTGGGTTAGTGAGGCATGTTGGGAGCAATTAAATAATGTGTTAGCATTAAAGAAAAGGTTGACAAAAAAAAAATGGATGGATGCCCCCTTGTTGCCGTGAGTAGAGGAAAAAGAAAGGAGAAAAATTTGTTCATCCATTCTCAATTCTTTGGCTGAAAATACTAAGGGAAAAAGGGAGGATTTTTGCTCCATTGTTGGTTTAGAAGAGATAGAGAAGGAGATTTGGCTATACTTGCATCAAGATTAAGGTATGTATGAGGTTGTGTCATGAGATTCATGCATGTTTTAGTTGCTAACTTGATGTTCATGTTAGCCATGGTTCAAATCCTTGTTATGCCATGGAAATGGTATTTGGCCAAGGTTGATATTGTGTTAAAGCCATTGCATGCTAAATATGAAGCTTGTTGATGATGCATGTAATGATGGATTGACTACTCTTGAATTTTCTCTTAGCATTCTTGAGTAAGACATGGAGTTCTATGTTTAACCATGACCGAAAATTGAAAGGGGATGGTGTGTGATGTATTCGCCATGGTATGCTCATAAGTGCGATTTTTGCTTGTTGCATGATAGGTAAAATTTGTGTTTTGATATATGTTTATATGTGATGATGTTTGGTTTTGAAGTATAAAATTGGCTAACATGGACATGCATATTCGCCACAATAGGGGAATTGTTGTGCATGCATTGGTTAGAGGCAAGCATAATGATGCCTATTCTTGAATTAGGTAATCGGCTACCTTGATGTGAGCTAAGGTAGAATGTAAATGCGAAATTAAAGAAAATTGACTAAAGTGCTTAGTTATGTGATGTTGGGTCAATGATATGTGTATTCGCCAAGGCTAGCAAGTGAGACTTTAATAAGTTGAAATTGTTTGAATTAGCTCAAGAGCTTAGAGGGCTACAATTGGATAAAGGAAAGGAAAAAGTGATCGAATAGCCGTTGAAGCCGTTCGACAACATCCGAGGTAAGTCTTCGAGTAATGACCCTACTTGAATTATGTGAAATGAAATATGGATGTGTAATGATTATTGATATATGTGTGTATGAGTATTTGAATGGTACCCGGGCTAAGTCCCGAAGGCAATTATGCTAGTGATATGTTTGTGTTTGAGCCTTAGTAACGAAAATGAAATATGGATGTGTAATGATTATTGATATATGTGTGTATGAGTATTTGAATGGTACCCGGGCTAAGTCCCGAAGGCAATTATGCTAGTGATATGTTTGTGTTTGAGCCTTAATAACTGAAAATGAAATATGGATGTGTAATGATTATTGATATATGTGTGTATGAGTATTTGAATGGTACGGGCTAAGTCCAGAAGGCAATTATGCTAGTGATATGTTTGTGTTTGAGCCTTAGTAACGAAAATGAAATATGGATGTGTAATGATTATTGATATATGTGTGTATGAGTATTTGAATGGTACCCGGGCTAAGTCCCGAAGGCAATTATGCTAGTGATATGTTTGTGTTCAAGCCTTAGTAACGAAAATGAAATATGGATGTGTAATGATTATTGATTTATGTGTGCATGAGCAATTGAATGATACCCGGGCTAAGTCCCGAAGACATTTATGCTAGTAATTATATCCGGGTTAAGACCCGAAGGCAATTGTGCTAGTGACTATATCCGGGCTAATACTCGAAGGCATTTGTGCAAGTTGTTATATCCGGGCTAATACCCGAAGGCATTTGTGCAAGTTGTTATATCCGGGCTAATACCCGAAGGCATTTGTGCAAGTTGTTATATCCGGGCTAATACCCGAAGGCATTTGTGCAAGTCGTTATATCGGGCTAAGACCCGAGGGCATTAAATGCGTGTGATTATATCCGGTTGTATTTCAAGAAGCTTGGGTTGAAGGTGGCGTTGGTTGCTGTAATAAATCCAATTAGTACGCTCGAAAAGCCCAAAGGATAAGGTATGTTTACATGTGCAATGGAAAAGTCGATACGTTTGAAATAATATTCGTTCAATCGACTAATGAATTTTCAGCTCTTGAAATGGGTTGATATCTTGTGAATGTATATATTGATGAAGTGTGAAGTAGGTACGATTATGTGAATGTGTATTAATAAAGTGATTCATTTGGCTATGTGAATGTAATGCTTTAGTCAAAGCCGATTTCATTACTTGAGACTTACTAAGCATAAAAATGCTTACCCGTTGCTTTGGCTCTCTGTTTTATAGATTTTGCTCGTTAGCGATCGGATTCGGGATCATCAAAGTCAAGTCAACCACACTATCAAAGCCCTTTGGGACTCCTTTAGTTGAATTTTGGATATGGCATGTATAGGACTACCCTTGGTTGTTTTCAAGTATCTTTGTGATGTATATGTGTACGGCCATGCGAAAATGGCTCGTAAAGGTGGAGTATGGCATTAGACCATTGAATTTGTGGTTTGTATTTATATATGGTTTCATGATGTGATTATGGATTGGAATGGGAGTGTTAGTCACATGATCAGCCATTGGAATGGCTAAATATGATCATAAGTGGACCTATGTATGACAAGACTATAGTTGGTCCATAGAGACTACAATTTAGGTAAGGCCTACCTTAAAAACAGATGCTGCCAGCTGCAGTGACGTGAATGTGAAAAATCACTAAAAATAGTAGGAATGGTATTAAATAGCGAATAAATTATGTAAACGAACCTTGATGGATCTATTTTCATATGAAAGTAACGAAACGATCATATGATCAGTTTACTAAGAGATATTAAAGTTCTCGTGAGACAGGGCCAGAACGGTTTCTGGATCTCCTATCTTGACTTTGAAAATTTACCAAAAATTATCCAGAAGGAATTAGAAGTCATTCCTTATATTTACAGATTCCTTTTTGACTCTAGTTTCATTAGAAACAAACGGCATCAGCATTGAAGCCTTGTACAGGGAGATATTCCAGTTGTAACGCGCGAAGGTCAGTGTAGTCGACGCCTGTAACATGGGTGACTTTAACTAATAAACTGTACCAATTGGCCCTACCAAAAATTCTAGAAATAAATCCAGGGATGTATATATGAGTCTAAATTCAGGAAAAATTTACAGAATCAGTTTCCAAGTTTTGTAACTCGAGATATGCCTTTTAAGGCGACAGTGATGCAGTTTTCCAGCTTGCCTGGAAATGTCAAATTGGTCGGTGCTATAAGTGGGTTTGGCTTGTTAACCCCTCGTGTCCGACACCGGCAACGGGCTCGGGTTCGGGGTGTTACAGATATCTCATATGGCCCAATGAACCTCGGGCTCAACTTGCCCTTACGGCCGAACCTGAGTATCTTTTTCCAAGGCGATACCTTGAGAAACACTTTATCACCCACCTGATACTCGATATCCTTACGCTTGAGATCCGCGTCGACTTACGACGATCGGAGGCTATCTTCGACTTTCACGGATTACTTTCACTTTTGTTCAGCATCCCTAATCAAATCCACCGAAAATCTTGCTTTCACCGAGCTCGGTCCAAAACAATGGTGTACGGCATTTACGATCGTACAAAGCCTCGTAGGGTGCCATCTTGATACTTGATTGAAAAGTCGTTGTTGTGGCGAATTCAATCAACGGCAAGTACCGTTCCCATGAACCACTAAACTCGAGGACGCAACATCTCAACATATCCTCAAGTATCTGAATTATCCGCTCGGATTGACCATCGGTTTGGGGTGAAAGGCGGTCTTTGAAATGCAACTTTGTACCCAAAGCTTCTTGCAACTTTTTCCAAAATCGCGAGGTAAATCTCGGATCTCTATCCCAACACGATGGAAATAGGCACCTGTGTAATCTCACAATCTGAGAAGCGTACAATTCGGCTAATTTGTCCATTGAAAAATCCAGACGTCTGGGGACAAAGTGAGCAGACTTAGTCAATCGATCTACCACGACCCAAACCGCATCCTTCTTACTTGTCGACAATGGCGGTCCGGATACAAAGTCCATTGTGACTCGATCCCATTTCCACTCGGGTATCGTGATTGGTGAAGTAATCCTGAAGGCACTTGATGTTCCGCTTTCACTTGTTAACATATTAAACATCTCGAAACAAAGTCGGAGATGTCTTGTTTCATACCATGCCACCAAAACCGACGTTTCAAATCGTTGTACATCTTCGTACTCCCCGGGTGGATTGCCATTCGGCTACAATGGGCTTCATTCAGAATTATCGAAATGAGTTCAATTCTTTGGAACACAGACGACTTTTGAACCTCAAACAATCGTCATCATCGATTTGAAACTCCGAGTCCTTGTTCGGAACACACTCAGCCCGTTTTGCAGCCAACTCGTCGTCGACTTTCTGAGCTTCTCGAATTTGATGTATCAATAATGGTTTGGCTTTCAATTCAGCCACTAACACACCGTCGGATCGAGCAGACAAGTGCACATTCATCGTCAGTAAAGTGAATAATGATTTACGACTCAAGGCATCCATAACCACATTCGCCCTTCCGGGTGATAGTCAATGACCACTCATAATCCTTTAACGATTCGAGCCAACGTCTTTGTTGCAAATTTAAGTCTCTTTGGGTCATCAAATATTTGAGACTTTTGTGATCCGAGTACACATGGCACTTCTCACCAAATAAGTAATGTCGCCAAATCTTTAAAGGCGAATACGATGGCGACTAATTCGAGATCATGGGTCGGATAATTTTTCGTGTGGCTTTAATTGCCTCGACGCATTGGCCACAACTCGACCTTCTTGCATCAATACGCAACCTAACCCAAGGAGGAGGCGTCACTATAGATGACAAACTCTTTGCCGATTCGGGTTGCACTAGAATTGGGGCTTCGATCAAATAAGTTCTCGATTGATCGAAACTTTTTCGACATTTCTCCGTCCATTCGAACTTAACATCCTTTTGGAGTAGCCGTCATCGGCGTGGCTATCGTTGAAAAACCTTTACAAATCATCGGTAATAACCAAGCAAGCCCCAAAAGCTCCGAACCTCGGTAATATTTCTGAGGCTTCCAATTAAGTATGGCTGAAATTTTATTGAATTCGACTCGAATACCCGATGCAGATACCACATGACCCAAGAAGCTAACCTCTCTTAACCAGAACTCACACTTGCTGAACTTAGCATATAATTGCTTATCCCGTAAAATTTGCAGCACTAACCTCAGGTGTTCAGCATGTTCGGTCTCATTTCTTGAATAGACCAAGATGTCATCAATGAGCACGACTACGAATCGATCCAAATATGGTCTGAAGATCCGATTCATTAAATCCATAAATACCGCAGGGGCATTAGTAAGCCCAAACGGCATCACTAGGAACTCATAGTGACCATATCTCGTTCTGAAGGCAGTCTTGGGCACGTTCGAATCTCGGATTCGCAATTGATAATAGCCCGATCTCAAATCTATTTTCGAGAACACTGAGGCTCCCTTCAGTTGATCGAACAAGTCATCGATACGTGGTAACGGATATTTGTTTTTTATCGTCGCTTTATTAAGTCGACGATAGTCGATCACTACCGCATGGTTCCATCCTTCTTTTCACAAACAACACCGGCGCACCCAAGGCGAAAAACTCGGCGAGCAAAACCTCTATCCACCAATTCTTGCAATCGAGCTTTCAACTCCTTTAATTCGTTGGTGCCATACGATACGGAGCTATCGAAATTGGAGTGGTACCGGTACCAATTCGATGCCAAATTCTATTTCCGAGCAGTGGTAAACTCGGCAATTCTTTAGGGAAAACATCCGGTATTCACAAACCACGGGCACAGATCGGGTTTTTTTTCGATTCCTTGTCATCGAGCACGACGCAAGGTACGCTTCGCACCCTTTTCTTACATATTTCGGGCCAACATTGCGATATTACGACTAGCAACCCTTTAAGTCCGTAGACTCAACTGAATTATCTCGTTATTCGCGCACCTCAAATCGATAGTCTTGCTTTTGCAATTTACAACCGCATCGTGCATGGTCAACCAATCCAAACCAAGAATAACGTCAATTCATCGAATGGCAAAAGCATCAAGTCCGTAGGAAACAAGAACCTCGGAACACTAGGGGACTTTTCTTGCACACTTTGTTGACAAGCACGTAATGACCCAAGGGTTTGACACCGAATTACAAACTCGATGAGACTCAATAGGCAAAGTCTTCTTTGGATGCTAAGGTTTCACATATATAAGAATGAGTAGAACCGGGGTCAATCAAAGCAATCACATTAGTATTGAAAAGAGTGAAAGTACCAGTAATGACATCCGAGAGGCAAGCATCCTTGCGTGCGCGTATGGCATAAGTCCTAGCAGAGCTCGAGCCTTGGATCGATGGTAGCATCTCTAGATCCTCTCGACCGCCACTAACATTGCCCACATTTCTAGGTGGCCTACCTCGGCGATGGTAGCACCGGGTTTCCACTCGACTTACATTTTGTTCAAGCAACCTCGGGCAATCCTTCATAAAGTGGTCGGCCGATCCACATTTATAGCGGGAGCGATCACAGAACCAATGACTCCCGAGCCATTTGCCACAATGCGAGACCTCCGCCTCTCTCGGCGATCATTTCCACCATGGCGATCAAGTGACTCGTGTGGTCACGGGGTCGTCGCGTCCTCGTCTAGAAAAGCCCAAACGCCTCTAGACCGGCTCACATCCTCTCGAAATCTCTTCGATGCTTGTTGAAGAGACTTTCCCGAGGACCTCTTTCCGAATTCTCCGGTTCCCACATCAACTTTTTGTTTCTCCTTTCTAAGCTCTTCGACTTTACAAGCTCGCTCAACAAGTACTACGAACTCTCGTATTTCGAGAATGCCAACGAACATCCTTTTATCATCATTCAGTCCATCCTCGAAGCGTTTACACATAATAGCTTCAGACGAAATGCATTCTCGCGCGTACCGGCTAAGCCTCACAAATTTTCGTTCGTAGTCGATGGCGACATAGAACCTTGCTTAAGATCAAGAAATTCCCTTCGCTTTTGGTCGATGAATCTCGATGATATACTTTTTGAACTCGGTTTGAAAGAATTCCCAAGTCACTTGCTCTCTAGGCACCACGAAGTTAGAGTACTCCACCAATAGTAGGCGGACTCACGTGGCGAGGAGATGGTACACTTTAAGCACTCATCGGTGTACAAGATAGCTCATCGAGCACCGGATAGTGTTGTCCAACCAAAATTCAGCTCGCTTCGGCATCATCATCATCCGTAGCTTTAAATTCGGTGGCCCCATGTTTTGAATCCTATCATTGGGGCTTACTTGACCTTATTTGGTCGATTCTCGGAGGTATTGTAGGTCTGCGGGGTTGCATTTGTCGGGAATGGAGGTTGTGGAACAGTAGTGTTAGTTCGAATGTATTGGTTAAACCATTCATTCATCACACTATAAAAGGCTTGCCTAGCCTCATCATTCGGATTGTTGGCCATAGGTTGAGAGTCCGGCCATTTGTCCCTTGCGCGGAGCAGCGCCACACTCTCCACATCATCAGCTATCGCTTTCGGTTGGGATCGGGATCCATTGCTATAAACAAACACAAAGTCAAATTGTCGAAATCACCACACTATCGATTCATCATTTAATGGCATGTATAGCTAGACCCCAAACACATCACGGTAGTCCTAGAATCGACTAAACCGTGGCTCTGATACCAATAAAATTGTAACATCCCGAACTCGAGACCATCGCCGTGTCGGACACGAGGAGTTAACAAGCCAAGTCCACATATTTTGCCCACCAATTTGACATTTCGGTCAAAGTTGGAAAAGCTGCGCCACCGTCGCCTTAAAATCATATCTCGAGTTCCAAAACTCGGAAACTGGTTTAAATAAATTTTCCTGAATTTAGACTCATCAAGGTTCATTTACATAGCTTATTCACTATTTAATACCATTCCTACAAATTTTGGTGATTTTTCACATTCACGTCACCGCATTTGGCAAGATCTGCTTTTAAGGTAGGTCTTACCTATTTTGTAGTCTCCATGAACCAACTAGTCTTGCCATACATAGGTTCACATATGATCATTTTAACCATACCAATGGCTGATCATGTGACCAACACTCCCATTTCCAATCCATAATCACATCATGACACCATATATATATATATATACAAACCGCAAATAGTCTAAGTTCAGTACTTCACTTTTACGAGCCATTTTCGCATGGCCGTATATATATACATCACCACATATTTAAACCAACAAGGGTAGTCCTATACATGCCATTTCAAAGTTCAACCAAAATTTATACCAAAATGGAGGCGTTGATAGTGTGGATGACTTGACTTTAATGATCCCGAATCCGATTGCTATCGAGCACAATCTATAAAATAGAGAGCCAAAGCAGCAGGGTAAGCATATTTATGCTTAGTAAGTCTCAAGCAATAAAATCAGCTTTAATTAAAGCAATACATTCACATAACCAAATACATCATTTCATTAATACACATTCACATAATCATACTTACTTCACCATCCCAACTCTTATGTTCATACACAAATAACGGCTTCGTTAAGGCCGATAACTCGTTCCATCATAGGAGCGGATATGCATACGCTCTTACTCCTAGCGCATAAGCACACCACACTTACCTTGTTATTGGGAAATTTCACAAGTGCATTAGCTGAAATTTTCCAGCAAGCTTATAATTTTCAAATCACATACCTTCGGAGTTTAACCGGATGTAGCTACTCGTTCAAACGCCTTCGGGACATAGCCCGGGTATCATTCAAATACTCATACACACATAAATCAATAATCAATATACATCCATATTTCATTTCACATAATTCAAGTAGGGTCGCTTCTTGAGGACTTACCTCGGATATTGTCGAACGGCTTTTACGGCTATTCGATCACTTTTTCCTTCCCCTTGTCCAATTGTGGCCCTCTAAGCTCTTGAGCTTAATCTTGATGCAAATTTAGGCAAATCTCCTTCTAGATCTCTTCTAAACCAAGCATGAAGCAAAAATCCTCCCCCTTTTTCCTTAGTATTTTCGGCCAAGAAGTGAAAATGGATGAACAAAAATTTCTCCTCCCTTTTCCTCTACTCACGGCAACAAGGGGCATCCAAGCTCATCTTTCTTTTTTTTTTTTGTTCATTTTTTTATGCTAATTTTTATTATATTACTTCATACATAACTCACTAGCCAAACATGTTGGAAACATGTTTTCCCTTGCCCATCATACCCACCTTGGCCGGCCACTATAGTCAAATTTGGGAAATTTGACATGCAAGGACAACATTTCCTAGTATGCATCAATAGGCCACTTCAACATTTGCCTACCTCATTTCTAAGTTTTCTCACACAAGTCCTTTCTAGTGAAATTCACCTTTATAACACTAAACCGAAACATCAAAATGTCATACACAAATTAACACATATCATAGGCATCAAAATAAATTTTTAAATTATTTTTATGCCTCGATTTTGTGGTCCTGAAACCACATCCCGACTAGGGTCAATTTTGGGCTGTCACAATTTTCGCATGGCTAAAAGTATACATACCAAAGTTCAAACAAAACATAATAGCCTATACATGCCGAAATGTTCTCTTAGGCCAACTAAGAAGAAGATACCAAAAAGTTGCAAGCTGGTGTGATGACTTCGACGATGGTCCCGAGCACACAAAAATGGATCAAAGGAACCTAAATAAGTGACAAATAAACACACCTAATGAGTATATAACTCAGTAAGTCATAAGCATTACATACCGTCAATTATAAGAGATCATAAGAGAAGGCAAATAATGCAAAATCAGTTACTCCAACTATACCGAACTATGCTATCATTTCTTAGAATTTCGGTTCAATCTCATGCCAAGTCCTACAATCAAATCAAACACCAAAACAACCCAATTGATTTAGACTCGATTCCTCAAAGCATGGAATTATGATGCACTAGATAAATTTGTACCTACTCAGTACATGCCTCAAGTTCGATACTTTAGTTACTAGTTCTACCACTTCGTTCTTTCACACACATTTTATATTATCAATCGAATTTGCACACATAGTGCTCGTCACACTCGCACACATAGTGCCATAGTACACCGCACACTCAGTGCATTGGATTTTCTCTCATACTTCAACATCCAAATCGGCACACATAGTGCTACTTAATTCCGCACATATAGTGCCATATGTTAACTCATTTTGATAAGGCAATTTACTTAATTCAAATAGCACATACGGTCACATTAATAATTAGAAAATTCACTCCAAAAGAATACTCATCAAAAGGAATTCTTTTTATGATTCACTAGTATTTTCTTTTTACATACCAACTA
The DNA here is from genome assembly GCF_025698485.1 of Gossypium arboreum. Classification (NCBI taxonomy): domain Eukaryota; kingdom Viridiplantae; phylum Streptophyta; class Magnoliopsida; order Malvales; family Malvaceae; genus Gossypium; species Gossypium arboreum. The sequence continues at coordinate 31,487,841 of NC_069076.1, forward strand.
ATCAACCTTACAAAAATGCTTAAGGACTTACCTTGTGTTGGGTAAAATGGTTCCAACTCGGCTACTCGATGTTCTTTGCTTTGCCCTTGCTTGATTCCCCTCCTTTAACTTCTTGAGCTTAATCAAATAAGTTAAACTAGTTTAACAAATCTTGCTAAATATTTATATCCAGATATTAATGATTTCATATCATAAGAAACACATGGTAAATTTTTACCTTTCTACCTTATGCTTTTGGGCCATTCGGCTAATAACCATATAATATCATTACTATCAATAATCCAATTACACATACACATATACATATTTGTATATTAGGTAACCACCCTTACTAACTACCATTTTAGTCGATTTTATACAATCAAAGGTAATATCACAAATGGGCATACTTATATAGCCGAATGTGCTAAAATTAGATCTAACATCACCTATACACTTGATTCAATGGCCGAATACCTATACTATCAATTATAGTATCATTTTTATTCTTTCAAACACATAGTTTCCTCCCATGAACACTTGGCCGAATTTTTTTCTTCTAATCTAGCATAGCTTCACATCTATTTATAACATCATATAAATCCACATATAACTACATTTCTACCTAAATCTTCTTTCACCTTCCTACTATTTCCCTTCACAACATCAAAAGCACCATACTCTTAACATTTACCTCTCCCTAACCGTATGCCATTTAATTACTTATTAAGGTAGAAAATTAACATATGGGACATGATAAGACATTGGCTACTAGCTAGATTTTCACAAAAAATTTAACAAAACTACATGAATCCTACCTTAATCCTCTCTTATGATGGCCGAATGTCTTAGCACATTTCTCCCCTCCTTCCCTAGCTCACGGCACTTCAAGAAAAGAAAGAAGATGAAGACTTTCTCTTGCTTTCTTATTTTATTCCCCTTTCTTTTCTTTTTTTTTTTATCTATTTTAATCATTTACTAATAAAAGCATCATTAAAAATTCAACTTAATGGAAGAACCATCCTTGCTTGGCCGGCCACTACTTAAGGTTTGGGTAATTTGACATGCAAACCCAAGTTTCCTCACTTTGTTATTATTTGATCCTTACATATTCCCCTATCATATTTTCTTAAGTTCTCAACTAAGTCAATCACATGAAATTCACATTCATAAGTCTAAATTAAAACATCAAATTTTCACACATGCACTAATATACATAGAGGATATGCAACCAATTTTAAATAATTTTTGGGACTGGGTCTTGTGGCCCCGAAACCACATTCCGACTAGGGTCGAATTAGGACTGTCACAACTCTCCCTCACTTAAAAATTTTCGTCCTCGAAAATCTTACCAGCAAATAAATTTGGATAACGTTCCTTCACCGAATCCTCGAGCTCCCAAGTAGCTTCTTCGACCCCATGTTTATGCCACAGTACCTTCACTAATGGGATTTTCTTATTTCGCAATTCTTTTACTTCACGTGTTAAAATGCGAACCGGTTCTTCCTCGTAACTCAAATCAGATTGAATCTCGATCTCAGATGGAGTAATTATATGTGATGGGTCGGACCTATATCGTCGAAGCATCGAGACATGAAAAACGTTATGAATCTTTTCAAGTTCGGGGGGTAAAATCAATCTATATGCAACTGGACCAATTCGTTCGGATATTTCATACGGCCCAATGAACCTCGGACTCAATTTGCCCTTACGGCCAAATCTGAGTATCTTCTTCCAAGGCGAAACTTTTAGAAACACTTTATCTCCCACCTGATACTCAATGTCTTTTCGTTTCAAATCCGCGTACGACTTCTGGCGATCTGAAGCTGCTCTCAGACTTTCACGAATCATTATTACTTTCGCAAAGCATCCTTAATCAAATCAACTCAAAATTTTACTCTCACCGAGCTCGGTCCTAAACAATGGTGTACGGCATTTACGACCGTACAAAGCCTCGTAAGGTGCCATCTTAATGCTTGATTGAAAACTATTGTTGTAGCGAATTGGTCAAAGGTAAATACCGTTCCCATGAGCCACTAAACTCAAGGATGCAACATCTCAACATATCCTCGAGTATCTCGAATTACCCGTTCGGATTGGCCATCGGTTTGGGGATGAAATGCGGTGCTAAAATGCATCTTGGTACCCAATGCTCCTTGTAATTTCTTCCAAAATCGCGATGTAAATCTTGGGTCTCTATCAAACACGATAGAAATAGGTACCCCATACAATCGAACAACTTGGGAGACATATAATTACGCCAATTTATCGGCGAAAAAATCATGCAGACGAGGATAAAATGAGCGGTCTTTGTCAATCTATCAACGATAACCCAGACCGAGTCTTTCTTACTCTGTGTCAATGGTAAACCAGATACAAAATCCATTGTTACCCGATCCCATTTCCATTCGGGTATCATGATTGGCTGAAGTAATCCCGAAGGCACTTGATGTTCCGCTTTCACTTGTTGACATATCAAACACTTCGACACAAAGTCAAAGATGTCTCATTTCATACCAGGCCACCAAAACTGACGTTTCAAATCATTGTACATTTTCGTGCTACCCGGGTGGATAGACATTCGGCTATTATGAGCCTCATTTAAAATCATCGAAATAAGTTCCGAATTTCTTGGAACACATAATCGACTTTTGAACGTCAAGCAATCATTGTCGTCAATCCGAAACTCCGATTCCTCATTCGAAGCACATTCAGCTCGTTTAGCAACCAATTCATCGTTGACTTTCTGGGATTCAAATATTTGACGAATCCATAATGGTTTGGCCTTTAATTCAGCTACTAGCACATTATCGGGTGAGACGGACAGGTGAACATTCATCACTCTCAAAGCAAATAACGCTTTACAACTTAAAGCATTGGCAACCACGTTAGCTTTGCCCGGGTGATAATCAATGATAAGTTCATAATCTTTCAACAATTCAAGCCAGCGTCTTTGTCGCAGATTCAGATCTCTTTGAGTCATCAAATATTTAAGACTTTTGTGGTCCGAGTAAATATGACACCTTTCTCCAAACAAGTAATGTCCCCATATTTTCAAGGCGAACACTATGGCCGCTAATTCAAGATCATGGGTCGGATAGTTTCTCTCATGAGGCTTTAATTGTCTCGATGCGTAAGCCACAACTCGACCTTCTTGCATCAACACACACCCTAGCCCAAGCAAGGATGCATCACTATAAATGACAAACTCTTTCTGGGACTCATTTGTACTAGCATTTGGAGCTTCAGTTAAGCAGGTTTTTAGTCGATCGAGACTTTCCGACGATTTTTCGACCATTCAAACTCAACATATTTTTGAAGTAGTTTCGTCAACGGTGCAGCTATCATCGAAAAACCTTTTACAAACCGTCGGTAGTATCCGGCAAGTCCCAAAAAGCTCCTAACTTTAGTAACATTCCTCGGAGGTTTCCAATCGAGTATGGCTGAAATTTTGTTCGGATCAACTCTAATTCCGATCTGGATATGACATGCCCCAAAAGCTAACCTCTCTCAACCAAAATTAGCATTCTTGAATTTCGTAGACATCGCTTGTCTCATAAAATCAGTAATACTAATCTCAAATGCTCGGCATGTTCAACTTCATCTTGGGAATAAATTAAAATATCATCAATAAACACAACCACAAACCGATCCAAGTATTGTCGAAAATTCAATTCATTAAATCCATGAATATTGCAGGGGCATTAGTAAGCCCAAACGGCATCACTAAGAATTCAGTAGTGACCGTATCTCATTCTAAAAGCGATTTTGGGTATATACGAGTCTCTAACTCTCAACCGATAATAACCCGACCTCAAATCTATCTTTGAAAACACCGAGGCTCCTTCAATTGATCAAACAAATCATCAATATGCGGTAACGGATATTTATTCTTTATTGTTACTTTATTCAACTGACGATAGTCGATGCACAACCTCATGGTTCCATCCTTCTTTTTCACAAACAATACTGGTGCACCCCATGGTGAAAAACTCGGTCGAGCAAAACCTTTATCCGTCAGTTCTTGCAACTGAATTTTCAATTCCTTTAATTCCATTAATGCCATACGATACGGGGTTATCGAGATTGGCGTGGTACCAGGTACAAGTTCGATGCCAAATTCTACCTCTCGAATAGGTGGCAACCCCGGTAACTCCTCAGCAAAAACATCTGAATACTCGCAAACCACTGGTATCGATCCGAGTTTCCTTTCCGTCTCTTTGCTATCAAATACATACGCATGATATGTTTCACACCCCTTCCTCACATATCTCCGAGCGATCATCGAGGATATTGTTGCTGGCACTCCCCTTAAATCTGTAGACTCAACTCGGACTATCTCATTATTTGCACCCCTTAAATCAATGGTTTTTCTTTTGCAACTCACCACTGCGTCATATACGGTCAACCAGTCCATACCAAGAATAACATCAAATTCATCAAATGGTAAAAGCATCAAATCGGCCGGAAAACAGGATTCTCGGATTATTAGAGGGCATCTCTTACACACTTTGTCAACAAGCGCATATTGACCCAAAGGATTTGACACTCGAATTACGAACTCAGTAGACTCAATAGGCAGAGTCTTACTGGATGCTAAAGTCTCCAATACATAAGAATGAGTAGAGCCAGGGTCGATTAATGCAATTATATTAGTATCAAAAAGAATGAAAGTACCAGTGATAACATCAGGGGAGGATGCTTCCTCTCCTGCACGATGGCATATGCTCTAGCAGGAGTACGGGTCTCAGATCGAACAGCCGTATCAAAAGTCCCTCTCTGACCACCACCCCTACCTCCTGAAATTCTCAGTGGTCTACCCCTAACCGTTGTTCCACTAGGTCTTGCACCTTGCATCTTATTTTTCTCATCAAATTCCGTGCAATCTCTAATGAAGTGATCCTTCGAACCGCATCTGTAACAGGCCCTGTTAGTGGACTTACCCCAACATTCACCTATGTGTCGTCTTCCACATTGTGGACATTCAGGTTTTTCTTGGCGATTGCTACCCACACTAGCAACCGAAGAAGCTCGTGAGTCTGTTAATGGTTGTGTCCTAATAGAAATTCCCGCAGTCGTCTTCAATTTGTGAGTGTCCTCCCTGAACTTCTTTATAGCTGAGAACGGAGTTCTACTCGTTGATCTTTTACGAAAGTCTCTAGCTTCAGATTCTGCCTTCTTTTTCTCCTTTCCAAGTTCTTCCGCCTTGCAAGCTCGTTCAACTAATGTTACAAATTCTTTTATCTCTAAAATACCCACTAGTAGCTTTAAATCTTCATTCAATCCTTCCTCAAATCTTTTGCACATAGCGATTTCATCGGCTACACACTCCGAGCATATCGATGAGTCTTACGAACTCACGTTAGATTCGACATCTTGTCATGCGGCCTTGCTTAAGTTCCAAGAATTCCTTACGCTTTTGATCGATGAACCGTTGGCTAATATATTTTTTGAAACTCCGTTTGAAAGAAATCCCAAGTAACTCGTTCCCGGGACTATGGAAATCAAGGTCCTCCACCAATAGTAGGTGAGTCTCGCAACAAAGATATAGCACACTTTAAACACTCATCGGTGTGCGGGGAGTTCATCAAAAACTCGGATGGTGTTATCAAGCGAACTCGGCCCTTTCAAAGCATCATCAGTAACTATGGCTCTGAATTCCTCGGCCCCGCGCTTCCTAATCAAGTCTACATGTGGTTTACTCGGCCTTATAGGATCAGTAGTCGATGGCATTATAGGCTCCTGGGGCGGATTATTTAAACTCGGGAATGGTTGGGCAGCCGGATTAGTGCGGGCATATTGTGCGACCCACTCGTTCATCATAGTAAAGAAGGCTTGTTTTGCCCCCTCATCTTGATTATTCCCGGATGGTGAGGTTCAACAGCGGTGTCCCTTGCGCAGAGCAGCCGCTACACTTTCAACGTCATCTGCTAAGGTTCTCTCTAAACCGGGATCCATTTACTAATCAAAACAAAAATTTTAGCCGTCAGAAGTCATCACACTATTAAACTCTAACATTAAGGCATGTATAGCTAGACTCATACGCGCTATGGTAGTCCTAGAACCGACTAAACCATAGCTCTGATACCAATACATCATGTGCAACATATATACATGTAGGTGCAAGGGCCGAATCTCAAGTTGATTATAACTATCTCATATATTTTCATCATGGCCGAATGCTCCTTCCACACCATTTACCTTCACAAAGCATGAATTTCATCATCCAACTTACAAGCTTACAATCTCATGAAGTTTAACCTCATAGTATCTATCAAACTCTCACTCATTAGCTTCTATCATAATCTCCAACAACACCACATAAACATATACTTCGTAGGTCTATGGTAGAACCAAGAAAGGAACTCATAGATATCAAGATGTAAGCAAACTACCATTATTTATCTAAGTTTAGCATGAAACACAACCATCACCCATATTAATGTTTTATAGCCGAAAACCATACTCACCCCACTTAATCAAATTTCAACATGGTTTTCAAAAATCACTTAATATCTCATCAACATAACATCAACACCAAGCAAGAATGATACATCCATGGCCGAGTATCATCTCTATCACATAGCAAGATTTAAACCATGGGGCTAGGTAGAACTCAAGCTAACAACTAAAACATGCATGCATCTCATGGAACATCATCAAACATACCTTAACTTAGATGCAAGTATGGCCGAATATCTTCAACCTTTCTCCTTTCAAAACGGCCAAGAAGAACCCAAGGATGAAGCTTTTCTTTCTCTCTTTTTCCTTCCTAGTTTCGGCTAGCAAGAACATGAATGATGATCTCTTTTTTTTTTTTTTTCATTTCTTATGACTAACTTTTTATTTTATTGCTTCCTCCCATGATGCACCAACAAAACATGTCTATGACATGTTTTGCCCATAATTCATTGTCATGGCCGGCCACTAGGCTTTAGTTTAGGGAAATTTGACATGCAAACCCCTCATTTTTGCATGCATGATCAACTAGTCATCACACATTTCCTATCCTATTTTCAAAGTTTACTACTAGGTCCTTTTAGTGAAATTCACATTTAAAACCCTATATCAAAACATCAAAATGTCACACATGAATTAACACATATTATAGGCATCAAAATGAATATTAGATTATTTTTATACCTCGGTTTGGTGGTCCCAAAACCACTTCCGACTAGGGTCAATTTTGGTACATCACGATTGCATGATGCGATTGTGAATTGCAAAAGCAAGACTATTGATTTAAGGTGCGCAAATAACGAGATGATCCGAGTTGAGTCTACGGACTTAAAGGGGTTGCCGGTGTAATATCATCAATGTTGGCCCGAAATATGTAAGAAAGGGTGCGAAGCATACCTTGCGTATGTACTTGATGATAAGGAGTTAGAAATAAAACCGAATCTGTCTTGGGTGGTTTGTGAATACCGGATGTTTTTCCCGAAGAATTACCAGGTTTGACACCTGTTTGAGAGATAGAGTTTGGTATTGAGCTTGTACCTGGGACTACGCCGATTTCGATAGCTCCGTATCATATGGCACCATCCGAGTTAAAAGAGTTGAAAGCTCAGTTGCAAGAATTGACGGATAGAGGTTTCGCTCGACCATGTTTCTCACCTTGGGGTGCACCAGTATTGTTTGTGAAAAAGAAGGACAGAACCATCAGTTTGTGTATTGACTATCGTCAGCTGAATAAAGTGACGATAAAGAATAAATATCTGTTACCGCGTATTGATGATTTGTTTGATCAACTAAAGGGAGCCTCAGTGTTTTCAAAGATAGATTTGAGATCGGGTTATATTATCAGTTGCGGATTCGAGATTCGGACGTACCCAAAACTGCTTTCAGAATGAGGTACGGTCACTACGAGTTCTTAGTAATGCCGTTCAGGCTCACTAATGCCCCTGCGGTATTTATGGATTTGATGAATCGGATCTTCAGACAATATTTGGACCGGTTCGTAGTTGTGTTCATTGATGACATCTTGGTCTATTCAAGAGATGAGATCGAACATGCTGAACACCTGAGATTAGTGTTGCAAATTTTACGGGATAAGCAGTTGTATGCTAAGTTCAGCAAGTGTGAGTTCTAGTTAAGGGAGGTTAGCTTCTTGGGTCATGTGCTATCTGCATCGGGTATTCGAGTCGACCCGAGCAAAATTTCAGCCATACTTAGCTGGAAGCCTCGAGAAATATTCTTGAGGTTCGAGCTTTTGGGACTTAGGTTACTACCGACGGTTTGTGAAAGGTTTCTCAATGATAGCCACACCCATGACGAAGCTACTTCAAAAGATGTTAAGTTGAATGGACGGAAAAATGTCGAAAAGTTTTGATCAACTGAAAACTTATTTGTGGAAGCTCGATTTAGTGCGGCCGAATCGGGCAAAGAGTTTGTCATCTATAGTGACGCCTCCCTACTTGGGTTGGGTTGCGTCTTGATGCAAGAAGGTCGAGTTGTGGCCTATCGTCGAGACAATTAAAGCCACATGAGAAAAATTATCCGACCCATGATCTCGAACTAGTCGCCATCGTATTCGCTTTGAAAATATGGCGACACTACCTATTTGGGGAGAAGTGCCATGTATTTTCGGATCACAAAAGTCTCAAATATTTGATGACTCAAAGAGACTTGAATCTGCGACAAAGACGTTGGCTCGAGTTGTTAAAAGATTATGAGCTTGTCATTGATTATCACCCGGGAAAGGCTAATGTGGTTGCGGACGCCTTAAGCCGAAAATCACTATTTGCTTTACGAGCGTGAATGTACACTTGTCTGTTCTACCCGACAATGTGTTAGTAGCTGAATTAAAGGCCAAACCATTATTGATTCATCAAATTGGGAAGCTCGAGAAAAGTCGACGATGAGTTGGTTGCAAAGCGAGTGAGTGTGTTCGAACAAGGAATCGGAGTTTCAAATTGATGATGATGATTGTTTGAGGTTCAGAAGTCGTCTGTGTGTTCCAAGGAATTTGGAATTCATTTCGATGATTCTGAACGAAACCCATTGTAGCCGAATGTCAATTCACCCGGGGAGTACGAAGATGTACAACGATTTGAAACGTCGGTTTGGTGGCATGGTATGAAGCGAGACATCTCAGACTTTGTTTGAGATGTTTAATATGTCAACAAGTGAAAGCGGAACATCAAGTGCCTTGAGGTTACTTCACCGATCACGATACGAGTGGAAATGGGATCGAGTCACAATGGACTTTGTGTCCGGACCGCCATTGTCGACAAGCAAGAAGGATGCGATTTGGGTTGTTGTTGATAGACCGACTAAGTCGGCTCACTTTATCCCGTGCGTCACGGATTTTTCATTGGATAAACTAGCTGAATTGTACGTTTCTCGATTTTGAGATTACACGGGTACCAATTTACATTGTGTCGATAGAGATCCGAGATTCACCTCGCGATTTTGGAAGAAATTGCAAGAAGCTTTGGGTACCAAGTTGCATTTCAGCACCGCCTTTCACCCCCAAACCGATGGTCAATCCGAGTGGATAATTCAGATACTTGAGGATATGTTGAGATGTTGCATCCTCGAGTTCAGTGGTTCATCGGAACGGTATTTACCTTTGATTGAATTCGCTTACAACAATAGTTTTTAATCAAGTATTAAGATGGCGCCTTACGAGGCCTTGTATGGGCGTAAATGCCGTACACCATTGTTTTGGACCGAGCTCGGTGAAAGCAAAATTTTCGGGGTGGATTTGATTAAAGATGCTGAAGAGAAAGTAAAAGTAATCCGTGAAAATCTGAAGATAGCCTTCGATCGTCAGAAGTCATACGCTGTGACAGCCCAAAATTGACCCTAGTCGGGATGTGGTTTCGGGACCACAAAATCGAGGCATAAAAATAATTTAAAATTTATTTTGATGCCTATGATATGTGTTAATTTGTGTGTGACATTTTTGATGTTTCGATTTAGTGTTATAAATGCGAATTTCACTAGAAAGGACCTAGTAGTGAACTTTGAAAGTATGATGGGGAAATGTGTGATGACTAGTTGCTCATGCATGCAAAAATAAGGGATTTGCATGTCAAATTCCCCCCCAAAATGTGTGTGAGTGTGGTATTCCCCCATTGCCGTGAGTTGTAGAGAAAAAAGAAAAATTTTGTTCATCCTTTCTTTGAGCCAAAACTAAGGAAGAAGGAGGATTTTTGCTTCATGCTTGGTTTGGAAGAGATCTAGAAGGAGATTTGGCTAAGTTTGCATCAAGATTAAGGTATGTATGAGGTTGTGTTAGGAGTTTCATGCATGTTTTGGTTGCTAACTTGATGTGCATGTTAGCCATGGCTCAAATCTTTGTTATGCCATGGAAATGGTATTTGGCCAAAGTTGTTATGGTGATAAAGCCATTGCGGGCTAAGTGTGAAGCTTGATGATGATGCATGCAATGATGGATTGTCTACTTTTGAGTAAGATTTTGAGTTTTCTTTTGTTTAATCATGATTGAAGTTGAAAAGGGCATGATTGTAATATTCGCCATGATGCATTCATGAGCATGGTTCATGCTTCTTGCATGTTAGTTAAAATTTGTGTTTTGGATGGCTATGGACACCTTGAAATTGACCATGCTCATATATGTATATATATGTTTGCACATGATGTTTTGGTTATGAACTAAGTGATGAATATGGTTGTTTAAAGAAGAAGATGTTGAAGAATGATTGTGAAATTGCAAGCACATTCGGCCTAGCACACATATGAGTGCTTGATGCTATATTATAAGTTTTGAGCTACAATATGCAAAGCATTAACTAGTAAAATGCATGCTGTTTTTGTGAGGTATTAAGTGCATAATTGGCCTCAACATGTACATGAATATTGGCCTTGGGTAGCCTATTGAAGGCCTTAGCTTTTCCTTGATGCTCGAATAAATTGTATTGAATTGCTTGATGTAGTATAAAATGTGCATGACCATTGTGTATTCAAGCTAAAGAGTGGCCATATGACCATTTAAACTCCTTGTCATATTCGCCATAAGCTAGCACAATGAGGTTTTAATAAATTGAATTTGTTTGAATTAGCTCAAGAGCTAAGAGGGCCACAATTGGATAAGGGAAGGAAAAAGTGATCGAATAGCCGTAAAAGCCGTTCGACAACATCCGAGGTAAGTCCTCAAGAAGTGACCTTACTTGAATTATGTGGAATGAAATATGGATGTATTGATTATTGATTTATGTGTGTATGAGTATTGAATAATACCGGGCTAAGTCCCAAGGCGATTATGCTAGTGATTATAATTGTGTTTGAGCCTTAGTAACGAGAATGAAATATGTATGTCCAATGATTATTGATGTATATGTACAGTGAGATATTCAAGTTGTAATGCGCGAAGGTCGAAGCGATCGATCCGTAACATGGGTGACTTTAACTAATAAACTGTACCAATTGGCCCGACCAAAATTCTAGAAATAAATCCATGGATGGATACATGAGTCTAAATTCAGGAAAATTTCTGAAACCAGTTTAGAGTTTTGAAACTCGAGATATGATTTTTAAAGCGACGGTGACGCAGCTTTTCCACCGATTGGAAATGTCAAATTGGTGGGCAAAACAAGTGAACTTGGTTTGTTAACCCTCGTGTCCGACACCCGCGATGGTCTCGGGTTCGGGGTGTTACAATTTTATTGGTATCGAGCCTTGGTTTAGTCGATTCTAGGACTACCGTGATGTGTTTGGGGTCTAGCTATACATGCCAATAAATGATGAATCGATAGTATGGTGATTTCGACAATTTGACTTTGTGTTTGTTTATAGCAATGGATCCCGATCCCAACCGAAAGCGATAGGCGATGATGTGGAGAGTGTGGCGCTGCTCCAAGAAGGGGCGGCCGGCGGACTCTCAACCTATGGCCGACAATCCGAATGATGAGGCTAGGCAAGCCTTTTATAGTGTGATGAGCGAATGGTTTAATCAATACATTCGAACTAACACGGCTGTTCCACAACCTCCATTCCCGACAAATGCAACCCCGCACCTACAATACCTCCGTTGGTGACCAAATAAGGTCAAGTAAGCCCCAATCGATAGGATTGAAAACATGGGGCCACTTGAATTTAAGGCTACGGATGATGATGATGCCGAAGCGAGCTGAATTTTGGTTGGATAACACTATCCGGTGCTCGATGAGCTATCCTGTACACCGATGAGTGCTTAAAGTGTACCATCTCCTTGCTACGTGAGTCCGCCTACTATTGGTGGAGTACTCGACTTCTATGGTACCTAGAGAGCAAGTGACTTGGGAATTCTTTCAAACCGAGTTAGAAAAAAGTATATCGATCGAGATTCATCGACCAAAAGCGAAGGAATTCCTTGACCTTAAGCAAGGTTCTATGTCGCCATCGACTCTGAACGAAAATTTGTGAGGCTTAGCCAGATGCGGCGAGAATGCATTTCGTCAAAAGCCATTATGTGTAAGCGCTTCGAGGATGGGCTGAATGATGATATAAGGATGTTCGTTGGCATTCTCGAGATACGAGAGTTCGTAGTACTTGTTGAGCGAGCTTGTAAAAGAAGAGCTTAGAAAGGAGAAACAAAAAGCTGATGTGGGAACTGGAGAATTCGAAAGAGGTCCTCGGAAAGTCTCTTCAACAAGCATCAAAGAGATTTCGAGATGATGCGAGCCGGTCTAGAGCGTTCGGGCTTTTCTAGACGAGGACGCGATCGACCCTGTGACCACACGAGTCACTTCGATCGCCATGAGTGGAAATGATCGTAGAGAGGGCGGAGTGTCCACATTGTGGCAAATGGCATTCGGGAGCTGTTGGTTTCGTGATCGCTCCTGCTATAAGTGTGGGTCGGCCGACCACTTTATGAAGGATTGCGAGGATGCATGAGCAGAATGTAAGTCGAGTGGAAACCCGGGTGCTACCACCTTTGCTCGAGGTAGGCCACCTAGAAATATGGGCAATGTCGTTGGCGGTCGAGAGTATCTAGAGATGCTACCATCGGATCGAGGCTCGTGCTCTGCAAGGACTTATGCCATCTGCGCGTGAGGATCTTGCCTCTCCGGATGTCATTACGGTACTTTCACTCTTTTCAATACAAATGTGATTGCTTTGATTGACCCCGGTTCTACTCATTCATATATATGTGAAACCTTAGCATCCAAGAAGACTTTGCCTATTGAGTCTCTCGAGTTTGTAATTTGGGTGTCAAACCCTTGGATCATTACGTGCTTGTCAACAAAGTGTGCAAGAAAAGTCCCTAGTGTTACGAGGTTCTTGTTTTCCGGCGGACTTGATGCTTTTGCCGTTCGATGAGTTCGACGTTATTCTTGGTTTGGATTGGTTGGCCATGCACGATGCGGTTGTAAATTGCAAGAGCAAGACTATCGATTTGAGGTCGCGAATAATGAAATAATTCGAGTTGAGTCTACGGACTTAAAGGGGTTGCCACCGTAATATCGCAATGTTGGCCGAAAATATGTAAGAAAAGGGTGCGGCGTACCTTGCATCGTGCTTCGATGACAAGGAATCGAAAAGAAACCCGAATCGTGTCGTTGGTTTGTGAATACGGATGTTTTCCCAGAAGAATTGCGGGTTTACCACATTCGGAAATAGAATTTGGCATCGAATTGGTACCTGGTACCACTCCAATTTCGATAGCTCCGTATCGTATGGCACCAACGGAATTAAAGGAGTTGAAAGCTCAGTTGCAAGAATTGGTGGATAGAGGTTTTGCTCGCTCGAGTTTTTCGCCTTAGGGTGCGCCAGTGTTGTTCGTGAAGAAGAAGGATGGAACCATGCGGCTGTGCATCGACTATCGTCAGCTTAATAAAGCGACGATAAAGAACAAATATCCGTTGCCACGTATTGATGACTTGTTCGATCAACTGAAGGGAGCCTCGGTGTTCTCGAAAATAGATTTGAGATCGGGCTATTATCAATTACGAATCCGAGATTGGACGTACCCAAGGCGCCTTGAGCGAGATATGGTCACTATGAGTTCCTAGTGATGCCGTTTGGGCTCACTAATGCCCTACGGTATTTATGGATTTAATGAATCGGATCTTGGACCATATTTGGATCGATTAAGTAGTCGTGTTCATTGATGACATCTTGGTCTATTCAAGAAATGAGACCGAACATCTTGAACACCTACGATTCTTCTTTGAAAATCTTACGGGATAAGCAATTATATGCTAAGTTCAACAAGTGTGAGTTACGGTTAAGAGAGGTTAGCTTCTTGGGTCATGTGGTATCTGCATCGGTATTCGAGTCGATTCGAATAAAATTCTCGCCAGACTTAATTGGAAGCCTCAGAAATATTCTTGAGGTTAGGAGTTTTTGGGGCTTAGGTTATTACCGACGATTTGTAAAGGCTTCTCAACGATAGCCACGCCGATGACGGCTACTCCAAAAGGATGTTAAGTTCGAATGGACGGAGAAATGCCAAAAAGTTTCGATCAAGCTGAAAACTTATTTGTTGAAGCCCCAATTTTAGTGCAACCGAATCGGCAAAGAGTTTGTCATCTATAGTGGCGCCTCCTCCTTGGGTTAGGTTGCGTATTGATGCAAGAAGGTCGAGTTGTGGCCTATCGTCGAGGCAATTAAAGCCACACGAGAAAAATTATCCGACCCATGATCTCGAATTGGCCGCCATTGTGTTCGCCTTAAAGATATGGCGACATTACTTATTTGGTGAAAGGTGCCATGTGTACTCGGATCACAAAAGTCTCAAATATTTGATGACCCAAAGAGACTTAAATCTGCGACAAAGGCGTTGGCTCGAGCTGTTAAAGGATTATGAGTGATCATTGACTATCACCCGGGAAAGGCGAATGTGGTTGCGGATGCCTTGAGTCGTAAATCATTATTCGCTTCTGAGCGATGAGCGATACACTTATGCATTCGATCCGATAGTGTATTAGTAGCTGAATTGAAAGCCAAACCTTGTTGATACATCAAATTCGAGAAGCTCGAGAAAGTCGACGACGAGTTGGTCGCAAAACGAAATTTGAGTGTGTGCGAACAAGGACTCGAATTTCAAATCGATGATGACGATTGTTTGAGGTTCAAAAGTCGTCATGTGTTCCAAAGAATTCGGAACTCACTTGATAATTCTGAATGAAGCCCATTGTTACCGAATGGCAATCCACCGGGAGTACAAAGATGTACAATGATTTGAAGCGTCGGTTTGGTGGCATGGTATGGGCGAGAAATCTCGACTTTGTTTGAGATGTTTAATATGTCAACAAGTGAAAGCGGAACATCGGTGCCTTGAGATTACTTCACCAATCACGATACCCGAGTGGAAATGGGATCGAGTCACAATGGACTTTGTATCCGGACCGCCATTGTCGACAAGTAAGAAGGATGCGGTTTGGGTCGTGGTAGATCGATTGACTAAGTCAGCCCACTTTGTCCCCGTCGCACGGATTTTCAATGGACAAATTAGCCGAATTATGCGTTTCTCGATTTTGAAATTACACGGGTGCCTATTTCCATCGTGTGGGATAGAGATCCGAGATTTACCTCGCGATTTTGGAAAAAGTTGCAAGAAGCTTTGGGTACCAAGTTGCATTTCAACACCGCCTTTCACCCCCAAACCGATGGTCAATCCGGCGGATAATTCAGATACTTGAGGATATGTTAAGATGTTGCGTCCTCGAGTTTAGTGGTTCATGGGAGCGGTATTTCTGTTGATTGAATTAAACACAACAACGACTTTCAATCAAGTATTAAGATGGCACCCTACGAGGCTTTATGCGATCGTAAATGCCGTACACCATTGTTTTAGACCGAGCTTGGTGAAAGCAAGATTTTCGGTGGATTTGATTAGGGATCTTTGAGCAGAAAGTGAAAGTAATCCGTGAAAGTCGAAGATAGGCTCCGATCGTCAAAAGTCGACGCGGATCTGAGCGTAAGGATATCGAGTATCGGTGGGTGATAAAGTGTTTCTCAAGGTATTGCCTTGGAAAAAGATACTCGATTCGACCTTAAGGGCAAGTGAGCCCGAGGTTCATTGGGCCATATGAGATATCCAAGCGAGTCGGTCCAGTGGCATATCGTTTGATTTTGCCCCGAACTCAAAAAGGTTCACGATGTCTTTCATGTTTCGATGCTTGACGCTATAGATCAGATCCATCGCACGTGATTAGTCCATCGAAATTGAAATTCAAGCTAATATGAGTTATGAGGAAGAACCGATTCAGTATCCTATCACGAGAAGTGAAAGAGTTGCTGAAACAAGCGGGTTCATTGGTGAAAGTGTTATGGCTCAAGCACGGGATAGAAGAAGCTACTTGGGAGACCGAGAACTCTATGAAAGAGCGATATCCAAACCTATTTACGGTAAGATTTTGGGGACGAAAATTTCTTAAGTGGGGAGAGTTGTGACAACCCAAAATTGACCCTAGTCGGGATGTGGTTTCGGGACCACAAAACCGAGGCATAAAAATAATTTAAAATTTATTTTGATGCCTATGATATGTGTTAATTTGTGTGTGACATTTTGATGTTTCGATTTAGTGTTATAAATGCGAATTTCACTAGAAAGGACCTAGTAGTGAACTTTGAAAGTATGATGGGGAAATGTGTGATGACTAGTTGCTCATGCATGCAAAAATAAGGGATTTGCATGTCAAATTTCCCCCAACATGAAGTGGCCGGCCATGGCAAGAGAGGATGGGCAAAACATGTCATGAAACATGTTTTGTTGGTGCATTAGGGAGAAATAATAAACAAAGGTGTATGGGTAAGAAAAGAATGAAAAAAAAATGTGTGTGAGTGTGGTATTCCCCCATTGCCGTGAGTTGTAGAGAAAAAAGAAAAATTTTGTTCATCCTTTCTTTGAGCCAAAACTAAGGAAGAAGGAGGATTTTTGCTTCATGCTTGGTTTGGAAGAGATCTAGAAGGAGATTTGGCTAAGTTTGCATCAAGATTAAGGTATGTATGAGGTTGTGTTAGGAGTTTCATGCATGTTTTGGTTGCTAACTTGATGTGCATGTTAGCCATGGCTCAAATCTTTGTTATGCCATGGAAATGGTATTTGGCCAAAGTTGTTATGGTGATAAAGCCATTGCAGGCTAAGTGTGAAGCTTGATGATGATGCATGCAATGATGGATTGTCTACTTTTGAGTAAGATTTTGAGTTTTCTTTTGTTTAATCATGATTGAAGTTGAAAAGGGCATGATTGTCATATTCGCCATGATGCATTCATGAGCATGGTTCATGCTTCTTGCATGTTAGTTAAAATTTGTGTTTTGGATGGCTATGGACACCTTGAAATTGACCATGCTCATATATGTATATATATGTTTGCACATGATGTTTTGGTTATGAACTAAGTGATGAATATGGTTGTTTAAAGAAGAAGATGTTGAAGAATGATTGTGAAATTGCAAGCACATTCGGCCTAGCACACATCTGAGTGCTTGATGCTATATTATAAGTTTTGAGCTACAATATGCAAAGCATTAACTAGTAAAATGCATGCTGTTTTTGTGAGGTATTAAGTGCATAATTGGCCTCAACATGTACATGAATATTCGGCCTTGGGTAGCCTATTGAAGGCCTTAGCTTTTCCTTGATGCTCGAATAAATTGTATTGAATTGCTTGATGTAGTATAAAATGTGCATGACCATTGTGTATTCAAGCTAAAGAGTGGCCATATGACCATTTAAACTCCTTGTCATATTCGGCCATAAGCTAGCACAATGAGGTTTTAATAAATTGAATTTGTTTGAATTAGCTCAAGAGCTAAGAGGGCCACAATTGGACAAGGGGAAGGAAAAAGTGATCGAATAGCCGTAAAAGCCGTTCGACAACATCCGAGGTAAGTCCTCAAGAAGTGACCTTACTTGAATTATGTGGAATGAAATATGGATGTATTGATTATTGATTTATGTGTGTATGAGTATTCGAATAATACGGGCTAAGTCCCGGCGATTATGCTAGTGATTATAATTGTGTTTGAGCCTTAGTAACGAGAATGAAATATGTATGTCCAATGATTATTGATGTATGTATACAAGTGAGATATTCAAGTTGTAACGCGAAGGTCGGAAGCGATCGATCCCTGTAACATGGGTGACTTTAACTAATAAACTGTACCAATTGGCCCAACCAAAAATTCTAGAAATAAATCCATGGATGGATACATGAGTCTAAATTCGGGAAAATTCTGAAACCGGTTTCGAGTTTTGAAACTCGAGATATGATTTTTAAAGCGACGGTGGCGCAGTTTTCGAAACTGTTGGAAATGTCAAATTGGTGGGCAAAACAAGTGAACTTGGTTTGTTAACCTAAATGTCCGAAACGGCGATGGTCTCGGGTTCGGGTGTTACATCTGCGGATCTGAAACGAAAAGACATTAAGTATCGGTGGGAGATAAAGTGTTTCTTAAAGTTTCGCCTTGGAAAAAGATACTCGATTTGGGTAGTAAAGGCAAATTGAGTCTGAGGTTCATCGGGCCATATGAAGTCTCCGAGCGAGTCGGTCCGATTGCATATCGATTGATTTTGCCTCCGAACTTGAGAAGATTCACGGCGTCTTTCATGTTTCGATGCTTGACGCTATAGATCGATCCATCGCACATAATTAGTCCATCGAGGTCGAAATTCAAGCCGATATGAGTTATGAAGAAGAACCGATTCGTATCCTAGCTCGTGAAGTGAAGGAGTTGCGAAACAAAAGGGTTCCGTTAGTAAAAGTGTTATGGCTCAAACACAGGATGGAAGAAGCTACTTGGGAACCCGAGAACCCTATGAAAGAGCGATACCCAAACCTATTTACCGGTAAGATTTTCGGGGACGAAAAATTCTTAAGTGGGGGAGAGTTGTGACAGCCCAAAATTGACCCTAGTCGGGAAGTGGTTTCGGGACCGCTAAACCGAGTCACTGAAATGTTTGAACGTAATATTTATTGTCTAGAATATGTATTTATGATTGTGTGAAAATTTCAAGCTTCGATTTAGTCGATTGCATGTGAATTCAGTTATTAGGACTTGTGTGACACTTTTGAAATGTGATAGGCTAATCTATAAGGACCTAATAGTGCATGTAATCAAAAGGGAGGACTTGCATGTCAAATTCCCCCCTAATAGCTAGTGGCCGGCCATGACAAGGGATTATGGGCAAAAACATGTCATAAAACATGTTGGGACAATGGTGTATGTAAGAAAAAAATAAAATAATGAGCATGGGAATTGAATAATGAAAGGGAAGAAAAAAAAAAGGAGAATGGAGAGTGTCCCCCCCCCCATTGCCGTGAGTTGAAGAAAAGAAAAGAAAAAAATTTGTTCATCCTTTTCATTCTCTCTTGACCGAAAATTCTAAGGAAGAAGAGGGAGTTTTTGCTTCATGTTTGGTTTGGAAGAGGATTAGGAAGAGGTTTGGCCATACTTGTATCAAGATTAAGGTATGTTTGATGTTGTGCCATGAGATTCATGCATATTTTTGGTTGCTAACTTGATGTTCTTATTAGCCCATGGTTCAAATCCTTGCTATGTCATGGGGGTGGTATTCGGCCAAGGTGGATTTTGTGTTAATGCCATTGCATGTTAAATATGAAGCTTGCTAATGATACATGTGATGGTGGATTGATGGCTCTTGGACTTTCTTTTTAGCATTTTTGAGTTTTTGTTTAACCATGACCAAAATTGAAACGGTATGGTGTTGTGATGTATTCGGCCATGGCACATCCATAAGTATAATTTATGCTTATTGCATGGTAGGTAAGATTTGTGTTTTGGATTTATGTTCATGTTTAGTTATAATCAACTTTGAGATTCGGCTCTAACATATATATATATATATATATATATGTTTGCACATGATGTATTGGTATGACATATATACTATCTCAAGGTATATATTTTCATATGATGATGTTTGGTTATGAAGTAAATGATTGATGCGTATTGAGTTACAATATGGAATCGTTAGTTAGTAAAATGTATGCCGTTTATGTATGGTATTAAGTGTATAATTGGCCTCAACATGGACATGCATATTCGGCCACATGAGGGGATTGGTGTGCATGCATTCGGTTAGAGGCAAGCATATTGATGCCTATTCTTGGCTTGGAAAATTGACTAAGGAGAGTACTAACTAATGTGTTGAGTTTGATTCATGATTTCAGTATATATGTGACTTTAAGGTCTAATGAAAATATGTGGGCTAAGTACCTTGAATTCCTCTTCGATGCTCAAATGATTAAATCAATTTATTTGTTAAATTAAGCTCAAGAGCAAAGGGGAGCTAAATCCGATAAAGGGAAGGAAAAAGTGGTCGAATAGCCATCGGAATCATTCGACAACATCCGAGGTAAGTTCTTGAGTAATAGAGCTTAAATTATGATTTGATTAGATCATGTTTTAAGCAAATCGAAATCATGCTCTTTGTGTGTGGCTATTGAGCCGAAATTGTAAATATGATAAGTGTCTTGTGTTTGAGCTTTGGTAATGAGAATGTAATAAGAATGTGTATTGATTTGTTGATATATGTGCTTGGTTATTTGAATGGTATCCGGGCTAAGTCCCGAAGGCTTTTGTGCTAAGTGACTAAATCCGGGTCAATTCCCGAAGGCATTTGTGCGAGTTACCAAAACCGGGTTAAGTCCCGAAGGCATTTGTGCGAGTTACTAAATCTGGGCTAATTCCCGAAGGCAATTGTGCGAATCACTATAACCGGGCTATGTCCCAAAGACAATCGAGCGAGTCGCTATATCCGGTTAAATTCCGAAGGTACGTGATTCGGAAATGAGCAATCTTGCTGTAAAAATTTCAGTTAATACGCTTGCAAAAATTCCAGCAATGAGGTATGTTCGTATGTGCTTGAATTAGTTGAGCCCTTACAAGTAAGTATTCGCTCAGTTGATAAACGAGCTACCGGCCTTTGGCTAAGTTGATCTTTTGTGTATGAACATAAGGGTTGGTAATGTGAAGTAAGTATGATATTGAGAATGTGTGCATATGAAATTATCCGTTTAGCTATATGAATGCTATGCTTTTGTTGTGCTGGAATCCCTTGCTCAAAACTTACTAAGCATAAATTGCTTACTCCGTTTCTTTGTTCTCTGTTTTATAGATTTTGGCTCGTCAGCTATCGGACTCGGGATTTTTGGAAGTCGAAGTCTCCCACACTATCAAAGCCCCCTTTTGGTACAAATTTTGGTTGAGCTTTGAAATGGCATGTATAGGACTACCCTTTGTTGTTTTTCGAGTACTTTTTGTGATGTATGTGTGTACAGCCATGCGAAAATGGCGCATAGAAGTGGAGTATGGCATTAGACCATTTGTGTTTATGTATATATAAATGGTTTCATGATGTGACTATGGACTGGAATGGAAGTGTTGGGCAATGATCAGCCCTTGGAATGGCTAAATATGA
Organism: Gossypium arboreum; assembly: GCF_025698485.1. Taxonomy (NCBI): domain Eukaryota; kingdom Viridiplantae; phylum Streptophyta; class Magnoliopsida; order Malvales; family Malvaceae; genus Gossypium; species Gossypium arboreum. The sequence goes on from NC_069076.1 coordinate 31,509,160, forward strand.
TCATATGTGGACCTATGTATGACAAAACTCTAGTTGGTCCATGCAAACCACGAAATAGGTAAAGTTTACCTTGAAAACAGATGCTGACAGCAGCAGTGGTGTGGATGTGAAAAATCACTAAAAATAGTAGGAATGGAATTAAATAGTGAATAAATTATGTAAATGAGCCTTGATGAATATACTTTTATATGGAAGAAACGAAATGGTCATATGAGTTGTATGTTAAGAGATATTTAGGTATTCGTGAAACAGGGCCAGAACAGTTTCTGGATTCCCTGTTCCGACTTTGGAAATTCATTATAAATTAACCAGAGATAATTAGGAGTCATGCCATATATTTATAGATTCCTCTTTGAGTCTAGTTTCTATAGAAACAAACGGCATCAGTATTGAAGCCCTGTACAGGGAGATATTCAAGTTGTAACGCGCGAAGGTCAGTGTAGTCGACCCCTGTAACATGGGAGACTTTAACTAATAAACTGTACTAATTGGATCGACCAAAAATTCTAGAAAAAAATCTGTAGATGGAAATATGAGTCTAGTTTCAGGAAAAAATTACAAAACTGATTTTCGAGTTTTGAAACTCAAGATATGATTTTTAAGGCAACAGTGATGCAGTAACCAGCTTGTCTGGAAATTTTTTTATGGACTGTGAAAACAATTAAGTTAAGTCAGTGTGCACCTTGTGTTCGACTCCGGTAACGGACTCGGGTACGGGGTGTTACATCAAATCTAATATCTTTTTGAAGTAGCTTTGTCATCAGAGTTGCAATCATCGAGAAACCTTTTACAAATTGCCTATAGTAACCAGCAAGTTCTAGAAAACTCCGAACTTCTAAAACATTTCTCGGGGGTTTCCAATCAAGTATAGTAGAAATCTTACTTGGATAAACCCGTATTCCTGATGTTGAAACCACATGCCCCAAAATGCTAATATCATGTAACCAGAACTCATATTTACTGAACTTTGCATACAACTGTTTATCTCGCAAAGTCTTTAATACCAATTTCATCACAAAAGTAGATCAATATATCATCAATAAACACAACCACAAACCGATCTAAGTACTGTCTAAAGATCCGATTCATCAAATCCATGAAAATAGCAGGTGCATTAGTAAGTCTGAGCGGCATCACCAAAAACTCATAATGTCCGTATCTCGTTCAGAAAGCACTCTTAGGCACATCAGAATCTCTAACTCGCAATTGATAGTAACTCGATCTCAAATCTATTTTCGAAAACACTAAAGCTCCCTTTAGTTGATCGAACAAATCATCAATGCATGGCAACAGATATTTATTCTTTATGGTCACTTTATTGAGTTGTCGATAATCAATGCACATTCTAATAGTTCCATCCTTCTTGTAACACTCCAAACCCAGCCCGGACGTTATGGCCGAATCTGGTGTGTCACATTGAAGAGTTTTAGCAAAGACCTTGTTTTCATTGAAAACCCTTCTTTAAAATGATACACCTCATTTGCTTTGTAAAATCTCTTTTCAGTTGCGGAAGCTTTGTTTAAAACATTTAATTTAAATGTAACTTGTCATTTAAAAATTTAGTTGCGGAAATGTAGTATTTAAAAAAATAGTTATGGTTTAACGTTCTTCTTCTAATAAATATAAAGCATAAAAATGATAGTAATCCTGATTTGAAATATTAGCCAGAGGAAAGACCTTGTTACAACCCAAATCAAATAGAAATAATTTAAAATAAAAATATTAAAAATTACATAAAGACTAAGTCTAAACTTTTTATGCTAGTTGGCCACCTCCGAGTCCCTCCATCGGTCGAACCGCCTACTGAGGATCACCTAAAATATTTAAAAGGAGGGGGTGAGTTTTGAAAACTCAGTGTGTAAAACCCTCAATGAGTATAAAGCAATCATCAGTCATTTTAGGCCTGAGCCCAATTCAAAAATGATGGCCTTTGGGCCTTAGCCCATGTTAGCCTCAGTTGGGCCGAAGCCCACATCGCAATAATATCACAATAATATCATACGTGCAATGCTGTACAACCCACCCTAATAATCCAACCGCTACACACCAACTCCGTCCCCCGGTACACATATGTGGGGATATAAATATTGACCCACCCAACCGATACACATCAATGGTAGCCCGGTTGCGGTACTACCTTTATTGTAGCAAGCTGCCAATCATATATTGGGCTTAATAGCCGCCGGTGGATCCACGGTTGTCAAGCAACCATGCGATCTTCTTATACTTCCTCCGTTCCATAATTCCCAACCCATATGCAACCTAAACAAAATATCATATGAGCGCATATGAATGCAGGAGGTATACATGTAACATCCATAAATCTTACATTCCACACATAGGGGCATTTTAGTCATTTTTTGCCCTTAGGGGCATTTCTGTAATTTTCTTTTATTACGGGTTTTTTACTTACCTTGGCCCGTTAACAAATCCCCATTAGCTAATATGAACAGATACTATGCACCAAGAGGATTCCAGAGAATAGGAGGTGAGTCATTAAGACCGCTTAAGTACCAAGCTCTCCTTAGATCCAATCTTAGGCATGCATATACCCGTTGCCACACCATAACCCTCTGGCTTGTCCACGGTCTCAATAAATTAATTAAGTTTTAGGCAGTCATCATATACTAGGCCCATGTAAGACCATATCTGGGATACGACATTGGTATGGTACTATATGTGTGAGATTTCTCGAGTATCGTTTAGTATTCTAAGTGGTTCTAACGGCCATGTTAAAGTTATGAAAGATTATGATATGTTGTGGAAGACAATGGTATGTTGCAAGTTGGTTCAGGTATGTACAAAAAACTCATGCTTAATGAGCTCGATATGTGATGAACCCACGGTAAGGTTCGATTGAGTAAGTTACAATGTTAAGGTTTTAATATCATCTATGCCAAGTTTGATTATGAGGTTTACAATGATACTTATGTTAATTTACTTCATGTTAAAAATATGTTAAAATGTGTTTATGATGCCTATTATTTGCATAGGAACTTACTAAGCTTTAAAGCTTACTCCTTTTTTTTTCCCTTGTCTTATAGTGTCACCAAGCCAGCTCGGGATCCGAAGATGGTTAGAGATCCATTCACACTATCAAATTATCATTTTGGGTACCTATGATTTCAATATTTTAAGTATGGCATGTATAAGGACTTGGTCATTTTGTTATGTGTCATATTTGATTTGGCCAATGATGTTGACTTATAACGATTGATAATTCGTTCTATAAATGGCCATTGAAATTGGCTAATATTAGTTAAGTATATATGTATATGATGATGTTTTCATGGATGTGAGAATTTGTATGGATTGAGTTGATAAGTAGATGATGGTTGCATGTAAATGATACATTGATATCTTGGTTGTGGCTAAATTGGCTGTATGTATATGCTTGAATTGGTGTTGGTTGTTGTTGTGTAGGTTGGTGCAAATAAGGGTGGCAAAATGGCTTGGTAAATAGCCTTATTTTTGTCTACACGGGTAGACACACGGGTTTGTGTGACACACGGCTTGCCTTATGGGTGTGTGATCCAGCCATGTGTCCCCTGCATCATGAATTTTTAACTTCAAATTGGCCACACGGGCAGAGACAAGGCCGTGTGTCTCAGCCTATGAATGACACAGCCCAGGGACACGGGCGTGTGCCCAAGGTGTGTGAAGTCTTCACTTATTTTGTGAAAAATTATGAAAATTAAATAGCCGACATGACCTATGCACACGGGCGTGTGACTTGGCCACGTGACTTCAATTTGTTGATGACATCATAAACAGAGAGTTACACAAGTTAGGGACATAGGCGTGTGTGACCACACGACCTACCCACACAGGTGTGTCCCGAAGCCACACGGGCGTGTGACCTCTATTTTTATGAAAAAAATTTTAAGTGCTGGAAAGTATTCTAAGGTTCTCAATTTAGTCCCGAACCACTCCTAATGCATGTTTTGGGCCTACGAGGCTCGTTTAAGGGACGATAAGAATGTTTTCGAAAAGGTTTAAATTTGAGTGGAAATTCATGTCTCATTTTTGAATGTTTGTTTGAGTTTAAGTTTGATAATGCCTCGTACCCTATTCTGGCATCGAATACGGGTAAAGATGTTACATTTAATAGTATTAGAGCTATAGTTTAGTCAATTCTCAGACTAACGTAGCGTGTGTAAGAGTCTAGCTATACATGCCATAAATGAACTGTGATAGTATGATGACTCCTAACAACTTTAAATTGTGTTATCATATAGTAATGGATCCTAATCAAGATGAGCCTGATGAAGTAGAAAGTAATACACCAGCTCCCGCTCAAGGGGCAACGTTGTCTGATAGTAGACCCCCTATGGTTAGTCAAGGAGAATGAGGCGGAGAAGCCTTTTTCTATGTAATGAATGAGTGGTATATAGAATTTGTTCGAAAAAATCTGAACGCCCAACCTCCTCCAGCCCCACCTATTCCTCGATCGGTTCCTATAGCCCCACAAGGTATGGACTTTGTAAGAATGAATAAGCCCCCGGTTGATAAGATCCGAAAGCATGGTGCTGAAGATTTCTAAGCTAATGTGGATAACGATCCCGAGAGAGCCGAGTTTTGGCTCGAAAACTCCATTAGGGTATTCGATGAGTTGTCCTGCACACCAGATGAGTGTTTAAAGTGTGTTATCTCATTTCTGAGAGATTTTGCATACTATTGGTGGAATACACTTGTATCTGTAGTTCCGAGAGAAAGGGTCACATCGGACTTCTTTTAAGAGGAATTCTGAAAGAACTATATTAGCCAACGATTCATCGATCAGAAATGTAAGGAATTTCTTGAGCTGAAATGGGTTCGCATGACTGTAACAGAGTATGGGCGAGAATTTATCAGATTGAGTAAGTGTGCTCAAAAGTGTGTTTCCATCGAGGCCATCATGTGCAAGAGATTTGAAGATGGATTGAACGAAGACATTTGTGTGTTAGTTGGGATCTTAGAGCTGAAACAGTTTGTAGTATTGGTTGAATGGGCTTGTAAGGCAAAAGAATTGAACAAAGAGAAGAGGAAAGCTGATCTTGAAGCTAGAGATTCGAGGAAGAAACCGATGAGTAAGTCATTTCCATCTCAGTCCATGAAGTCTAAAGAAATGTATTCCTGTTTGAATGTTTCAGCGAGGTATTCACACAGAGATCGTAGGAAACAACATTCGAGTTTTAAATCTCAGGCTACTTTCATGGCAAGTGTGGGTAATGTAAAGTCTAATAGACTTGAATGTCAGCAGTGTGCCAAAAGACATCCTGCCGAATGTAGAATGAATGACCGAGCTTGTTTCAAGTGTGGTTCACAAGAGCATTTTATCAGAGATTGTCCGGAGATTGCAGAGAAAGAGAAATTTCAAAGTGCAAGGCCTAGTAATACTGCTTCTAGAGGAAGTCCCCCGAGGAATATTGGAAATGGAGCCAGTAGTAAAGGTGTGACAAAAGAAACTATTGTGAGATCAGAAGCTCGAGCACTGGCGAGAGCCTATGCCATCCGTTCTTGCGAAGAAGCTACGTCTCCTGTTGTTATTACTGGTACTTTTTCTCTATATGATACTGATGTTATTGCATTAATTGGCCCTAGATCTACTTATTCGTATGTTTGTATGAATTTGGTAAATAATAAGAAATTGCTTGTTGAGTTTACCGAATTTGTGATTAAGGTCTCAAACCCTGTAGGCAAGCATGTTTTAGTTGACAAAGTATGTAAGAAATGTCCTTTGATGATTTGAGGTTACTGTTTATGTCCTTTGATGATTCGAGGTTACTGTTTTTCAGTTTACTTGAGTTGTTGCCATTTGATAAGTTTGGTGTTATTTTGGGTATGGATTGGCTGACGTTGCATGATGCTATAGTAAATTATAGATAGAAAGTTATTGAAAATGATGAAATTCTTTGGGTAGAATCAGATGAGTCAGATAGATTACCTCTGGTGGTTTCTTCAATGTCAGCTCAAAAATGTATAAGAAAAGGGTGTGAAGCTTACCTAGCTTATGTGTTAAACACGAAAGAGTCTGAATTGAAAATTGAATCAGTGCTGATAATTTGTGAATATTCGGATGTGTTCCCGGAAGAGTTGTCTGGGTTACCTCTAGTTAGAGAAGTTGAGTTTGGCATTGAGTTAGTCTCTGGTACTTCACCGATATCTATTACTCTGTATAGAATGGCTCCGATTGAAGTGAAAGAATTAAAAGATCAATTGCGAGAATTGACAGATAAGGGATTCGCGAGATCGAGTTATTCCCCCTAGGGTGCTCCGGTATTGTTTGTAAAGAAGAAAGACGGATCTATGAGACTTTGTATAGATTACAGGTAGCTCAATAAGGTAACCATAAAGAATAAGTATCCTTTACCAAGGGTTGATGACTTGTTTGACCATTTGAGAGGAGCAACCATGTTTTCAAAGATTTATTTGAGATCCGACTACTATCAGTTACGAGTTAAAGAGTCAGATGTGCCAAAAACTGCTTTCAGAACAACGAGCACTATGAATTCCTTGTTATGCCATTTGGATTAACTACTGCCCCTACTGTTTTCATTGATGACATACTGATTTATTCTCGTGATGAGACCGAGCATACTGAGCATTTGAGAACTGTTTTACAAACTTTAAGAGACAAACAGTTGTATGCTAAGTTCAGTAAGTGAATTTTGGCTCAAAGAAGTTGGATTTTTGGGACATATCGTTTCCGATGATGGTATTCGGGTTGATCCCAGTAAAATTTCGATGATTGTTGATCGGAAACCACCAAAGAATGTATTTGAGGTTAGAAGCTTTTTGGGCTTAGCCGGATATCACCGATAATTTGTCAAATGGTTTTCGATGATTGCTACTCCTATGACGAAATTGTTGCAAAACGATGTCAAGTTTGAATAGTTTGAAAAATGTTAGCAAAGTTTTGAGAAGTTGAAGGCATTATTGACTGAGGCATTGATTTCAGTACAACCTGAACCGGGAAAAGAATTTGTGATTTATAGCAGCGCGTAACTGAATGGACTAGGATGTGTGTTAATGTATGAAGGCAAAGTTCTAACAGCCCGGTTTAGACCCTAGTCGGAACAGTAGTTTGAAAACCACAAATCCGAGGTCATAAAATTTTTTTATATTATTTTATGTGTTTACAGCATGTTAGAATGCATGAGTGAAATTTTCATGGATTAATTTTACTGATTGGTTGTCTAATTTGATAAAAAGGACTTAATCGTGTAAAATAAAAAAGTGACTTTCTATTTTTTAAAATACTAATTTGCTATGGCTTGTTAATTTATAAGTCCCTAAAATGATATTTGGCCACTATATAGCTAAGTGGACGGTAATGGACCACATTAAAAGGTTTTGATATTAAATTAAAAAGGTTAATTTAGTAATTGGCTTATTAATATGAAATATAATAAAACAAAGCCACATTAGAGTTCATCTTTTCTCTATTCTTTCCAACCAACAATAAGTGAGAAAAGGAGATTATGGAAGCTAGAGAAGAGGCCGGTTGCATGTAGTGGAAGAACCATGAAATTGTTTGCTTAGAAGCTAAAATTTTGAAGTGGCAAGGTAACTCTTCTAAACTTTCCATTACCTATAGCTTTTTATTGATGAATTTTGGTTAATTTATTGATTTAAGTTTGGCTGAATGTGTGAGGGAAGGAACAAAAATTTGAATTGATAGAATCGGTGTTGGGAAATATTAGTAAGCTTTCCTTGAACTTTTATTTTTCAGTGTTTGCGAATTTAGGAAAACTATTAGTTGCTATCCGAATTGTACCCCTATTAGTATTGTTAATTGCTGCTCTGTTATTACTGTTTGATCATGGTAGATGCTATTGAATATTTCGGTAATAAGGATACTTAAAGAAAAATGGTGTATGCATGCTATTTTATGAACAGCTGTTGGTGTATTAATGCAGCAATAAATTGTTCTTTAGATATCAATAAATGTAGTCTGAGTGATTTTAAATTTTGTTTATAATGGTTGAAGTTGTCAATGAATATATATAGTTATGTATTTATTATGTCTGGAACTTGAGAAAAAGAGTGTTTGATGTTGTTATTAATGTAGCTGGGAGGATAATAAAAGACCAGATTGATGCTGCAAATGTATGATCGAATGCCTTTTTGAGGTGTTATATTAATAATATTTATTAGGTGCAGCTTATGTGTAAAAATCTGACTATTAAAGGGGTTACTGTAACTATTATTAAAGTTATTAAATGAGGATAAAAGCAGAGTAAATGTTACAGAATTTATGTCTTAAATGTTAGTTAATGAGTTGATGAAGTAGTGGTCAATAGCCATATATTTACACGGTTTGGGGCAGTTTATGGATTATTTATTACAACAGGAGAGAAGGTGATAATAATGCTGATTAATTTTGTTTAAATTGTCAAAGAGTGTAATTAGTGATTAATATGTGCTACAATAATAAGTTAACTTTAATTATTATTAAAGTTTGTTTCGGTGGGTCAATTGGGCTGCAGGAATACAAAATTTGATGCTGTCGTAATTGATATTAAATACTCAATTATATTGTCATGTTTTGATTTTGTGTATTAATGTTGTTTATTAAAGAGTATCTTAATGCTATCAAAATATGTAAATCTTTGTCACTTTAAGTTTCATGAACTAATATAAATTTGTATTGTATTCATGTTGCCCGAATTAGAACGAATTGGATAATGGTTATGTTTGTGTTGACCATTTGTGAGGAATAAAGATGTTTTTATGAATTGTAATTTAACGATAGGATGGTTTGAGTTTGAACTTTATTTGATTTTTGAGTTAGTTAATATATACTAATTTATTATTATGTTTTGATCGTGAAATAAATAGATCAATTATAAGTCAGGGATAAGAGAAGGTTGGGGAATAATCATCTGTGACTTAAGGTAAGTTTATAAGCAAATAAATGTTGTTAACTTTGAATAAATATTGAATTTATATGCTAAATTAAATTGTGTAAAAATATATAAATGAAAGCTGAATTTGAATATAATTAGAAGTTACATGTACAAGCTCGATTCGATTAAGTTACGACATCTGAAAGCCTATTTGAACTGTAGGATTCTAATATGTGTTTTCGAGTAAGACGCCGTCTGGGACGTTGGCATCGATATATTTGTTTTCGTATAAGACCACGTCTGGGACATTGACATCGATCTATGTGGTTACGTGTAAGACCATGTCTGGCACATTGGCATCGTATTTGATCCGAGTAAGACCTTGTCTGGGAAAGTAGCATTGATATGAGATAACATGTAAGACCACGTCTGGGACGTTGACATTGTATGATATATGTGATTATCTGAGTATCTTATTCAAATCTGAATGGCTCATCGGGCAAGGATAAGTTGTATTTGAGAAAGTAAAACGACCTAAAAGGCTAGGTATGATTTATCTTGTTATCTATGTCAGATAAGGCAAGTAAGTACTTGAATATTTGTGTTAAATTATGTATGATAGAAATGAAAATTTTTTGTAAGATTTGTATGTGTATTCGGCCTTATGAATAAATAATTCAAATATTAATGAATTGTTTCTTCATTATGTGTATATTTGTGACCATGTATATTCAGCTATAATTTAAGTGAAATTATGTGGTATTACAGTTTAATACATGAGTATATGTAAACAAGTGTTTAAAGATTCAGTTTTATGCATTGATAATATGATTTTAATACCGTATGATACTTTGGTTTGAACATATGTACATTCGGTTACATGTTAAGTATAAGTATAAGATATTAAAGTTTGATTCAAGAATATATGTTTATTGGTGTGTACATATTCGATTATATAATAGTACTATGGTTTTGACATTGAATGTTACCTTGATAATAGATATAGTACATTCATCCAAAGGATAAGTATAGTGATATCATATTGTGACGTATGTGAAAGCTTATATAAATGATTATGTACGACCTTAATGATTTGAAGTAAGAATAATTATGAAATGATCTATGAATATATGTATATAAGTTTATGTATAATCGATTAATTATTGATATTGTGGCTTTGGTAATTGAATTGTTATAGTCATTGAGTTATTTATTGCTTATAGTTTACTAAGCTCTCAAAGCTTATTCTTTGTGTTATTCCTATATTTATAGATTTTCGGAGATCAGCTCGGGTTGGAAGTCAGTAGAGACGACGTCAACTATCCTGTTATCACCTCAGTAAAAAGAAAAATGTTGTGAGACTTGTTTATGTTGCATGTATAGGCTAGTCTTAGAGTTAATTATTTTGAATGAGTATGTATTTAAAGCCATGCAAAAATGGCTTGCTTATTATGCTTAAGTTTGGTTTGACATGTTCTTAATTAAATTTTTTTGATGAGTTTGGTTTTGGTAATCAGTTTAATAGTTAACTCATTTTGGAATATGAAATGTGGTATAATTAGAATGATGGATGATGGTGTATTAACTTAATAGGTTTGGTTGCTAAGTGGTAAGTAATGAATGTGTTTCATAATTGTTTTGGTTGATTGTTTTGGTATGGATCAAATGGTAAACGATGGTAATGATTAAGTGTATTTTGGGCTAGTTTTAATGAGATAGAAATTAGCATATGAGATTTTAAATTATATGTCCTTATATGATAATTAGACCATTTGTTAAGTTAGTGGACAAAAATGGACATGGTGAGAAAAAATTCTTAAAAAAAAACATTAAGGGCATTTTGGTCATTTAGTAAATAAATGAATAAAAATGGAAATCAAGTCAAAAATTTTGTCCATCTTCTTCACCATAGCTAAATTTTTCAAGCTCTCCATAGCTAGGGTTTTGGCCACTTTCAAGCTTGATAGTAAGTGCATTTTTAGCCCCATTTTTAATGTTCTTTACATTTTTGAAGTCCTCATAACCCGATTTACCTATTTGTACCATTATTTTGAAGTAAGGTTCATGTTTCAAATTTACCCCATGTGTGGCATGCATGTATTTTGATGTTTGATGGAAGATATTGTATGTTTAAGGTGTGATAAATAACTTTTACTAAGTGATTTTTCATGAAAATACCTAAAAGGACCTATTTGTAAAAAGTTGTAAAATGGGTGGTAAAAATATGATTTGATGAAAAATGTGGGCTGATATGAGCATGTATATGGTTTGGCTAGGCTTGGGTAATTAAGAAATTGAGTGCATTTCATTTTACAAGCCTAAGAACTAATTTGTAAAAATATGAAACTTTAGGGACAAAAGGTAATTTTTTCATAATGTGATGTTTGGAATAATTTGAGTAATGTGAGTATCAAATAAGCTAAATTTGTTATTATAGATCAAGAAAAATGAAGTTCAACCTTGATCGGGGAAAGAATAAGGTGTTTGACGATTAAATCCATTTCTCCTATTTTTGGTACCAAGGTAAGTTCGTATGTAAATAATGCATTATTATTTATGCTTTAACTGTGTTATTATTGTATGAATTTTGAATTGCTCTTTGAATAAATTTGACAATGTTTCGACAAGTGAGAAATATCCCAATTGAGCCTTAGGAATAGATAGGATATGAATGTCATGATATTAGGGTTATTTGAGTTTACGTGTAAGACCATATCTGGGATATGGCATCGACATGAGATTTGGTGTAAGACCATAGCTAGGCTATTGGCATTGATTTGAGATTCCATGTAAGACCATATCTGGGATATGGGATTGGTATGGTACTATGTGTGTGAGATTTCTCGAGTATCCTTTAGTATTACAAGTGGTTCTAATATCCATGTTAAAGTTATGAAAGATTATGATATGTTGTGGAAGATAATGGAATGTTGCAAGTTGGTACAGGTATGTACACAAAACTCATGATTAATGAGCTCGATATGTGATGAACCCACGATAAGGTTCGATTGAGTAAGTTACAATGTTAAGGTTTTAATATCATCTATACCAAGTTTGATTATGATATTTACAATGATACCTATGTTAATTTACTTTATGTTAAAAATATGTTAAAATATGTTTATGATGCCTATTATTTGCATAGGAACTTACTAAGCTTTAAAGCTTACTCCCTTTCTTTTTCCCTTGTCTTATAGTGTTATCAAGCCAGCTTGGGGGTCAAAGACGGTCGGAGATCCATTCACACTATCAAATTATCATTTTGGGTACTTATGATTTCACTATTATGAGTATGGCATGTATAAGGACTTGGTCATTTCGTTATGTGTCATATTTAATTTGGCCAAATATGTTGACTTATAATGATTGACAATTCTTTCTGTAAATGACCATTGAAATTGGCTAATATTAGTTAAGTATATATGCATATGATGATGTTGAGTTGATAAGTAGGTGATGGTTATATGTGGTAGATGGTTGCATGTAAATGATACATTGATATCTTGGTTGTGGTTAAATTGGTTGTATGTATATGCTTGAATTGGTGTTGGTTGTTGTTGTGTAGGTTGGTGCAAGTAAGGGTGAAAATGGCTTGGTAAATAGCCTTAATTTTTTCCACACGGCTTGCCTTATAGGTGTGTGATCCTGTTGTGTGTCCCCTGCATCTTGAATTTTTAGCTTCGAACTGGCTACACAGGCATAGACACGGCCATGTGTCTCAGCCGTGTGAAGGAAATGGCCCAGGGACATGGGCGTGTGTCCAGGGAGTGTGAAGTTTACACCTATTTTATGAAAATTAAATCGCCCACATGGCCTAAGCACACAGGCGTGTGACTTGGCCGTATGACTTCAATTTGTTGATGATGTCATAAACAGAGAGTTATACAAGCTAGGGACATGGGCGTGTGTGACCACATGGCCTACCCACACAGGTGTGTCCCAAAGCCACACGAGCGTGTGACCCCTGTTTTGATGAAAAATTTTCTAAGGGTTGGGAAGTATTCTAAGGTTCTCAATTTAGTCTCGAACCACTCCTAATGCATGTTTGGGCCTCGTAGGCTGGTTTAAGGGACGATGAATGTTTTTGAAAATTTTTAAATTTGAGTGGAAATTCATGTCTCGGTTTTGAATGTTTGTTTGAGTTTAAGTCCGGTAATGCCTCGTACCCTGTTTCGGCGTCGAATACGAGTAAAGGGTATTACATTATTATTCTTACTATTTATTCATCTATTCATTATTCTTTATATATTCTGGATGTCTCTTTTAAAAGTCTAGAATTAAAAATTTGGTAAGTCTTTTCTTGCAGATTCACCATGATGAACATATGCTGCACGTCTAAGCTCGTCGTTCCCACTTTGAAAAAGTAGAAGACTCCTGGCATTACCTCCTCCTTGAACCCTTCCATCGAGGCCTGCCACCCCTATATCCAATTTTTGATAGGTCCCCAAGAGGACTTATATTAGCTATTTCGATTATGACCACTCAGTTTAGACTGTTGTATTGATTAGGCCACTTTAGAGTAGGTCCAGTTAGCTGATCATGTGTGTACCATTATTGCCACAGCCCCGTGGGATCAGTTTTTCTCCATCATCGAGCCCATATACATAGAGTTGAGTTTAGAGTTCTTCACTACATTTACTTTACAGCATGTAATGATGACTCATGACGAGCCAGGCACCTTCACCTTTAGACTCGATGGCCTATTGCGACGTGTGAGTGTCCCTGAGTTTGACATTGCTAGGGAACTGTACACTGAAGAGTTTGAGTGATGAGAACATTTTACGCCTACATCACCACATCCACTACTGCCATCTCTTTGTTAGGTAGATCTTACGGTGAGTACGACACCTTATGACACGAGTTGCTCGAAGGCGACTTCTCTCCCTCCAACTATACAGTATATTCATACCCTTTTAGCTCACACATTGACCGGTAGGAGGGAAAGCACTAGAGTCGTCAGTACCACCGATGCCTATTTTTTATGGAGCATGACCACAGGGCATGTATTTGATCTGGATTACTTCATCGCTCTCGCCTTCTGCCATCAAACAGATCGCAACAGGAAGGGTCTTATCTGTTTAGGCCCTTATGTGACTCGACTCAATTAACACTTCGGTCTCATCGACACACCAGAGTCCTCTACGCTTACACTGGCCAGTCCGATGTCCTCACAAGGCATATCGAGCATGACTCATATGGGGATGATCGAGCGACTTCATGGAGTGGATCCTCCTCAGTACCAATTATTTCATTCTGACTCTCAGAATGAACCTGATAACTTCACTGATGATGTCCCTTTCCATCACGAGAACCCACCTCATCCTCCACCCTTGAGTCATCATCCTTTTTCTTCTACTGCTACATTAGAGGACCTCTTCGAGCGGTTCACTCATTTCGAGCAGCACTGCTTTCAGAGGTTGGATAGTATTGATGCGACATTGCAGTAGATTTGTCAGCACCTCCACATCTCTTCTTCAGCACTTGCGACTCACCCTACTAATGCCTCCGACGATGAGGATAATTAATTTTATTTGTTTTCTTTTTAATTTAATTTAATTTTTTATGTTAATTTTTATTTCTATTTTTAGTTATTTTGTTTTATTTTTATTTTCTTGTATTTCTTTTAATTATTATCTTTTGAACTATATTTTTATGGTTGTTTCTACTCGAAGTATAACCCCTTACTCTTCTTCACTATTTGTATTTATTTTGTTATTAGTTTCCTCGAAATAATGCACAACATCTAGATTTTTCTACAACACCATTCTGGTAATTTCATCCAATATTCAGGGTAGTTTCAGTTTCCTCCTCTTATGATATTCATTTATACTATGACTATATTTTGTTTACATTGAGGACAACATACATCTTAAGTGTGGGGAGGTTATTTATATAATTATTAGAAAATCCTTAAATTATGTCTTGTATTTAAGTAATTTTCTCATAATTCCATTGGAATGAATTTTTAGAATGAATTTTTGACGATTTGGAATTTTTGTTGATGTGTTTTAGATTAATTTTCCAATAATTGTGTATTGGTTGATTTAAACTTGAAGACATGAGAGAATCAAACATGATAAGCTATTTTTTAGAAATTAAAAAGTTGAGGTTGTTTCCCTAAATTGAAGTATTACCTTGAAGTTTGAGATTTGCAAGTTTGACATCAAAAACGATAAATTTTTGTAAGATTTTGAGCCTTTAGAACATACATTTATCTTGCTCATTTTATTATTAGTTATGAGTGTGTCAATTTGATTTGTTATTCTAGAACTTACTTCAATTATACATGTTGAGACCACACTTTGATTTGATATACTGAGATGATAAAGGCACTTAGGTTTTAATCCACTTATCCCATAAAAATCCTAACTTTTTAATTAACCCTTAGTGAACCTCATTGAGCCTAATACACCGTTTCTTAATTTACCCATTAATGTTAGCCCATAACTCAGTTTTTGTTCGTTGAGAATTTTTCCCATTTTATTGACTCCTTTTTTGTTGAGATTTGATTTGGTTAGTTGCCTAACTATGTTTTTTTGTTTAACTTGTTGAGTTATTTCTTATTGTTAAAAAGGAAAAAAGAAAAAAAATCGAGAAAAAAATATACATATATATATTGATTATTATTTTAGTTCTATGATTGAGCTTGAATAGTTAAATTCATAGTTTTAGAAGAAGCTCGCTTTCTTATTCTTGAATAGTTCTTAATTTATGCACTTGTTTTTAATTCAACATTTGTTATTTTTCTAGTTTGGTAATTTATCAAATCGATCTCAATTTTAATCATCTTTTTCGACTTTTGTCCACACCCTTAACCTAAGCCCCATTACAACCTCTTAAAGACCATTTGGTTTGTGTATCATCTTATTTTATAGTGGTCGAGATTTGACTTTCATGCAAGTCCATGGTGACAACCTTTCTTGTTTGACTATTGAGTGCTTATTCTTGAACCTTAAACACTCTGAGTGCTTGAATGAATCTTTAGTCAAGATGTCAATTCTTGTTAATTTTGAATTAAAGGTAACTACTTAAATAAGAGGAGACACCTATGTTTTCTTGTTTAAAAATTTTAGTGTAACACCCCATACTTGACCCAGACGTTATGGTCGAATCTGATGTGTCACATTACACTGCTTTTCGAAAATATGAACTTTGTTGGTAAAGACTTGTTTGAATAGTTAAAATTCCTTTGTGGTTTGATAAAAACTTTAGTATGTTAAATTCCTTGCCATAATCCATTCAGTAAGTCAAAACATTAGTCATATTAAATTTCTATTATTTTATTGCACTGATTTAAATGCAAAAGCTTTTCAAAACTTGGAAGGTTAAATCGTGTGTCTTTGCAAACAATTTATATTTTGAAAACTCATCTTCCCCTAAACTAGCAGTTTTAAGTAAGCAAGCAAATACCCAATTAAATTTTAAATTCATAAAAGGCCTTATTACAGAATTAAAAACCCAAAACAAAAATTCAGATAAAAGTAAAATCATGCATAGCATAATTACAGACATGTGGCCACCTCTGAGTCCCTCACAACACCAAATACTCTAAAGCTGGGGATTACCTGCACAATTAAAAAGAAGGGTGAGTTTACAAGAAACTTAGTGTGTAATCCCTTATCTAACAATCAGAATACAGTATGCAATAATGATCAAGACTGAGCCCATTTCGGTGTGATAGTAGTGTCGGTGCGAGAATGCAATGATGAAACCCACCCCAATCCAGCCAGACACACCACTCCATACCACCAATCACACCACGTGGGGACAAAGTCGACCCACCCAGCCAGACACACCAATATCGAGATCGTAGCAAAGTCGCCGATGTGATATCGCTGACAAAGTCGCCGATGTCGATATAAAGGCTAACGAACCAATCTGATATACTTTCGCATTAACAATATCCCAACCCTATGCAATATGTCATGTCATAATCTCATAAGTGAATGCAGAATGTCATGCTCAGAGAGAACAATCAAATCATAGCACAAATCAGTTTTTTACCCTCAAGGGGTAAAATAGTCATTTTACCATATAAGGGTATTTTGGTTATTTTACCTGCTTTGAGGTCTAGGTACTCTTATAGACCCATCAGAAGGTCTACAGTCGCCTCGAGCGATTCGTGTAACCTCAACGATCCTAACATGTAAATAGGCCTAAGGCCCATTATGCGGCCCAAGTAGGCCTACACGCCCTTGTGGCCCATCAAGCTCAGAAGTTATCACGGCCATGTGAACTACACAGCCCAGTCTACTAATTACCATATATCCGTGTGAAGCCCACAAGCCCATTGGGCCCATACGGTCCATTTTGGCCCAGAACTGCCCAAACCCATGAGAACGCTCATGGCGGCCTCACAGTCTAACACCCATGTTTCGTGGGTTCGGTTCACCACACAAATGATCGTACGCCCATGTAGCCTTAATCGTTATATCTTTTGGCTTTTCGGCTTTTTTCGATTTACAATATAGGTGGTGTGATTACACACCTAATTGCAAAATCTAGTGAACAACCCACCACGCCAAAGCCTACATTCATTCAAGACTTGCCATCAATTTTCCAATCGTTAGATTTCTTAATACTAACACCCAAATCGTTACTCACTACTCACTTTAAATGAACGAAAATAACTTATTGCCCTGATCGTTGATTAAGACTTGATCTCACGTCCTTACCGATTATCTGCTTTAGCAATGAAACTTATTAGACAGGATTGTTTACCAAAAATAAGACTTAAGACCCCCAACACTTAAAAACCATAGAAACATTTGGCCAAACAAGCCAACTTACCCCAAATATTAGATTCAATGCTGAAAGGAGGCTCCTGAATCACTTGAGAACCCTTCACTCCAAAATCAACCGATAGATATGGAAGGATGATGGAACAGTCAGCCAATTGTCAGAGAGTAGTTAAGGGATGCAGTATTCGGCTTGGTACCTGAGAGGCCTATAGCAATTGGCCAAAATTGAAAAAGAGTGGGAAGTAGAGATTCGACCAAAGAAGAAACAAAATGCTAGGAAGAAATAATATCGAGAACCAGAGGGGAAATAGCCAACACAAAATTGCCCAAATAGACTAAAGCGAATTCGGCCACAATTGCAAAAGGAGAAAAAGAAAGAATAAGTTGCACAAGAAGTCGGGTAACAATTATTGACCAAAAAGGGACCCAAAGTAGAACAAAAAGCAGAGAAAATGGAAAGAAAAGAAGAACAAAACAAAACCTAAAAGACCCCCAACATGCTCTCAATTGCCGAAATGAAAACACACTCCTCTCAAAGCCAAAATCATGAGTTTTCCCCAAGCAAATTCGGCACAAACCCACACACCCTCAAACTCCCCTTTTTCCTCCTAAAATCTCTCCATAATATTTTCCTTGATTTTCTTCCCCATCCTCTCCTTGATTTCCTCCACATAACACTCCCTGACCAAGTCAAACTCCACTCAACAAAGTTTCAAACAACATCTGCTTCTTACATAGCAAGAGTAGCAAAATAAATACTCTATTACATTGCAATGACTTGAACCTCAGACCTCAGGTAACAGTAACACGCCACTCACCACGGGACTACAAGCTCATTTGTGTCACATTTCAACTACAACTATTTATAAGGTCTACATGCTAATGTCCAAATTCATTCAAGGGAAAAACCAAAATTTTTTGCTAAAGCTAAGACTTGAACCCAGGCTTCTCTAATACTCCCAAACACACCCAAAACACTTCTAGCCATTAAAATACACCCAAAACACTTCTAGCCATTAAAACATACATGCAACTTGTGTCATAACATGCATAATTAAAAGATTTACATTTTTTGGGGTGTTACAACTCTACCCCCTAAAAGAAATTCCGTCCTCAAAATTTACCTGATCAAAATAGGTGAGGGTACTGTTGTCGCATCGCCTCCTCAGGTTCCCACGTGGCCTCTTCTGAGCTGTGATTACGCCATAGCACTTTAACCAGTGGAATATACTTCCTCATAAGTACCTTAATGTCAGATCCAGTATCTGCGCCGATTCCTCTTCGAAGGTCAGATCCAGCCTAACCTTGATCTCCTCAACTGGCACTATATACGTGGGATCAGTGTAGTAATGCCTCAGTATGGAGACGTGGAATACATCATGGATCCTGTCCAACTCTAGAGGCAACTCAAGTTGATAAGCAACTGGTCCCACACGCTTCAGTATGTGGTAAGGCCCAATGAACCTAGGCCTCAGCTTTCCCTTCCGTCCAAATCTCAGTATCTTCTTCCATGGGGAGACCTTGAGAAACATGAAGTCCCCCACGGAATACTCAATCTCTCAGCGTTTAAGATCCGCATAAGATTTTTGCCTATTAGATACTTTTTTCAACCGGTCTCGAGTCAGTTTTACCTTATCCTCGGTATCAGATACTACCTCTTGCCCCAGAACTCGCCGCTCACCCAACTTAGTCCAACACGTAGAAGTACGACACCTACGACCATATAGTGCCTCGTACGATGCCATCTGAATGCTGGACTGGTAGCTATTGTTATACGAGAACTCCGCTAGCGACAAGTAATTTTCCCAAATACCTTGGAAGTCTATTACACAATTCCTTAACATGTCCTCTAGTATCTGAATCACCCTTTCTGACTGACCATCTGTCTGAGGGTGGAACGCAGTACTGAAGTCCAACCTTGTACCCAGTGCCTTGTGTAACTTTTTCCAAAACCTAGACGTGAAAGGAGGATCTCGATCAAATATTATGGAAACCAGTACCCCATGCTGTCTTACAATCTCAGCCACATATGGCTTAGCCAGTTTCTACAACGAGTAATCAGTACGGACTGGTATGAAATGGGCAGACTTGGTCAACCGATCTATTATGACCCATACCGAATCTTTCTTAGTATGTGTTAGGGGCAATCCACAACAAAGTCCATGGTTACCCTTTCCCATTTCCAGAGAGGAATCTTAACTGGCTGTAATAACCTAGAAGGCAACTGATGCTCAGCCTTTACTTACTGGCATGTCAAACACTTACTTACTAAATCCGTAACCTCGTGCTTAAGTCCTGGCCACCAATATAGTTCACGAAGGTCTCGGTACATTTTTTTCTTCTAGGATGCATAGCATAAGGACTACTATGCATTTCTTATAGTATAGACTGCCTAAAATAAGAATCCCTCAGAACACAAACTCTCCCACGGAAACACAATACCCTTTCGCTATTCAGCCCAAAATCAGAAGTTTCCCTATTCTCAATCTGTCGGAAACATGGAACCAGTGACTCATCCAATAACTGTTTACCCTTAATCTGTTCAATCTACATCGGTTTAACTTGAAACTTGGCCAACAAGCCACCATCAGCAGACAAACTTAGGCGTGGAAACATTGCCCTTAGATCAGACATAGCCCTATGGCTCAGCGCGTCGACTACCACATTTTCCTTACCAAGATGGTATTCGATTGAGCAATCATAATCCTTAAGTAGCTCAATCCATCTTCCCTGCCTAAGATTTAACTCCTTCTGAGTAAGGAGGTACTTGAGGCTCTTGTGATCCGTGTAAATAATACACTTCTCACCGTATAAATAATGCCTCCAAATCTTTAGTACAAAATCCACCGCGGCCAATTCCAAGTCATGAGTAGGGTAATTCACGTCATGGGTCTTAAGTTGGCGATATGCGTATGTCACCACCTTACCCTCTTGCATCAACACACATCCCAAATCGACGTGTGATACATCGCTGTAGAGAGTGAATTCTTTCCCAGATTCTGGCTGTATCAAGATAGGGGCCTTAGTCAGAACCTTTTTAAGTTTCTTAAAACTCTCCGACTGCTTATCAGTCCAGTTAAATGGTACCCTTTTACGCAGTAACTTAGTCAGAGGTGCAGCAATCAAAGAAAACCCTTCAACAAAACGTCTATAATACCCTGCCAGACCCAGAAAACTTCTAATTTTAGATACGGTCTTAGGTGGTTTCCAATCCAGAACAGATTCAATTTTCCAAGGATCAACTCTAATTCCCTCGGTAGACACCATGTGACCTAGAAATGTCACCTCTCGCAGCTAGAACTCACACTTGTTGAACTTAGCGTATAACTGCTTCTCCCTTAAAATCTGCAGAACGACTTAGAGATGTGCATCATGTTCATCTTCGGTTCTCGAATACACCAAGATATCATCTATAAATACCACTACAAATTGATCCAGATAGGGCTAGAACACTAAGTTCATCAATCCATGAAGGCAGTTGGTGCATTTGTTAGCCCAAACGGCATCACTAGAAACTCGTAGTGACCATAACGACTCCTAAATGCTATCTTGTAGACATCAACCTCTTTAACTCTAAATTGATTGTACCCAGAATAGAGATCAATCTTGGAGAACACCCCGGCTCTCCGTAGCTGATCGAATAGATCGTCTATCCTTGACAAAGGGTGCTTGTTCTTCATTGTTAGTTTGTTCAATTTTCGATAGTCAATGCACATGTGCATAGACTCATCCTTTTTTTTCACAAATAACACCGGTGCTACCCATGGATCCACACTTGATCGAATGAATCCTCAGTCCAGTAGTTCTTGAATTTTAGCCTTTAACTCCACAAGCTCTTTCGGTGCCATTCTATAAGGGACAATGGACACCAGAGCTATTCCAGGTAGAAGCTCAATACCAAATTTAACCTCACAATGGGGAAGCAATCTAGGAAGCTAGTCAAGGAAAACATCCAGGAAATCCTTGACTGTTCTGATATTTTCAACAGAAGGACCCTCAGAATCAGAGACACCAATATAGGCTAGAAATGCCTCACAACCCTTACGAACCAATTTCTCAGCCCTTAATGCAGAAACCACATTTGATAGATAATCTCTATGCTCCCCAATCACAACTACCTCCTCATCCTCAGTAGTCTTTAGTACCAAACGCTTAGCAGCACAATCTAAACTTGCTCGGTATTTTACCAGCCAATCCATACCCAAGATTAAGTCGAATTTACCAAAAGGTAACTCCACCAAATCCGCCGAAAAGGTAACCCCTTGAACCTCTAAAGACACATCTCTGAATAACTTGTCTACCCTGACAGACTATCCCAATAGACTTATCACGGTCATCTTACTGGCAGTACTCTCACACGGGATACCTAGTGTCCCAGCCACAGTACATGTAATGCATGAATGCATACACCCAACATGATTAGAGCAGTATAAGGTTTATTATGGATATAGAACGTACCAGTTATCACATCAGGAGCGTCACCATCCTCTCGGTAACGTGCAGCATAGACCAAAGCTGGTTGTTTTACCTTAGCATTACCAGCACCTCTGCCCAGTGCTCCACGACCTTGGCCCAAACCATTTCCACCTCTGGCCTGACCACGGCCTTTCGGTGGCTGCTGAGCACATCTCGACTACTGAACAAAACCCTGACCTATAGCTTGCATCTATACAGACTTCTGTGGACAATTTTTGACAAGATGCTCCATTGACTCGCACTTGAAACATGCCCCAATCCTCTTCTAAAACTCACCTTGATGTTGTCTCCCAAAATCTACATGAGGCTGTAACCTAGTAACAGCAAAAGACGCCCCACCTCGAACTGGCCCATCAAATCTGGTCTTTTTCTTAGCTTACCAAAAGAACCTGAGGGCACTGAATCCCTCCTATTTTTTCCCCTTTCCTTCTTGCAGTTCTGGCGCTCAGAACACTTCACATCCTTGGTGATTTTTGCCTTTTCCACTTGGACAGCGAAGTCTCGCTCCCTCTAGGGAGCTATCAATATTCGTAATTCATCTCAGAGGCTGTCCTTGAAACAAACACAGCGTTTATAATCGGTTGCCACCATCCCACGAGCGTAGTAGCTAAGTCGTAGGAACTCTGCCTCGTATTCTGCCACAGTTTTATCCCCCTGACTCAGGTTCAGAAATTCCCTTCTTCGGGCATCCACATAACTTGCGTCCACATATTTTCTTTGAAATGTAGCCTTAAAGAATTCCCATGTTAACCGGTCGGCCTAAGTACCTTCTCTCACAATAAGCCATCATTGATAGGCCTCGTCTCGTAGTAAAGACACTGCACCTTTTAGTTTTTGCTCAGAAGTGCTGTCGAGATCGTCCATTATTCTCTCTGTGGCCTCCAACCAGTATTCAGCCACATTAGGGGCTACACCAGCAATACCCCTAAAAATTTCAGCTCCATTTGATCAAAGTCATTCTGAAATTGACCCACGGCCCACAGCACCCGTACTAGTCCCAACGACCCTTTCCTGAATTCAGAGTATAGCTTAGGATAGTGCCTCATCTGCAGCCGCTCGAGCATAAGATCCCGTCTTAGTTATCGGTGAAGCTGGTGCCTCTCTAGCCCCAACGTTAGGCATGTGGCCCGATGCCGAAGACCCCGCCCTAGTACTTCCACAGCCTCTACCGTGGCCTCTTGTACCCCTTCCACGAGTACCTCTAGTGCTCATACCGATTCCCGTATTATCTGATTTAACAATTTTATGGAGATCAGTTTACAGTTTCAAATACTAGCAGATATTTTATGAAAAGCAGTAATTAAAGTTTGTTCTCGCAATTCGAAGTTTTCACTACAGTTTTCAGTTTACTCTTAACTAGAGGGTTTCAATATAGTCCTTTATCTACAGTAGTCTCAGTATTTTCTACAGTAGTCTTAGTATTTCTACCTACTATATTGCAGTTTAAAATAGTCAACAGTATCAAGGGAACTTACGAATTCAGAGCCAGAGATTCGGTGTGCCACACAATTTATAAACCTTCCAACACATTTCAAGTCATTCCAAAAAAAAAACAACTTTCCTATATTTTCGAAAAATAAAATAAAAAGAACCCATTCCACAGCCGAGTTTTGGAACTTGACTCTGATACCACTAAATGTAACACCCCATACCCGACCCAGACGTTATGTACGAATCTGGTGTGTCACATTACACTACTTTTCGAAAATATGAACTTTGTTGGTAAAGACTTGTTTGAATAGTTAAAATTTCTTTTTGGTTTGATAAAAGCTTTAGTTTGTTAAATTCCTTATCATTATCCATTCAGCAAGTCAAAACATTAGTCATATTAAATTGCCATTATTTTATTGCACTGATTTAAACACGGAAGCTTTTCAAAACTTTGAAGGTTAAATCCTGTGTCTTTGCAAATAATCGATATTTTGAAAGCTCGTCTTCCCCTAGACTAGCAGTTTTAAGTAAGCAAGCAAATGCCCAATTAAAATTTAAATCTATAAAAGGCCTTATTACAGAATTAAAAACTCTAAACGAAAATTCAGATAAAAGTAAAATCATGCATATCATAATTACGGTCATGTGGCCACCTCCGAGTCCCTCACAGCACCAAATCCTCTAAAGTTAAAAAGAAGGGTGAGTTTACAAGAAACCCAGTATGTAATCCTTTATCTAACAGTCAGAATACAGTATGTAGTAACAGTCCGGGCCTGAACCCATTTCAGTGAAAGTAACAGTGTCAGTACAGTAATGCAACAGTGAAACCCACCCCAATCTAGCCAGACACACCACTTCGTACCACCAATCACACCATGTGGGGACAAAGTCAACCCACCCAGCCAGACACACCAATATAAGTATCGCAGCAAAGTTGCCAGTAACGGTATCGTAGCAAAGCTACCAGTAATCAGTATAAAGGCTAAAAGCCAAAAGTACAGTATATATCCTCCATAACAATATCCCAACCCCATGCAATATGTCATGTCAGAATCTCGTATGAATGCAGAATGTCATGCTCAGAGAGAACATTCAAATCATAGCACAAATCTGTTTTTTACCCTCGAGGGGTAAAATAGTCATTTTACCTATCGGGTATTTTGGTCAATTTACCTGCCTTAAGGTTTAGATACTCTTATCGACCCATAAGAAGGTCTACAGTTGCATCGAGGGACTCGTGTAACCTCAATGCTCCAAACAGAGTAAATGGCCCTAAGGCCCATTATGTAGCCCAAGTAGGCCCACACGCCCTTGTGGCCCATTAAGCTCAGAAGTTACCACAGCCATGAGAACTACATAGCCTAGTCCAGTAATTACCATATATCCGTGTGGATCCTACAAGCCCATTGGGCTCACACAGCCCATTTTGGCCCATCGTGGCCCAGAATGGCCCAAACCCATAAGATCGCTCATGGCGGCCTCTACAGTTAACACCCATGTTTCGTGGGTTCAATTTAAAACACGAGCGATCGCACTCGTATGTGGCCTCAATCGTCGTATCTTTCGGCTTTTTAGCTTTTTTTGATTTACAGTATGGGTGGTGTGATTACACACCTGATTGCGAAATCGAGTTAACAGCCTACCACGCCAAAGCCTACATCAATTCAAGATTTTCCATCAGTTTTCCAATCATTAGATTTCTTAATACTAAAACCCAAATCATTACTCACTACTCATCTTGAACGAACAAAAATAGCTTATTTCCCTGATTGCTGATTAAGAATCGATCTCACGTCATTACTGATTATCTGCTTTAGCAATGAAATTTATTAGATGGGATTGTTTACCAAAAATAAAACTTAAAACCCCCAACACATAAAAACCAGAGAAACATTCAACCAAACAAGCCAACTTACCCCCAAATATTAGATTGAATGCTGAAAGGAGGCTCCTGAATCACTTGAGAACCCTCCACTCCAAAATCAACTAATAGATATGGAAGGATGATGGAACAGTCAGCCAGATATCAGAGGGTAGTTAAGGGATGCAGTATTCGACTTGGTACCTAAGAGGCCTATAGCAATCGGCCAGTATTGAAAAAGAGTGGAAAGCAGAGATTCGGCCAAACAAGAAACCAAATGCTAGGAAGAAATAATATCGAGAACCAAAGGGGAAAAGAAATCGCGTCAAGAGAAGGCACTTGAAAAGAAGCAGAAAAGTAAAAAGCTAACACAAAACTGCCCAAATAGACTCAAGTGAATTTGGCTACAATTGCAAAAAGAGAAAAAGAAAGAATAAGTTGCACAAGAAGTCGGCTAACAATTATTAACCAAAAAGGGACCCAAAATAGCACAAAAAGCAGAGAAAACAAAAAGAAAAGAAGAACAAAACAAAACCTGAAAGACCCCCAAAATGCTCTCAATTGCCGAAATGAAAACACACTCCTCCCAAAGCTGAAATCATGAGTTTTCCCCAAGCAAATTCGACACAAACCCACACACTCTCAAACTCCCCTTTTTCCTCCTAAAATCTCTCCATAATCCTCTCATTGAGTTTCTCCCCCATCCTCTCCTTGATTTCCTCCACCATCCTTTCCTTGATTTCCTCCACATATCACTCCCTGACCAAGTCAAACTCCACTCAACATAGTTTCAAACAACATATGCTTCTTACATGGTAAGAGTAGAAAAAAATATACTCTATTACATTGCCTTGACTTGAACCTCAGACCTCATGTAACAGTAACATGCCGCTCACCACAGGACCACAAGCTCATTTGTGTCACATTTCAACTACTATTATTTATAAGGTCTACATGCTAATCTCCAGATTCATTCAAGGGAAAAAATAATTTTTTTTCTAAAGCCAAGACTTGAACCCAGGCTTCTCTAATACTCCCAAACACACCCAAAACACATCTAGCCATTAAAACAAACATGCAACTTGTGTCATAACATGCGCAATTACAAGATTTTACATTTTTGGGGCATTACATTTAGCTTAGATTGTTTCAGACTTTATTTCTGTTTTAGATGAACTGCCAATGCATGATTATTTACGAATTATTTTGAGACATTATTGATGAGAATTATGAGATGAGAAATATTAATTTTAATGTGAGTTGAGGATTTTCCTTAAGGACAAGCAAACGCTTAAGTGCGGGTATATTTGATAAGCTGTAAAATTAACATATTTTAATATCATTCTTAATGCATTTTTGGATGATTAATTATGAAAATTAGTGAATTTGATGCTCCTAATCCTTTAAATTCATGTTTCTATACTTAGGAGAGCATTTGCAAGTGAAATGAGGGAGAAAGAAAAAAATCAGACAAATAGAGTTGTTTTTAGGTTCCACATAGCCTTAGCATTTCCATACGGGCAGGCCACACGCTTGTGTGAGCCACAAGGACTGGCCACATGCCCATGTACCAACCCATGTTGATATCGCACCTTGCTTCCCAAATGAGTGGAAAAACCCAATTTTTAGGCTTTTTGAGCATTCTAAAGTCTATAAATACCAATTAGAAAAAGATCTAAGGGGGAAATTAGAGAAGATAAAAGAAAACACTCGAAGTACACCATCGGACTCAACTTCGAAGCAGATCTCCATAAAGATCAAAGACCTCCTTTTAATTTCTTTCAAAGTTTTATCGAGTTTCTTTATATATTGTGGCTATTCTGACTTTGAGATGTTTTCATTCAAGATTATGAACTAATTCCCTAGACACCTAGGGAGGATGAAACCTATGATGAATACTTTTATTTAATTTCTATTTTTGCACGATAAATACCTGATTCTTGTTCTCAATAATGTATACTTATTTCTTATTATATTATTTCTGGTATATTAATTCACGTTTAATGTGCTTAATTCAGTGGAGCAAAAGTCCTTATTTAAGAGTAGGTCTAGCATAATTGAGTGGAGTTACATGCTATTCTAGAACTAAAACGACATAAATCTACCGGATTAGAGTCTAATCTAATAGGGGAATCCATAGATTGAGTTAATGCAATAATAGGGGTTTTAATTAGAAAGAGATTTCAATTAATCAACCTAGAGTCAGTTGTTCTTTCTCTCGAAAGAGATATTAACATAATTTAAGGATTTCAACGGATCAAGACACAAGTGAATAAATCGTATAATTAAAATTCTTATTAAAAGGTGAAGTCAAGGTGGATTCTTTCCTGGGTATTGTCTATCTCATTGGTTATTATTTGATTATTTCCTTAATCTATTATCTGTTGTGTTCTTAGATAAATTAGTTTAGTAATTTTAGATTAAAAACAATCACTCCAATTTGTCGGCTAAATAATATAATTACTAGTACATTTAGTCCTCGTGGATACAATATTCCTTACTCGCCAGAACAATACTATTGTTTGATAGGTGCGCTTGCCTGTAACACCCCTTACCCGTATTCGATGAGGGAACAGGGTACGAGGTATTACCGGACTTAAACACAAACTTTCATATAATTCTGAGTCATCAAATTTGCGTCCAAAATAAAACTTTTTATCGTTCAATTGTTTAGTTCCTAATACGATCCTACAATGCCCAAAACATGCTTTGGAAGTGGTTCGGGACTAAACTAAGAACTTTAGAAAATTTTACAACACTTAGAAATTTTTTCACTAAATAGGGGTCACACACCCGTGATTATGGGATAGGCCCGTGTGAGCAGGCTGTATGGTCACACACGCTCGTGTCCCTAACCTGTGTAACTCTCTGTTTGTCATCCAAGAACAAATTAAAATCACACGGCCAAGGCACACGCTTGTGTCCAAGGCCGTGTCCTTTATACGGCTGAGACACACGCCCGTGTCTCTTCCCATATGTTGGATACTAGACATTCTGTTTTGCAAAAATTAAGGTGTAGGGGACACACGGCTGGTTCACACGCCTATGGGCTGATCGTGTGTCACACACAGCCTAGACACATGCCCGTGTATCTATCCGTGTGGACAAAAACAAGGCTATTTATCAAGTCATTTTGCCACCCTCACTTGCACACATCTACACCACAACCAAGATAAGAACATATCATTCTTATACCATCATTTATCATGCTTAAAACATTATACTTAGCCCATTAAAAGCATGCTAATCTCACGTTCAAAAAAGGGCATTAACATATGAATAAACTTATAATCAGCATAAGCCATCATTCATGGCTATATATAAGATGAAGCACTAACAATTACAAGTCAACACATATGGCCAAATTAATATTGACACATATAACAAATTGACTTAGTCCCTATACATGCCATAAACTCAGAATGCTTGAATTCATTTATACCCAAAGAGATAGCTTAACAGTGTGATAGGATCTCCAGCGATCTCCAACCCGAGCTAGCTTAATAACCCTACAAGATATGGGAAAATAATGGGTAAGCTATATATCTTAGTAAGTCCATACGAAAATAATAAGCAACTCTTACCAATCTTTTATCAAGTCCAACAATATAAACACAAGATAATATAATATAAATTACTATAAAGCTCACAGTTATAATTCTATTCAGTCACAATGTTTACTCTATCAACTTATAAGCATAATTTAACATATCTTGGCATTAGCCTAACAACTGTAATCTCTTCTTTGTAACATATTACAACAATTAACAAATCATTTCAGATCTCATAGTAAACATGCACATTAATTATGTGTACTCATATTTCAAGCATATATTTTAACACCTTTCCATTATTTAAAGATCGTATCTTCTCATACTTCCATAATCATTTTTAATAGGCAATTATGTCAATATTTCCTTTTTCTCATATCTGATAAATCACAATTTGTGTGAATAAAACATGCTATATCATAACTCAATTTAGCCCGAAAGCCAATTACACGATCACCAACCAAATTTACCATGTATTTCATATATCAAAAGTATGGACCAATAATCACAAGGCTTTCATAAAAACATTCTCGTGAAAACCACGAACTCACAATTTCAAGAAGTCAATACTTTTAAACTTTACATACATACATGTACCAATTCGTAATACTAACATTCTCTTTCTCTTCTTTGACATACCAGTTGAATTTCCCGTTGAACCACTAGGGATATTACCGGATACACAGAAAATCTTGCACATAAGTGCCCTATATGTAGCCATAGCTACCTCACATCTAATAATACATATAGGCTCGTTTTCAGTTATTCACGGGCCTACTTACACAAGCTGTCAGTCAAGACATAGCTATATAGTGCTGCTCACACAAGCTTTCAGGTATTCGCAACATATGACGGCATACCCAACCACTGGTAGGACATAAAATACCAGCACCCAGATCACATAAATCACATAATCTCATGGTTTCATAGTGACATGTCACTTGTATCGTAATCTATTCCTAAGGTTCAACTGGGATTTTCTTGCTTATTGAAACTTTGTTGAACCTGTCCATAGAGTCAAACATACATTTCGTTCAATAAATAAGCATTTAAAATACAATATAACATTGCATTATTAACATACGAACTTACCTCTATATAAAAATGGCGAAAAGGGTCTAACCGTCAAATACTTGTTTTTCCCTCATTTCAATTTACATTTTTATCCTTAAAGTTTAACATTTTTACATTTTAGTCCCTAGGCTTGTAAAATGAGATGTACTCAATTTATTCAATACCCATGCCTAGCCATACCTTATACATCCTTATAGCAGCCTAAAATTTTCTTTTATTCACATTTGAACACCCATTTTACAACTTTTTATAAATATGTCCTTTTTGATATTTTTACCGAAAATCACTTATCAAAAGTTGTTTTTCAACAACGAACATGCATTTTCTACCATTAGCCATCAAAATACACACATGTCTAACATGGGTCAAACCCTAGACCTTAATCATTCCTCAAATTAGTGCTAGAAAAAGGTAGATCGAGTTACGATGACTTCAAAAATGTAAATAGCATTAAAAACGTGACAAGAACAGACTTATAATCATGCTTGGAAGTGGCCAAACCCTAGCTATGGCTTCCCCTTCTAAATTTTGCCGATGGGAGGAAGAAGATGGACAATTTTTTGGCTTTATTTTGGCTTTTTAATCCATTTAATTACTAAATTACTAAAATGCCCTTAATGAAAAACTTTAGAAACATAACTAACCATATTCATTTTTGTCCAATAACTTAACTAATGGTCTAATTACCATTTAAGGACCTCCAATTTAAAATTTCATAACAATTAGACACCTTCAACCTATAGATCTCACATTTTGCACTTATTACAATTTAGTCCTTTTGACCAAATTGAGTGCCCATACGTCAAAATTTTTGAACGGAATTTTCACAAAATCATTCCATAAAATTGTAGACCATAAAAATATAATAAAAAATAAGTTTTTTTTGTAGGATTTGTGGTCTCAAAACTATTGTTTTGATTAGACCCAAAATGGGCTGTTACATTGCCTTACTCGTATTTATAATTAGTTTGTGTCCTCACCCGTGTAACTCTCTGAGTAGGATCACACGGCCATGTCACTCACTCGTGTGTTAGGCCATGTAACTCTTGAAATTGCCCCACATGCTCGTGTGCCAAGCCGTGTACTAAGTTGTGTAACTCACTAACTTGCATACAAAAGAACCCTCATATGACAAACGGCCGTGTCACCAAGCCATGTGCCAAACATGACTTAGTCACACACCCGTGTCTCAGGCTATGTGGACCTAGAATTCACCTATAATCAAACCATTTTGATTCCATATCATGATTAACTCTGCAAACCATGTAACACCCCGAACCCGAGACCGTCGCCGGAGTCGAACACGAGGTGTTAACAGACTTCAAACCACTTATTGAGAATTTCCCAGACAAGCTGCCAATCTGTGTACTAGTCGCTTCAAAAATCATAACTTGAGTTTTACAACTCGAAAATCAGTTTCGTAATTTTTCCCTGAAACTAGACTCATATGTACATCTACAGATTTTTTTCTAGAATTTTTGGTGGAGGCAATTAGTACACTTTATTAGTTAAAGTCTCCCATGTTACAGGGGTCGACTACACTGACCTTCGTGCGTTACAACTCGAATAACTCCCTGTGCAGGGCTTCAATACTGATGCAGTTTATTTCTATAGAAACTAGACTCAAAGAGGAATGTATACATATATGGTATGACTCCTAATTATCTCTGGTTAATTTATAATGAATTTTCAAATTCGGAACAGGGAATCCAGAAACCGTTCTGGCCCTGTTTCACGAAAACCCAAATATCTTTTAACATACAACTAATATGACCGTTTCGTTTCTTCCATATGAAAATGGATTCATCAAGGTTCATTTACATAATTTATTCACTATTTAATTCCATTCCTACTATTTTTAGTGATTTTTCACATCCAAGTCACTGTTGCTGCCAGCATCTATTTCTAGGGTAGACTTTCTCTAACACATAGTTTCTATGATTCAACCACCCCTTTTACATATATAGTCCAAAATATAATCATGATGACCCATTCTAATGGCTGGTCATTGCCAAACATTTCGTGCTTCTTAATGAGCATATACATACCAAATGATTATAACATTATGCTCAAAACATTTATAAGCCATTTTCGCATGGCTATTCAAAATTTTACATACCAAGTTCAAACAAAACATAATAGCCTATACATGCATAATGTACTCCAAGACCAACTACGAAGAAAATACCAAAAGTTGTTAGCGGTGTGATGACTTGATGACGGTCCCAAATACATAAAAAGTCGAGTCCAAGAAACCTAAAATAGGTGACAAGCAAACACCGAATGAGTATATAACTCGATGAAGTCATAAGCAATGCACTAACAACCATTAATAACATTATCGCAAGAGGAAACAAAATGGAGCGAGGTTAATTACTCCATTCAAACCGAACTATACCATAGTTCCTTAGACCTTCGATTCAATCATACATCTACATGACCTTTCACTCATTCCGCGATAATTCTTATATGCGTGACTTCAATTTACATTGTCACATAGGTTCGAACTTACCAAGCTCGACCCCAAATATAAACATAGCGCCTATTAGACATGAACTCAAGGTACTTACCCGATCCGCTGTCGTGATCAACTCAATAGTGTCGCACACTCGGTGTCAATAGTGATTCAAAAGCATATAGTGAGTCCGCACACTTAGTGCTATATAATCAACTTCGCACACTTAGTGCTACATGATCAAACTCGCACACTTAGTCTTTGTACAAGTTTTAAACCCGCACACTTAGTGCCATTCTCATGATCACAAATGTTTATACCCGCACACTTAGTGCGAAATCAACAACTCAATACATCTCACCTCTTTTCCTTCCATTCAATACTTCCATCACCACATACACACATGTATATAAATTCATCATTCCTTTCGGCATAATTACATAGACATTATGTCTATTCAAATCAATACAAAATATATGCTTAGTGACTTACCTTGTGTTGGGTAAAAGCAGGTCCAAGTCGGCTACTCGATGACCTTCGTCTTTCCCTTGCTTGATTCTCCTTCTTTAACTCCTTGAGCTTAATCAATAAATCAACTAGTTTAACCATCTTGCTAAACATTCATAATTCAATTACTCATGCATATGTATGTTTGTATATTCGCAACCATCCTCACTTATTACCCATTTAGTCAATTATCTAAGCCAAGATAAGGCTTCAATACGGTTGCCTCTAACAGAATACATGCACACCAATCTACTTCATTTGGCGAATATGCATGTCTATGTTGAGGCCAATTTTACATAATACCACACAAAAAAAACAGCATACATTTTACTAACTAACGCATTACATATTGTAGCTCAATACACATCTCTCATTTACTACATAAGCTGAAACATTATCACAAGCAAATATACACCTTGAAATAGTATATATGTCATACCAATTCATCATGTGCAAACACATATTCATGTAGGTGCAAGGGCGAATCTCAAGTTGTTTATATCCAAATATAAACACATATCCAAAGCTCAAATCTTACCTACCATGCAACATGCATGAATCATAGTTATGGATATACCATGACCGAATACATCACAACACCATAATTTTGGTCATGATTAAGCAAAGAACTTAATGTCTTACTCAAAAATACTAAAAAGAAAGTCCAAGAGCCATCAATCCCCCATCACATATACCATTAACAAGCTTCATATTTAACATGCAATGGCATTAACACAAAATCCACCTTGGCCAAATACCATCCCCATGATATAACAAAGATTTGAACCATGGGCTAATAAGAACATCAAGCTAGTAACTAAAAACATGCATGAATCTCATGACACAACCTCAAACATACCTTAATCTTGATGCAAGTATAGCCAAACCCTTCCTAATCCTCTTCCAAACCAAACATGAAGCAAAAATTCCCTCTTCTTCCTTAGGATTTTCGGTCAAGAGAGAATGAAAGGATGATCAAAATTTTTTTCTTTTCTTTTCTTCAATACACGGCAATAGGGGGTTCACTCACACACATTTTTTTCATTCTTTATTACCCATGCTTATTTGTTTATTTCTTTTCTCCCTAATGCACCAACAAAACATGTCTATGACATGTTTTGCCCATCCTCATTGTCATGGCCGCCACCTCTTATAAAAAGAGGGATATTTGACATGCAAGGCCATTGTTTTGCATGCATGCTTTAATTAGTCATTACACATTCCCCCATCATACTTCCAAAGTTTTCTACTAGGTCCTTTCTAGTGAAATTCACATTTATAACTCTAAATCAAAACATCAAAAATGTCACACATGAGTTAACACATATTATAGGCAATAAAATAAATATTAAATTATTTTTATGCCTCGGTTTTGTGGTCCTGAAACCACATTCCGACTAGGGTCGTTTTAAGGCTATCACAACTCTCCCCTACTTAAGAAATTTTCGTCCCCGAAAATCTTACCAGTAAATAGATTTGGGTATCGCTCTTTCATAGAGTTCTCGGGTTCCCGGTAGCTTCTTCTATCACGTGTTTGAGCCATAACACCTTCACCAGTGAACCCTTTTGTTTCATAACTCCTTCACTTCACGAGCTAGGATACGAATCGTTTCTTCTTCATAACTCATATCGGCTTGAATTTCAACCTCCGATGGACTAATTACTTATGACGGATCAGATCTATAGCGTCGAAGCATCGAAACATGAAAGACGTCGTGAATCTTTTCAAGTTCGGGGCAAAATTAGGCGATACATAATCGGACCGACTGTTCAGATATCCCATATGGCCCGATGAACACAGGACTCAATTTGCCCTTGCGCCCAAATCGAGTATCTTTTCCAAGGCGAAACTTTAAAAGCAGTTTATCTCCCACGATACTCAATGTCTTTTCGTTTCAGATCCGCGTCGACGACTCGACGATCGGAGGCTATCTTGATTTTCACGGATTACTCTTACTTTACATCAGCATCTTTAATCAAATCCACTCGAAAATTTTGCTCTCACCGAGCTCGGTCCAAAACAATGGTGTACGGCATTTACGCCCGTACAAGGCCTCGTAAAGCGCCATCTTAATACTTGATTGAAAACTATTGTTGTTAGCGAATTCAATCAAAGGTAAATATCGTTCCCATGAACCACTCGAACTCGAGGATGCAACATCTCAACATATCCTCAAGTATCTGAATTATTCGCTCGGATTGACCATCGGTTTGGGGTGAAAGCGGTGCTGAAATGCAACTTGGTACCCAAAGCTTCTTGCAATTTCTTCCAAAATCGCGAGGTGAACCTCCGATCTCTATCCGACACAATGTAAATCTGTACCCGTGTAATCTCACAATCGAAAGCGTACAATTCAGCTAGTTTATACAATGAAAACCGTACGCATTGGGGATAAAGTGAGCCGACTTAGTCGGTCTATCAACAACAACCCAAATCGCATCCTTCTTACTAGTGACAATGGTAGCGGACACAAAGTCCATTGTGACTCGATCCCATTTCCACTCGGGTATCATGATCGGTTGAAGTAACCCTGAAGGCACTTGATGTTCCGCTTTCACTTGTTGACATATTAAACATCTAGAAACAAAGTCAGAGATGTCTCGTTTCATACCATGCCACCAAAACCGACATTTCAAATCGTTGTACATCTTCGTACTCCCTGGATGAATTGACATTCGGCTACAATGAGCTTCGTTCAGAATCATCGAAATGAGTTCTGAATTTCTTGGAACACACAAACGATTTCTGAACCTCAAACAATCGTCATCATCAATTTGAAACTCCGATTCCTTGTTCGGAACACACTCAGCCCGTTTTGCAACCAACTCATCGTCAACTTTCTGAGCTTCGCAAATTTGATGAGTCAATAATGGTTTGGCCTTTAATTCGGCTATTAACACATTGTCGGGTAGGATAGACAAGTGTACATTCATTGCTCGTAAAGCAAATAGTGATTTCCGGCTTAAGGCGTCCGCAACCACATTAGCCTTTCCCGGGTGATAATTGATGACCAGCTCATAATCTTTCAACAACTCAAGCCAACGTCTTTGTCTCAGATTTAAGTCTCTTTGAGTCATCAAATATTTGAGACTTTTGTGATCCGAAAATACATGGCACTTCTCACCAAATAAGTAATGTCACCATATTTTCAAGGCGAATACGATGGCAGCTAATTCGAGATCATAGGTCGGATAATTTTTCTCATGTGGCTTTAATTGTCTCGACGCATAGGCCACAACTCGACCTTCTTGTATCAATACGCAACCTAACCCAAGTAGGGAGGCATCACTATAGATGACAAACTCTTTGCGATTCGGGCTGTACTAATCTTTGGAGCTTAGTCAAATGAGTTTTCAATTGGTCGAAACTTTTCGACACTTTTCCGTCCATTCAAACTTGACATCTTTACGAAGCGGTTTCGTCATGGGTGTGGCTATCATCGAGAATCCTTTTACAAACCGTCGGTAGTGTAAGCAAGTCCCAAAAAGCTCGAACCTCGGTAATATTTCTTGGAGGCTTCCAGTTAAGTATGGCTGAAATTTTGCTCGGGTCGACTCGAATACCGATCTGAGATACCACATGACCCAAGAAGCTAACCTCTCTTAACCAGAACTCACACTTGCTGAACTTAGCATATAACTGCTTATCCCGTAAAATTTGCAACACTAATCTCAGGTGCTCCACATGTTCGGTCTCATCTCTTGAATAGACCAAGATGTCGTCAATGAACACAACTACGAACCGATCCAAATACCGTCTGAAGATCCGATTCATCAAATCCATAAATACCGTAGGGGCATTAGTGAGCCCAAAAGGCATCACTAAGAACTCGTAGTGACCATATCTCGTTTTGAAGGCAGTTTTGGGTATGTCCGAATCCCGAATTCGCAACTGATAATAGCCCGCTCTCAAATCTATTTTTGAGAACACTGAGGCTCCCTTCAGTTGATCGAACAAATCATCGTCTGTGATGTACAGATATTTGTTCTTTATTGTCACTTTATTAAGCTGACGATAGTCGATGCACAACCTCATGGTTCCGTCCTTCTTTTTCACAAACAACATTAGTGCACCCCAAGGTGAAAAACTTGGTCGAGTGAAACCTCTATCCGTCAAATCTTGCAACTGAGCTTTCAACTCCTTCAACTCGGTTGGTGCCATACGATACGGAGCTATCAAAATTGGCGTAGTCCCAGGTACAAGCTCAATACCAAACTCTACTTCCCGAACAGGTGGTAAACCCGGTAATTCTTGGGAAAAACATCCGGGTATTCACAAACCACCGCACCGATTCGGTTTCTTTTCCAATTCCTTATCATCAAGTACATACGCAAGGTATGCTTCGCACCCTTTCTTACATGTTTTGGGCCAACATTGTTGATATTACGGTGGCAACCCTTTAAGTTCGTAGACTCAACTCGGATTATCTCGTTATTCGCACCTCAAATCAATAGTCTTGTTTTTGCAATTCACAACCGCATCATGCAGTCAACCAATCCAAACCAAGAAT
Source organism: Gossypium arboreum (assembly GCF_025698485.1). Lineage (NCBI taxonomy): Eukaryota > Viridiplantae > Streptophyta > Magnoliopsida > Malvales > Malvaceae > Gossypium > Gossypium arboreum. Next base: position 31,546,598 of record NC_069076.1, read on the forward strand.
AACATCAAATTCATCAAGCGGCAAAAGCATCGGTCCGCGGAAGCGGGACCCTCGGATTACTAGGGACATTTCTTGCACACTTTGTTGACAAGCGTAACGACCCAAGGGATTTGACACCGAATTACGAACTCGATGAGACTCAATAGGTAAAGTCTTCTTGGATGCTAAGGTTTCGCATATATAAGAATGAGTAGAACCGGGGTCAATCAAAGCAATCACATTAGTATCAAAGAGAGTGAAAGTACCGGTGATAACATCGGGGAGGATGCTTCCTCTCGTGCATGGATGGCATATGCCCTAGTAGAGTCTGGTCTCGGATCGAACAGCCGTGTCGGTGGCCCTCTCTCGACTACCACCCCTACCTCCTGAAATTCTTGGTGGTCTACCTCTAGCTGTCATTCCACTAGGTCTTGCACCTTGCATCCTATTCTTCTCATCAAGCTCGTGCAATCTCTAATGAAGTGGTCCTTGAACCGCATCCGTAACAAGCCCTATTGGTAGACTTACCCCAACATTCACCTATGTGTCTTCTCCCACATTGGGGCATTGAGTTTCTCTTGACGGTTATTGCCCACACTAGCTACCGAAGTAGCTCGAGTCCGTCAATGGTCGTGCTCTAATGGAAATTCCATGATCGTCCTCGATTTATTGGTGTCCTCCACGAACTTCTTTACAGCCGAGAACGGAGCTTTATCCGTCGATCTTTTGCGATAGTCTCTAGCTTCAAATTCAGCCTTCTTCTTCTCCTTTCCAAGTTCCTCCGCCTTGCAAGCTCGTTTAACTAGTGTTACGAATTCTTTTATCTCCAAAATACCCACTAGTAGCTTTAGATCTTCATTCAATCCTTCTTCAAACCTCTTACACATAGCAACCTCATCAGCCACACACTCCCGGGCATACCAACTGAGTCTTACGAACTCATGTTCGTATTCAGATACTGTCATACGGCCTTGCTTGAGTTCCAAGAATTCCTTACGCTTTTGATCGATGAACCGTTGACTAATATATTTCTTTCGAAACTCCGTTTGAAAGAAATCCCAAGTAACTCGTTCGTTTGGAACTATGGAAATCAAGGTCCTCCACCAATAGTAGGTGAGTCTCTTAACAAGGATATAGCACACTTTAGACATTCATCGGTGTGCATGGCAGTTCATCAAACACCGAATGGTGTTATCAAGCGAACTCGGCCCTTCGGCATCATCGGTAACTATGGCCTGAACTCTTCAGCCCGCCGCTTCCTAATCAAGTCTCTGGTGGCTTACTCAGCCTCACAGGTCGATGAATCGATGGCATTACGGGCTCTTGGGTGGATTATTCAAATTCGGGAATTGTTGGACAGCCGGATTGGTTCGGGCATATTGTGCGACCCACTCATTCATCATGGTAAAGAAGGCTTGTCTAGCCCCCTCACCCTGATTATTCGCAGATGACTGAGGTTCAACAGGCAGCGTCCCTTGTGCAGGAGCAGCCGCTACACTTTCAATGTCATCCGCCAAGGTTCTCTCTACATCGGGATCCATTTACTAATCAAAACAATAATTTTAACCGTCAGAAGTCATCACACATTTAAACATTAACATTAAGGCATGTATAGCTAGACTCATACGTGCTATGGTAGTCCTAGAACCGACTAAACCATAGCTCTGATACCAATAAAATTGTAACACCCCGAACCCGAGACCGTCGCCGGAGTCGAACACGAGGTGTTAACAGACTTCAAACCACTTATTGAGAATTTCCCAGACAAGCTGCCAATCTGTGTACTAGTCGATTCAAAAATCATAACTTGAGTTTTACAACTCGAAAATCAGTTTCGTAATTTTTCCCTGAAACTAGACTCATATGTCCATCTACAGATTTTTTTATAGAATTTTTGGTCAAGCCAATTAGTGCAGTTTATTAGTTAAAGTCTCCCATGTTACAGGGGTCGACTACACTGACCTTCGTGCGTTACAACTTGAATAACTCCCTGTGCAGGGCTTCAATACTGATACCGTTTGTTTCTGTAGAAACTAGACTCAAAGAGGAATTTATACATATATGGTATGACTCCTAATTATCTCTGGTTAATTTATAATGAATTTTCAAAGTCGGAACAGGGAATCCAGAAACCGTTCTGGCCCTGTTTTACGAAAACCCAAATATCTTTTAACATACAACTCATATGACCGTTTCGTTTCTTCCATATGAAAATGGATTCATCAAGGTTCATTTACATAATTTATTCACTATTTAATTTCATTCTTACTATTTTTAGTGATTTTTCATATCCACGTCACTGTTGCTGCCAGCATCTATTTCTAGGGTAGACTTTCTCTAACACATAGTTTCTATGATTCAACCACCCCTTTTACATATATAGTCCAAAATATAATCATGATGACCCATTCTAATGGCTGGTCATTGCCAAACATTTCCGTGCTTCTTAATGAGCATATACATACCAAATGATTATAACATTATGCTCAAAACATTTATAAGCCATTTTCGCATGGCTATTCAAAATTTTACATACCAAGTTCAAACAAAACATAATAGCCTATACATGCATAATGTACTCCAAGACCAACTACGAAGAAAATACCAAAAGTTGTTAGCGGTGTGATGACTTCGATGGCGGTCCCAAATACGCAAAAAGTCGAGTCCAAGAAACCTAAAATAGGTGACAAGCAAACACCGAATGAGTATATAACTCATGAAGTCATAAGCAATGCACTAACAACCATTAATAACATTATCGCAAGAGGAAACAAAATGGAACGAGGCTAATTACTCCATTCAAACCGAACTATACCATAGTTCCTTAGACCTTTCGATTCAATCATACATCTACATGACATGACCTTTCACTCATTCCGCGATAATTCTTATGTACGTGACTTCAATTTACATTGTCACATAGGTTCGAACTTACCAAGCTCGACCCCAAATATAAACATAGCGCCTATTAGCCATGAACTCAAGGTACTTACCCGATCCGCTGTCCGTGATCAACTCAATAGTGTCGCACACTCAGTGTCAATAGTGATTCAAAAGCATATAGTGAGTCCGCACACTTAGTGCTATATAATCAACTCGCACACTTAGTGCTACATGATCAAACTTCGCACACTTAGTGCTGTACAAGTTTTAAACCCGCACACTTAGTGCCATGCTCATGATCACAAATGTTTATACCCGCACACTTAGTGCGAAATCAACAACTCAATACATCTCACCTCTTTTCCTTCCATTCAATACTTCCATCACCACATACACACATGTATATAAATTCATCATTCCTTTCGGCATAATTACATAGACATTATGTCTATTCAAATCAATACAAAATATATGCTTAGTGACTTACCTTGTGTTGGGTAAAACAGTCCAAGTCGGCTACTCGATGACCTTCGTCTTTCCCTTGCTTGATTCTCCTTCTTTAACTCCTTGAGCTTAATCAATAAATCAACTAGTTTAACCATCTTGCTAAACATTCATAATTCAATTACACATGCATATGTATGTTTGTATATTCGGCAACCATCCTCACTTATTACCCATTTAGTCAATTATCTAAGCCAAGATAAGGCTTCAATACGGTTGCCTCTAACCGAATACATGCACACCAATCTACTTCATTTGGCCGAATATGCATGTCTATGTTGAGGCCAATTTTACACTTAATACCACACAAAAAAAAACAGCATACATTTTACTAACTAACGCATTACATATTGTAGCTCAATACACATCTCTCATTTACTACATAACTGAAACATCATCACAAGCAAATATACACCTTGAAATAGTATATATGTCATACCAATTCATCATGTGCAAACACATATTCTTGTAGGTGCAAGGGCGAATCTCAAGTTGTTTATATCCAAATATAAACACATATCCAAAGCTCAAATCTTACCTACCATGCAACATGCATGAATCATACTTATGGATATACCATGACCGAATACATCACAACACCATAATTTTGGTCATGGTTAAGCAAAGAACTTAATGTCTTACTCAAAATACTAAAAAGAAAGTCCAAGAGCCATCAATCCCCATCACATATACCATTAACAAGCTTCATATTTAACATGCAATGGCATTAACACAAAATCCACCTTGGCCAAATACCATCCCCATGATATAACAAAGATTTGAACCATGGGCTAATAAGAACATCAAGCTAGTAACTAAAAACATGCATGAATCTCATGGCACAACCTCAAACATACCTTAATCTTGATGCAAGTATAGCCAAACCCCTTCCTAATCCTCTTCCAAACCAAACATGAAGCAAAATTCCCTCTTCTTCCTTAGGATTTTCGGTCAAGAGAGAATGAAAGGATGATCAAAATTTTTTTCTTTTCTTTTCTTCAATACACGGCAATAGGGGTTCACTCACACACATTTTTTTCATTCTTTATTACCCATGCTTATTTGTTTATTTCTTTTCTCCCTAATGCACCAACAAAACATGTCTATGACATGTTTTGCCCATCCTCATTGTCATGGCCGCCACCTCTTATAAAAAGAGGGTATTTGACATGCAAGGCCATTGTTTTGCTTGCATGCTTTAATTAGTCATTACATTCCCCATCATACTTCCAAAGTTTTCTACTAGGTCCTTTCTAGTGAAATTCACATTTATAACTCTAAATCAAAACATCAAAAATGTCACACATGAGTTAACACATATTATAGGCAATAAAATAAATATTAAATTATTTTTATGCCTCGGTTTTGTGGTCCCGAAACCACATTTCGACTAGGGTCGTTTTAAGGCTGTCACAAACCATTCATGCACACATTAAACGAACCTAAACATCACTTAAAAATACATCAAAATGCCATTTCAAACATCTTAAGTCAACTAACCAATGTGTCATTCAAAGACACCACATTTGCATCCGAACATCATCTATCAAACATGTCAATATTGTCTAATTACAAGCTTGAATACCTAATTTCATGACGTAACTAGAATTCATTACAAAAGACCATTTCGAAGCCATCATTATCTTACCATATAACTATGCACACCCATTACCTAAACATGCTCATAAACCATATTTCATGCTTACTAACTTAGCCCATATAGGTACAAAAACATACCACATTTGACCATCATCAACCATTCAAAAGATAGCAATAGATCATCTTTATCAATCACTAGAAGTGATCAAGTTGACCTTACTTATCAAGCCTTACAAGTCCACCATAAAAACATAAACTTCAAGACATAAGCATAATAGTTCAACCATTTAATACATCTATGAGCCATCAATACAAAAGGCGTATACATGCCATTATAAACTTAAATCATAATACCCATAAACTACCAATTTGATTGATGGATAGTGTGATAGATCTCTGACGAGTTTCCAATCAATTTGAGATTCTGATGACCTAAAAAACATAGTAAAGAAAATACATAAGCACAACTACTTAGTAAGCTCGTATAAACTTAAACTAAACTTACCACTTCTTTAAGCCAGTTCATAGAATAAGTATAAACCAAATCAAGTCATAAGCTTAATATAAGCCTATTGAAAGACCAACAATACACAAATTGGTAAGCTCATCAACCTTTTCATAAAATTATGAATCAGTCCATTTAATTTTCTTACCATTTCTTTCCAAATGCTTTACATTAACCTAAAAAACATCATCAATTCACACATTAGTGCACTTATCCATGATATAAATGAGTTCATTCATAAGATATATGGTTTACCATGTATAAACATACCATTTCGCATCATCAATATTACCATAATGGCATAACTCCTTGCAATTTCATACTTACCATTTCATTTTTGTAACAATAAGTATAAGCATAATATAACCCAAACCACAAGCCTATGCATCATCATCAATACACAAGTTAGTGCATTTATACATAATTCACTTGAATTAAATATATGATAATTCATTTCCATATAAACATACATCAAATGATTCGTTCATCATTTTCTTGAACATCTGCATAATTCCACTTGAGAAATTATCATTTCAATCCTTTTTTACCATTTGAACCATCTAGAATATCATCGGATACTCAGGAAAGCTCACACGAAATGTGCTTTGTAACACCTCAAACCTAGCCTAAACGTAATGGTCGAATCTGTGATGTCACATTGGAGTGGGTTTTGAAAAGCGTAGATTTATCAGAAAAGTTCATTTATTTAAAACCTTGCCTGGGATCCTTTGAAAAACTATTATGTTTAATACATTTTCAAAATTTTAGGTTTGATTAATAAAACATGTCTCTTACTAGGTTTTTATTATGTTTTAAAATGTTTGTCGTTGCGGAAGCTTTTAAATCAAGTTGCATAGTATGATAGTTGAAAAACATTTGCCTTTTGAAACCCGAATCCTATAGCTAACAGTTATAAGTCAGTTTTAATAAAATCGCCAAAGAGAAATAAAAACTTAAAAGGCCTTATTACATATAATACCCCAAATAAAACTACTTTTACTAAAATCAAAACGAGATTATAAACAGTGGTGTGGCTATCTCCGAGTCCCTCGCAGCACTGACCCACCTAAGGATTACCTGCACAGATAAGCATAAAAGGTGAGTTTATGAAACTCAGTGTGTAATCCCAATTTAACACAGTCAAACATATAGTGTTGGACGGTCTGGGCTTAAGCCCATATCAGTAGCAATATCAGTGTGGGCCTTAGCCCATTACATTAGCAGTAACAGTGTGGGCTTTAACCCAATTCAGTACTGTAACACCCCGAACCCGAGACCATCGCCGGTGTTGGACACGAGGGGTTAACAAGCCAAGTTCACTTGTTTTGCCCATCCATTTGACATTTTCAGTCAGGCTGGAAAACTGCGTCACTGTCGCCTTAAAAATCATATCTCGAGTTTCAAAACTCGGAAACTGATTTCGTAAATTTTCCCTGAATTTAGACTCATATATCCATCCATGGATTTATTTCTAGAATTTTTGGTTGGGCCAATTGGTACAGTTTATTAGTTAAAGTCACCCATATTACAGGGATCGACTGCTCTGACCTTCGCGCGGTATAACTTGAATATCTCTCCGTACAGGGCTTTAATGCTGGTGTCGTTTGTTTCTAATGAAACTAGACTCAAAATGGAATCTGTACATATAAGGTATGTCTCCTAATTATTTTTGGATAATTTATAGTAAATTTTTAAAGTTGCGACAGGGAACCCAGAAACCGTTCTGGCCCTGTCTCACAATAGCTTTAATAACTCTTAACATGTAACTCCTATGACCATTTCGTTTCTTCCATATGAAAATAGACTCATCAAGGTTCATTTACATAGCTTATTCACTATTTAATTCCATTCCTACGAATTTTGGTGATTTTTCACATTCACGTCACTGCAGCTGGCAGCATCTGTTTTAAGGTAGGTCTTACCTATTTGGTAGTCTCCATGAACCAACTAGTCTTGCCATACATAGGTTCATATATGATCATTTTAACCATGCCAATGGCTGATCATATGACCAACATTCCCATTTCAAGCCATAGCCACATCATGACACCAAATATATACATACAAACCACAATTAGTCTAAGTTCATGCTTCTTTTTTTTTTCGAGCCATTTTCGCATGGCCGTACATATATACATCACAACATATTTAACCGACAAGGGGTAGTCCTATACATGCCATTTCAAGTTCAACCAAAATTTATACCAAAATGGAGGCTTGATAGTGTGGATGACTTGACTTCAACGATCCCAAATCCGATTGCTTGACGAAATCTAGAAAAGCGAGAGCCAAAGCAGCGGGTAAGCATTTTTATGCTTAGTAAGTCTCAAGGAATATAATCAACTCTAATTACAGCAATATATTCACATAGCCAAATGCATCATTTCATTGATACATTCTTACTTCACACTTCATCATTATATAATTTCACAAAGTATCAATCAATTCAATAACTGAAATTCATTAGTCGGTTGGCGAATGTTGCTCAAACATGTCGACTTTCAATGCACATATAACGTACCTTATCCTTTGGGCTTTTCGAGTGTACTAATTGAATTCATTACAGCAACCAACACTCACCTCCAGCCCAAGATTCTTGAATATAACCGGATATAATCACGTGCACAAATGCCTTTGGGTCCTAGCCGGATAGAATAACTCGCATACGAATGCCTTGGTCTTAGCCGGATATAGCCACTAGCACAATTGCCTTGGTCTTAACCGGATATAATTTCAGCATAATTGTCTTGGGCTTAGCCGGATGTCATTCAATTTCTCATGTACACATACATCAATAATCATTGGACATACATATTTCATTTTCGTTACTAAGGCTCAAACGCACATATATTCACAAGCATATTCGCCTTGGGACTTAGCCGGGTATCATTCAATTTCTCATACACATAAATCAATAATCATACACATCCATACTTCATCTCACATAATTCAAGTAAGGTCACTTCTTGAGGACTTACCTCGGATGTTGTCGAACGGCTTTTTCGGCTATTCGATCACCTTTTCCTTCCCTTGTCCAATTGTGGCCCTCTTAGCTCTTGAGCTAATTCAAACAAATTCAATTTATTAAAACCTCATTGTGCTTGCTTATGGCGAATATGACAAGGAGTTTTAAATGGTCATATGGCCACTCTTTAGCTTGAATACACAATGGTCATGCACATTTTATACTACATCAAGCAATTCAATACAATTTATTTGAGCATCAAGGAAAAGCTAAGGCCTTCAATAGGCTACTCAAGGCCGAATATTCATGTACATGTTGAGGTCAATTTTGCATAATACCTCACAAAAACAGCATGCATTTTACTAGTTAATGCTTTGCACATTGTATTAAAACTTATAATATAGCATCAAGCACTTATATGTGTGCTAGGCGAATTGTGCTTGCAATTTCACAAGCATTCTTCCACATCTTCTTCTTTAAACCAATATATTCATCACTTACTTCATAGCCAAAACATCATGTGTAAACATATATATACAATATGAGCATGGCGAATTTCAAGGTGTCCATAGCCATCCAAAATACAAATTTTAACTAACATGCAAGAAGCATGAACCATGCTCATGAATGCATCATGGCGAATATGACAATCATGCTCCATTCAATTTCAATCATGGTTAAACACAAAAAGAAAACTCAAAATCTTACTCAAGAGTAGACAATCCATCATTGCATGCATCATCATCAAGCTTCACGCAATGGCTTTATCACCATAACAACTTTGGCCAAATACCATTTCCATGGCATAACAAAGATTTGAGCCATGGCTAACATGCACATCAAGTTAGCAACCAAAACATGCATGAAACTCCTAACACAACCTCATACATACCTTAATCTTGATGCCAATTTAGCCAAATCACCTTCTAGATCTCTTCTAAACCAAGCATGAAGCAAAAAATCCTCTTTCTTCCCTTATGATTTTCGGCCAAAAGGATGAGAAAGGATGAACACAACAAAAATTTTTCTTCCCTCTTTCTCAACTCACGGCAAGGGGGATTACCACACTCACACACATTTTTTTTCATTTTTTATCACCCATACACCTTTGTTTATTATTTCACCCTAATGCACCAACAAAACATGTTTCATGACATGTTTAGCCCATCCTCCTTGTCATGGCCGCCACCACCTATAAAAGGGGAATTTGACATACAAGTCCTTTATTTTGCATGCATGCTTTAATTAGTCATCACACATTTCCCCATCATACTTTCAAAGTTCGCTACTAGGTCCTTTCTAGTGAAATTCACCTTTATAACACTAAACCAATCATCAAAAATGTCATACATGAATACACACATATTATAGGCATCGAAATAAATTTTAAATTATTTTTATGCCTCGGTTTTGTGGTCCCGAGACCACCTTCCGACTAGGGTCAATTTTGGGCTGTCACAACTCTCCCCACTTAAGAAATTTTCGTCCCGAAAATCTTACCGTAAATAGGCTTGGATATCGCTCTTTCATAGAGTTCTCGGTCTCCCAAGTAGCTTCTTCTATCCCGTGCTTGAGCCATAACACTTTCACTAGCGGAACCGCTTGTTTCGTAACTCTTTCACTCTCGTGATAGGATACGAATCGGTTCTTCCTCATAACTCATATTAGCTTGAATTTCAATTTCGATGGACTAATCACGTGCGATGGATCGGATCTATAGCGTCGAAGCATCGAAGCGTGAAAGACATCGTGAACCTTTTGAGTTCGGGGGCAAAATCAAACGATATGCCCTTTGGACCGACTCGCTCGATATCTCATATGGCCCAATGAACCTCGGGCTCAACTTGCCCTTACGGCCGAACACGAGTATCTTTTTCCAAGGCGATACCTTGAGAAACACTTTATCACCCACGATACTCGATATCCTTACGCTTCAGATCCGCGTCACGACTTACGGCGATCGGAGGCTATCTTGAGACTTTCACGGATTACTTTCACTTTCATTCAGCATCCCTAATCAAATCCACCCGAAAATCTTGCTTTCACCGAGCTCGGTCCAAAACAATGGTGTACGGCATTTACGACCGTACAAGGCCTTGTAGGTGCCATCTTAATACTTGATTGAAAGTGTTGTTGTAGCGAATTCAATCAACGGCAAATACCATTCCCATGAACCACTAAACTCGAGGACGCAACATCTTAACATATCCTCAAGTATCTCGAATTATCCGCTCGGATTGACCATCGGTTTGGGGGTGAAAAGCGGTCTGAAATGCAACTTGGTACCCAAAGCTTCTTGCAACTTTTTCCAAAATCGTGAGGTAAATCTCGGATCTCTATCCCACACGATGGAAATAGGCACCCGTGTAATCTCACAATCGAGAAGCGTACAATTCAGCTAATTTGTCCATTGAAAAATCCGACGTCGGGGACAAAGTGGGCCGACTTAGTCAATCGATCTACCACGACCCAAAGCGCATCCTTCTTACTTGCGACAATGGCGGTCCGGATACAAAGTCCATTGTGACTCGATCCCATTTCCACTCGGGTATCGTGATTGGTGAAGTAATCTGAAGGCACGATGTTCCGCTTTCACTTGTTGACATATTAAACATCTCGAAACAAAGTCGAGATGTCTCGCTTCATACCATGCCACCAAAACCAACGTTTCAAATCATTGTACATCTTCGTACTCCCCGGGTGGATTGCCATCCGGCTACAATGGGCTTCATTCAGAATTATCGAAATGAGTTCGAATTCTTTGGGACACACAGAGCGACTTTTGAACCTCAAACAATCGTCATCGTCGATTTGAAACTCCGAGTCCTTGTTGAACACACGCAGCCCGTTTTGCAACCAACTCGTCATCGACTTTACGAGCTTCTCGAATTTGGTGTGTCAATAATGGTTTGGCTTTCAATTCAGCCACTAACACACCGTCGGATCGGACGCACAAGTGCACATTCATCGTCAGAACCGAATAACGATTTACGACTCAAGGCATCCGAAACCACATTCGCCTTTCGGGTGATAGTCAATGATCAGCTCATAATCCTTTAACAGCTCAAGCCAACGTCTTTGTCGCAGATTTAAGTCTCTTTGGGTCATCAAATATTTGAGACTTTTGTGATCCGAGTATACATGGCACCTTTCACCAAATAAGTAATGTCGCCAAATCTTTAAAGCGAATACGATGGCGGCCAATTCGAGATCATGAGTCGGATAATTTTTCTCATGTGGCTTTAATTGCCTCGACACATAGGCCACAACTCGACCTTCTTGCATTAATCGCAACCTAACCCAAGTAGAGAGGCATCGCTATAGATGACAAACTCTGGCGGACTCGGGTTGCACTAGAATTGGGGCTTCATCAAATAAGTTTTGATTGATCGAAACTTTTTGGCATTTCTCAAATCCATTCGAACTTAACGTCCTTTTGGAGTAGCTTCATCATCGGCATGGCTATCGTTGAGAAGCCTTTTACAAATCGTCGGTAATAACCGGCAAGTCCCAAAAAGCTCCGAACCTCAGTAATATTTCTCGGAGGCTTCCAATTAAGTATGGCTGAAATTTTATTGAATTCGACTCGAATACCGATCTGAGATACCACATGACCCAAGAAGCTAACCTCTCTTAACCGAACTCACACTTTGAACTTAGCATATAATTGCTTATCCGTAAAATTTGCAAGCACTAACGCGGTGTTCAAGCATGTTCGGTCTCATTTCTTGAATAGACCAAGATGTCATCAATGAACACGACTACGAATCGATCCAAATATGGTCTAAAGATCCGATTCATTAAATCCATAAATACCATGAGGGCATTAGTGAGCCCAAACGGCATCACTAGGGACTCATAGTGACCATATCTCGTTCGAAGGCGGTCTTGGGCGCGTCCGAATCTCGGATTCGCAATTGATAGTAGCCCGATCTCAAATCTATTTTGAGAACACCGAGGCTCCTTGATTGATCGAACAAGTCATCAATACGTGGCAATGGATATTTGTTCTTTATCGTTGCTTTATTAAGCTGACGATAGTCGATGCACAGTCGCATGGTTCCATCCTTCTTCTTCACGAACAACACTGGCGCACCCCAAGGCGAAAAACTCGGGCGAGCAAAACCTCTATCCACCAATTCTTGCAACTGAGGTTTCAACTCCTTTAATTCCGTTGGTGCCATACGATACGGAGCTATCGAAATTGGAGTGGTACGGTACCAATTCGATGCCAAATTCTATTTCCGAGCAAGTGGTAAACCGGCAATTCTTTGGGGAAAACATCCCGGTATTCACAAACCACGACGCAGATTCGGGTTTCTTTTACGATTCCTTGTCATCGAGCACGACGCAAGGTACGCCGCACCCTTTTCTTACATATTTATGGGCCAACATCGTGATATTACGGTGGCAACCCTTTAAGTCCGTAGACTCAACCCGAATTATTTCATTGTTCGCGCACCTCAAATCTATAGTCTTGCTCTTGCAATTTACAACCGCATCGTGCATGGTCAACCAATCCAAACCAAGAATAACATCGAACTCATCGAGCGGCAAAAGCATCAAGTCCGCCGGAAAACAAGAACCTCGGAACACTAGGGACTTTTCTTGCACACTTTGTTGACAAGCACGTAATGACCCAAGGGTTTGACACCGAATTACAAACTCAGAGACTCAATGGGCAAAGTCTTCTTTGGACGCTAAGGTTTCACATATATATGAATGAGTAGAACCGGGGTCAATCAAAGCAATCACATTTGTATTGAAAAGAGTGAAAGTACCGGTAATAACATCCGAGAGGCGGCATCCTCGCGTGCCCGTATGGCATAAGTCCTAGCGAGCACGAGCCTCGGATCGATGGTAGCATCTCTAGATCCTCTCGACCGCCAACGACATTGCCCATATTTCTAGGTGGCCTACCTCGGCGATGGTATCACCCGGGTTTGCACTCGACTTACATTCATTCATGCATCCTCGAAATCCTTCATAAAGTGGTCGGCCGATCCACACTTATAGCGAGAGCGATCACGAAACCAATAGCTCCCGAATGCCATTTTCCACAATGTGGACACTCCGCCCTCTCTCGCGATCATTTCCACCACCGGCGATCGAGGTGACTCGTGTAGTCAGGGGTCGATCGCGTCCTCGTCTAGAAAAGCCCAAACGCCTCTAGACCGGCTCGCATCATCTCGAAATCTCTTCGATGCTTGTTGAAGAGACTTTCGAGGACCTCTTCGAATTCTCCGGTTCCCACATCAGCTTTTGTTTCTCCTTTCTAAGCTCTTGACTTTACAAGCTTGCTCAACAAGTACTACGAACTCTCGTATCTCGAGAATGCCAACAAACATCCTTATATCATCATTCAGCCCATCCTCGAGCGTTTACACATAATAGCCGGACGAAATGCATTCTCGCGTCTGGCTAAGCCTCACAAACTTTCGTTCGTAGTCGATAGCGGACATAGAACCTTGCTTAAGATCAAGAAATTCCCTTCGCTTTTGGTCGATGAATCTATCGATGATATACTTTTTTGAACTCGGTTTGAAAGAATTCCCAAGTCACTTGCTCTTTAGGCACCACGTAAGTCGAGTACTCCACCAATAGTAGGCGGACTCACGTAGCAAGGAGATGGTACACTTTAAGCACTCATCGGGTGTACAGGATAGCTCATCGAGCACCGGATAGTGTTATCCAACCAAAATTCAGCTTGCTCGGCATCATCATCATCCGTAGCCTTAAATTCGGTGGCCCCATGTTTTGAATCCTATCGATTGGGGCTTACTTGACCTTATTTGGTCATCACCGGAGGTATTGTAGGTCTTGGGGTTGCATTTGTCGGGAATGGAGGTTGTGGAACAGCCGTGTTGGTTCGAATGTATTGATTAAACCATTCGTTCATCACACTATAAAAGGCTTGCCTAGCCTCATCATTAGGATTCTTGGCCATAGGTTGAGAGTCCACCGTGCTGTCCCTTGCATGGGAGCAGCGCCACACTCTCCACATGTGACACCCAAATTTGACCCTAGTCGGAAGTGGTTTGGGACCGCTAAACCGAGTCACCAAAATGTTTGAGCGTAATATTTATTGTCTAGAATATGTAATTATGAATGTGTGAAAATTTCAAGCTTGATTTAGCCGATAGCATGTGAATTCAGTTAGTAGGACTTGTGTGACACTTTTGAAAAGTGATAGGCTAATCTATAAGGACCTAATAGTGCATGTAGCCAAAGGGAGGACTTGCATGTCAAATTCCCCCTAATAGTTAGTGGCCGCCATGACAAGAGATTATGGGTAAAAACATGTCATAAAACATGTTGGAACAATGGTGTATGTAAGAAAAAAATAAAATAGTGAGCATGGGAATTTAATAATGAAAGGAACAAAAAAAAAGAAAAAATGGTCTCATGCATGCCCATTGCCGTGAGTGTGGAGAAAGAAAGAAGAATTTTGTTCATCATTTTCATTTCCTTTGGGCTGAAAATTCTAAGGAAGAAGGAAGGAATTCTTGTTTCATGTTGGTTTGGAAGAGGTTTAGGAGGAGGTTTGGCCATACTTGTACCTAGATTAAGGTAAGTTTGATGTTTTGCCATGAGATTCATGTATATTTTAGTTGCTAGCTTGATGTTCTTGTTAGCCCATGGTTCAAATCTTTGTTATGTCATGGGAATGAAATTCGGCCAAAGTGAATATGGTGTTAATGCCATTGCATGCTAAATATCAAGCTTGATAATGATTCATGTGATGGTGGATTGAGGATTCTTAGATTTTCTTTTAGCATTTTTGAATGAGATACTAAGTTCTTTGTTTAACCATGACCAAATTGAAACGGTATGGTGTTGTGGTATTCGCCATGTTGTATCCATAAGTATGATTCATGCATGATGCATGGTAAGTAAGATTTAAGCTTTGGATATGTGTGTATATTTGGATATAAGCCACTTGAGAATTCGCCATTGCACCTACATGAATATATGTTTGCACATGATGAATTGGTATGACATGTATACTATTTTAAGGTGTCTATTTGCTTGTGATGTTGTTTGGTTATGAAATAAATGAGAGATGTGTATAGAACTACAATATGTAATGCGTTAATTAGGAAAATGTATGCTGTTTTTTTGTGTAGTATTAAGTGTAAAATTAGCCTCCACATAGACATGCATATTCGGCCAAAGGAAGTAGATTGGTGTGCATGTATTCGGTTAGAGGCAACCATATTGAAGCCTTATCTTGGCTTAGATTGTTGACCAAATGGGTAATAAGTGAGGATGGTTGCGAATATACAAACATACATATGCATGTGTAATTGAATTATGAATGTTTAGCAAGAGGGTTAAACTAGTTGATTTATTGATTAAGCTCAAGGAGTTAAAGAAGGAGAATCAAGCAAGGGAAAGACGAAGGTCATCGAGTAGCCGACTTGGACTGTTTTACCCAACACAAGGTAAGTCATTAAGCGTATATTTGGTGTTGATTTAAATGATCAATATATATATGCAAATGTGTTTAAATGAGTTGGTGTGTAAATGGAAATGTATGTGTATGGAATGATGCCATTGTTGAATGTATAAAGGCAGCAAAATACATAAGGTATTGGTCTCGGCACTAAGTGTGCGGGTATAAATGGACACGGTGACAAGATTGGCACTAAGTGTGCGGGTTTAAAATTGTACAGCACTAAGTGTGCGAGTTTGATTATATAGCACTAAGTGTGCGAGTTGAATACATATAGCACTAAGTGTGCGGATTCACTATATGCTCTTGCATTACAATTGGAACTGAGTGTGCGACATTTATCGAGCTAATCCCGGACAGCGGATCGGGTAAGTACCTCGAGCTCATGACGAATAGAGAATACGTTCATGCTTGGGGTTGAATTTGGTAAGCCTTAAATCTATGTGATGATTGAAATTGTATGGTTGTGCTGGAAAATGAGTTAATGTGTAAAAAAATGCTTGATTATCTTGTTGTGTAGAATATGAAATGTGGATGTATGAATTAGTGCGAGATTGGACCGAAAGGTCCGAGGTATTATGGTATAGATTCGATATGGACGAGTACCTAGCCTCATTTGTTGTACATGTAGTGGTAACTTTATCGGTGGATTGATGAATGCTTATGACTTACTGAGTTGTAAACTCACTCGGTGTTTTCTTGTCACCCATTTTAGGTCTCTTGGACTCGTATTGTTGCGTGCTCGGAACCGTCGTTGAAGTCATCACACCGGCTGAAATCTTGTGGTATTGTTTTTGTTGTTGAAGAACATTTGGCATGTATAGGCTATTATATTTTGTCGAATTGTGGGTTGTAAACTTTAAGCCATGTGAAAATGGCCTATGTGGTCGTCGAGTGGGATGCTAGAACCTATAGCCACGAGTCTTAGAAACTCAAATTTTGATAAGGTGGCCATAATTTGTGTCATGTATGATGGATGATTAAGGCCAAGGAAAAATTCATGAAATTGGCATAGTCTACTGCAGTAACTGTTGCGGACAGCAGCAGTGAGATGAGATTGAAAAATCACTAAAAATAGTAGAAGTAGAATTAAATAGTGAGTAAATTATGGAACTGAACCTTGATGAATCTATTTTATATGGACGAAACGAAACGACCATATGAGCAGTATACTGGGAAATATTAAAGTTCTCGTGAGACAGGGCCAGAACGGTTTCTGGGTCCCCTGTCGTGACTTTGAAAATTTACCATAAATTATCCAGAAAGAATTAGGAGTCATGCCTTATATGTAAAGATTCCATTTTGAGTCTAGTTTCATTAGAAATAAACGGTACCAGTATTAAAGCCCTGTACAGAGAGATATTCAAGTTGTAACGCGCGAAGGTCAGAGCAGTCGGTCCCTGTAACATGGGTGACTTTAACTAATAAACTGTACCAATTGGCCAAACCAAAAATTCTAAAAATAAATCCACGGATGGGTATATGAGCCTAAATTCAGGGAAAATTTACGAAACCAGTTTCCGAGTTTTGAAACTCGAGATATGATTTTTAAGGCGACAGTGACGCAGTTTTCCAGCCTGACTGGTAATGTCAAATTGGTTGGTATCTTGAGAGGGTTTGGCCGTTAACCCCTCGTGTCCGACACCGGCGTCGGTCACGAGTTAGGGGTGTTACAATTTTATTGGTATCAGAGCTATGGTTTAGTCGATTCTAGGACTACCATAGCGCGTGTGAGTCTTGCTATACATGCCAAATGTTCTTCAACAACAAAAACAATGCCACAAGATTTCAGATAGCTAGTGTGGGCAATAATCGTCAAGAGAGACACAGAATGCCCCCAATGTGGAAGACGACACCTAGGTGAATGTTGGGGTAAGTCTCATTAATAGGGCCTGTTATGGATGCGGTTGAAGGACCACTTCATTAGAGATTGCACGGAGCTAGATGAGAGGAATAAGACGCAAGGTGCAAGACCTAGTGGAACGACGGTGGAGGTAGGCCCCGAGAATCTCTGGAGGTAGGGGTGGTAATCGAGAGGAGCCTCTAATCGGCCGTCCGATCCGAGACCGTGCTCTGCTAGAGCATATGCCATCCGCGCACGAGAGGAGGCATCCTCCCCGACGTTATCACCGGTACTTTTACTCTCTTTGATACTATTGTGATTGCATTGATTGACCCCGCTCTACTCACTCATATGTATGTGAAACCTTAGCATCCGAAGAAGACTCTACCTGTTGAGTCTCTCGAGTTCGTAATTCAGTGTCAAACCCTTTGGGTCAATACGTGCTTGTTGATAAAGTGTGCAAGAGATGCCCCTAATAATTCGAGAATCTGTTTTCCGCCGATCGATGCTTCTACCATTTCATGAATTGATGTTATTCTTGGTATGGATTGGTGACCGTACATGATGCGATGGTGGATTGCAAAAGGAAAACCATTGATTTGAGGAGTGCAAATAATGAGGTAGTCCGAGTCGAGTCTCATGATTTAAAAGGGCGCCGGTGATAATATCTTCTATGACCGCTCGGAGGTATGTGAAAAAGGTGTGAAACATACCTTGCGTATGTGTTTGGAAGTAAAGAGACGGAAAGGAAACTCGAATCGGTACGGTGGTTTGTGAGTATTCGGATGTTTTCCGAGGAGTTACTGGGATTGCCACCGGTTCGAGAAGTGGAATTCGCATCGGTTGTACCGGGTACTACGCCGATTTCAATAGCCCGTATCGTATGGCATTAACGGAATTAAAGGAATTGAAGGTTCAATTGCAAGAATTGACGGATAGAGGTTTCGCTCGAACCGAGTTTTTCTCCATGGGGCGCTTTGTATTGTTTGTGAAGAAGAAGGACGGAACCATGAGGTTGTGCATCGACTATCGTCAACTCAATAAAGTGACGATAAAGAATAAATATCCATTGCCACGAATTGACGATTTGTTTGATCAATTAAAGGGAGCCTCGGTGTTTTCAAAGATAGATTTGAGGTCGGGTACTATCGGTTGAGGGTCCGAGAATCGGACATACCCAAAACCGCTTTTAGAACGAGGTACGGTCACTACGAATTCTTGGTGATGCCGTTTGGGCTCACTAATGCCCTACGGTGTTTATGGATTTAATGAATAGAATTTTCAGGCCATACTTAGATCGGTTCGTAGTTGTATTTATCGATGACATTTTGGTCTATTCGAGAGATGAAACCGAGCATCTTTGAACACCGAGGCTAGTGTTGCAAATCTTACGAGATAAGCGATTATACATAAAGTTCAAGAAATGTGAATTTTGGTTGAAAGAGGTTAGCTTTTGGGGCACGTGGTGTCCGTGATCGGTGTCGTGGTGGACCCGAACAAAATTCAGCCATAGTCGATAGGAAACCACCAAGGAATGTTACCGAAGTTAGGAGCTTTTGGGGCTTGCGGTTATTACCGACGATTTGTAAAGGTTTCTCGACAATAGCCACGCCAATGACGGCTACTCCAAAAGGATGTTAAGTTCGAATGGACGGAGAAATGTCGAAAAGTTTCGATCAACTGAAAGCTTATTTGATGAAGCCCCAATTCTAGTGCAACCGAATCGGGCAAAGAGTTTGTCATTTATAGTGACGCATCCCTACTTGGGTTGGGTTGCGTATTGATGTAAGAAGGGCGAGTTGTGGCCTATGCGTCGAGGCAATTAAAGCCACATGAGAAAAATTATCCAACCCATGATCTCGAATTGGCTGCCATCATATTCGCCTTAAAGATATGGCGACATTACTTATTTGGTGAGAAGTGCCATGTGTATTCGGATCACAAAAGTCTCAAATATTTGATGACCCAAAGAGACTTAAATCTGCGACAAAGGCGATGGCTCGAGTTGTTAAAAGATTATGAGCTCGTCATTGATTATCACCGGGAAGGGCTAATGTGGTTGCGGATGCCTTAAGCGGAAATCACTATTTGCCTTATGACGATGAATGTACACTTGTCTATCCTACCCGACAATGTGTTAGTAGCTGAATTGAAAGCCAAACCATTATTGATCGTCAAATTCGTGAAGCTCGAAAGTCGACGATGAGTTGGTTGCAAAGCGGGATGAGTGTGTTCGAACAAGGACTCGAATTTCAAATCAATGATGACGATTGTTTGAGGTTCGAAGTCGTCTGTGTGTCCCAAAGAATTGAACTTATTCCAATAATTTTGAACGAAGCCCATTGTAGCCGAATGGCAATCCACCCGGGGAGTACGAAGATGTACAACGATTTGAAACGTCGGTTTTGGTGGCATGGTATGAAACGGGACATCTCCGACTTTGTTTCAAGATGTTTAATATGTCAACAAGTGAAAGCGGAACATCAAGTGCCTTGAGATTGCTTCACCGATCACGATACCCGAGTGGAAATGGGATCGAGTCACAATGGACTTTGTGTCCGGCCGCCATTGTCACTAGTAAGAAGGATGCGATTTGGGTTGTTGTTGATAGGTGACTAAGTCGGCTCACTTTATCCCGTCGCGTCTGGATTTTTCATTGGATAAACTAGCCGAATTGTACGTTTCTCGATTGTGAGATTACACGGGTACCGATTTCTATTGTGTCGGATAGAGATCCGAGATTTACCTCGCGATTTTGGAAGAAATTTCAAGAAGCTTTGGGTACCAAGTTGCATTTCAAGACCGCCTTTCACCCCCAAACCGATGGTCAATCCGAACGGATAATTCAAATACTCGAAGATATGTTGAGATGTTGTATCCTTGAGTTTAGTGGTTCATGGGGCAGTATCGCCTTTGATTGAATTCGCACAACAATAGCTTTCAATCAAGTATTAAGATGGCGCCTTACGAGGCTTTATACGGTCGTAAATGCCGTACCCATTATTCGGACTGAAATTAGTGAAGGTAAATTCTTGAGGTTGATTTGGTTAAGGATGCCGAGCAAAGAGTTCGAGTAATTCGTGAAAGTTTAAAAGTCTGCCGGATCGCCAAAAGTCGTATGCGGATTTGAAAAGAAAAGATATTGAATATCGGGTTGGAGACAAGGTCTTTCTCAAAGTTTCACCTTGGAAGAAGGTGCTTAGATTTGGCCGTAAGGAAAATTGAGCCCGAGGTTCATCGGGCCATATGAAATATCTGAACGAGTCGGTCGATCGCGTATCGTTTGATTTTGCCCCCGAACTTGAAAGGATTCTAACGTCTTCCATGTTTCGATGCTTGACGTTATAGATCGACCCGTCACACGTAATTAGTCCATCGAGGTTGAAATTCAAGCCGATATGAGTTATGAAGAAGAACCGATTCGTATCCTAGCTCGTGAAGTGAAGGAGTTGCGAAACAAAAGAGTTCCATTAGTAAAAGTGTTATGGCTCAAACACAGGATGGAAGAAGCTACTTGGGAACCCGAGAACTCTATGAAAGAGCGTTACCCAAACCTATTTACGGTAAGATTTTGGGGACGAAAATTTCTTAAGTGGGGAGAGTTGTGACAGCCAAAATTGACCCTAGTCGGGAAGTGGTTTCGGGACCGCTAAACCAAGTCACCAAAATGTTTGAACGTAATATTTATTGTCTAGAATATGTAATTATGAATGTGTGAAAATTTCAAGCTTCGATTTAGCCGATAGCATGTGAATTCAGTTAGTAGGACTTGTGTGACACTTTTGAAAAGTGATAGGCTAATCTATAAGGACCTAATAGTGCATGTAGCCAAAGGGGAGGACTTGCATGTCAAATTTCCCCCCCCTAATAGTTAGTGGCCGGCCATGACAAGAGATTATGGGTAAAAACATGTCATAAAACATGTTGGAACAATGGTGTATGTAAGAAAAAAATAAAATAGTGAGCATGGGAATTTAATAATGAAAGGGAACAAAAAAAAAAGAAAAAAATGGTCTCATGCATGCCCATTGCCGTGAGTGTGGAGAAAGAAAGAAGAATTTTTGTTCATCATTTTCATTTCCTTTGGGCTGAAAATTCTAAGGAAGAAGGAAGGAATTCTTGTTTCATGTTGGTTTGGAAGAGGTTTAGGAGGAGGTTTGGCCATACTTGTACCTAGATTAAGGTAAGTTTGATGTTTTGCCATGAGATTCATGTATATTTTAGTTGCTAGCTTGATGTTCTTGTTAGCCCATGGTTCAAATCTTTGTTATGTCATGGGAATGAAATTCGGCCAAAGTGAATATGGTGTTAATGCCATTGCATGCTAAATATCAAGCTTGATAATGATTCATGTGATGGTGGATTGAGGATTCTTAGATTTTCTTTTAGCATTTTTGAATGAGATACTAAGTTCTTTGTTTAACCATGACCAAATTGAAACGGTATGGTGTTGTGGTATTCGGCCATGTTGTATCCATAAGTATGATTCATGCATGATGCATGGTAAGTAAGATTTAAGCTTTGGATATGTGTGTATATTTGGATATAAGCCACTTGAGAATTCGCCATTGCACCTACATGAATATATGTTTGCACATGATGAATTGGTATGACATGTATACTATTTTAAGGTGTCTATTTGCTTGTGATGTTGTTTTGGTTATGAAATAAATGAGAGATGTGTATAGAACTACAATATGTAATGCGTTAATTAGGAAAATGTATGCTGTTTTTTTGTGTAGTATTAAGTGTAAAATTAGCCTCCACATAGACATGCATATTCGCCAAAGGAAGTAGATTGGTGTGCATGTATTAGGTTAGAGGCAACCATATTGAAGCCTTATCTTGGCTTAGATTGTTGACCAAATGGGTAATAAGTGAGGATGGTTGCGAATATACAAACATACATATGCATGTGTAATTGAATTATGAATGTTTAGCAAGAGGGTTAAACTAGTTGATTTATTGATTAAGCTCAAGGAGTTAAAGAAGGAGAATCAAGCAAGGGAAAGACGAAGGTCATCGAGTAGCCGACTTGGACTGTTTTACCCAACACAAGGTAAGTCATTAAGCGTATATTTGGTGTTGATTTAAATGATCAATATATATATGCAAATGTGTTTAAATGAGTTGGTGTGTAAATGGAAATGTATGTGTATGGAATGATGCCATTGTTGAATGTATAAAGGCAGCAAAATACATAAGGTATTGGTCTCGGCACTAAGTGTGCGGGTATAAATGGACACGGTGACAAGATTGGCACTAAGTGTGCGGGTTTAAATTGTACAGCACTAAGTGTGCGAGTTTGATTATATAGCACTAAGTGTGCGAGTTGAATACATATAGCACTAAGTGTGCGGATTCACTATATGCTCTTGCATTACAATTGGCACTGAGTGTGCGACATTTATCGAGCTAATCCCGGACAGCGGATCGGGTAAGTACCTCGAGCTCATGACGAATAGAGAATACGTTCATGCTTGGGGTTGAATTTGGTAAGCCTTAAATCTATGTGATGATTGAAATTGTATGGTTGTGCTGGAAAATGAGTTAATGTGTAAAAAAATGCTTCGATTATCTTGTTGTGTAGAATATGAAATGTGGATGTATGAATTGAGTGCGAGATTGGACCGAAAGGTCCGAGGTATTATGGTATAGATTCGATATGGACGAGTACCTAGCCTCATTTGTTGTACATGTAGTGGTAACTTTATCAGTGGATTGATGAATGCTTATGACTTACTGAGTTGTAAACTCACTCGGTGTTTTCTTGTCACCCATTTTAGGTCTCTTGGACTCGTATTGTTGCGTGCTCGGAACCGTCGTTGAAGTCATCACACCGCTGAAATCTTGTGGTATTGTTTTTGTTGTTGAAGAACATTTGGCATGTATAGGCTATTATATTTTGTCGAATTGTGGGTTGTAAACTTTAAGCCATGTGAAAATGGCCTATGTGGTCGTCGAGTGGGATGCTAGAACCTATAGCCACGAGTCTTAGAAACTCAAATTTTGATAAGGTGGCCATAATTTGTGTCATGTATGATGGATGATTAAGGCCAAGGAAAAATTCATGAAATTGGCATAGTCTCTGCAGTAACTGTTGCGGACAGCAGCAGTGAGATGAGATTGAAAAATCACTAAAAATAGTAGAAGTAGAATTAAATAGTGAGTAAATTATGGAACTGAACCTTGATGAATCTATTTTTATATGGACGAAACGAAACGACCATATGAGCAGTATACTGGGAAATATTAAAGTTCTCGTGAGACAGGGCCAGAACGGTTTCTGGGTCCCCTGTCGTGACTTTGAAAATTTACCATAAATTATCCAGAAAGAATTAGGAGTCATGCCTTATATGTAAAGATTCCATTTTGAGTCTAGTTTCATTAGAAATAAACGGTACCAGTATTAAAGCCCTGTACAGAGAGATATTCAAGTTGTAACGCGCGAAGGTCAGAGCAGTCGGTCCCTGTAACATGGGTGACTTTAACTAATAAACTGTACCAATTGGCCAAACCAAAAATTCTAAAAATAAATCCACGGATGGGTATATGAGTCTAAATTCAGGGAAAATTTACGAAACCAGTTTCCGAGCTTTGAAATTCGAGATATGATTTTCAAGGCGACGGTGACGCAGTTTTCCAGCCTGACTGGTAATGTCAAATTGGTTGGTATCTTGAGAGGGTTTGGCCGTTAACCCCTCGTGTCCGACACCGGCGTCGGTCACGAGTTAGGGGTGTTACAATTTTATTGGTATCAGAGCTATGGTTTAGTCGATTCTAGGACTACCATAGCGCGTGTGAGTCTTGCTATACATGCCAAATGTTCTTCAACAACAAAAACAATACCACAAGATTTCAGTAGCTAGTGTGGGCAATAATCGTCAAGAGAGACCTGAATGCCCCCAATGTGGAAGACGACACCTAGGTGAATGTTGGGGTAAGTCTGTTAATAGGGCCTGTTATGGATGCGGTTGAAGGACCACTTCATTAGAGATTGCGGAGCTAGATGAGAGGAATAAGACGCAAGGTGCAAGACCTAGTGGAACGACAATTTGGAGGTAGGCCCCGTGAATCTCGGAGGTAGGGGTGGTAATCAAAGAGGAGCCTCTAATACGGCCGTCCGATCCGAGACCCGTGCTCTGCTAGAGCATATGCCATCCGCACGAGAGGAGGCATCCTCCCCGACGTTATCTTTGGTACTTTTACTCTCTTTGATACTATTGTGATTGCATTGATTGACCCCGCTCTACTCACTCATATGTATGTGAAACCTTAGCATCCAAGAAGACTCTACTTGTTGAGTCTCTGAGTTCGTAATTCGAGTGTCAAACCCTTTGGGTCAATACGTGCTTGTTGATAAAGTGTGCAAGAGATGCCCCCTAATAATTCGAGAATCCTGTTTTCCGGCCGATCTGATGCTTCTACCATTTCATGAATTCGATGTTATTCTTGGTATGGATTGGCTGACCGTACATGATGCAGTGGTGGATTGCAAAAGGAAAACCATTGATTTGAGGAGTGCAAATAATGAGGTAGTCCGAGTCGAGTCTACTGATTTAAAAGGAGCGCCAGTGATAATATCTTCTATGACCGCTCGGAGGTATGTGAAAAGGGTGTGAAACATACCTTGCGTATGTGTTTGGAAGTAAAGAGATGGAAAGGAAACTCGAATCGGTACAGTGGTTTGTGAGTATTCAGATGTTTTCCACGAGGAGTTCTGGGATTGCCACCGGTTCGAGAAGTGGAATTCGACATCGAAGTTGTACCGGTACTACGCCGATTTCAATAGCCCGTATCGTATGGCATTAACGGAATTAAAGGAATTGAAGGTTCAATTGCAAGAATTGACGGATAGAGGTTTCGCTCGACCGAGTTTTTCTCCATGGGGCGCTTTTGTATTGTTTGTGAAGAAGAAGGACGGAACCATGAGGTTGTGCATCGACTATCGTCAACTCAATAAAGTGACGATAAAGAATAAATATCCATTGCCATGAATTGACGATTTGTTTGATCAATTAAAGGGAGCCTCGGTGTTTTCAAAGATAGATTTGAGGTCGGGTACTATCGGTTGAGGGTCCGAGAATCGGACATACCAAAACCGCTTTTAGAGCGAGGTGCGGTCACTACGAATTCTTGGTGATCTTTGTTTGGGCTCACTAATGCCCTGCGGTGTTTATGGATTTAATGAATAGAATTTTCAGGCCATACTTAGATCGGTTCGTAGTTGTATTTATCGATGACATTTTGGTCTATTCGAGAGATGGCCGAGCATCTTGAACACACGAGGCTAGTGTTGCAAATCTTACGAGATAAGCGAGTTATCATAAAGTTCATAAATGTGAATTTTGGTTGAAAGAGGTTAGCTTTTTGGGGCACGTGGTGTCCGCGACGGTGTCGAGGTGGACCCGAACAAAATTCAGCCATAGTCGATAGGAAACCACCAAGGAATGTTACGAAGTTAGGAGCTTTTGGGGCTTGCGGTTATTACCGACGATTTGTAAAGGTTTCTCGACAATAGCCACGCCAATGACGGCTTACTCCAAAAGGATGTTAAGTTCGAATGGACGGAGAAATGTCGAAAAGTTTCGATCAACTGAAAGCTTATTTGGTGAAGCCCCAATTCTAGTGCAACCCGAATCGGGCAAAGAGTTTGTCATTTATAGTGACGCATCCCTACTTGGGTTGGGTTGCGTATTGATGCAAGAAGGGCGAGTTGTGGCCTATCGTCGAGGCAATTAAAGCCACATGAGAAAAATTATCCAACCCATGATCTCGAATTGGCTGCCATCATATTCGCCTTAAAGATATGGCGACATTACTTATTTGGTGAGAAGTGCCATGTGTATTCAGATCACAAAAGTCTCAAATATTTGATGACCCAAAGAGACTTAAATCTGCGACAAAGGCGATGGCTCGAGTTGTTAAAAGATTATGAGCTCGTCATTGATTATCACCCGGGAAGGGCTAATGTGGTTGCGGATGCCTTAAGCCGGAAATCACTATTTGCCTTGCGAGCGATGAATGTACACTTGTCTATCCTACCCGACAATGTGTTAGTAGCTGAATTGAAAGTCAAACCATTATTGATACGTCAAATTCGTGAAGCTCAGAAAGTCGACGATGAGTTGGTTGCAAAACGGGATGAGTGTGTTCCGAACAAGGACTCGGAATTTCAAATCGATGATGACGATTGTTTGAGGTTCAGAAGTCGTCTGTGTGTCCCAAAGAATTCGGAACTTATTCCAATAATTTTGAACGAAGCCCATTGTAGCCGAATGGCAATCCACCTGGGGAGTACGAAGATGTACAACGATTTGAAACGTCGGTTTTGGTGGCATGGTATGAAACGGGACATCTCCGACTTTGTTTCGAGATGTTTAATATGTCAACAAGTGAAAGCGGAACATCAAGTGCCTTGAGATTGCTTCACCGATCACGATACCCGAGTGGAAATGGGATCGAGTCACAATGGACTTTGTGTCCGGCCGCCATTGTCAACTAGTAAGAAGGATGCGATTTGGGTTGTTGTTGATAGGTGACTAAGTCGGCTCACTTTATCCCGTGCGTCACGGATTTTTCATTAGATAAACTAGCCGAATTGTACGTTTCTCAGTTGTGAGATTACACGGGTACCGATTTCTATTGTGTCGGATAGAGATCCGAGATTTACCTCGCGATTTTGGAAGAAATTTCAAGAAGCTTTGGGTACCAAGTTGCATTTCAAGACCGCCTTTCACCCCAAACCGATGGTCAATCCGAGCGGATAATTCAAATACTCGAAGATATGTTGAGATGTTGTATCCTTGAGTTTAGTGGTTCATGGGAGCAGTATCGCCTTTGATTGAATTCGCACAACAATAGCTTTCAATCAAGTATTAAGATGGCGCCTTACGAGGCTTTATACGGTCGTAAATGCCGTACCCATTATTCGGACTGAACTTAGTGAAGGTAAATTCTTGAGGTTGATTTGGTTAAGGATGCCGAGCAAAGAGTTCGAGTAATTCGTGAAAGTTTGAAAGCTGCTCGGATCGCCAAAAGTCGTATGCGGATTTGAAAAGAAAAGATATTGAATATCGAGTTGGAGACAAGGTCTTTCTCAAAGTTTCACCTTGGAAGAAGGTGCTTAGATTTGGCCGTAAGGAAAATTGAGCCCGAGGTTCATCGGGCCATATGAAATATCTGAACGAGTCGGTCCGATCGCGTATCGTTTGATTTTGCCCCGAACTTGAAAGGATTCTAACGTCTTCCATGTTTCGATGCTTGACGTTATAGATCGACCCGTCACACGTAATTAGTCCATCGAGGTTGAAATTCAAGCCGATATGAGTTATGAAGAAGAACCGATTCGTATCCTAGCTCGTGAAGTGAAGGAGTTGCGAAACAAAAGAGTTCCATTAGTAAAAGTGTTATGGCTCAAACACGGGATGGAAGAAGCTACTTGGGAACCCGAGAACTCTATGAAAGAGCGTTACCCAAACCTATTTACGGTAAGATTTTTGGGACGAAAATTTCTTAAGTGGGGAGAGTTGTGACAGCCCAAAATTGACCCTAGTCGGAAGTGGTTTCGGGACCGCTAAACCGAGTCACCAAAATGTTTGAACGTAATATTTATTGTCTAGAATATGTAATTATGAATGTGTGAAAATTTCAAGCTTGATTTAGCCGATAGCATGTGAATTCATTAGTAGGACTTGTGTGACACTTTTGAAAAGTGATAGGCTAATCTATAAGGACCTAATAGTGCATGTAGCCAAAGGGAGGACTTGCATGTCAAATTTCCCCCTAATAGTTAGTGGCCGCCATGACAAGAGATTATGGGTAAAACATGTCATAAAACATGTTGGAACAATGGTGTATGTAAGAAAAAAATAAAATAGTGAGCATGGGAATTTAATAATGAAAGGAAAAAAAAAAAGAAAAAATGGTCTCATGCATGCCCATTCCGTGAGTGTGGAGAAAGAAAGAAGAATTTTTGTTCATCATTTTCATTTCCTTTGGGCTGAAAATTCTAAGGAAGAAGGAAGGAATTCTTGTTTCATGTTGGTTTGGAAGAGGTTTAGGAGGAGGTTTGGCCATACTTGTACCTAGATTAAGGTAAGTTTGATGTTTTGCCATGAGATTCATGTATATTTTAGTTGCTAGCTTGATGTTCTTGTTAGCCCATGGTTCAAATCTTTGTTATGTCATGGGAATGAAATTCGCCAAAGTGAATATGGTGTTAATGCCATTGCATGCTAAATATCAAGCTTGATAATGATTCATGTGATGGTGGATTGAGGATTCTTAGATTTTCTTTTAGCATTTTTGAATGAGATACTAAGTTCTTTGTTTAACCATGACCAAATTGAAACGGTATGGTGTTGTGGTATTCGGCCATGTTGTATCCATAAGTATGATTCATGCATGATGCATGGTAAGTAAGATTTAAGCTTTGGATATGTGTGTATATTTGGATATAAGCCACTTGAGAATTCGCCATTGCACCTACATGAATATATGTTTGCACATGATGAATTGGTATGACATGTATACTATTTTAAGGTGTCTATTTGCTTGTGATGTTGTTTGGTTATGAAATAAATGAGAGATGTGTATAGAACTACAATATGTAATGCGTTAATTAGGAAAATGTATGCTGTTTTTTTGTGTAGTATTAAGTGTAAAATTAGCCTCCACATAGACATGCATATTCGGCCAAAGGAAGTAGATTGGTGTGCATGTATTCGGTTAGAGGCAACCATATTGAAGCCTTATCTTGGCTTAGATTGTTGACCAAATGGGTAATAAGTGAGGATGGTTGCGAATATACAAACATACATATGCATGTGTAATTGAATTATGAATGTTTAGCAAGAGGGTTAAACTAGTTGATTTATTGATTAAGCTCAAGGAGTTAAAGAAGAAGAATCAAGCAAGGGAAAGACGAAGGTCATCGAGTAGCCGACTTGGACTGTTTTACCCAACACAAGGTAAGTCATTAAGCGTATATTTGGTGTTGATTTAAATGATCAATATATATATGCAAATGTGTTTAAATGAGTTGGTGTGTAAATGGAAATGTATGTGTATGGAATGATGCCATTGTTGAATGTATAAAGGCAGCAAAATACATAAGGTATTGGTCTCGGCACTAAGTGTGCGGGTATAAATGGACACGGTGACAAGATTGGCACTAAGTGTGCGGGTTTAAAATTGTACAGCACTAAGTGTGCGAGTTTGATTATATAGCACTAAGTGTGCGAGTTGAATACATATAGCACTAAGTGTGCGGATTCACTATATGCTCTTGCATTACAATTGGCACTGAGTGTGCGACATTTATCGAGCTAATCCTGGACAGCGGATCGGGTAAGTACCTCGAGCTCATGACGAATAGAGAATACGTTCATGCTTGGGGTTGAATTTGGTAAGCCTTAAATCTATGTGATGATTGAAATTGTATGGTTGTGCTGGAAAATGAGTTAATGTGTAAAAAAATGCTTGATTATCTTGTTGTGTAGAATATGAAATGTGGATGTATGAATTGGTGCGAGATTGGACCGAAAGGTCCGAGGTATTATGGTATAGATTCGATATGGACGAGTACCTAGCCTCATTTGTTGTACATGTAGTAGTAACTTTATCGGTGGATTGATGAATGCTTATGACTTACTGAGTTGTAAACTCACTCGGTGTTTTCTTGTCACCCATTTTAGGTCTCTTGGACTCGTATTGTTGCGTGCTCGGAACCGTCGTTGAAGTCATCACACCGCTGAAATCTTGTGGTATTGTTTTTGTTGTTGAAGAACATTTGGCATGTATAGGCTATTATATTTTGTC
Source organism: Gossypium arboreum (assembly GCF_025698485.1). Taxonomy (NCBI): domain Eukaryota; kingdom Viridiplantae; phylum Streptophyta; class Magnoliopsida; order Malvales; family Malvaceae; genus Gossypium; species Gossypium arboreum. Next base: position 31,577,154 of record NC_069076.1, read on the forward strand.
GAATTGTGGGTTGTAAACTTTAAGCCATGTGAAAATGGCCTATGTGGTCGTCGAGTGGGATGCTAGAACCTATAGCCACGAGTCTTAGAAACTCAAATTTTGATAAGGTGGCCATAATTTGTGTCATGTATGATGGATGATTAAGGCCAAGGAAAAATTCATGAAATTGGCATAGTCTACTGCAGTAACTGTTGCGGACAGCAGCAGTGAGATGAGATTGAAAAATCACTAAAAATAGTAGAAGTAGAATTAAATAGTGAGTAAATTATGGAACTGAACCTTGATGAATCTATTTTATATGGACAAAACGAAACGACCATATGAGCAGTATACTGGGAAATATTAAAGTTCTCGTGAGACAGGGCCAGAACGGTTTCTGGGTCCCCTGTCGTGACTTTGAAAATTACCATAAATTATCCAGAAAGAATTAGGAGTCATGCCTTATATGTAAAGATTCCATTTTGAGTCTAGTTTCATTAGAAATAAACGGTACCAGTATTAAAGCCCTGTACAGAGAGATATTCAAGTTGTAACGCGCGAAGGTCAGAGCAGTCGGTCCCTGTAACATGGGTGACTTTAACTAATAAACTGTACCAATTGGCCAAACCAAAAATTCTAAAAATAAATCCACGGATGGGTATATGAGTCTAAATTCAGGGAAAATTTACGAAACCAGTTTCCGAGTTTTGAAACTCGAGATATGATTTTTAAGGCGACGGTGATGCAGTTTTCCAGCCTGACTGGTAATGTCAAATTGGTTGGTATCTTGAGAGGGTTTGGCCGTTAACCCCTCGTGTCCGACACCGGCGTCGGTCACGAGTTAGGGGTGTTACACCACATCATCAGCTATCACTCGGTTGGGATCGGGATCCATTGCTATAAACAAACACAAAGTCAAATTGTCAGAAATCACCACACTATCGATTCATCATTTAATGGCATGTATAGACACATCACGGTAGTCCTAGAATCGACTAAACCGTGGCTCTGATACCAATAAAATTGTAACACCCCGAACCCGAGACCATCGCCGGTGTCGGACACGAGGGGTTAACAAGCCAAGTTCACTTGTTTTGCCCATCCATTTGACATTTTCAGTCAGGCTAGAAAACTGCGTCACTGTCGCCTTAAAAATCATATCTCGAGTTTCAAAACTCGGAAACTGATTTCGTAAATTTTCTCTGAATTTAGACTCATATATCCATCCATGGATTTATTTCTAGAATTTTTGGTTGGGCCAATTGGTACAGTTTATTAGTTAAAGTCACCCATGTTACAGGGATCGACTGCTCTGACCTTCGCGCGGTATAACTTGAATATATCTCTGTACAGGGCTTTAATGCTGGTGTCGTTTGTTTCTAATGAAACTAGACTCAAAATGGAATCTGTACATATAAGGTGTGTCTCCTAATTATTTTTTGATAATTTATAGTAAATTTTAAAGTTGCGACAGGAACCCAGAAACCGTTCTGGCCCTGTCTCACAATAGCTTTAATAACTCTTAACATGTAACTCCTATGACCATTTCGTTTCTTCCATATGAAAATAGACTCATCAAGGTTCATTTACATAGCTTATTCACTATTTAATTCCATTCCTACGAATTTTGGTGATTTTTCACATTCACGTCACTGCAGCTGGCAGCATCTGTTTTAAGGTAGGTCTTACCTATTTGGTAGTCTCCATGAACCAACTAGTCTTGCCATACATAGGTTCATATATGATCATTTTAACCATGCCAATGGCTGATCATATGACCAACATTCCCATTTCCAAGCCATAGCCACATCATGACACCAAATATATACATACAAACCACAATTAGTCTAAGTTCATGCTTTTTTTTTTTTCGAGCCATTTTCGCATGGCCGTATATATATACATCACAACATATTTAACCGACAAGGGTAGTCCTATACATGCCATTTCAAGTTCAACCAAAATTTATACCAAAATGGAGGCTTGATAGTGTGGATGACTTGACTTCAACGATCCCAAATCCGATTGCTTGACGAAATCTAGAAAACCGAGAGCCAAAGCAACGGGGTAAGCATTTTTTATGCTTAGTAAGTCTCAAGGAATATAATCAACTCTAATTACAGCAATATATTCACATAGCCAAATGCATCATTTCATTGATACACATTCTTACTTCACACTTCATCATTATATAATTTCACAAAGTATCAATCAATTCAATAACTGAAATTCATTAGTCGGTTGAGCGAATGTTGCTCAAACATGTCGACTTTCAATGCACATATAACGTACCTTATCCTTTGGGCTTTTCGAGTGTACTAATTGAATTCATTACAGCAACCAACACTCACCTCCAGCCCAAGATTCTTGAATATAACCGGATATAATCACGTGCACAAATGCCTTTGGGTCCTAGCCGGATAGAATAACTTCATACGAATGCCTTGGTCTTAGCCCGGATATAGCCACTAGCACAATTGCCTTGGTCTTAACCGGATATAATTTCCAGCATAATTGTCTTGGGCTTAGCCCGGATGTCATTCAATTTCTCATGTACACATACATCAATAATCATTGGACATACATATTTCATTTTCGTTACTAAGGCTCAAACGCACATATATTCACAAGCATATTCGCCTTGGGACTTAGCCGGGTATCATTCAATTTCTCATACACACATAAATCAATAATCATACACATCCATACTTCATCTCACATAATTCAAGTAAGGTCACTTCTTGAGGACTTACCTCGGATGTTGTCGAACGGCTTTTTCGCTATTCGATCACCTTTTCCTTCCCTTGTCCAATTGTGGCCCTCTTAGCTCTTGAGCTAATTCAAACAAATTCAATTTATTAAAACCTCATTGTGCTTGCTTATGGCGAATATGACAAGGAGTTTTAAATGGTCATATGGCCACTCTTTAGCTTGAATACACAATGGTCATGCACATTTTATACTACATCAAGCAATTCAATACAATTTATTTGAGCATCAAGGAAAAGCTAAGGCCTTCAATAGGCTACTCAAGGCGAATATTCATGTACATGTTGAGGTCAATTTTGCACTTAATACCTCACAAAAACAGCATGCATTTTACTAGTTAATGCTTTGCACATTGTGGCCCAAAACTTATAATATAGCATCAAGCACTTATATGTGTGCTAGGCGAATTGTGCTTGCAATTTCACAAGCATTCTTCCACATCTTCTTCTTTAAACCAATATATTCATCACTTACTTCATAGCCAAAACATCATGTGTAAACATATATATACAATATGAGCATGGCGAATTTCAAGGTGTCCATAGCCATCCAAAATACAAATTTTAACTAACATGCAAGAAGCAGAACCATGCTCATGAATGCATCATGGCGAATATGACAATCATGCTCCATTCAATTTCAATCATGGTTAAACACAAAAGAAAACTCAAAATCTTACTCAAGAGTAGACAATCCATCATTGCATGCATCATCATCAAGCTTCACACTTAGCATGCAATGGCTTTATCACGATAACAACTTTGGCCAAATACCATTTCCATGGCATAACAAAGATTTGAGCCATGGCTAACATGCACATCAAGTTAGCAACCAAAACATGCATGAAACTCCTAACACAACCTCATACATACCTTAATCTTGATGCCAATTTAGCCAAATCACCTTCTAGATCTCTTCTAAACCAAGCATGAAGCAAAAAAATCCTCTTTCTTCCCTTATGATTTTCGGCCAAAAGGATGAGAAAGGATGAACACAACAAAAATTTTTCTTCCTCTTTCTCAACTCACGGCAAGGGGGATTACCACACTCACACACATTTTTTTTCATTTTTTATCACCCATACACCTTTGTTTATTATTTCACCCTAATGCACCAACAAAACATGTTTCATGACATGTTTAGCCCATCCTCCTTGTCATGGCCGCCACCACCTATAAAGGGGAATTTGACATGCAAGTCCTTTATTTTGCATGCATGCTTTAATTAGTCATCACACATTTCCCCATCATACTTTCAAAGTTCGCTACTAGGTCCTTTCTAGTGAAATTCACCTTTATAACACTAAACCAATCATCAAAAAATGTCATACATGAATACACACATATTATAGGCATCGAAATAAATTTTAAATTATTTTTATGCCTCGATTTTGTGGTCCCGAGACCACCTTCCGACTAGGGTCAATTTTGGGCTGTCACAAGTACAATACCAGAAATGCATAAAGAGATTCTACCCAACCATCCTCTACATTTTACTCCGTCTAGCCCTACACTCCATGTGGGGAATAAATCAACCCACCTATCCCTACACTCCAGAATAAAGTACCGATTTCGGCACTAACAGTATTTGCAGCAGAGTTGCCAGTATTAGGCTTATAGCCTTTCAGTACACTTCCTCCAAAAATATATATATCCCACCCCATGCAATGCAACATAATGTAAATATACATACGATAAAAATGGCATGCACAGACAGTCATACGACATATAGGGGTATTTACGTTATTTACCTCATAGGGGTAAAACAGTCATTTCATTAACTAGGGTTTAGGTAAACTTACCAACCCAATGGTAGGTCCACAGTTGTCTTATGCGACCCGTGTAACCTTAACAGTTAAACAACAAAAATGGGACCAAGCCCCTAATACGGCCCATGTGGGCCCACACGCTCGTGTGGCCCAATAAGCCCAAGTAATGGCCTTGGCCGTGCAAACAACACAGTCGGCCCAACAGTTCCCACATCTCCGTGTGGTCTGTCGTACGGGGCCCACGAGCCCGTGAGGCCCACAAGGCCCATTTCGGCCCAACGTCGCCCTTAACGACCAATGCTCACGAGATCATTCATGGTGGTTTTTATAGTCTCATCCTCCCGTCTATACGCTTAAACAACCACACATGCGAATGTACGCCTACGTGAAATCGATGATAACAGTTTTCCGGCTTTTGCCATTTAACGATTGAAGTAGTGTGATTACATACCTATTGCAGTTTGGAGTAATTCTGCTCCGACCACTCCTATCCTTGAAGAATAATCAATAATCGATAGATCAGTATTTAACCGACCCAAAAAGAACTAATGGAGCTCTAAAACAATCACTACCTTCTTACCAAAAGTCTTCCCCCACAATCACACCCTTGATTCCTAAGAGATATATCGATCAACTTGATCACCACCTACCAAAAAGACAGCATCTCCCTTAATTGGACTCGCACTTGTAGTCACATGAATACCTTCATAAACATATCACACTTACCAACATGACGAAGCAGATTGTAGACCAAAGATGTAATGCACGCTGAACAAAGAATAGGGGTTAATCTGGAAGAAGCAAAGAACAATCGGCCAGAAGAGATACTATAAGAAGAGAGTTCAGTAAGGTGTCGAAAAGAAAGGGAAGAAGAAATAGTCGAAGCTTACCTAGCAATACTTGACCAACTCCAAAATGCTAGAGTGAGAGGAGAGAACTGCGTGTTTGTCCCAACCGATCACCACACCCTTGTTAACCAACGACAAAATAGAAAAGGTGACCAAGAGTATTCGGCCAAAATTCCCAAAATGAAAGAGGAAAGAGTAAGGGAGAAAGAAATCAACTCACCACCAAAGCAAGGTATTCGACCAAAGAAGATTGATTATGAGAGAAGAGAGACTAAGAGAGAAACAGTATCGGCTAGTCAACAAAGAAAAGAGCAAAGAAGGAAATACCAAAATGAGAAACCGAAAGGAAAAGAGAATGACTATCGAGATTACAACAACTAAGCGCACATAGCAAGATAAGGAAAAAAAACATCAATCAAGCCAAAAGAACTAACAAATTCGGCATCAAGTGCCTAAAATCGATTGTGGTATAACAAGAGCCCCACTTTCAGCAACAACTCCCCCACTCCCCTATTCCACGATTTCCTCCCCAATACTCTCCCTAAGCTTCTCCTTGACCAATTCAAATTCTTTTCCCACTCACCCTGAAATTCGGCCCTACACTCCATTTCCTCCTCAATCACTCCAACTGCCTCCTAGATCAGAGTTCTACTGCCCTTCAATCTCTCCCACGGCACAGTAGCAAAAAGCACTCCCTTGTGTGCAGCAGGGCTCGAACTCCAGACCTCCAAGATCACTCCAACGGCCCTTGCCATTAGATTAACAAGCTTCTTATGCCATACTTTACCCAATTTAATTTAAGAGACCTACCAACCAGAGACAAGTTTAACTCAAGTAAAAACCAAAATTTAGTCCAAGCCAAGGCTCGAACTCAGGACTTCTCCAACACTTTTCAAGATACTTAACCATTGAAGCAGACATACAATTGTGTAACACAACATACAAAAATAAAGACCTAATATTTTTGGGGCATTACATGCTTAAACATATAATCGTAACCTTTCCTTTACATCATTGCTTACATGAGCTATGAAATGGACCTGCTCACATGAGTTGTGGGTTAGAATGTAAACTACACAATGCTGCTTACACGAGTAGTGGAGAATCCGTAACAAAAACAAGACCTCAGCCATCGTTAGGACATTCAAGACCAGCACCCGAAACATGAAATCCCTAATGACATGTCATTTGTATCCGATGAATTCCTAAGGTTCAATCAAGACTCGATAACCATCATGGCATTGATTTATTTATATATCGATCAAATCACATGATAAACAACATATTAACATACTATTTGAAATAGCATTAAAATATAACTATTCATACGAGCTTACCTGACTAAATCGCAGCATTGACTAAGTATAAAGGCTATTTGGTAATTTTCTCTTCTTCTCAATTTTTCAACTCGTTCTTGCTCTAAAATAGTAATTCCATTCAATTCACTATTTCTAATAGAAAAATCAATTCAATTTATTCAATTAAGTCCTTTTGACATTTTTACAAAATTACGCTCAAAGTTTACCCTTTTTGCATTAGTCCCTAAACTCGAAACTTTCAATTTCATCATTTTTAATTAAAATTCATTCAAACGGATTTTTAACTATTTTTGTAACAGCTCATATTAATCCACAATTTAAACTAGTTTCCTTAAATTTTACCTTTTTCATAAACCAGTCCCTAAACTTGAAAATAATCAAAAATTACTTAACAGAATACTTATATTTAACAACAAGCTTAATAATCTATCATAAAATTTCAAGAACATCACAAATTTATCCATGGTAAAATTCTAAACATTTAGCATTTTTACAAATTGACCCACGGATTAACTGGATCTAGCTACAACGATCTCAAAAACATAAAAAGTACAATAAATAAATAAATAATGGACTTACATGCATTAACCATAGCAAGACTGAAGCTTGGAGCTTTTCTTTTTCTTTTTCCATGATGACTTTTGATGGTTTAAAGAACAAAACAAAGAGATGATGCCTATTGTTTTATTTTATTACCTTTTAAATCTTTTTTTTTTATTTTAGTTAATAAAACATATATATACATAACAAAACAATGCCAACCGTACAACCTTTTAACCATAATATATTTGCTTCATAAACCCTTGTACTTTGTCGATTTATCTTATTAACTAATAAAGACTTAATTTGTAACTTTTACAATTTAGTTCTTTTTAATTAATTAATTATCTAAACATTAAAATTTCTTAACGAAACTTTCATACAACCTTAACATTCCTTAGATATTTAATAAAATTTTTACAACTCAGTTTATAACTATTAGATATCGGCCTAGATTCGGCCGGCGCTGCCACTTGAGTAGGAGCAAGCGAATTGCTCTAAACATCATCAGCTATTGCTCGTTTGGGATCTATTAACTATATGAAAAACACATTTTAACTGTCAGGAACCATCACACTATCGCAATTCATATATATGGCATGTACAGCTAGACTCTCACATGTTACATTAGTCCTAAAATTGACTAAACCGTAGCTCTGACACCAATCAAATGTAACACCCCTAACCCATATCCATTGTCAGAATAGGGTTACAAGGCATTATCGAACATATCAAAACATTTAACATTCATTTCCCAATCATTATAGCACCATAGTCATACATCAATACAGAGTTCCTTATATAAGTCTACGAGACCTAAAACATGCTCTAAAAAGGGTTGGGACTAAATCGAGCTTATACAAAATTTTTCAAAATTTAAACATTTATCAAAGTTATACAGGTCACACACCTGTGTGAACAGGCCGTGTGCCTCACACGCCATTAGACACACCTGTGTGTCTAAGTCGTGGCAAAACAGGGCATACATACTGACTTGTCCACACGGCCATAAGACACGCCCGTGTGCCAGGCCGTATGAAAATTAGGGAGGCTATTGACTTGGGTCACACGGCCAGTCACACACCCGTGTGTCTAGCCTGTGCTCAAAACTGACTTGGCCACACGGCCTAGTACACGCCCGTATGTGCAACTGAGTGGTCTGCACGGGCTCATTTCGAAATGGCCATTGAGCAACACGGTTGAGACACACGCCCATGTCCTTGTCCGTATGGGCAAAAATAGGCCATTTAGAAGGCCATGATGCCACCCCTTTAGAGTCCTCCCTACAATTACCATTCAAGCATCAAATACATCATATTTCCAACCAATTTTAACCACAAAACATTCATCATTCATATCACATATTCATCAACTAAGTTCATGTTCATTATCCCAACTAATCATTCCATATTTACCTACCAAACACATTCAATAATACTTTTTCTTATCACTAAGTTTCACATTCATTCTCATTTCAAAATCATACTAATTCCATAACCAAACCACATTACTAACTTACCAAATTGACCATTCCTCACTAGGTCATATATATATATATATACATTAAATATACCAATTTTGCATCACATATTAAATACCAAAATCAAACCATAAATTCAACCATAATCTAGCCATATCATATGGCATGATATACACTTTACAAAACATATTCACATACTTCTAACCTATACATGCCATATACCATATGTACAACTCTCAAAATGGTACCAAAATAGATGTCTGATAGTGTGAATGAGTCGCTGGCGATCCCTGGATCCAAGCTAACTTTATAACACTGTAAAACAGATAACATTTCAAAGTAAGCTTTGAAGCTTAGTAAGTTCATACTAAATATAATTAATAATTTAGATAACACAAAACATCAACAATAAACACTTAGTAGTTCTCAAATTATCCATACATTCTATTCCATCACAATTAATATGTTCATGCTAATTCATCAAACTTCATACACATAATATCATCTACCACATAGGTATAGTACATACCTGAACTTTCCCATACTTATTAATTTTCATTCTCACCTTTCGTTCGAATACATTAATTCATTTGAAAGTCTTTTCACACTTTAAGAGCTTGCACACTTAGTGCATTAATGATTAGCCAAAGTTGTTACGATCTCGCACACTTAGTGCCATCTCAAATAATCAAAACTATCTCGGTATCGCACACTTAGTGCCTCATATAGCTGAAGCTATTCCAATTCTCACACTTAGTGCTATTTATAGCCGAAGCTATTTTGAATCGCACACTTAGTGCCAAACATAGTTGATTTATCATCATGTTCAAACCATAATCAAATATATACAATTTATGCATTATCAAAGCAATTAAACTTAAATTGTAACATCATTTATCACGTGCAAACTTACCTTATACTCGGAATTGATAATTCAGATCGTTTACTCGATAACCTTCGATTTCCCTCAATCTAAATTCGAATTCCTCCTTTTTTGATCTATATGTATTCAAAATTAACCCTTTTATTCAAAAAAATCATTCACTTGAATCCACATACACATATTTAGGACATTTTACAAATTAGTCCTCACATTTTCACATTTTGACAATTTAGGCCCTAATTCATAAAATCACAAAATACACAAAATTTCCTTATACCATTTCTTAGTCGAAAATACATGGTGTTCATATAAGCTCATATGTTTCATTTATTTCACATTTTAGTCCCTCAAAATCTCATTTTTATAATTTAGCCCAAATTACTCAAATTCATCAAAAATTTAAATACAAAATATACTAACCTAACACATATCTTTCATTTTCCATCAACTAACATTTCAAAGATCACAAAATCAACAATCGCATAATTCCAAATCATCATGAAAATCAGAAATTGAAACATGGGCTTTATAGAACACAAAGCAACGATCACAAAAACATAGAAATTATCAAAAACTGATCGAAACACATACCTTATTATCAAATCTCCTAGCCAAAACCCTAAAAGCTTTTATTTCATCTCTTTTTCTTTGTTTTTCGGTAAGCATGGATGAGTAAATCATCCATTAACATGTTTTATTTATTATATTAATTTTATTTACATATTTACAAATTTAACCTTTATTTAATCTTATAATAAACACAAAATAAATGGTCTTTAATGTCCATTTACCCTTTCAATGGAATAATTGCAACATAAGGACCTCTCAATTAAGAAGACATAAAAAATAGGCACTTTAACAAATAGTAGGCCACTTTTACATTTTACGCGATTAGGTCCTTTTATCAAATTAAGCACACAAATGTTAAAATTTTCATACGAAATTTTCACACATACTAAGTCACATATAATAGACACGAAAAATAATATTAAAATATTTATTGACTCAAATTGGTGGTCCTGAAACCACTATTTTGACTAGGGTCTAAATCGAGCTGTTACACATTATGCCAAAAGGCACCTCAAACACAATGTATCAAACATACCTAAATGTGTGCATATTTAACCATTTATCATCTAACTTATTTTCATACCAAATCATATCACAATTTACACATTTCAACCATATCATACTAGATTCATGCTGTGACAGCCCTAAATTGACCCTAGTCGGAAAGTGGTTTCGGGACCGCTAAACCGAGTCACCAAAGTATTTGAATATGATATTTATTGTCTAAAATATGTGAATATGAATGTGTGAAAGTTTTAAGCTTCGATTTAGTCGATTGCATGTGAATTTAGTTAATAGGACTTATGTGTGACACTTTTGAAATGTGATAGGTTAATCTATAAGGACCTATTAATGCATGTTGTATAAATGATGGGTTTGCATGTCAAATTACCCAAGTTTTAGATAGTGGCCGGCCATGCAATGGGTTAAAACATATTATAAACATTTTGTGTTAATGTGTTGTGTTAAAAATAATAAAATAAAAGGTTAGTAATAAAGTAATGAAAAGGGAGGGGTGATGAAAACAAAGTTGTTTCATCCATGCTCCTCCATTGCCGTGACTTGAGGAAGGAAGAAGAAGAGGATTCTCTTGCTTCATGTTCGGTTGGTTGATGTTTAGGAAGAGGTATGTTTGATGATTATTCCATAAAACCCATGCATACTTTTAGTTGTTAGTTTGAATTCTACCTAGCCCATGGTTTAAATTTTTGCTATTTGAGGGAGATGATACTCGGCCATGGAAGTTGCCTTCCTTAGTTGGTGTTTGATGTTGTGGTAATGAGGCTTGAAGATGATTGAGTTTGAGTGCTTAACAAAAAGGATTGGATGTGAGGGTGTGTGAGAATTAGAAAAGGATGGGTCTTAGCAACTTCATGAAGTATTCGGCCATGGTACTAGAATGTTGTAATTGTGTTTAAACTTAGAATTATATAGTTGTATGGTTAGTATAGGTAGGGATGACCGAATATGAGAGCATGAATAGATGAAGAGTTTTGTAATTATAAAAAAATTGGTTAATTGATATGTGGTAAATGTTAAGTGTTAAATGAAATAGGAATGATATCATGTTGGAATAGGTGTATTCGGCCTTTGATTAAGTATGTAGATGATAGTGATAGATTGATGTTGTACATTCGGCTATAGGTAAGCATATTGATGATCTATCTTGACTTAGATAATCGGCTAAAGGAGAATATTAGCTAATATGTTGAATTTGGTTCATGATTTCATATATATGACTCTAATGTCTGATATATATATATGGGCTAAGTACCTTGAATTTCTCTCGATGTTCAAGATGATTAAATTAATTTATTTGTTAAATTAAGCTCAAGAGCAAAGGGGAACTAAATCCGATAAAGGGAAGGAAAAAGTAATTGAATAGCCATTGGAGTCGTTCGACAACATCCGAGGTAAGTTTTCGAGTAATGGAACTTAGTTTATGATTTGTTTAAGTCATGACATATAAGCATAACAAATAAATGGTGATATAATGATTCTATTTGAGTTATATATTGAGGTAATTAGTTCATACTTATGACGGGCAGCCGAATGCGTATAGAGATCATGTTATAAAGCAAATCAAAATCATGTTCTTTGTATGTGGCTATTGAGCCAAGAATGGTAATGGTTGATAAATGTCTTGTGTTTGAATTCTAGTATGAAAATGAAATATAGATGTGTTATGACTTATTGATATATGTGCATGATTATTCGGATGATATCTGGGCTAAGTCCTGAAGGCATTTATGCTAGTGACTATATCCGGGCTAAGTCTCGAAGGCATTTATGCTAGTGGCTATAACCGGGCTAAGTCCTGAAGGCATTTGTGCTAGTGACTATATCCGGGCTAAGACCCGAAGGCATTTGTGCGAGTTGCTATATCCGGCTAATTCCCTAAGGTACTTGGGTTTGGAAATGAGTGATCTTGCTGTAATAATTTCAATTAACACGCTCATAAAATCCAAACGATAAGGTATGTTCCGTATATGCATCGGAAAGGTTGAATCCTTTCAAATAGTATTCGCTCAATTGATTAACGAGCTTCCGGCCTCTAGTTAGGTTTGATTCCCTGTGTATGAATATAATGGTTGATGCGTGAAGTAAGTATGATTTTGAGAACATGCATATATGAAATTATTCATTTAGTCATATGAACGCTATACTTTAGTCGTAAATAATTTCATTACTCAAAACTTACTAAGCATTAAATGCTTACTCCGTTTCTTTAATTCTCTGTTTTATAGATTTTGTTCGTTAGCTATCGGACTCGGGATTGTCAAAGTTGAAGTCGTCCACACTATCTAAGCCCTTTTGGTACTCTTTTAGTTGAACTTTGATAGAGGCATGTATAGGATTGACCTTGTTGTTAATTAAGTACCTTTTGGTAATGTATATATTCGGTTGGCCATGCGAAAATGGCTTATATATTTTGAGCATAGCGTTATAATCATTTTGTATATATATGGTTATTGAGAGGTGTGGAATTGCTTGGCAATGATTAGCCATTGGAATGGTTAATCACGATCATATTTGGTGCTATGAATGTCAAATGGCTAGTGGAATCATGGAAACTATGAAATAGGTGAGATTTGCCTTAAAATAGATGCTGACAGCAGCAGTGATGTGAGTTTGAAAAATCACTAAAAATAGTAGAAATGTAATTAAATAATGAATAAATTATGTAATCGAATATTGATGAGTCTATTTTCATATGGAAGAAGCAAAACAACCATATGAGCCGTATTTTATGAGATGTTTAAGTTTTCGTGAAACAGGGTCAGAGCGATTACTGGATCACCTGTTCTGACTTTGGAAATTCACCATAAATTAACCATAGATAATTATAATTCATTCCTTATATGTACAGATTCCTTTTTGAGTCTAGTTTCATTAGAAACAAACGGCACATGTATTGGAGCCCTGTACAGGGAGATATCTAAGTCGTAATGCATGAAGGTCAGAGTAGTCGAACCCTGAAACAGGGGAGACTTTAACTAATAAACTGTTCTAATTGGCACGACCAAAAATTCTAGAAAACAATTTGTAGACGGATATATGAGTCTAGTTTGAGGAAAAATTTACGGAATCAGTTTTCGAGTTTTGGAACTCGAGATATGATTTTTGAGGTGACTGTGACGCAGTTAGCCAGCTTGACTGGAAATTTTAAAATAATCTGTGTGTATAAATGAATCAAGTCTGTTAACACCTCGTGTTCGACTCCGGCAACGGTCTAGGGTACGGGGCGTTACACATGCCATGTCAAAGTAACATTATCATTTGGACTATTTCTCACATGCATCAAAACCATATAAAAGACACAAATCTAGCCATTTCCAAATGGTACCAACAACGAACATACATGCATACCATATTTTAATCATACACACCTATTCAAAACCTTTCCAAAGCATACCATAACATGACCATGATGAGGTCAATTCATCAACTACCAATTGGTCATTCAAACATACATTAATACATTTTCAAAATGACACACATCAATAAGGCATCGAAAGTACCAAGGTTACACCAACCACAATGACATATACATGCCAAACTTATCAACTAACTTAAACCACAAGTTCACCCATACATGTCATTATAACCTTGATCAAGACATCAAAATCTACCGATATAATCGCTCGATAGTGTGATAGATCTCTGACGAGTTTTCAAACCGACTAAGCTTTCGATAATTTACAAAGTAAGAGGAAGATGACTACATAAGCAATGAATGCTTAGTAAGTTCGTATAAACTTGAAACATAACTTTCACTTTAGTACTATAATACATAGATTAAACATGATTCAATACCAATACTTTAAACTTAGTATAAACCTATTGAACACCATTCAACTCACAATTGAGTATATTTATAAACATCACATACACCTTTCATTCCTAACATAGTAAGGTCTCATAGGTTGACTTACATAATTATCAACCTTTCCTTAAAACGATAAACCATTTCATCTACTTATTTACCATTCCATTTACTTAGCATAAGCTTAATTACATTATTAACTCATGAATTAGTGTATTTATTCATGACATAAGTAAACTCACATATAGCATAAGTAAATTTCTTCCTTACAAGTAAGTCCTTTAACTCAACAATCCTTTTATTTCATCACATTTCATCTCAACTATGAACTTATCATTTCATTACCTATTCTCACCCATTTCATTTGCATAACATACAAGACATAAACATAACATTAACCATAGCCACAAACTAGTGCATTTAAGCATAACAATTCTAGAATCAACTACCAATAACCATTTCATGAGAAATTACATACTTTGATTCTTACCACTCTTTCATGCACATAAGCATCTTTCCATTTGATCACTTACCATTTCAATGTATTTCTTTAAAACTAACATAATACAATCCAACCAATAGCATGTCACAAGCCTAAGCATCATCAACAATACACGTTAATGCATCAATTCATAATTCACTTTGTCACGCCCCAAAATTTTGGGGTCTGTAATTTTGCTTAGCTTAGCACAAATTCCAGGTTTGCTTGAATTATTAGTTGATTTAGGTGTGTTTGGGGGTGTCTGAGTAGTCCTAGGTTCAAGCTTTGGCTTTTGCAGCATTTTTGTTTTGCCCTTAAAAGAACCTGAGCACTGGCACTTAGGCTTTATAAATAATGGTGTCAGATAGTTAGCACAAAAAGCTTTGTGGCTTAGTGGCATGTGGCGTGGTTTGGCAGTTGGAGGGCAGGGGTTCGAATCCCATGGTAGGCAATGAATGTTAATTTTGCTGCTTGGGATGGCAGGAGTTTGTAGTGAATTCGAACTCTGCTGGTGGAAGTTTGAACTGGTCTTGGTTTGTTGGGAGGGGATTATGGAGAGATAAGGGGAGTGAGTTGTGGAGATTTTCCAGGAGTTGGAGGGGAGGATTTTTGTAGCCGAAGTGGGCATCTTGCTTGTGCAAATTCGGCTAAGGGAAAAGTACTCTGGCATTTTCGGCGTTTCAGTTTTTTTTAGGAGAAGCTGAAATCTCTTTTTGTTCCATCCTCGAGATTTTGTTCATCTTTTGGTTCTTTTGGTCCATTTCAAGGTACCTTTCTTCTCTTGTGTCGAATTCATTCTCTTCTTTTCTTGTTTTGTTACATTTCTTTTTGGCCAAATAACTCCACTCTTTCCCTCACTTATTTGGTTAGTTGAGTCGAACATCTTCTTGAATTGTATTCTTTCTGTAACGCTTCGATTTTTGGGGCCTAGAAGAGTTGGGCTTTGAGTCTGGGATTCGGATAGAAGGAAACCTGAATAATTAAGAAGTTTTAAATATTACCGTTTAAGAAAAAAAATTTGAATTACTACTAGAAAATTTTTACTATATTTATTATTACGGATATTTTAAATTTTTATGAAATTTTAATTAGTATTATGAGATAAAATTATTATTAGAAAAATATTATTGTATGTATGTTCGAAAATTTTTATGAAAATTATTATTATTTGCTGTATTATTGGTATTTGAAATTTTTATTATTAGATATTTTTATGAAATTATTATTATTATTATTAGTAATTAAATATGTAACGAAGGGGTATAATGTGGGGAAAGGTCCGGGGCTCGGCCCATAGCTTTAGCAAAATTCTTGAATCTTGCCTCTTAAGGGAATCTGGGTAGTAGGCTTCATTAATAAATTAGGGCTGAGTTTTAGCACAAGCAGCATCATTCGATTGGCTAAGGACGCTTGGAGGACGCTAGGAGGTGCCAGGTTCAAGGTGCGGCGTCATAATTTGGGTTTTTTTAATATGCGAGATCACGGCTAGAATAAGGGTTAAGAGGAGTTGCAGTATAATTTAACACAAAGACCGCCTTGGCGCAGTGGCAGCAGTGCGCTAAGGAGACCCAATGGTCACGAGTTTGAATGCAGGGGACAGCGAAACTTGTTTTATTTCTTTTAAGTAGCCCGTGATTGAAGCGAATAAGGCTTATAAGTAAATGCAGTCATATTATAACAAAAGCGAGGTTGTGTCGCAGCGGCAAGCAGTGTGGCTGAGTGTTCTGGAGGTTGAAAGTTCGAGAGGCGTGGAAGGCGGAATTTCCCTTTTGTTTTTAAGCAGACTGGAGCTTCAGCAGGTAAGGTTTAAAATTAACTGTGACCATATATTAGCAAGGAAGGAATTAAAATTGGAAAAGGACTTTATTTTATTCTAATCTTATCTTATTTCTTTTGCTCATATTTTTTTCTATTTTTCCCAAAAGCTGAACAATTCTCTCCTTTTTTATTTTCTTTCCTCGAAGCCAAATTCTTTTTAAAACAACTTTTTCTTCTCAAATATTGGTTGCCGATTACTCCTTTGGTTGAAACCATATCTCTTTTCCTTTTAATCTTTCAAAAGACCGAACCTCTAATCTCACATCTCTTCCTCTACTGATTGTCTCTTCGATGGTGAACTTATCATCACCTATTTTTTCTTTTGGATCGCAATAGCCATATTCTAGGATAGATCCAAAAGCCGAAAAGCCTCATATTTTAGTGATTCGGGAATTAATATTTAGATCTATTTTCTATGCACGTTTAAGTTGGATTCACAATGGACCTAGGGTAGGAAGGTATTTGGAACGTTCTTCAACGAGTAGATCTCTTGGTAAGTATTCGAACCTTCTTTCCATTTGTATCTTATGGTTTCAGAAAAGCTGAAAACCCCTATATACGTAGGATGGCTGTCGACTAAGACTGAAAGGGTTTTTTTGGTGTTATTTGGTTTGTTGGTGCTAATGAGGATTAAAGGCTGCCGATCGAGGAGTGTGTGAAAATCTTGGACCATCGGAGTGACTAAATCTAGATCTGGTCATCAATTTCGGCAAAGGTATGAAGTTTAGGGCCATTGTGGATGGTGGCCGAATATGTAAGTGATGATAATAGGTAGTTTTCGATTTGGTTTAAATATTAACATGATCTAATCTATAACCGGTTGATTATAGGAGAAATCGCGTAGGAGATCTCATCAAGGAATATCACAAATCAGGTGTGTAATGAACCCTCTTTCGTAGCTTAACTCGATATTTACCGAAAAGTCGAAATGCCAAAATTCTGGCATTTCGAGGACTTGTGAGCAAGCGAACGCTCATTGGTTAGTTAGATTCACTAAGTTGATGATCAGGGTCATTGGAACAGGTAAGAGCACGATTTCTGGCATCATGGTAAGTTGGGCCTCGAGGGGCTGAAATTGGGCCCAATGGGCTTCCGGGCCCATTTGGGTAAATTTGGTAGAAAATGGAATCCTGTCAGATTGCGCGTTAATACAGCTAAGACCGTTATAGAAGATGGGCTAAATGGGCCTAGATGACTAATTTGGCTATGTAAGGCCCATTAGGGGTTTTTGGCCTAATAACTCGGTTTCGCTAAGAATGGGCTAGAATCGCTATCAAAACACATGAAATTGTTAGTAACTGATAATGAACATGGATAACCCTAATATTTGGTAAAATTTTGAAATTACCCTTATAATATGAAAATGACTGTTTTGCCCCTAGGTAAAAATGACCATTTTACCCCTAGGGTTTAATTATGAGTTTGATGCATGAGATTTTGATATATATGATTTGATACGATATGCACATGATATGTATGATATGCACATGATGTATTCATTTATGCATGGGTTGGGTTTATATGAATGGAGGAAGTGCAAAAGGGCTATGCCCCAGTTTACCGAAAAGGGCTTTGCCCCAGTTTATCAAAAAGGGCTTTGCCCTAGTTATTAAAAGAGGCTAGGCCTCTAGTTATATGATAAAGCAGCTATGCTGCCAGTGGAGAGTTTTGGTTGGGTGGGTTGAGTTATTCCCCACATGGAGAGCTTGGTTGGTACGGGTGGAGAGTAGCGGTTGGTGGGTTGAGTAGTCTCCCCAAACGGGCTTGCATACATCCATTAATAGTGCATGTGGTATTGATTTGGGCCTATGGGCCATACTGTTTCTTGATGAAAGGCTTGACCCGATGATATGAGTAATGAAAAGGCTTCAGCTCAGTGACATGGATAATGTAAAGGCTTCGGCCCAGTGTATGCTGAGATTGAATTTGGGTTTAGGTCCAGCAGGCTGATATTATTTTGGGCTCTGAAAGGGGCTTGTTGCACACTGAGTTTCCAAACTCACCCCTTTCCTTAACCTTACAGGTGAGCCTTGATGTGGGGGCTTGGAGCCGGAAGGGATTTAGAGTGGCCACGGTGATCGCTTTTGGGCTTTTGAAATAAGTGATTGGTTTTCTTTAGTTTACCTTATTTATTATTTATTTTTGGGTTGTAATAAGGCCATTTTAACTTTATTTTCTTTTCTGGGATTATTTTATTTTTAATAACTTTAAACTGGTTGATAATAATTCAAATGGGCTAGACTTAGGACGTGTTTTCAAAATGATACTTTTTTTCAAAATAACACAACGTCACGATTATTCGATTTATCAAAGATATCTACTCAAAGAAACTTCAACTCGTTAAATGGTTGTGGGCATGTCTAGGATTGGATCCAATTGAAGAGCTAGGTACTTAAGTAGCCTTCATGGCTCACCTCCTCTGTTACGGATTCCTACCTGGTGCCCATCTTCCATTCACTTGGTTAAGCTTAACAAAAGTTGGTTTTAAAGCGCTAAAATGAAACGTGGATTTTTAACTTTAATGTGGCACATCGGATTCGGTCGTAACGTTTGGGCCAGGTTTGGGGTGTTACACTTTCTCTACTCGTTCTTAAGTGCGTCTTCTGTCTTGAGGTACTAGTCGAAAATCCTTTGGTTCTTCTCCCTCTCAACTTAGTTGGGTGGTTCATTGGGCTAGACGAATATTCTTCTGTCTAACCGAAGCTCTCCCTAGCGAATTAAGGTAAGTCTCCTTTTGGGTCACCGAATCCCTAGCAATAGCCGAACTTTGCTCTCGTTCTCAGCTATGGCTATGCCACTTCTCCTTCTTCTGTCATATTATGTTAAACTCATTTCTTTAATCCCTTTCTTTTATCTGTTTTCACTAGGAGTGTGTTCTTGGCATTGTGCGCTAGACAGTGGTGGTTGTTGGGTTTAGGCCGAATACTGCTGCCCTTCTCTTCTAGTCTTCGTTTTGGTAAGAGGCTTATGTGGTTAAGTGGTTTATATTAAGGTTGTGTAACAAGTGAACTTTAATGCAGCGTGTTGCCATCAGGGGGTGATTGGAGGTTAAAGAGATTTGAAACCTACTTGGGATATCAAGGTAAGCGTTACGCATTATTGAGATTTATGGGTACATAGTTGGGTGGCTAACTCAAATGTTTGAGAACTGAGAAGGGATCATTATCTTTTTTTTAGGTTAAGTGCACGGAGTTCAATGTGTTTCTCTCCAAAAAGGTGTGTAACTGTACACCATTCCTGTTACTGATCAAAAGCCGAAAGGTATGCATCCACACTCCTGCTTTACTGCAGTTCGGCTAAAGCCGAAAAGCTGAAACGTTGGTATTTGCAATCTCATAAGCGTTCGCGGTGAATCGAGCCACAAACTTTGGGCGACAGATCGTTGAGGCCACTGCAAGTGCTCTCATGGGCTCAGGCCGTCATGGGCCACTTAGGCCGAGTAATGAGCCTTAGGCCCATTTACGCTGTTTTAGACACACGGGTTGTCTAAGCCGTTCGTGACGACTATAGACCTTCTGAAGGGTCTATATCGGTACTGAGTTCCTAAAATCAATTAAATGACTGAAATACCCCTGAGGGGTAAAAATTACTATTTTACCCTATTTCACGAAATGACCTTTATAATATGCTAGCAGTAGGTTATTTAATGTGTGAATGACATTTGCATGACTGGTTATGAGTATGATAAACTGCATACACGTATTATTTATGACACGACATCTGCATGGGGTGGGTTATGATATGGAGGAAGTACTGTACTGGTGACTATGTCACATACGCTATTACTGGTGGTTTGCCACACTTACTGTTACTACCAGCTATGCTGCGTTATTGATATTAATAGCAGCTTTGCTGCAATTTTGGAGTGCTGGTTGGGTGGGTCGATTGATATCCCCACAGGTGTGCTGGTTGGTACGGGTGGTATGTTGGATGGTTATGGGATGGGTTGCATCTTGCACTGTACTGATACTGTATTGGGCTTAGGCTCACTTTACTACTGAATAGGGCTTGGCCCAGACTGTACAGATACTGAATAGGGCTTGGCCCAGATTGTACTGATACTATGTTCTTCATTGTTTGATTGTTATTGGGATTACACACTGAGTTTTCATAAACTCACCCTGTTTCTAACTGTGCAGGTAATCCCTAAGCTTTGATGGTTTGGAGCTGCGAGGGACTCGGTGGTGGCCACACTGCTGTTTCGGTTTCTTTTAATTGCAATTAGATTTCATTTTGGGTTTTAATTTATGTAATAAGGCCATTGGTGGGTTTTAAGTTTTAATTTGGATTTTTATTTCTTACACTAAACTGCTAGTCTAGGAAAACACGAGTTTTTCAAAATGGCATGATTTTCTAAAGAACATGAGCTTTCAACAACAAAGTCTTTGAAATGCTTTCGCGATTTTAAACGATGTAATATACCAAAGGCAAACTAACCGGTAATTGTTTTGACGAGAATTTTAGTTAAATAATAATAAAAGGTTTTAGATTTAGTAATGGATTTTTACCGGAAAGATCAAATTTGGAAAAGCCATGTGATGCGACGCACCAGATTCTATCATAACGTCTAGGCCGGGTTTGGAGTGTTACATCTAGTGGTATCAGAGCCAAGTTACAAAACTCGACTGTAATGTGGGTATCTAAAATTAGGGTTAAAAAGGTTTTTTTTTAAATTTTATTTTGGAATTTTTCAATGGTACTTGACTTGCTTCTGAAATGATGTTACTGAAGGTGTGGCACACCAAGTCTCCGGCGCCAAATCTGTAAGTTCTCTGCTAGTATTTACTGTTCTAAGTTGTAAAGTGATGCTAGAAAACTTATAAATGGTAGCATTAAATCTCTGGTTAGAGTAAACTGAGACTGTAGAAGACTGCTATTGGTAGTGGGACCACGATCTACGAAACAAAATTCTAAATACTGTTTATCATAAAATATCTTTTAATAATAAACAGAAATTATAAAATGATAGCTTAAAATTTTTAAATACAGATAAAGCGAATATCAATATGAGCGCTAGAGGTACTCGTGGAAGGGGTACGCGAGGCTGTGGCAGAGGCCGGGGTGGTACTGGGGCTGGGTCTTCAGCGTTGGGTCACATGCCTACTAGGGAGACACTAGCTTCACCAGTAACTGAGACTGGGTCTCATGATCGAGCAATTGGGGATGATGCCTTGTCTCAGGCAATGCTGCGAGTTCTTGAAAGGGTCATTGAAGCGAGCACGGGATCAATGGCCCGAGGGTCAATTTCTGAGCGACTCCGATCCAATGGGGCGGAGATTTTTAGGGGTGTTTCTGGAGTAGCCCCAAACGTGGTAGAATATTGGTTAGAGGCTACAGAGCGGATAATGGATGATCTAGACTATACCGTGGAACAGAAGTTGAAGGGGAAAATGTCGTTGCTGCAAGATAAGGCTTACCAATGGTGGCTCACTGTGAGGGAAGGTACGCAAGATGACCGTCTGACATAGGATTTCTTTAAGGCGTCCTTTCAAGGGAAGTATGTGGGCGCAAGTTATGTGGACGCCCGAAGAAAGGAATTTCTAAACTTGACCCAAGAGAATAGGACTGTGGCGACATATGAGGCAGAGTTTCTACGGTTGAGTCGTTATGCTCGTGGGATAGTAGCGACAGAGTACGAACGCTGTGTGTGTTTTGAGGATGGCCTTCGAGATGAGTTGAGAGTTTTGATAGCTCCACAGAGGGAGCAGGATTTTGCTGCCCTTGTTGAAAAAGTAAAGATTGCTGAGGACGTGAAGCGCTCCGAGCTCCAGAATCGGGAGAAAGATAGGGGTAAAGGTAAAAGGGAATTTCGGTCCTCAGGTTCAGCAGGTAGACCTAATAAGAGGGCCAGATTTGATGGGCCAGTTTGAGCTGGAGATCTTGTTGTTGCTACAAGACCGTAGCCCTGTGCTGATTATGGGAGATCTCATTTGGATGAATGTTGGAAAAAGATTGGGGCTTGTTTCAGATGTGGGTCCACAGAGCATCGGGTTAGGAATTGACCTCAAAGGCCTATTCAGATGCATGCTACAGGACAGGGTCATGTTCAGTCAGTGAGAGGTGGTCAGCCACTGAGAGGTCATGGACAGGCCAGGTGGAAATGGGTTTGGTTGAGGACGTGGAGCACCGGGCAGGGGCACAGGTATTACTGAGGCAAGACAACCAACTTTGGTTTATGCTGCTAGTCGTTGAGAGGATGGTGACGTCCCTAATGTCGTAACTGGTATGTTTTTTATATATAACTTTCCATATGTTGCTTTAATTGACATTGGATCTACGCATTCGTATGTTGCGTGCACTGTGTCTAAGATGTTGGGTATTCAGTTTGAGAACACTGTAAGTGACACAAGACTGTGAGTGGGGTATCGATGATAAGTCCATTGGGACATTCGGTTAAGATAGATAAACTTTTTAGGGTAGTACCGTTAGTGACACAAGATAAAATCTTTGAAGGAGATTTGATGGAGCTGCCATTTGGGGATTTTGATCTTATCTTGGGAATGGACTGGTTAGCTAAGCATAAGGCGATGTTGGATTGTGCTACAAAAAGGATGGTACTACGAACGACTGAAGATGAGGAGATAATGGTCATAGGGGAACGAAGGGATTATTTGTCCAATGTTGTTTCAGCTTTAAGAGCCGAGAAGTTGATTCGGAAAGGTTGTGAGGCGTACTTGGCCCTTGTAAGTCAAACGGGACTTGAGGAGATAATGGTAGAGTCGGTTAGGACTATTAAGGAATTTCAGGATGTATTCCCAGATGAACTTCCTGGATTACCCCCGAGCAGAGAAGTCGAGTTTGGAATCGACTGATTACCTGGAACATCTCCTGTGTCCATTGCGCCTTATAGGATGGCACCAAAGGAATTGGTGGAATTGAAAGCTCGATATCTGAGGCTGTTGGATAGAGGTTTATAAGACCAAGTGTTTCCCAGTAGATTCTGCATCTTGTTTCAGAAGAAGAAAGATGGGACTATGCGAATGTATATTAACTATCGGCAGTTGAATAAACTGACGATCAAGAATAAGTATCCGTTACCAAGAATCCATGATCTGTTCGACCAATTAAAAGGAGCCTCGGTATTTTCTAAGATAGACCTTCAGTCAGGGTATCATCAATTAAGAGTTCAAGAGGGGGATATTTATAAGACGGCATTCAGAACTCAATACGGTCATTACGAGTTTCTAGTTATGCCTTTTGGACTAACTAATGCACCGGCGGCATTCATGGATTTGATGAATCGGGTGTTCCAACCATACTTGGATCAGTTCGTAGTCGTTTTTATTGACGATATCTTGGTGTATTCGAAAATGGAAGAGAAGCATGATGAGCATTTTCGTGTAGTACTGCAAGTGTTAAGAGAAATGCAACTTTATGCAAAGTTTAGTATGTGCGAGTTTTGGCTGAAAGAAGTTACCTTCTTGGGACATGTTGTGTCTGCCGAGGGGATCAAGGTAGACCCTCGAAAGATTGAAGCAATTTTGGAATGGAAGGCACCGAGGTCGGTAACCAAGATGTGAAGTTTTCTGGGGTTGGCAGGTTATTATCGGAGATTCGTGGAAGGATTTTCTGTGTTGGCAGCACCGTTAACAAAACTTATAAGGAAGGGAGCACCTTTTGTTTGGACAACTAAGCAGCAAGAGGCTTTTGAGAAGTTGAAGAAGGTTTTGACAAAAGCGCCAGTGTTGATTCACCCAGAGTCTGGTAAGGATTTCACTGTGTACAGCGATGCGTGACATGTAGGTTTGGGCTGCGTGTTGATGCAAGAGGGTAAAGTGGTCGCTTATGCTTCACGACAGCTTAAGTCGTACGAGGTGAATACCCTACGCATGACTTGGAGTTGGCAGCAGTAATCTTTGCACTTAAGATATGGAGGCATTACCTGTATGGGGAGAAATGCATCATCTATACGGATCACAAGAGTCTTAAGTACTTGCTGACTCAAAAGGAGCTGAATCTTAGGCAGCAAAGGTGGATAGAGTTGTTAAAGGACTATGACTGTTCGATTGAGTACCATCCAGGTAAGGCGATTGTCATGGCTGATGCGCTAAGTCGAAGGGCTGTGGCAGAATTAAAGGCGATGTTTGCTCGTCTAAGTTTGTATGACGACGGAAGTTTATTGGCGAAGTTGCAAGTAAGACTGACTTGGGTAGAATAGATTAAGAAGCAACAGTTAGAGGACGAGTCACTGGTTTCTCGGTTTCAGCAAGTTGAGAAGGGGGAGAATCCGGACTTTGGGTTAAATAGTGAGGGAGTTCTTTATTTTCGAGGAAGAATTTGTATGCCGAAAGACTCAGACTTGAGATTGATGATTTTGAAAGAGGCACATAATGGACCTTGTACTATGCATCCAGGAGGGAGTAAGTTGTATCGAGACTTGCGAGAGCAATATTGGTGGCCTGGGCTTAAGCGAGAAGTGACCGAATTTGTAGGGAGATGTTTGACATGTCAACAGTGAAGGCCGAGCATCATCTGCCTTCGGGGTTGTTACAGCCGGTAAAGATACCACTTTGGAAGTGGGAAATGGTAACTATGGACTTTGTAAGTGGGTTGCCGTTGACACCTTCTAAGAAGGATTCGGTTTGGGTGATTGTGGATAGACTCACGAAATTTGCTCATTTCATACCTGTCCGAACCAATTACTCACTTCAAAAGTTGGCCAAATTGTATGTGGCGGAAATAGTACGGTTGCATGGTGTGCCGGCATTGATAATTTTAGACCGAGACCCAAGGTTTACATCTCAGTTTTGGCAGAAGTTGCATGAGGCATTGGGAACGCGATTGGATTTCAGTACGGCCTTTCACCCTCAGTCGGATGGGCGGTCAGAGAGGGTTATTAAGATCTTAGAGGATATGTTGAGGGGTTGTACTATTGAGTTTAGAGGCAGCTGGGAGGACCATTTGCCATTGGCGGAGTTCGCATATTACAACAGTTACCAAGCAAGTATTCAGATGGCTCCATATGAGGCACTATATGGGCGAAGGTGTCGTTCGCCTACTTGTTGGGCAGAATTGGGGGAAAGGCAAATACTTGGACCAGAGTTGGTAGCAGATACTGAAGACAAGATTAAGGTGATCAGGAATCGGTTAAAAGAGGCAGCGGATCGACAAAAGTCTTATGTCGATCTGAAGCGTAAGGATATTGAATATGCAGTAGGGGACATGGTCTTTTTGAAAGTTTTGCCTTGGAAGAAGATTTTGAGATTTGGTAAGAAGGGTAAGTTGAGCCCACAGTTTATTAGGCCTTACCGAATCATTAAGCAGATAGGGCCGGTGGCATATCAGCTAGAGTTACCTCCAGAGTTGGATCGTATTCACGACGTTTTCCATGTGTCCATGCTAAGGCGATATCATTCTGACCCAACTCATATCGTGCCACTTGCAGAAATCGAGGTACGGTCGGATTTGACCTTTGAAGAGGAACCTGTGCAAATACTTGATCGCGATGTCAAGGTGTTGAGAAGGAGGTCAGTCCCATTAATGAAGGTACTTTGGAGGAACCATGGCAAGGAAGAAGCTACTTGGGAGACCGAAGAGGCAATGCGTCAGCAGTTCCCTCAACTGTTTGGATCAGGTAAATTTCGAGGTCGAAATTTCTTTAAGGAGGGTAGAGTTGTAACATCCTGATTTTTGGGTTTTTTACGATTCTTGATATTTTAAGTAAGTTTCTAAAATTTGGTATGTGATTATGGAATTCATAATTTGGGTATGTAAATGGGTTTATGGAAGGCCCATGAGTTGGCCAAAACCCGGTAGAATTTTTAAATTTTGGACTTAGTAGTTAGGGGTTCTGGCTAGGTGCCCTTATATAAAGTTGTGGGTAACATGCATCACAAAAAGAGCTGTAGTAAAGTGGCAAGGGTGACGCCACTAAGTTCCTAAAAAGGTGGCGTGTAGAGCATAAGGGAAGACCTAGGATCGATTCCCTGTGTTGGCAAATAAGAGTATTTAGTTTTATGTGCAGGAAGGGTAAGTGTTGGAACCTAAGTGGATTCTGTAATAGGAGAGTTGGATCAAGTCAAATGCATGGATTAAGAAGGGATAAGGGGAGAGATTTTAGGGATATGATATGAAGAAATAGTTGGCCGAATAAGGGAGATTGGAGGGGGGAATTTCGGCAGAGAGGTTTAGTTAGGGATTTTCGGCACTTAGGTATTTTTGTTCCATTTTCTCCCTTGAGGTTAGTCTTCTTCTCTCTTTTTCTTTTTGCAGCCGAACCTACCATCTCTTCTTCCATCTTTTCTTCCTTCTCTTTCTTTCAAACCAGCCCATTATTTCCCTTCATTCACCCATTATTTCTTTCCTTTATCTCTACTTCTGCCGAAATACCGCAAAAGCCGAAATCAGTGAAGCTAGGGGGGTGCCGATTCTTTGTGACCAGCAACCTTTTCTTTCCTTTTCAATTGTTGGCATTCAATTCCTTTACCTTTTAGGCATCCGGATTCAAGAGGAGAAAGACTGTGTGGAGGAGCAGCAAGGTGTAGTGTCGACTTGGGGTAGCTTGGATCTCCGGAGTGGCTAGACTTAGTCATCAATCGTGACAAAGGAGAAATCGTGTAGGAGATCTCGTCGAGGAATATCGCCAAACAGGTGTGTAACGAACCCTTTTTCATAAACTTAAAGCGATAAATGCCGAAAAGTCGAAATGTCAAAAGTCTGGCATTTCGAGGACTCGTGAGCAAGCGAACGCTCATTAGTTAGTTAGATTCATTGAGATGATGATCAGGAACATTGGAAACTGTAAGAACGTGATTTTTGGCATTCACGGTAAGTTGGGCCTCGAGGGGCTGCAATAGGGCCCAATAGGCTTTCGGGCCCATTTGGGAGAAATTGGTAGAAAACGGAAATCTATTAAATTGCATGTTAAGACTGTTAATACTGTTATGGATATAGGCTAAATGGGCCTAGATGACAAAATCGGCTAAGTAGGGCCCATTAGGGGTTTTAGGCCCAATAACTCGATTTCGCTAAAAATGGGCCAGAATCACTGTTTACACCCATGAATTGTTAGTAACCGTTAATGAACATGGAAACCCTAATTTTTGGTAAAATTACAAGATTACCCTTATAACATGAAAATGACCGTTTTGCCCCTAGGTAAAATAACCATTATACCCCTAGGGTTTATGTATGAATTTAATACATGGGATTTTGATAAACATGGTATGTATGATATGCACATGACATGTATGATATGCACATGATATGTATGATATGCACATGATGTAATCATAAATGCATTGGGTTGGGTTTTTATGTGAATGGAGGAAGTGAAAAAGGGCTTATGCCCCAGTTATTAAAGGGCTTATGCCCCAGTTATTAAAGGGCTTATGCCCCGCTTATTAAAAGGGCTTTTGCCCTGCTTATTCAAAGAGGCTAGGCCTCGGTTATATGATAATGACTATCTTGCGGTGGAGAGTTATGGCGTGGTGGGTTGAGTTAATCCCCACATGGTGTGTTGGTTGGTATGGGTGGAGAGTAGCGGATGGTGGGTTGAGTAGTCTCCCCAAATGGGCTTGCATTCTTTCATTGACATTATATGTGATATTGAAGTGGGCCTATGGGCCATACCGTTTACAGTAAAGGCTTCGGCCCAGTAATATGAAATATGAAAAGGCTTCGCCCAGTGTTGTGAAATATGAAATATGAAAAGGGCTATGGCCCAAGACATGTTGAGATTGGATTTGGGCTTAGGCCCAACAGTTGTTATTGTTTTGGGCTCGAAAGGGCTTGTTGCACATGAGTTTCAAACTCACCCCCTTTCGTTAACCTTGTAGGTGAGCCTTGATGTGGGGACTTGGGTAGGAGGATTTGAGTAGCCACGGTGATCGCTTTGGACTTTTAAATAAGCGTTGGTTTTCATTAAATTTCCTTTAATTATTATTTATTTTGGGTTGTAATAAGGCCATTTTAACTTTCCTTTTATTTCTTTTCGGATGATTTTAATTTTAATAACATTAAACACGGTTGATAATTATTCAAATGGGCTAGACTTAGGACGTGTTTTCAAAACGATACTTGTTTTCAAAATAGCTCGACGCCACGATTAACCGATTTATCAAAGACATCCACTTAAACAAATTTAAACTCGATATAACAAAGTGTGGCTATGGTTGTGGGCATGTCTAGGATTGGATCCAATCAAAGAGCTTGGTGCTTAAGCAGCCTTCATGGCTCACCTCCTCTGTCTCGGATACCTACCTGGTTCCCAGCTTCCATACACTTTGTTAACTCAACAAAATATATGGTTTTTAAAACACTAAGACGGAACGTGGGTTTTCAACTCCAACGTGGCATGTCAGATTCAGCCATAACATCTAGGCCGGGTTTGGGGTGTTACAGAGTATTTTAGTAGTGTTCATAGACGATATTTTAGTGTATTCGAAAACTGAGGAGGAGCATGATGAACATTTTTGGATTGTTCTTCAAATTTTGAGACAGAAGCAGTTGTACACAAAATTCAGTAAGTGTGAGTTTTGGTTGCGAGAGGTGACATTTCTAGGTCATGTGGTGTCTGCCGAGGGGATTAGGGTCGACCTTTGAAAAATTGAAGCTGTTTTGGGTTGGAAACCACCAAAGATTGTATCTGAGATTCAAAGTTTTCTGGGTTTAGCTGGGTCAGACACTTTGTGTGACAGCCCAAAATTGACCCTAGTCGGAAAGTGGTTTCGGGACCACAAAACCGAGTCATAAAAATAATTAATTGTTATATTCTATGCTTATTGTGTGTGTACATGCACATGTGGAAGTTTCATTCTCTAATTTTACCAATTGTATGAGAAATTATTAAATAGGGATCAATGTGAGACATGGTGAAATATGATAGGCTAGTTTTAAATGGCTTATTAGTGCATGTTAACACAAAGGTGGACTTGCATGTCAAATTGCCCAATTTATTAATGGTGGCGGCCAAGATGGGATATTGATGGGCAATATATATGTTTAATTAGATTTTAATAATAAGGAATGGGTCATTGGAGATAAAATAATGTTAGTAAAAGAAGAAAGAAGAAAAAAAAAAAGAATGCTCATCTTTTCTCCATTGCCGTGACTTGAAGGAGGAAGAAGAATGGAATTCTTTGGTTCATGATTTGGCTTGGATGATGCTTAGGAAGAGGTAAGCACTTTGAAATCCTTGGAAATTTAGGTATAAATGAGGTGATTAGTTCAAGTTCTACTCATTTCATGGATTAAATTTTGTTGTTTGGAGGTTTGATATTGGCCAAGTAGTTGAAGCTCTTGGTACATATGTTTTTTTTCTTTTGAAGGTTGAAATTGGTTTGTTCATAAGGGGGTGCGAATGTGGCCATCGAAGGGTCTTAATGAACAATATATGTAGCTTGGGTTTATAACATTCGGTTAAGGAATGTTGTGTGCTAGCAAGTTTGGTTTAATATTAGATGTAAACCACTTTGTATTTGATGAATTGAAGAAAATAGTGAAGGGCAAATTAAAAAGATGTTGAATGAATTTTGGCTTAGTTGAGCTTAAGCATTCGGTCAATTATGGGCATTGTTGTAACCTAATTGTAATTTGCAACTCTTAATTTTGAGATGTGAAGCTATGCTAGAAGAGAAAAGAAAATTCGCCAAGTGTTCATGGGAGGAAACTATGTGCTTGAAAGAATAAAAGTGACACTATAATTGATAGTATAGGTATTCGCCATTCAATCAAGTGTATAGGTGATGTTAGATCAAATTTAGCACATTCGCTATATAAGTATACCCATTTATGATATTGCCTTCGATTGTATAAAATTGACTAAAATGGGTAATTAGTAAGGGTGGTTACCTAATATACGAATATGTATATGTGTATGTATGATTGGATTATTGATAGTATGGTAATTGCATAAGGCTATTAGCGAATAGCTAAGAACGTAAGGTAGTAAGATAAAATTTTACCATGTCGTTCCGTATGTCATAAGATCATTAAAATGTGGATACCAATATATGTACCAAAGCGGTTGAATGAGTTAATTTATTTGTTTAAGCTCAAGATCCTAAAGGAGAGGCGTCCAACAAGGGAAATCAAGATCATCGAGTAGCCGACTTGGAATTATTTACCCAAGACAAGGTAAGTCATTAAGCACATATGTTTGATATTGCTTAAATGATTGGAAAATGTATGCAATTGTGTTTAATATATATATATGTATAAATGAAATTGTATGTGTATGGAATGAGGATAATTGTTGAATGTAAAAGAAATAGTGGAATGTGTAGAAAGTTTGCTTTCGGCACTATGTGTGCTGGCAATACGTGTGTATGGTGACGAGATTGGCACTAAGTGTGCGTGCTGGAAATATATGGCACTAAGTGTGCGTGCTGGAAATATATGGCACTAAGTGTGCGTGCTGGAAATATTTGGCACTAAGTGTGCAAGCTGGAAAATACGGCACTGGGTGTGCGAGTTCGGAGGGTATGGCACTGTGTGTGTGAGCTTAAATTACGTGGCACTAAGTGTGCGAAATCGAGTAGTAAGCACTGTGTGTGCGTACTCTATATATATGGAGGTGTGTCTCCATTGAATTGAGTATGGACAGCGGATCGGTAAGTACCTCGAGCTCATGACGAATAGAGAATTCGTTCATGCTTGGGGATTGAAATTGGTAAGCCTTAAATCTATGTGATGATTGAAATGTGTATGGTTGTGCTGGAAAATGAGTTAATGTGTAAAAATGCTTCGATTATCTTGTTGTGTAGAATATGAAATGTGGATGTATGAATTGGTGCGAGATTGGACCGAAAGGTCCGAGGTATTATGGTATAGATTCGATATGGACGAGTACCTAGCCTCATTTGTTGTACATGTAGTAGTAACTTTATCGGTGGATTGATGAATGCTTATGACTTCTGAGTTGTAAACTCACTCGGTGTTTTCTTGTCACCCATTTTAGGTCTCTCGACTCGTATTGTTTGCGTGATCGGGACCGTCGCTGAAGTCATCACAACGGCTGAAATCTTGTGGTATTGTTTTTGTTGTTGTAGAACATTTGGCATGTATAGGCTATTATATTTTGTCGAATTGTGGGTTGTAAACTTTAAGCCATGCGAAAATGGCCTATGTGGTCGTCGAGTGGGATGCTAGAGCCTATAGCCACGAGTCTTAGAAACTCTAATTTTGATAAGGTGGCCATAATTTGTGTCATGTATGATGGATGATTAAGGCCAAGGGAAAATTCATGAAATTGACATAGTCTACTGCAGTAACTGTTGCGGACAGCAGCAGTGAGATGAGATTGAAAAATCACTAAAAATAGTAGAAGTAGAATTAAATAGTGAGTAAATTATGGAACTGAACCTTGATGAATCTATTTTTATATGGACGAAACGAAACGACCATATGAGCAGTATACTGAGAAATATTAAAGTTCTCGTGAGACAGGGCCAGAACGGTTTCTGGGTCCCCTGTCGCGACTTTGAAAATTTACCATAAATTATCCAGAAAGAATTATGAGTTATTCCTTATATGTACAGATTCCATTTTGAGTCTAGTTTCATTAGAAACAAACGACACCAGTATTAAAGCCCTGTACAGAGAGATATCCAAGTTGTAACGCGCGAAGGTCAGAGCAGTCGATCCCTGTAACATGGGTGACTTTAACTAATAAACTGTACCAATTGGCCCAACCAAAAATTCTAAAAATAAATCCATGGATGGGTATATGAGTCTAAATTCAGGGAAAATTTACAAAACCAGTTTCTGAGTTTTGAAACTCGAGATATGATTTTTAAGGCGACGGTGACGCAGTTTTCCAGCCTAACTGGTAATGTCAAATTGGTTGGTATCTAGAGAGGATTTGGCCGTTAACCCCTCGTGTCCGACACCGGCGTCGGTCACGAGTTAGGGGTGTTACACTTTGTGGAAGGGTTTTCAATGATAGCTGCACCTATGACTAAATTGCTGCGTAAAGGGGTGCCATTTGTTTGGTCTGATAAGCAGGAAGAGAGTTTTGAGAAGTTGAAGAAGGTTTTAACGGAGGCTCCTATTTTGATACGGCCTGAGTTTGGGAAGCAATTTACTATTTACAGTGATGCATCACACGTTCGTTTAGGTTGTGTGTTGGTGCAGGAAGGAAAGGTGGTTGCTTATGCGTCGTGGCAGCTTAAACCTCACGAGGCAAATTATCCCACTCATGATTTCGAATTGGCAGCGGTGGTTTTTACACTAAAAATTTGGAGGCGTTATTTATATGGGGATAGAACGATTATTTTTACAGACCATAAAAGCCTCAAGTACCTCCTTACTCAAAAGGAGATGAACCTTAAGCAACGAAGATGAACTGAGTTGCTTAAAGATTACGACTGTTCAATTGAGTACCACCCAGGCAAGGCTAATGTGGTAGCTGACGCACTGAGCCGTAGAGTTGTCTCTAATTTAAAAGTAATGTTTGCTCGCCTTAGCCTGTTCGATGATGGTAGCTTGTTAGCTGAACTGCAAGTGAGACCGACTCGGACTGATCAAATTAAGGAGAAACAGTTGTTGGATGAGTCGTTAGTTCCTCGTTGTCAACAAGTGGAAAAAGGTGAGTCTTCAGCTTTTGGACTGAATGGGGAAGGGGTGTTATGTTTCTATGGCAGAGTGTGTATGCCGAGTGATTCTGGTCTGAGGCAGTCTATTCTACGTGAGGTGCATGGTAGTCTTTATGCCATGCATCCCGGTGGGAACAAGTTATATTGAGAACTTCGTGAGTTGTATTGGTGGCCTGGGTTAAAACACGAAGTTATCGATTATGTAAGTAAGTGCTTGACGTGCCAGCAGGTTAAGGCTGAGCATTAGCTACCTTCTGGGTTACTGCAGCAAGTTAAAATCCCACTCTGGAAGTGGGAGAGGGTGACCATGGATTTTGTGAGTGGGTTACCCTTGACACCTTCTAAGAAGGACTCAGTTTGGGTAATTGTAGACCGACTGGCTAAAACTGCTCATTTTATACCGGTCCGCACTAATTATTCGTTACAGAAGTTGGCCAAGTTATATGTGGCTGAGATTGTAAGACTGCATGGTGTGCCGGTTTTTATCATATCTGACAGGGATCCTAGGTTCACATCTCGGTTCTGGAAGAAATTACATGAGGCTTTGGGTACACGATTGGATTTCAGTATTGCGTTTCATCCTCATACGAATGGACAATCTGAGAGAGTAATTCAGATGTTGGAAGACATGTTAAGAAGTTGTGTATTGGATTTCAGGGGCACGAGGGAGGATTATTTGCCGTTGGCGGAGTTTGCATATAACAACAGCTACCAGTCCAGTATTTGAATGGCACCGTACGAAGCCTTATATAGTCGTAGGAGTCGTACTCCTACTTGTTGGACTGAACTAGGTGAGCAATGAATTCTGGGGGCGGAGCTAGTTGCTGATACAGAAGATAAGGTAAAGTTGATTAGATGTCAATTGAAAGAAGCGTTTGATAGGCAGAAGTCCTATGCAGACATGAAACGTAAAGAGATCGAATACTCTGTGGGGGATTATGCCTTTCTTAAGGTATCACCGTGGAAGAAAATTATGAGGTTTGGACAAAAGGGCAAGCTGAGCCCTAGATTTATCGGGCCTTATTGGATACTTAGGAGTGTAGGATCGGTTGCGTATCAACTTGAGCTGCCTCTGAAGTTGGAAAGAATTCATGACATGTTTCACGTTTCCATGCTTAGCAGGTACTGTTCTGATCCTTCACACGTTGTGCCGGTTGAGGAAATTGAAGTTAAGCCTAATCTAACCATCGAGGAAGAACCTGTGCAAATATTAGAGCGTGACGTTAAAGTATTAAGAAAGAAGTCTGTTCCACTGGTCAAAGTGTTGTGGCGTAATCACGGCACGGAAGAAGCCACTTGGGACCCCCAAGAGACGATACGGCATCAATACCCTCATTTACTTTGACCAGGAAAATTTCGACGCCAAAATTTCTTTAAGGGGGTATAATTGTAACGCCCCAAAATTTTGGGGTCAGTAATTTTGCTTATCTTAGCACAAATTCCAGGTTTGCTTGAATGATTAGTTGATTTAGGTGTGTTTGGGGGTGTCTGAGTAGTCCTAGGTTCACGCTTCGGCTTTTGCAGCACTTTTGTTTTCCCCTTAAAAGAACCTGAGCACTGGTACTTAGGCTTTATAAATAATGGTGTCAGATAGTTAGCACAAAAAGCTTTGTAGCTTGGTGGCATGTGGCGTGGTTTGGCAGTTGGAGGACAGGGGTTTGAATCCCATGGTAGGCAATGAATGTTAATTTTGCTGCTTGGGACGGCAGGAGTTTGTAGTGAATTCGAACTCTGCTGGTGGAAGTTTGAACTGGTCTTGGTTTGTTGGGAGGGGATTAAGGAGAGATAAGGGGAGTGATTTGTGGAGATTTTCTAGGAGTTGGAGGGGAGGAGTGTTGTAGCCGAAGTGGGCATCTTGCTTGTGCAAATTTAGCTAAGGGAAAAACACTCTGGCATTTTCGGCATTTTGGTTTTCTTTTTTTTTAAGAGAAGCCGAAATCTCTTTTTGTTCCATCCTCGAGATTTTGTTCATCTTTTGGTTCTTTTGGTCCATTTCGGGGTACCTTTCTTCTCTTGTGCCGAATTCATTCTCTTCTTTTCTTGTTTTGTTACATTTCATTTTGGCCAAATAATCCACTCTTTCTCTCACCTATTTGGTTAGTTGAGTCGAACATCTTCTTAAATTGTATTCTTTCTCTACTCGTTATTAAGTGCGTCTTCTGTCTTGGGGTACTAGTCGAAACTCCCTTGGTTCTTCTCCCTCTCAACTTAGTTGGGTGGTTCATTGGGCTAGCCGAATATTCTTCTGTCTAACCGAAGCTCTCCCTAGTGAATTAAGGTAAGTCTCATCTTAGGTCGCTGAATCCCTAGCACTAGCCGAACTTTGCTATCGTTCTCAGCTATGGCTATGCCACTTCTCCTTCTTCTGTCATATTATGTTAGACTCCTTTCTTTAGTCCCTTTCTTTTATCGATTTTCACTAGGGGTGTGTTCTTGGCATTGCGCTCTAGACAGTGGTGGTTGTTGGGTTTAGGCCGAATACTGCTACCCTCCTCTTCTAGTTTTTGTTTCGGTAAGAGGCTTATGTGGTTAAGTGGTTTATATTAAGGTTCTGTAACAAGTGAACTTTAATGCAGCGTGTTGCCATCAGGGGGGTGATTGGAGGTTAAAGAGATTTGAAACCTACTTGGGATATCAAGGTAAACGTTACGCATTGTTGAGATTTATGGGTACATAGTTGGGTGGCTAACTCAAATGTTTGAGAACTGACAAGGGATCATTATCTTGGTTTTAGATTGAGTGCGCGGAGTTTGACGTGTTTCTCTCCAAAAAGGTGTGTAACTGTACACCATTCCTGTTACTGATCAAAAGCCAAAAGGTGTGCATTCACACTCCTGCTTTATTGCAGTTCGGCTAAAGCTGAAAAGCTGAAACATTGGATTTACGATCTCGCGTGCGTGCGAACGATCACGAGGTGAATTGAGCCACAAACTTTGGGTGACAGACCATTGAGGCCACCGCGAGCGCTCTCGTGGGCTCGGGCCGTCATGGGCCACTTGGGCTGAATAATGGGCCTTAGGCCCATTTACGCTATTTTAGTCACACGGGTTGTCTGAGCCATTTGTGACGACTGTAGACCTTCTGAAGGGTCATTATCGGTGCTGAGTTCCTAAAATCAATTAAATGACCGAAATACCCCTGAAGGGTAAAAATTACTGTTTTACCCCTATTTGACGAAATGACCTTTATAATGCTAGCAGTAGGTTATTTAATGTGTGAATGACATTTGCATGACTGGCTATGAGAATGAAATACTGCATACACATATTATTTATGACATGACATCTACATAGGATGGGTTATGATATAGAGGAAGTACTGTACTGGTGACTATGTCATATATGCTATTACTGGTGGCTTGCCACACTTACTGTTACTGGTAGCTACGTTGCATTATTGATATTACTGGCAGCTTTGCTGCAATTTTAGCGTGCTGGTTGGGTGGGTCGATTGATATCCCCACAGGTGTACTGGTTCGTACGGGTAGTGTGTTGGATGGTTATGGGATGGGTTGCATCTTACACTGTACTGATACTGTATGGGGCTTAGGCTCACTCTACTACTGAATAGGGCTTGGCGGATGCATTTGATCTTGAATAGGGATTGGCCCTGCATGCATCGACATCTTGTATTATTCACTGTTTGATTGTTATTGGGATTACACACTGAGTTTTCGTAAACTCACCCTGTTTCTAACTATGCAGGTAATCCCTAAGCTTTGATGGTTTGGAGCTGCGAGGGACTCGGTGGTGGCCACACTGCTGTTTCAGTTTCTTTTAATTGCAATTAGATTTCATTTTGGGTTTTAATTTATGTAATAAGGTCGTTGGTGGGTTTTAAGTTTTAATTTGGATTTTTATTTCTTACACTAAACTGCTAGTCTAGGAAAACACGAGTTTTTCAAAATGGCATGATTTTCTAAAGAACACGAGCTTCCAACAACAAAGTCTTTGAAATGCTTCCGCGGTTTTAAACGATGTAATATTCCAAAGGAAAACTAACCGATAATCATTTTGACGAGAATTTTTGTTAAATAATAATAAAAGGTTTTAGATTCAGTAATGGATTTTTACCGGAAAGATCAAATTTTGAAAAACCATGTGATGCGACGCACCAGATTCTGCCATAACGTCTAGGCCGGGTTTGGGGTGTTACATACTTGAATAACATAAGATAAGTCATTAAACATGTATAACCTCACTTGAAATCATCAATTCCATGAACATAGTGATACTTTCATTTTAACATCTCCTTTTCATTCCTTTTCATAGTTTTCATAATATAAGTCATTTGAATACTTATTGTTCTTTCCCATTTCATGCCCATTGAACCACTTAGAATAACATCAGATACGCGAGAAATCTCACAAAAAGTATGCTAAACATATAGTCGTAGCTCGTACGAGCTGTAAAATGGGCTTGCTCACACAAGTTGACAGTTGGAATGTAAGCTACACGATGCTGCTCACACAAGTTGATAAGGATCCACAACTAATGTCGGACCTCATGTAACAGCCTGTTTTTCAGTGGTGTCGAAAACAGTGGTTTTAGGACCACAAATCTGACAAATAAGTTTGTAAATATTATTTTTTACGAGTCCAATATGGTTTTAAAAAGGTTTTTGACATGGTAATTTATGTTATATGTAACGCCCCAAATTTTTGGGAATTCTGAAAAAAGTTTGTGAAACTAAAAATTCTGTGTTCTACTTGTTAAGTGTAGGTTTAATTGTGATAGTGGGCCTCTAGAAGGCCCAAGCTTAGGATAACCCGATAGTTTTAATTAATTTTAATTCCATAAGAGAAAGGGGTTCTGGTAAATTGGGCTTTGAGGAATTAATTGTGTAAAATAGATCACAAGGAAGCAAGTGGTGAAGTGGCATGTGACGCCATAGGGAAGGCTATAAGTGGCGTGTGGAAGCTAGGGAGGACCCAGGTTCAAGTCACATTGATAGCAAAACAAGGGATTAATTTTTATGAACAGAAAAGGTAGGTAATGGAAATGAAGTGAAAGACTGTTAACAAGAGTTTGAGTTGCTCAGGAGATGGAGCAAAGAGGGGATGAGGGAGAGAAATTAGGAGCTGATTAGGGAGAGATGTATTGGCTGAATGTTGGACTCTTAAAGAGCAAGAGGTGGCCGGCCAAGGGATTCTTTAAGGGGGCAAAATTCGGCTAGGTTAAGGAGCTAGTATAAATTCGGCACTTAGGGTAGTTGGTGCCGTTTCCTGACTTTTCTCCTCATCTTTTCTTTTCTCCTCTCCTCATCAACCTTTTCTCTTCATCTCCTTTCCTCCATTGCTGAACCTTCCTACCATCTTGTTCATCTCCATTTTTCCCTTCAACCGTTTCAAAACCTTCATAGCCTTTGGCCATAAAAAGCCAAAATCCCGAAAGCTTGATTCTTTTTGTGCCGATTTCTTATAACCAAAACCACATCTCTTCTCTTCATCATTTGTGGCCAATTCACCAGCCCTCTAAAACCTCAAGTTTTGACGACAAGACCATAGCAAAACCCTGTCGTTTTACCTTTCTAAACACAAGTTGCAAAAAGCTGAAAACCCCGCATTAAAAGGGACTTGGCCGAATATTGAAGTCACTAAAAGATCGACTTTTGTTATCATCTGAGGGCTTAGATCTACATCGGGATCGAGTGGGAAACTCATTGGAATCAGTCACTAAGGAATCAGTGGTAAGTCTTCTCCAAAACTTAGTCTTCTTACATATTTTAGGAAAAGCCGAAATCCCTAAAAGTTAGGGAGGTTGTCGATTTGGACTTGTAACCCTGAGGGGTCGTAATAACTATTTTGTTTTGGTAATAGCGTGATTTAGAGGCGGTTGATCAAGGGCTTGGACAGGTGGAACGATCGGATCTTTGGAGTTAACCATCTGTCAGCAGTAAGGTAAGAGCAATAAGGGTTTTAGGCATGTTTGGCCGAATGTGGTAGGGGACTATATACTCAATCTTATTTCGATATTTGGAGTAATATTAAGTGATTCAATTGTAGGCAGTTCGTGTGTAGATCTCGTTGAGGAAATCCCAAAACAGGTGTGTAACTAACACCCTCTCATAGGCTAGATCGGCAAAAGCCGAAATGCCGAAAAGCTGGTATTTTGGGCACTTGCGAGTGTGCGAATGCTCGTAAGACGTATGGGTAATTATTACTGGTAATCGAAAGTGATAAAACTGCAGTACGCGCGATTTCGTGCGTTTTGATATTTTGGGCTTAATGGGCCAAAACTGGGTCAATGGGCCAACGGGCCCAATTCGGTAAGAACACTCGGTAAGAGTTTCTGGCTAAACGTAATGGCTACGATATGCATGAAAACCTTAGAAATAGTTAGATGTACTAGTATAGCCCTATGTATGCAAAATTACCAGTATACCCTTATGTATGCAAAATTACCATTATACCCCTATTTATGCAAAATTACCATTATACCCCTATGTATGCAAAATTACCATTATACCCCTATGTATGCAAAATGACCTTTGTACCCCTAGGGTTAATTTTGTCTGAAAAGCATGATGAATTAAATCTGTATGATGTATGCCATGAATGTATATCTGTTGCATGGAGACATGGGTTATATTATGGAGGAAGCGTCCTGGTGTGTAACGCCCCCACGCCCGAGACCGTCGCCGGAGTCGAGTATGAGGTGTTACTAAGCTTAGTTTAACATTTTTAGAACTTTGGATTATTTGTTTCTACATTTACAGCTTTTAAGCTACTTGCGTTACAGTCACAAGAAAAATCATATCTCGAGTTACGAAACTCGAAATCAAGATCCGTAAATTTTCCCTGAATCTAGACTCATATACCTATCTACTAATTTTTTTATAAAATTTTTGGTTAGGTCAATTAGTACAGTTTATTAATTAAATTTACCCCTGTTTTAGGACTTGGCTGGTCTGACCTCTGTTTACTACGAACCACATTTATCTCTGTACAAAATTTATATGACTATGAAGTTTGTTTCTCCTAAAACTAGACTCAATAAGGATTCTTAGGATATAAAATACACCACCTAATTATATCTTTAAAATTTATGGTGAATTTCTAAAGTAGGAATAGGGGATTCAGAAACTGTTATGACCCTATTTCACTAAAATTCAAATATATTCTAACATATAATTCCTTTACCTGTTTCATTTGTTTCATGTGAAACTAGACATAATAATCTTCAATTTGATATGTAATCCATCACCAAATTCAATTGCTATGATTTTTAGTAAATTTTCAGACTCGCGTCAGTGTTGCTGCAGTATTCTATTTATGGCAAATTTCATCCCTCTTATGAGTTTTTATGCACTAAGTATCTTAATAATTTTCCTTAACATCAAACATAATCTAAACTTACCATTTTCATAATTTATCATTATCAAATATTTTCTCAACCATTCTGTCACCATATCATAAGATCATTTACACAAAATAAGTATATTGCTATACATGCCATACTTAAATTTACAAGCCATTTACCAAAAATCTTAGGATAGTGTGGTGAGCCTTCGACCTATCGACTCTGAACCGGCTTGTCCAAAAATACAATGAGTAAGAAGGAGGAGTAAGCATAAATGCTTAGTAAGTTCATATGTAAATAATAAATAACATAACAAACAATCAAACTAATCAACATTAGCATATATCATCAACACACTTATCACATTTTTAATCATTTTCACCATCTTATTACCTTATCGTGGTTGTAATCAACACTCAACCCGAGGGTTAAATACATACCTGTCCAAAATATTCATTTCTCATCACTTACCAATACGTCTCTTTTCATCTCGAGTATTCCTCCATTTGAGTAAAACTTTACCCGTTGAACACATCGGAATATAATTCGGATACATGGATAATTTGCGTATAAGTGCCACATATTCAATCAAGCAATCATGTAACCCGCCCATAAGCGAACTCGGACTCAACTCAATGAGCTCGGGCGTTCATATCCATAAGTGAACTCGGACTCAACTCAACGAGTTCGGATGCCTAGTTACATCTCACTCGGACTCAACTCAACGAGTTCAGACATTCGCATCCATAAGTGAACTCGGACTCAACTCAATGAGTTCGGATGCTCAACCATCCTAGTGACATGTCACTTGTATCCTAATCTATTCCTAAGGTTCAAACGGGATTTTTCTCGAACACTTATCCTTGCCGTCTTCCGTAGAATGCCAAAATCAATACTCGGTAACAATTATATTTAACAAGTAGCTCACATAAGTTACATATTATTTGAAATTAACCACAAAGCATACATTTCATAATGAAATTCAGCATAACACATAATTAATATCAATAACTTAAAAATAACTATTATGCTACATTATTTACACATGAACTTACCTTGGTACCAAAATACAAGGATTTTGCAATTTAGTCCACAATCTTTTCTTTTCCTCGATTGAGGTCGATTCCACATCTTTCTTGATTATGGAGCTTGGAAGCTTGAAACAAACCCTAGCTATGGAGAACCCTTGAAATTTCGGCCTAATGAAGAAGATGGACAAAAATTGGCTTTTAATTTTGTTTTTAATTCATTTTAATAACTAAATGACCAAAATACCCTTACTACTAAACTTTCCAAAAATTCCTTCCATGTCCTAATTTTGTCCATGAACTTAAAATTGGTCAAATTGCTATTTAAGACCTCCTCATTAATATTCCAAAACAATTTCATACTAAAAACTTCTAGAATGCAAGTTTTGCAACTTATTCAATTTAGTCCCTACTTTCAATTTAAGCACTTTAGGCATAGAATTTCATCACGAAATTTTCACACAATCATGCAATCATATCATAATCATCAAAATAATTATAAAATAATTATTTCTATCTCAAATTTGTGGTCACAAAACCACTATTCCGATTAGGCCCTAATTCAGGATATTACATGGTGGCTATACCACAAATTATCTGTTCTGGTGGCCCTGCCACGTATATCTGTTCTGGTGGCACTGCCACAAAATATCTGTATCTGGTGACTCTG
The DNA here is from genome assembly GCF_025698485.1 of Gossypium arboreum. Taxonomy (NCBI): domain Eukaryota; kingdom Viridiplantae; phylum Streptophyta; class Magnoliopsida; order Malvales; family Malvaceae; genus Gossypium; species Gossypium arboreum. Next base: position 31,619,470 of record NC_069076.1, read on the forward strand.
TCACATTTTCTGTATCTGGCAGCCATGCTGCATATTTCTGTGGCGTGTAGCGGTTGGGTGGGTCGAGTAGTCTCCCCACATGGTGAAAGGATGGTATGGGGGTGTATGTGGTTGGAAATGGTTGGGTTTCGCATAAGCATGATATATCTGCTCAGTGCTGCTCGGGCCTACGGGCTTTATTCGATATCTGCTCGGCCGAGGCCAACTTATTCATCTCGTGGTTTGAACTGATTTAGGCTATGGTTGGGTTGAATTACACACCGAGTTTTCCAAAACTCACCCTTATTTTCATCCTCGCAGGTAATCCTCAACCATAGTGGGCTTGGAGCTGTGAGGGAATTGGACTGGTCACATGTTTCTATGAACCTGGTTTCTTTTGGTGAACTGGACGTCCTTTAATTTCATCTATGGTTTTGGGTTTTAAGTGTAATAAGGCCTTTTAATTATTTTTATGGTTTTGTTTTACTTTTATTATTTTATTTTATTATGATGAAAAACTATGATAACTAAGGAAAATGGGTTAGCTTTAGGACGCGTTTCAAAAACATTAAGGGATTTCAAAATGACACGATTACAAGTAAGACTTCCGCTAAGCAAACGTTTTCAAACTTAATCATTCTCTTAAGATAGACATAACCAGACGGTTTTCTCAAAATTATACGAGTCATTAAGGTGTGGCAATGGTGGTGTGCATGTCTAGGATTGGATCCGATGGGAGCTTGGTACTTAAGCAGTCCGACGGACTCACCTCCTCTTTTCCTGGTTTCCTACCTGGTGCACAGCTTCTATTCACTTTAACCTACTTTTAAAAGTATCTTTTACAACACCAACTAAGTTTTCCAAACTAAGTAAAATGGAACATTTTGAACGCATCGATGTGGCGCACCGGATCCGGTCATAACGTCTAGGCCGGGTTTAGGGTGTTACATTATATGATTAATTAAGTTCAAGTAGCAAGACCCTAAAGTCAAGTGGTTTTAAAAAATGAGATATCGAGACCTCATTTCTATAAAATGAGATGTAAATATTTTTATAAATATTTATAGAGTGTTATTAAGGTTGTATTAAAGTTCTGTTAAGAAATTTTAATGTTTTGATAGTTAATTAAGCAAAAAGGACTAAATTGTAAAAGTTAAAAAAGTCAATCGCTATTAGTTTAAAGATGTTAAATTGACTAAATAATTATAATTGGATGGCCTTACCACTTGAAAAAGTCAAGGCTTGGTTTATAGAAACGAGTTCCCGATACCTCATTTTCTAAAACCACTTGACTTTACGGTCTTACCACTTGAACTAAATTAATCATTCATATAATAGAAATTATCATATCTAAAACCTTTTTAAAATCATATTTGACTCATAAATATTAAATAATAATATTTACAAACTTACTTTTCAAATTTATGGCCCCTAAACCACTGTTTCCAACACCACTGAGAAACGGGTTGTTACAAGTTTCGTCTGTTTCTCACCTTTGTACCAATTTGCATACAATTCAAAATATATTTGATAAACATGAATTATTCATTTCCAACATAAACATCACATTTATGTAGAAACGTATATCCTATGAACGTACCAGGTACAAATAACAATAGCAGAAGTGTCAGGGACTAGTCTGCAATTTTTCATTTTCCTCGAATATCTACTGGTTGTTTCAAATCTTGATTTATAAGGTAATTCAATTTAAATTATTAGTGTCAATTACATTAAATCATCATATTAGTTGTTTATGTCAAATTAATTTTAGTTTTCACAATTTTCCTAAAGTTTCAAATTTAATTCAATTTAATCCATAAAACTAAAAATATCATCTCTTTCACATTTAAGCTCCATTTTCAAGTTCATCCTTCTTTAACCCTAATGAAATAGTAATTACAAAAATCTCATATCAAATCCACAATATTTTCATTTTAACCCCTAAACTTGAAACTAGCCAAATTCACTTTACAAATTAGTCCTTAATCATTTCTAAGCTTACAACCAAACCATTTAACTTAAAAAAAAAAACTTCAAATTCATCAATGGCAACATTTCAAAACTTTGACAATTTTACAAAATAGTCCATGGGCTAGCTAAACACTCTCAAAAAACATAAAATTTACTAAAAACAGGCCTCAAAAGTACTTATATGCAAGGTTGAGAGCTTGGCCAAAATTTTTTAAGTTCAACAACAGAGTTTTCAGTTTTGAAAAAAAAGAATAATGATGATGATGATGATGATGATGTTTTCTTATTTTTTTATCATATATTATTATTTAAAATTAAAAATAGATGAATTTACCTAAAAAGACCTATTTCCAAGTATATTTATGGAAATGGTCGATTTCAGCATTATTTACCGGAAAGGGCCGGTTTTGGCAAAACCCATCCATGTAGGAGCATTTTAGGGGTAAATTTCCAGCAAATTGCGCCTCTAGGGGAGCGTTTTTGCCATGTCAACACAACGCACTAACGTGGACACACTTTGCGGACGTGGCAAAAATGCTCCACTAGGGGTGCGTTTTGCTCCGTGTTTTTTATAGGTTAGGGATTTTTGCATGTTTAGTCCCTAGAGTTTTTTAGGGTTTTTAGGTTTTGGGTTTTGCTAAAATAATTTAGGTTTAAGGTTTATGTTTTTGTTAAAATAAGTTAAGGTTTAGGGTTTTAGTGAATTTTAAAAATAAATTAGGATTTAGTGTTATTTTGTAAAAATTAATTAAATTAGGGTTTATGGTTTTAAATAAATTAAGTAAATTAGTGTTTAAGGGTTTTCAATAAATTAATTAAATTAGGATTTAGGGTTTAAGGTTAAACTTAATTAAATTAGGGTTTAGTTTTTTTAAAAAAAATAAAATTGTGTTTAGTTTTTTTAACAAAATTGACTATTTTTATCCTGAAAAAATAATTTTGAGAAGACGTTTCTAAACAAATAGTGTCAAAAATGTTTCAAGCAAGATGCACTGTATGCAAAATTACTGAAAAAAGCTCCCACGTGGATGCTCTTTTTCTAGAGCAGTTCCTGAAAAAATAATTTTGAGAAGATATTTTTGAGCAAATAGTGTCAAAAACGCTTCAAGCAGGATGCAATGTCAGCAAAATTTCTAAAAAAAAGCTCTCACGTGGATGCTCTTTTTCTAAAGTAGTTCATGTTTGGCCTTAGCATATAAATGAGGCAAATTTCATTCTCAGGTTGCATAGGTTACAGCAAGAAAAATTAGAGAGGCTAAGCAAAATAGAAATTGAAGATGAGTGAACATAATAGTGTTGTTATTTACTATGATGGTGAGGTCCGTGACACCGAGAACGGCATTGTTTTTTTATCAGAGAACACAACGCGAATGGTTTTTAACCACAGCATAGATTTTATAGAATTTTGTAATGGAATGACGCCAAGTAGGGTTTCTTCTATTAAGTATCAATTTTGTGCTTTGATTAATCCCGTGACATATAACTCATTTGATATCAAAGGTGGTCGTAGCTTTGAGGCGATAGTGCAGACTCATCTTGCTAGTGGATCCACCTATCTTGAGTTATATGTTCAATTTTCATCGCCAAATGAAACATTTGTGACTTCAACATCAACTGTTGTTCGAGAGGAATACACGACCCCTGCCGAACATTCATTAGTGAGAGACAAAACACAGAAGCACACATGTTTGGTGGCAGTATGGAAAACACAATTCCTGCATGAAACTTGATTAATGGATGTGATACGTGATATTCGTGATAGGTTTTAAATATTTATAATGAATTGTTCTTGAAACTAACTATTATCACGATGAAGGCAAGTGTACCTATCGAACAATAGTATAGCTTTAGCAAGATCGGATTATCGAACCCAAAGGAACTAAAAGTACTAGTATCAACTTTCTTTTTATTATCTAGCCTAAAAAATAAAAGGGTTTTGTTTATCTAGCTAATTAACTAAACTAAGAAATCATAGAAAAGAAAATTGGGGAAAATACTTTTTGGAAAACTCGATTGATTAAGACAATACCTAAGGAAAAATCCACCTAGACTTCACTTGTTATTTGACTCTGAATCTGACGATTTATTCATTCAACTTGTTCCATAGAGATCCCTAAGTTATATTATTATCTCTCTCGAGACTAACAACGTCTAACCCTAGATTGAATAATTGAAATCTCTTTCTAATTAACACCCTAGGTTTGCATTAACTCGATCTATGGATCCCCTTATTAGGTTTCACCCTAATCCTATCTCTAGGTGAGCAATCAACTCTGCTTAATTATGACAAATTTACTATTAGACAGGGTCTATTCCTCCTCTAAATAAGAGCTTAACTTGAATCAATATCTTGGAATATCAAAGTAAAAATTAAGAACACATAAGTAAGAACAAGTCAAATATTTATCATACAATTCAGATAATAATAACAAGTTCCGTCTTAGGTTTCATTCCCCTTAGGTATTTAGGGGTTTTAGTTCATACTAATAAAAGAAAACATCTCAGAAGAATAAAAATAACAAAACATAAGAAAACCCAAAACTCCTGAGGGAATTTAAAGGGAGATCTTCAGTCTTGATGGTGAATTTTGCTTTTGAGATGGATCGATCAGCTTTCCTTGAGCAATTCCTTGCTTCCTCCTGTGCCTCCCCCTGTCTAAGTGACTCCTCAGGTGTTTTTATAGGCTTTAGAATGCCTAAGAGCCTTCAAAATTGGCCTTTTTCGAATTGGACTAAACTTGGGCTCGGCAGGGACACGCTCGTGTACGATTGCTTAAGGCCATGGTCAAGGCTGTTAAATGGGCACGGGCGTGTGATCTACCTGTGTAAATCATGCTTTAACCTTGCCAAAGGCACACGGCCATGTGATCTGCCCGTGTGAGGAAGCCCAGGCCGTGTTGATTTCGTACATTGGCCCATTTTCTTCGCTTTTGGCCCATTTCTCATTCCTTTCACTCTCCTATGCTCACCTAAGTATAAAACATGAAATTAAGGCTTTAGGAGCATCGAATTCACCAATTTTAAAGAAAAATCATCCATAAAATGTGCTAAGAATGGGATAGAAATATGTATAAATTATGGTTTATCAAATACCCCCACACTTAAGCATTTGCTTGTCCTCAAGCAAAATCCTCAACTCATAATCAAAATAAATTCTTCTCAACTTATAATTTCTATCGATAATATCTCAAAATAATCCATAGGTAATCATACATTGAAAATTCAACTGAAAGAACATCAAAGTTTCAAACATTCCAAGTTAAGCATTTTATTATGAAAACATAGGTGTCTCCCCTCATCTAAGTAATTACCTTTGGTTCAAAATATTACAGAGTTTCACATCCTCACTAAAGATTCACTCAAATCACTTGAGGTGTTTAAGGACAATAAATGAAGCACTCAATAGTCAATAGTGAAAAGTCATTACCATAGGCTTGCATGAAAATCAAATCTCCACCACTATAAATTAAGATGAAACATCAATCAAAAGGTCTTTAGAGGGTTGTAACGTGGCTTTGGTTAGAGGGTGTGGTCACAAAATGAAAGAAAGAGTTAGAATCGAGATTGAATTGAAAAATTTCCTAACTAGAATAAAGACTAGTCATCAATTGCGTACAATAGAGCTTTTTCTCAGAATATGGAATTTAACTTCTTTAGCTCAGAACATCACTACTACTAATATGTATACATGTATTTTTTTTAAGAACACGTTAAATTACAAAATAGAATAAAACATAGCTAAGCAACTATTCCAACTCAAATCTCGACAAAAACAGGGATCAAATTAATTTAGGGGATTTCAACAATAATAAGTTATAGGTTATTATTAAGGGTAAATTAATGAATGAGTTGTTAGGCTCAAGGGGGTTCACTAAGGGTTAATTGTGAAGGTAGGCTTTTATGGAGTGAGTGGGTTAAACCTAAGTGCCTTTGTCATTTTGACATATCAAATCAAATGGTGTGGTCTTGACATGCATAATCAAACAAGTTCTAGAATAACAATTCAATACTAACGCACTCATAATGAAAGTGAGCATGAAAGAAATAACAGATGCTCTAAAGGCTCAAGATCTCACAAAAATTATGGCTTTTTGATGTTTAAACTTGTGAATTCCAACTCAAGGTAATACATAAACTTGGGGAAACAACCTAAAAGTTTTTAATTCTTCAAAAATCAACTTATCATGCTTGATTCCCTAATGTCTTAAAGTTTAAAGAATCAATGCATAAATGCCTATGTTTTAATTCAAGATATATCAATAAACATTATAGACTAATTGGAATTCATTCTAATAATGATATGAGAAGATCGCATGAGAATAAAACAAAATTTCAGGGATTTTTCTGATATAAAAGACCCCCCACACTTTAGGTGTACATTGCCCTCAATGTACAAAGGTAGATATATTGAAAAAGATAGATTTATAATCATAAGATAGGGAGAGAAGTGAAACTTCCTGAATGATGAATGAATTCCTTAAACTGGAGTTTTGGAGAACAATTGGGGTGAGAGTGGAGGAGGATACTCCGATGGAGGTAGAGGTTCATTAGTCCATAAGGCCTGCGCCAAAAGAATATTATATCTAGTGGTAGCTATGGTCGTGGTCGAGTAGGACATGGCAGTCATGGAGAACCTTTCCCGTTGGAGTTTTCAGTTCCTATGTGAGGATGAGCTTTGGAGCTCTTTCTGACTATGATAAAATCAGGAACTCTGTAAGAGGTATACTGAAGCATAATTACTCGTAATGAAATAGCCGAAGAATAAAAATTGTAAAAACTCAGGATAAAATAGTATTAAAAGGAAATAAAAAATAATTTCAAAATATAGAGATAAAAATAAAAATAAAATAAATAATAGGTGTTTATAGAGAAATTGGGGCACACAGCAATGGGGCACGCCCGTGTGCTCTAATCTCAGCCCGTGCGTTTCGTAGTTTTCAAAATTAGGCCCATTGGTGTACATGGCCATGTTGCACGGCCGTGTCATCTCAGTTCGCTTCTTCCACGCCCTTGTATGCAAGCGCACGCCCATGTTAAATTGATAAGTTTACCCACTGTTTCAAAACACGGGCGTGTTGCAGGCCCGTGTTATTTTGGAAGTTTCACCCACGGCCATGTCGCACGGCTGTGCCTACTTATCGCATCCCGTGTTGGGGAAGAAATTTCTACCCTGTTTTCACATGGCCATATCGCACGGCCATGTTGCATCCCGTGGTATGTGCACAGCCTATGGCACGTCCGTGTGCCTGGTCGTGTGTGCTTTAGAAAGCTTGTGTTCCATGAGTCGGTTAGTATGTTAGATGTTAAAACTAAAATTTAAAGAAATTAAAATATTGTTAGTGCTCGGGTTGCCTCCCGATAAGCGCTTATTTATAGTCTAAGCTCAATTTACCTCTCTGGTGTGTGATCATGGTGGATCATGGAGTTTACACTTCTCATCCCTGCTATAAATTTTATCAACATAACATTTAAGACAAGTACTATTTACCTTGAAGGTGCAGAGTCTTCCCAAAATTAAAGGAACATTACTGTCCTCTTCTATGTCTAAAACAACAAAATCAACTGGGGATATAAATTTGTCAATTTTAACGAGTACGTCTTCAATAATACCCCTAGGAAATCTGACAGTTTTATCTGTTAATTGAATGCTCATCCTAGTTTGTTTGGGTTTTCTTAGACCTAGTTGCTTAAACAATTTGTAAGGCATAACATTGATACTAGCCCCTAGAATAGTCAATGCATTATTAACATCTAAACTACCAATTAAACAAGGAATTGTAAAACTCCCTAGATCTTTTAGTTTGTTGGGTAGCTTATTCTGAAGAATGGCTGAGCAAACCACGTTCAGCTCTACATGCGACCTTTCATCTAACTTTCGTTTATTTGCTAGAAGTTCCTTTAAAAATTTGACTGTGTTCGGCATCTGCGAAAGTGCTTCAATAAACGGTAGGTTAATATGTAGTTTCTTTAAATGTTTAAGGTATTTACCAAATTTTTCGTCTGAGCGGTCTTTCCTTATCGCATTTGTGACAGCCCTAAAGTGACCCTAGTCGGAAAGCGGTTTCGGGACCGCTAAACCGAGTCACCAAATTATTTGAATATGATATTTATTGTCTAAAATATGTGATTATGAATGTGTGAAAGTTTTAAGCTTCGATTTAGTAAATTGCATGTGAATTTAGTCAATAGGACTTATGTGTGACACTTTTGAAATGTGATAGGTTAATCTATAAGGATCTATTAGTGCATGTAATCAAAGGGGTGGACTTGCATGTCAATTTCCCCAATTTAATTACTAGTGGCCGGCCATGACAAAGGGTGATGGGCAAAACATGTCATAAAACATGTTGTGCTAATGGTTTATGTGAGAAAGGATATAATAATAATGGGAAGGTAAATGATGACAAAAAAAAATGTGTGTGGTTGCCCCCCCTCCATTGCCGTGAATGGAAGAAAGAAAACAAGAGAAAAGAAAAAAAAATGTTCATCTTCTTCTCCTACCTCTCTCAAGCCGAAATTAACCAAGAAATGGAAGAAAGCACACCTAAGGCATTCGGCCATCATGTGTGGGGGGGAATTAAGGTATGATATCATGTGATTCTTTTGGAATTTTTGTGAAGTTGAGTTTGTTTTGGTGCTCATAACATGACCCATGTGTTAATTTTTGAGTTTGTGTTGCAAGAAACATTTGGTTATGTCCTTATATGTCAAATTGATGATAAATTTTTGATATTTGGTGAATGAATATGGGTTTCGGTCATGGTAGATAACAAAGAATGTGGTTGTTGTTCTTGTTAATTTGGATGAATTTTTGGTGGATAGGTGCTTGAATCAAACAAATGATCATGTGTGTACACTAGGTGCTAGTTGAGAAGAATCGGTCACTATATTGGAGGCCATTGCGAATATGAGTTTAGTTATTGAGAGGGATGAATGTGTTTTGAGTTGATGGAATAAAAGAATGCTTAAAGATGTGTCACAACAAATTATATGTTAAGCTAAGGTTGTTAAATTATCAATCTTTCTTCCTAGCCGAATATGTGTTTATAAAGTTGAGTTGTTAAATAGATTTTGAAGTTAACCCATGCATTTATTTTTGAATTTAAGAAGAATGATACATTCGACTATGCTTTGATGTGCTTGGATTGTTGTTCATTGAGTAAATGATTGAGGAATGGTTAGAAGAATTTGAATGCTAAACTAGTTGATTTGTTTGATGATATATATATATATATTCGGCAATGGGATAAAATGTGTATTAAGGTAAGTTTCATGGTGATTATGCTTGTGATGTTGGGTTAATATTCGGCATTGAGTAATGTGGGGTAAGGTGATTAATCGGCTATGAAATTAGCTAAATTGAATAGGTATGTTTAATGATATGTTTAGTATAATGTATGATCTTATAACTCGGTTTGGTATTGAGATAAAGGTTAGATGTATGATTGGATTTTGGTATGTGTTAAATTGGTCAATCAAAGATTAAATGATATGTGATTGCCAAATGTGATTGTTAAGTGAATAATATTAGTTAAGTACTTAAGCAAATCTATTGTTTTACTTAAGCTTAAGAGCAAAGAGGATCAAAGTCGGATAGGGGAAAAGAGAAAGTAAACGAATAGCCGTGGACATCTAATCGTCGACCACTTCCGAGGTAAGTTTTAAGCGATTAAACGTTGAGTAAATTCAATCATAATAGGACATAATGAGTTGATTTAATAAGATATGATGTGGCCATGATATGTCTTAAACTCAAATGGTAAGTTCATAAGTGTTTGGACTTGGAAATTTAAGAGCAAATTGTAATAATTTGCTTGGACAGCAGCAGTAATGTGATTTTAGAAAATCACTATAAATTGTTGGTGTGGAATTATAGGCTGAATAAAATATGTAATCAAAGATTAGTTGGTCTAGTTTCTTATAAAAGAGACCGTGGAAGCAAAGAAATTTCCTATAAAGAGATATTTAAAGTTGTGTGGGACAGTGTCAGAATGACTCCGAAATCCCCTGTTCTGTTTTTGGAAAATCATTATAATTTGTACAAAAATGGTTATAAGATAAGATTTAAATGCTTAGACTCCATAATGAGTCTAGTTTCAAATGAAATCAAATAGAACACATTATGAATTCTGTAGAATGAAAAATTTGATTCGTAGTGAAGAGTGGTCAGATTAGTCAAACAGTGAAACAGGGGAAACTTTAAGAAAAATCTGGTATTGATTGGCCAAACCTAAAATTCTGAAAATTTTATTGATGGAAGATATATGAGTCTATATTCAGGGAAAATTAACGGCAATTGATTTTGAGTTTTTTAGCTCCAGTTATAAATAATTTAGTGACTATTGCTCAGGAAAACAGCTTGTGGTGAATATGTGAATTTGTTGTAAACATTGATGAAACTATTTGAGTTGCTTATAAGCTATGGCTGAAATTGATGTACAAGATAAATATATATATGTGTGATATGTATATGTGGTAAAGCCGAATGGCTAATGTGAAATATATGTGTGATATGTATATGTGGTAAAGCCGAATGGCGAAATGTGAAATATGTATGAGATATGTATATGTGGTAAAGCCGAATGGCTAATGTGAAATATATGTGTGATATGTATATGTGGTAAAGCCGAATGGAGAATGTGAAATATGTATGAGATATGTATATATGGTAAAGCCGAATGGCGAATGTGAAATATGTATGAGATATGTATATGTGGTAAAGCCGAATGGCGAATGTGAAATATGTATGAGATATGTATATGTGGTAAAGCCGAATGGCTAATGTGAAATATATGTGTGATATGTATATGTGGTAAAGCCGAATGGCTAATGTGAAATATATGTGTGATATGTATATGTGGTAAAGCTGAATGGCTAATGTGAAATATATGTGTGATATGTACATGTGGTAAAGCCGAATGGCGAATGTGAAATATGTATGAGATATGTATATGTGGTAAAGCCGAATGGCTAATGTGAAATATATGTGACAGCCTTAAAACGACCCTAGTCGGAATGTGGTTTCGGGACCACAAAACCGAGGCATAAAAATAATTTGATATTTATTTTGATGCCTATAATATGTGTTAACTCATGTGTGACTTTTTGATGCTTTAATTTAGAGTTATAAATGTGAATTTCACTAGAAAGGACCTAGTAGAAAACTTTGAAAGTATGATGGGGAAATGTATGATGACTAATTAAAGCATGCATGCAAAACAATGGCCTTGCATGTCAAATACCCCCTTTTTACAAGTGATGGCCGGCCATGACAAGGAGTATGGGCTAAACATGTCATGAAACATGTTTTGTTGGTGCATTAGGGAAACAATAAACAAATAAGCATGGGTAGTAAAGAAAGAAAAAAAATGTGTGTTGAGTGAAACCCCCCATTGCCGTACATGGAAGAAAAGAAAAGAAAAAATTTTGCTCATCCATTTCATTCTCTCTTGACCGAAAATACTAGAGGGAAGGGAGGAATTTTGCTTCATGCTTGGGTTGGAAGAGGATTAGGAAGAGGTTTGGCTATATTTGCATCAAGATTAAGGTATGTTTGATGTTGTGCCATGAGATTCATGCATGTTTTTGGTTGCTAACTTGATGTTCTTATTAGCCCATGGTTCAAATCTTTGTTATATCATGGGGATGGTATTTGGCCAAGGTGGATTTTGAGTTAATGCCATTGCATGTTAAATATGAAGCTTGATGATGATACATGTGATGGTGGATTGAGGACTCTTAGATTTTCTTTGAGCATTTTTGAATGATATACTAAGTTCTTTGTGTAATCGTGACCAAAATTGGTGTTGTGATGTATTCGCCATGGTACATCCCCAAGTGTGATTTATGCTCTTTGCATGGAGAGTAAGATTTGTGTTTCAAATCATGTTCATGTTTAGTTACAATCAACTTGAGATTCGGCTCTAGCATACATATATGTATATATGTTTGAGCATGATGTATTGGTATGACGTATATACTATCTTAAGGTATATACTTACTTATGATGATGTTTTGGTTATGAAGGAAATGATAGATGTGTATTGAGTTACAATATGGAAAGGTATTAGTTAGTAATGTATGCTGTTTTGTGTGGTAATAAGTGCATAAATGGTCTCAACATGGACATGCATATTCGGCCACATGAAGGGAAATTGGTGAGCATGTATTCGGTTAGAGGCAACCATATTGAAGCCTTATCTTGGCTTAGATTGTTGACTAAATGGGTAATAAGTGAGGATGGTTGCGAATATACAAACATACATATGCATGTGTAATTGACTTATGAATGTTTAGCAAGATGGTTAAACTAGTTGATTTATTGATTAAGCTCAAGGAGTTAAAGAAGGAGAATCAAGCAAGGGAAAGGCGAAGGTCATCGAGTAGCCGACTTGGACTATTTTACCCAACACAAGGTAAGTCATTAAGCATATATTTGATATTGCTTAAATGATTGTAATATCTATGCAATTGTGTTTAATGAGATGAAATATATACAAATGTATGTGTATGAAAAGATGATAATGTTGAGCGTAAAAGAGATAGTGAAATGTGTAGGAAGTTTGCTTGGCACTAAGTGTGCGAGAAATAGATGTGTACGGTGTGAGATTGGCTTGAGTGTGCGAAGCTTGTAATGTACGGCACTAAGTGTGCGAGTTTGGACTATATGGCACTATGTGTGCGGGCTTGAATCATATGGCACTAAGTGTGCGTGATTGAGTATTAAGCACTATGTGTGCGAACTCTACACATATCTCCGATTGAACATTTATATGGAGGCGTGACTTTATCGAGATGAGTATGGACAGCGGAAAGAGTAAGTACCTTGAGTTCATGGCTAATAGATGCTATATTCATGCTCGGGGTGGAGTTGGTAAGATTTAAATTTATGTGATGATTTCAATTGCATTCCCGTAAATAAGGTATCGTGGAATAGATAAAGTTCATTTGATTGCATGATTGTTGCGGAAATGAAATGATGTATGGAAATTGCTTCAAATATCCTATTGAACAGTATATGAAATGTAAATGTATGACTTGGTATGAGATTGATCCGAAAGATCTAAGGAACTATGGTATAGTTCGGTATGGCTGGAACATTTGGCCTTGTTTCATTATTTCATTTTATGATAATTGTATTAATGGATGGTTGTGGAATGCTTATGACTTACCGAGTTATAAACTCACTCGGTGTTTTCTTGTCACCCATTTTAGGTTCCTTGGGCTCGTCTCCTTTTGGGTGTTCGTAACCGTCAACGAAGTCATCACACCGGCGAGCAATCTTTGGTATTGTCTTCTTAGTCGACTTAGGAGAACATTTGGCATGTATGAGCTATTTTGTTTTGTTAAATTTTGGGTTGTAAACTTTAAGCCATGTGAAAATGGCCTATGTGGTCGTTTGAGTGGGATGCTAGAATCTATAGCCACGAGTCTTAGAAACCTTAATTTTGATAAGGTGGCCATAATTTGTGTCACGTATGATGGATGAGTAGTAAGACTAAGGAAGGATTCATGAAATTGGCATAGTCTACTGCAGTAACTGTTGCGGACAGCAGCAGTGATATGAGATCGAAAAATCACTAAAAATAGTAGAAGTGGAATTAATAGCTAAAAAAATTACATACTCGAAGCTTGATGGGTCTATTTTCATATGGATGAAACAAAATGACCATATGAGCTGTATTTTAAGAGATATTAAAGTTCTCGTGAAATAGGGCCAGAACGGTTTTTGGATCCCCTGTTCCGACTTTGGAAAATCATTGTAAATTAACCAGAGATAATTAGGAGTCATGCCATATATGTGTAGATTCCTCTCTGAGTCTAGTTTCTATAGAAACAAACGGCATCAGTATTGAAGCCCTGTACAGGGAGATATCCAATTCGTAACGCACAAAGGTCATTGTAGTCTATCCCTGCAACAGGGGAGATTTTAACTAATAAACTGTACTAATTGGCTCGACAAAAAATTCTAGAAAAAAATCTGTAGATGGACATATGAATCTAGTTTCAGGGAAAAATTACGAAACTGATTTTCGAGTTGTAAAACTCAAGATATGATTTTTGAAGCGACTAGTACATAGATTGGCAGCTTGTCTAGGAAATTCTCAATAAATGGTTTGAAGTCTGTTAACACCTTGTGTTCGACTCCGGCGACGGTCTCGGGTTCGGGGTGTTACAGTATATATGAGATATGTATATGTGGTAAAGCCGAATGGCTAATGTGAAATATATGTGTGATATGTATATGTGGTAAAGCCGAATGGCTAATGTGAAATATATATGAGATGTGTATATGTCGTAAAGCCGAATGGCGAATGTGAAATATGTATGAGATATGAATATGTGGTAAAGCCGAATGGCTAATGTGAATGTTGTAACATGCGATTAAATGTACATGAAACTTGGAAATATATTCCGGGTGAGACCCGATGACTACGTGTGGAGATTATGTCCGGTAAGACACGATGACTACGTGTGGAGATTATGTCCGGTAAGACCCGATGACTACGTGTGGAGAGTATGTCCGGTAAGACCCAATAACTTCGTGTGGAGATTTAAATCGTCTGAGCTAAAGGTCTCACCGATAATCCGAGTAGAGGTTAAAGCTATAAGACTTCGTAATAAGAATCTCTTATAAATATATTCAATGCGAAAGGTTAAACAGGTATGTACTCCAAGTTTATATATGATGCATACGAGAGCAATCTATGGGACTATTCCTATGATTATGTGACATCGGATTAGTGTGAGAGGTTATGTGAAATCATACGATATATTTATGTCACATGAGCTCACTTTTATGTGAGAGTTTATCTGCCTATTGTATATGATGAGATGTGCATATTCGGTAAAGGGATGGTATGCCCGAAGGAAAAGTGAAATAAAAATACGAACAACTATGTTATAATTTGATTGTTATCTGTTGACACTGCTTAAAACTTACTAAGCATTGTAATGCTTACTCCGTTTACTCTGTTTCCTCTGTCTTATAGGTCTCATTGCGAAGCTACAGGCTCGGGGATCGTCAGCAACTAGTCACACTATCACTATCCACCGCTTGTTACTGCTATGTTTAGAACTATTTTATGGCATGTATAGAATAGACTAGTGGCGGAAGAATATTTTTGGTTAATGTATATAAGCCATGCGAAAATGGCATCTTTTGAATGTTTACTTAGTGAAGTTTAAATTTTACCTTTGGCTGTGCTTAGTACTTATTTAAATGAACGATCTTTAATTCAAGAAAAAGTTCAAAATTTTACTGTTCTGATGTGAGTTACAAGTCCGGTAATGCCCCTTACCTATTTTGGCGACGGTTACGGGATAGGGGTGTTACAGCATTGAGGTATGGCACACGAGGTTTATATTCTATACTTACCAATTTTTGTTCTTTTGGACTACCTCATTCTTACATTCGCTTACCACCAGTTCTGGCCTTGGTTTTTCCACTAACCCTTCCTTATCTTGAATGGCAATTGCGTTGAGTTGCTCCCTTGGGTTAGATTCAGTGTTGCTTGGCAGGCTACCTTATGGTCATTTAGAAATCAACTTGGCGAGCTATCCAATCTGAGTTTCAAGCCCCTATATTGATGCTTGTTGATTTTTGAATGCCGTCTCAGTATTCTGAAAATGAGTCTCTGACACCGAGATGAATTTAGTTAGCATCCCCTCAAGGTTCGACTTTTTCTCCTGCTGGTATGGTGGTTGCTGAAAGCCTGGAGGGGGTGGTGGTTTTTGATTTCCTTGGCCTCCCCATGAAAAATTTGGGTGATTCCTCCAACCTGCATTGTAAGTATTGCTACAAGGATTATTTTGAGATCGAGGATTATTACCCATGTAATCTAATTACTCGTTCTCCATGTTGTGGCCATAAGGTGGGTATTCTGAATTGCTCGATCCACCTCCATTTGCTTCGCACTGTATTACTTGGTAAACCTATGAAGAACCGAGAAAACCATCAATTTTCTTATTCAAGAGTTCTACTGTGACAGCCCAAAATTGACCCTAGTCGGAATGTGGTTTCGGGACCACAAAACCGAGGCATAAAAATAATTAAAAATTTATTTTGATGCCTATAATATGTGTGTGCTCATGTATGACATTTTATGATGATTGATTTAGTGTTATAAGGGTGAATTCCACAAGAAAGGACTTAGTAGTGAACTTTGAAAGTATGATAGGGAAATGTGTGATGACTAATTAAAGCATGCATGCAAAATAATGGACTTGCATGTCAAATTCCCCCTTTTTATAGGTGGTGGCCGGCCATGACAAGGGAGGATGGGCTAAACATGTCATGAAACATGTTTTGTTGGTGCATTAGGGTGAAATAATAAACAAAGGTGTATGGGTGATAAAAAAATGAAAAAAAAAATGTGTGTGAGTGTGGTAATCCCCCCCTTGCCGTGAGTTGAGAAAGAAGGAAGAAAAAAATTTTGTTGTGTTCATCCTTTCTCATCCTTTTGGCCGAAAATCATAAGGAGGAAGAAAGAGGATTTTTGCTTCATGCTTGGTTTAGAAGAGATCTAGAAGGTGATTTGGCTAAATTGGCATCAAGATTAAGGTATGTATGAGGTTGTGTTAGGAGTTTCATGCATGTTTTGGTTGCTAACTTGATGTGCATGTTAGCCATGGCTCAAATCTTTGTTATGCCATGGAAATGGTATTTGGCCAAAGTTGTTATGGTGATAAAGCCATTGCATGCTAAGTGTGAAGCTTGATGATGATGCATGCAATGATGGATTGTCTACTCTTGAGATTTCTTTGTAGCCATCTTGAGTAAGACTTTGAGTTTTCTTTTGTTTAACCATGATTGAAGTTGAAAAGGGCATGATTGTCATATTCGCCATGATGCATTCATGAGCATGGTTCATGCTTCTTGCATGTTAGTTAAAATGTGTGTTTTGGATGGCTATGGACACCTTGAAATTGCCATGCTCATATATGTATATATATGTTTGCACATGATGTTTTGGTTATGAAGTAAGTGATGAATATGTTTGTTTAAAGAAGAAGATGTTGAAGAATGATTGTGAAATTGCAAGCACATTCGCCTAGCACACATATGAGTGCTTGATGCTATATTATAAGTTTTGAGCTACAATATGCAAAGCATTAACTAGTAAAATGCATGCTGTTTTGTGTGGTATTAAGTGCATAATTGGCCTCAACATGGACAAGTATATTCGCCTTAGGTAGCCTATTGATGGCCTTAGCTTTTCCTTGATGCTCGAATGAATTGTATTGAATTGCTTGATGTAGTATAAAATGTGCATGACCATTGTGTATTCAAGCTAAAGGGTGGCCATATGACCATTTAAACTCCTTGTCATATTCGACCATAAGCTAGCACAATGAGGTTTTAATAAATTGAATTTGTTGAATTAGCTCAAGAGCTTAGAGGGCCACAATTGGACAAGGGGAAGGAAAAAGTAATCGAATAGCCGTAAAAGCCGTTCGACAACATCCGAGGTAAGTCCTCAAGAAGTGACCTTACTTGAATTATGTGGAATGAAATATGGATGTATTGATTATTGATTTATGTGTGTATGAGTATTCGAATGATACCCGGGCTAAGTCCCGAAGGCGATTATGCTAGTGATTATAATTGTGTTTGAGCCTTAGTAACGAAAATAAATATGTATGTCCAATGATTATTGATGTATGTGTGCATGAGAAATTGAATGATATCCGGGCTAAGCCCCGAAGACAATTATGCTGGAAATTATAACCGGGTTAAGACCCGAAGGCAATTGTGCTAGTGGCTACATCCGGGCTAAGACCAAGGCATTCGTATGCGAAGTCATTCTATCCGGCTAAGACCCAAGGCATTTGTGCAAATCGTGATATCCGAGTTAAGTCCCGTAGGCCTTGGTGCGGGTTACCATAACCGGCTATGTCCCAAGGCGATTGAACGAGTAGCGATATCCGGTTAAACTCGAAGGTATGTGATTTGAAAATTATAAGCTTGCTGGAAAATTTTAGCTAATGCACTTGTGAAATTTCCCAATGACAAGGTAAGTGTGGTGTGTGCTTATGCGCTAGGAGTAAGAGCGTATGAATATCCGCTCCTATGATGGAACGAGTTATCGGCCTTAACGAAGCCGTTATTTGTGTATGAACATAAGAGTTGGGATGGTGAAGTAAGTATGATTATGTGAATGTGTATTAATGAAATGATGCATTTGGCTATGTGAATGTATTGCTTTAATTAAAGCTGATTTTATTGCTTGAGACTTACTAAGCATAAATATGCTTACCCGTTGCTTTGGCTCTCGGTTTTATAGATTTTGCTCGATAGCAATCGGATTCGGGATCATTAAACTCAAGTCATCTACACTATCAAAGCCTCCATCTTGGTATAATTTTGGTTGAAATTTGAAATGGCATGTATAGGACTACCCTTTGTTGGTTTAAATATGCTGTGATGTATATGTATACGGCCATGCGAAAATGGCTCGTAAAGGTGAAGTACGAACTTAGACTATTTTCGGTTTGTATATATATATATGGTGTCATGATGTGACTATGGATTGGAAGTGGGAATGTTGGTCACATGATCAGCCATTGGTATGGTTAAAATGAGCATATGTGAACCTATGTATGGCAAGACTAGTTGGTTCGTGGAGACTACAAAATAGGTAAGACTACCTTAAAAACAGATGCTGCCAGCTGCAGTGACGTGAATGTGAAAAATCACCAAAATTTGTAGGAATGGTATTAAATAGTGAATAAGCTATGTAAATGAACCTTGATGAGTCTACTTTCATATGGAAGAAACGAAACGGTCATAGGAGTTACATGTTAAGAGATATTAAAGCTATTGTGATACAGGCCCAGAACGGTTTCTGGGTCCCCTGTCGTAACTTCAAAAATTTACTATAAATTATCCAGAAAGAATTAGGAGTCATGCCTTATATTTACAGATTCCATTTTGAGTCTAGTTTCATTAGAAACAAACGACACCAGTATTAAAGCCCTGTACAGAGAGATATTCAAGTTGTAACGCGCGAAGGTCAGAGTAGTCGATCCCTGTAACATGGGTGACTTTAACTAATAAACTGTACCAATTGGCCCGACCAAAAATTCTAGAAATAAATCCATGGATGGATATATGAGTCTAAATTCAGGGAAAATTTATGAAACCTGTTTCCGAGTTTTGAAACTCGAGATATGATTTTTCAGGCGACGGTGACGCAGTTTTCCAGCCTGACTGGAAATGCCAAATTGGTGGGCAAAAATATGTGGACTTGGCTTGTTAACCCCTCGTGTCCGACACCGGCGATGATCTCGGGTTCGGGGTGTTACATCTACCTGATTAGAGAACATGGTGACCAAATCGACATTATAAACACCGGCTATTTTCGTTGGCTTTGTCCTCATGACTTGCCACTGATAGTTATTCAGTGACATCTCCTCTATAAATTCATAGGCATCTTCAGGTGTTTTATTATTGATGGTTCCACTAGCAGCTGGGTCAACCATTTGTCGAGTCGAAGGATTCAGGCCATTATGAAAAGTTTGAACCTGTAGCCAGAGTGGTAACCCATGGAGAGGGCATCTTCACAAAAGGTCCTTATATCTCTCCCATGCATCGTAAAGTGTTTCTAAATCCATCTGTACAAAAGAAGAGATATCATTACATAATTTAGCCGTTTTAGCCGGCGAAAAGTATTTTAATAAAAACTTTTCGGTCATTTGTTCCCAAGTAGTGATTGACCCCCGTGGTAACGAATTCAACCGCTGTTTAGCTTTATTCCTTAATGAAAAGGGAAACAACCGAAGGTGGATGGCGTCATCAGAAACGCCATTAATTTTAAAGGTATTGCAAAATTCTAGGAAATTTGCCAAGTGAGCATTGGGATCCTCGTCTTGCAAACCATCAAACTGAACAAATTGTTGAATCATTTGAATTGTGTTAGGTTTCAATTCAAAATTATATGCAGCAATAGCAGGTCTAACTATACTTGACTCAATTCTTGTTAAATTAGGTTTAGCATAATCATACATAGTGCGTGGAGCAGGATTCTGATTTACTGGATTAACAGCAATCATAGGAGGTATCAGGTTTTCCTGATTTTCAGCCATCTCCTTGGTTGTGGTTTGAATATCATCCTCTTGCTCGTTCTCTATGTATCTTAAGCTTTGCCTTATTTCTCTTTGGTTTTTGCAAACTGTGCAATCGATCTCACTGTCAAAAAGTAGTGGTCCTGACGGGTTTCTTCTGGTCATAAACTAGAAAAACCTGTCAGAAGAAAATAAATGAAGAATTAGGAAAGAAAATAAAAATTTAAATTGCAATAAAAGTAAAATGGAAAAAGTAATAAAAATCGAGTGTTCCTAATATCTTAGTTCCCCGGCAACGGCGCCAAAAACTTGATACGTGATATTCGTGACAAGTTTTAAATATTTATAATGAATCGTTCTTGAAACTAACTATTATCACGATGAAGGCAAGTGTACCTATCAAACAGTAGTATAGCTTTAGCAAGACCGAATTATTGAACCCAAAGGAACTAAAAGTACTAGTATCAACTTTCTTTTTATTATCTAGCCTAAAAAATAAAAGGGTTTTGTTTATCTAACTAATTAACTAAACTAAGAAATCACAAAAAAGAAAATTGGGAAAAATACTTTTTGGAAAACTCGATTGATTAAGACAATACCTAAAGAAAAATCCACCTAGACTTCACTTGTTATTTGACTCTGAATCTGACGATTTATTTATTCAACTTGCTCCGTAGAGATCCCTAAGTTATATTATTATCTCTCTCGAGACTAACAACATCTAACCCTAGATTGAATAATTGAAATATCTTTCTAATTAACGCCCTTGTGTTGTATTAACTCGATCTATGGATCCCTTTATTAGGTTTCACCCTAATCCGGTAAAATCTTGTCACCCTATCTCTAGGCATGCAATCAACTCCACTTAATTATGACAAATTTACTCTTAGACCGTGTCTATTCCTCCTCTGAATAAGAGCTTAACTTGAATCAATATCCTGGAATATCAAAGCAAGAATTAAGAACACATAATTAAGAACAAGTCAAATATTTATCATACAATTCAGATAATAATAACAAGATCCGTCTTAGGTTTCATTCCCCTTAGGTATTTAGGGGTTTTAGTTCATACTAATGAAAGAAAACATCTCAAAAGAATAAAAATAACAAAACATAAGAAAACCCAAAACTCCTGAGGGAATTTGAAGGGAGATCTTCAGTCTTGATGGTGAATCCGACTTCTGAGATGGATCGATCGGCTTTCCTTGAGCAATTTCTTGCTTCCTCCTGTGCCTCCCCCTATCTAAGTGCCTCCTCAGGTGTTTTTATAGGCTTTGGAATGCCTAAGAGCCCTCAAAATTGGCCTTTTCCGAATTGGACTAAACTTGGGCTCGGCAAGACACGCCCGTGTACGATTGCTTAAGGTCATGGTCAAGGCTGTTAAATGGGCACGGGCATGTGATCTACCAGTGTAAATCATGCTTTGACCTTGCCAAAGGGACACGTCCGTGTGGTCTGCCCGTGTGAGGAAGTCCAACCATGTTGATTTCGTACGTTGGCCCATTTTCTCCGTTTTTGGCCCATTTTTCGTTCCTTTCACTCTCCTATGCTCACCTAAGTATAAAACATGAAATCAAGGCTTTAGGAGCATCGAATTCACCAATTTTGAGGAAAAATTAACCATAAAATGTGCTAAGCATCGGATAGAAATATGTATAAATTATGGTTTATCAGGACAGGACATGCACATTGGTGGGTCGATTTCGATACTGAAAATACATATTGGGGAATGACATCAACTTTTAGTGGTTGGCAATCCACATCTGATTGGGGACGTTATGAAACGTCCACAAGAAGGGATGACATACTCCCTATGATGTCCACCGGCAAGGGGACCTCGTATGTTGCAGATAATGATGGGTTGGATAATAAGTCCGATGTGGATCCACCTCTAGAGCCTAGCCCCAATGGTGTAGAAGTTGCATTATTTTCTGAACCAGAGCCTGTTGCATCCGAACTTGAAGACGTTAAGAGGGTTCAGATGAAGAAGAAGAAAATCCACGATTCAGGGCATACTCGCCTCTAGCCCACATGCATAATGTCGATATATCGACAGATGATGCATTAGAGTTTCCAGATTTACCACATAGAACACGTGGCCGTACAGGTTCGTCATCGAATTTGGGTGAATTAGAAGTTGGTAAGGAGTTGTCCAGTAAGGATAGTTTTCTTAGTGCTTTGAAACAACATAGCATGAATCAGGGGGTTAACAACAACATGGTTAAATCCAAATCTGAGTAGTTTGAGGCCAAGTGTGCAGTGCAAGACAGTACTTGTTCATGGAAAATCATGGCTTCTTTTAGGAAAAAGATAGGCTTGTGGGAGATAAAAAAGTACAAAAGTCCACATACCTGTGTTGCCGATACAGTATCACTAGGTGTTTAGGGTTTTTAAATAATAATGTTATTACTTAATGTTGTATTATTTAACATACTTCGCTGACAAGTGTTTCACAAGATCATCCCAAGATGGATTCAGGTATGATAGCTAGCTTGATACTACCGATGTTGAAGGCAAATCCTGAGACTTCTGTATCATGCATAATTGCCAGTATTCGTAGCTAGTTGAGGTACACACCCTCTTACTGCAAGGCTTGGATAGCTAAGTAGAAGGCGTTGGAAAAGATGCGTAGTGAGTGGGATACTTCATATAATGAAGTTTGGCAGTGGTGTCAGGTACTGGAGAGGTACGTCCTAAGTTACATATCAGACCTTGAAATGGTCCTGCGTACTACAACGACCAATTGCTCCGTGGATGTCAAGTGTTCAAGCGTTTGTTCTGGAGCTTTAAGCAATGTCAGGACGCATTTGTGTACTGAAAGCCATTGGTACAAATTGACGGTACCTTTATGTATGGTAGATATACCCGTCGACTATTGCTAGTTGTGGCACAGGATGACAGTGGGAGAATCCTTCCAATTGCGTTTGCAATAACACCGGGGGAGTCAGCTGATGATTGGGGTTGTAACAGCCTAGTTTAGACCCTAGTAAGAACAGTGGTTTCGGGACCACGAATCCGAGTAAAAATATATATATATATATATTTTTATATTATTTTCCGTGTTTAAAGTATGTGAATTGATATGTGTGAAATTTTCGTACGAAAATTTTATTGTTGTGTGCTTGATTTAATAAAAAGGACTTAATCGCATAAATTAAAAACTTGATAGTTTAAAGCATGAGGGCCAAATTGTTAGTGGCTTTCTAAGTTGGGACATTTATGTTGTAAATATCCCATTAATAAGTAAGTGGGACTGACATAAAATATAAGTTACATGGTTTTTCTATTATATTAGTAAAGATATATAAGTAAATTAAATATTATATAATATATGTTATATTATAATATAAACATAAAATAAACAAAGCCATATTTGAGTGTTCATATGTTCTTGGTAGCGAAACTAAACAAAATAAAAAGAAAAGAAAGCAAGCTAGGGTTCGGTCAATATTCAAGCCCATATAAGGTTCGTTTTTGTTCGATTTTTGATAATTTTTACGTTTTTGAGATCGTTGCTTCGAGTACTACAAAGCCCATGCTTGAATTTTTGATTTTGATGAATATTTTGAGTTGTGCCGTTGTTGATAGCTTGTGATTTTTGTGGTTTAATGATGAAAAATGAAAAATGTGTTTTAGCTTAACATATTTTGTTTTGGAATTTTTGATAATTTTGAGTAATTAGGACTTAATTGCAAAAATAATAAATTGAGGGACTAAAATGTGAAATTAATGAAATATATGGACTCATATAGTAATGGGTAAGATTCGGCTAAACATGGGTAATTGGAAATTTTGAGTAATTTGTGTTATTTTGAAATAGGGATTAAATTGTAAAAATGTGAAATGTTATGGGATAAAATGCAAAATGCCCAAATTATGTGTCTTTAGATAAAATTTAATGAAATGTTGAATAAGTGAGTAAATTTTGATATTAATTAGATTGGCAAAAGTGGAATTCGGATTTGGATCGGGGAAAATCAAAGTGGTCGATTAGTCGTCTCGTCCGATTATCGTTGTCGAGGTAAGTCCTTAAGTAATTAAATTTGATTTGTTTGCGCTTAAGATTATATAGTATGATATGTAATTATTTGACCTTTACAAGTTCGATTTGCAATAAGTATATTGAATTTAGGCTATAAAGCCGAATATGAAATGAATGATTTATGTATATAATGTGGCCGAATGACTATTAAGTGATGATGTGAAAGTGTGTAATATGTGTATACAATTTTATTGTACTTGTTTGTATAAAGTCGAATATGAATTGAATGGTATATATGTGGCGACCGAATAGCTATTATGAAACAAAGTCAAAGAATGGGATATTGGTATAATAGAAGAATTGTGACTATTGTTCCTACTGGATCGAGGTTGTGTGTGAAATAATTTGTGAATATGGCATATAGCCGAATGGTTATTAAAAGTGAAACTGGGATAGTGAAAAGATTTTGTGTTCCTTGTGTATGATTATTGAACCGAAAGTTAAAGGGTAGGTGTACATTTTGTGCTTATATTCGAATGAAGCAATTGAATTGCTAATGTGATATGTTATGTGAAATGTGTTAACATGTGAATAAATATGCAAGACACTGGAAATGTACCCAGGCTAAAGTCCATGAGCTTCGTCTTGGAAATGTATCCGGGCTAAAGTCCCGCAGCTTCGTCTTTGAAATGTATCCGGCTAAAGTCCCGCAGCTTCGTCTTGGAAATGTGTCCGCTAAAGACCCATGAGCTTCGTTGGTCTTGGTAATATAATTTTGGGTTTTATACCTAGCAGGCCAAGTGCCGATGAATTTGATAAAAGTATACAACTACAAGATCCTACACTAAGTTGACAAATTGAAAGTGCATTACATATTAAGTTGCCCAGGTACGTATCATGTACTCGTATGCGATTTGATTTGAATTAAATTATAAATATATAAAGTGATGCATCGTGAATAAGTGTTATGACTATAAATGTGATCGTGATATATTCGGTAAATGTGTGAAGTTATGTGAAGTGATTCTATGTTTATATTCAAATATAAACACTTGGTCCTTGTGGAAAGGTTTGTGGAAGTATATGATTTATTTTTAGGTGATTACGATCATGGAAAATTAAATGTGAATATGATATTGTATTTTATTCGTTTCAATTGAACTAAAGCTGTTAGTGAAGCATTTTAATGCCTATGTTATATAAGTTTGAACTTGAATGACATGATATACATGTTTAGATAATTTGAATGCAAGGAATGTGTGAAAGAGCAAATTTGTAATAAATCTGCTTGGGACAGCAACAGTAGCTTAATTTTGGAAAATCACCATAAATTGTGGAAATTGAATTAGAAGCTGAATAAATTATGTAATTAAAGCTTAATGAGTGTAGTTTCTTATAAAAGAAACCTTGTAAGAAAAGAATTGTAGATAATGAGATATTTGAAGTGGCGTGAGATAGAGTCAAAATGACTTTGAAATCCCCTGTTCTGTTTTTAGAAAATCATTGTAAATTGTACAATGATGATTATAAGATAAAATTTATATACTTAGACTCCCTAATGAGTCTAGTTTCAAATGAAATAAACAATAACATATTTCAAATTCTATATAATGAGAAAATTGATTCGTAGTGAAGAGTGGTCAGAATAGTCAAACAGTGAAACAGGGGAAACTTCAATAAAAATCTGGTATTGATTGGTCAAACCAAAAATTCTGAAAATTTGATGAATGGAATATATATGAGTCTATTTTCAGGAAAAATTAACGGTACTTGAATTGTAGTTTCTTAGCTCCAGTTATAAATAATTTAGTGACTGTTGCTCAGGAAGACAGCTTGTAGTGAATTTGTGATTTTGTTGCAAACATGGTTAAAACTAGTTAATGAGATGCTTTTCGAGTTCTTATGATCTTATTTGTGATTTCAATATTTGGTTTTAATTGAGTTCAGATTCAAGTGAGGTGAATTTGCTAAATATGCATTATGTTCATGGATACTTGGCCAAAATGGCAATTATCTAGGAATGATTTCTTGAAAATTTGAAGTAATCGATCTATAAGTAAATTAATTGTTTGCATTGCTTAAAACTTACTAAGCATTGAAGCTTACTCCGTGTTCTCTTTTCTACTTCTTATAGGTTTATACTTTAGCTCGAGTTGAAAGAGCCGGAGATATCATCACACTATCGAGTCATTAGGTGAGTTGAGAAGATTGTATATCATCATGGTTTAAGGCATGTATAGGATAGACTATAGGTAGAATGATATTTCGACTTTGTATACATTATAGCCATGCGAAGATGGCTTGCTCATTTTGTTTAGGAAGCCTTATAATTGAACTAAAGTGTTGAAATTTTTTTATTATAACTTGATAGTAGTTAATTTGTTATTAGATATTCGGTTATGTTTTGATAGTGAGTCATTTTAGAAATTTTATAAGAGCTCTTATGGAAAATCAATGAGACAGGTTTGCATTGTTGATAATTTATGTCTGGTAAGTATCTTTGAACTTATAGAAGTTTTGTTCAGTCAAGTAATACCTCATAACCTTATTCCGGCAACGGATACGGGTTAGGAGTGTTACATGGGTTTTTTTTCTTTCTAGGTTAAGGAGGCATGTATGCTCCCAACCTGATATATGTGTTATATCAGATGGAGGCATTGGAATACTAGCTACAATTGAGCGACAGGGAAGCCTATGGGATCGCACACACCATTGGTATTGTCTAAGGCACAATGCGTCCAACTACTACGGGCAATATCGGTCTACAACTGAACGACGGCAAGTGACCAACATGGGTATTTAATCTCTATTAATATACTTTCATTTGTAATATTCAATTTATTCTGAATGGAATATTGGAGGTACGAGATCAATAAGGATCGTTTTCATGAGATGTTGGGGATTTTGTGTTCAGTTAATGATCAAGCCGCTGACTACCTCTATAACATACCTTTCGAACAGTGGATACAAGCATACAACAGCAGCCTACGATATGGTCATATGATAACAAACCTGGCTGAATGCATAAATTCTATTCTAAAAGGAACGCATCATTTGCCGATAACCTTGGTTGTGGGAGAGACATATTTTCGTTTGGCAGCACTATTTCCAAAGTGAGCAGTGAGTTATAAAGGCCAAATGTAGGGATGCCATGTATGGTTCTAGAAGGTATTGCAAGAAATTAATAAGGCGAAAACACGAGCCAACACAATGCACACAGTGTGTCACAATCGTGACAAACTATAGTTTTGTGTGACGGAGTTTGATAGACCAAGCCAATGTATTACTGGTGGGAAATATCGTGTACACCTGATAAATTGGACTTGCAACTGTGGGTTGTTGACACACTTCATTATCCATGCGCTCATGCAATTGCAGCTTGTCAAAATCTCCATTTGGATCCCATGAGATATGTCGACGAAGTGTACAAAATAAAATACATGTACAATGTGTGGAGACACGTATTCCCACCGGTCCCAGATGAACGTAAGTGGTCATCTATATCGCTTGCTCTGTTTAAGTTGTTACCTGATAGAGAATTGCATTGCAAACTAAAAGGTTGAACTTGCTCGAGTAAAATACGTAATAATATGGATATCCGAGAAAGAACGAACCAATAGAAATTGTGTCGATGGTGTAGGAACCCAAGTCATACAATTCGATCATTCCAAACTAAAATAATTGATAATTGCTGTAATGAAACTATGTTGCATTATTTCTATTCCGCCTTATTCAAAAGAACTTCTATTTTATTAAAAATATAAAATTAATTTAATATTAAAATATAAAAAAAACAACTTTTATTTTATTAAATAAAACAATATAGAAACAATTTGTACAAATATATTTAAAAAAATCAATGTATATGCCGGTCAGAATCAGTGCCACATGGGGTTGGTCGACGACTACGCGCTGGATTCCTCCTTGGTTGCGCTTCCGGTAAAGGTTGTGGTTGCTCCAGCGGGGGTTGTAGTCTCCGTTGTGGGTGTTGGGAGGATGACTCACCTTGGTAGAATAAAGAATGTGGAGGTGTTTGCATCACCCACGGCGGAGGTGTTTGAACCCCATAAGGCAATAGGGATTGGTAATGAGATGAGCTCATCGGTTGAGTCAGAGTCATCGGGAAAGGAGATGCACTGGGCCATGCATTGCAACCTGGCATAGGACTGGGAAAAGGATCATATAAGGGTTAGGATACATATAAGGGCTAGGATACGCACCTGGCATAATCTGAAGGGGCTGTGCTGTGGGTGTCGTCGGTTGAGGCGTTGAGCCCGATGATTGTGTAGGTGCTATTGATGAACCAGTGCCATCATCTCTTCTCCTTGGATTTAAAGGGCCTCGTCATTCCCTTTCAACACGGATTTACCGACGCCTCTACTCTTCTGACAGCAAATATGGTTTGCCATGGATTCTAAATCATAGCATGTAATCCGGCGCGCACGCTAACTCTGGAACGATGATCGAATCATAATCAGGTATATGATCATACCGATTTTCTCAAATTTTGATATATTCCGGGAAGAATACCGGCCAATTCCTATTCATTTACCTAAGTCAATTTTGTGCTGGTCATTGAGCACCTCAGGTTCTTCAGGAATCGGTTGTTAGAATCCAAATTACCGCAACACTCTATCTGTTTGGTGCATCTCGACAGTAGCATAGCTGACCAATGGGACCTTAATATTCCAAATGATAGGATTTTGAAAGAATTCTTCCGGAATTACTGCCCTTATTGCTGGATCCTCGTAAGGTGTCCATTGAAACTATATGAAAGTGATAAAAATATTAGTTATATATATAATACTAAATACTAAATATGAAACGACTATTTTATGTATATATATTTTATTTAGTATTCAAGAGCGATAGGTATTCCAACATAACAGGCCAGATGGTTCCACGTAATTAAATAAATTTTCAACATACAATTTTATTTTAAATCTATGGAATAATTGTAAAATCAAATAAAAATTTTACCTCGTTATGAGTGGGAATGTATATGGGTGGTTCACTCGAGGACGTAAAAATGGAAAGCGAAATTGAGCCCATGATTGTAGTAGTGATAAGCAACCTCTGATTTTGACTTTATTTGGTGGTGTTGCCCCGCACATCTCCCGATACAATGTTGCCAACACACCAGACCCCCAACTTAATTTGCCAGCTGCTCTAAAATCAATCAGTTTCAGCAGCCACCTCATATGTACAAGGTTTCGTGACAAGTTCGGCATCAAATAACCTTCAATCATCTCAAGGATGTATGCCCGAGCATATCGTATTCTTTCTACTTCAGTCAAATTATTCCCTGACTCCGGGAATGTGTCTCGTAACCAACCCATCTCGATCTGACCCCATAAATATTATCCGAAATCGCACCTAAAAGATCATAGTATATGGCTCCCCAATCAGCAGATTAAACGGACCCAGTGAGTGCGGACCCATCCACTGGCAATCCTAATTGTAACTGGACATCCTCCAAAGTGATAGTACACTCTCCACATGGAAGATAGAATATGTGCGTCTCGGGTCTCCACCTCTCTATTAACGCGCTGATGAGTTTCGGCTCCAACTTGTTCCCCCGGCCTATAGCAGCCGCGTGCCAAAAACTCGATTCCCTCAAGTAATTTTTCTATTAACGGTGATAGAGGACCAGATATATTACGAATATAACATTGTAACACCCGATCTACAGACTGTTATAAAAAATTATAAAATAAAAATTAATTAAAATTACATAAATGAAAAAAATATTAAATAATATTCAAAAAATTAAAATTAATTAAAATTAAATAAATGAAAAATATTAAATAATATTCAAAAATTAAAATTAACCCTTACCATTTTCATTTGTTCGACGGAGATATGTTTATGATCGAGGCAAAAATTAATTCACTGGTCATTGCTAACACGATCAAATATTTTTGAAATTATAAAAAAAATAATACTAATTTAGAAAAAAAATTAAAGAAAATAACTAATTAAAGAGAGCTTTGAGAAATTTAATGAGAAATTTGAGAGCTCTAGGGAGAAATTTTAGAGTTTTTTTTGCTAAAATTTGAAGAAATACTGTGTGAAATAATAGGCGAGGGTTTTATATTTATTTTTTTTACCATTGGACCCCCCAACAGTAAAAAAAAAATTAGCCGTTGGGGTCAAAAACACGGAACAAAACGCACCCCTGGGGGAGTATTTTTGCAGCGTATTTTGTGCTAACATGTCAAAAACGCTCTCCCAAGGCACGATTTGCTGGAAATTTCCCCCTAAAATGTACCAACGTAGAAGGGTTTTGCCAAAACCATCTCTTTTCGATAAATAATGCTGAAATCGGCCTATTTTCGTAAATATATTTGGAAATGGGCCTTTTTAGGTAAATTAGTCAAGTAAACATATTTTTCACTTAACCTATACAAAACCGTTCATCATCTTTTAAAAAGCGCTTATTTTCCTTTTAAAACCTTGAACCATTACTAAATAGGCATTTTGGCTAATAAGATTTAATAACAATAAGATTTTACAATTTTTACGATTTAGTCCTTCAATCCTAATTAACCATTCAATCAATAAAATTAGCAAACCAAAATTTAATTTAACTATATAATAAGCTAGTAAATATTAATAAATAATATTTATCAACTCGATTCTCAGAAAATAGGGTTCCAAAACCACCGTTTCTAATACCACTGAAAACGAATTGTTACATCAAATTTGTAAACATTTTTAATTTTTAACGGTTTAATCAGTATTTTCTATTAAATACAAGTTGACTAAAAATTAAATGTTGAGGGCTAAAATGCTCCGGAAAAAAAGAGCTAGGTTCAAAATGACAAAAAAATGTAAAAATTAAGGGTCATTTTTTCATTATACCTATATTTTAATAACTTTCTTTGCTTTTTAGAAACATTTCTTGCGGAACCTTATCTAAAACGATAAAAATTTGCCCACTTTCTTATTTATTTAAGAAATTCATTTCCAAACCTCTTAGATCTCGTTTTGGAAAAATGAATAGATTTTCTAAGTCATCTTGGAAAGATATATTCACTTATTCGCTCAAATGGAAAATCTTGTAAGTTGCCAAAATTAAGGTTTTTAGGGTTCTACTTAGGTTTTTTTTTTTTTTTTTTTTTTTGAGTTTTCCAATTTTACTTCTTTGTAATAATGCTATATTAATTTTAGGATAAGGTAATTAAGCCAATTTATTGGTTCATTATCATAAAACTAAAATATTTTTATTAAAATGTCTAGAAATAAAGTATTGGTTGAAAATAATGACCTTTAATTTCATTTGATGCACTTTGTTCTTAATGCTTGGTTCATTAAGTAAAACGATTCTTTGTGAATTACTTCTTGATTTTTCATGGTTCGCATAAAAAACTCAAATCACTCAATGAACTCCAACCAATTCATTTTTAATGGAGAGTATTTAATCTTTAACAATGGATGCATAAGGTGATTTTATTTTGTTTGAAAAGCAAGTATTGAGCAATTTTAGTAATTTACTTATTATGCCTCGACACGCTTTAATATTTAAAATTATTATTTTATTATTATATATTTTACTGATAAAAAAATATAATAATATGTTATAAATAAACTTAAAATATTTAGGTGAGATATTCATATATTATTCTTTTATGTCTATTTGCGAAATACAATAATAGAAATTACTAATACATATCAAATGGGGTGAAGTGGGATGGTAATAAATATATCTAACATATATGAAGTTTATATTTAAATATTACCATCCACAACCAAAAAGGGTCAAGGCAAAGTAGGCCAATAGTGAAGTGGTAGTTGTCTTTCTTTCATTGCTTTTGTTTTTCGATATAGTAACCTAAGATACGGCCTCTTCCCATGGTGAGAGGTAGGTGCCTTGGTGATCCATGGATTCTCCCATGTTTTGATGTCCATCCTTAAGGCCTCTGCCAAGGCCTTTTTTTTTTTTTTTCTTTTACGTACTTTTTTTCTCCTCAGTTTTGTGAAACCCTCTTCTCTTTTGCTATCGTAACATCAACACCTCTCTGAGGTTTTTTCGGATTTGAACTTCGATGGACTTTGGTGTCACCATGCTAGTTTCGTTTTTTGTGGCTATTATTTTCGAGTTTCTAAGTTGTTTTTAGCAATGGCTTCTCCTATGTTGATGTTCTAGTGGTTGTTGTGGTGGTTTCAGCGTCTTTTTTGGGGATTTCATGGTGGCAACGCTCTAGTTGGAGGCATGCATGCCGTTGGGTTAGGTGCGGTAACCTCTCACCATGTTCCTAGTGCTTTCTCCCCTTCCATGCTTGGCGGTGGCAGAGACTATTGCTACGGTTTCTTTGAGGGACTGGGTTCTGTTAAGCTTAGCTTTGGGCTTTGCTTGTTGTATTTTCTAGGCTTTAGCCCTTTATGCTGTATTTGGGCTTTTTTTGTGAATGAAATCTCTCATTTGAACAAAATAAAATAACGGAAAGGATAGAAAAAAATTTTCTTTCCAAAAACAATGACGTTAAGGTATTGATATATGTATTATAAGGACTAGATTAAATTAATCTCTTTATTATTAAATAAATCTATTTAGTCTTTATATTATTAAAAATGATTAAATAAGTCTAAATTGTAACTATTTAAAATTTATTAAAAAATATTTTTTCAATTGTGGCTCAATTCCAAATAAAAGATTTCATTTACAAAACAACAAAAACTAATAAATATTAACTATGTTAAACCATAAATAATATTTTAAACAATAAATTTTATTCTATTCCAAATTGGCTTTATTTAATTATTTTAATAGTACAAGAACTAAATTGATCAAAGGAACTAATTTGATCAGATCCCTATAATAGAGTACCTTGAATTCACCAGAAAAATGTAGGCTCATAGTACTACTATTATTGGAACTAGATTGGACCGGCTAGTTTGATCGGGGACTAGCCAATATATCAATCTAGACAAAGGGATTGAACCCTTATAATTTTTAACAACTTTTAAATTTTTATGATTGTTTAATTATTGTTAGATTGATGGTTAAACCGATTGAACCAAAAATTAATGATCTGATCTAATCTGATT
This sequence comes from Gossypium arboreum, assembly GCF_025698485.1. Taxonomy (NCBI): domain Eukaryota; kingdom Viridiplantae; phylum Streptophyta; class Magnoliopsida; order Malvales; family Malvaceae; genus Gossypium; species Gossypium arboreum. The sequence goes on from NC_069076.1 coordinate 31,652,518, forward strand.
TTAAAAATATTACATAGTAATAAACATGGGAACAATTAAAAGGTAAAAATAATAATTAAAATATGATCCGAAATACAATATAAACATAGGATAAATATAAGAATGGCAAGTTTCTCTCGTATTGAAAGTATTATCAATTATGTGAAGGAGAAGAAAGGAACCAAAAGTTCGAAGAAAAAAGGGAAAGGAACCAAAAGGACATCCCCTTCCCTGTGATTTTTCATAATTACTGTAACTGCCTCATCCATCCCTCCCTCCCTCCGTACGGTTCCACGCAAACCCTTTTAATTTGAAGTTAACCCATATGGCTTATCACTCATCATCCACTCTCTCTCTCTCTCTCCACTTACATAGCTTTTCCTTTCATCTTTCTATTTAGTTCTAATACCAAGTGATTTAGTCTTGATCTGAAATAAATTGTTCTTTAAGAACTTTCATTTTTCAGAAAATTTGATAATTTGAACTACTATATCCGAATGAAGATAATTTTAATTGGATGGTTTTAGATTTAAACCATTTTTTAATTTCAATCATTCATGTTCAAAACACGAATTATTGATGGTTTTTTTTTCAAGTTAGACACTTTAAGATTCTTATACAAGTTAAAAGAAAAATTACAGTAAAAGGCAATAAGCCAACAATTCAATGGAGCAGTACCTCGAATGTCCAGGTTCAGACCCTGACAAGGCAAAATCACATCCCCTCCGCCACCCCTCAATAATAGTAATAATAATAAAAGCAAATGGAAAACCTTTATATATGTTTAAAGACCCTGTAACTGGACATTGTCCTTGGGCTTTAAACTGCTCATTTAAGTACGTTCAGATTTATTTGGCAAATGACTAGAAGTTCAAAACAGGACTGAATTAACATTCAATAAACTCGAATTTAGCATTACAACATTGATACCAAACAAAACCAAATTCATGTCCGAATGATAATAATAATCCATTGGAATGTAAAATTTCAACTCCAAGTACTGATAAATGTTAAAAAAAAAAAAAGAACCTTCTACAACAGCCCACATTGCATGTACGTAAAAGTACAACCTGCAACATAAATTACAGAGTACATATCATATGAACTTAACTCATCACTGCTGTCCCTCCCCTGACTCGGGTTTGGAAGCTTCCTTGATCTCGTCTCCAGCTTCGTCCTAAAATTAATGAAAACATACATCAAATATAGATCACCCCATTCAACCAATAACATGAGAATATTTTTTTACTTTTTTTACTTTTTCTTTTTTTTAAAAAAAAAAAAAAAGGAAAATCCCAATCACTTGCAATGTGCGACTTTGACTAACAAAAGTTTGCATGAGTAATCCAACATCCCAAGTCAGCCCAGAAAAGACTTAGGAAGAAAGTGTAACCTGTTACGGTTTGTTGACTTACGACATGGCATTTTTAATACAGTAAACAAAGCAGAATGATCTTAGAGATTAACTGAAACTTTTTAGTCTTCACAGTAATCCAATTAAATTAAATGACTTAAGTTTAAAAGGCCATAACAGAGAACTCATGAACTTCACTTTAGACACTAGTTCAGAACAACTATGATGAGAGAGAGAGAAAGAGACCGTGATATCAGATGTCCAAAGGGTTAGGTTGTCCCGAAGAAGTTGCATGATCAATGTACTATCCTTGTAGGATTCCTCACCCAATGTATCCAACTCAGAAATAGCCTCATCAAAAGCCTGCCAAATGAATAACATGTCATTTAATGATAGAAGAGAAACAATCCTTAGATATTCAATTCATGTCCTCAAAGAAGAATTTCTGAATCTCTTCATATAAGAATAATCTAAATCAATGCCTAGTATATATAGGGTAAAATTAATAAATCTCATTAAAACGGATAACAATTTACAAGATCACAGGACCTCAGATAAATGATCACTAACATGTTAATTATGTAGACTCACTCCATGCTACAAAGCAACATATTTCATGAGCAGAAACTCTATAGCCATTCCTTCAAACTTCTTCTAAGCTCAGTGTTCATACAAGTACAAGTATCAACCAAATTAGCAAAATATTTTCATGAGTTAAAGGTTCAGTTATCAGCCAGCAACTCTTGCAAATATAACCAGAGTTACGACAAAAGCAGATCAAGTTGAGGCATAATTACATTATAATAATTTATTATAACATCCTAAATAGATGGACCATACCAAGATAAGTTTAAAAAAAAAAAAAGACAACTAAAACTACATAATTTACTTCAGTATCTGTTCTATCTCGATAAAGACAATTAGACAAGAAACAATATATATTAGAAGAGGATAAACACCTGTTTTGCAAGATTGCAAGCACGATCAGGTGAGTTAAGAATTTCATAGTAGAAAACAGAGAAGTTAAGAGCAAGTCCCAGCCTAATTGGGTGAGTTGGCGCTAGGTCACCGAGAGCAATATCCTGCCATCACAAAAAAATAAATAAATAAATAAAATAACTAAGAACTTCTATCTGAAGATGCTTAAGAAATTATAGAGAAACTAACTCATTGACAAGATTGCATTACCAATTTCACCCACCTGTGCAGACTTGTAAGCCAACAAAGTGCTCTCAGCAGCTTCCTTCCTCTCAGCACCAGTCTTGAACTCAGCAAGATACCTATGATAATCACCCTTCATTTTAAGGTAAAACACCTTGGACTCGGCAGATGAAGCTGAAGGAATGAGGTGAGACTCAAGGAGGCTCAAAATCCCATCACATATCTTGCTGAGCTCAGCTTCAATCTTGCTCCTATACTCCTTGATGGTTGCAACATGATCCTCATTTCCTCTGCTCTCTTCCTTCTGCTCAATAGAAGAGATAATCCTCCAAGAAGCCCTCCTAGCCCCAATCACATTTTTGTAAGCTACAGAGAGAAGGTTCCTTTCCTCGACAGTCAGCTCACCAACATCTACAGTTTTTGCTACATTTTCCATGAACTCAACCATTTCCTCATAGCGCTCGGCCTGCTCAGCCAGCTTGGCCATGTAAACATTTTCCTCTCGTGATGATTCGGTTGGCGACATCTTTACTATATCAATCTAATACTTGATCCTGCAATACGAAAATATTTACTTTTATCAAACAAACATTTCTAATGAATTTTCATCGGTCTAAACAAGTGCATCTGTATCCGGAGCAACCATTGGAAACATTCTCATTCCTCTATTCTAAAACATCAAATCTTAAAATTTTACTTCTTTCTTTCATCCAAGTTATCAAACTTGCAGATCGATTAAAAACAGCTACAGCCTAAACATAATTTTAAAAGAAAGGGATGGATATTAGCACTAGCTACTGTCCTTTCCTTTTCAACAGTTTCTCAGTAACCAAACAGATCAATGTCATACCATATTTTGGTTACTAATTTTTCTCTACTCTATATATGAGCAGTAGAACACTCGGAACAAAAAACTTTCCTGTGTTTTTTTCAGCTGATTTGCAGGAACCCAACAGATCCAACAAATAGAAGAAGAAAAGAACGCCGATTTGTTAAATTACTCATAAAAAGCTCAAACCTCAAACAGATCGAATAAAAACCGCTAAAATTAAATCAAAGAAAAACTAAAAATCACACAACACATCAATCAAAATAAATAAATAAAATACATAAATATCCATTAAAAAATAAAGGAGAAAATCGGTTCAAAAAGAACATACTGATAGAGAACTTTTTTTTTTCTTTCCACACCGAGGAGCGTAAGCAAGTGAAGGGGGGGGGTGCTCTATTTCTTGATAGTAGATTTAATTTTAATTTATTATTAAAGAAAAGGAGTGTGAATGGGAGGAACAAGGAAAAGTCGGTGGTCCAATGAGAAGAAAAGTAATTGTCGTTGACCGTCAATTTATTTTACATAGATTTAACTAAGGGCAAAATTGATATTTTATCAAATACTTTTTTTTTTCGATAATTAAAATTCTGAATTGAGTGTGTTGGCTTGATAGTAAAGATATTCTTCGCTTTAAGTGTGGTTTTCGAGTCGTATTAGTTGTGTTGTTTTAAGACTTTATCTTCTTCTTATAATTAAAAAAATTAATTAAAACTCTAATAAATTAAATATAAATTATAATAACTAGTAAAATTACAAAAGCTCGAACATAAAATTTTAAAATTTTAAAATTTCATTAGACATATAATAATACTCATGATTAACTAAACAAAATAAAATATATTCATACATAATTTACAGTTTATGTATCAAACATTGGGTAATTTATTCCTCATGTTAGTACATTAATTTTTCTCATGATAATACATATATTACATAAGCGTTTTTTGTTAAGTAATTTCAATAGTAATTAAATGAGATGTCACAAATATTCAAATTGGGCTAAACTTCATACGTAACTTGCATAATGATCAAAACTAAACATTTTAGAAATTGCTTAAATAAGGGTGAAATAAATATTTTAAAAAGATCAAATAAGAATCAAATTTTGAAGTTGTTCAAATAATGATATTTCAAATGTTGTATGTAATAGTTTAAATTATATTTTTGTGATGGCCGTCGAAACTACTAAATATAAATTTCTACGACTAAATAATAATAATTAGCAGTATAAAGTAGTAGGGTCGAATCCACAGGCTATCTAATTTCACATTTTTCCGTGACCAGAGTCGCTATCGCAGTCACAGTCATGCCCACGACCTGTGCGTTGAAATGCTGAAAGTAAAAATAAAAATGCGAGGTTTAAATTGATTAAGATAACAAAATAAGAAAATACAAAAAAATAAAATAAAACCATTTGAAAATGCAAAAATAAATCTAAGAAAATAAAATAAATGGATAAATAAAATATTTTTTAAGCTTAGCCTTAACCTCGATGTACTTCAATCTTGAATTGATCCTTAAAACAGATTTTCCCTTCCATGTGATAAGCTGGTTATAGCAATCGAGGATCCCTCAAACCGTCAACTTTTCCTCTCGCCGGTATCACCTGCTAATCGACCCTTGTCTAATTTTCAACCACGTGGCATGTACCCGTAATTTAAGACTTCGATAGCCTTGTGATCTGAAAAGCCCAACTCAAATTAACGGCCTCAACCGTGTGGGTCGTTTAAATCCGATCACTATCTCTCTTGATGGAATCCAACTAGCTTTTTCCAATTGAACATGCTAATTTGTTCACGGGATTTTGAATACAGCATCGCCGACTCAACTTCCCAATTGTACGCCAAACGATTTCAATCCAATGCGCGCTTTTTGAATTGAAATCGAATCAACTTTGGGGGACGAATTTGTACTATCTCATATATCAGAGAGATAGTGAATATCGAATTGTAAAGTATTTAGTGTGGGTTCATATCTCACGATTACTTTGTCGAAGCGATAACCAGGCTAAGGCTAAAAAAGGTTTAGATAATCATGGAAAGAATCATTCTTGAAAATAAATGGTTTAAATGGAATTGTGGAAAGTAGAAAAGAGAAAGACCTTGAAAGGCAATGAAACTAAAAGGTTGAAATCAAAAGAAAAAAAAAGAATGAAACCACATAATTAAATGGCAAAGACACAAGAGGGAAAAAATTAGAGAATTTATTAAATGGTAAAGGTAAAGTGTGTGTTCAATTGGCTGTAGCCACTAGGTATTTATACACATCTGTAGTGCTAAAATTTAGTTAGATTTTTCCTAAATATTATCACTAAATAATTCTAAATATTCAAAATTTAAAAATCAAATTTAAACTAGAGATTAGTTTTAAACTAATTAAATAGTTGTAACTATATAAAAAATCCTTCAATCTTTATCCAGCTACTATTTTTTAAAAGAAATCTTCAACCCTTCAATTTTTATCCAGTCATCTTTGAATATTCAATCTTTCAATCAAGCCCTCCTCTTTGCTTTTTGTTCAAATTTAGTCCCTTGTTGTAAGAGTTTGAATTCAGCACACCAACTTCATTCCTGATAAGAAAAATCTAAATTTAATAGCATTTTATTCGATAATTAGCCAAAAATAAATATATTAAAAATATAAATTTATCTTGCTATCAATTTCCCCAACTTAGTCGATGCTTGTCCTGAAGCATGATATCTGTAACACTCTTAACCCGAATCCGTTGCCGGAACAAGGTTATGAGGTATTACTTGACTGAACAAAACTTCTATAAGGTCAGAGATACTTACCAGACATAAATTATCAACACGTTAGTTCAATTATAAGGCTTCTCTAAACAAAATGAGCAAGCCATCTTCGCATGGCTATAATGTATACAAAGTCGAAATATCATTTTACCTATAGTCTATCCTATACATGCCTTAAACCATGATGATATACAATCTTCTCAACTCACATAATGACTCGATAGTGTGATGATATCTCCAGCTCTTCCAACTCGAACTAAAGGATAAACCTATAAGAAATGGAAAAGAGAGCACGGAGTAAGCTTCAATGCTTAGTAAGTTTTAAGCAATGCAAACAATTAATTTACTTATAGATCAATTATTTCAAATTTTCAAGAAATCATTCCTAGGTAATTGCCATTTTGGCCAAGTATCCATGAACATAATGCATATTTAGCAAATTCATCTCACTTGAATCTGAACTCAATTAAAACCAATTATTCAATTCACAAATAAGATCATAAGAACTCGAAAAGCATCTCATTAACTAGTTTTAACCATGTTTGCAACAAAATCACAAATTCACTACAAGCTGTCTTCCTGAGAACCAGTCACTAAATTATTTATAACTGGAGCTAAGAAACTCCAAATCAAGTGCCGTTAATTTTCCCTGAAAATAGACTCACATATCTTCCATCCATAAAATTTTTAGAATTTTTGGTTTGACCAATCAATACCATATTTTTATTGAAGTTTCCCCTGTTTCACTGTTTGACTATTCTGACTACTCTTCACTACAAATCAATTTTCTCATTATACAGAATTCGAATTATGTTATCGTTTATTTCATTTGAAACTAGACTCATTAAAGAGTCTAATTATATAAATTTTATCTTATAATCATCATTGTACAATTTACAATGATTTTCTAAAAACAGAACAAGGGATTTCAAGGTCATTTTGACTCTATCTTACGCCACTTCAAATATCTCATTATCTATAATTCTTTTGCTTACAAGGTTTCTTTTATAAAAAACTAGACTCATTAAGCTTTAATTACATAATTTATTCAACTTCTAATTCAATTTCTACAATTTATGGTGATTTTCCAAAATCATGCTACTGTTGCTGTCCCAAGCAGATTTATTACAATTTGCTCTTTCACACATTCCTCGCATTCAAATTATCTAAACATGTATATCATGTCATTCAAGATCTAACTCAAATAACATAGGCATTAAAATGCTTCACTAACAGCTTTAGTTTCATTGAAACGAATAAAATACAAAATCATATTCACATTTAATTTTCCACGATCGTAATCACCTAAAAATAAATCATATACTTCCACAAATCTTTCCACAAGGACCAAGTGTTTATATTTGAATATAAACATAGAATCACTTCACATAACTTCACACATTTACCGAGTATATCACGATCACATATATAGTCATAACACTTATTCACAGATGCATCACTTTATATACTTATAATTTAATTCAAATCAAATCACATACGAGTACATGATACGTACCTGGCCAACTTAATATGTAATACACTTTCAATTTGTCAACTTAGTGTAGGATCTTGTAATTGTATACTTTTATCAAATTCATCGGCACTTGGCCTGCTAGGTATAAACCCAAAATTATGTTACAAAGCACAAAGCTGCGGGACTTTAGCTCGGATACATTTCAAAGACGAAGCTCGGGACTTTAGCCGGATACATTTCCAACACGAAGCTCGGGACTTTAGCCGGATACATTTCAACCACGAAGCTCGGGTCTTTAGCGGATACATTTCAAAGACGAAGCTGCGGGTCTTTAGCCCGGATACATTTCGATGTCTTGCTTATTTATTCACATGTTAACACATTTCACATAACATATCACATTAGCAATTCAATTGCTTCATTCGAATATAAGCACAAAATGTACACCTACCCTTTAACTTTCGGTTCAATAATCATACACATGGAACACAAATGTCGGAATCCTGTGTCATGACATATGTATCCTAACTATTCCTAAGATTCATACAGGGCTTTCGAACGTCGTAACTCGGTCGAATCGAAAGCTCGAACATAGTTTTCAAACTCATACACATTCGGCATTTACAAGTATAAATTCATGTATTATATACCAGCATATATACTTAACATTTAACTACATTTAGGCATGTGTATTTGCTTATAAACTTACCTCAGACGTCGTAAAACGGGACGGAGCTGCTAGTCGACAACTTTCGTTTTTCCCTAGTCCAAATCCGATTTCTTTGGTTCTTGATCTAAAAATATTCAAATTAATCTCATTCAAACATATTTTCATTCAATTTAGTTCAAAAACACATAAATGAGCAAATTACCATTTTACCCCTGACATTTACAATTTTTACAATTTAATCCCTATTGCACAAAACACAAAATATACAAAATTTCAATATACCCATGTTGGGCCGAATTTTACCCATACCCATACAAGTCCATATATTTCATCAATTTCATATTTTAGTCTCTCAAATTTTTATTTTTGCAATTAAGTCCTAATTACTCAAAATCATCAAAATTCCAATACAAAAATATGTTAACCCAACACCTATCTTTCATATTTCACCATCAAACCATAAAAATCACAAGCTTCCATCAATGGCATAACTCAAAATATTCATCAAAATTCAAATTTTAAGCATGGGTTTTGAAGTACTCGAAGCAACGATCTCAAAAACGTAAAATTATCAAAACCGACAAAGAACGAACCTTGGATTTGAGCTTGGGAGTTGGCGAACCTAAGCTTCCCTTATTTCTTTTTCTTTTCTTTTTTTTGGCATGGGTGAAATAAAACATATGCCCACTCATATTTTACTTTATAATATCTTTTATATTATAAAGCTTATAATTTTAGTTTTTACATTTGAAATAATAATAAAATCATATAATATATATATCCTTTACCAACCAAACAATAAGCTAATGCACATGATATGGCTTTCACGTTTATGTCTTATAATATATATTACACCTTAATATAAAATAATATTTAATTTACACACATTTATATATCTTTAATAAAATATTATAAAACCATATGGTATATACTTACCACCATCCCGCTAGAAATCAAATGACTAATTACAACTTAAATACTTCAATTTAAAAAGCCACTAACAATTCGGCCCTTATACTATAAACCATCAAATTTTCTTTTTACATGATTAAGTCCTTTTATTTAATCGGATACCCAAACGATAAAATTAAAACACGAAAATTTTACAGATATAAATTCACACATAATAAACACATAAAATAATTTTTAAATATTTTTTCTGGCTCGGATTTGTGATCCCGAAACCACTGTTCCAAATAGGGTCTAAACTGGGCTGTTACAACTCTCCCCCCCTTTAGGGATTTTTGTCCCCGAAAATCTTACCAAAAAGTAGAGTAAAGGATTTTCTTCCATATAGTACATTACTAATTTACACATGATTTCGAATTTCATATTTCTTTAATCTCTCAAGTAAGATCCTGATCTGTCTTTTGCTATACATCATATCTAACTGAACTATTTATAACCGTATTGAATTACCTTCATTTTTTGCTCAATTTCTCTGAAAACATTAATCACGCGGATCATTACCTCATAAAACTCGATCTTGAAACAACAGAGTTCGATAACTGCAACCATACAATACCTTATATTATGTCATTAATATAATCACACGATAGCTTATCGAACAACAATAGTCTTTCTTTGTTGCCTTCAAACTCTTACACGTTGACAAAACATAGTTTCGAGAAATTTTTTTTTTTTACGCCACAATCTCGTACTCACAGCTTATAGTAATTTCGTCCAGAATCACAATATAACTTCTAGATTTCAATCTGAAACAAGGTTAGATGAGCACCACGTGCAAACTGACAATCCTTGAAATGAATAACTCAACTGATTTATTAAAAGAGAAATCCATGCATACAGAAAGACTTATTTAGACAGTCATCGATAATTCAGATAACATCTATATTTTTCTAAGATAAAGATAACCCCAATACATAATTGATCAACACTCTATTTCTATAATCAACAAAGTCAGGAATACCATATTTCACATTCATTCAATGATATCACATCTCAAATTGTTGTGCATCTTGTTAATCCCGTATGAACAGACAAACTACCACTGAGAGTTTCTTATAGTAGTTGTTACATAATCGTAGAGCTTTTCAGTATACAAACTCTATCTCGAACTAACAATTAATCTTCTATTCCACATCTAAGGTTCTAAATCAGAAATCAATTATGTTGTACCCCTTTTTAACTTATAATTCACTGACACATTTCTGAATTTCACAACTTTGCTAAATAGACATTTATTTAGCTTCAAATCCAGCTAAGTCAATCACGTATTCATCGCTCGTAAAACACACAAAAATTTCCCATTCAAAACTTCCGAAACTATAATCATAATCACTTACAGACTCAAAAGTTTTTCGACGATTCGAGCTAGCCTTGCTATGCTAAGTTCAAATCTTTCTCTGACATTAAACTTTATAAACTCTTATAGTCATCACATATGTCACATAACTCTTTAATCTCACAAGTCAAAATGCGAATCGGTTCTTCTTCGTAGGTCATATTAGGCTAAATTTCAATCTCAGACGGACTAATCACATGATTGTCGGTCGTAAAACACATAAAGATTCTCGCTCAGAACCCCAAAGACTATAATCATTTGCCCAGATTGATAATCAATCACTGACTCATAATCTTACAACAGTTCGAACCATCTTTAATTCTTGTGTCGGATAACTCTTTACCTGAGAACTGGCGCTTCAATAACAATTTCTTCAACTGTTTATCACTTTATTGATAAATATCACATCATTTAAAAGATATTTTTCACAGATAACCATATAGAATCATAAGAAAGAAGAGATACTGTAATCTCAAATCTATCACTATACTGATCTTTTTAAGAAAGCGCCCATATTAGATGACAAATATCTCAGTGATGTCTTAGAGGAAATCCAGAAGTAAAACATCACTCACATGTACCAGAATTAACGGTAACAGAAACAATATAAACTTCATGTATACTAAGTAGATCAAAAACTAGTAGGATCAAAATACTAACATCACACAGAGTCTATCGTAGATCCTTTCTTTCAATAAAATGAAATAGGATACCAAAGAAAGATATAATAATGTCAATTGTAACCCGAACAGCCCAACAATGCTTTCATATATCAATATATATAGATGACGTTCTCATATGATAAGAATTTTCATTTGAAATATACAGTTACACATACCTCTAAGGATAAATGTACACATAGAATGCCCAGAAGAAAACGTAGTAACTGCCCGACTATAATCACTGCACTCAGCTATCATTTCAATTCAAACATTATCCTACTGTCTAATTCTATCATCACTGATTTCACAATATTCCATTACTAACAGAAATCAATTCAGAAATACTTCCAGTTAATACGTTCTTTAGACATCATACCTGAATACTTTCATCTCATCGAATTCAACTTCTTCTTTAACAGTGAATTGGCATATTACAAATGGCCTTCAACATGATCCAATATCTTTTCTGTTACTGTCTTCACTTGCGGACTCATTCTCTTATCTGATCACAATACTAATCTTTCAACCATGAAACTATGTAATTTCGCACTCGTAAGCGTATTTAATCCATATAGTACGGATCTCATTACAATGCTTTACCGATGAGGGGGTGAGGGTTGTAAAGCCAACAATTTTAACTCTTACGTAAGCATGCACATCACACATACTATTATGAACGAATAGTTCATTACTAATTCTGTATTCTCAAACATCTAGCAATCATTTATTTATGATCACTTGGTACTTAACACATAGCTCATACGCTAATTCAAATCATAAATTCTAAGTCAAAATATTCACACAACCATCATATACCCGACATCACAACTCATATACTCATATAATTATAACATTTATCAATAGCAGAATATCATGCATTCTGATTCATACCTTTTATGAGTTTCAACTCATCACCAACACATTTTCACTCAAACGTTTGAGTATAACATTCTATACTATCAGAATTAGCTCGGTTGGAAAGAATATTGTCTTACAAAACAATTTCATTAGAGCCGGGAGATGTCACACTATCACAAGTAGTAATATGGCATGTATAGCTAGACTCACATACGCTAGGTTAGTCCGAGAATCGACTAAACCATAGCTCTGATACCACTAAATGTACATAGCTCTGATACCACTAAATGTAACACTCCTAACCCGAATCCGTCGCCGGAACAAGGTTATGAGGTATTACTTGACTGAACAAAACTTCTATAAGGTCAGAGATACTTACCAGACATAAATTATCAACACATTAGTTCAATTATAAGGCTTCTCTAAACAAAATGAGCAAGCCATCTCCGCATAGCTATAATGTATACAAAGTCGAAATATCATTTTACCTAGAGTCTATCCTATACATGCCTTAAACCATGATGATATACAATCTTCTCAACTCACATAATGACTCGATAGTGTGATGATATCTCCGGCTCTTCCAACTCGAACTAAAGGATAAACCTATAAGAAATGGAAAAGAGAACACGGAGTAAGCTTCAATGCTTAGTAAGTTTTAAGCAATGCAAACAATTAATTTACTTATAGATCAATTATTTCAAATTTTCAAGAAATCATTCCTAGGTAATTGCCATTTTGGCCAAGTATCCATGAACATAATGCATATTTAGCAAATTCATCTCACTTGAATCTGAACTCAATTAAAACCAAATATTCAATTCACAAATAAGATCATAAGAACTCGAAAAGCATCTCATTAACTAGTTTTAACCATGTTTGCAACAAAATCACAAATTCACTACAAGCTGTCTTTCTGAGCAATAGTCACTAAATTATATATAACTGGAGCTAAGAAAATCCAAATCAAGTGCCGTTAATTTTACCTGAAAATAACCTCACATATATTCCATCCATCAAATTTTCAGAATTTTTGGTTTTACCAATCAATACCAGATTTTTATTGAAGTTTCCCCTGTTTCACTGTTTGACTATTCTGACTACTCTTCACTACAAATCAATTTTCTCATTATACAGAATTCGAATTATGTTATTGTTTATTTCATTTGAAACTAGACTCATTAACGAGTCTAAGTATATAAATTTTATCTTATAATCATCATTGTACAATTTACAATGATTTTCTAAATCTGAAGCAGGGATTTCAAGGTCATTTTGACTCTATCTTACGCCACTTCAAATATCTCATTATCTACAATTCTTTTGCTTACAAGGTTTCTTTTATAAGAAACTAGACTCATTAAGATTTAATTACATAATTTATTCAGCTTCTAATTCAATTTCTACAATTTATGGTGATTTTCCAAAATCACACTATGTTTGTCCCAAGCAGATTTATTACAATTTGCTCTTTCACACATTCCTTGCATTCAAATTATCTAAACATGTATATCATGTCATTCAAGATCGAACTCAAATAACATAGGAATTAAAATGCTTCACTAACAGCTTTAGTTTCATTGAAACGAATAAAATACAAAATCATATTCACATTTAATTTTCCACGATCGTAATCACCTAAAAATAAATCATATACTCCCACAAATCTTTCCACAAGGACCAAGTGTTTATATTTGAATATAAACATAGAATCACTTCACATAACTTCACACATTTACCGAATATATCACGATCACATATATAGTCATAACACTTATTCACAGATGCATCACTCTATATACTTATAATTTAATTCAAATCAAATCACATACGAGTACATGATCGTGCACCGCCAACTTAATATGTAATGCACTTTCAATTTGTCAACTTAGTGTAGGATCTTGTAATTGTATACTTTTATCAAATTCATCAAGACTTGGCACGCTAGGTATAAAACCCAAAATTATGTTACCAAGACAAAGCTCGGGACTTTAGCCGGATACATTTCAAAGACGAAGCTCGGGACTTTAGCGGATACATTTCAAAGACGAAGCTCATGGGTCTTTAGCGGATACATTTCCAGCACGAAGCCTGCGGGTCTTTAGCCCGGATACATTTCCAGTGTCTTGCTTATTTATTCACATGTTAACACATTTCACATAACATATCACATTAGCAATTCAATTGCTTCATTCGAATATAAGCACAAAATGTACACCTACCCTTTAACTTTCGGTTCAATAATCATACACAAGGAACACAAATGTCGGAATCCTGTGTCATGACATATGTATCCTAACTATTCCTAAGATTCATACAGGGCTTTCGAACGTCGTAACTCGGTCGAATCGAAAGCTCGAACATAGTTTTCAAACTCATACACATTCGGCATTTACAAGTATAAATTCATATATTATATACAAGCATATAAACTTAACATTTAACTACATTTAGGCATGTGTATTTGCTTATAAACTTACCTCAGACGTCGTAAAACGGGACGGAGCTGCTAGTCGACAACTTTCGTTTTTCCCTAGTCCAAATCCGATTTCTTTGGTTCTTGATCTAAAAATATTCAAATTAATCTCATTCAAACATATTTTCATTCAATTTAGTTCAAAAACACATAAATGGGCAAATTACCATTTTACCCCTAACATTTACAATTTTTACAATTTAATCCCTATTGCACAAAACACAAAATATACAAAATTTCAATATACCCATGTTGGGCCGAATTTTACCCATACCCATACAAGTCCATATATTTCATCAATTTCATATTTTAGTCTCTCAAATTTTTATTTTTGCAATTATGTCCTAATTACTCAAAATCATCAAAAATTCCAATACAAAAATATGTTAACCCAACACCTATCTTTCATATTTCACCATCAAACCATAAAAATCACAAGCTTCCATCAATGGCATAACTCAAAATATTCATCAAAATTCAAATTTTAAGCATGGGTTTTGAAGTACTCAAGCAACGATCTCAAAAACGTAAAATTATCAAAACCGACAAAGAACAAACCTTGGATTTGAGCTTGGGAGTTGGCGAACCTAAGCTTCCTTATTTCTTTTCTTTTCTTTTGTTTCGGCATGGGTGAAATAAAACATATGCCCACTCATATTTTACTTTATAATATCTTTTATATTATAAAGCTTATAATTTTAGTTTTTACATTTGAAATAATAATAAAATCATATAATATATATATCCTTTACCAACCAAACAATAAGCTAATGCACATGATATGGCTTTCACGTTTATGTCTTATAATATATATTACACCTTAATATAAAATAATATTTAATTTACACATATATATATCTTTAATAAAATATTATAAAACCATATGGTATATACTTACCACCGTCCCGCTAGAAATCAAATGACTAATTACAACTTAAATACTTCAATTTAAAAAGCCACTAACAATTCGGCCCTTATACTATAAACCATCAAATTTTCTTTTTACATGATTAAGTCCTTTTATTTAATCGGATACCCAAACGATAAAATTAAAACACGAAAATTTTACAGATATAAATTCACACATAATAAACATATAAAATAATTTTTAAATATTTTTTCTGGCTCGGATTTGTGATCCCGAAACCACTGTTCCAAATAGGGTCTAAACTGGGCTGTTACAATATCCACTAAAAATAATTCATCAATCCTTTTCAAAATCAAAAGCCCCTTTACTAGTCAAGCATACTGCAAACAATTAGGTGAATAAAAATAAACAATTACTAACCTCAATTAATAAGCATTTTATAAAATCTCGAACAGTATGTCAAATTCAATTATTTTACTAAATTTAGGCTTAATCAAATATGTTAATCATCATATCTAAAATATACTTTTATTTATATATAACTTTTTATTTTTTTCAAACGTAGTTAAGTCTTTTGACGCGAAGTGAGATGACAACCCAAAGACCTCACCCCAGTTACTCAACCCGAGACGTTCTATTTATTTAATTTTTTTTATTTTTAATGAATTTGAGACATAATCAAACTTTTTGATGCAAAACGAGATGACAACCCAAGCACTCATTCTAGTAACTCAATTTCACATGTCCCTAATCAATTTATTTCTCCTTTCTCAAGGCAGCTCAGTTAGTGGAACGTTACAAGTTTCGGTTCATCACCAAACCTTTTGACGCGAAACGAGATGGCAACCCAAGCGCCTCATCTTGGTTACTCAATTTCATATGTCCTTAATTGATTTATTTCTCCTTTCTTAAGGCAGCTCGGTTAGCAGAGTGTTACAAGCTTCAGCTCGTCACCAAACCTTTTGACGCGAAACGAGATGACAACCCAAGCACCTCATATGGTTGCTCAACTTGGTCACATTTCCAAATCTTCACTTTTAACGAAGCTATTAGAAAATTTATTTAAAATGAGTATTTTCATTAGGTAAGTTAAAAAAAAAAACCAACACTTTAATGAAATATTGGCTAAGGTATAATATTTTCAATTATACGTAATATTCATTGATCAATCAAGCAATAGTTATTCACAATTCACCCACTCATTTAAGTAAACTAAACATAAGAATTAGAGGTTTATCTCCGAAACTAATTAAAAAAATTATTCTTAGCAAAACACGTGCAAAGAAGAAAGTATGACATGATTCTACGAACCCTCTACTTAGCCTATATTGCCCCTAATGTGTAATAACAAGAGTAGAGAAAAGTATAATTCCCGTATATATTTAATGGGCCGAAGGACGGTGGAAGTGATCGCTTTGCAAAACTGTGAGGATGCTTGAGATGTTGGCTTCTGTTATTTCAAGGCGAGCTTTAATGCGATGAAGTTGTTTGTCTACAACTGAAGGTGGTTGCTCTTGGAAAATAGCACGATCAAACGGATTAAAATAATATTTTATTTAATTCTCAAATTAAATTAGAGTTTAAAATTAAATAAATAAAAATAAATGTGGGTTACCTCCTATTAAGCTCTTTTGTTTTAATGTCATTAGCTCGACAACTTGGAAAATTTAATTGTTCAGCTCCTCAAAAAATAATTCATCTACCACGTGTACTTGAAAGTTCTCATAAAAGGGTTTAACCTTTGTCCATTGACTTTCAAATATTTCCTGGACTCCTCGTTTTTAATTTCGACTAAACCATGAGGAAATATTTAGTAACAACAAAAGGACTAAGCCATTTGGTTCGAAGCTTACCTGCAAAAATCCTCAGTGCTGGGTTCTAAAGTAACACTTTTTGACCAATTAAGAATTGTTTGTGAGATATCTTTTGGTCATGAAAAGCCTTGGTTTTGTCTTTATAAATTTGGGCGTTTTCATATGCGTCACAATGGATCTCTTCAAGCTCTTGAATTTCTAACTTTCGATAATTAGCTGCGGCGTCTAAGTCCATGTTGCATCTTTTTACTGCCCAAAATGCCTTATGTTTCAACTCTATAGGAAGGTGACACGGTTTACCGAATATGAGTCGGTAATGGGACATTCCTATGGGTCCCTTGTAAGCAGTACGGTACGCCCACAGTGCATCGTTTAAACGTAATCTCCAGTCTTTCCTATTTCATTTCATGATCTTTTCCTAAATCGACTATATTTCGTGGTTCGAAACTTTTGCTAGACTGTTTGTTTGTGGGTGATAAGTCGTGGTGACACGTTGTGTCACCCCATACTTTTTTAGTAGAGTATCAATTACCATGTTGCATAAATGAGTTCCTCGATCACTGATTAATGCTCTCGGTGTGCCAAACCTGGAAAAAATAGAGTTTGTTAGAAAATCCACTACAGTTTTAGAATCAAAATGTCGGGTAGATTAGCTTCTACCCATTTAGATACGTAATCTACAACGAGAATAATGTAAACATTATTAAATGATGAAATAAACAGTCCTATGAAATCGATGCCCTACACATTAAAAATTTTGCATACATGTATAGGTGTTAGGGGCATTTCATTTTTTCGACTTAAATTCCCTACTGTTTGACATCTCTCGAAAGTTTTGAAAATAAATAAGTGTTACGATATAAGTGTGGCCAAAATAATCCACACTTAAGTAATTTATGTGCAATGCGTTTAGGACCGAAATGCCTTCCATAAGAATAAGAATGATAAAAGGAAAGGATAGGTTGTACCTCAATTTTTGTGACACATCGTCGAATTACCTTATCGGTGTAGTGTTTCCATTGGTATGGATCATCCCAAATATAATATCGTAAGTCTCTTTTGAGGTTGTCCTTTTCAAAATGTGATCAGCTAGAAGAAACAATACCTGTAGCAAGGTAATTTACCATATCTGTAAACCATGGGTAAACTGTCCTAGTTGACAGAAGACTTTCATTTGGGAAGTCATCTTTAAGAGGTGTGTCATCTTTTAAAAAGGGAATTCGATTCAAATGATCAGCTACTAAGTTCTCACTTCCTTTCTTGTCTTTAATCTCGAAATTGAATTCTTATAAGAGAAGAATCCATCGAATCAGTCCAGGTTTTGCCTCTTTTTTTCCCGATCAAGTATGTAACACCCGTAACCCTTATCCGTCGCTGTAACAAGGTTATGAAGCATTATCAAACTTTTCAGATCAAATACAAACATTACATATCATTTAACCTACATATCAGAAACTAATCACAAATCACTCATATTGTCCTTTGTATGAGCCCTCGAGGCCCAAAATACACATTAGAAACAAATTGAGACTAAACCAGAAACTTAGAGAATTTTTCACAAAA
This sequence comes from Gossypium arboreum, assembly GCF_025698485.1. Classification (NCBI taxonomy): domain Eukaryota; kingdom Viridiplantae; phylum Streptophyta; class Magnoliopsida; order Malvales; family Malvaceae; genus Gossypium; species Gossypium arboreum. The sequence goes on from NC_069076.1 coordinate 31,671,284, forward strand.
CTTTAAAATTTTTCTTAGGTGCAAGGGACACACGCCCATGTGGCCAGGCTATGTGGCTCACACGGTCAAGAGACACGCTCGTGTTTCAGGCCATATGGGTATTCAAAATAGGGGCACACGGCGGTGTCCCAGCTCGTGTCGAAATTAGGGTGTTTACTGACTTGGGTTATACAGCCAAGCCACACGCCCGTGTGCTAGGTTGTGTGAGTGTACTGACTTGTAAAATTAAGGTGCAAGGGTTACACGGCCAAGCCACACGCCCGTGTGCTAGGTTGTGTGAAAGATCTTGGGTATTCTGTTTTGCAATTTAATAGATGCAGGCAACACACAACCAGACCACATGCCCATGAGCTAGGCCATGTGTCACACATGGTTGAAACACACGCTTGTGACTCTATCCGTGTGGACAAAAATAGGCCATTTCCAGGCCACATTTCTCACCCATTTTGGTATCAACCTAAATATAACATTTTAACACATCAATGAACCATAACAAAGCAATCATAGTAAGCCAAAATCATGTTTTAAGCACAGTGTATCATCACATATACCAAAATACCTAAACTTACTTATTTAATCCATCTAACAATTCTACCTAAGTTCACCATAACTGAAATATACACAAACACATATATCATTCACACCAACATCATCAATATGTCTCATTTCCAACCCAACATATATATATATGCAAAACTATAATTATTAATATTTACACAAGACAAACTTTAATTAAATCCACAAAAACCCTATACATGCCATATAAATTGTCTTGAACGTACAAAAACTACCGAAATAGGCTAGATAGTGTGACTTGATGTCTTGATCTGACCTTTCGACCTCACGAGAATCTATAAGGACATTAAACAACACAAGTAAGCTTAATGAAGCTTAGTAAGTTCGATGGGTTAAACTTAAATCTTACCGAACCTGCTATAACACATCAACTAAATAAAATTCATTTAATGTAAACTCCTTGCCAATCACAACTCCAATCAATGAATACACTTATTTCAGTTCAATACCAATAACAAACAATATGTCTTTTAAATTTTTAATTTCATAAGTCACTTACCAAATCTTCCTAAATCGGAGAACAACTTACGGATAAGAGTACATCATTTTCAGAAGCCCGAAGGCTGAATAGAAGCTCATGAGAGCTAAACAGAAACCCTAAGGGTTGAACAGAAGCTTATAAAAGCTGAACGGAAACCCATAAGGGTTAAGTAGAAGCTCAATAGAGCTGAACGGAAACCCTTAAGGGTTAAACAGAAGCTCAATAGAGCTGAACGAAAACTCATATGAATTAAACAGAAGTTCATGCGAGCTAAATGGAAAGTACACACGGAAGTTCGCAACAAATGCTGAACTTCAGTTTACTTGGGTAATTTGCCAACATCTTCCTCCAATACTGTCAATTCGTTGAATATTGTATGTACTCAAATCCCGCGTTCCATTTGATCCGAATATTCAATTCAAATTTATAATTTTAAAAATAATTCAATTACTACAATAGAATAAATACATAATACCATTCAAATCAACACAAATATTAAAGTTTAACCATACGAACTTACCTGGGTTAAATTTGTAATATTTGCAGAAGTTCAGGGACTATTCTACTAATTTCCCTTTTCACAAGTATCTATGGGCTCTTGATCTAAAATATAAAATTACTCATTCATTAGCATATATTTCAGTCCAAATTCATTTTACCATTAATACCCCTTAATTTTTCAAATTTACACAATTACCATTAATACCTCTTAATTTTTCAAATTTACACAATTACCCCAACATTTACAACTTTTATAATTTAGTCCCTTAACTAGTTAGCCTATCAAATGAACTAATTTTTCTCAATTAATAATTTATCTAAATATTCTAGGCTATCATACAACCCTTGATAAACAAAAATTTAATACAGACCCAAATATTTAACATTTTCACAATTTGGTCCTAAAATCAATATCTAACAAAATCACTTTATAAAATCATCATACAACAAAAGTAAAGCTCTAAATTAAAGCTCTAAATCCATGTTATTTCATAAAAAAATCCAGTATTCATCAATGGTAATTTTCAAAATTCTCACTAAAATAAAAAACTAAGGTAATAGCTAGTTGGACTTAATTGTAAAAGTTTTAAAAACACAAAAATTACAAGAAAAGACAAGAATTAAACTCACATGAAGCTAAAATATGAAAACCAGCCTTAAGTGCTCTTCAATGGTGTTTTTGGACAGAAAATTAGAGAAGAAATGGTTTAGAAACTATTAAAACGCCATTTTGGCTATTTTAATTTTATTTTATTTCCAATTTTTCCCTTAAATCACATAATTTTATTATTTTTCTTTACTTATGCCACCTCAGCCATCTCTCTTAGGCTAATTTACTCTTTAAGTCCTCCCTATTTACCATTTAAGCCATTTAATCACTATTTCTTTTAATTAGTATGTTTTGCACCTTTTTCAATTTAGTCCTTTTTAATTAATTAACTATCAAAGCGTTAAAATTTTCTAATGAAACTTTAATACTATCTTAATGACACTCCATAAATATTTATAAAAATATTTATGGCTCAATTTATAGAATTGAGGTCTCGATACCTCATTTTCTAAACCACTTGACCTAATAAATCCTTATAAAACACAAATTACTAATTCAAAAATCTTTCTAAAACCATATTTGACTCGTAATAAATATTAAAATTCACGAGGTTATTCATCAGATTTGGTGGTCTTGAACCAATGTTTCCGATACCACTGAAAATCAAGTTTTTACAACTTTTTCCTTTTAGGAAATTTTGTCCTTGAAATTTGTTACTTAGGAATAGGTTCGGATATTGTGATTTCATTGATTCTTCTGTTTCCCAGGTAGCTTTCTCAGAACCATGATGATGCCACAATACTTTTACTAATGGTACTCGTTTATTCCTCAATTCTTTAACCTTCAGAGCTAAAATTCTTACTGGTTCTTCCGAATACGTCATATTTGGCTGTAGCTCAAATTTATTATAAGGAATCACATGTGAAGAATCAGATCTGTACCGTCCCAAAATCGATAAGTGGAACACATTATGAATTTTCTCAAGTTCAAGAGGCAAAACTAATCTATAAGCCACAGGGTCGATTCTTTCAACAATTTTATACGGTCCGATAAATCTCGGACTCAGCTTCCCTTTCCTACCGAACTGTAACACTTTCTTCCATGGAGATACTTTTAAGAATTCCTGATCACCAACAGCAAATTCTTTATCTCTTCTTTTCAAATCTACATACAATTTCTGACGATCAGAAGCAATTTTCAAACTATCTCGGATAATTCAAACTTTATCCTCAGTTTCTCGAATCAAGTCAAGTCTACTAGTTTAGATTCACTGAATTCAGACCAATACAATGGCGTCTTACATTTCCTCCCATAAAGAGCTTCAAACGATGTCATTTTTATACTAGATTGATAGCTATTATTATATGCAAATTTAGCTAACGGTAAATACCTTTCCCAGCTACCTCCAAACTCAAGTATACAACATCTCAACATATCTTCCAGAATTGAATCACTCTATCTGATTGCCTGTCAGTCTGAGGATGAAATGCTGTACTAAAATTTAGCTTAGTACCTAGAACCTCTTGCAGTTTTCTCTAAAATCTCGATGTAAATCTCGGATCTCGATCTAAAATAATGGATATTGGAACTCCATGTAACCTTACAATCTCAAATATATATATTTTCGCTAATTTCTCAAGTGTAAAGTCTGTTCTGACTAGAATAAAATGTGTCGATTTAGTCAATCTATCAACAATCACCCAGATCGAATCTTTCTTTCTCGGAGTCACAAGTAAACTGGATACAAAATCCATCGTGACATGCTCCTACTTCCATTCAGGAATCATAACAAGTTGTAGTAAACCTATTGGTACCTGATGTTCTGCTTTCACTTGCTAACAAATCTAACATTTTGCTACAAATTCACAAATTTCACGTGTCATACCCGGCCACCAATACATCCGTTTCAAATCACAATACATCTTTGTATTACCCGGGTGAATAGAGTACATGTTACCGTGAGCTTGAGAAAAAATATCATTTTTTTTTCAAATCTGTATTATTCGGAACACAAATTCTATTGCGATAATGTAACATACCACTATCATCAATGCTATACTCTAAACTCAAAATGTCTTTAACCATCTGTCATTTCAACATCACTTTCGGATCATCATCTTGCAATTACCAAATTCGTTGAAGAAACAAAGGTTTGTTCTCAACTCTGCTTGAGTGTTCAATGCTGAAAGTGCAAACAATGATGACTTCTGACTAAGTGCATCCGCAATCACATTAGCCTTTCCCGGGTGGTAGTCAATAACCAAATCATAATCTTTCAGTAAATCTTGTAATAGTGTTTTGACCCTAGTTGGAATAGTGGTTTCGAGACCACATATCCAGTCAAAAAATATTTTAATATTATTTTTCGTGCCTATGATAAGTGAATTGACATGTGCGAAAGTCTCGTGTGAAAAATTAACTATTTGTGTGCTTAATTTGCAAAAAGGACCTAATCGCGTAAAAGGTAAAAGCTGTATGCTAGTTATTAGAGTGCTTATTTGAATTGGCTTTCAAAAGAAAAGGTCCTTATGTTATTTGATCATTGGAAGTTGGAATGGACATAAAAGGCATTGTAAGAGTATGCCCAAAAATCAATCACGAGATGGTTGTAATAACATACTTGGTTTATCATGTTTATTAATATAAGGCGTTGCCATTATTATTTCAGTTTCTTTTCTGTATGCATAAATAAACTGTTTTATAATAATGTCCTAAGAATAATATGATTATTCTTAAAAGATCCTTAGTCAAGTATTATTGTTGGCTAGGACAATAATAATGCATTAAGACTAACATGTAGTTGATTGATGATAAAGAGTTGTCATTGATATGGAGTGCCAGAATCAATGCATGAATATGTGTGTTAGAGAACAACATATTGGACTGACCCGCTATGAGTATGTTTCTTGGATTGTTATGTAATTGTCACAACATTACTCATAGTGATTAATATGTATATGATCCTCATACTTGAGATCATCTTTATCCCAACATCGTGAGTTGTATATTTTGATACTGATCAAACAAACACCGTGAATCGGTTGTTCTATAAAGGCGATGTTGGATATACCACAATCTATGTTGAGGGATATAGTTGATCAATATAGGATAAGTCCCTCCTACATAATGGGAGTAATATCTCAGGCCACTTGATTGAGTGAGGCTAGAAATGCATGGCCATGCTTAAATAAGTTGATATGAGATGTCATACTTATTTATGTATCATAGTCTACTCAAGGTATCAAGAAACATGGGATGGACTATACAAGTGTGACTATTCCATGACTTGTGTCCATTCCAAAGATATAGGACTTAAGGATTAATGCATGAAAGGTTAATCACAAAAGGTTATGTCGAATCATGACTTCTTGTAACTTAGGTAGCATTGATGCATTGCTAGATTCCACTCATTGTTTGTAACATTAGAATCGTTCTAATATTACTGCTAACGTTACAAGAACCTATAAGGTCACACCCTATGGTTGAAATGAACGAGGTAAAACATAGTTTGTATATTGCTTGGTTGTCACATGAATTAAATTAATTATAGAATTAATTTAATTGGGCAATCAAATTGTTGAACATACTATATGTACAAGGATGTTGTACACATAATCGAACATAATTTTATTGATATATGAATTAGGTTAGTATATAAGTTTAAATAAATATAGTTTACCAAATCTTTATTATAATTAATATAATTATAATTTTTCGGTTAAACATTATTATATTTATTTGAATGATAATTATTTTGTTCGGATTAATTTTAATGAATTAAAATTTGTTATAAATATATACCAATTAAGAGGAGTTATATATAGTAAGGGTAAAAACGCTAAAAAGGATATATAAAAACTAGCCCGAAAATATGCGAAGTGGTCTAGCAGCCGTTTAGAAAAATACTCTCTGAAAATAGTTTTCTGGGATTTCTACCATTCGTTGTCAATCGGGTGGACTACGTAGAGGCCGACATCGGAAAAGGTTGCGGCTTGGTTTGATAGTGGTTCAGCATTCCTGTTGCCTAGGCGTAGCTGTCTACTCAGATTGAAGTTTCGGTAATTTTGAAACCTTTTTATCACCCCGATTCATTCCTTACACATGGATCCTTGGTTTGGATCGCCGAATTTTTTTTTTAATTTTTCGCTACCCCTTGGAGGCACCGGTGTTCCAACAAGCATGTGTTGGGTGAATGAATAATTTTATAACAAAGGGTAAAATTGTCATTTATTTATTTAGTTAATATTAAATAAAATAAAGGCATGAAAATCAAGCCATTAGTGTTCATCTTTGCCAAAAATTAGAAAAGAAATAGGGTTTGGAAAGCTTGGTTCATTCGGCCATAATTGAAGCTTGATTTAAGGTTCGTTTTTGATCCGTTTTTGATAATTTCTACGTTTTTGTGATTGTTGTTAAGTGCTTTAGCTAGCCCTGCTTAAATTCATGAAATTGTTGATGATTTGGAAATGTGCTATGGATGAATTCATGAACTTGATGATGTTATATGTTGTAATATGAAAGCTTGATGTTGGGTTTACATGTGTTGTCTTTGAATTTTTGATGAAATTGAGTAATTTGGGCTTGATGGTAAAAATGTTATTTTTAAGGGACTAAAATGTGAAATAAATGAAATGTGTGGACTTGTATGAGAGCCATGAAAATTCGGCCAAGCCTGTATGTAAACCAATTTTGTGTATTTTGTGAATTCGTAAAATAGGGACTAAAGTGTCGAAATGTGAAAATGTGAGGACTAGTTTGTAAAATTCCTCAAATATGTGTTTATGGATTGAATTGAATTAATTGGTGAATAAAAGGGTTAATTTTGAAAACATATAGATCAAGAAAGGAGGAATTCAGACTTAGATCGAGAAAAGTCAAAGGTTATCGAGTAGACAATCCAAGTCGACAAATTTCGAGTACGAGGTAAGTTCGTACTTAAAATATGATGTTAAGTAAGTTTTGATGCCTTTAATATACATGGGTTGTATATAATTGAATTGGATAATATGGTGATGAATCGGAAGTTTTGGCACTAAGTGTGCGGTTTAAACTAGCTTTGGCACTAAGTGTGCAATTTAACTAGCTTCGGCTACTTAAGGCACTAAGTGTGCGATACCGACTTAGTCTCGGTTATTTGAGATGGCACTAAGTATGCAAAAATATTTAGCTTCGGCTAACCTTATAGCACTAAGTGTGTGGATGTCTAAATTACGAATAACTTATGGAAAGTCTTATAACATTCAACAAGAGGTAAGTACGAAAGTGAATAAGTACGGAAAGATTCAGGTATGTATAATACCTAAGTGGTAGATGATGTTATGTACGTGAATTTCATTGAGTTGATATGGTTTTATGGATTGAAATTGCGCAAATACTCATATGTTGTTATTCTATGTTCATATACTATTGATGATTTGAGTACGAGCTTACTAAGCTTTTGAAAGCTTACTTTGTGTGTGTGTTTGAATTGTTTTGTTGATATCAAAGCTACCAAGCTTGGGGATCATCAAGGATTGTCGCCACACTATCGAATCTCATTTTGGTACTTTTGAAAATGTAAATATTTGAAGTATGGCATGTATAGGCTAGTAGTTGTGAAGTATGTTTTGTGATGTATATAGTTAGCCATGAGATTTGGCTAATTTGTGTTTGAACTCACATTTGATAATGGCTTATGATATGTGATGTTAATTTACAATTATGGCATGTATTAATTGGATAAAGGAGAAGGTAAGTTTGGTGAGTTCATGGTATGAGAATGAATGATGTTTTTGATATAATCTTACATTATGTTTTAGCATAAAAAGGTAAGGTTTATAAGTATGTAAATGGTTGATAATATTATGACATGAATGATGTATGTTTTAGCATAAAGAATGGTTGATTGGGTTGTACATATATGCTTGATTCCTTGTTTGTAGGTTGACCCATAAGGGGGTGGCAAGTTGGCTTAAACCAAGCCTGCATTGTGCCACACGGTCTGGGAACATGGGCGTGCCTTGTGGCTATGTATGCAAAGCAGTACCCTCACACGGCCATAGCACACAGGTGTGTCTGTTGGCTATGGGTGAAAGTCTTTATGTATGCTCTGTTTTCGCACGGCTGGATTACATGGGTGTCTCTAGTGCCTGTGTAAAGCACACGGCCTGGTTACACGGGCATGTGACTTCAACAGAATTGAGAAATTTTGCTAAGTTCTAAAAATTCTGAATGTGTTCGGTTTAGTCACGACCTATTCCTAATGCATGTTTAAGGTCTTGTTGACCTAAGAAAGGGACTTTATGTTGATGATTGACTATGATGCTATGATGTTTGTGAAAGGAATATAATGCTACGAAGTGTTTCAATATGTTCGATAATGCCGCTTAACCCTAGTCTGGTGATGGATACGGGTTAAGGGTGTTACAAATCTAGCCACCGTCTCTGTCTTAAATTCAGCTCTTTTTGAGTCATCAAATATTTCAAACTTTTGTGATCTATAAACAAGTAACATTTCTCGTCGTATAAATAATGTCTCCAAATCTTCAAAGCGAATACAATTGCGGACAATTCAAGATCATGTGTAGGATAATTCTTCTTGTGTGACTTTAATTGTCAAGAAGCATAGGCCACTACCTTTCTTGACTGTATTAGTACACAACCTAAACCATTTAAAGACGCATCACTACCAAAAAATACGGTACACCAAATTTTGGCTGAGTCAAGACTGGAGCTTCTGTCAACATCTTCTTCAGCTGATCAAAACTCTATTCACACTCATCAGACCAAACAACTTCAACATTTTTCAGTAATAATTGGGTCAACAGCAAAGCAATAATCGAGAAGTTTTTGACAAAATGTCAATAATAGCTTGCTAAACCGACAAAACTTCATAGTTCTGAAACATTTTTTGGAGTTTTCTAATTTACCACTGCAGATACTTTACTCGAATCAACTCAAATCCAATCAGCTGATATTATATGACCCAAAAATCCAACCTCATGAAGCCAGAATTCACATTTGCTAAACTTTTCGTGCAGCTTCTTTTCTCTCAAAGTCTGTAGCACAATCTCAAACGTTGTGCATGCTCGGATTCTATCTTAGAATAGATTAGTATCTCATCAATAAACACAACCAGAAATCTATCCAAATAAGGTTGAAAAATCTGATTCATTAAATCCATGAAAGAAGCAGGAGCATTAATCAAACCAAATGGCATTACTAAAAACTCATAATGACCATATCAATTTTGAAAGTAGTCTTTGACACATCACACTCTTTAACCTTCAACTGATAATACTAGGATCTAAGGTCTATCTTTGAAAACACTGCAACACCTTTCAGTTGATCAAAAAAATCGTCAATACGTGGCAAAGGGTATTTATTTTTAATTGTGTCCTTGTTCAACTATCTGATCTATGCATAGTCTCAAAGAACCATCTTTCTTTTTCACAAATAAAATAGGTGCACCCCAGGGAGATATATTCGGTCTGATAAACCCTCGGTCTAATAACTCCTGCAATTGTGCCTTTAATTCCTTTAGTTCAGCTAGTGCCATACGATATGATGTTACAAATATCGAAGTAGTTCCAGGAATCACATCAATTACAAACTCAACTTCACGATCAGGTGGTAAACCTGACAATTCTTCAGGAAACACACTAGCAAATTCACTAGCAACCGATAAATATTCTAGCGTCGATTCTGAATCTCGGGTATCTATACTAAAAATGTCCCATTACCTTTTCGCATCAAACTCTGAGCAGAAAAATCTGAAATGATTCTAACAATATCTTTCAAATTCTTAGACTCAACTAAAATCATCTCATCTATCTAACATTTCAAATCAATCCGTTTCTGTCTACAATTTATGAGAGCATCATGCAAAAATAACCAACTCATTCAGAATATAACATCAAATTCACGAAAGGGTAACAACACCAAATCAGCAGGGAATTCACAGCCTTTCACTTTCAGTGGACAATTGCGACACACCAAATTAACTATCACACTTTGACCTAATAGATTAGTAACTTGAATATGATAATTAGTAGATTCAATAGGAAACTTCTTTTCTGTTACTAATGCAGTGCAAAAACAAGAGTGAGTTGACCCAGGGTCAATCAATACATACACAGAAACATCCAAGAGACAAAATGTACCAGCAATCATATCTGGAGCTAGCTTCTTCCCTTGCTCGAATGGCATAGGTACACGCAGGTGCTTTAGCCTCTGAATTGGCAGCAATATCTTTCATACCCAAACAAGCAGTCCTAGTGGCACTAATTTGGCCTGAATGTCTATTTCTCTAAGAAGTTGCCGATTGCTTTTCTTTCTGCTCTTCATCCTCTTTTTATAATTGAGGACAATTTCAGATAAAATGATTAGTTGCTCCACATTTATAGCAAGCCCCTACTTTACTTTTACATTCGCCAAGGTGATATTTCCTCCAATATCTGCATTTAGGCTCAGGAGTATTTTGTACACTACCCACACTAACAGCGGGTCTAGTGGTCAACAATAGTAGCTGTAGTACCAAAAGAAAAAAATTTCTTGGGAATTCTTTTAGACTGAATTTAAGAAGAAATATGTCGGCAAAAGGTATCTAGACAAGAAAAAGAGGGAATTTCTTGAGTTGCGCCAAGGAAACAGATCAGTAGTTGAGTATAAGAGGGAATTTGTAACGCCTTTGAGGTGGCCCTGGGAAATTCCAACGGTGTCTACTTGTGTCGTTATGTTTTTAAGTAAAATCGAGCAGGAGTTAGTAGGATGATCAGACTTAACACAAATCCCACACAGCTGAGCTGGGTCTGTTGTCCTACAAGCATATTTTTAACCACATTAGTAAGTTCATCAATCTTATTTACTATCAAAGGAGTACTTAGCTTATGAACCCTTTTTATAGGTTCCATAGGTGGTCGATACTGTTGAGAATTTGCAGCCATAGTCAAAATTATTTGCCTAGCTCTTTAGGGAGTCATGTTTACGAGAGCCCCTCCATTAGCAACATCAATTATCTTCGTTTCCATTGGGAGTAACTCCTCGTAGAAGTATTGTAAGGGAGACTGTTCAGACAGGCCATTTGTGGGCAACTTGCGCACAACTTCTTGTATCGCTCCAAATATTCATAAAGTGATTCTACTTCTTTTTTCTATATTTTGACTATACTCCTCCTTAATTTGGCTGCTCGAGTTGCTAGGTAAAACCTGTCAAAAAAAATTGAGACATATCAGTCCAAGTATTAACAGATCTTAGAGGTAAATGAAACAACCATTCTCTATTGGAGTCGGCTAATGAAAATGGAAAAGCTCGTAGTTTTATTTGAACCTCAATTACTCCTTCTGGTTTCATGCTTAGACAAACCATGTAGAACTCATTTAGATGAGTATGGGGGTTCTCATTTTTCAAGTCACGAAAAGTAGGCAATAAATGTATTAATCTTGACTTCAACTTGAATAGTGTTTCGCTTGTCAAATAAGTTATGCATAGCGGTTGTTGTTCATCTTGTGCAGCTGCAAGTTGGTGTATAGTTTAATCTTTTGTATCACCCCTAACTCATATCTATCATTGGAATATGGTTACAGAGTATTACTGGAGTTTATGTTTTAAAACTATAAAAAATTTTAAAACATTATATTCATATCATCAATCATAGTAAAAACAATCAATAACATACATATTGTCCCTAATATGAGCCCTCAAAGCCCGAAAAACACATCAAAAACAAGTCAGGAATAAATCAGAAACATATAGAATTTTTCAGAAAAAGATGAAAATTTTCAAAATTGTAGGGATCACACGACCGTTTAACTCACATAGTTGAGAGACACGCCCGTGTCTCAGGCCATGTGGACATTCGAAGTAGGGACATACGGTCGTGTCCCAGCTCGTGTAACTCTCTGACTTGGGTCACATGGCCAAGCCACAAGCTCGTGTGCCATGCCGTGTAACTCTCGAAATGCAACCTTTAAAAACTTATAGGGAACACACGGTCGTGTTGCCTGGCCGTGTGGACAAAAAATAGGTCATTTCCAAGCCATTTTTCTCACACATTCATGCACACACCTATAACCAATTTAACACATGTAATCAAGCATCCCAAACCATACAACAACAAGCTATCCAAATAGGTACACATTCATACAACCAATATGCCCAAAAGACACCTCAATCACAATAATTAAACATGTATAACTAAATGCTTAGTTTAGCCAAAACTTACCATTTTGTACACATATCAAATCCACACTCATATGTACCTAATTTACAATTTAACATTTAGCATCATAAGCCATAAATACCAACTACATTTTTAATACCAAAATGACCATGTTCAACTTCCATCATCTAAGCATTATAAAGACTATAAAGTCATCCATCAAAATGCCACATACGTATATCCACATATAAACCATTTCAATCATTCAAAATACCAAATTTACAAGCCAAAACATAATGGCTAAAACATCAACCATGTAACAACTCAAACCCGGCCCAGACGTTATGGCCAAATCTGATGAGCCACATTGAAGTTAAAAGCCCATGTTTCGTTTTAGTGCTTTAAAAACTGACTTTTGTTAAGCTAACAAAGTGAATGGGAGCTGGGCACCAGGTAGGAATCCGTAACAGAGGAGGTGAGCCATGAAGGCTGCTTAAGTACCAAGCTCTTCTAATGGATCCAATCCAAGACATGCCCACAACCATTGCCACACTTGGTTAAATCGAGTTGTAATTTATTTAAGTTGAAATCTTTGATAAATCGGATAATCGTGGCATGGTGTTATTTTGAAAACAATTATCATTTTGAAAACACGTCCTAAGTCTAGCCCATTTATTAACAAACAGATGAAAGTTATTAAAAATAAAATAATCCCAGAAAAATAATTAAAATGGCCTTATTACAACCCAAAACCAAACAATAATATTAATAAGATAAAACTTATAAAGAAATAAATCGGCTACTTATTGCAATTAAAAGAAACAGAAACAGTAGTGTGGCCATCTCCGGGTCCCTCGCAACTCCAAACCATCTAAGCTTAGCGATTACCTGCACAGTTAGAAACGGGGTGAGTTTACGAAAACTCAGTGTGTAATCCCAATAACAAACAAACAGTGAAAACACAGTATTAGTACAATCTAGGCCAAAGCCTTATTTAGTCTTGACATATGCTGGGCCGAAGCCTTTTCATAAATCATATCGCTGGGCCGAAGCCTTTTCATAAATCATATCATTGGGACGAAGCCTTTACTATAAACGGTATGGCCCTTAGGCCCATTTCAATATCACATGTAATGTCAACGGGTGTATGCAAGCCAAGCTCTCTATGTGGGGAATAACTCAACCCACCCAACCAAACTCTCCACTGGTAGCATAGATGCTTTATCATATAACTGGAGGCCTAGCCTCTTTTAATAACTGGGGCAAAGCCCTTTTTGATAAATTGGGGCAAAGTCCTTTCGGTAAACTGGGACATAGCCCTTTTAGCACTTCCTCCATTTATAAAACCCAACCCATGCAACATGTCATGTATGCAGAATGTCATGCCCATATTTGAATCAAACAATCACAGTCAAGTCATTCATATCACCAACATATATTCACAATCAAATCAGTCAACCACACAGTCCAAGTCAGTCACTTGCCCACAAGGGCAAAACAGTCATTTAACACCCTAGGGGCAAAATGGTAATTTTACCCCACAAGGGTATCTCGGTAATTCTACCCTACAGGGGTATTTCGGTATTTCTACCCTACAAGGGTATTTCAGTAATTCTACCCTACAGGGGTATTTCAGTAATTCTACCCTATAGGGTTATTTCAGTAATTCTACCCTACAGGGGTATTTCGGTAATTCTACCCTACAGGGGTATTTCAGTCATTCTACCCTACAGGGGTATTTCGGTATTTACAAATCAAGGGTATTTTAGTAATTTTACAAACCAGGGGTATTTTGGTAATTTTACTGATCGAAGGTATTTTGGTAATTTTGTAAACCAAGGGTATTTTAGTAATTTTGTAAATTAAGGGTAAAATGGTAATTCTGTAAATCGAGGGTAAAACGATAATTCTATAAATCAAGGGTAAAATGGTAATTCTATAAATTGAGGGTAAAATAGTAATTCTATAAATCGAGGGTAAAATGGTAATTCTATAAATTGAGGATATTTGGGTAGTTTTATAAACCAGGGGTACGTTGGTAATTTTACAACTGGGGGTATTTCAGTAATTTGGTAAACTGAAGTATTCTAAACAGGGATAACAATACGAATGGGCCTAAAGCCCTTCTCGGCCCAAATGGGCCCATACGCTCGTGTGGCCCTTTTAGCCCAAATCTAGCCACAGATATGAGATTCACCTAGCCTAGTCCAATATTTACTACACAATCAAACAACTTATCCAATTGGGCCCGTAGGCCCATTGGGCATACATGACCCCTTTCGGCCCTTCGCGGCCCGAAGTAGCCATCCTACAGCTAGAGTAGCGAGAAAATACACACCTGATTAGCGACTAGAGTTAATCCAAGCTCCGAGCACTCTTAGCTGACGCCTAACCCAAACGAGCACGCCATACAAATGAAAGGATCACCAAGAAAGGTACCTTTACTCTCCTCATGGTTCCCTCCATTTAAAGCCAGCTTCGCATCCACTCTTATGTTAGCTTCCCGATGTGGGATCCCTCCAACATCAGATTTTAAATTCAATACCAACTCTTACCGCCCCCTGTTAGCAAAATAAATGCTCCTTGCTTGCCATGGGATTCGAAACCATGCCTCCCCTCAGATGCTCCACACGCTTCTTGCCACTAAGCCACAAGGCTTTTTATGTCATATTTTATACCCAATTAATTATAAGGTCTAAAGGGCAAAGTCCAGGTTCCTTTAAAAAACCAAAATAAATTGCAAGAGCCAAGACTTGAACCCAGGCTCCCATACAACCTTAATGACGCCACAACCACTAGACTACATGCTTTCTTGTGTCATTTATTTACCATAATAATTTAAAAGGCCCTCATCCAAGCATCTAGGTTTTTTTCACTTAATACCAAAATTTTTGCTAAAACCTAAGTTTGAACCCAAGATTTCTCCAACACTTCTCAAAGCCATTAACCACTAAGGCAAACATTTAATTGTGTTATTTCATTACACAATTAAATACCTATATACAACCTCCTTACGGACCCGCACTCAAGGCCTAATACTTCTAGGCCCAAATTCGGGGTGTTACAATTCTACCCCCTTAAAGAAATTTCGTCCTCGAAATTTTCCACTCTCAGACTACACCGCCACATTTTCGCTGTGCACTCTGATACTACTAATACTAACATACACCTAAAACATTTATCCATCGGAGCGGATAGATTTCACATGCAAACAATTTCTACATTTCCAGAACGCACACCAAATAAATACTAAATCTAAATTCAAGCATTACAGCTTACTTTAACTAGAGAGTTCCAATATTGTGCTACTATCTATAGTAGTTTCTCAATATAGCACTTCAATCTATAATAGCAAACAGAGTTAGAGAACTTACAGATTTGGTGCCGGAGACTCGGTGTGCCACACCTCCAGTAACATCTTTTCAGAAAAAAGTCAAGTTTCGTTGAGAGATTGCAAAACAAAATTTTAGAAAAACCCTTTTCAAACCCCAATTTCGGAAAAAGAAAAGAAAAAAATAACAATAATTTTTTTGCTACCCATACCACAGCCGAGTTTTGTAACCTGGCTATGATACCACTAAATGTAACACCCCAAACCCGGCCCAGATGTTATGGCCGAATCTAATGTGCCACATTGAAGTTAAAAGCCCATGTTTCGTTTTAGTGCTTTAAAAACCGACTTTTGTTAAGCTAACAAAGTGAATGGGAGCTGGGCACCAGGTAGGAATTGTGACAGCCCAAAATTGACCCTAGTCGGAAGGTGGTCTCGGGACCACAAAACCGAGGCATAAAAATAATTTAAAATTTATTTCGATGCCTATAATATGTGTGTATTCATGTATGACATTTTTTGATGATTGATTTAGTGTTATAAAGGTGAATTTCACTAGAAAGGACCTAGTAGTGAACTTTGAAAGTATGATGGGGAAATGTGTGATGACTAATTAAAGCATGCATGCAAAATAATGGACTTGCATGTCAAATTCCCTTTGTACAAGTGATGGCCGCCATGACAAAGAGATATGGGCTAAACATGTCATGAAACATGTTTTGTTGGGCATTAGGGAGAAATAATAAACAAATAAGCATGGGTAAGAAAAGAATGAAAAAAAATGTGTGTGAGTGTGGTAATCCCCCTTGCAGTGAGTTGAGAAAGAAGGAAGAAAAAATTTGTTGTGTTCATCCTTTCTCATCTTTTGGCCGAAAATCATAAGGAGGAAGAAAGAGGATTTTTGCTTCATGCTTGGTTTAGAAGAGATCTAGAAGGTGATTTGGCTAAATTGGCATCAAGATTAAGGTATGTATGAGGTTGTGTTAGGAGTTTCATGCATGTTTTGGTTGCTAACTTGATGTGCATGTTAGCCATGGCTCAAATCTTTGTTATGCCATGGAAATGGTATTTGGCCAAAGTTTTATGGTGATAAAGCCATTGCATGCTAAGTGTGAAGCTTGATGATGATGCATGCAATGATGGATTGTCTACTCATGAGTAAGATTTTGAGTTTTCTTTTGTTTAACCATGATTGAAGTTGAAAAGGGCATGATTGTCATATTCGGCCATGATGCATTCATGAGCATGGTTCATGCTTCTTGCATGTTAGTTAAAATTTGTGTTTTGGATGGCTATGGACACCTTGAAATTGGCCATGCTCATATATGTATATATATGTTTGCACATGATGTTTTGGTTGTGAACTAAGTGATGAATATGTTTGTTTAAAGAAGAAGATGTTGAAGAATGATTGTGAAATTGCAAGCACATTCGCCTAGCACACATATGAGTGCTTGATGCTATAATATAATTTTGAGCTACAATATGCAAAGCATTAACTAGTAAAATGCATGCTGTTTTTGTGAGGTATTAAGTGCATAATTGGCCTCAACATGGACATGAATATTCGGCCTTGGGTAGCCTATTGAAGGCCTTAGCTTTTCCTTGATGCTCGAATGAATTGTATTGAATTGCTTGATGTAGTATAAAATGTGCATGACCATTGTGTATTCAAGCTAAAGGGTGGCCATAAGACCATTTAAACTCCTTGTCATATTCGACCATAAGCTAGCACAATGAGGTTTTAATAAATTGAATTTGTTTGAATTAGCTCAAGAGCTTAGAGGGCCACAATTGGACAAGGGGAAGGAAAAAGTGATCGAATAGCCGTAAAAGCCGTTCGACAACATCCGAGGTAAGTCCTCAAGAAGTGACCTTAATTGAATTATGTGGAATGAAATATGGATGTATTGATTATTGATTTATGTGTGTATGAGTATTGAATGATACCGGGCTAAGTCCCGAAGGCGATTATGCTAATGATTATAATTGTGCTTGAGCCTTAGTAACGAAAATGAAATATGTATGTCCAATGATTATTGATGTATGTGTGCATGAGAAATTGAATGATATCCGGGCTAAGCCCCAAGACAATTATGCTGGAAATTATAACCGGTTAAGACCAAGGCAATGGTGCTAGTGGCTATATCCGGGCTAAGACCAAGGCATTCGTGCGAGTCATTCTATCCGGGCTAAGACCAAGGCATTTGTGCAATCGTGATATCCGGGTTAAGTCCGTGAGGCTTTGGTGCGGGTTACCATATCCGGCTATGTCCCAAGGCGTTTGAACGAGTAGCTATATCCGGTTAAGCTCGAAGGTATGTGATTTGAAAATTATAAGCTTGCTGGAAAATTTCAGCTAATACACTTGTGAAATTTCCCAATAACAAGGTAAGTGTGGTGTGTGCTTTATGCGCTAGGAGTAAGAGCGTATGCATATCCGCTCCTATGATGGAACGAGTTATCGGCCTTAATGAAGCCGTTATTTGTGTATGAACATAAGAGTTGGGATGGTGAAGTAAGTATGATTATGTGAATGTGTATTAGTGAAATGATGTATTTGGTTATGTGAATGTAATGCTTTAATTAAAGCTGATTTTATTCCTTGAGACTTACTAAGCATAAAAATGCTTACCCGTTGCTTTGGCTCTCTGTCTTATAGATTTTGCTCGATAGCAATCGGATTCGGGATCATTAAAGTCGAAGTCATCCACACTATCAACGCCTCTATTTTGGTATAAATTTTGGTTGAACTTTGAAATGGCATGTATAGGACTACCCTTGTTGGTTTAAAAATGTGGTGATGTATATGTGTACGGCCATGCGAAAATGGCTCGTAAAAGTGAAGAATGAACTTAGACTATTTGCGGTTTGTATATATATATATGGTGTCATGATGTGACTATGAGTTGGAAATGGGAATGTTGGTCACATGATCAGCCATTGGCATGGTTAAAATGATCATATGTGGACCTATGTATGGCAAGACTAGTTGGTTCATGGAGACTACAAAATAGGTAAGACCTACCTTAAAACAGATGCTGCCAGCTGCAGTAACGTGAATGTGAAAAATCACCAAAATTTGTAGGAATGGTATTAAATAGTGAATCAGCTATGTAAATGAACCTTGATGAGTCTATTTTCATATGGAAGAAACGAAATGGTCATAGGAGTTACTTGTTAAGAGATATTAAAGCTATTGTGAGACAGGGCCAGAATGGTTTCTGGGTCCCCTGTCGCAACTTTAAAAATTTACTATAAATTATCCAGAAAGAATTAGGAGTCATGCCTTATATGTGCAGATTCCATTTTGAGTCTAGTTTCATTAGAAACAAACGGCACCAGTATTAAAGCCCTGTACAGAGAGATATTGAAGTTGTAACGCGCGAAGGTCAGAGCAGTCGATCCCTGTAACATGGGTGACTTTAACTAATAAACTGTACCAATTGGCCCAACCAAAAATTCTAGAAATAAATCCATGGATGGATATATGAGTCTAAATTCAGGGAAAATTTACGAAACCAGTTTCTGAGTTTTGAAACTCGAGATATGATTTTTAAGGCGACAGTGATGCAGTTTTCCAGCCCGACTGGAAATGTCAAATTGGTGGGCAAAATATGTGGACTTGGCTTGTTAACCCCTCGTGTCCGACACCGGTGATGGTCTCGGGATCGGGGTGTTACAGGAATCCCTAACAGAGGAGGTGAGCCATGAAGGCTGCTTAAGTACCAAGCTCTTCTAATGGATCCAATCCTAGACATGCCCACAACCATTGTCACACTTGGTTAAATCGAGTTGTAATTTATTTAAGTTGAAATCTTTGATAAATCAGATAATCGTGGTGTGGTGTTATTTTGAAAACTATTATCATTTTGAAAACACGTCCTAAGTCTAGCCCATTTATTAACAAACAGATGAAAGTTATTAAAAATAAAATAATCCCAGAAAAATAATTAAAATGGCCTTATTACAACCAAAATCCAAACAATAATATTAATAAGATAAAACTTATGAAGAAATAAATCGACTACTTATTGCAATTAAAAGAAACAGAAACAGTAGTGTGGCCATCTCCGGGTCCCTCGCAACTCCAAACCATCTAAGCTTAGGGATTACCTGCACAGTTAGAAACGGGGTGAGTTTACGAAAACTCAGTGTGTAATCCGAATAACAAACAAATAGTGAAAACACAGTATCATTACAATCTGGGCCAAAGCCCTATTTAGTCTTGACATATACTGGGCCGAAGCCTTTCGTTTAATGGTTACTAGGCCGAAGCCTTTTCATAAATCATATCGCTGGGCCGAAGCCTTTTCATAATCATATCATTGGGCTGAAGCCTTTACTGTAAACGGTATGGCCCTTAGGCCCATTTCAATATCACATGTAATGTCAACGGATGTATGCAAGCCCATTTGGGGAAACTACTCAACCTACCATCCGCTACTCTCCACCTGTACCAGCCAAGCTCTCCATGTGGGGAATAACTCAACCCACCCAACCATACTCTCCACTGGCAGCATAGCTGCTTTATCATATAACTGGAGGCCTAGCCTCTTTTAATAACTGGGGCAAAGCCCTTTTTGATAAACTGGGGCAAAGCCCTTTTCGGTAAACTGGGGCATAGCCCTTTTAGCACTTCCTCCATTTATAAAACCCAACCCATGCAACATGTCATGTATGCAGAATGTCATGCCCATATTTGAATCAAACAATCACAGTCAAGTCATTCATATCACCAACATATATTCACAATCAAATCCGTCAACCACACAGTCCAAGTTAGTCACTTGCCCACAAGGGCAAAACAGTCATTTAACACTCTAGAGGCAAAATGGTAATTTTACCCCACAAGGGTATCTCGGTAATTCTACCCTACAGGGGTATTTCGGTATTTCTACCCTACAAGGGTATTTCAGTAATTCTACCCTACAGGGGTATTTCTGTAATTCTACCTTACAAGGGTATTTCGGTAATTCTACCCTATAGGGTTATTTCAGTAATTCTACCCTACAGAGGTATTTCGGTAATTCTACCCTACAGAGGTATTTTAGTAATTCTACCCTACAGGGGTATTTCGATATTTTACAAATCAAGGGTATTTTGGTAATTTTACAAACTAGGGGTATTTTAGTAATTTTACAAACCAGGGGTATTTTGGTAATTTTACTGATCGAGGGTATTTTGGTAATTTTGTAAACCAAGGGTATTTTAGTAATTTTGTAAATTGAGGGTAAAACGGTAGTTCTATAAATCGAGGGTAAAACGATAATTCTATAAATCAAGGGTAAAATGGTAATTTTATAAATTGAGGGTAAAACAGTAATTCTTTAAATCGAGGGTAAAATAGTAATTCTATAAATCGAGGATATTTGGGTAGTTTTATAAACCGGAGGTACGTTGGTAATTTTACAACTGGGGTATTTCAAGAATTTGGTAAACTAAAGTATTCTAAACAGGATAACAATACGAATGGGCCTAAAGCCTTCTCTACCAAATGGGCCCATACGCTCGTGTGGCCCTTTTAGCCCAAATCTAGCCACAGATATGAGATTCACCTAGCCTAGTCCAATATTTACTACAAAATCAAACAACTAATCCAATTGGGCCCGTAGGCCCATTGGGCCCACATGACCCCTTTCGGCCCATCGCGGCCCGTAGTAGCCATCCTAGAGCTAGAGTAGCGAGAAAATACACACCTGATTAGCGACTAGAGTTAATCCAAGCTCCGAGCACTCTTAGCCGACGCCCAACCCAAACGAGCACGCCATACAGCGAAAGGGATCAGCCAAGAAAGGTACCTTTACTCTCCTCATGGTTCCCTCCATTTAAAGCCAGCTTCGCATCCACTCTTATGTTAGCTTCCCGATGTGGGATCCCTCCAACATCAGAGTTTAAATTCAACACCAACTCTTACCTCCCCCTGTTAGCAAAATAAATGCTCCTTGCTTGCCATGGGATTCGAAACCATGCCTCCCCTCAGATGCTCCACACGCTTCTTGCCACTAAGCCACAAGGCTTTTTATGTCATATTTTATCCCCAATTAATTATAAGGTCTAAAGGCCAAAGTCCAGGTTCCTTTAAAAAACCAAAATAAATTGCAAGAGCCAAGACTTGAACCCAGGCTCCCATACAACCTTAATGACGCCACAACCACTAGACTACATGCTTCCTTGTGTCATTTATTTACCATAATAATTTAAAAGGCCCTCATCCAAGCATCTAGGTTTTTTTCACTTAATACCAAAATTTTTGCTAAAGCCTAAGTTTGAACCCAAGATTTCTCCAGCACTTCTCAAAGCCATTAACCACTAAGGCAAACATTTAATTGTGTTATTTCATTACACAATTAAATACCTATATACAACCTCCTTACGGACCCGCACTCAAGGCCTAATACTTCTAGGGCCAAATTCGAGATGTTACAAACCAAAAACAACTATACATGTGCATATTTATCCAATTATCAATTAACTTATTTCCATGCCAAAACATAACATAATTACTACATAATCACCACACCATATTAGATTCATGCCATATCTAGTTCAAAACCTTTCCAAAGCATACCATTTCTTGACCATGTTGAGGTCAATTCATCATATATCACTTTGGTCATTCAAACATGCTTTAACATATTATCAAATTAACACATATCAATAATGCTCCAAATGTACCAAGGCTACATCACCCAAAATGTCATATACATGGCAAACACATGAACTAACATTCAACTAATCATCAACCATAAGTTCACCTATACATGCCGTTATGACCTTAACTAAGACATCAAAATCTACCGATAATATCGTTGGATAGTGTGATGGATTTCTGACTACCTTCCAATCTGATCGCGAAAATCTAAAAGTAAGGAAAAACAACTACGTAAGTAATGAATGCTTAGTAGACTCGTATAAACTTTAGTCAAATCAATCCATTTCAAATATGAAATTTATACATATCAAGAATAATCCTATACCGATATCAAGATTCATGAAACTATATTCAATAACTCACAAGGTGAATAAATCTACAGCATCACATATACATATCATCCCTAGCATAGTAGGATGTTAAATAACTTTAAACCCTTCCAAATTTTCTTATTTTCATTTGCATTTCATTACTTTCCATTGCATTTACTTTCTTTAACTCAAATTACAACATTAATTCAACACATCATTCCCTTTTTCATCATTTTACACTTCAAGTATGAACTTACTATTTCATTACCTTTCCACACCTGTTTCATATGCATAACACACAAGACATAAGCATATCATTCAACCATAGCCACAATCTAGTGTATTTAAATATAGCTCTTTTCGAATTAATCACATGATAAACATCTCATTAGAAATTGCATAATTTAAACCTTACAACTCTTTCGTGAACACAAGCATATTTCTATTTGAGCACTTACCATTTCAATGCAACTTATAAGTAAACATAATATCATTCAATCAATAGCTTGGCACATGCCGAAGCATCAAACAACACATGCTAGCATACTTGAACATATTTCATATAAATTCAACATTGGTAACCATTTATTCTTAACATGTAACACTTGAGTTTATTACTCATTTCAACTTACATAAATTCCATGATGTTCATATATGTACATGTCATAATACATATCATTCTCTTACTGTTTCTTATCTAAATAATGCCCGTTGAACCATTTAGAATACCATTGGATACCCAGGATAGCTCACACATTGTGTACTAACTCATATAACTGTAACATGTCAATTCCTGTACATGTATGCACACATGAGTTGTGAATAAGTATGCTCACACGAGCTGTGAAAATGGCCTACTCACACGAGTTATGGGTTGGAACGTAGCTACACGATACTGCTCACATGAGCTATGGAGTATTTGTAACGCATTCTGGATCTCAGCCATCAGTAGGACATTCAGGACCAGTACCCAAATCATGTAAACCTTAATGACTTGTCATTTGTAACAACTCATTTTCAGTGACATCTGAATAGTGGTTTCAAAACCACAAATTTAATGTGAGAATAATTATTTTATTATTATTTTAATATCCACAACATGTTAGTATTATCATATGAAAATTTCATTAAGAAATTTTACCGTTTACAAGCTTAATAGGTATAAAGGACTAAATTGCAAAAGGTGCAAAATTTGAGTTGTATAAGCTAAAAGGATTTAATAGTTATGATATTAAATTTTTAAAGGGTTTATGTTGTAATTATACCATGGTTATAATGAGTGGACAATTATGGAAATTATATATGTTGTTTTTAAGGTTAATTAAAATGTTAAATGTGTAATTTAGTAAATAATGTTAATTAAACTAAAGAAAAGACAAAAGTATAATATTTTATGTTCATCTTCCATTGAAATAAGCTAATAAAAACACCATTTTTGATGCTTTGAAGTTTTTGTTAGCTTGGTCCATGCATGTGTTCATTTTTTAGGTTAGTTTTTAATGATTTTTATGTTTTTGGGATTGTTGTAACTTAATCTAGCTAGCCCGGGGTCTAAATTGTGAAACTGTTAAACTAATAGGGTTTTTCCATTGATGAATGTGTAAGAGTTTTGATGTTTTATGGAAGAAAATGGTTAGTTGTTGATAAGCAAACAACTTTTGTTAAGTGATTTTTCATAAAATTGGTAAATAGGGATTTAATTGAAAAGTAGAAAACTATACATGGTGAAATTGTGAAATAAATGAAATATAGGACTTGTTAGGGACCTAATTGATTTTTGGCTAGGATGTGTTAAGGTTGAATTGCATGAATTTTTATTTTTATGAGCTAGGGGCTAAATTGAAAAGAAATCAAAAGTTTAGGGTCAAAAGAGTAATTTTGCAAACATGTGAATTTGGATTGAATTGAATAGAAGTGTAATATCTTGAGTTTGGGCCTAGTCGAAATAGTGGTTTCGTGACTAAAAAATCCGAGATAGAAATAATTATTTTATGATTATTTTGAGGTCTATGATATGATTGCATGATTGCGTGAAAATTTCGTGAAGAAATTTTATGCATAAAGTGCTTAAATTGAAATTAGGGACTAAATTGAATAATTTGTAAAACTTGCATTCTAGAAGTTTCTAGTATGAAATTGTTTTGAAATATTAATTAGGAGGTTTTAAATAGAATTTTACCAATTTCTAAGTCTATGGACAAAAATTGGACATGGATGGAATTTTTGGAAAGTTTAGTAGTAAAGGCATTTTGGTCATTTAGGGGTAAAATGAATTAAAATACAAAATTAAAAGCCAATTTTGCTCATCTTCAACCCCATGGCCGAATATAGCAAGGAGAAACTATGGCTAGGGTTTTTCAAGCTTCCAAGCTCGATTGTAAGTCCGTTCTAGCCTCGTTTTTAATGATTTTTACGTTTTTGGAGTTCCGGTAGCTTGATTAAGCTTATGCTAGCAATAATTCAATCTAGGGTTCATAGTTGGAAAAATACCCATATGTGAAATTTGTGTATTTTGGTGTTTTATGATAGAATATGAGGTTTTAAATTATGTTAGACAACTTGTACTACTCGGTTTTAAGTGAAAACGACCAAAAGGGCTTAATCGGTAAAAATACCTAATAGTCATAAGTACATGTTAGAGTGAGAATTTGATGTTACCATAGAAGGGAAAAATGATAAGCATGTCATAAAACATAAGAAAATAGGCTGAAGTTTAATTTACGAGCTTTGGGGTAAAAGTGTAAATATGCGAAAGTTTAAGGGCAGAACTATAATTTTGGAAAAATATGATTTTGGGTCAATTTGTATAATGTGAGTCCTAATTATACTATTTTTTAAATGATAGAGCAAGGAAAACTAAAATTCGGGCTAAAATAGGGAAAATACCAAGTTGTGGACGAAATGGTAAAAGTAGCCATTTTCGCATACGAGGTAAGTTCATATGTAAATGTTGGTAACATAGTTATTATTTTAAATGTTTTAATGTTATTTAAATGATATGATAATTATTATGAAATATTATCTTGTGATAATTGTTTTTAATATGTCAAATTATGTGATATACTTGGAAAATGTAAAATACTACCGAGTATCGATATTCGGCATTCCGTAGAAGATGGTTGAGACACATGATTGGGAAAAAGGTCCCGTTGAACCTTAGGAATGGATTAGGATACAAGTGACATGTCACTAGGATATTTGGGCATCCGAACTCGTTGAGTTGAGTCCGAGTTCACTTATGGATGCGAATGTCCGAACTCGTTGAGTTGAGTCCGAGTTCGAGAGATGTAACTAGGCATCCGAGCTCATTGAGTTGAGTCCGAGTTCACTTATGGATGCGAAAGCCCGAGCTCGTTGAGTTGAGTCTGAGTTCACTTATGGGCGGGTTACATGGTAGCTTGGCTACATATGTGGCACTATGTGCAAACTTTCTATGTATCCGAATTATATTCCGATGTGTTCAACGGGTAAAATTCTACTCAAATGGAGGAATACTCGAGATGAAAGAGACGTATTGGTAAGTGTTGTGAAATGAATACTTTGAACAGGTATGTACTTAATCCTCGGGTTGAAAACTCGGAAATCGGAAACGGTCGGAGGCACGCTTACACTATCCGTATACCATCTTGGCATAATGGCTTGTATATTTTGAGTATGGCATGTATAGCATTATAATCATTTTGTGTATATGGTCTTATGATATGGTTATTGAGTGGTATGGAAATGCTTGGTAATGATTAGCCATTGGAATGGCTAATCATGATCATATTTGGTGTTATGTATGCTAAATTGCTAGCTAATCCATGGAAACCATGAAATAGGTAAAATTTACCATAAAATAGATTCAGACAGCAGCAGTGATGTAAGTTTGAAAAATCACTAAAAATAGTAGAGATACAATTAGATGATGAATAATATATGGAATTGAATAATTATGAGTCTATTTTCATATGGATGGAACAAAACAGGTATATGAGTTATATTTTATGAGATGTTTAAATATTTGTGAAACAGGGCCAGAGCAATTTCTGGATCCCCTGTTCTGAATTTGGAAATTCACCATAAATTGTTGAAATACAATTAGAAGTAATTATTTATATGTAAAGATTCCTTATTGAGTATAGTTTTAAGAGAAACAAACTTCATAGTCATTGAAATTCTGTACAGAGAGATATCTGATTCGTAATACACAGAGGTCAGAGCAGTCGAATCCTGAAATAGGGGAGACTTTAACTAATAAACTGTACTAATTGGATTGACCAAAAATTATATAAAAAAATTAGTAAATAGATATATGAGTCTATTTTCAGGAAAAATTGACGAAATTAGATTTCGAGTTTTGTAACTCGAGATATGAATTTTTAAGCGATTGTGACGCAGATTGCTAGTTTAACTGGAAATTTTAAAAATAAATTGTTTGAGCTGTTTAAGTAATGAATTAAGTCTGTTAACACCTCGTGTTCAACTCCAGCGACGGTCTCGGGTACGGGGCGTTACATTTGGTGGTATCAGAGTAGGTTTAGTCGGTTCTCGGACTAACCTAGCATGTGTAAAAGTTTAGCTATACATGCCACTGATCTGTGATAGTGTGATGTCTTCCGACGCGTATGAGTACCGTCTTATTTAGATAGGGTACTCTTCAACCGAGCTGCGCTGACCATGTTCAATGTTATGTGAAGGTATTTGAGTAAAATTATGATTATGATAAGTCTTGGTTCAGAAAAGTATGAATAAAAGTTTATGATGCATATGTGATAAATATCCATATTTGCTTAATGCTTATATGATGTAGTGTATATGGCTTACTTGATAAGATGAACGGAATAAATAGAAAGTAGTAGAGGTATGAATAAAAGTCATAATATTATGATACAAATGAAAATGGCCTTGTCTTGATTTGGACGTTGAATGTTGATGAATGTTAATGATATACAATTTTTATGAGATAAAGGATTATAATGAAACGAACTTATCTATGTTAAATTGTTGGACTGAATTATATGATTGTAATGATATGTACATGATGATGCACGAAATGAAAGTTGTGATTGTGATGCAAATATCTATGTTTGTTTGGTCTTATATGATGTCATGAGTATGACTTAATTTAATTAAATGAATGGATAAGTAAAGCTATCTAGAAAACATAGAATGTATGCATAAGTATATTGTCTAAATGGGACAATAGGAAAATTGGTGTAAGCCAACATGAATGTTGCATTGCCTGAATGAATGACATGATTTTGATGATGTTGCTATGATGATGGAAGTTGTGTCATATGTGTATGTATAAGAAAGTCGAGTCAGAGGTCTTACAATCCCTCCCCCTTACCGAAGTGGTACTTATAATGGAATTTCATGAGATTTGTATTGAATAAGTTTCGGTTGAGAACCCAAAGAGTTTAGTGATAGAATAATTATAAGTATGATCGAGATTGAAAATGAGCTGATAAGTAAAGTCAAAGTCGAGAAAGTATCGGATTGATATAAAGATTATTGGAATTATGCCTTGTCCCGAGTAGAGAAGGAAATTCTCTTTGGTAAATCGAATTACTCGGTGCAAGGTCGAGAAAAGTGTAAATCAAAATTTATTCAGAACTGACCTTCTTTAGTGAATGGTTTAATATGAAATTTGTGATGGCGAACTAGTTGGGGAAATGATATTTGAAATGTGAACTATCTCGAGTGTGATGATTATGGTGGGATGATTTAGCGATCTCTTTTGAGATGTTCTATGTGTTTACCCGTTCTCGAAATATTTCTATGGCTATTGATCTTTTGAAGAAATTCTTGTTATATGGGAATGTCTTCTAATTATAGTGTTGGATGAAAGCATTGGTAGTCTGATTGGTTTATAATTTATATTGCTCTATTTCATCGGGTATTCTATTCCATTTAAATCGATAAGAATTGATGAGAGAATACATATGATATTATGATTCTGTTTCTACTACTTGATGCTTCATCTGATATATATGTATGGGAAGATATATTGTTCTTGTTATATTTGATTCCAGTGGGATTAAATGATGTTTTCTTTTGGACTTTCTTTCTTTGAAGAATTATCAGGGTATTCTGTATTTTCTCTATGAGTTCGGTTTTCGATTCTCCGGCATAGTATCATATCTTGGATTTCTTTATTCAGTTTTCTTGTTATCTTTGTTCTATAATTCGTCAATTATGACTCATGTTCGAAGTACGTTCTTCAGCTTGTGATAATCATGTCAAATATGACTATACTTCTAATTTGATCTTGGTAATGTGGTGATTTTAGTATTGGGATTTTTTTCTAATTTACGTAAGGATTTGAAATCAAGTAAAGGCATAGGTGATAAAAGCGCGAGTTTCAGTCGGTATGGTGAATTATTTATTTGAAAGATTTCATGTGAAAATTATGTCAGGATTATTTTTCTCAAGTCTGATAATATAATTTCATTTTTGTACTGATAAAAGAGTAAATAGTCTGAACGAGAAGTGTATATTTATTAGAAAGAGTTGGATATTAGTTAAAGTCACTACGAATGATAAGGTTTTCATCTTGTGAAAGCTGAAAAGTTTATTACATGTTGACAAAGTTTGGATAGAAGAGAATATTGGTAACCGAAGCGTCTGAACTAGACTAGTCTACATTGAGTAAAGACTTCCTGACTTTCAGTAATGTACTGTTGTATGAATTGTGATGTGTTTCAAGACAGTGAGGTAATGTGATAGTTTAGAGCATTCGATGTTACATAAAATCGGAGTTGTTAAAGGGGTTAAAGCCGAACATTGTGATCTATCAAAATTATCCTTGTCAGTGTTGATATTGGGATGGAAATGAGAAGGATTATTCTTGAGGACATGTCAGAAATATTTCCATGCCGGAAAGAGGAAAATGTGATGTATCCTATTGTTAAATGTTTGGCGAGATCTATAAATCATATCGGTATTGAATGAATTCCTACTCATCAGATTCATGGAATTTCAAGTCTCTTTGATTGTTGAATTTCTTGGAATTCTAGTCTCCATTAACCAAATTGAGATCTGGTTTTATGTCAAGATGACAAGGGAAACGGAGAAGGGTTGAAAATTTAAGAACAATTAAGAGATGAGTTAGTAAACTTTCAGAATATATGAGAAATTAATCAGATATATTGGAGGTACAGCCTAAGTGAAAGTTCTTCGGCACCGAATATGAGATTAAAGGTGAAGACCACTTTTTTGGTAAGATTTTCGGGGACGAAAATCCCTAAAGGGAGGAGAGTTGTAATATCCTAATTTTGGGCCTAGTCGAAATAGTGGTTTCGTGACCACAAAATCTGAGATAGAAATAATTATTTTATGATTATTTTGAGGTCTATGATATGATTGCATGATTGCGTGAAAATTTCGTGAAGAAATTTTATGCATAAAGTGCTTAAATTGAAATTAGGGACTAAATCGAATAATTTGTAAAACTTGCATTCTAGAAGTTTCTAGTATGAAATTGTTTTGAAATATTAATTATGAGGTCTTAAATAGCAATTTTACCAATTTCTAAGTCTATGGACAAAATTGGACATGGATGGAATTTTGGAAAGTTTAGTAGTAAGGGCATTTTGGTCATTTAGGGTAAAATGAATTAAAATACAAAATTAAAGCCAATTTTGCTCATCTTCAACCCCATGGCGAATATAGCAAGGAGAAACCATGGCTAGGGTTTTCAAGCTTCCAAGCTCGATTGTAAGTCCGTTCTAGCCTCGCTTTTTAATGATTTTTACGTTTTTGGAGTTCCGGTAGCTCGATTAAGCTTATGCTAGCAATAATTCACTCTAGGGTTCATATTTGGAAAAATAACCATATGTGAAATTTTTGTATTTTGGTGTTTTATGATAGAATATGAGGTTTTATTGGCTAAGATGATCCCTTATGTATGAATATAGGGGTTGGAATGTGGAATAAGTATGACATTGAGAATTTGTGCATATGAAATTATCCGTTAGCTATATGAATGCTATGCTTTTGTTGTGCTGGAATCCCTTGCTCAAACTTACTAAGCATAAATTGCTTACTCCGTTTCTCTGTTTCTCTGTTTATAGATTTTGGCTCGTCAGCTATCGGATTCAGGATCATCGAAGTTGAAGTCATCCACACTATCAAAGCCCTTTTGGTATTCTTTTAGTTGAACTCTGGATATGGCATGTATAGGACTACCCTTTGCTGTTTTTCAAGTACGTTTTGTGATGTATGTGTGTACAGCCATGCGAAAATGGCTCGTAAAAGTGGAGTATGGCATTAGACCATTTGTGTTTATGTATATATGTATGGTTTCATGATATGACTATGGACTGGAATGGAATTGTTGGGCAAATGATCAGCCATTGGAATGGCTAAATATGATTATATGTGGACCTATGAATGACAAAACTCTAGTTGGTCCATGGAAACCACGAAATAGGTAAAGTTTACCTTGAAAACAGATGCTGACAGCAGCAGTGGTGTGGATTTGAAAAATCACTAAAATTTTTAGGAATGGAATTAAATAGTGAATAAATTATGTAAATGAACCTTGATGAATCTAATTTCATATGGAAGAAACGAAAAGGTCATATGAGTTATATGTTAAGAGATATTAAAGTTCTTGTGAAACAGGGCCAGAACGGTTTCTGGATCCCCTGTTCCGACTTTGGAAATTCATTATAAATTAACCAGAGATAATTAGGAGTCATGCCATATACTTATAGATTCCTACTTGAGTCTAGTTTCTAGAGAAACAAACGGCATCAGTATTGAAGCCCTGTACAGGGAGATATCCAGGTCGTAGTGCATAAAGGTCAGTGTAGTCGCACCCTGTAACAGGGGAGACTTTAACTAATAAACTGTACTAATTTGCCAGACCAAAAATTCTAGAAAAAAATGTGTAGATGGACATATGAGTCTAGTTTCAGGGAAAAATTACGAAACTAATTTTCGAGCTTTGAAACTCAAGATATGATTTTTAAGGCGACAGTGATGCAGTAACCAGCTTGCCTGGAAATTTTTTTTTATGGACTGTGAAAATATTAAGTTAAGTCTATGTGCACCTTGTGTTCGACTCCGGTAACGGACTCGGGTACGGGGTGTTACATTGGGCATCCGAACTCGTTGAGTTGAGTTCGAGTTCACTTATGGATGCGAATGTCCGAACTCGTTGAGTTGAGTCCAAGTTCGAGAGATGTAACTAGGCATCCGAGCTCGTTGAGTTGAGTCCGAGTTCACTTATGGGCGGGTTGCATGGTAGCTTGGCTACATATGTGGCACTTATGTGCAAACTTTCCATGTATCCGAATTATATTCCGATGTGTTCAACGGGTAAAATTCTACTCAAATGGAGGAATACTCGAGATGAAATGGATGTATTGGTAAGTGTTGTGAAATGAATACTTTGAACAGGTATGTACTTAACCCTAGGGTTGAAAACTCGATATAACAACAATATGGTAAGATGATAAATGAAAATGTGATATGAATGTCTCGGTGATGATTATGCAAATGATGTTTTATGTTTGCTTATATAGTTGTGTTACTTGCTATTTGCATGTGAACTTACTAAGCATTTATGCTTACTCCCTCCTTTTCATTCCTTGTAGTGTTGACAAGCCAGCTCGGAAATCGGAAACGGTCGGAGGCACGCTCACACTATCCGTATACCATCTTGGCATAATGGCTTGTATATTTTGAGTATGGCATGTATAGCATTATAATCATTTTGTGTATATGGTCTTATGATATGGTTATTGAGTGGTATGGAAATGCTTGGTAATGATTAGCCATTGGAATGGCTAATCATGATCATATTTTGTGTTATGTATGCTAAATTGCTAGCTAATCCATGGAAACCATGAAATAGGTAAAATTTACCATAAAATAGATTCAGACAGCAGCAGTGACGTGAGTTCGAAAAATCACTAAAAATAGTAGAGATACAATTAGATGATGAATAATATATGGAATTGAATAATTATGAGTCTATTTTCATATGGATGGAACAAAACAGGTATATGAGTTATATTTTATGAGATGTTTAAATATTTGTGAAACAGGGCCAGAGCAATTTCTGGATCCCCTGTTTTGAATTTGGAAATTCACCATAAATTGTTCAAATATAATTAGAAGTAATTATTTATATGTAAAGATTCCTTATTGAGTCTAGTTTTAAGAGAAACAAACTTCATAGTCATTGAAATTCTGTACAGAGAGATATCTGATTCGTAATACACAGAGGTCAGAGCAGTCGAACCCTGAAACAAGGGAGACTTTAACTAATAAAATGTACTAATTGGCTTGACCAAAAATTCTATAAAACAATTAGTAAATAGATATATGAGTCTAATTTCAGGGAAAATTGATGGAATTAGATTTAGAGTTTTGTAACTCGAGATATGAATTTTTAAGCGACTGTGACGCAGATTGCTAGTTTAACTAAAAATTTTAAAAATAAATTGTTTGAGCTGTTTAAGTAATGAATTAAGTCTGTTAACACCTCGTGTTCGACTCCGGCGACGGTCTCGGGTATGGGGCGTTACAAGAAGTGTTATTAAATTGGTTGAATTTATTTATTTAGATCAAGATAAATCTCAACGGATTTAAATCAAGGAAAGGCGAAAATTCTGGATTAACCAATCGTACTCCTATGCGATAGTTGTCGAAGTAAGTTTAGAGTAATTAAATTGTATCATTTGATTTATTGAAGTGTTCGTATTTTATAATCAAGTAGTTAATTATTATATAATTATATTCTTGATTGCACTTACGTGCCCTTGTTGTACTTCGATACCCCTGATCGCACTTATGTGCCCTTTTTGTACTTCGGTACCCCTGATCGCGCTTGATTTTTCCCCTATTGTACTTCGGTATCCCTAATCACACTTACGTGCCTCTGTTGTACTTCAGTACTCCTGATAACACTTTTGTGTCGTGGTTACATTTTGGCAGCATTAATCAAATAAAATAAAAGTTTATGCATTTAATGTTAACTTAAATGAATTGCTATGTACTTATTAAGCTTTATAAGCTTATACGTGTTTGTGTGTTGTTCTGTAGATTTCTTCTATTGACTGGGGATGGATCAAAACTTTGGCTCACACTATCTATCTTCTTTAGAAGCATTTGAACTCTTTTGGGATTGTGGCATGTGTATGTGGCTATAAGTATATATGTATATGTGTCTAGTCAATTTTGGTGTAAAAATGAACTACGAAGTTATGTGTTTGGACCCTTTGTTTCTAGGTTATATGTATCTTTTGACTTGATAAAATGATGTGGATGCAATCACTTATGAATGGTTTAATGATGGTGAATTTAAGTTTTTATGCTAATATTTATGTTGAATAGGTGTTTAAATAAATAAAGATGAAAGACTAGTTTAAAAATGTATGTTATAAAGGTTATGTGATATGCTTGAAATGTGGTGATTTGGTATCTTTGCTTTCAATGGCGTAAGAGTCTATTAGTGCTAGTAGTGGAATGATACAAATGGTACCTTTTTAGTGTTTGGTTGTTAGGTAATTCAAGTGGCATTTGATGAGGTAAGCTTAGTTTTGAAAGTAGTGAATACTATGGTAAATTTAAATATATGGATGTACATGGCTTGATATTATAATTGAGGTGCCTTTGGGCATATTGGTTGGATGTGTATATAACATATTAGGATTGCTTATTATACTTGGTTTTAATGCAATTTGAATGCTTGTATATATGTGCAAATTTGGATGTAGGTTCAACGCTAAGATGGGTGAGAAAAATGGCTTGAAAAATGACCTATTTTCATCCACATAGGAAGAGACATAGGCGTGTGTCTCAGCTCTGTGTGACACACGGCTAGGTGGCACAGCTGTGTTTCTGCTGTATCTTTTAAAGGGTTCCAAGTTAGGATGTTACATGACCTAGCACACGGCTTGAGACACGGGCATGTGAGGTTACTTCGAAGGGTACACAGCCTGGCACACGGGCGTATAGCTTGGCCATGTGACACAAGTCAGTGAGTTACATAGGCACGGACACAGGCTGAGACACGACCGTGTGTCCTTACTTTGAATGCCCACATTGTAACACCCTAAACCCAGCATAGACGTTATGGCTGAATCTCACGATGTTACATATTAGTGTTTTTCACAAAGCTTGATATCGAAAGAAAACCCTTTTTCTATGTTATGTATTCTTAATTATGATTTTAAAACATGTCGCTCATAAAATGTTACTCATGTTAAAATTTTTAAAACGTTGTCTCTTGAGGAAGCTCTTAAACAATTACGTATTCTTGGTATTTTTGGAAAACATTAGTCTTTTGAAAAAACGCGTCTTGTCCTACTGCTAGCAGCTATAAATCAAAATAATTAAAAGCCCAAATTAAAGATTAAAAACTTATAGAATCCTTATTACATAAAAAGATAGCCAAATTAAAATACTTGTTATTTAAAATTTAATTAGGAAGTCCAAGCGGTTGTGTGGCCACCTTTGAGTCCCTCGTAGCACCGAGCCACCTAAGACTGGGGATTACCTGCGCAGATAAACAGAAGGGTGAGTTTACAAAAACTCAATATGTAATCCCTTAAAAACATACAGTCAATCATGCAGTAGGCAAATACAGTTTGGGCCTAAGCCCGTGTCAGTAACAGTTCAGTTTTCGTTTGGACCTTAGCCCATTATAGTATCAGTTTTAGTGTGGGACTTAGCCCATTACAGTAACAGTAACAGTACAAATATGCAATAAAAAATCTTACCCAACCAGCCTCTACACTCCACTCCGTCCAACCCTACACTCCATGTGGGGATAAAATCAACCCACCCATCCCTACACTCCAAAATAGCATCGGTTACAGCATTAAACAATATTTGCAACAGAGCTGCCAATACAGTACACTTCCTCCAATCATAATTGTAACATCCCGAATTAGGGCCTAGTCGGAACAGTGGTTTCGAGACCACAAATTCGACACATTAAAATTTATTTTTATTATATTTTTATGCTCTACAATTTCACAGGATGATTTTTTGAAAATTCCGTTTGAAAATTTTGACGTTTGGGCACTCAATTTGGTCAAAAGGACTAAATTGTAAAAAGTGCAAAAGTTGAGTTCTACATGTTAGAGGTGTCTAATTGTTATGAAAATTTAAATTGGAGGCCCTTAAATGGTAATTAGACCATTGGATAATTTTTTGGACAAAAATGGGCATGAAATGGGTGAAATAGAATATTTTTAAGTTAGGGGCATTTTGGTAATCTAGTAATTAAAATGAATTAAAAACAAAATTAAAAGCCAATTTTTGTCCATCTTCTACCCCATGTCGAAACTTGCATGGAGAAGACATAGATAGGGTTTTTCAAGCTTCCAAGCTCGATTGTAAGTCCGTTCTAGCCCCGTTTTTAATGATTTTTATGTTTTTGAAATCTTCGTAACAAGATCTACTCATTTCTAGCCATATTTTGAGATAGGGTTTGTTTTTAAAAATTTACCCATGGATGACATGCATGTGTTTTTATGTATAATGGTAGAAAATGAATGCTCGGTGTGTAATAAACGACTTTTACTAAGTGATTTTCGATGAAATTGTCAAAAAGGACTATTTTGCAAAAGTTACAAATTTATCATAAAAGTGTGATTTAGTGGAAATTAGGGGCTGCTATAGTTATCGAAATTATTCGGCTACGCTTAGAATGCAAGGAAATTGGATAAAAATAATTTTACGAGCCTTGGGAAAAAGTATAAATATGTGAAAGTTTAGGGGTCAAAATGCAAATTTGTAAAAATATGATTTTTGGACCCATATGAATAATGTGACTAATTATTAAGCTAAATGTGATATTATAGATCAAAGAAAATGAGATTCGGGCATAGATTGGGAATGAATGAGATTATGGACTAAATTGGAATAAATAGCCATGCTCGCATCCGAGGTAAGTTTGTATGTAAATAATATATCGATTCTTTTTATGTTATTATTTTTCATTATTATATGAGATGTGGCTGCCTATAGAATGATCATTTGATGTAAATTACTAATCGAAATAGACTATGAATGAGTTTGTTAAATGTTGAAAAGTGAGAAATTTCCCGGTTGAACCTTCGGAATAGAAATGATACGAATGATCCATTGTGAGAACACATGTGTAGTATTATGTGCAGGCTACTATATGTTTAAGATGGTTTTAAGTCACGTGTGTAGTACTAAGTGCAGGCTACTACGTGTACCAGATAGTTAGGTCGTATGTGTAGTACTAACTGCAGGCTACTATGCGTACCCGACAACTTCAATCACGTGTGTAGTACTAAGTGCAGGCTACTACGTGTATCAGATGGTTAGGTCACATGTGTAGTACAAGTGTAGGCTACTACGTGTACCAGATTGTTAGTCGCATGTGTAGTACTAAGCGCAAGCTACTATGTGTACCAGATAGCTTCGGTTACAAGGGTGGTAATATGTGCAGGCAATTGTGTATCTGTTATAATTTCGATAAGTTCAACGGGAAATCAACTAAGTGAAAATACATGTGAACATGAACATGAACATGTGATGAATAAGTGCAAGTATATTTTTGTGGAAATTTATGAGCAATGTGCTCGATAGTTGAGCAAACTTTCGGTAAAATGGAATGGAGTAAGTGAAATTATGTAAGAGTGAAATTTTTAATAAAACAATTTTAGACAGCAACAGTTATGTAACTTTGAAAAATAACAAAAAATCATGGAAATCGAATTAGAGGTTGAATAAGATATGAAATTAAATATTTTTGAGTCTATTTTCATATAAAGGAAACGATGTAAGTAAAAGAATTTCATATTATGAGATATTTGAATTTTAGTAAGACAAGGTCAGAATGATTTTCGAATCCCCTATTTTGACTTGGAAATATCATTAAAAATTGTAAAAAAAATAATTATGGGTTATAATTTATATGATTAAAATCCTTCATGAGTCTATTTTCAAGAGAAATAAATGGAAACATTAATAAAAATCTGTACTATAAGATAATTGATTTTTAGTAAAGAAAGGTTGAAGCTATCAAGTAGCAGAACAAAGGTAACTTTAAAGAATATACTATACTTATTGGTGAGACAAAAAATTCTGGAAATTTAATGGTAAAAATATATATGAGTCTAGTTTTAGGGAAAATTTACAGATCTTAATTTGGAGTTCTGTAGCTCCAGATATAAATAATTTAGTAACTATGACTCGAAAAAACAACATGACTAGAAAATAAGTAAAAGTGTAATTATGATAATATTTCCATGGAATCATGTTGATAATTTGCTTATTATTTTCATATGGACTTACTAAGCTTTAAGCTTACTCCCTCATTTCCATTTGTTTTAGTGTTGTCAAGTCAGCTTGGGGTTGGAGATCTTCGGGGGCAGCCTTACACTATCAAGCCAATACCTTTGGAATATTGTTACATATGTTAGAATTATCAAGTGAGTGGCATGTATAGGGACCTAGTTCTATGACATGTGTTATTATGATTTGGCCAAATGTATTGGCCTATTTTGAGCTATTGTATATGGCCATGAGATGTGGCTCATATTGATTATGGCTTGTAACTATAGCTAGTTAAGTTATGATTTATTGCTTATGATGTGAATATATGATTATATTTGTTTGTCATGAATGGTTGGCAATATGTCATGTGTGTTGAATGCATGTTTTATGACCATGAATTAAATGTGTAATATGGAGATAAATAATAATGCTTTAAACATGGAAGTTTAATGATAAGTTGAAATAAATTGGCACAAAGATAACTATGGTATGGCTAGTCTTGGCTTAATGTGGGAATGTGTAACACATGCATGTTGATAGGTAAATGATATGTTTGTATCATAATTGAGGATGTTGAATGCCATTGGATCCATGTATATGTGTGTGCATGTAAGGGTAACAAAAAGGCTTGGAAAATATCCTAAGAGTTAACTACACGGTGTGAGACACGGCCGTGTGTCTCAACCATGTGAGGGACACAGCCTGGTGATACGGGCGCGTGGCCTAGCCGTGTGGTTCAATTTATTTGCTGACGTCATACACAGAGAGTTACATGGCCTGAGGACACGGGCGTGTTGATGGCACAAGGGCGTGTGACCCTATTTCATGAGAAAAATTCTTAAGTTTTTCCTAGAGCTTTCCAAAGTTCTCGGTTTAGTCCCGAACCCTTTCTAAAGTATGTTTTAGATTTTGTAAAACCATATAAAGGACTATGTGCACGTGATTGAATGTTTTAAAATATGAACGAAATTTTATGGCCTGGATTGCATGATTGTTTGCATTTAAGTCCGTTAATGCCTCATATCTTGTCCCGACATCGGACACATGTAGAGGGTGTTACAATAATAAACCCACCCCCATGTAACATATCATAATATCATACATGTATGCAATATATATAAAATGACATGCTCAATCAGTCATACATCTCATAAGGGAATAATAGTCATTTTAGCACATAAGGGCATAACTGTCATTTTATCAATTTTGGGGATCTAGGTATACTTATCGACCCAACAGTAGATCCGCAGTCGTCTAGGATGACTCGTGCAACATTAACAGTCAAACAGTGATAATGGGCCCAAAGCCCATAATGCGGGCCCATGTAGGCCCACACGCCCGTGAGGTCCACATAGCCCAAAAATGGCCTTGGCCGTGTGGATTACACAACCTGGCCCAACATTCTCCACACATTCGTGTGGTTTGCCCGTGTGGGGCCCACATGCCCGTGGGTCCCACACAGCCCATTTCAGCCCAAAATGGCCCAAAATGGCCTCGGCCCATGAAATCGCTCATGGATGGCCTCAACGATCTTACGCCCACGTTTAGGCATTCGGATTACCACACGAGCGAGCACACGCCTGCGTGGTGTCGACAATCACTTATTTCGGCTTTTGTTGATTTACAATTAGGGCAACGTTTGTTTACACACCTTGATTGCGAAAGTGCGCTACTAGCCCATGAGTACTCCAAACCTATCATAATCAGAAGTTTCAGTTAATCGCCTATCAAACGAATTGGAAAGAACCCTAGCCGACACTTGTTTAAGAGATTACCTATCACTTGCCTTGATTGATCACACTAAAACCATTGCAAGAGATCGCTTACGACCCTTAAAGACTTCCTGCATTCCAATCGCCACTTGTTAATTATTACCATTCACACAAGTCATTGAACCAAGTGTATAGTAACTTACCGAAAGTGTAAACTTAGGATAGGGAACAGAAGTGATCGGCCTACCCTCAAAAGCACACACTTGAACCGAGGCATAAGATGTAATAATCGCACCCCGTGAGGCCAAACAGAGATGGCGACAAAGGCAGGGCGTTCAGCTATAAGCCAAGGATTCGACCACCAGAAGGTAACACCACAACAACAAGGGAGAAATTTCCTGAAAACAGAAAGAGTAGAGGCAAAGAGGGGGAGAAGTATTCATCAAAAGTAACAAAGTGCAACGAGAGGGAGATGTCGATACTTGAAAGAGTTGAGAAGGGGGAAGGAAAAGGGTGTTCGACCAAAGAGGGAGTTACTTGAGAGAGAAGAGAAGAAAAGTCAATGAGCACTTGCCAAAATCGAAAACAAAAGAAATAGAGAGGGGTGATGAGATATTCTGCCAAGGTAACAAGGTGAAAGTGTAACACCCCTATCCCATCTCCGTCGTCGAAATAGGTAAGGGGCATTACTAGACAAACAGAACATTTCAAACCAATTTAGAATCACAGATATCATATAACATCATTTCATAAGCAATCATCTCTTAAGATGGTCTACAAGACCTAAAATGTACTTTTAAGAAAGGTCTGGACTAAAACGAACGCATTCATAATTTTCAGAACTTAACCAAATCTTTCAAAACTGTTAAAGTCACATGCCCGTGTGACTAAGCCGTGTGACACACACGGGCACCAGACACGCCCATATGATCCAACCGTGCCAAAACAGAGCAAGCATACTGACTTTCACCCACGACCAATAGATAGCTCGTGTACTATGGCCGTGTGATACTTGGCTAGCTACTGACTTATGCCCACGGCCATATGACACGGCCATGTGTCAAAGCTGTGTGATTTTTAAGAGGTTATTGCCAAACAAATACGACCACAAAGCACACCTGTGGCCTTTGATCGTGTGGTACAAAGCAGGCTTGGTTTAAGCCAATTTTACCACTCCTTTTTGGGTTCAATCGTACAAGCAATAATATACAACAATTATACCAAAATTTTCAACCAATTCTATGTTCAAAATGGCCAAATCACATTAGAACATAGCACATTACAAATATACACCAAAATTATGCACAAACTTATCATTGGCTAGCCAACTCTCATGGCATAATAGATTCAGACTAGGGTCAAAACTAGACTGTTAAAATTCTCCCCCCTTAGGGATTTTCGTCCCCGAAAATCTTACCATTAAATAGATTTGGATATTTTTGTTTCATAGCATCTTCAGACTCCCACGTGGCCTCTTCAACACCGTGTCGATACCATATCACTTTAACCAATGGAATTTTCTTGTTTCGCAGCTCTTTTACTTCACGAGCTAAAATACGGATCGACTTTTCTTCGTAAGTCATATCAGACTAAATTTTAATCTTAGACGGTGAAATTACATGCAAAGAATTAGATCTATATCATCGAAGCATTGATACGTGAAACACATTATGAATCTTTTCTAACTCAAAGGGTAGCCTTAATCTATAAGCAACCGGCCCAACTCGTTCGATGATTTCATACCGTCCGATGAACCTCGGACTCAACTTGCCCTTTTTACCAAATCGGAACAGTTTCTTCCACGGAGATACTTTCAGAAACACTTTATCACCGATCTCAAATTCGATATCTTTTCTTTTTAAATCTGCATATGATTTCTGATGATCGGAGGCAGCTTTCAGACTATCTCAGATTACTTTGACCTTCTGTTCAGTTTCTTTTATCAGATCAATACCGTAAATCTTATTCTCATTGAGCTTAGACCAGTATAATGGAGTTCTACACTTTATACCGTATAAGGCTTCATACGGTGCCATTTTGATGCTCGACTGAAAACTATTATTATAAGCAAATTCAATCAAGGGTAGATATTGTTCCTACGCACCTCCAAACTCAAGAATGCAACATCTCAACATATCCTCGAGTATCTAAATTATCCGTTCAGATTGACCATCAGTTTGCAGATGAAAAGCAGTGCTAAAATGCAATTTAGTACCCAGAGCATCTTGCAACTTCTTCCAAAATTGCGATGTAAATCTCGGGTCTCTACCTGACACAATCGACAATGGCACACCATGCAATCTCACAATATCAGAAATATATAACTCAGCCAATTTAAATAGTGAGAAATCAGATCGTACTAGAATAAAATGAGCTGACATCATTAATCTGTCAACTACAACCAAGATCGAATCTTTCTTTCTCAGAGACAGGGGTAAACCCGAAACAAAATCCATGGTCACTCGATCCATTTCTATTCCGAAATCATAATTGGTTGTAATAACCCAGATGGCACCTGATGTTCAGCTTTAAGTTGCTGAGAGATTAAACATTTAGAAACAAAATTAGGGATATCTCTTTTCATTCTGGACCACCAATAATGCTTCTTCAGATCATTATACATTTTCGTACTCCCCGGATATACAAAAAATCTACTACTGTGAGCTTCACTCAAAATCATTTGAATCAACTCTGGATTTCTTGGAACACAAAGTCTATTTCTAAATCTCAGACAGCCATCAACATCTATTCAGAATTCAGAATCAGAATCAGAATTACACTGAGTTCGTTTAACTATAATTTCATTATCCCTCTTTTGAGCCTCACAGATCTGTTGTAAGAACAAAGGTCTTGCTTTTAATTAAGCTAAAACTGAACCATCATCAGACAGAACTAAATAAGCATTCATCGCACTCAAAGCAAATAATGATTTTCGACTTAAAGCATCAGCAACAACATTTGCTTTTCTCGGGTGATAATCAATCACAAGTTCGTTGTCTTTTAGCAGTTCTAACCATTTTCTCTATCACAGATTCAAATATTTTTGCGTCATTAAATACTTCAAACTTTTATGATCAGAAAACACATGACGTTTCTCACTAAACAGATAGTGACACCAGATCTTCAAAGAAAATACAATGGCAGCTAACTCAAGATCGTGTGTCAGATAGTTCTTCTCATGCGGCTTCAACTGTCTCAAAGCATAAGCAACAACTTTTCCTTCTTGCATTAAAACACAACCTAGTCTATTCAACGAAGCATCACTGTAAACAATGAATTCTTTACCCGATTCAAGTTGTACTAATACTGGAGCTTCAGTCAACAAAGTTTTCAACTGATCAAAACTGTTCTGACATCTTTGAGACCACTCAAACTTCACATCTTTCTAGAGAAACTTTGTCAACGGAGTTGTAATCATCGAGAAACCTTTTAGGAATCTTCTATAATAACCAGCGAGTCCTAGAAAACTACAGACTTTAGATACATTCCTCGAAGGTTTCTAGTCCAGAATAGCTAAAATTTTGCTCAGATCAACCTGGATACCGGAGGCTGATACAATATGACCCAAGAAACCAATTTTTCGCAACCAGAATTCACATTTACTAAACTTTACATACAACTATTTATCTCGTAGAGTTTGTAGCACTATTCTCAAATGCTTGGCATGTTCAGATTCATCACGTGAATAAATCAATATGTCATCAATAATAATACAAAAAATTGATCTAAATACGGTCTGAATATTCTATTCATCAAATCTATAGAGATAGCAGGTGCATTTGTTAATCCAAAAGGCATAACTAAAAATTCATAATGCCCGTACCTCGTTCTAAAAGTAGTTTTCGGAATATCAAAATCCTTTACTCGCAATTGGTAGTAACCCGATCTCAGATCTATCTTAGAAAACACAGTAGCACCTTTCAACTGATCGAATAAGTCATCAATTCTAGCCAGAGGGTATTTGTTCTTTACAGTCACTTTATTAAGTTGACGATAATCAATACACATTCTCATTGTGCCATCTTTCTTTTTCACAAACAGAACATGAGCACCCCATGGTGAAAAGCCGGTCTAGCAAATCCTCGATCGGTCAATTCTTGCAACTGAGATTTTAATTCTTTCAACTCGGTCGGAGCCATTCTATACGGAGCTATTGAAATTGGAGTAGTACTAGATACTAGTTCAATGCCAAAATCAGCTTCTCGAATCGGAGGCAAACCCGGTAGTTCTTCAGGAAATGCATTAGAAAATTCGCAGACAATGGGCATTGATTTAACTTTCCTATCATCCACTTTCGAGTCTAACACATAAGCTAAGTAGGCTTCACAGCCTTTCTTCACAAATTTCCGTGCTTTCATTGTAGATATCACATCTGGTAGTCCATTCAGATCACTAGACTCAATTCGAATTATCTCATCATTCTTACACCTTAGGTTAATGACTTTTCATTTGCAATTCACAATAGCATCGTGCAGAGTTAACCAATCCATTCCCAGAATTATATCAAATTTGTCAAAAGGCAAAAGCATCAAATCAGTAGGAAAACAGACATCTCGAATCATTAACGGGCAATTCTTGAAGACTTTATCAACCAAGACACTTTTGCCTAAGAGGTTCGATACTCTAATTACGAATTCAGTAGACTCTACAGGAAAAGTCTTACTATGTACTAAATTCATACAAATATAATAATACGTTGATCTAGGGTCTATCAATGCAATCGCAGAAGTATCATAAAGAGTAAAAGTACCAGTAATTACGTCCGAAGACGAGGCTTCCTCACG
This sequence comes from Gossypium arboreum, assembly GCF_025698485.1. Classification (NCBI taxonomy): domain Eukaryota; kingdom Viridiplantae; phylum Streptophyta; class Magnoliopsida; order Malvales; family Malvaceae; genus Gossypium; species Gossypium arboreum. The sequence goes on from NC_069076.1 coordinate 31,715,578, forward strand.
AGCTTGGATAGCATAGGCTCTAGCAGGTGCTCTGGCCTCAAATCTAATAGCAGTATCCCTAGTAGCTCTTTGACCACCGCTAACATTTCCCGTATTTCTAGAAGGTTTACCTCTAGCTGAGGTGTTGCTCAGTCTTGGATTCTGTACATTCTCTTACTCAGCAGGTTTAGAACAATCTCTTACAAAATGGTCCAGAGATCCACATCGGAAATAGGCTCAATCATTCAATCTACAATTTCTCAGATGTCTTTACCACAGTGTTTACATTCAGGTCTCTTAGATCTGACATTCCCGACACTTGCAACAAAAATAGCAGGGACTTTGAAGTTTGGATGCGATCTAGCTCGATCTCGATTCAAATGTCCTGCTTTAGCATTTGGACGGCTTTGATCATCTCAGAATTTCTTTGACACAGACTGAAATGGTCTACTTGAAGATCTCTTTCTAGCATCTTTAGCTTCAGAATCAGCTTTTCTTTTCTCTTTACTTGATTCTTCAGCTTTACAAGCTCGCTTAACGAGTACTACCATTTCTTTAATCTCCAAAATCCAAACTAACAAATGAATATCTTTGTTTAGTCCATCTTCAAACCTTTTACACATTATTGCTTCATTCGATACACATTCTCGAGCATACTGACTCAATCTCACAAATTTACTTTCGTATTCAGTGACAGACATACGACCTTGTTTAAGCTCGAGAAACTCTTTGCATTTCTGATTGATGAATCTTTGACTGATATATTTCTTTTGGAATTCAGCTTGAAAGAAATCCCATGTATTTGTTCTCTCGGAAACACAGATATTAAGGTTTTCCACCAATGGTACGCCGTATCTCTCAGAAGTGAAACGGCATATTTCACACATTCCTCAGGATTCAGAGACATTTCATCAAACACTCTTATCATGTTCTCCAACCAAAATTCGGCTCTTTCAGCATCATTATTTAACCGGTGGTCTACTTACTTGAACTAGACTCACCGAGGGCATAGCAAGAATTTGAGAAGGATTAACCGGGGGTGAAGGTTGTTGTACAGCTGGATTGGTTCTAATGTATTGGGTGAACTATTCATTCATCATCTGATAGAAGGCTTGCATAGCCTTGCTATCACTGCTACTCATAGCCGGTTGTGAATCATCTTGCACCGTCCCTTGCGCGGGGGCAGGCGCATTACTTTCAACATTATCAGCTACGACTCTATTGGGATCCGTTGCTATATAAAAGCACATTTCAATGTCAGGATTCATCACACTATCATATTTTTAGATATATGGCATGTATAGCTAGACTCACATACGCTATGGTAGTGCTAGAACCAACCAAACCATAGCTCTGATACTAATAAAATATAACACCCCTATCTCGTATCCATCGCCGGAATAGGTAAGGGGCATTACCAGAAAAATAGAACATTTCAAACCAATTCATAATCACAGATATCATATAACATCATTTCACAAGCAATCATCTCTTAAGATGGTCTATTCGAGCTAAAATGTACTTTTAAGAAAGGTCTGGACTAAAACGAACACATTCAGAATTTTTAGAACTTAACAAAATATTTCAAAATTGTTAAAGTCACACGCCCATGTGACTAAGCCGTGTGACATACATGGGCACCAGACACACCCATATGATCCAATCGTGCCAAAACAGAGCAGGCATACTAACTTTCACCGACAGCCAATAGACACGCCAGTGTGCTATGGCCGTGTGATACTTAGCTAGCTACTGACTTATGCCCACGGCCATATGACACGCCTGTGTGTCAAATCTGTGTGATTTTTAAGAGGTTACTACCAAACAAACACGACCACAAAGCATGCCCATGGCCTTTGACCGTGTGGTACAAAGCAAGCTTGGTTTAAGCCAATTTTACCACCCTTTTTTGGGTTCAATCCTACAAGCAATAATATACAACAATCATACCAAAAATTTCAACCAATTCTATGTTCAAAATGGCTAAATCGTATTAGAACATAGCACATTACAAACATACACCAAAATTACGCACAAACTTATCATTGGCTAGCCAACTCTCATGGCATAACATATATATACAAATCAAAACTTAATTACATAGACATTCTAGCCTATACATGCCATACTTTAAAATTTACACTTTCAAGGCCAAAACAAAGTCGATAGTGTGGTGACGATCCTCGACTATCCCCGAGCCTTCAGTGGCTACGATATCTGAAAAACAGATAGAAATCACACAGAGTAAGCTACAAGGAGCTTAGTAAGCCAAATACAATTGGTCTAACTACTAAAGCTTATAAGTACAATTCAACCATAAAGATTCATAACTATTTCATAGAATAATTCACAAACTTAACCATGCTCCTTTGTTTGCTTATATGTCATGCCTCATTTCCAAATTCCATACATATTTCACAGAGACAGAGTCTTTTATATTAAGAAATTTAAGACAATAAAAACGTACCTATATAGGTTATATATTTCATATAATCATTCTCATATTTCTTACTCTATCATCGGACAGTTCAGATACGATACCGATACTCACAAACAAGTACAATGCCGATGTCCCTGACGTGGTCTTACATGTAATTCAATATCAATGCCTCTATCCCAGACAGGGTCTTACACGAAATCAGATACGAAGTCGATGTCCCAGACATGGTCTTACACGATATCTCAGATAGATGTCAAGGTTCCTTTAGAAGCGTGCAGAGCTTTTCGGATACCAACATATTAACAGAATTTACTCAAAAGGTATTCATCAAGCTCTCAAGGCCATCCAATACAAATTAAAGTTTGTATATGCAAAATTTAATTAGTTTAACATGTAATTGTAATTTTGACTTACCTCGTACGAATTTCAGACGAACACAAGTCGACTATTCAACTACTTTGGACTTCCCTCGATCTAAGTCCAATTTTCTTTGTTCTTGATCTAATATAATGCAAATTACACCATTAAATTATTCATTTCATTCAATGTAATCCATATACACACTGTGACAGTCCTAATTTGACCCTAGTCAGAATGTGGTTTCGGGACCACAAAACCGAGTCATAAAATTTTACTTTAATTTTTATTGCATATATTTAATGTGTGATAGTGTGTGTATGAAAATTTAATGTTTTAATTTAGTCTTAGGAATGTGAATTTTCTTGAAAGGACTTAGTTGAGAAACTTAGAAAAGATGATAGGTAAATTGCAAGGATCAAATAACAACAATGTGAGAAAGCTTGGGTTTGCATGTCAAATTGCCCAAAATTCAAGTAGTGGCCGGCCAAGCAATGATGCTTCTTCCACTAAGTTGAATTTTATTGTAATTTTTTCATATTAGTTAATGGTTAAAATAAATTAAAGAAAGGAATTAATAGGAAAAAGAGGAATAAAATAAGAAAGGGAGAGAAAGTATTTATCTTCTTCCTCTTGCAAATGCCGTAAGCTAGGGGAAGAAGGAGGAAATTTTCTAAGACATTCGGCCATCCTAAGGGGTTGATTAAGGTAGGACTCATGTTAATTTTATTAAATTTTGTGAAAATCTAGTTAGTAGCCAATGTCTTATTATATCCCATATGTTAATTTTCTACCTAAATAGGTGACTAAATGACATACGGTTAGAGGGACGTAAATGCTAAGAGTATGGTGCTTTTGATGTTGTGAACGGAAATAGTAGAAAGGTGAAAGAAAATTAGGGTAGATATGTAGATATATGTGGATTTATATGATGTTATAAATAGATGTGAAGCTATGCTAGTTTAGAAAAAATTCGGTCAAGTGTTCATGAGATGAAACTATGTGTGTAAATGAATTAAAAATGATATTATAATTGATATTGTATATTCGGCCATCTAATTAAGTACATAGGTGATGTTGAATTTAATTTTTGTACATTCGGCTATATAGGTACGCCCATTTGTGATATTACCTTTGATTATATATAATCGACTAAATGAGTGATGTTGGCTTATAAGTTGAGTTTGATTCATGATTATATATATATTTGAATGTAAACTTATTTGAGATAATGTTATGTTGAGAAGTGACGATGCATTCGGCCTCGAGGTAATAGATGAATATTCGTTGAAGTTTTAATGTCTTGAACAATTACGGTTGTAAAATGTAATGAAAATTATTAGACTATATATGTGAGAAATTAGCAAGGGTGGCTGTCGTATATACATATATATATGTGTTATATATGTATGTGTAATTGGATTATTGATAGTAAGGTGATATTATATGGTTATTAGCCGAATAGCTCAAAAGCATAAGGTAGAAAGATAAAATTTTACCATGTGTTTCTTATGATATAAAATCATTAATATTTTGATATAAATATCTAGCAAGACGGTTAAACTAGTTAATTTATTTGATTAAGCTCAAGAACTTAAAGGAGGGGAATCAAGCAAGGGCAAAGAAAATAACATCGAGTAGCTGAGTTGGAACCGTTTTACCCAACACAAGGTAAGTCCTTAAGCATTTTGTAAGGCTGATTAGTTTGTGCATAAATAATACTAGTGAATCATGAAAGAATACCTTTTGTTAGGTGTTCTTTTGAAGCAATATATATATTATTAAGGTGACTGTATATGCTATTTGAATTAAGTAAGTTGCCATATTATAATGAGTTAACATTGGCACTCTGTGTGTGGAATTAAATGTCACTTTATGTGCAGATTTTATATGCTATTTGAATTAAGTAAATTGCCTTATTATAATGAGTTAACATTGGCACTATGTGTGCAGAATTAAAAGTCACTTTGTGTGAAGATTTTATATGATTTTGAATTAAGTAAATTGCCTTATTATAATGAGTTAACATTGGCACTATGTGTGCGGAATTAAATGGCACTATGTGTGCAGATTTGAATGTCTATGCATGAGTGAAAATTTCAGTCACTATGTGTGCGGTTTAGTATGGCACTATGTGTGCGAGCTTAATTAGCACTATGTGTGCGAATTTGGTTGATAATATAATATGTGTAGGAAAAGAATAAAGTGATAGAACTGTTAACTAAAATATCGAATTTGAGACATGATATGTATATGTATGAATTTATCTAGTGCATCATTGTTTCATGCTTTGAGGAAATGGATCTAGATCAATTGGGTTATTTTGATATTTAATTGGGTAGAAGGACTTGGCTTAAGATTGAACCAATAATCTAAGTAATTATGGCATAGTTCGGTATGGATGGAGTAATAGATCTTACATTATTTTTCTTATGATCTTTTATCAATGGAATGTATTATATTGCTTATGACTTACTAAGTTGAATACTCATTTGGTGTGTTTACTTGTCTTTTATTTAGATTTCTTCGATCCATTTTGTGTGCTCGGGACCATCGTCGAAGTCATCACACCAACTTGCAACATTTTGGTACCCTCTTCTTAGTTGATCTTAGTGAACATTTTGGCATGTATAGGCTAATATGTATTTGTTTGAACTTTGATATGTATACTTCTAGCCATGCGAATATGGCTTAAATACTAAGTTTGAATTTGGTTATATTTAATCATGGTATAATTTGTCTTGGCTATAATGTTTAATGCTATTAATGAATGATAAATATATATATATCTATAAAAATTATACATATGCTTGAGGGTTGATAATGCTAAGAAATCTTGACTATGTGTTTTTGGGGTGGTTCGATTATGACACATTTATATAAGTGATTAATTGCAATGTGGCTATTGTATATGATCTTAGTATCTAAATTGAGATAGCATAATGGGTCGTCTGGTTATGTCTGAACATAACATGTAATCGTATGATATGGTTGTTATATGATGTAAACTTATGTAATGGTTTTGATTGAACTTGATAATGATTAACTATGTGTTCCAGCTATGTATGAATAAGGATCGTATATGGGAGTATAATGAATTATGCATTATTAAAGATGAACTTAACGCAATGAAGGTGATAGAAGTAAATGCATGGAAATTTTACGAATAGGTATTTGCTTCGGTAATATCTCGTAACCCATTCCAGCGATGGAAACTGGTTAGGGGTGTTACATTTTATTGGTATCAGAGCTACGGTTTAGTCGGTTCTAGGACTACCATAGCGTGTATGAGTCTAGCTATACATGCCTTAATGTTAGTATTTGATAGTGTGATGACTTCTTACGGTTGGAATTATTATTTTGATTAGTAAATGGAACCCAATTTAGAGAGAACCTTAGCGGATGATGTTGAAAGTGTAGCGGCTGCTCCTGCGCAAGGGGCACCGCCTGTTGAACCTCAGTCATCCACGAATAATCAAGATGATGGGGCAAAACAAGCCTTCTTTACCATGATGAATGAGTGGGTCGCACAATATGCCCGAACTAACCCGGCTACTCAACCATTCCTGAATTTAAATAATCCGCCTCAGGTGCCTATAATACCACCAATTACTAATCCTGTGAGGCCGAGTAAACCTCCTGTAGATTTGATTAGGAAGCGCAGGGCCGAGGAATTCCGAGCCACAGCTACTGATGATGCTGAAAGGGCCGAGTTTTGGCTTGATAACACCATCCGGGTTTTTGATGAGCTGTCTTGCACACCTGATGAGTGTTTAAAGTGTGCCATATCTTTATTACGAGACTCGGCCTACTATTGGTGGAGAACCTTGATTACTATTGTCCCAAAGGAACAAGTTACTTAGGATTTCTTTCAGACGGAGTTTCGAAAAAAGTATATTAGTCAACGGTTCATCGATCAAAAGCGTAAAGAATTTTTGGAGCTTAAACAAGGCCGTTTGACAGTATTCGAATACGAACGTGAGTTTGTAAGACTCAGTCGATATGCTCGGGAGTGTGTAGCTAATGAAATTGCCATGTGCAAAAGATTTGAAGAAGGATTGAATGAAGATTTAAAGCTACTAGTGGGTATTTTAGAGATAAAAGAATTTGTAACACTAGTTGAACGAGCTTGCAAGGCTGAAGAACTTGGAAAGGAGAAAAAGAAAGCTGAATTTGAAGCTAGAGACTTTCGTAAAAGATCGGCGGGTAAAACTTCATTCTCGACTGTAATGAAGTTCAGGGACGATACTAATAAATCGAAGACGACTGCAGGAATTTCTATTAGAGAGCGGCCACAACAGACTCTCGAGCTACTTTGGTTGCTAGTGTAGGTAACAATTGCCAAGAAAAACCTGAATGTCCACAATGTGAAAGATGACACGTAGGTGAATGTTGGGGTGAGTCTACTAACAGAGCCTATTACAGATGCGGTTCGAAGGATGATTTCATTCGAGATTGCGCGGAACTTGACGAGAAAAATAAGATGCAAGGTGTGAGACCTAGTGGTACAACGACTAGAGGTAGACCATCAAGAATTACAGGAGGTAGGGGTGGTAGTCAGAGAGGGACTTCTGATATGGCTGTTCGATCTGAGACCTGTTCTCCTGCCAGAGCTTATGCCATCCGCGCACGAGAGGAGGCATCCTCTCCTGATGTTATCACTAGTACTTTCACTCTCTTTAATACTGATGTGATTGCATTGGTTGACCCTGGCTCTACTCATTCATATGTATGTGAGACTTTAGCATCCAGTAAGACTCTACCTGTTGAGTCTACTGGGTTCGTAATTCGAGTGTCAAATCCCTTGGGTCGATATGTACTTGACAAAGTGTGTAAGAAATGCCCTCTGATAATCCGAGATTCTTATTTTCTGACCGATTTGATACTTTTACCGTTTGATGAATTTGATGTTATTCTTGGTATGGATTGGTTGACCGTACATGATGCAGTGGTGAATTCTAAAAGAAAGACCATTGATTTGAGGTGTACAACTAATGAGATAGTCCGAGTTGAGTCTACTGACTTGAAGGGAGTGCCAGCAATAATATCCTCGATGATCGCTCAGAAATATGTGAGAAAGGGGTGTGAAGCATATCTTGCGTATGTACTTGATAGCAAAGAGTCAGAAAAGAAACTTGAATCAGTACCAGTGGTTTGTGAGTATTCAGATGTTTTTCCTAAGGAGTTACCGGGATTACCACCCGTTCGAGAGGTAGAATTTGGCATCGAACTTGCACCTGGTACCACACCAATTTCAATAGCTCCGTATCGTATGGCACCAACGAAATTGAAAGAATTGAAAACTCAGTTGCAAGAGTTGACGGATAGAAGTTTTGCTCGATCGAGTTTCTCACCTTGGGGTGCACCAGTATTATTCGTGAAAAAGAAAGATGGAACCATGAGAATGTGCATCGACTATCGTCAAATGAATCAAGCAACAATAAAGAATAAATATCCGTTACCACGTATTGATGATTTGTTTGATCAGTTAAAGGGAACATCAGTATTTTCAAAGATAGATTTGAGATCGGGTTATTATCAGTTGCGAGTTCGAGACTCAGACATACCCAAAACTGCTTTTAGAATGAGATACGGTCACTACGAGTTCTTGGTGATGCCGTTTGGGCTCACTAATGCCCCTGCGGTATTTATGGACTTAATGAATCAAATTTTTAGACAATATTTGGACCGGTTTGTGGTTGTGTTTATTGATGACATCTTGATTTATTCACGAGATGAAACTGAACATGCTGAGCATTTGAGATTGGTATTACAGATTTTACGAGACAAGTAGTTATACGCGAAATTCAGTAAATGCGAGTTTTGGTTGAGAGAGGTTAGCTTTTTGGGACACGTAGTATCCGCATCGGGTATTAGAGTTGATCCGAGCAAAATTTCAGCCATACTCGATTGGAAGCCTCTGAGGAATGTTACTGAAGTTAGGAGCTTTTTGGGACTTGCTGGTTACTACCGACGGTTTGTAAAGGGTTTTTCGATGATAGCTACACCGATGACGAAACTACTTCAAAAAGATGTTGAGTTTGAATGGTCAGAAAAATGTCAGAAAAGTTTCGACCGATTAAAAACCTGTTTAACTAAAGCTCCAGTGCTAGTACAGCTAGAATCCGGTAAAGAGTTTGTTATTTACAGTGATGCATCCTTACTTGGGCTGGGTTGTGTGTTGATGCAAGAAGGTCGAGTTGTGGCTTACGCGTCGAGGCAATTAAAGCCGCGTGAGAAAAACTATCCGACCCATGATCTTGAATTAGCGGCCATTGTATTCGCCTTGAAAATATGGCGACACTACTTGTTTGGAGAGAGGTGTCATATTTATTCAGACCATGAAAGCCTTAAATATTTGATGACTCAAAGAGATTTGAATCTGCGACAAAGATGTTGGCTTGAGTTGTTGAAAGATTATGAACTCGTCATTGATTATCACCTGGGAAAGGCTAACGTGGTTGCCGATGCTTTAAGTCGTAAATCGCTGTTTGCTTTGAAAGCGATGAATGTTCACCTGTCCGTTTCCTTCGGTAATGTGCTAGTAGCAGAATTAAAGGCCAAACCATTATTGATTCATCAAATACTTGAATCCCAGAAAGTCGATGATGAATTGGTTGCTAAACGAGCTGAATGTGTTTCAAATGTGGACTCAGAGTTTTAGATTGACGAAAATGATAGCTTGACATTCAAGAGTCGATTATGTGTTCCAAGAAATTCAGAACTTATTTCGATGATTTTGAGCGAGGCTCATAGTAGTCGAATGTCAGTCCACCCGGGGAGTAAAAAAATGTACAACGATCTGAAACGTCAATTTTGGTGGCCTAGTATGAAACAAGATATTTCTGACTTTGTTTCAAGGTGTTTGATATGTCAACAAGTGAAAGCAGAACATCAAGTGCCTTCAGGATTACTTCAACCAATCATGATACCCGAATGGAAATGGGATCGAGTAACGATGGACTTTGTATCTGGTTTACCGTTGACACAGAGTAATAAAGACTCAATTTGGGTTATTGTTGATAGATTGACGAAGTCTGCTCATTTTATCCCTGTCCGTACGGATTTTGTGACAACCCTATAGTGACCCTAGTCGGAAAGCGGTTTTGGGACCGCTAAACCGAGTCACCAAATTATTTGAATGTGATATTTATGGTCTAAAATATGTGAATATGAATGTGCGAAAATTTTAAGCTTCGATTTAGTTAATTGCGTGTGAATGTAGTACATAGGACTTGTGTGACACTTTTGAAATGTGATAGGCTAATCTACAAGGATCTAATAGTGCATGTAATCAAAAGGGAGGATTTGCATGTCAATTTTCCCCCTAATTAGTAGTGGCCGGCCATGAGCATGGGTGGACAAAATGTTATGGCTAAAAACATGTCATAAACATGTTGGGTTAATGCATTATGTAAGGAATAATAAAATAAAGAGCATGGGAAATGTGTGTGATTGTTCCCCCCCCATTGCCGTGAGTTGAAGGAAAGAAAACAAAAAAAAAAGAAAAGAAAGTGTTCATTCTTGAACATCTTTGGCCGAATAGAGGAAGGAAAGGAAGGGGAAGAGCTTGAGAAAATCGGCTATGGTGGTTTGCTAGACTAAGGTATGTTTGATGTTGTCCATGAGATTCGAGCATGTTTTTAGTTGTTAGTTTGAGTTCTAACTAGCCCATGGTTCAAATCTTTACTATGTCATGGAGATGACATTCGGCTAAGGTGGATTGTGTTGATGTCATTTGCATGCTAAAAGTGAAGCTTTGTAATGGTGCATGTGATGGTGGATTGATGACTCTTGAATCTTCTTTTTAGCATTTTTGAGTGAGACATTAAGTTCTTTGTTTAACCATGACCAAAATTGAAATGGTATGGTGTTGTGATGCATTCGGCCATGGTAGGAAGTAGAAGGGAAATATGGTTGTTGTTAGATGAAGTAGAGTCTAACAAATGAGCACATATGTGAATTAGTTGCTAGATGGAGAAGAATCGGCTAGCAAGTTGTGTGCCAAGGCGAATATAATTTTGTATATTAATGAGTAATGCATGTGTTGAATTGATGGAAAGGAGAGGATGCTTTAATAGTGTATATATGTGTATTAGCCAAGTTTTGAACTTGAAACAAAATGGTGTTTAGTCAATACAAGTGACCATACTTGTAGAATGTATTAAGTGTTGCAATCAGCCTCAACCTAGACATGTATATTCGGCCACATGAAATAGATTTGTGTTGTATGTGTTTGGTTAGAGGCAAGCATATTGATGCTTTTATCTTGGCTTAGATAATCGGCTAAAAGAGAGTGTGGGCTAAAATGTTGAGTTTGATTAATGATTCCATATTTATGTGACTTTAATGCCTAATGTATATATGGGCTAAGTACCTTGAGGTCCTCTTTTGATGTTCAAATGAATTGTGTTAAATTACTTAATGTGATTAAAAATGCGCATGGCCATTGTGTATTTGAGCTAAAGGGTGGCCATATGACCTATTAAACTCCTTGTCATATTCGGCCATAAGCTAGCATAATGAGACTTTAATAAGTTAAATTTGTTTGAATTAGCTCAAGAGCTTAGAGGACCACAGTTGGATAAGGGAAAGGAAAAGTTATCGAATAGTCAGCCGAAATCGTTCGACCACATCCGAGGTAAGTTTTGAGTAATGGAACTTAGATTATGATTTGATTAGATCATGTTTTAAGCAAATCAAAATCATGCTCTTTGTATGTGGCTATTGAGCCGAAATTGCAAGTGTGATAAGTGTCTTGTGTTTGAGCTTTGGTAATGAAAATGAAATACGGATGTGTCATGATTTATTGATAAATGTGCATGGTTATTCGAATGATGTCCGGGCTAAGTCCCGAAGGCTTTGTGCTAAGTGACTAAATTCGGGTTAAGTCCCGAAGGCATTTGTGCGAGTTACTAAATTCGGGTTAAGTCCCGAAGGCATTTGTGCGAGTCACTAATTCCGGGCTAAGCCCGAAGGCATTTGTGCGAGTTACTAAATCTGGGTTAAGTCCCGAAGGCATTTGTGCGAGTTACTATAACCGGGCTATGTCCCAAAGGCATTTGAATGAGTAGCTATATCCGGTTAAATTCCGAAGGTACGTGATTCGGGAATGAGCGATCTTGCTGTAAAAATTTCAGTTAATACGCTTGTAAAATCCCAACAATGAGGTATGTTTCAGTATGTGCATTGGAATAGTTGATTCCTTGAATAATATTCGCTCGGTTGAGTAATGAGCTTAGGTATTTGGCTAAGATGATCCCTTATGTATGAATATAGGGGTTGGAATGTGAAGTAGGAATGATTTGAGAATATGTATATATGGAATTATCCGTTTAGTTATATGAATGCTATACTTCGGATGTGCTTAAATTCTTTGCTCAAAACTTACTAAGCATTTAATGCTTACTCCGTTTATTTAATTCTCTGTTTTATAGATTTTGGTTCTTCAGCTATCGGACTCGGGATTTTGAAGTCAAGTCGCCCACACTATCAAAGCTCCTTTTGGTATACTTTTGGTTGAACTTTGAAATGGCATGTATAGGACTACCCTTTTGTTGTTGGTCATGTACCCCTTGGTTTTGTGTAAATTTGGATAGCCATGCGAAAATGGCTTAAATATACTTTGATCATAGCATTATAATCGTTTTGTATGTTGTCCGTCGAGAGGTATGGAAATGTTGGTAACGGTTAGCCATGGGAATGGTTATTCATGATCACTTTTGGTATATGTATGACAAACTCTAGTTGATCCATGGAGGATCATGAAATAGGTAAAGTTTACCTTAAAAATAGATGCTGGCAGCAGCAATGATGTGGATGTGAAAAAACACTAAAAATAGTAGGAATGGAATTAAATAGTGAATAAATTATGTAATCTAACATTGATGAATATATTTTCATAGTAAAGTAACGAAACGTTCATATGAACAGTATATTATGAGATGTTAAAGTTTTCGTGAGACAGGGCCAGAACGGCTTCTGGATCCCCTGATCTGAATTTGGAAATTCATTATAAACGAACCAGAGACATTTAGAAGTCATGCCATATATGTATAGATTCCTTTTTGAGTCTAGTTTCTATAGAAACAAACGAAATCAGTATTGAAGCCCTGTACAGGGAGATATCCGAGTTGTAATGCATGAAGGTCAGTGTAGTCGTACCCTGTAATAGGGGAGACTTTAACTAATAAACTGTACTAATTGGCCTGACCAAAAATTCTAGAAAAAAATATGTAGATGGACATATGAGTCTAGTTTCAGGAAAAAATTACGAAACTGATTTTCGAGTTTTGGAACTCAAGATATGATTTTTAAGGTGACAGTGACGCAGTTAGCCAACTGCCTGGAAATTTTTAAAATGGACTGTGAAAGTAAGTGGATTAAGCCCGTTAACCCCTCGTGTCCGACTCCGGCAACGGTCTCGGGTACGGGGTGTTACAATTAAATTGGTATCAAAGCTACGGTTTAGTCGATTCTAGGACTACCGTAATGCGTTGGGTTTAGCTATACATGCCATTTTATGTGATTATTTGATAGTGTGGTGATTTCTGACATTTGCAAATGTGTTTATTTATAGTAATGGATCCCGATCCCGACCGAGCGGTAGCTGATGATCTTGAGAGTATAGCGCCTGCTCCCGCACAAGGGACAGCGCCGGCGGACTCTCAACCTAATGCTAGTAATCCGAATGATGAAGCTAGACAAGCTTTCTATAGCGTGATGAATGATTTGTTTAACCAATACATTCGAACTAATACGGCTGTTCCATAACCTCCATTCCCGAAAAATACCACCCCTGCACCTACAATACCTCCGATAACTAACCAAATAAGGTCAAATAAGCCCCCAGTTGACAGAATCCAAAAACACGGGGCTACTGAATTTAAAGCTACGGATAGCGATGATGCCGAGCAAGCGGAATTTTGGTTGGACAACACTATCTGGGTACTCGATGAGCTATCTTGCACACCCGATGAGTGCCCAAAGTGTACCATCTCCTTGCTACGTGATTCTGCCTACTATTGGTGGAACACGTTGACTTTTGTCGTGCCCAGAGAGCAAGTAACTTGAGAGTTCTTCCAACCGAGTTTCGAAAGAAGTATATCAGTCAGAGATTCATTGACCAAAAACAGAAGGAATTTCTTGAACTCAAACAAGGTTCCATGTCGGTTACCGACTATGAGCGAAAATTTGTAAGGCTTAGCCGGTACGTGCGAGAATGCCGTGATGTGTAAACGTTTCGAGGATGGGCTGAATGATGATATAAAGCGGTATGTTGGCATTTTAGAAATCCGAGAATTTGTGGCACTTGTCGAGCGAGCTTGCAAAGCCGAAGAGCTCAGATGGAGAAAAGAAAAGCTAAGGTGGGAGCAAAGGAGTTTCAGAAGAGGTCTTGGGAAGCCCTTCCCACGATCATCGAAGAAATTTAGAGATGGCTTAGGCGGTCTAGAGACACTTGAGCTTTTCTAGACGAGATCGCGATCGACCCCTGTGAGCACACGAGTCACTTCGATCGCCGATGTTGGAAATGATCGTCGAGATAGAACGGAGTGCCGAGATTGTGGCAAATGGCATTCGGAAGTTGTAGATTCCATGACCGCTCTGTTACAAGTGCGGGTCATTGACCACTTTATCAAAGATTGCCCGAGATTGTCTGAATAGAATGTAAATCAGAGTGGGAAACCGAGTGCTACCACTGCTCGAGGTAGACCATCTAGAAACACAGGAAATGCTAGTGGTCGTCAGAGAGGATCTAGAGATGCTACGACCAGATCGGAGGCTCGTGCTCCTGCTAGGGCTTATGCTATACGCGCACGCGAGGATGCTTCCTCACCAGATGTTATTACCGGTACTTTTACTCTCTTTGATACTAATGTGATTGCTTTGATTGACCATGGTTCTACTCATTCTTATATATGCGAAACCTTAGCATCCAGTAAGACTTTACCTATTGAGTCTACTGAGTTCGTAATTCGGGTGTCAATCCCTTGGGTCGTTATGTGCTTGTCGACAAAGTGTGTAAGAAATGCCCTCTAGTAATTCGAGGTTCCTGTTTTCCGGCGGACTTGATGCTTTTGCCGTTTGATGAATTTGATGTTATTCTTGGTTTGGATTGGTTGACCGTGCATGATGCGGTTGTGAATTGCAAAAACAAGACTATTAATTTGAGGTGCACAAATAACGAGATAATCCGAGTTGAGTCTACAGACTTAAAGGGGTTGCCAGCTGTAATATCAGCAATGTTGGCCCAAAAATATGTAAGAAAGGGGTGCGAAGCATACCTTGCGTATGTACTTGATGACAAAGAGTTAGAAAAGAAACCCGAATCTGTGCCGGTGGTTTGTGAATACCCGGATGTTTTTCCTGAAGAATTACCGGGTTTACCACCTGTTCGGGAGGTAGAGTTTAGTATTGAGCTTGTACCTGGGGCTACGCCGATTTCGATAGCTCCGTATCGTATGGCACCAACTGAGTTAAAAGAGTTGAAAGCTCAGTTGCAAGAATTGACAGATAGAGGTTTCGCTCGACCAAGTTTCTTACCTTGGGGTGCACCAGTATTGTTCGTGAAAAAGAAGGACGGAACCATGAGGTTGTGCATTGACTATCGTCAGCTGAATAAAGTGACGATAAAGAATAAATATCCGTTACCGCGGAATTGATGATTTGTTTGATCAACTAAAGGGAGCCTCAGTGTTTTCAAAGATAGATTTGAGATCGGGTTATTACCAGTTGCGAATTCGAGATTCGGATATACCCAAAACTGCTTTCAAAACGAGATACGGTCACTACGAATTCTTAGTGATGCCGTTTGGGCTCACTAATGCCCCTGCGGTATTTATGGATTTGATGAATCGGATCTTTAGACCGTATTTGGATCGGTTTGTAGTTGTGTTTATCGATGATATTTTGGTCTATTCGAGAAATGAAACCGATCATCCTTGAACACCGGGATTAGTGTTGCAAATTTTACGGAATAACCAGTTATATGCTAAGTTCAGTAAGTGTGAGTTCTGGTTAAGAGAGGTTAGCTTCTTGGGTCATGTGGTATCCGGATCGGGTATTCGAGTTGACTCGAGCAAAATTTCAGCCATACTTAACTGGAAGCCTCAGAAATATTACCGAGGTTCGAGCTTTTTGGGACTTGCGGTTACTACCGACGGTTTGTAAAGGTTTCTCGATGATAGCCACACCCATGACGGCTACTTCAAAAGATGTTAAGTTCGAATGGACGGAAAAATGTCGAAAAGTTTTGATCAATCGAAAACTTATTTGATGAAGCTCAAATTTCTTGACCCGAATCGGGCAAAGAGTTTGTCATCTATAGTGATGCCTCCCTACTTGGGTTAGGTTGCGTATTGATGCAAGAAGGTCGAGTTGTGGCCTGCGCGTCGAGACAATTAAAGCCACATGAGAAAAATTATCGACCCATGATCTCGAATTAGTCGCCATCGTATTCGCCTTGAAAATATGGCGACATTACTTATTTGGTGAGAAGTGCCATGTATTTTCGGATCACAAAAGTCTCAAATATTTGATGACTCAAAGAGATTTGACTCTGCGACAAAGGCGTTGGCTTGAGTTGTTGAAAGATTATGAGCTTGTCATTGATTATCACCCGGGAAAGGCTAATGTGGTTGCGGACGCCTTAAGCCGAAAATCACTATTTGCTTTCTGACGATGAATGTACACTTGTCCGTTTCTACCGAAAATGTGTTAGTAGTGAATTAAAGGCCAAGCCATTATTGATTCATCAAATTCGTGAAGCTCGAAAGTCGACGATGAATTGGTTGCAAAACGGGCTGAATGTGTTAGAATATGGAATCCAATTTCAAATTAATGATGACGATTGTTTAAGGTTTGAAGTCGGTTGTGTGTTCCAAGAAATTGAGAACTCATTTCAATGATTACGAATGAAGCTCATTGTAGCCGAATGTCAATTCACCCGGGAGTACGAAAATGTACAACGATCCGAGACGCCGGTTTTGGTGGCATGGTATGAAACGAGACATTTCCGATTTTGTTTGAAGTGCTTAGTATGTCGCAAGTGAAGGCGGAACATCAAGTGCCTACGGGTTTGCTTGACCAATCTCGATACCGTAATGGAAATGGGAAAGAGTCACGATGGATTTTGTATCTGGGTTGCCAATGTCGGCAAGTAAGAAAGATGCGATTTGGGTCGTTGTTGATAGATCGACTAAGTCGGCTCACTTTATCCCGACGCACGGATTTTTCATTGGATAAACTAGCTGAATTGTATGTTTCTCAGATTGTGAGATTACACGAGGTACCGATTTCTATTGTGTCAGATAGAGATCCGAGATTCACCTCGCGATTTTGGAAGAAATTGCAAGAAGCTTTGGGTACCAAGCTGCATTTTAGCACCGCTTTTCACCCACAAACCGATGGTCAGTCCGAGCGGATAATTCAGATACTTGAGGATATGTTGAGATGTTGCATCCTCGAGTTCAGTGGTTCGTGGGAGCGGTATTTACCTTTGATTGAATTCGCTTACAACAATAGTTTTCAATCAAGTATTAAGATGGCACCTTACGAGGCCTTGTACGGGCGTAAATGGCGTACACCATTGTTTTGGACCGAGCTTAATCCACTTACTTTCACATCCATTTTTATTATATTATTAATTTGTGTATTATTTTAAGAATTGTTTTAGTATTATTTTTATTTGTTTTAATATTTGTTTTATGTTTTAAATATATTTGATTTATTATATTTTTAAATTTTTATTTAATGAAATAAAAATATTAATATGGGTCGGCCATAGCCTCAAGCTTAGTAATTTTATTTGGTAGGGCTTGGGCAAAATTTTAGGCCTATATTTGGTAAATTTGGGCCTAGTAGATGGGCCTAAAATTTGTATGGGCCTGGCCCGAACCCGGCCCGACCCGGCCCATGATCACCTCTACTACATAGCCAGTCCAATAATTATCACAAGTTGAAAATTTAATTCGTGTGGGGCCCACGAGCCTATTGGGCCCACATGGGCTATCTAGGTCCAACGTGGCCCAGAGCTACCTAAGTTGTGTGCGCGACATGACAAGTCTACCTACATCCCACTTAATAGTGAAGTTTACCCACGTGGGCCCATGGGCCCATTGGCCCATACGGCCCAGGCCCCTAAGATCGCTCATGGTAGCCTTCCTCGACGTACGCCCACGTTTCGTGGGATCGGTTCACCCCACGAGTGATCGCACGCTCGTGAGGCCACAAATGCTGAAGTTTCGACTTTTCAACTTTTGCTGACTTCCAACAAAGAAGGGCATGAATACACACCTGTTTATGAGAACACGTCGAAGTCCACGATCACCAACCTTGGTTAAGCAGGTATGTGAAATAATCCCCCTAAAACCAGTGATCACCAACTCATCTTGTTCGCTCTATTTAAACCCAGCTTCTCGCCAATTCTCATGGTAGCTTCCCGATGTGGGATTACTTTCAACCATTAGGAAAATTCCTTATTTTTTTATGACCACTTCAACCACAGAGTTCCAGTCCAACTCCACCTCTTACAAAGCTTAAACAACAAAATAAATACTCCATTATGCATCCCAAAACTTGAACCTTAGACCTCACAGTTACACAACACACCACCTTGCCACTCCACCACAGGCTCTTTTTGTGTCATAAATCATCCACAATTATTTATAAAGCCTACATGCCAGAGCCATGGATCATCCCTTAAAAACCAAAATTTTGCAAGAGCCAAGACTTGAACCCAGACTCCCTTGTAACCTTAATGATGCCACAACCACTAAACAACATGCTTCCTTGTAATATTTATTTAACAAAATAATTTAAAAGGCCTACTTCCAAGCATCCAGGGTTTTATTCACTTAAAACCAAAATTTTTACTAAAGCCCAGGTTTGAACCTAGGACTTTTCCAACTCCTCTTAAGACCCTTAACCACTTGAGCAGACATTTAATTGTATCATTTCCTTGCATAATTAAATACTTATATACAATCTCCTTACGGGACCCATACTCAAGGCCCAATACTTCTAGGCCCAAATTTGGGGCATTACATAACCATTTTGAACGGTTTAACTCTTACTTGAGCAACCCTTAAAAATTTAGCTCTTATTTGAGCATTTAACCATTGAAAAATTACGAAGTACGATCATATACATAGTTGGAATATATTCTAGCCTAAATCAAAATAAATTTAAAATTTAGCCAAAATGCTTGGATCTATAATCAAAATATATCTAGACCTAGACAAAATTTAATCTAGACAAAGTTCAGATATAATTTAAATAGAACGAACTAAACCTAAAAACTCAAAATTTTTATATCCTTAACCTTAACATTAAACCAAAATTGTATTCATCTTAAATTAAATAAATTGTTCTTGTTTGAGTTAATTGTAATTTGGGTAACAATTTTAATATTTATTAATTTTTAGTAATAATTAATGAAGTGTCAATTCTATTAAATAATTTTAAGGTTAGTATTTGGTACATGGCGGTGTTCTTTTTTATTCCACAAGCAACGTTAAAAAATTATCATGCGTCACTTTTTTAAAAAAAATATTTAATTTTTTAATATTTTACTATATCCCCATAGAACACTTGTCAACCCCCTAGCATTGTTTGTGGAGTTTAAAAACTCCACTGGCAATGTACTAAATATTTTCTCATAAATTTAATATTAAAAATTAATTTAGAAAGCGTAACCAAAATTTGAGGTGAATTCCTTTCATATTGGCATTGATGCATTGCAGGTTTATTTTAGAATAAAATGTGAGTGCATTAAGAGTGTAAACAAGTCCATTGTTTTCAAGGAAAATCATATAGAAGAGTTATTGATCGCGTGATTTTGTGATAGGTTTTAAATATTTATAATTGCTCGTTCTTAAACTAACTATTATCGCGATGTAGGCAAGTGTACCTATCGAACAGGAGTATAGTTTTAGCAAGACCGGATTGTCGAAACCAAAGGAACTAAAAGTACTAGTAATGACTGTCTTTTTATTCTCTAGCCTAAAAATAAAGAGGTTTTATTTTAATTAACTAATTATCTAAACAAAGAACTCACAGAGAATAGAATTGGGGAGTTGCTTTTGGGAAAATCGATTGAATGAAGGCAATACCTAAGGAAAAATCCACCTAGACTGTACTTGTTATTCTGGCTCCAAATCGGATGATTTATTCATTTAACTTGTTCTGTAGAGATCCCTAAGTTATGTTATTATCCCTATTCAAGACTAATAACGTCTAATCCCTAGATTGAATAATTGAGACTTTTCTCTAATTAACACTCTAGGGTTGCATTAACTCGATCTATGGATCCCCTTATTAGGTTTCACCCTAATCCAGCAAAATCTTGTCACCCTATGTCTAGGCGCGCAATCAACTCCACTTAATTATGAAAAATGTACTCTTAGACAGGGTCTATTCCTCCTCTGAATAAGAGCTTATCCTGAATCAGTATCCTGGGATATCAAAACAAGAATTAAGAACACATAATTAAGAACAAGTTAAATATTTATCATACAATTCAGAAAATAATAACAAGATTAGTCTAAGGTTTCATTACTCTTAGGTATTTAAGGGTTTTAGTTCATAACTTAATAAGAAAACATCTCAGAATAATAAAGAGTACAAAACATAAAGAAAACCCAAAACTCCTGAAGGGGGAATCGATGAGAGATTTTCAGTCTTGATGGTGAATCCGACTTTTGAGATGGATCAATCGACTTCCTTGGAGTAATTCCTTACTCCCTATTCCGTGTCCCCCCTATTCTTCCTCCTCTAGGGTGTATTTATAGGCTTTGGAATGCCTAAAAGCCCTCAAAATTAGCCTTTTCCGAATTGGACTCAACTTGGGCTCGGTAGGGACATGCCTGTGTGACACGCCCGTGTGCAATTACTTCAGGCCGTGCTCGAACCTACCAATTTAACACGGCCGTGTGATTTGCCTGTGTGAGGAGGTCCAGGCCGTGTTGATTTCGTACTTTGGCCCATTTTCTCTGTTTTTGGCTCATTTCTCGTTCCTTTCACTCTCCTGTGCTCTCCTAAGTATAAAACATGAAATTAAAGCATTAGGAGCATCGAATTCACCAATTCTAATAGGAAATCATCCATAAAATGCATTAAACATGGGGTAAAAATATGTATAATTTACGGTTTATCAAATACCCCCACACTTAAGCATTTTCTTGTCATCAAGAAAAATTCTCAACTCATAATCAAAATAAATTCTTCTCAACTTATAATTTCTTTCGATAATATCTTAAAATAACCCATAAGTAATCATACATTGAGAATTCAACTAAAATAGCATAAAAGTTTCAAACATTCCAAGTTGAGTATTTAGTCATGCAAACATAGGTGCCTCCCCTCGTCTAAGTAATTACCTTGATTCAGGATATCACAGAGTTTCATATCCTCACTAAAGATTCACTCAAATCACTTTAAGGACAGTAAATGAAGCACTCAATAGCCAATAATGAAAAGTCATTACCATAGGTTTGCATGAAAATCAAATCTTCACCACTATTATTTTGAGATGATACATCAATCAAAAGGTCTTTAGAGGGTTGTAATGAGGCTTGGCTAGGGGGTGTAGTCACAAGCTGAAAGAAAGGGTTAGAATCGAGATTGAATTGAAAAATTGCCTAACTATAAAAAGAGTTAATCATCACTTGTGTACAATTGAGCTTCTTCTAAAAAAAAGTGGAATTACTAATGTGTATACATAGTTTTTTTTTAAGAACAAGTTAAATAACATAAACTAACTATTAAGAACAAAACATAGCTATGTTAGGGGATTAATTTAGCAAAAAATAGGGATTAATTTAGGGGATTTCAATAATAATGGGTTAATGGTTAATATTAAAGGTAATACAAGGAATGACTTTGTTAGGCTTAAGGGGGTTTGCTAGGGGTTAATCGTGGAGGTAGGCTTTTTGTGGCATGAGTGGGTTAATCCTAAGTGCCTTAATCATTTTGACATATCAAATCAAATGGTGTGGTCTCGACATGCATAATCAAGCAAGTTCTAGAATAACAGTTCAATACTGACGCACTCAAAGCAATAATAAAAGTGAGCATGAAAGAATTAATAGATGCTCAAAAGGCTCAAAAATCTCACAAAAATTATGGCTTTTTAATGTTTAAAAACTTCTGAATTCCAACTCAAAGTAATACCTAAACTTTGGGGAAACAACCTAAGATTTTAAATTCTTAAAAATCAACTCATCATGCTTGATTCTCCAATGTCTTAAAGTTTAAACAATCAATGCATAATTGCCTATGTTTTAATTCAAGATATATCAATCAAAATCATAAATCAATTAAAATTTATCCTAAATATGATATGAAAGCTTTTCAAGAGAACAAGGCAATCATTCAGGGATTTTTCTGATAATGAAATAAATACCCCCCCACACTTAAGACATACATTGCCCTCAATGTACAAAGATAGATATTAGAGTATAAGAATAAGAGAGGGAGAGAAGTGAAACTTCTTGTATGATGAATTCCTCGAACTGGAGTTTTGGAGAGTAATCAGTTCGAGAGTGAATGTGGATACTCCAGCGGTTGTAGAGGTTCATTAGTCCATAAGTCCTGCGCCAAAACAATATTATATCTAGTGGTAGCTATGGTCGTGGTTGAGTAGGACATGGCAGTCGTGGAGAACCTTTCCCAGTGGAGTTTTAGTTCCTATGTGATCATAAGCTTAAGAGATCTATATAACTGTGATAAAATTAGGAACTTTTTAGGGATATTAGGAAGAATAATTACTCATAAAGAAATAACCAAATTAATAATTAAAAATAAAATTCTAAAATCTAACAAAAATAAAAAGTAGTTTTAATAAAAATAAAAATAAACATAAAATTATAAATAAATGTTTTTAAACATCTTCATCGCTGGATGGTTCGCGAGGTGGGACTGGCAATGAGATGTGAAGGTATTGAAAAATTTGCTATAGAGTAGCATCAATGTTGTCAAATCGTTGAAAACACTGCTGCTCGAATCGAGTGAGGTGCTCAGAGATGTCAGCGTATGAAGCCGCAGTATGAACTGGACGAGAGGGTGGTGGTGGCTGAGTAGGTGGGTCCTTGTGCTGTAGAGGGACATCATCAGGAATGTTCTTGTAGGCCTCCTCCTCGGTAGATTGGGTGAGACGATACTGGGGAGGGTAGGTTCCTCGGCGCCTCTTGATCATACTTATGCTAAGCATGCTCGAGATGCCTTGTGGAGACATTTGGCCGATGAGGGTGAGGATGATTCTTGGGCCGCGGTGTTAAGGAGCCCAAAATGTCGAGCCAACCGAGTAACATAGGGGCCAATGGAGATGACCCCCTTTCTATGCCGCTCCTTCTGGTGCTGAATCTTGAGGACGATGAAATAGGCAAGGTTGATGACGTGCCCGTGTGACATACACCGTAAGAAGTAGGCGTTGTGAGTGTTGACAATGCCTGTGCTCTCTTACCTCATTGTAATTGTGTGAGCCAAAATGATGTGTAGGTACCTCAGGGATGGTGGAAGAACTGATGCCTTGGAGCGGCTAGGATTGTAGGAGGCTGCGCCAAGGGCCAAAGTGTACCAGCACTTCGAGGGAGAGAAATGTAGTGGCGAGTGAGAGTATCTAAGTCATTCTCCTCTTTGAACTCCTCTGTATATAGACCCAGTGTCGTACCGAATTCTGGGACGCTGAGCTGGCGGACTAATCTGCCTAGGTAAAATTGGATCGTGCCGGGATCATCGTAGTTTGTCATCACTGTTTGAAGATGAAATGTGGAGCATAGTTCCATCATGAGCTCGAGGTATGTTGGCTCGATAATCCCAAAGAACAGCTCCCAAGGGTCGGTGGTTAGGAGGGCCCGAATCGCATCAGCCAACTAAACTTGTTCTATGGCAGCCTAGTCGATGCAGTGGCCTACAATTAAAGGTCAGGCCCGAAAGATTTGGAAAAGTTCTTCCTGCAGGAGAGGGTGACGAATTTTCATGGTTGGACCCGCGAAAGATGATGCTCCTTTCTATTTCTTGGAAGAAGGTACGGCAGTTTTCTTTCCTCGTGAAGACGACATGGTAGCTGCAATCAAAACCATTAATTCATCTTGAGGAATTATCAAAGTAAAATGAAAATAATTTGGAAATAACAATCATAATTTCAGTAACTACTAAAACTAACAAGTTAATCAAGGCAATCAATTGTATGGCATAAAAATAGCAACGAATTTCATGGAATGCAACATGTGTGACAGATGAAAAGTGTTAACACTAAAGTCATGAGTATGTATATTGTTCTAATCATGAATATTTACTCCTAACTAATTAAATAAAGTAGAGGAATCACATAAAGAGTAAGAATTTGAACATGAAAACAAAATAACTTGTGCTATGAGTAAAATGTAAGTGATAGAAAGATGAAAATAATTGTGAAAAATGCATAGTACTGTGATAACTAACATGAAAAAATGAGTGCAATTAAAGGGGAAAAAGTAAACCAATGATAGAAGGAGAGAAATTGGGCATCATAAATAAAGTGGAAAGCAGCACACGGGCGTGGTAGGAAGGCTGTGTGAACTTGCAGCGGCTAAGGTTAGGGTTTTTAAATGGGGAAGAAAGTGAATAGTGCAGGGTAGTTATAAATTTTGGGCCACACGGCCATGGCACACGCCCATGTTCCCCAAATTTTGCCCGTGTGTTTCGTGTTTTTCCTATTTGGGTGCGTCTAAAATTTGTCCCACGCCCGTGTACCTTGGGTGTGTGGGTTCACACGGCCATGTCGCACGACCGTGTCTAGCTTCGTTCGCTTCTCCCACGCCAGTGTATGTAAGCCCCACGCTGGTGTCAATCTAACAGGTTCGACCATGGGTGCTAGACACGGGCGTGTCGCACGCCCGTGCTGTTTTAATAGGTTAACCCACGGTTCTTCCACACGGGCGTGTATCACGCCCGTGTTGTTTTTGCAGGCTTGACCACGGCCATGTCGCACGGCCGTGGTGTTTTATCGTAGCCCGTGTCTGGGGAAATCCTTGCCCTGTTTTCACACAGCCATAAGTACGCCTGTGTGGTTGGCCGTGTCTCTGTGGAAAACCTGTACTTGAGAGCTCTGTTAGTAAGTTAGATGTTGAAGACTAAATTTTAAAGAAGTTAATACAGTTAGTGCTCGGGTTGCCTCCTGAGAAGCGCTTATTTATAGTCTAAGCTCGACTTACCTCTCCGTTGAATGATCATGGATGTTCGAGGAGTTTATTCTCCTCATTTCTGCTATTAATCTTATGAAAATAAGGTTTTAAGCGGGAGTTGTTTACCTTAAAAGTGTCGAACTTGGGATGACTCACCTCGACTGTACCGAATGGGAAAATGTTGAGTACCGTAAGAGGGATTTCTTCATTCGGTCTGGCAGTGACAATGTGAGGATCTACGGCATCTAATAAGACTTTATCTCCAACCTTAAGTTGATTTGGAAAGGTATCGAGCTCGTTCTAGCGTAATTTTAGTTTATCGTGTGTTCTCAATTTATGTGTTCACCATTCATCTATCTCCTCTATTTGCAGCCTTCGTTCTTCATGAATAGATCCTCTACTATTGTTTGAGAATGACTCATGTACTTCTTCAGACTTATCTCCTGTAAAGTAGGGTGTACCCTATTATCAGTTTTAGTAGAATGTGTTAAACGATCACCTTCAATTTCCTATGTGTTGCCAGAATTGAGAGCTTGAAGGGAGATTGTTTTGTCTCCCACACGGAGTGTGAGTTCACCTGTGCCAACATCAATAATCGTTTTTGCAGCTGCTAAAAAGGGCCTTCCTAGAATTAAAGGAGTGTTACTGTCCTCCTCTATGTCTAGAACAATGAAGTCAACCAGAAATATGAATTTATCGATTTTAATTAGCACATCTTCAATAATGCCCCTAGGGAATCTTATAGTTTTATCTGCTAATTGAATGCTCATCCTAGTCTGTTTGGGTTTCCCGAGACCTAATTGCTTAAAATTTTATAAGGCATGACGTTGATACTAGCCCCTAGATCAGCTAATGCATTATTAACATCTAAACTACCAATTAAGCAAGGAATCGTAAAACTCCCTGGATCTTTTAGTTTGTTTGGTAGCTTATTTTTCAGAATAGCTGAGTACACTGCATTTAGCTCCACATGCGATGCCTTGTCCAACTTTTTTTTATTTGCTAAAAGCTCTTTTAAAAATTTCATTGCGTTTGGCATCTGCGATAGGGCTTCAATAAACGTAAGTTAATATGTAATTTTTTTAAGAGTTTAAGGAATTTACCAAATTGTTCATCTGAGTGGTATTTCCTTGTCGCGTTGGGGTAAAGTACACGAGGTTTATATTCGACATTCACTAATTTGTTTGTATTTTGAGCTACTTCACCTTGACCTTTGCTTACCATAGTTTCTTGCCTCAATTCTGGTTCAGGCTTCACAAATCCTTCTTTATCTTGAACATTAATCGCATTAAGCTACTCCCTTGGGTTGGGTTTAGTATTACTTAGCAAACGACCTTGTGGTCGTTCAGAGATTAGTTTGGAAAGCTGGCCTATCTGAGTTTTGAGCCCATGGATAGATGCTTGTTGATTTTTAAGTACTGTCTCGGTGTTCTGAAAATGGGTTTCTGACACTGATATAAGCTTTGAGAGCATCTCTTCAAGGTTTGGCTTCTTTTCTTGTTGGTAGGGTGGTTGCTAAAAACCCGGAGGATGTTATGGTCTTTGATTTCCTTAACCGCCCCATGAGAAATTGGGATGGTTCCTCCAACCTGCATTGTAAGTATTAGTATAAGGATTGTTTCAAGGTCGAAGATTATTACCCATGTAATTTAATTCCTCGTTATCCATGTTGTGGCCATAAGGTTGGTATTCTGAATGGCTTGTTCCACCACCACTTGCTTCGCACTGCATCACTGGGTAAACCTGTGAAGAACTAAGAAAACCATCAATCTTTTTATTTAAGAGTTCTACCTGATTAGAGAGCATGGTGACTGAATCGACGTTATAAACGCCGGCTGTTTTCGTTGGCTTTGTCCTCATGACTTGCCACTAATAGTTTTTCAGTGACATCTCCTTTATAAACTCATAAGCATCTTCAGGTGTTTTATTATTGATGGTTCCGCCAGAAGCTGCGCCAACCATTTGCGATATTATTATTGATGGTCGAAGGATTCAGACCATTATGGAATGTTTGAACTTGGAGCCAAAGCGGTAACCCATGGTGAGGGCACCTTTTCAAAAGATCCTTGTATCTCTCCCATGCATCGTAGAGTGTTTCTAAATCCATCTATACAAAAGAAGAGATATCATTAGGTAATTTAGTCATTTTAGCCGGCGGAAAATATTTTAGTAAAAATTTTTTGATCATTTGTTCCCAAGTAGTAATTGACCATCGTGGTAACGAGTTCAACCACTGTTTAGCTTTGTTCCTCAATGTAAAAGGGAATAGCCAAAGTCGAATGGAATCATCAGAAACACCATTAATTTTAAATGTATTGCATAGTTCCAAGAAGTTGGCTAAATGAGCATTAGGATCCTCATCCTGCAAACCATCAAACTGAAGAAATTGTTGTATCATTTTAATAGTGTTAGGTTTTAATTCAAAAGTATTTGCAGCTACAGCAGGTCTAACTATGCTTGATTCAGTTCTTGTTAAAGAAGATTTAGCATAATCATACATAGTGCGTGGAACAGGATTTTGATTGACCACAATTGCAAGAGGTAGCTGATTGCCTTGGTTTTCAGCCATCTCTTCGGTTGGGGGTTGAGTATTGTCTTCTTGCTCGTTCTTTGTGTACCGTAAGCTTCACCTTATTTCTCTTTGATTTCTACGAACTGTACGATCGATTTCTTCGTCAAAAAGTAATGGTCCTGATGGGTTTCTTCTAGTCATAAACTATAAAAACCTGCGAAGAGAAGGAAAATAGTAAATTGATAAGTAATAATAATAAAAATATTAATTTGCAAGGAAAATAAATGGCTAAAGTAATAAAAATTGAGCGTTCCTAATATCTTAGTTCCCTAGCAACGGCTCTAAAAACTTGATCGCGTGATTTTCTGATAGGTTTTAAATATTTATAATTACTCGTTCTTGAACAAACTATTATCGCGATGTAGGCAAGTGTACCTATCGAACAGTAGTATAGTTTTAGCAAGATCGGATTGTCGAAACCAAAGGAACTAAAAGTACTAGTAATGACTGTCTTTTTATTATCTAGCCTAAAAATAAAGAGGTTTTGTTTTAATTAACTAATTATCTAAACTAAAAACTCACAGAGAATAGAATTGGGGAATTGCTTTTGGAAAAATCGATTGAATGAAGGCAATACCTAAGGAAAAATCCACCTAGACTGTACTTGTTATTCTGGCTCCGAATTGGACGATTTATTCATTTAACATATTCCGTAGAGATCCCTAAGTTATGTTATTATCCCTATTCAAGACTATTAACGTCTAATCCCTAGATTGAATAATTGAAACTTTTCTTTAATTAACACTCTAGGGTTGCATTAACTCGATCTATGGATCCCCTTATTAGGTTTCACCCTAATCTGACAAAATCTTGTCACCCTATGTCTAGGCGCGCAATCAACTCCACTTAATTATGACAAATGTACTCTTAGACTGGGTCTATACCTCCTTTGAATAAGAGCTTATCCTGAATCAGCATCCTGGGATATTAAAACAAGAATTAAGAACACATAATTAAGAACAAGTTAAATATTTATTATACAATTCAGAAAATAATAACAAGATTCGTCTTAGGTTTCACCCCCCTTAGGTATTTAGGGGTTTTAGTTCATAACTAAATAAGAAAACATCTCAAAATAGTAAAGAATACAGAACATAAAGAAAACCCAAAACTCCTATAGTGGGAATCGAGGAGAGATCTTCAGTCTTGATGGTGAATTCGGCTTCTGAGATGGATTAATCGGCTTTCTTGGAGTAATTCCTTACTCCCTATTCTGTGTCCCCTCTATTCTTCCTCCTCTAGGGTGTATTTATAGGCTTTGGAATGCCTAAAAGCCCTCAAAATTAGCCTTTTCCGAATTAGACTCAACTTGGACTCTGCAGGGACACGCCCGTGTGACACACCTGTGTGGGATTACTTCAGGCCGTGCTCGAGCCTGCCAATTTGACATGGCCGTGTGATCTGCCTGTGTGAGGAGGTCCAGGCCATGTTGATTTCGTACTTTGGCCTATTTTCTCCATTTTGGCTCGTTTCTCATTCCTTTCACTCTTATGTGCTCTCCTAAGTATAAAACATGAAATTAAAGCATTAGGAGCATCGAATTCACCAATTGTAATAGAAAATCATCCATAAAATGCATTAAACATTGGGTAAAAATATGTATAATTTACAGTTTATCAGTTATCTAATCTTTAGGCAAAATGTGAGGTTGTTAAACTAGTGTGTGTTAGAACTTAAATCACTTGTACAAGATTGAAAGTGTTGGATCTGGTTCCCTAAGTGTAGTATTTTTGTCTAAGTATACTTGTAATTTTTCGAATAGATTGGTTAATAAAATTATTCATGAATTACATTAATACTTTGTATTATTGTCCTCAAATGGTTTTTACACGCAAAGAAAAATGGAAGAAAATGTTTCTCACTGGTTGTCTAATGTTGAACTAATACTAAGTGTATTACATGGTCGGATAGTAATATAGAAAGACAACTTGTATTAGTAGACGAACCTAAACATGCCTTTAGTCTAATTGGAAATGGACAAACCAATTGAAAGACTAATATGTTGTCTATAAAATCCAATTAGGGATATGCTTTGTCTTGAGCATTGGAGTGGATGACTCCCAAAAGATAGAGACTCAGAAGTGACTGTCTAGACTGACAGTACATCAGATTAGACCTAATAAGAATAAATCCTGAACCTGTTTATGGATTTATTGACTTGTACTGTTCATAGTGTAGCATACCAAAATCATGAGTGGATGAAAGACTATGTACGTGTAACTCGTACACTTTGATGTAAGTAAAAGCCTAAGTTTAAATAGATAAGGAACTGAAAGTTGGTGTGTAGGTGTATGACTTCTGCAATATGTAGTGTCATTCATAATAGTGGAATTCATAATCTGAGACATGGGTAAATGATATCCTCTCATAAGCATTACATGGTTGATGAAATCAAATGTGACCATGAGTTTTTTGGCTTTGTGATGAATGACTTGATCACTATTTGATAGTGATTGACTTTTCATGAAGAAAGACATAATGGTTAGCATGAGATAAAATAGAATCATATTGGGAGAGTAAATATTATCCCAAAGAGATCGAGGATATCCTATGAGGATAACACATTTATGACAAGGTCATTGGATGAGCATTGAGTAGATGTTTACGTAATGGTATGTCGTTAGGGAGAGCTCAATCACCATAGTATAATGGAATGAGTTCGTGACTAAATGAGTTTATAATTAATAGGTGAAAAGCCAGAGATTAATTATAAATCATTTGAACCCTAAATATATATGTCCAATTGGTCCCTCCGCTAGCTTGTTGATATGATAAATGAATTGCATGTTTG
Source organism: Gossypium arboreum (assembly GCF_025698485.1). Classification (NCBI taxonomy): domain Eukaryota; kingdom Viridiplantae; phylum Streptophyta; class Magnoliopsida; order Malvales; family Malvaceae; genus Gossypium; species Gossypium arboreum. The sequence continues at coordinate 31,745,880 of NC_069076.1, forward strand.
AATAAGAAATGAACAGAATGAATAGGAAAAGAGAAATAAGAAATATTTAGAAATGATTATGTTTTTTTCCAAAATGGAAAAATAGGATCATTTGGAAATGAATGTAGGTTTCCAAAATGGAAATGAAAATAGAAATGATTTATTTGCAATTCTATATAGATTACTTAAAAATGATCGGAAGAATGAGTTTATGTTTTTGAGCTATTTTGAAGCCCAAAAATGAAAATAAACCATTCGACCACAGTGAACGTGTTGAGTTGTGAAATATTAACAAACATACTCACTGAAAACAAATTAAACAAACATAACTATAAGGAATGGAAAAGGAACCTGATAATTGTTCTAAGTTGTGAGAAACTTAGAACAATCCTAGATAATAAGTGCCCACCAGCCACTCAAGTCGAGGCTAGAAAACACTAGGAGGAATCTGATGAGATAACTTGTTGTTATATGTTGGCAAGCGTGAGTAGCACCCTATATAAGCAACTAGAGAGGTGTAAGACTACCAAACTAATTCTGGATAAACTAGAAGACATGTTCGGAAGCCATGTAACAACCCATTTTTTTAGTGAAATCGAAAAAGTGGTTTTGGGACCACAAATTTGACCCAAAAACAAGGTTTATTTTTATTTCATTATATGATCCGTATTATAATAGGCATGTCATATGAAAATTTTGAAATGAAAATTTTATCGATTAAGTGCTTAATTACAAGAAGGACTAAATCGCATAAAATGTAAAGTTGAATTCTAGTAGCTACAAGGATCAAATAGCTATGGAAATCAAAACTAGAGGTCCTTATATGGTAATTAGACCATTAAGAAAAGTATGTAGATTTTTCTTTATGACTCATCCATGGAAATATAGAAAAAGGGCAAGGACTAAATTGAAAATAGAAAAATACTTAATTAATTAAAAAGATGATAAAAGAAATCATCTTATTTTATGTGGAAATCATCTTATTTTATGTGATCTTAAACTTAAAACACATGGAAACCCTAGGAGAGAGAAAAAAACTTTCAAGGCCTAATTGGGTAAGTTCCCTTGTCCCGTTTCAGTAATTTGGTATTTTTGAAAGCGGGATAGCTTAATCTCTCTATTTGAGGGATTTATTTGAAAAGTTATCAAGTTATGAAAATAGGTCATGGATGTATATGCTGGAAATTTGAAATTCATGGTAGAAAATGAAAGATTATTGATAGATAAACAACTTTTACAAAGTGATTTTTGATGAAAACATGATTTAGGGTCTAAAATGAAAAGTTGTAAAATTTGATGAAAAATTATAAAATTTTATGAATACATGTGCTAGAAACTTTGTAATGGGGCTTTGGTTAGGCTTGGAATAGGGAGTAATTTGCACAAGTTTCATTTTCTGAGCTTAGGGACAATTTTAATTTATGGAAAAGTTAGGGGCAAAAAGAGAATTTTGCCTAGGACGTAAATTGAGTCCATTTAAATATGAAATATTTGAAATTGATGGTTAAATTCATTTATATAGATCTAGACAACACTAATTCAAGGTTAGAACGAGGAAAAGAAAAAGTTTCGGATTAGTAGACTTTATACGCGAACAAGTGTCGGGGTAAGTTCGTGTAACTTAATCGAGCATGTAATTATGTTAATTGAATGTTGTGTTTGTATGTAATGTGATTTATGTTGATGTGCTTTACTTGTATGCTATGATGGAAAAGTGATACATGATTGAAATGGTGATAAAGGGTTAAGTCCCGATTGAATGTGAATTTCGATGATTATATGCGCTTTTCCAAAACTAATAAGGTCTTGCATTTGTTGCAGACGGGATTTAGCTCGGACGAGTAATCCCATTGACCTTATTATAAAAAGGATTTAGCCCAGACGGGTAATCCCGATATGATACCTCTTGAGCATACGTTTTGATTAGGGTTTAACCTGGATGGTAATCCTAATCGAGCCCCTCTAAGCATATGTTATATAAAAGATTTAGCCTGGACTGGTAATCCTGTTATATGATATGTGGGTCGAGAGAGTGTTTCTTTGTTAAGTGCCCTAAGGGGTTCCTTTGAGTAAGGAACTGAAGGATTATTGAATCGTACACTTCGAGTGTACTACTTGTAACACCCCGAGCCGAGACCGTCGCCGGAGTCGAACACGAGGTGTTAACAGACTTCAAACCACTTATTGAAAAGTTCCAGACAAGCTGCCAATCTGTGTACTAGTCGCTTCAAAAATCATAACTTGAGTTTTAGAACTCGAAAATCAGTTTTGTAATTTTTTTCTGGAACTAGACTCACATTTCCGTCTACAGATTTTTTTCTAGAATTTTTGGTTGGGCCAATTGGTACAGTTTATTAGTTAAAGTCACCCGTGTTACAGGGGCCGACTACACTGACCTTCGCGCGTTACAACTCAAATAACTCCCTGTGCAGGACTTCAATACTGGTACCGTTTGTTTCTATAGAAACTAGACTCAAAGAGGAATTCATACATATATGGTATGACTCCTAATTATTTCTGGTTAATTTATAATGAATTTTCAAAGTCCGAGCAGGGAATCCAGAAACCGTTCTGGCCCCGTTCCACTAAAACCCAAATATCTCTCAACATACAACTCATATAACCGTTTCGTTTCCTCCGTATGAAAATAGACTCATCAAGGTTCATTTACATAATTTATTCACTATTTAATTCTATTCCTACTATTTTTAGTGATTTTCACATCCACGTCACTGTTGCTGCCAGCATCATATTCTAGGATAGACTTTCTCTAACACATAGTCTCTATGATTCAACCACCCTTTTTCATATATGGTCCAAAATATAAGCATGATGACCCATTCTAATGGCTGGTCATTGCCAAACACTTCCATGCCTCTTAATGAGCATATACATACCAAATAATTATAACATTATGCTCAAAACATTCATAAGCCATTTTCGCATGGCTAGGCAATATTTTACATACCGAGTTCAAACAAAACATAATAGCCTATACATGCCGAAATGTTTTCTTAAACCATCTAAGAAGAAGATACCAAAAGTCGCTAGACGGTGTGATGACTTCGATGACAGTCCCGAGCACGCAAAATGGATCAAGAACCTAAATAAACAACAAATAAGCACACCAAATGAGTACATAACTCAGTAAGTCGTAAGCACTACTCTACCATCAACAATAACAATCATAAGTGAATAATCAAATAATACAAAATAGATGTTTCCAGCCATATCAAACTATACTGCAATTTCTAAGATTTTGGTTCGATCTCATGCCCAATCCTTCAACCAAATCAAACGACAAGTCAGCCCAATCGATTTGAATCCGTTTCCTCAAGTTGGAACAACAATGCACTAGATAATTTTATGCGCATAACCGTACAATCCCAATTCGATATTTAGTTAGTAACTCAATCACTTACCTCGTTCATGCACAATTTATTTCCACAACCGAATGTGACTATAGCAAATCGCACACATAGTGCTATAGCGAATCGCACACATAGTGCCATAGTAAATCGCACACATAGTGCCATAGTAAATCGCACACATAGTGCCATAGTGAATCGCACACATAGTGCCATAGTGAATCGCACACATAGTGCCATAGTAAATCGCACACATAGTGCCATAGTGAATCGCACACATAGTGCCATAGTGAATCGCACACATAGTGCCATAGTAAATCGCACACATAGTGCCATAGTGAATCGCACACATAGTGCCATAGTAAATCGCACACATAGTGCCATATGGTCTTTGCACACATTGTGCCTTATGTCAATTCATCATGGTAAAGCAACTTACTAAATTCAATTTGTACATATAATCATAATAATAAATAGGAGAATCACTCCGAAAAATATCTATCCAAGGAGTTCTCACAACAAGTGCTTAAGGACTTACCTTGAGTTGAGTATAACGGTTTCAACCCGGCTACTCGATGTCCTTGGCTTTGCCCTTGCTTGTTTCTCCTTCTTTAACTTCTCGGGCTTAATAGATAAATAAACTAGTTTAATCATCTTGCTATACATTTATAGTTCAATTACACATGCATATGTATATTTGTATATTCGGCAACCATCCCCACTTATTACCCATTTGGTCAACAATCTAAGCCAAGATAAGGCTTCAATATGGTTGCCTCTAACCGAATACATGCACACCAATCTACTTCCTTTGGCCGAATATGCATGTCTATGTGGAGGCAAATTTTACACCTTATACTACACAAAAAAACAGCATACATTTTCCTAATTAACGCATTACATATTGTAGTTCTATACGCATCTCTCATTTATTTCATAACCAAACAACATCACAAGCAAATAGACACCTCAAAATAGTATACATGTCATACCAATTCATCATGTGCAAACATATATTCATGTAGGTGCAATGGCGAATTCTCAAGTGGCTTATATCCAAATATACACACATATCCAAAGCTTAAATCTTACTCACCATACAACATGCATGAATCATATTTATGGATACAACATGGCGAATACCACAACACCATACCGTTTCAATTTGGTCATGGTTAAACAAAGAACTTAGTATCTCATTCAAAATGCTAAAAGAAAATCTAAGAACCCTCAATCTACCATCACATGAATCATTATCAAGCTTGATATTCAGCATGCAATGGCATTAACACCATAACAACTTTGGCCAAATACCATTTCCATGGCATAACAAAGATTTGAGCCATGGCTAACATGCACATCAAGTTAGCAACCAAGACATGCATGAAACCCCTAACACAACCTCATACATACCTTAATCTTGATGCAAACTTAGCCAAATCTCCTTCTAGATCTCTTCCAAACCAAGCATGAAGCAAAAATCCTCCCCTTTTCCTTAGTATTTTCGGCCAAGAAGTGAAAAATGGATGAGCAAAATTTTCTTTTCTTTCCTTAGGACATTCGCCAAGAGCAATGGTGAATGATGAACACTTTTTTTCCCTTTTTTTTTCATACTCTTATTTTATTATTTCTAACATGCACCACTAGCAAAACATGTTTGAAACATGTTTTCTTTTGCCCATATTCATCACCATGGCCGCCACTATAGTCAAATTTGGGAATTTGACATGCAAGGACAACATTTCCTAGTGTGCATCAATAGGCCACTTCCACATTTGCCTATCTAAATTCTAAATTTTCTCACACAAGTCCTTTCTAGTGAAATTCACCTTTATAACACTAAATCAATCATCAAAAAAAATGTCATACATGAATACTCACATATTATAGGCATCGAAATAAATTTTAAATTATTGTTATGCCTCGGTTTTGTGGTCCCGAAACCACATTCCGGCTAGGGTCTATTTTGGGCTGTCACAACTCTCCCCCACTTAAGAAATTTTCGTCCCCGAAAATCTTACCGGTAAATAGGCTCGGGTATCGCTCTTTCATAGAGTCCTCAAGTTCCCAAGTGGCTTCTTCAATTCCGTGTTTATGCCATAACACCTTCACTAACGGGATTTTCTTATTGCGTAACTCTTTTACTTCACGCATCATAATGCGAACGGTTCCTCTTCATAGCTCAAATTAGGTGAATCTCAATCTCGGATGGGGCAATTACGTGCGATGGATCGACCTATATCGTCAAGCATCGAGACATGAAAACGCTAGAATCCTTTCGAGCTCGGGGCAAAATTAATCGATATGCGATCGCCCAACTCGTTCGGATACTTCATATGGCCCGATAAACCTCGGACTCAATTTGCCCTTACGACCAAATCTAAGCACCTTCTTCCAAGGTGAAACTTTGAGAAAGACCTTGTCTCCAACCCGATATTCAATATCTTTTCTTTTCAAGTCCGATACGACCTTTGGCGATCCGGGCGACTTTCAAACTTTCACGAATTACTCGAACTTTTGCTCGGCATCCTTAACCAAATCAACCTCGAAGAATTTACCTTCACTAAGTTCATCCGAATAATGGGGTACGGCATCTACGATCGTATAAAGCCTCGTAAAGGCGCCATCTTAATGCTTGATTGAAAGCTATTGTTGTAGGCGAATTCAATCAAAGGTAAATACCGTTCCCATGAACCACTAAACTCAAGGATGCAACATCTCAACATATCCTCGAGTATTTGAATTATCCGTTCGGATTGACCATCGGTTTGGGGATGAAAAGCGGTGCTAAATGCGCTTGGTACCCAAAGCATCTTGCAATTTCTTCCAAAATCGCGACGTAAATCTTGGGTCTCTATCCGACACGATAGAAATAGGCACCCGTGTAATCTCACAACTGAGAAACGTACAATTCCGCTAATTTGTCCATTGAAAAATCCGTGCGACGGGGATAAAGTGAGCCGACTTAGTTAGTCTATCGACAACGACCCAAATCGCATCCTTCTTACTCACGACAATGGCGGTCCGGATACAAAGTCCATTGTGACTCGATCCCATTTCCATTCGGGTATCATGATCGGTGAAGTAATCCCGATGGCACTTGATGTTCGCTTTCACTTGTTGACATATCGACACCTTGAAACAAATTGAAATGTCTCGTTTCATACCGGCCACCAAAATTGGCGTTTGGTCATTGTACATTTTAGTACTACCCGTGGATTGACATTCGACCACAATGGGCTTCATTCAGAATTATCGAAATAAGTTCAATTCTTTGGAACACACAGACGACTTCGAACCTCAAACAATCGTCATCATCAATTTGAAACTCGATTCCTTGTTCGTAACACACTCAGCCCGTTTTGCAAGCAACTCCTCATCAACTTTTCGAGCTTCCCGAATTTGATGAGCCAACAATGGTTTGGCCTTCAATTCGCTACTAACACATTGTCGGGTAGAATAGACAAGTGTACATTCATCGTCATAAAGCAAATAGTGATTTCGGCTTAAGGCATCCGCAACCACATTAGCCCTTCCCGGTGATAATCAATGACGAGCTCATAATCCTTTAACAACTCGAGCCATCGCCTTTGTCGCAGGTTCAAGTCTCTTTGGGTCATCAAATATTTGAGACTTTTGTGATCCGAATACACATGGCACTTCTCACCAAATAAGTAATGTCGCCATATCTTTAAGGCGAATACGATGGCAGCCAATTCGAGATCATGGGTCGGATAATTTTTCTCATGTGGCTTTAGTTGCCTCGACGCATAGGCCACAACTCGCCCTTCTTGCATCAATACGCAACCCAACCCAAGTAGGGATGCGTCACTATAAATGACAAACTCTTTGCCCGATTCGGGTTGCACTAGAATTGGGGCTTCAGTCAAATAAGCTTTCAGTTGATCGAAACTTTTTCGACATTTCTCCGTCCATTCAAACTTAACATCCTTTTGGAGTAGCTTTGTCATTGGCGTGGCTATTGTCGAGAAACCTTTTACAAATCGTCGGTAATAACCGGCAAGCCCCAAAAAGCTCCTAACTTCGGTAACATTCCTTGGTGGTTTCCAATCGACTATGGCTGAATTTTGTTCGGTCCACCGACACCGTCACGGACACCACGTGCCCCAAAAAGCTAACCTCTTTCAACCAAAATTCACATTTCTTGAACTTTGCGTATAATCGCTTATCTCGTAAGATTTGCAACACTAGCCTCAGGTGTTCAGCATGCTCAGTTTCATCTCTCGAATAGACCAGAATGTCATCGATAAATACAACTACGAACCGATCCAAGTATGGTCTAAAGATTCGATTCATTAAATCCATAAATACCGCAGGGGCATTAGTGAGCCCAAACGGCATCACTAGGAACTCATAGTGACCATATCTCGCTCAAGGCGTCTTGGGCACGTCAATCTCGGATTCGCAATTGATAGTAGCCCGATCTCAAATCTATTTTCGAGAACACCGATGCTCCCTTCAATTGATCGAACAAGTCATCAATACGTGGCAACGGATATTTGTTCTTTACCGTCGCTTTGTTAAGCTGACGATAGTCGATGCACAGTCGCATGGTTCCATCCTTCTTCTTCACGAACAACACCGGCGCACCCTAAGGCGAAAAACTCGGCGAGCAAAACCTCTATCCACCAATTCTTGCAACCGAGCTTTCAACTCCTTTAATTCATTGGTGCCATACGACACGGAGCTATCGAAATTGGAGTGGTACCGGTACCAATTCGATGCCAAATTCTATTTCCGAACAGTGGTAAACCCGCAATTCTTGTGGAAAACATCCGGAATTCACAAACCATCGCACAAATTCGGGTTTCCTTCCGACTCCTTGTCATCGAGCACATACGCAAGGTACGCCGCACCCTTTTCTTACATATTTACGGGCCAACATCGCGATATTACGGTGGCAACCCTTTAAGTCCGTAGACTCAACCCGAACAATCTCGTTATTAGCGCACCTCGGATCGATAGTCTTGCCTTTGCAATTTATAACCGCATCGTGCATGGTCAACCAATCCAACCCAAGAATAACGTCAAATTCGCCGAACGGCAAAAGCATCAAGTCCGCCAAAAACAAAAACCTCGAAACACTAGGGACTTTTCTTACACACTTTGTTGACAAGCACGTAATGGCCCAAGGGTTTGACACCAATTACAAACTCAAGAGACTCAATAGGCAAAGTCTTCTTGGATGCTAAGGTTTCGATATATAAGAATGAGTAGAACCAGGGTCAATCAAAGCAATCACATTAGTATCGAAAAGAGTGAAAGTACCGGTGATAACGTCGGGGAGGATGCCTCCTCTCGTCTTGCTGGATGGCATATGCTCTAGCAGGAGCGCGAGTCTCGATCGAGCAGTCGTGTCAAGAGCCCCTCTCGACTACCACCCCTACCTCCTGAAATTCTTGGTGGTCTACCTCTAGTGTCATTCCACTAGGTCTCGCACCTTGCATCCTATTCTTCTCATCGAGCCCGTGCAATCTCTAATGAGGTGGTCCTTGAACCGCATCCGTAATAAGCCTTATTGGTAGTCTTACCCCAACATTCACCTATGTGTCTTCTCCCACATTGGGGGCATTCAGATTTCTCTTGACGGTTATTGCCCACACTAGCTACCAAGTAGCTCGAGTCCGTCAATGGTCGTGGTCTAATGGAAATCCCCGATCGTCCTCGATCTATTGGTGTCCTCCCGAACTTCTTTACACCGAAAACGGAGCTTTACCCGTCGATCTTTTGCGATAGTCTCTAGCTTCAAATTCAGCCTTCTTCTTCTCCTTTCCAAGTTCCTCCGCCTTGCGTGCTCGTTCAACTAGTGTTACGAATTCTTTTATCTCCAAAATACCCACTAGTAATCTTAGATCTTCATTCAACCCTTCTTGAACCTCTTGCACATAGCAACCTCATCAGCCACACACTCCGGGCATACCGATCGAGTCTTACGAACTCATGTTCAGATTCGACATCTTGTCATGCGGCCTTGCTTGAGTTCCAGAATTCCTTACGCTTTTGATCAATGAACCGTTGACTAATATATTTCTTTCAAACTCCGCTTGAAAGAAATCCCAAGTAACTCGCTCGTTTGGAACTATGGAAATCAAGGTCCTCCACCAATAGTAGGCTGAGTCCCGCAACAAGGATATAGCACACTTTAGACATTCATCGGGTGTGCATGACAGTTCATCAAACACCCGAATGGTGTTGTCAAGCGTAACTTCGGCCTTTCGGCATCATCGATAATTACGGCCTGAACTCTTCAGCCCCGCTTCCTAATCAAATCTACGGTGGCTTACTCAGCCTCACGTGGTCGAGAATCGATGGCATTACGGGCTCTTTGGGTGGATTATTCAAATTCGGGATTTGTTGGACAGCCGGATTAGTTCGGGCATATTGCGCGACCCACTCATTCATCATGGTAAAGAAGGCTTGTTTAGCCCCCTCACCTTGATTATTCGCAGATGACTGAGGTTCGACAGGCGGCGTCCCTTGTGCAGGAGCAGCCGCTACACTTTCGACGTCATCCGCCAAGGTTCTCTCTACGTCGGGATCCATTCACTAATCAAAACAAAAAAAAAAAAAAAAAACATTTTAACCGTCAGAAGTCATCACACGTTTAAACATTAACATTAAGGCATGTATAGCTAGACTCATACGTGCCATGGTAGTCCTAGAACCGACTAAACCATGGCTCTGATACCAATAAAATTGTAACACCCCGAGCCGAGACCGTCGCCGGAGTCGAACACGAGGTGTTAATGGACTTCAAACCACTTATTGAAAAGTTCCAGACAAGCTGCCAATCTGTGTACTAGTCGCTTCAAAAATCATAACTTGAGTTTTAGAACTCGAAAATCAGTTTTGTAATTTTTTCTGGAACTAGACTCACATTTCCGTCTACAGATTTTTTCTAGAATTTTGGTTGGGCCAATTGGTACAGTTTATTAGTTAAAGTCACCCGTGTTACAGGGCCGACTACACTGACCTTCGCGCGTTACAACTCAAATAACTCCCTGTGCAGGACTTCAATACTGGTACCGTTTGTTTCTATAGAAACTAGACTCAAAGAGGAATTCATACATATATGGTATGACTCCTAATTATTTCTGGTTAATTTATAATGAATTTTCAAAGTCCGAGCAGGGAATCCAGAAACCGTTCTGGCCCCGTTCCACTAAAACCCAAATATCTCTCAACATACAACTCATATAACCGTTTCGTTTCCTCCGTATGAAAATAGACTCATCAAGGTTCATTTACATAATTTATTCACTATTTAATTCTATTCCTACTATTTTTAGTGATTTTTCACATCCACGTCACTGTTGCTGCCAGCATCATATTCTAGGATAGACTTTCTTTAACACATAGTCTCTATGATTCAACCACCCTTTTTCATATATGGTCCAAAATATAAGCATGATGACCCATTCTAATGGCTGGTCATTGCCAAACACTTCCATGCCTCTTAATGAGCATATACATACCAAATAATTATAACATTATGCTCAAAACATTCATAAGCCATTTTCGCATGGCTAGGCAATATTTTACATACCGAGTTCAAACAAAACATAATAGCCTATACATGCCGAAATGTTTTCTTAAACCATCTAAGAAGAAGATACCAAAAAGTCGCTAGACGGTGTGATGACTTCGATGACAGTCCCGAGCACGCAAAATGGATCAAGAACCTAAATAAACAACAAATAAGCACACCAAATGAGTACATAACTCAGTAAGTCGTAAGCACTACTCTACCATCAACAATAACAATCATAAGTGAATAATCAAATAATACAAAATAGATGTTTCCAGCCATATCAAACTATACTGCAATTTCTAAGATTTTGGTTCGATCTCATGCCCAATCCTTCAACCAAATCAAACGACAAGTCAGCCCAATCGATTTGAATCTGTTTCCTCAAGTTGGAACAACAATGCACTAGATAATTTTATGCGCATAACCGCATACAATCCCAATTTCGATATTTAGTTAGTAACTCAATCACTTACCTCGCTCATGCACAATTTATTTCCACAACCGAATGTGACTATAGCAAATCGCACACATAGTGCTATAGCGAATCGCACACATAGTGCCATAGTAAATCGCACACATAGTGCCATAGTAAATCGCACACATAGTGCCATAGTGAATCGCACACATAGTGCCATAGTGAATCGCACACATAGTGCCATAGTAAATCGCACACATAGTGCCATAGTGAATCGCACACATAGTGCCATAGTGAATCGCACACATAGTGCCATAGTAAATCGCACACATAGTGCCATAGTGAATCGCACACATAGTGCCATAGTAAATCGCACACATAGTGCCATATGGTCTTTGCACACATTGTGCCTTATGTCAATTCATCATGGTAAAGCAACTTACTAAATTCAATTTGTACATATAATCATAATAATAAATAGGAGAATCACTCCGAAAAATATCTATCCAAGGAGTTCTCACAACAAGTGCTTAAGGACTTACCTTGAGTTGAGTATAACGGTTTCGACCCGGCTACTCGATGTCCTTGGCTTTGCCCTTGCTTGTTTCTCCTTCTTTAACTTCTCGGGCTTAATAGATAAATAAACTAGTTTAATCATCTTGCTATACATTTATAGTTCAATTACACATGCATATGTATATTTGTATATTCGGCAACCATCCCCACTTATTACCCATTTGGTCAACAATCTAAGCCAAGATAAGGCTTCAATATGGTTGCCTCTAACCGAATACATGCACACCAATCTACTTCCTTTGGCCGAATATGCATGTCTATGTGGAGGCAAATTTTACACCTTATACTACACAAAAAAAAACAGCATACATTTTCCTAATTAACGCATTACATATTGTAGTTCTATACGCATCTCTCATTTATTTCATAACCGAAACAACATCACAAGCAAATAGACACCTCAAAATAGTATACATGTCATACCAATTCATCATGTGCAAACATATATTCATGTAGGTGCAATGGCGAATTCTCAAGTGGCTTATATCCAAATATACACACATATCCAAAGCTTAAATCTTACTCACCATACAACATGCATGAATCATATTTATGGATACAACATGGCGAATACCACAACACCATACCGTTTCAATTTGGTCATGGTTAAACAAAGAACTTAGTATCTCATTCAAAATGCTAAAAGAAAATCTAAGAACCCTCAATCTACCATCACATGAATCATTATCAAGCTTGATATTCAGCATGCAATGGCATTAACACCATAACAACTTTGGCCAAATACCATTTCCATGGCATAACAAAGATTTGAGCCATGGCTAACATGCACATCAAGTTAGCAACCAAGACATGCATGAAACCCCTAACACAACCTCATACATACCTTAATCTTGATGCAAACTTAGCCAAATCTCCTTCTAGATCTCTTCCAAACCAAGCATGAAGCAAAAATCCTCCCCTTTTTCCTTAGTATTTTCGCCAAGAAGTGAAAAATGGATGAGCAAAATTTTTCTTTTCTTTCCTTAGGACATTCGCCAAGAGCAATGGTGAATGATGAACACTTTTTTTCCTTTTTTTTCATACTCTTATTTTATTATTTCTAACATGCACCACTAGCAAAACATGTTTGAAACATGTTTTCTTTTGCCCATATTCATCACCATGGTCGGCCACTATAGTCAAATTTGGGGAATTTGACATGCAAGGACAACATTTCCTAGTGTGCATCAATAGGCCACTTCCACATTTGCCTATCTAAATTCTAAATTTTTTCACACAAGTCCTTTCTAGTGAAATTCACCTTTATAACACTAAATCAATCATCAAAAAATGTCATACATGAATACTCACATATTATAGGCATCGAAATAAATTTTAAATTATTGTTATGCCTCGGTTTTGTGGTCCCGAAACCACATTCCGGCTAGGGTCTATTTTGGGCTGTCACACTACTTGAGAATCCATCGGAATTCAATGATTCAATGGACATATAACTCTTGACATGGCATGAAAATCTTAAAATGATATGATAATGAATTGAGAGAATATCGCTTGATGAGCTTGTCTATGTTACTTGATTGATATGAAGATTTTGGTGACTAACATGTTTGATTGAATGTATGTGATTAGGCAATTTAGCCAAATGGATGGGAACATAACATTGTATGCCTAGATTTAATAAGCAAGATTGGTAAGTTTAGTTTCCGTTATATGAACCTACTAAGCATGTAATGCTTACTCTGTTTTATTTTCCCCTATTTTATAGTGGTTGAAAGCTCACGAGGTTTGGTGATCACTGGAGCATCGTCACACTATCAACTAGTTATTTTGGGTATACTTAGTAAAATCATTTTGGTATAATGGCATCTATAAGACAACTTGACCAATAGTGGCTTGAAATGTTATTTTGTAACCTAGCTATTGGAATGGCTAGTAATGGTTCATTTTGGTATGACTAAGTAGATTTTTATGATATATATATATACACATGTGTTATGTTAAGAATGTGTGATAAATGTTGTGAATTCCTAAGTTAAACTAAAGTAAGGTTGTGATCATGTATACTTGTAATGATATGCCTTGTGAATGATAGAAATTGCCCAATTTGAATGCTTGAATTGGTTGGTATTGGATGTGTGTTTCAAGTGCAGATCTTGGGTGAAATTTTAGGTGAGAAATGAAGCTAGAAATGGCTTCATTTTGTCCACACGGGCAGACACACGGGCCTGTGTCTAGACCGTGTGTGACACACGACCTAGTAACATGGGCATGTGGTTAGGCCGTGTGTCCTCTGCACCTTAATTTTGAGAAACAGAATGCTCAGAATTAGGTACACGGGTGTGTGTCTCAGCCGTGTGTCGCACATGGCCTAGAACACAGGCATGTGTCTTGGTCATGTGAAACCTGCACCTATTTTTGAACTGAATTAATTAACCACACTGCCTAGCACATGGGCGTGTGTGCAAGTTAGAGTGTTACACGGGGTCGAACATGGCCTCCAACACGGGCGTGTCCCAGGGTCACACGGGCATGTCCCTTGGGCCACACGGGCGTGTGAGCCCTGTACCTCGAAAAATTTTTGAAAAGTCACAAATTTTTTTTTAAAGTTCCCGATTAAGTGCCGACTCGATTTTAATGCTCGTATTAGGCCTCGAGGCCCAATTAAGGGACATTATGAAATATCTCAATAAATGAATAGTAATTTATATAAGTTAATCGTAAATGTTTTTGAATATTCTGGTAATGCTCTGAAACCCTGTTCGGGCGATGGATACGGGTTAGGGGTGCTACATTTAGTTGTATCAGAGCTATGGTTTAGCCAATTCTTGGATTTGACGTAGCAAACTCGAGTTTAGCTATACATGCCATTAGATAAATTGTGATAGAGTGATGACTCCTGATTATTTTAAATGTGTTTTTCATATAGTAATGTCATCCAACCGAGATAGAGTTAAATCCGAGGAAGCTGAGAGCAATACTTCAACTTTGGTGCAAAGATTTACGTTTGCATCTGGTAGTGAAAGGCCCATGTCAAAAGGCCAAAGTGAGGAGGTGAAATAATCTTTCTTTCAAATGATGAATGAATGGTTTACATAGTACCTGAGAGCAAACCCTGCTGTAGTACCTGAGAGCAAACCCTGTTGTACAACGACCTCCCCCACCTTCTCCCCAATCGATTCTTGAGGTACCACAGGGTGTCGAACTTGTTAGAATTGGTAAGCCTCTGATAGATAAAATCGACAAGCATGGGGTGGAAGAATTTAGAGCTACCGAAGATGATGATTCGAAAAAGGCTGAGTTTTGGCTACAGAATACTATCCGGGGTTTTGATGAACTATCCTGCACACCTGCCGAATGTTTGAAATGTGTAGTATCCCTATTGAAACATACAGCTTATCATTGGTGGAATACCATAACTTCAGTGGTACCGAGAGAGAAAGTTACATGGGAATTCTTCTAAGCTGAATTTAGGAAGAAGTATGTGAGTTAGAGGTTTACGGATCAAAAAAAGAAAGAATTTCTAGAGCTCAAACAAGGAAACTTGACTATATCCAAATATGAACGGGAATTTTTTTGGTTGAGTAAGTTGCCAGAGAATGGGTTCTAACCGAGGTTGAAATGTGTAAACACTTTGAAGAGGGCCTAAATAAAGATATCAAGTTATTGATTGGAATTCTCGAAATAGGGGAATTTGCAATGTTAGCTGATCGAGCACACAAAGTTGAGGAACTAAGTAAATAAAAGAAACAAGCCAAAAGAGAGGCTCAAGTCTTTGGAAAAAGAACCATGAGTAAGTGACAATCATTTGCTTCTAAGAAATTAAAGAAGTATTATGATCGTGTGACCACCTCTATGGGATATTCTGGAAGAGAACGAGGCTCTCAACCTTCTAACCTGAGGTCTTCATCTCCATCTGTGAGTAGTGTGGGTAGTGTTGGTAATCCCAAACCGAAATGTAAACATTGTAGCAAATTTCATAATGGGGAATGTCGATCTAGAAGTGAAGCTTGTTTCGGATGTGGTTCATTTGAGAATTTTCTCAGATATTGTTCAGAAAAAGTTGAAAAGGAGATAAAACCAGCTTCAAAGCTGAGTAATCTTATCTCGAGGGGCAGACCACCCCGCCATCTTGACAATGTTGGTGGTAGTCGAGGTACTACCAAGGATACAACAATTAGATCAGAGGCATGAGCACTTGCAAGGACATATGCTATTCGTGCTAAAGAGGATGCCTCTGCACCAGACGTTATTACTAGTACATTTTCTCTACTTGATACTGATACTACTACATTGATTGATCCTGGTTCCACACATTCATACTTATGCACGAACCTAGTGTCTGTTAAAAATTTACCTGTTGAATTCACTGAAGTTGTGGTTTAAGTTTCAAATCCCCTGGGCCAGTGTGTTATGGTGGATAAAGTCTGTAAAAACTGTCTGTTAATGGTAAAAGGTTATTGCTTTTCGGCTGACTTCATGGTATTGCCATTTGATGAGTTTGATGTGATATTGGGAATGGATTAGTTAACCCGATATGATGTAGTGGTAAATTGTAAGCAGAAATATATTGTATTGAAATGTAAGAGTGGTGAATTGATTCGTGTTGAATCTGATAAACTAGATGGACTACCTAATGGGAATTCAGCAATGTCAGCATAGAAATATGTCAGAAAAGGTTATGACGCTTATCTCGCATTTGTGTTGGATGCTAAAGTATCCGAGTCAAAGATTCAGTCACTGCCGGTTGTATGTGAATTTCCTGATGTATTCCTAGAAGAATTACCTGGTTTACCATCAAATAGAGAAGTGGAATTCTCTCTAGATCTTGTTCTGGGTATAACACCTATATCTATAGCACCTTAGAGAATGGCTCCTAATGAATTGAAAGAGTTGAAAGTACAATTGCAAGAGTTGATTGACAGAGGTTCTGCTCAACCTAGTCTCTCACCTTGGGGTACGCCGGTTCTATTTGTAGAAAAGAAGGATGGATCGTTGAGGCTGTGTATAAATTATAGATAGCTTAACAAAGTTACAATAAAGAATAAGTATCTATTACCTTGTATTGATGATTTGTTTGACCTGTTAAAATGTGCCACTGTATTTTCAAAGATTGATCTCCATTGTGGTTACTATCAATTACGGGTAAAAGAATCGGATGTACCAAAGACAACTTTTAGAACCAGGTATGGACACTATGAGTTTCTTGTGATGCCATTGGCTTGACCAATGCACCTATAGTGTTCATGGATTTGATGAACAGAATTTTTAGACTGTATTTGGACAGGTTTGTGGTGGTATTTATAGATGATATTTTGGTTTATTCCCGAGATGAAAATGAACATGCTGAGCACTTGAGAATAGTGTTACAAACTCTGTGAGAGAAATAACTGTATGCTAAATTCAGTTAATGTGAATTTTGGTTACGGGAAGTTAGTTTTCTTGGGCATAAAGTATCTGCTAAAGGTGCCAAAGTAGACCCGAATAAAATTTCAGCCATTGTTAATTGGAAGCCACAAAATGTGTCTGAAGTCCGAAGTTTTCTGGGACTAGCTGGTTATTAACGGAGATTTATAAAAAGTTTTTCCATGATAGGTTCCCTGATGACTTGTCTGCTGCAAAAAGTTGTAAAGTTCAAGTGGACTGATAAATGCTAGCAGAGTTTTGATAGATTAAAGGCTTTATTAATAGAAGTACCTATGTTAATCCAGCCAAATCGGGTAAGGGATTTGCAGTTTACAGTGATGCTTCATTGAATGGTTTAGGTTATGTTTTGATGCAAGATGGTAAGGTACTAGCCTATGCTTCACAACAGCTAAAGCCACATGAAAAGAACTACCTAACATATGATCTCGAATTGGCAGCCATAGTGTTTGCATTGAAAATTTAGCGGCATTACTTGTTTGGAGAAAAATGTCACATATTCACCGATCATAAAAGTTTGAAATACTTGATGCCACAGAAAGATTTGAATTTGAGACAGCACAGATGGCTTGAGTTATTGAAAGATTATGATTTTATTATTAACTACCATCCGGGAAAAGCTAACATAGTGGCGGATGCTTTAAGTAGAAAATCCTTGTATACTTTGAGAGCAATGAATACTAGGTTATCGTTGTCTGATGATGGTTCAATCTTAGCTGAGTTAAAAGCTAGACCAATGTTTTTACAGTAGATCTCTAAAGCTCAGGAAAATGATAGGAAGGTGCAAGCAAGATGGGTACAAAATGAACCGACTTCTGACTCAAAGTTTCAGATTGGGGCTGATAGTTGTTTGCTATTCAAAGGTAGAGTATGTGTACTGAAAAGTTCAAAACTAGTACAGAAAATTTTGAATGAAGTTCGCAGTGGTAACATGTCTATTCATCCAGGTAGTAATAAAATGTATAATGATCTAAAAAAGATGTACTGGTGGCTGAGAATGAAACGAGATATTTCCAAGTTTGTATCTAAATGTTAGATATGTCAGCAAGTAAAACCTGGACATCAATTACCTTCTGGACTATTACAAGCAGTTACAATACCGAAGTGGAAATGGGAAAGAATTACTATGGACTTTGTAATGGGACTACCCCTGTCTCCAAAGAAAAAAAATGTCATTTGGGTAATGTTGATCAGTTGACAAAGTCTACATACTTTATTTCGGTACGTATGGATTATTCCTTGGATAGATTGGCTGAATTGTATGTTTCTGAGATTGTCAGATTGCATGGAGTGCCTATCTTTATTAGTTTAGATAGAGACCCTCGGTTTACATCTCGATTCTGGAGAAAATTGTAAGAAGCTCTGGGTACTAAGTTACACTTTAATACTACATTTCATCCTCAGACAGATGGTCAATCTGAATGGGTAATACAGATCTTGGAAAATATGCTTTGGTGTTGTATACTTGAGTTTGAAGTTAACTGGGAAAAGTATTTGCCTTTGGTTGAATTTGCTTATAATAACAGTTATCAGTCTAGTATTAAAATGGCACCATACGAAGCCTTGTATGGACACAAATGTAGAACTCCATTGTACTGGACAGAACTCATTGAGAAAAAATTACATCGAGTTGACTTGGTCCAAGAGACCGAGGAAAAAGTGAAAGTAATTCGAGATAGCTTGAAAGCAGCCTCTGATCGTCAAAAGTCTTATGCTGATTTGAATAAAAAAAGAAATAGAATTTCAAGTCGGTGACAAAGTATTCTTGAAAATGTCGCCTTGGAAGATAGTTCTCCGGTTTAGTCATAAAGGAAAACTGAATTGGACCATATGAGATTACTGAAAGAATTGGACTAGTTGCTAATCGGTTAGGTGTACCACTAGAGCTTGATTGGATTCATAATGTTTTTCATGTGTCTATGCTATGACGGTATTGATCCGATCCTTCACATGTTATGTCTTCGACAGAGGTGTAGATCTAACCTAATATGACATATAGTGAAGAACCAATCAAAATCTTAGCTCGGGAAACGAAAGAGTTAAGAAATAAAAAGCTAGCTTTAGTGAAATTTCTTTGGCAACGCAATGGTATAGAAGAGGCTACCTGGGAGCTGAAAGATACTATGAGGAAGCAATACTCGAATCTTTTTACTAGTAAGATTTTTGAGGATGAAAATCCCTAAAGGGGGAGAGTTGTAAAAGCCTATTTTTTAGTGAAATCGAAAAAGAGGTTTCGGGACCACAAATCTGACCCAAAAATATGGTTTATTTTTATTTCATTATATGATCCGTATTAGAATAGGCATGTCGTGTGAAAATTTTGAAACGAAAATTTTATCGATTAAGTGTTTAATTACGAGAATGAGTAAATTGCATAAAATGTGAAAATTGAATTCTAGTAGCTATAAGGATCAAATAGCTATGGAAATCAAAACTAGAGGTCCCTATATGGTAATTAGACAATTAAGAAAAGTATGTAGATTTTTCTTGATGACTCATCCATGGAAATATAGAAAAAGGGCAAGGACTAAATTAGAAATAGCAAAATACTTAATTAATTAAAAAGATGATAAAAGAAATCATCTTATTTTATGTAATATTCAACCTAAAACACATGGAAACCCTAGGAGAGAGAAAAAAAACTTTCAGGGCCTAATTAGGTAAGTTCCCTTATCCCGTTCTTAGTAATTTTGGTATTCTGGAATCGAGATAGCTTAATCTCTTTATTTGAAGAATTAAATTAAAATGTTATCAATGTATGAAAAAGAATCATGGATGTATATGCTGGAAATTTGAAATTCATGGTATAAAATAAAAGATTATTGATAGATAAACAACTTTTACAAAGTGATTTTGTAACACCCTGAATTTTGGGCCTAGAAGTAATGGGCCTTGAGTTTGGGATCGGTTAGAAGGAAGCTTAAATAACTTAAATGTGTTTAAATATTTTTTGATTACATGTTTAGTTTAATTGTTAAGTGATTTAGGAAGGGTTGGTAGTGTGGAAAAAGTCTTGGGTTCGATCCAAGGCTTTAGCAAAATTTTGCATTTTTTTTCTAAAAGAACTTGAGCATTAGGTGGAAGTCTTATTAATGAGGCCTGGTAAAATCAGACACAAGGAAATGCTTGGCCTAGTGGCAAAAGGTGTTGGTAGCAAGGAGGAAGTCTAAGGTTCAAGTCCTGGCCTTGGTGAAATTTTTTATTGCACATATGATTAGTAGGGAAGCTAGCGTTTAGGCCTTACAAATATGTTTGGTGGAAATATGGCACAAGAGCGCCTAGGGGGCAGTGGTGAGAAGCATGCTATGGATCTAAGAGGTTGTAGGTTCGAATCCCAGGCCTGGCAAAGTTTTAAATGTTTATTCTTTAAGAAAACTGAGACTTAGGCATAAAAGCCTTATACTTAATTGTGATCAAATAGTAGCACAAGATAGGTGGCGGTGTAGTGGCCAGAAGTGTGTTAGGAAGTTGGAGGGTTGGAGTTCGAGTGGTTTCATGCACAAAAGGGAATTCAATTTTCCTGTGCAATGCAAGGAAGGATTGCCATTCAGTGGAAGCAATTTGAATGCAATTGTTGGCTAAAATCAAGGTTACGATGGAGATAAAGATAAGGATTAAGTGTGGATATAGTGAAAAAATTGGAGAAATTGAAGGGAATTTAACTTGACGAGTTTAAGTCGATTGAAGAGTGTAGGTTTGTATTTGTTTTTAGTATATATACGTGTGTCGTATGGGCAAGTAAGGGCATTTTTTGTTTTTGTGTACTTCAGTCGCATATTCTTGGGGAAAATTTCTTCCAACCTCTTGACTCTTTTGTTTTGCAAATACTAAGTAATCTCAAACCCTTAATCTCCTCTTTTCTTTAAGCCAAACTCCTGATTTTTTCTTCCCTATTTTAAATGAATCAACCTCTTCCCTCTTTAACTTAGCCGGTTGCTTCCTTGTTCATTTAAAAGCTAATTCATACAATTTAGGGGTTGATTTCTTGTTGGCAAGCGATCTCGCAATCGGTAAGTGAATTAGATCTTCTTCGGATTTTGCTAAATATTTCTAAATTCTTTCATTTCTACACTCTTAAAAGCCGATTTTTCTTTATCCTTTCCAATACCATTACTTTCGTTAACTTATGGTTTCTCCATTTATTTCTCTTTCTCCATCTCATTCAAGAGTGTGATCACTGGCTAAATATTAGTTGATGGAAAAAGGAGGTTCTAGCAGATAGGTTGGGATAGAGGCTCCCAAGTTTAAGCGACGTAAGGTGCCAGCCGTTAGGCACTTTCCACCTGGATGCGGAAGGGGAACTACATCAGATTTCGAGTTACGTAGGTAGATCGTAGCCGATCAATCTAGTCAAGGCAAGTATAGGTTGTTCTTCGATAAGTGGTGGTTTTATTTTGAATTAACGGGATGTGACTAATGGAGTATACTGTTGAATATAGGTTTGGGTGATTATGAATACTTAGTACTCTAGGTGATAAGGTGTGTACTTCTACCTTATGATAGCTTGATATAAAGTTGAAGGTGAGTACATACATTGCACACACGTTAGATCGGCAAATCCCGAAATGCCGAAAAGCTGAAAGTCTGGTTGCGATAGTCTTGTGAGTACGCAAACACTCGTAAGGGGGAAATCGATACATTGACAGAGGCCCCATAAGCGATCTCATGGATCTGGGCCGTACTTAGGCCACTGGGCCGGAATGGGCTAAATGGGCCTAACAAGTCGTGGGCCCAAAATAAGCGAATTTGTTGATTTGGTAATAAGTGATGAACTAGTCATGTTAGTTACATGGCTTGGAATTGATTCGGGCCGGGTAGGTCATATAAATGTTATTTGGGCCTATTGGGCCATATGAATGAGATTGGGCCTAGTGGGCCATATGCATGTATGTAGACTTGTTTGGGCTTGGTAAGGGGTTTTGGGCCTAGTATTTGATAACTCTTAAATGACTGTGGACAAGTCATAGGGTTAAAGTCTGGCAATGGGTATATGCATGTCTAGGATTGGATCTAGGGAGAGCTTGGTACTTATTCGTTCTTAATGACTCACCTCCTCTTCGCTAGAATTCTACCTGGTGCATAGCATCTGTTTTCTTTAGCCAACGGGGACTTGTTAACAGGCTGAGATAGGAAATAAACCTATAATAAAAAGAAATTACCGAGATTCCCCCAAGGGCGAAAATGACTAAAATACCCTTATGTTTTGAATGTAAGATTTATTGATGTTACATGTAAACCTGCTGCGTCATATGATATTCTGTTTAGGTTGCATATGGGTTGGAAATTATGGAACGGAGGAAGTATATAAGTATCGCATGGTTGCTTGACGACCATGGATCCACCGATGGCTATTAATCCCAATATTTGATTAGCAGCTTGCTGCAATGAAGGTAGTACCGCAACCAGGCTACCATTGATGTGTATCAGATGGGTGGGTCGATATTTATATCCCCACATGATGTGTACCGGGGGACGGAGTTGGTGTGTGGCGGTTGGATTATTGGGGTGGGTTGCACAGCATTGCATGTATGATATTATTGTGATATTATTACGATGTAGGCTTCAACCCAACGTAGGCTAATATGGTCTAAGGCTCAAAGGCCACCGTTATTGAATTGGGTTCAGACCCAAAATGACTAATGATTGTTTTATACTCATTGAGGGTTATACACACTGAGTTTTCGAAACTCACCCCCTCCTTTTAAATTTTTTAAGTGATCCTCAGTAGGCAGTTCAACGGATGGAGGGACTTGGAGGTGGCCAACTAGCAAAAAGTTTAGACTTAATGTAATTTTTAATATTTTGATTTTAAATTATTTTTTTGATTTGGGGTGTAATAAAGCCTTTCCTCTGGTTATTATTTCAAATTAGGATTATTATTATTTTTATGCCTTATATTTGTTAGAAGTAGAACATGGTTTTTCCTGAACCATAACTATTTTTTTAAAAAATACTACGTTTTCGCAACTTAATTTTTAAATGAGAAGTTTTCATAGATCATCTGTTTTAAATAAAGCTTCCGCAACTGAAAAGAGATTTTACAAAGTAATTATTATCATACAAGAAGGAATAATTTTTTTAAAATACACCTCGCTTTGAAAGCAACAAATACAAGCTGAGATTTTACTTAAGGTTTTTATTTTAAAGAAGGGTTTTCAATGAAAACAAGGTTTTGAAAAACACTTCAATGTGACATGCCAGATTTGGCCATAACGTCTAAGCCGGGTTTAGGGTGTTACATTTAGTGGTATCAGAGCCAAGTTCAAAACTCGAGCTGTGAAATGGGCTTTGATTTTGGGCTTTAAAGATTGTTTACAAATTATATTGAGGTGGTTTTGAAAGATCCTATTGTATGGCACACCGGGTCTTCGACGTCGAGCCAAGTAAGTTCTCTTACTACTGAATTATGTTGAACTGTTATACTACAATATGTGTTAAGCTATTAATTGTTTATATTCAATAAGATTTCCTTAGATATCAGATAGTGTTAAAACACTTAAATTTAAATTTGATACTTATTTTTTTGTATGTTTGAGAATGTTTGCGATAAGTGGATGTTCTGGATATATATTAAAATTATTAGGAAAAGAGTGCATAGCGGTAGCGTTGTGGGATAGTTGATACACTACTACCCTGTTATTTAGAAATTTCGAGGACAAATTTTTTTTTAGGAAGGGTGAATTGTAACTCCCTGAATTTTGGGCCTAGAAGCAATGGGCCTTGAGTTTGGGATCAGTTAGAAGGCGGCTTAAATAACTTAAATGTGTTTAAATATTTTATAATTGCATATTTAGTTTAATTTTTAAGTGATTTTGGAAGGGTTGGTAGTGTGGAAAAAGTCCTGGGTTCGATCCAGGGCTTTAGCAAAATTTTGCATTTTTTCTAAAAGACCCTGAGCATTAGATGGAAGGCTTATTAATGAGGCCTGGTAAAATCTGACACAAGGAAATGTTTGCCCTAGTGGCAAAAGGCGTTGGTAGCAAGCAGGAAGTCCAGGGTTTAAGTCTTGGCCTTGGCAAAAATTTTTATTACGCATATGATTAGTAGGGAAGCTAGCGTTTAGGCCTTACAAATATGTTTGGTGGAAATATGGCACAAGAGCGCCTGGGGGGCAGTGGTGAGAAGCATGCTATGGATCTAAGAGGTTGCATGTTCGAATCCCAGGCCTGGAAAAGTTTTAAATTTTTATTCTTTAAGGAAACTGAGACTTAGGCATATAAGCCCTATAGTTAATTGTGATCGAATGGTAGCACAAGATAGGTGGCGGTGCAGTGGCCAGCAGCGTGTTGGGAAGTTGGAGGGATAGAGTTCAAGTGGTTTCATGCACAAAATAGAATTCAATTTTCCTGTGCAACGCAAGGAAGGATTGCCATTCGGTGGAAGCAATTTGAATGCAATTGTTGGCTAAAATCAAGGTTACGATGGAGATAAAGATAAGGATTAAGTGTGGATATGATGGTGATAAAATTGGAGAAATTGAAGGGAATTTAACTTGACGAGTTTAAGTCGATTGAAGAGTGTAGGTTTGTATTTGGTTTTAGTATATATACGTGTGTCGTATAGGCAAGTAAGGGCATTTGTTATTTTTGTGTGCTTCAGTCGCATATTCTTGGGAAAATTTCTTCCAACCTCTTGACTCTTTTGTTTTGCAAATACATGAGTAATCTCAAACCCTTCATCTCCTCTTTTCTTTAAGCCAAACTCTTGATCTTTTCTTCCTTATTTGAATCGAATCAACCTCTTCCCTCTTTAACTTAGCCGGTTGCTTCCTTGTTCATTTAAAAGCCAATTCATACACTTTGGGGGTTGATTTCTTGTTGGCAAGCGATCTCGCGATCGGTAAGTGAATTAGATCTTCTTCGGCTTTTGTTAAATATTTCTAAATTCTTTCGTTTCTACACTCTGAAAAGTTGATTTTTTCTTTATCCTTTCTTGTAATACCCCAAAAATTTTTACAGTAAGATATTATCCTTGATATAGTAAAATAAGAAAATAAAGTGACAAAATGGAAAGTTTTGAGTTGTGTCAACCTTGGGAAGTATATTATGATATATTAATTCAAGAAAGGACTAAATTGTAAAGATGAGAAAAGTCTTGTTGCACAAGAGTAAATACTTAAAATTTGAGGGGTTAAAGTATAAATTTTAAAAAGTTGAAGGACCAATAGTGAAAATATTTTAAGGGTGGAAAGATTTAGAAACTAAGGAAAATGGATGAAGTAGGACCAAATTGAATAGGTGAAAAATTATGAGGGACTAAATGAGAATTTTACCAAATTAAGTGATGACTCAAGGATGGAATTCTAAAAGATCATGAAGGAAAAAATGGTGAATTAGTACGAGAGAGAATTCTAGAATGTAATGATTATGTTGATGATTTTTTAAATTAATTAATTAGATAAATATTATTTTATTAATATTTTAATGAGATATTTATTATTATTTTTTATTATTTATTTAGTATATAAGGAAGGAAAGATGAAGAATTCTCATCATCTTTCCATGCATGCAAATGTTAGAAGAGAAGAAAAGAAAGAAAGTTTCATTTTCTTTACAATTTAGTCCTTCTAGCAAAAATTTTCTATTTTCACCTAGAAATCAAAAGAATTTCCATAACTACCAAGAGAGAAAAATGTTAAGGAGACTATGGGGAGTTAGAATATCAAATTGGATTCAAGGAATAGAAGTTGGAGGAGAGAGAAAATGAAGATGAAGATTAGAACAAGGTGAAAATATTTAACATAGCAATATGTTATAAAAACCGATAATGTCACACACGACTGAGGCACATGCCCATGTCTCTACCCGTGTGGACAAAAATAAGCTATTTACCAAGCCATCTTGCCACCCAAATTTGTATACACTTACACCAAACTAAATGGCACCAAAACAAGACATAAATAGTCATTCAATCAACTTCAACCAAGCATCATTTATACCATTTCAATAATAACAAATACAAGGCACACAATATCACAATATATCACAATATTGAACTATGGCAAAGTGATATAGTGTGCCAAACATAGAAAAATGTTCAGTGATTAGTGATGAATTGACGGATAAGACCATGGTTGATCCATGGCAAAGTGTGAAACGTAGGTATGGTATTTCCATACCGAGCTGTGAAATATAGGTATGGTGTTTCCATACTAAGTTGTGAATCCTGACACTGAGCAAACGACGGATTCAAATCCGCAAGACGTTCTCTAATTTGACAAAGATTGGTAAGTGACATATGAAAGTAGTATTGGAAGACTTATGGTTATTATTGATATTGATCTAAAATAATTGTACGATTGATATTTAAATGATTCAATGGGTAAAGTTCTGATATGAGATAACATGAGTTTGAAATGAATTATCACAGGTATATACCTGAAATATATGGAAATAATGGTGCGTGAAATATTGATGTAATGAATTGAATGATATATGTTTATAAAGAAACAACAAAAGAATGATAGGTATCATGACATGTAAAAATGTGATTATCTTTGATATGTTGCTACAAGAAAATTATGTATGTTGAGATGAGCAATAAACTCAAGTGTAATATTTTATGTTTTGTATTCATTATTCTTCGAGATGTTTTCTTCTATAATCATGAACTGAACCCCCTAAATACCTGAGGGGAATGAAACCTAAGACGGATCCTGTTATTATTATCTGAATTGTATGATAAATATTTGACTTGTTCTTAATTATATGTTCTTAATTTTGTTTTAATATTCCAGGATATTGATTCGAGTTAATACCCTTATTCAGAGGAGGAATAGACCCCGTCTAAGAGTAAATTTGTCATAATTAATCGGAGTTGATTGCACGCCTAGAGATAGGGTGATAAGATTTTTCCAGATTAGGGTGAAACCTAATAAGGGGATCCATAGATCGAGTTAATGTAACACTAGGTGTTAATTAGAAAGAGATTTCAATTAATCAACCTAGGGTTAGACGTTATTTGTCTCGAGAGAGATAATAATATAACTTAGGGATTTCTACGGATCAAATCAAATGAATAAATCATCTAATTTAAAGTCAAATAACAAGTGAAGTCTAGGTGGATTTTTCCTTGGGTATTGTCTTAATCAATCGAATTTTCCCAAAAGCTTTTCCCCAATTTCTCTCTGTCCAGACCCGTTGATAGCTCAAGAGTGAGCATTATATAATACAATATTGAGATAGCTTCGGCTATATATATGTGGCATTTAGGGTGCGAGATTTCGAGTATCCGATAGTATTCTGAATGGTTCAACGGGTGTATATGTCAGAGATGTGGTTGAGTATAAGTTTGATACGAGATCGTACAAGTATGTACGCTAATTGTATAAGCTTTGAATCGAACAAAACTATGAATTTTACATCAAATCTTACGAGAGAATATGTGAAAGGTTTGTTAGCTAATATGAGTTATATGTTGAAATATTCAATTGGTTGAAAATATTTAATTGGTTGAATTGTATAATTGTGATTGATTAAATTTATTATTATACGAACTTACTAAGCTTTATACCTTACTTTGTTTATTTTTTTGTGTTTTATAGTGAAATCAAAGCTAGCTCGGATTACGAAATCGTCAGAGACTTCATCACACTATCCAACTATCACTTGGTACTTTTGAACTTAAGTATTTTAGGTATATGGCTTGTATAGGATTATAGCCATTTTGATATATAGTTTGGTAATGAATTTTTTCATTTGAAATGTCTTGTAAATGTTAATGTTTTGGTTTTGTATATAGCCATTAGAGTTAGCTTAATTTGGTTGATTTGGTTATGAATTCATATTTGCATATATCTTTGGTTATGTGTTTACTGATCGATATGTGATGCTTGATGATAATTGGTAATTAGAGATACTAAATTTTTGAGATATGAGATTTGGTATGTTTGAATTATAGGTAAATTAATGCATGTTTGAAATGTAACCATATTGATGATTTAAGAATATGATAAATTGGTATAATTGAATGACATATTGTGATATTGTGTGCCTTGTATTTGTTATTATTGAAATGGTATAAATGATGCTTGGTTGAAGTTGATTGAATGACTATTTATGTCTTGTTTTGGTGCCATTTAGTTTGGTGTAAGTGTATACAAATTTGGGTGGCAAGATGGCTTGGTAAATAGCTTATTTTTGTCCACACGGGTAGAGACATGGGCGTGTGTCTCAGTCGTGTGTGACACACAGTCAAGTTACATGGCCGTGTGTCCCCAGTTTTTGAATTAAAAATCAAGTCAGTATGCTCCACACGGTTTAGCACACAGGCATGTGACTTGGCCGTGTGGCGTAAGTCAGTACACCCTAAAGGTTTGGCACAATCTAGGACACGGCATGGCACACGGGCGTGTAAGGCCATTTCTTAGGGCACACGGGCTAGCCACACGGGGCATGTGTGTTGGCCGTGTGACCCAAGTTTCAGAGAGTTACACGGTTTCGTACACGGGCTGGGACACGGCCATGTGCTTCCATTTCGAATGTCCACACGGTCGGGCCACACGGGCGTGTGTTCGCTGTAGTTTGAAAATTTTTCTAAGTTTTTCTAAAAATCTTTTGAGTTACCGATTTAGTCCCAAACCATAATTTAAGCATGTTTTGAGCCTCGTAGGCTCGTATTAGGGATGATGTGAATGATATTGAATGTTGATTACATGATATTGAAAATATATGTGAAATGGATGTTATAAGTTTGGTAATGCTCCGTAACCCTATTCTGACATTGAATATGGGTGATGGGTGTTACATTTATTGGTATCATAGCTACGGTTTAGTCGATTCTTGGGCTAACATAGCGTATGTGAGAGTCTAGCTATACATGCCATATATAACCTGTGATAGTATGATATCTTCTGACAGTTTAAATCATGTTTTTGTATAGTAAATGGATCCCAATCGAGCTGTAGCTGATGATGTTTAAAGTAATGCGCTAGCCTCCGTTCATGGAGTAGCGCAATCAGAGTCGAGACCCACATTGGGTAGCCAGGGAGGAGAGGCTAAAGAAGCCTTCTTCCAGATGATAAGTGAGTGCTTTATGGAGTTTGTTCTGTAATAGCCCGTTTTTAGGTCAAATTAGAACAACAGTTTCTAGACCACAAATCCAAAGCAAAAATATTTATTTTATTATTTTAATAAAGTTTACAGTATGATAGATTAATTATGCGAAAGTTCATAAAGAAATTTTACTGTTTAAATTCTTAATTTGGTAAAAAGGATTAAATCGCGTAACGCGTAAAAGTTGCATTCTATTGTTGAAAGTGCTTAAATTGTTATGATTTAGAAAATCAAGGGTCCTTATTATGTTATTATACCTAGATTAAGGTTAATGGACATCTGTAACCATGATTTAAGTGATTTATAATTGTTTTATATGGTTAAATTAGTAAAATGAATAATAAGTATAGATTAAATAAAATAAAAGCTATATTATCATCATATTTTCTTTTTCATAACTGAAAATCAAAAGAAAAATAAGTCAAGGAATAGATATTATGTTTGAACTCGATTTTTGATGATTTTTATGTTTTTGAGATCGTTGCTTCGTATATTAGCTAGCCCATGCCTTAATTTTTGAACTAATTCATGATTTTGAAAAGTGCCATTGTTGAATACTTGAGTTCTTTGATGATTAATGATAGATTATGGAAGTTTGGTGATATTTAAACTACTTTTGTAAAGTAATTTTTGACAAAAATGTCAAATAGGGATTAAATTGAGAAATTGTAAAATAATGAAGGATATGGGCTACAAGGAGTCCCTCTGAAATTCAACTAGGCTTGGGTTGGTACTGAATTGCATGAATTTGCAATTTTATGTAATAAGGACTAAATTGTAAAAACTGAAAAGTATATGGGTAAATGTGTAAATTGCCAAAATTATGTATTAAGGGCTAAATTGAATTAATTGAATACTGAATGTACGAAATTTCATAAAATATAGATCAAGATAAGCCGAGATCGAGTTTAGATCGGAGAAAAGGAAAGATCGATGAATGGTCGATAGTTTTTTTCGAGAGTACGAGGTAAGTTCTTATAATTAGAATCAAACTTTTCTATACTTATAATTATTGAAATGAATATGTATATTTAAAATTCTTAAAGTATGAATGTTTTATTAATATAATGTATATGTTACCGAGCCTTGTTTGAACCGTATAATTCATTGGATACGAGTGACATGATACTGAAATTACGTTTTGGTCGAGCTCCTGCATTTGTTGTGGACTCACCACTACTCATATGAGCTTACCGATATATTAGCTCAAAAGAGCTTACTGTTTTCAGCTCATTGGAGCTTACCGTTTCAGCTCGTTTGAGCTTATTGTTCAGCTTGTATGAGCTTATTGTTTATCAGCTCAGGAGGAGCTTACCGATCATGGCTCGAAAGAGCATATATGATAATGAATTGACAAACTACTGACATTGTTCACTCGAGTATCCTTTGAATTTCTAATAGGCTCAACAGGCATAAATAATGTTATTCGGATGAGTTACGGCTTATAAATGTTACTAATGTTGTACATGTTATATGAATTTGGAATGATGATAAGCATTGTATAAATGGATGGTTTCATGTATTTTTACTATGACTAACATGTGATGAATACTTGTGATTAGGTGTTGGTTAAATGAATTGGTTTCATTTATAGTATTGCTTTGATTATGTATAAATGGTAAATTTAATTCTGAATTATACGGGCTTACTAAGCTATAAAGCTTACTCTGTTTTCTTTTCTATGTTTTATAGAGGATAGTTGCTCGCTCGTTTTTGACAAGTCGGAGTTGCACACCACGCTATCCAATTTCCAATTGGTACTTTTGAACTTGTAGATTTGTAAATATCGCATGTATAGGCTAGTTTAAGAGATGATAGTTATGTTGCTTATATTATGACTTTGGTATGTTTTTGTGTATTAGTTACGCCATGAGATTTGGCTTACTTTGGTACTATGTTTTGGTTGAATTAAGTGTTCAATTATGGTATGTTTTGGCAAGGTATTGATGGAATGAAACTATGTTAGTGAAGTCTTAATATGTGGTTATTAAATGAATGGATTATGTATAATGCTAAATAGGTATTTGGGTATGAATTTGTTATGTTTGATATGACAAATATTGTGTATTCAAATGGTTATTTTGGTTGCTATTGAGTTGCTTAAATGAGGTAATTCA
This sequence comes from Gossypium arboreum, assembly GCF_025698485.1. Taxonomy (NCBI): domain Eukaryota; kingdom Viridiplantae; phylum Streptophyta; class Magnoliopsida; order Malvales; family Malvaceae; genus Gossypium; species Gossypium arboreum. The sequence continues at coordinate 31,777,322 of NC_069076.1, forward strand.
TATTTGTGATTTCTTGTGTTTATAGGGTGGCAAAATGGCTTTGTAAATAACCTATTTTTGTCCACACAGGCAGGGATACGGGCGTGTGTCTCACCGTGTGTGACACACGGAAATGTTGCACGGCCGTGTGTCCCCTAGTGTAAAAATGAAATTGAAGTCAGTATGCTCCACACGGCCTCACACACGGGTGTGTGACCAGCCATATGGTACAAGTCAGTATACCCCCCTAAATGGCACACGGGTTAGCACACGGGGTGTGACTTAGCCGTGTTGCTTAAGTCAGTATACCCTACAGTTTTATCACGGCCTGATATGCGGGTGTGTCTGGCCATTTCAAAGGGCACACAGGCTAAACAAACGGGCATGTGGTTGGCCGTGTGACCTAAGTCAGTATACTCTCCAGTTTTCACACGGTCTGGTACATGGGTGTGTCTTCGGCCATGTGACACAAGTTAGTATGTATGCCCTGTTTTCACACAGTTTAAGACACGGGCATGTCTACTAGCCTTGTGGGGTACACGGGCGTGTGGCACTTGAAAAGCTAAAATTTTTCTATGTTTCCAAAGTTTTAACATGTTATCGATTTAGTCCTGTATGTAAGTTTAAAGCTTTGTATGCTCGTTTTAATTACATAGGAAATGTGAATGAATGTTATTGACTAAGATAATATGCTATTTGATATTTAATTGTTCTGAATTGATTTACAAGTCCGATAATGCCTCTTAACCTATTCTGGCGATGGTTACGGACTAAGGGTGTTACATTTGTTGGTATCAGAGCTACGGTTTGTCGATTCTTGGACTAACTTAGCGTATATGAGTCTAGCTATACATGCCATATATAAAACTGTGATAGTGTGATGACTCCTGACGTTTTCAAATATGTTTTTATATAGCTCCTGCTTAAAGGACTGTGCCTATGGAATCTAGACCCGTGGCAAGTAGTCACGGGGGTGAGGCTAAATAAGCCTTTTTTCAAATATTGAACAAGTGGTTCACACAGTACATTCGTATGAACCCAGCTATTCTGCAACCTCCACCCCCACCAATTCCCCAACTGATCCCAATAGTTCCTGAAGGCATTGATCCTCTAAGCTTAAATAAACCACCTATTGACAAGATATGGAAAAATGGAGTCGATGAATTTAGAGCTACTGTTAATGATGACCTTTAGAGGGCCAAGTTTTGGCTTGAGAACACGATTTGGGTATTCGACGAATTATCTTGCACACCTGAAGAATGTTTAAAGTGTGCTGTATCATTGCTGAGAGACATTGCGTATCAGTGGTGGAATACCTTGATATTCATAGTTCCGTAAGAAAGTCACTTTGGATTTCTTTCAAGTTAAATTTAGAAAGAAATAAATCAGCCAAAGGTTCATCGATCAAAAGAGAAAAGAATTCCTTGAATTGAAGTCGTATGTCAGTCACAAAATATAAGAGAGAGTTTGTACGACTCAGCAAATATTCTCGTGAATGCGTCTCTTTTGAAGCTATAATGTGTAAAAGATTCGAGGATGGATTAAATGAAGAAATCAAAGTGTTGGTTGGAATTCTTGAGTTGAAAGAGTTTGTTGTTCTATTTGACTGAGCTTGTAAAGCCGGAGAGCTTTGCAAAGAGAAAAGAAAAGTCGATTCTGAGGCTAGAGAGTCTAGAAAGAGATTTACAGGCAAATCACATTAGTTAGCATCAAAGAAATTTAGAGACTATCATTCTCATTCTATGGCCTCTACTGGAATTTCGATTAGAGATAGAAATGCGAGACAATCAAGTTCAAAACCTCAGGCAACATCTGTGGTCAGTGCGGGAAGTATTAGAAATGCTAGACTTGGATGTAAACATTGCAATAAGCGACATTATGGTGAATGCATATAGTGAGTAGAGCTTGCTTTAAAAGTGGATCTTTTGATCATTTTCCCCGTGACTGTCCAAAAAAGTTTACAGCTGAAAGAGAACAACCAGCGAAAGCAAGTAACACGGCTATTAGAGGGAGACCACCCCAAAACACTGGAAATATGAGTGGTAACCGAGGTGTTACGAGAGATTTGACTGTGAGATCTGAGGCACGAGCACCTGCCAGAGCTTATGCTATCCGTGCACGAGAGGAGGCGTCATTGCCAAACGTTATTACCGATACTTTTTCTCTTTTTGATATTGATATAGCTGCGTTGATAGATCCTGGATCAACCCATTCATATATTTGTATGAATTTAGTATTTAAAAAGATTTTACATGTTGAGACTACAAAGTTTGTAATTAAAGTATCAAACCCCTTAGGCAAATCTGTTTTAGTTGGTTAAATTTGTAAGAATTGTCCTCTAATGATCCGGGGTTACTATTTTCGGGCTGACTTGATGCTTCTACTGTTCGATGAGTTTGATGTGATTCTGGGTATGGATTGGCTGACTATGCATGATGCAGTTGTGAATTATAGATGAAAGTCTATCGAATTGAAATGTCAAAATGATGAGATTTTTCAGATTGAGTCTAATGATTCGAGTGAATTATCGGTTTTTATATCATCTATTTTAGCTCAAAAATACTTGAAAAAGGTTTATGATTCATATCTTGCATATGTATTGGATACGAAAGTGTCAGAATCAAAGATTGAATCTGTACCTGTTGTTTGTTAGTTTTCAGATGTATTCCCAGAAAAATTACCAGGTTTGCCTCCGACCAGAGAAGTTGAATTTGGTATTGAATTAGTGCCAAGAACAATGCCGATATTGATATCTCCATATAGAATGGCTCCAACAGAATTAAAAGAGTTGAAAGCTCAGTTGCAAGAATTGATAGACAGAGGTTTTGTACAACTGATTTATTCTCTCTGGGATGCACCAGTATTGTTCGTGAAAAAGAAAGATGGCACAATGAGAATGTGTATCGATTATAGATAGTTGAATAAAGTGACTATAAAGAACAAATATCCTCTACCATGGATTGATTACTTATTTGATCAATTGAAAAGGGCTACAGTAATTTCAACGATTTATTTGAGATCAAGTTACTATTAGTTGTGAGTCAAAGAGTCGGATGTGCCAAAAATTGCATTTAGAACAGGGTATGGACATTATGAATTCCTTGTCATGCCTTTCGGTTTATGTAACACCCCTAACCCGTATCCACCACTGGAATAGGACTACGAGGTATCACTGGAAAATACATCACATTCTCATACATTTATGCATTCAATATTATAAACTATTCACAAACATTCACATTGTCCCTTAAAAGGTTCTACAAGACGTTAAATCATGCTTAAAAGTGGTTTAGGACTAAACTGATCACATATAAAAATTTCCAAACACTTAGAGAAATTTCATGAAATCACAGGTCACACGCCCGTGTGAATAGGCCATGTGTCTCACACGGCTACCATACTCTCCTGTGTCACAGGCTGTGTGAAAACAGGGCATACATACTGACTTGCACCATACGACCGAGGACATGCCTGTGTACCAGGCCGTCTGTTACACACGTCCAGCAGACACGCCCGTGTATCTAGGTCGTGTCAAAACTATAGGGTATACTAACTTTAACTCAAAGGGTACCCCAGGGGACACACGTCTGTGTACCAAGGCCATGTGTCACACACGGTCAAGCCACACGCCCATGTGCTCAGTCATGTGGAGTGAAAATAGACTTGGCTTAAGTCACATTTCTCACCCTCCTTAAGCATACCTAAACCACATCAAATTGCATCATTTCTAAACATAAATATATAGCCAAAACATGCCAATTCGCACACACATCATACCATTTATTATCAACCATTTCAATTACTCAATTTCATATTCAAAACATACTAAATCATTATAACAAAATCTTCACAACTTATCTAACTTCCAAATGTATCATCTCATCAACATATCCTCTATTTCAAGTCACATAACTTACCATATTAAAATATCAAATCAAACCACAATATGCAAATTTCCAAGCATTAGTATATCAATTACCAACTAACCAAATAAACAACCATTTGGAAAATATACCAAAACAAGTCATCACTTAGAACATTATATACATCACATATACTATTGTCAAACATATAATTCAAGCCAACTTAAATGGCCCTATACACCAACATTTATATCATTAACAAGCCAAATCTCATGGCTTAGTCATAACTCAAACATACCAAAATAACACTAGCCTATACATGCCACATACCAATATGTACAAAACTTCCAAAAATACCAATGAGATGATCGATAGTGCGATGACGTATTCCTGACGATCCCCAAGTTCGAGCTAGCTTCGATAATCTATAAAACATAAACAGAGCACACAAAGTAAGCTTTAAAAGCTTAGTAAGCCATATACAAATAAAGTTATCATATAAATCACCACATTTCCATTACAAGGCCAAGTACAAGTAAACATATATATATATACTCAAACCTTTCTCTTTGAATACATATTCATTTTCTCATACTACTCTTATAAACTTCGTATGCACCTGAGTTGTTTAACTCATTAACACATTCTTTCTCGACTTGTCTTTGCCCATTGAACCATTCGGAATCGTTAAGGATACTTAGAAATCACATAAGCTAGTACAATGCCATATCCCAGATATAGTCTTACAAGTTATCACATATTGATGCCACTGTCCCACACAGGGTCTTACACGTAATTAATTAATGATGCCAATGTCCCGAACATGGTCTTACACGTAATCCCAATACAATGCCAATGGCAATGTCCCAGACATGGTCTTATATGTAATCAAATCTCGATAACCTAATGTCATGACATTCGTTCCTATACTATTCCGAAAGTTCGTACGAGAGTTTAGGATGTCATAACTTCATCGATTCATACTCGTATTTGTAGCAATTCAATGATAATTAAACATATATAATTCAATTCAAAAACATTTATTTGCATATGAATTTACCTCGTAGTCGGAATAAACGAACGGAATTGACTATTCGTCAACTTTCGATTTTCCCCTATCCAAATCTGTTTCTTTCGTTCTTGACCTATATGCATTCAAAATTAACTCTCTTATTCATCAACACATTCAATTTAGTCCATAAACACATATTTGGGCATTTTTGCACTTTAGCCCCATAAGTTACACAATTATTCAATTTAGTCCCTATTACATAAATATGCAAAATTCACAAAATTTAACAAAACCCATATTTGGCCGAATTCTCTATAGGCCTCTAGCAGCCCATATTTTTATTTATTTCACAATTTAACCCCTCAATTTACACTTTTCTCAATTTAATCCCTAATTGATATTTTTACTCAAAATCACTTTACAAAACATATAAAACTATCAATAATTATTCATTTTTCATCATCATCTATCACAAAGCTCAAGTATTCATCCATGGAAACTCACAAATTCATTAACAATTTTAGAAATTAGGGTATGGGCTAGCTAGTACATGAAGCAACGATCACAAAAATGTAAAAATCATTAAAAACTGAGTCAAAATCACTTACATTCTATCAATTGAAAGTGCCGAATGCTTCAAGCTCTTTAATGGCTATTCAAACCCTTTTTTTTAGTGGAGAATTGCAAGTGAAGAAGATGATACTATATCATTATTTTACTTAATTATTGATTTACTAATTTAACCTTACTAATTAAACTTAAAAATCACTTAAACGATTGTCATAATTGTCCATTAACGTTAATTACGGTCTAATAACATTATAAGGACCTTTCATTTAATAAGTCATAGCAATTTGACACCTTTAACAAATAGCATGCAACGTTTGCATTTTATGCGATTAAGTCATTTTTATCAAATCGAGCAGTTAAACATTAAAATTAAATCACTAAACTTTCACACATATATGCTATCATGCTATAAACACCTAAAATAAATTTTAAAATAATTTTTTGGCCTCGGATTTGTGGTCCCAAAACTACTATTCTGATTTAGCTAAAATCGGGCTGTTACAACTCTTCTCCTTAAGGATTTTCATCCCCGAAAATCTTACCATCGAATAGTTTGGATATTGCTTTCTCATAGCATCCTCCGGTTCCCACATAGCTTCTTCAACTCCATGTCGATGCCACAATACTTTCACGAATGCAATTCTTTTATTTCTCAGCTCTTTGATCTCACGAGCTAGAATTCATATCGGTTCTTCACAATACGAAAAATTTGACTGAAGCTCAAATTCGGTCAGGGAAATAACATGCGAAGGATCAAATCTATACTGTCAAAGCATTGATACATGAAATACATTATGAATCTTTTCTAACTCAGGTGGCAAAGATAATCTATAAGCAACCGGCTCGATACGTTCGATAATCTTATACGGCCCGATGAATCTCAAACTTAACTTGCTTTTTCTGCCAAATCTAAGTATTTTATTCCATGGAGACACTTTCAAAAACACTCGATCCCCGATCTAAAACTCAATATCTTTTTATTTCAAGTCTGTATCCGATTTCTAACAATCTAACACTGCTTTCAAATTTTCATGAATCACTTCCACTTTCTGTTCTATCTCTTTAATCAAATCAACCCCATTTATCTTATTCTTGTTGAGCTCTATCCAGTACAAGGGTGTTCAACATTTGCAACTGTAAAAAGCGTCGTACGGTGCCATTTTTACACTTGATTGAAAGCTGTTTGTAACACCCCAAAATCTTAAGTATTTATTTTTGTATGGTTGTGACACAATTGCTTGTCTACATAAGTGGTTAAATGTCCTAGGAAGTGTCTGAGAAGTCTTGGGTTCAAGCCTTAGCTTGTGTAAAAATTTTGTTTTAAATGGATAAACCCCTGTCTCTAGGCAGTAGGCTTTTAAATAAAAGTGGGTAAAACATGTCAGAAAGAGCCTACTGGTCTAAGGAATAGTGGCATGGCATTGTTATTGAAGGTCTTGAGTTCGAGTCCTTCTTCGAGTAAAGATGTTTTATTTTGCTACTAGTACCGTAGGAATGTTCTAGCTTAGCCGAAACCCTGGTTTGGGGGGAGTTCAAATTAGATGGTTGAGAGATTGGAAGAGAGTTTCAAGGAGTGGATCAAGGGATTGGTGGTCGGTTTGAGTGATTTAGTGAGAAAAATAAGGGATTTTGAAAGAAGTGGGAGAGTTAGTGCCGAATGTGAACTCTTGCTTCTCAGAATTCGACTTTGGTTGCTTTCTCTCCTCACTTTCAGTTGCTAACAATTACTTTCAAGTTGTTTTCACTCTTCATTTTGGTAGTCGAATATTGCTATTGACCATTCGGGTACTTTTCGTGTTGGCCTATTTTGATTTTGCTCTTCACTACAGTGCCTCTACTTATCGATTTTCTTCTCTTCCTCTACTCCTCTGGCAGTCTTTCTCTCATTTTCTTTACTTTTGCTGAATCTTCATTTTCTCCCCTCCTCAATCAATTTTGTTTTAGCCGATTCTCTGCTCTTCTCTCTCTCTCAAGCTTTGGTTGAATACTCCCTTTTCCCTCTTCTCTTTCTCCCAATTCTTTTTCCTCTCTTCATTTTGTTGTTTGGCTGAATACTCCACCTCTCCTCCTCCTATTCTTTCAGTTTCGGTATTGTCATTTGATCAATCGGTTTGAGTGTACGATTGTTTTCTCTTTCTTTTTCTCTCCCTATTGGGCTAGTCTTGTATCTAACATCTTCTTTTACTGCCGATTTACTAAGAGTGTATTGGTGCTAGCCTTTGCCTCTGTGGTATCGTGTGATTGTTCAAGGTAGACCGATTGCTTCCTTTCCCCTACACTCGGGTTGCACCTTCGATAAGTGGTTAATCGTTTGGTTCAATCTGGTCGTGTGAATAAATATTAACTGGAATTCAGTTTTAATACAATTAATCGCCTACAAGCGTATAATCAACGTTTTTCAGCGGTTTAAGTGGACTGAGCCATTTTAGCTCTATTAAGGCAAGTGACAATCTCCCTTTTGGACAAGTAAAATAAGAAGGGTCACGGTAACCCTATCATGAAGGACTAATGGTGTGTTATGTTTGACTATAGGTTGGAGTGCTTGAGAGTGGGGTGCGCACTTTTGCAAACAAGGTGTGTAACACAATCCCAACTTTGGAAGTCGGCAAAAGCCGTAATAAGTGAACGATGATGCCACACAGGTATGCGCTCGCTCATGTAGTAGTCCATGTGACCAAACATGGGTGTATGGTTGTCAAGACCATCCATGAGCGATTTCTTAGGCCGAGGCCATTGTGGGCCATTTCGGGCCAACTGGGCCATCTGGGCCCCACGGGCATGTGCGTCCCACTTAGGTAAACCACACGGATGTGTAGAGGATATTGGGCCAGGCTGCGTAATCCACACGGCCAAGGCCATTTCTAGGTTATGTGGGGCACCTAGCGTGTGGGCCCACACGGCCGGCATTATGGTCCTTGGGCCCATTTTTAGTGTTTGACTTCTAAGGTTGCACGGATCACCTAAGACGACTGTGGACCCCTAGCTGGTAAAATGACTATTATGCCCTTATGTGATAAAGTGAGTGTTATGCCCCTATGAGATGTATGATTATATTTGAGCTTGCCACTTTAAACATATTGAATACACGTATGATATTGTGACACGTCACGACATGATGTATGACATGTTGTGTGGGGATGGGTTTATTATGATTGGAGGAAGTGTACTGTACTAGCAGCTCTGCTGCATATATTGTTTAGTGCCGCAATCTGTACTACTTAGAGTGCAGGGATGGGTGGGTTGATTATATCCCCACATAGAATGTAGGGTTGGATGAATATGATCTCTTGATTGCATATTTGTATTGTACTATCACTGAGATGGGCTCTGACCCAAACTAATACTGATACTGTAATGGGCTAAGGCCCTAATTGATACTAAATCGTCACTGGATTGGGCTTAGACCCAATCTGTATTTACTCACTATTTGTTTATTTGATATAGGATTACACACTGAGTTTTCATAACTCACCCATCTGTTTATCTGTATAGGTAATCCCCAGTCTTAGGCGGATCGGTGCTGCGATGGACTCAAAAGTGGCCACACAATCTCATGTATTTTCGTATTTAATTTTTAAATTATAAGTAATTTTATTTTGGGTATTTTTAATGTAATAAGGCCTCTTTGGATTGAATTTTTAATTTGTTGTTTTAATTTGCTTTGGTTATAACTGCTAGTATTAGGAACTCGAGTTTTAAAAAGAAATAATATTTTCACAAAGTAAATGGAAGAACGCAATCGATTTAGGAAACTTCTGCTATAACATTGAAAAAGTTTTCAAATTAAATACCTTTTGATTGGGACTCAAGTTTAAGATGAATGAAATGTTTTAAAATTATCAATAAGATCACACAACAAAGTTAAATTTGGAAAGGGTTTTTCAACGATATCACACTTTGCTGAAACACATTTCAATGTGACATCGCCAGATTAGGCCATAACGTCCAAGCTGGGTTTGGGGTGTTACATTTAGTGGTATTAGAGTCAGGTTGCAAAACTCGGCTGTGGATTTGGGTTTCTTCTAAAGCTTGGAATTTTCAAAAAGAACTATTCCAAATGATTTGGAAGTATTTTGAAATGTTTTTATTGAATGTGTGGTACACCAAGTCTCCTAAAACTATTGATTGTTTAAATTGAAATGCTGAGACTACTGTAGGTAGTAGACTGTACTGAAATACTTTATTTGGGGTAAACTAAAAACCTGTAGTAAGACTGCAATCTGCAAAAACAAACTCTGGATTATTAATACAGTTTTACATAAAATATCTATTAATAAACACTGAAACTGTAAAACTGATGCATAAAATTGTTAACATAGATAAAATGCAATTTAATATGAGCACGAGAGGTACTCGTGGATTGGGTACAAGAGGCCGCAGCGGAGGCCGTGTAAGTACTCGAGCATGGTCTTAGGCATCTGGCCACATGCCTAATGTTGAAGATAGAGAGGCACCGACTTCACCTGTGGCTAAGACTGGGCCTTATGATCGTGTGGCTGGGGACAATGTATTGTCTTAAGCTATGTTACAAATTTTGGAGAGGGTCGCTGGGCCCAATACTGATGCTGTAGGCCATGGGTCAGTTACAAAACGACTCCGGTCTAATGGAGCTAAGATTTTTAAGGGTATTGCTAGAGTTTCCCTAATGTGGTTAAATATAGGATTGAGGCCACAGAAAGGATCATGGACGATCTCGACTACACCCTTGAGTAGAAACTAAATGGTGCAGTGTCACTACTGCGAGTTGAAGTCTACCAGTGGTGGTTTACAGTTAAAGTGGGCACTCAGCCCAATCGATTGACCTGGGAATTTTTCAAAACTGCTTTGCAGAGTAAGTATGTGGGTGCTAGTTATGTGGATGCTCAGAGGAGAGAGTTTCTGAATCTGACTCAAAGGGATAAATCAGTAGCTGAATATGAGGCTGAATTTTTGCGATTAAGCCCACATGCGTGAGGGATGGTGGCAACCGAGTATGAACGATGTGTTCATTTTGAATACGGCCTTAGGGATAGTCTACGAGTTTTGATAGCTCCACAAAGGGAGCGAGATTTTGCTACTTTGGTTGATAAGGCAAAGATCACCAAATAGGTGAAGCGCGCTGAGCGCCAAAACTGTGACAGCCTTAAAACGACCCTAGTGGGAATGTGGTTTCGGGACCACAAAACCGAGGCATAAAAATAATTTAATATTTATTTTATTGCCTATAATATGTGCTAACTCATGTGTGACATTTTTGATGTTTGATTTACAGTTATAAATGTGAATTTCACTAGAAAAGACCTAGTAGAAAACTTTGAAAGTATGATGGGGAAATGTGTGATGACTAATTAAAGCATGCAAGCAAAACAATGGCCTTGCATGTCAAATATCCCTCTTTTTATAGGAGGTGGCCGGCCATGACAAGGGAGGATGGGCAAAACATGTCATAGACATGTTTTTGTGACAGCCCAAAATTGACCCTAGTCGGGAAGTGGTTTCGGGACCGCTAAACCGAGTCACCGAAATGTTTGAACGTAATATTTATTGTCTAGAATATGTAATTATGAATGTGTGAAAATTTCAGGCTTCGATTTAGCCGATAGCATGTGAATTCAGTTAGTAGGACTTGTGTGACACTTTTGAAAAGTGATAGGCTAATCTATAAGGACCTAATAGTGCATGTAGTCAAAGGGGAGGACTTGCATGTCAAATTTCCCCCCCTAATAGCTAGTGGCCGGCCATGACAAGAGATTATGGGTAAAAACATGTCATAAAACATGTTGGGACAATGGTGTATGTAAGAAAAAATAAAATAGTGAGCATGGGAATTTAATAATGAAAGGAACAAAAAAAAGAAAAAAATGGTCTCATGCATGCCCATTGCCGTGAGTGTGGAGAAAGAAAGAAGAATTTTTGTTCATCATTTTCATTTCCTTTGGGCTGAAAATTCTAAGGAAGAAGGAAGGAATTCTTGTTTCATGTTGGTTTGGAAGAGGTTTAGGAGGAGGTTTGGCCATACTTGTACCTAGATTAAGGTAAGTTTGATGTTTTGCCATGAGATTCATGTATATTTTAGTTGCTAGCTTGATGTTCTTGTTAGCCCATGGTTCAAATCTTTGTTATGTCATGGGAATGAAATTCGCCAAAGTGAATATGGTGTTAATGCCATTGCATGCTAAATATCAAGCTTGATAATGATACATGTGATGGTGGATTGAGAATTCTTAGATTTTCTTTTAGCATTTTGAATGAGATACTAAGTTCTTTGTTTAACCATGACCAAATTGAAACGGTATGGTGTTGTGGTATTCGGCCATGTTATATCCATAAGTATGATTCATGCATGTTGCATGGTAAGTAAGATTTAAGCTTTGGATATGTGTATATATTTGGATATAAGCCACTTGAGAATTCGCCATTGCACCTACATGAATATATGTTTGCACATGATGAATTGGTATGACATATATACTATTTTAAGGTGTATATTTGCTTGTGATGTTGTTTTGGTTATGAAATAAATGAGAGATGTGTATAGAGCTACAATATGTAATGCGTTAATTAGGAAAATGTATGCTGTTTTTTCTGTAGTATTAAGTGTAAAATTGGCCTCAACATAGACATGCATATTCGGCCAAAGGAAGTAGATTGGTGTGCATGTATTCGGTTAGAGGCAACCATATTGAAGCCTTATCTTGGCTTAGATTGTTGACCAAATGGGTAATAAGTGAGGATGGTTGCGAATATACAAACATACATATGCATGTGTAATTGAATTATGAATGTTTAGCAAGAGGGTTAAACTAGTTGATTTATTGATTAAGCTCAAGGAGTTAAAGAAGGAGAATCAAGCAAGGGAAAGACGAAGGTCATCGAGTAGCCGACTTGGACTATTTTACCCAACACAAGGTAAGTCATTAAGCATATATTTGATATTGCTTAAATGATTGTAATATCTATGCAATTGTGTTTAATGAGATGAAATATATACAAATGTATGTGTATGAAAAGATGATATTGTTGAGCGTAAAAGAGATAGTGAAATGTGTAGGAAGTTTGCTTGGCACTAAGTGTGCGAGAAATAGATGTGTCTGGGGGCGAGATTGGCACTTGAGTGTGCGAGCTTGTAATGTATGGCACTAAGTGTGCGAGTTTGGACTATATGGCACTATGTGTGCGGGCTTGAATCACATGGCACTAAGTGTGCGTGATTGAGTATTAAGCACTATGTGTGCGAACTCTACACATATCTCCGATTGAACATTTATATGGAGGCGTGACTTCATCGAGATGAGTATGGACAGCGGAAAGAGTAAGTACCTTGAGTTCATGGCTAATAGATGCTATGTTCATGCTCGGGTGGAGTTGGTAAGATTTAAATCTATGTGATGATTTCAATTGCATTCCCGTAAATAAGGTATCGTGGAATAGATGAAAGTTCATTTGATTGCATGATTGTTGCGGAAATGAAATGATGTATGGAAATTGCTTCAAATATCCTATTGAACAGTATATGAAATGTAAATGTATGACTTGGTATGAGATTGATCCGAAGATCTAAGGAACTATGGTATAGTTCGGTATGGCTGGAACACTTGGCCTTGTTTCATTATTTCATTTTATGATAATTGTATTAATGGATAGTTGTGGAATGCTTATGACTTACTGAGTTATAAACTCACTCGGTGTTTTAGTGTCACCCATTTTAGGTTTCTTGGACTCGTCTCCTTTTGGGTGTTCGTAACGTCAACGAAGTCATCACACCGTGAGCAATTTTGGTATTGTCTTCTTAGTCAACTTAGGAGAACATTTGGCATGTATGGGCTATTTTGTTTTGTTAAATTTTGGGTTGTAAACTTTAAGCCATGTGAAAATGGCCTATGTGGTCGTTTGAGTGGGATGCTAGAATCTATAGCCACGAGTCTTAGAAACCTTAATTTTGATAAGGTGGCCATAATTTGTGTCACGTATGATGGATGATTAGTAAGGCTAAGGAAGGATCCATGAAATTGGCATAGTCTACTGCAGTAACTGTTGCGGACGGCAGCAGTGATATGAGATCGAAAAATCACTAAAAATAGTAGAAGTGGAATTAATAGCTAAAAAAATTACGTACTCGAAGCTTGATGGGTCTATTTTCATATGGATGAAACGAAACGACCATATGAGCTGTATTTTAAGAGATATCCAAGATTTCGTGAGACAGGGCCAGAACGGTTTCTGGATTCCCTGTTCCGACTTTGAAAATTCATTATAAATTAACCAGAGATAATTAGGAGTCATATCACATACGTATAAATTCCTCTTTGAGTCTAGTTTCTATAGAAACAAACAACATCAGTATTTAATCCCTACACAGGGAGTTATTCCAGTTGTAACGCACGAAGGTCAGTGTAGTCGACCCCTGTAACATGGGAGAATTTAACTAATAAACTGTACTAATTGGCTTTACCAAAAATTCTGGAAAAAAATCTGTAGATGGACATATGAGTCTAGTTTCAGGGAAAAATTACGAAACTGATTTTTGAGTTGTAAAACTCAAGTTATGATTTTTGAAGCGACTAGTACACAGATTGGCAGCTTGTCTGGAAAATTCTCAATAAGTGGTTTGAAGTCTGTTAACACCTCGTGTTCGACTCCGGCGATGGTCTCGGGTTCGGGGTGTTACAGTTGTGTTGGTGCATTAGGGAGAAACATTAAACTAAGGGGTATGGGTAATAAAAAAATGAAAAAAAAAATGTGTGTGAAGGCTTCTCCCCTCCCCATTGCCGTGTATTGAAGAAAAGAAAAGAAAAAAAATTGCTCATCCATTTCATTCTCTCTTGACCGAAAATACTAAAGAGGAAGGAAAGAATTTTTGCTTCATGTTTGGTTTGGAAGGGGATTAGGAAGAGATTTGGCTATACTTGCATCAAGATTAAGGTATGTTTGAGGTTGTGCCATGAGATTCATGCATGTTTTTAGTTGCTAGCTTGATGTTCTTATTAGCCCATGGTTCAAATCTTTGCTATGTCATGGAATGATATTCGGCCAAAGTGGATGTGGTGTTAATGCCATTGCATGCTAAATATCAAGCTTGATAATGATACATGCGATGGGGGATTGAGGACTCTTAGATTTTCTTTTAGCATTTTTGAATGAGATACTAAGTTCTTTGTTTAACCATGACCAAATTGAAACGGTATGGTGTTGTGGTGTATTCGGCCATGGTATATCCATAAGTATGATTCATGCATGTTGCATGGTAGGTAAGATTTGAGCTTTGGATATGTGTTTATATTTGGATATAAGCAACTTGGGATTCGGCCCTTGCACCTACATGAATATATGTTTGCACATGATGTATTGGTATGACATAAATACTATTTCAAGGTGTATATTTGCTTGTGATGATGTTTCATTATGAAGTAAATGAGAGATGTGTATTGAGCTACAATATGTAATCGTTAGTTAGTAAAATGTATGCTGTTTTGTGTGGTATTAAGTGTATAATTGGCCTCAACATGGACATGCATATTCGCCACATGAGGGGAGTTGGTGTGCATGCATTCGGTTAGAGGCAAGCATATTGATGCCTATTCTTGGCTTGGAAAATTCGGATAAGGAGAGTACTAACTAATGTGTTGAATTCGATTCGTGATTTCATACACATGTGACTCTAATGTCTAATGTATATAAGGGCTAAGTACCTTGAGCTTCACTTTGATGATTGAAGGAATTGTATTGAATTGCTTGTTGTGATTAAAAATTGTGCATGACCATTGAGTATTTGAGCTAAAGGATGGCCAAGGCCATAGGACCATTTAAATTTCCTTGTCATATTCGGCCATAAGCTATCATAATAAGATTTTAATAAGTTAAATTTGTGTGAATTAGCTCAAGAGCTTAGAGGACCACCGTTGGATAAGGGAAAGGAAAAAGTGATCGAATAGCCGTCGAAATCGTTCGACAACATCCGAGGTAAGTCTTCGAGTAATGACCCTACTTGAATTATATTGAAATCATGCTCCTTGTGTGTGGCTATTGAGCCGAAATTGTAAAGGTTTGATAAATATTTTGTGTTTGAGCCTTAGTAACGAAAATGAAATATGGATGTGTCGTGATTATTGATATATGTGTACATGAGCATTTGAATGATATCCGGGCTAAGTCCCGAAGGCATTTATGCTAGTGATTATATCCGGGCTAAGACCCGAAGGCATTCGTGCGAGTTGTTATATCCGGGCTAAGACCCGAAGGCAATTGTGCAAGTTACCAAATCCGGGTTAAGACCCGAAGGCAATTGTGCTTGTGGTTATATCCGGTCAAATCCCGAAGGTACGTGAATTCGAAAATGAGCAATCTTGCTGTAAAAATTTCAGTTTATACAGTTGTGAAAATTCCAGCAATGAGGTATGTTCGTATGTGCTTGAATTAGTTGAGTCCTTACAAGTAAGAATTCGCTCAGTTGATAAACAAGCTACCGGCCTTTGGCTAAGTTGTTCTTTTGTGTATAAACATAAGGGTCGGTAATGTGAAGTAAGTATGATTATGAGAATGTGTATTAATAAAGTGATTCATTTAGTTATGTAAACGTAATACTTTAGTCAAAGCTGATTTCATTACTTGAGACTTACTAAGCATTAAAATGCTTACCCGTTGCTTTGGCTCTGTTTTATAGATTTTGCTTGTTAGCTATCGGATTCGGGATCATCGAAGTCGAAGTCATCCACACTATCAAAGCCCCCATTTTGGTACAATTTTGGTTGAACTTTGAAATGGCATGTATAGGACTACCCTTTGGTTGTAGGTCATGTACCTTTCGGTTTTGTGTAAACTTGGATAGCCATGCGAAAATGGCTTATATCGTTTTAGCATAGTACTATAATCATTTGTATGTTGATCATTATGAGGTATGGAATGGTTTTGAAATGATTAGCCATTGGAATGGTTAATCATGATCACACTTTGTGCTATATATGCAAAAGGCCAATTGAATCATGGAAATCATGAAATAGGTAAAGCCTACCTTAAAGGCGAATCTTGACAGAAGAAGTGATGTGGATGTGAAAAATCACTAAAAATAGTAGGAATGGTATTAAATAGTGAGTAATTTTGTAAGTGAACCTTGATGAATCTACTTTCATATGGAAGAAACGAAACGGTCATATGAGTTATATATTAAGAGATATTAAAGTTCTCGTGAAACAGGGCCAGAACGGTTTCTGGATCCCCTATTCCGACTTTGGAAATTCATTGTAAATTAACCAGAGATAATTAGGAGTCATGCCATATATTTATAGATTCCTCTCTGAGTCTAGTTTCTATGGAAACAAACGGCATCATATTGAAGCCCATGCAGGAGATATCCAATTCGTAATGCGTGAAGGTCAGTGTAGTCGAACCCTAGATTAGGGGAGACTTTAACTAATAAACTGTACTAATTGGCCTGACCAAACATTCTAGAAAAAATTATTTTGATGGACTTCTAGTTTCAGGGAAAATTTACAAAACTGGTTTTCGAGCTTTAAAACTCAAGATATGATTTTTGAGGCGACAGTGATGCAGTAACCAGCTAGTCTGGAAAATTTTTTTTATGGACTGTGAAACAATTAAGTTAAGTCTGTGTGCACCTTGTGTTCGACTCCGGTAACGGACTCGGGTACGGGGTGTTACAAAAACCGTAGGAAGGAGAGAGGTAGGAACAAGAGGGATGCGGAGCCCTCAAATTCCTTTCTAAGGCCTAAGAAAAAGGCCAGAGTTGATGGGCTAGTTACAGTTGGGGCCCCTGTTGTTGCTACTGGACCGCAGCCCTATACTGACTATGGGAGACACCTCCTGGAAAAAGGATTGGGGCATGGTTGAGATGCGGGTCATTGGAGCACCGTATTAGAGATTGTCCATAGAGATTCGATCAGGTGCAAGCTACAGGTTTGGGTACTTTTCAGCTGTCGAGAGGTGTTCAGCAGCCATCGAGGGGCCATGGTCAGGCCAGAGGTAGTAACGATTTGGACCGTGGAGAAAGAGCACTGGACAGAGGTACTGGTCATATTGAGGTGAGGTAGCCAGCTCTGGTTTATGCTACATGTCACCGAGAGGATAGAGATGCTCCAGATGTTATCACGGGTACATTCTTTATCTATAATGTACCTTATACTGCACTGATAGATATAGGATCTACCCATTCCTATAAAGCTTGTAATGTGTCTGAGACTTTAGGTATCTTGGTTGAGAGTACTACGAGTGAGGTGACTTTGTTGAACCCATTGGGGTAGTCAGTAGTGGTAAATAAACTGTTTAGGAATGTACCTTTGGAGGTTCAAGGAGTTGTCTTTTTGGTGGATTTGATGGAACTTTCTTTTGGAGAACTTGACTTAATTCTGGGAATGGACTGGCTGGTTAAGCATTGTGGAAGCTTGGATTGTGCTACTAAAAAGATGGTATTAAGAACTGCGGAGGATATCGAGGTAATTGTAATTAGGGGCGTCAAAATTTTTTGTCAAATGTGATTTCTACATTAAGGGCCAAGAAATTGGTTCGTAAGGGTTGTGAGGCGTATCTAACCTACATCAATGTTTCTGATTTTGGGGTTTCTTCTGTTAAGGATATCAGAATAGTCAAAGGCTTTCCGAATGTTTTTTTAGATAAGCTGCCTAGGTTACCTCCAAATCGTAAAGTTGAGTTTGGGATTGAGCTCCTGCCTGGTATAGCACCAGTGTCCATCGCCCCTTATAGAATGGCACCGAAGGAGCTTGTGGAGCTTAAGGCTTAAATTCAAGAGTTATTGGATTGTGGTTTCATCCGACCTAGTGTGTCTCCATGGGGAGCACCAGTTTTGTTTGTGAAAAAGAATGATGGATCCATGCGTATGTGCATTGATTACCGATAATTGAATAAATTTACTGTTAAGAATAAGTACCCCTACTGAGGATTGATGATATGTTCGACCAGTTTTGAGGAGCTTCAATTTTCTCTAAGATTGATCTCCGATCGGAGTACCATAAGCTAAGAGTCAAGGAGACTGATGTATACAAAAC
This sequence comes from Gossypium arboreum, assembly GCF_025698485.1. Taxonomy (NCBI): domain Eukaryota; kingdom Viridiplantae; phylum Streptophyta; class Magnoliopsida; order Malvales; family Malvaceae; genus Gossypium; species Gossypium arboreum. The sequence continues at coordinate 31,795,741 of NC_069076.1, forward strand.
AACCTTTATGACTCGTTATAGTCATTATGAGTTCCTAGTGATGCCGTTTAGAGTGACGAATGCACCAACGACTTTTATGGATATGATGAACTGAGTGTTCCAACCCTATCTGGATCGGTTCATGGCAGTTTTTATTAATGACATTTTGGTGTATTCGAGAACTGAGGATGAACATGATGCACATCTTCGAGTGGTCCTGCAGATTCTGAGGGAGAAACAACTGTACGCCAAGTTCAATAAGTGTAAGTTCTAGTTACGAGAGGTAACATTTCTGGGCCATGTGGTACCTATTGAAGGGATTAAGGTTGATCCTCCAAAAATTGAGGCGGTTTTGGATTGGAAGCTGCCTAAGACTATATCTAAGATTCGCAGTTTTCTAGGACTGGCAGGGTATTATCGGCATTTTGTAGAGGGGTTTTCACTGATTGCAGCACCTTTGACTAAGTTATTGCGTAAGGGGGTGCCGTTTAACTGGGCTAATGCGCAGCAAGAGAGTTTTGAGAAGTTTAAGAAAGTTCTGACTGAGGCCCTTTTCTTGATTCAGCCAGAGACTGGGAAAGAGTTCATTGTCTACAGTGATGCATCACATGTCAGTTTGGGATATGTGTTGATACAGGATGGTAAGGTTGTAGCATATGTGTCTCATCAGCGTAAGATGCATGAGGTGAATTATTTGACACACAACTTGGAGTTGGCCGCAGTAGTATTCACACTGAAAATTTGGAGGCATTATCTGTAATGTGAGAAGTGTATCATTTACACTGATCACAAGAGCCTCAAGTATCTCCTCACTCAAAAGGAGCTAAATCTTAGGCAGCGTATATGGATTGAGCTGCTAAAAGACTATGATTGTAGGATCCTGGGAAGGCCAATGTGGTGGCAGATGCATTGAGTCGTAGAGCTATGACTGATCTGAGGGCGATGTTTGCTCGCCTCAGTTTATTTGATGATGGTTGTTTGTTGGCTAAGCTCCAAGTTAAACCGATGTGGGTTGAGCATATTAAGGGTAAACCGTTAGAAGATGAATCACTGGGTCTTCCTTTTCGGCAGGTTAAGAGTGGGGATACTATGGATTTTGGACTGAATAGTGAAGGGGTGCTCTATTTCCATGGGAGAATATGCGTATCGAAGGATACAAATTTGAGACAATCTATACTGCGAGAGGCGTATAGTAGTACATATGCTATGCATCCTGGTGGGAATAAGATGTACCGAAACCTTCGAGAATTATATTGGTGGTCTAGTCTTAAGCGTGAAGTCACCAACTTTGTAGGTAAATATCTAACTTGTCAGCAGGTTAAGGCTGAACATCAGTTACCTTCAGGGTTGCTTCAGCCAGTTAAGATTTCACTTTGGAAGTAGGAGAGAGTGACTATGGACTTCGTTAGTGGGCTGCCCTTAATGCCTACTAAGAAGGATTCAGTATGGGTCATCATGGATCAATTGAACAAATCTGTTCATTTCATACCAGTTCGTAGTGATCACTCCTTGCAGAAGCTTGCTAAACTGTATGTGTTTGAGATAGTAAGACTACATGGGGTACCAGTTTCCATAATATCTGATAGGGATCCTCGCTTCACATCTCAGTTTTGGAAGAAGTTGCATGAAGCTCTAGGTAAAAGTTGGACTTTAGTACTGCGTTCCATCCTCAAATAGATGGTCAGCCAGAGAGGGTGATTCTGATACTGGAGGACATGTTAAGGAGTTGTGTGTTTGAATTCCAAGGCAGTTGGGAGGATTACTTGCCACTAGCAGAGTTTGCTTATAACAATAGCTATCAGTCTAGCATTCAGATGGCACCTTACGAGGCATTATATGGTCGTAGGTGTTGTACTCCTTCATGTTGGACTAAGTTGGGCGAGTGGCGTGTTCTGGGCCCTGAATTGATTTCTGACACCGAGGAAAAAGTTAGAATAATTCGGCATCGACTGAAGGTGGCATCAGACAAACAGAAGTCATATGCGGATTTGAAGCGTAAGGAGATTGAGTATTCTGTAGAGGACTTTGTTTTTCTCAAGGTCTCGCCATGGAAGACAGTACTGAGATTTGGACAGAAGGGCAAGTTGAGCCCTAGGTTTATTACGCCTTACTGCATACTGAAACGTGTGAGGCCAGTTGCATATCAGTTAGAGTTATATCCAGAGTTAGACCGGATTCACGATTTATTTCAAGTCTCTATGCGGAGGCATTACCGCTCTAATCCCACGCTTGTTATTTCGGTTGAGGACGTTGAGGTTAAGCCAGATCTGACTTTTGATGAGGAACCATTTTAGATATTGTATAGCGATGTAAAGATTTTAAGGAAGAAGTCTATTCCACTGGTTAAGGTTCTTTGGCGGAATCATAGCTCTGAGGAGGCCACGTGGGAACCTGAGGGGGCGATGCGACAACAACACCCTCATCTGTTCTGATCAGGTAAATTTCAAGGCCGAAATTTTCTTTTAAAGGGTAGAGTTGAAATGCCCAAAAATCCTAGGTATTTATTGTTGTATAGTTGTAACACAATTGCATGTCTGCTTCACTGGTTAAGTGTCCTGGGAAGTGTCTAAGATGTCTTGGGTTCAAGCCTTGGCTTGTGTAAAAATTTTGTTTTAAATGGATAAACTCATGTCTCTAGGCAGTAGCCTTTTAAATAAAAATAGGTAAAACATGTTAGAAAGAGCCTGTTGATCTAAGGGATAGTGGCGTGGCATTGTTACTGAAGGTCTTGAGTTCGAGTCTTGCTTTGCGCAAAGATGTTTTATTTTGCTGCTAGTGTCATGGGAGTGTTCTAACATAGCCGAAACTTTGGTTCCGAGGGAGTTTAAATTAGATGGTTGAGAGATTGGAGGAGAGTTTCAAGGAGTGGATCAAGGGATTGGTGGTCGATTTGAGTGATTTGGTGAGGAAAATAAGGGATTTTGAAAGGAGTGGGAGAGTTAGTGCCGAATCTGAACTCCTACTTCTCAGAATTCGACTTTAGTTTCCTTCTCTCCTCACTTTTTGTTCCTAACAATTGCTTTCGGGTTCTTTTCACTCTTTGTTTTGGTAGCCGAATATTGTTATTGACCATTCGGGTACTTTTCGTGTTGGCCTATTTTAATTTTTCTCTTCACTACAGTGCCTTTACTGATCGATTTTCTTATCTTCCTCTACTACTCTGGCAGTCTTTCTCTCGTTTTCTTTGCTTTTACTAAATCTTCGTTCTCTCCCTTCCCTCAATCGGTTTTGTTTTAGCCAATTCTCTGCTCTTCTCCCTCTCTCAAGCTTTGGTCAAATACTCCCTTTTCCCTCTTTTCTTTCTCCCAATTCTTTTTACTCTCTTCATTTTGTTGTTTGGCCGAATACACAACCTTTCTTTCTCATTTTCTTTCGGTTTCGACATTGTCATTTGATCAATCGGTTCTAGTGTACGGTTGATTTCTCTTTCTTTTTCTCTCACTATACGGTTAGTCTTGTATCTAATATATTATTACTGTCGATTTACTAGGAGTGTATTGGTTGTAGCCTTTACCTCTGTGGTATTGTGTGATCGTTCAGGGTAGATCAATTGCTTCCTTTCCCCTACACTTGGGTTGCGTCTTCGGTAAGTGGTTAATCATTTGGTTCAATCTGATCGTGTGAATAAATAGTAACTGGAACTCGGTTTTAAGGCAGTTAATCGCCTAGGAGCATATAATCAACCTTTTTTAGCGGTTTAAGTGGACTGAGCCATCTTAGCTCTATTAAGGCAAGTGACAATCTCCCTTTTGGACAAGTAAAATAAGAACGGTCGCGGTAACCCTATCATGAAGGACTAACGGTGTGTTATGTTTGACTATAGGTTGGAGTACACGGAAGTGGGGTGCGCACTTTTACAATTAAGCTGTGTAACACAATCCTAACTTTGGAAACTGGAAAAAGCCTGAATAAGTGAACGACGATGCCACACGGGCGTGCGCTGGCTCGTGTGGCTGTCCATGTGACTAAACATGGGTGTATGATCGTCGAGGCCATCCATGAGTGATTTCATGGGCTGAGGCCGTTGTGGGCCATTTCGAGCCGAACTGGGCAGTCTGGGCCCCACGGGCATGTGGGCCCTACACGAGTAAACTACACAAACATGTGGAGGATATTAGGCCAGGCTATGTAATTCACACGGCCAAGGCCATTTCTAGGCTACGTAGGCTGCACGGGCGCATTATGGGCTTTCGGCCTATTTTCACTGTTTGACAGCTAAGGTTGCACGGATCACCCGAGACGACTATGGACCTACTGTTGGGTCGGTAAGTGTACTTGGACCCCAAACCAATAAAATGACTATTATGCCCATGTGTGATAAACTAACTGTTATGTTCCTATGAGATGTTTGATTATATTTGAGCATGCCACTTTAGACATATTGAATACACGTATGATATTATGACACGTCACGACATGATGTATGATGTGTTGCATGGGGATCGGTTTATTATCAATGGAGGAAGAGTAATGTACTAGCAGCTCTGCTGCATATATTGTTTAGTGCCGCAACCAGTACTACTTAGAGTGTAGGGATGGGTGGGTTGATTATATCCCCACATGGAGTGCAGGGTTGGACGGAGATGGAGTGTAGAGGCTGGTTGGGTAGGATCTCTTGATTGCATATCTGTACTGTACTGTCACTGAGATGGGCTCTGACCCAAACTGATACTAATACTGTAACGGGCTAAGGCCCTAACTGATAATGAACGGTCACTGGATTGGGCTTAGACTTAGACTATGTTTACTCACTATTTGTTTATTTGATATGGGATTACACACTAAGTTTTCATAACTCACCCATCTATTTATCTGTACAGGTAATCCCCAATCTTAGGCGGATCGATGCTGCGAAGGACTCAAAGGTGGCTACACAACCACATGTACTTCCGTATTTAATGTTTAAATTATAAGTAATTTTATTTTGGGTATTTTTAATGTAATAAGGCCTCTTTGAATTGTATTTTTAGGTTGGGTTTTTAATTTTCTTTGGTTATAACTGCTAGTATTAGGAACTCGATTTTTAAAAAGAAACAACATTTTCACAAAGTAAATGCAAGAGCGCAATCGATTTAGGAAACTTTCGCTATAAAACGATATCTTGACATTCAAAAACTTTTCAAAGTAAATACCTTTTGCTTGGGATGCAAGTTTAAGATTAATGACATGTTTTAAAATCATCAATAAGATCACACAACGAAGTTAAATTTGGAAAAGGTTTTTCAACGATATCACACTTTGCGAAAAAACACTTTAATGTGACATCGCCAGATTCGTCTATAAAGTCCAGGCTGGGTTTGGGGTGTTACACTATTATTATACGTAAATTCAATTAATGGCAGGTATCGTTCCCATGTTCCTTCAAACTTAAGAATGCAATATCTCAACATATCCTCGAGTACCTAAATAATCCGCTCGGATTGACCATCTATTTGCAGATGAAAAGCAATACTAAAGTGTAGCTTCGTACCTAATGCATCTTGCAGTTTCTTCCAAAACCGCAATGTAAACCTTGGATCTCTATCCGAAATAATAGAAGTAGGTACTCCATGCAATCTTACAATCTGAGAAATGTACAACTCAGTAAGTTTATCAAGTGAATAATCTGTATGCACAGGAATGAAATGAGCTGATTTTGTCATTCTATTAACAACCACCCATATTGCACTTTCTCACTCAGAGACAGGGGCAAACCTGATACAAAATCCATCGTGATTCTATCCCATTTCCACTCAAGAATCATAATCGGCTGATGTAACCCAGATGGTACCTGATGCTCAGCCTTGACTTGCTGGTAGATTAAACATTTCGAAATGAATTCAGAGATATCACGCTTCATACCAGACCACCAGTAAAGTTGTTTCAGATCGTTATACATCTTCATACTTCCCGAATGAACAGACAAATGACTACTATGTGCTTCGTTCAAAATCATCTGAATCAACTCTAAATTTCTCGGAACACATATTCGGCCTTTGAATCTTAAACAATCATCAAAATCAACTTGAAATTCTGAATCAAGATTTGAATCACATTGAACTTGTTTTGCCAACATTCCATTATAAGTTTTCTGAGCTCCATAAATCTGCTGTAAAAACAATGGTCTCGCTTTCAACTCAGCTACAATTGAGTTGTCATTAGATAGAGCTAACTGATTATTCATTGCATGTAAAGCAAAATAGGGATTTTTGGCTCAAAGCATCAGCAACAACATTAGCCTTTCTCGGATGGTAGTCAATCACAATCTCGTAATCTTTCAATAATTCCAACCATCTTCATTGTCATAAATTCAGATCTTTTTTGAGTCATCAAATATTTTAAGCTTTTGTGATCAGAATAAACGTGACATTTCTCACCGAACAGATAATGGCACCAAATCTTCAACGCGGACACAATAGCTGCTAATTCTAAATTGTACATCGGGTAATTCTTTTCATGTGGCTTCAATTGTCTCAAGGCATAAGCTATAACTTTGCCTTCCTACATCAAAACACAGCCCAAAACATTCAACTATGTATCACTATAAATTATGAATTCTTTACCTAATTTTGGCTGAACTGACACTGGAGTTTCAGTTAGTAAGGCTTTCAACTGATCAAAACTTTTCTGGCATTTTTCTGACCACTCGAACTTAACATCTTTCTGAAGGAATCTCGTCAATGGAGTTGTAATCATTGAGAAACCTTTTAAGAATCATCTGTAATAACTGACAACTCCCAAGAAACTTTAGACTTTAGATATATTTCTTAGAGGTTTCCAATCTATTATTGCAGAAATCTTACTATGATCTGCCCGAATAACCGATGCTGACACAATATGCCTCAGAAAACTAACTTCATGCAACCAAAATTCACATTTACTGAACTTCAAAAATAACTACTTATCACGCAAAGTCTGTAGTACTATTCTTAGATGTTCAGCATGCTTGGATTGATCACAAGAATAAATCAATATGTCATCAATAAACACTACAACAAATCTATCCAAATATGGTCTAAAGATCCTATTCATTAGGTCCATGAAAACAACAGGTGCATTCGTTAGTCCGAAAGGCATAACTAAAAACTCATAATGTCCGTACCTCATTCGAAAAGTAGTTTTCGGCACATCAGAGTCATGAACTCGCAACTGATAGTAACCTGATCTCAAATCTATCTTTGAAAATACTGTAGCCTATTTCAGCTGATCAAACAAATCATCTATTCTGGGCAGAGGATATTTATTCTTAATAGTTACTTTATTGAGCTGTTGATAGTCGATGCACATTCTCATAGTTCCGTCTTTCTTTTTCACAAACAAAACTGGTGCACCCCAGGGAGAACAACTCGATCGTGCAAATCCTCTATCAACTAATTCTTGCAACTGAGCTTTCAATTCTTTTAACTCTATCGGAGCCATTCTGTATGGAGTTATCGATATCAGTGTAGTTCCTGGCACTAACTCAATGCCAAACTCAACCTTTCGAATTGGTGGTAAACCCAGTAACTCTTCGGGAAACACATCTGGATACTCACATACAACTGGAACTGATTTGATCTTCATTTCAGTCACTTTCATATCAAGCACATAAGCAAAATAAGCTTCGCAGCCCTTTCTCACATATTTCTGAGCTAACATCGATGAAATGACTACTAGTAAACCATTCAAATCATCTGACTCAATCTAGATAATCTCATTATTCTAACATATCAAATCTATCATTTTTCGTTTGCAATTCGCAACAGCATCATGTAACGTTAACCAATCTATACCCAGGATTATATCAAACTCATCAAATTGAAACAACATCAAATTAGCCGAAAATCAATTATCCCGAATCATGAACGTACAATTGTTGCATACTTTATCAACCAAAACACACCGCCTAAAGGGTTTGATACTCTAATAAAAAATTCAGTAGACTCTACAGGCAAAGTCTTTCTAGATACCAAAGTTTCACATACATAAGAACGAGTCGATCCTGGATCTATCAATGCAATTACAGTAATATCATAGAGGGTGAAAGTACCAGTAATAAGATCTGGAGACGAAGCTTTTTCGCGAGTGCGAATAGCATAAGCTCTGGCACGTACATGAGCCTTAGATCTAATAGTAGTGTCTTTAGTTCCCCTCTGACTACTACTCATATTACCTGTGTTTCTGGGTGGTCTACCTCAAGCTAACGTGTTACTCGGCCTAGTATTCTGTACCATCTCTTGCTCAACCATCTAAGGGCATTCATGGATGAAGTGATCCAATGATCCACATTTGAAATGGGCCTGATCATTCAATCTACAGGCACTGGGATGTCGTTTACCTTAATGTTTGCACCTAGGTCGGTTAGGCCTGATGTTACCAACACTAGCTACTGAGGTAGCTTTCAAACTCACAGGTGGTCTATCTCGGTCACGTCTAGAATAACCCGTAGTAGCCTTTGAATAGCTAAATTCATCTCAAAATTTCTTGGATGCCGAATGAAATGACTTACTTGATGACCTTTTTCGCGAATCTCTAGCTTCAAAATTAGCTTTTCTTTTCTATTTTCCATGTTCTTCAGCTTTGCATGCTCACTCGACGAGTATCACAAACTCTTCCGTTTCCAGAATCTCGACTAACAGCCTGATGTCTTTATTCAAACCATCTTCAAATCTTTTACACATTATAGCTTTAGGCAACCACATTCTCATCCATATTGACTTAATCTCACAAATTCTCGTTCATCTTTCGTAACAGACATACAACCCTGTTTCAGCTCAAGAAGCTCTTTGCGTTTTTGATCTATGAATCTCTAACTGATGTACTTCTTTCTAAACTCAATTTGAAAGAATTCCCAAGTGACTCATTTTTTTGGAACCACAAATATTAACATTTTCCACCAATGATACGCCGTATCTCTCAGAAGTGAAACAACACATTTAAGACATTTATCAGGAGTACATGACATTTTGTCAAACACTCATATCATATTCTCAAGCCAAAACTCAGCTCCCTCAGCATCATCATCAGTAGTAGCACAAAACTCTTCAGCCCCATATTTTCTAATTTTCTCAACCGGAGGCTTACTTAATTGAATCAGATTCACAACTTCTGGCATGGCAGGGACTTGTGGAGGATTATGCGAAGTGAAGGTTGTGGAGCAGCCGAACTAGTTCTAATATACTGAGTAAACCACTCATTCATCATCTGGAAGAAGGCTTATTTAGCCTCTCCCTCATGGCTACTCATAATCGGCCTTGAATCAGCTAGCGCTGCCCCTTGAGTAGGAGTGGACGCATTACTTTCCACATCATTAGCTACGGCTCGATCGGGATCCGTTTACTATATGATAAACACATTTTAACTATCACGAATCATCACGCTATCATAGTTTATACATACGGCATGTATAACTAGGCTCTCACACGCTACATTTGTAACAGCCCGGTTTTAACTAAATTATAACAATGGTTTCGGGACCACAAATTTGAGGTCATAAAATTATTTTAATATTATTTTTTTTGGTGTTTGCATTATGTGAATATACATGTTTGAAAATTTCGTGAGCTAATTTTATTATTTAATAGCTCAATCTAAGAAAAAGGACTTAATCACGTAAAATGCAAAAGTAGCATGCTATAAATTAAAAGTGCCAAATTGCTATGGCTTGTTAAATGGGAGGTCCTTATGATGTTATTATGACATTGATAAGGTAAATCGACATTAATGGCCTTATATTATGTGTTTTTAAATGGTTTTAATAAGGTTAAAAAGGTAATTAGATTATTAATGATATATTAGATAAAAACAAATGAAATTATCATCATTTTAGTTCATCCTAGCAAAAAATAAGAAGAAGAAGATAGCCATTTAGAGATTTTGATATTCGACACAAATTTGGCTTGATTGAGGTATGTATTTTGCTCGGTTTTTGATGATTTCTACGTTTTTGTGATTGTTGCTTTGAGTTTTAGCTAGCCCATACTTCAATTTTTGAAAGTGTTGATGATTTTGAAAGTTTCCATTGATGGATGCTTGTGTTTTATGATGTTTGATGATGAATTATGCAAGCTTGGTGTTTGATATACATGTTTAATTAAGTTATATTTGATAAAAATGCTTATTGTGGATTAAATTGTGAAACTTGAAAATTTAGGGGTCTAAATGTGAAATAAATGGAATGAATGGGCTGCTAGGGACCAAAGGAAAATTAGGTCTAAATGAGCATGTTGAAATTTTGTGTATTTTGAGTTGTTTTAAAATAAGGACTAAATTGAGGAATGTGAAATATTAGGGGATAATGTGCAAAATGCCCATTTATATGTTTTTGGGTGAAATTGAATGATTATGTGATTGAATAAGTTAATTTTGAATACATCTAGATCAAGAAAGGAGGAATTTGGATCTAGATCGGGGGAAAACTAAAGTTATCGACTAAACGATTCAATTCACCATTTTAGTATCCGAGATAAGTTCGTACATGATAAAAATTGTTACAATTATGTTTTCAATACTTTAATAATGCATAAATTCTATATATGTGACTACGATTGTGTATGATGACAAATCGACTATGTTTGGCACTTAGTGTGCTTTTCAAAATAGCTTCGGCTATATATAGCACTTAGTGTGCGAATTGTAATAGCTTCGGTTATATGAGGCACTAAATGTACGATACCGATATAGCTTCGTTTAATGTAATGGCACTAAAGTGTACGATACCGATATAGCTTCGTTTAATGTGATGGCACTAAGTGTGCAAGATCGTTATAGCTTCAGCTAATCATTTATACACTAAATGTGTGAGTGCTTATAGCATTGAAAGATTTTCGAATGATTTAATGTGTTGAACAAAGAGGTGAGAATGAAATAAGTAAATACGGGAAAGTACAGGTACGTACGATACCTATGTGGTAGTTGATATTATGTGTATGAAGCTTGATAAATTTGTATATACATGATAAATGGTCATGGATTAGAATTGAATGATGATATAAGAGCTACTAATTGTTTTTTAATTGATGATTTGTATATTGATGATTTGGTATGTTATGAGTCTTGATATAAGCCATGAGTTTTGGCTTATAAATGTGGTATGTATAGCTATCTAAGTTGGTTTGAATTATGTGTTTGGTAAGTGTTATATGTGATGTTTATAATGCTTTATGAATTGGTTTGGTTTGAGATGATGATATGATGAATTTTGTGGTATGAAATAGATAATATTTTGATGAATTAGTGAATATGGAATATATGCAAGTTGTGATGATTTTGGCATAATGATTTTGTATATTTTGAATGTCGAATTGAGTAGTTTAAATGGTTGGTGATAGATGGCATGTTATGTGTGTGAATTTTGTATGTTTTAGGTTGCCTATAAGTGTATTGAAATGGTGCCAAATTGGTTTCTACATGGGCATGAGATTAGGGTGGTAAATTGGCTTTGCAAATGGCCTATTTTTGTCCACACGGGCAGAGACACGAGCGTATGTCTCAATCGTGTGTGACAGACGGTCATGTTACATGACCGTGTGTCCCTTAGGGTACCCTTTCGAATTAAAGTCAGTATACCCTATAGTTTTGACATGGCCTAGACACACGGGCATGTCTATTGGCCGTGTGAGGCATAAGGTCGGGCACATAGAAGTGTGGTCGGCCGTGTGACCCAAGTCAGTAACCTCCCTTAGATTTCACACGATCTAGCACACGAGCGTGTCCTCGGTCATGTGGTACATGTCAGTATGTATGACCTGTTTTCACATGGCTTGTGATACGGGTGTGTCTGGTGGCCGTGTGAGGCACATAGCTTATTCAAATGAGCGTGTGACCCTGTAAATAAAGAAAATTTTCTATGTTTCTTAAAGTTTGTAAATGTTATCAGTTTAGTCTTAAACCTCGTTTAAGCATGTTTTAAGGTCTCGTAGGACCTTATAAGGGACAAAATGATTGAAATGAATAGATTATATTTATGATTGCAGAAATGTATGATTTATGTTTTGATTGATCGATAATGCCTCATAACTGTAACAATCTGGTTTAGAACCTAGTTAGAATAGTGGTTTCAGGATCACAAATCTGAGTCAGAAAAATAGTTTTATATTATATTTCGTGCTTATTATATGTTAATTAGTATGTGTGAAAATTTTGTATGAAAATTTGATCGTTTGTGTGCTCGATTTGAGAAAAGGACTTAATCACGTAAGATGAAAAAGTTGCTGGTTATTTCTTAAAAGTGTCTATTTGATATGGCTTATTATTTGTGAGGTCCTTATGTGGTTATGTGACCATTGAACATATGAGTGGACATTAATGGCCTTAATATAATGGTTTATTAATGTTTTAATGCAAGGGTAAAATGGTAAAATGAATATTAATGTTATATTAATTAAAACCAAAGCTAAATTTTAGCTTATTTCTTTCATCCATTGTCGAGAGTACAAGAAAAGGAAAAGGGAAAAAGAGTTCTACGGTTCGGCCATTGTTTTGTTTAATTAAAGTATGAGTTTTTTTCCGTTTTTGATAATTTCTACGTTTTTGTGATCGTTGCTTAGGGTTCTATCAAGCCCATGTTTGAATTTCTGACTTTGATGATGATTTTGAGTTGAGCCATTGATGAAACTATGAGTTTTATGAAGTTTGATGATATTAAATGGAAGATATATGTTAGATTACTAAGTTTTTTTCTTTCAATTTTTAATGAATTTGAGTTATTTGGACTAAATTGTAAAAAGAAATTTTGAGGGACTAAAATGTGAAATAAATTAAATATATGGACTTATATGAATACTATAAAAAATTGGCTAAACATATGTGTAAGGAAATTTTATTTATTTTGTGATTTTGTGAATTAGGGACTAAAATGTCAAAATGTGAAAATATGAGGGCAAATTTGTAAAATGCCATAAATATGTGTTTTTGGATTGAATTGAATGATTTGGTGAATAAAAAAGTTACATTTGAATTTATAAAGATCAAGAACTAAAGAAAATGAAATTAGATCGGGGGAAAACGAAAGTCGTTGAATAGTCATTCGTTTCCGTTCATTTTCGTATGAGGTAAGTCAAAATACAAATAAATGTGTTTGAATCAATTTATTTATGCTTATATGCAATTGAAATGAATTGAATGGCTTTGGGAGATGAATATATGAAATTGTGAAAGCATCGACAGTGTTTCGACATCCGAAAAGCCCCGTACGAACCTTAGGAATAGTTAGGATACATATGCCATGACATAGGATCCGATATGTGTTTTCGTATAAGACCACGTCAGGGACATTGGCATCGACTTATGATTTACGAGTAAAACCATGTCTGGGACATCGGCATTGTATTTGATTTCGTGTAAGACCTTGTCTGGGACAATGGCATCGATGTTTGATTACATGTAAGACAACGTTTGGGACATTGGCATTGTACAAGTTTTTCGAGTTATCTGCGTATCCTTATGTTTCCAAACGGTTCAACGGGTATTCCAAGAAATGAATGAATATATGAGATGTGTATTTGATTCAAGTACGTTTGAAATGTCTACTATATTTAAGTATAAAAGGTAAGTATATGTACAAGTGATGATAAGTGAGATAAGTATGAGAAAATATGCTATATGTGTAAATAAATTGGGAATTTGTGAAATGTATTTTAGCTATGTGATTTGTGATTATATTTGGTTAAGGAGTATATGTATATTATGATGCTTATATGTTTATGATGTTAAGTTTATTTGTATATGGCTTACTAAGCTTTTGAAAGCTTACTTTGTGTGTGTTTTCAATTGTTTTATAGATATCGTAGCTACCGGGACTCAAGGATCGTCGAGGATCATCACCTCACTATCAAACTATATTTTGGTACATTTTGAAAGTGTAAATATTGAAGTATGGCATGTATAGGCTAGAGGTGTTTGAATATGATTGGTTAAGTGTATATTTAGCCATGTGATATGGCTTAATTATGGTTTAACTTATGCTTTGATTTTGGTATATGATATGTGATGCAAATTATGTTTATGTGATATGTTCATGAATGGCCAAGTGAATTGGTCTATTCGGTAAGTTTTGATGTGTGCTTATTTGAGGATTTGGTAGGTTTTAGTATGAGAACGAATGAATTTAAATGAGGTCATGAAACAAATGTTCAGATATGATTTTGTTTTATGATTTGGCATAATTTGGTATGGTTATTAAGCATGAAATTGGTTGATAATAAAATGGTATGATTTATATATGTTTTGGTTGTGGTTTGGCTGAGAAAATTGGTATGAAATGTGTTTGGTTTATGCTTGTAGGAATGACCCAAGATGGGTGGAAAATTGGCTTTGCAAGTAGCCTATTTTTTCCACACGGTCATGTTACACGGCCATGTGTCCCCTGGGTACCCTACGATTTTAGGTCAGTATACCCTACAGTTTTGACACGGCCTAGACACACGGGCATGTCAAGAGGTCATGTGTGGAACACAACCATGGCACATGGGCATGTGTGGAACACAACCATGGCACATGGGCATGTGTGGCCATTTCGAAAGGTATACGGGCTAGACACACAGGCATATGGTCGGTTGTGTGAAGTTCGCACTTGATTTGTGGAATTTAATTCGCCACACAAGCCCATATTTTAACCATATTTTGTTCGGTAATGTTTCGCTTTACACTTTACGCCCATGTCCTAAGGTAGTGTCCTTCACACGGCTGAGATATATGACCGTGTCTCTGCATGTGTGTTTACTACTGGCCATTTTGTTTTGCATAATTAGGGTGTAGGGGACACATGGCCGGATCACAAGCCTATGGGGTGGACCGCGTGTCACACACGGCCTAGACACATGCTCGTGTGTCCAACCGTGTGGACAATTTCTAGGCTATTTTCCAAGCCATTTGCCACCCTTAAACACTCACATACTAAATTCCACTTCGTAGCATGCAACGTGGCACATTTGGCTACTCAAGCATTCACATTCATGGTTAATTATGACTTGGTAGTGTCAACGTATCACATACTTAAACCATTAAGCTTTCACATGGCATTCCACACCAATTTCATATCTATTCATCATTATACTACAATTATTGTCATACACATTAATTATATTTCATACATTAAACAAACATGCCATCTATCATACTCATTAACATAAACAACCACAAGCCTCATCAAACATATACATTTAGCATGTAAATCACACTTCACCACAAATCCATCAAGCAACCACATCAAGCATAACACATTTGTATGCATGCACAATTAATTAGGGTTACAACCTAAATAATTGATATAAGCCATCTCTCATGGCCATATACAAAATAATCATAATACCATCATGAGCCAACATATTTAGCTAATCAATATGACACATAACAAAACTACCAAGTCCCTATACATGCCATACTCAAAATGATGAGACTAACTATACCCAAATTGTAACACCCCCGAACCCGGCCTCGACGTTATGGCCAAATTTGGCGATGTCACATTAAAGTGTTATTCGTAAGGCATGATATTGTTTGCAAAACCCAATATTTATTAAACCTCTTTGTGTGATCTAAAGGATGATTTTAAAACTTTTGTTGCTATCAAAAGTATTTACTTTAAAACGTTATTAATTTCAAAACCTCGTTAGTAGCGGAGGCTTTTTAAAACAATTGCGTACTAGCGTTTACTTGTAAAACGTTGTTTCCTTGCTGTAGCTCTTGAAACCATTTACGTATTTGTGGTATTTTTGGAAAGCATTTATCTTTTTGAAAACCTGTGTGTTTTTTCCTACCGCTAGCAATATTAAAGCAAAACAACTATAAATCCCTAAATTAAAAATAAAATCTAGAGATGCCTTATTACATAAAAATACCCAAATTAAACTACTTGTAAAAACAAAGCCAAACTAATAGTAAATACAGTTGTGTGGCCACCTTCGAGTCCCTCGCAGCACCGATCTGCCTAAGACTGGGGATTACCTGTACAGTTAAACAAAAGGGGGAGTTACGAAAACTTAGTGTGTAATCTCTTAATAAATAGACAGTCAAACACACAGTGAGCAAATATAGTCTGGGCCTAAGCCCATATCAGTAACAGAGACAATATTAGTTTGGGCTTTAGCCCATCTCAATACATAAACAATCATGTGTTTGGGCCTTGGCCCATTACAATAACAGTCAACAGTGCAGTAACGATAAACAGTGTAGAAACAATAAACGGTATGCAAGTCCTACCCATCCAGCCTCTACACTCCATCTTCATCCAGCCCTACACACCATGTGGGGATAAAATCAACCCACCCATCCCTACACACCAAAAATATAGCATCATTGCGGTGCTAAGCAAGATTTCAAGCAATATTTGCCAAGATAATAGGCTTAGAGCCATCAGTGATTTGCAGTAGAGCTGCCAGTACAGTACACTTCCTCCAATCATATATAAACCCAACCCCATGCAATGCATCATGCAACATGTCATGTCATATAATAATATTATACATGTACTCAATACAGTTACAAATAGCATGCTAAAATATAAACATACATCATATAGGGAAAAATAGTCATCTTACCATATAAGGGCAGAATAGTCATCTTACCACATAAGGGCAAAATAGTCATTTTACCACATAAGGGCAAAATAGTCATTCAACCACATAAAGACAAAACAATAATTCTACCGCATAACGGAAAAATAGTCATTTCATCACATAGGGGTAATACAATCATTTTACCACAAAAGAGGTCTAGGTACACTTATGGACCCAACAATAGGTTCACAGTCGTCTCGGGCGACCGTGCAACCTTAACAGTCATACAGTGAAAATGGGCCCAAGGCTCATTATGCGGGCCTATGTAAACCCACACGCTCAGGTGGCCCACTAAGCCCAAAAATGGCTTTGGCCGTGTGAACTACACAGCCTGGCCCAATAATATCCACATGTCCGTGTGGGGCTCACAGACCTATGGGGCCCACAAGACCCATTTAGGCCCAATGTGGCCTAAAAAGCCCATGAAATTGCTCATGATGGCCTCTACGATCAAACACTCATGTCTATAAGTTCAGATTACCACACAAGCAAGCACACGCCCATGTGGCATCAAAGATTACATTTTTCAGCTTTTTGTCGATCTATCGTTTGGTAGTGTTTACACACCTATTCACGAAAACATGCGAATATTCCACGAGTAATCCAACCTACATTCAGTCACAAGTTTCGGTTAATTGCAACCCAATTGACCTATCCAAGACCCCCACAAAAATACTTGTCCAAAAGCTTACCTCTCACTTGATTAGATCAGTCGATTATGGCTTGCACACTAAATCCGTTTGCAATAGATTAATCAATAGGCCTTAGGGGTTATCTGCATTCCAACCAACACTTACAAACCATCAAACAAATGAATAGTTTGAACTAGATGAAAAGTCACTTACCAAAAATGTAGAGTCTAGAATAGTAGGAAAGAACAATCGGCCACACCCACACAAGATCGAAAATACAAAGAATGATAGAGGCAAAGTGCAACAATTGTACCCGATTTGTCAAAGAACACTTACAAAATCAAAAACTAAACACAAATAAAAGAGTAAAAAAGAGTAATCGGCCAGGGTACAAGATAGACAGAGGTGATAAGGGAAACGACTTGAAAGAGAAAAGATAGAATAAAACAATAACTGTGGAACCAAAAGCAAGAAGGAGAGTAGAAAGTGTTCGTCTTTAGCAATGCAAGAAGGGGCGCTTCATGAAAGTTGAAAGAATAGAGATGAGGAGAGAAAAAGGTATTCGGCTAAGGTTTGGAGAAGTAAAGAATAATTCCCAAAAGATCAATTCCTCCTCAACCCAAAAAAAAAATGCGAAGAAGAGAAAACAATAGTTATCAAAATGGAGAGCCAATCGAGAACAACTTCGACACTCTAAGCCAAAAATCCTATGACCGATTTTGCTAAAAGGAATTTTCCCAAATCGACACCCCTAGCACTCTCCTCAATTGGCTCCTCAAACTTCTCCAAACGATCACTATCCATATCCCTTCAAAATCTCCTAACTTTTCTCCCCACAATACTCCTAAAATCACTCCATGACCAATTCAAACTCCACTCCGCCCAACAGTGTTTCAGTCAATCTCTACTACCCACACGACGAGTGCAGCAAAATAAAACACTCCACTGCTCAAAGTAGGATTCGAACCTTAGACCTCAAGTAACCATAGTACGCCACTTATCCCTTAGACTAGCAAGCCCTTTCTGTCATGTTTTACCCATATTTATTCAAAAAGCGTACAGTCTCAAGATACGGGTTTAGCTAATTAAAATAAAATTTTTGCATATGCCCATGCTTGAACCCAAGACTTCTCAGACACTTCCCAGGATACTTAACCACTGAGGCAGTCATGCGTTTTGTGTCACATTCTTGCACGATTAAATATTTACGTGCAGCCTCCCGGCTATTCCCATGCTCAAGACCTAATACTTTTAGGCCCAAATTCAGGGCATTACACCAATATTCAATTGACAGCGTGATTGAATCTCCAACGTCCTCTGATCCTCGAGCTGGCTTGGTGACACTATAAGAAAAAGAAAGGAAGGGGGTAAGCTTTAAAGCTTAGTAAGTTCACATGCAAATAAAATGGAACTTAAATAAACATTAATCATACATTTAGCATAATGGACATAGTCTCGCATTTTTATCCCATCTCTTAATTTTACTCTTCATATATATATACTCTTACCCCAAGTTCATCATATCTCATGGTATTCTCATGAGTTCGAGGTACATACCTATGCCACTTGCACAAAATAGCTTACTTTTTTTTTCATCTTGATGTAATCATTAAGATTACTCATTAAGCTTCTCTTGAACTACCCATTGAACACTCAGAATCATATTGGATACATCAGAATCTTGCATCTAAGTGCCCCATATGTAGCCAATGCTACTTCATATCTCATATCACATGTTCGTCGCTTTCGAGCTACTCACAGGTCTGCTCATACAGGCTGTCAGGTATCCGCAACACATGCTGAACTACCTCGCCATCAATAGTATGTACTAGACCACTACCCGGACCGCAATAACATGTGTCTCATAATCATGAACCCAGACCACAACTCATGAGTTCAGATCACATAAATCATGAACTCAGACCGCAACTCATGAGTTCAGATCACATAATTGTCCTAGTTAAATGTCACTTGTATCCTAAACTATTCCTAAGGTTCAAACGGGATTCTTCGATATCACAATTCCATTGAGCTTGCTCGTAATGTTGATTTCAATATCCATAGGACCAATCACATACTCATGAAATAATAAAGCATAATTCATAATAAAATTAAGCATTAAACACATGGTACAACATTACATTAATTATATATATGCTTACCATACATGCAATATTAAAGCATTTAAAGTATGGTACATGTTGCATAATTTGCAAATGAACTTACCTCGGTACAAAATGATAGAAACAAGCTTAATCCTCGTAAACCTTATTTTTCCCTGATTAAGACCCTAATCACGTTTTTCTTAATCTATAATGCCAAATTTAACTTGTTCAATACACACATTGCTCATATCGACCCATGACACATGCTTAAGTAAAATTACCTTTTTACCCCTAACTTTTCATTTATTTACAAATTGGTCTCTAGGATCATAAAATGAAATGCATGCATTTTCTTTGTTACCCAATCCTAGCCGATTCATATTCTAACTCATATCAGCTAATATTTCTCATTAAAACACATTTCTACTACCTACTTCTTCATCTTTTACAAACAAGTCCTTTTTAGGTGTTTCCACTAAAAATCATTTAGTAAAAGATGTTTATCACACATCAAACATTCATATTCCTCTATTAAACATCAAAATACGTGCATATCACACATGGTTAAGTTTTTGAATATGAAACCTAGCTCAAAATAATTGTAGAAAAAGCTAGATCGGTTGATGACAACTTCAAAAATGTAAAGAACATTAAAAAGGGGACTTGGGGGCACTTACATTCAAGCTTGGAATGTTGAAAACCCTAGCTATGAAGACTCCCCAAATTTCGGCACCCTTAGAGAATATGGACATCATTTTTGCTTGATTTTTCCCCTTTTATTCTTTTATTAACCAAATGACCAAAATGCCCTTAAGGCTTTTCTTCCAAATTTTTCCTATTCATGCCTATTTTTGTCCAAAATTTTAGAACTTGGTCAAATTGCTATTTAAGGACCTCTAATTAATAAACCAAAGCAATTTCATGCTTGAAGCTTCTAGAACTTGAGTTTTGCAACTTATTCAATTTAGTACTTAATGTAACATCCTGATTTTCGGGTTTTTTGCGATTCTTGATATTTTAAGTAAGTTTCTAAAATTTGGTATGTGATTATGTAATTCATAATTTGGGTATGTAAAAGGGCTTATGGAAGGCCCATGAGTTGGCCAAAACCCAGTAGATTTTTTTTTAAATTTTGGACTTAGGAGTTAGGGGTTCTGGCGAGTTGCCCTTATATAAAGTTGTGGGTAAAGTGTATGACAAAAAGAGCCTTGGTAAAGTGGCAAGGGTGACACCACTAAGATCTAAAAAAAAGTGGCATGCGGAGCATAGAGGAAGACCTGGGTTCGATTCCCTGGAATCGCAAAGGTAATGTTATTTTTATGCTTGTGCATGCTAGAGTTTAAAGCTGGATGGAACTCTATGGGAGAGAGTTTAAAATAGTCAAGATGCATGGATTAAGGAGGGATAAGGGGAGAGATTTTAGGGATTTGAGAAAGGGATAGAGCTTAGCCAATTTGAAGGGATTAGAGAGGGGATTTCGGTAGAGGGGTATTAGGTTAGCAATTTCGGCATTAGGGTCTTAGCTGTGCCGTTTTCTCTTTTGTTTTAGTTTTCTCTCCTTTCTTCTTCCCTAGCCGAATCTACCATCTTTCCTCTCATATTTTCTCTCTTTTCTTTTTCAAAAACCAGCCCATTACTTTCCTCTACTCATTTATTATCTCTTTTCTTAATCTCTACTTCTGCCGGAATACCGCAAAAGCCGAAATCAGTGAAGATAGGGGGTGCCGATTCTTTGTGACCAGCAACCTTTTCCTTCCTTTTAAATTTTTGGCATTCAATTCCTTTACCTTTTAGGCATCCAGATTCAAGAGGATTAAGACTGTGGTAAGTACTCGAACTCTAAACAATTCCTAGAGTAATTTTTGGCCAAAAGCCGAAACCCCTCTAGTTTAGGGAGGTGGCCGAATGTGGGTATAGGCCTTATGGGGTCTTCTTTTAATATTTTTGTGGTTTATTTAGTGGACAGCAAGGTGTAGTGTCGACTTGGAGTAGCTTGGATCACCGGAGTGGCTAGACCTAGTCATCAATCGCGACAAGGGTAAGATTCCTAAGGCCATTATGGGTGGTGGCCGAATGTGTAAGTATTAGTATTAGATGATTTTTGGTTTGGTTCAATTATGGGAAGCTGATTATTAATGATGGATTATAGGAGAAATCGTGTAGGAGATCTAGTCGAGGAATATCGCCAAACAGGTGTGTAACGAATCCTTTTTCATAGCTTAAAGCGATAAATGCCGAAAAGTCGAAATGCCGAAATTATGGCATTTCGAGGACTCGTGAGCAAGTGAATGCTCATTAGTTAGTTAGATTCATTGAGATGATGATCAAGAACATTGGAAATGGTAAGAACGTGACTTTTGGCATTCACGGTAAGTTGGGCCTCGAGGGGCTGCAATAGGGCCCAATAGGCTTTTGGGCCCATTTGGGAAAAATTGGTAGAAAACGAAAATCTATTAAATTGCATGTTAAGACATTATCTTGTTATGGATATAGGCTAAATGGGCCTAGATGACAAAATCGGCTAAGTAGGGCCCATTAGGGTTTTAGGCCCAATAACTCGATTTCGCTAAAAAATTGGCCAGAATCACTGTTTGCACCTATGAAGTGTTAGTGATCGTTAATGAACATGGAAACCCTAATTTTTGGTAAAATTACAAGATTACCCTTATAACATGAAAATGACCGTTTTGCCCCTAGGTAAAAATGACCATTATACCCCTAGGGTTTTCATTTAATTTCCTTTAATTATTATTTATATTTGGGTTTTAATAAGGCCATTTTTAACTTTTCTTTTATTTCTTCTCGGGATTATTTTATTTTTAATAACTTCAAACCTGGTTGATAATTGTTCAAATGGGCTAGACTTAGGACGTGTTTTCAATGCGATACTTGTTTTCAAAATATCTTAACACCACAATTAATCGATTTATCAAAGACGTCCACTTAAACAAATTTAAACTCGATATAACAAAGTGTGGCTATGGTTGTGAGCATGTCTAAGATTGGATCCAATCAAAGAGCTTGGTACTTAAGCAGCCTTCATGGCTCACCTCCTCTGTCTCGGATACCTACCTGGTGCCCAGCTTCCATACACTTTGTTAACTCAACAAAATATATGGTTTTTAAAACACTAAAATGGAACGTGGGTTTTCAAATCCAACGTGGCACGTCAGATTCGGTCATAACATCTGGGCTAGGTTTGGGGTGTTACATTTAGTGGTATCAGAGCTAAGTTGCAACAACTCGGCTGTGGATCGGGTCCGAAAATTTTTCGAAAGTTTAGGCCTAAGAAGGGTATTTTTGGAAATGGTTTTTGAAAAGTTCATTTTAAAGATGTTTTGCGGAGAATATATGTTAAAAAGGTACCAGTTTTTCTGTTTTAAATCAAGAGTTCAAACTAAAGGGAGTTTTCAAATCAAAGTTTTCAAATTTCTATTTTCGATGATCAAAAACATGGTTTTCAAGTTCTAAATGGATTGGAGAAAGAAGTGGCGCACTGAATCCCCGGCACCAAGTCTGTAAGTATATTTTATTTACGATATATGATAATGATATGATATTATGAATAGTGCTGAGACTCTACTATGATGCTGTAGATAGGGTTAAACTGTGAAACGGTAGAAATGAGACTGTAGCTAAACTACGACGATACAAAAACAATTCTTGAACTGCTACATTTCCATAAGACATTTTTCTTAATAAACAGTGGAACATTATACTAATTTCGTAAAATTCGTAAATCAGATAAGTCGATTTGAGTACAAGAGGAGTTTGTGGACGAGGCCGCGGACGTGGTCGCAGAAGGGTGCAAGCTGAATCTTCATCCTCAGGGCATAGGCCAGCTGAGGAGGCATCTGCGCCACCAGGAACGGAGACTGGGTCCTATGATCGGGCTGTGGGGGATGACGCTTTGTCCCAAGCCATGTTAAGGGTATTAGAAAGAGTTGCTGGAGCTAGTACTGGGACAGTGAATAGGGGGTCTATATCGGAGCGACTGTAACACCCCATCCCCGATACCGTCGCCGGAGTCGGACACGAGGGGTTCTAAGACCAACTCTCATGTGTCACACAGACTATTTTTCACATTTCCAGCCTAGCTGGCAAACTGCGTCCCTGTCACCTTCAAAATCATATCTCGAGTTCCAGAACTCGAAAACCAGTTTCGTAAATTTTCCCTGAAACTAGACTCATAATTCCATCTACACATTGTTTTCTAGAATTTTTGGTCAAGCCAATTAGTACAGTTTATTAGTTAAAGTCACCCATGTTACAGGGGTCAACTACACTGACCTTTGCGCATTACGACCTGGATATCTTCTCGTACAGAGCTTCAATGCTCATTCTGTTTGTTTCTGATGAAACTAGACTCAAAAGGGAATCTGAACATATAAGGAAAGACTTCTAATTACTTTTGGATAATTTATGGTAAATTTTCAAAGTTGAGACAGGGGATCCAGAAACCATTCTGGCCCTGTCTCACGAGAACTTTAATATCTCTCAGTATACTGCTCATATGGTCGTTTCGTTTTGTCTATATGAAAATAGATTCATCAAGGTTAAATTTCATAGTTTATTCACTATTTAATTCTTCTTCTACTATTTTTAGTGATTTTTCCATCTCACCTCACTGCTGCTGGCAGCATCTGTTACTAAAGCAAACAATGACTATTTCATAATTCTTCCATGGCCAACAATTACATCATACATAATACAAACTATGGCCACCTTATCAAAATTAAGGTTTCTAAGGCTCGTGACTATAGGTTTTAGAATCACACTCAACCGACCACATAGGCCATTTTTGCATGGCTTAAAGTTTACAACCCACAATTCAACAAAACAAAATAGCCTATACATGCCAAACGTTCTCCTAGTTCAACTACGACGACAATACCAAAGATTTCCAGCGGTGTGATGACTTCAATGACGGTTCGAGCACGCAAATGATACGAGTCCAAGAGACCTAAAATGGGTGACAAGAAAACACCGAGTGAGTTTATAACTCAGTAAGTCATAAGCATTCGACAACCACCCATTAATAAAGTTATCACAACATGAAACAATAAACGAAGCTATGTACTCCATCCATATCGAAACTATACCATAATTCCTCGGACCTTTCGGTTCAATCTCATACCAAGTCATACATCCACATTTCAAATTCTATACAATAATATATTTGAGGCATTTTCACACACCAACTCATTTTCACCACAATCATACAATTGCAATCATCACATAGATTTAAAGCTTACCAAGCTCAACCCCAAGCATGAACATATTGCCTATTCGTCATGAGCTCAAGGTACTTACCCGATCCGCTGTCCGGGATTAACTCGATAATGTTGCACACTCAGTGCCAATTGTAATGCAAGAGCATATAGTGAATCCGCACACTTAGTGCTATATACATTCAGCTCGCACACTTAGTGCTATATAATCAAACTCGCACACTTAGTGCTGTACAATTTTAAACACGCACACTTAGTGCCAATCTTGTCACCGTGTCCATTTATACCCCCACATTTAGTGCCGAGACCAATACCTTATGCATTTTGCTGCCTTTATACATTCAACAATGGCATCATTCCATACACATACATTTCCATTTACACATCAACTCATTTAAACACATTTGCATATATATATTATGATCATTTAAATCAACACCAAATATATGTAATGACTTACCTTATATTGGATGAAACGATTTCCAATCGGCTACTCGATTATCTTTGCTTTGCCTTTGTTTGATTTTCCCCTTTGATGTCTTGATCTAGAATAAATACATTTAGTAGTAAATTTTTTATTCTAATGTACAACATCATGAATCAACTCAACCGAATTATCTCTATCACCCGAACTAAAATTAGCACCTTAACTTCATCTCATTACCCTTAAAGTCCGAATGCACACATACACAATTTATATACAAATTTCATCCTCACAATGTATATAATTCATTCGCCATTCACCACTCACCTAACAAAACTTCATATCAAATTTCCATGACCGATCACACCTATACTTACATTCCATATAGCGAACATTACTTGTATATGTACCCATAAATTAAATGTGAGAATTTAGCAAAGTTACCTTTGAAAGACTCACCCGAACAACATGGAAATGTCCAGCTTTGGACAGCATTGAATTTTCAAATGAGACATGCATTAAACTTAACCGAATTTGTCATAAAATTTACAATATTGGACAGCATGTAAAAGCAAATTAAAGGCAGCATAATAAGATAGTCACAACTGCACACGTCAACACATATTTGAGCAGCCATACCACACCATTTACTTCACCATTTAGCCACGGTTTCGAGGAGCAAATTAATCCACACTCACCAAACAAAACTATCAAAATCTTACATGCATGTCGCATGCAACAACAATCTCAAGCATCGCAACACTTAAAACCGAACAGCTTAGGAAGAAATATAAAATATTTGCAAAGAAGCGACCGAAAATTCCTCCAAGATGGAAATCACCTATTTGATTTGCTCCATTGTATTTCTCTATTATTGCTTCCTCTTCTTCTTCTAGTTACAACAATTGCAAAAGAAAGAAAACATGAACACTCCTTCTTCTTCTCAAGTCATGGTAATTGTAACAAAAATGAGAATGGATGAACAACAAGGATTTTTCTTTCCTCTTCCTCAACTCACGGCAAAGGGGGGGGACATTCACCATTCTCTTCTTCTTTTTTTTTTATTTCTTTACTACTAGCTTTCTATTTTATTGTTTCCTACATACATCACTAGCCTAACATGTTGGAAACATGTTTCCTTGCCCATCACTCTTGTCATGGCGGCCATTAGCTAATATCAAAGGGAATTTGACATGCAAGTCCACCCCTTTGATTACATGCACTAATAGGCCACTTACATTTGCCCAGCACATTTCTAAGTTTTCTCACATAAGTCCTAATCACAAAAATTCATCTACAATTAAGAAAAATCCAAACATGAAATTTTCACACATTCATATTCACATATTCTAGACAATAAATATTACGTTCCAACATTTCGGTGACTCGGTTTAGCGGTCCCGAAACCACTTCCCAACTAGGGTCAATTTTGGGTTGTCACAACGACTCCGGGCCAACGGGGTAGAAGTATTTAGGGGTGTATCTGGAGTAGCCCCAAATGTGGCAGAATATTGGCTAGAGGCAACAGAACGGATCATGGACGATCTAGACTACTCAGTGGAGCAAAAGCTGAAAGGAGCTGTGTCGCTGCTACGTGATGAGGTATACCGATGGTGGATCACCGTAAGAGAGAGTACCCCAATTGAGCAAGTAACCTGGGAATTGTTCAAAACTGCTTTTAAAGGGAGGTATGTTGGAGCAAGCTATGTGGATGCTCGTCGAAGGAATTCTTGAATCGACTCGGGGTGATAAGGCGTAGCAGTATGAGGCGTAATTTTTGAGGTGAGTCGATATGCTAGTGGGATAGTGGCAATCGAATATGAGCGCATGATGTCCGATTTGAGGATGGTCTCTGCGATGAGCTTAGGATATTGATAGCTCCACAGAGGGAGCGCGGTTTCTTGCATTGGTAGAGAAGGCTAAGATAGCCGAGGAGGTGAAGCTTCTTGGCGGAGAATCATGATAAGGATCGACCAGTTTAAGAGGATTTTAGACCCTCAAGTGCCACGAATCAAAATGTTAAAAGAGCAAGGATGGAGGAACCGGTTCGGCGGTTCGATAAATACTTATAGACCGCAGCTTGCAAGGGCTGTGGCAAGGTGCATATGGGGGAGTCTTTGAAGCGAATGGAGCATGTTTTCGATGTGGGTCTAAGGAGCATAAGTTCAGAGAGTGTCCTCCGAGGATAGCTCAGGAGCTAGCTGCAGAGCAAAGGAATGTCCAACCACGACAAGGAGGACCACCACCACAGAGGGGTCGTGGGCAAGGTAGAGGTGGAAATGGTAATGGACGAGGACGTGGGGCACTGGCGGAGGTTTGGACACGCTGAAGCTCAAAACCGACGTTGGTTTATCTTTGTCTGACGTCGCAAGGAGGGTGGCGCTCGATGTTATAAGCTGGTACGTTCTTCATTCATAGCATGCCATACACTGCTTTGATTGATGTGGGTTCCACTCACTCGTATGTTGCTTGTGATGTATCTGGGGCTTTGGATGTGCTTCCTGAGGAGACTGTGAGTGGGGTATCGGTGATAAGCCCATTGGGACATTCGGTTATTTAGGACAGTACCATTAGTGACACAAGATAAAATTTTTGAAGGAGACTTGATGGAGCTGCCCTCTGGGGATTTTGATCCTATCTTGGGCATGGACTGGTTAGCTAAGCACAAGGCGACGTTGGATCGTCGCCTTGTGCTGCAAAGAGGATGGTACTACGAATTGCTGAAGATGAGGAGATAATGGTTGTACCACCCCGTACCCGAGATCGTTGCCGGAGTCAAACACGAGGTGCTAACAGACATAATTCATTTATTTTCACAGTCCATTTTAAAAATTTCCAGACAAGCTAGCTAACTGTGTCACTTTCACCTTAAAAATCATATCTTGAGTTCCAAAACTCGAAAGCTAGTTTCATAAATGTTTCCTGAAACTAGACTCATATATCCATCTACAAATTTTTTTATAGAATTTTTGGTTGAGCCAATTAGTACAGTTTATTAGTTAAAGTCTCCCTTGTTTCAGGGTTCGACTACTCTGACCTTCATGCATTACGACTTAGATATATCCTTGTACATGGCTTCAATACTTATTTCGTTTGTTTCTAAAGAAACTAGACTCGAAAAGGAATCTGTACATATAGGGCATGAATTCAAATTATCTATGGTTAATTTATAGTGAATTTCCAAAGTCGGAACAGGGGGTCCAGAAATCGCTCTAGCCCTATTTCACGAAAACTTAAACATCTCATAAAATACGGCTCATATGATCGTTTCGTTACTTTCATATGAAAATAGATTCATCAAAATTTGATTACATAATTTATTCACTATTTAATTCAATTTCTACTATTTTTAGTGATTTTTCAAATCCACACCACTGCTGCTGTCAGCATCTGTTTTTAAGGTAAACTTTACCTATTTCATGGTTTTCCATGAATCAACTAGAATTTGTCATACATAGCACCAAAATGATCATGATTAACCATTCCAATGGCTAATCGTTACCAAACATTTCCATACCTCTCAATTAACAACATACAAAACGATTATAATGCTATGCTCAAAGTATATATAAGCCATTTTCGCATGGCTATCCAAATTTATACAAAACCAACGGTACATGACCAACAACAAAAGGGTAGTCCTATACATGCCATTTTCGAGTTCAACTAAAAGAGTACGAAAGGATTTGATAGTGTGGGACGAATTCGACTTTGACACTCCAGTCGGATGGTGACGAACCAAAATCTATAAAGCAGATTTAAAGAACGAAATAAGCATTTAATGCTTAGTAAGTTTTGAACAATGAAATTAGGCACAATTGAAGTATAGCATTCATATGACTAAACGGATAATTCATATACACATATTCTCAAAAATCAGTCCTACTTCACATTTCCAACCCTTATATTCACATATAAGGGATCAACTTAACCAAAGGCCGGAAGCTCATTAATTGAGTGAGCGAATAATATTTAAAAGGAATCAACTACTCCGGTGCATATCTAAACGCGTACCTCATCGTTGGGATTTTACGGCGTATTAATTGAAATTATTGCAGCAAGATCGCTCATTCCCAAACCAAGTACCTTCAGAATTTAGCGGATATAGCTACTTGCTCAAATGCCTTGGGACTTAGCCGGTTATAGTAACTTCGCACAAATGCCTTGGGACTTAGCGGTTATAGTAACTTCGCACAAATGCCTTGGGACTTAGCCGGTTATAGTAACTCGTACAAATGCCTTGGGACTTAGCTCGGATATAGTAACTTGCACAAATGCCTTGGGCTTAGCCCGAATTAGTCACTAGCACAAATGCCTTGAGGACTTAGCAGGTTATCATCAGAATATCCATGAACATATCAATAAATCATGACACATCTATATTTCATTTTCATAACTAGAATTCAAACACAAGTCACTTATCAAGCATTATCATTTTCGGCTCAATAGCTACATACAAAGAGCATGATTTTGATTTACTTAAAACATGATCTAATCGAATCATAATCTAAGATCCATTACTCAAAACTTACCTCGGATGTTGTCGAACAATTTCGGCTATTCGATCACTTTTTCCTTTCCCTTATCCAACTTTGGTCCTCTAAGCTCTTGAGCTAATTCAAACAAATTTAACTTATTAAAGTCTCATTTTGCTAGCTTATGGCCGAATATGACAAGGAGTTTGATAGGTCATATGGCCACCTTTTGCTCAAATACAAAATGGTCATACGCATTTTTAATCACATTGAGCAATTTAATACAATTAATCTAACATTTCCTCATGTGCACCTTTATGACCGAATACACACATCATTAACCTAATATCAATTAACTAAGCACTTTAACAAATTCTCCTTGAGCCGATTATCTAAGTCAAGATAGATTCATCATTATGCTTGCCTATAACCGAATACATGCAACACCAATCTATCTATTCATTCATGTGTGCATCTTATTTAAGCATGTATATCTACAACCGAATTCATCATATAAATATCTATGAATTCACTCAAACAATCTCAATACCACACATGGTGCTCAAACCATTTTTCAAATTCAAAACTCGGCTAGTACACATATATACACTAGCAATCAAACACTAACATTTGCACTTCAACTTACTACCATTTATCTCTTCTATTTACTACCATGGCCGAATGTTATAACCCAAGCCTCACATATTGTTTCCCCAAGGCCCTTCAATGACCACATTCGGCACCCCTTAGGAACAACCCAATTTCAACCTTCAAGAAGGAAGAAAAAATATATGTACTAAGAGCTTCAAACTACTTGGCCGAATATCAAACCTCCAATCAATCAAAATTTAATCCATGAAATGAATAGAACTTGAACTAACCACCTTCTTTATACATAAATTTCCAAGAATTTCAAGATACTTACCTCTTCCTAATCCTCATCCAAACCGAACATGAAGCAAGAGAACTCCTTTCTTCTTCCTTTGATTTTTGGTCAAGAAGAACAAAGAGGATGAAGCTTTTTTTTCTTTTTTTTCTTCTAGAGTGCGGCAAAATGGGGAGCAAGGATGAAACAACTTTGGTTTCTCCTCCCACTCCCTCATATTTTATTGTTCTTCCGACAACATGTTATCACAAATTGTTTATAATATGTTTTACCCATCACATTTTGTCTATCCTCAATGTCATGGCCGGCCACTACTAATTAAGTGGGTGAATTGACATGCAAGTCCACCCTTTTGATTTCATGCACTAATTGATCCTTATAGATTAACCTATCATATTTTAAAAGTGTCATACATAAGTCCTATTAGCTGAATTCACATGCAATCGACTAAATCGAAGCTTAAAACTTTTACACATTCATATACTTCGGTGACTCGGTTTAGCGGTCCCGAAACCACTTCCCGACTAGGGTCAATTTAGGGCTGTCACAACTCTCCCCCACTTAAGAAATTTTTGTCCCCGAAAATCTTACCGGTAAATAGGTTTGGGTATCGTTCTTTCATAGAGTTCTCGGGTTCCCAAGTAGCTTCTTCCATCCCGTGTTTGAGCCATAACACTTTTACTAAAGGAACCTTTTTGTTTCGCAATTCTTTCACTTCACGAGCTAGGATATGAATTGGTTCTTTTTCATAACTCATATCGGCTTGAATTTCAACCTCGGAGGGACTTATTATGTGCGAAGGATCAGATCTGTAACGCCGAAGCATCGAAACATGAAAAACGTTGTGGATCCTTTCAAGTTCAGAGGGTAAAAGCAACCTATATGCAACTAGACCAACTCGTTCGGAGATTTCATACGGCCCAATGAATCTCGGACTCAATTTGCCCTTACGGCCAAATCTGAGTATCTTTTTCCAATGTGAAACTTTAAGAAACACTTTGTCTCCCACCTGATACTCAATATCTCTTTGTTTCAAATCCGCGTATGACTTCTGACGATCTGTGGCTGCCTTCAGACTTTTACGGATTACTTTTACTTTCTGTTCAGCATCTTTAATCAAATCAACTCCGAAAATTTTACATTACCGAGCTCGGTTCAAAACAATGGTGTACGGCATTTACGACCGTACAAAGCCTCGTAAGGCGCCATCTTAATACTTGATTGAAAACTATTATTGTAAGCGAATTCAATCAAAGGTAAATACCGTTCCCATGAACCGCTAAACTCAAGGATACAACATATCAACATATCCTCAAGTATCTGAATTATCCGCTCGGATTGACCATCGGTTTGGGGGTGAAAAGCGGTGCTAAAATGCAACTTGGTACCCAAAGCTTCTTGCAATTTCTTCCAAAATCGTGAGGTGAATCTCGGATCTCTATCCGACACAATAGAAGTAGGTACCCCGTGTAATCTCACAATCTGAGAAACATACAATTCAGCTAGTTTATCCAATGAAAAATCCGTGCGTACGGGGATAAAGTGAGACGACTTAGTCAGTCTATCAACAACAACCCAAATCGTATCTTTCTTACTTGCCGACACTGGCAACCCAGATACAAAATCCATCGTGACTCGATCCCATTTCCATTCAGGTATCATGATCGGCTGAAGTAAACCCGTAGGCACTTGATGTTTCGCCTTCACTTGCTGACATACTAAGCACTTTGAAACAAAATCAGAAATGTCTCGTTTCATACCATGCCACCAAAGCGGCGTCTCGGATCGTTGTACATTTTCGTACTCCACGGGTGAATTGACATTCGGCTACAATGAGCTTCGTTCGAATCATCGAAATAAGTTCGAATTTCTTGGAACACACAAACGACTTCGAACCTCAAACAATCGTCATCATCAATTTGAAACTCGATTCCATATTGAAACACATTCAGCCCGTTTTGCAACCAGTTCATCATCGACTTTACGAGCTTCACGAATTTGATGAATCAACAATGGTTTGGCCTTTAATTACGCCACTAACACATTGTCGGATAGAATAGACAAGTGTACATTCATCGTCGAAGAAAAGCGGTGATTTACGACTTAAGGCATCCGCAACCACATTAGCCTTTCGGGTGATAGTCAATGACAAGCTCATAATCTTTCAACAACTCGAGCCAACGTCTTTGTCGCAGATTCAAGTCTCTTTGAGTCATCAAATATTTGAGACTTTTGTGATCCGAATATACATGGCACTTCTCACCAAATAAGTAATGTCGCCATATTTTCAAAGCGAACACGATGGCAGCTATTTCAAGATAATTTTTCTCATGTGGCTTCAATTGTCTCGACGCATAAGCTACAACTCGACCCTCTTGCATCAATACGCAACCCAACCCAAGTAGGGATGCATCACTATAAATGACAAACTCTTTGCCTGATTCGGGCTACACTAGTACTGGAGCTTCGGTCAAATAAGTTTTCGATTGATTAAAACTTTTCGACACTTTTACATCCATTCAAACTTAACATCCTTACAAGTAACCGTCATTGGTGTGGCTATCATCGAGAAACCCTTTACAAAGCATCGTAGTGGCGGCAAGTCCCAAAAAGCTCCGAACTTCAGTAATATTTCTCGGAGGCTTCTAGTTAAGTATGGCCAAAATTTTGTTCGGATCAACTCGAATACCGTCTGAGATACCACATGACCCAAGAAGCTAACCTCTCTTAACCGAACTCACATTTCTTGAACTTAGCATATAAGCGCTTATCCGTAAAATTTGCAACACTAATCCCGGTGTTCAAAGCATGATTAGTTTCATTTCTCGAATAGACCAAAATATCATCGATAAACACAACTACAAACCGATCCAAATACGGTCTGAAGATCCGATTCATCAAATCCATAAATACCGCGGGGGCATTAGTGAGCCCAAACAGCATCACTAAGAACTCGTAGTGACCGTATCTCGTTCTGAAAGCAGTTTTGGGTATATCCGAATCTCGAATTCATGGAATGGTAATAACCCGATCTCAAATCTATCTTTGAAAACACCGAGGCTCCTTTTAGTTGATCAAACAAATCGTCAATACGCTGTAGCGGATATTTATTCTTTATTGTCACTTTATTCGGTGACGATAGTCGATGCACAACCTCATGGTTCCGTCCTTCTTTTCATAAACAATCTTGGTGCACCCCAAGGTGAGAAACTTGGTCGGCGAAACCCCTATCCGTCAACTCTTGCAAGCGAGCTTTCAACCCTTTTAACTTGGTTGGTTCCATACGATCTGAAGCTATCGAAATCGGTGTAGTCGGTACAAGCTCAATACCAAACTCTACCTCCCGAGCAGTGGTAAACCGGTAATTCTTCGGGAAAAACATCCGGTATTCACAAACCAGCGCATGATTCGAGCTTCTTTTCTAACTCTTTGTCATCAAGTACATACGCAAGGTATGCTTCACACCCCTTTCTTACATATTTCTGAGCCAACATCGATGATATTACAGCTGGCAACCTATTCAAGTTAGTAGACTCAACTCGGATTATCTCGTTATTTACACACCTCAAATCGATGGTTTTTCTTTTGCAATTTACAATTGCATCATGTACGGTCAACCAATCCATACCGAGGATAACATCAAATTCTTCAAACGGTAAAAGCATCAAATTGGCCGAAAAATAGGAACCTCGAATTTCTAGGGGACATTTCTTGCAAACTTTATCGACAAGCACGTAATGACCCAAAGGATTTGACACCCGAATTACAAACTCAGTAGACTCAATAGGTAGAGTCTTACTGGATGCTAAGGTTTCACATATATAAGAATGAGTAGAACCGGGGTCAATCAAAGCAATCACATTAGTATCAAAGAGAGTAAAAATCTTGGTAATAACATCGGCAAGGAAGCATCCTCACGTCTTGGCGTATAGCGTAAGCTCTAGCAGAGCACGAGCCTCGAGATCTGGTTGTAGCATCTCTAGATCCTCTCGACCACCACTAGCATTGCCCGTATTCCTAGATGGTCTACCCGAGCGGTAGTAGCACCGGGTTTCCCACTCGATTTACATTCATTCGGACAATCTCGGGCAATCTTTAATAAAGTGGTCGGTGATCCGCACTTATAACGAGAGCGGTCATGGAATCTACAACTCCCGAATTCCATTTACCATAATCTCGACACTCCGTTCGTCTCGACGATCATTTCCAACACGGCGGCCGAAGTGACTCGTGCACTCACAGGGGGTCGATCACGATCTCATCTAGAAAAACCCGAAGTGTCTCTAGATCGGCCTAAATCATCTCTGAATTTCTTCGATGACTGTTGAAAGGGCCTCCCCGAAGACCTCTTACGAAACTCCTTTGCTCCCATATCAGCTTTTCTTTTCTCCATACTGAGCTCCTCGGCTTTGCAAGCTCGCTCGACAAGTACCACAAATTCTCGGATTTCTAAAATGCCAACATACAGCTTTATATCATCATTCAGTCCATCCTCGAAACGTTTACACATCACGGCTTCTGAAGAAATGCATTCTCGAGCGTACCGGCTAAGCCTTACAAACTTTCGTTCATAATCGGTAACCGACATGGAACCTTGTTTAAGTTCAAGAAATTCCTTCCGTTTTTGATCCATGAATCTCTGACTGATATACTTTTTCGAAACTCGGTTTGGAAAAACTCCCAAGTTACTTGCTCTCTGGGCACAACAGAAGTCAACGTATTCCACCAATAGTAGGCAGAATCACGTAGCAAGGAGATAGTACACTTTAGGCACTCATCGGGTGTGCAAGATAGCTCATCAGTACTCGTATAGTGTTGTCCAACAAAATTCAGCTTGCTCGGCATCATCATTGTCGTAGCTTTAAATTGATAGCCTCGTGTTTTCGGATTACATCAGCTGGGGCTTATTTGACCTTATTTGGTCGATTCTTGGGAGGTATTGTAGGTGCGAGGGTGGTATTAGTCGGGAATGGAGGTTGTGGAACACCAGTATTAATCCGAATGTATTGGTTGAACCAATCATTCATCACGCTATAAAAAGTTTCTCTAGTTTCATCATTCGGATTACTAGCAATAGGTTGAGAGTCCGCGGTCTTGTCCCTTGTCTTGGGAGCAGCGCTACACTCTCAAGATCATCAGCTACCGCTCGGTTGGGATCGGGATCCATTACTATAAATAAACACATTTTCAATTGTCAGAAATCACCACACTATCAAATAATCACATAATGGCATGTATAGCTAGACCCAAACATATTACGGTAGTCCTAGAATCGACTAAACCGTAGCTCTGATACCAATAAAATTGTAACACCCCGTACCCGAGACCGTTGCCGGAGTCGAACACGAGGTGCTAACAGACATAATTCATTTTTTTTCACAGTCCATTTTAAAAATTTCCAGACAAGCTGGCTAACTGCGTCACTGTCACCTTAAAAATCATATCTTGAGTTCCAAAACTCGAAAACCAGTTTCATAAACTTTTCCCGAAACTAGACTCATATATCCATCTACAAATTTTTTTCTAGAATTTTTGGTTGAGCCAATTAGTACAGTTTATTAGTTAAAGTCTCCCCTGTTTCAGGGTTCGACTACTCTGACCTTCATGCATTACGACTTAGATATCTCCTTGTACAGGGCTTCAATACTTATGTCGTTTGTTTCTAAAGAAACTAGACTCGAAAAGAAATCTTCACATATAGGACATGACTTCTAATTATTTCTGGTTAATTTATAGTGAATTTCCAAATTCGGAATAGGGGGTCCAGAAATCCCTCTAGCCCTGTTTCACGAAAACTTAAACATCTCATAAAATACGGCTCATATGATCGTTTCGTTACTTTCATATGAAAATAGATTCATCAAGGTTCGATTACATAATTTATTCACTATTTAATTTCATTCCTACTATTTTTAGTGATTTTTCAAATCCACACCACTGCTGCTGTCAGCATCTGTTTTTAAGGTAAACTTTACCTATTTCAAGGTTTTCCATGAATCAACTAGAATTTGTCATACATAGCACCAAAATGATCATGATTAACCATTCCAATGGCTAATCGTTACCAAACATTTCCATACCTCTAATGCTATGCTCAAAGTATATATAAGCCATTTTCGCATGGCTATCCAAATTTATACAAAACCAACGGGTACATGACCAACAACAAAAAGGGTAGTCCTATACATGCCATTTTCAGAGTTCAACTAAAAGAGTACCAAAAGGGCTTTGATAGTGTGGGCGACTTGACTTTGACACTCCAGTCGGATGGTGACGAACTAAAATCTATAAAAAGAGATTTAAAGAAGAATAAGCATTTAATGCTTAGTAAGTTTTGAACAATGAAATTAGGCACAATTGAAGTATAGCATTCATATGACTAAGCGGATAATTCATATACACATATTCTCAAAAATCAGTCCTACTTCACATTTCCAACCCTTATATTCACACATAAGGGATCAACAACCAAAGGCGGAAGCTCATTAATTGGTGACGAATAATATTTAAAAGGAATCAACTACTCCAATGCATATCTGAAACGTACCTCATCGTTGGGATTTTACGAGCATATTAATTGAAATTATTACAGCAAGATCGCTCATTCCCAAACCAAGTACCTTGAATTTAGCGGATATAGCTACTTGCTCAAATGCCTTGGGACTTAGCCGGTTATAGTAACTTCGCACAAATGCCTTGGGACTTAGCCGGTTATAGTAACTCAGACAAATGCCTTGGGACTTAGCCGGTTATAGTAACTCGCACAAATGCCTTGGGACTTAGCCGGATATAGTAACTTCATAAATGCCTTGGGCTTAGCCAGAATTAGTCACTAGCACAAATGCCTTCGGGACTTAGCCCTGTTATCATCCGAATATCCATGCACATATCAATAAATCATGACACATCTATATTTCATTTTCATAACTAGAATTCAAACACAAGTCACTTATCAAGCATTATCATTTTCGGCTCAATAGCTACATACAAAGAGCATGATTTTGATTTACTTAAAACATGATCTAATCGAATCATAATCTAAGATCCATTACTCAAAAACTTACCTCGGATGTTGTCGAGCGATTTGGTGGCTATTCGATCACTTTTTCCTTTCCCTTATCCAACTTTGGTCCTCTAAGCTCTTGAGCTAATTCAAACAAATTTAACTTATTAAAGTCTCATTTTGCTAGCTTATGGCGAATATGACAAGGAGTTTGATAGGTCATATGGCCACCTTTAGCTCAAATACAAAATGGTCATACGCATTTTAATCACATTGAGCAATTTAATACAATTAATCTAACATTTCCTCATGTGCACCTTTATGACCGAATACACACATCATTAACCTAATATCAATTAACTAAGCACTTTAACAAATTCTCCTTGAGCCGATTATCTAAGTCAAGATAGATTCATAATTATGCTTGCCTATAACCGAATACATGCAACACCAATCTATCTATTCATTCATGTGTGCATCTTATTTAAGTATGTATATCTACAACCGAATTCATCATATAAATATCTATGAATTCACTCAAACAATCTCAATACCACACATGGTGCTCAAACCATTTTTCAAATTCAAAACTCGGCTAGTACACATATATACACTAGCAATCAAACACTAACATTTGCACTTCACCTTACTACCATTTATCTCTTCTATTTACTACTATGGCCGAATGTTATAACCCAAGCCTCACATATTGTTTCCCCAAGGCCCTTCAATGACCACATTCGGCACCCCTTAGGAACAACCCAATTTCAACCTTCAAGAAGGAACAAAAAAATATATGTACTAAGAGCTTCAAACTACTTGGCCGAATATCAAACCTCCAATCAATCAAAATTTAATCCATGAAATGAATAGAACTTGAACTAACCACCTTCTTTATACATAAATTTCCAAGAATTTCAAGATACTTACCTCTTCCTAATCTTCATCCAAACCGAACATGAAGCAAGAGAACTCCTTTCTTCTTCTTTTGATTTTTCGGTCAAGAAGAATAAAGAGGATGAAGCCTTTTTTTTTCTTTTTTTTTTCTTCTAGGTATGGTAAAATGGGGGAGCAAGGATGAAACAACTTTGGTTTCTCCTCCCACTCCCCTCATATTTTATTGTTCTTCCGACAACATGTTATCAAAAATTGTTTATAATATGTTTTACCCATTACATTTTGTCTATCCTCAATGTCATGGCCGGCCACTACTAATTAAGTGGGGGAATTGACATGCAAGTCCACCCTTTTGATTTCATGCACTAATTGATCCTTATAGATTAACCTATCACATTTTAAAAGTGTCATACATAAGTCCTATTAGCTGAATTCACATGCAATTGACTAAATCGAAGCTTAAAACTTTCACACATTCATATACTTCGGTGACTCAGTTTAGCGGTCCCGAAACCACTTCCCGACTAAGGTCAATTTAGGGCTGTCACAATGGTCATAGGGGAACGAAGGGATTATTTGTCCAATGTTGTTTCGGCGTTAAGAGCCGAGAAGTTGATTCGGAAAGGGCGTACTTGGCCCTTGTAAGACAAACGGGACTTGAGGAGATAACGGTAGAGTCGGTTAGGACTATTAAGGAATTTCAGGATGTATTCCCAGATGAACTTCCTGGATTACCCCCGAACAGAGAAGTCGAGTTTGGAATCGACTTACTACCGAACGACTCTGTGTCTATTAGCCTTATCGATGGCACCAAAGGAGTTGATAGAATTGAAAGCTTCGATTCAAGAGCTGTTGGATAGAGGTTTATAAGACCAAGTGTTTCCCGTGCAAGGCGTCTGCAGTCTTGTTCAGAAGAAGAAAGATGGGACCATGCGAATGTGTATTGACTATCGGCAGTTGAATAAACTAACAATCAAGAACAAGTACCCGTTACCAAGAATCGACGATCCGTTCGACCAATTAAAAGGAGCCTCAGTGTTTTCTAAGATCGACCTTCGGTCGGGATATCATAAATTAAGAGTTAAAGAGGGGGATATTTATAAGACGATGTTCAGGACTCGATACGGTCATTACGAGTTTCTGGTAATGCCTTTTGGACTAACTAATGCACCGGCGGCATTCATGGATTTGATGAATCGGGTGTTCCAACCATACTTGGATCGGTTCGTAGTCGTTTTTATTGACGATATCTTGGTGTATTCAAAAACGAAAGAGAAGCATGATGGGCATCTTCGTGTAGTGCTGCAAGTGTTAAGGGAGAAGCAACTTTGTGCAAAGTTTAGTAAGTGCGAGTTTTGGCTGAAGGAAGTTACCTTCTTGGGGCATGTTGTGTCTCACGAGGGATCAAGGTGGACCTCGAAAGATTGAAGCAATTCTAGAATGGAAGCCACCAAGTCGGTGAATGAGATTCAAGTTTTCGGGTTTGGCGGGGTTATTATCAGAGATTCGTGGAAGGATTTTCTGTGTTGGCAGGACCGTTAACAAAACTTATAAGGAAAGGAGCACCTTTTGTTTGGACAAATAAGCAGCAAGAGGCTTTTAAGAAGTTGAAGAAGGTTTTGACGGAAGCACCAGTGTTGATTCAGCCAGGGTCTGGTAAGGATTTCACTGTGTACAGTGATGCGTCACATGTAGGTTTGGGCTGCGTGTTGATGCAAGAGGGTAAAGTGGTCACTTATGCTTCACGACAGCTTAAGCTGCACGAGGTGAACTACCCTACGCATGACTTGGAATTGGCAGCGGTAATCTTTGCACTTAAGATATGGAGGCATTACCTGTATGGAGAGAAATGCATCATCTATACGGATCACAAGAGTCTTAAGTACTTGCTGACTCAAAAGGAGCTGAATCTTAGGTAGCGAAGGTGGATAGAGTTGTTAAAGAACTATGACTGTTCGATTGAGTACCATCCAGGGAAAGCGAATGTCGTGGCTGATGCGCTAAGTCGAAGGGCTGTGGCAGAATTAAAGGCGATGTTTGCTCGTCTAAGTTTGTATGATGACGAAAGTTTGTTGGCAGAGTTACAAGTGAGACCGACTTGGGTAGAACAGATTAAGAAGCAACAGTTGGAGGACGAGTCGTTGGTTTCTCAGTTTCAGCAAGTTGAGAAGGGGGAGAATTCAGACTTTGGGTTAAATAGTGAGGGAGTTCTTTGTTTTCGAGGGAGAATTTGTATGCCGAAGAACTCCGATTTGAGATTGATGATTTTGAAAGAGGCACATAATGGACCTTGTGTTATGCATCCAGGAGGGAGTAAGTTGTATCGCGACTTGCGAGAGCAATATTGGTGGCCTGGGCTTAAGCGAGAAGTGACCGAATTTGTAGGAAGATGTTTGACATGTCAACAAGTGAAGGCCTAGCATCAACTACCTTCGGGATTGTTACAGCTGGTAAAGATACCGCTTTGGAAGTGGGAAAGGGTAACTATGGACTTTGTAAGTGGGTTGCCGTTGACACCTTCTAAGAAGGAC
This sequence comes from Gossypium arboreum, assembly GCF_025698485.1. Classification (NCBI taxonomy): domain Eukaryota; kingdom Viridiplantae; phylum Streptophyta; class Magnoliopsida; order Malvales; family Malvaceae; genus Gossypium; species Gossypium arboreum. Next base: position 31,836,418 of record NC_069076.1, read on the forward strand.
TTGGTTTGGGTGATTGTGGATAGACTCATAAAATCTGCTCATTTCATACCTGTCCGAATCGATTACTCACTTCAGAAGTTGGCCAAATTGTATGTGGCAGAAATAGTACGGTTGCATGGGGTGCCAGCGTCGATAATTTCAGACCAAGACCCAAGGTTTACATCTCGGTTTTGGCAGAAGTTGCATGAGGCATTGGGAACGCGATTGGATTTCAGTACGGCTTTTCACCCTCAGTTAGATGGGCAGTTAGAGAGGGTTATTCAGATTTTAGAGGATATGTTGAGGGGTTGTGCTATTGAGTTTAGAGACAGCTGGGAGGACCATTTTCCATTGGCGGAGTTCGCGTATAACAACAGTTACCAAGCAAGTATTCAAATGGCTCCATATGAGGCACTATATGGGCGAAGGTGTCGTTCGCCTACTTGTTGGGCAGAATTGGGGGAAAGGCAAATACTTGGACCAGAGTTGGTAATAGATACTGAAGACAAGATTAAGGTGATCAGGAATCGGTTAAAAGAGGAGGCGGATCGACAAAAGTCTTATGCCGATCTGAAGCGTAAGGATATTGAATATGCGGTAGGGGACATAGTCTTTTTGAAAGTTTCGCCTTGGAAGAATATTTTGAGATTTGGTAAGAAGGGTAAGTTAAGCCCACGGTTTATTGGGCCTTACCGAATCATTAAGTGGATAGGGCCGGTGGCTTATCAGCTAGAGTTACCTTCAGAACTGGATCGCATTCACGACGTTTTCCATGTGTCCATGCTAAGGCGATATCATTCTGACCCAACTCATATCGTGCCAGTTACAGAAATCGAGGTACGATCGGATTTGACCTTTGAAGAGGAACCGGTGCAAATACTTGATCGCGATGTCAAGGTGTTGAGAAGGAGGTCAGTCCCGTTAGTGAAGGTACTTTCGAGGAACCATGGCAAGGAAGAAGCTACTTGGGAGACCGAAGAGGCAATGCGTCAGTAGTACCCTCAACTGTTTGGATCAGGTAAATTTCGAGGCCGAAATTTCTTTAAGGAGGGTAGAGTTGTAACATCCTGATTTTCGGGTTTTTCGCAATTCTTGATATTTTAAGGAAGTTTCTAAAATTTGGTATGTGATTATGGAATTCATAATTTGGGTATGTAAAAGGGCTTATGGAAGGCCCATGAGTTGGCCAAAACCCGGTAGAATTTTTTTTAAATTTTGGACTTAGGAGTTAGGGGTTCTGGCGAGGTGCCCTTATATAAAGTTGTGGGTAAAGTGTATCACAGAAAGAGCCTTGGTAAAGTGGCAAGGGTGACGCCACTAAGCTCCAAAAAAAAAGTGGCGTGTGGAGCATACAGGAAGACCTGGGTTCGATTCCCTGGAATGGCAAAGGTAATGTTATTTTTATGCTTGTGCATGCTAGAGTTTAAAGCTGGATGGAACTCTATGGGAGAGAGTTTAAAATAGTCAAGATGCATGGATTAAGGAGGGATAAGGAGAGATTTTAGGATTTGAGAAAGGGATAGAGCTTAGCCGATTTGAAGGGATTAGAGAGGGATTTGGCGAGAGGGTATTAGGTTAGCAATTTCGGCATTAGGGTCTTAGCTGTGCCGTTTTCTCTTTTGTTTTAGTTTTCTCTTCTTTCTTCTTTGCTAGCCGAATCTACCATCTTTCCTCTCATCTTTTCTCCCTTTTCTTTTTCAAAAACCAGCCCATTACTTTCCGCTACTCATTTATTATTTCTTTTCTTAATCTCTACTTCTGCCGAAATACCGCAAAAGCCGAAATCAGTGAAGATAGGGGGTGCCGATTCTTTGTGACCAGCAACCTTTTCCTTCCTTTTCAATTTTTGGCGTTCAATTCCTTTACCTTTTAGGCATCCGGATTCAAGAGGAGTAAGACTGTGGTAAGTACTCGAACTCTAAACAATTCCTAGAGTAATTTTTGGCCAAAAGCCGAAACCCCTCTAGTTTAAGGAGGTGGTCGAATGTGGGTATAGGCCTTATGGGGTATTCTTTTAATATTTTTGTGGTTTATTTAGTGGACAGAAAGGTGTAGTCTCGACTTGGAGTAGCTTGGATCACCGGAGTGGCTAGACCTAGTCATCAATCGCGACAAGGGTAAGATTCCTAAGGCCATTATGGATGGTGGCCGAATGTATAAGTATTAGTATTAGATGATTTTTGGTTTGGTTCAATTATGGGAAGCTGATTATTAACGATGGATTATAGGAGAAATCGTGTAGGAGATCTCGTCGAGGAATATCGCCAAACAGGTGTGTATCGAACCCTTTTTCATAGCTTAAAGCGATAAATGCCGAAAAGCCGAAATGCTGAAATTTTCGCATTTCGAGGACTCGTGAGCAAGTGAACGCTCATTAGTTAGTTAGATTCATTGATATAATGATCAAGAACATTGAAAACGGTAAGAACGTGATTTTTGGCATTCACGGTAAGTTGGGCCACGAGGGGCTGCAATAGGGCCCAATAGGCTTTCGGGCCCATTTGGGAAAAATTGGTAGAAAACGAAAATCTATTAAATTACATGTTGAGACTGTTAATACTGTTATGAATATAGGCTAAATGGGCCTAGATGACAAAATCGGCTAAGTAGGGCCCATTAGGGGTTTTAGGCCCAATAACTCGATTTCGCTAAAAAATGGACCAGAATCACTGTTTGCACCTATGAAGTGTTAGTAACCGTTAATGAACATGGAAACCCTAATTTTTGGTAAAATTACAAGATTACCCTTATAACATGAAAATGACCGTTTTGCCCCTATGTAAAAATGACCATTATACCCTTAGGGTTTATGTATGATTTTAATACATGGGATTTTGATAAACATGGTATGTATGATATGCACATGACATGTATGATATACACATGATATGTATGATATGCGCATGATGTATTCATAATGCATTGGGTTGGGTTTTTATATGAATGGAGGAAGTGAAAAAGGGCTTATGCCCCAGTTATTAAAGGGCTTATGCCCCAGTTATTAAAGGGCTTATGCCCTAGTTATTAAAGGGCTTTTGCCCGATTATTAAAAGAGGCTAGGCCTCGGTTATATAATAAAGCGACTATCTTTGCCGGTGAAGAGTTATGGCGGGGTGGGTCAAGTTAATCCCCACATGGTGTGCTGGTTGGTACGGGTGGAGAGTAGCGGATGGTGGGTTGAGTAGTCTACCCAAATGGGTTTGCATTCTTTCATTGACATTATATGTGATATTGAAATGGGCCTATGGGCCATACCGTTTACAGTAAAGGCTTCGGCCCAGTAATATGAAATTTGAAAAGGCTTCGGCCCAGTGTTATGAAATATGAAATATGAAAAGGGTTATGGCCGAGTACATGTTTGAGATTGGATTGGGCTTAGACCCAACAGGCTGTTATTGTTTTGGGCTCTGAAAGTGGCTTGTTGCACACTGAGTTTCGGTACTCACCCCCTTTTGTAACACCCCTATCCCGTATCCGTCGCCGAAATAGGTAAAGGGGCATTACCGGACTTGAAACTCATATCAGAACAGTAAAAATTTTTTCATTTTCTTGAAGTAAAGATCATTCAATTGGATAATTGCTAGACACAACCAGGGATAAAATTTTAAAAAAAAAACTTATAAAAGTAAACATTCAAAAGATGTCATATTCGCATAGCTTATATACATTAACCAAAATATCCTCCCACTACTAGTCTATTCTATACATGCCATAAGATAATCCAAAACATAGTAGTACCAAACAGTGGATAGTGATAGTGTGACTAGTTGCTGATGATCCTCGAGCCTGTAGCTTCCAAATGAGATCTATAAAATAGAGGAAACAAAGTAAACGGAGTAAGCATTACAATGCTTAGTAAGTTTTAAGCAGTGTCAACAAATAACAATCAAATTATAACATAGTTGTTCATATTTTTATTTCACTCTTCCTTCGGGCATACCATCCCTTTACCGAATATGCACATCTCATCATATATAGGTACATTACATATTTTCACCTAACTTTCCACATTGACCAAATGCACAATAATCATAGAACAGTCTTATTGCTTTACTCACATATGCATCACATAACGACCTTGTGATTTAGTCCAAATCAAGCTTAAATATAATCTCAAAATACATACCTGACCAACTTAACACGTTGAGCGTATTTATTACCAATTGTTTTGTGAAGTCGTATAATCTTATGCTTTACTCGAATCTTCATGAAACCTTTAGCTCGAATAGTCCCCACACGTAGTTATCGGGTCTTACCGGACAAAATCTCCACACGTAGTCATCGGGTCTTACCGGACATAATCTCCACACGTAGTCATCGGGTCTTACCCGAATATATTTCAAGTTTCATGTACATTTAATCACATGTTACAACATCCACATCATTGTCATATTTGTAATTCATTTGCCTCATCAAATATCTAATAATACACACCTTTCACATTTGGTCATTCGGCCACAATATACACACATCTCCTACATATTTCACATTAGCCATTCGGCTTTACCAAATATACATATCTCATACATATTTCACACTAGCCATTCAGCTTTACCACATATACATATCTCATACATATTTCACACTAGCCATTCAGCTTTACCACATATACATATCTCATATATATTTCACATTAGCCATTCGGCTTTACCACATATATATATATCTCATACATATTTCATATTAGCCATTCGGATTTACCACATATATATATCTCATACATATTTCATATTAGCCATTCGGCTTTACCACATATATATATCTCATACATATTTCATATTAGCCATTCGGCTTTACCACATATACATATCTCATACATATTTCACACTAGCCATTCGGCTTTACCACATATACATATCTCATATATATTTCACATTAGCCATTCGGCTTTACCACATATATATATCTCATACATATTTCACATTAGCCATTCGGCTTTACCACATATATATATCTCATACATATTTCATATTAGCCATTCGGCTTTACCACATATATATATCTCATACATATTTCACACTAGCCATTCGGCTTTACCACATATACATATCTCATACATATATCACACTAGCCATTCAGCTTTACCACACATATATATCTTATATATATTTCACATTAGCCATTCGGCTTTACCACATATATATATCTCATACATATTTCATTTTAGCCATTCGGCTTTACCACATATATATATCTCATACATATTTCATATTAGCCATTCGGCTTTACCACATATACATATCTCATACATATTTCACACTAGCCATTTGGCTTTACCACATATACATATCTCATACATATATCACACTAGCCATTCGGCTTTACCACACATATATATATTTATCTTGTACATCAATTTCAGCAATAGCTTATAAGCAACTCAAATATTTTCATCAATGTTTACAACAAAATCACATATTCACTACAAGCTGTTTTCCTGAGCAATAGTCACTAAATTACTTATAACTAGAGCTAAAAAACTGAAAATCAATTGCCGTTAATTTTCCCTGAATATAGACTCATATATCTTCCATCCATAAAATTTTCAGAATTTTAGGTTTGGCCAATCAATACCAGATTTTTCTTAAAGCTTCCCCTATTTCACTGTTTGACTAATCTGACCAGTCTTCACTACGAATCAAATTTATCATTGTACAGAATTCAAAATATGTTCTATTTGATTTCATTTGAAACTAGACTCATTAAGGAGTCTAAGAATATAAATTTTATCTTATAACCATTTTTTACAAATTATAATGATTTTCTAAATACAGAATAGGGGATTTGAGTCATTCGACAATTGTCTCACACAACTTTAAATATCTCTTTATAGGAAATTTCTTTGCTTACACGGTCTCTTTTATAAGAAACTAGACTAATTAAGCTTTGATTACATATTTTATTCAGCCTATAATTACACATCAACAATTTATAGTGATTTTCTAAAATCACGTTACTACTGCTGTCCTAAGCAAATTATTACAATTTGCTCTTAAATTTTCAAGTCTAAACACTTATGAACTTACCATTTGAGTTTAAGACATATCATGGCCACATCATATCTTATTAAATCAACTCATTATGTCCTATTATGATTGAATTTACTCAACGTTTAATCACTTAAAACTTACCTTGGAAGTGGTCGACGACTAGATATCCACGGCTATTCGTTTACTTTCTCTTTTCCTCTATCTGACTTTGATCCTCTTTGCTCTTAAGCTTAAGTAAAACAATAGATTTGCTTAAGTACTTAACTAATATTATTCACTTAACAATCACATTTGGCAATCACATATCATTTAATCTATATCTAAAATAATAGATTTCAATATGTATCATATTTAATAAAACATGCCATGACTCGATTTCATGCTTATTTAACTTATATCTAATTCACATTCACAAGCAAGGAGTCACTTAATTTATCATGCTTCCTTATACATGAATTTAATCATATTGCCGAATGTCCTTATGTGTACATGGTACATACATAAGGCATATATATATATACCTATATATGACCATTACAATTTAAACATTTAATCATAATCGGCAAGCTTTATTTCAACTATTTAAGGTGCAAACATCAATTAACAAACAAACATTATCAACCCATTTTTATTACACGTTTTCCCCAACTTAACACCCCCAAATTATCAAACTTTAACAAGTTTAAAACTCATCTAATGACCATTTATAAACTAAGGCATCAACCATTCAAATTCAACTCATCACAACATGGCGAATACACATTTCTCCTACTTCCATTCTAAATAAAAGTTTATCAAGCTTCCATCTTCATTTAACTATGTACCATTTAGAACTATCAATACTTTACACCCTTTAACAAATTATAATCAATTGCCAAATGCATCTTTGACAATTTAAACCACGCAACTCAAATTCTTACAATTTAAGCTTAGAAATTTCTATTCATGTAAATTTTAGCAACATGGAGTCCATTAAACACTCCAAAATTCCATTTGAACAACAATTGTTCAACCTTCTAGCATAATTTCAATCTGGACAGCAAGCATTATTTAACATTCAGGCTGTTTTATTAGACCATCCGAATAGCTTAATTAACACCAATTTATAGCCCCTTGAACAATGAATTAAACCCATTCGATTAGCAACAAAAACTAATATTTAACAACCATTGTTTTCTTTTATTTCAAACATGCAGCAGACCAATTCCTCCACATATTACAGCACATTCAAATCAGCATTTACATGCTGGAACAATTTGTTTTCAAGTTGCAGTTTCCAGCAGTCATTTATGCGTTTAATTGTCAAATTGTTACGTCACTACTAACAACTGAAACTTAGTAAGAATAACATAATATTTTAGCTATTAGACTCAATTTATCAACCCCTAATCGACATGAAAATAGAATCATTAATTTGTTCAAATTTTGGACAGCATAACGAAGGCACAAAATTGGACAGTAGTAATTTTTACAACTAATCAAAGAGCTTTTCTTTTCTACAACCCGCATTCATGCCTTCCAACCACAATCCATCATCATTTTTCTTTACAACAAAGTTAAAGATAGAGGGGAGCTTAGAAAGCTTACCAACTTAGGATACAACTCTTAAACAAGCTAAATCCTTAGTTTTCTTCAACATGCAAACTGTCTCCATTTTTCTTTTGTTGTTGACCCTCTTCTTCTTCTTCGATGGATTACCGAGTTACTTGAAATTTCAGCTACCTAACTAGCTAAAATCATAGTTTTTCCTCCTTCTAGCCATCTTCTAAGCCAAAAATTAAAGCAACCCAACTTTCTTCTTCCTCCCTCAAGTCACGGCAATGGAGGAGCAAGGGTGAGACAACTTTGGTTTCTCCTCCCATTAACTAGTATTTTATTATTTCTCACACAACATTTTAACACAAAATGTTTATAATATGTTTTAACCCATAGCATGGCCGGCCACTACCTAACATTTTGGGTAATTTGACATGCAAGTACAAGCATTTCCTAACATGCATTAATAGATCCTTATAGATTAACCTATCACATTTCAAAAGTGTCACACATAAGTCCTATTTAATAAAATTCACTTTCAATTAACAAAATTCAAACATGCAATTTTCACACATGCATATATACATATAATAAGCATTAAGTATGATGGTTAATTATTTTTATGACTCGGTTTTGTGGTCCCGAAACCACTTTCCGACTAGGGTCACATTAGGCGTGTCACACCTTTCCTTAACCTTGCAGGTGAGCCTTGATGTGGGGACTTGGGCCGGAGGGGATTTAGAGTGGCCACGGTGATCGCTTTTGGACCTTTAAATAAGCATTGGTTTTCATTTAATTTCCTTTAATTATTATTTATATTTGGGTTTTAATAAGGCCATTTTTAACTTTTCTTTTATTTCTTCTCGGGATTATTTTATTTTTAATAACTTCAAACCTGGTTGATAATTGTTCAAATGGGCTAGACTTAGGACGTGCTTTCAAAGCGATACTTGTTTTCAAAATATCTCAACACCACGATTAATCGATTTATCAAAGACGTCCACTTAAACAAATTTAAACTCGATATAACAAAGTGTGGCTATGGTTGTGGGCATGTCTAGGATTGGATCCAATCAAAGAGCTTGGTACTTAGCGACCTTCATGGCTCACCTCCTCTGTCTCGGATACCTACGGTGCCGCTTCCATACACTTTGTTAACTCAACAAAATATATGGTTTTTAAAACACTAAAATGGAACGTGGGTTTTCAACTCCAACGTGGCACGTCAGATTCAGCCATAACGTCTGGGCCGGGTTTGGGGTGTTACACTTAAAGTCAAATTAGACACCTTAGGCATAGAATTTCTTCATGAAAATTTCACATAACATGCAATCATATCATGGATCATCAAATAATCATAAAATAATTATTTCTATTTCAGATTTGTGGTCTAGAAACCACTGTTCCGACTAGACCCCAGTTCGGGATGTTACACAGATGCAGGCGCAACTCTTTCAACTAAAGCAGAAGCATTGCTGTAACACCCCAAACCCGGCCTAAATGTTATGGCCGAATCTGGCGTGTCACATCAAAGTGTTTCTTTGGAATTGATCTTTTCAGAAAAAATCCGTTTCTGAATTTAAATCCTTTTATTATTATTTAAAAAAGTTAATGTCAAAACGTTACCTTATTAACAAAAAGTGTTATATTAAATTGATTTAAAAATACGGAAGCTTTTTAAGTCAATGAAACTTAAAATGCGTGTTTTAAAAAATAGTAATTGGTTTAAAAACTCATCTTTACCTAGTCTAGCAGTTTAAAAATATATAATCCGAAGCCCAATTAAAAATTAAAACCCACAAACGACCTTATTACATAAGTAAAACCCAAATATAAAATCTTTAAATAAATAAAGTCATAAGTAAATCATTCGCGATCATTTGGCCACCTCCGAGTCCCTCGCAGCTCCAAATCGTCTAAGGTTGGGGATTACCTGTACAAATTAAAGAAAGAGTGAGTTCGCAAAAACTCAGTGTGTAATCCCCCAAACAGTCAGACAGTAAAAAGCACATGCAGAACAGTCTGGACCGTAGCCCTATTTAGTAACTGAACAATTTGGGCTTTAGCCCTATACAGTAACGGTGTAGGCCTAAGCCCAATTTTGTATCAGTACAATGCAGTCATGTAACCCACCCCACTCTAATCCAACTAACACACCACCTGTACCAACCAACACACCATGTGGGGATTAAATCTACCCATCCAGCCAGCACACCAATATCGCAGCGAAGCTACTAACAGTAACGCAGTAAAGTTGCTAATAACAGTAAACGTGGCAAAGCCACTAATACAGTACTTCCTCCAAATCAGAAACCCAACCCCATGCAGTATTTTGTGTCATAAACATTACATGTATGCAGTATGTCATGCCCAAACCAGTCATATAAATGTCATACACACATCAATTAACCTACCACTAGGGGTATAATGGTCATTTCATCGGTTAGGGGTAAAATAGTAAATTTACCCCTCAAGAGTATTTCGATTATTTAACTAACTTTGGGGTCTCGGTATAGATAAAGACCTTTAAAAAGGTATACAGTTGTCTCTAACGACTCAGATACCCCATATGGCCAAAATAGTGTAAATGGGCCCAAGGCCTATTACTCGGCCCAAGTTGGCCCACATGCTCGTGTGGCCCATTCAGCCCAAATTCAGTTGCGACTATGCGATCACCATAGCCTACTCAATTATTTGTCACTTATCATAAATTTTATCGTTGTGAGCCCTACGAGCCCATTGGGCCCACACAGCCCATCTCGGCCTAACAAGGCCCGTAATGGGCCAAGCCCACAAGTACGCTCGTGGCGGCCTCTACAATCTGTCGCCCATGATTCATGGGCTCGATTTACCACACAAGTGTTCACAAGCTCGTGAGGCCTCAAATGTCGAAGTTTCAGCTTTTCAGCTTTTCGACTTTTTCGCTTTTGCCGATTCACAGTAACATAGTAGTGTGAATACATACCTTTATCCAACATTTTGACAGTAGCAAAATTGGGTGTATGGTTACACACCTTTTTGCAAAAACTAGCTAAGATCCACGCTTTCAAACCTATAATCAACCAAGATACATATATTAGCTTTACAACCATTAGGGTTAATAATCAGTTTTACCCCAAAATTGACAACCCTTGCTCACATTGGTTGAGAAAATACCGCTACTCCTCTACAATAGCTGGCTAGAATTGAACACCCTTCCTTATTGATTAACTGCGATAAACGATTCATCATCAGTTATGACTACCTAACCGAAGGGCTGATATGCATGAATCCAAAAGGCACAACCCCTAGATTAGGGAACAAGTATTCGACCACAATAAAACATAACCACATCTACCCCAACTGAACCAAATAATTGAGAACAAGATTACCTTAGATCAAAATCAATAAAGAGGTTTCGAAAACTTTAGTACTTCTAATAAACCCCTCGGGACACCTAGGACCCAACGAACCTTATATCACGCAGAGGTTCAAAGATTGCAATCTGAAAAGAATGATTAGAACCACCACCATCGAAACTTGAACAAAGAGAAAGAAAGAAAGAAAAGTATAGTCGACTTGAATATGAGAGAAGAGGGACAAAGGTTTGGCCAAATGAAGAATTAAGATTGAGATACCCAAGCTTCCCCAATCGGCTACAACTCTCCAAGTTTTGAATTCCTTGATTTCCTCCTCTTAATTCTCCACCATATCACCCAACTACCGACCACATCCCCTGGTTCTCTCTTCCTTGACCAATTCAAGCCTTATCCAGCAGAGTTTCAATCAAACTCTACCTCTTTCACCACAAATAAATCAAATAAATATCCTTTTTCATTCTATGCATTTCGAACTCAAGATCCCTTGCCACCATAATGACGCCACAACCACTCAATCATCAACTCATCTTGTGACATAAATCTACCACATTTATTTATAAAGCCCATGTGCCAGTATCCAGATTCTTTTAAGAGCAAAATAAAAAATTTTGTAAAAGTCGGAGCTTGAAACCAGGACTTTCTAGACACTCCCAAACACACCCAAATCACCTAGCCATTAAAGTAAACATGGAATTTATGCCAAATCATGCAAAATTACAGAACCTATATTTTTAGGGCATTACAACTCTACCCCCTAAAAGAAATTTTGGCCTCAAAATTTACCTGGTCAAAATAAGTGAGTGTATTGTTGTCGCATCGCCTCCTCTGGTTCCCATGTAGCTTCTTCTGAACCGTGATTACGCCATAGCACTTTGACCAGTGGGATAGATTTCCTCTTTAATACCTTAACATCATGATCTAGTATCTGTACCGGTTCTTCCTCGATAGTTAGATCAGGTTTCATTTCAATTTCCTCAACTGGCACTATGTGTGAGGGATCAGAGTGGTATCGCCTCAACAAGGAGACGTGGAACAAATCATGAATTTTGACTAATTCAGGAGGCAACTCGAGTTGGCAGGTGACCGGTCCCACACGTTTTAATACTCGGTAAGGTTCGATAAATCTAGGGCCTAGTTTGCCTTTTCGTCCAAATCTCAGAATTTATTTCCATAGTGAGACATTCAAAAAGACATAATCCCCTACAGAGTACTCGCTCTCTTTACGCTTTAAGTCTGCATAAGACTTCTGCCTATCAGATCTTTCCTTTAACCAACCTCGAATCAACTTCACTTTTTCTTCGGTATCAGAAACCAACTTTGGCCCCAGAACTCGCCTCTCACCCAGCTCCGTCCAACATGTAGGAGTACGGCACCTACAACCATACAATGCCTCGTACGATGCCATCTAAATACTAGACTGATAGCTGTTGTTATATACGAGCTCTGCTAATGGCAAGTAATCGTCCTAGTTGCCTCCAAAATCCAATACACAACTCGTAAAATGTCCTCCAGTATCTAAATCACCCTCTCTGACTGACCATCTATCTGAGGATGGAACGCAATACTGAAGTCCAACCTTGTACCCAGAGCCTCGTGTAACTTCTTCCATAACCGAGATGTGAATCTAGGATCTCTGTCTGAAATGATAGAAACTGGTATCCCATGCAGTCTCACAATCTCAGCCACGTACAATTTAGCCAACTTTTGCAGCGAATAATCAGTGTGGACCGGTATAAAGTGGATAGATTTAGTCAATCGGTCTACAATAACCCATACCAAATCCTTCTTAGTTGGTGTTAAGGGTAGCCCACTTACAAAATCCATGGTTACATTCTCCCACTTCCAGAATGGAGTCTTTACTGATTGCAGTAACCCAGAAGGTAATTGATGCTCAGCCTTAACTTGCTGGCATGTCAAGCACTTACCCATGAAATCAGTCACCTCGCGCTTAAGCCCTGGCCACCAGTACAGCCATGAAGATCTCAGTATAACTTATTTCCGCCAGGATGCATAGCATACGGACTACTATGCACTTCCTGCAGTATAGATTGCCTCAAATTAAAATCCCTCGGTATACAAACTCTCTCGCGGAAACATAATACTCCCTCACTATTCAGCCCAAAATCTACAGTCTCTCCATTCTCAACTAATCAAAAACGAGGAACCAATGACTCATCCAACAACTGTTTATCCTTAATTTGATCAGTCCAGGTCAGTCTCACTTGAAGCTCAGCCAACAAGCTACCATCATCAAACAAGCTGAGACGAGCAAACATTGCTCTCAAATCCTTAAGCAACTTTATCCACCTTAGCCTTACCAGGGTGGTACTCATTTGAACAATCATAATCCTTAAGCAACTCTATCCACCTTCGTTGCTAAAGGTTCAACTCCTTCTGAGTAATGAGGTACTTGAGGCTTTTATGATCCATGTAAATAATAGACTTCTCACCATATAAGTAATGCCTCCAAACCTTTAGTGTGAAAACCACCACAGCTAACCCCAAGTCGTGAGTGGGGTAATTCACCTCGTGAGGCTTAAGCTGACGAGACGCGTAAGCAACCACCTTACCCTCTTGCATCAACACCTAACCCAATCCAATGTGCGAGGCATCACTGTAGATAGTAAATTCCTTCCCAGACTCTGGTTGTTTTAAAATAGAGGCCTCAGTTAGAACTTTCTTCAGTTTCTCAAAACTCTCTTACTGCTTATTAGTTCAATTAAACGGTACCCCTTTATGCAGTAACTTAGGTAGAGGTGCAACAATCAGTGAAAACCCCTCAACAAAACGTCTGTAATACCCAGCTAGACCTAGCAAGCTTCGAATCTCAGATACCGTCTTTGGTGGTTTCCAATCCAATACGGCTTTAATTTTTTGAGGATCAACCCTAATCCCCTCAGTAGACACCACGTGACCCAAAAATGTCACTTCTTGCAACCAGAACTCACACTTGTTGAACTTTGCGTAAAGTTGCTTTTCCCTCAGAATTTACAAAACAATTCGAAGATGTGCATCATGATCTACCTCGATTCTTGAATATACCAGGATGTTGTTTATAAACACAACTATGAATCGATCTAGATAGGGCTAGAATATTCGGTTCATCAAATCCATGAAAGCCACTAGTGTATTCGTCAACCCAAACGACATCATTAGAAACTCATAGTGACCATAATGAGTCCTAAACGCAGTCTTATACACATCAGCCTCCTTAACCTTTAGCTGATGGTACCCAGATCGAAGATCTATCTTGGAGAAAATCGAATCTCCTCGCAGCTGGTCAAATAGATCATCTATCCTCGGTAAAGGGTACTTGATCTTGATTGTTAGTTTGTTCAGTTGATGATAATTGATGCACATGCACATGGATCCATCCTTCTTCTTCACGAATAACACTGGTGCTCCCCATGGGGATACACTCGGTCGAATGAATCCTCGGTCCAGTAGCTCTTGAATTTGAGCCTTTAACTCCATCAGCTCCTTCGGTGCCATCCTATAAGGGGCGATGGACACGGAGCTGTTCCAAGTAGGACCTCAATACTGAATTCGACCTCACAGTTTGGAGGCAACCCAGGAAGCTCTTTAGAAAATACATCCGAAAACTCTTTTACTATTCTGACATCTCCAACAGAAGGACCTTTAGAATCAGAAATGCTGCCATAAGCTAAAAATGTCTCGTAACCCTTGCGAACCAATTTCTCAGCCTTTAACGCTGAAATTACGTTAGATAGACAATCTCTTCGCTCCCCTATCATAGTCACCTCCTCATCCTCAGTAGCCTTCAACACCATACGCTTAGCAGTGCAATCCAATTTCGCACGGTGTTTCACTAGCCAATCCATGCCTAATATAATATCGAATTCTCCAAATGGCAGTTCCATCATATCTGTCGAAAAGATAACTCCTTGGACCTTTAAGGGCACGTCTCTGAACAACTTATTCACCCTAACCGATTGTCCCAGTGGACTCAACACATTCATCTCACTAACAGTATTTTCAAACTGAATACCCAGCGTCCCAGACACAGTGCATGTAACATACAAGTGTGTAGACCTAATGTCAATTAAAGTAGTGTATGGTACATTATAAATCAGGAATGTACCCGTTATGATGTCAGGGGCGTCACCATCCTCTCGGCAACGAGCAGCATAGACCAAGGCTCGCTGTCTCGCCTTAATATTACCAGTACCTCTACTCGGTACTCCACAACTGTAACACCCCAAACCCGAGACCATCGCCGGTGTCGGACCCGAGGGGTTAACAAGCCAAGTTCACATGTTTTTGCCCACCAATTTGACAGTCCCAGTCAGGCTGGAAAACTGCATCACTGTCGCCTTAAAAATCATATCTCGAGTTTCAAAACTCGGAAACTGGTTTCGTAAATTTTCCCTGAATTTAGACTCATATATCCATCCATGGATTTATTTCTAGGATTTTTGGTCGGGCCAATTGGTACAGTTTATTAGTTAAAGTTACCCATGTTACAGGGATCGACTGCTCTGACCTTCGCACGGTATAACTTGAATATCTCTCTGTACAGGGCTTTAATGCTGGTGTCGTTTGTTTCTAATGAAACTAGACTCAAAATGGAATCTGTACATATAAGGTATATCTCCTAATTATTTTGGATAATTTATAGTGAATTTTAAAGTTCCGACAGGGAACCCAGAAACCATTCTGGCCCTGTCTCACAATAGCTTTAATATCTCTTAACCTGTAACTCCTATGACCATTTCGTTTCTTCCATATGAAAATAGACTCATCAAGGTTCATTTACATAGCTTATTCACTATTTAATTCCATTCCTATGAATTTTGGTGATTTTTCACATTCATGCCACTGCAGCTGGCAGCATCTGTTTTTAAGATAGGACTTACATTTGGTAGTCTCCATGATTCAACTAGTCTTACCATACATAGGTTCATATATGATCATTTTAACCATGCCAATGGCTGATCATATGACCAACATTCCCATTTCCAAGCCATAGCCACATCATGACACAAAATATATATACATACAACCCACAATTAGTCTAAGTTCATGCTTCCCTTTTCGAGCCATTTTCGCATGGCCGTACATACTTACATTACAACATATTTAACAAACAAGGGGTAGTCCTATACATGCCATCTCAAGTTCAACCAAAAATCTATACCAAAATGGAGGCTTGATAGTGTGGATGACTTCGACTTCAACGATCCCAAATCCGATTGCTTGAGCGAAATCTAGAAAACTAAGAGCCAAAGCAGCGGGTAAGCATTTTTATGCTTAGTAAGTCTCAAGGAATATAATCAACTCTAATTACAGCAATACATTCACATAGCCAAATGCATCATTTCATTAATACACATTCTTACTTCATACTTCATCATTATATAAGTTCGCAAAGCATCAATCAATTCAATAACTGAAATTCATTAGTCGATTGAGCGAATGTTGCTCAAACATGTCCACTTTCCAATGCACATATAACGTACCCTATCCTTTGGGCTTTCCGAGTGTACTAATTGAATTCATTTCAGCAACCAACACTCACCTCCAGCCCAAGATTCTTCGGAATATAACCGGATATAATCACGTGCACAAATGCCTTGGTCTTAGCCCGGATAGAATAACTCGCATACGAATGCCTTGAGCCTTAGCCGGATATAGCCACTAGCACAATTGCCTTGGTCTTAACCCGGATATAATTTCCAGCATAATTGTCTTGGGCTTAGCCCGGATATCATTCAATTTCTCATGCACACATACATCAATAATCATTGGACATACATATTTCATTTTCGTTACTAAGGCTCAAACACAATTATAATCATTAGCATATTAGCGCCGGGACTTAGCCGGGTGGAATTCAAATACTCATACACACATAATCAATAATCATACACAACCATATTTCATCTCACATAATTCAAGTAAGGTCACTTCTTGAGGACTTACCTCGGATGTTGTCGAGCGGCTTTTTGGCTATTCGATCACCTTTTCCTTCCCTTGTCCAATTGTGGCCCTCTTAGCTCTTGAGCTAATTCAAACAAATTCAATTTATTAAAACCTCATTGTGCTTGCTTATGGCCGAATATGACAAGGATTTTAAATGGTCATATGGCCACTCTTTAGCTTGAATACACAATGGTCATGCACATTTTATACTACATCAAGCAATTCAATACAATTTATTTGAGCATCAAGGAAATGCTAAGGCCTTCAATAGGCTACCCAAGGCGAATATTCATGTACATGTTGAGGTCAATTTTGCACTTAATACCTCACAAAAACAGCATGCAATTTACTAATTAATGCTTTGCACATTGTGGCCCAAAACTTATAATATAGCATCAAGCACCTACATGTGTGCTAGGCCGAATTGTGCTTGAAATTTCACAAGCATTCTTCCACATCTTCTTCTTTAAACCAATATATTCATCACTTAGTTCATAACCAAAACATAATGTGCAATCATATATATGCATATATGAGCATGGCCGAATTTTCAAGGTGTCCATAGCCATCCAAAACACAAATTTTAACTAACATGCAAGAAGCATGAATCATGCTCAAGAATGCATCATGGCGAATATGACAATCATGCTCCTTTTCAACTTCAATCATGATAAAACAAGGAGAAAACTCAAAATCTTACTCATGAGTAGAAAATCCATCATTGCATGCATCATCATCAAGCTTCACACTTAGCATGCAATGGCTTTATCACCATAACAACTTTGCCCAAATACCATTTCCATGGCATAACAAAGATTTGAGCCATGGCTAACATGCACATCAAGTTAGCAACCAAGTCATGCATGAAACTCCTAACACAACCTCATACATACCTTAATCTTGATGCAAACTTAGCCAAATCTCCTTCTAGATCTCTTCCAAACCAAGCATGAAGCAAAAATCCTCCCCCTTTTTCCTTAGTATTTTCGGCCAAGAAGTGAAAATGGATGAGCAAAATTTTTCTTTTCTTTCCTTAGGACATTCGGCCAAGAGCTATGGTGAAAGATGAACATTTTTTTTTCTTTTTTTTTTTTTCCATACTCTTATTTTATTATTTGAAACATGCACCACTAGCAAAACATGTTTAAGACATGTTTTCTTTTGCCCATATTCATCACCATGGCCGGCCACTATAGTCAAATTTGGGGAATTTGACATGCAAGGACAACATTTCCTAGTGTGCATCAATAGGCCACTTCCACATTTGCCTATCTCAAATTCTAAATTTTCTCACACAAGTCCTTTCTAGTGAAATTCACCTTTATAACACTAAATCAATCATCAAAAATGTCATACATGAATACTCACATATTATAGGCATCAAAATAAATTTTAAATTATTGTTATGCCTCGGTTTTGTGGTCCCGAAACCACATTCGGCTAGGGTCTATTTTGGGCTGTCACAACTCCCCCCTCTTAAGGAATTTTCGTCCCGAAAATCTTACCGTAAATAGGTTCGGATATCGCTCTCTCATAGAGTTCTCGGTCTCCCAAGTAGCTTCTTCTATCCCGTGCTTGAGCCATAACACTTTCACTAGCGGAACCCGCTTGTTTTATAACTCTTTCACTTCTCGTGATAGGATACGAATCGGTTCTTCCTCATAACTCATATTAGCTTGAATTTCAATTCGATGGACTAATCACGTGCGATGGATCGGATCTATAACGTCGAAGCATCGAAGCGTGGAAGACATCGTGAACCTTTTTGAGTTCGGGGCAAAATCAAACGATATGCCTTTGGACCGACTCGCTCGATATCTCATATGGCCCAATGAACCTCGGGCTCAACTTGCCCTTACTACGAACACGAGTATCTTTTTCCAAGGCGATACCTTGAGAAACACTTTATCACCCACCTGATACTCGATATCCTTACGCTTCATATCCGCGTACGACTTCTGACGATCGAAGGCTATCTTCAAACTTTCACGGATTACTTTCACTTTTCTGTTCAGCATCCCTAATCAAATCCACCCCGAAAATCTTGCTTTCACCAAGCTCAGTCCAAAACAATGGTGTACGGCATTTACGCCCGTACAAAGCCTCGTAGGGTGCCATCTTAATACTCGATTGAAAGTCGTTGTTGTGGCGAATTCAATCAACGGCAAATACCGTTCCCATGAACCACTAAACTCGAGGACGCAACATCTTAACATATCCTCGAGTATCTGAATTATCCGCTCGGATTGACTATCGGTTTGGGGGTGAAAGGCGGTGCTGAAATGCAACTTGGTACCCAAAGCTTCTTGCAACTTTTTCCAAAATCGCGAGGTAAATCTCGGATCTCTATCCGACACGATAGAAATAGGCACCCGTGTAATTTCTGTCGAGAAACGATAATTCCGCTAATTTGTCCATTGAAAAATCCGACGACGGGACAAAGTGGGCCGACTTAGTCAATCGATCTACCACGACCCAAACCGCATCCTTCTTACTTGCGACAATGGCGGTCCGGATACAAAGTCCATTGTGACTCGATCCCATTTCCACTCGGGTATCGTGATTGGTGAAGTAATCTGAAGGCACCGATGTTCCGCTTTCACTTGTTGACATATTAAACATCTCAAACAAAGTCGGAGATGTCTCGCTTCATACCATGCCACCAAAATCGACGTTTCAAATCATTGTACATCTTCGTACTCCCGGGTGGATTGCCATTCGGCTACAATGGGCTTCATTTGAATTATCGAAATGAGTTCAATTCTTTGGGACACATGACGACTTTTGAACCTCAAACAATCGTCATCGTCGATTTGAAACTCCGAGTCCTTGTTCGAACACACGCAGCCCGTTTTGCAACCAACTCGTCATCGACTTTTCGAGCTTCTCGAATTTGGTGTGTCAATAATGGTTTGGCTTTCATTTCAGCCACTAACACTTTGTCGGATCGGATAGACAAGTGCACATTCATCGTCGTAAAGTGAATAACGATTTACGACTCAAGGCATCCGCAACCACATTCGCCTTTCCGGGTGATAGTCAATGATCACTCATAATCCTTTAACACTCGAGCCAATGTCTTTGTCGCAGATTTAAGTCTCGTTGGGTCATCAAATACTTGAGACTTTTGTGATCCGAGTATACATGGCACCTTTCACCAAATAAGTAATGTCGCCAAATCTTTAAGGCGAATACGATGGCGCCAATTCGAGATCATGAGTCGGATAATTTTTCTCATGTGGCTTTAATTGCCTCGACGATAGGCCACAACTCGACCTTCTTGCATTAATACGCAACCTAACCCAAGTAGAGGCGTCGCTATAGATAACAAACTCCTTGCGGGACTCGGGTTGCACTAGAATTGGGGCTTCGGTCAAATAAGTTTTCAGTTGATCGAAGCTTTTTGGCATTTCTCCGTCCATTCGAACTTAACATCCTTTTGGAGTAAGCCGTCATCGGCGTGGCTATCGTTGAGAAGCCTTTACAAATCGTCGGTAATAACCAAGCAAGCCCCAAAAGCTTGAACCTCAGTAATATTTCTGAGGCTTCCAATTTAGTATGGCTGAAATTTTATTCGGTCGACTCGAATACCCGATGCAGATACCACATGACCCAAGAAGCTAACCTCTCTTAACCGAACTCACACTTGCTGAACTTAGCATATAATTGCTTGTCCCGTAAAATTTGCAAGACTAACCGCGGTGTTCAGCATGTTCGGTCTCATTTCTTGAATAGACCAAGATGTCATCAACGAACACGACTACTTAATCGATCCAAATATGGTCTAAAGATTCGATTCATTAAATCCATAAATACCGCAGGGCATTAGTGAGCCCAAACGGCATCACCAGAACTCATAGTGACCATATCTCGCTCAAGGCGTCTTGGGCACGTCTCGAATCTCGGATTCGCAATTGATAGTAGCCCGATCTCAAATCTATTTTCGAGAACACCGAGGCTCCTTTCAGTTGATCGAACAAGTCATCAATACGTGGCAACGGATATTTGTTCTTTATCGTCGCTTTGTTAAGCTGACGATAGTCGATGCACAGTCGCATGGTTCCATCCTTCTTCTTCACGAACAACACCGGCGCACCCCAAGGCGAAAAACTCGGCGAGCAAAACCTCTATCCACCAATTCTTGCAATCGAGCTTTCAACTCCTTCAATTCCGTTGGTGCCATACGATACGGAGCTATCGAAATTGGAGTGGTACCGGTACCAATTCGATGCCAAATTCTATTTCCGAGCAGGTGGTAAACCCGCAATTCTTGGGAAAACATCCGGTATTCACAAACCACGGGCACAGATTCGGGTTTCTTCTCGATTCCTTGTCATCGAGTACGACGCAAGGTACGCCGCACCCTTTTCTTACATATTTCGGGCCAACATCACGATATTACGGTGGCAACCCTTTAAGTCCGTGGACTCAACCCGAATTATTTCATTATTCGCGACTCAAATCGATAGTCTTGCTCTTGCAATTTACAACCGCATCGTGCATGGTCAACCAATCCAAACCAAGAATAACATCGAACTCATTGAATGGCAAAAGCATTAAGTCCGCCGGAAAACAAAAACCTCGGAACACTAGGGGACTTTTCTTGCACACTTTGTTAACAAGCACGTAATGACCCAAGGGTTTGACACCGAATTACAAACTCAAGAGACTCAATGGGCAAAGTCTTCTTTGGATGCTAAGGTTTCAAATATATATGAATGAGTAGAACCAGGGTCAATCAAAGCAATTACATTTGTATTGAAAAGAGTGAAAGTACCGGTAATAACATCCGAAGAGGCGGCATCCTCGCTGCTGGCGTATGGCATAAGTCCTAGCAGAGCACGAGCCTCAGATCGATGGTAGCATCTCTAGATCCTCTCGACCGCCACCGACATTGCCCATATTTCTAGGTGGCCTACCTCGGCGATGGTAGCACCCGGGTTTGCACTCGACTTGCATTCTGTTCATGCATCCTCGGGCAATCCTTCATAAAGTGGTCGGCCGATCCACACTTATAGCAGAGCGATCACGAAACCAACAGCTCCCGAATGCCATTTGCCACAATGTGGACACTCGCCTCTCTCGGCGATCATTTCCACCATTAGCGATCAAGTGACTCGTGTGGTCACAGGGGTCGATCGCGTTCTCGTCTAGAAAAGCCCAAACGCCTCTAGACCGGCTCGCATCATCTCGAAATCTCTTCGATGCTTGTTGAAGAGACTTTCCGAGGACCTCTTCGAATTCTCCAATCCCACATCAGCTTTTTGTTTCTCCTTTCTAAGCTCTTGACTTTACAAGCTCGCTCAACAAGTACTACGAACTCTCGTATCTCGAGAATGCCAACAAACATCCTTATATCATCATTCAGCCCATCCTCGAAGCGTTTACATAATAGCTTCGGACGAAATGCATTCTCGCGTCTGGCTAAGCCTCACAAACTTTCGTTCAGTAGTCGGTGCGGACATAGAACCTTGCTTAAGATCAAGAAATTCCCTCCGCTTTTGGTCGATGAATCTCGATGAAATACTTTTTTGAACTCGGTTTGAAAGAATTCCCAAGTCACTTGCTCTCTAGGCACCACGAAGTCGAGTACTCCACCAATAGTAGGCGGACTCGCGTAGCAAGGAGATGGTACACTTTAAGCACTCATCGGTGTACAGGATAGCTCATCAAGCACCGGATAGTGTTATCTAACCATAATTCAGCTCACTCGGCATCATCATCATCCGTAGCCTTAAATTCAGTGGCCCCATGTTTTGAATCCTATCGATTGGGGCTTACGACCTTATTTGGTCAGTCACCGAGGTATTGTAGGTGCGGGGGTTGCATTTGTCGGGAATGGAGGTTGTGGAACAGCCGTGTTGGTTCGAATGTATTGATTAAACCATTCGTTCATCACACTATAAAAGGCTTGCCTAGCCTCGTCATTAGGATTGCTGGCCATAGGTTGAGAGTCCACCGCGCTGTCCCTTGCGCGGAGCAGCGCCACACTCTCCACATCATCAGCTATCGCTTTCGGTTGGGATCGGGATCCATTGCTATAAACAAACATAAAGTCAAGTTGTCAGAAATCATCACACTATCGATTCATCATTTAATGGCATGTATAGCTAGACCCCAAACACATCACGGTAGTCCTAGAATCGACTAAACCGTGGCTCTGATACCAATAAAATTGTAACACCCCAAACCCGAGACCATCGCCGGTGTCGGACCCGAGGGGTTAACAAGCCAAGTTCACATGTTTTTGCCCACCAATTTGACATTCCCAGTCAGGCTGGAAAACTGCGTCACTGTCGCCTTAAAAATCATATCTCGAGTTTCAAAACTCGGAAACTGGTTTTGTAAATTTTCCCTGAATTTAGACTAATATATCCATCCATGGATTTATTTCTAGGATTTTTGGTCGGGCCAATTGGTACAGTTTATTAGTTAAAGTTACCCATGTTACAGGGATCGACTGCTCTGACCTTCGCGCGGTATAACTTGAATATCTCTCTGTACAGGGCTTTAATGCTGGTGTCGTTTGTTTCTAATGAAACTAGACTCGAAATGGAATCTGTAAATATAAGGTATATCTCCTAATTATTTTTGGATAATTTATAGTGAATTTTTAAAGTTGCGACAGGGAACCCAGAAACCATTCTGGCCCTGTCTCACAATAGCTTTAATATCTCTTAACCTGTAACTCCTATGACCATTTCGTTTCTTCCATATGAAAATAGACTCATCAAGGTTCATTTACATAGCTTATTCACTATTTAATTCCATTCCTATGAATTTTGGTGATTTTTCACATTCATGCCACTGCAGCTGGCAGCATCTGTTTTTTAAGATAGGACTTACCTATTTGGTAGTCTCCATGATTCAACTAGTCTTACCATACATAGGTTCATATATGATCATTTTAACCATGCCAATGGCTGATCATATGACCAACATTCCCATTTCCAAGCCATAGCCACATCATGACACAAAATATATATACATACAACCCACAATTAGTCTAAGTTCATGCTTCCCTTTTCGAGCCATTTTCGCATGGCCGTACATACTTACATTACAACATATTTAACAAACAAGGGGTAGTCCTATACATGCCATCTCAAGTTCAACCAAAAATTTATACCAAAATGGAGGCTTGATAGTGTGGATGACTTCGACTTCAACGATCCCAAATCCGATTGCTTCGAGCGAAATCTAGAAAACTAAGAGCCAAAGCAACGGGGTAAGCATTTTTATGCTTAGTAAGTCTCAAGGAATATAATCAACTCTAATTACAGCAATACATTCACATAGCCAAATGCATCATTTCATTAATACACATTCTTACTTCATACTTCATCATTATATAAGCTCGCAAAGCATCAATCAATTCAATAACTGAAATTCATTAGTCGATTGAGCGAATGTTGCTCAAACATGTCCACTTTCCAATGCACATATAACGTACCTTATCCTTTGGGCTTTCCGAGTGTACTAATTGAATTCATTTCAGCAACCAACACTCACCTCCAGCCCAAGATTCTTCGGAATATAACCGGATATAATCACGTGCACAAATGCCTTGGTCTTAGCCCGGATAGAATAACTTCGCACGAATGCCTTTCGCCTTAGCCCGGATATAGCCACTAGCACAATTGCCTTGGTCTTAACCCGGATATAATTTCCAGCATAATTGTCTTCGGCTTAGCCCGGATATCATTCAATTTCTCATGCACACATACATCAATAATCATTGGACATACATATTTCATTTTCGTTACTAAGGCTCAAACACAATTATAATCATTAGCATATTCGCCGGGACTTAGCCGGGTGGAATTCAAATACTCATACACACATAATCAATAATCATACACAACCATATTTCATCTCACATAATTCAAGTAAGGTCACTTCTTGAGGACTTACCTCGGATGTTGTCGAGCGGCGTTTTCGGCTATTCGATCACCTTTTCCTTCCCTTGTCCAATTGTGGCCCTCTTAGCTCTTGAGCTAATTCAAACAAATTCAATTTATTAAAACCTCATTGTGCTTGCTTATGGCGAATATGACAAGGATTTTAAATGGTCATATGGCCACTCTTTAGCTTGAATACACAATGGTCATGCACATTTTATACTACATCAAGCAATTCAATACAATTTATTTGAGCATCAAGGAAATGCTAAGGCCTTCAATAGGCTACCCAAGGTCGAATATTCATGTACATGTTGAGGTCAATTTTGCACTTAATACCTCACAAAACAGCATGCAATTTACTAATTAATGCTTTGCACATTGTGGCCCAAAACTTATAATATAGCATCAAGCACCTACATGTGTGCTAGGTCAATTTCGCTTGAAATTTCACAAGCATTCTTCCACATCTTCTTCTTTAAACCAATATATTCATCACTTAGTTCATAACCAAAACATAATGTGCAATCATATATATGCATATATGAGCATGGCCGAATTTTCAAGGTGTCCATAGCCATCCAAAACACAAATTTTAACTAACATGCAAGAAGCATGAATCATGCTCAAGAATGCATCATGGCGAATATGACAATCATGCTCCTTTTCAACTTCAATCATGATAAAACAAGGAGAAAACTCAAAATCTTACTCATGAGTAGAAAATCCATCATTGCATGCATCATCATCAAGCTTCACACTTAGCATGCAATGGCTTTATCACCATAACAACTTTGCCCAAATACCATTTCCATGGCATAACAAAGATTTGAGCCATGGCTAACATGCACATCAAGTTAGCAACCAAGTCATGCATGAAACTCCTAACACAACCTCATACATACCTTAATCTTGATGCAAACTTAGCCAAATCTCCTTCTAGATCTCTTCCAAACCAAGCATGAAGCAAAAATCCTCCCCCTTTTTCCTTAGTATTTTCGGCCAAGAAGTGAAAATGGATGAGCAAAATTTTTCTTTTCTTTCCTTAGGACATTCGCCAAGAGCTATGGTGAAAGATGAACATTTTTTTTTTTTTTTTTTCCATACTCTTATTTTATTATTTCAAACATGCACCACTAGCAAAACATGTTTAAGACATGTTTTCTTTTGCCCATATTCATCACCATGGCGGCCACTATAGTCAAATTTGGGAATTTGACATGCAAGGACAACATTTCCTAGTGTGCATCAATAGGCCACTTCCACATTTGCCTATCTCAAATTCTAAATTTTCTCACACAAGTCCTTTCTAGTGAAATTCACCTTTATAACACTAAATCAATCATCAAAAAATGTCATACATGAATACTCACATATTATAGGCATCAAAATAAATTTTAAATTATTGTTATGCCTCGGTTTTGTGGTCCCGAAACCACATTCCGGCTAGGGTCTATTTTGGGCTGTCACAACAACCTAGTTCCAAACCATTTCCACCCCTGGCCTGTCCACAGCCTCTCGATGGCTGCTGACCACCTCTCCCTGGCTCAACATGGCCCTAACCTATAGCTTGCATATGAACATGCCTCTGAGTACAGTTTTTAACTTGATGATCCATGGACCCACACCGAAAGCACTCCCTAGTTCATTTCCAACACTCACCTAGGTGAGCTCTTGCACAATCAGCGCAAGGCTGCGGTCTTGCAGCAATAACAGGAACTGCTCGGACTGGCCCATCAAATCTGGCCCTCTTTATAGGCCTTCCAGAAGAACCCGACAGTCTAAAATTCATCTTATTTCTCACTCTATTTTTCTCGCAGTTCTGGCGCTCAGAGCGCTTCACATCATCAGCAAGTTTTGATTTCTCAACAAGGGTAGTAAAGTCTCGTTCCCTCTACGGAGCTATTAGCACACGTAACTCATTTTCGAGGCCATCCTCGAACTGCACACAACGTTCATACTCAGTTGTGACTATCTCACTAGCATACTGACTCAGCCACAGAAAGTCTGCCTTGTACTCTGCCACAGTTTTATTCCCTTAGGTCAAGTTTAGAAATTTCTTCCTTTGGGCGTCAACATAACTTGCACCCACATACTTCCCTGAAAAGACTGCTTTGAAGAAATCCCATGTCAAACAGTTAGCCTGCATACCCTCTCCCACGGTGAGCCACCATTGGTAGGCCTCATTTTGTAGTAAAGACACTGCTCCCTTTAATTTTTTGCTCCACAGTATAGTTAAGGCCATCTATTATCCGCTCGGTAGCCTCCAACCAATACTCTGCCATATTTCGGGATACACCAGAAACACCCCTGAAGATTTCTGCTCCATTAGACTGGAGTCGCTCAAAAATTGACCCTCGGCCCACTGATCTAGCACTCACTTCAACAACCCTTTCAAGAACATGTAGCATTGCTTGGGATAGAGCATCATCCCCAGTTGCTTGGACATGAGACTCTGTCTCAGTTACTGGTGAGGTTGGTGCCTCCCTAGTAGACATGTGACCCGATGCTGAAGACTCAGCTCTAGCACTTCCTCAGCCTCTACTGCGGCTTCGAGTACCCCTTTCGCGAGTACCTCTTGTTCTTATTTCGATAGTGAATTATCTGTTTAAAAGTCTTATGTTTTAGTTTATATTTTCAGTAATTATTAACAATGGGTTATGAGCGACAGTAATTAGGGTTTGTTTCCGCAAAACAGAATCTTACTACAGTTTTCAGTCTTCTATAGTCTTAGTTTACACTAACTAAAGAGTTTTAGTGTAGTCCTACTACCTATAGTAGTCCCTCAGTAATACATTTCAGTCTATAACAATAAATAGTGTCAAAAAACTTACAGATTTGGTGTCAGAGACTTGGTGTGCCACGTTTTCAATCACAACGTTTAAAATTCAAATTTTCAAAAACCCATTCGACAGTTGAGTTTTGCAACCTGGCTTTGATACCACTAAATGTAACACCCCAAACCCAGCCTAGACATTATTACCGAATCTGACGTGTCATATCAAAGTGCTTTTTGGGAATTGATCTGTTCGGTAAAAATTTGTTTCTGAATTTAAATCATTTTATTATTATTTAACAAAAGTTAATGTCAAAACATTCACCTTATTAACCATCAGTGTTATATTAAATTGATTTAAAAACGTGAAACTTTTTAAGTCGATGAAGCTTAAAACGCATGTTTTAGAAAACAAAAATTGTTTTAAAAACTCGTCTTTACCTAGTCTAGCAGTTTAAAAATATATAATCCGAAGCCCAATTAAAAATTAAAACCCAGAAATGATCTTATTATATAAGTAAAACCCAAATATAAAATCTTTAAATAAATAAAGTCATAAGTAAATCATTCGCGATCTTGTGGCCACCTCCGAGTCCCTCACAACTCCAAATCGTCTAAGGCTAGGGATTACCTGTACAATTAAAAGAAAGAGTGAGTTTACGAAAACTCAGTGTGTAATCCCCCAAACAGTCAGACAGTAAACAGTACATGCATAACAGTCTAGGCCATAGCCCTATTTAGTAACTGAACACTCTGGGCTTTAGCCCTATACAGTAGCGGTGTGGGCCTAAGCCCAATTAAGTATCTGTACAATGTAGTCATGTAAGCCACCCCAATCCAACCAACACACCACCTGTACCAACCAACACACCATGTGGGGATTAAATCGACCCACCCAGCCAACACACCAATATTGTAACGAAGTTGCTAACAGTAACACAGCAACGCTGCTAATAACAGTAAATGTGGCGAAGCCACCAGAGCAGTAATTACATGGCAAAGCCACTAATACAATACTTCTTCCAAATTAGAAACCCAACCCCATGCAGTATGTTGTGCCATAAACATTACATGTATGTAGTATGTCATACCCAAACCAGTCATATAAATGTCATACACACATCAATTAACCTACCACTAGGGGTATAATGGTCATTTCATCGATTAGGGGTAAAACAGTAATTTTATCCCTTAGGGGTATTTCGATCATTTATCTAATTTTGGGGTCTCAGTACAGATAAGGACCCCTCAAAAGGTATGCAGTCGTCTCTAACAACTTAGATACCCCAATGGCTAAAAGAGTGTATATAGGCCTAAGGCCCATTACTCGACCCAAGTGGGCTCACACATTCATGTGGCCCATTTACCCAAAATTTAGTTACGACTATACAATCATCATAGCCCACTCCATTATTTATCACTTACCATAAATTTTATCCGTGTGGGGCCCATGAGCCTATTGGGCTCAAACGGTCCATCTCGGCCCAACGAAGCCCATAACGGCCCAAGCCCACAAGTATGCTCGTGACAGCCTCTACAGTCTGTCACCCATGATTTGTGGGCTCCAGTTTACCACACGAGCGTTTGCATGCTCATGAGGCCTCAAATGCCGAAGTTTTGGCTTTTCGGCTTTTCAGCTTTTGCCAATTCACAGTAACATAGTGGTGTGAATGCACATCTTTATCCAACATTTTGACAGTAGCAAAATTGGGTGTACAATTACACACCTTTTTGCGAAAACTAGCTAAGATCCATGCTTTCCAAACCTATAATCAACCAACATACACATATCAGCTTTACAACCATTAGCGTTAATCAATTTTACCCACAAATCAACAACCTTTGCTCACCTTTGTTGAGAAAATACCACTACTCCTCTACGATAGTTGGCTGCAACCGATCGTCCTTCTTTGTTGTCTAACTGCGATAAAAGAGTCATCTATCAGTTATGACTGCCTAACCCAAGGGTTGATATGCACGAATCCAAAAGGCACAACCCTTAGATTAGGGAACAAGTATTCGGCCACAATACAACATAACCACATCTATTCCCAGTTGAACCAAATAATTGAGAACAGGATTACCTTAGATAGAAATCAACAAATAGGTTTCGAAAGCTTTATCACTTCTAATAAACCCTTCGGTACACCTAGGACCCAATGAACCTCATATCACGTAGAGGGTCAAAGATTGCAATCCGAAACGAATGATTAGAACCACCACCACTAAAACTTGAACAAAGAGAGAGAAAGAAAGAAAAGTATAGTCGACTTGAATATTAGAGAAGAGGGACAAAGGTTCAACAAAATGAAGAATTAAGATTGAGAGAAGGAAAAGGCAAGGTTCGGTTTAAAGAAAGAAAGTAAAGAAAATGCCCAAAAGTGATTTGCTCACCAAGGTAGAGCACAAAATTGAATGCGAAGAGAAAATAGGAAAATTTGGCACTTAGGAAAAACCAAAACTAGGTGTCACAACACCAAAACTCGAAATTGGCATGAGGAGAATGCCCTAAGATGCTCTCAAAATGCTGAAATACATACAAAAGAGACCCCTAACCGAATTTGCACACACAAGCTTCCCCAATCGGCTACAACTCTCCAATTTTTGAATTCCTTAATTTCCTCCTCCTAATTCTCCTCCATATCACCCAACTACCAACCACATCCCCTGATTCTCTCCTCTTGACCAATTCAAACCTCATCCAGCACAGTTTTAGTCAAATTCCACCTCTCTCACCACAAAGAAATAAAATAAATATCCCTTTGCATTCCATGCATTGCGAACTCAAGATCCTTTGCCACCATAATGACACCACAACCACAGGATCACCAACTCATCTTGTGACATAAATCTACCACATTTATTTTGTAAAGCCCATGTGCCAGTATCTAGATTCTTTTAAGAGCAAAATAAAAAATTCTGCAAATGTCGGAGCTTAAACCCAGGATTTCCTAGACACTCCTAAACAGACCCAAATCACCTAGTCATTAAAGTAAACATGGAATTTATGCCAAATCATGCAAAATTATAGACCCTATATTTTTGGGGCATTACAATTGCTCTCAGCTTCCTCAGATTCAGCGTTAGCTCAGTTGGATGACATTACTATATGAAAAACACATTTAAATGACCAGGAGTTACCACACTATCATAATTTATATAATGGCATGTATAGCTAAACTCGTGTTTGCTACATCAAATCATAGAATCAGCTAAACCGTTGCTTTAATACCACTAAATGTAACACCCCTAACCCGTATCTGTCATCAGAATAGTGTTACGGAGCATTACCGAAACATTCAAAAAATTTTATAAATCATGCAAGTTACTATTCAAATTCTGAAATAATTTGTAACATCTCTTAAATGGACCCTCGAGGCCCAATATGAGCATTAGAATCGAGTTCGGTTTTGATTGGAAGCTCTAAGAATTTTTCGCGAAGCTGCCAAAATTTTCCAATTGCAAGGCTCACACGCCGTATGGTCAGGCCATCTACTACACACGCCCGTGTCCCTGTCACGTGTAACTCTCTGAATTTTAAGGCATGAAAAAATTGAAGTAAAATAGCCAAGTTACATGCCCGTGTGCTAGGCCGTGTGGTGAATTTAATTTTTAAAATTTAGGTGCAGTTTTCACACGGCCGTGTAACACGCCAATTCCAAGGCCCTGTCAACCACATGACTGAGACACACGCCCGTGTCTCTGCCCGTGTGCCTAATTGTAAACATTTTGTTTCTCAAAATTAAGGTGTAGGGGAAAAACGGTCTAGACACACGTCCGTGTGTCTGCCCGTGTGGACAAAATGATGCCATTTCTAACTTTATTTCTCACCTAAAATTTCACCCAAGACCTGCACTTGAAACACATAACCAATATCAACCATTTAAAGCATTCAATTTAGGCAATTTCCATCATTCAACATAGCATACCATTACATGCATGTGTGTTTACAATCTTACCTTGAATTAACTAGGCAATAACATCCTTTTTTTACATATACTTAACATAACACATGTATATATATCTCATGATAACCTACTTAATAATACCAAAATGAACCATTACTAGCCATTTCAATGGCTAGGTTGCAAAACATCATTATCAAGCTACTAATGGTCAAGTTGTCCTATACATGTCATTATACCAAAATGATTTTACTAAGTATACCCAAAATGACTAGTTGATAGTGTGACGAACTCTAGTGATCTCCAACCCGAGGAAAAATAAAACAGAGTAAGCATTACATGCTTTGTAAGTTCATATAACGGAAACTAAACTTACCAATCATGTTTATTAGATCTAAGCATACAATAACAAGTTTTCCATCCATTTGGCTAAATTGCCTAAACACATGCATCCAATCAAACATGTTAGTCACAAAGTTTACATATACATCAATTAAGAATAGATGAGCTCATCATGCTACACACTTTCAAGACATTATCATTTCATCTCATAATTCTCATGCAACACACTTTCAAGACATTATCATTTCATCTCATAATTCTCATGTCATGTCTAGCGTTATAAGTCCATTGAATCTTTGAAATTCTGATGGATGCTCAAGTAGTACACTCAAGGTGTACAATTCCATAATCCGTCAATTCTTATTTGATGGTACCCATTAGGGTACTTAATCAAGGAACACAGTCTCAAGCCACATATCGTATAATAAGATTACCAGTCTAGGTTAAATCCTTTATATAACATATGCTCAAAGAGTTCAATTAGGGTTACTAGTCCAGGCTAAACCCTAATCACAATGTATACTCGAAAGGTATTATATTAGGCTTACCTGTCCAGGCTAAATCTTTTCTATAACAAGGTTAATGGGATTACTCGTCCGAGCTAAATCCCGTCCGTAACAAGTGCAGGACCTTATTAGCTTTGGGAATGCACATATAATCATCGGAATCAAATATTCAATCGGGACTTAACCCTTTTTCACCATTTCAAGCACGTATTGAATTTCTCATGATAGCATTCAAGTAATGTACATCAATATAAATCACATTCCATACAACACAACATTCAATTAAACATATTTACATGCCAGATTAAATTACACAAACTTACCTCGACACTTGTTCGCGTTAAAATCTACTAATCCAAAACCTATTCTTTTCCTCGATCTAACCTTGAATTAGTGTTGTTTGAATCTATATAAATGAATTTAACCATCAATTTCACACATTTCATATTTAAATGGACTCAATGTACGTCCTAGGTAAAATTACCATTTTACCTCTAACTTTTCTTTAAATTCTAATTTTGTCCCTAGGCTTAGAAAATGACACTTGTGCAATTTACTCCCTATTCCAAGCCTAACCAAAATCCCATTACAAATTTTACAGCACATGTATTCATAAAAAATTAGAATTTTTCATCAAATTTCACAAGTTTACGTTTTAGTCCCTAAATATGTTTTCATTAAAAATCACTTTGTAAAAGTTGTTTATCTATCAGCAACCTTTCATTTTCTACCATAAATTTCTAATTTTCAGCATATACATCCTTGACCCATTCTCCATACTTTGATAACTTTTCAAATTAATCCTTCAAATAGAGAGATTAAGTTATTCTGGTTTTAAAAATATCAAAATTACTAATAACGGGACAAGAAAACTTACCCAATTAAGCCTTCAAAGTTTCCCTTCTCTCTCCTAGGGTTTCCATAGAATTTAAGGTTGAAGATGAGAAAAATAAGATGATATTTTCTATTCATCTTTTAATTAATTAAGTATTTAGCAATTTCAAATTTAGTCCTTGCCCTTTTTCTATATTTCCATGGATGAGTCATCAAAAAAAAATCTACATACTTCTTTAATGGTTTAATTACCATATAAGGACCTATGGATTTGAATTCCATAGCTATTTAATCCTCATAGCTACTAGAATTCAACTTTCACATTTTATTCGATTTAGTCCTTCTCGTAATTAAACACTTAACTGATAAAATTTTTGTATCAACATTTTCACATGACATACCTATTATAATACGGACCATATAATGAAATAAAAAATAAACATTATTTTTCGGGTCAGATTTGTGGTCCGGAAACCACTGTTCCGATTTCACTGAAAAATGGGCTGTTACAAAGAGATTAGAAGTATTTTGTCTCGAATACTTCTAAAATACCTAAAAGTTTGTAGCATGATGAGCTCATCCATGTTTATTTGATGTACATGTGAAATATGTGACTAACTTACTTAATTGAGTGTATGTGATTAGGCCAACTTGTCAATTTGTTGGGAAGCATGTTATTCCTATGCTTATTTAAATGAATATGATTGGTAAGTTTAATTCTTGTTATACGAATTTACTAAACATTGAATGCTTACTAGGTTTTCTTTTCTCTATTTTACAGTGTTCGAAAGCTCGCAAAGGTTGGAGATCGGTCGAAGCATCATCACACTATCCACCAACTTGTTTTGGTATAAATAGTAAACATATTTTGGTATAATGGCATGTATAGGTTAACATGGCCAATTGTTGGCTTGTAAATGGCTGTTTGTAATCTAGCCATTGGAATGGCTAG
The DNA here is from genome assembly GCF_025698485.1 of Gossypium arboreum. Classification (NCBI taxonomy): domain Eukaryota; kingdom Viridiplantae; phylum Streptophyta; class Magnoliopsida; order Malvales; family Malvaceae; genus Gossypium; species Gossypium arboreum. The sequence goes on from NC_069076.1 coordinate 31,870,441, forward strand.
AGATGGTTTGGTTTGGTATATTTATAAGGTTACATCATGGTAATTACATACGTGTTTAGTATGGTTTGATTATGTTATGTTAAACAAGTATGTCTATAAAAGGTAAGATTATAAACATGAATGCATGTGAAGATATATCATGATAAATGTTAGTGTTGGCTTGGTTATAATGCTTGAATTGGTTGGTATATGTTTGCAAGTATTGGTGTAGGTTGTTGGCAAATTTGGGTGAGAAATAAAGCTAGGAAATAGCTTTATTTTGTCCATACGGACATGCGTCTTGACTGTGTGTGACACACGGCCTGACACATGGGCATGTGGTTTGGTCGTGTGTCCCTTGCATCTTAAAATTTAGAAACAGAATGCTCAAAATTAGGCACACTGGCGTGTGTCTCAGCCATGTGTGACCCATGGCCTAGAACACGGGTGTGTGTCTTAGCTGTGTGAAACCTGCACCTAATTTGTAAAAATTAAATTAACCACACGGCCTAGAACACGGGTGTATGGCAGGCCGTGTGGAACAAGTCAGAGAGTTACATAGGTAAGGACACGGGCTAGGACACAGCCGTGAAGAACACGAGCTAGGATCCAGTACTGGACCGATGATTTGAGAAATACGCCCCAGATTTTCTTTTTCAAGCGTAGAAACTCCAGGAACAGACGTAGTAGGATTTATTTTCATATTAAAGTGAAATATGTCAATTTTTTTTCCAAAATTATCTAATACAAAATAAATCTTGACGGAGGTTGATCGGTTAATTCAATAAGAAATGGGGTTAGCGCCGATTTCGTTGGTCCCATCCAATTCAAGTGCATGCAATTGGAATGTTTCCTTATTCAATGAAGGAATTTTTAAGTTCAACCAACCTATTTTCATCCGCTAATTCTTCAAAATCAGTCGGTTCGGACCTCCACTTAGTTTCACCCAAGCTTCATCCTGGTCATGGATAGATCACCCAGGTTCGGGTCCATAAGCAGTGACAATTGCCCTATGAAGACTCGCTTTCACTACAGCTCCGGTGGGTTCCCTTAACCAAGCCACTGCCTATGAGTCGCCGGCTCATTCTTCAACAGGCACGCGGTTAGAGCCCTGGGCTCCTCCCACCGCTTGGGGGCTTACGGTTTCATGTTCTATTTCACTCCCCGACGGGGTTCTTTTCACCCTTCCTCACGGTACTACTTCGCTATCGGTCACCCAGAGTATTTAGCCTTGCAAGGTGGTCCTTGCTGATTCTCTACGGATTCCATGTGCCCCATGCTACTCGGGTCGAGCGTAAGCTAGTGATGCTTTCGCCATGGACTATCGCCATCTAGGGTTCGCACTTCACCGCTTCGCCTAGCAAAGACGACGCTTTTGTTGCTCTCCCACAACCCCGTTTTCACGGTTTAGGTGCTCCCATTTCGCTCGCCGCTACTACGGAATCGCTTTTGGTTCGGTTAGGTGGCTACATGTGTATTATCAACGATTTCCACGAAGGTGGTAAGATGATGTCTTAAGCGATTACATATCTGGGACCTTTAGCACAAATAAAGGCGTTCTGAGTTCCATACAAATTCCTCTCAATACAATTTCTTTCAAATTCATTAAAATTTCATGGATGATTCTTGAATACCTACTATGGTAGAATATTCGTGGGGTATTTTCTCAGATTTTGCACGTGTAATGCATGTTCCTTCTAGTTCTCCAAGCAAAGCTCTTCGCATCGCAATGCCTATTGTGTCGGCTTGGCCTTTCATAAGTGGAGATAGAATAAAGCATCCATAATAAAGGCGCTTACTATCTGTTCTTGATTCAACACACTTCCCTCTTCGAAGTATTTTTCCTTTTCAATATTTTTCTATTGGAGCTTCCACAGCCGTATGCCTCGCATCGAATGCCCACACGGCCTGAAACATGGGCATGTCACTTGGCTTTGTGAGCCTTGTTCTGAGATTCCAATTTAGTCCTGACTTGTTTCTAATATTTAAATTGGACCTTGAGGGTCCATTCAAGGGACAATATGAATAGTTCTGGATATGAATAGTAAATTACAAAAATTATCTGTAATTGTTCTGTAAACTCCGGTAATGATCTATAACCCTATTTCGACGACGGATACGAGTAAGGTGTTACAAGCCCACCAAGACCCATATGCTCATAATATCACAAATAATGGTCAGTACTCACAAATGCTATGGAATGCCAACTATATCCAATGGATCCACCATGCAACGTTGCAAATATAATCATACATACAAGGCATAAAATTTATTGTTTAATCACTTAATTTTGGGATGCTAAAATGCAAGTAAAAGCATGTTGCTAAGCAATTTTAACACCAATAAAATTAAACATAGAAAATTTCATTTTCCCAATATTCATATACCAATTAGAACATCTTTATCAAATGTTTAATAAAGTACAATTCATGCTCCAAATATCAATTTATTCCATACAATTTAATCATGCTAAAAGCATAATACACGACTTACCAAACCAATTGTCATTTTGTTGTTGTATAAAATAAAACCTAATTTTGCAAATTCAACAATCCAATATGCAATTAAGTCATTAGTAACACCAATTAAACCTTTAATTTAACACATAATCAGACCAATTTACCGAATTCCCTTAATATCACTAACCTTCACACTTATCTTTTTAAGTAGAAATGTGTTGAAACAAGCAAGTTTAAGCTTCAATTCTGATTTGCACGTTCCTCCTCTTGATGTGGAGTTTTAACAAAGACAAGGTATGCATTACAAGCTAACAATAGGAACAAGAAAACAAAAAATGATAAAAGTATACAAATCTAAATTATTACTTTAAACTACCTTACCAATGTTGCACAACTAAGCCAAAATAAGGAATTCCTCAACTAAACTCCCTTTTCAGCACCTCAAACCACTTCTAATCTTCATTCCCAATCCAATGACGTGTATTCTAAGTGTTAATTTCATCATTTAATCTGTTTCATAATTTTTCAAAAAAAAAATCTATGTTCTTGATCAAATTTGAATTTCTTAAAATTGATCCAAAAAACGTGTTTGATCTTTTGGTTTAAGATTAAAAACATCTTATTAGACATATTTTGAGCTTAGACATTCATTAATATTTGGATTCCAACTCAAAATTAAAGATCTACCATTGTTGATCCTCAAGTTCAAGAAAGAAGAAAATAAAGTTAAATATCCATTATAATCACTTTAGATAAAGAAAGATGTGGATGAATGCAGAAGCAGATTGTAAAGTTTTTCAAAGTCAAGGATTTATTCTAGATCTCTAGACAAAAAAGTAAACTGAAACGAGAAATAACGAAAATAGATTAGTTGTCAGAAAGAAGAGTCAAACAAAATTAAAACAAAAGAAAGATGAACTGACTGGTAAAGAGTCCAGACAAGAACAAATTAAGGTTTCTTGGATGGAAAGAAACCGTCCTTCAACCTCAAGGAAATGCCTCAACCAGATCTGTAAAAACAAAATACAAATAGATTTGTTAGAAGTAATTTTAAAGCCAATCAAACTGTTTTGTGCAAGAATGCTTGAAACAATAAGAAAATATTAAAACTCACAATTATGATGTGTTTCTTGATGTAAAGAGATAGGAGAATATCTTTCTTGAAGCAACTTTGACCTAAAATGAAAATCAATAAAATCAGCAAGCCAAAATAGCAAGAACTAACTTAAATAAGTAAGAAATGATAAATTAAGGATAAAAAATAGAAGATGACGCCTTAAGAATCCTTGAAAACATTAAGAATCCACAACTCCTTTCAATGTCTCTAGTTCCCCCTCAAAGAAAGAGATCTTGGAAAGAAAGAGCTTGAAGATGATTCTCACAACCTGAAAGATTGTTAAAACAACTTTTAAAAGAAACTCAATAGCAATTCTTGAAGAAAAACTCAAAGAGAATTATTATTAACTAAAAAAAACATAAATCAATTGTATGTGTATAAGGGTGAATGTCCATGCTACTTATAGGCCTCTAAAATAAGTTTTTCTAACCCTAATGGAATAACTAACATGACAACTCAACAAATAAAAAAACAAAATAATTCTAATTGTGGCCTTTTAATGGGAATTCAATTAAAGGAATTAAATGGGCTCTTTGGGTTGAATTTTTACATGATGATCGACCTATTAAAATAAATTTGGACCTATAGTGTAAATATTTTACAATTTGGGCCACTTTGATAATTTGGCCTGATATTCAATTAAATTACTTCCCACACACCAGAATAGGCTTGGAGACATCTTAATGGGCTATTTTACAAGAACTTGGTCTTGTGATCCATTTGCTCTCAAAATTGGCTCATTCAAGCTCATATATGAAATTCGATGTGGCTTGGCTTCAAGATTTGGTTTCTTGAACCAAGATTTCAAAGATTTAAATTCTTGATTTTCTTAATTCTCGAAATTTTCTGAAATAGTAAAATTGGACCAAGATTTGGTTTCTTGATTTTCTTGAAAATAAGAAAGTGAATCTTGATTTTCTTTTTCGGTCGTGTGTGCATCTAGGGCATTGGTAACGAAGTCTTGGATGGTCCTATTCAATCTTGCCTGAATTTTCTTGGCCTTAGACCTCATTATTGGGCTATGAGAAAATTTGCGCCCATTATGTTCATGAGCCTTATTTTGGGCATTGAGACTTGCATCATTCCTCTATTCCTCAGAAAGATTCGCCCTTGAATCTGAAACATCAAAGGGAGATAAATCAGCAATATTAAATTTGATAGGCGTTGTCATTGATCCACTTGAGTACTTGGAAAGGCCCATCTCTATTATGGCCTTTGAATTGGACTGAGCTACTCGTATCATTCCCCCTTCCTCACAAAGATTTGTTCCCAAATCTTTAGCTGCACAAAAAGAAAAAAGGATTAGAATAAAAAATGATAAAAAGAAAAAAATACTTACCTAAGCTTTCTTGTGTGCAAAAACTATCTCTAAGATCAAAGGCATTATTTTGATCCTCCAAATCCACTTTGATAATGTATGTCTCCTTTAAAAACAAGGTATCAAAAACAAAGAAGTGTTAGGTACATGAGTTTTCAAGTAAAAAACAACTTGTAACTTTCTTTTAATATGCTCGGTCATCCATAATAATTTCCAACGATGAGTTAAGAATTTCACATAATTATAAAATCAAGAAGTTTAATATTATTATTTAAAATTCATCATTAAAGGTTAAGATAGAAAATTTTGTTGTAAGAGAAAATATGTAAATGCTTTAAAATAACTTATTTATTGCAACAGAATTACTATTTTTAACCTTTACAAATTTTGTAACACCCCGTACCCGAGACCGCTGCCGGAGTCGGACACGAGGGGTTAACGGCTTAAACCATTCATTTTCACAGTCCATTTTAATATTTTCCAGACGACTGGCTAACTGCGTCACTGTCAACTCAAAAGTCATAACTTGAGTTCCACAACTCGAAAATCAGATTCGTAATTTTTCCCCGAAACTAGACTCATATATCCATCTACAGATTTTTTTCTAGAATTTTTGGTCAAGCCAATTAGTACAGTTTATTAGTTAAAGTCTCCCCTATTCCAGGGTTCGACTACACTGACCTTCATGCATTACGAATTGGATATCTCCCTGTACAGGGCTTCAATATTGATGCCATTTGTTTCTATAGAAACTAGACTCAAAGCGGAATCTATACATATATGGCATGGCACCTAATTATCTCTGGTTAATTTACAATGAATTTCCAAAGTCGGAATAGGGACTCCAGAAACCGTTCTGGCCCTGTCTCACTAAAACTTAAATATCTCTTTACATACTGTTCATATGATCGTTTCGTTACTCTCCTATGAAAATAGACTCGTCAAGGTTCGCTTACATAATTTATTCACTATTTAATTCCATTCCTACTATTTTTAGTGAGTTTTCATATCCACGTCACTGCAGCTGACAGCATCTGCCTTTGAGGTAGACTTTACCTATTTCATAGTTTCTATGATTCCCTTAGTCCTTTTTGCATACACAGCACAAAGCATGATCATGATTAACCATTCCAATGGCTAATCGTTTCCAAACACTTCCATACCTCTTAATGATCAACATACAACACGATTATAGTACTATGCTAAAAACGTATATAAGCCATTTTCGCATGGCTATCCAAATTTACACAAAATCCATGGGTACATGACCAAATATCCTCTCACTACTAGTCTATTCTATACATGCCATAAGATATTCCAAAACATAGCAATACCAAACAGTGGATAGTGATAGTGTGACTAGTTGCTGACGATCCCCGAGCCTGTAGCTTCCAAATGAGATCTATAAAACAGAGAAAACAAAGTAAACGGAGTAAGCATTTCAATGCTTAGTAAGTTTCAAGCAAGGTCAACAGATAACAATCAAATTATAACATAGTTATTCGTATTTTATCTCACTCTTCCTTCGGGCATACCATCCCTTTACCGAATATGCACATCTCATCATATACAATAGGCGATAAACTTTCACATAAAAGTGAGCTCATGGGACATAGATATATTGTATGATTTCACATAACCTCTCACACCGATCCGATGTCTCATACTCATAGGAATAGTCTCATGGATTGCTCTCGTATGCATCACATAACTACCTTATGATTTAGTTCAAATCAAGCTCACATATAAACTTGGAGTACATACCTGTTTAACCTTTCGCATTGCGTATATTTATAAGCAATTCTTATTGCAAGTCTTACCGGATATAATCTCCACACGTAGTCATCGGGTCGTACCCGGACATAATCTCCACACGTAGTCATCGGGTCTCACCCGGAACATATTTCCAAGTTTCATGTACACTTAATCACATGTTACAATATTCACATCATCCATTCGGCTTTGCCACATATATATATACACTGTCACATTCACCACGTCAGCCATTAGGCCTTAGGCCTTATCACATATATACACACTTTCACATTCATCACATCGGCCATTAGGCCTTATCACGCATATACACACTTTCACATTCATCACATCGGCCATTAGGCCTTATCACAGATATACACACTTTCACATTCATCACATCGGCCATTAGGCCTTATCACACATATACACACTTTCACATTCATGACATCGACCATTAGGCCTTATCATAGATATACACACTTTCACATTCATCACATCGGCCATTAGGCCTTATCACATATATACACACTCATACATATTTCATATTTTTCTTGTACATCAATTTCAGCAATAGCTTATAAGCAACTCAAATAGTTTCATCAAAGTTTACAACAAAATCACATATTCACTACATGCAGTTTTCCTGAGAAACAGTCACTAAATTGTTTATAACTGGAGCTACAAAACTCAAAATCAATTGCCGTTAATTTTCCCTGAATATAGACTCACATATCTTCCATCCATAAAATTTTCAGAATTTTCGGTTTGGCCAATCAATACCAGATTTTTCTTAAAGTTTCCCCTGTTTCACTGTTGACTAATCTGACCACTCTTCACTACGAATCAAATTTTTTCATTGTACAGAATTCATAATGTGTTCTATTTGATTCCATTTGAAACTAGACTCGTTAAGGAGTCTAAGCATATAAATCTTATCTTATAACCATTTTTGTACAAATTATAATGATTTTCCAAAAACAAATCAGGGAATTTCGGAGTCAATCCGATACTGTCTCACAAAACTTTAAATATACCTTTATAGGAAATTCCTTTGCTTACATAGTTTCTTTTATAAGACACTAGATTCAATAAGCTTCATTTTCATATTCTATTCAACTTCGAACTCGCCTTCTACAATTTTTGGTGTATTTTCAAAGTTACAACACTGCAGTAACTCAAATCTGTCAAGACTAGTTCGGCACTTAAACTATATAAATTCATCCTTCTCGCTACTAAGTTTATACAATCTTTAAGTATACTAAAGTAAAGTTCAAACACTTGAGAACTTACCTCGGATACTGTTGATCAATTTCAAAACGGCTATTCAACTATATTCGCCTTCCTGCTATGCAAGATTGATTCCTTGAGCTCATGAACTAAATCAACCAATTTAACAACTCAATTTACATTCGGCAATGTCATCACATACATAACAAAATTAGATTCATTTCTTAAACCATCCCCGGCAATTCACCTTCCAAGAACTTTGATTCACTTTAAGCTAAACCACTTCATGGTATACATTTACACATTCGCTAATATAAACAAGGTTAGCACTTAGCGAAATAATTTCTTTAACATTTTAAATTTCATTCGGTCTAATCTCCATATCAACTACTAATTCGAATAAGAATCAAATCCAAAATCAGCTACTATAATATATATCTAAATGCCATGTAGCTACTTAGTTGATTATCAATTATCACTTAATTCACATATTAATACATAACATCTCATATTAGCAATTCATTTGTATTATTCGAATACAAGCTCAACATGTAACCTCATCCCTTTAGTTTTCCATTCAATAATCGAACACAAAGATCACATGCCTAACTCACTATCCAATCTTGATTTCTAACACAAATACTCTCCCTTAACCGAAAGTCCATAACCAATTTGCAAAACATTTTCACTTCAACATGGCCGATTGTCATTAAGCAATTAAGCCACATCTATTCAATTTTACCAAGCTCAACTTATCTATAATCAACCTTCAATACACTAAAGCATCAAAACAACAAAAAATACAACCATCCATGACCGAATGTCATCTTCATAAATTTACAAAACATTTGCCATGAGCTAGCTTCTACACTTGATGACCACTCCAAATATACAAAGATTTTCAATGAAAGAGCATTAACATACCTTAATCCCAAGAACCACCTTGGCGAACTTCCCCTCTTCTTCCTCCTTCAATTCACGGCCAAGAAGAACCAACTTCTTCTTTTCTTTCTTTCTCAAGTCACGGCTAAAGGGGGGGAAAGAACATGGATGAGACAATTTTTTTTTTTTTATCACCCTTCCCATTCATTTCTTTATTACAAACCCTTTATTCTTTTCTTTCTCCCATAACCCACTAATACAACATGTTTCCAACATGTTTCACCCCATAACATTTTGTCCATCCTCATGCTCATGGCCGGCCACTACTAGTTAGGGGGGGAAATTGACATGCAAGTCCTCCCTTTTGACTACATGCACTATTAGATCCTTGTAGATTAGCCTATCACATTTCAAAAGTGTCACACAAGTCCTTTTGACTAAATTCACATGCAATTTACTAAATCGAAGCTTAAAATTTTTGCACATTCATATTCACATATTTTAGACCATAAATATCACATCCAAATAATTTGGTGACTCGGTTTAGCGATCCCGAAACCGCTTTCCGACTAGGGTCACTTTAGGGCTGTCACAACTCTCCCCCACTTAAGAAATTTTCGTCCCCAAAAATTTCTACCGATGCATAGTTTAGAATAACGTCCTCTTATTGAATTATATTCATATAAACATTAGCTCCTCGATAGCAATTGTAATTTATTATTGATTTCACATCGATCTATCATTTTCTTATCTCAAAACAAATACATAAACATTTCTACAAGTATGCACATATGTCTCATTTCCTTGATTTCATAAGCAATAATCACTTAATTTAATTCACAATTGCATTTCAAACACATATCAAGCACATACTAACATGTATTATTCACATCATCAACCCACATATTTGTAACCCACATTTTCATCCATGTATAAGCTGTAACCTGGCCGAAAATACGCATATACTCAAACATCCCAATAAATATCCTTTATAACTCCATCGTATCTCAATATTCAACTTCCACACACCTGAACATTTAATTCATTCAGATATACGAACATACCTCATTGCTGGAGTTTTTGCAAGCGTATTAACTGAAATTTTTACAGCAAGATTGCTCATTTCCGAATCACGTACCTTGGATTTAACCGGATATAGCGACTCGCTCGATTGTCCTCGGGACATAGCCGGTTATAGTGATTCGCACAATTGCCTTCGAATTAGCCCGGATTTAGTAACTTAGCACAAAAGCCTTGGGACTTAGCCGGACACCATTCGAATAATCATGCACATTTAACACTAAATTATGACACATTCAGTATTTCATTTTCATTAGCAAAACTCAAATACAATACACTTATCACTCTTGCACATTTCGGTTCAATATTCACACACAAAGAGCATGATTTCGATTTACTTGAGACATGATCTAATCAAATCATAATTTAAGCTCTATTACTCAAGAACTTACTTCACCTTACCAACCCTTATGTTCATACACAAAAGATCAACTTAGCCAAAGGCCGGTAGCTCGTTTATCAACTGAGCGAATACTTACTTGCAAGGGCTCAACTAATTCAAGCACATATAGCTCTTACAATGCCATATCCTAGATATGGTCTTACATATTCTCACATCTCGAGCCGACGCCATGTCCCAGGCATGGTCTTACACATTATCTCAAATCAATGCCTTCGTCCCAGACGAGGTCTTACATGAATTCCACTTCACACACTTAGTGCCCACTGACCGATCTCGCACTCATAGTGCTCGGTTAAAGGGATTTACACACGCACAGTGCCTCTAATCATTCACACACATAGTACTCTTATTCATTCGTTATTACACATTGAAATGACTTACCCAAGTCTATAAACATCACGTATGTACACTTTTAAACATATCGTCTCATATAAATTTGAATTCGTATAATAATGAACACTTAAACTTTAATTTACCGGCACGAAGCCTACTAGGCACGGAGGCCCGAATACTCGTCACCAGCATGATTGCTCTTCGGGACCTAGCCCGGATACATCACTAGCACGAATGCTCTTCGAAACATAGTCCAGATACATCACTAGCACGAATGCTCCTCGGAACTTAGTCCGGATACATCACTAGCACGAATGCTCTTCGAAACTTAGCCACTAGGACGAATGCTCTTCGGAACTTAGCCCGGATACATCACTCTCAATTCTCATGTACATATACACATATAGCAATACACATTAGTATATCATTTACATTACTTGAATACAACACAACATACTTATCGACCATTCAACTTCCAGTTCCATAGCCATATACAAAAATCACCTTTATAGTCATAACACTCTTTCAAAATTGCATCACTTATACCCTTAATTCAATCCAAATCGAAATTCAAATACGAGTACATGATACGTACCTGATCAACTCAATAATCTAGGCATATCTAAGTGAAATTATATCGCAAATTCTCATAGTCAGAAGCTTGCTACAGCTCGATCGGGATCAAGATTCATTACAATACAAACAACCACATTTTAATAGTCAAAATCATCACACTATCGTTTTATCACTTTATGGCATGTATAAATAGACTCACGCGTGCTACGTTAGTCCTAGAATCGACTAAACCGTAGCTCGATACCAATAAATTGTAACACCCGTACCGAGACCGCTGCCGGAGTCGGACACGAGGGGTTAACGGCTTAAACCATTCATTTTCACAGTCCATTTTAATATTTTCCAGACGACTGGCTAACTGCGTCACTGTCACCTCAAAAGTCATAACTTGAGTTCCACAACTCGAAAATCAGATTCGTAATTTTTCCCCGAAACTAGACTCATATATCCATCTACAAATTTTTTTCTAGAATTTTTGGTGGAGCCAATTAGTACAGTTTATTAGTTAAAGTCTCCCCTATTCCAGGGTTTGACTACACTGACCTTCATGCATTACGAATTGGATATCTCCCTGTACAGGGCTTCAATATTGATTCCATTTGTTTCTATAGAAACTAGACTCAAAGAGGAATCTATACATATATGGCATGGCACCTAATTATCTCTGGTTAATTTACAATGAATTTCCAAAGTCGGAACAGGGACTCCAGAAACCGTTCTGGCCCTGTCTCACTAAAACTTAAATATCTCTTTACATACTGTTCATATGATCGTTTCGTTACTCTCCTATGAAAATAGACTCGTCAAGGTTCGCTTACATAATTTATTCACTATTTAATTCCATTCCTACTATTTTTAGTGAGTTTTCATATCCACGTCACTGCAACTGACAGCATCTGCCTTTGAGGTAGACTTTACCTATTTCATAGTTTCTATGATTCCCTTAGTCCTTTTTGCATACACAGCACAAAGCATGATCATGATTAACCATTCCAATGGCTAATCGTTTCCAAACACTTCCATACCTCTTAATGATCAACATACAACACGATTATAGTACTATGCTAAAATTATATAAGCCATTTTCGCATGGCTATCCAAATTTACACAAAATCCATGGGTACATGACCAAATATCCTCTCACTACTAGTCTATTCTATACATGCCATAAGATATTCCAAAACATAGCAGTACCAAACAGTGGATAGTGATAGTGTGACTAGTTGCTTGACGATCCCCGAGCCTGTAGCTTCCAAATGAGATCTATAAAACAGAGAAAACAAAGTAAGCGGAGTAAGCATTTCAATGCTTAGTAAGTTTCAAGCAAGTGTCAACATATAACAATCAAATTATAACATAGTTATTCGTATTTTATCTCACTCTTCCTTCGGGCATACCATCCCTTTACCGAATATGCACATCTCATCATATACAATAGGCAGATAAACTTTCACATAAAAGTGAGCTCATGGGACATAGATATATTGTATGATTTCACATAACCTCTCACACTGATCCGATGTCTCATACTCATAGGAATAGTCTCATGGATTGCTCTCGTATGCATCACATAACTACCTTATGATTTAGTTCAAATCAAGCTCACATATAAACTTGGAGTACATACCTGTTTAACCTTTCGCATTGCGTATATTTATAAGCAATTCTTATTGCGAAGTCTTACCCGGATATAATCTCCACACGTAGTCATCGGGTCGTACCCGGACATAATCTCCACACGTAGTCATCGGGTCTCACCCGGAACATATTTCCAAGTTTCATGTACACTTAATCACATGTTACAATATTCACATTAGCCATTCGGCTTTGCCACATATATATATACACTGTCACATTCACCACATCAGCCATTAGGCCTTAGGCCTTATCACATATATACACACTTTCACATTCATCACATCGGCCATTAGGCCTTATCACACATATACACACTTTCACATTCATCACATCGGCCATTAGGCCTTATCACCCATATACACACTTTCACATTCATCACATCGGCCATTAGGCCTTATCACGCATATACACACTTTCACATTCATGACATCAGCCATTAGGCCTTATCACACATATACACACTTTCACATTCATCACATCGGCTATTAGGCCTTATCACACATATACACACGTTCACATTCATCACATCGGCCATTAGGCCTTATCACACATATACACACTTTCACATTCATGACATCGGCCATTAGGCCTTATCACAGATATACACACTTTCACATTCATCACATCGGCCATTAGGCCTTATCACACATATACACACTTTCACATTCATGACATCGGCCATTAGGCCTTATCACACATATACACACTTTCACATTCATGACATCGGCCATTAGGCCTTATCACACATATACACACTTTCACATTCATCACATCGGCCATTAGGCCTTATCACATATATACACACTCATACATATTTCATATTTTTCTTGTACATCAATTTCAGCAATAGCTTATAAGCAACTCAAATAGTTTCATCAAAGTTTACAACAAAATCACATATTCACTACATGCAGTTTTCCTGAGCAACAGTCACTAAATTGTTTATAACTGGAGCTACAAAACTCAAAATCAATTGCCATTAATTTTCCCTGAATATAGACTCAGATATCTTCCATCCATAAAATTTTCAGAATTTTCGGTTTGGCCAATCAATACCAGATTTTTCTTAAAGTTTCCCTTGTTTCACTGTTGACTAATCTGACCACTCTTCACTACGAATCAAATTTTTTCATTGTACAGAATTCATAATGTGTTATATTTGATTCCATTTGAAACTAGACTCGTTAAGGAGTCTAAGCATATAAATCTTATCTTATAACCATTTTTGTACAAATTATAATGATTTTCCAAAAACAAATCAGGGAATTTCGGAGTCAATCCGATACTGTCTCACAAAACTTTAAATATACCTTTATAGGAAATTCCTTTGCTTACATAGTTTCTTTTATAAGACACTAGATTCAGTAAGCTTCATTTTCATATTCTATTCAACTTCGAACTTGCCTTCTACAATTTTTGGTGTATTTTCAAAGTTACAACACTGCAGTAACTCAAATCTGTCAAGACTAGTTCGGCACTTAAACTATATAAATTCATCCTTCTCGCTACTAAGTTTATACAATCTTTAAGTATACTAAAGTAAAGTTCAAGCACTTGAGAACTTACCTCGGATACTGTTGATCAATTTCAAAACGGCTATTCAATTATATTCGCCTTCCCGCTATGCAAGATTGATTCCTTGAGCTCGTGAACTAAATCAACCAATTTAACAACTCAATTTACATTCGGCAATGTCATCACATACATAACAAAATTAGATTCATTTCTTAAACCATCCCCGGCAATTCACCTTCCAAGAACTTTGATTCACTTTAAGCTAAACCACTTCATGGTATACATTTACACATTCGGCTAATATAAACAAGGTTAGCACTTAGCCGAAATAATTTCTTTAACATTTTAAATTTCATTCGGTCTAATCTCCATATCAACTACTAATTCTCAATAAGAATCAAATCCAAAATCAGCTACTATAATATATATCTAAATGCCATGTAGCTACTTAGTTGATTATCAATTATCACTTAATTCACATATTAATACATAACATCTCACATTAGCAATTCATTTGTATCATTCGAATACAAGCTCAACATGTAACCTCATCCCTTTAGTTTTCCATTCAATAATCGAACACAAAGATCACATGCCTAACTCACTATCCAATCTTTTTTTCTAACACAAATACTCTCCCTTAACCGAATGTCCATAACCAATTTGCAAAACATTTTCACTTCAACATGGCCGATTGTCATTAAGCAATTAAGCCACATCTATTCAATTTTTACCAAGCTCAACTTATCTATAATCAACCTTCAATACACTAAAGCATCAAAAACAAAAAAAAAAATACAACCATCCATGACCGAATGTCATCTTCATAAATTTACAAAACATTTGCCATGAGCTAGCTTCTATACTTGATGACCACTCCAAATATACAAAGATTTTCAATGAAAGAGCATTAACATACCTTAATCCCAAGAACCACCTTGGCGAACTTCCCTCTTCTTCCTCCTTCTATTCACGACCAAGAAGAACCAACTTCTTCTTTTCTTTCTTTCTCAAGTCACGGCTAAAGGGGGAAAGAACATGGATGAGACAACTTTTTTTTTTTTTCATCACCCTTCCCATTAATTTCTTTATTACAAACCCTTTATTCTTTTCTTTCTCCCATAACCCACTAATACAACATGTTTCCAACATGTTTCACCCCATAACATTTTGTCCATCCTCATGCTCATGGCCGGCCACTACTAGTTGGGGGGGGAAAATTGACATGAAAGTCCTCCCTTTTGACTACATGCACTATTAGATCCTTGTAGATTAGCCTATCACATTTCAAAAGTGTCACACAAGTCCTTTTGGCTAAATTCACATGCAATTTACTAAATCGAAGCTTAAAATTTTTGCATACTCATATTCATATATTTTAGACCATAAATATCACATCCAAATAATTTGGTGACTCGGTTTAGCGGTCCCGAAACCGCTTTCCGACTAGGGTCACTTTAGGGCTGTCACAAATTTACATAAACCCATAAAACTGGTTGAACTGTCAAACCAAGGTTTAATGAAATTTTGCCAACGAGAAAGCATGTTGTAAGGAAATATTTTACAAACAAAACCGGTAGCATACTTATAAAAACATTTAAGGTATGCCTTCTTAAATCAAATTCTAATGTTTCTTTACTTTTCTTACCTTGTATCACTTGTGTGGAATTATCAATATTCAAATTACCTCTTTCCCAAAAGTAAAATCATCTATCGATGGTAGAGTAATATAATTGAGAGTTTGTCAATGGATCCATGGAGTCCTGCAATAAAGAAACACCACTAAACAAAATTGAGTTAGGGTAAGTTAAAACATAATCATTCCTTATTTTTGTATGGGTATTTTTTTTTCTTTTCATATTCTTTTCCTCGTGAAAACTCTTCAATTTTACCTCATATGGATTTTCACTCTCCAAATTTGGACCATCAAGTAGATTTTCATCACTCAAGGTCTCTTTTCTCTAGGTCTTTTCACATATTTTTCCTCACATCCCATATCCCCCTCACAAGTATTATGAATATTCAATTAGCATAATACATCTCAACAAGGGAACATGATGTTTCTATCTCATATAACTTAATAGATTTTAGGAAAAAATTCTCACTATCATCTTTTTTCATTTCACAAAGTTCGCCATCACATATCTCTTTTCCACTAAAGTAAGAATCAACAAAAGGTAAAAAGTCATACTTACTTCTCTTGTTGGATATTTAATTGGACATCGGAAACCCTTATGACCTTTTGAACTATACCAATAACATTGCACAATCTTATTCTCTCTATTTAGATGTTTAATTGGACATCGAAAACCCTAATGATATTTTAAACTACACCAAAAACATTTCACAATAGGTGAGAGATCAATCGTACTCCTCTTTTCGTTTGACCATCTCACATTGTCTAGTAGTTCCTCTATTTGCCTTTGCAACTTTCCCATCGTAGTATCGCGAATCATTATGAAAGAATGAAAAGAACACAACACTCAAGAAAAGAAAAAGTAAACAAACCTCACTTTTCAGCACTTAGAAATAAAAATCAAATTCTCAATGAGGTAAGAATTAATCTTGAGAGTCCTTTAGGACTATTTATTACAATCAATCAGAATGTTAAAGAATCTAGCTACCAAATATACTAACGGAAAAATGAATCTAGAAGTGGCAAAACACCAAAGGTTTTTGTTGCGTGAAGGAAGGAATATGTAACGTGCTTTAACTATAACACCCCTAACCCGTATCCATCGCTAGAACAAGGTTACAGAGTACTAACGAAAGTTACATTACAAACAAATAGAATTTCGATCATTTCATAACTTATCAATATTCATAATAAAACTAATCAAAATCATACATATTGTCCCTTATGCAAGCCCTAGATGCCCTAAACACGCGTTAGACACAAGTCGAGACTAAATAAAAAACTCGTAGACTTTTTTCAAAAACATTGCAAATTTTCAAAGCTTTGGTCACACAGCCGTGTGACTCACATGGTCAAGAGACACGCTCGCGTCTTAGGTCATGTGGGCATTCAAAATAGGGACACACGACCATGTCCCAGCCCGTGTCCTTACCCGTGTAACTCACTGACTTGGGTCGCAAGGCCAAGCCACACGCTCGTGTACCAGGTCGTGTACCCTTCAAAGTATCCTTACACACCCGTGTGCCACACCATGTGTTAGGCTGCGTAACAACTTGACTTGTGAACCTTTAAAACTATAGGGGACATAGGACCGTGTCACTTGGCTGTGTGTCACACATGGCAGAGACACACGCCCGTGTCTCTGCTCGTGTGAATGAAAATAGGCCATTTTACAAGCCACATTTCTCACCCAATTTGGCACCAACCTACACCTAAAAATGCATACATACACTAGCTATAATCAAGCATCCAAAACAAGCAGAAGCAAGCTTTAGACATGTGATATATTAACATACAACCAGTATGCCCTTAGGCACCTCAAATGACAAGTATAATTATGTTCAACCATGTTATCCATTTAACCAAGTAATCAACCAACTTTTATGTATAATTGCATCAATACAAAACATGTAAATTATATGCCAAATCTTATAATTTGGTATCAATTGTACCACTTATTCAATAGCATCAAACACACATATATGCTTACCATAGTGTAGCATCAAATCACATGAAGTATTAAAACATACCTCATATGCATATTCAATTACTATTTTACCTTTCATCATTCAACCACAAATCAATCCACTCAACAACCTTATATAGAAAATTATGCACATACCGAAATACCAAAACACAAGCAAAAGAAGTGTCAATGTCAACAAAACACATATAGGCCAACATTTAGCCAAAATAACCTATACATGCCATTATAACCAAAATATATCCAACTAAAAGTACCAAAAGAGTCAATGGATAGTGTGATCTAGCTCCGACAAGCTTCCAACCTGAACGAGCTTTCGAACCACTATAAAACACGAAAAATAACATAGAGTAAGCATTTAAGCTTAGTAAGTTCGTATAAGCATTTAAGCTTAGTAAGTTCGTATAACATTGAATTTAACTTACCATTTAATCACAATTTCGATAAGTAACATAGCATATCCCAACTCAATTTGGCCTAATGCCTAAGCACATATTCACTAACATGTTAATCATGTGAAATACATATAATAGCCAATACAAATGGATGAACTCAACAATTATTCAAGTTGCCTAAACATTTATCATCCATTTCATATATCAATTTATCATGTAACATTATTTCCATGTATTTCATGTAAATACTTGTAGTAGTTTGTATCAAACTCATATAATCTCGTAACAATACTTTGCCCGTTGAACCATTTAGAATATTGTTGGATACTCGGGTAGCACACATAAGGTGTACTGAACTGTAATCCGTCAATTCCTGTACATGTATGCTCATACGAGCTCTGAATCGATATGCTCTTACGAGCTGTAAACAGTAAGCTCATATGAGCTGAGCTGAATATTAGTAAGCTCTCTCAAGCTGAGAATTGGTAAATATTTGTATCCTACGAATTCCTAAGGTTCAAACGGGACTCGATAATCATCATACATCTTCATATATGCGAACGATATTCATATATGACAATAATACAAATCACATACATATAATTCAATTAAAGCATATAATTACAAAATTTAGTTACACGAACTTACCTCGACAAGTATACATAGATACGGAGGCGATTAATTCGAGATTTTTCTTTTGCCTCGATCTAACTCTATACGAGGTCTATCTTGATCTATACTGATAAATTTAACTCAATTTAATATTTTTCACATTCAATTAGTCTCGAAAAATGAAATTCATGCAATTTTTCCTTACCCAAGCCTAGTCAATTTCTATATATACTAATAATACCCCATATGTTTCACAAATTCACAAATTTACCACAATATTTTCTACTTTGCAATTTAGTCCCTATTTGACAATTTTACTAAAAATTCATTTACAAAAGTTGTTTATCTAACAACAACCATTCATTTTCTATCATCAAACTTCAAAACTAAAGCATGTACATTAATGGTAAAACCCTAACAGTTTTGCAAATTAGTCCCCGTGCTAGCTAGATTAAGCTATAATGATCTTGGAAACATAGAAATCATTAAAAATGGGACACAAATCACTCGCCAATTGAGCTTCAAAGTAGACGAACCATAGATGAGCAAAAAAAAATGGCTTCTTTCCCTTCAATATTCGGATGAACATTGATGAAGAAATGTAACAACTCATTTTTACTCAAATGGGAACAGTGATTTTGGGACCACAAATCCAAAGTCAAAATATTTATTTTATTATTATTTTAATGTTTACAGCATGATTGAATATTTGTGTGAAAATTTCGTTACGAAATTTTATCATTTGATTGTTAATTTGATAAAAAGGACTAAATCACGTAAAGTGTAAAAGTGGAATTCTATTAATTAAAAGTATCTAATAGATATAGAATTTTAAATTAGAGGTCCTTATGTTGTGATTAGACCATTTCAATTGTAAGTGGACAAATATGGACATGTATAAATGAATTTTAATGTTTTAATTAAAGGATAATTTAGTAATTTATGTAATTAAGTTAATAAAATAAAACAAAAAAATATTTTGGTGCTTTCATCTACTTCTAGCCGAAATTAAGGGAAGAAAAGCTCCATTATTGTACTTTGAAGCATTAAGCTCCATTATTGCACTTTGAAGCATTTGGCCATAGTACCTAGTGCATGTAAGTGAATTTTTATTCAGTTTTTAATGATTTCTATGTTTTTGAGATCGTTGCAACTAGGTCTAGCTAGCCTGGGGACTATTTTGCAAAATTGTTAAAGATTTTGAATGATTTCATTGATGAATACATGTGTGTTTTGATGTTTGATGATAGATTATGAATGCTTGTTGATGGATATCAAGTTTTGTTAAGTGATTTTTAGTGAAAAATGCAAATTAGGGATTAAATTGTTAAATATGAAAACTTTGAGGTAAAAATGTGAAATAAATTGAAAATATGGGTTGCTAGGGACCTAACTGAAATTCGGCTAGCATGGGCTTTGATTGAATTGCATGAATTTGTGTTTATATAAAATGAGAACTAAATTGTAAAAGTGGTGAAACAAATGGGGCAAATGTGAAAAGTGCTTTAAATTGTGTTTGGACTAAATTAAATAGAGGAATTATTAAATAAGGTAAATTTAATATCATATAGGTCAAGAAAGGTGAAACTCGAAGTTAGATCGGGGGAAAAAAGTTATCGACTAATCGACTTGTGTTGTCGTTTTTACATCCGAAGTAAGTTAGTATGTAATAATCATTGTTATAATTATGCTTTAAATGCTTTGATATTGCACAAATTTTGTATACAAGACTACAATCATGTTCGACGATGATTCAGCTAATTATGTGCATTTAGTGTGCGAGATCGACATAGCTTCAACTATATAAATATATATTTGTACTTGTGTGTGAAATTGATACAGCTTCGGCTATTTATTTGGCACTAAGTGTACGAGTTTCTTAAATATCCAATAATATTCCATATGGCTTAACGGATATGTCAAAGATGTGAATAAATATGAGTTAAAAACGGAAAGGTACAACTATGTACAGAAAACGAGTAATACACTGAAATGATGAAAATTATGGAAATTACATCTAATTTGGTGTATGCAAATGTGGTAGGTTGATGATTCTTTATGAAATATGTTATGTTATGTTTTTTGGCTTAATTTGAATTTATATGATGAGTTGATATAAATGCTATACGAACTTACTAAGCTATAAAGCTTACTTTGTGTATTTCTCTGTGTTTGATTGTGAATTCAAAGCTAGCTTGAATTTGAGGATCATTGGAGACTCTATCATATTATCCTACTATCACTTCGGTACCTTTTGATGCCTATGTTTTGAGTATATGGCATGTATAGGGACTTTGGTCATTTTGGTTATGAGATGATAATGATTTTGGTCATTTGAAATGGATTGTAAATCTATTGTTTTGGATTGTATATATAGTCATGTGAGTTAGCTTATATTGGTGATTTTGATGATGTATATAAGTGTGCAAATAACCTTTGTTTTGAGTTTGGTATTTGTTCTATAGATGCTAATTGTGATGGGTAGTTTTCGAATTAGTATTTGGAATATGAAATAGCCCATGTTTGAGGAATGATATGTTGTGATATTAGGTGAAATAATGCATGTTTGAATGTATCCATATTAATGATTTGAAATTTTGGGTATTGGTATGAAAATGTTTGGCATAATGTAGATTATGTATATCTTGTTGTGGCTGGTAATAAAATGGTATGATTTATGGTTGGATGATTTTAGAAGAATGCCTATTAATGCTATGATTTGGTGCCTTTGAGTTTGATGTAGGTGAGCATAAGTTTGGGTAGCAAATGGCTAGGTATATAGCCTATTTTTGTCCACACGGGCGTGTGTTTCAACAGTGTGCAACGTACAGTCAGATTACACGGCTGGGTGTCCCTGGTGTTGAATTAGAAATCAAGTCAATATGCTTCACACGGGCTCATACACTGGCGTGTGACTTGGTCATGTAGTATAAGTCAGTATACCCTATAGTTTTGGCACGGCCTAGCACACAGCCTGGCACATGGGCATGTATGGCTATTTTTAGGGCACACGGGCTAGTCAGACGGGTGTATGTGTTGGCCGTGCTACCCAAGTTAGAGAGTTACATGGGGTCAGACACGGACGGGGACACGACCATATGTTTCCATTTCGAATATCCACACGGTTTGTGACACAGGCGTGTCTGTTGGCCATGTGAGACACACGGGCGGGCCACACGGGTGTGTGTCCCTTGTTTTTGATAAAATTTCTTAAGTGTTCAAAAAGTTTCCAAAGTTATCGGTTTAGACCCGAAACACTCCCAATGCATGTTAAGGGCTTCATAGGCTCGTATTAGGGACGAAATGTTTAATTGTGATTGAATTGTTTATGAATTGATTTATTGTATGAAAGATGTATGTTTAAATGTGTGAATAGTTCAGTAATGCTCTATAACTCTATTCTGGCATTAAATACGGGTGAGGGGTGTTACAAGAAAGATGATAGCAAATTTGATTTTATTTTAAGTTATCATTTACTATTTAATTACTTAATCAACCTTTAAAATTAATCCAAAATACAAAATTTCCAAGCCATTATCATCCACATACTAATGGTCTAATTACCATATAAGGACCTCCACTTTAAAGTTCCATAGCTATTTAATTCCTTTAGCTATTAGAACTCAACTTTTACATTTTACGTGATTTAGTCATTTTTAAGAAATTGAGCAAGCATTTCTTAACGAAATTTTTATATGGTAATACTATCATGCTGCAGACCATAAAATAGTAATAAATTAAATTTTTTGACCTCGGATTTGTCATCCCAAAACCACTATTTTGATTTCACTGAAAACGGGTTGTTACAACTCTTCCCCTAAAGGGATTTTCGTCCCAAAAAATCTAACAGAAAAGAGGTTCGTATATTGGTTTCTCATTGCTTCCTCGGGTTGCCAGATGGCTTCTTCTATTCTATGTCATTATCAAAGAACTTTCACTAAAGCTATGTTTTTATTTCTCAATTCTTTCACCTCTCGTGTTAGAATTTTGATATGTTCTTCACTATATGTCATATTAGACTGAATCTCAACATCCTTCAAGGAGATAACATGTGAAGGGTCAGATAGGTGTCGTCGCAACATAGACATGTGAAAGACATTATGAATTCCTTCAAGTTCTAACGGTAAAGCTAATCGGTATGCAATAGGTCTTATTCTTTTAATAATGTCATATGGCCCGATAAATCGCGGACTGAGCTTCCCTTTGCAACCAAACCAAAGAACTTTCCTCCTGGGCGATACTTTCAAAAATAATCTATCACTGAGTTGGAACTCTATATCTTTATGTTTAAGATCAACATATGATTTCTGATGATCTAAAGCTTCTTTCAAACTATCTCAGATCACTTTCACTTTTTCTTCAATCTTGTGAATCAAATCAACCCCGTGTATCTTTTTCTCACTAGGTTCGGTCCAGTATAATGGATTTTGGCATTTATGACCCTACAAGCCTGATACGATCCCATTTTTATGCTCGACTAAAAACTGTTATAATAAGTGAATTCGACCAACGTCAAATATTTGTCCCAATTGCCTTCAAACTCTAGTACACAACATCAAAGCATATCTTCGAGAATCTGAATCACGCATTCGAACTGACTACCAGTTTGAGGGTGAAATGCACTGCTAAAATACAACTGCGTATCAAGACCTTCATGTAACTTTCTCTAAAATTGTGATGTATGCTGCAGATCTATATCCAAAATAATGGAGATTGGCACTCCGTGTAACCTAAAAATCTCAAAAACATATAATTCAACTAATTTGTCAAGTAAGAAATCTGTACGTACCGAAATAAAATATGCGAACTTCATCAAACAATATACGATAACCTAGATGGCATCTTTCTTTCTTGATGTCAAGGGTAAACCCAATACGAAATCCATAGTAACTCTATCCAATTTCCACTCTGGTATTATCACTAGCTATAACAGTCCTAAAGGTACCTGATGTTCAGCCTTAACTTCCTGACATACCAAACATCTTGATACAAAATCAGATATCTTATGTTTCATTCCTGGCCACCAATACATCTGTCTCAAATCAGTTTACATTTTAATGCTTCCCAGATGAACAGACAAGCTACCATTATGAGCTTGCTTCATGTAAGATTCTCTATAAACAATCATTGGGCCCTATCTAAAATTATGAATTAGTAGTCGACTCACACTGTACCCTTTTAGCTAACAACTCACTATCACATTTCTGAGCGTCGCAGATCTATTGCAAAAACATCGGTTTAGCTTTTAACTCAGCTAAGATAGAGCCATCATCAGATAACATCAGTCGTGTATTCATCACTCGTAGAGCAAATAAAGATTTTCTACTCAAAGCGTTAGTAGCTATATTTACTTTTCCCGGATGATAATCAATGATCAACTCATAATCTTTTAACAACTCAAACTATCTGTGCTACCTCAAATTCAGATCTTTCTGCAACATTAAATACTTTAAGCTCTTGTGATCGGTAAATATGTGACATTTTTCACCGAACAAATGGTGTCACCAAATATTCAATACAAATACAATAGTTACTAACTTTAAGTCATGTGTCGAATAGTTTTTTTTTCGTGTGGCTTTAACTGTTTAGAAGCATAAGCTATCATTTTTCCTTATTGCATTAAAAACACGGCCTAAACCATTCAATGATGTATCGTTGAAAATCACAAATTCTTTACCCGATTCAGGCTGAACCAGAACTAGTGCTTCGGTCAACAATGCTTTCAACTGATTGAAACTTTTCTGACATTTATCAAACCATTCAAACTTCACATCTTTCTGTAATAACCGTGTCATCGGTGTAGCTACCATAGAAAACCCTTTGATGAATCTTTGGTAATAACTAGCTAATCCGAGAAAATTTCTAACTTCAGATACATTTCTCGTTGGTTTCTAGTCAATATGTAACAAGCCATTTTTTAGTGAAATCAGAACAGTGGTTTTAGGACCACAAATCCGACCCAAAAATAAAATTTATTTTTATTTTATTAGATGGTTCACATTGTGATAGACATGTCGTGTGAAAATTTTGATACGAAAATTTTATCGATTTAGTGTTTAATTACGAGAAGGACTAAATCGTATAAAATGTGAAAGTTGAATTCTAGTAGCTATAAGCTATGGAATTCAAAACTAGAGGTCCTTATATGGCAATTAGACCATTAAAGAAAAGTATGTAGATTTTTGGTGACTCATCCATGGAAATTTAGAAAAAGGGCAAGGACTAAATTAGAATTTGAAAAATAATTAATTAATTCAACGATGAAAAGAAAATATCATCTTATTTTTTACATCTTCTTCAACCTAAAATACATGGAAACCCTAGGAGAGAGAGAGAAGAAACTTTCATGGCCTAATTGGGTAAGTTCTCTTGTTCCGTTTTTAGTAATTTTGATATTTTTGAAACAGGGATAACTTAAACTATCTATTTGGGGGATTAATTTGAAAAGTTATCAAAGTATGAAAAATTGGTCATGGATGTATGTGCTGAAAATTAGAAATTTATGGTAAAAAATGAAAGGTTGTTGATAGATAAACAACTTTTACAAAGTGATTTTTGATGAAAACATGATTTAGAGACTAAAATGTAAACTTGTGAAATTGAAGAAAACTTCTAAATTTTTATGAATA
This sequence comes from Gossypium arboreum, assembly GCF_025698485.1. Taxonomy (NCBI): domain Eukaryota; kingdom Viridiplantae; phylum Streptophyta; class Magnoliopsida; order Malvales; family Malvaceae; genus Gossypium; species Gossypium arboreum. The sequence goes on from NC_069076.1 coordinate 31,895,979, forward strand.
CATGTGTTGTAAATTTTGTAAGGGGATTTTGGTTAGGCTTGGAATAGTGAGTAAATTGAACAAGTTTCATTTTTCGAGCCTAGGGACGAAATTGGAATTTATGGAAAAGTTAGGCAAAAATGGTAATTTTGCCTAGGATGTAAATTGAGTCCAAATTGAAATACGTGAAATTGATGATTAAAGCTATTGATATAGATCTGGAAAACACAAATTCGAGGTTAGACTGAGGAAAAGAAAAGGTTTCAGATTAGTAGATTTTATAAGCGAACAAGTGTTGAGGTAAGTTCGTGTAACTTAATCAAGCTTGTAACTATGCTTAATTGAATGTTGTGTTTGCATGGAGTGTGACTTATATTGAAGTACATTATTTGAATGCTATAATGAAAATTTCAATACATGCTTAAAATGGTGAAAAAGGGTTAAGTCCTGATTGAATACTGGATTTCGATGATTATATGCGCTTTCCAGGAATGAATAAGATCCTGCATTTGTAGGGGACAGGATTTAGCTTGGACGAGTAATGCTGTTAACCTTGTTATAGAAAGGATTTAGCCCAGACAGGTAATCCGATATAATACCTCTCGAGTATACGTTATGATTAGGGTTTAGCCTAGACTGGTAATCCTAATTGAGCTCTTTTGAGCATATGTTTTAAAAAGGAATTAGCCTGGACTGGTAATCTTGTTATACGATATGTGGCTTAAGGGTGTGTTCCTTGATTAAGTGCCCTAATGGGTACCCTCAAACAAGAAATTGACAGATTATTGAATTGTACACCTTAAGTGTACTATTTGAGCATCTATCAGAGTTTCAATGATTCAACAGACACAGCTCTTGACATGGCATGAGAATTATGAGATGAAATGATAATGACTTGAAAGAATATTAAATGATGAGCTCATCTATGTTTAGTTGATTGTTATGAAGATCTTGGTGACTAACATGTTTAATTGAATGCATGTGTTTAGGCAATATTGCTAATGGATGGTAAACATGATATTGTATGCTTAGACTTAATAAACAAGATTGGTAAGTTTAGTTTCCATTATACAAACTTACTAAGTATGTAATGCTTACTCTGTTTTATTTTCCCCTATTTTTTAGTGCTCAGAAGCTCGCGAAGAGTGGAAGATCATTAGAGCATCGTCACACCATCAACTAGTTATTTTAGGTATAATTAGTAAAATCATTTTGGTATAATGGCATGTATAGAACAACTTGGCCATTAGTGGCATGAAAATGATGTTTTGTAATCTAGCCATTGGAATGGCTAGTAATGGCTTATTCTGGTATGATTAAGTAGATTATTATGATATATTCATATGTGATATGCTAAGTTTATGTGATCAAATGGTGTTAATGCCTAAGTTAATCGAAGGTAAGTTTATAAACACATATGCATGTAATGATGGAATTGTTTAATTTGAATGCTTGGAATGGTTGGTATTGGATGTGTGTTTCAAGTGTAGGTCTTGGGTGAAACTTTGGGTGAGAAATGAAGCTAGAAATGGCTTCATTTTATCCACATGGGTAGACACACAGGCGTGTGTCTAGACTACACACACGGTCTGGTAACATGGGCATGTGGTTAGGCCGTGTGTCCCCTGCACCTTAATTTTGAGAAACAGAATGCTAAGAATTGAGGACACGTGCATGACTCTCAGTCGTGTGTGCTACACGGCCTAGAATAGGGAGTGTGTCTTGGCCGTGTGAAACCTGCACCTAATTTTAAATTGAATTAATTAACCACACGGCCTAGCACACGGGCGTGTAGCATGGCCATGTGCACAAGTCAGAGAGTTACACGGGGTCAAACACGGCCTCTAGCACAAGCATGTCCCTTGGACCACATGGGCGTGTGAGCCCTGCACCTTGGAAAAGTTTTGAAAAGTCACGAAAAATTCTTAAAGTTTTTGATTAAGTCCCGACTTGATTCTAATGCTCGTATTGGGCCTTGAAGGTCCAATTAAGGGACATTTTGGATGATCTTGGTTAATGAATAATAATTTACATAAAATATTTAAAATTTTTTTGAAAGTTTTGGTAATGCTCTGAAACCTTGTTCAGACAACGGATACGGGTTAGGGGTGTTACATTTAGTAGTATCAGAGCTACGATTTAGTAGATTCTCGGATTTGATGTGGCAAACACGAGTTTAGCTATACATGCCATTATATAATTTGTGACGGCTTGATGACTCCTAATCATTTTAAATGTGTTTTCCATATAGTAATGTCATCCAACCGAGCTAGAGCTGAATTCGAGGAAGCTGAGAACAATGCTTCATCTTCAGTTCAAAGAGTTGCGTCTGCATCTGGTAGTGAAAGGCCCATGTATGAGGGCCAAGGTGACGAGGTAAAATAGGCCTTCTTTCAATTGATGAATGAGTGGTTTACTGATTACTTCAAAATAAACCCCGCTGTCCAATGATCTCCCCCACTCTCTCCATAATTGGTTCTTGAGGCACCACAGGGTGCTGAACCTGTTAGAATTGGTAATCCTCTAGTAGATAAAATCTGCAAACATGGGGCGTAAGAATTTAGAGCTACCATAGATGATGTGTGACACCCCTAAAGTGACCCCAGTCGGAAAGTGGTTTCGGGACCACAAAACCGAGTCATAAAAATAATTAACCATTATATTTGATGCTTATTATATGTATATAGGCATGTGTGAAAATTTCATGTTTGAATTTTGTTAATTGTAAGTGAATTTTGCTAAATAGGATTTGTGTGAGAAAATTTAGAAATGTGCTAGGCAAATGTTAAAGTGGCCTATTGATGCATCTTAGAAAATGTTGTCCTTGCATGTCAAAATACGCAAAAGATGAACTAGTGGCCGGCCATGCTATGGGATTAACCATATTATAAACACTTTGTGATAATGGGGTATGTAGGAAACAATAAAAGAAATAAAAGGTTAGTAATAAAGAAATGAAAAGGGAGGGGTGATGAAAACAAAGTGGTCTCATCCATGTTCTCCCCCCCCCTCCATTGCCGTGGGTTGAAGAAAGATAACAAAAAGGAAACAAAAAAATGCATGCTCATCCTTCTTCTTGATTGCTGAATGTGGGAAAGGGAATATTGAAGAGGAAAAACCAAGGTAGTCGGCCATGGCTATCCTAGTTTAAGGTATGCATTGTGATTTTCTTTTTAATTGACTATGAGATTAGATTGATAAGTGCATAGCTTATTTAGCCCATGGTTTAATTTCATGCATCAATAGACAAATGTTCATTTGGCAAGTGCTAAATTGGTGTCATTTTGATAAGGTTTTTTTTGAAAGATGTTAATTAATTGTTAAGTGGCTTAAATGATGTTTGAATGAGTAGAGTTCATGGTTGAAAAGTATAAATTGAAAGTTGCCGTGTGAGTGTATATACATTTTAGAAAGAAAGATGTTGTTTAGTTGAATTTTCATTTGATAAATGTTCATTCGGTCAAATGGGAGAAGAATGAGATGAATTTAAATGTTGTGGTTTATTATATTTTAGTTGCTAAATGAAGAAAAATCGGCTAACAAGGGAGTACTAAGGCGAATATGATTTTGAATATTAGTGGTGTAGTTGCGAATTTGAACTATGAAGTTATTGAGTAATGTGTGTGTTTTAAGTGATAGAATTGAGTGAATGCTTGGAATGTGATATGTATGAATTATGTGTTAAATTAAGGTTTGCTAAGCTAGCTATTAAGATGAAGTGCAAATGTTAGTAATGGATTGCTAGTGTATATATGTGTACTAGCCGAGCTTTGAATTTAAATAATGGTTGGAGCACCATGTGTTGTAATGAGATTATTTGAGTGAAATCATAGATATTTATATGATGAATTCGATTGTGGATATACATGCTTAAATAAGATGCACACATGAATGAATAGATAGCTTGGTGTTGCATGTATTCGGTCATAAAGGTGCACATGAGGAAATGTTAGATTAATTGTATTAAATTGCTCAATGTGATTAAAAATGCGTATGACCATTTTGTGTTTGAGCTAAAGGTGGCCATATGACCTATCAAACTCCTTGTCATATTCGGCCATAAGTTAGCATAATGAGACTTTAATAAGTTAAATTTTTTTGAATTAGCTTAAGAGCAAAGAGGATCAAAGTCGGATAGGAGAAAAGAGGAAGTAAACGAATAGCCGTGGACATCTAATCGTCGACCACTTCCGAGGTAAGTTTTAAGCGATTAAACATTGAGTAAATTCAACCATAATAGGACATAATGAGTTGATTTAATAAGATATGATGTGGCCATGATATGTCTTAAACTCAAATGGTAAGTTCATATGTGTTTGGACTTGGAAATTTAAGAGCAAATTGTAATAATTTGCTTGGATAGCAGCAGTAATGTGATTTTAGAAAATCACTATAAATTGTTGGTGTGGAATTATAGGCTGAATAAAATATTTAACCAAAGCTTAGTTGGTCTAGTTTCCTATAAAAGAGACCGTGGAAGCAAAGAAATTTCCTATAAAGAGATATTTAAAGTTGTGTGGGACAGGGTCAGAATGACTCCGAAATCCCCTGTTCTGTTTTAAGAAAATCACTATAATTTGTACAAAAATGGTTACAAGATAAAATTTATATGCTTAGACTCCTTAATGAGTCTAGTTTCAAATGAAATCAAATAGAACATACTTTGAATTCTGTACAATGAGAATTTGGATTCATAGTGAAGACTGGTCAGGTTAGTCAAATAGTGAAACAGGGGAAAGTTTAAGAAAAATCTGGTATTGATTGACCAAACCTAAAATTCTGAAAAATTTATGGATGGAAGATATACGAGTCTATATTTAGGGAAAATTAACAGCAAGTGATTTGGATCCTTGTAGCTCCGGTTATAAATAATTTAGTGACCATTGCTCAGGAAAACAGCTTGTAGTGAATATGTGATTTTGTTGTAAACATGGAGAAAACTTGTTTTAGTTGCTCATAAGCTATTGATTAAACCCATACTTGAATTCTAATTCATGATATTGTAAAATGATATATGAGTGTTAGATGGATCTTTGATATTAAAATTTGTGAAATTGTAAGTTTATGAGTATTCGAATATGAAATGATAGTATGGCGTGAAATTGAATTATTCATTGGAAAATGATTGATGTAGATTCGGCCAAGACCAAGTCTGTACATGATAGTATATGTGGTATGTGAAGTATATTTGAATAATTGTGATGTGAATACATGAAAATTTATATTTTGATTTAAGATTTTAACGTGATGAATGTGAAAGTGTATATATATGTGATAAGGCCTAATGGTAGATGTGATGAATGTGAAAGTGTATATATATGTGATAAGGCCTAATGGCCGATGTGATGAATGTGAAAGTGTATATATGTGATAAGGCCTAATGGCCGATGTGATGAATGTGAAAGTGTATATATATGTGATAAGGCCTAATGGCCGATGTGATAAATGTGAAAGTGTATATAAGTGATAAGGCCTAATGGCCGATGTGATGAATGTGAAGGTGTATATATGTGATAAGGCCGAATGGCCAATGTGATGAATGTGAAAGTGTATATATGTGATAGGGCGAGTGGCCAACGTGATGGATGTGAAAGTGTATAAATGTGATAAGTCCCGAAGGGCATTTGTGTCAATACTATATCGGGTTAAAACCCCCGCAGCCTTATGCGAGAATATTATCATCGATTAATGACCGAGGCTTCGTGCTCGTACTATATCCGAGCTCTAATGACCCGATGACTACGTGTGGAGATTTTGTCCGCAAGCCCGAACTAAAGGTTTTGCTGAAGATTCAAGTAAAGCGTAAGATTATGCGACTTCACGGTGACAATTAGTAATAAATCGTTCAATGCGTTAAGTTGGTCGGTATGTATTTGAGATTATATTTAAGTTTGATTTAGACTAAATCACAAGGTCGTTATGTGATGCACATGTGAGTAAAGCAATAAGACTGTTCTATGATTATTGTGCATTTGGTCAATGTGGAAAGTAAGGTAAAAATATGTAATGTACCTATGATCATAAGAGGTCACCATCAAGTGAGAATTTATCGCCTTTTACATATGATGAGACGTGCATATTCGGAAAAGGGATGGTATGCCGAAGGAAGAGTGAAATAAAAATACGAACAACTATGTTATAATTTGATTGTTATCTGTTGGCTTTGCTTGAAACTTACTAAGCATTGTAATGCTTACTCGTGTACTTTGTTTCCTCTGTTTTATAGATCTCATTTGGAAGCTACAAGCTCGGGGATCGTCAGCAACTAGTTACATTATCACCATCCACTGTTTGGTACTGCTACGTTTTGGAATATCTTATGGCGTGTATAGAATAGACTAGTAGTGAGAGGATATTTTGGTTAATGTATAGGACTACCCTTTTGTTGTAGGTCATGTACCTTTTGGTTTTGTGTAAATTTGGATAGCCATGCAAAAATGGCTTAAGTATACTTTGATCATAGCATTATAATCGTTTTGTATGTCGACCGTCGAGAGGTATGGAAATGTTGGTAACGGTTAGTCATGGGAATGGTTATTCATGATCACTTTTGGTATATGTATGACAAACTCTAGTTGATCCATGGAGGATCATGAAATAGGTAAAGTTTACCTTAAAAATAGATGCTGGCAGCAGCAGTGATGTGGATGTGAAAAATCTCTAAAAATAGTAGGAATGGAATTAAATAGCGAATAAATTATGTAATCGAACCTTGATGAATCTATTTTCATAGGAAAGTAACGAAACATTCATATGAATAGTATATTATGAGATGTTAAAGTTTTCGTGAGACAGGGCCAGAACGGTTTCTGGATCCCCTGATCTGACTTTGGAAATTCATTATAAATTAACCAGAGACATTTAGAAGTCATGCCATATATGTATAGATTCCTTTTTGAGTCTAGTTTCTATAGAAACAAACGGTATCAGTATTGAAGCCCTGTACAGGGAGATATCCAAATCATAATGCATGAAGGTCAGTGTAGTCGCACCCTGTAACCGGGGAGGCTTTAACTAATAAACTGTACTAATTGGACCAACCAAAAATTCTAGAAAAAAATCTGTAGATGGATATATGAGTCTAATTTCGGGGAAAAATTTCAAAACTGATTTTCGAGTTGTGGAACTCAAGTTATGATTTTTTTTAAGTGATAGTGGCGCAGTCAGCCAGTGGTCTGGAGAATTTTTAAATGGACTGTGAGAGTAAATGAATTAAGTCGGTTAGCACCTCGTGTTCGACTCCGGCAACGGTCTTGGGTACGGGGTGTTACATGATGATCCAAAAAGGGCTGAGTTTTGGTTAGAAAATATTATCTGAGTTTGTGATGAATTATCCTGTACACCTGCTGAATGTCTGAAATGTGTAGTATCCCTACTGAAAGATACAACTTATCATTGGTGGAATACCATAGTTTCAGTGGTACCGACGGAAAATGTTACATGAGAATTCCTCTAGGCTGAATTCAGAAAGAAATATGTTAGAAATTCATGGATTAGAAAAAAAAAATTTAGAACTCAAGAACGGAAACATGACTGTATCTGAATATGAACAGGAATTTGTTCAGTTGAGCAAATATGTCAGAGAATGGGTTCTAATCGAGGCTAAAATGTGTAAATGCTTTGAAAAGGGTTTAAATGAGGATATCAAGTTATTGATTAGAATTCTTGAAATAAGGGAATTTGTGATGTTAGTCGGTTGAGCACACAAAGCTAAGAAATTGAATAAAGAGAAGAAACAGGCTGAAAGAAAGGCTCAGGTTTCTGGAAAAAGAACTATAAGTAAGTCACAATCATTTTCTTCCAATAAATTAAAGAAGTATTATGATCGGGTGACCACCTATACGGGATATTTTGGAAGAGAGCGGGGCTCTCAACGTTCTAACCTGAGGTCTTCATCTCCATCTGTGACTAGTGTGGGTAGTGTCGGTAATCCCAAACCCGAAATGTAAACATTGTAACAAATTTCATCATGAGGAATGTTGGTCTAGAAGTGGAGCTTGTTTTAGATGTTGTTCACTTGACCAATTTCTTAGAGATTGTCCTGAAAGAGTTGAAAATGAATAGAACTAGCTTCAAATCCTAGTAGTCTTGTTTCGAGAGGTAGACTACCCTGTCACCCCGGAAATGTTATTGGTAGTTGAGGTACTACCAGGGATACAGAAATAGATCTGAGGCATGAGCACCCGCAAGAACACATGCTATTCGTGCTAGAGAAGTTGCCTCTACACCAGACGTCATTACTGGTACATTTTCTCTACTTGATACTAATATTACTGCTTTGATTGATCCTAGTTCCACACATTCATACATATGCACAAACTTAGTTACTGTTAAAAATTTACCTTTTGAATTCACTGAATTTGTGGTTAAAGTTTCAAACCTCCTAAGCCAGTGTGTTATGGTAGATAAAGTTTGTAAGAACTTTCCATTGATGGTAAAAGGTTATTGCTTCTGGCTAACTTGATGTTATTACCATTTGATGAATTTGATGTGATCTTGGGAATGGATTGGTTAACCCAATATGATGCAGTGGTGAACTGTAAACAGAAATATATTGTATTGAAATGTGAGAGTGGTGAATTACTTTATGTTGAATCTGATAAACTGGAGAGATTACCTAATGTGATTTCAGCAATATCAGCATAGGAATATGTCCGAAAGGGTTATGATGCTTACCTTGCATATGTGCTAGATACTAAAGTATCTAGTTCAAAGATTCAAACAGTGCCGGTTGTATGTGAATTTCCTAATGTATTCCTAGAAGAATTACCTTATTTACCACCGGATAGAGAAGTGGAATTCTCTATAGATCTTGTTCTAAGAACAACACATATATCCATAGCACCTTACAAAATAGCTCCTACTGAATTGAAAGAGCAAAAACTACAATTGCAACAATTGATTGACAGAGGTTTTGCTCGACCTAGTTTCTCACCTTGGGGTGCACTGGTTCTTTTCATAAAGAAGAAAGATGGATCCCTGAGGCTGTGCATTGATTACAGACAGCTCAACAAAGTTACAATAAAGAAAAAGTATCCACTACCTCGTATTGACGACCTATTTGACCAATTAAAATGTGCCACTATATTTTTGAAGATTGATCTCTGTTCCGGTTACTATCAACTACGGGTGAAAAATTCAGATGTGCCAAAGACAACTTTTGGAACCAGGTATGGACACTATGAGTTTTTTGTAATGCCATTCAGCTTGAAAAATGTACCTGCAGTGTTTATGGGTCTGATGAACAGAATTTTCAGCCCGTAATTGGATAAGTTTGTGGTGGTATTTATAGATGATATTTTGGTTTACTCTCGAGATGAAAATGAACATGCGGAACATTTGAGAATAGTATTGCAAACCTTGCAAGAGAAACGATTCTATGCCAAATTCAGTAAATGTGAATTTTGGCTATGGGAAGTTAGTTTTCTTGGGCATATAGTATCTACTGAAGGTGTCAGAATAGACTCGAATAAAATTGTAGCCATTGTTAATTGGACGCCACTGAAGAATGTGTAACAGCCCAGTTTTACCTAAATCAGAACAGTGGTTTCAGAACCACAAATTTGAGGTCATAAAAATTTTTTAATATTATTTTCAGTGTTTACAGCATGTGATTATTTATGTCTGAAAGTTTTTGTGAAATAATTTTAATATTTAAGTGGTTAATTCGGGAAAAGGATTAAATCGCGTAAAATGTAAAAGTTGCATTTTAATTGTTAAAGTGCTTAAATTGCTATGATCCATTAAATGTGGGGACTTTATGATGAAATTAGACCATTTGATTTATGGATGGACAAATATGCCTTTGGTTAGTGGAAATTTAATATTAAGAATTAAGGGTATTTTAGTAAATGTGAAATTAAGGTTAATTAAAACAAATAAACAAAATTTGTTTCATCATTTTGTGTTCTTCCACCACTAAATATTAGAGAAAGAATAGGGTTTTGATGCTTTCATCCATTCGAAACTTGCATAGCTTGATTTAAGTATGTTTTGAGCTATATTTTTTATATTTTACGTTTTTGTGATCGTTTCTTTGAGTACTACCTAGCCCATGTTTCAATTTTTGAAAGTTTTGATGATTTTGGAAGTTTCCATTGATGAATTCATGTGTTTTATGATGCTTGATGATGAATTATGAAAGCTTGGTGCATGATATACATGTTTTGTAAAGTGATTTTGAGTAAAAATGCACATTAGGGATTAAATTGAGAAAAGTGTAAATTCAGGGGTTAAATTGTAAAATAAATGAAAGTTTTGGGCTGCTATTGGTTCCAAGGAAATTCGGCTAGGCTTGGGTGAAATTAAATTTTGTGTATTTTGTGTTTTTGTGAAATAGGGACTAAATTGAATAAATGTGGAACTTTAGGGGCTAAAGTGTAAAAATGCTCAAATATGTGTTTGTGGACTAAACTGAATGATTATGTGATTTAATATGTTGAATTTGTTATAATATAGATCAAGAAAAGAAGAATCTTGACTTAGATTGAGGCAAGAACAAAGTACTCGATTAATCAACTAGTTCGTTATTTTTACGTCCGAGGTAAGTTCATACGTGATAAACATGGTTACAGTTATGTTGTTAATGCTTTAATATTTCATAAATTGTATATATACGACTATGATTGCATACGATGACAAATCGACTATGTTTGGCACTTAGTGTGAGTTTCGAGATAGCTTCGGCTATATATATAAAGCACTTAGTGTGCGAATTGGAATAGCTTCAGCTATATATGGCATTTAGTGTGCGAGGTTGAGAAAGCTTCGCTATGAAAGATACATTAGTGTATGAGATTATAATAGCTTTGGCTATGCTTTGACACTTAGTGTGCGAGATATCGAATATTTCAACAGCATCACGTAAAGGTATGAGTTCGGTATGAATTTGTACAGGTATGTACATATAAAGCATGAAATCCAAATGGAAGAAGTAATCAACTTGTTCATAAATACTTGAGTAAGTATGAGGAAAGTTTATTGGTCATCATGATTTAAATATGAATTAGTTCAAATTGGTGATTTGTATGTTATGAATTGTTGAGTATATTTAGTACGAGCTTACTAAGCTTTTAAAGCTTACTTGTGTGTTCTTTCCATGTTTTATAGATTATCGAAGCTAGCTTGGACATCAGGGATTAATGGGAACCATCATCACACTATCGACTACTTGTTGGTATTTTTGGATGCTTGTAATTATGGTGTAAGGCATGTATAGGCTAGTGAGTTGATGATATGATTTGAGATATGATATAACCATGAGATTTGGCTAGTTTTTGATGAAAATGCTGGTATGTATTTGGTCAATTAAGTTGGCCTATGTGATGTGCATAATGCCTTTTATATATTGGCTTGTTTTGGGTATGTTGGCCTTAATTGTTGAAATAGTTTACTGATGTGTTTTGTGGTATAAAATAGATGTTAATATGATGAATTAATGCATATGGAACTTATATGTAAGTTGTGATGAATTTTGGCATAATGATTTGATAAGTTTTGAATGTGGAATTGAGTAGTTGAATTGGTTGATGATAGATGGTATGACATGAGTATGAATTGGCATGTTTTTGGTTGTTTAGAGATGTGTTGAAATGGTTAAAACCACTATTCTGGTTTAGCTAAAATTGGGTTATTACATATACGGTCGAAAATGTCAAACACCGTTGTACTTGAATAAACTTAGTGAGAATAATATTCACAGGGTTGATCTGGTCAGAGAAATAGAAGAAAAAGTGAAAGTAATTCGTGATAGTTTGAAAGTAGCTTCAGATCGATAGAAATCTTACGCAGACTTGAAACGGAAAGATATTGAATTTCACATTGGGAATAAAGTGTTTTTGAAAGTATCTCCATGGAAGAAAATACTTAGATTCGGTTGTAAAGGTGAATTGAGTCCGAGATTCATCGGACTGTATGAGATTATTGAGCGAGTTGGACCAGTGGCTTATCGGCTAGCATTGCCATCTAAGTTAGAAAAGATTCATAATGTATTTCATTTATCAATGCTACGAAGGTATAGATCTAATCTTTCGCATGTTATTTCCCCGACCAAAGTTGAGATTCAGTCGGATTTATCGTACAGTGAAGAACTGACCCGAATTCTAGCTTGTGAGATCAAAGAGCTAAGAAATAAAAGAATTGTAACACCCCAAACCCGGCTTAGACGTTATGGCCAAATCTGGCGTGTCACATCAAATCGTTTTTCAAAGTTGATCTTTTCGGTAAAAACCCGTTACTGAATCTAAACCCATTTATTATTTAATTAAAATTCACGTCAAAACATGTACCATTACGATTGCCTTTGGTATGTTACTTCAGTTAAAACCGCGGAAGCATTTTGAAAACTTTGTTGTTGGAACCTCGTGTTCCTTAGAAAATCATGCTATTTTCAAAACTCGCGTTTTCTTAGACTAGCAGTTTAATATAAGAAACCTCAATCCAAACTAAAACTTAAAACCCACCAACGGCCTTATTACATAAATTAAAACCCAAAACGAAAATCTATTAGCAATTTGAAGAAGCAGAAACAGTAGTGTGGCCATCCCCAAGTCCCTTACAGCTCCAAACCATCTAAGCCTAGGGATTACCTGTACAATTAGAAACAAAGTGAGTTTACGAAAACTCAGTGTGTAATCCCAATAACAAACATACAGTAACCAACACAGTATCAGTACAGTCTGGGCCAAAGCCCTATTCAGTAATAGTACAGTCTGGGCAAAAGCCTTATTCAGGCCTTAGCCCTATACAGTAGCATTGTGGGCATAAGCCCAATACAGTATCAGTATAAATGCGTAATGCAACCCATCCCATACCAGCCAGCACACCACCCGTACCAACCAACACACCTTTGGGGATATCAATCGACCCACCCAACTAGCACACCAATATCACAGCAAAGCTGCCAGTAATAATAATAACGCAGCATAACTGCCAGTAACAATAAGCGTGGTAAACCACCAAGAATAATCATCGTGACATAGTCACTAGTACAATACTCCCTCCGAATCATATACCCATCCCCATGCAGTATGTCATATCATAATTATTAAGTGTATGCAGCATGCTGTAATCACAACTAGTTTCATAATATCAACACACATCAGTTAACCTATTGCTAGGACATAATAATCATTTCGCCAGCCAGGGGTAAAATCATAAATTTTTACCCCTCAAGGGTATTTCGATCATTTAACCATTATAGGGTCTCGATACCATTAACGACCTCTTGGACAGTCCTTGGTCATTACAAATAACTCAAATAATCCATATGGAAAAAATAGTGCCAATGGGCCCGAGGCCCATTCCTCGGCCCAAGTGGGTCCACACGCTTGTGTGGCCCATCTAGTCCCTTTTCGGTCGCGACTTTGCAATTTTACAACCCAAACCACGGTTTGGCACCTACCGCACAAATTTGTCCGTGTGGGCCCACAAGCCCATCGGCCCACACGGCTCGGCCCTACTAGGCCCAAAAGTAGTGCAAGCCCACGAGTTTGTCGTGGTGACCCCTTCGATCGTCACCTATAGTGTATGGCTTAGTTTACCCAAGAGCATTCGCATACTCGAGGAACCTCTCATGCCGTAGTTTTGGCTTTTGATCGATACTGATAAGGGTGCGGTTACACACCTATTAACGAAACCACCCAAGTTTCTCAACTATCCAACCTTGTCTCAAGAAATGCGATATACAACCCTTAGACCACCGATTGAAAACGATCGAACAACTCCTGCCGATCTACTGCATTAACAGCAGATTTTATTAGCAATAAGTATAAAATCCAAAGCTTGATACTCATAGTCCAAATAAATCCCAAACTAGAGTTAGAAAGATTTGATATCCAACCGCAACTGACAACTTAGTCTTCTTACCCCAGTGATTAGATCGAACGCTAAAAAGGAATTTGTACACCTTTGAGCGCTAAAGGCTCCCCTTTATCTCTTCGAGAGTTAGAATCCAGATATCCCAAACATGCAAAAGGAGTAGAGAATTAGCATCTCTAACCAAACATTCCACTTGAGAAGGAAATAAAAGAATAATAGGCACAAGAAAGAACACTTACCCCAAGACCAAACGATATGCAGAAAAGATGCTGGCACAATGGATGCTTGTCGGAACTTGATGCTCAAAAGAAGCTAGTGTACAGGAACAAGAGGCACAATGATCGACCAATGAGGGAAAACAAGAAGGAGAAGAAGATGAATAGAGGAGAGAGCAAGAGTGGTTTGGCTAAAGAAAACTGAAAAGAGAAAATGATGAGATGGAGAAGATCAAGTCGACTAATGGTAAAGGAGTATGAGAAAAGAATTGAGGGAGATGAGAGAATCGGCTAATGCAGAACAACAAGGGAAGTAGTGCTTCACCAAATAGAATAAGACTAAAAGAGAGAATGTTCACTTGACTAACACAAATAGATAACAACTGAGAGAATAGAAGAAGAAAGAAAATATGCAAACGAAAGAATCTCAAGATAGTAGAGTATCAAAATTGAGTATGGGAGAATTTGGCCACTTCCACACCACACAAAAATGTCCCAACCTTCCCCAAATCGAAACAAAGGGAACCTTAGTGCTCTATTCAGCCACAACCACCAACCAACACCACATCCCTTGATTTTCTCCCCAATTCTCTCCCCCTATCCTTCTATAATCTCACCAACCTCCCATTCAAATTCAAACCAAATCCCCTTTTACCAAGTCTCCAACCACTCCTGCAGAGTTTGAGTCAAACTCCACCTTTTGTGCCACCAAAACATAAAATAAAGCCCCCCTTGCGTTACCTAGGATTCGAACCCATGCCCATACAAATGCACAACACGCTACATACCACTAAGCCACAAGGCCTTTTGTGTCACCAATCAACCATGAATATTTATAAAGCCTAAGTTAGGTTCTTTTAAGAGCAAAAACAAAAATGCTACAAAAGCTGAAACTTGAACCCAGAACTACTCAGACACCCCCAGACACACTTAAATCAACTAACCATTCAAGCAAACATGGACTATATGCCAAAACAAGTAAAATTACAGACCTCATATTTTTGGGGCGATACAATTCTACCCCTAAAAGAAATTTTGACCTCAAAATTTACCTATTCAAAAAAATGAGGTAATTGATGCCGCATCAGCTCTTCTGGTTCCCAAGTGGCCTCTTCCGTGCCGTGATTACGCCACAATACTTTGACCAGAGGAACAGACTTCTTCCTCAATACTTTAACATCACGCTCCAATATCTGCACTAGTTCTTCCTCGATGGTTAGGTCAAGCCTAACTTCAATTTCCTCGACAGGTACGACGTGCAAGGGATTAGAATGATGTCGCCTAAGCAAGGAAACATGGAACACGTCGTGAATTTTCTCCAGCTCTAGGGACAACTCAAGCTGATACGCAACTGGTCCTACTCGCTTAAGTATCCGATAAGGCCCAATAAATCTAGGGCTCACCTTGCCCTTCCGTCCAAACCTCATAATTTTCTTCCACGGCGACACCTTAAGGAAGATATAATCCCCCACAGAGTACTCGATCCCTTTACGCTTTAAGTCTGTATAGGACTTCTGCCTATCAAACGCCTCTTTCAACCGCTCTCGAATCAGCTTTACCTTGCTTTCTGTATCAACAACTAACTCCAGCCTTAAAATTCGCTGCTCGCCCAGCTCAGTCTAACAAGTAAGGGTACGACACCTACGACCATATAAAGCTTCGTACGGTGTCATCTGAATACTGGATTGATAGCTTTTGTTGTACGCAAATTCTGCCAACGGAAAATAATCCTCCCAACTGCCCCTGAAATCCAAAACACAGCTTCTCAACATGTCTTCTAATTTAGTATTACTCTCTTAGACTGTCCATTAGTCTGCGGATGAAACACAGTACTGAAATCTAGTCGTGTACCCAAAGCTTCGTGTAACCTTTTCCAAAATCAAGATGTGAACCTAGGATCTCTGTCCGATATGATAGACACTGGTACCCCATGCAGTCTTACAATCTCAGCCACATATAACTTGGCCAACTTCTGTAATGAATAATCAGTGCGGACAGGTATAAAATGAGCTGACTTAGTCAGTCGGTCTACAATCACCCAAACTGAATCCTTCTTAAAAGGCGTCAAGGGTAAACCACTCACAAAATCCATAGTTACCCTCTCCCACTTCTAAAGTGGAATCTTAACTTGTTGTAGTCACCCAGAAGGTAACTGGTGCTCAGCCTTAACCTGCTGGCACGTGAAGCACTTACTCACATAATCAGTAACTTTGCGTTTCAACCCAGGCCACCAATACATCTCACAAAGATCTCAGTACAACTTATTCCCACCAGGATGCATGGCATAAGGGCTACCATGCGCCTCTCACAGAATAGACTGCCTCAGCTCAGAATCATTCGATATGCACATTTTTCCTCGGAAACATAACACCCTTTCCCTGTTCAGTCCAAATTCTGAAGTTTCACCCTTTTCTACTTGCTGAAAACGAGGAACTAGTGACTCATCCAACAACTATTTCTCCTTAATTTGATCAGTCCAAGTCGGTCTTATTTGCAATTCAGCTAACATGCTACCATCATTGTACAGGCTAAGACGAGCAAACATTGCTCTTAAATCAGAGATAACTCTACGGCTCAGCACGTCAGCTACCACATTAGCTTTGCCTGGATGATACTCAATTGAACAATCATAATCCTTAAGCAACTCAATCCATCTTCGTTTCCTAAGATTTAACTCCTTCTGAGTAAGGAGGTGTTTGAGGCTTTTATGGTCCGTATAGATAATCGTTCTCTCCCCATATAAATAATGCCTCTAAATTTTTAGCGCAAACACCACCGCCGCCAATTCCAGATCATGAGTGGGATAATTTGCCTCGTGAGGTTTAAGCTGTTGCGATGCATAAGCAACCAACTTCCTTCCTGCATTAACACACAACCTAATTCGATGTGCGACGCATCACTATAAACAGTAAATTCCTCTCCAGGCTCTAGTTGAATCAAAACAGGTGCCTCAGTCAGAACTTTCTTCAATTTCTCAAAACTCTCTTGTTGTTTATCGAACCAAACAAACGTCACCCCTTTCCGTAACAATTTAGTCAACGGTGCAGCTATCACTGAAAATCCTTCCACAAAACATTTGTAATACCCCACTAAACCCAGAAAACTTCAAATCTCAGATACTGTTCTTGGTGGTTTCCATCCTAACACGGCTTTAATTTTCTGAGGGTTGACCCTAATCCCTCGGCAGACACCACATGACCCAAAAATGTCACCTTTTGCAAACAAAACTCGCACTTACTGAATTTTGTGCACAACTACTTCTGTCTCAGAATTTGAAGAATAATCCACAAATGTTCATCATGCTCCTCCTCGATTTTCGAATACACTAAAATATCATCTATGAACACTACTACGAACCGATCTAGATAGGGCTGAAATACTCGATTCATCATGTCTATAAAAGCAACTGGTGCATTCTTTAACCCAAACGGCATCACTAGGAACTCTTAATGACCATAACAAGTCCTAAATGCTGTCTTATACACATCAGCTTCCTTAACCTTTAGCTGATGATACCCAGATCGAAGATCTATTTTGGAGAACACAGCAGCTCCCCGCAACTAATCAAATAGATCATCAATCCTCGGCAAAAGGTACTTGTTCTTGACAGTCAGCTTATTCAGTTGACGATAGTCGATGCACATGCGCATGGACCCATCCTTCTTCTTCACAAACAAAACTGGTGCTCTCCACGGAGACACACTCGGTCGAATGAACCCTCGGTCTAACAGCACTTGAATTTGAGCCTTTAACTCCACTAGCTCCTTTGGTGCCATTCTATATGAGGTGATAGACACTGGAGCTGTCCCTGGTAGAAGCACAATTCTGAATTCGACCACTCGGTCTAGAGGCAAGCCCGGTAGCTCTTCCAGAAAAACATCCATAAACTTCTTAACAGTTCTAACATTTCCAACAGTAAGACTTTTAGTCTCAGAATTGCTAACATACGCCAGGAATGTAACGCCCCATACCCAAGACCGTTGCCGGAGTCGAACACGAGGTGTTAACGGACTTAATTCGTTTACTTACACAGTTCATTTTATTTTAAATTTCCAGACAAGCTGGCTAACTGCATCACGGTCACTTTAAAAATCATATCTCGAGTTCCGAAGCTTGAAAACCAATTCCGTAAATTTTTCCTGAAACTAGACTCATACATCTATCTTCAAAGTTTTTTCTAGAATTTTTGGTTGGGCCAATTAGTACAGTTTATTAGTTAAATTCCCCCCTATTTCAGGGTGTGACTACTCTGACCTTCATACATTACGACTTAGATATCTCCCTGTAAAGGGCTTCAATACTTATTCCGTTTGTTTCTAAAGAAACTAGACTCGAAAAGGAATCTGTACATATAGGGCATGACTTCTAATTATCTCTGGTTAATTTATAGTGAATTTCCAAAGACAGAACAGGGGATCCAGAAATTGCTCTAGCCCTGTTTCACGAAAATTTAAATATCTCATAAAATACGGCTCATATGATCGATTCGTTACTTTCATATGAAAATAGATTCATCAAGGTTAAATTTAATAATTTATTCACTATTTAATTCCATTCCTACTATTTTTAGTGATTTTTCAAATCCACATCACTGCTGCTGTCAGCATCTATTTTTAAGGTGAACTTTACCTATTTCATGGTTTTCCATGGATCCACTAGAATTTGTCATACATAGCACCAAAATGATCGTGATTAACCATCCCAATGGCTAATCGTTACAAAACATTTCCAACCACTCAATGAACAACATACAAAATGATTATAATGCTATGCTCAAAATATATATAAGGCATTTTCGCATGGCCATCCAAATATATACATTACCAAAGTACTTGACTAACAACAAAGGGAAATCCTATACATGCCATTATCAGAGTTCAACTAAAAGAGTACCAAAAGAGCTTTGATAGTGTGGGCGACTTCAACTTTGACACTCCCGAGTCCGACAGCTGACGAACCAAAATCTATAAAACAGAGAATCAAAGAAACGGAATAAGCATTTAATGCTTAGTAAGTTTTGAGTAATGAAATTAGTTTCGACTAAAGTATAACATTCATATGGCTAAATGAATAACTTCATATATGCACATTCTCATAATCATACTTACTTCACGCTTCAACCAATATTTTCATGCATGTGGTATCAAACCTAACTAAAGGCGGAAGTTCATTAATCAATTGAACGAATACTATTTAAAATGAATCAATTTTTCCGATGCATATACGAAACATACCTTATCGTTTGGATTTTATGAGCGTATTAATTGAAATTATTACAGCAAGATCGCTCACTTCCAAACCCAAGTATCTTCGGGATTTAGCCGGATATAACAACTCGCACAAATGCCTTCGGGTCTTAGCCCGGATATAGTCACTAGCATATAAATTTTATCTTAGGGCCATTTTTGTACAATTTATACTGATTTTATAAAAATAGAACAGGGAATCTAGTAGTCATTTTGACTCAGCCCCACAATACTTCAAATATCTCAAGATCGGTAACTCTTTTGTTTTTATGGTTTCTTTTCTAAGAAACTAGACCCTTCAAGCTTTAATGAAATAATTCATTCAGCCTCTAACTCAACTCCTACAATTTATGGCGATTTTCCAAAATCACCTTAATAGCTAGCTTAGCAAACCTTAATTTAACATATAATTGTTCATAACACAATTAAAGCATCCTCTCCATTCCTTCAATTCAAAGCACATACATTGCCCAATAATATCCAAAATCATATCCTCTCCATCTAACTACCAATTTTTTTCATCCAAATAACATGAACAACAACCATATTTCTCTTCTACTTCCTACCATGGCCGAATGCTCAAGACACCCTACCATTTCAAGTTTGGTCATGGGTTAAGCAAAGAGCTTAATGACTAACTCAAAAAAAAAATGCTAGAAATCCAAGAATCATCCTTGAACTTACCTTGATTTAGCTAACCACCATAGCTGAATTTTTTCCAAGCTTTTTCTCTTCTAGTCACGGCAATGAGGAGCAAAGATGACAACTTTGGTTTCTCCTCCCATTACCACATGTTTTATTATTCTTAATTCCTTATTTTATTTTGTAAACTAATAATGCTAATAGAAAATACATATTATCATTCATGACCCATACCATGGCCGACCACTAGCTATTATAAATGGAAATTTGACATGCAAACCCCTCATTTATATAACCTGCATTAATAGGTCCTTATAGATTAACCTATCACCTTTTAAAAGTGCCACACATAAGTCCTATTAATTAAATTCACATGCAATCGACTAAATCGAAGCTTAAAACTTTCACACATTCATATTCACATATTCTAGACAATAAATATCATATTCAAATACTTCGGTGACTCGGTTTAGCAGTCCCGAAACCACTTTCTGACTAGGGTCAATTTAGGGCTGTCACAACTCTCCCCCACTTAAGAAATTTTCGTCCCCTAAAATCTTACCGGTAAATAGGTTTGGGTATCGTTCTTTCGTAGAGTTCTCGGTTTCCCAAGTAGCTTCTTCAATCCCGTGTTTGAGCCATAACACCTTTACTAACGGAACCCTTTTGTTTCGCAACTCTTTCACTTCACGAGCTAGGATACGAATCGGTTCTTCTTCATAACTCATATCGGCTTGAATTTCAACCTCGGAAGGATTTATTATGTGCGAAGGGTCGGATCTGTAACGTCGAAGCATCGAAACATGAAAACGTTGTAGAATCTTCTCGAGGTCGGGGTAAAATCAATCTATATGCCATCGGGCCAACTCGTTCGAGATATTTATACTACCTATGAACCTCGGACTCGGTTTGCCCTTACGGTCAAATCTGACTATCTTTTTCCAAGGCGAAACTTTAAGAAACACTTTATCTCCCACCTGATACTCAATGTCTTTTCGTTTCAAATCAGCAGACGACTTTCGACGATCCGATGTCGCCTTGAGACTTTCACGAATTATTTTTACTTTCGCTCAAGCATCTTTAATCAAATCAACTCCTAAAATTTTACTTTCATCGAGCTCGGTCCAAAACAATGGTGTACGGCATTTACGATCGTACAAAGCCTCGTAAGGTGCCATCTTAATACTTGATTGAAAACTATTGTTGTGCTTAATTCAATCAAAGGTAAATACCGCTCCCATGAACCACTAAACTCAAGGATGCAACATCTCAACATATCCTCGAGTATCCGAATTATCCGCCGGATTGACCATCGGTTTGGGGATGAAAAAAGTGCTAAAATACAACTTGGTACCCAAAGCTTCTTGCAATTTCTTCCAAAATCGCGAGGTGAATCTCGGATCTCTATCCGACACAATAGAAATGGGTACCCCGTGTAATCTCACAATCTGAGAAACATACAATTCAGCTAGTTTATCTAGTTAATAATCCGTACGTACGGGAATAAAATGAGCCGACTTAGTCAGTCTATCAACAACAACCCAAATCGCATCTTTCTTAGTTTCCGACAATGGCAACCCAGATACAAAATCCATCGTGACTCGATCCCATTTCCATTCGGTATCATGATCGGTGAAGTAAACTCAGAGGCACTTGATGTTCCACTTTCACCGTTGACATATTAAACACTTCAAACAAAATCGAAATGTCTCGTTTCATGCCATGCCACCAAAATCGACGTCTCGTGTCGTTGTACATTTCGTACTCCCGGGTGAATTGACATTCGGCTACAATGAGCTTCGTTCGAATCGTCGAAATAAGTTCGAATTTCTTGGGACACACAAACGACTTCTGAACCTCAAACAATCGTCATCGTCAATTTGAAACTCTGATTCCATATTCGAAACACATTCAGCCGTTTTGCAACCAATTCATCATCAACTTTCGAGCTTCACGAATTTGATGAATCAACAATGGTTTGGCCTTTAATTACGCTACTAACACATTGTCGATAGAATGCACAAGTGTACATTCATCGTCGTAAAGCAAATAGTGATTTACGACTTAAAGCATCCACAACCACATTAGCCTTTCCCGGGTGATAGTCAATGACAAGCTCATAATCTTTTAACAACTCTAGCCAACGTCTTTGTCGCAGATTCAAGTCTCTTTGAGTCATCAAATATTTGAGACTTTTGTGATCCGAATATACATGGCACTTCTCACCAAATAAGTAATGTCGCCATATTTTCAAAGCGAATACGATGGCAGCTAGTTCGAGATCATGGGTTGGATAATTTTTCTCATGTGGCTTCAATTGTCTCGACGCATAAGCTACAACTCGACCTTCTTGCACCAATACACAACCCAACCCAAGTAAGGATGCGTCACTGTAAATGACAAACTCTTTGCTTGATTCAGTTGCACTAGCATCGAGCTTCATCAAGTAAGTTTTAGTTGATCGAAACTTTTCGACATTTTTCCGACCATTCGAACTTAACATCTTTTCAAGTAGCCGTCATTGGTGTGGCTATCATCGAGAAACCCTTTACAAACCGTCTGTAGTAACCGCAAGTCCCAAAAAGCTCGAACCTCGATAATATTTCTGGGGCTTCAGGTTAAGTATGGCTGAAATTTTGCTCAGATCAACTCGAATACCCGATGCAGATACCACATGACCCAAGAAGCTCACCTCTCTTAACCAGAACTCACACTTACTGAACTTATCATATAACTGCAACACTAATCTCAGGTGCTCAGCATGCTCGGTTTCATCTCTTGAATAGACCGATATGTCATCAATAAACACAACTACAAACCGGTCCAAATACTGTCTGAAGACTCGATTCATCAGATCCATAAATACCACAGGGGCATTAGTGAGTCCAAACAGCATCACTAAGAACTCATAGTGACCGTACCTCGTTCTGAAAGCAGTTTTGGGTATATCCGAATCTCGAATTCGCAACTGGTAATAACCCGGTCTCAAATCTATCTTTGAAAACACTGAGGCTCCCTTTAGTTGGTCGAACAAATCATCAATACGCGGTAACGGATATTTATTCTTTATTGTCACTTTATTCAGCTGACGATAGTCGATGCACAATCTCATGGTTCCGTCCTTCTTTTTCACAAACAATACTGGTGCACCCCAAGGTAAGAAACTTGGTCGAGCGAAACCTCTATCCGTCAACTCTTGCAACTGAGCTTTCAATTCCTTTAATTCCGTTGGTGCCACACGATACGGAGCTATCGAAATTGGAGTGGTACCAGGTACAAGTTCGATGCCAAACTCTACCTCCCGAACAGGTGGTAATCCTGGTAACTCTTTGGGGAAAACATCCGGATATTCACAAACCACTGGTACCGATTCAAGTTTCTTTCCTGACTCTTTATTATCAAGTACGTATGCAAGATACGCTTCACACCCCTTTCTCACATATTTTTGGGCTAACATCGAGGATATTATTGTTGGCGGTCCATTCAAAACAGTAGACTCAACTCAGATTATCTCATTATTTGCACACCTCAAATCAATAGTCTTACTTTTGCAATTCACAATCAGATCATGTACGGTCAACCAATCCGCATCGAGAATAACATCAAATTCATCAAACGGTAAAAGCATCAAATCAGCCGAAAAACAGGAACCTCGAATTACTAGGGGACATTTCTTACACACTTTGTCAACAAGTACATAACGACCCAAGGGATTCGACATTCTAATAACGAACTCAGTAGACTCAACAGGTAAAGTCTTACTGGATGCTAAGGTTTCACATATATAAGAATGAGTAGAACCAGGGTCAATCAAAGCAATCACATTAGTATCAAAGAGAGTAAAAGTACCGGTAATAACATCTGGCGAGGAAGCATCCTCGCGTGCGCATATAGCATAAGCTCTAGCAGGAGCACGAGCCTCAGATCTGGTTGTAGCATCTCTAGATCCTCTCTAACTGCCACTAGCATTGCCCGTATTTCTAGATGGTCTACCCCGAGCAGTAGTAGCACCCGGTTTCCCACTCTGATTTACATTCTGTTCAGACAATCTCGGGCAATCTTTAATAAAGTGGTCAGCTGATCCGCACTTGTAACAGGAGCGATCATGGAATCTACAACTCCCCAAATGCCATTTACCACAATACTGGCACTCCGTTCTGTCTCGACGATCATTTCCAACACTGGTGACCGAAGTGACTCGTGCACTCGCAGGGGGTCGATCACAATCTCGTCGAGAAAAGCCCGAAGTGTCTCTAGATCGGCCTAAACCATCTCTAAATTTCTTCGATAACTGTTGAAAGGGCTTCCCCGAAGATCTCTTACGAAACTCCTTTGCTCCCATATCAGCTTTTCTTTTCTCCTTACTGAGCTCCTCGGCTTTGCAAGCTCGCTCGACAAGTACCACAAATTCTCGGATTTCTAAAATGCCAACATACAGCTTTATATCATCGTTCAGTCCATCTTCGAAACGTTTACACATCACAGCTTCTGAAGAAATGCATTCTCGCGCGTACTGGCTAAGCCTTACAAACTTTCGTTCATAGTCGGTAACCGACATGGAACCTTGTTTAAGTTCAAGAAATTCCTTCCGTTTTTGATTAATGAATCTCTGACTGATATACTTTTTTCGAAACTCGGTTTGGAAAAACTCCTAAGTTACTTGCTCTCTGGGTACAACAGAAATCAACGTATTCCACCAATAGTAGGCAGAATCACGTAGCAAGGAGATAGTACACTTTAGGCATTCATCGGGTGTGCAAGATAGTTCGTCAAGTACCCGAATAGTGTTGTCCAACCAAAATTCAGCTTGCTCGGCATCATCGCTGTCTGTAGCTTTAAATTCAGTAGCCCCATGTTTTCGGATTCTGTCAACTGGGGGCTTATTTGACCTTATTTGGTCGCCATCGGAGGTATTGCAAAAGTGAGGTTGTATTAGTCGGGAATGGGGTTGTGGAGCACCAGATTAGTTCGAATGTATTGGTTGAACCAATCATTCATCACGCCATAAAAAGCTTGTCTAGCTTCACCATTCTGATTACTAGCAATAGGTTGAGAGTCCGTCGGCGCTGTCCCATGTGCGGGAGCAGGCGCTACACTCTCAAGATCATCAGCTACCGTTCGGTTGGGATCGGGATCCATTTCTATAAGTAAACACATTTTTAACTGTCAGAAATCACCACACTCTCAAATAATCACATAATGGCATGTATAGCTAGACTCGAACGTATTACGGTACTCCTAGAATCGACTAAACCGTAGCTCTGATACCAATAAAATTGTAACGCCCCGTACCCGAGACCGTTTCCGGAGTTGAACACGAGGTGTTAACGGACTTAATTCGTTTACTTAAACAGTTCATTTTTTTTTAATTTCCAGACAAGCTGGCTAACTGCATCACGGTCACTTTAAAAATCATATCTCGAGTTCCAAAGCTCAAAAACCAATTCCGTAAATTTTTCCTGAAACTAGACTCATACATATATCTTCAAATTGTTTTCTAGAATTTTTGGTTGGGCCAATTAGTACAGTTTATTAGTTAAAGTCCCCCCTGTTTTAGGGTGCGACTACTCTGACCTTCATGCATTACTACTTAGATATCTCCATGTAAAGCACTTCAATACTTATGCCGTTTGTTTCTAAAGAAACTAGACTCGAAACGGAATCTGTACATATAGGGCATGACTTCTAATTATCTCTGGTTAATTTATAGTGAATTTCCAAAGTCAGAACAGGGGATCCAGAAATCGCTCTGGCCCTATTTCACGAAAATTTAAACATCTCATAAAATACGGCTCATATGATCGATTCGTTACTTTCATATGAAAATAGATTCATCAAGGTTCATTTTCATAATTTATTCACTATTTAATTCCATTCCTACTATTTTTAGTGATTTTTCAAATCCACATCACTGCTGCTGTCAGCATCTATTTTTAAGGTGAACTTTACCTATTTCATGGTTTTCCATGGATCCACTAGAATTTGTCATACATAGCACCAAAATGATCGTGATTAACCATCCCAATGGCTAATCATTACAAAAAATTTCCATACCACTCAATGAACAACATACAAAATGATTATAATGCTATGCTCAAAATATATATAAGGCATTTTCGCATGGCCATCCAAATATATACATTACCAAAGTACTTGACTAACAACAAAGGGCAATCCTATACATGCCATTATCAGAGTTCAACTAAAAGAGTACCAAAAGGGCTTTGATAGTGTGGGTGACTTCGACTTTGACACTCCCGAGTCCGATAGCTGACGAACCAAAATCTACAAAACAGAGAATCAAAGAAACGGAATAAGCATTTAATGCTTAGTAAGTTTTGAGTAATGAAATTAGTTTCGACTAAAGTATAACATTCATATGGCTAAATGAATAACTTCATATATGCACATTCTCATAATCATACTTACTTCACGCTTCAACCAATATTTTCATGCACAGGGTATCAAACCTAACTAAAGGCCGGAAGTTCATTAATCAATTGAACGAATACTATTTAAAACGAATCGATTTTTCCGATGCATATACGAAACATACCTTATCGTTTGGATTTTATGAGCGTATTAATTGAAATTATTACAGCAAGATCGCTCACTTCCAAACCCAAGTGTCTTTGGGATTTAGCCGGATATAACAACTCGCACAAATGCCTTCGGGTCTTAGCCCGGATATAGTCACTAGCATAAATGCCTTCGGGACTTAGCCCGGATATAGTCGCTAGCACAAATGCCTTCGAGTCTTAGCCCGGACATAGCAACTCGCACAAATGCCTTTGGATCTTAGTCCGAATATAGTCACTAGCACAAAAGCCTTCGGGACTTAGCCCGGATATCATTCGAATAACCATGCACATATATCAATAAATCATGACACATCCATATTTCATTTTCATTAGTAAAGCTCAAACACAAGACACTTATCACACTTACCGATTTCGGCTCAATAGCCACATACAAAGAGCATGATTTTGATTGGCTTTATAACATGATCTCTATACACATTCGGCTACCCGTCATAGGCATAAACTAATCACCTCAATATATAATTCAAGTAGAATCATTATATCACCGTTTATTTGTTATGCTTGTATGTCATGACTTAGTCAAATCATAAACTAAGTTTCATTACTCGACGACTTACCTCGGATGTTGTCGAATGATTTCAACGGCTATTCGATCACTTTTTCCTTTCCCTTATCCAACTTTGATCCTCCAAGCTCTTGAGCTTAAGTTCAACAAATTTTAACTAGTCATTAATCGACTATTCAAGCATTACTTTCAGAATATAATACATATGGATTCGACTTTCACACATATAGTTTATAGTAAGCTTTATAAAAATCAATAATTAATTCATTAGCAAATTTTCATTAATGTTTACAATATAATTACAATTTCCTTATAAGCTGACTTCCTGAATGATAGTCACTAAAGTTTTTATAACTGGAGCTACGAAACTCCAAATCAATTGCCGTAAATTTTTCTTGACAGAAGACTCATTTATCTCTTATCCATAAAATTTTCAAAATTTTTAGTTTAGCCCAACAATACCAGATTTTTCTTAAAGCTCACCTTGTTTCACTGTTTGACTAAACTGACTACTCTTCACTACGAATCAAATTTCTCATTGTACAGAATTCAAAATATGTTCTCGTTTATTTCATTTCAAACTAGACTCATTAAGGAGTCTAAGCATATAAATTTTATCTTAGGGCCATTTTTGTACAATTTATACTGATTTTATAAAAATAGAACAGGGAATCTAGTAGTCATTTTGACTCAGCCCCACAATACTTCAAATATCTCAAGATCGGTAACTCTTTTGTTTTTATGGTTTCTTTTCTAAGAAACTAGACTCTTCAAGCTTTAATTACATAATTCATTCAGCCTCTAACTCAACTCTTACAATTTATGGAGATTTTCCAAAATCACCTTAATAGCTAGCTTAGCAAACCTTAATTTAACATATAATTGTTCATAACACAATTAAAGCATCCTCTCCATTCCTTCAATTCAAAGCACATACATTGCCCAATAATATCCAAAATCATATCCTCTCCATCTAACTACCAATTTTTTTCATCCAAATAACATGAACAACAACCATATTTCTCTTCTACTTCCTACCATGGCCGAATGCTCAAGACACACTACCATTTCAAGTTTGGTCTTGGGTTAAGCAAAGAGCTTAATGACTAACTCAAAAAAAAAATGCTAGAAATCCAAGAATCATCCTTGAACTTACCTTGATTTAGCTAACCACCATAGCTGAATTTTTTTCCAAGCTTTTTCTCTTCTAGTCACGGCAATGAGGAGCAAAGATGACAACTTTGGTTTCTCCTCCCATTACCACATGTTTTATTATTCTTAATTCCTTATTTTATTTTGTAAACTAATAATGCTAATAGAAAATACATATTATCATTTATGACCCATACCATGGCCGGCCACTAGCTATTATAAATGGAAATTTGACATGCAAACCCCTCATTTATATAACCTGCATTAATAGGTCCTTATAGATTAACCTATCACCTTTTAAAAGTACCACACATAAGTCCTATTAATTAAATTCACATGCAATCGACTAAATCGAAGCTTAAAACTTTCACACATTCATATTCACATATTTTAGACAATAAATATCATATTCAAATACTTCGGTGACTCGGTTTAGCGGTCCCGAAACCACTTTCCGACTAGGGTCAATTTAGGGCTGTCATAAGGAAAGCCTCACAACCCTTGCAGACCAGCTTCTCGGCCCTTAACGCTGATATTACATTAGACAAATAATCCCTTCGCTCTCCTATTACAACCACCTCCTCAACCTCTGAAGTCCTCAACATCAACTGCTTAGCAGCACAATCTAACTTCGTACGATGCTTCACTAGCCAATCCATGCCTAAAATAATATCAAATTCCCCGAATAGCAGTTCCATCAAATTTGCAGGAAATACGACCCCTTGAACTTCTAAGGGCACACCCTTGAAAAGCTTATCCACTCTAACCGACTGTCCTAGTGGACTCAAGCAGTGCTCTCAGATTGAATACCCAACATTCCATACACAGTGCATGCAACAAACGAATGTGTGGATCCAATATCAATTAAGGCAAGTTATAAATCAGGAACGTACTAGTTATGACGTCAGGGGCGTCACCATCCTCTCGGCGATGAGCAGCATAAACCAAGGCTGGTTGTCTCGCCTCAGTATTACTTGTGCCCCTGCCCAGTGCTCCACGTCCTCGTCTAAACCCATTTCCATCTCTAGCCTGTCCACGACCTCCCAAAGGCTAACCACCCCTCCCAGGTTGAACATGACTCTGTCCTGTGACTTGAATCTAAGTAGGACTCTGAGGACAATTCCTAACTTGATGCTCTGTGGACCCACATCTGAAACACGGTCTAATCTTTTTCCAACACTCACCCAAATAAGATCTTCCATAGTCAGCACAGGGCTGCGGTCTTGCAGCAGCAACAGGACCTCCAGCTCGAACTGGCCCATCCAACTTGGCCCTCTTAAAAGGCCTACCTCCAGAACTTGAGGATCCAAAGTCTCTCTTAACTCTGCCCCTATCTTTCTCTCAGTTCTGGCGCTCAGAGCGCTTCACGTCTTTAGCAATCTTCGCTTTCTCGACAAGGGCAGCAAAGTTTTGCTCCCTCTGTGGAGCTATCAGAATTCTCAATTCATCTCGAAGTCCATCTTTGAACCACACACAGCGTTCATACTCAATAGCTACTACCCCACGAGTATAACGACTCAACTGCAGAAACTCCGCCTCATAAGCCGCCACAGTCCTTTTCCCTTGGGTCAGGTTCAGAAATTCCTTCCTTTGGGTGTCCACATAACTTGCACCCACATACTTCCTTTGGAAGGACGCTTTGAAGAAATCCCATGTCAGATGGTCAGCTTGCGTACCTTCCCTCACAGTGAGCCACCATCGATAAGTGGTACGGTGGAAATGTGCAAGTGTACACAATCGTAACAAGTAATAAAGTGACAAGTAAATGTCGAGTTATCGTACCCACAGGGCCTGTAAAAAGCAATATTTATGAAATTAATTAAAACACTTTGGCGAGGTAAAAATAATTTTGGTTTGAAAAAAGTGATTTATAAACTAAGATTTTAAAACTAAGCAAACAATTTAAATAAAATAAAAGAGTTCTAGTGCACGATTTCAATTAAGATTTAATCAAGATGATATAATTGTGTTGGATTAATTATACCTGTTTAACTCAGAAATATTAAATTCGTGCTTATGCTATTATGAATAAATTCACGGCAACCCAGTAATTTGCTAACTTATGAACATATTTACTAATTAAAAGAATTCCATTTATCTCTTGAACATATCCCTATGCCAATTCAACCGACTAAACAGATTTAATAAAGTAAACATGCTATGCAAATACATACTTATTGAATTAAATTATCTCTCGCATATTCCTATGTCGATTCAACTGATTAATTCAACTTAATAAACATGTAAAAGATCATGTGAAGTAACAAAGTAGCCATACCTTGAAACAATTTAATCACAACAATCTTGCAAGTTATGCAAGGCATATGTATCGCCAAATACAATGCTGATTTAATTTTCAGTTACCTTAGAAGAATTAAACATGCACTGATTAAGTACTGAGTCCATTAATTGCAATTTCAAACCGTTTAAACAATTAATTCTTTAGTTATCTAAACAATTAAAATGCCAGATAACCTAAGCATGATTTTTCTTAATCAAGCATTTCACTGAGGCCTATAACAGCATAAACACTAATTTAATAATTCATGTAGGCAAAATATAATCAACCCAACACGAATTAAATTCAAGCTAAATTGATTAAAATAACCATTTCAACAAAAATATTTTTCATAGATATGTTCATCATAAAAACAAGAGAAATTAAAAAGAAAGGGAACAGAAAGCAAATCCAGTGTTTCTCTGCAGCTTGACTGTTGCTCCATTCTTAATCTCCGTTGTCTTCACCGAGCAAGGCTTCTATGAATCCTTGATTGCTGCCCAAGATGGCTAAAGAACACCTCTTTCTCAAGAGAGGAAATCGGCACAAGAGGAAGGGAAAATGGGATGGAAAAATGGAGAGGAAACTTTGAGAGAAGTGAAGAGAGGATGAGAAAATGTTGTGGAATGAGGGATGTTGAGGGATGCTTTGAAATGGGCAGCATAGGGTGGCTTTCATAGCTGAAGAGGGCTGTAAAAATAGCAAATTCAGCAGCCAAGAGAGCCCTCCCATGGCCGACCACACACATGGCAAGGTTGAAGCTTTCAACCTTGCTAAAAATAGGCTGGGGCAAATCTACAAAGCCTAAAAGAAAGGTGGGGTTTGAACGTAATTTGGAGGTTTTTCAAGGGCCTTTTTGCAAGCATATTTTATCATATAATTTGATGATTTGGGTCAGCCAATGGACGGTTCTGGTCAGCCCAATTAGTGGCTGGTTCGGCTCACTCCATTCGGTTCAACTAGTACGGTTCACTAGGCCCTTTCTTCATAATTAATTAAAATTAATTCATTTAACCTAAATTAAATAGGAAATAAATTAAAATTAATTTAATTATGAATTAATACACATTTTTGGACCGGCTTGACCTGGAAATTAATTGGCCTCGATACTTCAAATTACTCTCGATTTTGTTCTTCTCGCAGTGTTCACCGGGCCCTTTTTCTCCAATTGTGTAATTCTATCAAAAATAACCAAATTTAATCAAAATTAACTATGAAATTAATTAAAATTCATAATCTTCATATTTTTAACATAATATAATAATTTTATAATATTTAATTATTTTTCGACAATAATTTAACCGGAATAGCCTGGTTTTAAGTTAAAAAGGGTATGAAAAAGTATATAAATTTTTGTGTTTCCACACCCCCAAACTTAATTCATTGCTCGTCCCGAGTAATGCACAAATTTTGAAAAGAATTTCTTGGAAACACTTTGAAAACCTTCTTCAGAACAACAGTTTTCTCAAAATTATGAATTTGATATACTTATGCTCAAAGAATAAGAAATTTGATCATTCTGCTACTCAAGTTATTCAAATTAATCTCAACAATTATTACAATAGCAAAATTAGACTAAATGTTTCCTAATAAAGACATGCTGATTCCTACCAATTCAATTTTTTAATCTTTTATTCAAGATCAAGTCGCAATCATTAAGCTTAACCTATGTCTTCATATGTTGAACAAAGTAATTTCTCTCCACTAATGTAGGTAACTTTAGAACTTCGAATCAATAGGTCTTTAATAAGGTTGTAACGTGGCTGGGCTTAGGGGTAGGTAAAAAGATAGATAAATTTTGGCTAAAAACCTTAAACTCAGTGTAAATCGAACCTTCAATCACCAACTTTCACATGCTCTTTTTCAAATATATGTGCTTTTTTTTTTCATTATTGAGCACTTGCTTTCTGCATACAAATTTTTTTTTCTTTTTTTTTTTTAGCATTTGATGTTTCTTTTCAACTCCCCCAAACTTATTTTCAAACGATATTCTTGAATAGTACTGAGTCTATTGTTTGGGGTAATTTAAAGATAATTAAGAGAAACATGATGGGCTAAATTTGTACAGGTTCCAAAAATTAGGCCATATAGTTTCAAAGTTGGGTTTCAAAGGATAAAATTTACCATAGGAGGCTTGAAAGGCTCAAACGGTCCAAACAATAGCTGCCTAAATCATTTCCAATGTTCCAAGCTTCCTAGGATTTCGCCTCAAGAAACTACTAAGTTAATTCTAAAGACTTAAACTTTCATGCATACCTAACTTTCCTAAAGAGATAAAAATTTTATGGTATGAAGTTGCATGCTTTATTAAAAATACATTCACGTCATCATTAAACTACATAATAATTTATTGAAAAAAAAATAGAACTTTATTCATACTCAAGTTTAGCATACTTAACAAAATTCAAATTTATTGAACAAAAATATACCCTAATCATAATTAAAAGAAAAATTTTATTCTGGATGAAAATAATTTCAAATTTCGGTCCCCCCAACTTAAGATGAACAATGTCCTCATTGTTTAAAGTGAATAGATACTATACACCAGGTATGAATTCAGAAAAGTGGAGGTGAGTCAATGTGACTGCTTAAGTACCAAGCTCTTTTGAAATCCAATCCTAGACATGTATATACCTATTACCACACTTTATACTTTATGACTTGTCCATGTTTATTCAAGATTTCCTTCTATTGTTTTATTATACAGAAATAAAAGTTCCTAATTTAAACTTGATCCTAAAATAACCTAAAAAACATAAATAAAATAGAGTCAAGATCCCTCCCTTTTATTTATTTGCAATCCTTCCAACTTGGACTCATCTTTTGCTCCATCATTATTGCCTTTGCATGAATCGCTTCGCTCATTTTTCGAGAGTGGAATCCATGGCTCAAATATGAAATCTGGAAATTCAAGCACAAAAATAAATGGGTCATTGTATATTCTCTGGAAAGCACTTCGAATCGAGTCATCCCTTATTTTTTACTATCTCAAGTATGCTTGTTGCTGCCATTGCATGTGTTGCATTAAGTCCATCAAATTTGACAACTCATCTCGAAAGTCTGGGCTAGGTGACTGAGCTCTAAACATTGGAGTTCCAGCATCCAATTCATCTTTTGGCTCTATGGGTCCACCTTATCAAGGACTTCAAATGATTGCATCGTGGGATATTCTTCTTCATTAGGTTCCTCAGGCTCTTCACTTTCTTCAACTCGTTGTTGTAGAATAGAGTCTCCGGCTACTCGATAGAGGTCCCAATCTATAATTGTGCCTTGGGTGTACCCCGTCTTCTTGACATTAGCAAGAATTTCTACTTTCAAGCACAGAATAGTTATTGTAAAGGGGAAGTAAGCAGGGCCAGAACGTCTAGCAACACAGTTTCGAATTTCTTTCAGGATAATCTTTCCCACATCAATGGTCTTACCCGTTAAGATCGAGTATAGTAAGACCATTCGCTCCAATGAAATTGTAGTCCCATGTGAGCTAGGCAGAAGGCTAAAATGGATGAAATAAAACCATACCTTTGCAATAGGTGTTAAGTATTCTCTTCGACACATGTGGGTTCCCTGTTTCGACACAGTCCAACCGAAATCTTCAACTGTAAGCTCCTCGAGAATTTCTTGCAGAAGTTCCGGCTTGATATTGCTCATCAAAGATGAATACTCGTCGTTCTCGAAATCAGGCAATTCAAAGAACTCATTAATAGCATTCGAATTTATAGGCACCTTGGTTCCGCGAACAGGGACTTCTGTCATCTCGCTTGAAGTTAAATTTGCATAAAACTCACAAACTAGCTCCTCATCCACACTAGGTCTCTTTTCACAAAATAGTTCCCAATTGAGAGCTTCAGTAATTTGACGAATACGTTCCATGAAGTCTCTGTAGTTGCTCTCCTTCAGTGTGAAGCCTTTCTCAGGATGCATCTGTTGATTTTTTTAGGTACTTTCGTATCTCACTTTAGCTTCAACACAATGGAACTTGCTTTGTGTTTCGTCGATTTGAGCACAGGCACGAGTTCTCTTGCGAGGCATAATTGACCTTCTTGCAAAAATATAAGAACTCAAAGAAAATTAATGCAAGAAAAAGATGGAAAATTAAAAGGAGAAGGGTTGAAGAATTTTGGCTTAAGGCTTGGTGTGCAAAGAGGGTGCCGCACAAGGCTAGAAAACAAGCAAGCAAAGACGTAAGGGTGTGTGAAGAAGCCTTTGACATTTAAATCGAAAGCAGCCTAGAGCTTGTGCTGCAGCTAGGACGCGCGTGCGAGACGTGGCCTAGGCAGCAGTGAAGGTGCGTAAGTGGGGCGCTGAAGCAGAAAAGGCTGCTGATGATGTGCGCAGGAGTAGGCTGTTGGCCGGATGCTTGGTGGGTGCTTGCCGACTAGGCTACTGGAGCTAGGGGTGTTCTGGCACAAAGTGTTTTGGTTTTTGGTTGATGCATGGATGGGAGGTATAAGGTGGTATTTATAGCATAAGTAATAGGACTTAAAATAGAACTCTTAGTCTAATTTAATAATTAAAGATAAGAGTTTAATTCTAATCCTATTCAAATTTAACAGACAATTAATAATTAAATATAAGCATATAAAATTATCAATTGCTATTAATTATTAAGATAAACATGAAATAAAAATTGAAATTAAATTAATCCTAATTTAATCTAGGTTGATAAAATTAAAATATAAATTATAATGAATATAATTATATATTAAAGTTTATCAAATTATTAATAATATTAAAAAATAAAAAATATTTCTTCTAGATGCCTTTAAAAAATATTTACAAAGAAAGGCACCTAATTTACATTATTTACAAAAGAGCAATCAATTTTAAAAATAATTCAATTTAAGTCCCTAGACTCAATGAAAATTAAAATTTAAGTTACAAATTAAAAATTGGATCAAATTGACCTTTTATTTGAAAAACAAAATTTATTTTGTTGATTAGGAATAAATTTCTTGGAAAATTATGTTAAAATAAATTCCCAGGAAAGATTGGAGGGGTCACAAATGGTCCCGCTTAAGTTCCAACCTCCTAGAAAAAATTTATTTAAATATATTAAATCCGAAAAATAGACCCTAAATTATTTATTAAACAAATCACAAAAAATATTAAATATCTGATAAAATAAACGAGACGTTATCCCGTTCGGTTTTATTCCCCCAATAGTGTTTCAAACACTGAGCATTAACTTGGAAATTACCTCTCTTACCTTGGACTTCAACAACTCCGTATGGATAGACTCTGTGAATTGTAAATGGACCGGACCAACATGATTTTAGCTTACCTGGAAAGAACTTCAATCTCGAGTTGAACAACAATACTTGCTGACTTGCTTCAATTATCGAATCGGATGTGTTTGTCATGCCATTTCTTGAGTCTCTCTTTGAGTAATTTGGCATTTGCATATAAGAACATTTGGAATTCTTCTAACTCGTTGAGTTGGAACATCCATCTTTCTTTTGCGAGCTTAGGATCTAAGTTGAGTCGTCGAAAAGCCCAGTAAGCTTTGTGCTTTAACTCCAAAGGTAGATGACATGCTTTACCAAAAACCAGCCTATAGGGTGACATCCCTAAAGGTGTCTTATACGCTGTCCTGTAGGCCCATAAAGCGTCATCTAGTCTTTTGGATCGGTCTTGTCGGTTCATGTGATAGCCCTTTGGGACCACTAAACCGAGTCACCAAATTATTTGAATATGATATTTATTGTCTAAAATATGTGATTATGAATGTGTGAAAGTTTTAAGCTTCGATTTAGTAAATTGCATGTGAATTTAGTCAATAGGACTTATGTGTGACACTTTTGAAATGTGATAGGTTAATCTATAAGGATCTATTAGTGCATGTAATCAAAGGGGTGGACTTGCATGTCAATTTCCCCCATTTAATTACTAGTGGCCGGCCATGACAAAGGGTGATGGGCAAAACATGTCATAAAACATGTTGTGTTAATGGTTTATGTTAGAAATGATAAAATAATAATGGTTAGTAGGATGGTGAAAGAGAAAAAAAAAAGAGATCATCATTCATGCTTCTTCCTAGCCGAATAGAAGAAAGAAAAAGAAAGAAAAAAAAAGAAAAAAAGCTCTCATGTTGTTCTTGGCCGAATAGAAGAAAGAAAAAGAAGGAAAAAGAGCTTTGAGGAAATCGGCTATGGTGATTTGCTAGACTAAGGTATGTTTGATGATGTTCCATGAGATGCATGCATGTTTTAGTTGTTAGCTTGAGTTCTAGCTAGCCCGTGGTTCAAATCTTTGCTATGTCATAGAGATGGTATTCGGCTAAGGTGGATTGGTGTTGATGTCATTTACATGCTAAAAATGAAGCTTTGTAATGATGCATGTGATGGTGGATTGATGACTCTTGAATCTTCTTTTTAGCATTTTTGAGTGAGATATTAAGTTCTTTGTTTAACCATGACCAAAATTGAAATGGTATGGTGTTGTGATGCATTCGCCATGGTAGAAAGTAGAGGAGAAATATGGTTGTTATTCACGTTATTTGGATGAGAAATGGTAGTAAGGTGAAGAGCAAATGTTAATGTTTGATTTACTAGTGTGTATATGTGTATTAGCTTTAGTTTTGAATTTGAAACAAAATGGTAAGTAGTCAATACAAGCAACCATATTTGTAGGAAGTATTAGCATATAATCGGCCTCAACCTAGACATGTATATTCGCCACATGAAATAGATTTGTGTTGTATGTGTTCGGTTAGAGGCAAGCATATTGATGCTTTTATCTTGGCTTAGATAATCGGCTAAAAGAGAGTGTGGGCTAAAATGTTGAGTTTGATTCATGATTCCATATATATGTGACTCTAATGCCTAATGTATATATGGGCTAAGTACCTTGAGGTTCTCTTTTGATGTTCAAATGAATTGTGTTAAATTGCTTAATGTGATTAAAATGCATGACCATTGTGTATTTGAGCTAAAGGGTGGCCATATGACCTATTAAACTCCTTGTCATATTCGCCATAAGCTAGCATAATGAGACTTTAATAAGTTAAATTTGTTTGAATTAGCTCAAGAGCTTAGAGGACCACAGTTGGATAAGGAAAGGAAAAAGTTATCGAATAGCCGCGAAATCGTTCGACCCCATCCGAGGTAAGTTTTGAGTAATGGAACTTAGATTATGATTTGATTAGATCATGTTTTAAGCAAATCAAAATCATGCTTTTGTATGTGGCTATTGAGCCGAAATTGCAAGTGTGATAAGTGTCTTGTGTTTGAGCTTTGGTAATGAAAATGAAATACGGATGTGTCATGATTTATTGATAAATGTGCATGGTTATTGAATGATGTCCAGGCTAAGTCCGAAGGCTTTGTGCTAAGTGACTATATCCGGACTAAGATCCGAAGGCATTTGTGCGAGTTACTAATTCGGGCTAAGCTCAAGGCATTGGTGCGAGTTACTAAATCCGTTAAGTCCCAAGGCATTTGTGCGAGTTACTATAACCGAGCTATGTCCCGAAGGTATTTGAATGAGTAGCTATATCCGGTTAAATTCCGAAGGTACGTGATTCGGGAATGAGCGATCTTGCTGTAAAAATTTCAGTTAATACGCTTGTAAAATCCCAACAATGAGGTATGTTTCAGTATGTGCATTGGAATAGTTGATTCCTTGAATAATATTCGCCAATCGAGTAATGAGCTTCGGTATTTGGCTAAGATGATCCTTTATGTATGAATATAGGGGTTGGAATGTGAAGTAAGAATGATTTGAGAATATGTATATATGGAATTATCCGTTTAGTTATATGAATGCTATACTTCAGCTTGTGCTTAAATTCTTTGCTCAAAACTTACTAAGCATTTAATGCTTACTCCGTTTATTTAATTCACTGTTTTATAGATTTTGGTTCTTCAGCTATCGGACTCGGGATTTTTGAAGTCGAAGTCGCCCGCACTATCAAAGCTCCTTTTGGTATACTTTTGGTTGAACTTTGAAATGGCATGTATAGGACTACCCTTTTGTTGTTGGTCATGTACCCTTCGGTTTTGTGTAAATTTGGATAGACATGCGAAAATGGCTTAAATATACTTTGATCATAGCATTATAATCGTTTTGTATGTTGTCCATCAAGAGGTATAGAAATGTTGGTAACGGTTACCCATGGGAATGGTTATTCATGATCACTTTTGGTATATGTATGACAAACTCTAGTTGATCCATGGAGGATCATGAAATAGGTAAAGTTTACCTTAAAAATAGATGCTGGCAGCAGCAGTGATGTGGATGTGAAAAATCACTAAAAATAGTAGAAATGGAATTAAATAGTGAATAAATTATGTAATCGAACCTTGATGAATCTATTTTCATAGGAAAGTAACGAAACGTTCATATGAACAGTATATTATGAGATGTTAAAGTTTTTGTAAGACAGGGCTAGAACGGTGTCTGGATCCCCTAATCTGACTTTGGAAATTCATTATAAATTAACCAGAGGCATTTAGAAGTCATTCCATATATGTATAGATTCCTTTTTGAGTCTAGTTTCTATAGAAACAAACGGTATCAGTATTGAAGCCCTGTACAGGGAGATATCCAAGTCGTAATACATGAAGGTCAGTGTAGTCGTACCTTGTAACAGGGGATACTTTAACTAATAAACTGTACTAATTGGCCCGACCAAAAATTCTAGAAAAAAATATGTAGATGTACATATGAGTATAGTTTCAGGGACAAATTACGAAACTGATTTTCGAGTTTTGGAACTCAAGATATGATTTTTAAGGTGACAGTGACGCAGTTAGCCAACTACCTGGAAATTTTTAAAATGGACTGTGAAAGCAAGTGATTTAAGTCTGCAAACCCCTCGTGTCCGACTCCGGCAACGGTCTTGGGTACGGGGTGTTACAGTTCGAGCAAACTACCTTCTCCAATATGCCCTTGATTTCTTTATTTGCTAGTTTAGCTTGTCCATTCGTCTGTGGATGGTAAGCCGTTGCAACCTTGTGTTTCACCCCGTGCTTGTCTAGAAACCATTTTAACCACTTGTTCGCAAAGTGGTACCCTCCTTACTAATGATGCCTCTCGGGGTTCCAAACCTCCTGAACACGTGTTTCTGCAAAAACTTCATCACAACCCTGGCATCGTTTGTTGGATGTGCTTCTACCTCGATCCACTTGGACACATAATCTACTGCTACTAGTATATACTTGTGACCAAAAGACGAAGGGAAGGGCCCAAAAAAATCAATACCCCAAACATCAAATAATTCGACCTCAATGATGTTTGTTCGAGGCATCTCATTTCTGTTGGTGACATTTCCAACTCTTTGACATTGGTCACAACTCTTTACATATGCATATGCATCCTTGAATAGTGTTGGCCAAAAGAATCCGGCTTGCAATACTTTGGCTGCAGTACGAGTTCCTCCGAAATGACCCCCACTTGGGGATGAGTGAAAGTGGTATAGAATCTTTGGTATTTCTTCTTCTACCACACATCTCCTAAACATCTGATCTGCACACTTTTTAAACAGATATGGTTCCTCCCAGAAATAGTACTTCACATCGTGAAGAAACTTTCTCCTTTGTTGATATGTCTTATCGTACGGCATTAAACCACAAGCTAAAAAGTTAGCAATATCAGCAAACCAAGGGGTATTATGGACATGACTTACCTTCAGTATATGTTCATCTGGAAATGTTTCTTGAATCGGTACAAGTGGAGAATTCCCTTCTTGCGGCTCCAATTTGGACAAGTGATCTGCTACTTGGTTTTCTACTCCCTTTCGATCTTGAATTTCCAAATCGAACTCTTGAAGTAGAAGTACCCATCGGATCAACCTCGGCTTAGCGTCTTTCTTGGCAAGTAAATATTTAATTTCTGGGTGGTCTGTATAGACAGTTACCTTGGTACCTACAAGATAAGATCAAAACTTGTCGAAAGCAAATACGATAGCAAGTAACTCTTTTTCTGTTACCGTATAGTTTAACTGAGCTCCTGTTAGAGTTCGACTTGCATAGTAGATGGGATGAAAAACCTTGTTCCTTCACTGGCCCATGATAGCTCCTATTATGAAGTCACTTGTGTTACACATCAATTCAAATCGCAAGTCCCAGTCTGGTGTGACAATTATGGGTGCTGTGACTAATCGATTCTTCAAGTCATTGAAAGCTTTTAAGCATTCCTCATTAAATTTGAATATCGTGTCCTTCTCCAATAATTTGCATAAAGGTTTAGCAACTTTGAAGAAGTCCTTGATAAATCTTCGATAGAACCTGGCATGGCCCAAAAAGCTCCTAACACCCTTTACAGATGTTGGAGTTGGGAGTTTCTCAATAACATCTACTTTTGATCTGTCTACCTCTATCCCATGTCTTGTTATCCGATGCCCCAGAATGATCCTTCTCGTACCATAAAATGGCACTTTTCCCAATTAAGTACTAGGTTCATTTCTTCGCATCGCCTAAGTACCTTAGCCAAATTGGCTAAGCAATTATCGTACGTATCTCCAAACACTGAAAAGTTGTCCATGAAAACTTCCAAAAATTTCTCAACCATGTCAGTGAAAGTATACATCATACATCTTTGAAATGTAGTAGGTGCATTACATAAACCAAATGGCATGCGTCTAAATGTAAATGTACCGTACGGGCGAGTGAATGTGGTCTTGTGTTGATCTTCCAGTGCTACCGTAATCTAGTTGTACCCCGAGTATCCATCGAGAAAATAGTAGTAATCTCACCCCACGAGTATATCCAGTATTTGGTCTAAGAACGGCAAAGGGAAGTGATCCTTCCTAGTTGCCTTGTTCAGCTTCTAGTAATCGATGCAGATTCTCCATCCCATAACTGTTCTAGTCGGTATCAACTCGTTATTGTCATTCTCTATGATCGTGATACCTCCTTTCTTTGATACACACTGGACCGAACTTACCCATGAACTGTCTAAAATGGGGTAAATGATACCCGTAGCTAACCAGTTGATAATCTCTTTTTTCACTACGTCCTTCATGATGGGGTTTAGCCTTCGTTGTCCATTGATCATCCCTTTTTCACCATCTTCCAGGATGATCTTATGCATGCATATAGATGGACTAATACCGCGAATATCGGCTATGGTCCATCCGATAACCTTCTTAAATTATTTCAGAACTAAGATAAGTTTCTCTTCTTGCTCAGTTGTTAACTTTGCTGAAACAATCACAGGAAGAGTAGAAGTGTCACCTAAATAAACATATTTTAAATGAGAAGGTAATACCTTGAGTTCTAGTTTAGGTGGCTCCTCGATTGACGCTTTTGGCTGTGTGTAATCTCTCTCATCTAAATCCAAAGATTCAAAACGGGATTGTGGATTAAATCCCTTTTGATTAGCTTCTATCAAAGCTAAGTTTTCATCCTCCTCTTCATCACTTGGAGGGTCTAAAGTCAAAATTCTTTCCAGAGGATCCTCAATAGAGTTGAGTTCCTTCTCCACTATGAAATCCTCTAAGTCGGATACTGCAGAACAATCATCTATTGCGTCAGGATATCACATTGACTTGAAAAAGTTAAATGTTACCTAATCGTCTTGAATGCGCATAGTAAGTTAGCCCTTCTGCACGTCAATAAGTGTCCTTCCAGTCGTTAAGAACGGTCTCCCCAGGATAATTGGTACTTCTTTTTCTGCTTCGAAATCTAAAATTACAAAATCAGTAGGAAATATAAACTTATCTACACATACCAATACATCATCGATTTTTCCTTCTGGATGTGCTAAGGATCGATCTGCTAGCTGAAGTGTAACCATAGTAGGTCTAACTTCACCTATCCACAACTTTTTAAATATCGACATAGGCATCAAGTTGATACTTGCGCCCAAGTCACATAGTGCCTTACCACAATAAGCTACTCCAATGTTGCATGGTATGGTAAAACACCCAGGATCCTTCAGCTTAGGGGGTAATTTGTCTTGAAGATATGAACTACATTCCTTCGTCAAAGCTACCGTCTCAAATTCTCCAAGTCTTCACTTCTTGGACAGGATATTTTTCATGAATTTTACATAATTTGGCATTTGTTCAAGTGATTCAACCAACAGGATGTTGATATGTAGTTGCTTGAGTAAGTCAAGGAACTTCTTGAATTGGACCTCCTATTTTTGCTTCTAGAGTCTTTGAGGGTAAGGTGGTGGAGGTTTATATACTGGAGTTGGTACTGGTTGATTTGTCTTTGGCGACAATTCTACTGCTAACGGAGTGGTTGGCTGATTAGAGTTGGCTGGTTCTGAGGTTACCTTTTCAGGTCTTGCAGGTTCTGGTTCTAGTGGAACTGGAACTTCAACACTCGGTTGAACTTCTTCCAAATCTTGAGCCTCAGCATGCTCCTTTTCAGCTTCAATAATGTTGGGCTCTACCATTTTTCCGCTCCTCAATGTTAGTGCTTTACAATATTTCTTCCCTGGATTTCTCAGATTTTTCGTATCACTAGGTAGAGCACCTTGTGGACGGTTCCTAAGTTCAGTAGCAAGCTGGCCCACTTGATTCTCCAAATTCCTTAGATTGGTGTCATTCTTCGCCATGTATGCCTTCAATAAATTCTCTAAACTATTGGACGATTCATGTTGAACTGGTTTCTGAACTTGCTGTGAAAAACTAGGCGGCTGGGTTGGTCTAGGTTAGGCGTAGTTGTTACTGCCTCCAGCCCCTTGGTTACTCCAGGAAAGATTGCGGTGATTTCGCCACGATGGGTTGTAAAAGTTGGATTGCAGCCCTTGCCATCGTCGATTCTGGTTCTGATTACCTATGTAGTACATGGATTCTGGGTTTGATGGACATTCTTCAAACACATGTCCTTCCCCACAATAGACACAGGCTATATTCTCATATTGGTTAGGTGGTTGAGCTGCAAAACTGTTAGACCTATTAGTGGTAAGATTCTTTAACATTGAAGATATCGAGGATACCTGGGATGCAAGTGAAGTGAGAGCATCCACTTCATGCCAGCAACTCGTCTTCTTGACATTGCTTGATTGGTTGGCCACTAATAATTGTTACTGGCGATCCTCTCGATGATTTCATAAGCCTCATTGTAAGACTTAGATAAGATAGCACCGTTAGCAGAAGCATCTACTACCATCCTTGTGTGAGCGTTGAGACCATTGTAAAATGTCTCAAGTTGGATGCAATGCGGAATTCAGTGATGAGGGCACTTTTGTAATAACTCTTTGAATCTTTCCCATGCCTCATACAAGGACTCATCATCCATTTTTTGGAAAGCAATAATCTCATTTCTCAGCTTAGCAATCTTGCTAGGAGGGAAATACTTTACATGAAATCTCTCTGCTAACTCTTGCCATGTAGAAATCGAGTTCGGTGGTAGTGAGTTTAATCAGGCTCAAGCTCTGTCCAAATAGTTTTAATCGTAATGCATCTTTGGGTACTCCGGCTAGCTTGAAAGAGTCACTCACCTCCATAAATAGTCTTAAATGAAGATGAGGATCTTCAGTAGGCATTCCACTGAACTGGCCCACTGTCTAAAGCATCTGGAACATGATTGGCTTCAGCTCGAATTGTTGTGCCTCGATCTCGGGCCTTCTAATACTTGGATTAAGGTAATTAAAAACTGGCACGGCATATTTTCGTAAAGCTCTATCTCCATCATCATCAATAAGGATAGGATTTTGAGCAAGGTTTGCTCCATTTCCTTGATTCATATTCTCATAATTCATCTCTTCGATCCTTCTCTGGTTCACTTGTCTTCTTCATTGGCGGAAGGTTCGTTCTATTTCAGGGTCTACTGGGAGTAAGTCGATACTTCAGTCAATACTCATAAACACCTGAAATAACCAGAGAAGAATTAATTAAGTAAAATTGAACAGGAAAATAAAAGAACCAAAATGTAAAAATAAATTCACAAATAATTTTTTTTTAAAACAGTCCCTAGCAACGACGCCAAAAACTTGGTACGGGGGAAATGTGCAAGTGTACACAATCATAACAAGTAATAAAGTGACAAGTAAATGTCGAGTTATCGTACCCACAGGGACTGTAAAAAGCAATATTTATGAAAT
Source organism: Gossypium arboreum (assembly GCF_025698485.1). Classification (NCBI taxonomy): domain Eukaryota; kingdom Viridiplantae; phylum Streptophyta; class Magnoliopsida; order Malvales; family Malvaceae; genus Gossypium; species Gossypium arboreum. Next base: position 31,940,414 of record NC_069076.1, read on the forward strand.
TAATTAAAACACTTTGGTGAGGTCAAAATAATTTTGGTTTGAAAGGAGTGATTTATAAACTACGATTTTAAAACTAAGCAAACAATTTAAATAAAATAAAAGAGTTCTAGTGCACATTTCAAATAAGATTTAATCAAGATGATATAATTGTGTCGGATTAATTATACCTGTTTAACTTAGAAATATTAAATTCGTGCTTATGCTATTATGAATAAATTCATGGCAACCTAGTAATTTGCTAACTTATGAACATATTTACTAATTAAAAGAATTCCATTTATCTCTTGAACATATCCCTATGCCAATTCAACTGACTAAACAGATTTAATAAAGTAATCATGCTATCGCACATACATATTGAATTAAATTATCTCTAGCATATTCTTATGTCGATTCAACCGATTAATTCAACTTAATAAACATGTAAAAGATCATGTGAAGTAACAAAGTAGCCATACCTTGAAACAATTTAATCACAACAATCTTGCACATTTTGCAAGGCATATGTATCGCTAAATACAATGCTGATTTAATTTTCAGTTACCTTAGAAGAATTAAACATGCACTGATTAAGTACTGAGTCCATTAATTGCAATTTCAATCCGTTTAAACAATTAATTCTTTAGTTATCTAAACAATTATAATGCCAGATAACCTAAGCATGATTTTACTTAATCAAGCATTTCACTGAGGCCTATAATAGCATAAACACTAATTTAATAATTCAAGTAGGCAAAATATAATAAACCTAACACGAATTAAATTCAAGCTAGATTGATTAGAATAACCATTTCAACAACAATATTTTTCATAGATATGTTCATCATAAAAACAACAGAAATTAAAAAGAAAGGGAACAGAAAGCAAATCCAGTGTTTCTCTGCAGCTTGACTGTTGCTCCTTTCTTAGTCTCCGTTGTCTTTGCCGAGCAAGGCTTCTATGAATCCTTGATTGCTGCCCAAGATGGCTAAAGAACACCTCTTTCTCAAGATAGGAAATCGGCACAAGAGGAAGGGAAAATGGGATGGAAAAATGGAGAGGAAACTTTGAGAGAAGTGAAGAGAGGATGAGAAAATGTTGTGGAATGAGGGATGTTGAGGGATGCTTTGAAATGGGCAGCATAGGGTGGCTTTTGTAACTGAAGATGGCTGCTAAAAATAGAAAATTCAGCAGCCAAGGGCCAACCACACACATGGCAAGGTTGAAGCTTTCAACCTTGCTAAAAATAAGCTGGGGCAAATCTACAAAGCCTAAAATAAAGGTGGGGTTTGAACATAATTTGGAGGGTTTTCAAGGGCCTTTTTGAAAGAATGTTTTATCAACTAATTTTTTTATTTGGGTTAGCCAATGGATGGTTCTGGTCAGCCCAATTAGTGGCTGGTTCGACTCACTCCATTCGGTTCAACCAGTGCGGTTCACTAGGCCTTTTCTTCATAATTAATTAAAATTAATTCATTTAACCTAAATTAAATAGGAAATAAATTAAAATTAATTTAATTATGAATTAATACACATTTCTGGACCATCTTGGGCTGGAAATTAATTGGCCTCGATACTTCAAATTACTCTCGTTTTTATTCTTTTCGCAGTGTTCACCAGGCCCTTTTTCTCCAATTGTGTAATTCTATCAAAAATAACCAAATTTAATCAAAATTAACTATGAAATTTATTAAAATTCATAATGTTCATATTTTTAACATAATTTAATTATTTTATAATATTTAATTATTTTTCGACAAGAATTTAACCGGAATAGTCTGGTTTTAAGTTAAAAAGGGTATGAAAAAGTATATAGATTTTCGTGTTTCCAATAAGCCTCGTCTCGCAGTAACGACACTGCCCCTTTCAGTTTCTGTTCCACAGTAAAGTCAAGATCATCCATAATCCGCTCCGTAGCCTCTAACCATTATTCTGCCACATTGGGGGCTACTCCAGAAACACCCCTAAAGATCTCCGCCCCATTGGATCGGAGTCGCTCAGAAATTGACCCCCGGGCCACTAACCCTGTACTCACTCTAGTAACCCTTTTGAGAACTCGCAGCATTGCCTGAGACAGGGCATAATCTCCAACTACTCGATCATGAGACCCAGTCTCGATTACCTGTGAAGCCGGAGTCTCCCTAGTAGGCATGTGACCCGAAGCTGAAGACCCAGCGCTAGTACTCCCTCGGCCTCTACCACGGCCTCGCGTACCTCTTCCACGAGTACCTCTAGTGTTCATATCGATACGCGCTTTATTTGGATTTTAAATTTTTATGCCATCAGTTCATAATCCCAGTTTATTATTAGAAGATATTTTATGATAAACAATATTCCGAGTTTTGTTCTCGCAGATCGAAATTTTGCTACCAATATCGGTCTTCTACAGTCTCAGTTTACTCTAACCAAAGATTTAATGCTACCAACTATAACAGTTTTTGTAACACCCCGTGCCCGAGACCGTTTCCGGAGTCGAACACAAGGTGCATATAGACTTAACTTAATTAATCTCACAGTCCATTTAAAATTTTCCAGGCAGGCTGGCAAGCTGCGTCACTGCCACCCTAAAAATCATATCTTGCGTTCCACAACTCAAAAATCAGTTTCGTGATTTTTCCCTGAAACTAGACTCATATTTGCATCTACAATTTTTTTTCTAGAATTTTTGGTTGGCCCAATAGTACAGTTTATTAGTTAAAGTCTCCCCTGTTTCAGGGCTCGACTACCCTGACCTTTGCACATTACGACTTGGATATCTCCCTGTACAGGGCTTCAATACTGGTGCCGTTTGTTTCTATAGAAACTAGACTTAAAAAGGAATCTATGCATATATGGAATGACTTCTAATTACCTCTGGTTAATTTTCAATGAATTTCCAAAGTCGGAATAGGGGATCCAGAAACCGTTCTGGCCCTGTCTCACAAAAACTTAAATTTCTCTTAACATACTGTTCACATGCTCATTTTCTTGCTTTCCTATGAAAATAGATTCATCAAGTTTCATTCACATAATTTATTCACTATTTAATTCCATTCCTACTATTTTTAGTGATTTTTCAAATCTACATCACTGCTGCTGTAAGAACCTATTTTTAAGGCAACTTTACCTATTTCATGATCCTCCATGGATCAACTAGAGTTTGTCATACATATACCAAAAGTGATCATGAATGACCATTCCCATGGCTAACCGTTACCAACATTTCCATGCTTCTTAATGAACATATACATTCAAGATGACTATAACATTATGCTCAAAACGTATATAAGCCATTTTCGCATGGCCATCCAAAGTTTTACATACCAAGTTCAAACAAAACATAATAGCCTATACATGCCGAAATGTTCTCTTAGACCATCTAAGAAGAAAATACCAAAAGTTGCTAGCCGGTGTGATGACTTGACGACGGTCCCGAGCACGCAAAATGGATCAAGAACCAAATAAGCAACAATAAGCACCAAATGAGTACATAACTCAAGAAGTCATAAGCAATGCACTACCATCCATTAATAACATTATCATAAGAGGAAACAAAATGGAACGATGCTAATTACTTCATCCAAACCGAACTATACCATAGTTCCTTAGACCTTCGGTTCAATCTCACACCAAGTTACACATTCACGCTCCATATACTAATCAATAGGATATTTGAAGCGTTTTTATACATCATTTTGTTTTCGTTATAATCATACAACTAAATGGCCTTTCACTTATTCCACGATAATTCTCATGTACGTGACTTCAATTAAAATTGTCACATAGGTTCAAAACTTACCAAGCTCAACTCCAAATATAAACATAGCGCCTATTAGCCATGAACTCAAGGTACTTACCCGATCCGCTGTCCGTGATCAACTTAATAATGTCGCACACTCGGTGTCAATAGTGATTCAAAACATATAGTGAGTCCGCACACTTAGTGCTATAAAATCAACTCGCACACCTAGTGCTATATAATCAAACTCGCACACTTAGTGCTGTACAAATTTAAAACCCGCACACTTAGTGCAATCTCATGATCATAAATGTTTATACCCGCACACTTAGTGCCGAGATCCACAACTCAATACATCTCACCTCTTTTCTTTTCATTCAATACTTTCATCACCACATACATACATGTATATAAATTTATCATTCCATTCGGCATAATTATATAGACATCATGTCTATTTAAATCGATACAAAATATACGCTTAGTGACTTACTTGTGTTGGGTGAATTAATTCCAAGTCGGCTACTCGATGACCTTCGATTTCCCCTTGTTGGACGCCTCTCCTTTAGGATCTTGAGCTTAAACAAACAAATTAACTCATTCAACCCCTTTGCTACATATATTGGTATTCACATTTTAATGATTTTATGACATACGGAATGACATGGTAAAATTTTTATCTTGCTGCCTCGTGCTTTTATCTATTCGGCTAATAGCCATATGCTATCGCCCTACTATCAATAATCCAATCACACATGCATATATGTATATGGCCGAATGTACAAAGCTTAGACTCATCATCACCTATGCTCTTAATTGATAGCCGAATATGCATACATATATATATATATGATATCAACTATACTATCATCTTTAATTCACCTAACACAAAATTTCATCTCATGAACACTTGACCGAATTTTTCCTAACCTAACATGGCTTTACATATACTTGTAACATCCTATAAATCCACATTTCTACCTAAATTTTCTTTTACCTTTCCTCTACTTCCATTCACAACATCAAGAGCACCATACACGTGCATCATTACAAAGCTTCACACTTAGCATGCAAATGACATCAACACAAACCTACCTTAGCCAAACTTAACTCATCTTCATGCCTCATCACCACAACATCAAACATCAAACATCAAACAAGAAGACAACACCCATGGCCGAATATCATCTCCATCTCATAGCAAAGATTTAAACCATGGGCTAAGTAGAACTCAAACTAACAACTAAAACATGCATGAATCTCATGGACAACATCAAACATACCTTAGTCTAGCAAACTCCCATGGCTGATTTTCTCAAGCTTTTCCCCCCTTCTTCTTAGAACATTCGGCCAAGCAAAGAAAATGTGAAAGGATGGACACTTTTTTTTTCCTTTGTTTTCATCATATTTTCCTTCTTTTTTTTTCATTATTTTAATCTTTCTAACATAACCACTAACCCAACATGTTTGCAACATGTTTCCACCCATAGCATGGCCGACCATCATGCTTAAATTTGGGTAAATTGACATGCAAACCCACCATTTTCACAACATGCACTTATAGGCCACCCTACATTTGCCTAGCACATTTCTAAATTTTCTCACATAAGTCCTATTTGATAAAATTCACTTACAATTAACAAAATCCAAACATGAAATTTTCACACATGCATATGTACATATAATGAGCATCAACTATGACAGCTAATTATTTTTATGACTCGGTTTAGTGGTCCCGAAACCACTTTTCGACTAGGGTCAATTTAGGGCTGTCACAACTCTCCCCCACTTAAGAAATTTTCGTCCTCGAAAATCTTACCGGTAAATAGGTTTGGGTATCGTTCTTTCATAGAGTTCTCAGGTTCCCAAGTAGCTTCTTCCATTCCGTGTTTGAGCCATAACACTTTCACTAACGGAACCCTTTTCTTTCGCAACTCTTTCACTTCACGAGCTAGAATACGGATCGGCTCTTCTTCATAACTCATATCGGCTTGAATTTCAATTTGGAGGGTTTATTACATGCGAAGGATCGGATCGGTAACGTCAAGCATCGAAACATGAAAAACGCTGTGGATCCTTTCGAGTTCGGGGTAAAAGCAACCTATATGCTATCGGGCCAACTCGTTCGGAGATCTCATACGGCCCAATGAATCTCGGACTCAATTTGCCCTTACTACCGAATCGAGTATCTTTTTCCAAGGCGATACCTTAAGAAACACTTTGTCTCCCACCTGATACTCAATATCTCTTCGTTTTAAATCCGCGTACGACTTCTAGCGATCCGAAGCAGCTTTCAAACTTTCACGAATTACTCGAACTTTCGCTCAAAGATCCTTAATCAAATCAACCCCAAAGATTTTGCTTTCGCTAAGTTCGGTCCAAAATAATGGGTACGGCATTTACTAATCGTATAAAGCCTCGTAAGGTGCCATCTTAATGCTTGATTGAAAACTATTGTTGTGTTTAATTCAATCAAAGGCAAATATCTTTCCCATGAACCACAAAACTCTAAGACGCAACATCTCAACATATCCTCGAGTATCTGAATTATTTGTTCAGATTGGCCGTCAGTCTGGGGATGAAATGCGGTTCTAAAATGCATCTTAGTACCCAACGCTTCTTGTAACTTCCTCCAAAATCGTGATGTAAATCTTGGGTCTCTATCCGACACGATAGAAATAGGTACCCCATGCAATCGAACAATTTGGGAGATGTATAATTCTGCCAATTTATCGAGCAAAAAATCCGTACGGACAGGGATAAAATGAGCAGACTTGGTCAATCTATCAACAATAACCCAGACCGAGTCTTTCTTACTCTGAGTCAAAGGTAACCCAGATACAAAGTCCATTGTCACTCGATCCCATTTCCATTCGGGTATCATGATTGGCTGATGTAATCCTGATGGCACTTGATGTTTCGCTTTTACTTGTTGACATATCAAACACCTTGAAACAAATTCAAAAATGTCTCGTTTCATACCCGGCCACCAAAATTGACTTTTCAGATCGTTGTACATTTTAGTACTACCCGGGTGGATAGACATTCGGCCACTATGAGCCTCGTTCAAAATCATCGAAGTAAGTTCCAAATTTCTTGGAACACATAATCGACCCTTGAATGTCAAACAATCATTGTTGTCAATCCGAAATTTCGATTCCTCATTCGAGGCACATTCAGCTCATTTAGCGACCAATTCAGCGTCGACTTTCTGGGATTCAAGTATTTGATGAATCCATAATGGTTTGGCCTTTAATTCAACTACTAGCACCTCATCGGGCGAAATGGATAGGTGAGCATCCATCGCTCTCAAAGCAAATAGTGCTTTACGACTCAAAGCATCGGCCACCACGTTAGCCCTCCCCGGGTGATAATCAATGACAAGTTCATAGTCTTTCAACAACTCAAGCCAACGACTTTGTCGCAGATTTAGATCTCTTTGAGTCATTAAATATTTAAGACTCTTGTGGTCCGAATAAATGTGACACCTCTCTCCAAACAAGTAATGTCGCCATATTTTCAAGGCGAACACTATGGCTGCTAATTCAAGGTCATGGGTCGGGTAGTTTTTCTCATGTGGCTTTAATTGTCTCGACGCGTAGGCCACCACTCGACCTTCTTGCATCAATACGCAACCCAACCCAAGTAGGGAGGCGTCACTATAAATGACAAATTCCTTTCCGATTTAATTTGCACTAGAATTGGAGCTTCAACAAATAGGTTTTCAGTTGATCAAAACTTTTTGACATTTTTCCGTCCATTCAACTTAACATCTTTTTGAAGTAGCCGTCATTGGTGTGGCTATCGTCGAGAAACCTTTCACGAATCGTCGGTAGTAGCGGCAAGTCCCAAAAAGCTCGAACCTCAAGTAATATTTCTGAGGCTTCCAGCTAAGTATGGCTGAAATTTTGCTCGGGTCCACTCGAATACCCGATGCGGATACCACATGACCCAAGAAGCTAACCTCTCTAACCGTAACTCACACTTCATCGAACTTAGCATATAACCGCTATCCCGTAAAATTTGCAACACTAACCTCAGTGCTCAGCGTGTTCGGTCTCATCTCTTGAATAGACCAAGATGTCATCAATAAACACAACTACGAACCGGTCCAAATATCGTCTCAAGATCCGATTCATTAAATCCATAAATACCGCAGGGCATTAGTGAGCCCAAACGGCATCACTAAGAACTCAGAGTGACCGTACTCGCTCGAAAGCGCTTTGGGTACATCCGTATCTCGAATTCAAGAATCGATAATAACCCGACCTCAAATCTACCTTTGAAAACACTGAGGCTCCCTTTAGTTGATCAAACAAATCATCAATACGCGGTAACGGATATTTATTCTTTATCGTCACTTTATTCAACTGACGATAGTCAATGCACAACCTCATGGTTCCGTCCTTCTTTTTCACAAACAATACTGGTGCACCCCAAGGTGAGAAACTTGGTCGAGCGAAACCTCTATCCGTCAACTCTTGCAACTGAGCTTTCAACTCCTTCAACTCGGTTGGTGCCATATGATACGGAGCTATCGAAATTGGCGTAGTCCCAGGTACAAGCTCAATACCAAACTCTACTTCCCGAACAAGTGGTAAACCTGGTAATTCTTCAGGAAAAACATCCGGTATTCACTAACCACCAAGCATGATTCGGTTTCTTTTCCAATTCCTTGTCATCAAGTACATACGCAAGGTATGCTTCGCACCCTTTCTTACATATTTTCGGGCCAACATTGCCGATATTACGGTGGCAACCCTTTAAGTCCGTAGACTCAACTCGGATTATCTCGTTATTTGCGCACTCAAATCAATAGTCTTGCTTTTGCAATTCACAACCGCATCATGCACGGTCAACCAATCCAAACCAAGAATAACATCAAATTCATCAAACGGCAAAAGCATCAGGTCCGCCGGAAAGCGGGACCCTCGGATTACTAGGGACATTTCTTGCACACTTTGTCGACAAGCACGAACGACCCAAGGGATTTGACACCGAATTACGAACTCGAGAGACTCAATAGGTAGAGTCTTATCGATGCTAAAGTCTCACATACATAAGAATGAGTAGAGCCGAGGTCGATTAATGCAATTACATTAGTATCAAAAGAGTGAAAGTACCGGTGATAACATCGGGAGGATGCTTCCTCTCGTGCACGGATGGCATATGCCCTAGCAGAGTATCGGGTCTCGGATCGAACAGCCGTGATCGGTGGCCCCTCTCGACTACCACCCCTACCTCCTGAAATTCTTGGTGGTCTACCTCTAGTTGTCATTCCACTAGGTCTTGCACCTTGCATCCTATTCTTCTCATCAAGCTCCGTGCAATCTCTAATGAAGTGGTCCTTGAACCGCATCCGTAATGTGCCTCGTTAGTAGACTTACCCCAACATTCACCTATGTGTCGCCTTCCACATTGTGGGCATTCGTGTTTCTCTTGGCGATTATTGCCTACACTAGCTACCAAGTAGCTCAGAGTCCGTCGATGGTCAGTGTTTCTAATGGAAATTCCACGATCGTCTTCGATTTATTAGTGTCCTCCACGAACTTCTTTACTGTACCGAGAACGGAGCTTTACCGTCGATCTTTTACGATAGTCTCTAGCTTCAAATTCAGCCTTCTTCTTCTCCTTTCCAAGTTCTTCCGCCTTGCAGGCTCGTTCAACTAGTGTTACGAATTCTTTTATCTCCAAAATACCCATTAGTAGCTTTAAATCTTCATTCAATCCTTCTTCAAATCTCTTGCACATAGCAACCTCATCAGCCACACACTTCCGAGCATACCGACTAAGTCTTACGAACTCATGTACTGTCATACGGCCTTGCTTGAGTTCCAAGAATTCCTTACGTTTTTGATCGATGAACCGTTGACTAATATATTTCTTTCGAAATTCTGTTTCAAAGAAATCCCAAGTAACTCGTTCGTTTGGGACTATGGAAATCAAAGTCCTCTACCAATAGTAAGCTGAGTCTCGCAATAAGGATATAGCACACTTTAGACATTCATCGGGTGTGCATGACAGTTCATCAAACACCCGAATAGTGTTATCAAGCCAGAACTCGGCCCTTTCGGCATCATCAGTAACTATGGCCTTGAACTCCTCAGCCCCGCGCTTCCTAATCAAGTCTACAGGTGGCTTACTCAGCCTCACAGGATTAGTAACTGATGGCATTACGGGCTCTTGGGGTGGATTATTCAAATTCGGGAAGTGTTGGACAGCCGGATTGGTTCGGGCATATTGCGCGACCCACTCGTTCATCATGGTAAAGAAGGCTTGTTTAGCCCCCTCACCTTGATTATTCGCAGATGACGGAGGTTCAACAGGCGGTGTCCCTTGTGCAGGAGCAGCCGCTACACTTTCAACGCCATCCGCCAAGTTCTCTCTACACCGGATCCATTTACTAATCAAAACAATAATTTTAACCGTCAAGTCATCACACATTTAAACATTAACATTAAGGCATGTATAGCTAGACTCATACGTGCTATGGTAGTCCTAGAACCGACTAAACCATATCTCTGATACCAATTAAATTGTAACACCCCGTGCCCGAGACTGTTGCCGGAGTCGAACACAAGGTGCATATAGACTTAACTTAATTAATCTCACAGTCCATTTAAAATTTTCCAGGCAGGCTGGCAAGCTGCGTCACTTCCACCCTAAAAATCATATCTTGCGTTCCACAACTCGAAAATCAGTTTTGTGATTTTTCCCTGAAACTAGACTCATATTTGCATCTACAATTTTTTTTCTAGAATTTTTGGTTGGCCCAATTAGAACAGTTTATTAGTTAAAGTCTCCCCTGTTTCAGGGCTCGACTACCCTGACCTTTGCGCATTACGACTTGGATATCTCCCTGTACAGGGCTTCAATACTGGTGCCGTTTGTTTATATATAAACTAGACTCAAAAAGGAATCTATTCATATATGGCATGACTTCTAATTACCTCTGGTTAATTTACAATGAATTTCCAAAGTCGGAACAGGGGATCTAGAAACCGTTCTGGCCCTGTCTCACAAAAACTTAAATTTCTCTTAACATACTGTTTACATGCTCATTTTCTTGCTTTCCTATGAAAATAGATTCATCAAGGTTCATTCACATAATTTATTCACTATTTAATTCCATTTCTACTATTTTTAGTGATTTTTCAAATCTACATCACTGCTGCTGTTAGCATCTATTTTTAAGGCAACTTTACCTATTTCATGATCCTCCATGGATCAACTAGAGTTTGTCATACATATACCAAAAGTGATCATGAATAACCATTCACATGGCTAACCGTTACCAACATTTCCATGCTTCTAAATGAACATATACATTCAAGATGACTATGTAACACCCCGAACCCGAGACCGTTGCCGGTGTCGGACACGAGGGGTTAACAAGCCAAAACCACTTATGGCACCGACCAATTTGACATTCCCAGGCAAGCTGGAAAACTGCGTCGCTGTCGCCTTAAAAAGCATATCTCGAGTTTCACAACTCGGAAACTGATTCCGTAAATTTTACCTGAATTTAGACTCATATATCCACCCATGGATTTATTTCTAGAATTTTTGGTCGGGCAAATTGGTACAGTTTATTAGTTAAAGTCGCCCATGTTACAGGGGTCGACTACACTGACCTTCGCGTGTTACAACTTGAATATCTCTCTGTACAGGGTTTCAATACTGATACCGTTTGTTTCCAATGAAACTAGACTCAAAAAGGAATCTGAACATATAAGGCATGACTTCTAATTCATTCTGGATAATTTATGGAAAATTTTCAAAGCCGCGACAGGGGACCCACAAACCGTTCCGGCCCTGTCTTACGAGAACTTTAATATCTCTCGGTATACTGATCATATGATCGTTTCGTTACTTTCATATGAAAATAGACTCGTCAAGGTTCGATCAAATAATTTATTCACTATTTAACACCATTCCTACAAATTTTGGTGATTTTTCACATCCATGTCACTGCAGCTGGCAGCCTCTGTTTTTAAGGTAGGCTTTACCTATATTGTAGTTCCCATGGACCAACTATAGTCTAGTCATACTTAGGTCCACATGTGATCATATTTAGCCATTCCAATGGCTGATCATGTGACCAACTCTCTCATTCCAAACCATAATCACATCATGAAACCAAATATAATTACAAACCACATATGGTCAAATTCCATACTCCACTTTTACGAACCATTTTCGCATGGCCGTACACATATACATCACAAGTACTTAAAACAACCGAGGGTGGTCCTATACATGCCATATCCGAACTCAACTAAAGGAGTACCAAAAGGGCTTTGATAGTGTGGTTGACTTCAACTTCTATGATCTCGAATCCGATCTCTAACGAGCAAAATCTATACAGAGAAACAAAGAAACGGAGTAAGCAATTTATGCTTAGTAAGTTTGAGCCATAATATACACACAACCAAAGCATAGCATTCAAGTAGCTAAACAATAATTCATATGCACAATTTCTCAAAGACATGCTTACTTCACAATCCCAACTCTTATTTTCATACACAAACAACGGCTTAGTTAAGGCCGATAGCTCGTTTATCATTGGAGCGAATATTCAACGCACTTACTCATAGTGTGCAAAGCACACACAAAACATACCTTGTTGGGAATTTCACAAGTGCATTAACTGAAAATTTTCCAGCAGCTTATAAATTTCGAATCACATACCTTCGGAGTTTATCCGGATATAGCTACTCGTTCAAAACACCTTGGGACATAGCCGGTTATGGTAACCCGCACAAATGCCTTCGGACTTAACCCGGATATCACAACTCGCATTAATTGCCTTGGGCTTAGCCGGATATCATAGCTCGCACAATTGCCTTCGGGCTTAGCCCGGATATCACAATTCGCACAATTGCCTTCGGGCTTAGCCCGGATATCACTCAAACATTCATGCACATCTTTGTTTCATTTTCACAACAAAACTTTTATGCACAATTCACTTAACAAAATATCATTTCGGCTCAATGGCCATATACAAGGCAGAATTTCGATTGCTTATTACTTCATTCAATCGAATCAAAATCTAAGTTTCGATACTCGAAAACTTACCTCGGATGTTGTCGAATGATTCCGATGGCTATTTGACTACTTTTTCCTTCCCTTTATCGGATTTGGTCCCCCTTTGCTCTTGAGTTTAATTTAACAAACAATTTGATTCAATCATTTGAGTATCGAAAAGAAGAACTCAAGGCACTTAGCCCACATATACTCACTAGACATTAAAGTCACATAAGTACGGAATTCATGAATCGACTTAACACACAAAGCCTTCAACATGCTTACTCATGGCCGAACAACTCAACCTCTTAGGCACTCATTCATGGCCGATTATGCATGTTGATGTTGAGGCCAATTACATGTTTAACACCACACATGAATGGCACACATTTTACTAGCTAATGCTTTACATATTGTAGCTCAATACTTATAATATAGCATCAAGCACTCATATGGCCGATTATACTTAGTCATACTTGCACCAAATCAACAATAAATTCCAAGATTTTCACATCATATGTGTACTAGGCCGAATGTACTTGCAATTTCACAACCATTCTTCAACATTTTCTTCTTTAAGCAAACATATTTATCACTTACTTCATAACCAAAACATCATGTGCAAACATATACACATATAGGTGCATGGCGAATCTCAAGGTGTTCATAACCATCTAAAACACAAATTTTTTACCATTCAAGTAACAAGCATAAATCATGCTCATGAATGCACCATGGTCGAATACATCACAACCATACCCTTTCAACTTCGGTTATGGTTAAACAAAGATTTCAATGCCCTACTCAAGAATACTAAAAAGAAATTTCAAGAGTAGTCAATCCATCATTACATGCATCATCAACAAGCTTCACATTTAGCATGCAATGGCTTTAACACAATATCAACCTTGGCCAAATACCATTTTCATGGCATAACAAGGATTTGAACCATGGCTAACATGCACATCAAGTTAGCAACCAAAACAAGCATGAACTTCATGACACAACCTCAAACATACCTTAATCTTGATACAAGTATAGCCAAATCTCCTTCTTGTTCTCTTCCAAACCAAGCATGAAGCAAAACTCCTATCTCCTCCCTTAGTATTTTCGGCCAAAAGGAAAGAACAAGGATGAACAATTTTTTCTTGTTCTTCTTTCACTTGCATGGCAATGGGGGAAATGCCACACTCACACACATTTTTTATTTCTCATCCAACATCATTAATTTTTTATCATTTAATACATCATGCATTAACAAAACATGTTTCAACATGTTTTCTTTGCCCATAAACCATGTCATGGCCGGCCACTATGCCATCTTTGGGGAATTTGACATGCAAATCCCTTAATTTTGCATGCATTTTCAACTATTCATCACACATTTCCCCATCATACATTCAAAGTTTACTACTAGGTCCTTTTTAGTGAAATTCACCTTTATAACACTAAATCGAACCATCAAAAATGTCACACATGAATACACACATATTATAGGCATCAAAATAAATTTTAAATTATTTTTACACCTCGGTTTTGTGGTCCCGAAACCACATTCCGACTAGGGTCAATTTTGGGCTGTCACAACTCTCCCCCACTTAAGAAATTTTCGTCCCCGAAAATCTTACCGATAAATAGGGTTGGGTATCGCTCTTTCATAGAGTTCTCGGTTTCCCAAGTAGCTTCTTCTATCCCGTGTTTGAGCCATAACACTTTCACTAGCGGAACCCGCTTGTTTCACAACTCTTTCACTTCACGTGATAGGATACGAACCGGTTCTTTCTCATAACTCATATTGGCTTGAATTTCAACCTCCGATGGACTAACCACGTGCGATGGATCAGATCTATAGCGTCGAAGCATCGAAACATGAAAGACATCGTAAATCTTTTCGAGTTCAGGGGGCAATATCAAACGAGACGAATCGAACCGACTCGCCGGATATCTCATATGGCCCAATGAACCTCGGGCTCAACTTGCCCTTACGGCCGAATCGAGTATCTTTTCCAAGGCGAAACCTTGAGAAACACTTTATCTCCCCGATGCTCGATGTCTTTACGCTCGGACCGCGTCGACTTCTCGACGATCGGAGGCTATCTTCGACTTTCACGGATTACTTTCACTTTCGCTCATCATCTCTAATCAAATCCACCGAAAATTTTGCTTTCACCGAGCTCGGTCCAAAACAATGGTGTACGGCATTTACAACCGCACAAAGCCTCATAGGGTGCCATCTTAATACTTGATTGAAAACTATTGTTGTAAGTTTAATTCAATCAAAGGCAAACACTGCTCCCATGAACCATCGAACTCGAGGATGCAACATCTTAACATATCCTCAAGTATCCGAATTATCCGCCGGATTGACCATCGGTTTGGGGGTGAAAGGCGGTTTGAAATGCAACTTGGTACCCAAAGCTTCTTGCAACTTCTTCCAAAATCGCGAGGTAAATCTCGGATCTCTATCCGACACGATGGAAGTAGGCACCCGTGTAATCTCACAATCGAGAAACGATGATTCGGCTAGTTTGTCCATTGAAAACCCGTACGTGCGGGGACAAAGTGAGTGACTTAGTCAATCTATCTACAACGACCCAAATCGCATCCTTCTTACTTGTCGACAATGGCGGTCACAATAGACTTTGTATCCCACTTCCACTCGGGTATCGTGATCGGTCAAGTAATCTCAAGGCACTTGATGTTCCGCTTTCACTTGTTGACATATTAAACATCTCAAAACAAAGTCGGAGATGTCTCGTTTCATACCATGCCACCAAAATCGACGTTTCAAATCGTTGTACATCTTCGTACTCCCCGGGTGGTTCGCCATTCGGCTACAATGGGCTTTGTTCAAGATATCGAAATAAGTTCCAATTCTTTGGAACACACAGACGACTCTTGAACCTCAAACAATCGTCATCATCGATTTGAAACTCCGAGTCCTTGTTCGAACACACTCATTTCGCTTTTGCAGCCAACTCGTCGTCGACTTTCTCGAGCTTCATGAATTTGATGTATCAATAATGGTTTGGCTTTCAATTCACTCTTCGACACATTGTCGGATTGAACGGACAAGTGCACATTCATCGCTCGAAGTTTAATAATGATTTACGACTTAAGGCATCCTCAACCACATTCGCCTCTCCTAGGTGATAGTCAATGACCACTCATAATCCTTTAACGGCTCGAGCCAACGTCTTTGTCGCAGATTTAAGTCTCTTTGAGTCATCAAATATTTGAGACTTTTATGATCCGAATACACATGGCACTTCTCACCAAATAAGTAATGTCGCCATATCTTTAAAGGCGAATACGATGGCGACCAATTCGAGACCATGGGTCGGATAATTTTTCTCATGTGGCTTTAATTGCCTCGACGCATAGGTCACAACTCGACCTTCTTGTATCAATACGCAACCTAACCCAAGTAGGAGGCGCCACTATAGATGACAAACTCTTTGCCGATTCGGGTTGCACTAGAATTGGGGCTTTAGTCAAATAAGTCTTGATTGATCGAAACTTTTCGACATTTCTCCGTCCATTCGAACTTAACATCCTTTTGGAGTAAGCTTCATCGGCGTGGCTATCGTTGAGAAACCTTATACAAATCATCGGTAATAACCTAGAGGCCCAAAAAGCTCGAACCTCAGAATATTTCTGAGGCTTCCAATTAAGTATGGCTGAAATTTTGTTGGTCGACTCGAATACCCGATGCAGATATCACATGCCCCAAGAAGCTAACCTCTCTTAACCGTAACTCACACTTGCTTTGAACTTAGCATATAATTGCTTATCCCGTAGAATTTGCAGCACTAACCTCGGTGTTCAAAGATGTTCGGTCTCATTTCTTGAATAGACCAAGATGTCATCAATGAACACGACTACAAACCGATCCAAGTATGGTTCAAGATCCGATTCATTAAATCCATAAATACCGCAGGGGCATTAGTAAGTCCGAATGGCATCACTAGGAACTCGTAGTGACCATATCTCATTCTGAAGGCAGTCTTGGGTACATCCGAATCTCGAATTCACAATTGATAATAGCCCGATCTCAAATCTATTTTCGAGAACACTGAGGCTCCCTTCAGTTGATCGAACAAGTCATCGATACGCGGTAACGGGTATTTGTTCTTTATCGTCGCTTTATTAAGTCGACGATAGTCGATGCATGACCTCATGGTTCCATCCTTCTTTTCACAAACAACACGGTGCACCCAAGGTGAAAAACTCGGTGAGCAACACCTCTATCCACCAATTCTTGCAACCGAGCTTTCAACTCCTTTAATTCCGTTGGTGCCATACGATACGGAGCTATCGAATTGGAATGGTACGGTACCAATTCGATGCCAAACTCTATTTCCGAGCAGTGGTAAACCCGACAATTCTTGTGGAAAACATCCGGTATTCACAAACCATCGCACAGATTCGGGTTTCTTTTCTAACTCCTTGTCATCTAGAACATACACAAGGTATGCTTCACACCCCTTTCTTACGTATTTCTGAGCCAACATTGCTGATATTACAGCTGGCAATCCCTTTAAGTCCGTAGACTCAACCCGAATTAACTCGTTATTCGTGCACCTCAGATCAATAGTCTTGCTTTTGCAATTTACAACCGCATCGTGCATGGTCAACCAATCCAAACCAAGAATAACATCGAATTCGTCGAATGGCAAAAGCATCAAGTCCGCCGGAAAACAAGAACCTCAAAATACTAGGGGACTTTTCTTACACACTTTGTTGACGAGCACGTAATGACCCAAGGGGTTTGACACCCGTATTACAAACTCAGTAGACTCAATGGGCAAAGTCTTACTGGATGCTAAGGTTTCGCATATATAAGAATGAGTAGAACCAGGGTCAATCAAAGTAATCACATTAGTATCGAAAAGAGTGAGGATACCGGTAATAACATCTGGTGAGGCAGCATCCTCGCGTGCGCGTATGGCATAAGTCCTAGCAGGAGCACGAGCCTCAGATCTGATGGTGGCATCTCTAGATCCTCTCTAACCGCCACTAGCATTGCCCGTGTTTCTAGACGGCCTACCTCGAGTTGTGGTAGCACCCGGGTTCCCACTTTGATTTACGTTTTGTCCAGATAAGCTCGGGCAATCCTTAATGAAATGATCGACTGATCCGCACTTGTAACAGGAGTGGTCACGGAATCTACAACTCCCAGAATGCCATTTGCCACAATATTGGCACTCCGTTCTGTCTCGACGATCATTGCCAACACTGGCGATCAAAGTGACTCGCGTGCCCATAGGGGGTCGATCACAGTCTCGTCTAGAAAAGCCCGAAATGTCTCTAGACCGGCCTAAGCCATCTCTAAATTTCTTTGATGACTGTGGGAAGGGCTTCCCCGAAGACCTCTTACGAAACTCCCTTGCTCCCACTTTAGCTTTTCTTTTCTCCATACTGAGCTCCTCGGCTTTGCACGCTCGCTCGACAAGAGCCACAAACTCTCGGATTTCCAAAATTCCAACATACAGCTTTATATCATCGTTCAGTCCATCTTCGAAGCGTTTACACATCACGACTTCAAGAAATGCACTGCAGCAGCGTCTGGCTAAGCCTCGCAAATTTTTGTTCGTAGTCGGTAACCGACATGGAACCTTGCTTAAGATAAAGGAATTCCTTTCGTTTTTTGGTCCATAAATCTCTGACTGATATACTTCTTTCGGAACTCGGTTAGAAAGAACTCCCAAGTTACTTGCTCTCTAGGCACAACAGAAGTCAGAGTACTCCACCAATAGTAGGCGGAATCGCGTAGGAAGGAGATAGTACACTTTAAGCATTCATCGGGTGTGCAAGATAGCTCATCGAGCACCTGAATAGTGTTGTCCATCCAAAATCCAGCTTGCTCGGCATCGTCATCATCCGTAGCTTTAAATTCAGTGGCCCCATGTTTTTGAATCAGAGATCGGGGCTTACTTGACCTTACTTGGTCGATTCATCGGAGGTATTATAGGTCTTGGGGTTGCATTAGTCGGGAATGGAGGTTGTGGAACAGTAGTGTTAGTTCGAATGTATTGGTTAAACCAATCATTCATCACACTATAAAAGGCTTGCTTAGCCTCATCATTCGGATTGTTGGCAATAGGTTGAGAGTCCGCCGCGCTGTCCCTTGCGCGAGCAGCGCCACACTCTCCACATCATCAGCTATTGCTTGGTTGGGATCGGATCCATTGCTATACACAAACACAAAGTCAAATGGTCGTAAATCACCACACTATCAATTCATCACTTAATGGCATGTATAGCTAGACCCCAAACATATCACGGTAGTCCTAGAATCGACTAAACCGTAGCTCGATACCAATAAAATTGTAACACCCGAACCCGAGACCGCTGCGGTGTCGGACACGAGGGGTTAACAAGCCAAAACCACTTATGGCACCGATTAATTTGACATTCCAGTGCAAGCTTGAAAACTGCATCGCTGTCGCCTTAAAAAGCATATCTCGAGTTTCACAACTCGGAAACTGATTCCGTAAATTTTACCTGAATTTAGACTCATATATCCATCCATGGATTTATTTCTAGAATTTTTGGTCGGGCCAATTGGTACAGTTTGTTAGTTAAAGTCGCCCATGTTACAGGGGTCGACTACACTGACCTTCTCGCGTTACAACTTGAATATCTCTCTGTACAGGGTTTCAATACTGATACCGTTTGTTTCCAATGAAACTAGACTCAAAAAGGAATCTGCACATATAAGGCATGACTTCTAATTCATTCTGGATAATTTATGGAAAATTTTCAAAGCCGCGACAGGGGACCCACAAACCGTTCCGGCCCTGTCTCACGAGAACTTTAATATCTCTCGGTATACTGATCATATGATTGTTTCGTTACTTTCATATGAAAATAGACTCGTCAAGGTTCGATCACATAATTTATTCACTATTTAACACCATTCCTACAAATTTTGGTGATTTTTCACATCCACATCACTGCAGCTGGCAGCCTCTGTTTTTAAGGTAGGCTTTACCTATATTGTAGTTCCCATGGACCAACTATAGTCTAGTCATACTTAGGTCCACATGTGATCATATTTAGCCATTCCAATGGCTGATCATGTGACCAACTCTCTCATTCCAAACCATAATCACATCATGAAACCAAATATAATTACAAACCACATATGGTCAAATTCCATACTCCACTTTTACGAACCATTTTCGCATGGCCGCACACATATACATCACAAGTACTTAAAACAACCGAGGGTGGTCCTATACATGCCATATCCGAACTCAACTAAAGGAGTACCAAAAAGGGCTTTGATAGTGTGGTTGACTTCAACTTCTATGATCCCGAATCCGATCTCTAACGAGCAAAATCTATAACAGAGAAACAAAGAAACGGAGTAAGCAATTTATGCTTAGTAAGTTTTGAGCCATAATATACACACAACCAAAGCATAGCATTCAAGTAGCTAAACAATAATTCATATGCACAATTTCTCAAAGACATGCTTACTTCACAATCCCAAATCTTATTTTCATACACAAACAACGGCTTAGTTAAGGCCGATAGCTCGTTTATCATTGGAGCGAATATTCAACGACTTACTCATAGTGTGCAAAGCACACACAAAACATACCTTGTTGGGAATTTCACAAGTGCATTAACTGAAAATTTTCCAGCAGCTTATAAATTTCGAATCACATACCTTCGAGTTTATCCGGATATAGCTACTGCTCAAAACACCTTGGGACATAGCCCGGTTATGGTAACCGCACAAATGCCTTGGGACTTAACCCGGATATCACAACTCGCACAATTGCCTTGGGCTTAGCCCGATATCATAGCTCGCACAATTGCCTTGGCTTAGCCCGATATCACAATTCGCACAATTGCCTTCGGCTTAGCCCGATATCACTCGAACATTCATGCACATCTTTGTTTCATTTTCACAACAAAACTTTTATGCACAATTCACTTAACAAAATATCATTTCGGCTCAATGGCCATATACAAGGCGAATTTCGATTGCTTATTACTTCATTCAATCGAATCAAAATCTAAGTTTCGATACTCGAAAACTTACCTCGGATGTTGTCGAACGATTCCGATGGCTATTCGACTACTTTTTCCTTCCCTTTATCAGATTTGGTCCCCCTTTGCTCTTGAGCTTAATTTAACAAATAATTTGATTCAATCATTTGAGTATCGAAAAGAAGAACTCAAGGCACTTAGCCCACATATACTCACTAGACATTAAAGTCACATAAGTACGGAATTCATGAATCGACTTAACACACAAAGCCTTCAACATGCTTACTCATGGCCGAACAACTCAAACTCTTAGGCACTCATTCATGGCCGATTATGCATGTTGATGTTGAGGCCAATTACATGTTTAACACCACACATGAATGGCACACATTTTACTAGCTAATGCTTTACATATTGTAGCTCAATACTTATAATATAGCATCAAGCACTCATATGGCCGATTATACTTAGTCATACTTGCACCAAATCAACAATAAATTCCAAGATTTTACATCATATGTGTACTAGGCCGAATGTACTTGCAATTTCACAACCATTCTTCAACATTTTCTTCTTTAAGCAAACATATTTATCACTTACTTCATAACCAAAACATCATGTGCAAACATATACACATATAGGTGCATGGCCGAATCTCAAGGTGTTCACAACCATCTAAAACACAAATTTTTTTACCATTCAAGTAACAAGCATAAATCATGCTCATGAATGCACCATGGCCAAATACATCACAACCATACCCTTTCAACTTCGGTCATGGTTAAACAAAGATTTCAATGCCCTACTCAAGAATACTAAAAAGAAATTTCAAGAGTAGTCAATCCATCATTACATGCATCATCAACAAGCTTCACATTTAGCATGCAATGGCTTTAACACAATATCAACCTTGGCCAAATACCATTTTCATGGCATAACAAGGATTTGAACCATGGCTAACATGCACATCAAGTTAGCAACCAAAACAAGCATGAACTTCATGACACAACCTCAAACATACCTTAATCTTGATACAAGTATAGCCAAATCTCCTTCTTGTTCTCTTCCAAACCAAGCATGAAGCAAAACTCCTATCTCCTCCCGTAGTATTTTCGGCCAAAAGGAAAGAACAAGGATGAACAATTTTTTCTTGTTCTTCTTTCACTTGCACGGCAATGGGGGAAATGCCACACTCACACACATTTTTTATTTCTCATCCAACATCATTAATTTTTTATCATTTAATACATCATGCATTAACAAAACATGTTTCAACATGTTTTCTTTGCCCATAAACCATGTCATGGCCGCCACTATGCCATCTTTGGGGAATTTGACATGCAAATCCCTTAATTTTGCATGCATTTTCAACTAGTCATCACACATTTCCCCATCATACTTACAAAGTTTACTACTAGGTCCTTTCTAGTGAAATTCACCTTTATAACACTAAATCGAACCATCAAAAATGTAACACATGAATACACACATATTATAAGCATCAAAATAAATTTTAAATTATTTTTACGCCTCGGTTTTGTGGTCCCGAAACCACATTCCGACTAGGGCCAATTTTGGGCTGTCACAGACTATAACATTATGCTCAAAACGTATATAAGCCATTTTCGCATGGCCATCCAAAGTTTTACATACCAAGTTCAAACAAAACATAATAGCCTATACATGCCGAAATGTTCTCTTAGACCATCTAAGAAGAAAATACCAAAAGTTGCTAGCCGGTGTGATGACTTCGACGACGGTCCCGAGCACGCAAAATGGATCAAGAACCTAAATAAGCAACAATAAGCACCAAATGAGTACATAACTCAGTAAGTCATAAGCAATGCACTACCATCCATTAATAACATTATCATAAGAGGAAACAAAATGGAACGATGCTAATTACTTCATCCAAACCAAACTATACCATAGTTCCTTAGACCTTTCGGTTCAATCTCACACCAAGTTACACATTCACATTCCATACACTAATCAATAGGATATTTGAAGCGTTTTTATACATCATTTTGTTTTCGTTACAATCATACAACTAAATGGCCTTTCACTTATTCCACGATAATTCTCATGTACGTGACTTCAATTAAAATTGTCACATAGGTTCAAAACTTACCAAGCTCAACTCCAAATATAAACATAGCGCCTATTAGCCATGAACTCAAGGTACTTACCCGATCCGCTGTCCGTGATCAACTTAATAATGTCGCACACTCAGTGTCAATAGTGATTCAAAAACATATAGTGAGTCCGCACACTTAGTGCTATAAAATCAACTCGCACACCTAGTGCTATATAATCAAACTCGCACACTTAGTGCTGTACAAATTTAAAACCCGCACACTTAGTGCAATCTCATGATCATAAATGTTTATACCCGTACACTTAGTGCCGAGACCACAACTCAATACATCTCACCTCTTTTCTTTTCATTCAATACTTTCATCACCACATACATACATGTATATAAATTTATCATTCCATTCGGCATAATTACATAGACATCATGTCTATTTAAATCGATTCAAAATATACGCTTAGTGACTTACTTGTGTTGGGTGAATTAATTCCAAGTCGGCTACTCGATGACCTTCGATTTCCCTTGTTGGACGCCTCCTTTAGGATCTTGAGCTTAAACAAATAAATTAACTCATTCAACCCCTTTGCTACATATATTGGTATTCACATTTTAATGATTTTATGACATACTGAACGGCATGGTAAAATTTTTATCTTGTCTTGCCTCGTGCTTTTATCTATTCACTAATAGCCATATGCTATCGCCCTACTATTAGTAATCCAATCACACATGCATATATGTATATGGCCAAATGTACAAAGCTTAGACTCATCATCACCTATGCTCTTAATTGATAGCCGAATATGCATACATATATATATATATATGATATCAACTATACTATCATCTTTAATTCACCTAACACAAAATTTCATCTCATGAACACTTGACCGAATTTTTCCTAACCTAACATGGCTTTACATATACTTGTAACATCCTATAAATCCACATTTCTACCTAAATTTTCTTTTACCTTTCTTCTACTTCCATTCACAACATCAAGAGCACCATACACGTGCATCATTACAAAGCTTCACACTTAGCATGCAAATGACATCAACACAAACCTACCTTAGCCGAAACTTAACTCATCTTCATGCCTCATCACCACAACATCAAACATCAAACATCAAACAAGAAGACAACACCCATGCCCGAATATCATCTCCATCTCATAGCAAAGATTTAAACCATGGGCTAAGTAGAACTCAAACTAACAACTAAAACATGCATGAATCTCATGGACAACATCAAACATACCTTAGTCTAGCAAACTCCCATGGCTGATTTTCTCAAGCTCTTCCCCCCTTCTTCTTAGAACATTCGGCCAAGCAAAGAAAATGTGAAAGGATGGACACTTTTTTTTTCCTTTGTTTTCATCATATTTTCTTTTTTTTTCATTATTTTATTCTTTCTAACATAACCACTAACCCAACATGTTTGCAACATGTTTCCACCCATAGCATGGCCGGCCATCTGTTTAAATTCGGGTAAATTGACATGCAAACCCACCATTTTCACAACATGCACTTATAGGCCACCCTACATTTGCCTAGCACATTTCTAAATTTTCTCACATAAGTCCTATTTCATAAAATTCACTTACAATTAACAAAATCCAAACATGAAATTTTCACACATGCATATGTACATATAATGAGCATCAACTATGACAGTTAATTATTTTTATGACTCGGTTTAGTGGTCCCGAAACCACTTTCCGACTAGGGTCAATTTAGGGCTGTCACAGTTTTCCAGCATCACACTTACAACAATAGATACTAGCAGAGAACTTACAGATTTGGCACCGGATACTTGGTGTGCCACACTTTCCTGAACCATATTTCAAACACCTTACATAATTTGAAAACAGCCTTATTATTTACCAAAATTTTGAAACCCAATCCACAACCGAGTTTTGCAACGTGGCTCTGATACCACTAAATGTAACACCCCAAACTCGACTAGACGTTATGGCCAAATCTGGCATGTCATACCAAATTGTTTTTCAAAGTTGATCTTTTCGGTAAAAATCCGTTACTAAATCTAAACCCATTTATTATTATTTAATTAAAATTCACGTCAAAACTTGTACCATTACAATTGCCTTTGGTATGTTACTTCAATTAAAATCGCGGAAGCATTTTGAAAACTTTGTTAGAACCTCGTGTTCCTTAGAAAATCATGCTATTTTGAAAACTCACATTTTCCTAGACTAGTAGTTTAATATAAGAAACCTCAATCCAAACTAAAACTTAAAACCCACCAACGGCCTTATTACATAAATTAAAACCCAAAACGAAAATCTATTAGCAATTTGAAGAAGCAGAAATAGTAGTGTGGCCATCCCCGAGTCCCTTGCAGCTCTAAACCATCTAAGCCTAGGGATAATCTGCACAGTTAGAAACAAAGTGAGTTTACGAAAACTCAGTGTGTAATCCCAATAACAAACATACAGTAACCAACACAAGATCAAGATACAGGCCAAAGCCCTATTCAAGAATAGTACATCCGTCCATACCATATTCAAGAATGAGACGATCTGGGCCTTAGCCCTATACAGTAGCATTGTGGGTATAAGCCCAATACAGTATCAGTATAAATGCATAATGCAACCCATCCCATACCAGCCCGCACACCACCCGTACCAACCAACACTCCTGAGGGGTTATCAATCGACTAACCCAACCAGCACACCAATATCGCAGCAAAGCTGCCAGTAATAATAATAACGCAGCATAGCTGCCAGTAACAGTAAGCGTGGTAAACCACCAATAATAATCATCGTGACATAGTCACCAGTATAGTACTCCCTCCGAATCATATACCCATCCCCATTCAGTATGTCATGTCATAATTATTAAGTGTATGCAGCATGCTGTAATCAGAACCAGTTTCATAATATCAACACACATCATTAACTATTGCTAGGACATAATAATCATTTCGCCAAGCAAGGGTAAAATCGTAAATTTTTACCCCTTAGGGGTATTTCAGTCATTTAACTATTATAGGGTCTCGATACCATTAACGACCTCTTAGAGGGTCTTTGGTCATTACAAATAACTCAAATAATCCATATGGCCAAAACAGTGCCAATGGGCCCGAGCCCATTCCTTGGCCCAAATGGGTCCACACGCTCGTGTGGCCCATCTAGTCCCTTTTCGGTTGCGACTTTGTGATATCACAACCTAAACCACAGTCTGGTACCTACCACACAAATTTGTCCGTGTGGGCCTGTAAGCCCATCGGCCAACACGGTTCGGCCCTACGAGGCCCAAAAGTAGTGAAAGCCCACGAGTTTGTCGTGGTGACCCCTTCGGCCGTCACCTATAGTGTATGGCTCGGTTTACCCAAGAGCATTTGCATACTCGAGGAACCTCTCATGGCGTAGTTTTGGCTTTTGATCGATACTGATAAGGGTGCAGTTACACACCTATTAACGAAACCGCCCAAGTTTCTCAACTATCCAACCTTGTCTCAAGAAATGCGATCTACAACCCTTAGACCACCAATTGAAAACGATCTAACAACTCTTGCCGATCTACTGCATTAATAGCAGATTTTATTAGCAATAAATATAAAATCCAAAGCTTGATACCCATAGTCCAAATAAATCCCAAACTACAGTTAGAAAGATTTGATATCCAACCACAACTGACAACTTAGTCTTCTTACCCCAGTGATTAGATTGAACGCCAAAAAGGAATTTGTACACCTTTGAGTGCTGAAGGCTCCCTTTATCTCTTCAGGAGTTAGAATCCAGAGATCCCAAACATGCAAAAGGAGTAGAGAATTAGCATCCCTAACCGAACATTCCACTTGAAAAGGAAACGAAAGAATAATAGGCACAAGAATGAACACTTACCCCAAGACCAAACGATAGGCAGAAAAGATGCTGGCACAATGGATGCTTGTCAGAACTTGATGCTCAAAAGAAACGAGTGCACAGGAACAAGAGGCACAATTATCGGCCAAGGAGGGAAAACAAGAAGGAGAAGAAGATGAACAAAGAAGAGAGCAAGAGTGGTTCACCTAAAGAAAGCCGAAAAGAGAAAATGATGAGAGGGAGAAGATCAAGTCGACTAATGGTAAAGGAGTATGAGAAAAGAATTGAGGGAGATGAGAGAACCGGCTAAAGCAAAACAACAAGGGAAGTAGTGCTTCACCAAACAGAATAAGACCGAAAGAGAGAATGCTCGCTTGACTAACACAAAAAGATAACAATCGAGAGAATAGAAGAAGAAAGAAAATATGCAAACGAAAGAATCTCGAGACAGTAGAGTACCGAAATTGAGTATGGGAGAATTCGGCCACTTCTACACCACACAAAAATGTCCCAGCCTTCCCCAAACCGAAACCAAGGGAACCTTTTTGCTCCATTCGGCCACAAACTTCAACCAACACCACATCCCTTGATTTTCTCCCCAATTCTCTCCCCCTATCCCTCCACAATCTCACCAACCTCTCATTCAAATTCAAACCAAATCCCCTTTTACCAAGTCTCCAACCACTCTTGTAGAGTTTGAGTCAAACTCCACCTCTTGCGCCACCAAAACATAAAATAAAGCCCCCCTTGCGTTACCTGGGATTCGAACCCATGCCTATAAAAATGCACAACACGTTACTTACCACTAAGCCACAAGGCCTTCTGTGTCACTAATCAACCATGAATATTTATAAAGCCTAAGTCCCAGCGTTCAGGTTCTTTTAAGAGCAAAAAAAAAAAAATGCTGCGAAAGTCGAAACTTAAACCCAGAACTACTCAGACACCCCCAAACACACTTAAACCAACTAACCATTCAAGCAAACATGGACTATATGCCAAAACAAGCAAAATTATAGACCCCATATTTTTGGGGCGTTACAAGAATAGCATTAGTGAAATTATCATGGTATCGACACAAGGTAGG
Source organism: Gossypium arboreum (assembly GCF_025698485.1). Classification (NCBI taxonomy): domain Eukaryota; kingdom Viridiplantae; phylum Streptophyta; class Magnoliopsida; order Malvales; family Malvaceae; genus Gossypium; species Gossypium arboreum. The sequence goes on from NC_069076.1 coordinate 31,968,153, forward strand.
AAAAGCTACGTAGGAACCCGGGGATGCTATGAGAAAGAAATACCCAAACCTATTCACTGGTAAGATTTTCGAGGACAAAAATCCCTAAGGGTGGAGAGTTGTAACATCCCGGTTTTAGCTAAATTAGAATAGTGTTTTGGAACCACAAATCTGAGGTCGTAAAATTTTTTTAATATTTTTTTTGGTGTTTGCAACTTGTGATTATATATGTGTGAAATTTTCATGAAATAATTTTATTATTTAAGTGGTTAATTTGGGAAAATGACTAAATCGCATAAAATGCAAAACTTGCATTTTAATTGTTAAAGTTCTTAAATTGCTATGAGCCATTAAATGTGGGGTCCTTATGATGAAATTAGACCATTTGATTTATGGATGGACAAATATGCCTTTGGTTAGTGGAAATTTAATATTAATCATTAAGGGTATCTTAGTAAATGTGAAATTAAGGTTAATTAAAACAAATAAACAAAATTTGTTTCATCATTTTGTGTTCTTCCACCACCGAATTTTAGAGAAAGAATAGGCTTTTCATGCTTTCATCCATTCAGCACTTGCATAGCTTGATTTAGATATGTTTTGAGCTCGGTTTTTATATTTTTACATTTTTGTAATCGTTGCTTTGAGTACTACCTAGCCCATGTTTCAAATTTTGAAAGTTTTGATGATTTTGGCAGTTTTCATTGATGAATTCATGTGTTTTATGATGTTTTATGATGAATCATGAAAGCTTGGTGCTTGATATACATGTTTTGTAAAGTGATTTTGAGTAAAAAAGCATATTAGGGATTAAATTGAGAAAAGTGTAAATTGAGGGGTTAAATTCTGAAATAAATGAAAGTTTTGGGCTGCTAGTGGTTCCAAGGAAATTCGGCTAGGCTTGGGTGAAATTAAATTTTGTGTGTTTTGTGTTTTTGTGAAATAGGGACTAAATTGAATTAATGTGGAACTTTTGAGGCTAAAGTGCAAAAATGCTCAAATTTTGTGGACTAAATTGAACGATTATGTGATTAAAAGAGTTGAATTTGTTATAATATAGATCAAGAAAAGAGGAATCCGGACTTAGATCGAGGCAAGAACAAAGTACTAGATTAATCGACTAGGTTATTGTGTATACGTTCGAGGTAAGTTCGTACGTGATAAACATGGTTACAATTATGTTTTTAATGATTTTATATTGCATAAATTGTGTATATGTGACTAAGATTGCGTGCGACGACAAATCGACTATGTTTGGCACTTAGTGTGCATTTCGAGATAGCTTCGGCTATATATATAAAGCACTTAATGTGCGAATTGCAATAGCTTCAGCTATATATGGCACTTAGTGTGCGAGGTTGAGAAAGCTTTGTCTATAAAACGCACTTAGTTTGCAAGGTTGAGAAAGCTTTCTCTATGAAAGGCACTTAGTTTTCGAGATTATAATAGCTTCAGCTATGCTTCGGCACTTAGTGTGCGAGATATCGAATATTTCAACAGTATCATGTAAAGGTATGAGTTTGATATGAATTTGTACAGGTATGTACATATAAAGCATGAAATCCAAATAGAAGAAGTAATGAACTTGTTCATAAATACTTGAGTAAATATGAGGAAAGTTTGTTGGTCATCATGATTTAGATATGAATTAGTTCAAATTGATGATTTGTATGTTATGAACTGTTGAGTATATTTAGTAAGATCTTACAAGCTTTTAAAGCTTACTTGTGTTCTTTCCATGTTTTATAGATTATCAAAGCTAGCTCGGACATCCAAGATCAATGGGAACCATCATTACACTATCGACTACTTGTTGGTATTTTTTGATGCTTGTAATTATGGTGTATGGCATGTATAGGCTAGTGAGTTGATGATATGATTTGAGATTTGATATAGCCATGAGATTTAGCTAGTTTTTGTTGAAAATTTTGGTATGTATTTGGTCAATTAAGTTGGCCTAAGTGATGTGCATAATACCTTTTATATATTGGCTTGTTTTGGGTATGTTGGCCTTAATTGTTGATATAGTTTAATGATGTGTTTTGTGGTATAAAATAGATGTTAATATGATGAGTTAATGCATATGGAACTTATATGTAAGTTGTGATGAATTTTGGCATAATGATTTGATAAGTTTTGAATATGGAATTGAGTAGTTGAATTGGTTGATGATAGATGGTATGACATGAGTATGAATTGGCATGTTTTTGGTTGTTTAAAGATGTATTGAAATGGTGCTATTTTGGTTGCTATGTGTGCTTGTGAAAAGGGTGGCAAATTGGCTTTACAAATGGCCTATTTTTGTTCAAATGGGTAGAGATGCGGGCGTATGTCTCAAGTATGTGTGACACACGGTCATGTTAAACGGCCATGTGTCCTCAGGGGTACCCTTCAAATTAAAGTCAGTATACCCTACAGGTTTGGCATGGCCTAAACACACGGGCGTGTCTATTGGTCGTGTGTGGCATACGGGCTGGCACATAGGCGTGTGGTCGTCCGTGTGACCCAAGTCACTAACCACCCTAATTTTCCTATGGCCATGGCACACGGGCGTGTCTCCGACCGTGTGGTGCAAGTTAGTATGTATGCTCTATTTTCACATGGCCTATGACACAGGGTGTCTGGCTCACATGGCCTATTCAAACGTGTGTGTGATCCTAAAATCAAAGAAAATTTTCTAAGTTTTCCAAAGTTTGTAAATGTGATCGGTTTAGTCCCGAACCACTTCTAAGCATGTTTTAAACCTACACAGTGAGAAAAACCTACACAGAGTTGAATTAGTCTGAAAGACTGAGGAAAAAGATAAAGTAATTTGAGACAGTTTGAAAGTAGCCTCGGATCATCAAAAGTCTTATGCTGAGAATTTCAAGTCGGTGACAAAGTATTCTTAAAAGTATTGCCTTGAAAGAAAGTTCTCCTGTTTGGTCGCAAAATAAAATTGAGTCCACGGTTCATTGGACCATATGAGATTATAGAAAGAATTGGACAGGTAGCATATCAGTTATGTAACACCCCTAACCCATATACATCATCGGAACAGGGTTACAAGGCATTACCGATCAAAGCACAACATATAATATACATTTCTCATACATGATACAATTTCATATAAATATCAATCTAACATAATCTCAATCTCCCTTATAAGGCCCTACGAGATCTTAAAACGTGCTTAAAAGAGGTTCAGGACTAAACTGATAGCATTTAAAAACTTAGGGGAACATAGAAAATTTTCAAGCATTCAAAGGTCACACGTCCGTGTGAACAGGCCGTGTGCTTCACACGACCACCGAACACGCCCAAGTCACAAGCCGTGTGAAAACAGGGCATACATACTGACTTGCACCACACGGCCGGAGACATGCCCGTGTGCCATGGCCGTGGGAAATCTCTAGTGGTTACTAACTTGGGTCACACGACTGGCCACACGCCCATGTGCCAGCCCGTGTGTCACACACGGCCGATAGACACACCCGTGCGTCTAGCCCGTGCCAAACCTGCAGGGCACACTGACTTAATTCAAAGGGCTACCCAAGGGGACACACGGCCAAGTAACATTACCTTGTGTCGCACATGGCTGAGACACACGCCCTTGTGGACAAAAATAAGCTATTTGCAAAGCCAATTTGCCACCCTTTTCTCATGCACACCTAGCAATATAAATGGTACCAATTCACCATACAATTAGGCAACCAGACATCCATTTCAATACACATTATAAGCCATTCAAAATCAAGCATTCATATACTCAAATCAACACCATTTGTACATTCAAACACATACCAACTAGCATGATCCATTCCTCATTGCTCAACTATTCAATCATATACCAAAGTACATATCATACTTATCAATACAACCTATTTCAATATGTATTTTTACTACCATCAATCACACACAAAGCTTGACTCATAAATCATCCATTAGCCATTAATTTATTACATCCAAATTCATGCTTTTCATAACTAAATACTTATCGTATACCAATTGACCAAATGATCATCTTGAACCATCACCAACCATACCAAATTATGCCATTACACAAGGCAAGTTAGACATCAAACATAAGTCATTAATAAGCCATATAAGATGGCCAAATACATCACCAAAACCATTATAAAAAAGACTCAAGCCTATACATGCCATATAACCAAGTCACAAGTGCATAAATACTAAAATCAAAAACCGGATAGTGTGATGCGATCTTTGTCAACTTCTAACCCGAGTGAACGTCTAAATCACTATAAAACATAGAAAAATAACACAAAGTAAGCTATAAAGCTTAGTAAGCTCGTATGGAACTAAACTCATATTATTAAATAACTGCATTTAAAACCATTATTCAAAACATGATATAATTCATATGATTGCACCATTCTATCTTGAATTCATGCACATAATTAATCAAGATTTTCATGAGTTTATTCATTCAAAACACATATGGTTTGAATACTTGTCTTATTAAACCATTCCCATCTTCATATGCATAAACAATTACATATATAAACTTTATTCAGTTCAATTTCCATCACCTTTTCTTTAGCCAAATGAATAATGTGAAATATCATCAAATAACGGTATTTCGCACACTATGTGTGATATGTTTATTTAGTTAAAATAACTATAACCCTTATCCCACATATGATTCAATTCAGACTTCATTATAGCCAAATAAACACATTTTGGCATGAAACATACTTATACATAAATCTTTCGTATTTCATATACATGATAAACTAAGAACTTACCAAATTACCTTCATTTGATTCTCATATAGGTTTTGTACGTACCTGTATCACTTAATTCGATTGTACTTTCATTCTTGTCTTGACTATACGTGTTGAATGATTTGGAATCATTACGAATACTCAAAAATCACAATATCTCGTACAATGTCATATCCCAGATATGGTCTTACATGCTATCACATATCGATGCCACTATCCCAGACAAGGTCTTATACGAAATCATATAACGGTACCAATGTCCCAGACATGGTCTTACACATAATCACAATACAATGCCGATGTCCCAAACATGGTCTTACATGTAATCACATCTCGATAATTCTAATGTCATGACATTTGTATCCTATACTATTCCTAAGGCTCATACGAGACTTTCAGATATCGTAACTTCGTCGATTCTTGCTCGTATTCATGACCATTCATCATTCAATTCAATTCAATAATAATTAAGCATTTATAACACAATTTAAATATGTTTATTAGCATATGAACTTACCTCATTCGCTATAACGATGAATTAGGTTGAATAATCCGATACTTTGTTTTCCCCCGTTCTAGATTCGAATCTCATTTTTCTCAATCTATATAATAACAAAATTTACTTATTTAATCATTTAATTCATTCAATTTAACACAATTTACACATATTTAGGCATTTTTACACTTTAGCCCCTAAAGTTCTACATTTTTACAATTTAGTTCTTATCACATAAAAACACAAATTACACAATTTCTTTCTAATTTCATGAGTACCGAATTTCTATAGGGTCCTTAGTAGCCCTAAACTTCATTTATTCACACTTTTAACCACTATATTTCACATTATCTCAATTTAATCCTTTTTTGACATTTTCTCTAAAAATCAGTTTACAAAACTTGTGTATCTAACAACAAGATTTCATATTTCATCATCAAACATAAAAGAATACATATATTCATCAATGGCAACTTGCAAAATCTTTAACAGTTTTAAAATCAGAGATAGAGGCTAGCTAGATTAAGCTGCAACGATCTCAAAAACGTAGAAATTATTAAAAATGGGACAAAAACGAACCTTCAATTGAGCATCAGTATGGCCAAACCCTAGCAATCTTTCTTCCATGGTTTTTCATTTCCATATTCGGTGGTGATGAATGAAATAAGATGATAATTTGGCTTTGTTTTAATTATTATAACCTTTATTAACCATTTTACCATTTTAACCTTTAATAACATTTCAATTTTCCATTATACCAAGCCATCACTTTCCATTAACTCAATAATGGACTAATTTCAATGTAAGGACCTCCTCCATTAAGTTCTATAGCATTTAAACACTTTTAGCTAACAGAACTCCACTTTTACACTTTACGCGATTTAGTCCTTTTTACCGAATTAAGCATTTAAACAGTAAAATTTCTTTATGAAACTTTCACGTAATTAATCTATCATGATGTAAACCTTATTAAAACAATAAATAAATATTTTGACTTTAGATTTGTGGTCCCAAAACCACTATTCTGATTTGAACCAAAAATTGGTTGTTACAACTCTCCCCCTTAAAGATTTTCGTTCCTGAAAATCTTATCAGAGAACAAAGTAGAGATTTGCTTTCTTATAACCTTATCAATTTCTCACATAGCTTCATATTTCTCATCTCTCTAATCTCACGAGCTAAGATTCTGATCTATCTTTCATTATATGTCATATTAAACTGAATTTCAATTTTTGAAAAAGATATTATATGCAAAGGGTCTTACCTGAATCGTCGCATCATAGATATAAGAAACACATCTTCTCAAGTTCTGAAAATAATATAAGTTGAATAAGCCATTAGCTTTAGTTTCTCAAGAATCTCATATGGCCTGATGAATCACAAACTCAACTTTTCTTTTTAGCTAACTCGAGAAATTAAATGCTTTTATGTATCAAGTCTGCATATGTTTTCTGTCAATCTAAAACTGCCTTCTAACTGTTACAAGTTTCTTTCACTTTCTCTTCAATTTCTCTGTTGAAATCAATCCTATGAATCTTTTTCTCACAAAGCTCGATCCTGTAACAACGGAGTTCGGTAATTGTAATCATACAATACTTCATACAATACCATATTTATACTCATATGATAACTATTAATATGCTCAAACTCAACCAACAGCAATTGTCTTTCTTAATTGTTTTCGCATTCTAAAATATAGTAACAAACTGTATCTTCGAGAATCTACTTCACTTTCTCATGTTATCCATCAGTTGGAGAATGAAATACAGTGTTACAATGTGCCATCATACTTGAAACTTATAGTAGTTTTCTTTAGAAACACAATATAACCCTCAGATCTTTATCTGAAATAATGGAGACTGGCACTCTGTAACAATTGACACTTCCAGAAATGTATAACTTAACTAGTCTATCAAGAGTACAATTATATGTCCTGAGATAAAATGTACAAACTTTTTCAACAATCAACAATAGTTCAGATAACATCTTCTTTTTACAAAATCCAACGAAATTCTATTTCATCTCTTATCAGATAATAACATATATTGTAATAGTCTCGATGGTATTTGATAATTAGTTTTAACCAATTGATAAATCAGAAATTCGTATACAAGTCAGAAGTATCACGTTTCATACTCATTCACCAATAAAACTGTCTCAAATTATTTTCTATCTTAATATTTCTGAATGAACAGATAATTACCACTGTGAGCTAGATATAACAATTTTTGTATAATCTCTGGATTTCTCGGTACACAAGCTCTGTGTAGAAACAACCAATAATAATCAGTTTCAAATCTGAAGCTCTAATCAGAATTCAATTCACATTGAACTCTTTTAACTTGCAATTCACTAATACACTTCTGAGCTTCACAAAATTGCGGAATAAACATCCATTTAGCTTTTAACTCATCTAATATCTATCCATCATCCTATAAGATCAATCGCGTATTCATCGCTTGTAAAGCACACAAAGATTTCTTGTTCAAAATATCCATGACTGTAATCGTTTGTCCAAGATGATAACCAATTACTGATTCAAAACGTTTCGATAGTTCAAGCCATCTTTGCTATCCCAAATTCAGATCTCCCTATAACAGCAAATATTTTAAACTCTTGCAGTCGTCCAAAGGTTACATTACTCACCAAACAATTAATGTCACTAACTATTCAATGCTATTACAATGTCAACCATCACTGATTCACACGTCGAATAACACTTTTCTTGTGACTTTAACTGTATGGAAGCATAAGCCATCACTGTACGTTTTTGGACTAAAACACACTCTAAACCATTCAATGACGCATGACTAAAAATCAAAGTCTCTTTGCCCAGTGCAAGCTGAACCAGAACTGATGCTTCAGTTGACAATTTCTTCAACTGATTACCACTTTATTAATAATTATCATATCATGCAAAATTCATAAGCACGATGATTTTCTCAATCAAAACAACTTTAGTTTATAAAAAATGTTTCTCAATAAAACCATTCCGATAAATATAATTCAATATCACATGTTCTGGAATATGAATTTTGCATTTAAACTATTCATCTATTTACCCGTGAATGTTCAAACTTTATTTCCAAACATGTGGATAAATTCAAATACAAATAACTTGATTATTCTTTCAAGGAAATAATCCAATCAAACTAGATAACTGAATCGATCTTGGCTGTCAAACAATAACTTCTCAAAGAAAACTTTTCTTCTTCTTGTCAAGATAACTCAAGCATACAATTTATCGCAATTTCTTTGGGATAGTAATCAAAGATCTTTAAAAATTGCATAATTCAAACATAACGTCCCATGTTTAACTCATTGACACTATCAAGATTACTTGAGAATGATAACCAATATATAGATTTGAGCTTGATCATTCACCATTTACACTTTTGCCAATGTTATCCTTTTCCCAAATCTAAAATAAGATTATACATAATAGAACTATTGCAATTATTAATCAACGAAGCTTTGAACCATACTGAAGCCACAACCATCAAACAGATTAAAATCATAGTGCTATAATAAGGCTGACATCTCAACCGTACAGATAAGTAATGTCTCAGCTATTAATAATACATTTTAAACACAAGAGAGATTCGGATATGGTCTCAATAGCAACCAGTGTAGAAACGCAACCTCTATGAATCTGATAACTATACCATTGTACTCCCATAATCAAATTAAAAACATATTAAACATAGTCATCTTCGTCAAAAGAATATCTTTTGCAGACAATCACATAGAATCATAATAAAATCGAGGTAGCAAAATCTTAAAATGTTGAGCTATACAGAATTTCTAGAAATTACAACCCATATAGAATGATAAACATCCCAATGATATCCCAAAAAATTTCTAGAAGGAAGAACAACACTCATAATCACTGAAATCAACGGTGACAGAAGTAATATAATCTTCATGTACATTCAACAGAACAATAACTAGTAGAGACAGAATACTAGCAATCATACAGATTTTACAGTTAACTTTTCTATCAACACAATGGAATAGAATACCAAAGAAAAAAAATAGAGCAATGCTGATCATAAACCATATAAACCACAATACTTTTGTCTAATAGTATGTTTAGTTAACATTCTCATACGATAAGAATTCCTTATGAAATTAAACAGTCACATATACTTCTAAGAATAAATGTACACATAGAATGCCTAGAGGAAACCATAGTAACTGCCCAACTATAACCACTACACTTAGCTATCATTTCAATTCAAACATTATTCCACTGTCTAATTCTGTCATCACTGATTTCATATTATCCCATCACTAACAGAAATTAAATCAGAAGAACTTCCAGTTAATACATTCTTTAGATATCATACCTGAATATTTTGTTTCATTGAATTCAACTTGTTCTTTAACAGTGACTTTGCATTATCCGAATGGCCTTCAGAAGAATCCACTATTTCTTCTATACTGTCTTTTCTTGTGAACTCATTCCCTTATCTGGTCACAGTATTAATCCTTCAATTGTAAAATTTTGTAATTCCACACTTGTGAGTTATTCAATCTAGATATTACAAATTTCATTTTAATACTTTACTAGTAAAGGGGTGAGGGTCGTAAAGCCTCAAATTTAACTCTCACATATACACGCACATAACATAACATCTATAGTTAACATACTATTACAATCTATCATTCGTACCTTTATGGGTTTCAATTCAGCACATTCACATCTTTACTCAGTATTGGAGTATCACTTTCATTACTATCAAAATTAGCTCGGTTGGAAAGCATATTTCTCTAATTAAAACAATTTTTGTTAGAGTCGTGAGATATCACACTATCACAGGTTAAATATGGCAAGTATAGCTAGACTCACATATGCTACATTAGTCCTATAATCGACTAAGCCGTAGCTCTAATACCAATTAAATGTAACACCCTGAACTACGTCACTGGAATAGGGTTACGAGGCATTACCGATCAAAGCACAACATATAATATACATTTCCATACATGATTCAATTTCATATAAATATCAATCTAACATAATCTCAATGTCCCTTATCAAGCCCTACAAGACCTTAAAACATGTTTAAAAGAGGTTCGGGACCATACCAATAACATTTAAAAACATAGGGAAACTTAGAAAATTTTCAAGCATTCAAGGGTCACACGCCCGTGTGAACAGACCGTGTGCCACACACGACCACCAAACACGCCCGTGTCACAAGTCATGTAAAAACAAGGCATACATACTGACTTACACCACACGGCCAGAGACATGCTCGTGTGCCATGACCATGGGAAATCTAGAGGGGTTACTGACTTGGGTCACACGGCTGGCCACACGCCCATGTGCCAGCCCATGTATCACACACGACCAATAGACACGCCCGTAGTTTAGGCCATGCCAAACCTGCAGGGTATACTGACTTAATTCGAATGGCTACCCTAGGGGACACAGGGCCGAGTAACATTACCATATGTCACACACGACTGAGACACACGTTCATGTCTCTGCCTGTGTGGACAAAAATAAGCTATTTGCAAAGCCAATTTGCCACCATTTTCTCATGCACACCTAGCAATCAAAATGGTACCAATTCATCATACAATTAGGCATCCTAAACATCCATTTCAATACACATTATAAGCCATTTCAAAATCAAGCATTCATATACTCAAATCAATACCATTTGTACATTCAAACACATGCCAACTAGCATGATTCATTCCTCATTACTCACTTATTCAATTATATACCAAAGTACATATCATACTTCTCAATACAACCTATTTCAATATGTATCTTTACTACCATCAATCACACACAATGCTTGACTCATAAATCATCTATTAGCCATTCATTTATTATGTCCAAATTCATGCTTTTCATAAGTAAATACTTATCGTATACCAATTGACCAAATGATCATCTTTAACCATCACCAACCATACCAAATTATGCCATTACACAAGGCAAGTTACACATCAAACATAAGTCATTAATAAGCCATATAAAATGGCCAAATACATCACCAAAACCTTTATCAAAAAGACTTAAGCCTATAATGCCACATAACCAAGTCACAAGTGTATAAATACTGAAATCAAAAACCGGATAGTGTGATGCGATCTCAGTCGACTTCTAACCCGAGCAAATGTCTGAATCACTATAAAACATAGAAAAATAACACACTGTAAGCTATAAAGCTTAGTCAGTTTGTATGGAAATAAACTCATATTATTAAATAACTGCATTTAAAACCATTATTCAAAACATGATATAATTCATATGATTGCACCATTTTATCTCGAATTCATGCACATAATTAATCAAGATTTTCATGAGTTTATTCATTCAAAACACATATGGTTTGAATACTTCTTATCAAATCATTCACACCTTCATATGCATAAACAATATATAAACTTTATTCATTTCAATTTCTATCACCCTTTCTTTAGCCAAATGAATTATGTGAATATCATCAAATAACTGTATTTTGCACACTATGTGCCATATGTATATTTAGTTAAAATAACTATAACTCATACTCCACATATCATTCAATTTAGACTTCATTATAGCCAAATAAACACATTTTGGCCTGAAACACACTTATATATAAATCTTTCTTATTTCATATACATGATACACTAAGAACTTACCAAATTAGCTTCATTTGATTCTCATATATGTTTTGTACGTACCTGTATCACTTAATTCGATTGTACTTTCATTCTTGTCTTGACTAAGCCCGTTGAACCTGTAACACCCCAAAATATAGGTACTTATTTTCTATTTATTGTGTAGCTCAAATGTATGCTTGTCTCAATGGTTAAGTGTCCAGGGAAGCGCCTAAGAAGTCTTGGGTTCAAGCTTGGGCTTTTATAAAAACATTTTTTTTTAGGAAGTTAACCCTTGCTTTTAATTAGTAGACTTCTAAATTAATGTGAGTAGAGCATGAAAAAAAGGGCCTGCTAGCCAAGGGTAAGTGGCGTGCCATTACTGCTAAAGGTCTTAAGTTCAAGTCCTGTGTTGCACAATGAGTGTTTAATTTTGTTGTTGTGCCATGTGGAAAGTTGAGTTCTAGTAGAACACTGAGCTAATGGGCGGTTGGAGTGCTTGAGGGGGAAGAGAGTGTGTGGCCGAATTTCAGGAGGAGTTTGAAAAGAATTTGAATTGGTCAGAAAAGATATTTGGGGAGAGATCTGGGGAGTGGATCAAGGAGTGGGCGAGTGGTAGTTGTTTACCGAAAGTGGGGCTCTCTTTGTAGAAAAATCGGTCATAGGCACTTAGTGTCAAATTTGTCTAGTTTTTGCTCTCTTTTCCGGTAGCTATTTTTTTTCTTACTTTCTCTCTTTTGGTTGTGCCTGTGTGGTAGCCGAATTTTACTTGTGACCATTCGGGTTCATTTCATGTTAACTTACTTTGGTTTTGTCCTATATTATGGTACTTTGATTGATCAACTTTCCTCTCTCCATCACTCTCCTCCTTCTAGTGTTCTTTGCCTTAGCGAACCTTCATCTTTCCCTCTCTTCTCCCTTTCTCTCAACCAATTCCCCCTAACCGATTGCACCTTCTTTTCCCTCTTTCTATTTGAATACTTGGGCCGACTTCTACTTGCTCTCTCTCCAGTTGTGTCGGTTATTACAATACTTCTTTGAAACAATCGGTTGGTGCCTGGTTCTTCTCTAATCTCTTGTTCTTTATCTTTATGTGGTAGTGTTGCTTCTAACTTCTTTTACTGCTATTTATGGCCAGAAGCGTGTGGCTGCTAGCCTTGTTTCTGCAGTGTGGGTTTCCTTTTCAAAGATAGAAGACCGATTGTGTTCTCCCCTAGAGTCGGTTTCACAAGTTTTGGTAAGTGTTATTTTTTGGTTCAACTATTTATGCGAACATTCTAATAAAGGATAATAGATTTCCGTTTGAATGCAGGCGAACTATAAGAGCCTATAATCAATCTTCGGAAATGATTAAAGGGTGAGGAATCTTAATCATTCTATCAAGACAAGTGTCAAATTATGATTTAGTTTAGTACTATTTAAGGGAATATTAAACCCATTAGTTAAAGGACTAACATTGGGGATATGACTGAATCTAGGTTGGTGTTCGTGGAGACTACGCTCTTCTAGCAAACAAGTGTGTAATCACACTACAATAACTGCTAATCGGCAAAAGCCAAAAATCATGTCTATAGATGCTACATCAACGTGCGCTCTCTCATGTGCTGATTCAAACGCGTAAAGCGTGAGCGTTTGATTGCAAAAGCCACCATGAACGATTTCATGGGCTTAAGCCGTTTTAGGCCATCTGGGCCCCACTTGCTCGTGGGCCTCACTCGAATAAACCACATGGACATGTGGAGATTATTGGGCTAGGCTATATAGACCACATAGAAATGGCTATGTTTGGGCTTTATGGGCCCTATGGGCGTGTGGGCCTACATGGGCCATACGATGGGTTTTGGCCCATTATCATTGTTTGACTGTTAAGGTTGCATGGGTCACCCGAAACAACTATGGACCTACTTGTGGGAGAGTTGTGACAGCCCAAAATAGACCCTAGCCGGAATGTGGTTTCGGGACCACAAAACCGAGGCATAAAAAAATAATTAAAAAATTTATTTTGATGCCTATAATATGTGTGTATTCATGTATGACATTTTTTGATGATTGATTTAGTGTTATAAAGGTGAATTTCACTAGAAAGGACCTAGTAGTGAACTTTGAAAGTATGATGGGGAAATGTGTGATGACTAATTAAAGCATGCATGCAAAGTAATGGACTTGCATGTCAAATTCCCTTTGTACAAGTGATGGCCGCCATGACAAAGAGATATGGGCTAAACATGTCATGAAACATGTTTTGTTGGGCATTAGGGAGAAATAATAAACAAATAAGCATGGGTAAGAAAAGAATGAAAAAAAATGTGTGTGAGTGTGGTAATCCCCCCCGTGAGTTGAGAAAGAAGGAAGAAAAAATTTGTTGTGTTCATCCTTTCTCATCTTTTGGCCGAAAATCATAAGGAGGAAGAAAGAGGATTTTTGCTTCATGCTTGGTTTAGAAGAGATCTAGAAGGTGATTTGGCTAAATTGGCATCAAGATTAAGGTATGTATGAGGTTGTGTTAGGAGTTTCATGCATGTTTTGGTTGCTAACTTGATGTGCATGTTAGCCATGGCTCAAATCTTTGTTATGTCATGGAAATGGTATTTGGACAAAGTTGTTATGGTGATAAAGCCATTGCATGCTAAGTGTGAAGCTTGATGATGATGCATGCAATGATGGATTGTCTACTCTTGAGTAAGATTTTGAGTTTTCTTTTTGTTCAACCATGATTGAAGTTGAAAAGGGGCATGATTGTCATATTCGCCATGATGCATTCATGAGCATGGTTCATGCTTCTTGCATGTTAGTTAAAATTTGTATTTTGGATGGCTATGGACACCTTGAAATTCGGCCATGCTCATATATGTATATATATGTTTGCACATGATGTTTTGGCTATGAAGTAAGTGATGAATATGTTCGTTTAAAGAAGAAGATGTTGAAGAATGCTTGTGAAATTGCAAGCACATTCGGCCTAGCACACATATGAGTGCTTGATGTTATATTATAAGTTTTGAGCTACAATATGCAAAGCATTAACTAGTAAAATGCATGCTGTTTTGTGTGGTATTAAGTGCATAATTGGCCTCAACATGGACATGTATATTCGGCCTAAGGTAGCCTATTGATGGCCTTAGCTTTTCCTTGATGCTCGAATGAATTGTATTGAATTGCTTGATGTAGTATAAAATGTGCATGACCATTGTGTATTCAAGCTAAAGAGTGGCCATATGACCATTTAAACTCCTTGTCATATTCGGCCATAAGCTAGCACGATGAGGTTTTAATAAATTGAATTTGTTTGAATTAGCTCAAGAGCTAAGAGGGCCACAATTGGACAAGGGGAAGGAAAAAGTGATCGAATAGCCGTAAAAGCCGTTCGACAACATCCGAGGTAAGTCCTCAAGCGACCTTAATTGAATTATGTGGAATGAAATATGGATGTATTGATTATTGATTTACGTGTGTATGAGTATTGAATGATACCGGGCTAAGTCCCGAAGGCAATTATGCTAATGATTATAATTGTGTTTGAGCCTTAGTAACGAAAATGAAATATGTATGTCCAATGATTATTGATGTATGTGTGCATGAGAAATTGAATGATATCCGGGCTAAGCCCGAAGACAATTATGCTGGAAATTACATCCGGGTTAAGACCCGAAGGCAATTGTGCTAGTGGCTACATCCGGGCTAAGACCCGAAGGCATTCGTGCGA
Organism: Gossypium arboreum; assembly: GCF_025698485.1. NCBI lineage: Eukaryota > Viridiplantae > Streptophyta > Magnoliopsida > Malvales > Malvaceae > Gossypium > Gossypium arboreum. Next base: position 31,983,664 of record NC_069076.1, read on the forward strand.
GTCATTCTATCCGGGCTAAGACCCGAAGGCATTTGAGCACATGGTTATATCCGGTTATATTCCGAAGAATCTTGGGCTGGAGGTGAGTGTTGGTTGCTGTAATAAATTCAATTAGTACACTCGAAAAGCCCAAAGAATAAGGTACGTTTATATGTGCATTGGAAAGTCGACATGTTTGAGCAACATTCGCTCAATCGACTAATGAATTTCAGTTATTGAATTGATTGATACTTTGTGAAAGTATATAATGATGAAGTGTGAAATAAGAATGTGTATTAATGAAATGATGCATTTGGCTATGTGAATGTATTGCTGTAATTAGAGTTGATTATATTCCTTGAGACTTACTAAGCATAAAAATGCTTACCCCGTTACTTTGGCTCTCTGTTTTATAGATTTCGCTCGATAGCAATCGGATTCGGGATCAATAAAGTCGAAGTCATCCACACTATCAACGCCTCTATTTTGGTATAAATTTTGGTTGAACTTTGAAATGGCATGTATAGGACTACCCTTGTTGGTTTGAAAATGTGGTGATGTATATGTATACGGCCATGCGAAAATGGCTCGTAAAAGGAAGCATGATCTTAGACTATTTGTGGTTTGTATGTATATATATATGGTGTCATGATGTGATTATGGATTGGAAATGGGAGTGTTGGTAACATGATCAGCCATTGGTATGGTTAAGATGATCATATATGAACCTATGTATGGCAAGGCTAGTTGGTTCATGGAGACTACAAAATAGGTAAGACCTACCTTAAAAACAGATGCTGCCAGCTGCAGTGACGTGAATGTGAAAAATCACCAAAATTTGTAGGAATGGTATTAAATAGTGAATAAGCTATGTAAATGAACCTTGATGAGTCTATTTTCATATGGAAGAAACGAAATGGTCATAGGAGTTACATGTTAAGAGATATTAAGGCTATTGTGAGACAGGGCCAGAACGGTTTCTGGGTCCCCTGTCGAAATTTTAAAAATTTACTATAAATTATCCAGAAAGAATTAGGAGTCATTCCTTATATGTACAGATTCCATTTTGAGTCTAGTTTCATTAGAAACAAACGGCACCAGTGTTAAAGCCCTGTACAGAGAGATATTCAAGTTATAACGCGCGAAGGTCAGAGCAGTCGATCCCTGTAACATGGGTGACTTTAACTAATAAACTGTACCAATTGGCCTGACCAAAAATTCTAGAAATAAATCCATGGATGGGTATATGAGTCTAAATTCAGGGAAAATTTACGAAACCAGTTTCCGAGTTTTGAAACTCGAGATATGATTTTTAAGGCGACAGTGACGCAGTTTTCCAGCCTGACTGGAAATGTCAAATTGGTGGGCAAAACATGTGAACTTGGCTTGTTAACCCCTCGTGTCCGACACCGGCGATGGTCTCGGGTTCGGGGTGTTACAATTTTATTGGTATCAGAGCCACGGTTTAGTCGATTCTAGGACTACCGTGATGTGTTTGGGGTCTAGCTATACATGCCATTAAATGATGAATCAATAGTGTGGTGATTTCGACAATTTGACTTTGTGTTTGTTTATAGCGGTGGATCCGATCGGTAGAAGCGATAGCTGATGATGTGGAGAGTGTGGCGCTTTGCTCGCGCAAGGGACAGCGCCGGCGGACTCTCAACCTATGGCCAGCAATCCGAATGATGAGGCTAGGCAAGCCTTTTATAGTGTGATGAACGAATGGTTTAATCAATACATTCGAACTAACACGGCTGTTCCACAACCTCCATTCCCGACAAATGCAACCCCTGCACCTACAATACCTCCGGTGACTGACCAAATAAGGTCAAGTAAGCCCCCAGTTGATAGGATTCGAAAACATGGGGCCACGGAATTTAAGGCTACGGATGATGATGATGCCGAAGCGAGCTGAATTTTGGTTGGATAACACTATCCGGTGCTTGATAAGCTATCCTGTACACCCGATGAGTGCTTAAAGTGTACCATCTCCTTGCTACTGTGAGTCCGCCTACTATTGGTGGAGTACTCGACTTCGTGGTGCCTAGAGAGCAAGTGACTTGGGAATTCTTTCAAACCGAGTTCGAAAAAAGTATATCGATCGAGATTCATCGACCAAAAGCGGAGGAATTTCTTGATCTTAAGCAAGGTTCTATGTCCGTAATGACTACTGACGAAAGTTTGTGAGGCTTAGCAGACGCGAGAATGCATTTCGTCGAAGCTATTATGTGTAAACGCTTCGAGGATGGGCTGAATGATGATATAAGGATGTTTGTTGGCATTCTCGAGATACGAGAGTTCGTAGTACTTGTTGAGAGAGCTTGTAAAGCCGAAGAGCTTAGAAAGGAGAAACAAAAAGCTAATGTGGGAACTGGAGAATTCCGAAAGAGGTCCTTGGGAAAGTCTCTTCAACAAGCATCGAAGAGATTTGAGATGATGTGAGCCGATCTAGAGGCGTTTGGGCTTTTCTAGACGAGGACGCGATCGACCCCTATGACCACACGAGTCACTTGATCGCCGATGGTGGAAATGATCACGAGAGAGGCGGAGTGTCTACATTGTGGCAAATGGTATTCGGGAGCTGTTGGTTTCGTGATCGCTCTGTTATAAGTGTGGATCGGCCGACCACTTTATGAAGGATTGCCGAGGATGCATGAGCAGAATGTAAGTCAGAGTGCAAACACGGGTGCTACCACTGCTCGAGGTAGGCCACCTAGAAATATGGGCAATGTCAGTGGCGGTCAGAGAGGATCTAGAGATGCTACCATCAAATCGAGGCTCGTGCTCTGCTAGGACTTATGCCATACGCGCACGCCGAGGATCTGCCTCTCCGGATGTTATTACTGGTACTTTCACTCTTTTCAATACAAATGTGATTGCTTTGATTGACCTGGTTCTACTCATTCATATATGTGAAACCTTAGCATCCAGTAAGACTTTGCCTATTGAGTCTACTGAGTTTGTAATTCGGGTGTCAAACCCCTTGGGTCATTACGTGCTTGTCAACAAAGTGTGCAAGAAAAGTCCCCTAGTGTTCCGAGGTTCTTGTTTTCCGGCGGACTTGATGCTTTTGTCGTTCGATGAGTTCGACGTTATTCTTGGTTTGGATTGGTTGACCATGCACGATGCGGTTGTAAATTGCAAGAGCAAGACTATCGATTTGAGGTGCGCGAATAATGAAATAATTCGGGTTGAGTCTACGGACTTAAAGGGGTTGCCAGCTGTAATATCAGCAATGTTGGCCCGAAAATATGTAAGAAAAGGGTGCGAAGCGTACCTTGCATACGTGCGCTCGATGACAAGGAATCGGAAAAGAAACCGAATCGTGTCGGTGGTTTGTGAATACCCGGATGTTTTCCACGAAGAATTGCGGGTTTACCACTGTTCGGAAATAGAATTTGGCATCGAATTGGTACCGGTACCACTCCAATTTCGATAGCTCCGTATCGTATGGCACCAACGGAATTAAAGGAATTGAAAGCTCAGTTGCAAGAATTGGTGGATAGAGGTTTTGCTCATCCGAGTTGTTCGCCTTGGGGTGCGCCAGTGTTGTTTGTGAAAAAGAAGGATGGAACCATGCGGTGTGCATCGACTATCGTCGACTTAATAAAGCGGCGATAAAGAACAAATATCCATTACCACGTATCGATGACTTGTTCGATCAATGAAGGAACCTCGGTGTTCTCGAAAATAGATTTGAGGTCGGGCTATTATCAATTGCGAATCCGAGATTGGACGTACCCAAGACGCCTTGTAACAAGATATGGTCACTATGAGTTCCTAGTGATGCCGTTTGGGCTCACTAATGCCCTGCGATATTCTGGATTTAATGAATCGGATCTTGAGACCATATTTGGATCGATTCGTAGTCGTGTTCATTGATGACATCTTGGTTTATTCAAGAAATGAGACCGAACATCTTTGAACACTGCGTTAGTCTGCAAATTTTACGGGATAAGCAATTATATGCTAAGTTCAGCAAGTGTGAGTTACGGTTAAGAGAGGTTAGTTTCTTGGGTCATGTGGTATCTGCATCGGTATTCGAGTTTAACCGAATAAAATTTCAGCCATACTTAATTGGAAGCCTCAGAAATATTACTAAGGTTCAAGCTTTTGGGGCTTCTTTGGTTATTACCGACGATTTGTAAAGGCTTCTCAACGATAGCCACGCCGATGATGGCTTACTCCAAAAGGATGTTAAGTTCGAATGGACGGAGAAATGCCAAAAAGTTTCGATCAACTGAAAACTTATTTGGTGAAGCCCCAATTCTAGTGCAACCCGAGTCCGGCAAAGAGTTTGTCTTCTATAGCAACGCCTCCTACTTGGGTTAGGTTGTGTATTGATGCAAGAAGGTCGAGTTGTGGCCTATCGTCGAGGCAATTAAAGCCACATGAGAAAAATTATCCGACTCATGATCTCGAATTGGCGCCATCGTGTTCGCCTTTAAAGATTTGGCGACATTACTTATTTGGTGAAAGGTGCCATGTGTACTCGGATCACAAAAGTCTCAAATATTTGATGACCCAAAGAGACTTAAATCTGCGACAAAGACGTTGGCTCGAGTGTTAAAGGATTATGAGCTGGTCATTGACTATCACCGGGAAAGGCGAATGTGGTTGCGGATGCCTTGAGTCGTAAATCATTATTCACTTCTGACGATGAATGTGCACTTATGCATTCGATCCGACGGTGTGTTAGTGGCTGAATTGAAAGCCAAACCATTATTGACACATCAAATTCGAGAAGCTCGAGAAAGTCGACGACGAGTTGGGCGCAAAGCGAAATTTGAGTGTGTTCGAACAAGGACTCGAATTTCAAATCGATGATGACGATTGTTTGAGGTTCAAAAGTCGTCATGTGTTCCAAAGAATTGAACTCATTTCGATAATTCTGAATGAAGCCCATTGTAGCCGAATGGCAATCCACCCGGAGTACGAAGATGTACAATGATTTGAAACGTCGGTTTTGGTGGCATGGTATGAAGCGAGACATCTCCGACTTTGTTTGAGATGTTTAATATGTCAACAAGTGAAAGCGGAACATCGGTGCCTTGAGGATTACTTGACCAATCACAATACGAGTGGAAATGGGATCGAGTCACAATGGACTTTGTATCCGGACCGCCATTGTCGACAAGTAAGAAGGATGCGGTTTGGGTCGTGGTAGATCGATTGACTAAGTCGGCCCACTTTGTCCCCGTGACGCACGGATTTTCAATGGACAAATTAGCCGAATTATACGTTTCTCAGTTGTGAGATTACACGGGTGCCTATTTCCATCGTGTCGGATAGAGATCCGAGATTTACCTCGCGATTTTGGAAAAAGTTGCAAGAAGCTTTGGGTACCAAGTTGCATTTCAAGACCGCCTTTCACCCCAAACCGATGGTCAATCCGGCGGATAATTCGGATACTTGAGGATATGTTAAGATGTTGCGTCCTCGAGTTTAGTGGTTCATGGGAGCGGTATTTGCCGTTGATTGAATTCGCTTACAACAACGACTTTCAATCAAGTATTAAGATGGCACCCTACGAGGCCTTGTACGGTCGTAAATGCCGTACACCATTGTTTTGGACTGAGCTCGGTGAAAGCAAGATTTTCGGGTGGATTTGGTTAGGGATGCTGAATGAAAGTGAAAGTAATCCACGAAAGTCGAAGATAGCCTCCGATCGTCGAAGTCGTGACGCGGATCTGAAGCGTAAGGATATCGAGTATCGGTGGGTGATAAAGTGTTTCTCAAGGTATCGCCTTGGAAAAGATACTCGATTCGGCCGTAAGGGCAAGTTGAGCCGAGGTTCATTGGGCCATATGAGATATCCGGCGAGTCGGTCCGGTGGCATATCGTTTGATTTTGCCCCCGAACTCGAAAGGGTTCACGGTGTCTTTCATGTTTCAATGCTTGACGCTATAGATCCGATCCATCGCACGTGATTAGTCCATCGAAATTGAAATTCAAGCTAATATGAGTTATGAGGAAGAACCGATTCGTATCCTATCACGAAGTGAAAGAGTTGCGAAACAAGCGGGTTCCGCTAGTGAAAGTGTTATGGCTCAAGCACGGGATAGAAGAAGCTACTTGGGAGACCGAGAACTCTATGAAAGAGCGATATCCAAACCTATTTACGGTAAGATTTTCGGGACGAAAATTTCTTAAGTGGGGAGAGTTGTGACAGCCCAAAATAGACCCTAGCAGAATGTGGTTTCGGGACCACAAAACCGAGGCATAAAAAATAATTAAAAATTTATTTTGATGCCTATAATATGTGTATTCATGTATGACATTTTTGATGATTGATTTAGTGTTATAAAGGTGAATTTCACTAGAAAGGACCTAGTAGTGAACTTTGAAAGTATGATGGGAAATGTGTGATGACTAATTAAAGCATGCATGCAAAGTAATGGACTTGCATGTCAAATTCCCTTTGTACAAGTGATGGCCGGCCATGACAAAGAGATATGGGCTAAACATGTCATGAAACATGTTTTGTTGGGCATTAGGGAGAAATAATAAACAAATAAGCATGGGTAAGAAAAGAATGAAAAAAAAATGTGTGTGAGTGTGGTAATCCCCCCTTGCCGTGAGTTGAGAAAGAAGGAAGAAAAAATTTGTTGTGTTCATCCTTTCTCATCTTTTGGCCGAAAATCATAAGGAGGAAGAAAGAGGATTTTGCTTCATGCTTGGTTTAGAAGAGATCTAGAAGGTGATTTGGCTAAATTGGCATCAAGATTAAGGTATGTATGAGGTTGTGTTAGGAGTTTCATGCATGTTTTGGTTGCTAACTTGATGTGCATGTTAGCCATGGCTCAAATCTTTGTTATGCCATGGAAATGGTATTTGGACAAAGTTGTTATGGTGATAAAGCCATTGCATGCTAAGTGTGAAGCTTGATGATGATGCATGCAATGATGGATTGTCTACTCTTGAGTAAGATTTTGAGTTTTCTTTTGTTCAACCATGATTGAAGTTGAAAGGGGCATGATTGTCATATTCGGCCATGATGCATTCATGAGCATGGTTCATGCTTCTTGCATGTTAGTTAAAATTTGTATTTTGGATGGCTATGGACACCTTGAAATTCGGCCATGCTCATATATGTATATATATGTTTGCACATGATGTTTTGGCTATGAAGTAAGTGATGAATATGTTCGTTTAAAGAAGAAGATGTTGAAGAATGCTTGTGAAATTGCAAGCACATTCGACCTACACACATATGAGTGCTTGATGTTATATTATAAGTTTTGAGCTACAATATGCAAAGCATTAACTAGTAAAATGCATGCTGTTTTTGTGTGGTATTAAGTGCATAATTGGCCTCAACATGGACATGTATATTCGGCCTAAGGTAGCCTATTGATGGCCTTAGCTTTTCCTTGATGCTCGAATGAATTGTATTGAATTGCTTGATGTAGTATAAAATGTGCATGACCATTGTGTATTCAAGCTAAAGAGTGGCCATATGACCATTTAAACTCCTTGTCATATTCGCCATAAGCTAGCACGATGAGGTTTTAATAAATTGAATTTGTTTGAATTAGCTCAAGAGCTAAGAGGGCCACAATTGGACAAGGGAAGGAAAAAGTGATCGAATAGTAGTAAAAGCCGTTCGACAACATCCGAGGTAAGTCCTCAAGAAGCGACCTTAATTGAATTATGTGGAATGAAATATGGATGTATTGATTATTGATTTACGTGTGTATGAGTATTGAATGATACCGGGCTAAGTCCGGCGATTATGCTAATGATTATAATTGTGTTTGAGCCTTAGTAACGAAAATGAAATATGTATGTCCAATGATTATTGATGTATGTGTGCATGAGAAATTGAATGATATCGGGCTAAGCCGAAGACAATTATGCTGGAAATTACATCCGGGTTAAGACCCGAAGGCAATTGTGCTAGTGGCTACATCCGGGCTAAGACCCGAAGGCATTCGTGCGAGTCATTCTATCCGGGCTAAGACCCGAAGGCATTTGAGCACATGGTTATATCCGGTTATATTCCGAAGAATCTTGGGCTGGAGGTGAGTGTTGGTTGCTGTAATAAATTCAATTAGTACACTCGAAAAGCCCAAAGAATAAGGTACGTTTATATGTGCATTGGAAAGTCGACATGTTTGAGCAACATTCGCTCAATCGACTAATGAATTTCAGTTATTGAATTGATTGATACTTTGTGAAAGTATATAATGATGAAGTGTGAAATAAGAATGTGTATTAATGAAATGATGCATTTGGCTATGTGAATGTATTGCTGTAATTAGAGTTGATTATATTCCTTGAGACTTACTAAGCATAAAAATGCTTACCCGTTACTTTGGCTCTCTGTTTTATAGATTTATTTCGATAGCAATCGGATTCGGGATCAATAAATTGAAGTCATCCACACTATCAACGCCTCTATTTTGGTATAAATTTTGGTTGAACTTTGAAATGGCATGTATAGGACTACCCTTGTTGGTTTGAAAATGTGGTGATGTATATGTATACGGCCATGCGAAAATGGCTCGTAAAAGGAAGCATGATCTTAGACTATTTGTGGTTTGTATGTATATATATATGGTGTCATGATGTGATTATGGATTGGAAATGGGAGTGTTGGTCACATGATCAGCCATTGGTATGGTTAAGATGATCATATATGAACCTATGTATGGCAAGGCTAGTTGGTTCATGGAGACTACAAAATAGGTAAGACCTACCTTAAAAACAGATGCTGCCAGCTGCAGTGACGTGAATGTGAAAAATCACTAAAATTTGTAAGAATGGTATTAAATAGTGAATAAGCTATGTAAATGAACCTTGATGAGTCTATTTTCATATGGAAGAAACGAAATGGTCATAGGAGTTACATGTTAAGAGATATTAAGGCTATTGTGAGACAGGGCCAGAACGTTTCTGGGTCCCCTGTCGAAACTTTAAAAATTTACTATAAATTATCCAGAAAGAATTAGGAGTCATGCCTTATATGTACAGATTCAATTTTGAGTCTAGTTTCATTAGAAACAAACGGCACCAGTGTTAAAGCCCTGTACAGAGAGATATTCAAGTTATAACGCGCGAAGGTCAGAGCAGTCGATCCCTGTAACATGGGTGACTTTAACTAATAAACTGTACCAATTGGCCTGACCAAAAATTCTAGAAATAAATCCATGGATGGGTATATGAGTCTAAATTCAGGAAAAATTTACGAAACCAGTTTCCAAGTTTTGAAACTCAAGATATGATTTTTAAGGCGACAGTGACGCAGTTTTCCAGCCTGACTGGAAATGTCAAATTGGTGGGCAAAACATGTGAACTTGGCTTGTTAACCCCTCGTGTCCGACACCGGCGATGGTCTCGGGTTCGGGGTGTTACACGGTAAGCACACTTAGACCCCATACTGATGAAATGGCTATGATACCCCTACTAGGTAAGATGACTGGTATACCCCTATAATATGTATGACTGTATTCGAGCACGACATTCTTGCATACACGTATGATATTATGACATGACATATTGCATGAGGGTGGGTTTGATATATTTGGCAGAAGTGTACTGTACTGGCAGCTCTGCTGCAATCTTTGTTTAGTGCCGCAATCGATGCTATATTTTGAAGTGTAGGGATGGTGGGTCGATTTTATCCCCACATGGAGTGTAGGGCTGGACAGAGTGGAGTGTAGAGGATGGATGGGTAGGATTTCTGATTGCATTACTGTTACTATTACTGTATTGGGCTAAGGCCCACATTAATACTATAACTGTAATGGGCCATGGCCCTACCTGATATTGGACTGTCACTGAACAGGCTTAGGCCCAAACTGTATTTGCCTACGGTTTGTCTGAATTTTGTAAAGGGATTACACATTGAGCTTTTCATAAACTCACCCTTCCACTTTTTCGTGCAAGTAATCCTTAGGTGGGTCAGTGCTGCGAGGGACTCGGTGGAGGCCACACAACTGCTTTTACTACTGTTTTAAACTTTTAATCTTTAAGCTGTTTAATTTGGGTAATTGTTATGTAACATGGCTTCTTTAAATTTTACTTTAATTTGGGGGTTTACTTATTTTGATTTATATCTGCTAGTAGTAGGACGCGAATTTTCAAAAAGATAAATGTTTTCAACACACCACGCTATCACAACATATTTCAGAAGCTTTTGCAACAAACATTGACTTTAAATGTATTAACAACCTAAAATGATTAAACTCTTGCTAGCTTGAGTTTTAAGCAAACAAGTTACTTAAAATTTTCGTAAAAGGTCATTATAAGGGTTTTAATATAGTACGGACTTTTCAAATAGAACGATGCTCTTTAAAACACACTTCAATGTGACATCGCAGTTTCGGCCATAACGTCTAGGCCGGGTTTGGGGTGTTACATTCAGTGGTATTAGAGTCGAGTTGCAAAACTCGACTATGGATTTAGGTTTCTTTTAAAACTTAAAATTTTAAAAAAGAACTATTTTAAAATACTTGAAAATGTTTTACTGAAAGTATAGTACACCGAGTCTCCGGCATCAATCCTACAAGTTCTCTGAAACTATTACTTGTGTAAATTGATATTTTAAGATTACTATAGGTAATAGACTGTACTGAGACACTTTGTTAGGGTAACCTAAAACTGTAGTAAGACTACGATCTGCGAAACAAAACTCTGAATTACTAATAATATTTTCCATAACATATCCTGTAATAAACACTAGAACTGTAAACTGATACATAAGATTTATAATTCAGATAATACAAAAATCGATATGAACACCAGAGATACTCGTGGAAGGGGTGCAAGAGGCCACGGCAGAGGTCGTGGAGGTGCTCAAGCTGCATCGTCGGCATCGGGCCATATGCTTAACAATGAAGCTAGGGAGGCACCAGCTTCACCTGTAACTGAAGCTGGGTCACACGATTGTGCAACTGGGGACAACACACTATCCCAAGCTATACTGAGAATTTTGGAGAGAGTCGCTGGGCCTAATACTGGTATTGTGGGCCATAGATCGGTGACAGAACGACTCTAGTCTAATGGGGCTGAGATTTTTAGGCGTATCGCTGAGTTGCCCCTAATATGGATGAATATTGCATTGAGGCCATAGAGAGGATCGTAGATGACCTCAACTGCACCCCAGAGCAGAAATTAAAATGACCGATGTCGTAGCTACGAGATGAAGCCTATCAGTGGTGGCTTACAGTGAAAGATGGTAGTTAGTCAGACCAGTTGACTTGGGAATTTTTCAAAACTGCATTCCAAGGGAAATATGTGGGCGCTAATTATGTGGATGCCCGGAGGAGAGAGTTTTTGAATTTGACTCAAGGGGATAAATCAGTAGCTGAATATGAGTCTAAGTTTTTGCGACTTAGCTGCTATGCATGTGGGATGGTGGCAATTGAGTATGAGTGATGTGTTCGTTTCGAGGATGGCCTTAGAGCTGATCTACGAGTTCTGATTGCTCCACAGAGGGAATAAGATTTTGTTGTGTTAGTGGAAAAGGCGAAGATCGCTGAGGATATGAAACGCACTGAGCGCCAGAATCGTGAGAAGGACAACAGAAGGAACAAGAGGGTTTGGGAGCCCTCAAGTTTAGCTGTAGGGCCTAAGAAGAAGGCCAGATTTGATGGGCCGGACAGAGTTGGGGCCCCTATTACTGCTACTAGGCTGCAGTCTTGTGCTGATTGTGGGAGATGCCACTAGAGCGAGTGCTGGAAAAGGTTCGGAGCGTGTTTGAGGTACAGATCTATAGAGCACCGTATCAGAGATTTTCCACGGAGGCCCAATCAGATGCAAGCTACTGGTATGGGTATTGTGCAGCTTTCAAGAGGTGTTCAGCAGCCACCGCAAGGCCATGGTTAGACCCGAGATGGAAATGGTATAGGCCATAGTCGTGGAGCGCCAAGCAAAGGTGCTGGTCATACTGAAGTGAGGCAGCTAACATTGGTTAATACTGCATGTCATTGAGAGAATGGTGACATTCCAGATGTAATTACAGGTACGTTCTTTATCCATAATGTACCATATACTACATTGATTGTTGTTGGGTTTATGCATTCTTATATAGCCTGCACTGTGTCTGAGACTTTGGGTATAATGATTACAAACACTACGGTGAGGTTACTGTGTTGAGTCCATTAGAGTAGTCGGTGAGAGTAAATAAACTGTTTAAGAATGTACCTTTAGAAGTCCAAGGAATGATCTTTTTAGCATATTTAATGGAACTCCCTTTTGGAGAATTCGACTTAATATTGGGTACGGACTGGCTGGTTAAGCATCAGGTGAATTTTGACTGTGCTGCAAAATGGGTGGTACTGAAAACTAAAAAGGGTGATGAGGTAGTTATGATTGGGGAGCGTCAGAATTATCTATCAAATGTGATTTCTACACTAAGGGCCGAGAAGCTAGTTTGTTAGGGTTGTGAGGCGTATCTAGCCTACGTTGGTGTTATAGATTCTGAGGTTTCTTTGGTAAAAGATCAAAACGGTTAGGAATTTTCTGGAAGTTTTTCCCAATAAGGTACCTAGGTTACCTCCAAACCGTTATGTTCAGTTTGGGATTGAGCTTCTGCCTAGTACAGCTCCAGTGTTCAATGCCCCTTATCGGATGGCACTAAAAGAGCTTGTGGAACTTAAAGCTCAAATTCAAGAGTTATTGGATCGAGGGTTCATCTACCCTAGTGTGTCCCCGTAGGGAGGACCGGTCTTATTTGTGAAAAGGAAGGATGGAACCATGTGTATGTGTATTGATTATCGACAACTGAATAAATTGACCATTAAGAATAAGTACCCCCTTTTAAGGATAGACGATCTGTTCGACTAGTTCCGAGGAGCTTCGGTATTCTCTAAGATTGATCTCCGATCGAGGTACCATCAACTGAGGGTCAAAGAGACTGATGTTTACAAGACAACTTTTAGGACTCGTTATGGTCATTACGAGTTCCTAGTGATGTTGTTTGAGCTGACGAATGCACCAACGGCTTTTACGGATCTGATGAACCGAGTGTTCCAGCCCATCTGGATAGGTTCATAGTGGTGTTTATAGATGATATTCTGGTGTATTCGAGAACTGAAGATGAACATGATGCACATCTTTGAGTGGTTCTGTAAATTCTGAGGGAAAAACAACTGTATGCTAAATTCAGCAAGTGTGAATTCTAGCTACGAGAGGTAACTTTTCTGGGTCATGTGGTATCTGTTGAGGGGATTAGGGTTGATCCTCAGAAAATTAAAGCTGTACTGGATTGGAAGCCGCCTAAGTCGGTATCTGAAATTCAAAGTTTTCTAAGTCTGGCAGGGTATTATAGACGTTTTGTGGAGGGGTTTTCATTTATTGCTACACCTTTGACTAAATTTTGCGTAAAGGAGTATCGTTTAACTGGACTGATAAGCAACAGGAATGTTTTGAGAAGCTTAAGAAAATTCTGACTGAGGCCCCTATCTTAATACAGCCAGAGTCTGGGAAGGAATTTATTGTCTACAGTGATGCATCACATGTTGGTTTAGGATATGTGTTGATGCATGGGGGTAAGGTGGTGGCTTATGCATCTCGTCAGCTTAAGACGTGTGAAGCGAACTATCCAACACATGACTTGGAGTTGGTCGCGGTGGTGTTCGCACTAAAAATTTGGAGGCATTACTTGTATGGTGAGAAGTGTACCATTTACACGGATCACAAGATCCTCAAGTATCTCTTCACTCAGAAAGAGCTAAACCTTAAGCAGCGTAGATGGACTAAGCTGCTTAAGGATTATGACTGTTCAATTGAATACCATCCGGGTAAGGCTAATATAGTGGCCGATGCACTCAGCCGTAGAGCTGTGACTGATCTGAGGGTGATGTTTGCTCGTCTCAACTTATTAGATGATGGTAGTCTATTGGCTAAACTTCATGTTAAACCGACGTGGATGGAACAGATTAAGGGTAAACAGTGGGAGGATGAGTCTTTGGGTCCTCGTTTTCAATAAATAGAAAGGGGGAAACTTCAGATTTTGGACTGAATAGCGAAGGAGTACTTTGTTTCTGTGGGAGAGTTTGTGTACCAAAGGATACTGATCTAAGGCAGGCGAAACTGCAGGAGGCGCATAGTAGTCCTTATGCTATGCATCCTGGCAGGGATAAGATGTACCGAGACCTTCGTGAGTTATATTGGTGGCTGGATCTTAAGCGTGAAGTTACCGACTATGTGAGTAAATGCCTTACTTGCCTACAGGTTAAGGCTAAACATCAGTTACCTTCAGGGTTGTTTCAGCCAGTTAAGATTCCGTTGTGGAAGTGGGAGAGAGTAACTATAGACTTCGTTAGTGGGCTACCCTTAACACCTACTAAGAAGGATTCAGTGTGGGTCATCGTGGATCGATTGACGAAGTTTACCCATTTTATACCTGTTTGTACTGATTACTCATTGCAGAAGCTGGCTAAACTGTATGTGTCTGAGATAGTACGACAGCATGGGGTACTAATTTCCATAATATCTTATAAAGATCCTCGTTTCAGATCTCGATTCTGGAAGAAGTTACATGAGGCATTGGGTACAAGGTTGGACTTTAGTACTGCGTTCCATCCTCAGACAGACGGTCAGTCAGAGAAGGTGATTCAGATACTGGAGGACATGTTAACGAGTTGTGTGATTGACTTTCGAGGCAATTGGGAGGATTACTTGTCATTGGCAGAGTTTCCGTACAACAATAGCTACCAGTCTAGCATACAGATGGCACCTTACAAGGTACTATATGGTCGTAGGTGTCGTACTTCTTCGTGTTAGACTGAGTTAGGTGAGCGATGAGTTCTGGATCCTGAATTGATTTCTGATACCGAGGATAAAGTTAGATTGATTCAGGATCGACTGAAGGTGGCATCTGACAGATAGAAGTCATATGTGGATCTGAAGCGTAAGGAGATTGAGTATTCTTTGGGAGACTTAGTTTTTCTCAAGGTCTTACCATGGAAGAAGGTACTAAAGTTTGGTTGGAAGGGCAAGTTAAACCCTAGGTTCATTGGGCCTTACCGTGTATTGAAGCGTGTGGGACCGGTTGCCTATCAACTCGAGTTACCTCCAGAGTTGGACCAGATTCATGATGTGTTCCACGACTCTATGCTGAGGCAATAACACTCTAATCCTGCGCATATCATCTCGACTGAGGAGATTGATGTTAGGCCAGATCTAACTTTTGAGGAAGAGCCAGCTCAGATTTTAGACCGTGATTTGAAAGTTCTGAAGAGAAATTTTGTTCCACTAGTTAAGGTACTATAGAGTAATCATGGTTCTAAGAAAGCCACGTGAGAACTCGAGGAGGTGATGCGATAACAATACCCTCATTTGTTTTGACTAGGTAAATTTCGAGGCTGAATTTTTCTTTTAGGGGGTAGAGTTGTAATGCCCCAAAATATAGGTACTTATTTTCTATTTGTTGTGTAGCTCAAATGTATGCTTGTCTTAATGGTTAAGTGTCCTGGGAAACGCCTGAGAAGTCTTGGGTTCAAGCTTGGGCTTCTGTAAAAACATTGTTTTTAGGAAGTTAACCATTGCTTTTAGTTAGTAGACTTTTAAATTAATGTGAGTAGAGCATGACAAAAAAGGCCTACTGGCCAAGGGGTAAGTGGTGTGTCATTACTACTAAAGGTCTTGAGTTCAAGTCCTGTGTTGCACAAGGAGTGTTTAATTTTGTTGTTGTGACATGTGGGAAGTTGAGTGCTAGTAGAACATTGAGCTAATGGGCGGTTGGAGTGTTTGAGGTGGAGCGGAGTGTGTGGCCAAATTTCAGGAGGAATTTGAAAGGAATTTGAATTGGTCAGAGGAGAGATTTGGGGAGTGATTTAAGGAGTGGATCAAGGAGTAAGCGAGTGGTAATTGTTTGCTGAAAATGGGACTCTCTTTGTGGCAAAATCTATCATAGGCACTTAGTACCGAATTTGTCTGGTTTTTGCTCTCTTTTTCAATAGCTATTTTCCTTTCGCTTACTTTCTCTCTTTTAGTTGTGCTTGTATGGTAGCCGAATTTTACTTGTGACCATTTAGGCATGTTCGACTTCTTCTTGCTCTCTCTCTGGTTGTGTCGGTTATTACAATACTTCTTTGAAACAATCGGTTGGTGCCTGGTTCTTCTCTAATCTATCGTTCTTTTTCTTTATGTGGTAGTGTTGCTTCTAACTTCTTCTTTTACTGTCGTTTATGGCTAGAAGTGTGTGGGTGCTAGCCTTGTCTCTGTGGTGTGGGTTTCCTTTTGAAGATAGAAGATCGATTGTGTTCTCCTCTAGAGTCGGTTTCACAAGTTTTGGTAAGTGTCATTTGTTGGTTCAACTGTTTATGCGAACATTCTAATAAAGGATAATAGATTTCGGTTTGAATGCAGACGATCTGTAAGAGCTTATAATCAATCTTCAGCAACAGTTGACGGGTGAGTACTCTTAATCGTTCGATCAAGGAAAGTGTCGAATTATGATTTGGTTTAGTATTATTTAAGGGAATATTAAACCCATTAGTTAAAGGACTGGCATTGGGGATATGACTGAATCTAAGTTGGTGTTCATGGAGACTATGCTCTTCTCGCAAACATGTGTGTAATCACACTGCAATAAATGTTAATCAGCCTAAAATTATGTCTATAGACGCTACACGAGCGTGCGCTCACTCTTGTGCTGATTCGAACGCGTAAAGCGTGAGCGTTTGATTGCAAAGGCCACCATGAACGATTTAATGGGCTTAGGCCGTTTTAAGCCACGTTGGGCCGAAATGGGTAGTGTGGACCCCACGTGCTTGTGGGCCCCACTTGGGTAAACCACACGGACATGTGGAGATTATTGGGCTAGGCTGTGTAGACCACACAGCCATGGCCATTTTTGGGCTTTATAGGCCCTACGGGTGTTGGGCCCATATGGGCCGTATGATGGGTTTTGGCCCATTAAAATTGTTTGACTGTTAAGGTTGCACGGGTAGCCCGAGATGACTGTGGACCTACTGTTGGGTTGGTAAGTACACTTAGACACTATACTGATGAAATGACTATTATACCCCTATGAGGTAAAATGACTGATATACCCCTATGATATGTATGACTATATTCGAGCATGACATTCTTGCATACACGTATGATATTATGACATGACATATTGCATGGGGGTGGGTTTGTATATTTAACAGAAGTGTACTATACTAGTAGCTCTGCTGCAATCACTATTTCGTGCCGCAACCGGTGCTATATTTTGGAGTGTAGGGATGATGGGTCGATTTTATCCCCATGTGGAGTGTAGGGCTGGACGGAATGGAGTGTAGAGGATGGATAGGTAGGATTTCTGATTGTATTATTGTTACTATTACTGTATTGGGCTAAGGCCCACATTAATACTATAACTGTAATAGGCTATGGCCCTAACTGATACTGGACTGTCAGTGAAATAGGCTTAGGCCCAAACTGTATTTGCCTACGATTTGTCTAACTTTTGTAAAAGGATTACACACTGAATTTTTCATAAACTCACCCTTCTGCTTCTCAGTGCAGGTAATCCTTACGCGGGTCGATGCTGCGAGGGACTTGGTAGAGGCCACACAAACGCTTTTGCTACTGTTTTTAACTTTTAATCTTTAAGCTATTTAATTTGGGTAATTGTTATGTAATAAGGCCTCTTTAAATTTTACTTTAATTTGGGGATTTACTTATTTTGATTTATATCTGCTAGTAGTAGGACACGAATTTTCAAAAAGATAAATGCTTTCAAAAAACACCACGCTATCACAACATATTTTAAAAGCTTTCACAACAAACATTGATTTAAATGTATTAACAACCTAAAATGATTAAACCCTTGCTAACTTGAGTTTTTCAACGAACAAGTTAATTAAAAGCTTTGTAAAAGGTCATTACGAGGGTTTTAATATAATACGGACTTTTCAAACTGAATGATGCTCCTTAAAACACACTTCAATGTGACATCATAGATTCGGCCATAATGTCTAGGTCAGGTTTGGGATGTTTTAGAACCATTCGGAATGGTTAATGATACTCGAAAATCACAATATCTCGTACAATTCCATATCCTGGATATGGTCTTACATGTTATCACATATCGATGCCACTGTCCCAGATAGGGTCTTATACGAAATCATATAATGATGCCAATGTCCCAGACCATGTCTTACACGTAATCACAATACAATGCCAATGTCCCAGACATGGTCTTACATGTAATCAGATCTTGGTAATTCTAACGTCATGACATTTGTATCCTATACTATTCCTAAGGTTCGTATGGGACTTTCGGATATCGTAACTTCGTCAATTCTTGCTCGTATCCATGACCATTCATCATTAAATTCAATTCAATAATAAGCATTTATAACACAATTTAAATACGTTTATTAGCATACGAACTTACCTCATTCGCTGTAACGATGAATTAGGTCGAATAATCCAATACTTTGTTTTCCCCCGTTCTAGATCTGAATCTCATTTTTCTCAATCTATATAATAACAAAATTCACTTATTTAATCATTAATTCATTCAATTTAACACAATTTACACATATTTAGGCATTTTTACACTTTAGCCCCTAATCTTCTACATTTTTACAATTTAGTCCTTATCTCATAAAAACACAAATTACAAAATTTCTTTCTAATCTCATGAGTGCCAAATTTCTATAGGGTCCTTAGGAGGCCTGAACTTCATTTATTCACACTTTTAACCACCACCTTTCACATTATCTCAATTTAGTCCCTTTTTGACATTTTCTCTAAAAATCACTTTACAAAACTTGTGTTGTAACATCCCGAACTAGGCTCTAGTCGAAACAGTGGTTTTGAGGCCAAAAATCCAAAATATAAATAATTATTTTATGATTATTTGATGATCCATGATATGATTTCATGTTTGTGTGAAATTTTCATAAAGAAATTCTATACCTAAAGTGTCCAATTTGACTTTAGAGACTAAATTGAATATGTTGCAAAACTTGTGTTCTAGAAGATTCAAGCATGAAATTGCATTGGTTTATTAATTAGATGTCCTTAAATAGAAATTTGACCAAGTTCTAAAATTTTGGACAAAAATAGGCATGAATAGGAAAATTTTGAAAGAACTGCCTTAAGGGCAGTTTGGTTATTTGGTTAATAAAAGAATAAAAGGGCAAAAATCAAGCAAAATTGATGTCCGTATTCTCTAAGGGTGCAAAATTTTGGAGATTCTCCATAGCTAGGGTTTTCAACATTTAAATCTTGATAGTAAGGGCTTCAAAGCCCCGTTTTTAATATTCTTTACATTTTTAAAGTTGTCATCAACTGATCTAGCTATTTCTACCATTATTTTGAGCTAGGGTTCATAATCAAGAACTTACCCATGTGTGACATGTATTTTGATGTTTAATGGAGGAATATGAATATTTGATGTTTAATAAACATCTTTTACTAAGAGATTTTTAGTGGAAACACCTAAAAAGGACTTATTTGTTAAAGATAAAGAAATAGGTAGTAGAAATGTGTTTTAATGAGAAATATGGGCTGATATGAGTTGGAATATGAATCGACTAGCCTTGGGTAACAAAGAAAACGCTTGCATTTCATTTTACGAGCCTAGGGACTAAAGTGTAAATAAGTGAAAAGTTAGGGGTAAAAAGGTAATTTTACCAAAGTATGTGTTATGGGTCGATATGAATAATGTATGTATTGAACAAGTTAAATTTGGCATTATAGATCAAGAAAAATGTGATTCGGGTATTGATCGGGGGAAAAATAAAGTTTACAAGGATTAAGCTCGTTTCTATCATTTTGTACTGAGGAAAGTTCATTTGCAAATTATGCAACATGTACCATACTTTAAATGCTTGATATTGCATGTAGGTTAAGTTCATATAATTAATGTGACGTTGTACCATGTGTTCAATGCTTAAATTTTCTTATGAACTATGCTTGATTATTTCATGAGTATATGATTGATGCTATGGATGTTGAAATCGACATTACGAGCTAGTTCGATAGAAATGTGGTATCAAAAAATCCTGTTTGAACCTTAGGAATAGTTTAGGATACAACTGACATGTCACTAGGAATTTTGTGATCTGAACTCATTGAGTTGTGGTCTGAGTTCATGATTTATGTGATTTGAACTCATGAGTTGTGGTCTGAGTTCATGATTATGAGACACATGTTATGGTGGTCCGGGTACTGTTCTCGTACATACTATTGATGGCAAGCTAGTCCAGCAAGTGTTACAGGTACCTGATAGCCTGTATGAGCCCCGAAGTGTCCCATGAGACCACCGCTATGTGCTTCGTGCACTAAGAGGTCTCGAACAGATCCACAGGGAATGCAAAGTTTGCCTTCTTGAAATAGATAGCCCCCGTACCTATAAAAATTTTCAAAAGAACCTTTCTTGCAAGCAACAAATATCTCACCAAAATCAGAATCGTTAACATAAGCATCTTTTAATAATGCAAAACCAAGAATTTTGGAATCTAAATACGATAATAAGGTATACCTTCTTGAGAGCGCATCAGCCACTATATTATCTTTACCTTTTTATATTTAATGACATACGAAAAGGACTCAAGAAATTCGACCCATTTTGCATGGCGACGATTCAATTTGTGCTGGCCTTTAATGTGTTTCAAGGCTTCATGATCGGAGTGAATAACAAACTCTTTTGGCCACAAGTAATGTTGACACGTCTCAAGGGCCTGTATAAGCGCGTACATCTCTTTATCGTACACCGGGTAGTTGATGTGACATCCCAAAATTGACCCTAGTCGGGATGTGGTTTCGGGACCACAAAACTGAGGCATAAAAATAATTTATAATTTATTTTGATGCCTATAATATGTGTTAATTCATGTGTGACATTTTTGATGTTTCGATTTAGAGTTATAAATGTGAATTTCACTAGAAAGGGCCTAGTAGTAAACATTGAAAGTATGATGGGGAAATGTGGGATGACTAGTTGATAATGCATGCAAAAATAAGGGATTTGCATGTCAAATTTCCCCTTAACATGAAGTGGCCGGCCATGACAAGGAATCATGGGCTAAACATGTCATGAAACATGTTTTGTTGGTGCACTAGGAGAAACAATAAACAAATGAGTATGGGTAATAAAGAAAGAAAAAAAAAAATGTGTGTGTGAGTGAAACCCCCCTTGCCGTGCATTGTGGAAGAAAAGAAAAATTTTGTTCATCCATTTTCTCTTCTTTGGCCGAAAATACTAAGGAAAAGGGAGGATTTTTGCTTCATGCTTGGTTTAGAAGAGAACTAGAAGGAGATTTGGCTATACTTGCATCAAGATTAAGCTCAAGAAGCTAGAGGTGGAGAATCAAGCAAAGGCAAAGGAAAGATAATCGAGTAGTCGATTGGAAATCGTTTCATCAATATAAGGTAAGTCATAAAGCATATATTTGGCATTGATTTAAATGATCATAATATATATATGCAATTGTGTTTAATGAATTGATGTGTAAGTGGAAATGTGTGTGTATGGAATGATGCCATTGTTGAATGTATAAAGGTAGTAAAATGCATAACGTATTGGTCTTGGCACTAAGTGTGCGGGTATAAATGGACACGGTGACAAGATTGGCACTAAGTGTGCGGATTTAAAATTTGTACAGCACTAAGTGTGCGAATTTGATTATATAGCACTATGTGCGAGCTGATTATATAGCACTAAGTGTGCGGACTTATTATATGCTTTTGCATCACTATTGGCACTGAGTGTGCGATATTATCGAGTTGATCACGGACAGCGGATCGGGTAAGTACCTCGAGCTCATGATGAATAGAAAATCGTCCATGCTTGGGGTTGAATTGGTAAGCCTTAAATCTATGTGATGATTGAAATTGTATGGTTGTGCTGGAAAATGAGTTAATGTGTAAAAATGCTTGATTATCTTGTTGTGTAGAATATGAAATGTGGATGTATGAATTGGTACGAGATTGGACCGAAAGGTTCGAGGTATTATGGTATGGATTCGATATGGACGAGTACCTAGTTTCATTTGTTGTACATGTAGTAGTAATTTTATCGGTGGATTGACGAATGCTTATGACTTACTGAGTTGTAAACTCACTCAGTGTTTTCTTGTCACCCATTTTAGGTCCTTTGGGACTCGTCTTGTTGTGTGCTCGGAACCGTCGTTGAAGTCATCACACGGCTGAAATCTTGTGGTATTACTTTTTTTGTTGTTGAAGAACATTTGGCATGTATAGGCTATTATATTTTGTCGATTTGTGGGATTGTAAACTTTAAGCCATGTGAAAATGGCCTATGTGGTCGTCGAGTGGGATGCTAGAACCTATAGCCACGAGTCTTAGAAACTCAAATTTTGTTAAGGTGGCCATAATTTGTGTCATGTATGATGGATGATTAAGGCCAAGGAAAAATTCATGAAATTGGCATAGTCTACTGCAGTAACTGTTGCGGACAGCAGCAGTGAGATGAGATTGAAAAATCACTAAAAATAGTATAAGTAGAATTAAATAGTGAGTAAATTATGGAACTGATCCTTGATGAATCTATTTTTATATGGACGAAACGAAACGACCATATGAGCAGTATACTGGGAGATATTAAAGTTCTCGTGAGACAGGGCCAGAACGATTTCTGGGTCCCCTGTCGTGACTTTGAAAATTTACCATAAATTATCCAGAAAGAATTAGGAGTCATGCCTTATATGTACAGATTCCATTTTGAGTCTAGTTTCATTAGAAACAAACGGCACCAGTATTAAAGCCCTGTACAGAAAGATATTCAAGTTGTAACGCGCGGAGGTCAGAGCAGTCGATCCCTGTAACATGGGTGACTTTAACTAATAAACTGTACCAATTGGCCCAACCAAAATTCTAAAAATAAATCCATGGATGGATATATGAGTCTAAATTCAGGGAAAATTTACGAAACCAGTTTCCGAGTTTTGGAACTCGAGATATGATTTTTAAGGCGACGGTGACGCAGTTTTCCAGCCTGTCCAGAAATGCCAAATTGGTCGGTACTTTAAGAGGATTTGTCTCGTTAACCCCTCGTGTCCGACACCGGCGTCGGTCACGAGTTAGGGGTGTTACAATTTTATTGGTATCAGAGCTATGGTTTAGTCGGTTCTAGGACTACCATAGCGTGTGAGTCTAGCTATACATGCCAAATTGATAGTGCTTAATAATGTGATGACTTGACGGTTGAAATTTTTGTTTTAATTAGCGATGGAACCGGGGTAGAGACCCTTGGCGGATGACGTTGAAAGTGTAGCGGCTGCTCTGCGCAAGGGACACCGCCTGTTGAGCCTCGATCATCCGCGAATAATCAAAATGAAGGGCGAAACAAGCCTTCTTCACTATGATGAATGAGTGGGTCGTATAATATGCCCGAACCAACCGGCTGTCCAACCATTCCGAATTTAAACACTCCACCCCAAGAGCCCGCAATGCCTCCGATTCTTGATCTGTGAGGCTGAGTAAACCACCGTGGACTTGATTAGGAAGCGTGGGGCGAGGAGTTCAAGGCCATAGTTCTTGATGATCTTGAAAAGGCCGAGTTACGCTCGATAACACCATTAGAGTGTTAGATGAGCTGTCATGCACCCCGACGAATGTCTTAAGTGTGCTATATCCTTGTTGCGAGACTCGACTTACTATTGGTGGAGGACTTTAATTTCCATAGTCCCAAATGAGCGAGTTACTTGGGATTTCTTCCAATCCAATTTGAAAGAAATACATTAGTCAACGGTTCATCGATCGAAGCGTAAGGAATTCTTGGAACTCAAGCAAGGCGGATGATCAGATGTCGAATCTGAACATGAGTTCGTAAGACTTAGTCGGTATGCTCGGAGTGTGTGGCTGATGAGGTTGCGATGTGCAAAAGATTTGAAGAAGGATTGAATGAAGAGTTAAAGTTACTAGTGGGAATTTTGGAGATAAAGGAGTTCGTGACACTAGTCGAGCGAGCACGCAAGGCGGAAGAACTTGGGAAGGAGAAGAAGAAGGCTGAATTTGAAGCAAGAGATTACCGTAAAAGATCGACGAGTAAAGCTCCGTTCTCGGCTACAAAGAGGTTCGGGGAGGACACCGATGAAGTCGAGAACATTGCGGGAATTTCCATTAGAACCCGACCAGCGACGGACTCGAGAGCTACTTGATAGCTAGTGTGGGCAATAATCGTCAAGAGAGACCTGAATGCCCCCAATGTGGAAGACGAAACCTAGGTGAATGTTGGGGTAAGTCATTAATAGGGCCTGTTATGGATGCGGTTGAAGGACCACTTCATTAGGGATTGCTGAGCTAGATGAGAAGAATAAGATGCAAGGTGCGAGATCTAGTGGGGCGACGACTAGAGGTAGAACCCCAGGGTTTCAGGAGGTAGGGCGGTAATCGGAGGAGCCAACGATCACGGCTGTTCGATCCGAGACCCGAGCTCTGCTAGAGCATATGCCATCCGCGCGAGAGGAGGCATCCTCCCCGACGTTATCCTTTGGTACTTTTACTCTCTTTGATACTAGTGTGATTGCATTGATTGACCCGGCTCTACTCATTCATATGTATGTGAAACTTTAGCATCGATAAGACTCTACTGTTGAGTCTCTTGAGTTCGTAATCGAGTGTCAAACCCTTTGGGTCAATCGTACTCGTTGATAAAGTGTGCAAGAGATGCCCCTAATAATTCGAGAATCTGTTTTCCTACCGATCGATGCTTTTACCATTTAATGAATTCGATGTTATTCTTGGTATGGATTGGTGACCGTACATGATGCGATGGTGGACGCAAAAGGAAAACCATTGATTTGAGGAGTACAAATAATGAGGTAGTCGAGTCGAGTCTCTTGATTTAAAAGGGCGCCGGCGATGATATCTTCTATGACCGCTTCGAATGCGTGAAAAGGGTGTGAAACATACCTTGCGTATGTGTTTGGAAGTAAAGAGACGGAAAGGAAACTCGAATCGGTACCGATGGTTTGTGAGTATTGAGATGTTTTCACGAGGAGTTCTGGGATTGCCACCGGTTGAGAAGTGGAATTCGCATCGAAGTTGTACGGGTACTACGCCGATTTCAATAGCCCGTGTCGTATGGCATTAACGGAATTAAAGGAATTGAAGGTTCAATTGCAAGAAGCGGCGGATAGAGGTTTCGCTCGACCGAGTTTTTCTCCATGGGCGCTTTGTATTGTTTGTGAAGAAGAAGGACGGAACCATGAGGTTGTGCATCGACTATCGTCAACTCAATAAAGTGACGATAAAGAATAAATATCCATTGCCACGAATTGACGATTTGTTTGATCAATTAAAGGGAGCCTCGGTGTTTTCAAAGATAGATTTGAGGTCGGGTACTATCGGTTGAGGTCGAGAATCGGACATACCCAAAACCGCTTTTAGAGCGAGGTATGGTCACTCTGAATTCTTGGTGATGCCGTTTGGGCTCACTAATGCCCTACGGTGTTTATGGATTTAATGAATAGAATTTTCAGGCCATACTTGGATCGGTTCGTAGTTGTATTTATCGATGACATTACGGTCTATTCGAGAGATGGCCGAGCATCTTTGAACACACGAGGCTAGTGTTGCAAATCTTACGAGATAGCGATTATACGCAAAGTTCGATAAATGTGAATTTTGGTTGAAAGAGGTTAGCTTTTGGGGCACGTGGTGTCCGTGTCGGTGTCGAGGTGGACCCGAACAAAATTTCAGCCATAGTCGATTGGAAACCACCAAGGAATGTTACCGAAGTTAGGAGCTTTTGGGGCTTGCCGGTTATTACCGACGATTTGTAAAGGTTTCTCGACAATAGCCACGCCAATGACAAAGCTACTCCAAAAGGATGTTAAGTTTGAATGGACGGAGAAATGTCGGAAAAGTTTCGATCAACTGAAAGCTTATTTGGTGAAGCCCCAATTCTAGTGCAACCCGAATCGGGCAAAGAGTTTGTCATTTATAGTGACGCATCCCTACTTGGGTTGGGTTGCGTATTGATGCAAGAAAGGCGAGTTGTGGCCTATCGTCGAGGCAACTAAAGCCACATGAGAAAAATTATCCGACCCATGATCTCGAATTGGTTGCCATCGTATTCGCCTTTAAAGATATGGCGACATTACTTATTTGGTGAGAAGTGCCATGTGTATTCGGATCACAAAAGTCTCAAATATTTGATGACCCAAAGAGACTTGAACTGCGACAAAGCGATGGCTCGAGTTGTTAAAGGATTATGAGCTCGTCATTGATTATCACGGGAAGGGCTAATGTGGTTGCGGATGCCTTAAGCCGAAATCACTATTTGCTTTATGACGATGAATGTACACTTGTCTATTCTACCCGACAATGTGTTAGTAGCGAATTGAAGGCCAAACCATTGTTGGCTCATCAAATTCGGGAAGCTCGAGAAAGTTGATGAGGAGTTGCTTGCAAAGCGGGTGAGTGTGTTACGAACAAGGAATCGAGTTTCAAATTGATGATGACGATTGTTTGAGGTTCGAAGTCGTCTGTGTGTTCCAAAGAATTGAACTTATTTCGATAATTCTAAATGAAGCCCATTGTAGTCGAATGTCAATCCACCGGGTAGTACTAAAATGTACAATGACCAAACGCCAATTTTGGTGGCCGTGATGAAACGAGACATTTCTGAATTTGTTTCAAGGTGTCTGATATGTCAACAAGTGAAAGCGGAACATCAAGTGCCATCGGGATTACTTCAGCCGATCATGATACCCGAATGGAAATGGGATCGAGTCACAATGGACTTTGTATCCGGACTGCCATTGTCAGTGAGTAAGAAGGATGCGATTTGGGTCGTTGTCGATAGACTAACTAAGTCGGCTCACTTTATCCCCGTACGTACGGATTTTCAATGGACAAATTAGCGGAATTGTACGTTTCTCAGTTGTGAGATTACGGGGTGCCTATTTCTATCGTGTCGGATAGAGACCCAAGATTTACGTCGCGATTTTGGAAGAAATTGCAAGATGCTTTGGGTACCAAGCTGCATTTAGCACCGCTTTTCATCCCCAAACCGATGGTCAATCCGAACGGATAATTCAAATACTCGAGGATATGTTGAGATGTTGCATCCTTGAGTTTAGTGGTTCATGGGAGCGGTATTTACCTTTGATTGAATTCGCCTACAACAATAGCTTTCAATCAAGCATTAAGATGGCGCCTTACGAGGCTTTATACGATCGTAAATGCCGTACCCCATTATTCTGGACTGAACTTAGTGAAGGTAAATTCTTGAGGTTGATTTGGTTAAGGATGCGAGCAAAAGTTCGAGTAATTCGTGAAAGTTTGAAAGTCGCCGGATCGCCAAAAGTCGTATGCGGATTTGAAAAGAAAAGATATTGAATATCGGGTTGGAGACAAGGTCTTTCTCAAAGTTTCACCTTGGAAGAAGGTGCTTAGATTTGGTCGTAAGGGCAAATTGAGTCCGAGGTTTATCGGGCCATATGAAGTATCCGAACGAGTTGGGCGATCGCATATCGATTAATTTTGCCCCCGAGCTCGAAAGGATTCTAGCGTTTTCATGTCTCGATGCTTGACGATCTGGTCTGATCCATCACACGTAATTGCTCCATCCGAGATTGAGATTCAGCCTAATTTGAGCTATGAAGAGGAACGGTTCGCATTATGATGCGTGAAGTAAAGGAGTTACGCAATAAGAAAATCCCGTTAGTGAAGGTGTTATGGCATAAACACGAATTGAAGAAGCCACTTGGGAACTTGAGGACTCTATGAAAGAGCGATACAGAGCCTATTTACGGTAAGATTTTGGGACGAAAATTTCTTAAGTGGGGAGAGTTGTGACATCCCAAAATTGACCCTAGTCGGGATGTGGTTTGGGACCACAAAAGCGAGGCATAAAAATAATTTATAATTTATTTTGATGCCTATAATATGTGTTAATTCATGTGTGACATTTTGATGTTTCGATTTAGAGTTATAAATGTGAATTTCACTAGAAAGGGCCTAGTAGTAAACATTGAAAGTATGATGGGGAAATGTGGGATGACTAGTTGATAATGCATGCAAAAATAAGGATTTGCATGTCAAATTTCCCCCTTAACATGAAGTGGCCGCCATGACAAGGAATCATGGGCTAAACATGTCATGAAACATGTTTTGTTGGTGCACTAGGGAGAAACAATAAACAAATGAGTATGGGTAATAAAGAAAGAAAAAAAAAAATGTGTGTGTGTGAGTGAAACCCCCCCCCTTGCCGTGCATTGTGGAAGAGAAAAGAAAAATTTTGTTCATCCATTTTTCTCTTCTTTGGCCGAAAATACTAAGGAAAAAGGGAGGATTTTTGCTTCATGCTTGGTTTAGAAGAGAACTAGAAGGAGATTTGGCTATACTTGCATCAAGATTAAGCTCAAGAAGCTAGAGGTGGAGAATCAAGCAAAGGCAAAGGAAAGATAATCGAGTAGTCGATTG
Organism: Gossypium arboreum; assembly: GCF_025698485.1. Classification (NCBI taxonomy): domain Eukaryota; kingdom Viridiplantae; phylum Streptophyta; class Magnoliopsida; order Malvales; family Malvaceae; genus Gossypium; species Gossypium arboreum. Next base: position 32,011,996 of record NC_069076.1, read on the forward strand.
GAAATCGTTTCATCCAATATAAGGTAAGTCATAAAGCATATATTTGGCATTGATTTAAATGATCATAATATATATATGCAATTGTGTTTAATGAATTGATGTGTAAGTGGAAATGTGTGTGTATGGAATGATGCCATTGTTGAATGTATAAAGGTAGTAAAATGCATAACGTATTGGTCTTGGCACTAAGTGTGCGGGTATAAATGGACACGGTGACAAGATTGGCACTAAGTGTGCGGATTTAAAATTTGTACAGCACTAAGTGTGCGAATTTGATTATATAGCACTATGTGTGCGAGCTGATTATATAGCACTAAGTGTGCGGACTTATTATATGCTTTTGCATCACTATTGGCACTGAGTGTGCGATATTATCGAGTTGATCACGGACAGCGGATCGGGTAAGTACCTCGAGCTCATGATGAATAGAAAATACGTCCATGCTTGGGGTTGAATTGGTAAGCCTTAAATCTATGTGATGATTGAAATTGTATGGTTGTGCTGGAAAATGAGTTAATGTGTAAAAATGCTTGATTATCTTGTTGTGTAGAATATGAAATGTGGATGTATGAATTGGTACGAGATTGGACCGAAAGGTTCGAGGTATTATGGTATGGATTCGATATGGACGAGTACCTAGTTTCATTTGTTGTACATGTAGTAGTAATTTTATCGGTGGATTGACGAATGCTTATGACTTCTGAGTTGTAAACTCACTCGGTGTTTTCTTGTCACCCATTTTAGGTCACCTGGGACTCGTCTTGTTGTGTGCTCGGAACCGTCGTTGAAGTCATCACACCGGCTGAAATCTTGTGGTATTACTTTTTTTGTTGTTGAAGAACATTTGGCATGTATAGGCTATTATATTTTGTCGATTTGTGGGATTGTAAACTTTAAGCCATGTGAAAATGGCCTATGTGGTCGTCGAGTGGGATGCTAGAACCTATAGCCACGAGTCTTAGAAACTCAAATTTTGTTAAGGTGGCCATAATTTGTGTCATGTATGATGGATGATTAAGGCCAAGGAAAAATTCATGAAATTGGCATAGTCTACTGCAGTAACTGTTGCGGACAGCAGCAGTGAGATGAGATGAAAAATCACTAAAAATAGTATAAGTAGAATTAAATAGTGAGTAAATTATGGAACTGATCCTTGATGAATCTATTTTTATATGGACGAAACGAAACGACCATATGAGCAGTATACTGGGAGATATTAAAGTTCTCGTGAGACAGGGCCAGAACGATTTCTGGGTCCCCTGTCGTGACTTTGAAAATTTACCATAAATTATCCAGAAAGAATTAGGAGTCATGCCTTATATGTACAGATTCCATTTTGAGTCTAGTTTCATTAGAAACAAACGGCACCAGTATTAAAGCCCTGTACAGAAAGATATTCAAGTTGTAACGCGCGGAGGTCAGAGCAGTCGATCCCTGTAACATGGGTGACTTTAACTAATAAACTGTACCAATTGGCCCAACCAAAATTCTAAAAATAAATCCATGGATGGATATATGAGTCTAAATTCAGGAAAATTTACGAAACCAGTTTCCGAGTTTTGGAACTCGAGATATGATTTTAAGGCGACGGTGACGCAGTTTTCCAGCCTGTCCAGAAATGCCAAATTGGTCGGTACTTTAAGAGGATTTGTCTCGTTAACCCCTCGTGTCCGACACCGGCGTCGGTCACGAGTTAGGGGTGTTACAGTTGAGTACCGCTCTGCTGAATTTCTCGCTAAAGTAAGCCACAGGGCGACCATCTTGTTTTAAAACAGCCCTGATTCCAACGCCCGAAGCATCGCACTCGATCTCAAAAGTCTTCCAGAAATCTGGAAGGGAAAGCAAGGGTGCGTTAGTAAGACAATTTTTAATTTTAATAAATGAACTTTCTTACTCATCGTTCCAAATGAAAGAAGAATTTTTCTTAATAACACACGTCAATGGAACGGTAATAGTGCTGAAATTCGGAACAAATCGTCGGTAGAAGCTTGCTAGGCGATGGAAACTTCGGACTTGTAAAACGCTCGTAGGCCTTGGCCAATCTTGTATGGTCTTAATCTTCTCTTGGTCTACCTCGAGACCATCCGCACTAACTACAAAACCTAGAAAGACAATTTTGTTAGAACAAAAAGAACATTTCTTTAAATTAGCATATAACGTCTCTTTTCGCAAAACTTCCAAAATAGACTTAAGATGCCTTACATGATCTTTCATGGATTTGCTATATATCAAAATATCGTCAAAATACACCACACAAAACTTACCGATGAAAGACCTTAATACATAGTTCATTAGTCTCATGAATGTACTTTGAGCGTTAGTAAGGCCAAAAGGCATAACCAACCATTCGTATAACCTGTGCTTGGTCTTAAATGCCGTTTTCCATTCATCTCCCTCCCGCATCTGGATTTGGTGGTAACCACTTTTCAAGTCAATTTTTGAGAATACTTTGGCTCCACTAAGTTCATCTAACATGTCATCTAAGCGAGGAATGGGATGATGGTATTTGATTGTTATTTTGTTAACGGCTCGGCAATCCACGCACATGCACCATGTTCCATCCTTCTTCAGCACCAATAGCACGGGAACAGCGCAGGGACTTAGGCTCTCGCAAATGTAGCCTTTTTCCATCAATTCATTGACTTGTCTTTGTAGTTCTTTGGTTTCCTCCGAATTGGCTCAATAAGCAGGTCGATTTGGAATAATTGCTCCCGACACAAAATCAATTTGATGCTCGATTCCATGAAGTGGTGGAAGTCCACTCAGGACTTCTTTCGAAAAGACGTCTTTGAATTCCTGCAACAAAGACAAAACAGGAAAGGGTACGGTATTGGGTAATTCTGTGACAGCCCTAAAGTGACCCTAGTCGGAAACCGGTTTCGGGACCGCTAAACCGAGTCACTAAATTATTTGAGTATGATAGTTACTGTCTAAATATGTGAATATGCATGTGTGATAATTTCTTTATTGAATTTTTGCTTAATTATAGGGGAATTTTAGTGATTAGGACTTATGTGAGAAAATTTAGAAATGTGCTAGGCAAATGTAAGGTGGCCTATTAATACATGTGGGAAAAGGGTTGTCCTTGCATGTCAAATAACCCCTTTTCCTAAGGTGAGTGGCCGGCCATGACTAGGTGATGGGCAAGGAAAACATGTCCTAGACATGTTGGCCTAGTGCATGATGTAAGGGAGAATAAAGAAATGGAAAAAAAAAAAAGAAAATGATGAAAAAAAAAATGGGTGTGGATACTCTTTTGCCGTGAGAAACAAAGAAAAAAAAGGGGAAGAAAATTTGTTGCTCATCCTTGGGTGCCTTGGCCGAATAGAAGAAAGGAAATTGAAAAAAAAAATATTGGTGTTCATCTTCTACCTTAGGAGCCGAAAGTTAAAGAAGGAAGGGGATATGGCATTCGGTCATCTTAAGCTCAAAAACAAGCTCAAGAGCTTAAAGGATCGAAGTTGGATAAGGGGAAAGAAAAAGTAATTGAATAGCCATTGAAGACGTTCGACAACATCCGAGGTAAGTCATTAAGCATATATTTGGTGTTGAGGTAAATGACCATAATATATACATAATTGTGTTTAAATGAGTTGATGTGTAAATGAAAATGTATGTGTATGGAATGATGCCATGGTTGAATGTATAAAGGCAGCAACATGCATAAGGTATTGGTCTCGGCACTAAGTGTGCGGGTATAAATGGACACGGTGACAAGATTGGCACTAAGTGTGCGGGTTTAAAAATTGTACAGCACTAAGTGTGCGAACTGAAAACATATAGCACTAAGTGTGCGAGCTGAAAATTATATAGCACTAAGTGTGCGAGCTGAAAATATATAGCACTAAGTGTGCGGATTCACTATATGCTCTTGCGTTACAATTGGCACTGAGTGTACGACATTATCGAGTTAATCCCGGACAGCGGATCGGGTAAGTACCTTGAGCTCATGACGATTAGGCAATACGTTCATGCTCGGGGTTGAGCTTGGTAAGCTTTAAATCTATGTGATGATTGCAATTGTATGATTGTGGTGTGAATGAGTTGGTGTGTAAAATGCCTCAAATATCTTATTGTATAAAATATGAAATGTGGATGTATGACTTGGTATGAGATTGAACCGAAAGGTCCGAGGAATTATGGTATAGTTTCGATATGGATGAAGTACCTAGCCTCGTTTATTGTTTGATGTTGCGAAAATTTTATTAATGGATGGTTGATGAATGCTTATGACTTACTGAGTTATAAACTCACTCGGTGTTTTCTTGTCACCCATTTTAGGTCTCTTGGACTCGTATTGTTGCATGCTCGGAACCGTCGTTGAAGTCATCACACCGGCTGGAAACCTTTTGGTATTGTCTTCGTAGTTGAACTAGGAGAACATTTGGCATGTATAGGCTATTAGGTTTTGGTGAATTGTGGGTTGTAAACTTTCAGCCATGTGAAAATGGCCTATGTGGTCGTCGAGTGGGATGCTAGAACCTATAGCCACAAGTCTTAGAAATTTTAATTTTGATAAGGTGGCCATAATTTGTGTCATGTATGATGGATGATTAGTAAGGCCAAGGAAAGATTCACGAAATTGGCATAGTCTACTGCAGTAACTGTTGCGGGCAGCAGCAGTGAGATGAGATTGAAAAATCACTAAAAATAGTAGAAGTAGAATTAAATAGTGAATAAATTATGAAATTTAACCTTGATGAATCTATTTTTATATGGACGAAATGAAACGACCATATGAGCAGTATACTGAGAGATATTAAAGTTCTCGTGAGACAGGGCCAGAATGGTTTCTGGGTCCCCTGTCTCAAATTTGAAAATTTACCATAAATTATCCAGAAGGAATTAGAAGTCGTGCCTTATATGTGCAGATTCCCCTTTGAGTCTAGTTTCATTAGAAATAAATGGCATGAGCATTGAAGCTCTGTACGAGAAGATATTTAGGTCGTAATGTGCAAAGGTCAGTGTAGTCGACCCCTGTAACATGGGCGACTTTAACTAATAAACTGTACCAATTGGCCTGACCAAAAATTCTATAACTAAATCCATGGATAGACATATGAGTCTAAATTTAGGGAAAATTTACGGAATCAGTTTCTGAGTTTTGAAACTCGAGATATGATTTTTAAGGCGACAGTGATGCAGTTAGCTAGCCTGCCTGGAACAGCAATCAATATTACAAAGAGAGAAATAAGGGAAGTGAGCCCGGTAACACCACGTGTTCAAATTCGGTGACGATCTCGGGTTTGGGGTGTTACATTTTATTGGTATCAGAGCCAAGTTTAGTCGGTTCTAGGACTACCATAGCGCGTGTGAGTCTAGCTATACATGCCAAATGGTTAGTGCTTAATAATGTGATGACTTCGACGGTTGAAATTTTTGTTTTGATTAGCAAATGGAACCCGGGGTAGAGAGACCCTTGGCGGATGACGTTGAAAGTGTAGCGGCTGTTCCCGCGCAAGGGACACCGCCTGTTGAGCCTCAGTCATCCGCGAATAATCAAAATGAAGGCGAAACAAGCCTTCTTCACCATGATGAATGAGTGGGTCGCGCAATATGCCCGAACCAACCCGGCTGTCCAACCATTCCCAAATTTAAATACTCCACCCCAAAAGCCCATAATGCCTCCATTCGATCCTGTGAGGCTGAGTAAACCACCGTGGACATGATTAGGAAGCGGGGCCGAGGAGTTCAAGGCCATAGTTCTTGATGATGCCGATGGCGGTAATTCGGGCTCGATAACACCATTCGGTGTTTGATGAACTATCATGCACACCGATGAATGTCTTAAGTGTGCTATATCCTTGTTGCGGGACTCGGCCTACTATTGGTGGAGGACTTTGATTTCCATAGTCCCCAAAGGAACAAGTTACTTGATTTCTTTCAAACGGAATTTGGAAGAAATATATTAGTCAACAGTTCATCGATCGAAGCATAAGGAATTCTTGGAGCTCAAGCAAGGCCGTATGACAGTATCTGAATACGAACATGAGTTCGTAAGACTTAGTCGGTATGCTCGGGAGTGTGTGGCTGATGAGGTTGCTATGTGCAAAAGATTTGAAGAAGGATTGAATGAAGAGTTAAAGCTACTGGTGGGTATTTTGGAGATAAAAGAATTTGTACCACTAGTTGAATGAGCCTGCAAGGCGGAAGAACTTGGAAGGGAGAAGAAGAAGGCTGAATTTGAAGCTAGATATTATCATAAAAGATCGACGGGCAAAGCTCCGTTCTCGGCGGTAAAGAAGTTCAGGGAGGACACAAATAAGTCGAGGCGATCATTGGGAATTTCCATCGGGGCCGGACCATTGGCGGACTCGAGCTACTTCGGTAGCTAGTGTGGGCAATAATCATCAAGAGAAACCTGAATGCCCCCAATATGGAAGACGACACCTAGGTGAATGTTGGGGTAAGTCTGTTAATAGGGCCTGTTACGGATGTGGTTCGAAGGACCACTTCATTAGAGATTGCACGGAGCTAGATGAGAGGAATAAGACGCAAAGTGCAAGACCTAGTGGAACGACGGCTGGAGGTAGGGCCCCGAGAATTTTTGGAGGTAGGGGTGGTAATCAGAGAGGAGCCTCTGATACGGCTGTTCGATCCGAGACCCGTGCTCCTGCTAGAGCATATGCCATCCGCGCACGAGAGGAGGCATCCTCCCCTGACGTTATCACTGATACTTTTACTCTCTTTGATACTAGTGTGATTGCATTGATTGACCCCGGCTCTACTCATTCATATGTATGTGAGACCTTAGCATCCAGTAAGACTCTACCTGTTGAGTATACTGAGTTCGTAATTCGGGTGTCAAACCCTTTGGATCAATACGTACTTGTTGAGAAAGTGTGCAAGAGATGCCCCCTAATAATTCGAGAATCTTGTTTTCCGGCCGATCTAATGCTTTTACAGTTTGACGAATTTGATGTTATTCTTGGAATGGATTGGCTCACCGTACATGAGGCAGTGGTGAACTGCAAAAAGAAAACCATTGATCTGAGGAATGCAAATAACGAGATAGTCCGAGTTGAGTCTACGGACCTAAAGGGGTTGTCAGCTGTAATGTCATCAATGATGGCTCAGAAATATGTAAGAAAGGGGTGCGAAGCATACCTTGCATATGTATGATGACAAAGAGTTAGAAAAGAAACCGAATCTGTGCGGTGGTTTGTGAATACCGGATTTTTTCGAAGAATTACCGAGTTTACCACCTGTTCAAGAGGTAGAGTTCGGCATCGAACTGGTACCTGGTACCACTCCAATTTCGATAGCTCTGTATCGTATGGCATTAACAAAATTAAAGGAATTGAAGGTTCAATTGCAAGAATTGACGATTTGTTTGATCAATTAAAGGGAGCCTCAGTGATTTCAAAGATAGATTTGAGGTCGGGGTATTATCAGTTGAGGGTCCAAGAATCGGACATACCCAAAACTGCTTTTAGAACGAGGTACGGTCACTACAAATTCTTGGTGATGCCGTTTGGGCTCACTAATGCCCCTGCAGTATTTATGGATTTAATGAATAGAATTTTCAGGCCATACTTGGATCGGTTTGTAGTTGTATTTATCGATGACATTTTGGTCTATTCGTGAGACGAAACTGAACATGCTGAACACCTGAGGCTAGTTTTACGAGATAAGCAGTATTACACAAAGTTCAGTAAATGTGAAATTTTGGTTGAGAGAGGTTAGCGTTTTGGGGCACGTGGTGTCCGCATCGGGTGTCCGAGTGGACCCGAACAAAATTTCAGCCATAGTCGATTGGAAACCTCCAAGGAATATTACCGAAGTTAGGAGCTTTTTGGGGCTTACCGGATACTATCGACGGTTTGTAAAAGGTTTTTCGATGATAGCTGCACCGTTGACAAAACTACTTCAAAAGATGTTAAGTTCGAGTGGTGGAAATTTGTCAAGAAAGTTTCGATCGACTAAAATCTATTTAACCGAGGCCCGGTGCTAGTACAACCGAGTCCGGTAAAGAGTTTGTCATTTACAGTGACGCATCCTTGCTTGGGTTAGGTTGTGTGTTGATGCAAGAAGGTCGAGTTGTGGCTTACGCGTCGAGACAACTAAAGCCGCATGAGAGAAACTATCCGACCCATGACCTTGAACTAGCAGCCATAGTGTTCGCCTTGAAAATATGGCGACATTACTTGTTTGGAGAAAGGTGTCATATTTATTCAGACCACAAGAGTCTTAAATATTTGATGACTCAAAGAGATTTAAACCTGCGACAAAGACGTTGGCTTGAGTTATTGAAAGACTATGAACTCATCATTGATTATCATCCGGGAAAGGCCAACGTGGTGGCCGATGCTTTAAGTCGTAAAGCACTGTTTGCTTTGAGAGCGATGGATGCTCATCTATCCATTTCACCCGAGGAGGTGCTAGTAGTCGAATTAGAGGCCAAACCGTTGTTGATTCATCAAATACTTGAGTCTCAGAAGGTCGACGCTGAATTGGTCGCTAAGCGAGCCGAATGTGTTTCGAATGAAGAATCGGAATTTTAGATTGACGACAATGATTGCTTGACGTTCAAGGGACGATTATGTATTCCAAGGAATTCGAAACTTGTTTCGATGATTTTGAGCGAGGCTCATAGTAGTCGAATGGCAATTCACCCGGGGAGTACGAAGATGTACAACGATTTGAAACGTCAGTTTTGGTGGCATGGTATGAAACGAGACATCTCCGACTTTGTTTCGAGATGTTCAATATGTCAACAAGTGAAAGTGGAACATCAAGTGCCTTCAGGATTACTTCAGCCGATCACGATACCCGAGTGGAAATGGAATCGAGTCACAATGGACTTTGTATCCGGACTGCCAATGTCAGCGAGTAAGAAGGATGCGATTTGGGTCGTTGTAGATAGATTGACTAAGTCGGCTCACTTTGTCCCCGTACGTACGGATTTTTCAATGGACAAACTAGCCGAATTGTACGTTTCTCAGATTGTGAGATTACACGGTGTAACACCCCTAACTCGTGACCGTCGCCGGTGTCGGACACGAGAGGTTAACGGCCAAAACCTCTCAAGGTACCAACCAATTTGTCATTTCCAGTCAGGCTGGAAAACCGCGTCACCGTCGCCTTAAAAATCATATCTTGAGTTTCAAAACTCGGAAACTGGTTTCGTAAATTTTACCTGAATTTAGACTCACATACCCATCCATGGATTTATTTCTAGAATTTTTGGTCGGGCCAATTGGTACAGTTTATTAGTTAAAGTCACCCATGTTACAGGGATCGACTGCTCTGACCTTTGCGCGTTACAACTTGAATATCTCTCTGTACAGGGCTTTAATACTGGTGCCGTTTGTTTCTAATGAAACTAGACTCAAAATGGAATCTGTAAATATAAGGCATGACTCCTAATTCTTTCTGGATAATTTATGGTAAATTTTCAAAGTCGCGTCAGGGGACCCAGAAACCGTTCTGGCCCTGTCTCACGAGAACTTTAATATTTCTCAGTATACTGCTCATATGGTCGTTTCGTTTCATCCATATGAAAATAGATTCATCAAGGTTCAATTTCATAATTTACCCACTATTTAATTCTACTTCTACTATTTTAGTGATTTTCAATCTCATCTCACTGCTGCTGTCCGCAACAGTTACTGCAGTAGACTATGCCAATTTCATGAATCTTTCCTTGGCCTTAATCATCCATCATACATGACACAAATTGTGGCCACCTTGTCAAAATTAGAGTTTCTAAGACTCGTGGCTATAGGTTCTAGCATCCCACTCGACGACCACATAGGCCATTTTCACATGGCTTAAAGTTTACAACCCACAATTCGACAAAATATAATAGCCTATACATGCCAAATGTTCTTCAACAACGAAAACAATACCACAAGATTTCAGCGGTGTGATGACTTCAACGACGGTCCCGATCACGCAAGCAATACGAATCCGAGAGACCTAAAATGGGTGACAAGAAAAAACACCGAGTGAGTTTACAACTCAGTAAGTCATAAGCATTCATCAATCCAATCTGATCACTACAACATGTACAAGCAAGCGAGGCTAGGTACTCATCCATATCGAATCTATACCATAATACCTCGGACCTTTCGGTCCAATCTCATACCAAGTCATACATCCACATTTCATATTCTACACAACAAGATAATCAAGCATTTTTACACATTAACTCATTTTCCAGCACAACCATACAATTTCAATCATCACATAGATTTAAGGCTTACCAATTCAACCCCAAGCATGAGCGTATTCTCTATTCATCATGAGCTCGAGGTACTTACCCGATCCGCTGTCCGGATTAACTCGATAATGTCGCACACTCAGTGCCAATTGTAATACAAGAGCATATAGTGAATCCGCACACTTAGTGCTATATATTTTCAGCTCGCACACTTAGTGCTATATAATTTTCAGCTCGCACACTTAGTGCTATATAATCAAACTCGCACACTTAGTGCTGTACAATTTTAAACCCGCATACTTAGTGCCAATCTTGTCACCGTGTCCATTTATACCCGCACACTTAGTGCGAGACCAATACCTTATGCATTTTGCTGCCTTTATACATTCAACAATGGCATCATTCCATACACATACATTTCCATTTACACATCAATTCATTTAAACACAATTGTGTATATATTATGGTCATTTACATCAACACCAAATATATGCTTAATGACTTACCTTATATTGGATGAAACGATTTCCAATCGACTACTCGATTATCTTTCCTTTGCCTTTGCTTGATTCTCCACCTCTAGCTTCTTGAGCTAAATTTAACAAATAAATTGGTTTTATCATTTGAGCATCGGAAGAGGAATTCAAGATGCCTAGCCAATATATAAATATCTACTCATTAGGCATCAAAGTCGCATATGTACAAAATCATGAATCGAACTCAACACCTTAGTTAGTATTCCTCTTAGCGAATTTTCTAAGCCAAGAATAGGCATCAATATGCTTGCCTCTAGCGAATGCATGCACACCAATTTCCCTCATGTGGCGAATATGCATGTCCATGTTGAGGCCGATTATGCACTTAATACCACACAAAAACAGCATGCATTTTACTAACTAACGCATTACATATTGTAGCTCAATACACATCTCTCATGTACTACATAACCAAAAACATCATCCCAAGCAAATATATACCTTGAAATAGTATATATGTCATACCAATTCATCATGTGCAAACACATATTCAAAGCTCAAATCTTACCTACCATGCAACATGCATGAATCATACTTAATGGATATACCATGACCGAATACATCACAACACCATCATTTTGGTCATGATTAAGCAAAGAACTTAATGTCTCACTCAAAAATACTAAAAAGAAAGTCCAAGAGCCATCAATCCCCATCACGTACACCATTAACAAGCTTCATATTTAACATGCAATGGCATTAACACAAAATCCACCTTGGCCAAATACCATTTCCATGGCATAACAAGGATTTGAACCATGGCTAACATGCACATCAAGTTAGCAACCAAAACAAGCATGAATCTCATGACACAACCTCAAACATACCTTAATCTTGATGCAAGTATAGCCAAATCCCTTCTAGTTCTCTTCTAAACCAAGCATGAAGCAAAAATCCTCCCTTTTTCCTTAGTATTTTCGGCCAAAGAAGAAAAATGGATGAACAAAATTTTCTTTTCTCTTCCACAATGCACGGCAAGGGGGGTTTCACACACACACACATTTTTTCTTTCTTTCTTTATTACCCATACTCATTTGTTTATTGTTTCTCCCTAGTGCACCAACAAAACATGTTTCATGACATGTTTAGCCCATGATTCCTTGTCATGGCGGCCACTTCATGTTAGGGGAAATTTGACATGCAAATCCTTATTTTTGCATGTATTATCAACTAGTCATCCCACATTTCCCCATCATACTTTCAATGTTTACTACTAGGCCCTTTCTAGTGAAATTCACATTTATAACTCTAAATCGAAACATCAAAATGTCACACATGAATTAACACATATTATAGGCATCAAAATAAATTATAAATTATTTTTATGCCTCGGTTTGTGGTCCGAAACCACATCCCGACTAGGGTCAATTTTAGGATGTCACAACTCTCCCCCACTTAGAAATTTTCGTCCCCGAAAATCTTACCGGTAAATAGGCTCGGGTATCGCTCTCTCATAGAGTCCTCAAGTTCCCAAGTGGCTTCTTCAATTCCGTGTTTATGCCACAACACCTTCACTAATGGGATTTTCTTGTTTCGTAGCTCTTTTACTTCACGCATCAGAATGCGAATCGGCTCTTCTTCATAACTCAAATTAGGCTGAACCTCGACCTCAGATGGAGTAATTACGTGCGTCGGGTCAGACCTATATCGTCGAAGCATCGAAACATGGAAAACGCTAGAATCTTTTCGAGCTCGGGGGTAAAATTAATCGACGCCATGGCCCAACTCGTTCGAGATACTTCATACGGACCGATGAACCTCGGACTCAATTTGCCCTTATAGCCAAATCTAAGCACCTTCTTCCAGGTGAGACTTTGAGAAATACCTTGTCTCCAACCCGATATTCAATGTCTTTCCTTTTCAAATCCAAGATACGACTTTTGGCGATCCGTAGCACCTTCAAACTTTCACGAATCACTCGAACTTTTGCTCGGCATCCTTAACCAAATCAACTCGAAGAATTTACCTTCACTAAGTTCACCCGAATAATAGGGTACGGCATTTACGACCGTATAAAGCCTCGTAAGGCGCCATCTTAATACTTGATTGAAAGCTATTGTTGTGCGAATTCAATCAAAGGCGAATCCGTTCCATGAACCACTAAACTCAAGGATACAACATCTCAACATATCCTCGAGTATTTGAATTATCCGTTCGGATTGACCATCGGTTTGGGGTGAAAAGCGGTCTTTGAAATGCAACTTGGTACCCAAAGCTTCTTGAAATTTCTTCCAAAATCGCGAGGTAAATCTCGGATCTCTATCCGACACAATAGAAATCGGTACCCGTGTAATCTCACAACTCGAGAAACGTACAATTCGGCTAGTTTATCCAATGAAAATCCAGACGACGGGATAAAGTGAGCCGACTTAGTCACCTATCAACAACAACCCAAATCGCATCCTTCTTATTAGATGACAATGGCGGCCGGACACAAAGTCCATTGTGACTCGATCCCATTTCCACTCGGGTATCGTGATCGGTGAAGCAATCTCAAGGCACTTGATGTCCGCTTTCACTTGTTGACATATTAAACATCTCGAAACAAAGTCGGAGATGTCCCGTTTCATACCATGCCACCAAAACCGACGTTTCAAATCATTGTACATCTTCAGATTACTCCGGGTGGATTGCCATTCGGCTACAAAGGGCTTCGTTCAAAATTATTGGAATAAGTTCAATTCTTTGGGACACACAGACGACTTCGAACCTCAAACAATCGTCATCATCGATTTGAAATTCCGAGTCCTTGTTCGAACACACTCATCCTGCTTTGCAACCAACTCATCGTCGACTTTCTCGAGCTTCACGAATTTGACGTATCAATAATGGTTTGGCTTTCAATTCAGCTACTAACACATTGTCGGGTAGGATAGACAAGTGTACATTCATCTTCATAAAGCAAATAGTGATTTCGCTTAAGGCATCCGCAACCACATTAGCCCTTCCGGTGATAATCAATGACGAGCTCATAATCTTTTAACAACTCGAGCCATCGCCTTTGTCGCAGATTTAAGTCTCTTTGGGTCATCAAATATTTGAGACTTTTGTGATCCGAATACACATGGCACTTCTCACCAAATAAGTAATGTCGCCATATCTTTAAAGCGAATACGATGGCGACCAATTCGAGATCATGGGTCGGATAATTTTTCTCATGTGGCTTTAATTGCCTCGACGACAGGCCACAACTCGCCCTTCTTGCATCAATACGCAACCCAACCCAAGTAGGGATGCGTCACTATAAATGACAAACTCTTTGCCCGATTCAAGTTACACTAGAATTGGGGCTTCATCAAATAAGCTTTCGGTTGATCGAAACTTTTCCGACATTTCTCCGTCCATTCGAACTTAACATCCCTTTGGGTAACCGTCATTGGCGTGGCTATCGTCGAGAAACCTTTTACAAATCGTCGGTAATAACCGCAAGCCCCAAAAAGCTCCTAACCGGTAACATTCCTTGGTGGTTTCCAATCGACTATGGCGAAATTTTGTTGGGTCCACCACGATACCGATGCGGACACCACGTGCCCCAAAAAGCTAACCTCTTTCAACCAAAATTCACATTTACTGAACTTTGCGTATAACTGCTTATCTCGTAAGATTTGCAACACTAGCCTCAAGTGTTCAGCATGCTCAGTTTCATCTCTCGAATAGACCAAAATGTCATCGATAAATACAACTACGAACCGATCCAAGTATGGCCTGAAAATTCTATTCATTAAATCCATAAACACCGCAGGGGCATTAGTGAGCCCAAACGGCATCACCAAGAATTCGTAGTGACCGTACCTCGTTCTAAAAGCGGTTTTGGGTATGTCCGATTCTCGGACCCTCAACTGATAGTACCCCGACCTCAAATCTATCTTTGAAAACACCGAGGCTCCCTTTAATTGATCAAACAAATCGTCAATTCATGGCAATGGATATTTATTCTTTATCGTCACTTTATTGAGTTGACGATAGTCGATGCACAACCTCATGGTTCCGTCCTTCTTCTTCACAAACAATACGGTGCGCCTCATGGAGAAAAAACTCGGTCGGCGAAACCTCTATCCGTCAATTCTTGCAATTGAACCTTCAATTCCTTTAATTCCGATTAATGCCATACGACACGGGGCTATTGAAATCGGCGTAGTACCGGTACAACCGATGCGAATTCCACTTCTCGAACCGGTGGCAATCCCGTAACTCCTCAGGAAAAACATCTGAATTGTAACACCCCAAACCCGAGACCATCGCCGTGTCGGACAGAGGGTTAACAAACCAAGTTCACATGTTTTTGCCCACCAATTTGACATTTCCAGTCAGGCTGGAAAACTGCGTCACTGTCGCCTTAAAATCATATCTCGAGTTTCAAAACTGGAAACTGGTTTCGTAAATTTTCCTGAATTTAGACTCATATATACATCCATGGATTTATTTCTAGGATTTTTGGTCGGGCCAATTGGTACAGTTTATTAGTTAAAGTTACCCAAGTTACAGGGATCGACTGCTCTGACCTTCGCGCGGTATAACTTGAATATCTCTCTGCACAGGGCTTTAATGCTGGTGTCGTTTGTTTCTAATGAAACTAGACTCAAAATGGAATCTGTACATATAAGGTATATCTCCTAATTCGTTTTGGATAATTTATAGTGAATTTTTAAAGTTGCGACAGGGAACCCAGAAACCATTCTGGCCCTGTCTCACAATAGCTTTAATATCTCTTAACCTGTAACTCCTATGACCGTTTCGTTTCTTCCATATGAAAATAGACTCATCAAGGTTCATTTACATAGCTTATTCACTATTTGATTCCATTCCTATGAATTATGGTGATTTTTCACATTCACGCCACTGCAGCTGGCAGCATCTGTTTTAAGGTAGGACTTACCTATTTGGTAGTCTCCATGATTCAACTAATCTTGCCATACATAGGTTCATATATGATCATTTTAACCATGCCAATGGCTGATCATATGACCAACATTCCCATTTCCAAACCATAGCCACATCATGACCCCAAATATATATACATACAACCCACAATAAGTCTAAGTTCATGCTCCCCTTTTCGAGCCATTTTCGCATGGCCATACATACTTACATTACAACGTATTTAACAAACAAGAGGTAGTCCTATACATGCCATCTCAAGTTCAACCAAAAATTTATACCAAAATGGAGGCTTGATAGTGTGGATGACTTGACTTCAACGATCCCAAATCCGATTGCCTCGAGCGAAATCTAGAAAACTAAGAGCCAAAGCAACGGGTAAGCATTTTATGCTTAGTAAGTCTCAAGGAATATAATGAACTATAATTTACAGCAATACATTCACATAGCCAAATGCATCATTTCATTAATACACATTCTTACTTCATACTTCATCATTGTATAAGTTCGCAAAGCATCAATCAATTCAATAACTGAAATTCATTAGTCGATTGAGCGAATGTTGCTCAAACACGTCGACTTTCCAATGCACATATAACGTACCTTATCCTTTGGGCTGTCCGAGTGTACTAATTAAATTCATTTCAGCAACCAACACTCACCTCCAGCCCAAGATTCTTCGAATATAACCGGATATAATCACGTGCACAAATGCCTTGGTCTTAGCCCGGATAGAATAACTTCAGACGAATGCCTTGGGCCTTAGCCCGGATATAACCACTAGCACAATTGCCTTGGTCTTAACCGGATATAATTTCCAGCATAATTGTCTTCGGCTTAGCCCGGATATCATTCAATTTCTCATGCACACATACATCAATAATCATTGGACATACATATTTCATTTTCGTTACTAAGGCTCAAACACAATTAATATCATTAGCATATTCGCCTTGGGACTTAGCCCGGTGGAATTCAAATACTCATACACACATAATCAATAATCATACACATCCATATTTCATCTCACATAATTCAAGTAAGGTCACTTCTTGAGGACTTACCTCGGATGTTGTCGAACGGCTTTTTCGGCTATTCGATCACCTTTTCCTTCCCTTGTCCAATTGTGGCCCTCTTAGCTCTTGAGCTAATTCAAACAAATTCAATTTATTAAAACCTCATTGTGCTTGCTTATGGCCGAATATGACAAGGATTTTAAATGGTCATATGGCCACTCTTTAGCTTGAATACACAATGGTCATGCACATTTTATACTACATCAAGCAATTCAATACAATTTATTTGAGCATCAAGGAAATGCTAAGGCCTTCAATAGGCTACCCAAGGCGAATATTCATGTACATGTTGAGGTCAATTTTGCACTTAATACCTCACAAAAACAGCATGCAATCTACTAATTTATGCTTTGCACATTGTGGCCCAAAACTTATAATATAGCATCAAGCACTTATATGTGTGCTAGGGTCAATTGTGCTTGCAATTTCACAAGCATTCTTCCACATTTTCTTCTTTAAATCAATATATTCATCACTTAGTTCATAACCAAACATAATGTGCAATCATATATATGCATATATGAGCATGGCCGAATTTTCAAGGTGTCCATAGCCATTCAAAACACAAACTTTTAACTAACATGCAAGAAGCATGAATCAAGCTCAAGAATGCATCATGGCCAAGTATGACAATCATGCTCCTTTTTAACTTTAATCATGATAAAACAAAGAGAAAACTCAAAATCTTACTCATGAGTAGAAAATCCATCATTGCATGCATCATCATCAAGCTTCACACTTAGCATGCAATGGCTTTATCACTATAACAACTTTGGCCAAATACCATTTCCATGGCATACCAAAGATTTGAGCCATGGCTAACATGCACATCAAGTTAGCAACCAAAACATGCATGAAACTCCCAACACAACCTCATACATACCTTAATCTTGATGCAAATTTAGCCAAATCACCTTCTAGATCTCTTCTAAACAAAGGAAATGAAGCAAAAATCCCTTCTTCCTCTTAGTATTTTCGGCCAAAAAGGGAGAG
Source organism: Gossypium arboreum (assembly GCF_025698485.1). Lineage (NCBI taxonomy): Eukaryota > Viridiplantae > Streptophyta > Magnoliopsida > Malvales > Malvaceae > Gossypium > Gossypium arboreum. The sequence goes on from NC_069076.1 coordinate 32,029,644, forward strand.
AGCAAGCATGAACAAATTTTTTTTTTTTGTTTCTCTCTTCTTGGTTGCTGGCAATGGGGTATGCCACTCTCACACACATTTTTTTTTCATTCTTTTCTTACCCATGCTTATTTGTTTACTATTTCTCCCTAATGCCCAACAAAACATGTTTCATGACATGTTTGACCCATATTTCTTTGTCATGGCCGGCCATTACTTGTAGAAAGGGGGAATTTGACATGCAAGTCCATTATTTTGCATGCATGCTTTAATTAGTCATCACCTATTTCCCTATCGTACTTTCAAAGTTCACTACTAAGTCCTTTCTTATAAATTAGCACCTAATTAATAAAAATCGAGACACGAAATATTTACGCATACCAATTCCACATACAATAAGTACGGAATATAACACTTAATTATTCTTGTGACTCGGTTTCGTGGTCCCAAACCACTCTCCGACTAGGGTCACATTCGGGTGTCACAACTCTCCCCACTCAAGAGGTTTTCGTCCCCAAAAGCTTACCGTAAATAGGTTCGGATATCGCTCTCTCATAGAGTTCTCGGTCTCCCAAGTAGCTTCTTCTATCCCGTGCTTGAGCCATAACACTTTCACTAGCGGAACCCGCTTGTTTCGCAACTCTTTCACTTTCGTGATAGGATACGAATTGGTTCTTCCTCATAACTCATATTAGCTTGAATTTCAATTTCGATGGACTAATCACGCATGCGATGGATCGGATCTATAACGTCGAAGCATCGAAACGTGGAAGACATCGTGAACCTTTTGAGTTCGGGGGCAAAATCAAACGATATGCCTTTGGACCGACTCGCTCGATATCTCATATGGCCCAATGAACCTCGGGCTCAACTTGCCCTTACTAATAACTCGAGTATTTTTTTCCAAGGCGATACCTTGAGGAACACTTTATCACCCACCGATACTCGATATCCTTACGCTTCATATCCGCTGCATTTACGACTCGACGATCGAAGGCTATCTTCAAACTTTCACGGATTACTTTCACTTTCTGCTTCGGCATCCCTAATCAAATCCACCCGAAAATCTTGCTTTCACCAAGCTCACCAAAACAATGGTGTACGGCATTTACGCCCGCATAAAGCCTCGTAGGTGCCATCTTAATACTCGATTGAAAGCTGTTGTTGTAAGCGAATTCAATCAACGGCAAATACCGTTCCCATGAACCACTAAACTCGAGGACGCAACATCTTAACATATCTTCAAGTATCTGAATTACCCGCTCGGATTGACCATCGGTTTGGGGGTGAAAGGCGGTGCTGAAATGCAACTTGGTACCCAAAGCTTCTTGCAACTTTTTCCAAAACCGCGAGGTAAATCTCGGATCTCTATCCGACACGATAGAAATAGGCACCCCGTGTAATTTCACAACTGAGAAACGCATAATTCCGCTTAATTTGTCCATTGAAAAATCCGTACGTACGGGGACAAAGTGGGCCGACTTAGTCAATCGATCTACCACGACCCAAACCGCATCCTTCTTACTTGCTGACAATGGCAGTCCGGATACAAAGTCCATTGTGACTCGATCCCATTTCCACTCGGGTATCGTGATTGGCTGAAGTAATCCTGAAGGCACCTGATGTTCCGCTTTCACTTGTTGACATATTAAACATCTTGAAACAAAGTCGGAGATGTCTCGCTTCATACCATGCCACCAAAATCGACGTTTCAAATCATTGTACATCTTCGCACTCCCTCGGTGGATTGCCATTCGGCTACAATGGGCTTCATTCAGAATTATCGAAATGAGTTCAATTCTTTGGGACACACAGACGACTTTTGAACCTCAAACAATCGTCATCGCCGATTTGAAACTCCGAGTCCTTGTTCGAACACACGCAGCCCGCTTTTGCAACCAACTCGTCATCGACTTTCGAGCTTCTCGAATTTGGTGTGTCAATAATGGTTTGGCTTTCATTTCAGCCACTAACACACTGTCGGATCGGATAGACATGTAACACCCCAAAACCCGAGACCATCGCCGTGTCGGACCCGGGTTAACAAACCAAGTTCACATGTTTTTGCCCACCAATTTGACATTTCCAGTCAGGCTGGAAAACTGCATCACTGTCGCCTTAAAATCATATCTCGAGTTTCAAAACTCGGAAACTGGTTTCAAATTTTCCTGAATTTAGACTCATATATCCATCCATGGATTTATTTCTAGGATTTTGGTCGGGCCAATTGGTACAGTTTATTAGTTAAAGTTACCCCTGTTACAGGGATCGACTGCTCCGACCTTCGCGCGGTATAACTTGAATATCTCTCTGTACAGGGCTTTAATTCTGGTTTCGTTTGTTTCTAATGAAACTAGACTCAAAATGGAATCTGTACATATAAGATATATCTCCTAATTCTTTTTGGATAATTTATAGTGAATTTTTAAAGTTGCGACAGGGAACCCAGAAACCATTCTGGCCCTGTCTCACAATAGCTTTAATATCTCTTAACCTGTAACTCCTATGACCGTTTCGTTTCTTCCATATGAAAATAGACTCATCAAGGTTCATTTACATAGCTTATTCACTATCTAATTCCATTCCTATGAATTTTGGTGATTTTTCACATTCACGCCACTGCAGCTGGCAGCATCTGTTTTAAGATAGGACTCACCTATTTGGTGGTCTCCATGATTCAACTAGCCTTACCATACATAGGTTCATATATGATCATTTTAACCGTGCCAATGGCTGATCATATGACCAACATTCTCATTTCAAGCCATAGCCACATCATGACACAAAATATATACATACAACCCACAATTAGTCTAAGTTCATACTTCCTTTTCGAGCCATTTTCGCATCGGCCGTACATACTTACATTACAACATATTTAACAAACAAGGGGTAGTCCTATACATGCCATCTCAAGTTCAAACAAAATTTATACCAAAATGGAGGCTTGATAGTGTGGATGACTTCGACTTCAACGATCCCAAACCGATTGCCTCGAGCGAAATCTAGAAAACTAAGAGCCAAAGCAACGGGTAAGCATTTTTATGCTTAGTAAGTCTCAAGGAATATAATGAACTATAATTTACAGCAATACATTCACATAGCCAAATGCATCATTTCATTAATACACATTCTTACTTCATACTTCATCATTATATAAGTTCGCAAAGCATCAATCAATTCAATAACTGAAATTCATTAGTCGATTGAGCGAATGTTGCTCAAACACGCCGACTTTCCAATGCACATATAACGTACCTTATCCTTTGGGCTGTCCGAGTGTACTAATTAAATTCATTTCAGCAACCAACACTCACCTCCAGCCCAAGATTCTTCGAATATAACCGGATATAATCAAGTGCACAAATGCCTTCGGTCTTAGCCCGGATAGAATAACTCGCACGAATGCCTTCGGTCTTAGCCGGATATAACCACTAGCACAATTGCCTTCGGTCTTAACCCGGATATAATTTCCAGCATAATTGTCTTCGGCTTAGCCCGGATATCATTCAATTTCTCATGCACACATACATCAATAATCATTGGACATACATATTTCATTTTCAAGCATTAAGGCTCAAACACAATTAATATCATTAGCATATTCGCCGGACTTAGCCGGGTGGAATTCAAATACTCATACACACCTAATCAATAATCATACACATCCATATTTCATCTCACATAATTCAAGTAAGGTCACTTGAGGACTTACCTCGGATGTTGTCGAACGGCTTTTTCGGCTATTCGATCACCTTTTCCTTCCCTTGTCCAATTGTGGCCCTCTCGGCTCTTGAGCTAATTCAAACAAATTCAATTTATTAAAACCTCATTGTGCTTGCTTATGGCCGAATATGACAAGGATTTTAGATGGTTATATGGCGCTCTTTAGCTTGAATACACAATGGTCATGCACATTTTATACTACATCAAGCAATTCAATACAATTTGTTTGAACATCAAGGAAATGCTAAGGCCTTCAATGGGCTACCCAAGGCCTAATATTCATGTACATGTTGAGGTCAAAATTTGCACTTAATACCTCACAAAAACAGCATGCAATCTACTAATTAATGCTTGCACATTGTGGCCCAAAACTTATAATATAGCATCAAGCACTTATATGTGTGCTAGGCGAATTGTGCTTGCAATTTCACAAGCATTCTTCCACATTTTCTTCTTTAAATCAATATATTCATCACTTAGTTCACAACCAAACATAATGTGCAATCATATATATGCATATATGAGCATGGCGAATTTTCAAGGTGTCCATAGCCATCCAAAACACAAACTTTTAACTAACATGCAAGAAGCATGAATCATGCTCAAGAATGCATCATGGCCAAGTATGACAATCATGCTCCTTTTCAACTTTAATCATGATAAAACAAAGAGAAAACTCAAAATCTTACTCATGAGTAGAAAATCCATCATTGCATGCATCATCATCAAGCTTCACACTTAGCATGCAATGGCTTTATCACTATAACAACTTTGGCCAAATACCATTTCCATGGCATACCAAAGATTTGAGCCATGGCTAACATGCACATCAAGTTAGCAACCAAAACATGCATGAAACTCCCAACACAACCTCATACATACCTTAATCTTGATGCAAACTTAGCCAAATCTCCTTCTAGATCTCTTCCAAGCCAAGCATGAAGCAAAAATCCTCCCCCTTTCCCTTAGTAATTTCGCCAAGAAGATGAGAAAGGATGAACAAATTTTCTTTTCTTTCCTTAGTACATTCGCCAAGCCTATGGAGAAGAATGAACATTTTTTTTCTCTTGTTTTTTTTCATACTCTTATTTTATCATTTCTAACATCATCCATTAGTAAAACATGTTGGGAACATGTTTTCCTTGCCCATAATTTGTCATGGCCGGCCATTCACCTTAGGGAATGGGATAATTGACATGCAACTCCATTTATTTCACTTTATGCATTATTAGGCCACTTAAAAATACACCTATCACATTTTCAAGTCTTAGCACATGGGTCCTTTCTTAATAATTAGCACCTAATTAATAAAAATCGAGACACTAAATATTTACGCATACCAATTCCACATACAATAAGCACGGAATATAACACTTAATTATTCTTGTGACTCGGTTTCGTGGTCCCGAAACCACTCTCCGACTAGGGTCACATTAGGGTGTCACAACTCTCCCCACTCAAGAGATTTTCGCCCCTAAAAGCTTACCGGTAAATAGGTTGGATATCGCTCTCTCATTGAGTTCTCGGTCTCCCAAGTAGCTTCTTCTATCCCTGCTTGAGCCATAACACTTTCACTAGCGGAACCCGCTTGTTTATAACTCTTTCACTTTCGTGATAGGATACGAATTGGTTCTTCCTCATAACTCATATTAGCTTGAATTTCAATTTCGATGGACTAATCACGTGCGATGGATCGGATCTATAACGTCAAGCATCGAAACGTGGAAGACATCGTGAACCTTTTGAGTTCGGGGGCAAAATCAAACGATATGCCATTGGACCGATTCGCCTCGATATCTCATATGGCCCAATGAACCTCGGGCTCAACTTGCCCTTACGGTAGAACTCGAGTATTTTTTTCCAAGGCGATACCTTGAGGAACACTTTATCACCCACCGATACTCGATATCCTTACGCTTCATATCCGCGCATTTACCGACGATCGAAGGCTATCTTCAAACTTTCACGGATTACTTTCACTTTCATTCGCATCCCTAATCAAATCCACCGAAAATCTTGCTTTCACCAAGCTCACCAAAACAATGGTGTACGGCATTTACGCCGTACAAAGCCTCGTAGGGTGCCATCTTAATACTCGATTGAAAGTGTTGTTGTAAGCGAATTCAATCAACGGCAAATACCGCTCCCATGAACCACTAAACTCGAGGACGCAACATCTTAACATATCCTCAAGTATCTGAATTACCCGCCGGATTGACCATCGGTTTGGGGGTGGAAGGCGGTCTTTGAAATGCAACTTGGTACCCAAAGCTTCTTGCAACTTTTTCCAAAACGCGAGGTAAATCTCGGATCTCTATCCCACACGATAGAAATAGGCACCCGTGTAATTTCACAACTGAGAAACGTACAATTCCGCTTAATTTGTCCATTGAAAAATCCGTGCGACGACGGGACAAAGTGGGCCGACTTAGTCAATCGATCTACCACGACCCAAACCGCGTCCTTCTTACTTGTCGACAATGGCGGTCCGGATACAAAGTCCATTGTGACTCGATCCCATTTCCACTCGGGTATCGTGATTGGTCAAGTAATCTCAAGGCACCGATGTTCCGCTTTCACTTGTTGACATATTAAACATCTTGAAACAAAGTCTGAGATGTCTCGCTTCATACCATGCCACCAAAATCGACGTTTCAAATCATTGTACATCTTCATTACTCCCGTGGATTGCCATTCGGCTACAATGGGCTTCATTCTGAATTATCGAAATGAGTTCAATTCTTTGGGACACACAGACGACTTTTGAACCTCAAACAATCGTCATCGTCGATTTGAAACTCCGAGTCCTTGTTCGAACACACGCAGCCTCGCTTTTGCAACCAACTCGTCATCGACTTTCGAGCTTCTCGAATTTGGTGTGTCAATAATGGTTTGGCTTTCATTTCAGCCACTAACACACCTGTCGGATCGGATAGACAAGTGCACATTCATCGTCGTAAAGTGAATAACGATTTACGACTCAAGGCATCCGCAACTACATTCGCCTTTCCCGTGATAGTCAATGATCACTCATAATCCTTTAATGTACTCGAGCCAACGTCTTTGTCGCAGATTTAAGTCTCGTTGGGTCATCAAATACTTGAGACTTTTGTGATCCGAGTATACATGGCACCTTTCACCAAATAAGTAATGTCGCCAAATCTTTAAGGCGAATACGATGGCGCCAATTCGAGATCATGAGTCGGATAGTTTTTCTCATGTGGCTTTAATTGCCTCGACGCACAGGCCACAACTCGACCTTCTTGCATTAATACGCAACCTAACCCAAGTAGAGAGGCGCTATAGATGACAAACTCCTTGCGGACTCGGGTTGCACTAGAATTGGGGCTTCACCAAATAAGTTTTCATTGATCGAAGCTTTTTGGCATTTCTCCGTCCATTCAACTTAACATCCTTTTGGAGTAGCTTCGTCATCGGCGTGGCTATCGTTGAGAAGCCTTTACAAATCGTCGAGTAACCCAAGAAGCCCCAAAAAGCTTGAACCTCAAGAATATTTCTCGGAGGCTTCCAATTTAGTATGGCTGAAATTTTATTCGGTCGACTCGAATACCCGATCGCGAATACCACATGACCCAAGAAGCTTACCTCTCTTAACCGTAACTCACACTTGCTGTGAACTTAGCATATAATTGCTTGTCCCGTAAAATTTGCAAAGACTAACCGCAGGTGTTCAAGATGTTCGGTCTCATTTCTTGAATAGACCAAGATGTCATCAATGAACACGACTACTTAATCGATCCAAATATGGTCTAAAGATCCGATTCATTAAGTCCATAAATACCGCATAGGGCATTAGTGAGCCCAAACGGCATCACTAGGAACTCATAGTGACCATATCTCGCTCAAGGCGCCTTGGGCACGCCTCAATCTCGGATTCGCAATTGATAGTAGCCCGATCTCAAATCTATTTTCGAGAACACCGAGGCTCCCTTCGCTTGATCGAACAAGTCATCAATACGCGGCAACGGATATTTGTTCTTTATCGTCGCTTTGTTAAGTCGACGATAGTCGATGCATAGTCGCATGGTTCCATCCTTCTTCTTCACGAACAACACCGGCGCACCCAAAGGCGAAAAACTTCAGGCGAGCAAAACCTCTATCCACCAATTCTTGCAACCGAGTTTTCAACTCCTTCAATTCCGTTGGTGCCATACGATACGGAGCTATCGAAATTGGGGTGGTACCAGTACCAATTCGATGCCAAATTCTATTTTCGAGCATGTGGTAAACCCGGCAATTCTTGGGAAAACATCCGGTATTCACAAACCACGGGCACAGATTCGGGTTTCTTCTCGATTCCTTGTCATCGAAAGCACGACGCAAGGTACGCTTCGCACCCTTTTCTTACATATTTCGGGCCAACATCGGCTGATATTACAAAATGGCAACCCTTTTAAGTCCGTGGACTCAACCCGAATTATTTCATTATTCGCAAGCACCTCAAATCGATAGTCTTGCTCTTGCAATTTACAACGCATCGATCGCATGGTCAACCAATCCAAACCAAGAATAACATCGAACTCATCGAACGGCAAAAGCATCAAGTCCGCCGAAAACAAGAACCTCGGAACCCTAGGGGACTTTTCTTGCACACTTTGTTAACAAGCACGTAATGACCCAAGGGTTTGACACCGAATTACAAACTCAAGAGACTCAATGGGCAAAGTCTTCTTTGGATGCTAAGGTTTCATATATATGAATGAGTAGAACGGGGTCAATCAAAGCAATTACATTTGTATTGAAAAGAGTGAAAGTACCGGTAATAACATCCGAGAGGCAAGATCCTCAAGGCGTGCACAGTATGGCATAAGTCCTAGCAGAGCACGAGCCTCGAGATCGATGGTAGCATCTCTAGATCCTCTCTCGACCGCCAATCGACATTGCCCATATTTCTAGGTGGTCTACCTCGAGCAATGGTAGCACCCGGTTTGCACTCGACTTGCATTCTGTTCAGTGCATCCTCGGGCAATCCTTCATAAAGTGGTCGGCCGATCCACACTTATAGCGGAGCGATCACGAAACCAACAGCTCCCGAATGCCATTTGCCACAATGTGGACACTCCGCCCTCTCTCGGCGATCATTTCCGCCACCGCGATCGAGGTGACTCTGTGGTCACAGGGTCGATCGCGTCCTCGCCTAGAAAAGCCCTAAACGCTCTAGACCGCTCGCATCATCTCGAAATCTCTTCGATGCTTGTTGAAGAGACTTTCCGAGGACCTCTTTCGAATTCTCCAATCCCCACATCAGCTTTTTGTTTCTCCTTTCTAAGCTCTTCGGCTTTACAAGCTCGCTCAACAAGTACTACGAACTCGTATCTCGAGAATGCCAACAAACATCCTTATATCATCATTCAGCCCATCCTCGAGCGTTTACATAATAGCCCGGACGAAATGCATTCTCACAGCGTCTGGCTAAGCCTCACAAACTTTCGTTCAGAGTCAGAATCGGACATAGAACCTTGCTTAAGATCAAGGAACTCCCTCCGCTTTTGGTCGATGAATCTCTCGGTCGATATACTTTTTTTGAACTTCGGTTAGAAAGAATTCCCAAGTCACTTGCTCTCTAGGCACCACAAGTCGAGTACTCCACCAATAGTAGGCGGACTCGCAGAGCAAGGAGATGGTACACTTTAAGCACTCATCGGGTGTACAGGATAGCTCATCAAGCACCTGGATAGTGTTATCTAACCATAATTCAGCTCGCTCGGCATCATCATCATCCGTAGCCTTAAATTCAGTGGCCCCATGTTTTCAATCCTATCGATTGGGGCTTACGACCTTATTGGGTCGATCCAACGGAGGTATCGTGAGAGTGAGGGGTTGCATCCGTCGGGAATGGAGGTGGTGGAACAGCCGTGTTGGTTCGAATGTATTGATTAAACCATTCGCTCATCACACTATAAAAGGCTTGCCTAGCCTCATCATTAGGATTACTGGCCATAGGTTGAGAGTCCATGGCCGCTGTCCCTTGCGCTGAGCAGCGCCACACTCTCCACATCATCACTATCGCTTTCGGTTGGGATCGGGATCCATTGCTATAAACAAACATGAAGTCAAATTGTCGAATTCATCACACTATCGATTCATCATTTAATGGCATGTATAGCTAGACCTCAAACACATCACGGTAGTCCTAGAATCGACTAAACCGTGGCTCGATACCAATAAAATTGTAACACCCCAAACCCGAGACCATCGCCGGTGTCGGACCCGGGGGTTAACAAACCAAGTTCACATGTTTTTGCCCACCAATTTGACATTTCCAGTCAGGCTGGAAAACTGCATCACTGTCGCCTTAAAAATCATATCTCGAGTTTCAAAACTCGGAAACTGGTTTCGTAAATTTTCCCTGAATTTAGACTCATATATCCATCCATGGATTTATTTCTAGGATTTTTGGTCGGGCCAATTGGTACAGTTTATTAGTTAAAGTTACCCCTGTTACAGGGATCGACTGCTCCGACCTTCGCGCGGTATAACTTGAATATCTCTCTGTACAGGGCTTTAATTCTGGTGTCGTTTGTTTCTAATGAAACTAGACTCAAAATGGAATCTGTACATATAAGATATATCTCCTAATTCTTTTGGATAATTTATAGTGAATTTTTAAAGTTGCGACAGGGAACCCAGAAACCATTCTGGCCCTATCTCACAATAGCTTTAATATCTCTTAACCTGTAACTCCTATGACCGTTTCTGTTTCTTCCATATGAAAATAGACTCATCAAGGTTCATTTACATAGCTTATTCACTATCTAATTCCATTCCTATGAATTTTGGTGATTTTTCACATTCACGCCACTGCAGCTGGCAGCATCTGTTTTAAGATAGGACTCACCTATTTGGTGGTCTCCATGATTCAACTAGCCTTACCATACATAGGTTCATATATGATCATTTTAACCGTGCCAATGGCTGATCATATGACCAACATTCTCATTTCCAAGCCATAGCCACATCATGACACAAAATATATACATACAACCCACAATTAGTCTAAGTTCATACTTCCTTTTCGAGCCATTTTCGCACGGCCGTACATACTTACATTACAACATATTTAACAAACAAGGGGTAGTCCTATACATGCCATCTCAAGTTCAAACAAAATTTATACCAAAATGGAGGCTTGATAGTGTGGATGACTTCGACTTCAACGATCCCAAATCCGATTGCCTCGAGTTTAAATCTAGAAAACTAAGAGCCAAAGCAACGGGTAAGCATTTTTATGCTTAGTAAGTCTCAAGGAATATAATGAACTATAATTTACAGCAATACATTCACATAGCCAAATGCATCATTTCATTAATACACATTCTTACTTCATACTTCATCATTATATAAGTTCGCAAAGCATCAATCAATTCAATAACTGAAATTCATTAGTCGATTGAGCGAATGTTGCTCAAACACGCCGACTTTCCAATGCACATATAACGTACCTTATCCTTTGGGCTGTCCGAGTGTACTAATTAAATTCATTTCAGCAACCAACACTCACCTCCAGCCCAAGATTCTTCGGAATATAACCGGATATAATCAAGTGCACAAATGCCTTCGGGTCTTAGCCGGATAGAATAACTCGCACGAATGCCTTTGGTCTTAGCCGGATATAACCACTAGCACAATTGCCTTCGGGTCTTAACCCGGATATAATTTCCAGCATAATTGTCTTCGGGCTTAGCCCGGATATCATTCAATTTCTCATGCACACATACATCAATAATCATTGGACATACATATTTCATTTTCGTTACTAAGGCTCAAACACAATTAATATCATTAGCATATTCGCTTCGGGACTTAGCCCGGTGGAATTCAAATACTCATACACACCTAATCAATAATCATACACATCCATATTTCATCTCACATAATTCAAGTAAGGTCACTTCTTGAGGACTTACCTCGGATGTTGTCGAACGGCTTTTTCGGCTATTCGATCACCTTTTCCTTCCCCTTGTCCAATTGTGGCCCTCTCGGCTCTTGAGCTAATTCAAACAAATTCAATTTATTAAAACCTCATTGTGCTTGCTTATGGCCGAATATGACAAGGATTTTAGATGGTTATATGGCCGCTCTTTAGCTTGAATACACAATGGTCATGCACATTTTATACTACATCAAGCAATTCAATACAATTTGTTTGAACATCAAGGAAATGCTAAGGCCTTCAATGGGCTACCCAAGGCCGAATATTCATGTACATGTTGAGGTCAAAATTTGCACTTAATACCTCACAAAAACAGCATGCAATCTACTAATTAATGCTTGCACATTGTGGCCCAAAACTTATAATATAGCATCAAGCACTTATATGTGTGCTAGGCCGAATTGTGCTTGCAATTTCACAAGCATTCTTCCACATTTTCTTCTTTAAATCAATATATTCATCACTTAGTTCACAACCAAACATAATGTGCAATCATATATATGCATATATGAGCATGGCGAATTTTCAAGGTGTCCATAGCCATCCAAAACACAAACTTTTAACTAACATGCAAGAAGCATGAATCATGCTCAAGAATGCATCATGGCCAAGTATGACAATCATGCTCCTTTTCAACTTTAATCATGATAAAACAAAGAGAAAACTCAAAATCTTACTCATGAGTAGAAAATCCATCATTGCATGCATCATCATCAAGCTTCACACTTAGCATGCAATGGCTTTATCACTATAACAACTTTGGCCAAATACCATTTCCATGGCATACCAAAGATTTGAGCCATGGCTAACATGCACATCAAGTTAGCAACCAAAACATGCATGAAACTCCCAACACAACCTCATACATACCTTAATCTTGATGCAAACTTAGCCAAATCTCCTTCTAGATCTCTTCCAAGCCAAGCATGAAGCAAAAATCCTCCCCTTTTCCCTTAGTAATTTCGCCAAGAAGATGAGAAAGGATGAACAAATTTTTCTTTTCTTTCCTTAGTACATTCGCCAAGCCTATGGAGAAGAATGAACATTTTTTTCTCTTGTTTTTTTTCATACTCTTATTTTATCATTTCTAACATCATCCATTAGTAAAACATGTTGGGAACATGTTTTCCTTGCCCATAATTTGTCATGGCCGGCCATTCACCTTAGGGAATGGGATAATTGACATGCAACTCCATTTATTTCACTTTATGCATTATTAGGCCACTTAAAATACACCTATCACATTTTCAAGTCTTAGCACATGGGTCCTTTCTTAATAATTAGCACCTAATTAATAAAAATCGAGACACGAAATATTTACGCATACCAATTCCACATACAATAAGCACGGAATATAACACTTAATTATTCTTGTGACTCGGTTTCGTGGTCCCGAAACCACTCTCCGACTAGGGTCACATTAGGGGTGTCACAAGACAAGTGCACATTCATCGCTCGTAAAGTGAATAACGATTTACGACTCAAGGCATCCGCAACTACATTCGCCTTTCCCGGTGATAGTCAATGATCAGCTCATAATCCTTTAACATTTCGAGCCAACGCGTCTTTGTCGCAGATTTAAGTCTCGTTGGGTCATCAAATACTTGAGACTTTTGTGATCCGAGTATACATGGCACCTTTCACCAAATAAGTAATGTCGCCAAATCTTTAAGGCGAATACGATGGCGGCCAATTCGAGATCATGAGTCGGATAATTTTTCTCATGTGGCTTTAATTGCCTCGACGACAGGCCACAACTCGACCTTCTTGCATTAATACGCAACCTAACCCAAGTAGAGAGGCGTCGCTATAGATGACAAACTCCTTGCGGACTCGGGTTGCACTAGAATTGGGGCTTCACCAAATAAGTTTTCAGTTGATCAAGCTTTTTGGCATTTCTCCGTCCATTCGAACTTAACATCCTTTTGGAGTAACCGTCATCGGCGTGGCTATCGTTGAGAAGCCTTTACAAATCGTCGGTAGTAACCGCAAGCCCAAAAAGCTTCAACCTCAAGTAATATTTCTGAGGCTTCCAATTTAGTATGGCTGAAATTTTATTCGGCCGACTCGAATACCCGGATGCAGATACCACATGACCCAAGAAGCTTACCTCTCTTAACCGTAACTCACACTTGCTGAACTTAGCATATAATTGCTTGTCCCGTAAAATTTGCAAAGACTAACCGCAGTGTTCAAGATGTTCGGTCTCATTTCTTGAATAGACCAAGATGTCATCAATGAACACGACCACGAATCGATCCAAATATGGTCTAAAGATTCGATTCATTAAATCCATAAATACCGTAGGGCATTAGTGAGCCCAAACGGCATCACCAGAACTCATAGTGACCATATCTCGCTCAAGGCGCCTTGGGCACGCCTCAATCTCGGATTCGCAATTGATAGTAGCCCGATCTCAAATCTATTTTCGAGAACACCGAGGCTCCTTCGCTTGATCGAACAAGTCATCAATACGTGGCAACGGATATTTGTTCTTTATCGCCGCTTTGTTAAGTCGACGATAGTCGATGCATAGTCGCATGGTTCCATCCTTCTTCTTCACGAACAACACCGCGCACCCAAGGCGAAAAACTCGGCGCAGCAAAACCTCTATCCACCAATTCTTGCAACCGAGTTTTCAACTCCTTCAATTCGTTGGTGCCATACGATACGGAGCTATCGAAATGGGGTGGTACCAGTACCAATTCGATGCCAAATTCTATTTCTCGAACAGTGGTAAACCCGCAATTCTTCGTGGAAAACATCCGGTATTCACAAACCACGCACGATTCGAAGTTTCTTCTCCGATTCCTTGTCATCGAGTACGACGCAAGGTACGCCGCACCCTTTTCTTACATATTTCGGGCCAACATCGCCGATATTACAATTGGCAACCCTTTAAGTCCGTGGACTCAACCCGAATTATTTCATTATTCGCAAGACCTCAAATCGATAGTCTTGCTTTGCAATTTACAACCGATCGTGCATGGTCAACCAATCCAAACCAAGAATAACATCGAACTCATCGAATGGCAAAAGCATTAAGTCCGCCGGAAAACAAGAACCTCGGAACACTAGGGGACTTTTCTTGCACACTTTGTTAACAAGCACGTAATGACCCAAGGGTTTGACACCGAATTACAAACTCAAGAGACTCAATGGGCAAAGTCTTATGGATGCTAAGGTTTCACATATATAAGAATGAGTAGAACTGTGGTCAATCAAAGCAATTACATTTGTATTGAAAAGAGTGAAAGTACCGGTAATAACATCCGGAGAGGCAAGATCCTCGGCGTGCTGCTGTATGGCATAAGTCCTAGCAGAGCACGAGCCTCGTGATCTGATGGTAGCATCTCTAGATCCTCTCGACCGCCAACGACATTGCCCATATTTCTAGGTGGCCTACCTCGAGCAAAGGGTAGCACCCGGGTTTGCACTCGACTTGCATTCTGCTCATGCATCCTCGGGCAATCCTTCATAAAATGGTCGGCCGATCCACACTTATAGCAGGAGCGATCACGAAACCAACAGCTCCCTCAATGCCATTTGCCACAATGTGGACACTCCGTCCTCTCTACGATCATTTCCGCCACCAAGAATCGAGGTGACTCGTGTGGTCACAGGGGTCGATCGCGTCCTCGTCTAGAAAATCCCAAACGCCTCTAGACCGGCTCGCATCATCTCGAAATCTCTTCGATGCTTGTTGAAGAGACTTTCCGAGGACCTCTTCGAATTCTCCAATCCCCACATCAGCTTTTTGTTTCTCCTTTCTAAGCTCTTCGACTTTACAAGCTCGCTCAACAAGTACTACGAACTCTCAGATCTCGAGAATGCCAACAAACATCCTTATATCATCATTCAGCCCATCCTCAAGCGCTTGCACATAATAGCTTCGGACGAAATGCATTCTCGCTGCATCGGCTAAGCCTCACAAACTTCCGTTCAGTAGTCGGTAGCGGACATAGAACCTTGCTTAAGATCAAGGAACTCCCTCCGCTTTTGGTCGATGAATCTCGACCGATATACTTTTTTCGAACTCGGTTAGAAAGAATTCCCAAGTCACTTGCTCTCTAGGCACCACGAAGTCGAGTACTCCACCAATAGTAGGCGGACTCGCGTAGCAAGGAGATGGTACACTTTAAGCACTCATCGGGTGTATGGGATAGCTCATCAAGCACCCGGATAGTGTTATCTAACCATAATTCAGCTCGCTCGGCATCATCATCATCCGTAGCCTTAAATTCAAGTGGCCCCATGTTTTCAATCCTATCGATGGGGCTTACCCGACCTTATTGGGTCGGCCACGGAGGTATTGTAGGTGCGGGGTTGCATTCGTCGGGAATGGAGGTGGTGGAACAGCCGTGTTGGTTCGAATGTATTGATTAAACCATTCGCTCATCACACTATAAAAGGCTTGCTTAGCCTCGTCATTAGGATTGCTGGCCATAGGTTGAGAGTCCGCCGGCGCTGTCCCCTCGCGCCGGAGCAGCGCCACACTCTCCACATCGTCAGCTATCGCTCGGTTGGGATCGGGATCCATTGCTATAAACAAACATGAAGTCAAATTGTCGAATTCATCACACTATCGATTCATCATTTAATGGCATGTATAGCTAGACCTCAAACACATCACGGTAGTCCTAGAATCGACTAAACCGTGGCTCGATACCAATAAAATTGTAACACCCCAAACCCGAGACCATCGCGGTGTCGGACCCGAGGGTTAACAAACCAAGTTCACATGTTTTTGCCCACCAATTTGACATTTCCAGTCAGGCTGGAAAACTGCGTCACTGTCGCCTTAAAATCATATCTCGAGTTTCAAAACTCGGAAACTGGTTTCGTAAATTTTCCTGAATTTAGACTCATATATACATCCATGGATTTATTTCTAGGATTTTGGTCGGGCCAATTGGTACAGTTTATTAGTTAAAGTTACCCAAGTTACAGGGATCGACTGCTCTGACCTTCGCGCGGTATAACTTGAATATCTCTCTGCACAGGGCTTTAATGTTGGTGTCGTTTGTTTCTAATGAAACTAGACTCAAAATGGAATCTTTACATATAAGGTATATCTCCTAATTCTTTTTGGATAATTTATAGTGAATTTTTAAAGTTGCGACAGGGAACCCAGAAACCATTCTGGCCCTGTCTCACAATAGCTTTAATATCTCTTAACCTGTAACTCCTATGACCGTTTCGTTTCTTCCATATGAAAATAGACTCATCAAGGTTCATTTACATAGCTTATTCACTATTTGATTCCATTCCTATGAATTATGGTGATTTTTCACATTCACGCCACTGCAGCTGGCAGCATCTGTTTTAAGGTAGGACTTACCTATTTGGTAGTCTCCATGATTCAACTAATCTTGCCATACATAGGTTCATATATGATCATTTTAACCATGCCAATGGCTGATCATATGACCAACATTCCCATTTCCAAACCATAGCCACATCATGACCCCAAATATATATACATACAACCCACAATAAGTCTAAGTTCATGCTCCCTTTTCGAGCCATTTTCGCATGGCCATACATACTTACATTACAACGTATTTAACAAACAAGAGGTAGTCCTATACATGCCATCTCAAGTTCAACCAAAATTTATACCAAAATGGAGGCTTGATAGTGTGGATGACTTGACTTCAACGATCCCAAATCCGATTGCCTCGAGCTTAAATCTAGAAAACTAAGAGCCAAAGCAACGGGTAAGCATTTTTATGCTTAGTAAGTCTCAAGGAATATAATGAACTATAATTTACAGCAATACATTCACATAGCCAAATGCATCATTTCATTAATACACATTCTTACTTCATACTTCATCATTGTATAAGTTCGCAAAGCATCAATCAATTCAATAACTGAAATTCATTAGTCGATTGAGCGAATGTTGCTCAAACACGCCGACTTTCCAATGCACATATAAGGTACCTTATCCTTTGGGCTGTCCGAGTGTACTAATTAAATTCATTTCAGCAACCAACACTCACCTCCAGCCCAAGATTCTTCGAATATAACCGGATATAATCACGCACAAATGCCTTTGGTCTTAGCCCGGATAGAATAACTTCAGACGAATGCCTTCGGCCTTAGCCCGATATAACCACTAGCACAATTGCCTTCGGTCTTAACCCGGATATAATTTCCAGCATAATTGTCTTCGGCTTAGCCCGGATATCATTCAATTTCTCATGCACACATACATCAATAATCATTGGACATACATATTTCATTTTCGTTACTAAGGCTCAAACACAATTAATATCATTAGCATATTCGCGCCGGACTTAGCCCGGTGGAATTCAAATACTCATACACACATAATCAATAATCATACACATCCATATTTCATCTCACATAATTCAAGTAAGGTCACTTCTTGAGGACTTACCTCGGATGTTGTCGAACGGCTTTTTCGGCTATTCGATCACCTTTTCCTTCCCTTGTCCAATTGTGGCCCTCTTAGCTCTTGAGCTAATTCAAACAAATTCAATTTATTAAAACCTCATTGTGCTTGCTTATGGCGAATATGACAAGGATTTTAAATGGTCATATGGCCACTCTTTAGCTTGAATACACAATGGTCATGCACATTTTATACTACATCAAGCAATTCAATACAATTTATTTGAGCATCAAGGAAATGCTAAGGCCTTCAATAGGCTACCCAAGGCGAATATTCATGTACATGTTGAGGTCAATTTTGCACTTAATACCTCACAAAACAGCATGCAATCTACTAATTTATGCTTTGCACATTGTGGCCCAAAACTTATAATATAGCATCAAGCACTTATATGTGTGCTAGGCAATTGTGCTTGCAATTTCACAAGCATTCTTCCACATTTTCTTCTTTAAATCAATATATTCATCACTTAGTTCATAACCAAACATAATGTGCAATCATATATATGCATATATGAGCATGGCGAATTTTCAAGGTGTCCATAGCCATTCAAAACACAAACTTTTAACTAACATGCAAGAAGCATGAATCAAGCTCAAGAATGCATCATGGCCAAGTATGACAATCATGCTCCTTTTAACTTTAATCATGATAAAACAAAGAGAAAACTCAAAATCTTACTCATGAGTAGAAAATCCATCATTGCATGCATCATCATCAAGCTTCACACTTAGCATGCAATGGCTTTATCACTATAACAACTTTGGCCAAATACCATTTCCATGGCATACCAAAGATTTGAGCCATGGCTAACATGCACATCAAGTTAGCAACCAAAACATGCATGAAACTCCCAACACAACCTCATACATACCTTAATCTTGATGCAAATTTAGCCAAATCACCTTCTAGATCTCTTCTAAACAAAGGAAATGAAGCAAAAATCCTTCTTCCTCTTAGTATTTTCGGCCAAAAAGGAGAGAGCAAGCATGAACAAATTTTTTTTTTTTGTTTCTCTCTTCTTGGTTGCACGGCAATGGGGTATGCCACTCTCTCACACACATTTTTTTTTTCATTCTTTTCTTACCCATGCTTATTTGTTTACTATTTCTCCCTAATGCCCAACAAAACATGTTTCATGACATGTTTGACCCATATTTCTTTGTCATGGCGGCCATTACTTGTAGAAAGGGGAATTTGACATGCAAGTCCATTATTTTGCATGCATGCTTTAATTAGTCATCACCTATTTCCCTATCGTACTTTCAAAGTTCACTACTAAGTCCTTTCTTATAAATTAGCACCTAATTAATAAAAATCGAGACACGAAATATTTACGCATACCAATTCCACATACAATAAGTACGGAATATAACACTTAATTATTCTTGTGACTCGGTTTCGTGGTCCCGAAACCACTCTCCGACTAGGGTCACATTCGGGGTGTCACATGAATACTCACAAACCACTGGTACCGATTCGAGTTTCCTTTCCGTCTCTTTACTTCCAAACACATACGCAAGGTATGTTTCACACCCCTTTTCACATACCTCCAAGCGGTCATAGAAGATATTATCGGCGCTCCTTTTAAATCAAGAGACTCGACTCGGACTACCTCATTATTTGCACTCCTCAAATCAATGGTTTTCCTTTTGCATCCACCATCGCATCATGTACGGCCACCAATCCATACCAAGAATAACATCGAATTCATTAAATGGTAGAAGCATCGATCGGCCGAAAACAGATTCTCGAATTATTGGGGGCATCTCTTGCACACTTTATCAACGAGTACGATCGACCCAAAGGGTTTGACACTGAATTATGAACTCGAGAGACTCAACAGTAGAGTCTTATTGGATGCTAAGGTTTCACATACATATGAATGAGTAGAGGGGTCAATCAATGCAATCACACTAGTATCAAAGAGAGTAAAAGTACCGGTGATAACGTCGGGGAGGATGCCTCCTCGTGCGCGGATGGCATATGCTCTAGCAGGAGTACGGGTCTCGGATCGGACAACCAGATTAGAGGCTCCTCTCGATTACCACCCCTACCTCCAGAGATTCTCGGGGCCTACCTCCGGCCGTCGTTCCACTAGGTCTTGCACCTTGCGTCTTATTCCTCTCATCTAGCTCCGCAATCTCTAATGAAGTGGTCCTTGAACCGCATCCATAACAGCCCTATTAATGACTTACCCCAACATTCACCTAGGTGTCGCCTTCCACATTGGGGGCATTCAGGTCTCTCTTGACGATTATTGCCCACACTAGCTATCAAGTAGCTCGGAGTCCATCAATGGTGGGGCTCTAATGGAAATTCCCGCATCGTCCTCGACTTCATGGTGTCCTCCCCGAACCTCTTTACAGCCGAGAACGGAGCTTTACTCGTCGATCTTTTACGGTAATCTCTTGCTTTAAATTCAGCCTTCTTCTTCTCCTTCCCAAGTTCTTCGCTTTGCAGCTCGCTCGACTAGTGTCACGAACTCCTTTACCTCCAAAATTCCCACTAGTAACTTTAACTCTTCATTCAATCCTTCTTCAAATCTTTTGCACATCGCAACCTCATCAGCCACACACTCCCGAGCATACCGATTAAGTCTTACGAACTCATGTTCAGATTCGAGATCTGATCATACGGCCTTGCTTGAGTTCCAAGAACTCCTTACGCTTCGATCAATGAACCGTTGACTAATATATTTCTTCCAAATTCGTTTGAAAGAAATCCCAAGTAACTTGTTCCTTTGGGACTATGGAAATCAAGGTCCTCCACCAATAGTAGGTGAGTCTCGCAGAACAAAGATATAGCACACTTAAGACATTCATCGGTGTGCATGACAATTCATCAAACACTCTAATGGTGTTATCAAGCCGTAACTCGGCCCTTTCGGCATCGCTTCGGTAACTATGGCCTTAAACTCCTCGCCCCACGCTTCCTAATCAAGTCCACGGTGGTTTACTCAGCCTCACGGATCAAGAATCGATGGCATTACGGGCTCTTGGGTGGAGTATTTAAATTCGGAATGGTTGGACAGCCGGGTCGGTTCGGCATATTATGCGACCCACTCATTCATCATGGTGAAGAAGGCTTGTTTCGCCTTCTTCATTTTGATTATTCGCGGATGATCGAGGCTCAACAGGCGGTGTCCCTTGTGCGGAGCAGCCGCTACACCTTCAACGCCATCCGCCAAGGGTCTCTCTATCCCGGTTCCATTGCTATTTAAAACAAAAATTTCAACCGTCAAGTCATCACATTATTCAGCACTAACAATTTGGCATGTATAGCTAGATTCACACGCGCTATGGTAGTCCTAGAACCGACTAAACCATAGCTCGATACCAATAAAATTGTAACACCCTAACTCGTGATCGTCGCCGGTGTTGGACACGAGAGGTTAACGGCCAAAACCTCTCAAGGTACCAACCAATTTGTCATTTCCAGTCAGGCTGGAAAACCGCGTCACCGTCGCCTTAAAAATCATATCTCGAGTTTCAAAACTCGGAAACTGGTTTCGTAAATTTTACCTGAATTTAGACTCACATACCCATCCATGGATTTATTTCTAGAATTTTTGGTTGGGCCAATTCGTACAGTTTATTAGTTAAAGTCACCCATGTTACAGGGATCGACTGCTCTGACCTTTGCGCGTTACAACTTGAATATCTCTCTGTACAGGGCTTTAATACTGGTGCCGTTTGTTTCTAATGAAACTAGACTCAAAATGGAATCTGTAAATATAAGGCATGACTCCTAATTCTTTCTGGATAATTTATGGTAAATTTTAAAAGTCGCGTCAGGGGACCCAGAAACCGTTCTGGCCCTGTCTCACGAGAACTTTAATATTTCTCAGTATACTGCTCATATGGTCGTTTCGTTTCATCCATATGAAAATAGATTCATCAAGGTTCAATTTCATAATTTACCCACTATTTAATTCTACTTCTACTATTTTTAGTGATTTTCAATCTCATCTCACTGCTGCTGTCCGCAACAGTTACTGCAGTAGACTATGCCAATTTCATGAATCTTTCCTTGGCCTTAATCATCCATCATACATGACACAAATTGTGGCCACCTTGTCAAAATTAGAGTTTCTAAGACTCGTGGCTATAGGTTCTAGCATCCCACTCGACGACCACATAGGCCATTTTCACATGGCTTAAAGTTTACAACCCACAATTCGACAAAATATAATAGCCTATACATGCCAAATGTTCTTCAACAACGAAAACAATACCACAAGATTTCAGCCGGTGTGATGACTTCAACGACGGTCCCGATCACGCAAGCAATACGAATCCGAGAGACCTAAAATGGGTGACAAGAAAACACCGAGTGAGTTTACAACTCAGTAAGTCATAAGCATTCATCAATCCATCGACACAGATCACTACAACATGTACAAAGAACGAGGCTAGGTACTCATCCATATCGAATCTATACCATAATACCTCGGACCTTCGGTCCAATCTCATACCAAGTCATACATCCACATTTCATATTCTACACAACAAGATAATCAAGCATTTTACACATTAACTCATTTTCCAGCACAACCATACAATTTCAATCATCACATAGATTTAAGGCTTACCAATTCAACCCCAAGCATGAACGTATTCTCTATTCATCATGAGCTCGAGGTACTTACCCGATCCGCTGTCCGGATTAACTCGATAATGTCGCACACTCAGTGCCAATTGTAATACAAGAGCATATAGTGAATCCGCACACTTAGTGCTATATATTTTCAGCTCGCACACTTAGTGCTATATAATTTTCAGCTCGCACACTTAGTGCTATATAATCAAACTCGCACACTTAGTGCTGTACAATTTTAAACCCGCACACTTAGTGCCAATCTTGTCACCGTGTCCATTTATACCCGCACACTTAGTGCCGAGACCAATACCTTATGCATTTTGCTGCCTTTATACATTCAACAATGGCATCATTCCATACACATACATTTCCATTTACACATCAATTCATTTAAACACAATTGTGTATATATTATGGTCATTTACATCAACAACAAATATATGCTTAATGACTTACCTTATATTGATGAAACGATTTCCAATCGACTACTCGATTATCTTTCCTTTGCCTTTGCTTGATTCTCCACCTCTAGCTTCTTGAGCTAAATTTAACAAATAAATTGGTTTTATCATTTGAGCATCGGAAGAGGAATTCAAGATGCCTAGCCAATATATAAATATCTACTCATTAGGCATCAAAGTCGCATATGTACAAAATCATGAATCTAACTCAACACCTTAGTTAGTATTCCTCTTAGCGAATTTTCTAAGCCAAGAATAGGCATCAATATGCTTGCCTCTAACCGAATGCATGCACACCAATTTCCCTCATGTGGCCGAATATGCATGTCCATGTTGAGGCCGATTATGCACTTAATACCACACAAAAACAGCATGCATTTTACTAACTAACGATTACATATTGTAGCTCAATACACATCTCTCATGTACTACATAACCAAAAACATCATCCCAAGCAAATATATACCTTGAAATAGTATATATGTCATACCAATTCATCATGTGCAAACACATATTCAAAGCTCAAATCTTACCTACCATGCAACATGCATGAATCATACTTGTGGATATACCATGACCGAATACATCACAACACCATCATTTTGGTCATGATTAAGCAAAGAACTTAATGTCTCACTCAAAAATACTAAAAAGAAAGTCCAAGAGCCATCAATCCCCATCACGCATACACCATTAACAAGCTTCATATTTAACATGCAATGGCATTAACACAAAATCCACCTTGGCCAAATACCATTTCCATGGCATAACAAGGATTTGAACCATGGCTAACATGCACATCAAGTTAGCAACCAAAACAAGCATGAATCTCATGACACAACCTCAAACATACCTTAATCTTGATGCAAGTATAGCCAAATCCCTTCTAGTTCTCTTCTAAACCAAGCATGAAGCAAAAATCCTCCCTTTTCCTTAGTATTTTCTACCAAAGAAGAGAAAATGGATGAACAAAATTTTTCTTTTCTCTTCCACAATGCACTGCAAGGGGGGTTTCACTCACACACACATTTTTTCTTTCTTTCTTTATTACCCATACTCATTTGTTTATTGTTTCTCCCTAGTGCACCAACAAAACATGTTTCATGACATGTTTAGCCCATGATTCCTTGTCATGGCGGCCACTTCATGTTAGGGGAAATTTGACATGCAAATCCTTATTTTGCATGTATTATCAACTAGTCATCCCACATTTCCCATCATACTTTCAATGTTTACTACTAGGCCCTTTCTAGTGAAATTCACATTTATAACTCTAAATCGAAACATCAAAAATGTCACACATGAATTAACACATATTATAGGCATCAAAATAAATTATAAATTATTTTTATGCCTCAGTTTTGTGGTCCCGAAACCACATCCCGACTAGGGTCAATTTTAGGATGTCACACACGGGGTGCCTATTTCCATCGTGTCGGATAGAGATCCGAGATTTACCTCGCGATTTTGGAAGAAGTTGCAAGAAGCTTTGGGTACCAAGTTGCATTTCAGCACCGCCTTTCACCCCCAAACCGATGGTCAATCCGAGCGGATAATTCAGATACTTGAGGATATGTTGAGATGTTGCATCCTCGAGTTCAAGTGGTTCATGGGAACGGTATTTGCCTTTGATTGAATTCGCACAACAATAGTTTTCAATCAAGTATTAAGATGGCTCCTTACGAGGCTTTGTACGATCGTAAATGCCGTACACCATTGTTTTGGACCGAGCTCGGTGAAAGCAAAATTTTCGGGTGGATTTGATTAAAGATGTCAAACAAAGTGAAAGTAATCCGTGAGAGTCTCAAGATAGCCTCCGATCGTCAAGTCGACGCGGATCTCAAACGAAAGACATCGAGTATCGTGGGAGATAAAGTGTTTCTTAAAGTTGCGCCTTGGAAAAAGATACTCAGATTTGGCCGTAAGGGCAAATTGAGTCCGAGGTTCATCGGTCCGTATGAAGTATCCGAACGAGTTGGACCAGTAGCGTACCGATTAATTTTACCCCCTAAGCTTGAAAAGATCCACAACGTTTTCCATGTCTCGATGCTTCGACGGTATAGGTCCGACCCGTCGCACGTAATCACTCCATCTGAGGTCGAGGTTCAAACTTAATTTGAGTTATGAAGAAG